>NC_136057.1:196866125-199455291 GCF_964261635.1 Lissotriton helveticus | reverse complement strand
CTAGTACCAGGTACCGGTCTTGGAGATAAATGTAAAGAATTACCAGAGTTATTGATTCAGGTTTTGCCAAGGTTATTAGCCACGAAAAAGGAAGACTGGGATGCAATCTCAGCATGCAAACAGAAACAGGATGAAGAACCTAGTGATTTTTATTCTAGATTCGAGAAATGCTTTATCATCAACAGTGGTTTGAAGACAGGTAGCGAGTCATACCCTCATCTTTTTGTTACTAAACTAGTCGAGAATTCAAGCCCACAAGTGAAGAATCGAGTTTTGAAAGTCGAAAGTACATGGCAAGCTAGTACCCCGTCCCAGATGCTCCAGATGCTCCAGTATCACCAGAATAGAATCAGAGAAGAACAAGAACACGAGAGAAGACGTATGAAAGACACGAAAATGAAAGTACTAGTTGCACAATCTGTTCCACAAGACAGTCAGAAGAGGGGTCCGAATCAAGCCAGTCATCCTGCAGCTCCCGTTAAAGGGACATGCAATTATTGTAAACAGCCAGGTCATTTTATAAACGAGTGTGCAGTTCTGAAACACAACATAGCCACTGGTAAAACTAAAGAAAGACCACGCCCGCCTAGACAAGAACAAGTTTCACAGACTTCTCAGCCACAGAATGCACAACAGACAGCTCCAGCACCGCAGCCTATCGCTGCAACACAGCATGTTACACAGCAGATGTACCAGTATGCCCAGACAGAGTATCCAGAGTACCAACCGTATTCATGAAACAGCCTAGAGAGGGAGGTAGGCTTGCCTCTCATCGAGATACCTGTAGATCAAGAGGGTCCCTATGTACATAGCCAAGTATTGGGGAAAGACAGAAAGTTTTTGATTGATACAGGGGCAAGTAGGACTACTATCAGTCATGACGAGGTTCCAGGGGCTCCGCTCTCAGGCTCTAGAAATGTTTCCCTTGGATTTTCAGGAAAGCCTATTGTAAACGAGATATCAAAGCCAGTTACTCTAGAAGTTGGTCCATTGTCCCGAACTACTGATTTATTACTTACGAAGTCATGTCCAGAAAATGTGTTAGGTATTAAAACATTGAAAGAATTAGGTGCAGTCATTTGCTGTTCCCCAGAGGGAATACGCTTGTTTTTGAGGGATTTTAAAGGTCACTATGTATTACGAGATTTTGATCCAAGATTGTCTAATGTTCCGCAACATTTATGGGCGCAAGGTCCAACTGATGTAGGTTTCATGCAAATCACACCCCATCGTGTGACCCTCAAGCAAGGTATAGTCCTGCCACGAATCAGACAGTACAGATTGCCACCTGAGGCTGTAGCAGCCTTGTCCAAAATTATTGACGAGCTCATTGCTCAAGGAGTGGTTGTAGAAACCGACTCCAATATATGTAATTCTCCTATCATTCCAGTCATGAAACGTACTGATCCAAATGCACCTCCAGTATATCGATTAGTGATTGACCTTCGAGAACTCAATAAATGTATCATACCCCAGTATCCAGTAGTCCCAGATATTTCATCTCTGTTGACAGCTATTGATTCTGAAGCTATATTTTTTACAGTAATAGACCTCAAGAATGCATTTTTCAGTGTCCCGATTCATCCAGATAGCCAGTACCTTTTCGGTTTTTGTTTAAATGGAAGGAGCTATAAATTCACACGAGCTCCTCAAGGTTTCACAGAAAGTCCTAGCATTTACAGTCAAGCACTTAAACGACAACTAGACAATATTCACATGCCAACTGACACTGCCCTGCTCCAGTATGTTGATGATCTACTGATCACAGCCCGTTCTGAGCGTGCTTGCGAGCGAGCATCACTTACAGTTCTGTATTTCCTAGCCGAGATGGGGCACAAGGTGTCCCCTTCGAAGCTCCAGTTCTGTGTCCAGCAAGTGATCTACTTAGGCCACTTACTGTCCAAGTGGGGTAGGCAGTTGACACCAGACCGTATCCAGTTAATAGCGAGTCTTCCACAGCCCAAGACACAGAAGGAGGTACGTGCTTTTATCGGCCTTACTTCTTACTGCAGACAATGGATTCCTCAGTATGCATTTCTAGCAAAGCCACTGATACAGTTAACGACACAGGAGGCAGCCGTATCGACTGTTCTCCCTTGGACATCTGAACATACACTTAGTTTTAATGAATTAAAGAAAGCTTTATGCCAAGCGCCTGTTCTAGCTACACCGAACTACAGTAAGCCTTTTACACTTTTTGTCACAGAACGTGATGGTACTGCATTATCTGTTCTTACACAAGATCAAGCCGGACAATATAAGCCTTGTGCTTATTTTTCGAGCACATTAGATCCAGTAGCCCAGGCTCTGCCTGCGTGCCTCAAGTCAGTTGCAGCCACAGCTCTAGCAATCAGACAAAGTGATTCCATAGTATTAGGACACCCCCTGACAGTACAAGTTCCACACTCCGTGGAAGTTCTTTTAAACCGAACACAGACTCAGCACTTGACAATTGCACGTTTAACAGGTTATGAACTGACACTGTTCCAGCCACACATAGAAATCAGACGCTGCAACGTTCTAAATCCTGCTACACTGTTACCGTCAGTTACTTCAAATCCTGCCACACATGACTGTGTGGAAGTTGTTAACACTATGACTAAGCCAAGACAAGATCTGACAGACATTGCCTTACCTGATCCCGACCTGACACTTTATGTGGATGGTTCATGTATGAGAACCAGTACAGGAGAACTAGTAGCCGCGTATGCAGTGACTACTGAAACTGAAGTTATAGAAACACATCGTATTGACACCCTGTCTGCCCAAGCAGCAGAGCTTATCGCTCTAACCCAAGCCTGCATACGTGCCAAGAACCTGAAAGTAAACATATATACAGATTCACGTTACGCATTCGGAGTCGTACACAACTTTGGAGTGCTCTGGCAGGAGAGAGGTTTCATGACTTCTCATGGAACCAAGATTCAGCATGGTCTCCTCATTCAAGCTCTGTTAGATGCAATACATTTACCGACAGCTATCGCTATCATGAAGTGCAAAGCACATACGAAAGTTACTGACATTATTTCCCAAGGTAATGATCTAGCAGATCGAACAGCCAAGCTTACAGCTCAGACACCAGACATTCCAGTTAGCAAGACACAGACATCCACTCCAGATCCGACTACTTGTATGACAGTTAAGGACCCTACACAAGATGTCATAGACATACAGTTACATGCCACTCCTGAAGAAATCAAGAAATGGTCCGAACAAGGAGGGGTCCAGACAGATCAGGGATGGTTGACGAAGGGAAGAGCCACATGGTTTCTCCCCGACTCTATGGTTCAAGTCATTATCAATACCGCACATAGTCCAGCACACTTAGGAGAAAAAGCCATGTTAGACAGTATCCAGAACCTTTGGTTTAACAAGCATTTACGAGCTGCAGCCAAGCAGAAAGTCCGTACTTGTATGATATGTTGCCAGTTCAATCCAGGTAAAAGTGTCCCGGTGGAACAAGGTGGATTCCAGCCCCCTGACCACCCTTTTGAAGTCCTCCAGATGGATTATATTCAGATGGAGCGATGTCGAGGTTTCAAGTATGTCCTTGTAGTTGTATGCGCTTTGTCCAGGTGGACAGAAGCATATCCAGTTCCAGATTACACAGCAGCGACCACTGCCAAGCAGTTGGTTCGTGAATTCTTCCCCCGTTATGGACTCCCTAGGGTCGTGTATTCTGATAACGGCCAGCCATTCTCATCTGAGTTAATGAAGCATGTTTCCCTCTTGTTAGGGTACCAGTGGAAGTTCCATTGTGTACGCCATCCAGAAGCAGCCGGTCTCGTAGAGAGACATAATCAAACCCTGAAAATCCGTATTGCTAAGACATGTAAAGAGAAAGGTGTAGACTGGCTAGTTGCCCTGCCAGTTGCTCTATTCTTCATGCGGATGGTTGCACACTCCAGATCAGGTCTGTCCCCTTATGAGGTCGTATTCGGCCGCCCCCCAAATATGTGGGGTACACCTAGACCCCGCAGTATTACAGATGTTTCAAGTAATATGTTGACAGATTACCTAGCTTCCTTGATGTCTGCCCTACACTCTTGTCGTTCACAGGTTGCCGCTGCATTTCCAGACAATACTGAAGTCAAACCGTATGAGGTCCTTCCCGGGGATTTGGTTTTAATACGGAACTTTGATCGTTCAAGTCCGCTGGAGCCTCGCTGGAAGGAACCGAAGCTAGTCCTTCTGACCACCCGTACGGCCGCGAAGTTGGAGGGCCGTAAGGGTTGGGTCCACCTGTCTCACGTCAAGAAATTTCACGGACTCAGAAACAAGACTTTTAATGACATTTCTACAGACATTTCCAATTCAAAAGACTGCCTGAAACCAGACTCTAAATCAGACATTCATTCAAACCCAGAACTAAAAGTTCCTCTGTTAGAGAAAACTCCGCAGCAGGAGTATAAATCGAAACTCCGGTCTAGTAAAATAAGTCAGCCAGTTTAATTGTCTAAGTCCCCCTCGGGTGAAACGGTTAGACAGGTATCTGACATGTACAAGATAGACCCCCATAGTGAGAGAGTTAGTCAAAACTCTATCCGATGTATCGTTTTTCTAAGCTTCTTATTGTTTCTAAGTTTGATGGTTACCTGCACAAGTTATGCATTTCATTTATGTTTTCCAATTTCTCATGTAAATAAGTTTTCTAATGCTACAGTAGAGCACACGTTTAGTGATCTGCCTCCTCACGAGTTATCCTATCGTCTTGCTATGCGCAATAACACATTTATTAGAATGTTACATTATTCACACCAGACCAGCAATGCTACCAATTGTTGGGTGTGTGGTCGACTCCCCCCTTTCCAGACACCGAAGGGAGTTCTGCCACTCTTTCCTTATCCGTTTTCACATAATGGTTCGTGTGGAGCATGGTCCACGTTAACGTCATCCTCCAATGATATGTCTCTTCTGAACAGAACATGTTTTCCAGACAAGCAAGGTCTCCCCAACAGAACAGGGTTAGATCTAGAAAATGAAGTTTATAATTTGGGTAATTATTCTTCGAATTTCATGGTCCTGAATGTTCAGTCTGATACTACTCCAGACTTACCTGCTATTTCAGTACTACCAGTCAAAGGCGAATTATGTGTCCGAAATAATGGTTCCGCACATGTAGGACATAGTGATTGTACTACTACTGTCGAGTATAGTGACAGCGGGAAATCTATTTTCAAAGCTTCACGTCATTCTTATTTTGTTTGTGGTCAGACCGCATATGTTCGTCTGCCCCTCGATTGGGAGGGAACATGTTACATTGCCTTCCTACTGCCACCCGTTTTTCTAGCCCCATCAGATTATCACAGAAACACACATCTAGTACACGTTAGACATAGAAGGGAGACCGAGTCCCCAATTGTCGATCAAACTGAAACTGCTCTAGAACAGTATCAAGACTTTAATAAAGGTTTCTTCTTCTTTATAGGCCCTATCCAGAATAGTAAGCTAATACGTAGGTTAACCAGAACCCTTGAAGCAGTAGTGAATGAGACTACTTCTGCTCTAGGTAACTTAACCGAAGAGCAATCTGCTATGAGATTTGTCGTGCTCCAGAATCGTCTCGTTCTTGACGTCATACTGGCCGATAGAGGAGGAGCATGTAGAGTCATCGGATCTAGTTGCTGCATTTTCATTCCTAATAACGCGCCGTCTGTTTATTCAGCTATAACCAGACTTCATAAAATTGCCCATCAGTTACACCAGAATCCAGGCACCTGGACATGGTCCGGTTGGCTCCGGAGTATCATATCTGCTTGGGGATGGAAAGTATTGTCATTCCTAGGTATTGCAGTAATGATCATATTCAGTTGCTGCCTCTGTATACAATGTGGCCCTGCGATTTGCGGCATTTGTGCTACCTCATGTATTCCTAGTCCTAAGTCCCGTTCTAAAACCCGTTCCAAGATAATTCGAGACGAGCAAATGATACTGTATGAAATGATAGATGGTATCATGAATATAGATGTTTCCTGATGGAAACGTAGTCACAAGGAGGGAATGTGGAAAAGTAAATTTTGCCATGTTATATGTGCCTACGTGTTCCCCATGTTATGTCATATGTGCATGATCGATATGCATATGTATTCTCTATGACCGATTAAAGACGCAATTACAGTTGTGTCCATCTCTAGTATGCCAGTTTCCAGTTCTCGTGAAAGCTACGAGTATTAGGCCTATGTAAACCTACGTTGCCACGTTTTACAGTGTGCACGTTAATTCATTGAATTGTCCCCGTTTCTAGGCCTCAAAAAGGGCCCGGACTCAGATTCAGCTCCTGTTTCCTGAAACCTCTCAGAGGAGCGATACAACCCCCACCTGTATCCCTGACCCTTAGCTTACTTCCTGCCTCACAGTGCCCGGCTCGGCCTGGCTCTGCCTCCTAGTCTGCCAAGAGTATGTTATGATTCTAGTTATCAGTCCAGTCCTCCTTCTCTGCATTCCTAAGCTACTGAATCGCATCAATAGTTTCCGTCATGGTCTAGCCTTTATGTCTCCATGTAAGAGAAATACTGTATTAATATTCATAGAATATTCCCCGCACACGCACTACATATAGGATTATGTATGCACCAGTCTTAATGTCCGTTAGCCTTTACCCTGATAACTTTTGGATTCTATCAACATGTTCTCTAGATACTAGATATGCTTAGGTACATGTCGCTCTGACACTCCAGACTTTAGTCTCCTCTTCCAGCGCAGAAGTCATAGCCCCCCAGTTCTCCCTAGTAACACGTCATTGCCAGTTTGCGCGCACCACTAGGTCAGAGGTCCCAGCTCCTCAGGTAGCCCCCTCTATGTTTCCGCCCCGTTTATGACATATTCTGTTACGTCTGCATCACATGTCTATGTATACGCCCTGTTCACGCCTTCTTGTTACCTCATTCAGTCCTTATCTTTCGCGACTGTTACAAGCCCCGCCTACTGCTACGCCTACTGTATTGAATCCAATGTATTTTGTTTAACTATATATACTAATGTTCTGTTATTAAAAGGGCCCCTGTATCCTGTTCCTGCCCCCGATGCGCATCCTTCCCATTCCCGTACAGGCTGTCCTGTTCATGTCCTTTATGCTTAATTAAAGCCTGTATACTCTAGCTACCTCGTATCTTGACTCTTATTTATTGAGCTAACCGTTTATTGTTTATTGTCAAAAATAGCACAGGTAATTAATTATTTACTTACCACACATGAAGGAAACCTCCGTGCATGCAGACACCCTTGCAGTCTGGTGCAAGAGTGCCTGCGTTGGTGCTAAGTTGTGAGACTTAGCGCAAGGCTGCACCATGTCCTTGTGGATATGGTACAGCCTTGCTTTTCAAAGGTGGCGGAGAGAGGCGTTAAGCCAAGAAGGCTAAAGCCTCTCTCCGACACTTCCTTGTGAATGTCACCCTGCATGTGTTTCTGATATGCAGACTCACTAGACGGTTTCTCTCTTGGTGTACACACAGTGAGTTCTGAAAGGTGGTTATGCGGGGGCTGGTGCAGTGGCTGGTGCAGGGCAGGTGAGGGCAGGATGGGGGTAGTGGAGTTGGAGGCACGACGTGCTTGAGTTAGGTAAGTAATTAATGAATCCTACTATTTAACTTGCACTTGCTGCAACCCCAAATTAGCTATGCAGTAAGTGCAAGGTAATTGGTTGGATTTATTTATTTATGTACCTAACTTCAGCATGTCGTATCTCCAACTCCACTAGCCCCATCCTGCCCCTCCCCCACTGAGCACTACCGCCATGCACCATCGCACCACACGCTGCGAGCTGTCGATCAGTACACAGGACTGCATCACATAGACATGCATGGGGACACATTTACTGGAGATGTGGCAGGATATCTAAATGGCCCCTTGCCTCAACATCACACATTTCCAAATCATCTGCACAGGGCCCCATCTCTCTGATACTTGACATGTGGATGCACTGTGTGTGTGACTGATCATGTGCATGAGTGGGCATGCCACCACCAATGTCATCAGGCATGCGGCATTGATTGTACCCCTGTGTCTGTGTTGTGTACAACATTGTGTATGTGTAGTTGTGTCATCCTTGATGCATATGCACATTCTTGCACACAACTCTGACATACGGGCACATATATATGCGTGGTGTTGAGGCAAGGGAGCTATTTTGACAGCCTGCCACATATCCAATCAATGCGGGCCTTTGCTCTTTTATGTAGCTCTTATCTTGTGGTCTGATATGATACTTGGACTACATTTGTTTGACTTTTCTGTGCACATTTCCATGCCTGTGTGCCCACAAATATGTGTCTTGCAATGTGTTTGTCGAGTAGGGTGATAAGTGTCTATGCCACCAGGGCCAAGGGGATCCAGGAAAGGATCTGCAGTCATTGTGGGTGTGCACTGCAATATATTTAATTGTGCATGAGTGCCATTGAGCCCATCTCCCCCCTCCCCCCGTCCCTGGTTGGTACTCACCCTGTTGCTGTTGTGTCTGGTTGTGTTGAGCAGTATCCTGTCCCGGACCTCCGACCACTGTCTACATACTGATGACTTGTGACACCTGTTCCTCCAACGGATCCAGCTCCTCCTGTGGCGCTGTACTCCCACCTCCAGTCTGCATTGTTGGTTTCAGGTTGGCTACAAGTTTCTGCTTGGTCTTGCACTTGGCATCATGCCAGCGCCTCTTGCAGTCGTCCACTGTCCTCCTCACCTCTCTGACAGCATTCACCTTGGCCACGATGGACTGCCATATTGCATTTTTGTTTGCCAATGTCACAGTAGAGCTGACAAAAGGTTGATGTTGGTGTTCTATCACCTCCTCAATCAGGACCTGGTTTTCCTGCTGACTAAACCATGTCTTCCTCTTCCTCTTCTCCTTGACCTTCCCCTGGGTCTCTGGCAGGTCCTCCTGGGTGTTTGTGAGGTTGTTGTTGTTGGCCTCTGTGTTGGGTCCAGGCTCCACCATGGTTCATCTCATATGGTTACTTGTTTGTTTTTTGTGTGTTTGGGCTGTGTATAGTGATTTTTCATGCCGAACACGTGAAAAAAGGTGGGCTGACGCTGATTAGCGTGCTGTTCCTGGTCGCTAATTGGCCCATCGAGGTGACGCTAACCTTATCGCTGGACATTTGACCCCGTAGGGGAAATTATCGCCTGTTAGCGGCTTGTTGTGAATACACTGCTAACAAAGTGATAATTTCCAGCGGTACACAGCGATAGAAAAATGCACGCTACCTGAGGTTAGCATTAGTTTTTGCGTAATGTTGTGAATATCCCCCTTTATTTTTGACACCTGTCTGTTTGGATCCTAACAGGCAAGTTTCTGCACTGCAAAAACGAGAGTGAGTGTGTTTTTATGGCAGCCGGTGCAGACGTGGGTTTCGATGGAGACACTTGGTCTATCATCTTTAAGAAAGGAAAACCTGGCACTGCCATTAAATAGGTTTACATTCCCGGCCAGCATCCGTTTGTAGCACTCAACAACATTCCTCCTCTACCATGTTCGACTCCACCACGGAACGCGTTCTGCGTAGACTAACCTTTGCCACATTGCCAGCTGCCTGGCGTGCCTTCATGCTTGGCAGAGAAATGTCAAGTCTTCCACCCACAGCATGAGCCCTGCCACTTTGCTCGACTCTCCAGGGTCCGCAAAGCACATCATGTGGTAGAAACCTCCCATGACGAAGAAGTAGGTCACAGGTTATTCGAGAGGGTTGAACACAGCCAAAACCGCTCCCTGAAACAGGTGCTGCGGCACATGGACCCTCCCTTAGCGCAAAAGAACTGTCTCAGGCTCCAGCCTCTCTGAAGGCAGGGTACAGCCACGAGCACGGAATTAATACATCAGGCATGTCTGTAGCATGTCGCTGCTGCCTGTGGGAATGTAAATAGGCGTAGGTGATTATGCCCACGCTGGAAAGGCTAACCCTCTAATAACAAAGTTGTTAACTACCAGTTGCAATTTTACCGAAGCCTTTGCTGTTAAAACAAGCATTTGTATTGCAATAGGACTCGCATTTATGCAAGACCTATTGCATTAGTACCGGGACTGCGGGTGGGCAAAAAGGCAAGAACAGAAGTGTGGGGGACAGGGGCCTAGAAGTCACAGACTGCAGGAGGGGAGGGGGGAGACATGGAAGAAAATAGTGCTGTAGGTATAGGGGCCAGTAGCCATGGAAGGATATGAATGACGACATGCTCATCATAAGGAGGGACTAACAAGCCTAAAACCAATTGGAAGGCAGCATTTAGGATCTAAGCTAATAAAAAGATGGGTAGAGAGTGGGTGCAGCTTCCAGGAAGCTTCCACGCTGTACTGAATACTACATGCCTCACAAAGCAAGCAGCGCATGCGCTGCAACGCTAGGATCGACCTAAAAAGCCATATCCCTAATGTACCAAAAAATGGCAAGCCGATGTGGATGCACCAGGAAAGGCCAAATACTGACTCTGCCTGCAACAAATGTGACATTGGCACCTTCTACCACACATCTATGAGACTGCCCAAGGTGCGACAGTTACCAGCACAATCACCCAGGTTAGCGGAGCTCCCTTCCAACTATTTGGGAGGCAACAAACCTGGACCGCACCACCCAAGGTATGGTAATGGCAAAACAAAATATTGCTAGACTTTGGGGAGCACAAACTAAGGGTGGGTGTAGTTGGTATCAACAGAGACCTCATTTATGTTTGGTACAACAACAAATATCTCTGTCTTTATGTGCAAAAATGCATATAGTCATTTCAGAAAAGCGAAAATGACAGATTAGCAAACAGTGAGGGCCCGATTCACAGAACTAACTTAAGACAAAATCCTAAACTTACTACTTTTGGTATTCACAGAAGTTAGGATTTTGTCTTAAGACAGACTTAAGACAGACTTAAGACAGACTTAAGTTAGAATTCTGTCTTAAGCCTGTCTTAAGTCTGTCTTAAGTCTGTTTTAAGACAAAATCCTAACTTCTGTGAATACGAAAAGTAGTAAGTTCATTCTGTGAATACCAAACGTAGTAAGTGCATTCTGTGAATGCCAAAAGTAGTAAGTGCATTCTGTGAATACCAAAATAGTAGTAAGTTTAGGATTGAGTCTTATGTTCATTCTGTGAATCGGGCCCATTATGTCTAGGTCCTCAACAAAAGAAGACCATTCACTAGAAACTACTTTACTTGAAAGCCCCGCAATGTTCCAGGAAGCTATTTTCATAACCGTACTAGGCCTTATAGAAACATTAGTTTGTGTTACTGGGCCTTGTCCATAATTTGACCTGTGTGAATTTGGAGTTTGACCAATTGAGTTACAAGGAACCATACCTTTATCACAGACTCTGGTGATAACAGGGGGACACATATTAAGGGGCGATAAACGCAGATGTTGACCATTTGTAGCTTCCTCGTCCCTATTACTATTGGGCAACACTCGATTACCCCTCGCTTGGCTGCCCAATTGGAGTGGAACCCTTCCTGTTATAAATCGCTTACCCAGTCAGTCTATATCCTCCAAATTATTGAAGGATTCGAATCTATTAAATGTTGGGACCGAATACTCATACCTTCTCTGGGCGAGTGATGCAGTATTACAGTCATTCCTGGCCATTGACAATAGTGGTGTAGTTTGATCAAAAAAACCCTAGTGGTAAGATGTTAATAACTTTCTCACTCAGATGCCTTGTTCCAGCTCTATCAAGGATAGTTTTAACTAGGTGTGGGGACCCAAAGTCACCTCTACTTGTTTTCCTTGAGTTCCCTAACCAGGCAATCCTGCGTACCATTTTGAAACCCCCAAATAGATGACCACCCAGCCCTGTTCTAGCATTTATTAAGTGAAGGGCCTTGTTCCTGAGTGAGACCCAGTTTTCCTCTGAACCAGGTGTTAAATGGGGTACATTCGTCAATACAATGGTATAGGGTGTAGCCTCAGGGGGTAAATTAAGATATTCTTTACAATTATAACTGTTTGTATTACCCTTTGGCAACCTCCTACTCTTAAGCCCCGATAATTCACTCCCTTGAGGGACTATTGCTTCCAGAACTGACTGGTTACCTATTATTTGTGGGGGAACATGTAAAAGGGTATTAGTAGCCGTAACCATATCACTAGACAAGGGATTTGATACAAGAACTGACTTTTCCTTAGAAACAATAGGGCCACCAGATAAATTGCGGTCAGATGATGATAACTGATGCTCAATATTGCTAAGTCTTTGGGCAATATCTACCTCCTGGCGCTTAGCGATGATGGAGGACAGCCGTGGGTCACAGGAGCGCCGGGGATGCTGGGAGTTGTGGTCCTTGACCGTCCGCATCTCCACCAGCGGGACGGTCAGCCCAGAGAGTGCTCCACTAAAGCCCCCAAAGATCAGCACACTTGGCCCAGTATGTACAGGAAAACAAAGATGCTGCCAAAGAGCAGCGACCCGATATCTAATTTTGGCAATAGACTACCTTTCTAAGTGGATGTTTTATACATTTGTTGGTGCGCCAAACTCTGATAATACCATTTCATTTTTAAAAAGAGTATTTTTATTAGAAGGGGCCCCTCTTGTGCTGGTAACAGATAATGGAACACATTTTGTATCAGAGAAAATGCATACGTTTTTAGATTTGCAGGATATTAAACAACTTAAAGTTGCACTTTACTCTCCTTCTTCTAATGGATTGGTGGAACGCGGTAATAACATTATGAAAGAAAGTATTCAAACAACCATTGCTTCTGGTCTGGATGTGGGAAAGTTTCTGGAAGAGAACATTTGGAACTATAATACTTCCCCACATTGTACAACCCAGGTCACACCTTTTGAATTGTTGAGAGGTAGAAAGGTGCATTCTACTCTATTTCCTTCTTGGTTAGACAGGAGGAACCCTAGTGAAAAGGGGTATGACATGGAAACATTGTCAAATACGGTTAAGCAAAAACAAGATCTGATGAAAAATAATTTTGATAAAAGAAATAGTTTGAAGGATGTGGACATTTCAATTGGTGACGATTAAAAAACCTTTTAAGGTTTCTAAGGGCAATTCAGTTTTCTCAAATCCGGTTCAAGTTGTCAAAGTTAGCAAAGGGGCTGTGGTTTTGGGGGAGAAAGGTTGGTGAAATTTAAAACAATTGGTAAAAATGTCTGATGATCAGGCCATTTTAGTTAGTGAAGTGAAAAATAGATTAAGTCATGAAAATTGTGGATGAACTCATTGGTTACAATCTGAAGACAAGAGTAACAGTCAACTCCACAACAACGAAAATTCAGGTATTACCAATCCATCTATTCCTTCTTACAGCCGTAGCGATAGAGTTAGAAAAGCACCAGCGAGATACAATTGCATTTCATATTGATTAATTCAAATTTGTTCATCTTATGAAAAAGGGGAAGGTGATGTAGTGGTGATGTAATTCAGGTTCTGCATGTTTGTTACGTATCATAGAATGTATTAGTTATCATAGAATGTATTCCTTTAAATGTATGGAGTCTTCTTCAGTGTAGGGTTCGATGGGCTGCTTCTGTTGCTTGTCGAGCTCCGGACTGAAGAGGCACTCCTCCTGTGGGTGAAGTACTTTGAATAAACCTACTTAAATTAATATTCGTGGTCTCCTGGATTATATGCTATTCATCTTCTACACAGAACGAAATGAAAAGACAAGGGAGCATATTACCAACAAGTAGCGATATTTATCGCTAAATAGGCTTAGCGACTATTTTTTTATCGCTGCCTATCGCTGGATATGTTAGCGGAGAAAATATGCTATTAGCAACCTTTTTCTCCATTGTGCTAAAATATCCAGCGGTAGCGGAGAAATGCGTGAATATCGCTGAGAACACAGCGATATTCACGCATTAGCAACTAAATGCTCTTAGTTATCCACCTCCCATTGGATAACATGGCTAAGAACTTGTCTGGGCAGGTGTTAGTATTTGGAGATATTCCCGCTTAGCGCAAATATTTCCAACGCTACGCCTGCCTTGCTAATAGGCGATAGCGAAGTTAGCGACTGCTTTCAGTCACTAACTGGTTGGGTATGCCCACTTTGCATGTCATTAGCGATAAACATCGCTGACATGCAAAGCGGGCCCCAAACCTCTCGCTATCGCCTAAAAGCTGTCGCTAACATCAGTTAGCGACAGCTTGCTAATAGGGCGATAGAATTATCGCCGCTTAGTGGCTGAAAACGGCCGGTAAATCGGCGATAATTGCCTATCGCCCCCCTTGGTAATATGCCCCAAGGAGTGTCATCCAGCACCTCCTTGACACGTGCTATTTTTGGGGCCGATACACAGAACTAACTTTAGAAAAAATCCTAAACTTACTACTTTTGGTATTCACAGAAGTTAGGATTTTGTCTAAGTTTGTCTTAAGACAAACTTAAGACAAAATCGTGACTTCTGTGAATACCAAAAGTAGTAAGTTTAGGATTTTGTCTTAAGTTAGTTCTGTGAATCGGGCGCTTTATTTTTTATTTTACAGAGTTTTATATAGCGCGAACTTGACCCGAAGGTATCGGGTATCAGAGCGCTTTGCATAGCACCAGTTGCGTTACATGAGGAATGTAAAAAAAGGGAGTGACCCCACTGACCAAGAGACAGGGTACAGAAAGTTCAGGTAAAGAGAAACTCTCTTGGAACTGATGGGATTTACAACATATCATTCATTCCCACTGAAGTCTTTTAGAACCAAACATATCTTCAAGGATCTCACATAAACCCAAAATGTGGGCCCCAAAAAACAATTACAAGCACATTGGTGAACAACTCAATGAGTTGATAAAAATAAAATTTTATTAAAAAGATTATTTCTAGAAACATATAAAAATACATGATGTGATGAAGAATCACAGTTAAAAAATGCAAATTACAGTGCATAAGAGACAGTAAAGTATGTGAAGGACATTCAAATCATCATGTAATGGTTATTTCATAAGAATCAATCAGTTTAAGAAAAATCCAACAATAAATATTGAGATTGGATATAGAAAGTTCTATCAATATAACCTAAATGAACAAAAAGGGGCGTTGATGCGTTTCGGTGGCAATAGATTATTCAGAAATCACCTTCATCAGGACTAGAATGATAACAGTTTCTCTTAATGTCTTCTTTCTGGTGCAAATTCTCGTAACCTGTGTGGTAAGAGAAAAATGCGCTGTTATTCTCCAATTCAATAAGGAGACGTTACATGAGGACACATTAATTTTTTTGTTATGCACGGGGAGATTAAGTGATTTGCCCAGAATTCCAGAATGTTCAGCGTCATTGCTGAGACTCGAACCCGGGTTCCCCAGATTCGAGGTCGACTGCCCTAGCCGTTAGGCCAACTCCTCTCCCCTCCGCTAACTTTGCCCTGCTCTTGGGGGTCACCGAGGGGTCCGTGGGGGCTCGGCTGGGTCAAGTGTCTAAAGACACAGGATATGGCACTTAGGAGAGCGGGCCACACACCCTGTGCTGTTATGAGCAGCACTATAAAACACATTAAATATTTGTGACAGAGGGACTATGGAGAAATGAGGGGCACTGATGGCCAGTGGTTATGAGGGAAGCCTTGGAGAACGAGGTCATGGCACCAAAAATGATTGCTGCATGGGCGCCATCTGCTGTTCTTGAGTGAGTGAGTAAGTAATGTTTGTCACTTTGCTGTTTTAGATTGATAGTTTTGTCAAGTTGAGAAGGTGTTGTTGTGGTTCTTGACTGTATGTTTGTATGAAAATGCAAGTGACAATCTATGACAGTATTTAAGTATTTAAGTAGACGGATCAAAAGTATGCTAATTATGTGGGTTGGGTGGAGTAGGCGGAGCTTTGGGCAGTGGGTGTGGTACATTTTCATTGGAATTGAAAAACATTGGAATTGTTTTTCAAATGTTGGCAACTATGTGACAGAGATTCCATGTTAAAGGGGAAATTTACCATATACTACACACACCCCTTTTATACACAATAAACTAAAAGGATGAAAATGATACCTAACTATAAGCATGCAAATAATACATTTTCAAAAATATACTACCTCTCCCCCTTCTTCAAACACAATGCTGAAAGTAAGCAAAAATACAGAAGATAAAAACAGTGAAAATAAACTTAGTCTAATACATACACATTTCCATTTAGTATGCATAAAGTAACCCACTTTAATTGCATACAAAACATAAACAAATCTTAGTTTGTTTAATCACCCTTCCTGACCGGCTGTGTCTGATTACTTGATCGCTGGCACCATCAGTTATATCTACCACATCCTCACCATTCACATCTTCCCTATGCACCCCATCCAAACCTTGTATCTCAATACCATTCGCACTGTTGCCATCCCCCTTCTGTTGCTAATCACCAGTGACCTCCAAGCACCAATTTCTCATCACTCTTTGCTCAACCACTTCTTCATCATGTACATTTTTTACATTAGTCCTGGGCTTGACAATAGCTGATCGACTCGTATGGTAAATACTATCATCATCAGGGAATGAAGGCCGTCGCCGAGTGGATGAGGAGCAGCCGTCTGAAACTGAACTCGGACAAGACGGAGATCCTCATCCTAGGTCCCACCCCCTCCACACCACACCATCCTTTTCAGCTCAAAATCCCAATTAATATGCGATTTATTTGCTAATTGTATGATGCCTTTTACCACTCTAGTAACTCTTAACAACAGCATTTTCCCTAGGATGATATAATGCCGTAAAGTTTTGTTCAACACTTGCATGTTCCACAGAAGACATCACCTCCTCTGACTTAAACTGGACTTCATTATCTGTCAACATATACACAGGAAAACCTCTGAGAAAGATTTCCTCCAAAAATGTAATGACAGTGCCGATGCCCACCTTGTCTACCACTTCCAATTCAATCCATCTGATGAATAAATCCACCAACACAATTAAATACCTGCATTTCCTATCCTTCCATGTCACAGGTTCCATAATATCTAATGCTACCTCCTCCCAGGATAAATTGGGACAACCAATTTAGGATAACAGGGTATTGAGAGTTCTCAATGTTTTGTCAGCATTTTCACATGCTACACAAATTGTCACAAACCTTTTAACCTCAAGATACACTGGCGGACACCAAGGGCCCGATTCACAGAATGAACTTAAGACTCAATCCTAAACTTACTACTATTTTGGTATTCATAGAATGCACTTACTACTTTTGGCATTCACAGAATGAACTTACTACTTTTGGTATTCACAGAAGTTTTGATTGTGTCTTAAGTTTGTCTTAAGACAGACTTAAGACAGACTTAAGAAAGACTTAAGACAGCCTTAAGACAAACTTAAGACAGACTTAAGTTGGAGGAGGAGCTTCACGCGCACCCAAGATGGTCGCGTGAGCACAAGGCTCCCGGACCCTCGCCACCTCCATCGACTATCCTGTACTTTATCCTGGTTCTGACGACGGGTGTTTATTGGCACAGTTCTACTGCTCATTTGTTTCAACGAACTTTTTTGGACT
Source organism: Lissotriton helveticus (assembly GCF_964261635.1). NCBI lineage: Eukaryota > Metazoa > Chordata > Amphibia > Caudata > Salamandridae > Lissotriton > Lissotriton helveticus. The sequence continues at coordinate 199,437,898 of NC_136057.1, read as the reverse complement.
TCGGGGTCCAGAGCTACAGACTGTTGCAGTTTTCTGGCCTGCTCCATGGTGTCGCCCCGCGCTATCTTGTCTCGCTTGCCGTCCAGTAAGTGAACAACAACGGACTGCTAGACTTGCGTGGGCTGGCGATCGCTTTCAGTTTCGATTCCTGTCCGGAGCTTAACCAGACTTTGTCGGCTCCGTGGACGGCCAGACGCTCCTACACCCTTGATCTCTCCGCTTCTACTGCCGATCTGTGGCGGCGTCCAGATCTGAGACTGGCACCATCTTCACCCTTTTGGTTCTACATTTGCCACCGCAGTCACCATTTTCACCCGTCAACAGGCGACCCGTACGGGTCCAGGATTCAAGATGGCCACCAAGCCTGAGGGTGGGAAGCGCGGGCCTAAACCGGGCGTTCGAGGGAGTGCTCCGCAAACGAACATTATGGACCGGTACACTCTAGCTAAGGGATCGCCGGGAGCAGCAGCTAAATCCTCGACGACAATGCTGGAGGACTCATCGATTGAGGACGAGCCCTCGCTGCGAGATCTCATGGGTGCCATCACCGGTATGAAGGCCTCATTGGGGCAACAATATGAGGCCTTGACTCTCAAATTGGACACGGTGGCGATTGATGTCAACCTGATCAGGGCGGACTTGGCGAAGACGAATGAAAAGGTAAAATCCCTAGATCTTAAGACCTCTAGCCTGGTCACCGACGTCGCCAACTTACAGGCTGAAGTCGGAAATCTGAGAAAAGCCAATGATTATTACTCTGGGCGCCTAGAGGATTATGAAAGCCGTGCCAGGCGCAATAACATCCGCCTGATCGGGGTCCCGGAATCATCGACTGCTGCTTCGACGGACCTATTGGTGGAAGACCTGGTGCTGAATCACTTGGCGCCTAAGGGTCTCAGCAAGTTTTTCGCTGTCGAACGTGCACATAGGATCCCCGGTGGCACACCTAAATCGGGTGCTAACCCTCGACCCATCATTGCGAGGATCTTTCATTTCCGGGACAGAGACGCTATCCTGCAGGCTTCGCGGCAATCTGGTCCCATTGCCTTTGAGAACTCTACTGTCAGCTTCTATCCGGACTTTACACAACAGGTCCAGAAACAGAGGCTGGGGTTTCAAGGGGTCAAGAAGAGACTCCGGGAAAGATCTATGAAGTATGCTATGCTCTTTCCGGCCCGTTTGCGGGTGGTACATAGGGATCGTACTTTTTTCTTCGACCATCCTGGGGTCGTGAGTGACTGGCTTGACACGCTGCCTACGGATCCTGAACCTTTTGAGGACTCTGGCAAGTCGGATCGGGCGGAAGGTGGCCCGACGGAGCAGGAGTAGCTGTTGACTTTGGCCCCGTACACTTCCCGTTGGTTTTGAACTGTGCTATGCTGAGTTCTTAATGTTTGCAAGTAATAGTCTTTTTGGGGGTCGGTGGGGGGCGAACGGGTCCTTTCTTCTCCTGGGTTTCTTTTCGTAGATTAGTTGGGTGGTTGGGCGACAGGCACACTGCAAGTTTATGGGGCTCTTTGGTCTTCAGCAGGGGTGCGGGGTGGGGGGTATAGTTGTTTCGACAATGTTGGGGGAACTGGGTTGTTTGTTTGACTTTTATTGTTACTTGCAAGGCGAAGGAAAGACACACTCCTGTTATTTGCAGTTGCTCTGGGTGTGGGGCGGGGGAGGGGCTGAACGCAGGGATGGAGGGTAGGGGACTTCGATTATTGTGTTGGAACGTGAACGGGTTGGGGGATGGGATTAAGAGGAGGGTGGTGTTGCAATTGCTGAAACGTTTGACTCCAGATGTTGTTTTACTGCAGGAGACTCACTTGCTCGGCAACAAGTGCTACGCTTTGAATAGGCGTAGTTATCGCCTTGTGGTGCACTCGGGTTTCACTTCGGGCTCTAGGGGGGCGGGCATTCTGGTTCGGACCTCCCTCCCCTTGGCCATTGACGATGTCATACTGGATGATAAGGGACGTTATGCCGCCATTGTGGGGCGCTGGGAGGGGAAGGTTCTTATTCTGATTTCTGTATACGTGCCCCCGGGCCTCCAGGCCACCACATTTGCTGATCTGAGTGGGCTTATCCTGGGTCCCCCCGAGGGTCTGCTTCTGGTTGGGGGTGACTTTAATGCGGTGGTCTCGGGGATGCGTGATCGTCACCCTCCCAGGGAACTGCCGAGGGCCCAGACTTGGTTGAGTGACTTCCTGGAGACGCTGGGGCTCACTGATTGCTGGCGGTTGCTTCACCCGGGCCAGTTGCAATATACCTATCATTCTGGTGCTCATGGTAGTCTCTCGAGGTTAGATCATGTATTACTGCCCTCGGCTCATGCATCCCTCATACGGGAAGTTAAACATCTGGCACGGGGTATCTCGGACCATTGTCCGCTTTGGCTGGTGGTTGATGCACGGCAGGGTTCGGCGGGCCGAGTGGCTCCGATCAATCCCTGGTATTTGAAGGACCCCAGGGTCAGGGATGAGCTGGTTAAAGCACACAACTGTTATTTTGAGGAAAATGTGGGCTCTGTTTCCTCCCCTAGTTTACTTTGGGAGGCTTACAAGACAGTCATTCGTGGCCAGGCCCTCTCACTGATTGGTGGCGTAAAGCTGGCCAACCGCGCTGAGATGGTTCGACTTGAAGGGGAGGTCACGGCCCTGGAGGATTGCTTGGAATCTGGGGTCACCGCTGAGGGGTTGCATCTACTGGAGTTGAAACAACATGAATACAGAGCTCTGGTCACTGAAGCTGCTAAGGAAATGGGAAGAGAACAGCAGGGACGCCTGTATGATGTTGGTGATAAGGCTGGGAAATTGCTTGCTTGGTTAGATAAGAGAGAGAATGCAAGTCGTGTCGTCCCTGTGATTGTTGCGGAGAATGGAGAGAGTTGTACAGACCCTGTTGATATTGTTGCATGTTTTGCCGATTATTTCCGCGAGGTGTACTCCCAGGTGTCTGATCGATCAGAGCAGGACTCCCACCTGCTATTGCATGATATTGCACTTCCCCGATTGTCTGATATTGATAGAGATGCTCTGGATGCTCCGCCTACTCTGGACGAGATTGCCGCTGCTGTCCGTTCGGTCCGATCCGGCAAGGCCTCGGGCCCTAATGGGCTCCCCATTGAGCTATATAAACTGTGCCCGGATTCGCTAGCTCCTCATCTGCGCTCTATGTTTCTTGAGTCTTTGGAGGTGGGTTCTCTCCCGCAGGACCAGAGACTGGCTACCATTGTTGTCATCCACAAGGATGGTAAACCTCGGGATCATTGTGCCTCTTTTCGACCCATTTCGTTGATTAATGCGGAACCTAAAATCCTGGCCAGGCTGCTGGCGACACGTTTGGTGACCGTCATTGGGGACCTGGTTCACCCTGATCAATCCGGCTTTATACCGCATTGTAACACGGCGCTTAACCTCCGAAGGTTGCATGGCGTCCTGGCACGGGCCGAGACGCTGCGTGAGCCCGCCGTCTTGGCGTCCTTGGACGCTACAATGGCGTTTGATACGATAGAATGGCCGTATTTGTGGGTGGTTCTTGCTAAGTTTGGTTTCGGTTCAGAGTTCGTTCGGTGGGTCAAATTGCTTTACGCCGGTCCCATGGCTCAGGTGGTGGTCAATGGTCGGGTCTCTGCGCCCTTTGCACTGAGCAGAGGGACGCGACAGGGCTGCCCCCTGTCCCCCTTGTTGTTTGCTCTCGCCTTGGAACCGCTGGCGGCCTGGTTGAGGTGGGAACCGTCCCTGAAGGGCATTAGATGGAATTCGGAGTTTGAGGACCGTGTTTCTCTCTACGCTGATGATATTTTGCTGTATCTTACATCACCCCGTAAATCCCTCATTGTGCTGTTTGATGTCTTAACATCCTTCCGCAAAAACTCAGGTCTTGTCATCAACTGGTCGAAGTCCTGTATATATGTTCTGTCGGGTGCCGCCCCCCTTCTGCCAAGTGGTTGTCCTATCGCGATTGTGAAAGATGGTTTTAAATACCTAGGCATTTTTATCACGCTGAGCCCTGCACTGCGGTTTGACCGTAACTTGCTGCCCCCTCTTCAGCGCCTTCGGGCAGATGTGGTCGCCTGGGGGAAACTTCCTTTCTCTCCCCTGGGTAGAGCGGCATTGTTTAAGATGATGTCACTGCCCCGCTTCCTCTACGCATTGCAAAACACACTTGACGTTGTCCCGGCTACATACTTCCGTGAGGTTGAGAGTTTACAGAGGCAACTGGTGTGGGGGGGTAGGCCCCGGATCGCCATTGCTAAATTGTCGCTCCCGTGGTACGACGGTGGAATTGCTTTGCCTGATATCCGTCGCTATTATTGGGCGTCTCAACTGGGGGCTATAAATCACTGCATGTATGGCCCTTTGCCGAATCCGGCCTTCGAGATGGACAAATGGTTGTTACCGGGGGGCGACTACAATAGAGCCCTCTACTCGAAACTCACCCCTCGCAACGTGACGGGCCCCACTAGGACGGCCGTCCAGGTGTGGCGACATGCTTCCATGGCGCTTGGGTGGAATGATAAATTGACTCGTGCCACCCCCCTGTACGCGTCTGATAGACTTGGCTCACTTTGGCGGTCCCGGGGGTTTGATAGGTGGGACTTGATTGGTATCAGCAGGATTGATCATGTTTGGACTAAGGGGAGAATGAAGACGTTTGAGGAATTGAAGGCCGAGTACGCTTTGAGCGACCGCAAATTGTTTCGCTATGCGCAGGTCCGTCACGCGGTGCTCTCGGTCTTCCCTTCGGGTGTGGAGATTCCGGAGTCATCCCCACTTGAGGACAGGGTACTGGACGGACATGTTCCTGATAGTACGATTTCGCTTATTTATAAAAAATTAATCAACTCCAGGTCTGATCTCCTGTCTCGCCTCAGAGAGGTCTGGACGGGCGATGGGCTGGAGCTAGACGATGAGGACTGGCAGGCGGCGATCTCCTAACCTAAAGAGGTGGCCATCCAGGCGCGCCTTAGATTTGTGCAACTTAAAATCCTGCATCGAGTGTATGTCACTGGTCCCCGTTTGGTACATATGGGCTTTTCTGTGGATGGTTTGTGTCGGCGTGGATGCGGTCTCCTAGGCACCTTTTTACATATCATCTGGGAGTGCCCTGAGATAGTGCGATTCTGGACCCGTGTGCACGAGGTGATGAGTGAGGTTACGGGGGTACGATCAATGCCGGAGGCTAGGAGATGCCTGCTGAACGTATGGGAACCGAATGATTACTCTGTGTCGCAGCTTCGGTGGGTGACCTTGGGTAATATGATTGCCAAAAGGGACATTGCGCAACTGTGGGGTGCTCAGGGGCCGCCCGGGATTCGGAAATGGAAACAAAACATGGATTGGTGCATGTTCAGAGAAAAAACTGTATATATTTCTCGAGGAACCCCCCGAAGATGGGGGAAGATATGGACTCAGTGGAACACTTACCGTGGCGATATATTTGCCCCTCCTCTTCCTGACCCAGATGTTGCACCTACGTCCCCGTAACCCGCGGGTTCCTCCACGTACTATTATCTACTGATTGCAATTTGTTCTTCTGCCCCCCCCCCCCCCCCCCCTGTGAGACTCTTTCTCGATAGAACGAACGCTCTTTGGACTATCCTTCCCGCCCCAACACCGTGTACTGCAACATTGTGTATATTGATGTCTCTTTTTTTCCTTCCTTGCAAGTTGTTTGTGTTTGTGTTATAAAATCAATAAAAAGTTTTCAAAAAAAAAAAAAAAAAAGACAGACTTAAGTTAGGATTTTGTCTTAAGTCTGTCTTAAGTCCGTCTTAAGTCTGTCTTAAGTTTGTCTTAAGTCTGTCTTAAGACAAACTTAAGACAAAATCCTAACTTCTGTGAATACTAAAAGTAGTAAGTTTATTCTGTGAATGCCAAAAGTAGTAAGTGCCTTCTGTGAATACCAAAATAGTAGTAAGTTTAGGATTGAGTCTTAAATTCATTCTGTGAATCGGGCCCCAATACAACATCTCAATGTTGCATTTGGTCCTCGTAAAACCTGAATGTCCTTCAAAACCCAAAAAAATCAACTGATTGTGAACAGCACTGGGGCGAACAACTCGCCCTTCAAATGAATTCATCACAAACACTTAGCTCGTCTCTCACCTCCCAAAAAGCTTTCAGATAATCATTCCACTCCTTCCTGCATAGCATTCCCCAGCGATTCATAATCCTGTTCTTCACTTCCATTAATGTTTCATCCTTGAAGTATGCCTCTATCCATTCTTTCTTGTCACAAATACCAGCAACAGAGCACTCACTCCATGGATCTTGGTCAATGTCCTTTAGCGGTAACAACATTCTACTAAGAAAATCGGCAGTTATATTCTTGATGGCAGGTAAATAGTGGACTTCATACACAACATCCTGTAATCTCATGGATAAACAAGCAATCCTCGCTGATGTTCTGGACAACCCTTCCGTTGTCAATACTTTAATCAGTGGCTTGTGGTCCGAACGTGATGTAAATTCCTTCCACAAATACATTTTTGAAAGTGTTCTTTGGCCCACACACATGTTAATGTCTCTCTGTCACTGAGTACTTTTCTTCCGGAGGTGACAAAGAGCGAGATACAAATTCAATAACTACCTTCTTACCCTGATCAGCCTTTGGGACAAAACACTCTCCAACCACAAACTGCTGGAATCAGTAGTGACTAAAGTGTCTACCAAGAGATTTAAACCTTGTAAAGTGGGAGCATTCACAATGGCTTGTTTCATTACTTCAAAGGATCGGTGCAATCTTCATTCCATCCAATTGGAAGTTGTGTTTCAATAAAGACCTAACGTGATGCGTTTTGTGTGAAAAATTCTCCACAAATTTTGCATAAAACTCAATTAAACCAAGCTATGATGATAATTCTTCCTAATTTCTAAGAGAAGGAGCATTAACAATGGTTTCCACCAACTATCGTTTTTTGACTGATGCCACCATTAGTAATCTCATGACCTAGATATGTAATTTTATTTTATGCAAATTTGCATTTTGAACTCTTAGCAGCCAAACCTTTATCCTTTACCATGCCCAGAACCTTCCTCAAGGCCTCACCATGGTGATGTTTATTCTTACCCATCACCAGAATGTCGCCCTGAAATGAAACAACTTCAAGTATCTGTCCAAATAATTGTTACATTGGCCTTTGAAATACAGCAGCAGCTGATGCCAGTCAAAACAGCATGCGTTTGAACTGGAAGCAACCAAAGGGTGTACAGAATGTGGTAAAATGTCTACTCTCTGGTTCCAATACCACTTAATGATAAGCCGTTGATAAGTCTAGTGTGGGAAACCACTTAGATTACCTGGTCAACATTAGCATTTTGTCAATTCTTGGTAATAGAAACTCATCAATTATAATGTTACCATTCAACCTGCGCACGTCTACACATAGAGGGACCTTGTCGTTGGGCTTCCCTACAACCAACAACAGAGAAATTCATTCAGAGGCCTCCACTGGCTCAATAATGTTCAGGTCCAAAACATGTTCTATCTCTTTCTTCACTTTATCCTTCGCTGTGAATGGCATGTATGCATGTTAAATGCCTTATGCATTTTGGGGGTATCTTCTTCTTTGAATCGTATTCAATGGGAAAAACCATCGAGCTTTCCCGTTCTGCCATCAAACACAGAGGGAAATTCATGTGATGCTCACTCTCTAGTGTTCCCATTCTCACAAGCTACCAACACTTGCTCTTGGATGTTAGGGTCCAGAATTATCTTAAGAATTTTCTGATCCTTCCACCCCGGGACTGAAGGGCCTTCTTTAGCAATGTACAGTTTGCATGAAGCGTGTCTGTCCTTAAATCTAAATACTAATTGTCAGTAACCGACCAAACCCCAGTGTATTTTTCTGGAGAAATATCTGGTGGTTCCAATCGCCCAACAATTGCCCAACAAACTGCTTCTCCCAAACTGCTTTAGCAACAACAGCTACTTGTAATCTGACCTCACTGAAAGTTACCCAGAGGGGTTTGAGGACCCCCTCCCAAGAAATGTTCAAAACAACTTTCTGTGTGATACTTTTTGCACTCACAACCTCATCACTCATGTCTGACGAGTCTCATTCTTTTCCTTAACACCTGCTACTTTATGAGACATTAAACCTTTCTTTTTTCTGTTTTCTTTTACACGACCCTTGTGAAATGCACAAATATGCCACACTACAAACATTCTGCAGACTTGGTGGGACATCTTTCAAATCTTGCTGAATGTGACAAGCTCCCACCATTAAAACAAATAATATTAGTGCTTTTCTCATCGTCAACACTGTTTCCTTTTTTCCCTTCCTTTGGTCTTTGTGCCAGTCATTGTTCATTCTATTCTTATGCATGTTATCTGAAAACTTCCCTACCACTTCAGCATTACCCTTTTCCTGCAACAGTGTAGACTTGGAGCAAAGATCTAAAAGTTCCACTTTTTTACCATATCTATTCTCTCCCTAAGGTTATTTTCATCTTCGCCCCATACCTTGTCTTGAATAGCCTTGTTTTTCGTGTACATGACAATTTGGTCACGCACTAGCTCATCATGGAAGTTTCCAAATGTGCACCTACTAGCAAGATGCTGGAAAGCTGCAACATAATCTTCAATACTTTTTGAAAGTAAGCATGTCTTGTAACAGCCATGCACACAGACGGTGTGAAGTGACCATCCAAGTCCATCATAGCACTCTTAAATACATAAATGCCACCCCCAGCTCTCTCTGGTTTCTGTAACTGATTGTCAATGTGTAATCCTTCTAACCCTAATCAGTACATAAGACGTCTTTTTTTTTTCTTTCTGCAGAAAATACACCAATGATGTCCTGTAATTTAGCAATATAATAAAAAAAAAAAAAATGTTACTGGGAACCTCAGACTACCACATGGACATGGATGGACAATTGTCGCATCCTTTCTGACTTACAAGCAGGTTTCGGAAGATGTTTCAATACAGTGGACCAGGTGTTAAGGTTCATCCTCATTTATTGGCGTACTGTTACTCTGGGGAGAGGTTCTATCTATGCAGCTTTCGTGGACATCAGGTCTGCATTTGACCTACTTCCGCGTTCCAAGCTGTGTCACAGCCTTCCAAACTTGGGTATGCCACTGGAAATCTTGGCTTTTATTGTCAAATTGTGCACAGGCAACTTCGCCCAGGTAGGGTGGGACAAGGCAGGCCATACCACCGAAAGGATTTTGGTTGAGAAGGGGGTAAGGCAGGGGTGCTCGCACCCACCCTATTTTCCATCTATATAAACGGGGTAATGAAATACTTTGAAAACTGCCCTACCGATGCCCCTTTGCCTAGGTGGAAAAAGGATCCCACTCCTAATTTTCGCAGATGCCAATCTTATCCTTTCCAAAACGAGACAGGGACTTCAACGTGCCCTGTCAAGATTTGAAGAGTTCTGTGCGGACCACAACCGTGTTGTCAATGTTGACAAAACTAAATTTATGGTCCTCCAGAACTCCAACAAACACATCGGTGAAGTTAGGATGCAGGAAGGTGCTTTAGAGCAGACAGAGATTTTTTCATATCTAGGGGTAACCTTAGATAAAAAGATGAGCTGGAAGCCGCAAATAGACTGTCTTACGGTAAGACACGCCCAACTCTCGGGTGTGCTGCTTAGGGAGCATAGTCGCTCCTACACCAAACCCATAGCTCCAGTATTGCAGATCTATAACTCCAAAATCAGTGCCTAAATCTTGTATGGCTCAGAGTTGTGGGCGTATGCAAATCTGGATTCGTTGGTCGTGGCACAAAATAAATTCGTACGATCTCTAATTGGTTTGCCGCAATCAACTCCCCTTATTCCACTTTATATGGACTTGGGGTGCCATTCCATTAGGGACGTAGCCCGTTATAGATTAGTATTATACTGGAGGAGACTATGGGTGACTCCCGAATCAGTCAACTATGCATTGGCTGTGCTTGAAATTCGGGATATGGGTGTGAACAATAAAATTGAGTGGTTCAGGAGTGTTAAAAACATTCTCTGTGAGTTGGGACTGAATCGGTTGTGGGCTTCCCCCCGAGAGATGTAGCTTTCCCAGCAAATCAGAGTTAAAGGCAGCATACTGGTATATGATTTATTCCTGACAGCTTATAACTTCCAGCAGTCCTGCCCTGTCAAGCGCCTTCCTACAAATGAAATGAGAACCTAACTATGAACAGTACTGGGATCTAATCACCTCGTCTCGTGATAGAAAACTATTCACCAGTTTAGAGTGGGAACACTACCAACCAAGGCTTTCACTTCACAGTGGTCTAACTTTAATGCTAATTATTGCAACTGTCCTTTTTGCTCAGACAGGGTTGAAACTGTGGCCCACATGCTATTTGTTTGCCAAGCGTATTACAATCCAAGGAGATGCTAGCTGAAACCCGTGTGTTCATATATGGGGACTAGGGCCTACAGTGAGGCATACAGATTATTTAAAACCGCAGTGGATGGCCCCTTTGTGATTGCTATAGTCAAATTCTTAGGTTGGGTGTGGGTGATTCGCTGGTCTGCAGGGAGGCATAGGCAATCCTCCCTTTTTAATAACCATTTAATATTTTTGTATATGAATTTTAATGTATTGATTGATGCTCTTTTAAATGTGAAATGTTCTCCGGGCCGCTATATGGGTGTGTTTTAGAGTTCTATCAAATAATTTATTGTTTTAATAACATGTTTTAAATGATATAGTCACAATCATGTGTGTCGAGATAGTGCAATGACTACTGATCAATTTAGTCCCTGTGTTTGTAATGTGATAACTTTTGTGATTTTTTTTAAAATCGAAATAAAGTTTACATATGAAATGAAATGAAATGCATTATTTACGCCCACACTTGGTGGTAACAAGAGAAACACAGGCCCGGGGGAGACAAGCCTTACACAAGGTTCAGACTACACCCTCCCCACCTTAAAACATAGTAACCCACCAGATCAGGTGAGTCTTTGGCCCACATCCTATTTTGTTACAACCTATTCACAAAAGTGAACTTTTACTTTAAAAACATTAGGCAATGAGAGAGCTGATGATTTTGCCCCCTCCCCCTCCAAACCTGGGGGAGGGCCAAGCAGATGCCTTGAACACAAAAAGCATAAACGAAAAGCACATTTCGTTGAACTTCAGTGGTGGTCCCATCCTCTTAGGACCACCCTAACTACAGTTATTGACAAAAATACAATCCCAACCAAAGGCCCTGCAAAGCATTATGGGACGAGATAAGCAGTGGGTAGTGAATATTATAGTATCCAATATCAAAAAAATTCTACAAAGAGCTGCAGTTCACCTAGTCATCAAGAGTCAAATGCAAAGCATTGAAATTATTCTTACATCAAGCTGCAGTTCCACTAGTCGTTACTAGATGTCCCTCACGAGTCAAATGCAAAACCATTGAAACCCTTTCATCAAGCATTTGCATTTGACTCGTGAGGGACATCTAGTAACCACCAGTTGAACTGCAGCTCTTTGTAGAATTATTTTGATATTGGATACTATATAATATTCACTGCCCATTGCTAATCTCATCCCATAATGTTTTGCAGGGGCTGTGGTTGGGAATGTTTTTTGCCAATAACTGTACTTGGGGTGGTCCTAAGAGGATGGGAACATCACTAAATCCTTCAAAAAGATGTGCTTTTTTTGTTTTCAAGGCATCTGTTTGGTACTCCCCCTAGGTTAGGGAGGATAAAAAATCATCACCTCTCTCACTGCTGACTAATTATCATAATCACTTTTGTGAAAGTACTATATGCACTTTAGGATTAAAAACTAATGATATTTGATTTATAATGACTGGCACTGTACAGACTGTCCTTTGGAAACATTTTGCTAATTTTACACAGTGCGACAAGTACACAGTGTCATCAGCTGCTCAGAGCCCAGTGTAGCAATGAAGATCACCAATTTCCAGTAGATACGTAGGTTCTTTATTAAGATCTCCAGCACAAGAGAGATAAGGGTATAGCCTGCAATACTTCTTTCAAAGTTAAAGAGATTTATTGCATAATTTATTAAAATTATTAAAAATTTCACATGGTAAAATAACATTACTAAATAAAATTTCCAGGTTTTGTTACTACTTAGCGTCTAAGTAATCATATAAAATACAATATTTAAAAGCTTTCGTCCAGGGTATCTCAAGCCGTCTCAGAGTCTCAAAGAGTTTTTACAATTTGTAAATTCCAATAGGATAACTCCTCAATGTTCCCCTGCTCGACTTGACCTAGGCATTTTCTCACCTCTGCCAGGAATTTGACTCCCCGGCATGCCAGGATTATGGAGGAACCTGCCAGCCAGCTTGTTACTGCGTGCCTGCATGATCGAATGTTTAGCTCAATAAAAATAGGTTTCAAATGTTGTCGCCTATGAGCCATGAGTGCTGGACATACACAGAGAAGATGGGCTAGGGTTTCGGTTTTGTAACCACAAAGACGGCATTGCTCCGTCTGTTGAGTGCGTTTCCAGTATGGTAATACATCTTTCGAAACGTGTAGACCCATCCGGTAGTCTGTGAATGCTCTTTTTAAATACCCGCTGTTAGACCCGTCTGCTTCTGAGAGTCCCCTCACCACTATGATTTCTTTTGTTCCCCTGTACCTCCCAAAATTTGTCGCTTTTTATTTGTCTACCAGGACTTTTTATGTGTTGTTTCATGGGGTTAGATGTTCCTTGACGCCCAGTTGCTCACAAGGTTTGTGGCACCTATTTACAAGGCGCCTGGCCCAAACCTGTGGCATTACAAGCTGGGGTTGTCAACCTGTGTAAATGAACTTAAAATGGTGGACACCCTTTTTCCTCATGTGAAGTGACTCCCATTGGAGCCTTCATGAACCCTGGCCTTTTGAGGTTTTGGCGCCCTTTGGTTGGCGAGCATTTCTGACAGGAATTCCTTTATTTTCCTCAGGTACACAAAATGGCTGCTCTAGAACCCCAGTACGGTGGCTGTGAGTGTCCTAAATACCCCTCAAGAGTGCCATGTCATTGTCACAGCCAGAGAAGGTTCTAGAACCTTCTGGCTCGTGCCAGTACCCCAGGGCACTGGCTATATAAGGCCCAGTCCCTGGCGGCCATTTTAGATGATGATGAAGTTCAGATTAGAGAAGATATTCCAGACTTGACACCAGATTGACACCTGCCCTGTTGACCCCTGAGGTGGCTGGTAGCGCAGGCAGTAGAGCAGCAAAGGGTTGCTGGCGTTGTGTCTGACTGGCGTTTCAGTCAGCTACGTGAGAAGTGATCTAGCGCCTACAGCGCCTGCCCAGCGAGTACCTCATTGCCCCCAAAGACTGTGGCCAGATTCGTGTGCCTCTCCGCTCCCCCCGGTGGTGAACTGTGATCAATTTATCGAGTCGCGAGGCGAGAGCAAGTTCGCCGCGACCGCGATCGTCAGCTGTGCCCCCTTCGCGTCAGGTGCCTCTAGAGGGGAGCTCGGACGTCTCCGAGCCCCACCAGCGTAGAGCACTTCCTGCGCAGATAGAAGGTGAGGTGGTGCGCCGGGGCGGGGAAAGGCCGGCCTTCGTTGGGCGGGACTAGCGTCTCTGCCACTCCCCAGTGACCCGGGAACTGTAGCTGTGGGCGGGAACCCCCCTGTATGCGGAAGTCGGAGGGAGGTCCGTTGAGCCCCTGAGAGCCCCGTCGCTAACGAGAGGAGTGCTGTGCCCGACTGAATCGTATCTTGACTGCAGCCGATGTGAGGTGGGCCCGTTTCCTCATAGTGAATGCAGCGTTGTGAAGGAACTGTGAACCGGCATTTATTTGACTGTGCGCGAAGGTTGTGTGACCTCTCCGGCAGCCCGTTCGTCAGTCTAATGACTTTGAACTGGTGCCGCCTGTGCTCAAGTGATGCTAAAGCCCGTAGGCGCGCATAGACTTCACCGGCAAAGCAGAGATCCTATCCCGGTGACCGCCGAGTGCAAATGATGTATTTACTGTGTTTCCTTGCCTTCTAGATATACGCGCATACGCCTTGAGTGATTATTAAAGAGTCCCAAACCTTATTTTGTGCTCAGAGAAGCCGTATACCTGGTCATTGAAAACAGCATAAACTGTAAGAGTTATCTTTCCCATTTGAAACGTATTGCAGATGTAATGATTCGAAAGTATTTAATTGGTGGCAGCGATACCAGAAGAAACATGTGGTTGTTTATTTAAATGAACCAATATTTATTCTGATATTTATTCTGATAATTATTCTGATATTTATTCTGATATTTATGGTGATACTCATTTCTGAAGTTATTCTATTTATTAATACTATTTATTACCAGAACTGTATGACCAAAAGAAATGTATATGTGCTTTCCCAGACAACCATATTTACAACAAAGAACTTTTATATAAAGGAATCGTATTTTTCTACAGCAGTGGTGTGGTGTCCTTCTTTTTGGTGTGGATGTACAAGGAGTTATTATTGGGTCAGAGCCGGCTTAACACTACAGCCTTCACTTGCCTTGTCACTTGAGCCAAGCCACCCCCTTTGTGCTGGGCTTGCCCATCGCAGGTCCAACACCCGCTAAAATGAGATGAGAGATAAGCTTGAGGTTTTAATGCGGTAAAGGATTTGATGATGGTCCATCCATACCGACGTTTTGTAAGTGTATTTTTGTCCTCCAAAAAGGATTTCCTTTTTGCTGCTGCGTTAGCTGATCTACTTAAACATGCTTTGTCCGACCCAGTGGTCCATACTAATTCCAGATCCAGCTCTTTCACACTGGATTTCAAATGTGATCCCCAGGTGCTCGGGGATGCGCTGTCGGCCTGTTTTTTGATTTCTTCCCAGCTCAGCCAGTCCATTATGTCTAGGTCTGCACAGCGTAGTTTGTGACAGAGCTTCACGAAGCCGCTCATGCTCCGGAATTTCTGATTTTGCAGTCCAAATTCAAGCCTGACTTGCGATGCTGAAGCGGATTTTGGGAGGTTAAAGACAGCTTTGTAGATTTTAATCTGTAGGTCATTTAATAGATCGGCCTCCTTGCCACACCAAGTAACTAAACCATAGGATAGGGTGGGCATAATTTGGGCTGCCATAACTTTTAGTAGGTGCTTGTAATTAGGGCAATCCATTTTTGCTTTTTGTAAACGGTAAGTGAAAATTAATGATTGAGCTTTGGCTTGGATTGCTGCTTTGTGATCCTTATGTTTTGCTCCTTGTGATATTACTATTCCAAGGTACTTCTACGACCCTTGTTCTTCCACTGTTACCCCATTCGCCATCCATTTGTACTTGAGCTTTTGTGGATCTACTAGCCGGACTACTTTTGTTTTTTCTTTGTTTAGTTCCAGCCTTTCCCGTTTCAAATATGATGTTACATTATTTATTGCTCTTTGTAGGCCAATAGGTGTTTTGCTCAGCAATACGATGTCTTCTGCATATTGTAAAAAATGGGTTATTGGCCAGTAATGGTGGATGACATTCAGCTGATTCCAGGACACTTGTGATATCAGAAAGGAAAAGGTTAAAAAGGGTAGGGGCCAACACGCAACCTTGTTTGAGGCCTTGGTGTGTTGAAATACTCGAGGTGGTGCTGCCTCCATTACCCAATTTCACTCTAGCTCAAGTGTTCTTATATAGGACTTTTATTGCCTTTAAAATTTGATTCGGTAAGCCCCAGCTCCTTAACTTTCCCCACAGGTGCTCTCTATTCACCCGGTCGAATGCGGACTTGATATCAATAAAGCATGCGTACAGCCGAGCTCCCTTGGTTACCGCAATATCCATTAGGATTGACAGACAAGTTAGGTTCGTTATTGTTCCCATTCCTTGCCTGAACCCTGTTTGAAACTTGGGGATTATGTTTGTGAGTCCTATCCACTCTTGTAGCTCTGATAGAATGCAAAAGGCGTAGAGCTTGGCCTCCACATCTATTAAGGATATCAGCCTGTAGTTTGCGGGGTTGCGGTGGTCTCCATGCTTAAATATCGGGTGAATAATATTACCTTTCCAGGAGGCAGGAACCTCAGGTTGTTTATATATGTGGTTAAAAAGAGGTGTTAAGGTCTCTGACCACAAGACCGGGTTGTGCTTGAAGATCGCGTTTGGCAGCCCATTCGCTCTTGATATTATGTTTCTCAGTTCATTTTTGGTGGTTAAGTCAACCATTTCAGTGGGCCCCTTGAGTTCTTCCACGGTCTCGATTTCTTTATATTACTTACTCTTATTTCCGTTTTTTCCTCTTCGTTTACCTGTATCGCCCAAAAGCCGTTATCGGTGCCTGGGTCTGTATCACAGTACAAGGTTTGCACATGGAGTGCCCAAGTTTCCGCTCCGACTCCTGCTTCCTGTTGGAGTGTTGCCCCTTTGTTTAGATCGTTAATAATGCCCCAGAAATCCCGGCTGTTTGGCTGTTTTCCCGCACTTAGAAGTTTGATCCAGATTGCTTCCTTATAAGAGGACTTCGCAACCCTCAGTGACTTCCTATAGCTACTCCTTGCTTCCTTCAGGTAACGTTTTTTTATCGCGAGCCCCCTTTTTTTGACTAGCAAGTGCTCGGGCCTCTTTGGCGACCTTTCATCTTTTAAGTAACTGATAATTCAAGGGTTTGTACAATGCATCTATTACAATTCTAGATTGTACTTACATCATACTTACACGCATAGTATTCCATCTTAAAGCGATATACTACACAATCCCCCTTCTTAAAGGAAAACACAAAAACAACAAAAAAACAAGAAAAAAAACAAAAAAATATATATAACTTCAACTACAGTCAAACATTTCAAAACATTTAGGTTTTTTAACTATCCTTCCACTTGAGGTTTTGACAATATTATCATCAGGAACAACCTTTGCAGTAGTGGATAACTCCAATGAATTTTCCTTCAATTGTGAATCAGAATCAGGTACAGGAATACCATCAGAAATTACTGACTCTTCATTCACAATATCAGAAATAGCATCATGAGAAACACCAGGTAGACTATTACCAGAAAAATCTAATTTCTGACTGCTACCAGGTGTATCCCACCACCAAGACGTAGTGTTATTGTAAACATTTTCAGCAGCATTGTCATCACCATGGGATACTGGTGCAAGACGGCTAAAATGCCAAACTTCGCCATTTTGTAACAAAGCAGTGTTGTTCATAACTTTGACAACCAATCTAGGCTCACTAAATTTACTCTCGCCTTTAGTAACCTTCCTAGCATTCTTTACACAAACCCATTGGCCTCTATACAACTTTACTTGCTTAGCTCCATGTTTAGAATCATAGTATATTTTGTTCTTCAATTGAGAATCTTTGAAGGAGTCTCTAATTTTAGGTATGTCACAACTGGTCATCCCATTTTTATTTAACCAACCAGGATTGAGTTTTGAATGGGGAATCCTACCTCTCATTAATGCAAATGTACTTTGACCCGTGGAACCATGAATGGTACTTCTGTAAGCCCACAGCAATTTTTTTAATTCACCATCCCAAGATAAGTTACTTCTATTTGCTAGTTGTAGAACCCCTTTAATACTACGGTTAGCTCTCTCAACTATACCATTTCCACTGGGATGGTAAAGAGCAGTGAATCTTTGTTGTACACCAGAAGCAAATAAATAATTCTTCATCTCAAGTGACTTGAATTGTACACCGTTGTCAGACAAAATACATTTTGGAAAACCTTCTCGTGAGAAAATTTCATCAAGAAATGTAATAACCGTTTTATTATTGATTACATTAACAACACTGATTTCTAACCACCGTGAAAAAGTATCAATGAACACTAAAATATACTTCTGCGTTCCATCTTGCCAAATTACTGGTCCCATGAAATTGAAAGTTTTAAGTGTCTTATCAGAAACCTCACTCTTTACACATGATCTCACACACCTTTCAACTTCCAACTTCTACATCCATTTTTGGCCACCAGTACAATTCTTTTATATGTAACTTTGTGCGGGTAATTCCAGAATGTCCCTCATGGCAAAGATCAATAATTTTCTTCCTAAGATCTCTTGGTGGTACAATCCTATCGCCACGAACAACTAGCATATCTGAGAGACTGAGTTCATCCCGAACTTCCCAGAAACCTCTTAAATCATCATTGACAATATTTTTTATCCATCCCACTCCAACCTTTAATGATTAGCTGTTTTAACACAAGTAGAATCTGATCAGTATTTTCAGCATCAAGCCACTCATCCTTAGTAAAACTACTTAGGGTATTGTCAAAAGAAATATGAGCCACAGAGATATCATTCCATGAGTTCTTGTCTAATTCAATTAATGGCAAGGACATACGTCTCAAAAAATCAGCATTGAAGTTTTTAGTACCAGGTACATACTTTGTATCATACTAGCAGCCTGTCCCGACGTTGTCCGGGTATGAATTGCTGCCGGCCAGTAGTATATTGTTTTGTAGGATTTCGTTTTGATAGCATTTCTTATCTGTGAATGGCCTGTGAAACGCTCCGATTCACAGTGCACTGCTGATGCACTTAAGAGTGCGCGTTCAGTAGTGTGTGAACTCGAGTTTCCCTACTTTATTTTTCCTTGCAATATTATATAGCGCGAACTCGACAACATGGCATGGGCACAATTTACATTACAAAAGAACACATTCATTTGTGGTAGGCACGGGGAGACAAAGTGATTTGCCTGGAATCACAGGATGTTGAGCTGATGCCGAGATTCGAACGTAGCTCCCCAGCTCTAAAGTTCGCAATTCTAGAACTTGTGGCGGGAGGTGTGTCTAAAAGTGTATGTCGGTGCTGGCCATCAATGAGAGAGACCTGTGCTTTTTTCAAATGGGTGTGGAAAAAATATGAGTATGTTGCTTGAGATGTGTGCCACCAATGTACTTACCGGGGAGGGTAAACACCCATTATTCCGCAACTTTCTTTCCGCATACCATCACTCTGCATACTTTCATTACAAAAGTACCATGACTTCCCAATGCCATTAAAACGCATGGCATTACATTTTATATGCTTTTACCACGCATACATTTACAACAAAATTTGTTATGAGACATGGCATGAAGGGCGGAACGTACCACACGCCCCCAGAGTTTGTCACGCCCCCAGCACACGCCCACAGCACAACACAGACATGCCCACAAGGGACTACTTTGCTGGCACAGTTCTTTTACCTTTTAAGTGTATATGGTGGGCGTCTGCATAGCCTATGTCCTTCTGCTGCAACTGCCCTTTCCAATGCTGTATTGGGTGTTGTGATTGGTCGTGTGGTTCCTGAGATTACCCGCCTCGAAGGTTTGGGCTCTCTCTGTATTATATTAGTATGGATATGAAATCCTGCAACCTCATAGACAAACTTGCTATCCTAGCCATGGCATTAGTGAGACCATCAGTTGTCAGTAACTTAGTTAAAGGTTTGTGGTCACGGCGAACTACAAATTTCCTGCCCCACAAAAACTTTCTAAAGTGTTCCAATACCCACACAACAGCAAGCGTTTCTCTCTCAACCACAGAATATCGTTCCTCCGTAGGAGTGAGTGAACGAGATGCAAATGCTATAATCATTTCTTTGTTGCTGTAATCAATTTGGGTTAAAACACTACCTAGACCTTTGCTACTGGCATCGGTGGTGACAATGGTTTTAGCCTCAAAGCCTTGTAGGCTAGGTGCTTGAGCAATAGCTTTCTTAATCTCCTCGAAAGACTTTTGGCATGACGTACACCAATTGAATTGTGCTTTGTTTTTAAGCAAGGATCTCATGACATGCGTCTTTTCGGAAAACTTATCAACACATTTTGCATAAAATTCTGCAAGTCCTAAAAATTATCTAAGATCATCTTTGGACTTAGGTGCAGGGGCATCTTTGATTGCACTTACCAGACTAGCTTTCGGCCTAATACCAGAAGAACAAACTTCATGTCCTAGATACGTGACACTGTTTTCAGCAAATTTAAATTTTTAATGGTTCTGCCGTGACACCTTTACTCTGTAAAATACTAAACACGCTTCTCAAACGCTCATCATGAGTTTTCTTGTTTGGTCCCATAACAAGGATATCATCTTGAAAAAATACTATACCTTGCATATCACCAAATAATTCATGCATGAGTCTTTGAAATACCGCCGCAGCGGACGCCAAACCGAATGGCATGCGGCAGAATTGGAAACAGCCAAAAGGAGTGCAGAAAGCTGTGAGGTGTTTGCTCATGGGGTGTAACGATATCTGGTGGTACGCACTAGATAAATCAATGGTCAAAAACCATTTGGCTTCTCTGGTCAAGGTGAGCATTTCATCTATTCTCGGTAGAGGAAATTGATCAACAATAATGTTATCATTTAAATACCTCAGATCAATGCACATGCGAATTTTGCCATTGGAACGTCTAGCAATCACGATTGGAGAAATCCAATCGGACGCCTCAATGGGTTCAATTATACCTGCATTTAACAATTTGTTAAGTTCTGCCTTCATTTCATCGCGAACAATTAATGGATTATGTCACACTTTATGAATTTTGGAAATAGCATTGGGTTTTACTCTTATCTTATGGGAAAATCCTTGAAGATTACCAATGCCACCACCAAAAACTTCAGGAAATTCTTCCAAAACCCATTTTTTTGTGTTTTCAGATTCGCATACAACTAAAACTTGTTCAGGAATGTTAGGATTTAGTATTATATCCAGAGAACGTTGGTCCTTCCAACAAAATACAGGTGGTCCATCCTTAGCTACATACAGTTTACATACAGACCTTCTACCTTTAAATTCAAACATTAAGGATCTAAAACCCAACATGTCAATTGTTTGTCCAGTGTAACTCTCTGGACTCACATCATTCGGTTGTAAATATGGGCCAATGGTAGTAGCAAATTTGTAGTACCACGTAGACTTAGGAATAATAGTGAAGGGAGATCCAGAATCTGCAGCAACTTGTAAATCTATTCCACCAAAAGAAACTATACACAAAGGTTTGTTACTGTCACCGCCTGTGATGTTAACCACAATATGTTTCGAAGAATCATGTGGTAAATAAATAATTAATTAAAGGTACTATTTTTTAATACATTAATGAAAACAGATAGCTCAATAAATAAGAGGCAGGATCCGGGGAATCTGAGTCGAATAGGCTTTAATCAGGCACAAGGGAAGGGACAGGATCGGAACAGCCTGAAATAGAATAGCATGGACTGGCAGCTGCAACGTCTCATTAACAGTACATGGTATATATAGTAAAACATTACAATTACATTACATACAGTAGGCGTAACAAGTGACAAACGTAAGATAAGAACACATGGGCGTAAAAAGAAGGCGTGCACAGGGCGTGCACGTAGACATGTGATGAGAACGTCACAGAATTGTCATAAATGGGTGGATACATGGAGGGGGCTACCTGGGCAGCTGGAACCTTTAACCTAGTGGTGCGGGCAAACGGGCCATGACGTGTAACTTAGGGAGATCTGGGGGCTCTGACTTCTGCGCTAGAAGAGGAGACTAAAGTCTGCGATGTCAGGACGACATGTGCCTATAGCATATCTGGTATCTTGTGTTTGGAGTACATGTTGATAGAATCTAAAAGTCATCAGGGGAAAGGCTACTTGACACTAAGACTGGTGCATGCATATATTCTTCATGTATTGCGTGTGCTATGAATCTTCTATGGATATTAATACAGTAATTCTCTTGCATGGAGACAGAAAGACTAGACTATAGCTGGAGATGTTTATGCGGTTCGTTAGCTTAGGAATGTGAAGACGGAGAGCTGAACTGATAACTAGAGGCATAACATATTCTTGGCAGACAAGCAGGCAGAGCCCGGCCGGGCACCGCGCTGCGCGGCAGGAAGTAAGCGAAGGGTCAGGGATGCAGGTGGGGGCTGCATCGCTCCTCGGAGTGGTTTCAGGAGACTGGAGCTTGAATCTGGTGTTCAGGCCCTTTGAGGCCTAGTAACGGGGACAATTCGATAAATTAACGTGCATAATGTAAAACGTGGGCAACATAGGCCTAATACTCGTTGCTCTCACGAGAACTGGAAACTGGCATACTAAAGTTGGACACAACTATAATTGCGTCTTTAATCGATCATAGGGGGACATATGCATATTAGTCATGCACATATGACATAGGATGGGGAACACGTAGGCACACATGACAAGGCAAAATTCAATTTTCCTCATTCCCTCCTTGTGCCCTACGTTTCCATCAGGAAACATCAATATTCATGATACCATCTATCTGTTCATAGAGCATCATTTGCTCGTCTCGAATTTTCTTGGAACGGGACTTAGGACTAGGAATACAAGATGTAGCGCACAAGCCGCAAATCGCAGGGCCACATTGTAAACAGAGGCAGCAACTGAATATGATCATTACTGCTATACCCAGGAATGACAACACTTTCCATCCCCAGGCAGATATTATACTCCAGAGCCAACCGGACCATGTCCAGGTGCCTGGATTCTGGTGCAACTGATGGGCAATTTTATGAAGTCTGGTTATGGCTAAATAAACAGACGGTGCGTTATTAGGAATGAAAATGCAGCAACTAGATCCGATGACTCTACAAGCTCCGCCCCTATCGGCCAGTATGACGTCAAGGACGAGACGATTTTGAAGCACGACAAATCTCATAGCAGATTGTTCTTCAGTTAAGTTACCTAGAGCGGAAGTAGTCTCATTCACTACTGCTTCAAGGGTTCTGGTTAGCCTACGTATTAGCTTACTATTCTGGACAGGACCTATGAAGAAAAAGAAACCTTTATTGAAGTCTTGATACTGTTCTAAGGCAGTTTCAGTTTGATCGACAATTGGGGACTCGATCTCCCTTCTATGTCTAACGTGTACTAGATGTGTGTTTCTGTGATAATCGGATGGGGCTAGGAAAACTGGTGGCAGTAGGAAGGCAATGTAACATGTTCCATCCCAATCCAGGGGCAGACGTACATATGCGGTCTGACCACATACAAAATACGAATGACGTGAGGCTTTGAAAGTAGATTTCCCACTGTCACTATACTCGACCACAGTAGTACAATCACTGTGTCCTACATGTACTGAACCATTCTTTCTGACACATAATTCGCCTTTCACTGGTAGAACTGTAATAGCAGGCAAATCTGGAGTAGTCTCGGACTGAACATTCAAAACCATGAAATTCGAGGAGTAATTACCTAGATCATATACTTCATTTTCTAGATCTAACCCTGTTCTATGGGAAAGACCTTCCTTGTCTGGGAAACATGTTCTATTCAGAAGGGACATATCGTTTGAGGATGACGTTAACGTGGACCATGCTCCACACTAACCATTGTGTGAAAATGGATAGGGAAAGAGTGGCAGAACTCCCTTCGGTGTCTGGAAAGGGGGGAGTCGACCACACACCCAACAATTAGTGGCATTGCTAGTCTGGTGTGAATAGTGTAACATACGAATAAAAGTATTATTGCGCATGGCAAGACGATAGGATAACTCGTGAGGAGGCAGTTCACTAAATGTGTGCTCTACTGTAACATTAGAGGAAAAATGTACATGCGAAACGATAGGAGGAAAATATATGTGTAAAACATAACTTATGCCTGTAATCGTAAGACTCAGAAATAACATGATCAATAGAGTAACAATGCATCGACTTCGAAGATTTTTCTGATAACGTATTCTCTTAGAGTTTTGACTAACTCTCTCACTATGTGGGTCTATCTCATACATGTCAGGAACCTGTCTAACCGTTTCACCCGAGAGGGACTTAGACAATTAAACTGGCTGACTTACTAGACCGTAACTTTTCTTTATACTCCTGCTGTGGAGTTTTCTCTAACAGGGGAAGTTTAGAGTCAGTATCTGGGCAGTCCTTGTGAACGGGGCAGTCCTTGAAAAAAGTCTTTGGACGGAGTCCATGAAATCGCTTCACGTGACTGGAATGCAACCAGCCTTTGCGACCCTCGACCTTGATTGCAGTCCTTGTTGTCATCAGGACGAGTTTTGGTTCTTTCCAGCGGGGCTCCAGCGGACTTGAACGATCAAAGTTTCTAATCAGGACGAGGTCGCCTGGTATGACCTCGTGCGGTTTCACTTGAGTGTTGTCTGGAAAAGCCGCGGCAACCTGTGAACGACAAGAGAGTAGTGCAGACATCAAGGAAGCCAGGTAATCTGTCAGCATATTACTGTCAACATCTGTAATTGTACGTGGTCTAGGTGTACCCCACATGTTTGGGGGACGACCGAAAACTACCTCGAAAGGGGACAGAC
Source organism: Lissotriton helveticus (assembly GCF_964261635.1). Classification (NCBI taxonomy): domain Eukaryota; kingdom Metazoa; phylum Chordata; class Amphibia; order Caudata; family Salamandridae; genus Lissotriton; species Lissotriton helveticus. The sequence goes on along the minus strand of NC_136057.1, from coordinate 199,413,780 downwards.
CTGAACGGGAGTGAGCGACCATTCTCATGTAAAAAAGGGCGACTGGCAGTGCTACCATCCAATCTACGCCTTTCTCTGCGCATACCTTGGCAATGCGGATTTTCAGGGTCTGATTATGTCTCTCTACGAGACCAGCTGCTTCGGGATGTCGTACACAGTGGAACTTCCACTGGTACCCTAACAGAAGGGATACTTGTTTCATGAGTTCAGATGAGAATGGCTGGCCGTTATCTGAATACACGACCCTCGGTAATCCATAGGTGGGGAAAAACTCACGAACCAACTGCCTGGCAGTGGTCGCGGCAGTGTAATCTGGGACTGGATAGGCTTCTGTCCATCTGGACAAAGCGCATACAACTACGAGGACATACTTGAAACCTCGACATCGATCCATCTGGATATAATCCATCTGGAGGACTTCAAAAGGGTGGTCAGGAGGATGGAATCCACCTTGTTCCACCGGGACACCTTTACCTGGATTGAACTGACAACAGATCATGCAGGTACGTACTTTCTGCTTGGCTGCTGCTCGTAAATGCTTGTTAAACCAAATGTTCTGGATGCTGTCTAACATGGCTTTTTCTCCTAAATGTGCTGGACTATGTGCGGTGTTAATAATGACTTGAACCATAGAGTCGGGGAGAAACCATGTGGCTTTTCCCTTCGTCAACCATCCCTGATCTGTCTGGACCCCTCCTTGTTCGGACCATTTCTTGATTTCATCGGGAGTAGCATGTGACTGTATATCTAGTACGTCTTGTGTGGGGTCCTTAACTGTCATACAAGTCGTCTGAACTGGAACGTCTGTCTGTGTCGTGTTAACTGGAATGTCTGGAGTCTGAGCTGTAAGCTTGGCAGTTCGATCTGCTAGATCGTTACCCTGGGAAATGATGTCAGTGACTTTCGTATGTGCCTTGCACTTCATGATAGCGATAGCTGTCGGTAAATGTATTGCATCTAACAGAGCTTGAATGAGGGGGCCATGCTGAATCTTGGTTCCATGAGAAGTCATAAAACCTCTTTCTTGCCAGAGCACTCCAAAGTCGTGTACGACTCCGAATGCATAACGTGAATCTGTGTATATATTTACTTTCAGGTTCTTCGCTCGTATGCAGGCTTGGGTCAGAGCGACAAGCTCTGCTGCTTGAGCAGACAGGGTGTCAATACGATGTGTTTCTATAACCTCAGTTTCAGTAGTCACTGCATACGCGGCTACTAGTTCTCATGTACTTGTCCTCATACATGAACCATCCACATAAAGTGTCAGGTCGGGGTCAGGTAATGCAATGTCGGTCAGGTCTTGTCTTGGCTTTGTCATGGTGTTAACAACTTCCACACAGTCATGTGTGGCAGGATTTGAAGTAACTGAGGGTAACAGTGTAGCGGGATTTAAAATGTTGCAGCGTCTGATTTCTATGTGTGGCTGAAACAATGTCAGTTCATAACCTGTTAAACGTGCAATTGTCAAGTGCTGAGTCTGTGTTCGGTTTAAGAGAACTTCCACGGAGTGTGGAACTTGTACTGTCAGGGAGTGTCCTAACACTATGGAATCACTTTGTCTGATAGCTAGTGCTGTGGTTGCAACTGACTTGAGGCACGCAGGCAGAGCCTGGGCCACCGGATCTAATGTGCTAGAAAAATAAGCACAGGGCTTGTATTGTCCCGCTTGATCTTGTGTGAGAACAGATAATGCAGTACCATCACGTTCAGTAACAAAAAGTGTAAAAGGCTTACTGTAGTTTGGTGTCGCTAACACAGGTGCTTGGCATAAAGCTTTCTTTAACTCATTGAAAACAAGTGTATGTTCTTGGGTCCAAGGGAGGACAGTCGATGTGGCTGCCTCCTGTGTCGTTAACTGTATCAGTGGCTTGGCTAGATATGCGTACTGAGGAATCCATTGTCTGCAATAAGAAGTGAGGCCGATAAAAGCTCGTACCTCCTTCTGAGTCTTGGGCTGTGGAAGATGTGCTATTAACTGGATACGGTCAGGTGTCAACTGCCTACCCCTCTTGGACAGTAAGTGTCCAAGGTAGACCACTTGCTGGACACAGAATTGCAATTTGGAAGGGGACACCTTGTGCCCCATCTCGGCCAGAAAATACAGGACTGTAAGTGACGCACGTTCGCAGTCACGTTCAGAACGGGCTGTGATCAATAGATCATCGACATACTGGAGCAGGGCAGTGTCGGTTGGCATATGAATATTGTCTAGTTGTCTTTTAAGTGCTTGACTGTAAATGCTAGGACCTTCTGTGAAACCTTGAGGAGCTCGTGTGAATTTATAGCTTCTTCCATTTAAACAGAATCCGAAAAGGAACTGGCTGTCTGGATGAATGGGGACACTAAAGAATGCGTTCTTGAGATCAATAACAGTAAAGAACGTAGCTTCAGAATCAATGGTAGTCAATAGGGAAGAAATATCTGGAACCACTGGGTACTGGGGTATGATACATTTATTAAGTTCTCGAAGGTCAATCACTAATCGATAAATTGGAGGTGCATTGGGATCAGTACGTTTTAGAATCGGAATGATAGGAGAATTACATGCATTGGAGTCAGTTTCTACAACTACTCCTTGAGCAATGAGTTCGTCAATAATTTTAGATAAGGCTGCTACAGCCTCAGGTGGCAATTTGTACTGTCGGATTCGTGGTAATACAACACCTTGCTTCAGAGTGACACGATATGGTGTGATGTGCATACAACCTACATCAGTTGGACCTTGCGCCCATAAATGCTGAGGTACATTCAATAATCTTGGATCAAAATCACGTAATACATAATGACCTTTAAAATCACGTAAAAACAATCTCACACCTTCTGGGGAACAGCATATAACTGCTCCTAATTCTTTCAGTGTCTTAATACCTAGTAAATTTTCTGGACATGATTTCGTGAGTAACAAGTCAGTAGTTCGGGACAATGGACCAACTTCTAGGGAAACTGGTTTCGATATTTCATTAACAACAGGCTTTCCTGAAAATCCAAGGGAAACATTTCTAGAGCCTGAGAGCGGAGCCCCTGGAACCTCGTCATGACTGATGGTAGTCCTACTTGCCCCTGTATCAATCAGAAACTTTCTGTCTTTCCCTAATACTTGACTGTGTACATAGGGACCCTCTTGATCTACAGGAATCTTGATGAGAGGCAAGCCAACCTCCCTCTCAGGGCTGTTTCATGAATACTGCTGATATTCTGGATACTCTGACTGGGCGTACTGGTACATCTGCTGTGTAACGTGTTGTGTGGCAGCTATAGGCTGCGGTACTGTAACTGTCTGTTGTGCGTTCTGCGGTGGCTGGGAATTCTGCGGAACTTGTTCTTGTCTAGGAGGACGTGGTCTCTCTTTCGTTTTACCAGTAGCTATGTTGTGTTTCAGAACTGTACATTCGTTTATATAATGACCTGGCTGTTTACAGTAATTGCAGGTCCCTTTAACGGGAGCTGTAGGATGACTAGTTTGATTCGGACCCCTCTTCTGACTGTCTTGTGGAACAGACTGTGCAACTAGTACTTTCATTTTCGTGTCTTTCATACGTCTCCTTTCATGTTCCTGCTCCTCCCTGATTCTGTTCTGGTGGTATTGTAGCATCTGGAGCATTTGTGACAGAGTATTAGCTTGCCAGGTACTTTCGACTTTCAGTACTCTATTTTTAACTTGCGGTAAAGAATTCTCAACTAGTTTGGTAACAAAAAGATGTGGATACGACTCACTACTTGTTTTCAAGCCGCTATTAATAATGAAACATTTCTCAAATCTAGAATAGAAATCACTAGTGTCTTCGTCCTGTTTCTGTTTACAGGCTGAGATGGCATCCCAGTCTTCCTTTTTTGTGGCTAGTAATCTTGGCAAGACTTGTATCAGTAACTCGGGCAATGCTTTAGCTTTTTCCCCAAGACCGGTACCTGGAACTCGTGTGTTATCTTCAGTCTCTAATGCAGTCCAATCTATCTTTTTCTCTCCCACCTCCCATTCTTTTTCTTTGAGTTTTTCATATATGCCCGCAGGCAACAGGACCTTTAACATTTTAATGATATCAGGATACGTGTATTCTCCCATACGGAACATGTCCTTTAATTCACGGTGGAACCCTGCTGGATCTTTATCGTGACAGGGTATTAACTTTTTCATTTCTAGAAGTTCTATTTTCGTGATAGGGGTGTAAACAAATACTCGTTCGAGCTCACCCCCCTCTCCCTTAACTGGATGTACTTCTCGCAACGGATTCTGTCTGTCTATGTAGAATGATTTTCTTACTGGGGGTGGAACAGGAACAAAATGTGGATTCAGGAACGTTCTGTATTTGTGGCGCTGTTCTAATATGACACTAATTAAATCGGTACCTAGACCTTTCCATCTGTTTAGGAGTAACTCGTTCAGTACATCATGTAAAGGACCTGGATCAGAATGCTGATCCTCATACAGTGTAATGAGGTGCTGGATCATATACATACCCACCAGACGCTGCTCGGCTGGGGGCAGTTTCAGAAACGTTTGGGCCACTATTTCGTCTGGACACGTGGCAGAATCACTAGTCCATCGAACGGCTGATCGGGCTAGTTCTTGTTCATGCATGGTACTAAGCTCACTATAACCTATTCGTAACTTCAGAATTTTATCGGTTGCCTGGAATACTTGTTCAAGAGAACACTGTTCTGGTACGGGAGGAGGAAAAGCTTTCTTGTAATCTAGACGTGAATGTCTGTCGGAAAATCTAGTTCTACCTACATACGCTATTCTGGCAGGATTCTCGCTGTCTACCTCTTCACCTGAAGAGTCATTCTCTTTCTCGGTTGCTCTTTTTGCTTCCTCCTTCTGGTGTATACTTATAATTTCCTTACGAATTTTCCTGTATATACTTTCTATACAACCTTGTGTCTTGTGTTTTCCCTCGGCTATATTGTCACTCCACCTTGTTAGGGCTTTCATCTCGTCTTTGTCTTTATCAGGATAATCCTGCTCTCTTATTAAACAGTTAATCAAGAACTGTAAAATCATATTTTGAATCTCGGATTTCCTGTGTGCCATAGCTTCGTGAATACTTCCTGGATTCTCCCCTGTACGGATAAAATGATATATTCTGTCTAGATGTTCCTTCATCTCGGGCAGGGTGACCAAAAAGTTGGCAACTCGTCTTAAACGTACTGAATATAATATCATGTGATCTTCGCCTGGAACTGAATCATATATGCAGTCAGTAAGATGTCGCTTGAGGTCTGCGTATGTAGTCACTTTTGGCGTGCGCTGTAACGCTGCGTCTCTCGGCGTCAGTCGTTTTACTTGAGGCGGGGTGATAGGAGCACCTCCCCCCGCTCCTCCTGAACTGGAATCGTCAGTTAATACTGAATGTGCTGGTAAAATGACTGGCAAAACGGGCACACTTAATGTGGGCTGATCCGGGGGTACTGGCACATTAACGTGGTCCCCGGGACCAGTGACTGGAGGAACAGGAATTACATTATTAACAGGGTGCTGAGGGTGAGCCGGCGGAATAGGATTTGCATATGCTGGGACTGTATCGTCCAAGTAGGACGAAAGAAAAATTTCAGCGGCAGTCGGTTTATGACGTAGCTTAATCGGGACCAATGGTGGCGGTAAATTACAGGGTGCTTCCGGGGTTGCCTTCGGCAAGCCCTCGGCAAGAAGAGGATACATACCTTTAATAAGGGCATTTCTCTGTCTGTCTGACTGTTCTGCTCTAACTCGTTCACCTTCTTCGATTAATTCCCTTTCTTGGGCTTTTTCTGAGGATTCCCTACTTAACTCTGCTTTTCTGAATTCTTTTTCGGTTCTTTTATGAGATTCTTTGCGCCATAACTCGATGGCATCTTTCTGAGACTGTCTAGCTTTGTTTTTCCATAATGCTTCTTCTACTCGCATGATGCACTCGGCATCCCATGTACCTGATACAGGCCATCTATATTTCTCTTCAAGATTCTTTGTATAATCCACCCATAAGTCTAGATATAATATGGCATTTAAGCCATGCTTGTGATACATAAAGTGTCCAGGACTGTCCCTAGGAGGGACAGGAACTGCTTCTTCGAGTAACCCTTTTCTGGTTTTTATCTGACGTAACTTTGAAAACAGAGGCATATTTGAACCGTACTTATGAACACAATACACAATAATCACAGTAATGAAATGGCAAACAAATCACTCATACCACGACATAGAAATACATTAATAACAGTTCGAACAGAATACTACCTGATACATTGAGAACATAACACTTGAATTTATCGAGAACGGACTTACTAGAATTACTGGATGCACTGCTAAAACAGTACAGAACATACCGGTCTCATAAAGAGACACGTCATACCGTATCCACCTAGATGGACACGTCGGACTGGATCTGCGTACCCAAACCCATCGGACCGGAGACAAACTAATGACCCCGTCTAGATACTCCCCCAGCAACGGTACTCACCGGGAAGCAAAACTTGAAGGCCTCGGACTGGACTGGACTGCTACGACGTCTGGTTACTACGCATGCGCTTCGAACTTCGGACTTCGGAAACAGGTGGGCCTCCGGATACCTCGGACCTTGCTCTCTCGGCTTGGGCTCTGGTCGGGACGAACCGCATTCCTCACCGCCTCGTCTGGATGCCGGACCGCAGTCTCCGTCTCCTCCGTGGGCCTGAGGGAGACTTGATGAAGCAGAAATATCTGCACGTGCACGGTAGAATTCCGTCACGGCTGTAGAAGGGTCAGGGGGCCTGCGTTACATCGCCGGCGCGTGGGGAAGGGGCTCGTCCCTATTCGGGCGCCATTATGTGGTAAATAAATAATTAATTACCGGTACTATTTTTGAATACATTTATGAAAACAGATAGCTCAATAAATAAGAGGCAGGATCCGGGGAATCTGAGTCGAATAGGCTTTAATCAGGCACAAGGGAAGGGACAGGATCGGAACAGCCTGAAATAGAATGGCATGGACTGGCAGCTGCAACGTCTCATTAACAGTACATGGTATATATAGTAAAACATTACAATTACATTACATACAGTAGGCGTAACAAGTGACAAACGTAAGATAAGAACACATGGGCGTAAAAAGAAGGCGTGCACAGGGCGTGCACGTAGACATGTGATGAGAACGTCACAGAAGTGTCATAAATGGGTGGATACATGGAGGGGGCTACCTGGGCAGCTGGAACCTTTAACCTAGTGGTGCGCGCAAACGGGCCATGACGTGTAACTTAGGGAGATCTGGGGGCTCTGACTTCTGCGCTAGAAGAGGAGACTAAAGTCTGCGATGTCAGGACGACATGTGCCTATAGCATATCTGGTATCTTGTGTTTGGAGTACATGTTGATAGAATCTAAAAGTCATCAGGGGAAAGGCTACTTGACACTAAGACTGGTGCATGCATATATTCTTCATGTATTGCGTGTGCTATGAATCTTCTATGGATATTAATACAGTAATTCTCTTGCTTGGAGACAGAAAGACTAGACTATAGCTGGAGATGTTTATGCGGTTCGTTAGCTTAGGAATGTGAAGACGGAGAGCTGAACTGATAACTAGAGGCATAACATATTCTTGGCAGACAAGCAGGCAGAGCCCGGCCGGGCACCGCGCTGCGCGGCAGGAAGTAAGCGAAGGGTCAGGGATGCAGGTGGGGGCTGCATCGCTCCTCGGAGTGGTTTCAGGAGACTGGAGCTTGAATCTGGTGTTCAGGCCCTTTGAGGCCTAGTAACGGGGACAATTCGATAAATTAACGTGCATAATGTAAAACGTGGGCAACATAGGCCTAATACTCGTTGCTTTCACGAGAACTGGAAACTGGCATACTAAAGTTGGACACAACTATAATTGCGTCTTTAATCGATCATAGGGGGACATATGCATATTAGTCATGCACATATGACATAGGATGGGGAACACGTAGGCACACATGACAAGGCAAAATTCAATTTTCCTCAATCAGAGATGTTCAAATTTTCTGAAGAGTAATCATCATCAGATAAATCAGAGTCATTGTTGGTTACACAGTTCACTCTTGGTTTCTTTTGAGATTTCCTTCTGCATAATTTGGACAGATGACCTACTAGTCCACATACTGAACACTTAGATGACTTGGCAGGACATTTATCAAACCTCGCTATCTGTGATGTACTGCCACATCTGTAGCACACAAAAGATTGAGCTGTGTTTTCTTCTTTCTTGGGGTAAAAATGTTGTTGAGGTCTCCAATTTTGGTATAGTTTGGACTGTTTGTAATTATAACTTTTATCTTTCCTAGTATCATTAATTTTATTCACAGTTACAGGATCACTGGAAAGAGAAATTGCTTTAGCACATCTTTCTGAAAGTTCTGCTTTTTTAACTAAGATTATTATAATTTTAAGACATGCATCACCCTCTATCCATAACTTTTCCTGAATATTTTTGTTCTTTGTACACATGACTAATTAATCTCTAATCATATCGTCATGTAAAGAACCGAATTTACACTTAATGGCTAGTATTTTCAAAGCAGATACATAGTCTTCAACAGACTCTTTGACGTTTTGTTTATGTTTGTAGAAAGTACATCTGGAAACAGCAACACAAACAATTGGTGAATAATGACTATCTAAATCAGAAATAGCACATTTGAAAACATCCAAATCACCACTTGCTTCAGTTTTTTGCATTTGTAAATATACTCTTAACCCTTCAGGTCCTAAACAGTGCATTAACATTCCTTTCTTCCTTTCAGGAGACAACACACTGCCATTATCTTCTAATGTAGCTATAAAATTTAAAAAATATTCTTTCCAGTCTTGCCATTTAATAATTAAGAATTCCTTTGGATCACTTAAAGTAATGCTGGAATTAGTATTCGAAGTAGAGGCTGTACTGTTTTCCCCATCCATTTTGTAGAATTTATGAAGATGATGTGCCCAACAAGTAAATAAATCATAAAAGTCTTACTTTTCCTTTTATTGTTGTCTTCTTTCTTTTCTTTTTAAATGCGATCCAGCACCAGGACAAAAGTAATGTTGGTAGATACGAGTTTAAAAATGTTTTTAACAATGAGCCGGTATCAATAAGATTGAAGCGAGAAACAAAAAAAATGGTTGTTTGTGTCATTTGACAGCGTGACTCTTACGCTAACTCAAGAGCGTCAGCACGTTGAGGAGAAGACTCGATCCCAAAGCATCAGCGTCAGCGCGTTGAAGGAGTGAAGAAATGGAGTGCCTCCGTCACAGAAGAAGCGCGTGTGGAGCGCTAGTGGCAAATCGTAAGTAAACAATGGCTGTGCTGGTTTGAAAGAGTCGTTTGATACACGCATAAGCTCGTCGATGGTAATCAAAAGTAAACAGCTTTTGTGAAATGAGAAGCACTCGCTCACTCGCTCACCAGTCTCAAGTACTTGATATAAAAATCCTTAGGAATTTTTTTTTGGGGAAGTCAATAAAAATTGTACATGACTAAATTTACGAAAAAGTTGTCGGTCATGCTCCGCTTCGGTGAAAGGAGTATTTTCTACCGGAATAAGGTTGTTGCACTGTCGATCACGAACACTTCAAACAGTGGAAGAATTTCACTTTCTTTTTTTTTTTTATAATATATTTTTATTGATTTTTGCATCATGCATAACAAACCACAAACAATCAAGGTATGCAGTAGAGTCAATCAATTAAGCCAAAACACCTTACAGTATCAGCCAAACATTGTTATATATCAGAAATTACATGGAGTGTGTGCCCCTCAATACCTCACGCATGTCACAATTTGCAGCAGACCCTTTCCAAAGCCTCAAGCCCTCCTGTCGGTCTGTGGGATATGCGTTCACGCCACCTCCCAACCTCACAACGCCTGTCCCTCCACCTGGGATCGGTGATCCAGCCCCTCGTCCATCCCATAATACTTCCTCCATCTACCCCAAACTCTTGTAAACTTCTTGGGGCATCCCCTGGCCGTATACGGGACCCTTTCTGCTGCTATGTACAGGTCCATCCCCGTCTTCCGCTCCTCAAACTGTGGTCCATGATCAGAGCCCCACCTCCTGGCAATGTCTCTTTTAGCTACAACCAGCGCCAGAGCTGCGAATATGAAATGAGGACGACTCAGGTCCACATCACCCGGCACACCCAGAAGGATAAATTTGGGGTCCAGTGGTAGGGTTTCATTCAGCACCTTCCCCAGTTCCAGTATCACTCTTTTCCAGTAGGCCTTAATTCGGGGGGAGTCCCACATAGTATGGGAAAAGTCTCCCGGATCATGTCCACATCTCAGGCAGCATGGGGTACTAGCTCTACCCATCCTATGCAACCGGGCCCTATCATAGTAGACTCGATGTAAAATTTTGTATTGTATAAGCCTCAGTCTGGACCTAATAGCCACCTCCCGGGGATGCATAAGTGCCGATTCCCAGTCCGTGGTGTCAAAGGACCCTAGATTACTTTCCCATGTCTCCCTCAGCATCGTCAAGCGGTCTGGGGCATTATTGACCAATGTTTTATAGGTGTATGACACTGCCTGTTCCTGCAGGTGTTCCTGTAACAAACGCCCTTCTAAAGGTGTGTATTCCTTCAATGGGGAGGGGAAGGGGCCGTCTGCCTGCCATGCATGCTTGAACTGTAGATACCTATAGTGTTGTGTGGCGTTAAGTCCAAAATCCGTCTGTAGTGTACGGAACGGTTTGAGGGAGGTGGCCATCATTATGTCCCCCAGAGTGGATATGCCCAGGTTTTCCCACGCCTGGAAGCCACGCAACTTATGCAGTTTGCGTAGCCACGAGCAATGCCACAGAGTAGTCTGTTTCGTGGGTGTGCGGTACTAGCCCATAGTCTTGTGCGCACCATGCCACAGCATAATAGTCGTCCGGGTAGCCGGGGGGAGACCCGCGGGTGCTTTCCCTCCATACAGGTAATAAAGAGGAATGTGTTTCCCATTTTATAGCGTTCCAACCTGTAGGTGGGGTGCGTTGCCTCCGCCAGTCTGATATCGGGGTGAGGTGCGTAGCACGGTAGTAGGCCTCAATGTCTGGAAGCGAGATTCCTCCATTGTACTAATTGCGGCACAGCGTGGCGAGGGCAATCCTGGGCTGCTTCCCCACCCATAACAGCGATCTCAGTTCCGCGTTGATCGCTTGAAACACTCGCTGTGCGAGGGGGAAATACTCATTCTGAAGAGCATACAGGAATTTCGGGAGTGTGACCATTTTGAACATGGCCGCTCGGCCTAGCATAGTAAGTGGAAGTGTCTTCCAGCGACGTGCATCCTCTTTGAAGGAGAGAAGGACTCGGTGTAAATTCTCCTGATAGGACCTCTGCTTGTCTGGTGTTAAATAGATCCCCAAGTACCTAAAGCCATGGGTCGCCACCTGTAGTGTGTGAGGCAGGGATGGCCAATCGTATCCCTCCCTGGGACTGAATATAACCGATTTGTGCCAGTTTATGGTGTATCCCGAGTACGTGCCGTAGGTATTCAGTGCGTCAAAAAGGATGGGGAGGGTACTTTCGGGGTCAGCAATGTACAGGAGTATGTCGTCAGCGTACAGAGAAATTTTTTCCTCCACCACGTCCGTCGCTGATAGTCAAAATCCGCCTATATCTGGGTGTTGCCGCACCACGCAAGCTATCACCTCAACGGTGAGGGCAAAAAGAAGCAGGGAGAGTGGGCACCCCTGCCGAGTGCCTCTCTGTATCGGGAATTCGCGTGACATCCGACCGTTCATCCTCACTTGCACCATCGGTGCCGAGTACAGCAAGCGCACCCAGCCCCGGTACAAAGGTCCAAATCCAAATTTCACTAAGGTGGCCTCAAGAAAGGGCCAATGGACCGCGTCGAACGCCTTTTCAGCATCTAGGGAGAGTAGGAGATGGGGCTGCGCCCGAGACTTCGCCTCCATCATCCAGTTGTGGGTGCGGCGCAGGTTCATCCGGGTCCCCCTCCCAGGCATAAAACCGGTCTGATCCTTATCCACCAATTCGGTGATAACTCGCCTCATGCGTCGGGATAATATCCTCGCAAGAATCTTGGCCTCTATGTTCAGGAGCGAGATAGGGCGGTAAGAAGCGCAGTCCATCGGTGGCTTCCCAGACTTGTGTATAGGGACTATCGTCGCTCTGCGCAGATCAGGGGGGAAAGTCCCCTCCTCCAACGCGCCCTTAAAGAGGGACAGGAGGTGTGGGGTCAGAAGATCCGATCCTATTTTGAAAAACTCTGCCGGGAGGCCATTCGTTCCCGGGGTTTTGCCAGGTCTCAGTTTGGTAATCGCCTGACGGATCTCTTCAAGGGAGAGGTCCGCGTCTAAACCATCCCTGTCCACGTCAGATAGGCACGGCATGGTGACCGCCTCCAAGTACTCCATGATAGCCGGAGTCTCCCGCAGGTCCCGGGCTTCATAGAATGCGCCATAATAGGTGGCAAACGTCTCAGCTATCCCCTCGTCTATGTTCACCTGTGCTCCCACCTCATCCACAATAGTATCGACCCAGCGAGCTTCCATTTCCCTCCGACTTAGCCACGCCAACAGTTTCCCCGACTTATCGCTAACGTTGTACAACCTGTGTAGGGTCGCCAGTCTGTGTGCCTTTGCTTCTTGGGTTGCTAGGGCCCTATACTTAAGCTGAGCGTCCTGCAGACGACGTCTATCACAGTCAGTCGGGTGGGTCAGGCAGAGCTCTTCAAGGGTAAGAATCTGGGCCTCACACTCCTCCATCTCTTCTCTCTCTTTCTTCCTCACCTACGAGAGTCTGTTCTGCGCCCGGTCCCTAAGGACCGTCTTGTACGCTTCCCAGACCACCACATCTGAGTGGACTGAGCCCGTGTTCTCAGGGAAATAGACTCTCGTATCCGCCCGGAGGCCCTGGCGTAGTTCCTTGTCCTGTAATTCCCATGCCGGAAGGCGCCATTCCCCTCTGGGTCCCGCTCTGTCCCTCCCTATCGTGACCTCCAGCGGTGAGTGATCTGATAGACCCCGAGCTCGATATTCGGCCCCTCTTATCTGGCCCCTGAGGCCTAGTGTGACGAACACATAATCTAACCTCGAATACACCTGGTGCGCTCCCGAGAAGTAGGAGAAGCAAGTGTCCCGCGGGTGTATCGCCCTCCATGCATCAACAAGGCCCAGGGATTGCGTGAACCGGGCCAAGCGCGTTTCAGTCACAGTTCGTGCGGAGTTCTATGTGATTGTCACCATATTTGTGCCCGTGATCAACACCCGGGTACATCACATCGTTAAAGTCGCCGCCTAGCACTAGAAGGGCGTTTGGGGTTTCGAGCAATATATCCGTGACACCTTTTAAAGTTCTTGCCTACAACTGGGGAGGGGCATATACCGATATAATCGTGAATTCGGTCCTACCCCACCTCCCATTAACACCCACATACGTGCCCTGCTCATCTGCCCAGGTACGCTGAACCCGGAAGGGAGGGGATCTTTTTATCAGAATAGCCACCCCTCTAGATCCTGCCGTGTAGCCCGCATGCACCAGGACGGTCGAAGGCTTTCTACCCAGGAAACTGCACCTAGTCCCGTGGAGATGGGTCTCCTGGAGGAGCACTATATCAGGGTGAACCCGCTTGATATGGGCCTGCACCAGACCCCGCTTGATGCGATCACCCAGGCCATTAACATTCCATGTGTAGACCGTGTAGGGGGACATCAGGCCGTGTCTGTCAAGTGATACCGGGGGGGCCATACGTTCTGTGGCATAGTTGTAGTAACAGTCGCCTGGCAATCCATGTGTGATCAGCTAGTAGTATGTCTATACCTTGGGTTAACCTGCAAAACAGTAAAACATACCCAAACGAACCAACCATAACCCTCCCTGAACCCCACCCCGCCCCACCCCCCTCCCGCAGGGACTCTGGCTCCATTCGGTGTCGGTCCCATACAGCGGCGAATGTGGCCTGTCGCCCACCCATGGTTGTATCTCTCCGCACTACAGCGTCAACAGGAACCCTGCAATGCGTTCCCCCAAAGCCAAAACAAGGCCCCGTGAAGCGGGAACAATGAAATAGTCGACGAAGAGCCAACACTAGTATGAAATATAGGAGGGGTTGGGAGGAGGAGGGGGCAAAGGAAAGTACGAGTCGTGAAAGAAGAGAAAAAGAAAAGGAAGAGGGGGTGTGTGGCTCTTCTCGATCAGCTCCGACGAACAAGACTACATCAATGCTATCCGGGCGTTGCCCAGGAATCATGAATTTGAGTCCGGCAGTTCAGCCTGCGAGCGTCCCGTGGCGGCCTCCTGTTCCATTGCGACAATCTCTGCCACCAGAGGGTGAGTTGAGGTCGTGCTTTGTTCGTCGTCTTCCAGCATCCTTTCATCTTCCGATACGCTCCTGCGCAAGTCCAGGTCCGCATTGCTTTCTGTTTCCACAGGGAGCGGTAGGGCGGGGGAGCGCAACCGGGGCAGCGAATCCAGAGGTTGGTCGGCATCCAGCACCGGGCGGTCGACGGGCCGCGACCGTCCAGGAGCAGACGGATGTCTGTAGTGTCCAGTGGCGTCTCTCGGTCTCAGCGTCCTGCCCTGGTCCTCCCCCAGCCGCCTCAGGGGCCGACCCGAGGGGGTCCCCCGACTCCCCCGTTTCCCGGGCCGTCTGAGGATTGGGCGCTCCTGAAGCCATACCCAGGCCGCCTCAGGGGTCTGGAAGAAGTATGTTTTGTCCTCGAAGATTACCTTGAGTTTGGCCGGGAAAGTAGCATATACTGTATACCTTTTTCTCGCAGCTTTGCTTTGACGGATAGAAAGCATCTCCTGCTGGTTTGTACTTTTCTGCTGTAATCCGGGAAAATCATGATGCGTGAATCGTCTATTTTGATCTCCCCCAGTTTCCTGGCTTCTTCAAGGATCATGTCCCTATCAAGGAAATTTAGGAAGCGGGCTATGATCGTGCGTGACGCCTCGCCCGGGGGAGGCTTCTTCTGCAGCGCCCTGTGTGCGCGCTCAATCACAAAACAGGTGGAGAACTTTTCCGCAGGGAAGGTGTCCCGGAGCCACTTATATAGGAAGGCCGCCGTGTTTGATCCCTCGATTCCCTCCCTAAAGCCTTACGAAACGGAGGTTGTTCCGTCGCGCCCTATTTTCGGCATCGTCCACCCTCCATTGTAGGTCCCTAGTGGTGGTCCGGAGTGTAGTGAGGTCGCCCCGAAGGTCACGCAGGCCGTCCTCCGCCTCACTAATTCTGGTCTCCGTTTCAGTGACTCTGGCGGCCATGTTCCTCATATCTTGGCGCAGGAGCGAGACTTCCGTGCTGACCTCCCCTATCTTCCCCTCCAGGGCCTGTCGTGAGTCCCTAATGGCGCATAGGAGGGTCTCCAGGTCTCCGCTACGCAGGTGGGTGTCCGGGGCCGGCGGCTGGTGCGGGGTGGTGAATTTGTCCATTTTGGCCTGCCTGGGTGGTTTAGGCGTTTTGTCCCTGGTCATCTTCAGTTAATCCAGCCGCTAGAGGCAGTCCCGGGCACCCGTGGCAGGGATGAGCCACTACCAGGGCCAGTGCTTTGGCGTCAGGGCCACTGGACGTTCAGATCGTCTCCCAACTTACTGCCCCCAGCGCAGGAGTGCGGCAGCCCACGTGGCGACCAGGACGGCGGCACGGGGCACTTCCAGGGGGCCGGGCCACAGTTGTCTGGTGCGGAGCAGCCCCTCACAGTCAGTATCCCAGGCCGGGTCTGGGGGGCGAAAGCGGGGAGCGAAGGCCTCTCCGGATCCAAGGGAGGGGAAGCCGGGGGGCTGCGACACCCCAGGAGGCTATCAGCAATGCACGCCTCTGTGCGTTCCTGTCGCGGCCTCCAATCGATGGCTGGACCCACCAGTAGGCCACAGCTCTGCTCACCCCAGTTCCAGCTACAGGCGTGCTCCTCTGCTGCCCGGATCGCCTCCCAGATCTCTCCCTCCAGCCGCAAGCAGTGAATTCCGGGGCCCAGGTCACCTCAGCGTTCCCCAGCCAACCTCGGATACCTCTCCAGTCCTCCCCTCGCAGTGCAGGCACTTTCGCGCAGGTGGGCCCAGGCAGGGCCTTGGCGTCTTGGTGCCCCTTCAGCCGCCCTCACCTGCCAACCCCAGCCGGGCTCCTCAGGCACTCCAGACGGCCACCAGTCCAGGCCCTCCTCAGCTCGGCAGTCCAGCGGGCGTTTATCGGGCTCCGGCCCCTTTGACCAGCCCCGAATAGCGGGCACTCCAGGCTCCCTCCGGCCGTTTTCACCCGTGGCTCCCTGTCGGCTCTCTGGTCCGTCCGCGGGGGCTGCCCCCACCCCAACGGGTGCTGCCTCCCACAGTTCCGCGATGGTGCAGGGGGTGTGACAGGCCGTCCGCCGCCACTCCTCAATCCGGGACCACGGGACCAAGTAGGATAGCTCACCTCGGGTCTCGGGTGGAGATGGCGGTCGCCATATTGGATCATCCCCGGCCGTCCGCTTCAGGGTCGGTTTCGGTCCGAAAAGACAGATCGCGGCAGCTCCAACGCCGAAATCTTGCTGCCAGAAGGATCCGGACCTCAGTATCAGCGAGTCCAGTACAAATTATCGACCATATAGAGCAGGATCTCAGCAGGATCAATGCCTCACGCCGGAGCAGATGTCGGGCGCGTCTTACCCGATCATGCTCTTGGCCACGCCCCCAAGAATTTCACTTTCTTGTTACTTGTCTTCTTCTGTGGTTTTGGGCACGTTGTCCTTTAAAGAAGCTTGAAATCATCTAATTGATGATAATGAAGTACTGGAGGTCTTCTGTCCTCGTCGCCAAATCGGTGTAGCAATGAAGATCACCAAATTCCAGTAGATAAGTAGGGGGCATATTATCAAGGGGGTTTATCTCCGCTTTTTTGGCTTTAAAAGCCAAGAAAGCGGAGATAAAATTATCTCCCTATTACCTAGCTGTCGCTAACACCAGTTAGCGACAGCTAGTAGGAGATAGCGACCATCTTGGGCCCCACTTTGCATGTCAGTGATATTTATCACTAATGACATGCAAAGTGGGCGTGCCAAGAGGTTAGCGACTGGAAACAGTCGCTAACATCGCTATCTCCTATTACCAACTTTTGGAAACTAACACCTGCCCTGAGCAGTTCCTAGCCATGTTCTCCAATGGGAGGTGGATAACATGGCTAAGAGCAATAGCTCGGTAATGCATGAATATCGCTGACTTTTCAGCGATATTCATGCATTGCGGCTGTTTTTTATCGCATTTGCGATAAACCTTGATAATAGCAAGGTTTATCTGCGATAATTTCTGACGATGCTTAGCGTTAAAAAATTCGTTGCTAAGCATCGTTAGCGATAAATATCGCTTAACGTTGGTAATATGCCCCTAGGTTCTTTATTAAGACCTCCAGCACAAGAGAAATAAGGGTACAGCCTACAATACTTCTTTCAAGTAACTGATAATTCAAGGGTTTGTACAATGCATCTATTACAATTCTAGGGGCATATTACCAACGTTAAGCGATATTTATCGCTAACGATGCTTAGCAACTAATTTTTTAACGCTAAGCATTGTCAGAAATTATCGCAGATAAACCTTGCTATTATCAAGGTTTATCGCAAATGCGATAAAAAACAGCCGCAATGCATGAATATCGCTGAAAAGTCAGCGATATTCATGCATTACCGAGCTATTGCTCTTAGCCATGTTATCCACCTCCCATTGGAGAACATGGCTAAGAACTGCTCAGGGCAGGTGTTAGTTTTTGGAGCTATTCGTGCTTAGCGCGAATATCTCCAAAAGTTGGTAATAGGAGATAGCGATGTTAGCGACTGTTTCCAGTCGCTAACATCTTGGCACGCCCACTTTGCATGTCACTAGTGATAAATATCACTGACATGCAAAGTGGGGCCCAAGATGGTCGCTATCTCCTACTAGCTGTCGCTAACTGGTGTTAGCGACAGCTAGGTAATAGGGAGACTAGATCGTACTTACATCATACTTACACGCATAGTATTCCATCTTAAAGCGATATACTACACCCAGTTATTACAAAAAAAGCTACAATTAAAACTCTGATTGCTGCTTACAATATTGGTCTGGGAAGACTACATTTAAGACTCTGATTGCTGCTTACAAGATTGGTCTGGGAAGAGTTCATTATTATACAGTTTTATATAAAAACCCCACACTTCCAGAAATATTTTCGGATGAAATTATGGTAGGGTGGGACGACAAGGGTGTCCATAAGGCTGGGGATTTATTTAGAATAGATGGCTTACAGCAATTTAGCGATAAGCAGATTGAGTTCTTATTGGGTAATTGTAATTTTTTTAAGTATTTACAGATTTGCAGTTTTTTTGTAAAAAAAAAACGGGGGGGGGGGATTGTGGGCTTGAGGGCAATGTTATTATTGACCTTATGCAAGGAAGGAATAAGGGGGCATTAAGCTGATATATGCAGAATTAATAAGGCTAAAACAAGACGATTTAACTAAACAGGAGACAAAAGGGGTTGAGCGAGTGGGAACTGCTTTGGGTGTACTTCTGAGGTCTTTAGAGCTGGGTCAGGCAATTCTATGCTCTGCTGGGCTTCAGGCACAGCACTATAGAACTGTGGGGCATATTATCAAGGACCGGTGTTAAAATTATCGCCGTTTTATTGGCAGGAAACTGCCGATAAAATGGCGATAATGGGCTTGATAATACGCCCTTGTTAATTCCCATAGAAGCCCATGTTAACATCAGAACATGGGCTTCTATGGGAATTAACAAGGGCGTATTATCAAGCCGATTATCGACGTTTTATCGGCAGTTTCCTGCCGATAAAACTGCGATAATTTTAACACCGGTCCTTGATAATATGCCCCTGTGTTTTTGTTGTATTACACCCCGATCAGAATTGCTCAGTGGGGCGGGTCATCAGGGGTAACCTGTCCAAGGTGTGGGGGGGGGGGGTTGATGCGGATCTGGTTCATATATTTGCATCCTGCCCCCATTTGCAAGGGTTACTGAAACAAATTGAGGAATACCTGAATTGGTCACTTGGGATCAAAATTAAACTAACCCATGAATTAGTTCTGTTAGGAGTCAGCATTATGACCCAAGTGGAGAATATATATCGGTTTCTATTTGTCGCAATGACTGTTTTAAGGATTGCATGGTTAGATCCTCTACCCCCTACATTTCAGCAATGGTTGGCCCGTCTACTCTCTATATATACAATAGAAAGAGCAATTTATGATAGAAAGGGTAGGAAATCGAAGCTACTGGGTCAATACATTTGGGCTCCTTTAATAAAATGGAAAGAAAAAGAATGATTAATGTAGGCCAGGGAAGAATTTAAGGATGGTAATATTATTTCTCGAATACTGCTGTGTCTTGTCGCTTTCTCTGATTTTTGTTACCTTTCATATGTCTAAGATACAGTTCTGTGCTCTATGGAGCAGTGTATAGATTTACAATCACTAAGTTGAGTAGTCTTTTTTATGTTTAGCTATGGCTGCTCCTTCACTCTGTTTGTCTGATGTATATATATGCTGATATGCTTGCGGGGGAGGGGAGAATATATGAAAAATGTCAATAAAGATTTGTTTTTTAAAGATTTTTTCTAATTTTAGACCTCTAGGGGAAGATTTACAAGCCCCTTGCACCTCTTTTACGCCGCCGTGGTGCTACTTTTGTGACACAGCGGCGGCGCAAAAGATGCACCATGGTACGGGGTATTTACAGTGTGACGCATCTGGGAGATGCGTCACGTTGTAAAGCCCTGCGCCATAAGGAGGCGTTCCGGCGCAGGGGGGCGCTCCTGCGCAGGAACGCCTCCTAAAAGTGGCTGAGTGAAATCTACAAGATTTCACTCAGTCACTTTAAGCCAATGCTGCGTCAAATCCCTGCGCCTGCTTGAAGCAGGCGTAAGGCATGACGCAGCATTGGAAGAATAGGCCCTCAGAGCATTTCTGGAGCTGCGTCGTGCTTGCGACGCAACTCCAGCAATGCGCCGCCTTTACGGCACAGATGCGTGACGCATCTGTGCTGTTTTTGCCCCACGGTGCGCCGCATTGTAAATGCGGCGCACCATGGGTGGCGAAGCTGCGGCACACAATTACTGGTGCATCCCTGCTAATTTGCAGGGATGCGCCAGTAATTGTAAATCTGCCCCCTAGATTTTAATTACACTGGGCCCGATTCACAGAATGAACTTAAGACTCAATCCTAAACTTACTACTATTTTGGTATTCACAGAATGCACTTACTACTTTTGGCATTCACAGAATTAACTTACTACTTTTGGTATTCACAGAAGTTAGGATTTTGTCTTAAGTCTGTCTTAAGTTTGTCTTAAGACAAACTTAAGACAAAATCCTAACTTCTGTGAATACCAAAAGTAGTAAATTCATTCTGTGAATGCCAAAAGTAGTAAGTGCATTCTGTGAATACCAAAATAGTAGTAAGTTTAGGATTGAGTCTTAAGTTCATTCTGTGAATCGGGCCCACTGTTTATCTTTTAAAACGCGGTGCTCTTCTTTTCTATTGTAATGGTTTTGAGTAACCACGCAAATGAAATGTATTTATTCATTCATTCATTCATTCATTAGTACAGAATTAGATGTAGAGTAAGGTCTTCTCTACAGAGCCCCACCAGAAGCAGCTTAGCCCATTCTCTCAACTGACACTCTCGCACACAGACATACCAACATTCCAAGAACATCCACACTGGCTGAGCAGCAAGGCAGAGAAGCAGGGAAGGTGCCATACACTCAATACCAGTTTACTCCAGAGAGACACAAACAGGCAGCTCTTAAACGGCAGCTGAGGCAGGCAGAAGACAGAGAAACGAAGCAGGAACTGGCCCACTGGGGTTGAGGGCGACCGGTTGGAGGTCACTAGTGGGGCTCTCGGTGTGACTCTTAGGGGCAGATTTACAAGCCCCTAGCGCGTCTCTTACGCCGCCGTTGCATCACATTTGTGACGCAGCGGCGGCGCAAAAGATGCGCCATGGCGCGGGGTATTTACAACGTGACGCATCTGGGAGATGCGTCACGTTGTAAAGCCCTGCACCAGAAGGAGGCGTTCCTGCGCAGGGAGGGGCGTTCAGGCGCAGGAACGCCTTCTAAAAGTGGCTGAGTGATATCTACAAGATTTCACTCAGTCACTTTGGGGCCCATGCTGCGTCAAAACCCTGCGCCTGCTTGAAGAAGGCGTAAGGATTGACGCAGCATTAACAAGATAGGGCCCCCCAGGGCATTGCTGGAGCTGCGTCGCGCTTGCGACGAAACTCCAGCAATGTGTCACTTTTACGGCACAGATGCGTGACGCATCTGTGCCGTTTTTGCCCCATGGTGCGCCGCATTGTAAATGCGGCGCATCCATGGTGGCAGAGGCATGGCGCACAATAAGTGGCGCATCCATGCTGATATGCAGGGATGCGCCACTTATTGTAAATATGCCCCTTAGAGTATATCCATTCATATCCCTTCCTTATGTATATAGAGATAACTCTAATCACTAGTATATGCAGTAGACCTTTGTACTCTCTACCATTCCTATGTGACTCTTAGAGTATATCCATTCGTATTCCTTCCCTATGTATATAGAGATAACTATAATCACTAGTATATGCAGTAGACCATTGTACTCTCTACCATTCCTATGTGACTCTTAGAGTATATCCATTCGTATCCCTTCCCTATGTATATAGAGATAACTATAATTACCAATCTCTTCTTTGTGTGACTTTACATCTTGTACATTTGCAAATGTTTTTCTGTGTGTATCTCTTATGTAACACATGTAATCCTAAGTCCTTATGTTTTGCAACTGGTTCTTATGGAAAGCGCTCTAACACCTTCGGGTAAAGTTCGCGCTATATAAAATTGCATTAAATAAAAAAAAATTAAAAATTATCTTGAAGTGGTTGAATTAGGTGGCAGTAGCATACGAGGTTATTCCAATAGTCGCCAATTGTAATAAAATGATGGGGCATATTACCAACGTTTAGAGATATTTATCGCTAACGATGCTTAGCAGCGGATTTTTTAACGCTAAGCATCGCCGGAAATTATCGCAGAGATAACTTGCCATTAGCAAGGTTTATCTCAGAAGTGATAAAAATCCTCGCGCTAACTGCCAATTGAGAGATTATCGCTGGAAAACCAACGATAATCTCTCGAAGTTTGGCGTTAGCTTGATGATAGGGGCTCACAAACTTAGCCGTGATATCCACCTTCAATAGGATATCATGGCTAAGTCAGGAAAATACCAGGGGCCTCATTTATGAAAAGTGACGCATCGCTGCGTGAAAACAGCGATGCGTCACTTTACACTGCGCACTCCTTGCGACACCAATGATGCGTCATATTTAATGTATGACGCATCATATCGCAAGGAGTTACAGATACGTCAGTATTTCTGACGCTTCTGTAAGCGTAAAAGTGACGCATTGCTGGAGTGTGTCACAAAAGTGACGCAACTCCAGCAATGCATCCTTTCACATGGGGCAAGCCCCGTGTGAAAGGGCCTGCGTCAGTCTTACGCCTGCTGTGAGGCAGGCGCAAGATGTTGACGCAACGGCGTCCTAAAAGTGACGCAGTGAAATCTCATAGATTTGCCTCACTGCTGTGAGGCAGGCGCAAGATTTTGACGCAACAGCGTCCTAAAAGTGACGCAGTGAAATCTCATAGATTTCACTGCGTCACTATTACGAGGCTTTTTGCGGGGGAACGCCCCCTCTGCATACATTATACCTGACGCAGGTATAATGTAGTGCAGGGGTTTACAAAGTGACGCATCTGCTTAGATGCGTCACTTTGTAAATAGTGCGCAACAGGAGGCATGTTTTACGCCACCGATGCGTCACAAAAAGTGATGCATCGGAAACGCAAAACTGACGCAAGGCCTCATAAATGAGGCCCCTACATTCTAAAATACACTCATAATCGCAGAGCATCGTATTGCACAGATATGAAGAAAAGCAATCTAAATGGCCGCACGTTGCGTGATGACATCGCCAAATGCAGTGAAAAATAGCCTGGTCCAAAATGGTGCCCCGTTAGCGTGTACGTGCTGACGCCACCAGGAACAAGATGAAGGCAAAGAAGGTCACCTTAAAGTTGCTAAGCAAGGAAGATCGTGCGCGAGCGAGAACAGCTTGGGAGCAGAGGTAGCTGAACCGCTAGAATATGTTGGGAAAAAACACAGGGGCATATTACCAACGTTGAGCGATCTTTATCGCTAACGATGCTTAGCAACGAATTTTTTAACGCTAAGCATCGTCAGAAATTATCGCAAATGAGATAAAAAACGGCCGCAATGCATGAATATCGCTGAAAAGTCAGCGATATTCATGCATTACCGAGCTAATGCTCTTAGCCATGTTATCCACCTCCCATTGGATAACATGGCTAAGAACTGCTCAGGGCAGGTGTTAGCTTTTGGAGATATTCGCGCTTAGCGCGAATATCTCCAAAAGTTGGTAATAGGAGATAGCGATGTTAGCGACTGTTTCCAGTCGCTAACATCTTGGCACGCCCACTTTGCATGTCATTAGTGATAAATATCACTGACATGCAAAGTGGGGCCCAAGATGGTCGCTATCTCCTACTAGCTGTTGCTAACTGGTGTTAGCGACAGCTAGGTAATAGGGAGATAATTTTATCTCCGCTTTCTTGGCTTTTAAAGCCAAAAAAGCGGAGATAAACCTCCTTGATAATATGCCCCACAATACCTCAATGGTGGTGAATGACGAGGGGAAATCTGTGCCTCACC
The DNA here is from genome assembly GCF_964261635.1 of Lissotriton helveticus. Lineage (NCBI taxonomy): Eukaryota > Metazoa > Chordata > Amphibia > Caudata > Salamandridae > Lissotriton > Lissotriton helveticus. Next base: position 199,390,142 of record NC_136057.1, on the reverse strand, counting down.
AACCGGACCTCACAGGAACAGAAGCATGATAATTTCCCCGCAAGGTGGGAAGAGATGGTCTTCTTGACCTCGTGCTCACAACATTACACTTGCATTATACAGATGGGGTATATTTGCTTTGCCAGTGCTTGTTTTCTTTTGGAGTTTATACGTGTCCGCGCAGCTAAAACACACGAAGGGGCAGATTTATGATAACTGGCGCATCCACAGGGATGCGCCAGTTATTTTGCGCCGCTGCTCCGCCACCCATGGTGCGCCTCATTTACAATGCGGCGCACCATGGGGCAAAAACTGCACAGATGCGTGACGCATCTATGCCGTAAAGGTGGCGCATTGCTGGAGTTGCGTCGCATGCGCGACGCAGCTCCAGCAAGGCTCGGGGGTGCTCCATCTTTACAATGCTGCGTCAAGACCTATGCCTGCTTCAAGCAGGCGCAGGGTTTTCACGCAGCATTGGCCTGAAAGTGACTGAGTGAAATCTTATAGATTTCTGTCAGCCACTTTTGCGAGGCGCACCTGCCCCGGAACGCCCACCCTGCGCCGGAACGCCCACAAGTGGTGCAGGGCTTTACAACGTGACGCATCTGCCTAGATGCGTCACTTTGTAAATGGGTCGTAGGGATGCGCCACGTTTACGCCGTAGTTGTGTGACGCAAACGTGGGGCATTCCCAACATAAATCTGCCCCCAAATGTTCTCTGCAGTACATTTAGTACTGGCTTGTGTTGCTTCACCATTTTCATGAGCAGATGTGCTGAAAACTGTAATTAATAACAATCCCGGCGGTAAATAGTTGTTTCGACAGGTGAAATCACAACCCGGTATCATAATCTACTGTTGATTGAATTATTATATAGAAACTATTGCATTAGATCTCCGTATTGACGAAGACCCTCCAAAAATTTCCTGAACTTTTTTCAGTGGCCACACAAAGTGCGACTAAATTTGTTTTGTTAGATGCAAAAGGATTGTCATCTTTGCAATGCATTATGGTAAACCGGATGTCCATTCAGAGTCTGTCACATTGAACGGAAGTGCCATCCTAACAGCGTCGCGTTCCCGGAAAACAAGCACTTGCAATGCAACAGGTGTCAGAACTATTGGCATTGTAAATCATAATGTGTTTTTTTTTAGTTTATTTGTTTGCAGCACAGTACTTGCCTACTGCTGTGGTAGTCTGAGGTTCCCAGTAACAAAAGATTGCCTATCAGTTTTAAGAAAACGTAATGGCGCTTCCTGAAATCATCGCTTGGCTTTCTGGAGGTGCCTGATGGAGCAGTGTGCGAGGGTGCTGGCCTGCCCTCTCTCCCTCGTGCACCTCCGTTCCCGGGCTTCGGACTGGCTGCATGCGGACAGCCAAGACATTGGATAAGGAACCCGGAAGCTGACAGTGCCTGGCCCTGGAAGGGTCAGGCAAATGCCAAAGTGGAAGAGCCATGCAATAGCAAGGTGCTGAGAGAGCGCAAACTGACCTAAATGTATGAGTGCATCACACTTACCCGTAGTAAGCACAAATCATGAGGAGAAATGCCATGAGTGCTAGTAGTATCTGAAATTATATTCTGAATGTATAGCTAATGTAGAGATTTAAGTAGAAGTGGAACTAATACAGAAATGTGTGACACTATATGATTTTATTAGATGTGATTATTCCTGAATCCATGTCGTGTAGCTGTTAAAATGTAAGATGGTATGTGGTTAAACGCAGAATGTGGTAGGCCTCAGGGCCAGAGCTAGAAGGGAAGGGGAAGGTGTTTCTTTTCACGACATAGATTGAAATAATGTTTTGGCCATTGCATTAATGGGCCATGATTTATAGATGTGTTTACTGAATAATAGAATAAGAGTATTAACATGCTTTAATTAATGAAGAAGTTGAATGCTATAATCATTATGAGAAATATTGTAGGCCTGAAATGTTTAACGTTGATTTACACGTACATGTCTGGGCCGAGAAATGTTGCGAACCTTTTTGGAAGTCTATGAGAGTTGGGTTCTTGGCTGCAGATGTCTGTCTGCAAGAGAAAGAGAGGATCCGATTATAAATAATATGAATAGAGGTCTGTTCAGTAGACGGCCCAGACATGGAGGAGGGTTCTGAAATGTTTAAGGGGTATCAGCGGGCCGGAGAAGAGTCTGAGAAGCAAGGTCAACTCCAACGTATGAGGCCCAATACAAAGCAGCATGGAAAAAGCCAGAAGCTACACCACGTGAGGGGCGTCTCACGAGGGGCGTCTCAAATGTTGTTGACTGTTTTGTATTAGGGACAGCACCCCTGGGTGGAGTTAGAGCAGATACCTGAGGACCCTTTAGAGAGCGGATGGGTAGGCAGAGAGGGGTCATGACTGGAGAACTATAGGTTTTCACCAAGAGACTTAGAGTGAGTGACTTCCCTTGGGGGTCATTCACTGCTGACACCTTTGTTAGGTTGGGATTTGGTTAAGTAGGGATACCATCTAGAGCAGGGTAGGGACAGCCTAACCTGTGTGTTTTCCTCCAACTTAAATGAAGGAGAGATATGCGTCAATGCTGATAGCTTTATTATTCTTAGAACTTGTGTTAGTAATTTCCGTTGCTCGTCTGAGGGCTTTCAGAGAGCACATGTATGTAGTTGGACCTATGTATCTCGTGAATCTCATTTTGAGATGCCTGTATTTGCAGCTTATCCTATCCCTACAATAAACTTTTGAAAGCTAGAAGTTGTTTGTGATCTTTTGGAGCGGGGTCCTTTATTGGGTGAACTAACTTGGGGAGAGAGGCACTTTCTTCCTTCAATGACAGGCAACAAAGGTTCAGTCGACCAGATCGGGGTTTAGATCAATAGTGATAAGGTATCGATCAAAATCTCGCCCTTCCAGTTGGTAGCAGAGGATGGTTGCCTTCTTGAGGACGGTGACCTAGGCCAGGTTAGCTTACCCCAAGGCCCCTAGAAATCGATGATCGGAAGAACCGCCCGCTGAAGAAGATCCGGATGACGTGAGACAGAAAAAGCAGCAGTATCGGTCGAGAGTGAGTATAAAGGGTCATGCGTGTTAGATTGCGGTGTTTTTGTATTGTATCTATGTTGTAATGTCTGGCGGAGTTGAATGTCTGTAGAGTGACTGTGGAACAGGTTGTGAGCGCGCGCAACCGGTGGAAATCTTAAGTTCAAGGAGAGCTTAAGTGGTTCGGGTGTATCGGACACCCAGAGTAATTGTCAAATAGTGTGAAGGGGGTCATGAGGTACCATTGATCACCCGAAAGACCGAGATAGGGGGAACGTAAGAGTGAGTGCGTGAGTAACGGACGCTGGTCGGAGGTTACTGTGTGTGTAAGCAACCTATCAGAGAGACGATAGACATTTCGTCAGTTGTGTTGACAATTACATATAGACTGTGGACGTACAGTCGAGGGAAGTGACCGCTTGGTCGGAAGTAGTCATTTTTCGGTGTATGAATGGGACGCATGCATGACCGGGAGACGAGTTGAGAAAGGAGGGGTGCTGCTGCGAAGCGGAGAAAAGTGACGTCAGGAAGTGTCGCGCAGTGATTGGCTGACCGGAGAAAGACCGCGCTGTGATAGGCCAGCTAGCAAAGACGTCAGAAAGTGTCGCGACGTGATTGGCCGACCGGAGAAAGACCGCGCTGCGATAGGCCAAGTTAGCAAAGCCGCGACAGGATTGGTGGATTGTCATCAGGAAGTAAACAGAGTAGCGAGGCTGGATATTGTGCGTATAATTATGAAGTGTTTTAAATGGCTGAGAGCGGTGTTTAAAAAAGAGAAGCGGGGATCGTATGAAGGGGAAGAAGCCCCGCCGGAGGGTACGCCAGCTCGTTACATGGCAGTGAATGTTGGGTTGCATACGATCCTTTGGATATCAGAGTGGAGTAAGATTACTGAAGGAAATGAGGAACTGACGTTCCCGAAGTACGGGACGTTCAGATTAGAGGTGTTACATCGATTAAAATCAGTCATGACCTCAATGAGACCCTTGCCTAGACCGACCCAGTTTGAAGCCCTTGATGCATGGATTAGGGCAGCGCATGAAAAAAATATGAACAGACGACAAGAAAGGGTGAAACGATCGGTAAGGGCAGTGCAGGATGCCAGGTGGGATGCGGATGCTAAAAGATGGAGAGTGCATAACATGGAAGTAAATAAACTGTACCCGGTGTTAGAGGTGCCCGGAAATAAAAGCCCCCTAGAAGAAGATGATGAGAGCGAAACAGAGGACAGCCTGATAAACAGATTATTGACAGACAGGCCACCCCCGTATAATAGAGCAGGGGGAGAGGTCGAGCATAGTGAAGGAGAAAAGGGGGGCAATGCAGGAGAGCATAGACCGCTTCCCAGTTCAGAGTGGGATCCTGAGGCAAAGAAAGAGCTGTCCCAGCCTAGTCAGGTGCAACAGGTAGTCGGGAGGTTTGTGGTACAAAGAGCGCCGGAAACGGAGTGCGCCACATCCTACGCATTACCAGCTGCACTACAGGTACCTGTTACCATAGGTCCTATAGTATCGATATATGACCCAGAGAGAGCAAGAGGGGAAGAACGGGTACGGAAGGACAGAGAAAGAGCAGGGACGGCAAGGAGGAACGATACGATCAATTCCCCAAGTCAGATGCCGATACCGAGAGAGTGGAGCACCCCGATGCACACAGCAGGGGATCCAGGAGGGGACCCTGGGGGCCCTAGATGGCCAGTGGATCTGAGGGGATCTGGACGAAAATCCTTTCAAGAGCTAAATGAGTACATGAAGAAGTGGGATGAGGCAGTGGAGGCTCACAAGAGCATCATAGCTGCAGAAGCTGAAAGGGAAAGTCAGGACAGCAGAGCTCGGACTCACTGCGGGGCTGGGGAGAGCAGCCCGGAGGGGGACTGGAGAGAGAGAGATAGTAGGGGAGTCACCCATTGGGCCCGGAGTGGGAATAGAACAGACCTGGAAAACGGGGGCCCCGGGAGTGGAGGGGTGGCGCGCCCAATACTCAGTGAAGGGGAGAGGAGAGCGCAAGAGTACAGAAACAGCTTTAAGTGTCCACACTGTGTGCCCGGCACCAGAGAACAGAATGGGAGTTGTGAGAGGTCGCACCATAGTCCCTGTGATGACGGAAATGAGCGCAGCCCAGGGAATATGGGGAACCAGGAAGGATCGTATCGGATACTGAGCGATACTAGGCAAAGGGAGAGTAGCGACCAGAGGGAAAATAACAGAGAGGCGTACGGTGAAAGGAGAGAAGAAGAAGAGAGTGGGCAGAGCAAGAGTGGGGGTAACAGGCCCGTGTTCCATCACCTTCCAAGATCGGATGGCCGAGCATGGGACCTGGAGAGATGGGAGCAAGGGAGAGCACTCATTAACTCTCCCGAGCCCAAACGTAGAGCTCGGAGTTGGGATGGTAGGGAGACCAGTGAGCCCCCTTCGAAAGACATATTGCGAGCTGAGATAAAAGCTAAGAGACTCGATGTCGCCAGCTTAAGGTCAGACCTGGATGACATGATAGATGGTACCCTGCCTTTAGAAAGAATGGAAATGTATGAGCAGGATGAAATACTGTATATGGCAAAGGACATCACTCGAAAGGCGAGAGCAATCCATGAGAAGTTAGTCGAACTAGCAGGCAAATATATGGTGGACCTGTCAAGAACCAAAGCATTACAGGGTAACCACAGGCTACATTACACAGATCGAGACCTAGATGAGAGGAGAACGATTGGGCTGAAAACGCACATAAGGGAACTGATCACTGGAATAAGGACATGGAGGGCACTAGATAAGTGGGAAGAGAGGTGGTCCAAGAAAGGGACCGTCAGGAGAAGCACGCTTGGTATGACACCAGGAAGGCTGCAGGGAATAGAAGCATACCCTTTGCGTGAAGTCGCCAATGGGAACTATGTGCATGTCCCTTGGAGTAGGGGAGATTTAGCTGCTTTTACCACCTCCTTCCCCAAATTGCGGGAAAACCCAGTGGAGTGGTACAAGCAAGTCGAGAGATTTGTAAAAATCTCAAAGGTCCTATGGATAGATCTGAACACGCTGTTCGACATTGTAGTACCAGGAGATCTGTGGACAGCATGCAAGGTTAGCGCTGAGTGGCCCACAACGGAGCCGGAGAGAGATGCTAAGACAAATGGGCCGTCCGAGATTGTGATGGCAAAATTCGAGAGAGTGATGACTTGGCTGAAAGAGAAAGTGCCAATGCAAGACATAGATTGGGTCAGAATAGACCGAACCAGACAGGAACCCAAAGAGACCGTCCACGAATATTACGAGAGATTGCTGAAGGCGTTTAAACAGTATAGCGGCCTGGATGTAATGGATCCAAAAGACATAGGGCAATTTGTGTCCAAGTTCGTCCTGGGACTGAGACCGGATATTAGTTTAATGATTCAGCAACACTCGATTTGTTGGCAAAGTAAACCCCTAGACGAAATACTGAGGTATGCCAGGTACTGCTGTGATGAGATAGACTCCAAGGCTAAGAAACTAAAAGAAAAGTTGATGGTGGTACAGATGCAGGCAGCAGGAAAGGGGGGACAGCAGCAACAGCAGCAAGGAACAGGTACAGGAGGAAAGAAGCAGTACAGTCAGAACAAGGGCAATGAGGAGAGTTCCACCTTTAGACCCAGAATAGACATAGCTGCCTTGAAGAAAACGACAAGGTGCCACCAGTGTAACGAGGTGGGGCATTGGAAACGCGAGTGTCCCTACAATGTAGAGATAGGAGAACAAGAGGAAGAGGAGGAAGAGGTCCAGAGAGTGCCTACGAGAGGGGTGACGCCATACCAGGGAAAGGTGCTAAAAGGGGGGGGGGCTCCTCCCCGAGCCCAATTCCCGCAACCTCCTCGAGTAGGGACTATGGGTAAGACCTATAGACAGATGCCCCTGTTTGTAGAAGGAGAAGAGTGCTATTATGTGGACCCATTAACCGGACAGAGAGTGGAAAGAGAAGACTGCACCCTCGGGGCAGCCTTGGAGGTGGACCAGAGGGGACCCTATGTCGAAGCAGAAGTAGCAGGGTGCCCCACGACATTTCTGGTGGACACAGGAGCCACTAGGTCCACGATCAGATCAGCTGCAGTTCCAGACCTGCCCATGTCTGGAGAGACCATACAAGTGGTGGGGGTCGCAAACAGGAGAATAACCAGCCAATTGACAGAACCAGTACAGGTGAAAATAGGGAAGTACAGCGATGAGCACCAGTTTGTGGTTTGCGATTCAAGTCCTGTGTGTCTGCTAGGTAGAGACCTGTTGTGTAAATTGAATTGTACAATATACTGTACACCTCAGGGAGTGGAGGTATTGACCAATGATGATGACGCAGACTTCAAAGTTGCAAACTCAAGAATATGCGTGGAGCTGTACCCTACTTTGACAGTAGATGAGCTCCCCTGGGACTTGAGAGAGACAGTGGCACCAGAAGTATGGGATTTCACTGGGGAAGAGATAGGATTGGTCAAAGGGGTGGACCCAGTGAAAATTGTAGTGAAACCGCATGCTGAGTTCCCAAGAACACCCCAATATAAATTGACTCCAGAAACGATTGCAGGCATAAAGCCCGTGATCGAGTCCATGATTAAACAGGGAATACTGAAAGAAATCGTGGGTAGTCCATGCAACTCCCCGATTATGGGTCTGCAGAAACCAAATGGGAAATTTCGGATAGTACAGGACCTTCGAAAGATTAATAACATAGTCGTTTCGTGTTGTCCAGTGGTACCGAATCCATCAGTGATACTGTTTCAGATTCCATTCCAAGCTGAGTGGTTCACTGTGATTGATCTTTGTCAGGCTTTCTTTTCGATCCCTCTGGACGAAGAAAGCCATTTTCTTTTCGCATTTAAGCTGGAAGGTCGCGTCCTAACATGGTGTCGCATTCCTCAGGGGTATACAGAGAGCCCATCGATCTTTAACCAGCTTTTGAAGAAAAATCTTGAAAGTCTAGTGCTGCCCCAGAAGTCAGTTCTGGTCCAGTACATAGACGACCTCCTCGTGGCGTCAGAAACAGAAGAAGCTTGCAGGGAGGACTCCATTGCTTTGTTAAACCACCTAGCTGCCAATGGGCACAAGGTGTCCCCGGGAAAGTTGCAGTACTGCCTGACAGAAGTGCAGTACTTGGGACACAGAATAGAGAAAGGCAAACGAAAGGTTTCACCAGACAGGATAGAGGCGATCATGAAAATGAATGCGCCTAAGACACAGAGAGAGGTCAGGATGTTCCTAGGGATGGTGGGTTATTGCCGACAGTGGATCGCGAACTTTTCACTGAAAGCAAAGCCCTTGCAAAAACTGACGCACAAGGAGGTGAGCGATCCGGTACCATGGGACAAAGACTGTTTGATGGCATTCCTACAGCTGCGAGAGGACCTGTGTCGTGCTCCGGCATTGGGAATGCCTGATTACAATAAACCATTTTTGCTTTACTGTTGTGAGAGAGAAGGTTGCGCGTTGTCTGTGTTAGTCCAAATACATGGGAATGCCCGTAGACCAGTTGCTTATTTCTCGGCTACTTTAGACCCAGTAGCCGCAGTGTTGCCCGGATGTCTCAAATCCGTTGCTGCAACGGGTGTCAGCATTGAGAGATGTGAAAATATCGTCATGGGGCACCCGTTAGAGGTGTGCGTGCCCCATTCTGTTGAACTGTTGATGACCAGGACCAAAACACAGCATCTGACCAACAGCAGGCTCACGCGCTATGAGCAAGTTATTCTTGCTGCAGAGAATGTGACCCTCAAGAGATGCTCTGTTTTGAACCCTGCCACCTTGATGCCACTCCCAAATGATATCGAGGATGATGATGAATGTACAGACCATGACTGCCTCGATGTGACTGAACTATGCACCAAACCCAGACCCGACATCGTAGATGAGCCACTGACCGACCCAGATGAAATTTTCTTTGTCGATGGCTCATGTGTAAGGGACGAAGTTGGGCAGTTGAGAGCAGCTTATGCTGTTTGTACAATTACTGGAGTTGTGGAAGCTGGGTGCCTGGAAGGAGTACACTCCGCTCAGGTAGCCGAGATTATTGCCTTGACACGTGCTTGCTTGGCAAGCAATCAAATTCGAGTCACCATATACACCGACAGCCAATATGGTTATGGGGTGGTTCATGATTACGGGCAGTTATGGTCTCAAAGAGGGTTCATGACCTCTTCAGGCTCTCCCATTCGCAATGGAGAGTTTGTGCGCCTGTTGTTAGAGGCGTTGCAATGCCCAGCAGGTATCGCAGTTGTAAAGTGCACCGCACATACCAGAAATGAGGACTTCGTTTCGAAAGGCAATAGATATGCTGATGAAGTTGCGCGGTATTGCGCGGAGCAAGGGTACTCTTTCACAGAGGTGGAAGTGGGTGGAATAAATGTAAGGACTGAATTAGCCATGATATTGGAAACTGTTGATACTTGGGATGAACTGTCAAACATGCAAGAAAATGCTCCTGATTTTGAAAAAGAAACATGGGAAAAGGCAGGATGTGTAATGGGGGAGTCCCATTTTTGGGTCTCAGCAGATGGCAGAGCAGTGTTGCCCAATGAGATGGTGAGTCCAATGGCCAGACTCATACATGGTCCCGTACACTTAGGGAGAGACGCTATGCTGAGAGTGTTTAGACAGACCTGGTACAATCCTAAGTTTAGAATAGCAGCAGAAGCAGTGTGCCAGCGTTGTGTGACCTGTCAGCAGCTGAACGTAGGGAAAAGAACACCAGTTGCACTGAGTCACATAGGAAGGTCTGGAGGTCCATTCAATCGAATGCAGATAGATTTCATTGAAATGCCGAGATGCAACCGCCTCCGCTATGTCCTGGTGGTTGTTTGTGTGTTCTCCAGATGGGTTGAGGCATACCCTACACGTAGGTGCGACACCCTCACAGTGGCCAAGTTACTGCTTAGGGAACTCATTCCGCGCTTCGGGGTGCCGGCCTCTTTGGAATCAGATAGGGGAACGCATTTCAACAGCGAGCTTGTGAAGATGATTTGTGCAGCTCTGAATATCGATCAGAAGTTGCATTGTAGTTACCGACCAGAAGCCTCAGGAATTGTGGAGCAGATCAATGGCACGATCAAAGCCCGAATTGCAAAAGTGTGCTCCTCAACGACCCTGAGTTGGCCTGACGCCCTGCCATTGGTCCTCATGAGCCTTCGTAGTACCCCAGACAGAAGAACGGGGTTGTCACCACATGAGGTGTTAATGGGGAGAGCAATGAGGCTGCCATCTGTCCCAACTACTGCACTGTTAAATATCACAGATGATATGATCCTGGACTATTGTAAGGGGCTGTCTGACGCCATTCATTCTGTGTCCCTTCAGGTGCAGGCTGCCGAGGTTCCATCGTGCCAGGGCCCGTGTCATGACCTGTATCCTGGGGACTGGGTCCTGGTGAAGAAACATGTGAGAAGAAGCTGCTTGGATGTCCGTTGGCGTGGGCCCTTCCAGATCATCTTGATTGCGAATACGGCTGTGAAGGTGGGAGGCCTGCCCAATTGGATCCACGCGTCACATACGCGAAGGGTTCCAGCACCTCGGGAAGAAACAGCTCCTCTCTCGGATAGACGTCCAGCAGAGGACCGAGAAGCCATAGAGGGGGCTAGCCAAGCTGAAGAGGTGCCAGCGGAAGCAGGGAACGAGTCTGACCAAGCTGAGGACGGTCAGTACAACAGCGAAACAGACGACGCTACAGAAGGAGAAAGTAGCTGGGAGTACGAGTCAGACACTGACAGGTCTGACAGAGAGCGAGAACAGACAAGAAGGAGAAGGAGTAGAAGGGCACGTGGAGAAGCTAATTGGCCGCAAAGAAGGAGCTCTAGCCTGAGGTCAACTCCAGAGGTAACCCTTCCTCCGATATCAGAAGACTCAGACCCGGAAGAAGGTGCTCAGGGCGCTGAAGCACCGGACCGAAGAAGGTCAAGAAGAGTGCGTGTGCCTAACAGAAGATACTCCACACCTGAGTGGACATATCTGGCGACAAATGTCTTTGAAGCAGGAGACAGGGAGGATTCGAGCGGTGGTGGTGTCCAGTTCTGAGCCCATCGTCACCGTGGAAATACGACTGTTGGTACCCGGAGTCGAACAAGAAGGGTCACTAACATTCATGCTCCCCAGACCTCCCCGCCTCAGCAAGTTAAAACATATGTTTCTTTCAGAATTGCAATTCCCCGACTTTGGTACAACGATAACAGCCCATGAAGAGCACAATCTTCGTTTGGAAATACTGAACTTTGCTATCGAAGCTGCAGGCACAAACTTGATAGTAGATGCTTAAAGGACTTTGTAAATAAAGCGAGCAGAAAAAGAAGATTACCTAGCGCCCAGGAAGCAGAGAATATTAGGGAACTTCCCTTGAGTTGATGGAGAAGGGCTAGGGTTGTCTTTATTGAACTGTTAAAGGACTTTTGCGAAGAAGGTTGTCAGCTTCCAGTTGTGTGGATTCTAAAGACAAAAAGAGTAAAAAGAGACTGTAAAGGAACGAGAAGAAAAGAACTTTGTGCCAAGATAAGAGAGAGCCATATTGTCTGACGAAATGGAAGCCGGCACCCAGAACCGCAGAGCTAAATGTATAATAGGTACACTAATAGTAGGAGTGATAATATTAATAGCTTTAGTGGTAACAATTTCTTATGTAAAGGGACATGAGGAAGAGGCGAAGGTAACTGATGTGAAATCTGTAGAAACGCTTACACCCACTGTTGCTGGTGAGAAAAGGGAAAACACTCAAGAGAAAGCGTTATTAGCTGCAGAAGCCCGCAGGTTACACGTAGATGAGTCCCAAGGAGACTTTAGGTCAAATGCTTATGCTAAACTCTTATATGAATACGCGGATGCCATGGAGGTTAAGGACTGTTACGTCTGCATGCAGTTGCCGGCGTCTGTAGATGAAGGCATTAGATATCATCACCTCCCGCTGACATATGGCATTACATGTAGCTTATTGCTTAGTATATTTTATGAGAGAGATAGTTTTGAATACTATTTCTCCAACTATGATTCAGTGTTGCCAGAAGTCCCAAATTATAAGCAGATGAACAAATGGGACTACTGGAAGAGTGAAGACAGATTGGCCAAGTTCTTCATTCCTTGGATTACCTTAGATACTTCACATGCCCGTAGAAATAACCTGACATGCAAGGTGTCAGAAGTCGAGAAGAAGTTCATAGGGCAGGTGGATGATCGTTACAGGAGACAAAAGATTTTGAAAAAATCAGGACAATGGAAAACAGATTGGACCGAGGAAGAGAAGGCACACAAGAGAAAGGGTAGTAGTGGTCCAATAGCTTTAGATAAGACGCAGAGAGGAAAGCTATGTCTTCACCGAGCCAAAACGTATTATGAAAATGTATACGTGGGAGAAGTCGACTGTGAACATGCTTTCAATATAGAGTACTATACTAAAGATTTCCTGAAGGGAATGCAAGTGATTCCAAATGTGTATTTTGTATGTGGAAGAAATGCCTACGTGAGACTACCTGACAACTGGTATGGATCATGTTACCTAGCAATTGTCTTCCCCAAAATATATCATGCACAAGACTTAGAGATCATTGAGGGCAAGACATCATCGAGGGGAAGGAGAGATGTAGGAGATGCAGAAATGGTTGGAGATGTCTTTGGAGCTATGTTCCCTCTTTTGGGAGTAATCCTTAATGATGTTAAAATTAGACGACTGGCAACTGTCGTCGACAGGTTGTCTGCCAGCACTGCTCAGTCCTTAATGCTGGTAGAAGGAGAGATGCAATCGATAAGGGCTATGGTTCTTCAGAACCGTCTTGCGTTAGACGTCCTACTAGCAAAAGAGGGCGGAGTCTGTAAGGCTTTGAAGGTCCAGGAATGTTGTACTTACATTCCAGACAATTCAAAGCCCCTTGAGAAAGTTATTAGGAACATAACTAATATTCACAAGGAGATCGAAGACTTGAGTAGAGAAAATGTCTGGGAAAAGGTGGGCCACGGAATGAGTGAAGTTGGAGGGTGGATTTCCACCTTAGGCAAAAGCTTTGTGTGGTATATACTAAAACCTATCATCATAATATTGATCTGTGGGATCATATTGTGGGGATTGGTGAGGGTATTCAAATGGTACAGAGCAAGAAGGTCAGAAAGGGCCCAAAGAGAGCAGCTGCAGAGATTGGCTGCCATACAAGATAATCAGTACAGGAGTCTGAGGGCTCTGGAAGCGCAGAGACAAGTTATGCTAGCAATAACTGCAGTTTAAATGTTAGTGATGACCCCGAGAGGTCATCAAAGGGGGGAACTGAGAGAGCGCAAACTGACCTAAATGTATGAGTGCATCACACTTACCCGTAGTAAGCACAAATCATGAGGAGAAATGCCATGAGTGCTAGTAGTATCTGAAATTATATTCTGAATGTATAGCTAATGTAGAGATTTAAGTAGAAGTGGAACTAATACAGAAATGTGTGACACTATATGATTTTATTAGATGTGATTATTCCTGAATCCATGTCGTGTAGCTGTTAAAATGTAAGATGGTATGTGGTTAAACGCAGAATGTGGTAGGCCTCAGGGCCAGAGCTAGAAGGGAAGGGGAAGGTGTTTCTTTTCACGACATAGATTGAAATAATGTTTTGGCCATTGCATTAATGGGCCATGATTTATAGATGTGTTTACTGAATAATAGAATAAGAGTATTAACATGCTTTAATTAATGAAGAAGTTGAATGCTATAATCATTATGAGAAATATTGTAGGCCTGAAATGTTTAACGTTGATTTACACGTACATGTCTGGGCCGAGAAATGTTGCGAACCTTTTTGGAAGTCTATGAGAGTTGGGTTCTTGGCTGCAGATGTCTGTCTGCAAGAGAAAGGGAGGATCCGATTATAAATAATATGAATAGAGGTCTGTTCAGTAGACGGCCCAGACATGGAGGAGGGTTCTGGAATGTTTAAGGGGTATCAGCGGGCCGGAGAAGAGTCTGAGAAGCAAGGTCAACTCCAACGTATGAGGCCCAATACAAAGCAGCATGGAAAAAGCCAGAAGCTACACCACGTGAGGGGCGTCTCACGAGGGGCGTCTCAAATGTTGTTGACTGTTTTGTATTAGGGACAGCACCCCTGGGTGGAGTTAGAGCAGATACCTGAGGACCCTTTAGAGAGCGGATGGGTAGGCAGAGAGGGGTCATGACTGGAGAACTATAGGTTTTCACCAAGAGACTTAGAGTGAGTGACTTCCCTTGGGGGTCATTCACTGCTGACACCTTTGTTAGGTTGGGATTTGGTTAAGTAGGGATACCATCTAGAGCAGGGTAGGGACAGCCTAACCTGTGTGTTTTCCTCCAACTTAAATGAAGGAGAGATATGCGTCAATGCTGATAGCTTTATTATTCTTAGAACTTGTGTTAGTAATTTCCGTTGCTCGTCTGAGGGCTTTCAGAGAGCACATGTATGTAGTTGGACCTATGTATCTCGTGAATCTCATTTTGAGATGCCTGTATTTGCAGCTTATCCTATCCTTACAATAAACTTTTGAAAGCTAGAAGTTGTTTGTGATCTTTTGGAGCGGGGTCCTTTATTGGGTGAACTAACTTGGGGAGAGAGGCACTTTCTTCCTTCAATGACAGGCAACAAAGGTTCAGTCGACCAGATCGGGGTTTAGATCAATAGTGATAAGGTATCGATCAAAATCTCGCCCTTCCAGTGCCCAAGAGGGTTCTGGTGTCTGTTGGGCCTGGTCCCAGCCCTCGATTAGTGCCCCACAAGCCCCTGCCGCGTCTGGCTTGCTGGCAGTGTTGCAATGGAGGAGATGAACAGAGAGCACAGGGATACAATGGCGTCTATGTCCTCGGTATTACATGGGTGAAGAGATGGACTTCTCACCATTTCCCCCCTACAAACAACTGTCTGATGTGTCCGTTGCTCCTTTGTCCACCCCAGCGTGGCACTGGTTGCCCCCTTCACTCCCGCCGCTTACAGCTTCAGACATAAAGGCCTTAGGAATGCAGTGGTAAGAAAGTAGTTGTGGAGGATTTTAGATGACTAGCAGTAGTACACTGGCACAAAACTGTTGCCTATACATCACAAAACCCAGCAGAAGAGGCACTGAAGTAAAGCCCTTCCAGAGGGACAAGGTTTGGGAGATTTAAGGAGAATGTCAGGAAGAAAGCTTCAGTGATGCACAAGCCTTACCTAGGCCACCGCTGGCAGCAGTGCCCTGCCTGTGATGTACAACGCTTACCCAGGCCAGAGTTGGCAGCAGGGCCCTGACCGCGATGTACAACCCTTACCCTGGCCACCGCTGGCAGCAGGGCACTGACTGTGATGTACAACCCTTACCCTGGCCAGAGTTGGCAGCAGGGCCCTGACCGTGATGTACAACCCTTACCCTGGCCACCGCTGGCAGCAGGGCCCTGACAGTGATGTACAACCCTTACCCAGGCCACCGCTGGTAGCGGGGTCCTGACCTTGATGCACAACCCTTACCCTGGCCACCGCTGGCAGCAGGGCCCTGACCGTAATGTACAACCCTTACCCAGGCCACCGCTGGTAGCGGGGCCCTGACCGTGATGTACAACCCTTACCCTGGCCACCGCTGGCAGCAGGACCCTGCCCCTGATGTACAACCCTTACCCTGGCCAGAGTTGGCAGCAGGGCCCTGCCCGTGATGTACAACCCTTACCCTGGGCAGAGTTAGCGATAATTAGATTATCGCAGGCTATCTCTGCTTTTTATCGCCCTGGTAGCGCGTAATTAACAACGCGTTACTCCAAGGCGTTAACAATTCCAGAGATAGCGAGGTTATCTCCCTTTTGCAGGGAACAACGCTGGATTTCCAGCGATATTTACGCATTGAGCCGCTATCGCCGGATATTTTATCGCATTTGAGATAAACGTTACTAATAGCACATTATCTCTGCGATAATATCTGGCGATGAGCGGCAATAAAAAAAAATGCGCTAAGCTCATTTAGCGATAAATATCGCTATTTGTTGCTAATATGCCCCCAGGTTTTCTAAGCCACAAATTACTTAATATAGCTGTCTCCCTCCCGCAATTGCCTCTGTTTCATTGCAAGTTGATGGGAAAATAAATCCCAACATTTTATTTTTAAAATCTATGGGGCATATTAGCAACGGCCAGCGATAATCATCGCTGGCCGTGCTTAGCAATAATTAGATTATCGCAGACTATCTCTGCTTTTTATCGCCCTGGTAGCACGTAAATAACAACACGTAACTCCAGGACGATAAAAATTCCATAAATAGCGAGGGTATCTCCCTTTTGCAGGGAACATCGTCGGTTTTCCAGCGATGTTTCCTGCAAAAGGGCGATAACCTTTTGACACAGGGTCGTATCAGCACAATCCACCCCCTATGTTATGGGTAGCTATGTCAAGAATTTAGCAGACGTTAGTTTTTGGAGAAAACAGCAGGTTTGTCCAAAAACTAACGTCTGCTAAAATGCTAGGGCTTCCTTGCTGATAGCGCTAAGCCGTGCTATTGATGTCCTGACATGTAGTGTATGTCAGGAACGCCCACTTTGCATCTCATTAGAGGTGCAAAGGTAGGCGTAGTGCAAAAGGGTGCTAACATCATTAATGCTAGATATCACAAAAGGCTTTTCTGTATCAGAAGCTAATCAGCATGAAATATGGGGGTTTTTGTGAGACATTGGATAACAAGCATTTACAATGCAATAGGTCTCGCATTAGGAAAGTTTGAGCTATTGGTATTTTAAATGACAATTTTTTTATTTATGTTTTGTTTTTGAAAATAGCTAAATGAATAGCTATGTCATTTACAATGCTAATAGTTATAACTTTCGCAAATGCGACACCTATAGCATTTCTAATGCAATATGTGTTGTATTTACGCGACTTAGATGTATTGATATTACAAATAACAATGGCTGTTAATTTTTACAAATAATTAATACTTAAATAAGTTATTGTAATTTATAATGGCAATAGCTTAAACTTTTGTAAATAACTTTTGTGAAGATTATGTTCAGAGTATTTTATTGTGACGAAAATCCAAGAACAGAAGTGAAAATTTAACATCTTTTTGTTACATTTGTAATAAAGCTTGAAACATTGACAGAACATATTTGAACCAGTTGTTGAATGATTGCACAGAGGGTGAGGGGGTGTGAGGGTGAGGGGGTGTGAGGGTTAGGGGGTGTGCAGATGAGACGCTGTGTAAATGTAAATGTACATGTATTTATATAGCGCAAATCACCGACACGGTATCTAAGCGCTTGCTTAGGGAACCCGTCCTGGTATTCCCCTGTGAGATACCCGGCAGGGTGTCCACAAGGTGAAAGCCAGGCATCCCGCCGCGAGGGGCTGTAGTGGAGATTAAGCAAGCTATTGCCCAGAGTCGCAGAGTGTGACCCCGTGAGTCGAGTAGGCACCGGAACGAGAATTATCGAGTGCGTGGAATATATATTTTTTTTTTAGCTCGAGACCCGCCGAGGCGGGGAATCAAACCCTGGTCCACAGCCGATCTCAGCTTCCGGGTCTGCCGCCTCTAACCACTGAGCCACGCTTCTCCACTGTGTTTTACTTGGTAGGGCTGCTTTATTTTGGGTAATGTAAGAAGGGCAAGTCCAAATGTTCTTTCTAGGACATGCAAGATCCTCATGCCCCCATGGCATTTGCTCGCTCATTTGTCACATTCATCCGCACCTGATGCACTGCCTCATCTTTGGGACTAGATACCTTAAGACACTGAAATCTGATGTTCAGTGGTGGGGCAGGTGGAGCGCAGGCGGTGTGTGGCGGGGGATTTAAACATTAAAATAAACAAGTGCATGGGTGGGGAGAGGAGGCAGGGGAGGACGCGTGTGCATGTGTTGGTTTTGTTAATGCTAGAAAAAAAACAGCTAGTCCCTTTATATTGCTTAGGAGGCGGAGGGGGGGTTAAAAGGCCAATAAAGATGATAACGGACGAGAGGGGAAATGTGCTGGAAGGGGTGGAAGAGACGGAGGAGAAAGGAGGACACGAAGGGGTGTAACATGAGAGGGGGAAGCAGACAAGGAGGAGGTGTAAGAGGACTGAATTAGCAAATGGACTGGAAAACACGAGCACACGGACGTACCCTGCGCTCTGACCTTGCTGCTGTGCCCTGTTTGGCGGAGTCGGTGCAGGAGCTGAGGGCGCCCAACAGCAGGATGTTGGTGGCTGCATGGCCGTGGCGGGAGCTGCCCTGCTGCAGCCCGCCCGCCATGCTGCATCTTCCCCCTCCGCCTTCCTCCAACAGTCCTCAGCTGGCTTCCTCGCTCCCCGCGGGCAGGCTGATTGGATAGAGTGTGTCAGAGCCACGTCCGGAAGGAGGGACAAAGGGCCGGAAGTCTCGGGCGTGGCTATCATGTAGTGGCCGGAGCCGAAGGGAAATACACGGAGAGCCCCTTAGGGACCGTTAGTGTGCGACCTAACGGGATGGGGTGGGGGTCGGGGGGTAAAAGGGCCATCCTCACGACCGTGTCATCCCATAACAACGTAATGCGCAGCTCCTGCCCTCAAGGCTATCGCCTTCAACTTCTGCCGCGGCTCACAGTGGTGTTTAGGAGTTCATTATTATTATCAGTGGTGTGCGGCGGCGGCGGCCGGCCGGCTGGAAGACCTGGACACGCTGGCCACAGTGGTGCGAGCCTGGTAAGGGGGGGTGGTGTTTGCCTGTATGTCTGTATGTCTGTGTGCCTGCGTGTGTCTGCCTGCGCGCGCGAGTGTGTCTGTGTCTGCGTGTGTGCCTGTGTGTGCGCGTGTGTCTGTGTGTGTGTGTATGTATGTATGCATGCATGCGTGCGTGTGTAAAAAGATCCGATGACTGGTGGGGGGATGTAAAGTGAAAGTAAGCAGCGCGCGTGTGTTTCAGTCTGTGTGGTGGCTGGCTGTGTGCGCACGCGTGGACGGAGGCGACGCACCCGAATCCGGCCGCTTTCAAGCTCGTAACACCCTCTTGTCCTTCCTCCCCCCGAGACAGACAACATTAGGTCTCCAGCTGGACACCTGCATCCTTTGGATGCAGTTTACCAGCTCGACGTAAAAAGTTGGATTCCTTAACGGAGAGAACCGAAGTACTCAAGATTAAAGAAAACAGTTGAGGAACTAAAAAAGCATCTTGCAACTAATAAAATGGAGCTCCAAACTTTGCGTAGAGAGGAGCAGGGTCACCAGGAAAAATTGGAACAATTAGAGAATAATTCGAGACGGAACAATTTGAGGATTCTAAATATTCCTGAAGGAAGTGAGAGGGATGATTTAAAATGATATGTGGTGACTCTCATCAAAGCTGCAGTTCAGCTAGATGAGAGCGAGGCCGACATCCTAAAAGACATACAAAGAATACACAGAGACCCATTTCGAAAAGCGCCGGGTAGAGTGAAGCCAAGAAAGATCCTTATCAATTTTCAGACATATGCACTGAAAGAAAAAAATCTTACATCTGCATTAAAGTTAAAATTATTGAAAGGCCCAGATTATACATTTGAAATAAGATCAGACCTATCACGAGTGACTTTAGACGGACAGTGAGAGCTAGGTAAACGTATGGATGATTTTAGGAAGTTAGGGGCAACAGTACAACTTAAATTCCCGGCCTCGCTTTGAATAATGTATAATAATAAAATGCACATGATAAGGAGCATAAGGGAGGCAGATGAGTTGTTAGTAAACATTAAGGGTGGGAGTGGGAGTGGTTAAGAAGGAAGTTACTGTTAGAAACATATTGGTATACACGTATTGATAGACACACAACATGTCTTTTAGTGCATTGGGAACAGCAGAGCAAAGAAAAGAATTTGGACTAAGATCAGGTCCAAGAAGAAGAAGCAGGGGTGGGTTCCCCAGGGCAAAGGGTGGGAGGGTTGGGAAGCAGGTCAGCACGGGGTGGGGAGCATATGGGAAAAAATAAAAAAAATAAAATCCTCAAACACCATGGATAGAGAAAAAACGAATATAGTAAGGACATGTTCATTCAAATTTTGACCTGGAATGTCAATGGGCTGCACGTAAAGAGTCGTAGGGATAGGAGGATACTACAATATTTTAAAAACTCCTCTGCTCAAATCCTCATCTTACAGGAGACACACTTAATAAAGAAGGAATGTGTTGATCTTTTTAAACACAAAGATGGGCGTAGCAGGTGATTTGCCTGGATCAGGGTGGGAATATTAGAGGAGTTGCCATAATTGTGAAAAAACAAGCGAAACTATGTGTGACTAAATCAAGGGTGGACAAAGTAGGGAGGTGGATCATAGCAGAAGTAAAAATGGAGGATTACCCATTAACGCTAGTAGGCTACTATAGCGACATCTTTCAATACTCCCTTAGCAATAACAACATTGGTTCCTCAAAAGCATCCAACAAGGTGAGATGGTCTTATCTATTAGCTGTATTAAAAAGATATAACCTTGGCGATAAATTCTGTAGAGCTATACAGTTAATATATCAGGAACCTGTAGCAAGGGTTTTAGTAAATGGGAAGTTATCCTCACCTTTAAAGATACTCAGGGGCACAAGACAGGGCTGCCCCCTCTCCCCGCTACTTTTTAATTATTATATGGAGCTTTTTGCATCCAGAAGTGCATCTGATATCCCTCCATTAACGATCTTTGGAAGAGTCAGTTTGGTCAGAATGACCATATTGCCAAAGATAAATTTCTTGTTTAATTCCATAGCATACTTCGATAAAATTACTATACACAAAATACAGCCGGCAATAAATTCATTTATTTGTGCCAACAAAGGGATACGGATTTCCTGGAAAAAGTTGCGGAGGAGGAGGGAGAAGGGAGGCTTAACATTGCCTGACATACAAAACTATGCATGGGCCTTCCCGTTAAAAAAACTCTAGAATGCTAGCAAATTCACCAGACAGCTCTATAATAGGTTCAATGTTTTTAGCAATGTTAAAACTATCCAGAGTAAATACAGTAGGATTCCTTTTCAAATTCGGTGACCCCAAATTCTTTAAAAAAATCAAACTAAAGGTGCTTCAATTGATGGCGAAAATGTGGTATCACATTAGACGCCTATCAAAACTACATTACTATTGTTACTTTGCTCCAGTTTGGGATTCACCAGGGAATCCCGAGTGCCTAGACGATAAACTGGCAGCATCTATTAGAAAAGCCAACCTTAATGTTTGGGGGGACCTGACCAGGGAAGGGCACTTGCTACCCTGGCAACATCTTAATGGGTTGACGAAAAAAACACTGTCAAAGTTTAAATATATTCAACTAAAAAGCTGGCAGCAAAGTAGAAAACAGGTACTTGGCGTCGGCAACATATTAGAGGAGGAACTGGTAACAAAACCCATTGGAATCAAGGAAGTAGCATTTTGATACTGGCACCTTATGGAGACCATGAACGGAGAGTTCACGCTGGCTGAGGAACTGTGGGGAACATACTTGCAGAGGGAGCAACGGCAGAATATTTGGCAAGTATCTATGTGCACACTTTACCTCACTGTTAAACCCACGCCAGAACCTGGGCTTTTATTGGAATTCACAAGGGCATATTATCAAGCCCCTTATCGCCGCTTTAGCGGCATTTTCCTGCCTCTAAAGCGGCGATAACATCTTATCGCAGGTCTTGATAGTATGGCCCCACCTTTTTTGGCTCCACAGTGCTTATATATCACCCGAAAAGCTATCAAAGATGGGGAACTGGAGTCGAACAAGTTGTGGTAAATGTGGGTTGGAAAAAGCGTTGGACGTGCACATGTTCTATCAATGTCTTGAGATCAGATGTTTTTGGGACAAAGTGGAGTCATCATTGTCAGGTATTTTGAACCAGCAAATAAAGGTAAGCCTGTCTTTAGTCATCTTTGGAGTGGGGGATGTTTTTACGGGCCACACAAGACATCTGCTGTTAAATGGGTGAGCAACATATCTCCGCAGCATTCTGAATGGTTGGAATCCCTTGTGTATATGTCCAGGATGGATTTATTAGGAAAAAAAGCTAAGAAGAAAGATTTCTGGAAATAATTGTTGGCATGGATAGAGTCCCCAGATAGGACAGTGTAGAATTTGAAGGGTATTGTGGATCAAGAACATAGTTATGTCCAATGATTACACCAGCATTTCTACTCTGGTCTACTAAAGAGTTTTTTTCCTCAACATTCCAAATTCTAAAGCAGCGTCGGTGTATGCCCTTACGCCGAGTGAAAGATATAGCTGCTCGAAGGAATATGCCCATTGTAGTAAGCTCAACAGTGGTCAGTATCTTGCTCAGTTAAAGGGCTGAAAAATTTGGACATAGAAACCTTCTATGGTGAATGGGGACAAAAAAAACTACAAAACATTGAAAATAGTCTGTGTATGTCATTGTATGTGTAATGTAAACATAACTAATTGACAGTGTCCAACCTGTGACAGTGGTGGGCATGACAGAGTATGTGAGATGATGTGCATATCAGGTGTCACACATCTCTTGCATTACATGTTCCTATTCTGTCAACCTGTTGCACATGTAATTGTTCACAGAAACATTAAAGTACCATAATCTTTCTGTGGATCCTTTGAATATTTGATATTTGCTAACATTCATGACATCAGACACTAGTGAGTTGTACACTACCCCACTATAATTGCTATGTCACCATACCTTGGCAACGTCTGTGTAGGGTACTGAAGCTGTGAGAAGTATCTAAGGGCATATTTTTAAATTGAAATCTGTTTTTGAATGATCTTTAGCTTCAGTTGTGTTCACATTTCATGTTCTGTTTGTCTCTAAACATGTTGCTTTGTACATTGTGACCTGACATCAATTGCGTTTACACTCTACACATAGATATCGCAGACGACCGGCTGTCCACAGGCCCTTTCCAGACCTGGAAACCATGGAAGAATGTGACACCATGAGGAAGTACAGCTTCACAAGGCCAATTATTGAACAGTTGACTGCACAGTTGTCACCTCATCTGAAGCCTGGTCGGCCATATGCAACTGCACTGACGCCTAAAGTGAAGGTTTTTTTTTTGTTTTAAAAAATATATATTTTTATTGAATTTTCAGGTTAAACACACAGCATCAGTGGCATCATTACACATGAACTTCAGGACATATTGCTTGTATCCGCAGTCAAGGTCTCCCTAGGATCTACAGGTTTTTATAACTGATAGCAGTACATGACAATCATTACTTTTTAGCTTTTTGTCAAATCCTATGGGCCCGATTCACAGAATGAACTTAAGAGTCAATCCTAAACTTACTACTATTTTGCTATTCACAGAATGCACTTACTACTTTTGGCATTCACAGAATGAACTTACTTCTTTTGGTATTCACAGAAGTTAGGATTTTGTCTTAAGTCTGTCTTAAGACAAACTTAAGACAGACTTAAGACAGACTTAAGACAAAATCCTAACTTCTGTGAATACCAAAAGTAGTAAGTTCATTCTGTGAATGCCAAAAGTAGTAAGTGCATTCTGTGAATACCTAAATAGTAGTAAGTTTAGGATTGAGTCTTAAATTCATTCTGTGAATCGGGCCCCAAGTTTCCTTTTTGCTTTTTGTTGAATAAGTCCTCTATCTTACCACATTTGCAGATACTTTTTTGCTTAAACATTATACAACTGTATAAGAACCCCCTCTACCCCCCAAACTCCGTCCCCCCCATACCCCACCCAACCCCTCCCTTGCTGCCGGGTCCATAAAAAAGTAGAAAAAAGATAAGGTCTGAGGGCCCGATTCACAGAATGAACTTAAGACTCAATCCTAAACTTACTACTATTTTGGTATTCACAGAATGCACTTACTACTTTTGGTATTCACAGGAGTTAGGATTTTGTCTTAAGTCTGTCTTAAGTCTGACTTAAGTTTGTCTTAAGACAAACTTAAGACAAAATCCTAACTTCTGTGAATACCAAAAGTAGTAAGTGCATTCTGTGAATCCCAAAATAGTAGTAAGTTTAGGATTGAGTCTTAAGTTCATTCTGTGAATCAGGCCCATAGTGACCAGAGTGCGGGTGTGCACCGGAGCCTCCGGGAACGAAGGCCAGAGCTGCCGCGCCTTTGCCGCTTGTTTAGCGTATTGGAGAAATTGCCCCGGTCCCAGCTCGAAGGAAGTCACCGCCTCCTGATAGGTGATAAATTTATTGTCCGGATAAATGTCAGCCAGCATTAGGCAGCCCCCCTCCTTCCACTTGTCAGTGGACATGACCTGTTCTATCCGGGCAAAGGGAGGTATCATCCAGAAATCCATGTCAAGGGCGAACGGTCTGTCGCGAATCAAGCGCCGCACTACTCGATCCCAGATAGTGGCCACCAACGGCGCTAGCGGGGGGCATTGGTCTCGTCGCCCCCCCTGGCAGAGCAGCACTCCCAACTGCCCACTCCCATAAGTACCTGCCAGCAAGGACCTCTACCAGGAGGGGTCCGTATCCAGCCATGCAATAGCATGTTGCAGTTGTGATGCAAAGTAATAGAGTTCCAGATCCAGGACTTCTAAACCCCCGGCGCCCCATCTACGCTTCAGGACCTCTAGACTCACCCTACACCGCTTCCCGTTCCACAAGAGGAGAACTAATAGGGAATCCAGGTCTCGAAAGACCCGGTGCGGCAACTCATAAAAGGACCCTTGCATCGTGGATAGACAGCACGCGAGGACCACCATTTTGATTAGGGCGATCTTCCCCATCAAGGAGAGCTTAAGGGTATTCCAGAAGGTGATGCTCCCCTTCAGACCCCGGATTATCCTACCCATGTTGCCTAAAGGGAAGGTTATGGCAGTTTTACATTTCTTTGCCACTGGTACATTTCAATACACAGTGGCAACATCTGGTGGGATGTCAAAACCATGTTCAGCAGTGGTCTGTGAGATGTTTTGGGGGCATTGCTGCATTCCATGTGCCAATGCATGAAGTTCCCAACACCTAGAGAATTGGCAGACATCAAGGGGGAATTCTATGCACTGGGACGGATACCCCATATAATTGGCTCCATTGATGGCACCCACGTTGGGTTGGTGCCACCACCACAGGCTAACGAGGTTGTGTATCGCAACCACAAACATTACCACTCGATTAATGTCCAGGTTGTATATTTGGTTGACATGTCCATCTTCCACGTCTGTGCACGTTTCCCTGGATCTGCACATGATTCGTACATCACGAGTAACAGTGCCAGCCCCTGTTTGATGTACCAGCTACAATCTGACAGTGCCTGGCTTGTTGGTAGGTGATGTGGCATGTGTGTGCTGTGTTGTGTATAGATTGTATGTCAGATAATGCTCTGTCCCCAAAAACGTAATCTATTTTCTGTTTGCAATGTAGGAGACTCTGGGTACCCCAAGCTCCCTTTGTTACTGACACCACTCCGTAACCCAGTCACCCCTGCCGAAATGCGGTATAATGAGGCACATGGTAGGAACCGGTGAGTCATTGAGCAGGCTTTTGGCCTCCTGAAGACAAGATTCCAGACGGGAGGAGCCCTATATAATGCACCATTGAAGGTGTGCAACATTATCATAGCTTGCTACAAGCTCCACAACCTGGCTATACGGAGTGAAATTCCACTTATACAGGACGATGGAGACCAGCAGCTGCCAGCGAGGGAGGATCCTGGACTGGGACATGACAACAGTGGGGATGATGATGATAACGTGGATTTGAGACAACAGCTCATCAACAACTACTTCACATGAGTGTAGGTATGCAATGAAAGTATGGGACTAGCACCAAGTGTTTGATGTTGCGTTGGTGATGCACAATGTATATGTATGTTTGTGAGTGTATGAAAATTGCCATGATGCTAGTTGTATAGGTTTTTGTGAGATGGAAAAGTTGAGATGTACAGTGTTACCGTGAATCATAGCTAGTGTCTACACTGAAAATCTTGTGTTTCAGATGACATTGTTTGCTAAATTGAACAGGCTTAGTCCTGTGTGCCTAACTCTGTTCTATGTTTCTCCTTACCAGGGTAATTTGATGTGTCAACCATGCAAGTTGTGACCTCACCAGGCCCTGATTCTATGACCTTTTTGTAAATCCATGGCACACACTTTCTTTTGGACTGATGGACATTTTTCTTCACTTTAGAGCATGTTCTTACTGTGTGATGTCCTTTGTAATTGGGTTAATGCACCAGGTTGTATGAGGAAAATAAACCTAGGCTACACAGTGATTTGTGCCTTGTCTGTTTTTACACATTCAAACGTTATTTTGAAACTAAACATGCTCCATGATGCACTGTTTTAATAAAAAGCTTTGTATAGTATTTTCATAAATGGTGCTAGTATTTTAAGCAATAGGCTAGCATTGCATCTGTAACATGTCCTATGGTTTGTACCTAGGCAGTGAACTCCGCTCCGTTTGCGGAGATTTGTTATCTACGCATTCCCTCTAATACACAGAATTCACGTAGCCAAGTACTAAACTGCACCCTCAAATGCTTTGATAAAACACCTTCAGATGCTAAAAAGCATATAACCAATTCATAAAAGTAAACTTTGAAAATGAAAAATATCAGGCAGTGAGAGACGTGATGATTTTGGGGTCCCCCCTAACCTAGGGGAAGGACCAAGCAGATGCCTTGAACACAAAGAGCATATCATGCTGAACATCCTTTTAGGACCACCCCAACGACAGTTCCGGGCAAAAATACAATCCCAACCAAAGGCCCTGCAGAGCAGTATGGAACAAGATTAGCAGTGGGCAGTGAATATTATAGTATCCAAATTGGAGAAAGTTCACCATCTCATCTGATGACAATTCTCATAACCAACGTATTCAAAGGAAACGTCGAGATCCTGTGTGGTATTAGGATTACAAATTCGACATGTAATATGATTTGAATATTATAGAAAGTTTATTCTGTTTTCTTTGTATTTTCCATTTGGTCTTATCTTATTTTTGTTTAGGATGTTTTCTTGCTTAACCTTGTAATCATTTATTATTTGTATTTTCTGCATTTTATTGTTGTATGTGTTTTTGAATATTTTTACGAAGGGAAATGTGTGGTGTTGTGCTGTCATTTCTGGAATCAAGAACACTGCCGTGTTCGGGATTCCAGAGGTGACAGTTTAGACCCAGGTTTCAGTGTCAGACGTGCTTTACCATCGAGTGAAATAAATACTTATAATTTCACTTACCATCCGACTGGACATTCTCTGTCATTTCAATAATCCTCACCCCTTGGTATCAAAGCACGGGTCAGCACGGCATCTTGAACAGGAGCAATATACTCTGCCTTTTTAAACACCTGCCAACCCTAGATCAAATACAAACGGGAGACATAGAATGGGTGAAATTCCTGAGTACGAAGGGGGACACACATGGCGACTCAACAGTGGTGGGCCTAAGGCACATAGAAATACAACAAGCTATCGCAAACAACGCTATTCAACTCGCTGAATGGGCCATTGATGTCCAGACCGTACCGCTTCCAAAATATCAATTCAATTTTCAAAGCTTTATTCGACTTCACTCATAAAAGCATTTCCACCTAACTCTGTACAATAAATACTATGTCTAAAACACACAATATAAAATAAGAATTAAACAAAAAATCAGTTGAATGCTTTTTGCTTAGTTATAAAAATTTTAAGAACCTCCTTGGCACATGCTCACAGGGCAAGGCATTCAATAACATAAAAGACGAGATGCCTCACAACATTTTTCCTAATAAAGACCTTGTACGAATCACCCAGGCCCAAGCTAGAAACTTATCAACAGCAATTGCAAACTGTGGTGAACAGTCGGTTTCCAGAACTCTAAGAGCAACTGATTGGATACGCGTCCCCAGGTTAAGACAGACGGGTCTTATCCATTTGTGACGCGGGATGGCATATAAAGGGCAACAAAACAATACATGGGAGATATGCTCAACTTTGTCCTTGCAATGATGACAATGCTCGTCCCAAGATGTTGACCATTTCTTTTTAAACACATTTACTGGGAGCGATCCAGCTCTAAATTGAAAGTACAGCTTCCTGTCGTACGGCTTCTCAATCAAGTCCCAGTACGCTTCATGAAAAGGAGCATTTTTTAAGTCCAGGAAGCGTCTCGTCAACGAGGTGTTAGTCCCATTAGAAAACATTCTGAAATTCACCATCTCCCAGTACATTTGTTTCAGCCTGGACTTTGAAGGGAAGCAGGACACATCAGTGTTACACCATAAGTGATCTAGTTTTAGTTGATGCAATACCCCCCGCAGGTCTTTCAGCCAGGCAATTTTATGGAAGCGGTCTAATAGGACAATATCAGTCAGTGCTAAAGCATAGTGTGCTAACTCTGGGGTCACCATTAGGCGTCTCCAATATAGCAATGGATGCAACCTTGCTGAATCTGCGATGCTTTTCCTGCCCAGATCTAGTTTTAAAGGGATGGTTGGCGTACTTTGTGGTACCCCTACCAGCCCCCGGAGGAACTTATTTTCTGCAGTAGTCAGGATCGTTAAATCACTAAGGCCCCATAGCTCTGATCCATATAGGCTAGCACTTATTACTTTCATCTGGTAGATTTCCAGAACACAACTTACTGGCTTAGTCAGAGATGCTTTATGTTTCAATGATAATGCTCCTGTTAATTGTCTGAACTTTAATACAGCAGTGTCTATGTGTGTCTTCCATTTCAAGTTCCCCTGTATCGTTATTCCAAGGTAGGTAAAGGCATCTACCTGTTCAAGAGGGATGCCTTTGAAAGTAATGACACCTTTAAACAATGAATGACGATTCATACACATAAACTTAGTCTTGCTAGTATTCAGTTCTAGGCCTCGAGAATCGCAAAACTCGCCAAATGCGTTCACCGCCTTTTGGAGACCACTAGGTGTACGCGATAGTATAAGCGTATCATCTGCAAACATTAGTACGGGAACATGTAATCCGGCTATTTTGGGAGGATCAGAAGGGGACCTTTTCAGGAATTCTACAATGCCATTTATGTATAACGAGAACAGTGTAGGTGCTAGGACGCAACCTTGCCTCACCCCACGCTCTACGGGGAAGGGCTCAGTTACTTCTCCCTGCGAGCCCCATCTAATTTTGGCATAATTATTTTCGTGCAGTCGGATCAGGAGTGTGAGAAGTTCTTGACTTATCCCTGCGTCGGCTAAGACCCTCCAGAGCTTATCCCTGGGAACCAAGTCAAAAGCTGACTTTAGGTCCACAAAGACAGCGTATAGTGGGCCATTATTTAAGATGACGTTTCTCCAATACAGGGCAGTAAAGTAGAAGACCTGGTCAATGGAACTTGTCAAGGGACGGAATCCCGCTTGATATGGTGACAAAATGTTATTTTCATCTATCCATGCTTGGAGCTTATTTTGCACCATTCGTCCCATCAGTTTCTGGGCTGAATCAATGAGACTGATGGGTCTGTAATTACTAGCAAGGGATTTGTCACCTTTTTTAAAAACTGGGATGATTTCAGCCCCTTTCCGGGATAAAGGTACTTCCCCACCCATCGCCACTGCATTTGCGAGCCAAGCAAAATATGTACACCAACTGTTCCGATCACTTAAATAGACGTCTGCTGGTATTCCGTCCATACCTGGCGCTCTTCCCCTCGTTACACGGTCAAGGGCTGCATTTACATCTTTTTTATTAAACACCTCATGTTTATAAAACACAGCCGGTGGTAGAGTGACACAGGCTTGCGACTCATTCCTGGCATATTGGGGTTTGAAGAATTCTATCCAGTTATTAATGGCAACATTGTTTTGAGGGGGTGCGGGCATCCCTCCCCGATCCCACTTCACTATGGACCAGAATAACTTCGAGTCTTTAGCTGCACATGCAGTTTTAAGCTCACCCCATTGTTCCTCGTCCCATAGCCTCTTAGCCTGTTTTTGTG
Organism: Lissotriton helveticus; assembly: GCF_964261635.1. Taxonomy (NCBI): domain Eukaryota; kingdom Metazoa; phylum Chordata; class Amphibia; order Caudata; family Salamandridae; genus Lissotriton; species Lissotriton helveticus. The sequence goes on along the minus strand of NC_136057.1, from coordinate 199,360,416 downwards.
TGCGTCTGTAAGTGTCTCTTGCTTTCCTGACTGACTGTGTCAGCATTCCCTAGTTGAAGTTCTCTGCTAAGATTCTGGCGTGCCAATCTGCAACTTTTTCCATACCATCCCTGTTTACTTTGATGTTTTTTCCCTTTGTTATGGCCTGCTGATTTTAAGAAAAATGTTTGAAGTCTACAAAAAAGTTTTTTATGAGCCTCCATAAAAATGTCTCTAAAGTTGGATTTGCTTGTGAGTAGTTTTATATTATTTACTTCCTCTCCCACTACTCTCTTAAGTTCATCCAGCTTTCCCTCATCCTCTATTAGCTTTCCCCATTTTAGTTGCCGCTGATTATTTGTACATACTAAATCTAAGGTCACCCTCTCTTCCTCTAGGCTGGTCACCCTTTCCTCTAGATAGGGCTTGAAGGCCATACACAATGGATTATGATCACTTTCCATTCTTTTTACTACAATCATATCGATCAGTTTATTCCAGGCCCTGGTATCTACCAGAAAGTAATCAATTCTGCTAGATGCCCGTCCGTTATCAAATGTACAATTCCCATCACGGTCTGATAGTGTACGACCATTCGCGGCTCTAAGGCCTCTGGCTAAGCAAAGACTCTTCACTTGGATAGCCACCGTAGTCCATCTTTTAACTGCGGCTATCTCAAGCTCGGGGATTCCCCATTTAATGTCCTCTTCCTCAGCTATGAATTTATCCTCTTGACCCAAGGGTTCAAAAGTTGTATTTAAATCCCCCCCGACAATAATAAATGGTTCTAGGGGCAATAATTCTAGCTCTTGCTCGAGGACCGTTATTACATTTGAGGTTTCCCCCCCTCTGACTCCCCTAGCATATATGTTAAAAAGGGCTAACTCTTCACCATTGTCCCATCTAATATTAACTGCTAGTATATCCCAGTTGGGAGCGATCTCTGTTGGATTGTACACCTCAGCGACTGGCGAACCCAAATTAGCAAACCTCCGGATGGGCGGCCTTTACCATTTGCCACTGCAGAAATAAAAAAATTTAAATACCCCACTCGATATACAGGGCCTTTCGACCATGTTTCTTGAAATAATATAATATCATAATGGTCGATAAAAGCGCACCATTCAGGGGATATTACCTTATTCGCTATCCCAGCAAGGTTCCAAGAAATAAAAGACAGTGATGTATTAGGTGTGGCAAGCCCTGTCTGACCTGATCTTGGGAGGCTACTTTCAATTATGTTCCGCTGTGTTATTTCTACTGTTAAAGATTCCGAAGCAATGCCAGTGGGAGCAGATGGGCAATTCTCCTGTGCTGGCTCGCTACCATTACACTTGCCTAAACATCTGCACCGCTCCAAGGAATCAGGCCCTCCCTCCCTAATTTTACTATTGGAGACTTCCATGCGGCTAGCTATCTGAATCGGGGCTTGATATACGAGTCAATCGCAATCATTTAGATTTGATAGTGCTGCAAATCTGTTTTCTAGGTTAACACCCCAGTCATCTCTTTGAGCACCCCCTCCCACCCCCCACCCCTTCTGTTTGATACTGTAGTCCATTTTGTTCTTAAGACACTTGGTTTTGCAATAAGGCCTCTTCTACTATAGAAGAAGTCAAGTGTGAGAGGGATGATTTCTGCTGTTCTACGCTGTGGGGGCAAGAGATTAAGTAGAATATCAGGCAATACTTCTGGCCCCTTAAAATTAAGAACCACGCCGTCACCATTGCCTATCCATTTCACTCTTCTGGCAGTTAGTAATTCCTCTGCAAGTTTCTGTTTGCCCCAATGGGTAATATGCATATTGTTTGTTAGCCAGTGTAAAGCTTTACTTAAGAGTGCTTGGGAAGACTCTATCTGGCCAGGTTTTAGAATTGGAACATTTGCAAGGACCAGAATCAACGGGGATGCTTCTACGATTAACTCCTCTGGACCTGGTTCCGGAGAAGAATCTCCCCTAGCCCCGCTAGTTGCTATTGGATCTGGTGCACAATGGGGATTTTCTGTTAAGCATGGTATGGAGATAAGTGGATGAGTCGAAACCACCGACTCCACACTATTTCCAGTTCTACCTTCCATAGGTTTAATTTGCTCCATTTTGTCCATCACCTGGTTGGGTATTTCTCCCATATTTTCATTTGTGGACAACAGGAGCCCCTCCAATTTGTGGACTTTATCGGTTAATTGGTCGATCTTGGATAGCAATGGCTTAATTATACCCCTCATTTTTTGGTCAAACAGTCCCATAAGTTTCTTAATGTTGGCTTCATCCCACATCATGCTGCCCTCATCCTCGGCTCCTACGTTCTCTGTATTATTTTTCCTAGGTGGGGTTGCTGGTCTTTTTCTACTAGAACGTAATCCAGTGCGTCTAGGTTGTCCCTTTGTGACCCCTCTTGTTACCATAGGTACGGGAACAGGTACAGATTTAGGGGAACTATCCACCACGATTTCTAAGTCTAGATCTGAATCATCGTGATCAGCCTCGATTATTTTGCTCAATATAACCGGTGACAGTACATTAAACACAGGACTATCAGTACCAATCTGGGAGGGCACCCCTTGCTCACTGACATCTTCTGCATCCTGTAAGTTAGCTCGAGGGTTACTCTGTGTGGGAAGGAGCGATATATCAAGGTCGGGACTATCAATACTAGTCTGGGTAAACACCCCTGGTTCATTGGGATTATCTAGATCCTGCGTGTTAACTTGAGGGCAGTCAGTTAAAATCATGTTAGGTGTTAGGCTCAGACCCATGGAAGACCGTCTATCATTATTTATCTTAGCAACCACTTGAACTAAATAGTTGTCCATGGTGTTTGATGGGACAGTACATTGTTTCTGTTTAGACATAGTTAAATCAAAAAACAAAAACGCTCCACGATCAGAATGGCCCCTAATTATATCAAGCCTGTTTTATCAGGAGTCACTACTTGCGAGTACTTTTTGCCCTCTGCCAGTGATCAATAATGGTACAATAGTACTTCAAGAATAGTCTCGAAAAGTTGAAGTCACTCACGGGGATGAAAAGTCAGTATTCCTGGCCCAGTCCAGTCACTGCCAGTCGCGGACTGTCGCAGACTGTCCGCCCTTTGTCCGGGCTTCGTCCGGCGTCCCGCACACGCGTCCCGCTGTGCGTCAGAGGTGTGTCTTTATAGGGGGAGGAGCAGGGGCGGGAAGAGACCCAGGTGAGCTCCAATGATCCTGCGCGGAACCCTTGGTCTCGCAGTCCCGACCCCTGTGTGGACAGCCTCACTTGATTTTGGTGGTGGTTTTCTCCTTTCCTCACGGCACAGTTTGCTTACAATTCACGGCAGAGTCACGGTAGCGGTAATCAGCTGCGAGCGGCACCCAAAATATCCTCATGTCCCAGCACCGGATAACAGAGCAAAGGCCCCATGGTCAATCTTGCATGGGACAAATAGCTTGGGCGCTTTAGGCAAAATTCAGACAGCCCCCAAGGTCCCAACGGGTATTAGGATTTCCTGCCAAAACAACCACCGGGACATCAGGGCAGGCCCCTCTGTCCTTAATCAACCAGGAAGGATAGATGGGGGGAGCCAGCATGCCTAACATTAGAGAATCCAGGCTGGCAAGCGAAGGGACAATGCAAAGAGCAGTCCACAAAGAGAAATTAGCCATAATCTCCTGGAACATAGCAGGAATAAGCAAAATCAGTGGCAATGAAAATCTGAAGCAGTTTCTGGAAACTGCCGACGTACTCTGCCTCCAAGAGACCAGGGCCCTGTCCAGCACCTCATTGGCAGGGCACTACGAACACTTCATTCCAGCCATAAAGAGAATCTATACGGCCGACCGGCTGGCGGTCTATCAGTTTTTATAAAGCACAAAAAGGCTCTTGAAGCTAAAGCTATCAACTTAAACACAACAGGATTGCAAGCACTACAAATCAGAGGCTTGAATATTAACTCACATCCTATTAACACCAGAACCTGGGCTTCTATGGGAATTCACAAGGGCATATCATCAAGCCCATTATCGCCGCTTTAGCGGCAGTTTCCTGCCAATAAAAGCGGCAATAATGTATTGCCTTTCTTGATAATATGGCCCTAGAAGACCTCTTGTGTAAATATAAATCTCACCAGGTTATCCTAGCGGGGGATTTCAATCTGAGGGATCTGGACATTAACAAATCCCCTCCCCTGAGTTCTGACAGGGCAGCACCCTTGATCAACTTCATCAGCAACCATAAGCTGACCTCAACTCATGCACTGAAAAAAGCATATTCAAACACTTGGGACCCTCTTCCTACTTTCAGAGACATCTCAAGAATTGACTACATCATGATCAGCGAAGCACTGGCGGCCAGCTTGAATTACTTTGAAGAGGAAGATCACAGGCCACTGAGAGCAGTCTTCCTGAGGACAGGTCCGACTGCTCTATACCACCAAACCATTGGAGCATCAAAAGGGGATGAACAACACAGTGTCCTGAGGAGGATCAAATGGTCGGTCAAGATAGGCAACACGCTACAAACATGGCTGGAAGAAAAACAGGAAGGCATTCTGTCTACGCCGGTATCACCCATAAAAGCCTGGGAAGATATCATGGATGACCCACAAGAAAAGCTTGGGAACCCCCAGACAAAACACATCAGACCCAAAGGACAACCAAGAGGGGGTAGCGTAGGGCCAAATAAAGCCATACAAGTTTGTAAACGCCTCCCGCGTAAGGCCCTAGTAAAAAAGAAAAGAGGGGGCAGCGTTTTGGAGGGTCTGTCGGTCACCTCACTGAGGGCAGCACTAAGAAAGAAAATTTGGGAACATAAAAACGCCATCACGGAAAGGGAATGGTTAGAACACTTCGCCCTAATAAAACGGAAGAACCCAGCCCACCTGTGGAGACATATAAATCAACTGAGCAGCAGAGGAATCTCAAGAGAGAACGGAGTAGCAGAAATGGCCTTGCTGATTTACGTCAAAAGCTTTATGCAATTACCACTGCCAATAAAGACAGCCCAGAAGGGGCCAGTGACAAAGAGGGCCCAGACCGGCAAACAAACGTCGTTCCAGAAGACACAAAAGTGGGCCCAGACCGGCAAATAAACATCATTCCAGGAGACATGAAAGTCAGCCAACACAACTGGCCTGAGGGTAATAGAACGCCGGTGGAAACATATGGCGGAACACCAGCCAAGCTAAATCCCCATACAGTCAGTAAGATCATTAAGAACATGAAGAATGAAGGGGCCCCCGGACCAAATGGAATTCCAGCACCGGTCAAAAAGGCCCCCGACTTCTGGGCAGGTTTGCTAACTCCTTTATACAACCATACATTCCAATCAGCAACAACCCCCGATTCCTGGAAAGGCTCTATTTTGGTCCTTATCTATACTAATATAATAAAGAGAGAACCCAAACCTTTGAGGCGGGTAATCTCAGGAACCACAGCACAAATCACAACACCCAATACAGCGTTGGAAAGGGCAGTTGCAGCAGAAGGACATAGGCTATGCAGACGCCCACCATATACATTTAAAAGGTAAAAGAACCGTGCCAGCAAAGTAGTCCCTTGTGGGCGTGTCTGCATTGTGCTGTGGGTGTGTGCTAGGGGCGTGACAATCGCTGGGGGCATTCCGTCACGAGTGTTGTTTTTTCTTCCCAGGTTCTATACATTCCTGCTCCCTTTAAATAGTAATTCAGTGGAGGTCCCATTCTCTTAGAACCACCCCAAGCACAGTTATGGGCAAAAATACAACTAAAAGGCCCTGCAAAGCATTATGGGATAAGATTAGCATCTTTTTTAGCATTCATGAAAGGGTTTCAGTGTTTTTGAATTTTACTCATCAGGGACATCTTGGGACGACGAGGTGAACTGCAACTTGATGTATAATATTTTAAATGCTATTGCATTTGCCTCATCAGTGACATCTAGGGACGGCGAGGTGAACTGCAGCTTGATGTATAATATTTTAAATGCTATTGCATTTGCCTCATCAGGGACATCTAGGGACCACGAGGTGAACTGCAGCTTGATGTATAATATTTTAAATGCTATTGCATTTGCCTCATGGGGACAACTGGGGCCGACGAGGTGAACAGCAGCTCTTTGTAGAATTATTTTGATACTATAATATTCACTTCCCACTGCTAATCTCGTCCCATAATGCTTTGCAGGGGCTTGATCTCAAAATCATCACCTCTCTCACTGCTTGCTGGAAGCTAATTTCACTTTTGTGAAATGACTATATGCATTTTAGCATGTAGAAATACTTGTTATTTTACTTTGAATATATGAGGTTTCTATTTTAATAATTGGAAATCTGACGGAACGAAATATTGCGGATTTATTGTACTAAGTTTGCGCCAATTCCGCCCACCCCTACTTTAAATACCCCTGTACCCCATAATCATAACCCACCCTTACTCTATAAAATATCCCAACACCCTTAAACACTAACCCATCTTAACCGTTTAAATATACCCTGTACCCCAAAACCCAAACCTATCCCTAAACCCTAAAAATACCCCTGTACCCCAAAACCCAAACCTAGCTCTGAACCCTATAAATACCCCTGTACCTCAAAACCCAAACCTACCCCTGAACCCTAAAAATACCCCTGTACCCCAAATCCCAAAACTACCCCATAACCCTAAAATACCCCTGTACCCCAAAACCCAAACCTAGCCCATAACCCTTAAAATACCCCTGTACCCCAAAACCCAAACCTACCCCTGAACCCTAAACATACCCTTGTACCCCAAAACCCAAACCTAGCCCAGAACCCTAAAATACCCCTGTATCCCAAAACCCAAACCTAGCCCTGGACCCTAAAAATACCCCTGTACAACAAAAACCCACACCTAGCCCTGAACCCTTAAAATACCCCTGTACCCCAAAACCCAAACTTACCCCTGAACCCTAAAAATACCCCTATACCCCAAAACCCAAACCTAGCCCTGAACCCTAAAAATACTTCTGTACCCCATAACCCAAAACTATATCTGAACCCTTAAATACCCAAAAACCCCAAAACATATACCTCAGTACCCCAAAACATATACCCCTATACCCATACTTGCCTTATCCAAACATTTAAAAAAAACATCCTTTTACCATTCATGCATTTACAACGAATTTCGTTGTAAATGTATGCGTGGTAAAAGCATATAAAATGTAATGACATGCGTTATAATGGCATTGCGGAGTCATCGTACTTTCGTAATGAAAGTATGCGGAGTGATGGTATGCGGAAAGAAAGTTGCGGAATAATGGGTGTTTACCCTCCCCCGTAAGTACATTGGTGGCCCGGCGGCCCACATCTCTAGCACCATACTCATATTTTTTCACCACCGATTGGAAAAATGCACAGGTCTCTCTCATTGATGCCCAGCCCCGACATACACTGTAGACACACCTCCCACCACAAGTTCTAGAATTGCGAACTTTAGAGATGGGGAGCTACGTTCAAATCTCGGCATCAGCTCAACATCATGTGATTCCAGGCAAATCGCTTTGTCTCCCCGTGCCTACCACAAATGAATGTGTTCTTCTGTAATGTAAGTTGTGCTCATGCCATGTTGTCGAGTTCGCGCTATATAATATTGCAAGGAAAATAAAGTAGGGAAACTCGAGTTCACACACTACTGAACGCGCACTCTTAAGTGCATCAGCAGTGCACTGTGAATCGGAGCGTTTCACATGCCTGTCACAGATAAGAAATGCTATCAAAACGAAATCCTACGAAACAATATACTACTGGCCGGCAGCAATTCATACCCAGACAACGTCGGGACGGGCTTCTAGTTTTAAAAAAAGGAGACTGCTTAAAACCATCAAATTATAGGCTCATTGCCCTGCTTGACCTTGAAGCCAAGGCTTACGCTCGCCTTCTTCTAAATGACTTGGAGGGGTGGGCAGAAGAGAATAGCATTATACCATCCTATCAAACTGGCTTTAGATCACAGGCATTGACCATGGATAACGTACTGGCATTGGCCTACTTATCCACCCAGGCTCCCATGAAGAACCATTCCCCACTCTGCTGCTTCTTGGATTACAGCACAGCCTTCGATAAAGTGGTGCGCAAAAGACTATGGTGGAAGCTAGAAAACTGGGGCATCCCACCGAACCTACGTAAGGCAATAAGATCACTCTATGAAGACACCTGGGTAAGAGTCAAAACCAGTGCCAGCAGGGTGTCCTCGAAAATTAACACAGAGAATGGGCTGAAACAATGTTGCGTGTTGGCTCCCATTCTTTTCAATCTATACACGACGGATCTGGGGGGATGCCCTAAAAGGAGCTAGCCAAGACTAGGAAACACGTGGCTGACGGTGCCTCAATACGCTGACGATAACGCCATAATGGATCATACAAAGATGGGTCTACAAAGAGCCCTAACTGCATTAAATCACTTTCATAACATCAATAATCTGACAGTAAACCAAGGAAAGACCAAGGTTGTTATCTTTGGGATTTACCATTAGAAAAAGAAAGCCCAATGGCATTTGGGCAACTTGCAAATCAAGACGGTGGAGTCATACGACTGCCCATTTGAAACATCAGAGAACCAAGGCCAACAAGGTCATATTTCTACTCAAGCAACTAAACCATCACCAATATTGAAAGCTATGAAAACAAAATGCTACCAGCAATCAGCTATGGCCACCAGGCTTTCCCCAGATCACGTGCCTGCCTAAATACTAATCCTGGAAAATTGCCCTAAATCAACAACATCCTCAGATGCTTTGATTAAGTAGATTTACATGCTAAAAAGCATATAACCAATTCACAAAAGTGAGCTTTTTGAATGAAAACCCTAGGCAATGAAAGAGGTGATGATTTTGGGGTCCCCCTAACCTAAGGGGAGGACCAAGGATATGCCTTTAACACAAAGAGCATAAACAAAAAGCACATCTTGTTGAACTTCGGTGGTGGTCCCATCCTCTTAGGACCACCCCAAGCACAGTTATTGGCAAAAAAACAATCCCAACCAAAGGCCCTGCAAAGCATTATGGGACGAGATTAGCAGTGGGCAGTGAATATTATAGTATCCAATATCAAAATAATTCTACAAAGAGCTGCAGTTCAACTGGTCATTAATGTCCCTCACGAGTCAAATGAAAATGCATTGAAATTATTCTTACATCAAGCTGCAGTTCCACTAGTCGTTACTAGATGTCCCTCACTAGTCAAATGCAAAATCATTGAAACCCTTTCATCAAGCATTTGGATTTGACTTGCACTGGATCCCAAAATCATCACCTCTCTCACTGCTTGCTAATTTTTCAGTTTCACTTTTGTGAAAGTATTATATGCTTTATAGCACATAAAGCTAAAGATATTAATGTTATTGTTACTGGCACCCACTGTGCAAGATGCTGTTTGTAATTATTTCACAGTGCAGACAAATACAGTGCTATCAACTACGCTACGCAGTACTACTACGCCCAGGGTTACTAAATACAGTGCAATCTAAAGCTTATAAAACAGTGTTCCAAATCCCAAGGTCAGCAAGGAACGCAAGGCTAAAGCTGGAGTTAGGAGTGGCGAGGCCAGACTTGATGTGCCTGGGAGACATCATAAAACTCTATCTCAGGATCTTTAGGGCTCCAGCTAATTCCCTAAAACACCAATTAAGATCAATCTTCGAAGAGCCTTGCATGCCCTGGCACTCCGCCCTTGATAAAGTGATCAAAACATTGAGTACAGTGGAAGAAAGCATATTGGGCTGGTGATCTCCCTGAACACATGGAAAAAGTGATAAACAAACAAGTGTGCGAAATCTCATTTGACCTGGACTGTAAATCCCTCCATTCAAGTTCACTCTTAGATCCGCTGAATAGTTCTTACACAGCAGGCAAAGCCCAGGCTTACCTAAGTGATGCTATCACACCATCAGCTCGAAGCAAAATTTTGTTCATGAGACTAATCACCTTAGGAATCGCGGATTTTAATCCTGCATAGGCTCGTAGAGGGGAAGCCTCTAAATGCAAGAGGGAATCGTGGCTCCACCTTCTATGTTGTTGCCCTAATCTTTTCAAGGAACGAAGGCGATTACTGCGTCCGATTTGCTCCATCAACGGAACAAAATCCTGTAGCGAAGTGTCAGCGATGTGTTTTTCCAAGTCTAGCACGATGACCCTAGCTAGACTGGGGAAATTTATCCATCATATCAGGACTGCCCTAAAACTGGCAAATTAACTAAAGAAAACGCTGGAGAAGTACATTACAAAACCAGCGCAAGGGTGTTGAGGTGGCCTTGACTGTGCATCAATGCTTGCCTGCACTCCCAGTATCCTCTCCAGGAAAGCCCCCCTCATTGTTAATGGTTTAGAGGCCAAGGGGAATGAATCACAGCTCTATAATGCCACCCATATAACAACACGGGATTCCGGACGGCCACCAAAGCCTCACCTCCATAAACACAAACTCTGGGGAAGATTGGCTAGTGGAATTTGGGAGGGGAGACAAACTTCTTTTTTTAATCAAAATATATTTTAAACTCCTGTCCCAATTCACAGTTTTTAATTATCTGTTCTAGCTGCAACATGATGAGCACTTGTACTGTAATGATTTTAATTAATTGTACAGTTAATAAATAAAAAAAATAAAAAAATTCATATGGTGTACTCAACAAAAAAACATTTAGATGAGTGCAGATCGGAGTTGGTATTGTTTGTGGATGAGGTATTCAAAAGTAGATCCACAGTTATTTGAGCCCATAGTCTAACTTAGATCCTCCAGCCAATGTGGGAGACTTCAGTGACAGTAGTTCCTTGGTACACAATGGAACATATCAGGACCAGATAGTCAGTTCCTGGGGGTGATGCGTGGCCAATAGTCTCTCACCATTTGTTCTTTGGATGACCAACTCCACGTTTTTAGGGGGGCCCTAAGGTGCAGGCAGCAGCGGTGTAGGGTGCTCTCCGCCAAAGTCCACATCCCTCCCTGTGGCTGGTACAGTTGTTGTTGCACTGGATGTGGTAGGCTCACAGGGAGGTGTGGAGATGTTGGTGGCAATCTGGCGGAGGTAGGTGACAATTTACCTGTACACTGCAGTCTAATCATCCATTTTGTCCATAAACCGGACCAGTTTTTTGCTTTGCTCTGCCTATTGCTGTTGCATGGTCCTGAGGATCCTTATGTCCTGGCCCATCTGTCCTTATGAATTCTCATATGCATGGAGGATTCTGGAGAGGGGTTGGGTCTCCACATCAGCAGCACCAGCTGCATGATGGTGCCGGTCCCCACGACCCTTCCCACCAACACTCCCCACCTGAGCAGGACCAGTTGGTGCTGGCACCGTCGATACGGAGCCTCCTTCATTGTTGGGATTGGTGTTGTTGTTGGGCAACTCAAGAGTGCCAAGTGTTGCTATGCTATTGATGCTGTCCTGGGCTGCTGTGTCCATACAGGTATGGGTCAGCGGGGTGTTGGCAGCTGAGGTGGGAATGATCACAAAGGATCAGGATGTTGCCGACACTGGTGCTGTGGGATGACCATACCTGAAGGGCCAGGTCTGTCGTCGCTTTCCAAAGAATGATGATAGTCATCAACGCCGGAGGGCTCCTGGTCGATCGGAGTCTGGGCCTGGCTGTCCTGGGTGGTTCCAGTGGTGACTCACCTGACCCTGTAGGTCCAAACATAACACAATGACTGCTGTGAATGTCCACTACCCATCAAATCATACACATTACATAGGCTACAGATGCTCATGATGAGTTACTTTAGATTGGACTCATTCATCCATGATGCAGGTCTATGTTTTGGGACGACTATGTTTTTGTGACAAGAGGTATGTGCATGTATGTGCATTAATGGGCATGTTGTGTTTAGTTCACATTACATGTTGGAAGACAGTCACTAGTCACTGATACCCTGTGAATGACACAGGTGTGTTTAGGTTGTCTATATCTTTACTTTTACAGTGAGATACATACATTTTCTCTCCCTATGTGGGTACTTTATTGTGCCTGTCTTCTGGTCTTAGTGCATGTCTTTCGCAGTCACATTGGCGTGGCTGCCTACACACTCACATTCTGTTAAATAGCCAGAAATGTATGGGAATTGAGTAAGGGAGGTGCTTCTAGTATCATCTCATTCTAATCATGTGAAAGGCTGTGAGTAGTAAACGTGTGTGACTGTTTAACTTTGCGGCTACAGAGATCCATGTACTGTACATTGGCTTCATGATCAAATGATTTCACAAACTCAGCATTGTGCCATTTTCTGGCAAAGAACTATGATAAACTGATGTTTGAGTACTTGTTCTCCATTTGTGAAAATGACACCCCTGCTCCCACCCAGCCCCACCAGGCCACCAGGAAAAGTGTTGTCTAGACATTGTTTGTAAGTGTATTTGAAATATATTTTTCTATGTTGGTTGGTCTTTGTAGCACATAGGCAAATATGGCAGTTGTGATAGGTTCAGACATTATTCACCAGTATCTGCCATCCTGCTAGTACACATGGGGCCATATGTATCAACATTCCGTTTTGCAATTCCTAAATAGCGATTTTTAAGGAATCGCTATTTAGAAATCGCAAAATGGTATGTATGTAGAAAATCGCTTTTTTTAGCGATTCCTTAGAATTCCTTAATTGCGATTAGCAAATTGCTAATCGCAATTAAGGAATAATTTCCCATTCATTTCTATGGGCCAGGAGGCCTATAGGAATGAAGGAGAAAGGTGCGATTAGAAATTTGCTAATCGCAAATTGAGAATATTTTCAAGGGTGCAGGGGTGTCCAAAGGACACCCTGCTGCACCCCTGAAAATGACATGTGTGCGCATATGGCGCACATACATGCCCTAAGGGCATGTATGAGCGTCACATGTCACCTTTTGATTTTAAATAAAATGCTTTTTTAAAAGATTTCGCAACTTACCACCAACTAGAAGTTGGTGGTAATTTGCGATTCCTTAAGGGGATTTTGGCATTTTTTTTCCTTGATACATTGCATTTAAGGAATCGCAAAATTTGCAATTCCTTAAGTGCAATCGCAAAATAAGGAATTGCAAATTTTGCGATTCCTTATTTTGAACCAAAATTGTTTCATACATACCATTTAGCGAAAATGGGTTCGCAAACGCCGGAATTCTGCAAATTTCGGCATTTGCGAACCCATTTGGGCTTGATACATATGGCCCATGAACTCACTGTGAAATAGACATAGCCCACGATGAAGAGGTTGTGCTGTGTGTGTAGGAGTGTTTGCTGTTCTTCCAAGTACCATCAGCGCCAGTCTTACAGACACCTTCCTGCCCATGATAAAGAGCCCAACAGGACATAAGCTTACATCACAGTGTGTCAGAATGTCCCTGCCCACTGACTGGCAGTGGGAACTGGTGTCTGACTTGAAGACAACTCCCCTCATGGCCTTTTGGTCCATACAGCAGGCCCAGTCTCTGACATTTCATAGTTGGATGTCCACTCACTGTCAGGTAATCATGGTTCTTAATGGTCTTGTATAGCTGTGTGTGAGGAGGAGTGTTTGCAATGGCCAGACATCTCATCAGGCCCTGTATTGCACACAGTCTTTCCTCTGTGTAAAAACACCACCCCTGGAAATATGTTTTCCTGCGAGTGAGTGTATATGTACTGACAAAGATAGCTGACACTGGTGCCTGGTGTTAAACATGAATCTAAATCCCAGCAAGGCATTGTGGCAAGTACGCCATGCACCAGTGTCAGGCATCTTGCTGTTGCACTTCCAATCACTGTCAGGTAAGCATAGGCCCAGATGAAGTGGTTATACATGGTGAGTATTGTAGTGTTTACCATTATTCCGGCTCACACCAGGCTCTGTCCTTTACACACTCTTCCCAGCCAGAGACAACTGACCTCATGTCAGAATAGTTTTGTGAGAGTTATTGGTAATGCATTATCAATATGGGTGACACTTGTGCCTGGCCTCTGATTTGGCGGCTTGGCAGTTTGAGCTGGACTGTTCCCATGAGACACAGGGTCAAGACTGATTTGCACAGGGGTGACATGGTGAGCAAAAGCATGGTGGATTTAACCCAGATCTCTTGACTGGGGGTGAATGTTTTGATTTGTTCTGCATTCCGTTCATCAATTGTGTGTCTTTTGCCTCTGATTTGGCCACACATCCCAACAGTGCCTTGTGGTCCACACAGCAGTCCCCAGTATCATCTATCTTAGCAGTACATATCATCTATCTTAGCAGTATATATCCACTCACTGTCAGGTAAACTTAGTTACAGGGGGCTGTTTGTTGTGGGTGGATAGAGTGTATGTAAAGCAGGGCCTGCTGGAAGATGTAGTCAGGACTCACACTCCTCCTCCCACCCATCCTAAACAGCCCACAAGGAACCACTTACCTGATAGTGAGTGCAAATGTACTTCCAAACTGGCTGACACTGGTGCCTGTTTGACTTTGGCTGCAACACACAACAAGGCTTTGTGCTCCAGACACCACACAGCAGTGTCAGCTACCTTGCTAGTCCACTTTCCGTCACTGTGAGGTAAGCATAAGCCCAGAGTAGTTAGCATGGATGGGTGTGAGGATGAGTATTTGCAATGGCTACAAGTCACATCAAGCCTAGTCCCCCACACACTTTCCCTGCCAGCAGCAAAAGGCTACCTGTAACTTAGCTTCTCTGACAGTGAGTGTGAATGTACTTGCAAGTTGTCTGACACTGATGACTGGTGCCTATTTTTCCACAACATCCATCAGGGCGTAGATGTCCATACAGAAGTCCCCAGTGTCAGCCATTTCATCAGTAGATTTCCAGTCACTCCCAGGTAAGCATAGTTGTTGGTGGTCTGCTTGTGCTATTTAGGAGGATTGTTTGGCCTGACTCCATCTCTCATCAGGCGCTGTCTTCCACACACCTTCCTAACCATCCTAAATATCTTACCTGTGACTACTTTCCTGACAGTGAGTGGCAATGTGCTTCCGAGATGTCTGACACTGGTGACTGGTGTCTGATTTGTCCACAATTCACCAACAGTACCTTGAGCTCCTAACAGCAGTCTGCATGGCCAGTCATCTTGCCAGTTCATTCTCATTGACTGTCAGGGAAGCTCAATTCTTTGTGGTCTTGTTGGGATGTGTGTGAGGATGAGTGTTTGCACTGACTTCAACTTCCATCATGCCCTGTCCTAAACACACCTTCCCAGCCAGCATACAGCAGACCTGTGACTTTGCTATCCTTGATGGTGAATGGAAATGTACTATCAAGATGGCTGACACTGGGGACTGGTGAGAGGAGCACAAGGCCATGATGGGAGTTGTGATGAACTCTGACACCATGCACAAGTGTCAGACATCTTGCAAGTACACTTCCCATCATTGTCAGGACAACACTCTTCCATGTGACCGGGTTAGGCTGTGTGGGGAGGTGTGTGTAGGATAGAGCATGATAGAAGATGTTGTCATTGCAAACAATCCTCCTCCCACAGTACACAACCATGTCATCTGGGACTTTGGGTACCTGACAGTGAATGGGAATCTAATATCAAGATGTCTACCACTGGTGCATATTGTTTGAATTGACTACAACTTCCCTCAGGCCTTGTGCTCCTGACACCATGCAGCAGTGTCAACCATCTTGCTAGTACATTTCCACTGACTGTGAGGCTTGCATAGTCCCATTGCGTCTATGTGGGCTGTGTGGCCTGTGTGTGTGGAGGAGTGTTTGCAGTGACTATAAGTCCCATGGGGCCGGTGCCCACACCCACCTTACCAGCCATCCCAAACAGCATACCTGTGTCGACCTTTCCAGTGAGTGAGTGGAAATGTACAGTGCCAAGATGTCTGCCGCTGGTGCATGTTTTTTGACTTGATTACAACTCCCCTCAGGTGTTGTGTTCCTGACACCATGCAGCAGTGTCAACCATCTTGCTAGTACATTTCCACTGACTGTGAGGCTCGCATCATCCCAGTGTGACTGTGTGGGATATGTGGCCTGTGTGTGTTCAGGAGTGTTTACAGTGACTACAAGTCCCATGAGGCCTGTGCCCACACCCACCTTACAAACCATCCCAAACAGCCTACCTGTGTCTGAGCGTTCCTGTGAGTGAGTGGAAAATTGCAGGGCCAAGGTGTCTGATGGTGGTGCAAGTTGTTTATAGCACAAGGCCTT
Organism: Lissotriton helveticus; assembly: GCF_964261635.1. Lineage (NCBI taxonomy): Eukaryota > Metazoa > Chordata > Amphibia > Caudata > Salamandridae > Lissotriton > Lissotriton helveticus. Next base: position 199,344,359 of record NC_136057.1, on the reverse strand, counting down.
GGTGTGAGTTTGTGAGAAGAATGTACATGGTTATAGTTTGGCACATTTTCAATTTAATTAGAGGTATTTTAGTTAATAATCTGACATATACATCACATGCTCTTATCTAGTTAATTTTGTTAGATTTGTACTGTCCTTTGTTTAACTTTATCCTTTACAGGTATTTGTTTAGGGGTGTTATTTATAATTTTATTTGAATGTGTATTGTGTACTCACCAGACTTAATTGCTCCGGGTATTCCATAGATGCCCTCCGGCGGAAGAATGTCACACACCTTCTCCTCCCAAGATAAGGTGTGCGCAGAAGGGCCACCACCAGTCTGCTGGCTTTAGAAGTGTTCCTTGAGGATGTATGACGTTATAACGCATACTTTTACTCCGCAGACCATTACAACGCGACTTTTACACCGCATACCGTTACAACGCATAGCGCCTTGGGGCGCTGGATAGTGGTAAGTATAATTTACTATTCTAACTCCAGTCCCCGTGGACCCTAGGGAAGGTGTTGGATAGTGAATTATACTTATTACCTATCCTAGAGCGCCCCCCAGCGCAATGCGTTGTAATGGTATGCGGAGTAATGGTCGCGTTGTAATGGGTCTGCGGAGTAAAAGATCCGTTGTAACGGGTGTATACCGTTCCTTGACCATCAGCTTCTTGACCCTCCTTCGCACATCATAGTACCTAGTCCTGATATCATCCATTGTGCGCAGGCAAGGTGCTTGAACATTCACTTTGTTAACTATCCTCTCCCACATCTTATTTCTCTGGGAAAGGGGGTTCTGTTGGACTAGGTTCCCAGATAACTGTGAATCTACTCTAACAATCACATCTACAAGCAGTTCCAACTCCTTATCTGTAAAATGTGTCCGCATTCCTTTTGGCCATGGTGAGGGTGAGTGTGGTGTGTGGTGTGTGAGTGTGTGAGGCAGAAAGTCAGAGAGCAGGGAGTGTGTGGTGGTAGCTCCTTGGACCTATTAGCAAAGGATCACGGTCATGGTTGTTTTGACTGTTTTTGACTCCCCCCCCTTGACATTTAATACACAGACCAACACGGTTCCTTAACTGAGCCTCATGCAACATCATCTGCTTGCATGTTGATACGAGTTGGATTCATGACCAGCATGCTATTATTGAGCGTTTGTAAATGAGTTGGTCGTATCGGTGTGGTTTACGGAGGCTTTGTTCAGAATGATAGGGTTCCGTATGACTCGGTTGTGTTTAACATGGGATGCATCATACCCGAACGCTCGGAGGGCTCACGGTCGAATCGTACGGAAAGCATTACCAATCCGATTCAGTCAGGATGCTTTCCAGCCGAGATCTGAATCGGGCCCTAAGTTGTTTAGTTGATGAAGTGAAAGGGAGGAGAAAAGCATGCTGGCCACAGCCTTTAAGGTAAGAAGAAATCCACTCAAGGGCCATCCCCAGTACTCCTATAAGTTTTAGCCTTTCCAGCAAAATTGCATGTGACACTGTAGCAAATTCTGCCGAAAGAACTAATAGCAATAGCATGGCTGCGGATCCACCATCCACTGACATTCAAACTGAATTGGCTACTTCTATCAGTGCAGTGCTGTAACCTGCGCCGAAGCCCAATTGAGATTTGTAAATAGGTTTGTCGTCTTCCACATAGTTGGCTAATTGTTGATGGGCCATTTTTTCTAGCACTTTGGCAGGTGACGATAGCAGGGAGAAAGGTCTAAAATTGCTAAGTACTTCCGGGTCTGCATTGGATTTCTTCAATAGTGGCAACAGATAAGCTTGTTTCCAAGTGGCTGGAAAGATTCCAGTCCTGAGCAAGGGATTCCAAATATGGTTAAGGACGGAATTAAGCAACTCAGTCAACAATCTGAACCACCGTGCCGGGCAGGGATCCCCTGGAGATCCTGATTTACGTTTCTTAAGATGAGCCAAAGTCACCTCTGCTGAAATTGGGAGAAATGCTGTGAATACATGTGGATTGTTAAGGGGGACATGGGCATCTTCACTTACTCTAGACCTTCCTTTCACTTTCTACACGGGTTGTGAAGTTCTTGCTTTCTCCCTCTCCCTGTCACCTCATCAATCCTGTACTGGGCTTCTGGTCTACAAGAACTCCACTCTTTGATCTCTACACTATGTCTTAGGTCGGACCACTGTCTTTTACTGGGCGATTTCAATATCCACATGGATAAGGAGGACGACCCGGACAGTATCAAGCTCAAGGACATCACTTCCTCCTTACAGTTTGTGCCATACCTTCGTTCCCCCACACACTGTAAAGGACATACATTAGACCACATTTTTTTTACTGCTCCTGTGGTCCTGTCCTCCCTTGCCCCTGTTCTTTGGTCAGACCATTTCTTAGCGGATTTTGAGATCCCTCTCACTATAAAGAAAGTAACTAATGGACAATGGCGCGATGCGCTTCCTTCCAGAGCGTTTCAGCATGTCTCCCCAGCCATGCTGGCTAAGGCCTTAGAGACCTACCCTTGCCTGCTAACTGGCTCGCTCGAAATGGACCTTGATCTTTTTCAGGAATGGCTGACGCAACAACTTGCCGTCCTTGCCCCCCCATTCCGCCGAAGTCGTGTTCGGTTAGGTCCTCTGCCCCCTGGTTTTCCCAGGCACTTGCCGCCAAACGACGACATTGTAAACAAGCCGAACGGACTTGGCGCAAACTTTATGACACCGGTGCTAAGGAAACCTACAGGGCAATGACCAGAGACTATCATCACGACATCGCGGCCAGCAAAAAATCTTATCTGGCTAGCAGAATTGATGGCGCCTCCAACTCCTGTAAGGAAATCTTCAGGATAGTCAAGGATTTCATCTCCCCCCCCTGGTCCACCCCCAAACTGACTCATTCTGAGTCTTGGATTTCCGAACTGGCAGACTTCTTTACGAGCAAAATCAGGACCATCCAGACCTCGTGCGGGTCCGCCAACTTGAGTCCCCCTCTCCTCTTAGGATCTCTTGATCCTCCCCAGACCTTGACCACTCCCTCCCTCTGGAACTTTCCACCATTGTCTCTCCAGTCCTCCCTAGACCTCCTCTCCAAATTAAAATCAGGCTCTCCTCTCAACCCTTGCCCTGCTAGATTTCTTGCACAAATGGCCCCTACCCTTAATCATCTCATTAATCCCATACTCAACCCTTCGCTCAACACAGGTGAAGTACCACAATCTTGGAAGCAGGCCCTCATCTTGCTTCTTCTGAAGAAAGCCAACCTGAACCCTGAGTCACATGTCAATTACAGACCCATTTCCCTTCTGCCAGCCCTGGTGAAAGTGGTTGAAAAACATGTCCATACCACTCTGTCCCACTTTCTAGAATCTAATGATATTTTACATAAATCCCAATCTGGCTTCCGCTCTAATTTGAGCACAGAAACAGCTCTGCTTGAGGTCACCGAGGTGATTAAGGAAACCCTGGACAGGGGAGGAAAAGCTATGCTGGTGATGCTTGACCTCTCCGCAGCCTTCGATACCGTCCCCCATGATCGCCTCCTATCTAGACTCTGGGAGGTAGGTCTAAGGGGGACGGTGTTTAGATGGTTCAGGTCATTCCTCACCGGCCGCCAGCAAAAGATCTGGGCCCCACCTTTCTCTGCCGCAATGCCGCCTCTGGGGGTCGGAGTGCCGCAGGGCTCAATTTTGAGCCCCTCACTCTTCAACATTTATATGACCCCTCTGGCGGCACTTGCGGAGGGCCTTGGGGCCCAGATCATGTCGTACGCCGACGACACTCAACTCCTGTTCACCTGTGACAGGGGTCATGACTTCGACGGGGCATCCATTCGGGGCTGCCTTGGGGCTGTGTTCGACTGGTTTTGTCAGCACAGCCTCAAGTGTAACTCCGACAAATCCGAGGTGCTCTTCTTCGGCTGCCCTGCTGACCCCAATTGGAAAGAGTGGTGGCCGGCAACTATGTTCCCTCCCACTGGTGACTCAGGAGCTGCAAAAAACTTGGGCATTCAGGTGGACAACTGTCTCTCCTTTAGGGCACAGGTGTCGGGCCTAGCCGGCAAATGTTTTGCCATCCTGAAGATGCTGAGAAAGTTTCTGCCGCTTCTATCCTTGGAACACAGAAAGACCACTCTCCAGGCCCTGGTTGGATCAAGGCTGGACTACTCTAACATCCTTTACCTTGGACTGCCAGACTACCTTCTATCACGTCTCCAGGTGGTGCAGAACTCGGCGGCTCGCGCCATCTTCGGCCTCTCCAGGAGAGCAAGGGCTAGTGAGCTTCTTAGAACTCTTCACTGGCTCCCCATGAAGAAGCGGATTACTTTCAAGGCCCTGACCATTGCGTTTAAAGCTCTTCATGGCACAGGCGCCCGCTATCTTCAGAAATGGATCTGCTTTTACTCACCATCCAGACACTTGCGCTCTTCAACTCAGGCCAAGGCAGTCACTCCCCTGATCCGTCGTGCCCGCTGTGGGGCGCGCTCTTTCAAACATCTCGCCCCCCGGCTGTGGAACGATCTCCCTCTCTCTCTCAGATCCAGCCCCAATCTGTTGGCTTTCAGGAAAGACCTGAAGACCTTGCTTTTCCTGCAATAACACCGCCTGCAGAGCTATGCCCTCTTCATTTGTCCCGTCTTTTTCCACTCTGAACCTGTGAGGCTCCGACAGCGCCGGGACACTCCTCGGAGTAGTCGTGCGCTATAGAAGCACCCCCTATAACATAACATAACATACACGGGTAACACACACCCCACTAATAGGTCAGCAATTCTACGTTCAGGTAAAATAAAAGCATAATCCTGGATACCGCAATTGAGCCGATATATGGGCCTAACTTAGATTCCATATTATATATCCCTTTCCTTTTCCTAGATGTCCCTAATACTATAGGTCCTGAAGAGACCCTATATCCAGAATAGGGTCAAAACGCCGTTGACAGTAAAGAAGGAAGTGAACCACTGAAATTGCACTCTATGATTGTATAGGGGCTATATATCTGTAAAAAACTAAGAATTAGTCGCTTTCTACAAACTAATGCTTTTGAAACCTTGTAAACAGTATTACACAACATCACATATACATGTTTTAGGTTCATATTTCACTTGGGACACCTTACACAACTGTGACATTTAATTTTATGAGTATATATTTGAGTAATTGTCTATAATGGATTACTTGATACAACTATTGAGCTACGTGCCCAGTGTTTGTGGTTCTTCGGTCTGGATGAGGTGGCAGATATCAGAGAGGCCGTTTTATCCAGTGCAGACGTCAGCCACTCATTGAAACCAAAGGTGTCTTGGTCGGGGTTGTCAGCTAATTGAGGACTTGATCTGGCAAGAATTGGGCCCAGGGTTTCAGTGGTGACCTTGCTCCAGTTCCTTTTGACTTCATAAGCTATTACCTTGGCCACTTCTTTGGTCCTGCGGAAAAACCAAAAAGGGACCAAAAAATAGTCCATCAGGTAATTTGCAGCGGCTTATCGGCCCTCAGCTCCCACAGATTAGAGCAGATGAGGTCTAAAATGTGACCGGCCTTACGAGTTGGGGATGTCATCAGCTGGACTAATTTACTGCCAGTGAGTACTGTTGTAAAATGCGCACTGTGGAGGCAATGGGGGTCATCGAACTGAAGGCTAAGATCTCCCAACACCATGAAATTTGGGCAATGCAGTCTACTCGTTTCGGCGTATGTTTGTGTTGGCAGTCTGGTGTCCTATAGAGCAGTAGCCCCAAAAGGAGGGGACTATTTTAATACTAAAGATAACTCCTTCGATGTTGCCCATCTGGCCCAGGTTGGAAGTGGCAATCTCCCAAGAATCCTTGTAGACATTGGCCACCCCACCCCCACATCTATCGCCACCCCTGTTGGCACACACTATGCGATAGCCTGAGGGAATCGGCAAGGCCCCATCCGAGTTTGCTTCATCGCAGTGAGGAACATTATATCTCAATCATTTTCCTCTAGGGATTGGCAATCATCGGATGCATGCTTAGGTAGGGATCTGCAGTTGATAAGGCATGCTTTTATCTCAATAGGTCTGGAGGAAGCTATGTTCTACATCAGTTTCCTTAGACTCTGCCCAAGTGTTAAAATGAAAGTCACAGGCCATGCAACAAAACACCAGGTCCCCTCCCCCAATGTTGGCGAGTGGCCTACCTGTACATTATTCCCTTCATAAAATCATCAGCTCATCGCGCCCCAATCTTTGAATCCCGCTGCTGTCCTTTTGTGCAGCATGGCTGCCGCTGGCCACGATCCGGACATGGATGGGCGCATACAGGCTTGCCTTCTGCATGCCAGCAGCTCGCCTGCAGTGCGCGTCTGCTCCGCGTCTCTGTGGTGAAGATATACCGGGCAGGAGTAAACTGCTAACCCTCCCAAAATGGCGTCAGAGAATCTCCTACTGGAGCGAAGAAAAAATGGGGCTCCAAACAGGATGTCTCGACGCCAGAGGAGCACCCGCAGTTAGGTCTGCCATGGCAAGGGTAAGTTTTAAAAATTGCAAATAAGTAAAGTGTCCTCAAGTGTGGCGTCAAGCTATTAGCACAATTGAAAACATTCAAAACATTTAAAAACTTGGGCATTCTCCTACCCCTTACTGTGCACCCTGCAACACTCAGTAGTGCACACAGAAGAATACATTTCCGGCGTCAAGCTATTAACATAGGCACGATTAAAAATGTTATGCATGCACATGAAATATTTGGAAAGTATTAAAGTATATCTAAATATAGGGGCTTATTTAGAAGCTGCATTTTTACTATGGGGGCAGTCTGGTATAGTGCCTTGAAGCAATGAAGTGTTTACTATTTTAGTCCAGAGTGGAAGAAGGGAAGTTTTAATCTCATTGAAGAGATTTGAAGGGAGCGGATCACTGAAGTGGTTGGAAGGTTTCAGTGTCGACAGGATTTTTAGAATGGTTATTTTATCAAGAGAATTGAATGAGCTCCACAAGGCATTATTTTTTATGGTGAGACCAGGACACTCATACCCCAAGGGTGTGGGGCTGATGTGAGAGAGACACCGGTTGGAGATCCCCTGCATATTGTAAATCACTTTCAATCTTTCCGAGAAATGAGGTAGCCAGGTCTTCACAGTCAGGCTGCATCTTAGACGAGGGAAGAGGGTTAGGTTGCCTGTTTTATTTCAATTTAACAAGTTAAAACATTTTTTTAAGTCTGTTCCTGACATCATCCAGCGGATTCCTAAAGAAGTTTGCTTTTGCGCTAAGTCTGCATCTGTTGTAAGGTCTTCTCTGAGATCTCAGGTGCTTCAGGTGTTCAAGAGAGGGGGAGAATCTCCAAGGTCCTTCTGCTAGTCAGGGAGATTAGGGGAGTTATTGTCCTTGGTCGCATGATGGTGAGCTGATCTGCTGCCAGGGATCGAACAATAAACTCCTTGGAGAAGTCACGACAGGAGCCCTAAGCATGGGAGTTGGGCACATGGCTTGTTTCAAGGACTCACATGCAGTTTGGCATGCCTCTGTCCAAATCACATTCCTGGTCAGCTTCTTGGAAGTGAACTCAGTCAAGTGGGCAACAAGTACCATATCCCTTGACAAATCTCCTACAGTACCCAGTGAGGCCCAAGAAGGCTTTCACCTTATTCTGGGTGTTGGCGGGCAGCCAGGCCATGATGGTTTCCGTCTTGGCCTGACGGGGTTGCACCTTCCACCTCCCACTACCTGTCCCAAGTACACCACTGACCCCTGCTCTATCTGGCACATACTTGTTTGGATAGTTAGGCCTGCCTGTTGTAGAGCCTGAAGCACTTCTTGGCGGTTAAAAAGGTGGCCCTTCCAGCTGTTACTAAAGACAGCTATGTCATCCAGATAGGCAGCACAGAAAGCCTCTATACAAACAAGAAACTGGTTCATCAGCCCCTGGAAGGTGGCAGGGACATTCTTTAATCCAACGGGCATCTCCCTAAACTGATAGTGGCCCCCTGGAGTGGAGAAGGCGGGCTTCTCCTTTGCTCCCGCTGTTAGGGCGATCTGCCAGTACCTTGATGTAGGATCAAAGGTACTTAGGGGCATATTACCAACAACTAGCGAAAATGATCGCTAAATATGCTTAGCGACAATTTTCCTATCGCCAAACATCGCTGGATTTTATTGCTGAAATAACGTGCTATTAGCAACGTTTATCTCAAAAGCGATAACATTTCCGGCGATAGCGGCGAAATCCGTGAATATCGCTGAGAATACAGCAATATTCACGCATTATCGCTAACAGGGTCTTAGCCATTATATCCACCTCCCATTGGATATAATGGCAAAGAACTGGTCTGAGCAGGCGTTAGTTTTTGGAGATATTCACGCTTAGCGCAAATATTTCCATCGCTACGCCTGCCTTGCTAATAGGCGATAGCGATTTTAGCGACTGTTTTCAGTCGCTAACAGGTTGGGTACGCCCACTTTGCCTGTCATTAGCGATAAATATCGCTGACATGCAAAGCGGGCCCCAAACCGCTCGCTATCGCCTCAAAGCTGTCCCTAACATCAGTTAGCGATAGCTTGCTAATAGGGCGATGGAATTATCGCCGCTTAGCGGCCGAAAACGGCTGCTAAAGCGGCGATAATCCAATATCGCCAGCCTTGGTAATATGCCCCTTAGATACTAGGCAGACCCTACCTGGAAGCCAAGACATGGAACTCCCTGACCACCTCTCCTTCAGGAAACAACTCAAGACCTGGCTGTTCGGGCAGTAAGCGACCCCCCAGGGCATGGAGTGAGCATCTGTCTTAGTCTCAGAATTGAGTCCTCTATAATCCACACAGAACCTCCGTTCAGGTGTGGTGCTTGGTGGAGCAGCTTTTGGTACCAGACCCACAGGACTTGACCAGGGGCTACTGGTGGGTTTTCCACCCCCAACTCCAGCATTTCGGACACTTGAGCCTTAAAGCTGGACCTCACCTTATCTGACAACCTATAAGATTTATTTTTAACAGGGAGGTTGTCTCCTGTGTCCACATCATGGATAAGGGAGAACGGAGAGGTGTGCTGTCCCCACACTTGGTGGAAGTCTATCTGTTGTTCAACCAATCAATCAATCAGTATTTGTATAGCGCAACTAATCACCCGAGAGGGTATCCAGGTGCAGTAATGTCTGTAGATGGAGTGGGGAGGCTGCTTCAGGGCTTAGCAATCAATCAATCAGCAAAATTTGTATAGCGCGCTACTCACCCGTAAGGGTCTCAAGGCGCTGAGGGGGGGGGGGGGTCGCTTACTGCCCGAACAGCCAGGTCTTGAGTTGTTTCCTGAAGGAGAGGTGGTCAGGGAGTTCCATGTCTTGGCTGCCAGGTAGGAGAAGGATATTCCTCCGACGGTGGATTTCCGAATACGTGGGACGGAGGCGAGGGCGAGGCTGGCGGATCGGAGTTGGCGGGCGGGTGTGTAGAATGTGAGGCAGCTGTTGAGGTATTTCGGTCCCATGTCGTGGAGAGCCTTGTGTGCGTGGGTGAGGAGTCTGAACGTGATCCTCTTGTTGATGGGGAGCCAGTGCAGGTCTTTCAGGTGGGCAGAGATGTGGCTGTGGCGGGGGATGTCCAGGATGAGTCGTGCTGAGGCGTTCTTAACACTGGAGTCTTTTCTGGAGTTTGGCTGTGGTTCTGGCATAGAGGGTGTTCCCGTAGTCCAGACGGCTGGTGACGAGGGCCTGGGTGACCGTCTTCCTGGTTTCGGTGGGGATCCATCGGAAGATCTTTCGGAGCATGCGCAGGGTGTTGAAGCAGGATGACGAGACGGCGTTCACTTGCTTGGTCATCGTGAGGGAGGAGTCCAGGATGAAGCCCAGGTTGCATGCATGGTCCGTTGGTTTGGGTGCGATGCCCAGGGCAGGGGACCACCAGGAGTCGTCCCAGGCGGAGGGAGATGGTCCGAAGATGAGGACTTCCGTCTTGTCTGAGTTCAGTTTCAGGCGGCTGTTCTTCATCCACTCGGCGACGTCTTTCATTCCTTCGTGTAGGCTGGTTCTGGCGGTGGCGGGGTCGTTGGTGAGGGAGAGGATCAGCTGGGTGTCGTCGGCGTAGGAAATGATGTTAAGGTTGTTTGGCCATGAGGGGGCTTATGTAGACGTTGAAGTGGGTGGGGCTGAGCCGGGATCCTTGAGGTACGCCGCAGATGACTTCGGTGGCTGCAGATCGGAACGGGGGGAGGCGGACTTTCTGGGTTCTTCCGGCGAGGAACAAGATGACCCACTCTAGTGCCGCTCCTTGGATTCCAGTGTTGCTGAGGCGCTGAATCAGGGTGCGGTGGCATACGGTGTCGAAGGCTGCTGAGTGGTTCAGGAGGATGAGGGCAGCAGTTTCCCCGTTGTCGAGCAGGGACCTGATGTCGTCAGTGGCTGCGATGAGGGCGGTCTCGGTGCTGTGGTTTGCTCGGAATCCGGACTGTGAGGGGTCGAGGGATCCGTTGGTCTCGAGAAAGGCAGAGAGTTGTTTGTTGACGGTCTTCTCGATGACTTTGGCTGGAAAGGGGAGGAGCGAGATGCGGTGGAAGTTCTTGAAGTCCGTGGGGTCCGCGGTGGGTTTCTTCAGGAGGGCGCTCAGCTCCGCATGTTTCCAGCTCTCCGGGAAGGTGGCGAATGCGAAGGAGCTGTTGATGATGTTCCACAGTTGGGGTGCGAGGTAGGAAAAGGAACAGCCTCTGCTGTGGCTTCGGTGGATGCACTGAGTCTCTGAAAGGGTGAGGGTGGCAGAGCCGAGGTCTCTGGATGATTGGTGGCAGTTCTGGTGGTGGTTGATGTATGCTGGTCCTAGGTCGTAGAGGACTTTGCAGGTGTGTATCAATATTCTGAATTGGCATCTTTTCTGGAACTGGAGCCAGTGGAGGTTCCTAAGGTGTGGGGTGATGTGGGTCTGTTTGGGCAGGTTGAGGATGAGTCTGAACCCTAAGTTCTGTATCGTCTGTAGTCTCTTCATGAGATCGGTGGTGGTTCCTGCGTACTGTGCGTTGCCATAGTCCAGTCAGCTGGTGATTAGGGCTTGAGGGACGGTTTTCCTCGTAGTGATGGGGAGGCATTTCAAGATTCTTCGGAGCATGCGGAGGGCGTGGAAGCATGCGAAGGAGACTGCATTGATCTGTCTCTTCATGGTGAGTTTGCTGTACACGATGATGTTGAGGTTGCGGCCATGATCTGTTGGTGTGGGAGAGGGTCCAAGGCCAAGAGGCCATCAGGTGTCGTTCCATGGGAATGCGATGTTGCCAAAGATTAGCACTTCAGTCTTGTCATTTTTGAGCTTCAGACAGTTGATCTTCATCCAGTCGGCCACATTCTTCATGAAGTTGTAGAAGTTGGTATTCATGCTGGTGGGGTCTGCTTAGAGCGAGAGGATGAGCTTAGTGTCGTCCGTGTAGGATATGATGTTGAGGTCATGGGTTTTGACTTCTGAGTTACAATGGGAGAAAGGATTACTTCCATCACAGACTCATATTTCTCAGGGAGATGTACACTCTCCTCTGCCTCCTTGCCATTTGTCACCAGCAGCATGGTGACCTCAGACCTCTAATAGTGGGGTTTGGGTAGATCAACATGCAGCACCCTGTGGGGTTGTCTAGGGGTCTTAAGATCCTCAAGGTAGGTGGTCTCACCCTTTTTCTCAGTCACATCATATGGGCCATGTGAGAAGTTGGCCTGATATGCAGTGCTCACTATTCTAGTGATCACTATGTATCAGTCCAAACAACCCTTATTGATGATTGGTTGTAAGTCAACCTTATAGACCAGCTATCCTAGTAGCATGGATACGAGCAGTCTAAGGCTAAGACTCTAGAGGGCGTGTTAAGCCAGCTGTTTTACCATCACATTACCCCTTGAACACCCAGTGAAAGGACACCACACAAGTTGTTATGAAAATAAACAGTGTATTTATTTATAACAAGACTACCCTGAGAGACAGGGAGCTAAGCACACAACAAAACTCTTATAAAAATACTTCAAGTTGCACAATTTACACAAATGCCCGAGGGGCACGAAAAACCATATACTCTAAAAGAGGAATGCGAATTACTAGCAGGTACGTAACGATTCTCAGAGGCTTTAGAACCGCTAGGCCTACAATACTGAACACTCAGGTTAGGAGCAGGAGGCCTAGGGACGCCACGTGCAGAGAGGGAACTCTCACGCGTAAGGCGGGAAAAAGTCTATGGAAGCTAGAATTCACAAAGTTACTGTTCTCGGGCAAACCCGACTAGCTGGGACGAAAACAGGAGTGGATCCGAACACTTGGAGTGTTGGACTATGCTGAGGCACCGGAGTGCTGGATTTACCTAGCCCAGGGGCTGCGGCTGCATAGGGTTCAAGTTGCGTCGGAAACCCACGTTGACGGACCAGGAGCCTGAAGAAGAAGTTGCTGGCAGGCGGCCAGTGAAGAAAAGTTCGAAGAGATCCAAGCCTGGATCAGGGAAGAAGAAAACCTGAAAGCAGAGGGGACCAAGTTCTTGAATCACTAGCCAGTGATTAAGTGGGCACCAGGATGGCACCGGGCGAAGTCACCGCAGTCAGGTGAGTGGGCGCTGCTGGGCTCTGCAGTCTCTCGGACCAGGAGGCGTTGTCGGTGACCAGGATGGAGGTGCGAGCTGTCCCACGAAGGTTCTTGCTGTCGACGTCGCTGGACCCAGGATTGGGGCAACAAGTCTTGGCAAATACAAGGCCCACGCGGTGGACCTAAAATGGCGTCTTGAGTGGACCAGGAGGGTCCAGGGTGCTTCTCTGAAGAAGGGAAGCAAGGGCCAGTCTGGAGCAACCAGACCAGCAGCAGTGATGTCGTCGGGCGTCGTTAAGAAGGCCACAAGCCAGCGGGCTAGTAGCCAAACAACGCGGTGAGCAGCAAAAAGCAGAAGGGCCCCACGCAGATCGTGGAGATGCTGGGAGGCTGAACTTCGGTGCTGGGGCTGCTCAGGGTCGGGGCTTCTCGGACCCCAAAGCACTCACCAGAGGATCCCTCGGCGGTCGTGCTGGAAAGAAGTCGTGCAGTCTTGGCGATGGCCGGTCCCTCGAGGTCTCGTCGCATCCACGGTTCTCAGCTTCGCTGTAGAGGTGGGTAGAGGTCAGAGGTGCCAGGGAAGCCGGTTCTCGTCGAGCTGGGCAGTCGGATTCCGGAGGAAGGACTTGCAGCAGACCGCAGTGTTCTTAAGATGGTGCCTGCGGATGCAGGGTGACTACTCCTTAGCCACAAGGGAGAATCTTGAAGAAGAAATCTTGAAGTCCTTTCGTAGAAAGTCGTGTCTTGATTCCAAAGATGATCTAATTTGGAAGGGGGCCTGCTCCTACCTTTATCTGAGAAAAGGGGGCTGGCACGCGACTAAGTCCTGCCCTATGGGTGGGACCAGGAGGGGGGTGGTTACACCCCTCTCCTTTGGCGGGCTTTCCCCAGGCCAGGGGCTGGAGTGCCCCTGGAACTGGTTTCAGCCGGCCTATGCACAGTGAGCACCGGGGTGCCACTTGCAGTCACCTTCCTCTGAAGCCCTGCCTACCTAGAATACACAAAACCCTGTCTGGGACGGTGCTGGCACCGCCCCTGGCAGGAAACCCTTTGTCTTTGCCTCCTGCTCTGGGAGGACTCCCAGCAGCAGGAGGGCAGACTTGTGTCTCGGTGGCAGCATCCATTTTGTGGAGCTAAGGCTCTGTTTGACTTTAACCGGGGTTACAGGTTACATACATGTCTTGTCCCTCTAGAAGGGTGGAATGCTAACCCCGTCGCCAGAATTGGCGAGGGGTTAGTATTCCAATTCGTATGACACCTTACTCGACATGTTTTGATAAAGCGATACCAGAGTTGGCATATAACCGCGAGGATTATAATGCACTTAAGAGTATATGGTATGCGATATCATGGAAACGGCTAAGGGATGGATCCCGAAAGCCGCAGACAGGCTCAGCTCATGCCAGAGCACCATCTCACATGATTCCAAGCACTCTGCCTCCAGGATTGTTAAGGCCTGCCATAGGAGTGACTGATAGGAGATCTGTGTGTCCATTTTAGGGTTAGATATAGGTATACTATATCTAAAGCAAAGGGTGATTACACCACCTTGCCCCAGCTGTCGTGCAGCCAGTTGTGTCAGTTTAGTTAGTCAGCCCAGGGGTGGCACAATACGTGCTTCAGCCCCTGGGAGACCTCTGGGTACACCTCAGCCCTGGGTACAGGGACTTAGAGAGGGCCCAGTGCCAATTCAGTACCTGAGTACAATTTGGATAGAGAGAACAGCTAGGCTGTGGGTCTGATTAGCAGGCCCACAGCCAGGGAAAGTCGTAAACCAGTGCAGCAAAAAGCAAAAATCTGGGTGATCATAGGATTGCAGACCCTACTCTCCTACATGACCCCCCCCTAACTTAGGGACAATAAACTAACCTTGACCAGGTGAGTCTTCTTGCTCTAAGTGGAAATACCTGGAGAGCCCATCAGCATTGCTGTGATCAGTACCAGGTCTATGCTCCACTGTAAAATCCATCCCCTGTAGGGAAATGGACCACCTAAGCAGTTTGGGGTTTTCACCCTTCATCTGATTTAGCCACAAGAGGGGCTTATGGTCGGTCTGAATGGTGAAGTGAGTGCCAAACAAGTAGGCCCTCAGCTTCTTCAGGGCCCAAACCACAGCAAAGGCCTCCCTCTCAATAGCTGACCAATTTTTCTCTCTGGGGGTCAGCCTCCTACTAATGAAATCAATAGGCTGATCATTACCATCAAACTTCAGCTGAGACAGAACAGCTCCCACACCCAACTCAGAAGCATCTGTTTGGACAATGAATGGCTTGGAGTAATCTGGACTCTTTAGGATAGGTGCTGTGCACATGGCCTGCTTTAGGTCATTGAATGCTTTCTGACAGCTTGCTGTCCACTGAACTTTCTTTGGCATCTTTTTGCTTGTCAGGTCATTAAGAGGGGTCACTATGGACCCATAATTTCTGACAAACTTCCTATAGTACCCAGTCAGGCCCAAGAAAGCTCGAACCTGAGTCTGGGTGATTGGAGGAGTCCAGTCCTTGATGGCCTGTATCTTACTCTCCAGTGGCTGGACCTGGCCTCCACCTACAAGGTGGCCCAGGTATACAACCTGTGTCTGCCCTATCTGGCACTTAGTGGCCTTGATAGTGAGGCCTGCCTTTTGCAGAGCCTCTAACACTTTCCTCAGGTGGACCAGGTGATCCTCCCAGGTGGAGCTAAAGACAGCAATATCGTCAAGATATGCTGCACAGAAGTCATCCAGCCCAGTGAGGACTTGATTCACCAACCTTTGGAAGGTGGCAGGTGCATTTTTCAAACCAAAGGGCATTACCACAAATTGATAATGCCCACCAGGGGTAGAAAATGCTGTCTTGGGTTTGGCCTCCTCAGCTAACCTGATTTGCCAATACCCAGCTGTCAAATCAAATGTACTTAAGAATTTGGCAGAAGCCAATTTATCTATAAGTTCATCTGCTCTTGGTATTGGGTGGGCATCAGTCTTAGTGACTGCATTGAGGCCTCTGTAGTCTACGCAAAACCTCATCTCTTTCTTACCACCCTGGGTGTGAGGCTTTGGCACTAGAACTACTGGGCTAGCCCAAGGGCTATCTGAGGGCTCAATGACTCCCAGTTCCAACATTTTCTGCACTTCAGTTTTGATGCAGTCTCTAACATGATCAGGCTGTCTGTAGATTTTACTCTTGACAGGCAGACTGTCTCCAGTGTCAACATCATGGGTACACCAATCAGTTTGGCTGGGTGTCAGAGAGAACATATGTCTGAAGGATTGCAGAACTTGCCTGCAATCCTGTTGCTGATGCTCAGTGAGGCTGCCACAAAAGACAACACCATCTACTGATCCATCATCAGGATTCTGAGTGAGCAGGTCTGGGAGAGGGTCACTCTCTTCCTCCTGTCCCTCATCTGTGGCCATGAGCAAGCTCATGTCCTTCCTGTCGACATATGCCTTGAGCCTGTTTACATGGAGCACTCTGAGAGGGCTCCTGGGAGTTCCAAGGTCCACCAAGTAGGTAACCTCTCCCTTTTGCTCAATGATGGTGTGGGGCCCAGACCATTTGTCTTTCAGAGCTGCTGGGGCCACTGGCTCCAGCACCCACACCTTCTGTCCTGGCTGGTACACAGTCAGAACAGCCTTTTGGTCATGCCAAGCTTTTTGGAGTTCTTGGCTGGCCTCCAGGTTTTTAGATGCCTTCTCCATATACTCAGCCATCCTGGAGCGGAGACCAAGTACATAGTCCACTATGTTGGTTGCAGGCTTTTTGAGAGGTCTCTCCCATCCTTCCTTCACCAAACACAGGGGTCCTCTTACAGGATGCCCATACAGAAGCTCAAAGGGGCTGTAGCCAACCCCCTTCTGTGGGACCTCTCTGTAAGCAAACAAGAGGCAGGGGATCAGGACATCCCATTTTCTCCTAAGAGTTTCAGGTAGTCCATGAATCATCCCTTTGAGGGTCCTGTTGAATCTCTCAACAAGCCCATTGCATTGTGGGTGGTAGGGTGTGGTGAACTTGTAGTTCACACCACACTCCTTCCACATTGCAGTCAGATATCCTGACATGAAGTTTGTACCTCTGTCAGAAACGACCTCCTTCGGAAAGCCCACTCTGGAGAACACTCCAACTAGGGCCCTTGCCACCACAGGGGCTGTGGTGGTCCTTAGGGGAATAGCTTCAGGATACCTGGTGGCATGGTCCACCACCACCAGTATAAACTTGTGCCCTGATGCTGTCTGGGGTTCCATTGGACCAACAATGTCAATCCCCACTCTTTCAAAGGGAACCCCCACCACAGGTAGTGGTATGAGGGGGGCCTTTGTTGTGCCACCTGACTTACCACTGGCTTGGCAAGTGACACAGGAGCGACAAAACTCCTTGGTATTCTCATTCATATGGGGCCAGTGAAAGTGTGAGACAAGCCTGTCCCAAGTCTTTGTCTGACCTAAATGACCTGCAAGGGGAATCTCATGGGCCAAGGTGAGAAGGAAACCTCTCAGAGACAAGGGGATGACCAGCCTCCTGGTTGCACCAGGCTTGGGGTCTCTTGACTCAGAGTACAGGAGTCCCTCTTCCCAGTATACCCTGTGGGCACCTGTGGCATTCCCTGCAGCCTCAGCAGCAGCCTGCTGTCTGAGGGGTTCAAGGGAAGGGCAGTCTAACTGTGCCTTCCCCAGGTCTTCTCTGGAGGGTCCCCCTGAGCCCAGAAACTCAACTTGATCAAGTTCAAGCTCTTTAGGCTCAGTTTCCCTCAGCTCTATCAGATCAGCCTCCTCAGAGACTTGATCCTCAACCTGGGGCAAGGGGGAAAGCAAAGCCTTAACCCTACTGCTCTTCTTCTTGGAAGGTGTCTGGTCCATAGTTACAGGATCCAGCACCTGTTCAGTGGGGCATCTTCTGGCCTGTGACCTAGTCACAGCAAGCACATGTGCTGGCAAGCCTAACATTTCCATGTGAGTCTTCTGCTCCACTTCTGACCATAGTGATGACTCCAAATCATTGCCCAACAAACAATCCACTGGGAGGTCTGAACTGACTACAACTTTCTTTTGACCCTTCACTCCACCCCAGGAGAAAGCCACAATCGCCATACTATGACTGGTAGTGACGTTGCTGGCATTGGTCACCAGGAAATCTGTACCTGGCATGATCTGTCCAGGGTCCACAAAGTTAGGTGTCACCATGGTGACACTGGCACAAGTGTCCCTATAGGCCTGAGCCACCTTGCCATTAATCAAAGGTGTCTGCCTGTATTTGCCCAAAGTATTGGGACTTATGTCAGGGGATATATCCATATCCCCTGTACAGACAAGGACAGCCTGAGTGAGTGTGCCAACTAAGTTGTCAGACCCCTCAGTTTCCAAGGTTAACCCAACTAATGCCTTGGGAGGCGCACTACCACTACTGACTGTACTAGGGGGTGCAGTTGCCTTAGGGGCTGTAGTGGTAGGAGTTTGCCCTCCTCTTTTGGTGCACTCACTAAACCAGTGAGATTTACTCTTACAGTACTGGCACCACCTCTTTGACTGGCCTTCTTGAGCCTTCTTCTTCTGGGAAGCCTGACCCCCACCCTCTTTGGTTTGTTGGGGACCTGGTGAAGACTTTATGAGACAGGGAGCTAAGCACACAACAAAACTCTTATAAAAATACTTCAAGTTGCACAATTTACACAAATGCCCGAGGGGCACGAAAAACCATATACTCTAAAACTGGAATGCGAATTACTAGCAGGTACGTAACGATTCTCAGAGGCTTTAGAAACGCTAGGCCTACAATACTGAACACTCAGGTTAGGAGCAGGAGGCCTAGGGACGCCACGTGCAGAGTGGGAACTCTCACGCGTAAGGCGGGAAAAAGTCTATGGAAGCTAGAATTCACAAAGTTACTGTTCTCGGGCGAACCCGACTAGCTGGGACGAAAACAGGAGTGGATCCGAACACTTGGAGTGTTGGACTATGCTGAGGCACAGGAGTGCTGGATTTACCTAGCCCAGGGGCTGCGGCTGCATAGGGTTCCAGTTGCGTCGGAAACCCACGTTGACGGACCAGGAGCCTGAAGAAGAAGTTGCTGGCAGGCGGCCAGTGAAGAAAAGTTCGAAGAGATCCAAGCCTGGATCAGGGAAGAGGAAAACCTGAAAGCAGAGGGGACCAAGTTCTTGAATCACTAGCCAGTGATTAAGTGGGCACCAGGATGGCACCGGGCGAAGTCACCGCAGTCAGGTGAGTGGGCGCTGCTGGGCTCTGCAGTCTCTCGGACCAGGAGGCGTTGTCGGCGACCAGGATGGAGGTGCGAGCTGTCCCACGAAGGTTCTTGCTGTCGACGTCGCTGGACCCAGGATTGGGGCAACAAGTCTTGGCAAATACAAGGCCCACGCGGTGGACCTAAAATGGCGTCTTGAGTGGACCAGGAGGGTCCAGGGTGCTTCTCTGAAGAAGGGAAGCAAGGGCCAGTCTGGAGCAACCAGACCAGCAGCAGTGATGTCGTTGGGCGTCGTTAAGAAGGCCACAAGCCAGCGGGCTAGTAGCCAAACAACGCGGTGAGCAGCAAAAAGCAGAAGGGCCCCACACAGATCGTGGAGATGCTGGGAGGCTGAACTTCGGTGCTGGGGCTGCTCAGGGTCGGGGCTTCTCGGACCCCAAAGCACTCACCAGAGGATCCCTCGGCGGTCGTGCTGGAAAGAAGTCGTGCAGTCTTGGCGATGGCCGGTCCCTCGAGGTCTCGTCGCACCCACGGTTCTCAGCTTGGCTGTAGAGGTGGGTAGAGGTCAGAGGTGCCAGGGAAGCCGGTTCTCGTCGAGCTGGGCAGTCGGATTCCGGAGGAAGGACTTGCAGCAGACCGCAGTGTTCTTAAGATGGTGCCTGCGGATGCAGGGTGACTACTCCTTAGCCACAAGGGAGAATCTTGAAGAAGAAATCTTGAAGTCCTTTCGTAGAAAGTCGTGTCTTGATTCCAAAGATGATCTAATATGGAAGGGGGCCTGCTCCTACCTTTATCTGGGAAAAGGGGGCTGGCACGCGAGTAAGTCCTGCCCTATGGGTGGGACCAGGAGGGGGTGGTTACACCCCTCTCCTTTGGCGGGCTTTCCCCAGGCCAGGGGCTGGAGTGCCCCTGGAACTGGTTTCAGCCGGCCTATGCACAGTGAGCACCGGGGTGCCACTTGCCGTCACCTTCCTCTGAAGCCCTGCCTACCTAGAATACACAAAACCCTGTCTGGGACGGTGCTGGCACCGCCCCTGGCAGGAAACCCTTTGTCTTTGCCTCCTGCTCTGGGAGGACTCCCAGCAGCAGGAGGGCAGACTTGTGTCTCGGTGGCAGCATCCATTTTGTGGAGCTAAGGCTCTGTTTGACTTTAACCGGGGTTACAGGTTATGTGGAAAAGTAAATTTTGCCATGTTCTGTGTCCCTACGCCTCATCCATCATATGTTATGTGTGCATGACCAATATGCATATGTTATTCCCCATGTCCGATTAAAGACGCAATTACAGTTGTGTCCACCTCTAGTATGCCAGTTTCCAGTCCTCGTGAATACTACGAATATCAGGCCTATGTAAAGTTATGTTGCCACGTTTCCCAGTGTGCACGTTATTCCATAATAAAGTCCCCGTTTCCAGGCCTCAAAAGGGCCCGGACCACAGATTCAGCTCCTGTCTCCTGAAAGCCTCGCTGAGGAGCGATACAGCCCCCACCTGTATCCTCGACCCTTCACTTACTTCCTGCCTCGCAGTGCCCGGTGCAGCTTGGCTCTGCCTCTGAGTCTGCCAAAAGTATGTTATAGTTCCAGTTATCAGTTCAGTCCTCCTTTTCTGCATTCCTAAGCTACTGAACTGCATCAATAGTTTCCGTCATTGTCTAGCCTTCTCGGCTCCACGTTAGAGAAATACTGTATTAATGGTCATTTAATATTCTTCATCACGCACTACATGTAGAATAATGCATGGTCCAGTCTTAGAATCAAGTTAGCTTTTCCCCTCATGACTTCTAGTTTATATCAACATGTTCCCTAAACATCAGATACCAGATAGGGTTTAGGTACATGTCGCTCCGACCCTCCAGACTCTAGTCTCTGCTCCTAGCACAGAGTCCGTAGCCCCCAGCTTCTCCTAGTAACACGTCATTGCCAGTTTTCGCGCACCATTAGGTTAGAGGTCCCGGCTCCTTAGGTAGCCCCCTCCTATGTTTCCGCCCATTCATGACATATTCTGTTACGTTTGCATCACATGTCCATGTAAACTCCCAGTTACACCTCTTTTTACTGTTATCTTTCGCGACTGCTACGCGTCACGCCTTCTGCTCCACCCACTGCTACGCCTACTGCAATGTAATGCTATGTGTTTGCGCTATGTATATAAGTCAATGTATTGTTATTAAAAGTTAGCGCGCTCATCCCAGATCAAGCCCCGGCAGCTGCTGGGCCCCAGTTGTCCTGCTGGGTCATCCTATGCAGGTTGTCCTGATCCCGTCCTTATGCTGTAATAAACCTGCAGAAACTCCTACTACCTCGAATCTTGACTCTTATTTTATTGAGCTATCTGTTATTCATTCATTTATTCAAAAATAGATCCGGTATTATTTATTTATATACCACATAATGGCGCCCGAACAGGGACTTGCCCTTTCCCCACGCGTCGGTGAAGCCACGCCGACCCCCTGACCCTCTGCAGTCGTGACGGAACCATACCGTGCACTGGCAGATATTTCTGCTCCAAGTATCCCTCAGGCCCACGGAGGAGACGGAGGAGGCGGTCCAGCATCCAAACGAGACGGTGGAGGAACGCGGCGAGTCCCGACCAGAGCCCAAGCCGAGAGTCCAAGGTCCGAGGTATCCGGAGGCCCACCCGTAACTGAAGTCCGAAGTTCGTCGTCCGTCGTCCAGTCCAGTCCGAGGCCTTCCGTTCCGTGCTGCCCGGTGAGTACCATTGCTGGGGTAGTATCTAGACAGGACCAATCTAAATTGACTCCTGGTCCGTGGGTTGGTGGTGCCCAGACTCACAAACGAAGTGTTCACCTAGGTGGATACGGGTCTTGATGCGTTCCTTTATGGGACCGGTATGTTCCGTACTGTTATAGCAGTGCATCTAGTAACTCTAGTCTGTTCCGTTCTCGAGAAAATCTGTTCTGTTTCTGTTCTCAGTATTTCAGGTAATATTCTGTTCGAACTGTTATTTATAATGTTCTTTATGTATTTTAATGTTGTGGTATGAGTGTGATGTGATTTTGTGTTTTCATTGTGTATTGTATTGTGTCCAGATTACAGTTCAGTCATGCCGTTCTTTTCCAAGTTACGTCAGTTAAAAACTAGAAAGGGTCTGTTAGAAGAAGCGGTTCCTGTCCCACCTAGGGACAGTCCAGGTCATTTTATGTATCAGAAACATGGCATAAGCGCCATAATGTATCTAGATTTATGGGTAGAGTATACCAAACAGTTAGAAGATAAGTATAGATGGCCCGTATCGGGTACATGGGATGCCGAATGTATCATGCGAGTAGAAGAAGCATTATGGAAAAAGAAAGCCAGACAGTCACAGAAAGATGCCATCGAGTTATGGCGTAAGGAAGCTCATAAAAGAACGGAAAAGGAAGTCAGAAAGTCAGAGTTAAGTAGAGAATCCCAAGAACGAGCCCAAGAAAGAGAATTAATCGAGATAGGTGAACAAGTCAAAACCGAACAGTCAGACAGACAGAGGCATGCCCTCATTAAGGGTATGTATCCTCTTCTTGCCGAGGGTGTGCCAAAAGCGACCCCAGAGGCATCCAGTAATTTCCCGCCACCATTAGTTCCGACCAAGCTACGTCACAAACCGACCGCAGCTGATATTTTTATTTCGTCCTACTTGGACGACACAGTCCCAGAATATGCAAATCCTGTTCGCGCTCCGCCAGTCCCTGTAAATCAGGCACTTCCCGCTCCTCCAGACACCGGAGTACCTGTTACGGTACCCCCGGTCCAGTCCGCCATACAAGTCCAGCCCACGTTACAATTACCGACTCTGCCAGGACGAAGAGCCTCAGTCGACGATTCCAGTCTAGGGGCCGCAGGAGGAGGTCTTCCTCAAACCCCGCCGCCACACAAGCGTTTAACATTAGCCGAATTACATGCACAAGCATCACAGCGTACGCCTAGATATCAGTCTGTTGCAGAAATAAGAAAATCCCTTGCCGAATGTTGCTATGATCCAGTCCCAGGCGAGGATAATATGGTTTTATATTCATTCCGCGTAAGAAAAGTGACCGAGTATCTAGTCACCTTGCCGAATATGAAAGAAGATCTAGACAGAATATATCGTTTCATCCGTACAGGGGATGATCCAGAAAGTATTGGCGAGATTATGTCTCAAAGGAAAGCCGAGATTCAGCTCATGATATTAAAGTTCCTGATCAATTGTCTAATAAGAGAACAAGATTACCCGTCTAAAGATTCCGCCGAAATGAGAATCCTGACAAGGTGGAGTGATAATATAGCCGAGGGTAAGCACAAGACCGTCGGTGCTATGGAGAGTATGTACAAGAAAATCCGTAAAGAGATAGTAAAGATACACGAACAGCGTAAAGCAGCACAAGTAAGCGAGAAAGAAAGTATCTCTGATCCTGAAGAAGAGAACGAGAATCCCGCCAGAATAGCGTATGTAGGAAAATCTAGATTTCCAGATCGCCATTTACGTCTAGAACCCAAGTCTACTTTCCATCATCCAGCACCAGAACAAGGTTCTCTAGAACAAGTATTTCAAGCTACCGATCACATTCTGAAATCACGAATCGGTTACAGTGAATTAAGTACCATGCATGAACAAGAACTAGCCCGATCAGCAGTCCGATGGATTACTGATTCTACCACTTTTCCAGACGAAATAGTGGCACAAATGTTCCTGAAACTGCCCCCAGCCGAGCAACGACTGGTGGGTATGTATATGATCCAGTACCTCATTACTCTGTATGAGGGTCAGCACTCTGATCCAGGTCCGTTGCATGATATCCTGAACGAGTTACTCCAGTATAAATGGAGAGGTCTAGGTACCGATTTAATTAGTGTAATTCTAGAACAGCGCCACAAATATAGAACGTTCCTGAACCCGCATTTTGTTCATGTCTCACCCCCAGAAAGTAAACCATTCTACATAGACAGACAGAATCCGTTACGAGAGGTCCACCCAGTCCAAGGGGCGGGTGGCGTAATGCAACGAGTGTTTGTATACACTCCGATTTCAAAGATGGAACTTCTTGAAATGAAGAAATTAATTCCCTGTCATGACAAAGATCCAGCAGGGTTCCATAGAGAATTAAAAGACATGCTCCGTATGGGAGAATACACTTACCCAGACATCATTAAAATGTTAAAGGTCCTGTTACCCGCAGGGGTATATGAAAAATTAAAAGAAAAAGAATGGGAGGTGGGAGAGAAAAAGATCGATTGGGCAGCTCTAGAAGCTGAAGACAAGGCACGAGTACCAGGTACCGGTCTTGGAGATAAATGTAAAGAATTACCAGAATTATTGATTCAAGTTTTACCCAGATTATTGACAACGAGAAAAGAAGACTGGGATGCAATCTCAGCCTGTAAACAGAAACAAGATGAAGATATTAGTGATTTTTATTCTAGATTTGAGAAATGTTTCAGTATTAACAGTGGTCTCAAGACAAGTAGTGAGTCATACCCTCATCTTTTTGTTACTAAATTAGTCGAGAATTCAAGTCCACAAATTAAAAATCGAGTTTTGAAAGTCGAAAGCACCTGGCAAGCAAATACTCCGTCCCAGATGCTCCAGATGCTCCAGTACCACCAGAATAGAATCAGAGAAGAGCAAGAACACGAGAGAAAACGTATGAAAGACACAAAAATGAAAGTGCTAGTTGCACAAACTGTTCCTCAAGACAGTCAGAAGAGGGGTCCGAATCAAGCCAGTCATCCTGCAGCTCCCGTTAAAGGGAACTGCAATTATTGTAAACAGCCAGGTCATTTTATAAACGAGTGTGCAGTTCTGAAACATAATATAGCTACTGGTAAGACTAAAGAAAGACCACGTCCGCCTAGACAAGAACAAGTTTCACAGATTCCTCAGTCACAGAATGCACAACAGACAGTTCCCGCACCGCAGCCTATTGCTGCCACACAGCACGTTACATCGCAGATGTACCAGTATGCGCAGTCTGAGTATCCAGAGTACCAGTCATATTCATGAAACAGCCTAGAGAGGGAGGTAGGCTTGCCTCTCATCGAGATACCTGTAGATCAAGAAGGTCCCTATGTTCACAGTCAAGTATTAGGGAAAGACAGAAAGTTTTTGATCGATACAGGGGCAAGTAGGACCACAAT
The DNA here is from genome assembly GCF_964261635.1 of Lissotriton helveticus. NCBI lineage: Eukaryota > Metazoa > Chordata > Amphibia > Caudata > Salamandridae > Lissotriton > Lissotriton helveticus. Next base: position 199,319,635 of record NC_136057.1, on the reverse strand, counting down.
TAGTCATGCCGAAGTTCCAGGGGCTCCGCTCTCAGGCTCAAGAAATGTTTCCCTTGGATTTTCGGGAAAGCCAATAGTTAATGAGATATCTAAGCCAGTTACTCTAGAAGTAGGTCCATTGTCCCGCACTACTGATCTGTTACTTACTAAGTCATGTCCAGAAAATCTGTTAGGCATTAAGACACTGAAAGAGTTAGGTGCAGTTATTTGCTGCTCCCCAGAGGGAATACGTCTGTTCCTACGTGACTTTAAGGGTCACTATGTATTACGAGATTTTGATTCCAGATTGTCTAATGTTCCGCAGCATTTATGGGCGCAAGGTCCAACTGATGTAGGTTATATGCAAATCACACCCCATCGTGTGACTCTCAAACCAGGTGTAGTGTTACCCCGAATCAGACAGTACAGATTGCCACCCGAGGCTGTAGCAGCCTTATCCAAAATTATTGACGAGCTCATGGCTCAAGGAGTAGTTGTAGAAACTGACTCCAATGTATGCAATTCTCCGATCATTCCAGTCATGAAACGTACTGATCCGAATGCACCCCCAGTATATCGATTAGTGATTGATTTACGAGAGCTTAATAAATGTATTATTCCTCAGTACCCAGTTGTCCCAGACATCTCTTCCCTGTTAACAGCCATTGATTCCGAAGCCATGTTCTTCACTGTCATAGACCTCAAGAATGCATTTTTTAGTGTTCCAATTCATCCAGACAGCCAGTTTCTTTTCGGATTTTGTTTAAATGGAAGGAGCTATATGTTTACACGCGCTCCTCAAGGTTTCACAGAAAGCCCTAGTATTTACAGTCAAGCACTCAAGAGACAACTAGACAACATTCACATGCCAACTGACACTGCCCTGCTCCAGTATGTCGATGATCTCCTGATCACAGCCCGTTCTGAACGTGCTTGCGAGCGAGCATCCCTTACAGTTCTGTATTTTCTAGCCGAGATGGGGCACAAGGTGTCACCTTCGAAGCTTCAATTCTGTGTTCAGCAAGTGGTATACTTAGGACACTTGCTGTCCAAGAGGGGTAGGCAGTTGACACCAGACCGCATCCAGTTAATAGCGAGTCTTCCCCAGCCCAGAACCCAGAAGGAGGTACGTGCCTTTATCGGCCTTACTTCTTATTGTAGACAATGGATTCCCCAGTATGCATTTCTAGCCAAGCCACTGATACAGTTAACGACACAGGAGGCAGCCGTATCGACTGTCCTCCCTTGGACATCTGACCATACACTTAGTTTCAACGAGTTAAAGAAAGCCCTATGTCAAGCTCCAGTTCTAGCTACACCGAACTACAGTAAGCCTTTTACACTTTTCGTTACTGAACGCGAAGGTACAGCATTATCTGTTCTCACACAAGATCAAGCAGGACAATACAAGCCCTGTGCTTATTTTCCGAGCGTTGCCTGCGAGCGTTGCCTGCGTGCCTCAAGTCAGTTGCAGCCACAGCACTAGCTATCAGACAAAGTGATTCCATAGTTTTAGGGCATTCCCTGACAGTACAAGTCCCACATTCAGTAGAAGTTCTTTTAAACCGAACACAAACTCAGCACTTGACAATTGCACGTTTAACAGGTTATGAATTGACACTGTTCCAGCCACACATAGAAATTAGACGCTGCAACGTTCTGAATCCTGCTACACTGTTACCATCAGTTAATTCAAATCCAGACCCACATGATTGTGTGGAAGTAGTTAATATTACGACAAAGCCAAGACAAGACCTGACAGACATTCCGTTACCAGATCCTGACCTGACACTTTATGTGGATGGTTCATGTATGAGAACTAGTACAGGAGAACTAGTCGCCGCGTATGCAGTGACTACTGACACTGAAGTTATCGAGACACACCGTATTGATACCCTGTCCGCTCAAGCAGCAGAGCTAGTCGCTCTGACACAAGCCTGTATACATGCCAAGAACCTGAAAGTTAATGTTTACACAGATTCACGTTACGCATTCGGAGTTGTACACGACTTCGGAGTGCTCTGGCAGGAGAGAGGTTTCATGACTTCTCATGGAACCAAGATTCAGCATGGTCTCCTTATTCAAGCCCTGTTAGATGCCATACATTTACCGACATCTATTGCCATCATGAAATGCAAAGCACATACGAAAGTTACTGACATTATTTCTCAAGGTAATGATCTAGCAGATCGCACAGCCAAGCTTACAGCACAGACTCCAGACATTCCAGTTAACATGACACCTACTCCAGATCCGACTACATGCATGACAGTTAAGGACCCTACACAAGATGTCATAGATATCCAGTTACATGCTACTCCCGATGAAATCAAGAAATGGTCTGAACAAGGAGGGGTCCAGACAGATCAAGGATGGTTAACGAAGGGTAGAGCCACATGGTTTCTCCCCGATTCTATGGTTCAAGTCATTATCAACACCGCACATAGTCCAGCACATTTAGGAGAAAAAGCTATGTTAGACAGTATCCAGAACATTTGGTTCAACAAGCATTTACGAGCTGCAGCCAAGCAGAAAGTCCGCACCTGTATGATATGTTGTCAGTTTAATCCAGGTAAAAGTGTCCCGGTGGAACAAGGTGGTTTCCAGCCCCCTGACCACCCTTTTGAGGTCCTCCAGATGGATTATATTCAGATGGAGCGATGTCGAGGTTTCAAGTATGTCCTTGTAGTTGTATGCGCTTTGTCCAGGTGGACAGAAGCATATCCAGTCCCAGATTACACAGCCGCGACCACTGCCAAGCAGTTGGTTCGTGAATTTTTCCCTAGATATGGACTCCCTAGAGTCGTATATTCTGATAACGGTCAGCCATTCTCATCCGAACTCATGAAGCATGTTTCCCTGTTGTTAGGGTACCAGTGGAAGTTCCATTGTGTACGCCATCCTGAAGCAGCCGGTCTCGTAGAGAGACATAATCAGACCCTGAAAATCCGTATTGCCAAAGTCTGTAAAGAAAAAGGTGTGGACTGGCTAGTAGCTCTGCCAGTCGCTTTGTTTTATATGCGCATGGTCGCACATTCCAGATCAGGTCTGTCCCCGTATGAGGTCGTATTCGGCCGCCCCCCTAACATGTGGGGTACTCCTAGACCCCGAAGTATTACCGATGTTTCATGTAATATGCTGACAGATTACCTAGCTTCCTTGATGTCTGCCCTCAACTCATGTCGTTCACAGGTTGCCGCCGCATTTCCAGACAATACCGAGGTGGCACCGCACGAGATCGTTCCAGGCTCCTTGGTGATGATCAGAAATTTCGACAGATCAAGTCCGCTGGAACCACGTTGGAAGGAGCCACGTCAGGTCCTCTTGACCACCCGTACCGCCGTCAAGTTGGAAGGCAGAAAAGGATGGATCCACCTTTCTCATGTTAAACTTTTTAAAGGATTGAAATCCGTTTCTAAAAACATTTCCCAGGATTTGAAGGACTGCCAGAATATTGCTCTTAAGGACTGTCCCGCACAAGACATTATTACAACCCCTCCCCCGTTAGAGAAAACTCCGCAACAGGAGTATAAGTTAAAGCTCAGGTCTAGTAAAATAAGTCAGTCAGTTTGATTGTATAAGTCCTCCCCTAGGTGAAACGGTTAGACTGTTTCTGACATGTATAAAATAGACCCCCATAGTGAGAGAGTCAGTCAAAGTTCAATCAGATGTATCGTTTCTCTAAGTTTCATATTATTTATTAGCATTTTGATTTCCTGCACCAGCTATGCATTCTATCTGTATTTTCCAGTTCCTCATGTAAATATGTCTGCTAATGCTACAGTAGAGCACACGTTTAGTGATCTGCCTCCTCACGAATATTCATACCGCCTCGCTATGCGCAACAACACATTTATCCGTATGTTACATTACTCACACCAGACCAGCAATGCTACTAATTGTTGGGTGTGTGGTCGACTCCCCCCTTTCCAGACGCCGAAGGGAGTTCTGCCACTCTTTCCTTATCCGTTTTCACATAATGGTTCGTGTGGAGCATGGTCCACGTTAACGTCATCCTCAACAGATATGTCTTTTCTTAACAGTACATGTTTTCCAGACAAGCAAGGTCTCCCCCACAGAACAGGTTTAGATCTAGAAAATGAAGTATATAATTTAGGTAATTATTCGTCGAATTTCATGGTCCTGAATGTTCAGTCTGATACTACTCCAGACTTACCTGCTATTTCAGTACTACCAGTCAAAGGCGAATTATGTGTCCGTAATTATGGTTCCGTACACGTAGGACATAGTGAATGTACTACTGTTGTCCAGTATAGTGACAGTGGGAAATCTGTTTTCAAAGCTTCACGTCATTCTTATTTTATTTGTGGTCAAACTGCATATGTCCGTCTGCCCCTCGATTGGGAGGGAACCTGTTACATTGCCTTCCTACTGCCACCTGTTTTCCTAGCCCCATCTGATTATCACAGAAACACACATCTAGTACACATTAGACATAGAAGGGAGTCCCCAATTGTCGATTATACTGAAACTACTCTCGAACAGTATACAGATTTCAATAAAGGTTTCTTCTTCTTTGTTGGACCTGTCCAGAATAGTAAACTGATCCGTAGGTTAACAAGAACCCTTGAAGCTGTAGTAAATGAAACTGCCTCTGCTCTAGGTAACCTAACCGAAGAACAATCTGCTATGAGATTTGTCGTTTTGCAAAATCGTCTCGTCCTTGACGTCATACTGGCCGATAGGGGCGGGGCCTGTAGAGTCATCGGATCTAGTTGCTGCATTTTCATTCCAAATAACGCGCCGTCCGTTTATTCAGCTATAACCAGACTCCATAAAATTGCCCATCTGTTACACCAAGACCCAGGCACCTGGACATGGTCCGGTTGGTTCTGGAATATAATTTCCGCCTGGGGATGGAAAGTCCTGTCCTTTCTAGGTATTGCAGTAGCGATCATATTTAGCTGCTGCCTCTGTATACAATGTGGCCCTGCGATTTGCAGCATGTGCGCTACCTCTTGTATTCCTAGTCCCAAGCCCCGTTCTAAATCCCGTTCCAAGACAATTCGAGACGAACAAATGGTACTGTATGAAATGATAGATGGTATCATGAAAATTGATGTTTCCTGATGGAAACGTAGTGACAAGGAGGGAATGTGGAAAAGTAAATTTTGCCATGTTCTGTGTCCCTACGCCTCATCCATCATATGTTATGTGTGCATGACCAATATGCATATGTTATTCCCCATGTCCGATTAAAGACGCAATTACAGTTGTGTCCACCTCTAGTATGCCAGTTTCCAGTCCTCGTGAATACTACGAATATCAGGCCTATGTAAAGTTATGTTGCCACGTTTCCCAGTGTGCACGTTATTCCATAATAAAGTCCCCGTTTCCAGGCCTCAAAAGGGCCCGGACCACAGATTCAGCTCCTGTCTCCTGAAAGCCTCGCTGAGGAGCGATACAGCCCCCACCTGTATCCTCGACCCTTCACTTACTTCCTGCCTCGCAGTGCCCGGTGCAGCTTGGCTCTGCCTCTGAGTCTGCCAAAAGTATGTTATAGTTCCAGTTATCAGTTCAGTCCTCCTTTTCTGCATTCCTAAGCTACTGAACTGCATCAATAGTTTCCGTCATTGTCTAGCCTTCTCGGCTCCACGTTAGAGAAATACTGTATTAATGGTCATTTAATATTCTTCATCACGCACTACATGTAGAATAATGCATGGTCCAGTCTTAGAATCAAGTTAGCTTTTCCCCTCATGACTTCTAGTTTATATCAACATGTTCCCTAAACATCAGATACCAGATAGGGTTTAGGTACATGTCGCTCCGACCCTCCAGACTCTAGTCTCTGCTCCTAGCACAGAGTCCGTAGCCCCCAGCTTCTCCTAGTAACACGTCATTGCCAGTTTTCGCGCACCATTAGGTTAGAGGTCCCGGCTCCTTAGGTAGCCCCCTCCTATGTTTCCGCCCATTCATGACATATTCTGTTACGTTTGCATCACATGTCCATGTAAACTCCCAGTTACACCTCTTTTTACTGTTATCTTTCGCGACTGCTACGCGTCACGCCTTCTGCTCCACCCACTGCTACGCCTACTGCAATGTAATGCTATGTGTTTGCGCTATGTATATAAGTCAATGTATTGTTATTAAAAGTTAGCGCGCTCATCCCAGATCAAGCCCCGGCAGCTGCTGGGCCCCAGTTGTCCTGCTGGGTCATCCTATGCAGGTTGTCCTGATCCCGTCCTTATGCTGTAATAAACCTGCAGAAACTCCTACTACCTCGAATCTTGACTCTTATTTTATTGAGCTATCTGTTATTCATTCATTTATTCAAAAATAGATCCGGTATTATTTATTTATATACCACAGTTACATACATGTCGTGTCCCTCTAGAAGGGTGGAATGCTAACCCCGTCGCCAGAATTGGCGAGGGGTTAGTATTCCAATTCTTATGACACCTTACTCGACATGTTTTGATAAAGCGATACCAGAGTTGGCATATAACCGCGAGGATCATAATGCACTTAAGAGTATATGGTATGCGATATCATGGAAACGGCTAAGGGATGGATCCCGAAAGCCGCAGACAGGCTCAGCTCATGCCAGAGCACCATCTCACATGATTCCAAGCACTCTGCCTCCAGGATTGTTAAGACCTGCCATAGGAGTGACTGATAGGAGATCTGTGTGTCCATTTTAGGGTTAGATATAGGTATACTATATCTAAAGCAAAGGGTGATTACACCACCTTGCCCCAGCTGTCGTGCAGCCAGTTGTGTCAGTTTAGTTATTCAGCCCAGGGGTGGCACAATACGTGCTTCAGCCCCTGGGAGACCTCTGGGTACACCTCAGCCCTGGGTACAGGGACTTAGAGAGGGCCCAGTGCCAATTCAGTACCTGAGTACAATTTGGATAGAGAGAACAGCTAGGCTGTGGGTCTGATTAGCAGGCCCACAGCCAGGGAAAGTCGTAAACCAGTGCAGCAAAAAGCAAAAATCTGGGTGATCATAGGATTGCAGACCCTACTCTCCTACAGACCAGTCCAGCGGTCCAGGAGAGCTATGTGCTCCACTCGTTCCATTACTCACACTTTCTGACCAGCCTAAAAATCCACAGTGGTCGAAAATTTGTCATACCACTCCTTCATGACAGCCTGGCTTGCTTCTAGGTTCGAAGAAGCTTGCTTCAATAACTTAGCCATTTGGCTCCTGAAGGTCAGCATGTGGCTCACTACATCCTGGGTAAGCTTGGGGTCCTCTAAGAAGGTGCCCAAACAGAAGCTCGAGTTTACGCCCTTCTGTGGTACCTTCCTGTAGGCATACAATAGGCACGGTAAGAGGATTTCCCACTTATTCCTCAAGACCTTAGGTAGAACTCTAATCATGTCTTCATGGGTCCTGTAGACAATGGCAGCTCCTCCATTAAGGCGCAGAAGCATCACCCAACTAACTAAGTAAAATGCCTTTAGATGAAAAATAAAAGGGTAATAGACATTACTACCATTTTATTTTTCAATAACTCTGCAAACCTGCATCCCAAGCCAAGTGTCGGCGGGGTGGGACAGTTGCTGAGTGGCAGCTGCAGAGAGGAGTGATAGGCTGGGCACTTTAAGTTTAAAGTGCGCATGTCTCTTTGGCTGGCTGTCTGGCAACAGCCAGCCAGACATGTGCACTTAAAACCTTTCATCTCAGCTGGGTTTAGAGCAAGCACAGGCCTCCAGTGCCCTTTGTAGCACAGAGTGAGCACGCTCCATCCAATCCCGGTACTTTTCTCATGCTGGTTAACAGCATTAGAGCAGTGCCAGGATTGGTTAGGAGAGTTGGCTGGGCCCACGCTGGATGAGAGAAAAACACCGGGAATGAAGCTAGGACAAGCAGCAAGATAAGTGACTTTTATGTCCTTCTTCTAATGTATTTTATATGTGTATGTATGCCCTAAATCGCCAACAAGCATAACGTTATAGTTTTAAAGTTAAACATTTTAACTTTGAAATGGTAATGTAGTGCATGTCAGCGTGAATTTAGGTAATATCGAATGCATGCACCCACTACCCATTTGCCCACCCCACCACTCTCCATTACTGTCAGCCACCACTGCCTGTTGAACCTCACAACAAGCCCATTGGTTTGTGGATGGTAAGGGGTGGAGAATTATGTAGGTATCAAACACTCCTTCTACAGTGACTGAATATATGCAGGCATGAAGGGCCCGAATCACAGAACTAACTTAAGACAAAATCCTAAACTTTTTACTTTTGGTATTTACAGAAGTTAGGATTTTGTCTTAAAACAGACTTAAGTTAGCATTCTGTCTTAAGTCTGTCTTAAGACAAAATCCTAAGTTCTGTGAATACCAAAAGTAGTAAGTTTAGGAATTTGTCTTAAGTTAGTTCTGTGAATCGGGACCACTGTGTGTGCCTCTGTCAGACCCAACATCCTTGGAGAAATCCACTCGGGTAAAAATCACCATTAGGGCCTTTGCCTCTGCAGGGGCCGTCATGGTTCTTGGAGGGATTGCATCTGGATACCTAGTGGCATGTTCCACCAGAACAAGGATTAACCTGTTGCATGAAGCAGTCTGGGGATTCATAGACCCTACAATGTCATAGCCCATCCTCTCACAGGTTGTCCCAATGACTGTTATTGGGTTAAGGAGAGTGTTAGGCCTTTGCCCTGACTTCCCGCTAGTATGGCAGGTCACACACATCCTACAGAAACTATCTGAGTCAGCCTGTTCCTTGGCCAAAAGTGTGGGGCAATCTGTGAGAAGGTCTTGTCTTGGCCCAGGTGTCCTGCCAGGGGAATGTTGTGAGCCAGCTCCTGTAGGAAGGCTGTGTAGCATTACGGGACCACCAGAACCTTTGTTGTCCCATTTACATGAACCTTAGGCTCACTGTAAAGGAGGCAGACCTCCCAGTAAATGTGGTGACTAAAAGAGGCATCACCTGTTGCTTGGGCTTCAGCCTCTTGCCTCAGTCTCTCATGGGTTGGACACTCTCTATGTGCCCTACAGAACTCTTCCTTGGTGGGTGCTCCTTCTATATACCATCTAGAAATGACAGGCGGGCCACCAAGGGGAGTAATGCCCTCCTCAGAGGACTCCAGGGTGGCCACCACAGGTGCCCCTTCCATCCCACTGGAAGTACATTCAGGGTTTCCCACGTCCCTTGCCTTTCCCCTTCTTAGCGACTGGCTAGGCCATTGTTCCCGGCTCCAGCCCCTTTTGACTCCCATCTAGGGCAGCTGTGTCGAAGCACAGATCCACTCAGGTAATCCTTTTTCAAAAATGTGTTTTATTGGGTATGCAGCATGGTTACATTACCAGTGCTGCATATATATATGAAGGCATGACATTGAAACACAACACAGCTACAGTGGTAAACAGCTTTGTATATTGTTCCAATTCACAATATCGATAATGTCATGACATAGCATGTGTCAGTGTGGGTGAAACACTTGTAGCAGGGATTCTGCTCCTACACAGAACTGTGCACAGAGACTTGGAACCTCAGTGAATTAGGGTGTGCCAAAAACTCACCATAGTATCCAAAATCCCCTACCAGACTAGCAATCAGTGTCTCATTGGTTCTTACAAATCCCCAATGTTTAGACAACCCAGAACATGGACTTAGAACACCTCAGGTAACGTGGAACACATGAAAACTCTTTTGTTATACCAACATTTCAGTCCAGAACGAGGAGTAAATGAAGACACGTGCACGTTTGAAATATTTATTTCTAATGCAGTGTTCTCAAGCGCAGTATCTTAGCTAATACAAGCAAACATATTATAAGTAACAAAGTGATCAGCATAGTTACAATTCCATAAAATACAAAGGGCGAAAGCATGTTAAAATGCTAAAGGGAAAAGGTCTAAATAGAACCTAAGTATACCCTCCCTTGCTAGTATATTATATTATATCTAAGAAGGTCTCTTTGGGTTTAGAAGGGCGTGCCCATACCTCTTGGTCTTAGCAGAAGCGGATCACATCATCTCCGGCACCAACTGTCTGCATACGAATCTCCATAAAGTGTGTTATCATGCGCTCTGCAGTGCATTATTAATCCTGCCTAAACCCAGAGTTGGCCACAGCTGCATATATCTTATGTCAAGACCGTGCGCCGATCAACCTGACCAACAAGCGCTGTGTTGAAATAACCATGAAGGCAAAATATTCTACTAGGCAAAAAGCTTTAATAACAAAATGTGCCGTGTGCAGAGGCTGCAGAAAAGGAAAATGGCGTTTAAACTTCTAATAAGCTCATGCTAACATAACACAGTGTGAAGGCAAAACTATAACCACGTGACACCCTCCCTTTGATCCGAGCACGGATAGAATAGGTAATGGGGCAAAATTAGGAATGCAGAGTTCAAGATCGATAGGTCAAACGCAAGAGTCCAATTTGGCACTTCAACAAGCGCGATAAAAATAAACATAATTTAGAAACGAAAGAAAAAAAAATGAAGGAAAAAATCAAATCTTGGACATTTGACAAAGTCAGTAGGCCAGGTCTAAAAAAAATAAAAAAACGTGGGTGAATACTCATCCTAATAATGAATATGAAAAATATGCAGCAACAGACTCCAACAGGAAGTCATTGTTCTCGTCCGAAAATAGTTCGGCCATCCAGTTTAACAATGGGAAAGAACATACATGTTCCTCAGTTACCGGAGCCTCTAGCATCATCGGAGGACAACTCGGTGGGTTTTCGAGAAAGCTGTCAGCCAAGAAATCTTGCGCCGCTGCGAACTCATTCCAACGACCCAGTATTCCATACATCGCTGCAAAGGCCATAATCCCTCTGTCAGAACAAAACAATTCACGAGCAACTAAGGGGCTCATAAATTGATTATAATCCGCATTGGGAGACGCCGTAGTGCATAGACACAAATCTAGGGCCCATTCGAAGTTGCAACTCAGGCAATGAAAGACAGGCTGGACGCATGTAAAGAAGGAAAATCGAAATGATAATCCATAAACTGCACTCAATGTAGCAAGAGGCAGCGCTCCATAGTACTCAAGCATCCGGGCACGAAGGAGCCCCAGCCGGGAGAGCTCGTCTTGCAACACAGGATGTGCATCCATTTTGAAACAAACAAAAGAGTAATGGCACGCCAGCACCAATAGTCAGTACTAATGGAAATCCACCAAACAGGCTGAAAAAAATAGAATGAAAGAAAGCCGGAATGACCCCGAAAATTGTTTGGAAGGAGGACACCAGGCCACTGCTTACAACTTTAAAAAAATGAGCCAGCCCCGATGTGGAGGATGCATTGAAGATTGTGTGAATTAACTCACCGAAATGCAAGGCAGATCAGTATTTAATAAGGTATGCACCTCCGTGCGGCTGTTAGCCACGTGAAGGTCAAATGTTTCACGAGCAGATGTGAGGGCAACTTCTTTTTGGGACAATAGAGCTCTTATGCGACTCATCTTATTGAACTCTGCTTTCAAGGTCGGAATCTTAGGCCAGATAGAAACATCCAGTTTCCCATGCGGGGGTGGATACATTACATTCTTGCAGCAAACCACACGCTCACTGACGGTAACGACATAAGCAATACCTTTTATTAACCCACAGCAATCTTCATTGTTTAAAAGTAAATAACTCCCATTTGCCAGTAATGTGAATGTGGGAACGAGTGCAGGAACGGGGGTACCTTTCAAAATACAGGCCAAATTAGGCTTGTTCTGTTTACAAGAGCCATGTAATTGGATATGTCTACACAATAATGAGTGATCCGGTGTTTCAGTGCATTCTTCACCATTCAAATAAACTTCCTTTCCCTCTCTAAGGCACCTATATGTAAAAGGAAGCGACCAAGCTTCATGGAGATACGAACTTCCAAGAGGCTCGTATCTACCAATAGCAAAGTACTTCATACAGCCCTTGAACTCAAACAGGGGAAAAGGTAGAGTGATCAGTCCGTGGATAAGCCACGTTGCAGTATTGGCTTCTGCCACAGAAAATGGTAAAGGCTCCAACCTCTCAATGTGTACATAGAAAATGAAGCATCTTTCATTTACAGCAAACGCTGTTTGTCAGTCAAATTAAACGGGGCAAACAGTGATGATATATTCATGTAATGCCATGGCCCTTTTCCTGCTTTAAGGGTCTGCAATGTCCATGCAAACTGCATAATAGAGCGTGGAACACATGAACACTCTTTCGTTATACTAACATATCAGTCCAGAACGAGGAGTAAATGAAGACACGTGCAAGTTTGAAATATTTATTTCTAATGCAGTGTTCTTAAGCGCAGTATCTTAGCTAATACAAGCAAACATCTTATAAGTAACAAAGTGATCAGCATAGTTACAATTCCATAAAATACAAAGGGCGAAAGCATGTTAAAATGCTAAAGGGAAAAGGTCTAAATAGAACCTAAGTTTACCCTCCCTTGCTAGTATATTATATTATATCTAAGAAGGTCTCTTTGGGTTTAGATGGGCGGGCCCATACCTCTTGGTCTTAGCAGAAGCGGATCACATCATCTCCTGCACCAACTCTCTGCATACGAATCTCCATCAAGTGTGTTCTGCAGTGCATTATTAATCCCGCCTAAACCCAGAGTTGGCCACAGCTGCATATATGTTATGTCTAGACCGTGCGCCCATCAACCTGAAAAACAAGCGCTGTGTTGGAATAAACTTGAAGGCCTAGTCGGCACTTACTGTACAGACATAGCTTACCGAGCAAACATATTATTCTCGTGTGAAGCAAAATATTCTACTAGGCAAAAAGCTTTAATAACAAAATGTGCCCTGTGCAGAGGCTGTAGAAAAGGAAAATGGCGTTTAAACTTCTAATAAGCTCATGCTAACATAACACAGTGTGAAGGCAAAACTATAACCAAGTGACACACTTTAGTGAAGAAACATAGGGGCATATTTACAAGGGCTTTATCTCCGCTTTTTTTTGGCTTAAAAAGCCAAAAAAGTGGAGATAAAACAATCGCCCTTTTTACAAGAGGGTGCTAACATGCCTAATCACATGTTAGCACCCTTTTTCCCCAACACCTCCCTTTGCATCTCTAATGAGATGCAAAGTGGGCGTCACTGGGCGTACCCCGAATGGACTACCTTGCAAATATTGCTGATGTTCACATCGCGATATTTACAAGGCAGCCCACAGGTTTTTGGCACATGTTAGTTTTTGGAGAAAACCAGTTTTCTCCATAAAAAAACTGCTAAAATGCAGACTTACCTATCCCTGACATTGGGGTGGATTATGCTGACAAGACCCTGTGGGTCGTATCAGCAAGGTTATTGCCGTTTTGCAGGGAACATCGCTCGAAATCCAGCGATGTTCCCTGCTAAACAGCGATTTTCCCGCTATCTGCTATCTCTTGAATTTGTATGGCCCTGAAGTAATGCGTTGTTAATAACATGCTACCAGGGTGATAAACTCCAGAGATAGACGGCGATAAATAACAAAGCACTAAGGGCGCTTTGCTGTATTTATCGCCGTCCTTGTAGATATGCCCCTTAACTAGTAAAGCTGTGGAGTCTGCTTGAAGCAGTCATGAGGTGGGGTATGTGTCATGTGTAGGTCCCATCAAAAGAGCAGGTGGTGATATACACTGTGAACAGTGTGGCACCCCCTCATGATCCCCACCACAAGCAGCCCACAAGTAGCAGGAAGATGTAACATTGTAAGAGATGCCCCCACTGTAGCCCACAGAAGTGGAACAAAACCTATTGCAGGCTCCATTAACTTAACTATGTATGTTGGAAGGACACCCACACTTAACAGTTGCAACCTTTCCAGGACAGTAGGTGCATTGGCCCCTATCCAGAAGTCCCCAAATTGAGAACAAACACAATAACACACAAATAAAAACAATCAAATAAGTCTAGATTGGAAAGCCGGTGGGACATGGTGCTGCAACTGGGGTTGACTTAAGTCTACCAGGCCCATCTCACAAGGTTCAGCATCCGGCCCACCGATATCGCTGGGCGAACCTATGACATAGAAAGGCAGACATAGTCCTGAGGCCTCCCCTGACAAGAAGTCTAGATATGCGAGGAGAGTTAAATAAGGCCATGAGCCGATCGCGCTGTGTCTTTACGAATAGAAATGTGGCATGTGGAAGAAACGCCAGAGGCGCTATTATCGGTGCCAAAGTCCTGGGGCAGTCCATGGCGCAGCAATCTGAAGGAGTTTGCCCTGTGGAGTATTGCTGTTTCCACTGCTCAGGCCTGCTCCTTGGCTGCCTGGACCTTGAAGGAGTGTGTCCTTGTTGTCTTGCGTCTTCTGTATTTGGATTTTGGAATCAACCAGTCCCCATCACTCAAATGGAACACGGGCCACTGGATAGTGACCCTCCCTGTTGTCACCCACCACAACATGGTGGAATGCTTGCGGAATTAGGTGCTCTGAGGGGGAAACATCCTTTACAACGAAACTTTTACAATGCACTACCATTACGACGCAACTTTTACAATGCAAACTATTACAACGCATAGCGCTTGGGGGCGCTCTAGGATAGGGAATAGGTTAATTTACTATCCAATAACCTTCCCTAGTGTCCACGGGGACTGGAGTTGGAATAGTAAATTAAACTATTCACTATCCAGCGCCCAAAAGCATTATGCGTTGTAATGGTATGCGTTATAAAACTTGCGATGTAAAGGTAGGCGTTGTAAAAGTATGCGTTGTAACGTCATACATCCTCTCTGAGGACATCAGTTGACTCTTCACCATAGTCATACTGGCTTCTGTATCCCTCTCAGATCCACCACACCTTGCCCATCGATGGTGACCCATTGCCTATACTTTGTAGTATTTTATGGCACATGGATCAGAGGAAGCATCTCACTGTCAGCCATGAACACTAGTGTAACCCCACTAAATTCCCCCCATTAACTGGGACAAACTCCTCCCTCAGCACTATTCTAGCCACCCTAGGAATATTTCCTTCCATGGTAGGGTGCTCTTTTTGGACACTTGGGTTTGCCCTTGTAGTGTCTATACTCACCGCATTCATAGCACTTCGGAGCTCTGGACTGCTGACTTTTGTCAGGGTAGTTATTCTTCAGGTGGCCAGATTGGGAATGAGAACCAGACCCTCGCCCATGTGAGTTGTTTTGGGGGCCTTTAGAGAATTCTGGCTTTTTTATCCCCCCAACCTGTCTTCTGGTGGGAATCTTGACCACCTTTTTGGGACTCCACCCTAGATGCTTCCTCAGAAACTTTGGTGCTGACCCAGATGTCCACCTCCTGAGCAAGCTTCCAGGGGCCAGAAAGCTTACTATTAACCAGGTTTTTGCGCAGAGCTGTAAAATAAGGATCAAGCGCGTGTTCCTTCTAAATCTAATTGTACAGCCCTGATTAATCATCTACTTTGCTGCCCATCACCTATCTCTTCAGTGCCTTTCTAGCTTAATCTAAGCAGTCCACCAAGCTCTGTGATGTGATCTTGACCTGGCCCTGAACCTCAGTCAGTTTTTCTCAGGTGTCAGCCCAAACATAGAAACCAAGACGACCTTCATTGCAGTGTAGGATGTCTAGTCCTCTATTTCTAGTGTGAGAAGTGTATCCCTCCCCACTGTGGGCATGTACCTCCATGGCACCACCCGGGACTCTTCTGGGACATTGGGCACTCTTTGAGCCACTTCATAGGCCACAAAACACTTGTCTATGTCCCCTCCTATCACATAGCTGGGCACAAAGGGGCATATTACCAAGCAATAGCGATAATTATCGCTATTGCTTGGTTAGAGAGAAAATTTTACCGCTAAGCTGCGGCGATTTTTACCGCAGATAAACCTTGGTATTACCAATGTTTATCGCAAATGCGATAAAAAACGGCCGCAATGCATGAATATCGCTGAAAAGTCCGCGATATTCATGCATTATCGAGCTAATGCTCTTAGCCATGTTATCCACCTCCCATTGGATAACATGGCTAAGAACTGCTCAGGGCAGGTGTTAGCTTTTGGAGATATTCGCGCTTAGCGCAAATATCTCCAAAAGTTGGTAATAGGAGATAGCGATGTTAGCGACTGTTTCCAGTCGCTAACATCTTGGCACGCCCACTTTGCATGTCATTAGTGATAAATATCACTGACATGCAAAGTGGGGCCCAAGATGGTCGCTATCTCCTACTAGCTGTCGCTAACTGGTGTTAGCGACAGCTTGGTAATAGGGAGATAATTTTATCTCCGCTTTCTTGGCTTTTAAAGCCAAAAAAGCGGAGATAAACCCCCTTGATAATATGCCCCAAAATCCTTAGGGATTCTGACTCTGGACTCACTTGAAGACACTGCAGGTATGCTGCCACCATTCCTTGCAGGTCCAGCTCTCTAGGTGTAGCTCATAGGTTAGTTTAATCTCCTCCAGAGCCAAAAAATCCTTTTTTCAAGAGCTTTGTCTTTTCTAAAGTTGGGCAAGCTTTTCTGCCTGCTCCAATTTCATTTTGGCAAGCTGTATCTTTCTTTCCTCCTCATCATGTCTGCCATATCCTCTGGTGACAGGCCTTTTAAAGATACACTGCTCTTGGCAAATTGTTGAACCCTACATAGGTAGTCCTAAACCACAACAGACAGCAGGTCCAGCTCATCCTCCTCTTCAGTAATCTCTGGCTCCTCCTCTAGGATATCACCTCCTGCCACTCAAGCCTCTGCCTACGCTCTCAAAGCTTTCTGCAGCTCCACTACTTTTTGACGCCTCTCATAGAGATTTGAAATTCCCTGAAATAGCTCTTAATCTGTGCCACAGTATGATAGTCTAGCTGGGCCATATCAAACTCCTCTGTTGCAGGTACTGTGACTACTTACTCAAAAGTAGACATATTTAAAGCACAAAAATTAAAAAGAGCAAATCAGGGAGAATTGAAAAAAACTTGAATTGTTCTTAGTATAGAGTTGTAGTGAACAATGAGTTACTCTATGGTATTGCACAAACACAAGTCCTATCCTCCCTGCTGATCACAAGTGTGTGAAATGGGATTCCAAGTTGGCTGAGGTATGCACCCAGGCCAGAGAGGAATCACCATTCTAGTCAGGATAAACTAAGTACACACTAAAAGATAGCCTGTGCTCAACCTCTGGTAGCTTAGCACAGAGCAGTCAGGCTTATCTAAAGATGCGGGCTCGATTCACAGAATGAACTTAAGACTCAATCCTAAACTAACTACTATTTTGGTATTCACCGAATGCACTTACTACTTTTGGTGTTCACAGAATGCACTTAGTACTTTTGGTATTCACAGAATGAACTTACTACTTTTGGTATTCACAGAAGTTAGGATTTTGTCTTAAGTTTGTCTTAAGACAAACTTAAGAGAGACTTAAGACAGACTTAAGTTAGGATTTTGTATTAAGTCTGTCTTAAGTCGGTCTTAAGTCTGTCTTACGTTTGTCTTAAGACAAACGTAAGACAAAACCCTAACTTCTATGAATACCAAAAGTAATAAGTTCATTCTGTGAATGCCAAAAGTAGTAAGTGCATTCTGTGTCATTGAGTCATATTATTGGGCGGAACATCTGGCGCCGATAAATTCCTGGCTTCTTGCCCCAGCAGATCACCCCACATATAGATTAGAAAGGGGAAAACTGGCGCGCCGCACATGGCTCCACTACATATATGGAGGTAGTGGAAAAGAAACACTACTATCCATGACACGGGTGACTGTAGAGTTGTGGGACAGGGTG
This sequence comes from Lissotriton helveticus, assembly GCF_964261635.1. Lineage (NCBI taxonomy): Eukaryota > Metazoa > Chordata > Amphibia > Caudata > Salamandridae > Lissotriton > Lissotriton helveticus. The sequence goes on along the minus strand of NC_136057.1, from coordinate 199,302,029 downwards.
ACAAGAAGGATTGGTTGGACGCACAAGCCGTCGAGAGCCCCGATATGGCATTGTACGTGGCTACGAGAGCTACATAAGTTAAAAGGCTTTAAAAGGTGGGATGACATTGGCATTTCACTTCTGGGTGACCTACAGAAACAGGGCGCTCCGAAGTCCTTTCAGGCGCTGAGGGCGGAATTTGGATTGCACCACACACAGTTTCTGAAATATGCAAAGTACGCCTGGCAGGCAGAGGGGGCGCTCTCAGGCCCGTTGCCGGAGTACGCTCCACTAGAGGGCCGCCTGCTGCAGGATCAGGTCCTGGAGAAAATAGTTTCTTTGAATGACAAAACTTTGCTTAACAATATGCTGGACAAACTGGGGAAATTGAAAGGTGTGTGGGAATCAAATCTGGGGGAGATGGACACACTTGACTGGGAGACTGCCCTGATGCATCCTAGGGAAGTGGCAATAAAATCCCGGCTTCGACTCATCCAATTTAAAATTCTCCATTATGATAGGTATCGTTTGCATCAGATGGGACGAGCCAGCGACCCTAATTGTCTACGATGTGGAACTGCAGAGGGAAACCTTTATCATACTATCTGGGATTTTGGCATCATCCAGAGCTTACTGGGCCAGGATAACGGGGGAACTGGGTGAAATACTTGAAACAGCCCTACCGATGGAGCCTAAGTTGGTCCTATTAGGGATAACAAATGACGTGGATTTGACCCGACCCCACTTAATTTTGCAAACATTGGCCTTAGTGGTAGCAAAGAGGGATGTGGCCGGGCCTGGGGAGCTCCAACCCCTCCGAGACTAGACGAATGGAGGAGGGGTATGGATATCTACATGGCAGCCGAAAGGGTTACATATAAAGCTAGAGGTTGCCCGAAGAAGTTTAATAGAGTGTGGGGGAAGTGGAGGCATTACTATGGTTTGGATGGGGGCTTTGAAAGGGTGCAAAGTGTCCTGATTGTAGCCCTGGCGCTCGAGGGAGGGACTCGGCTGCTGTTGCTTATTACAGAAGTAGATGACAAGTTACTGTATGCAGGCAAAGAGATCGTCAGTGTGCAACTCTGGAGATGGTGGGTGGTGGGTGGAGGACAGGGTATGATGGACAATCTTATGTGACATGCTTGTTATGTTTCTATGGTTTGAAAAATGCAAATTAAAATAATTAAAAAAAAAAAGAATCACTCTCTTAGCTCCAATTTTGTGTTTTAAAGAGAGTTGCTAACCATGGGGATTGAGCTTAAAGTCCATGGGGTAAATCAATGTTCAATATTCTCTTAAAATAACTTTGGGCTACAAAATGTTTTCAGTTCAGTTCAAATCTTTTATTCGATTAACCATTATATTAATCATAAAAAGTACATCATATTTAAACATTTCATCGTAAAATCACAGTTGTTATTAATACATTATTACGCTAAAAGTTTTTTTTTAAAAAGGTGAAAAAAATAAAATAAAGGAAAATACACTTTTAGTCCATTTGGAAAGTTAGTACAGATATTCATAAAATTCAACTAGGGTTCGTTTCTAGAGCTTTGCGGGTAATTATACAAGATTTCAAAAACAGTGCTAGATTCTTTGCCACATATTGTGTATCAAGCTGCTGTAAAGCTAGAAACGCCGGGCGACAGGTCCTTAACCCCATTTGACGTAACAATGGTAAGACCCAACACCTGCGTGCTACAGCGTAGTAATGGCAAAACAGTACTACATGCATGGTTGATTGAGGGGAGACTTTATCACATGGACATTTTTCCAATTCATGGGACCAGTTTAGCGTATTTGGGAAAGTAACCAATCGAAAAAACAGATTAAAACGCAACCTGGTTAATAGGTATTTTTCATGATTGGATATGTGATATGATAAATAGGGCTGTGTGCCTAGGGACACTTGGGCCATCAAAATATGGGCGTTGGATTGCTTAGATATTTCACCAGACATACGGAGTTCCCTTAAATGATTAAGACAATGATGTTTCAGAGTTTGTCTACTCATCTCATTGATTGTTGAGGGCTCGATGGCATACTGTATAAGGTCGAGATCTTTCAAGAAGTTGACCACGTACGCCAACCATGGGATGTTTTTCCAGGACGACATCTCGAGACATTCTGAAATCAGGGCACGTGTAAGGTGGCACTGAGGCTTTGTCCAGATACGGTGCCATAGGAGCATTGGTTGACATTTGATGTAATCAGTTAAGTAGTCTATCCCAAGCTCTATATGGCAACCATAAGTGGGGGCACTCCGTGGGAGGGCCAGCAGGTATTTGACAAAGCCGTTTTGGATTTTTTGTAATTCAGCGGTGTTTACATAGCCCCATACACCGGCTCCGTATGTGGCGATGCGCAGGCATTTTGCTTGGTGAATTTTGAGCAATACAGGGGGAGTTGGTTTACCCATTTTTCTGGAAAATGAGACGAGGGCAGAAGTTGCTCGTTGGTAAAGCAATTTCCTGGTTACCGTCGCCCTTTTCCATGTTAACTGGTCGTCTATTAGGATGCCCAGATAAGGGTATTCCCTAACGCGTTCCAGTTTTGATTGCTCAATGCAAAGATGTTTGGAGCTTTTTACTTTGGGCCCTGTTTGCATGACAAAGGTCTTGGTCTTATTCACCTTTAAGCCAAGTGAAAGCATGTAGTTACAGTATTTGTCCAGCTGCTTCTGGAGCTGTACTAAGGTCCGGGCAAAAATTACGGAATCGTCAGCGTAGAGAAGTGCTGGAATAGGGCGCTGATTGATGGTAGGTAAATCCTGGCTCCCTTCTAGCATGGCTGCTTCCAGGCCATTGGTGTATAAATTAAATAGGAAGGGAGCCAGGACACAGCCCTGTCTTACTCCACGGTTTATTGGAAAAGAGGGTGTTAACTCTCCACCCGTACCAAATCTTACGCAAGCCGAGGCGTCAGTATAAAGCTCGCGCAAGAACTTGATCAGGGGTGGATCAACGCCCAACTCGTCCAGGATAGACCACAGCTTGGCGTGGATTACACAATCAAACGCCGCGCTGAGGTCGACGTAGACCATGAATAGGTTGCCCCGTTTTACCCCAACATACTTCCCTATTAAGAGTGTCAGGTTTAGGGCCTGTTCAACAGTGCCCAGTCCCTCCCGGAATCCATACTGTAGGTCCGTGATGATATTCTTTTCTGCCGCCCAATCCTGTAATCGATCCAGAATTAGACGGCCCGCGACTTTACCCAGTGAATCCAGGAGGGAGATGGGCCTGTAGCAGGCGGGGTTATTTCTCTCACCTTTTTTGAAAATTGGGAGCAGTATGGAGGAGGACCAAGAGTCCAAAAGGCCGTTATTTAGAACTGCCGCCATTAGTTGGGTAATTATTGGAGACCATAAATCGATGTTTAATAGGAATATATCTAATGGGGCACCGTCTGGACCAGGGGCCTTTCCAGTTTTTGAAGAGGATAGTGCGCTTATGACCTCTCCAAGAGTGAAGTGGAGGTCAATTGGATAGACCCCTTTTTTATGAGGTTCGCTCGCTGGAGTAGGATGTGCGGTGCTTGACGAGGGGGGGTCACTAAAGATTTTAGAAAAGTGTGTCACCCACTCGTCTGCGGATACAGCTACATCCAGGTGTTGATGTGAGCTACCCTCAAGTAGAAAAGGTGATTTTACTACTTGCCAGAATAGAGAGCTGTCCTTGCTATTGCAGCTCTCATGTAATTGAGCCCATAGTTTGTTTTTGTGGTCTCTTTTACAGCTTGTTTGGGCCTGCTTGTATTCAGATCTTAATTTAGTTATTTTAGATTGGTCTCTAATTGAGTTATGGAGCTCTTTCATTAGGGCGTTTAAAGCTTTCCGGCATGCCGTATTAAACCAGCCTGGTTCCGTATGGCTGCCCGGTTTGCAGGTTAGAAATAGAACCTTCTGAATGACTTTCAAGATTTCCCCAAAACTGGAAATAATTTGCTCTGGGGAGGATACCTCATCAAGACATGTATTTATCCATGGGAGTGCTTTAGAGATCACAGAGCTTGATGTTACTGCTGGATCTATCCTTGACCATTTCACGGAATAGCCGTTAGTTTTATCCATAGACAATGCCTTTTGGGTCAGTAGGCTATTCTTTGTGGGGTGGGGAACACTCATAGCTAGCCTTAGTACTAACGTGTTGGGGAAATGATCACCTGAAATTTCAGATCCTGTACTGAACTGGGAAAGTGTACCCTTTAAGGAATATGAACAAAGTATAAAATCTATGGTACTAAAACATCCCCTGCCGTGAAAAGTGGGGTTAAATTCCACGGGAGGATCTACAAGTTCGTTGGCATAAGTCAATTCCAACGACATTAAACAATCATTGAAGGATTCTCCTACGGGGGAATGGGTAAAGTGGGTCATAGGGCAGTCATTTTCATCTAGGAGGCCACAATCAGATTTCTTATAATGAGAGCACAGTTGTACATTGAAATCCCCTCCCCAGATTACATTATACATAGCTGATGAGTGCTTAGCTCGTTGTTCGCCTACAAAAAGTGAAATTGCGGACACAGTTTTGACACATTCTGCAGGAGATAAATTATTGCAAAAATTAATAAGACTATATGACATACCGTTTTTAAAAGTGATCAAAAGAATTTGATAATACGGGGTAGTACACTGAACAGAAATTTTCTTTACTTCAAGCTTGTTTGATATGTATACCACAAGACCCCCCTTAGGTCTGCCGTGTGTTGATGGGGTGGCCGGAGAGTGGAACGTTAAATAACCTTCTATGTGCAGTGGATCAACAGTCCATGTCTCTTGGAGGCACACTATCTGGTAGGAGGTAACATAAGCCAGCCAAGATGTCGATAATACTCTGGGTCGCAGTCCAGCTACGTTCCAGAATAATATAGGCACTAGATAGGCTGACGATGTTCCTTTGGTAGAAGGAGGCCTTCCTTTTAGGGATGGTGTATTTCGTAATGAGCTAAGGTCAGTGTTAGGTGGTGAGGGCAGTCTCTCTCGTTGTTTGTCATGTGTAATGGTGGAACAAGGCTGAGAACCAACGTGATGGAAAGTATGTACGTCCACTAAGTCTGTTTGCGTTGCCGAAATTGGTAAAGGCGTTGTTTTGTTCGGCAGAGTTGAGAGTATGGGAGAACTTGATGGTATCGGGAGTGGTGGCCCTGTGGGGGAGGAATTCCTATCATCCAGGACATTAGCTGTTGGTGGTCAGTCCACCATCTCCAAACAGTCAAACCTGTTGTAAGTGGGAACACCCCTCCAGTCCAAAGAAGGCATGGCAGCTCTACCACCTTGCCCTTGCCAGTTTATCCAATCCGGATTTTTGTTCCGGTTCCCTACCTGAGTCCAGTTCCACTCAGGGGCTGGTGGTAGGGACTGGGCAGGAGGGTAGAAGAAAGCTAATCTTTTCGTACCAATTCCTTCGATAGATGTTTGATCACCCCATGGACAGATATGTTCTACAGTTTGGGGGTCTTCAAAGGTTATTATAATGCAATTCCCTGGGATCGTTTTTTGCTCCTTCCCTACCCAGGGGACTCTGCGGACTGAGACAACTCTGTTGTTAGCAAAGGGGGGAAGTGGCCGATTCATAGACAACCAATGGAGCACCTTATTTTTTAAGGACCATCCAGGTTCTTCAGAGTTGACGTGCAACGCTGGAACCCCGGTCATTATAACTACAAACGGCGTTGCCTCTGGGGGGAGGTGAACAGGTCGTGCTGCGTTACGTCTTATATTATAAGCCGCCTTTTTAGAGGCTGGGGTTTTAGCTATAGGTCGTGTGGTTGGTAGACTGGTAGGTTTGCCCGTTTGGGCAGAAGGACCAGAGAGGGAAGGGATACCAGAATTTTTTGCAGCAGTATTGATTGCTGATTGCTGTGGTTTAGTGTTAGTTATGGGGACAGGTTTTTGATGGACCACCGCTGTGGTGGTCACCACTTTGGGGGCTTGAGGGGTTTGTTGGGGAACTGTACCCCCGGGCTTTGTTGGTTTTGGGTTGTGTTGTTGGGTCACGGTACAAGAAGGCATAGGGATCGAGCTATTCTTAGTTTTTAGTTCAGATGTTAGTATAACTAATAATTTCTCGATCTTTGATAGCGCTGATTCGATGGGTTTAAGATGTAGTTTAATTAAGGCCTCTATAGGGGCTAAAGTATGTAAATCTTGTGGCGGGGAGTCCCGCCCGCTGCATATGTTACCACTCGAAACAGGCTTGAGAATGCCAGGTGGAAGGTTTATTATTTCTGGCGTTGTTAAGACATTTGGTTGTTGAGATGTTTCTAGTTGGGATAAATGATGAACTAATGAGGGAGAGTCTTCATTGAATTGTGGCAGAAGAACCTGGTGAGAATCGGTAATATTTGTGGAAAGGTTATTATTATCCTTTTGGCCTTTTCTCTTTTTCGGAATGGCACCTTCCCGCTGTCCCCTAGTGTTAGGAGATGGAGGGTTCTCCTCCAGGTTGGAAAAGAGAATCGGAGTTCTCTCAAGTGAACGGGAAGGGTGGGGTGCAGAGGTGTGTGATATTTGTGTTGTGGAAAGGTCGGTAGATACCGATAAGTCCACTATCCCGGGAACCGTTTGGGTCTCGTGTTGGAAGTCAGGGGCTAGGATGCGTTGCGGTGTTATGGCAGATGCCAGTAGGCCCAGTGAGGAGCGCCTGGCTGCAGCTAGGTCTTGTGAGACCCTCCTTTCCAACAGGAGCACACCCTGATTTATGGCATCATTTGCCTTGGCAATGAATTGGTCTATTGGACCTATAATCTGGGCGGCATGCGCAGCTTTGCTGTTTCTAGTTATTCTGGGAGACATAATTATCAGGAACAATATAAACAGTTACACATCAAAGAGTCCAGGGTGAACAAAATAAGGTGATATGTTTTGTTGGGGGCCCACAAAATAAAATGTTGATAAGGTGGCCCAGTCCAGTCTTACCCGGTCTGTAACGGGCTAGAACGGGCCCGCCCTTGGCCCGGGCTTCGCCCGGCGTCCCGCGAGACGGGGGTGACGCGCTATTTCAGCGCCTCCTGGCGCGCAGATGACGCGTGCGGCGCTTGGGATGCTGGGGAGTGTGGTTTCTTTTCCCCCCTCGTCCCACGCTCCACTCGGCCACCAGGACTCCAAGATGACAGGGGAGTCGGGCAGCGGGAGGCGGGAGGGCGCTCAACCGAGGGCAGAAAGTCTCTGGGAAGGCAGGCGGGCGTCAGGGCAAATTGCGGCAACAGCTTGGCAGTATCAGTAAATGTTTTAATTTCCCTCTTGAAAACATAGAAAACTGTGCTGGCGTGTTTTAAATCCCTAAACTAATCATAGGATTTTCTTCAGTGCAGTAACAGGGTGTAATGTGTAAACAAAAAAAAAACAGATATTCAGTATTGTTGTGTCCCTTCTCTTTTTACATAATCTCTGTAATTTCTAAAGGTTAATGTTACCTGTTTTGTTCTTGAGATTTGATCTGTTTGGATACCAACGTATTCCCCTTAAGTTAATTCTGGGAAAACAGAAAGAAAGAAGCTTTGCAATAGTGTTTGGAATTTATTGAAAAAGACTATTATTCAAATTGTAAGAGGCTTACTTGTGTTTTGCGCAAACTGCATTTACTTCGAGGAATTATTTTCCGCTATGTCACTGTAGAGTATGCTGTCAATACAAAACAGAGGAACCAGCATTGCTTTTATGTTCGAATTACAGCACTGTTTGACGGTTTGTTCGATGGATTATTAATTGCTTACTTGAGTTAAGACGTATGACCGCGTTTACTTAGAAAAACTTTTGTGACCACTCCGTCGCTATGTTGAATGTTCTATCAGTAAAGAAAACAAGGGGGCATATTACCAAGCAATAACGATAATTATCGCTATTGCTTGGTTAGAGACAAAATGTTACCGCTGAGCTGCGGCGATTTTTATCGCAGATAAACCTTGGTATCACCAAGGTTTATCGCAAATGCGATAAAAAACGGCCGCAATGCATGAATATCGCTGAAAAGTCCGCGATATTCATGCATTACCGAGCTAATGCTCTTAGCCATGTTATCCACCTCCCATTGGATAACATGGCTAAGAACTGCTCAGGGCAGGTGTTAGCTTTTGGAGATATTCGCGCTTAGCGCGAATATCTCCAAAAGTTGGTAATAGGAGATAGCGATGTTAGCGACTGTTTCCAGTCGCTAACATCTTGGCACGCCCACTTTGCATGTCATTAGTGATCAATTTCACTGACATGCAAAGTGGGGCCCAAGATGGTCGCTATCTCCTACTAGCTGTCACTAACTGGTGTTAGCGACAGCTAGGTAATAGGGAGATAATCTTATCTCTGCTTTCTTGGCTTTTAAAGCCAAAAAAGCGAAGATAAACCCCCTTGATAATATGCCCCAAGAAGCCAGTTTTACTCCAATGTTTGGAAACATAAATACTAAGGGGCATATTACCAACGTTAAGCGATATTTATCGCTAACGATGCTTAGCAACGAATTTTTTAACGCTAAGCATCGTCAGAAATTATCGCAGATAAACCTTGCTATTATCAAGGTTTATCGCAAATGCGATAAAAACGGCCGCAATGCATGAATATCGCTGAAAAGTCAGCGATATTCATGCATTACCGAGCTAATGCTCTTAGCCATGTTATCCACCTCCCATTGGATAACATGGCTAAGAACTGCTTAGGGCAGGTGTTAGTTTTTGGAGATATTCGCGCTTAGCGCGAATATCTCCAAAAGTTGGTAATAGGAGATAGCGATGTTAGCGACTGTTTCCAGTCGCTAACATCTTGGCACGCCCACTTTGCATGTCATTAGTGATAAATATCACTGACATGCAAAGTGGGGCCCAAGATGGTCGCTATCTCCTACTAGCTGTCGCTAACTGCTGTTAGAGACAGCTAGGTAATAGGGAGATAATTTTATCTCCGCTTTCTTGGCTTTTAAAGCCAAAAAAGCGGAGATAAACCCCCTTGATAATATGCCCCTAAGTTGCTGTATTGATCTTGCCTTAGAAACTTAGGACCATATATTATCAAGAAACGGCGTTAAAATGATCGCATCTTTAGCGGCAGGAAACTTCCGCTAAAGTGGCAATAATGGGCATGATAATATGCCCTTGTGAAGTCCCATAGAAGCCCATGTTCTGGTGTGAACATGGGCTTCTATTGGAATTCTCAAGGGCATATTATCAAGCTCTTTATCGCAGCTTTAGCGGCAGTTTCCTGCTGCTAAAGCGGCGATCATTTTAACGCCTTTCTTGATAATATGCCCCTTCCTTCATTTGAACCACAACCGCGTTTCATGTGGGAGGTGGTGGGCTTTTCAGACGCTGCGCGCTTTTGTAACTCTGTACCTGAAAGGTGATAACAATGTGTTTAAATCTCCATCCTTCGTCAAGTATATTTTCTTCACAGCTATTCAAGTACATTGTGTCAAGGAACTTACTTTGGGGTTGAGACGATGAATCGTTCAAATTTCTTCTTTGCTCGCAGACTTGCGTGTTTGATGAAGCTGTTTCTTTGTTCGCTGTTAAGATGTAATATTTGTAATGATTTCGAGCCTGTGGACCGGAAATGCCTAATTTTCTGAATGCTGGGAGTTGTAGTTTGCTAACTTTTTCAACATGTAGAAACAATGTTTGCCTTACATGTGGCTTGTATATACTATAGATTAGTTTTGCTTTTAATTCTGTTACATCATGACCCAGTGCATCTTTTATTGGATCGTAACTTTTGCTGTGTTTGAAATATTTTGATTATTAAATCATTGTTCTGGACAGTTAGATCATCTCATATCACCAGGTCTGGGTACAGTTAAATTTTAAAATTAGATATGCCTCCTTTTTAAATATAATGATTCCACATTTCCGCTTCGGGCGGTTGCTTGAGTGCTGCTAGCACTGTCCATACAAAATCTCTTTCGGAGTGCTTCTTTTCCAATAAGTGAGACACCATTGGAGCTGCCTGGACCTGCTTCTTGATCCTGGACCGATGTTGAACAACCCTCTGGTTAACTTGTTGATTTGTTTTCCCTATGTATAACTTTGGACATGGGCATTGGATTGCCTACACTTATTTTTGGTCTTACAGTTGGATAATTCATTGTGCGTCCACTTTATTGAGTCATGTATAAATTCGGAACCTTCAACTGTGTTATCACAAACTGAACAATGACCACATTTGTGGTGGCCTTCAATGGGTCTCATATTCTATTGGGCATGTAGATCTTTCTCCTGCGTTCGTGGTGCCAATTCAGCCCTTATGATGTTTTGGCCAATACTTCTGCCTTTTCATTGCGAATAGTGGTTGTTCTAGTGGGCACTCTAGTTGGTAAAGAAGATGCCAATTTTTCAGAATCATTTAGCGTAATTTGTTAGTGTGTGGCCCAAATGTGGTAGCACATACGACTTTGTCTAGAGGTTTCTTGATTCTTTTAGTGAGTAATTCCTCCCTCGGTGTATACCATGCTTGTTTGGTTACATGTTTTAACAATTTCTTTGGGTGGCCTCTTTCTTGTAGCGGGTCACAAAGGAACGCTGCATGGGTCATGAAATCCTCTTTTTGTGTGCAGTTTCTTCTAATTCGTAACAGCTGGCCATATGGGAGGTTATTCCTTAAGTTTCTTGGATGTGAACTTCGATAATGTAAAATTGTATTCCTATGTGTGGGTTTAAGATGTAAAGTAGTCATCAACTTCTGTTCATGCGCTATTACGTCCACATCAAGGAAGGTCGGACTCTTTTGACGTTTATTGATACCGAATGTTATGTCTTGGTGTCCAGCAATGATCAATCCATGGAATAGTTTAAGTTCATCTTCTGTGCAATCCCAGAGGCACCAGACATCATCTATAGATCTGTACCATTGTTGAAAGTGTTGCTTGAATGGGTTATTTTTGATGATGAACTTGTCCTCGAAACGGGCCATAAACAGAACCACCATTTCTGGGGCGAAGGGACATCCCATTGCGGTCTCCTTTGTCTGCATGAAAAACATTTCCTCAAATTTGAAATCATTTTTCTTGAAGGCTGTTTCAGCTAGTCTGAGTATATAGTCAGTTGGTACTCGATGGTACCTTTTTCTGGTCTCCGGATAGTATTCCATAGTTTGCACTGCTTCTTCTTGCGGAATCTGCGTATAAAGTCACACAACATCGAATGCTCCCATCCATTGATGATCCGGATTGAAGCAGTGATCTTCTATTTTTGTTTTAAAATGCATTGTGTCTTTTATGTATGATGGTACATGCTCGATAAATGGTTTAAGAAAAACATCTACATACTTAGCTGTGGGCTCCAGCACTGAATCACAGTTGGAGAAGATTGGTCTTCCTGGTGGTTGTGTCAGACACTTATGTGTTTTCGGTAGTAAATAGATCACAGAAATCCTTGGGTGACATTTATTTAGGAATTCAAATTATTTAGGGCCTATAATTCCTGATTCCTGTCCTTCTTTTAGTATGTTGGAGATCTCTCCTTCAATTTGCTGTGTGGGGTCTTCCTTCAATTGTCGCTACCGTTAAGTGTTCAAGATTTGACTCTTTGCTTCTGTTAGGTTCATGTCATTGGGCCAAATGACTAAAGCTCCACCTTTATCTGCAGGCTTGATAATTATTGAATTCCTGTAAGGCTTTTTGTTGTTGCTGAGTGATGTTCCTTTTATTGTGTTGTTCTTGATTTTCAAGCTGTCTGATTGAGACCAGGACTACTTGCTCAAAGGCTGTGACTTGCTTTGGGGTGCTGTGCTGTGGTGGAACAAAGTTGGATTTTTTGGTTAATCCCGATGTCTCAATATTGCCGATGTTTTCCTTTCCATGGAAAAAAACCTTGTGTTTGATCTTGCGTAACAATTCATGAGTTTCTATTTTCAAATTAGTGAAATCAGTGTGCTTATTGGGAACACATTTACACCTAATCCCAAAAACTTTTCTTGTGCCTCCGTCAATTGCTTGGTAGATACATTTATTATTGAAGTCCTGCTTACATCTTGTAAAAGTTTCTCCTTGTTCTCATTTCCCATGGTTGTTGTTGTTTGAATCTGACCCTGTTTTTTTGGTCGCGTTTGTCTAAAAAAGAGTTCAGCCTTTCAGAGGGGCCCTCTCTTGGGTCTGAATCTCCTATTGAATCTGACGATGACGATTCTGGAAAGGTGAGAAATCTGTTTTTGGAATGGCCCTGATACTCAGGAAGGGCTCTTCGCAGTTCAACTTTGGTATAAAAATTGTCCTTTAGGTAGGGATAAACTGTTTCACCGTTGATTGTTTTTGTAATCTTTTTTCAAACTTTGTTGTTTTGAAAGTGATGGTATTATCTTTGGGAAAAGAGCTGCAAGGGGTTTGTAAATCTGGGTGTTAGTGCTTATAAAACTGAAGCCTTTCTTGTATTCTGGGTCATCTATAAAGATTAAAGGGACATTTTTCACCCGTAAATCCCAGGGAATGGTACCAGCTTTTAAATGCTCCAGTAGGAAATGTCCATGCAGCTCGGTTCGGATATGCTTCTTGTTTAAGCGAATTAGTTTTTCGGATTCGTTATGCTGCTTTGCTGTTGTACTTAATGTAATGGACAAGAAGGGAGAGGGTGTTGAAATTAAATTTTGAATGTTTGTTTCTTTGAATGATACTGTATCTTTTTCAGTCACATTCTTTAACAGGGAGGGTGGTGAGCCTACCTGTATGTGATTTAATAAATTAACTTTTTGTAATATGCAATGTTATTTGCTGTATCCTCGCGCTTAGTGCCCAGTCTTATAATCATTAACTTTCTAAACGTGGCAGTTCTAAAACAGTAACGTTAAATCCAACTTCACGGGTAAGGAGGATTTATCATTACCATTACAAAGATATAAAACTTAAAGGAGCTACTGCTTTGTGATCAGGAATTGCAACGTAAAAGTGCATAAAGGAATTCCCAATTCTAATCTATGAGAGGAGTAGGCTTCACAGTACTGATAAACAAATGTAGCTGTTTGTCACTATCAGGGCTTGCAAAACAGAAAACTACATGTCCTACTGTTTAGTTACAAAGCACCCTACCCTTAGGGCTACCAAGGGCCTACCTGAGGGTTGACTTATATGTAGTAAAAGGGGAGCTTACAGCTTGGCAAGTAGTGTTAAATGCCAAATCAAAGTGGTAGTAAACTGCACACACAAGCACTGTAATGGCAGGGCTGAGACATTTTTTAAATGCTACTTGTGTGGTTGGCACAATCAGTGCTGCAGGCCCACTACTAGCATGTGCCTTGCATGCTCTTGGTATATGTTATACCACTTTACAAGGAACTAAGTAGTAAATCAAACATGCCAATCATATATACACTAATTACACACATATTTTAGGGGAGAAGCAGACACACTTTAGCACTGGTCGGCAGTGGTAAAGTGCTCAGAGTCTTAAGGCCAACAAAATATACAGCCAAACATGGAGTCTCAAGCAAAACGTTTGGTGGCAGATCACCCTAAGACTGACAGGTCTAAACAAAGGTAATAAAATAGATTACAAATTTTACTGACTGATCTGTTTCATTGATCCACTGTGAAAATTCTTTGACACAATTGCAGAGAGGATACGGGCATGGGCAATTGACAACAACATCTTTACTGAAAGACTGTGAGGTTTTAGTTCTGGAATGAAGTACTGTGGGACAATGTTTAAATTTTCATTTCGTCATCAGTAAATGTGTCAATTCCTGAAATGTTCCTTACATCCCTCATTAATGCACTTCAAATCAGCTTTTGATAAGATCAAAATTTTGGTTGATTCTTTAGGACATGGGAGTTGAGTTTACAATTGTTTATTTCTTTGAAAGATTACATTTTAATCTACTTGCAAGTGTAAGGTATAGTGACAATGGAGGATTGACTAATGATTTTGCTTTAAGTAAGAGGTTCGACAAAGTTGTATTCTGGCTCCACAACTTTTCAATTTACACACTAATCAATTAGAAAATAATTTAAATGTACTTGAGCAAGAAACACCTAGAAAGATTAATATATCCATTCCGTTGCTGTAAGCTTATGATACAGTATGTGCAGTGTGTATATATGAATGTTATTGTTAAATTAATAAAAATAGTTAGAATGCATAATCTAATACCTGGTGATCCAAAGCTTACATGAACACAGCTTTATAAAAATTACAAATTCTAAATAAAAAAAATTAAGTATGGCGTATCATGTCGCAAGGACTTACAGATACATCAGTCTTCTGGACCAATCTGTATGCTCAGCAGTGGGGCATTGCTGGGGTGTGTCTCAAAACAGACGCAACTCCAGCAATGTGTCCTTTCATATGGGAAAAGCCCCATGTGAAAGCATCTACCAGCATCACCCTTACGCCTCCCATGAGGCAGGCGTACGTTTTTCACGCAACGACGTCCTACAAGTGGCACACTGAAATCATATACATTTCAATGCGCCACTTCTACGAGGCTTTGATGTGGGGGAACGCCCACCCTGCATACATTATACCTGATACAGGTATAATGTAGCTCAGGGGTTTATAAAGTGACACATCTGCTTAGATGCATCACTTTGTAAATAGGGCGCAACAGGGGGCATGTTTTACGCTGCCGATGAGTCACAAAAAATTACCCAACAGCAGCGCAAATCGGTCGCCTTGGCTCATAAATAAGGCCCTTTACTTTTTATGTCCACCAGCCGCCTTAATGACCCCTGATTGTTGATTAAAGAAAGCAAAGACAGAGAGGCCATGTTAGGAGTGAATACAGAGGATTTTGTAAAATGCTTTTCTTAAAGAAGGTTATCTGAGCCTTTGCAAAATGTTAAAAGGTCAACATATAACCAGTATTTTTCTTTGGGAAAGGTGGCAACCATCCTTGGAATTACAGAGGGCATTTCTTCATATGTGAGTACTGTATAGTGTTAATTCTGCAAAATCTGTTTGATGTTTGAAATGAACTGATAAAATTTGAGCATGATTTTTTTTATTGCAGTTTTTATGTGGCCTAATCTTTACTAGAAGGTAATGAAGCATTTTACATGAGCACCAACTACATTGCACAAGGACACATGAATTTATTATAGGCACAGAGAGATTATAATTTGCACAGAATCACAGGATGTTGTACTGATGCCAAGACTCAAACCAGAGGGCCTATTGACAATATTTTGACATAGGGCAGCACCGCACGCCTACTAGCTGCGCTGCCCTACATCAAAAGAAAGGGGTAGGAATGTGACGTACCTACAAGATACAGCATATTCCTGTCCTTTCTTCCAGCCCCAGCGCACAAACCGCAACCTTGTGCCAATGCTGGGTGTTGGTGTTGTTAGCAGGATTGTTTTCGGCAGGATGGAGCACCTTCCTGCACAAAACAATCAAAGGAGGCGTAGTCCTCTATGGGGCATATTTACAAACTCCCATCACCACCACAACATCTCTTTATAGGACATTATTGTGGTGATAAGCCTTCCTTATAAATAAGGCCCCCTTTTACGCTACACTTAACGTGAAAGAAGTGGGCAATGGGTGTTGCAGTAGGCTTTTTCACTGCAACACCCATTGATTTTGACATTGCCCCCTATTTACAAAAGCAGTGTAAATAAGAGGCAGTGCCAAAGTTAAGACCAGGGAAAAACTGTCTTGTCCATTACACATGGAAAATGCAAAATGCCTTGGATTGTTTATGTGTAGGAAGGTGACCCTTCCTGCACATAAACGTTCCATAAGAAATGACATTTTGTAACTTGAATGTGTGCTGCATTAAGCAGCACACATAGAGGTGACTAAATGGCATTTAAAGATTGTTTATGTGCAGGAAGGGACACCTTCCTGTACAAAAACAATCACCCTTTCTCTATGGTGCAAGGGTGCCTGCATTGGTGCAACACTGCTAAGTGTAGTGCAAGCTCGAGGGGAAACGCAAGGCTGCACCATATCTTTCTAAATATGGCGCAGCCTTGTGTTTCTTAAAGTGGCAGAGTAAGGCGTATCACTTCTTTGTAAATATCCCCCTCATATTCGGAGTGGGTCACAATCAGACCTACTACTTTATTATTCTTGAGGTATGTGATTGGAGGTCTTCTCAATGGTGAAGGCCGGACCGGTCAGCAGACCATATCAGTGATCGTCTTTCAGTAAAGCATTTTTTTTTTGTAATGTAGCCCAATTGTCTTAATAAAATGGACCACATTTAAAAAGCACATTTTTATTTATGTGGGAGTTGGCTGTGGTCCCTTGAACCACTGCCCACTCCCCAACAAACATTTTTCTTTTCTATAATTCACAAAGGAAAAGGGGTCCTAAAAGGACCCTTTCCCTTTGCCAAATGGGTTACCTGTCCAACTTTGGGCGGCTGTAAAACATCAGTGTTCTGCAACTGGATTTTAGTTGCAATAGACAAATGACACACAGGGGTATCTTTACAAGCCCCTATCACCACGGGAACGTCACTTTTTATGACGTTATTGTGGCGATATGGGCTTCGCCTTATTTACAAGGCAGCATTAAGCCACTTAACATGGCTTAACACTGCCTTGTAAATAAGGCACCCTTTCATGCTATACTTAGCATGAAAGGGGCAGGCAATTGGTGTTGTGGTGGGCATTTCACTGCGACACCCATTGATTTTGACTCTGCCCCATATTTACAAGGGGTCAGAAATATGGACCAGCGCCAAAATTAAGACCAGGGGAAACCTGGACTTACCCTGCTGAAACTAGGAGAAATTCTTTATTTCTCCTCATTTTTGCTGTTTCTATGTGTGCTGCATTGTGCAGCACACAGAGAAACAGCAAAACGCCAGTGATTGTTTATGTGCAGGAAGAAAAAACTTTGGGGCCTAAATATTTACACGCCCCTCCCGCCGCTGTTATGTCCCTTTTTTCCATATTAAAAGTGATGCGCCGGCGGCGCAAGCGGCTTGTAAATAAGCCCCTTTACTTTTTGTGTCCAACAGCTGCCTTAATGATCCCTGATTGATAATTAAAGAAAACAAAGACAGAAAGGCCATTTTAAGAATGAATACAGATGATTTCATAAAATGCTTTACTAAAGAAGGATGTCTGAGCCTTTGCAAAATATTAAAATGTTAACATATGACTAGTATTTTTCTTTGGCAAAGGTGGCAACCCTACGTGGAATTACAGAGGCCATTTCTTCATAAGTTTGTACTGTATGGTGTTAATTCTGCAAAATCCATTTTATGTTCTGTTTTGGAGCCACATTGCTGAAACAGCTTTGACATCCCTTGCTTAGAATTCACTAAGGTGGGTTATATTCTGCTATTGTATTCATGGATGGTAGGTTTGAGTTTCAATTTGTAGTGACTGAAGTGCCAATTAGAAGGTTATATTTAAATCTTTTTATTGAGTAAACAAAAACAAAGACAACAAAAACAAGAAACAACGTAATGCAGTGCAGTCTCAATAATTTCCCACATTCCCGGTGCAGGGTACAGTATTCGCAATTGCAATACATAGGATCAATAACTTAGTCTTGTGTCCAATTAAATCAGTTGTGGGCCATGCGTTATTCTTCTAAGTGTTCCGCCGACAGTGGGGAGGTGTTGTTGAATGGTGTGCATATCATCCCTCTACTTTCATTCCATGCACACCAGATTCTAGTCCATTTTTGTGGACAACCTCTGCTTTCGTTACCCTCTCCGCCAGCATGCACCAGTCCATATCAGACTCCCAGTCCCCGATTTTGGGCCTAGCTACCCTTCCATGATCTCGCTATGTTGTGTTTCGCAACCATGCAACCCAAGGAAACCCACACTCTCTTGGTTCTCGGTTGCATCCCAGTTATTAAGAATGCACAGGCGGGGTGAGACTTCCTAAGTTTTGTGACAGGTTGAAGACAACGCCGATGTGACTCTCCCCCAATATGTCTGAAGAATCGGGCATTCCCACCACTGATGTAGGTAGGTGCCAGTTTGACCACATCTCCTGGCTCAAGCAGTGAAGCTGAGGGTGCCCATTTTAAAAAGCAACTAGCTCGCGTAGTTTGCTCTGTGCAGGAGTTTAAGTTGGATACATTTAAAACGGGATCTGATCACCACCTCCCGGCGGGACACCAGAGCCTCTTGCCAATCTTCGTCCTTAATGTCCCCAACATCCTCCTCCAATTTTGCACAAGTTTTCCCCAGCATATCCGGTGTATTGTTTAGTATTTTTCTGTACATCAGTGAAATAGCCTTTTCCTGGAGGTATTCTTCTATAAGTCTATCATCTAGGGGTGGGGAGACCGGCAGATCATTACCATTGGGTATTGCCCCTTGCAGTGCATTACAGGATTGAGGAATCTAAAAGGTTATTTGTTATGTAATTCGTAATCCCTCTAGAGATCACTGAAGGGGACCACCCTGCCCACATGTCGCCAACCTCCAGAGACCGATCAAGCCCCATTTGTCAAATCCTGGGTATTTTGATAACACTCCCAACTGGTATGTGTCTGGCAATGGGGTGACTTGTGTGAACCTAGCTTTCCACCCCAAGGCCGTTGTCGCCATGTTATTAGTTGAAACTACAGTGGTCCCTAGGGAAATAGTGATATATGTACATAAATGAATATAGACCCAATCAGTACTATATTAGTAAAACTTGTCCAGCCGGACAGAGGTCTGATATGTAATATTTAGCAATTCTTTGAAATGTGTACAAACGAAAATACAGAGAGTGGGACACAGGCCTACATCCTACTACAGAAACAGAAGCAAACAGTTAGGAAACATTTAAGTGGGCTCAGGCAACGCTCATGGTTTGGTACAGAAAAAGATTCTCAATGGAATAAACAAATCGCAAGGAACACCTTTACATAGTCAATGAGAGTATTTCAGGTAATGTATAAGGTGTTTTATGGTGTTGGAAGCGTTTTGATCCATGTGAACAATGCGTGGATCATCATCAGGTCATTTAATTAAGCATGCCTGTGTATTATTGCCTCAAATAACTTTGTAGGGTTCAAGTTCCAGGATTGCGAGCCGGGCTCAGCTACATGGCGGTTCGGCGGTCCGCCGGCGGCGGGGAATAGAAGTTGCGCTGTTAGAGCCACAATCATGTGCTCACTGGAACGTCTATTTGCGTGAAGGGGTATACAACCATTACAACGCAATTTTTACCACGCAATACCATTACCACGCATCTTTTACCACGCCAATACTTTTACAACGCATACTTTTACAACGCAGACTATTACAACGCAAATACTATTACAACGCATGTATTTTACAACGCAATATTATTTTATTAATATTTTAATGTGTAATATTATTATTATTTATTTAAATTATAAAAAAAAAAATTATTAATAAAAATTATAATTTAATAATAATTAAAAACACAAGTATTAATAGTTTAATATATAATTTTATTAAAATATATAATAAATATATTATTAGAATTATATTAATATATTTAAATATTTAATAAATGAGTATTAATTTAAAAATTAAATATTAATAAATAATTATAAATTAATAATAATTAATTACTTATTTAATTTAATTAATATATATAATTAGTTATTACAATAATATATTTTAAAATTTAATACTCGAGTATTAACACAAGTATTAATAGTTTAATATATAATTTTATTAAAATATATAACAAATATATTATTATAATTATATTAATATATTTAAATATTTAATAAATGAGTATTAAATTAAAAATTAAATATTAATAAATAATTATAAATTAATAATAATTAATTAATTATTTAATTTAATTAATATATATAATTAGTTATTACAATAATATATTTTTAAAATTTTAAACTCGAGTATTAATTTTGCAAACATGTATTAAGTATTAATAATTTAATATATAATATTATTAAAATATATGATAAATATATTTTTCCAATATTTTTTAAATTATATTAATATATTTAAATATTTAATAAATGAGTATTAATTTAAAAAATACGTATTATTAATTTATTATAAATTAATATTAATTATTTAATTATTTAATTTATTTAATATATATAATTATTTATTACAAATTTAAATAAAAAATAAATCAATTAAAAATTAAATATTAATGATTTATTATTTAAATTAAATAAAATATATAATGAAAAAATTAATAATTATATTAATATATTTAAATATTTATTATTCGAGTATTAATTTTATAACCAAGTATTAAAAAAAATTATATTTGTTACCAATAATAAATTAATAAAAAATATTATTGATTTTAAATAATATATTTGATTTTTAAAATACTAAAGTATTAAGTATGGACATATGTATAAATTTATGTAATATTTATATTTATTTATTTATAATAAATTATTTAAATATTTTATATATCTTTACATGATTTAATTATTTTATTTTATATATCTTTACATGATTTAATTATTTTATTTATATATTTAGATATTATTTTATGTAATTAGTTATATATTATATTTATTTTATAAGGTAAAACAGTATTTGTAAAACATTTCAGTAAGAAATAAATTTATATATTTTGATATTATTTTATGTAATTAGTTATATATTATATTTATTTTATAAGCACGTAATTATAATTTTAAAAAAATTATTAATAATTGTAAAAATTGTATAACAAATAAATGTTTACATTTATAATAAAAAATTTATATATGTAACATTAAGCAAAATTTTATGATATTTTGACTTAAAATAAATTATTACTAATATATCAAAATTTTTGGTTCCCACGGTTTAACATTGATTTCTATGGAAGAAATTGTCCTTCATTTATTTCCATGACATAGGATATAGGTCCCGCGAAACAGATAAAGGATGATTAAATGAAGAGGATAGAGTGAGAAAAGAAAGAAAAAGAAGCAAGAAAACAGGTAAGGAGACATTATATTTAATATATATACATTTATTTTAATTAATAATAAATAGTTTAAATAAATATAAACAAACAACAGAGGCAGAAATTTATTTGTAAATATTTTATTTATAAAAATATATTTTTGAGTGAAAGTACTTTTTTTATTACATTTAATGCATATTTTTTGAAATTTTTGTAAAACACATAC
Organism: Lissotriton helveticus; assembly: GCF_964261635.1. Taxonomy (NCBI): domain Eukaryota; kingdom Metazoa; phylum Chordata; class Amphibia; order Caudata; family Salamandridae; genus Lissotriton; species Lissotriton helveticus. The sequence continues at coordinate 199,281,086 of NC_136057.1, read as the reverse complement.
AATTTATTAATAATAAAATAAACTTTTTACATTTTGTAAATAAAGTAGTCCTTTGTTGATCGTTGTATCCAGCCATGACGTCACGCCGTTGAAACACGCGTTGGCGGCCATTTTGAGGAGCATCGTTGATGGAAGCAGCAGGAAGCTGATCTGCGTCCAGGTAGGAAACTTTTTAAAGTTTATATTAAATTAAAATAATTATAATCGAATACATTTATTGTACGGGAAGAATAAGTCGAGGTTGTTCTTTAAAAAAAAATATATTTTCTGTAAATAATGCATGTCGCTAAACATATAACGATAATATGTCTAAGTCGGGTTCCGTGTTAACTAAAACGATAGGTATATTAAGTACATTACATTGTACATATGTAAATAGATGTTTAATTTTATGCAACTTGTATATGCTTACATTTTATGCTGCATTTATTTTGTGATCAAATGTTTGTATAAAAATGCATTTTTGATTGCACTAAAACATTTCGGAAAATGATATAAAGTAAATAGAGGTTAATTTATTGTTTTGTAAAGCTTCATTTACAAAATATGAATGAATTTTTTTTCATTTAGGCAAATGGATTGTGTATTTTCTTCGTGTTTTTGGAAAAAGGAAAAATAGATTAGTAAATGTTTTTGGCATTTGGTTGATTTCGGTGCTTGAAATTGGAAGATAGTAAGTTATGTTTTATTTATGGAGAGCGTTTATGCTTGATTTATTTCACGATATGTTATTATGAGAATGAGATTGACTTTGAGAAATATGTGTCTGTGATTTCATATGTGCTTTGAAAATTTTATTGATTTCAGATAATGCTTGAATTATTTCACGATATGTTGTTATTAGAATGAGATTGCTTTTGAGAAATATGTCTGTGATTTCATATGTGCTTTGAAAATGTTAATGATTTAAGATAATATTTGTTAAATATTATGCATAATAATAGTTGGATAATGCGATAATATTTGAAATTAATAAAACAACTGAATACAATAGCATAATATGTGTATAATTGGTTAGAAAAATTGTATTTTTTAAGTTAAAAAAACAATAGCAATCTGTAGAGGAAAAAATGTGTAGCCAATATTAGAAAAAAATGCCGTTCCTAATTTTGCGATTAATTTAATATAAAAAAATTATTAACCATATAATCCATTTGCCATTATAAAAATATCTTTGTAGAAGCTTTATAAAAACAATTTATTAAGAAATAGGAAGGAAAAGAAGAGTTTATAAAATTTTATCAAGAATGCATTTTTAAAAAAATCGATTTGGAAAAAAAAATTTCTTTCCAAAATAAATGGAATCTTCACTAAATACAAAAAAAACACTCTAAATAATGTAATTAAAGAGTGTACACAAACATTAGGAATAGAAAGAACACCGACTTCATTTTGAAAAAAATAATTGATTTAAAAAATAAAAAGCCAATTTCTAATTTAAAGAGGAAATAATTTTGGAGCAAAGCAGGAAAGTAATTCTTTAATAATAACTAAAAAGAGAGAATGTTTGCAAGGTTTTCCAAGTAATCCAAAGCCACGCACAACGAAAACTGTTGCAGTACCGCCAATAGTCGTTCAGACATTTCCTTTGTTTTTAGAGTAATCCGTGAGTTTAGTTTACCTGTGAGAGTTTGAGAAATTCTCATTTCTTGGAAACTTTGCTCCTTCTTCAAAGTTTCCAAAAAAGAGTAGAAATTAGGATGATGTTTGCCAATTAAATGATTGAAGGAGTTATGCCATCCCTCTATGTAAGCAACTCGAATAACAGTTCCACCACTCCACATGAAACCGTGGCTTCCTCCTGCGACCCGATCTGCTTAGGTGTCCAATCCATGTGTCTTCCATATAATTTAGAATAGGTGCCAATAATTCTTCATTTCTTAAATAATAATCAGATTCTATAATGGCAGTGTAGTATTCGTCTACACTTTCGGGAGGGACAAAACAAAGTGCAGTTAATTTTTTAATTTCGACTTGTAGTTTGCTGTTTGATGAATATTCTGTAACAAGGGGTGTTTTTTGTACTTTACGCCAGAATGCCTGGGAGAAATGGAAAAAACACCCCTGAATTTGGGTATCCGTGTACATTTTGGAGCTCACATTGATCATGCTCAATTCAAAATCAATTATTATTTTCCTAGGACTTTGGTGAGTTTTGGATTTTATAACAGACAAAAATTCTGTGTATGTTGCAGAAGTTTTATCAGGCAGCAAACTATACACTAGGGGTATTACACTATTATTAATTTTAGCATGTATTGTATAAATTTGGGTGAATGGATGGGGTGTGCTTTTAAACGTCCCATCCATCATCCAAATTTCACTGCTTTCTAGTTTCACAAGGTTACGGGGAGTACTAAATATTAATATACGCTTCTGAGGGTTTTCATTGTCGTGCAAAAGGAAAGATTCATCAGAAAAAGAAATAGTAAGCTCATGAGGTATAACTATGTCTGAAAAGGTATGTGGTGTATTAGTTTGGGTATTACTTGCCTGCTTTTGTCGTTGAATTATTCTACGCAAATTGTGGATTGTAGGCATATTACTTGCTATATGTGTAGGGACATGTTGAGCAAGCTTTCTTAAAATTGTTCCTGTGGAATCATTGGAGGTGCTTGCCAATACTTTCATCTCATTCACCGTTTCCCTTACATCAACCTCCGTTGCAGAGGCAGAGTGGTTGTGGTCTGTTGTTTTTACAATAATATCATCAACCGTTACCGCTCTGCCACTGCAACGGGTTGAAAAGTAATTCACGCACCTCCAATGATTCCTTGTTAAACTTATTCTTTCCCTACAATAAATGTATCCTCCATGATTTAAGAGTCTGTTTCCTTTTCTGGACATTATAAAATTGGCTGTTGGATGAGTAGTCATGTTCTAAAAGAGAAAAAAAAGAGTTTTTATGAATGATTAGAGATTGTTACTAATTTATAAATGCATTATTTACTCAGTGTTACAATATTTACTTATTTATTTGTAAGATTAAAGAATATCATAAATGTTGCATTTTTCAAAAAAATGGAATAGTATCAAATACATATACACTTTTAAACAGTTTAATGACTGCATTCTTTACTTGAGTATTAATAGTAAGTCATAGCCTCAGACAAACAAGCACTTTCCCCACTGCAGCACTTATCTGGAGTTGGAATAGTAATTAATACCCTTACACTATCCAGCACTTTACCTACTGCAGCACTTAAATGGAGTTGAAATATTAATTAATAACCTAACACTATCCAAAAATTTAACCACTGCAGCACTTAACTGGTGTTGGAATAGTAATTAATACCCTTACACTATTCAGCACTTTACCTACTGCAGCACTTAACTGGAGTTGTAATAGTAATTAATAACACACACTATCCAACACTTTCCACACTGCAGCACTTACCTGGTGTTGGAATAGTATTTAATAACCTCACACTATCCAGCAATATCCCCACTGCTGCACTTAATTGAAGTTGGAATAGTAATTAATACTCTTACACTATCCAACACTTTCCCTACTGCAGCACTTACCTGGAGTTGGAATAGTAATTAATACTCTTACACTATCAAGCACTTTACCTACTGCTGCATTTAACTGGAGTTGGAATAGTAATTAATAACCTCACACTATCCAGCATTTTCCCTACTGCAGCACTTACCTGGAGTTGGAATACTAATTAATACTCTTACATTATCCAGCACTTTCCCTACTGAAGCACTTACCTGGAGTTGGAATAGTAATTAATACCCTTACACTATCCAGCACTTTACCTACTGCAGCACTTAACTGGATTTGGAATAGTAATTAATAATCTCACACTATCCAGCACTTTCCCTACTGCAGCACTTACCTGGAGTTGGAATAGTAATTAATACCCTTACACTATCCAGCACTTTACCTACTGCAGCACTTAACTGGATTTGGAATAGTAATTAATAATCTCACACTATCCAGCACTTTCCCTACTGCAGCACTTACCTGGAGTTGGAATAGTAATTAATACCCTTACACTATCCAGCACTTTACCTACTGCAGCACTTAACTGGAGTTGGAATAGTAATTAATAATCTCACACTATCCAGCACTTTCCCTACTACAGCATTTAACTGGTGTTGGAATAGTAAATAATACCATTACAAAATACAGCACTTTAACTAGGATAGCACTTCAAGAATTGATTTACCTTATTGGTATCTGTTTCTTTGTGATGAAAAATGTAATCAGATTCTTCTTTGGTTGGTTGATATCTGTTTGGCGGAATATAAGTTGGTTTCTTTTTCTAAAAAAAAAAGGGAAAGAAATGTTGTTTATTATTATTCAGTTATTGACTTGGTTTGTAAAAAATTGTGTGTCTTCAATTGAAAATGAAAAAATAATCATCTTTGCAATTGTACAATATTTCAAAGTATAATAGTGGCAAATTGACATGTTTCAAATATCTGGCACTTTCTCAGATGCAGCACTTACCTGAAGTTGGAATAGTAATTAATACTCTTAGACTTAACCTCACACTATCCAGCACTTTACCTACTGCAGCACTTAACTGGAGTTGGAATAGTAATTAATAATCTAACACTATCCAGCACTTTCCCTACTGCAGCACTTACCTGGAATTGGAATAGTAATTAATACACTTACACTATCCAACACTTTACCTACTGCAGCACTTAACTGGAGTTGGAATAGTAATTAATAATCTCACACTATCCAGCACTTTCCCTACTGCAGCACTTACCTGGAGTTGGAATAGTAATTAATACCCTTACACTATCCAGCACTTTACCTACTGCAGCACTTAACTGGAGTTGGAATAGTAATTAATAATATCACACTATCCAGCACTTTCTCTATTATTGCACTTAATTGGTGTTGGAATAATAATTAATACACTTACACTATCCAGCACTTTCCCCATAGCAGCACTTACCTGGTGTTGGAATAGTAATTAATAACCTCACACTATCCAGCACTTTACCTACTGCAGCACTTATCTGGAGTTGGAATAGTAAATAATACCCTTACACTATCCAGCACTTTCCCTACTGCAGCACTTACCTGGAGTTGGAATAGTAATTAATACCCTTACACTATCCAGCACTTTACCTACTGCAGCACTTAACTGGAGTTGGAATAGTAATTAATAATCTCACACTATCCAGCACTTTCTCTACTGCAGCACTTAACTGGTGTTGGAATAGTAAATAATACCATTACAAAATACAGCACTTTAACTAGGATAGCACTTCAAGAATTGATTTACCTTATTTGTATCTGTTTCTTTGTGATGAAAAATGTACTCAGATTCTTCTTTGGTTGGTTGATATCTCTTTGGCGGAATATAAGTTGGTTTCTTTTTCTAAAAAAAAAAGGGAAAGAAATGTTGTTTATTATTATTCAGTTATTGACTTGGTTTGTAAAAAATTGTGTCTGTTCTTTTGAAAATGAAATATAATTCTTCTTTGCAATTGTACAATATTTCAAAGTATAATAGTGGCAAATTGACATGTTTGAAATATTTGGCACTTTCTCAGATGCAGAACTTACCTGAAGTTGGAATAGTAATTAATACTCTTACACTTAACCTCACACTATCCAGCACTTTACCTACTGCAGCACTTAACTGGAGTTGGAATAGTAATTAATAACCTCACACTATCCAGCACTTTCCCTACTGCAGCACTTACCTGGAGTTGGAATAGTAATTAATTACAACACACTATCCAGCACTTTCCCTACTGCAGCACTTAATTGGTGTTGGAATAGTAATTAATACACTTACACTATCCAGCACTTTTCCCACAGCAGCAATTACCTGGTGTTAGAATAGTAATTAATACTCTTACACTATCCACCATTTTCGCCACTGCAGCACTTATCTGGAGTTGGAATAATAATTAATACACTTACACTATCCAGCACTTTCCCTACTGCAGCACTTAAATGGAGTTGGAATAGTAATTAATAACCTCACACTATCCACCACTTTACCTACTGCTGCACTTACCTGGTGTTGGAATAGTAAATAATACCCTTACACTATCCAGCACTTTTCCTACTGCAGCACTTAAATGGAGTTGGAATAGTAATTAATAACCTCACACTATCCAGCACTTTACCTACTGCTGCACTTATCTGGAGTTGGAATAGTAAATAATAACCTCACACTATCCAGCAATTTCCCTACTGCAGCACTTAAATGGAGTTGGAATAGTAATTAATAACCTCACACTATCCACCACTTTACCTACTGCTGCACTTACCTGGTGTTGGAATAGTAAATAATACCCTTACACTATCCAGCACTTTACCTACTGCAGCACTTAACTGGAGTTGGAATAGTAATTAATAACCTCACACTATCCAGCACTTTACCTACTGCTGCACTTATCTGGAGTTGGAATAGTAAATAATACACTTACACTATCCAGCACTTTCTCTACTGCAGCACTTAACTGGTGTTGGAATAGTAAATAATACCATTACAAAATACAGCACTTTAACTAGGATAGCACTTCAAGAATTGATTTACCTTATTTGTATCTGTTTCTTTGTGATGAAAAATGTACTCAGATTCTTCTTTGGTTGGTTGATATCTCTTTGGCGGAATATAAGTTGGTTTCTTTTTCTAAAAAAAAAAGGGAAAGAAATGTTGTTTATTATTATTCAGTTATTGACTTGGTTTGTAAAAAATTGTGTCTGTTCTTTTGAAAATGAAATATAATTCTTCTTTGCAATTGTACAATATTTCAAAGTATAATAGTGGCAAATTGACATGTTTGAAATATCTGGCACTTTCTCAGATGCAGAACTTACCTGAAGTTGGAATAGTAATTAATACTCTTACACTTAACCTCACACTATCCAGCACTTTACCTACTGCAGCACTTAACTGGAGTTGGAATAGTAATTAATAACCTCACACTATCCAGCACTTTCCCTACTGCAGCACTTACCTGGAGTTGGAATAGTAATTAATTACAACACACTATCCAGCACTTTCCCTACTGCAGCACTTAATTGGTGTTGGAATAGTAATTAATACACTTACACTATCCAGCACTTTTCCCACAGCAGCAATTACCTGGTGTTGGAATAGTAATTAATACTCTTACACTATCCACCATTTTCGCCACTGCAGCACTTATCTGGAGTTGGAATAATAATTAATACACTTACACTATCCAGCACTTTCCCTACTGCAGCACTTAAATGGAGTTGGAATAGTAATTAATAACCTCACACTATCCACCACTTTACCTACTGCTGCACTTACCTGGTGTTGGAATAGTAAATAATACCCTTACACTATCCAGCACTTTTCCTACTGCAGCACTTAAATGGAGTTGGAATAGTAATTAATAACCTCACACTATCCAGCACTTTACCTACTGCTGCACTTATCTGGAGTTGGAATAGTAAATAATACCCTTACACTATCCAGCACTTTCCCTACTGCAGCACTTACCTGGAGTTGGAATAGTAATTAATACCCTTACACTATCCAACAATTCCCCACTGCTACACTTACCTGGAATTGGAATATTAAATAATACCCTTACTATATCCAGCACTTTACCCACTGTTGCACTTAATAATAGTTGAAATAGTAATCAATAACCTAACACTATTCAACATTTTCTCTACTGCAGCACTTTCCTGGTGTTTGATTAGTAAATAATAAAATTACAAAATCAAGTACTTTAACTACAATAGCACTTAAAGAAATAATTTACCTTATTTGTATCTGTTTCTTTGTGATGAAAAATGAACTCAGATTCTTCTTTGGTTGGTGGAATATAAGTTGGATTCTTTTTATAAAATAAGGGAGAGAAATGTTAATGAAAAATATTAATATATTGTATAGGTATTTAAAATATTATGTATGTCATTTTGAAAAAGAAAAATAATTATTGGTTGCAAATGTATAACATACATATAACAGGTAATGCACAGGCATAAGCTGAATAAAATCCCATAATAAATGGAGCAGATACAGCACAGGTAGCAGCAGTACAAGATTCCCTCACACACAGAGCAGGTACAACATACGCAATAGCAGTGAAAGCTTCACTCACACACAGAGTAGGTACAGCACAGGAAACAGCAGTGCAAGCTTCCTTAACATATAGAACAGGTAAATCACAGACATCAGCAATACAAGATTCTATTACACATAGAACAGGTACAGCATACAAAGCAGCAGTGCAAGCTTCTCTCATACACGGAGCAGGTGCAGTATAGGGAAGAGTAGAGCAAGCTTCCTTCACACATATATCATGAACAGCATAGGCAAGAATAGTGCAAGCTTCCTTTAGAAATAGAACAGGTATATCACAGGCAGCAGTAGTGCAAGCTTCCTATAAAAATAGAAAAGGTACAGCACAAGAAACAGTAGTGAAAGCTTAACTTATATACAGAGCAGGTACAGCAAACATAACAATACTGAAAGCTTTCTTTACACACGGAGCAAGTACACCATAGAAAACAGTAGCGCAAGTTTCTCTCACGCATGGATCAAAAAAAATACAGGTAGCAACAATAAAAGCTTCATACACACATAGAATAGGTACAGCACAGGTAGCAGCGAACTTATGTCACGCATAAAAGAAACAAAACACATACATTCAGTACTGCGCAGGCAGCATCATTGCAAGCTTATCTCACGCATGGAGCAGGTACAGCACAGATAGTAACAGTGAAAGATTACAACACATATAGGATAGGTACAGCAAAGGTAGCAACAGTGCAAGTTTATTTCACGCATGGAGCATATACAGCACCAACATATGTATATACCACATATGATAAATTTTTACTTATTTTACATTAAAAAATTTAAAACGCTATTAATAAATCTGATTACTCACATAGTATTAAATATTAATACAATAAAATATTTTTATTTTTACCTTATAAGGTGAAAACCTTGAGAAAGTCGATGTTTGAATAACAATATATTTTCGATAAAATATTGTACCTAAATAAAATTTGAAAAATATTTTAATTATTAATTTTATTTGCATTTTACAAAATCACAAATTATGAATAATAATAAATATTTTTTACCTCGTAATTTATTTAGCACAGTTTGGTAGCTGTAATTCTTAGCGTCACTGTTTTAAGTTGTTCTATTAATGGAAAAAATAAAGTGTGAGGAAAAATTTTAGAACTTAAATAAATAATATTAATTTTGAGTAATTCTATTACTAATTGCTTGAATATATTGTTAGCTATTTCAATTACTTACTTAGAATAGAACAAATGTACTCCGAAGATTTGATTTCTATTTTGAAGAGGTGAAAAGGTGAGAGAGTCAGATTTACCGTCTGGTCACTCTGATAGTTGCGGATCAACTGATCTTAAAATGGTGTCTGTCTCATATTTATATGTATTGGGTTATTCTGTCAGTTTTTTTATATAAACACAACGTTGTAATGTAAAAATTAAACTAAATAAATTACTGTGTAAACATATAATTGTAATTATGATTTTAAGAAACGTAAATCGGGTTATTTCTGTCGTTTTGGCATCCATTTTGTAAGTACTGTTATGATGTTATTGTCATTGAAATTGTTGTAGGACTACTTTTTCATTAACTTACTTAAAATGGCGATAGCTTTTCGAAACGTAAACAATGAAATATGGTAACCTAATTATTATTACTCTTCTTAAATCGAAAAGTTTAAATGAATATATTAATTATTTTATTTCAACATGCGTCATTTTAGTAATAAAATATATCATTTTGTAGAAATGAGTAATGAAATATATTATGCTTTTGAATAATCAAGTATTATTTTTATAGTCGATTTAAAAATATGCAAAAAATACATATAGATAAATTATTTCAATTTTTTAATTTCATATTTTAAAGCATTTACCAACACAAAACATATACTTAGTGTATTTGATCAATCTATATTTCTATTTATTTAAATTATGTAAATTATTTAAATTTATGTAATTTAATATATTTTAATTAAAAAAATTTAATATAATGTTAATTAATTTTAAAAATCAAATATAAAATTTTATTAAAATATATACTAAATATATTGTTATAATTATATTAATATATTTAAATATTTAATAAATGAGTATTAATTTAAAAATTAATTATTAATAATCAATGTATATTTCTATTTATTTAAATTATGTAAATTATTTAAATTTATGTAATTTAATATATTTTAATTTAATTAATTTAATATAATGTAAATTATTTTTATATTTAAATATATAATTTTTAAATATTTGAATATTAATTTTAATACTCGAGTATTAATTTTAATACTCGAGTATTAATTTGCATATATTACACATTTTTTGTCTTATATTTTGTAGTTTAATCAACATTTTTTAAATTACTTCCCCACCCAAAACCCCTATTTTCCCTACATCCCGTCCCAGTGGTTATTGTACTTAAAAAAAAATATATTATATTTAATTTGCGTTGTAATAGTATGCGTTTTATTAGTATTCGTTGTAATAGTACTTTTTTTAATAATACACTATATTGCGTTGTAAAAGTACTCGTTGTAATAACATGCGTTGTAATAGTATTAGCGTGGTAAAAAATGCGTGCTAAAAGTATGCGTGCTAAAAATATGCGTTGTAACGTCATATATCCGCGTGAAGGTCCTTCAAGTGCTTGATAAGAAGATTATGGGGCGAGGCGAGAGCCACAGACGTGTGCTCTGGCGGTGCAATGGTCTAGTTCTGTGTGCCTCGCAGAGCTGTGCAGGGGGTCGGTTCCAGTGATGCCATATAGCAATTTTGGTGGAAGTTGGAGTGTATTTTGGTGCATATTTCACCCCTCCATAAATCGCTCTGGGGTAATTGCCAGCGAGCATATTGGGCCCGATTCACAGAATGAACTTAAGACCCCATCCTAAACTTACTACTATTTTGGTCTTCACAGAATGCACTTACTACTTTTGGCCTTCACAGAATGAACTTACTACTTTTGGTATTCACAGAAGTTAGGATTTTGTCTTAAGTTTGTCTTAAGACAAACTTAAGACAGACTTAAGACAGACTTAAGACAGACTTAAGACAAAATCCTAACTTCTGTGAATACCAAAAGTAGTAAGTTAATTCTGTGAATGCCAAAAGTAGTAAGTGCATTCTGTTAATACCAAAATAGTAGTAAGTTTAGGATTGAGTCTTAAGTTCATTCTGTGTATCGGGCCCATTGAGTCTATCTTTTCTGTAAGTGCTGGGACCAAATAGGGACCAAATAGGGTGTGTTCCGCAGGACATAGATAAAGCGGGGCAGTGCCATCATTTTATAGAGGGCGACCGTGCCCAAAAGGGTAAGGGGCAGGGTCTTCCAATGTTGCACATTGGCATGGAAGCGACGCAGGGGAGGAGCCAAATTGTGCTCATAGAATGCTGTTGGGTTAGTCGTGGCATATATTCCCAGGTACAAGAAACCGTCTGTAACTATCTTGGCCCCACTTCCCCGAGGCAGGGTTGGCCGTTCCCGCTTAGGACGTATATCAGTGACTTGTTCCAGTTAATGAACACGATGAATAGAAATGCTGGGTCTGCCTAAATAAAGCAAAATATCGTCAGCATACAGGGAGATTTATCTACCCAGTCCGCTGTCCAGTTGAGGCCTCTAATGAGAGGGTCCCCCTGATCCAGATCGCCATAGGTTCCAGAGCCAAAGCAAAAAACAAGGGGAAAGTGGACATCCCTGACTCATTCCCTTCTGCGATGTGAAAGTTGTTGACAGCCCTACATTAACTGTAATTCGGGCCAGTGGTTTCGAATAAAGGCGACGCACCCAGGATAGAAATCTCTCCTCAAATCCGTATCTTTCAAGTGCGGCAAATAAAAAGGGCCACTCGATCATGTCCCGAAACATGATCATCGCATATTCTCGAATTGTAGCTGCCCTACCCAAGACACTATGGAGGCGCCGAAGGTTCAGGGTGGTATTTCTAGCTGGCATAAAAACAGATTGATCCGGGTAGATCAGTTTATGGAGGAGAGGTGAGAGACACATTGTCAGGGTTTTGGCAAGTATTTTGACTTCTGGGTCCAGGAGGGAGATAGGCCTGCATGAGCCATAGTGCTCGGGGGGTTTGCCCTTTTTGTGTATCACAACAATGTTGGCCAATCTCTGCGTTTCTGGCAAGACACACCTCTGCACACTTACCTCATTTTTTAGGGCAGAGTATAAATCCTTAATATCTTGTGGCTCCAGGACAGGCAATCTCAGGGTGGCCAGCAACTCTTTCGCATCTGTATGGGTGGAGGCCTGGGTGGAAGTATAGACTTGTGTGAAGTGGTAAGTGAACGCCTCCGCAATCCCAGATCTATCCCATAATCCCGTACCATCTTGAAGTGCAATCTCAGCCCTCCACCTATTGACGTTTTTTTGCTTTTTTAACCAAGCTAGTAATTTGCTCGCCTTGTCGCCAATGTCATATATGCGGTGCTGTGTGGCCCGAAAATGGGCTTCAGCTGCATCTTCAGGAATTTTGCTATACTCACTTTGTTTCATGAGCAACTTATGTTTGGTGTCTGGAGCATCTGACACTATGGGCCAGATTCACAGAACTAACTTAAGACAAAATCCTAAACTTACTACTATTTTGATATTCACAGAATGCATTTACTACTTTTGGCATTCACAGAATGAACTTACTACTTTTGGTATTTACAGAAGTTAGGATTTTGTCTTAAGTTTGTCTGAAGACAAACTTAAGACAGGCTTAAGACAGACTTAAGACAGACTTAAGACAAAATCCTAACTTCTGTGAATACCAAAAGTAGTAAGTTCATTCTGTGAATACCAAAAGTAGTAAGTGCATTCTGTGAATACCAAAATAGTAGTAAGTTTAGGATTGAGTCTTAAGTTCATTCTGTGAATCGGGCCCTATGAGGCTGCTTTAGAGAAGGGCAATCTCGCCCTCTATCTTTTGTAATTGCTGCCTTTTCTCCTTCCTGTGTCCCACTATTGCTGCCACCCCGCTGCACCTCACTATCGTCTTGTACGCCTCCCACAATACTATGTCCGAGTCTACTGATACATCATTCTCGGTGAAGAATTTGTTTGTCGTCTCAGTGAACTTATCTCTAATTGCTGGCACCCATGAGGCACCAAGGGTTGATAACCATTTCGTGGCATGTGGGGGAGAAGGCACCCCCATAGTTCGTTACTAGTGGAGAATGATCAGAGATGCCCCTAGGAAGAAAGGAGACCTCCCCACACATAGGGAGCTGGCAGGGTTTGCAGAAGATATAATCAATTCGGGACATGCTACCATGCACCCCGGATCGAAATGTGTACTGCCTGGTCGTGGGGTTACAGACTCTCCAGACATCTATCAGTCCCATGGCCCAAGGAAATTCGCTAGTGTCCTTCCATGCGCCTCGCCCCGTCTGGGAGGCCTCCTGTCTAGTTCTCCATTAAGGGCTGCTTTAGCATGCCCCCTCAACAGTAGCTCACCCTCGGGTAGGTTTAATATGTGGGAGACGAGGTCAGCCAATGTCGTGGAGTGTAATCTGGGAGGCACGTAAAGTGATGTTACATTGATGGACCTACCCACTCAATGGCCCGAACTGTGACAAATTACGCGTGAGGATACCCACCCCTCTAGAGCCTTTCGCATTACCCAAATGGGCCACCAGTTTATATCCCCATCTATTGTGTGCACATTAAGAGGACCCTTGCATATGAATTTCTTGTAATAGCACCACATCCGTGGCCTGCCGTTTCAGATATTGCAAAACTATTCCCCGTTTAATTCCGTCCCCCAAGCCATTTACGTTCCACAAAAGTAATTTAAGACGGCTCAATAATGGAGCTGTGTCGTGATTGTCACCCTTTTAATCGTTGTGACTGGGGCCATCTATGACAGAAGATCGCAAGGATGTAACATTGAGGATCCACAATCCTACAACCACTTGTCGAGCACATCTTGGACACTTTGGGCCTCATTTATGAAGGCCTTGCGCCGCGGGTACATCACTTTTTCCCATGTTAAAAGGGACACACCGGCGGCGCAAGACCTTCATAAATAAGGGCCTTTGAGTTTGAACCTGTTCCACATTGATCGTTTTCCTACATGACTATCAGTCCTCATGCTCCGGAGAGAACGCTATTTTCAAAGCTGCACCATAAAGACAAAATCAGGGGCAGATTTACAACCCACCGTGCGACACTTTTGCGCTGCTGTTGCGTCCCTCTTGTGATGCAGCAGCAGCATAAAAAATGTGGCCAATTTTCAATGTGACGCATCTAGTGAGATGTGTCACTTTGTAAAGTCCTGCGTCACATTATACCTGCGTTAGGTATAATGTATGCAAGGTGGGCGTTCCCACTCAGGAAAGCCTTGTAAAGGCGACGCAGTGATATCTACAAGATTTCACTGTGACACTTCTAGGATGCCTTACGCCTGCTTGAAGCAAGCGTAAGGATTGACGCAGTGTAGTGGGAATCAGCCTCAAAATGCTTTGCTGGATTTACGTGGTGGTCTGCGACATAACTCCATCAATGCATGACTTTTTTCCCCAACAGATGCATCAGAATTTCTGACACATCTGTCAATCCTTGCGCCATGGTGCGCCGTATTGTAAATACGGTGCATCCATGGTGGTGCAAGGGTTTCTCAGGGTGGCGCATGGAAAATGACACATCTCTATAGATGTGTTACTTTCTTGTAATTCTGCCCCTCAATCTATAACTACCCTGTCTGAAACACCCCGATCCCTCCCCCCTCCCTGCCTCCCTGCATCATGAACTTAAAACTGCCCACCCCCCAATTTTGCAGAGTGCCTGTGTACCCTTGTCCAGTGAACTTTGTGAAGGGGATTCTACACAGCCGGGAATTTTCCCAACAAGAAAACCAAATATCCCCATATTCTCAACTATACGAGCCTATGATGTAACTTTATGTGAACGTTAGTCAATATCTGTTGTCTGACATATAGAGCATATATAAACTGTCCCATCCCCCCTGGCGACATTGAAAGCTGGACAGTGTGGCATAGCCCTATCAGACCTGTTCCCACCAAATGTACATACTTAACAGTGTTCAACATGTCCAGCGTGCTATATTCACCCAGGTCTCGTTAGATTAGCCCCACACTTGTTGCGCCGCTAGCAGTTGGTATCACCTCTCAGTTCGAGGACAGGTTTGCATTTTAGTGTGAGCAAAGTCTCAAATGCCCTCCTCAAGGTCGGAGCTGTCTTGGCGACTCTCGTGGCCTTGCAACAAACATCTTGGAGGATTATGTTTCTGAGAGCCGGGAGTTCTCCATCCTTCCAACCATTCCCAGGTTTCCTCCGGGGTCTAAAAGAACCAGGACTTCCCTTCCGCCAGCACCCGTAGCCTGGCCAAAAAGAACATTGCTTACTTCAAGTTCTTGTGCCGGAGCCCCACGTCACCTCCAGAAAGGACCTATGCATCTTTTGCGCTTTTTAGGATAAAGTCCAAGAAGAATGTAATCGTCGTGTTTTCGAACTTGAGTGGAGGGGCAGTGTGCGCCGTTTGAAGGATAATGGGCCAGATTCACAGAACTAACTTAAGACAAAATCCTAAACTTACTACTCTTGGTATTCACAGAAGTTAGGATTTTGTCTTAAGTTTGTCTTAAGACAGACTTAAGGTAGGATTTTGTCTTAAAACTGTCTTAAGTCTGTCTTAAGACAAAATCCTAACTTCTGTGAATACCAAAAGTAGTAAGTTTAGGATTTTGTCTTAAGTTAGTTCTGTGAATCGGGCCCAATGTCTCTATCTCAGTAATTGAATATTCAAGCCAAGATGAGACGCGGAGGGGCACCCGGTTTCGGGGGTCCTCCGGGCACTCTATAATCACGCGTTCAACTGAAAAATATTTTGAAAGAGTCCGGGGTTGTAGATGCTTTTGAATCAAGTCTTCCACAAAGAGGTCCGTTTTCTGCCCCACCGCTGTCTCGGGGACCCCCGTAGTGAGCACATTATTTCTGCATGCGTGCCCTTCATAGTCGTCAGGTTTCACCTCCAGGTCCAAAAATTTGAGCCTGGAGCCCTTTGATGGCTGTCTCCAGCGTTGTTGCTGATTTTTGGAGCGTCGACACCGAGTCCTCGGCCGCTTTCACCCTTTCTCACAGATTGCACAGGTCTGCATGCATGAGGGTTACCTCGGCTGTTACTGTGTCAATTTTATGTTCCAGCGCCGAGCCAACCCCCTGTACAGCTTCCATTACGTCCGCAAGGGTCTGGCCCCTTCCTCCAATTGTTGCTTCGGGCCTTGCGCCGCAGCTCTCTCCTCTGAATTGTCGGCTGTGGACTGTGCAAATGTATCTAGCTTTGTCTGGTGGTTCTGCTTAGTCCCTCTCACGGTAGACATGATGGCAAAGTCGTTGCCTTGAACTAGCCCCCATGGAACTTGAAGAGTGGAGGCCGCTGGGGTGAGGTTTCGGGCCCGGCACCTTTACAGTGTTGGAGCAAACACTCCACTTAATTGTATTGACAGCCAGTCACTTAGGGGCATATTACCAACGACTAGCGATAATTTTTGTCTCTAACTTGTTTAGAGACAAAAATTATCGCCGCACATCGGCAATTTTTATCGCAGATAAACCATGCTATTAGCAAGGTTTATCGCAAATGCGATAAAAAACGGCCGCAATGCATGAATATCGCTGAAAAGTCAGCGATATTCATGCATTATCGAGCAAATGCTCTTAGCCATGTTATCCACCTCCCATTGGATAACATGGTGAAGAACTGCTCAGGGCAGGTGTTAGCTTTTGGAGATATTCGCGCTTAGCGCGAATATCTCCAAAAGTTGGTAATAGGAGATAGCGATGCTAGCGACTGTTTCCAGTTGCTAACATCTTGGCACGCCCACTTTGCATGTCATTAGTGATAAATATCACTGACATGCAAAGCGGGGCCCAAGATGGTCGCTATCTCCTATTAGCTGTCACTAACTGGTGTTAGCGACAGCTTGGTAATAGGGAGATAATTTTATCTCCGCTTTCTTGGCTTTTAAAGCCAAAAAAGCGGCGATAAACCCCCTTGATAATATGCCCCTTAGTTCAGTGTTTTCAAAATGGCCCACCGAATATTGTGTGGGCCCGCTACTGTAACTGTAACGCACACCTTGTGTCATTGAGTGCACCTCTATTACAAGGCCACAGGCAGAAACAGCGGTGTCTCATAGGGTGCCTAGCCTTCGTGGCCGCGCAGCTGAAATAAAACTGATAGTCCTCTATTTATTCTTGGGGGGGGCCCAGGATTATGGGAAGGAGCACTGGTGTTGATGTATTCTCCCACCGGCTCCGCGAGTACCCGTGTGGCCTGCTAGCTGCACCACTGCACAATTTAGGTAGAGGGAGGGGGGGAGGGATCAAACTGTTCTTTATGCGGGCCCCTGGGTCAGCTCATCCACTGTAGGCAATGATTATCAGGCGTGATGAGTAGATGAAATGGGGGTGAAAGGGAGGCAACACTCTCCCCCGCAGTGCAAGATTTGGTCAGTGTCGTCAATACGCCTGATTCTTTGCGCTCCGGCGCACGAGGCAGGGAACCCCCAGGCTGCACAAGCTTACTGGCCGACCGCAACGTTTCCCCTGGGGCCACTAGGGGACTCCCACGACATCCAACCGGGAGAAAAGGTAGCTGCGCCCCGATCGGGTCAAGTAAAACCGCACATAAGGATAGTGGATATGTGCGTGAGGGCCTCACCTCCGATGAATCAAGCGGCACAAGGTTGCAATCACTGTCGTCATAGCTGGGACTCCTCTCATCTCCCGGTGCGTCCTATTGCTTGCTGCGATGGCTCCGTCCGGAGGCGTCAGAACTTTGGGCCCGATTCACAGAATTAACTTAAGACTCAATCCTAAACTTACTACTATTTTGGTATTCACAGAATGCGCTTACTACTTTTGGCATTCACAGAATTAACTTACTACTTTTGGTATTCACAGAAGTTAGGAGTCCTAACTTTAGGACTCCTAAATGCCTTCTGTGAATACCGAAAGTCTTAAAATTAGGATTTTTCTCAATTTAGTAGTAGTAAAGTTAGGACTCTTAACTTTAGGACTCCTAAATGCCTTCTGTGAATACCAAAAGTCTTACAATTAGGATTTTTCTCAATTTAGTAAGGGTAAAGTTAGGACTCCTAACTTTAGGACTCCTAAACTGAGAAAAATTGTAACTTTAAGACTTTCGGTATTCACAGAAGGCATTTAGGAGTCCTAAAGTTAAGCGTCCTAACGTTACTACTGCTAAATTGAAAAAAATCCTAATTTTAAGACTTTCGGTATTCACAGAAGGCATTAAGGAGTCCTAAAGCTAGGACTCCTAACTTCAGTGAATACCGAAATGAGCAACACCCACATGCATCAAGCGATTTTGGAGTCGCAAACGGTGCGAATCGGAAAAATCGGCCGTTTGCGATTCCAAAATCACTTTTTGGGATGCATTAAACAATTTCTATAAAATCGCAATTTTTTGCAATTCCTAAAAATGCGATTGCATTTAAGGAATCTCATTTGTGCGATTCCTTAAATGCAATGCATGAATGTTTAAAAAAATGTGAATTCACAAATAGGAGGAGCAAATTAACACAAGGTTGACCCTCGTGTTAATTTGCTAAATCTTTCAAAAATGCTCAAAAAAGCATTTTTGAAAGTGTCATGTTACACACACACATGTCCTTTAGACATGTGTGTGTGAAACTTGGACTTAAAAAAACATTTCAAGGGTGCAGGGGGAGGGGGTCCTTTGGACCCCCTCAGCACCCTTGAAATGCATTAACAAATTGCGATTCGCAAAATGAAAATCGCAAAAAGTTAATGCCTTCCCATTGATTCCTATGGGCCTTGAGGCCCATAGCAATCAATGTAATGCCATTCCTTAATTGCGATTCGCAATTAAGGAATCGCAAATACAGAAAATTAAGAAATCTCAAAAACGTTTTAGATTTCTTGATGCATAGGATTTTGCAATTCCTAAATTGCGATTCCTTCATTTTCACAATTTAGGAATCGCAAAATCCTACAATGATGCATGTGGCCGCAAGTGCCTTCTGTGAATACCAAAAAGAGTAAGTGTCTTCTGTGAATACGAAAATGGTAGTAAGTTTAGGGGCCTGATTCACAGAATGAACTTAAGACTCAATCCTAAACTTACTACTATTTTGGAATTCACAGAATGAACTTACTACTTTTGGTATTCACAGAAGTTAGGATGTTGTCTTAAGTTTGTCTTAAGACAGACTTAAGACAGACTTAAGACAAAATCCTAACTTCTGTGAATACCAAAAGTAGTAAGTTCATTCTGTGAATACCAAAATAGTAGTAAGTTTAGGATTGAGTCTTAAGTTCATTCTGTGAATCGGGCCCATAGCCTTTTTTGGACCGAGTCTCCTTTGGGGATCAGGGAGCATGGGGCCTATAAAGTTTACGGGCAACTTCGGACATTTATGCGGATTCCAGGGGATTTAGGTGACTTTTGATCGAAGCTCTACTCCCTTGCGGCCATCTTGGGTCCCGGCTGGCCGCACCCCCCCGGGGACTGAAACCTTAAAAATTAAATGATAAAATTTGAGACTGATTTTTTTTAATTGCAGTTTTATGTAGCCTAATCTTGACTCGAAGGTAATGAAGCACTTTACATGAACACCAGCTATATTACACAAGGATACATAAATTTTTTGTAGGTACATAGAGATTGTGATTTGCACAGAATCACAGGATGTTGTGCTGATTCCGAGACTCAAACCAGGGGCATATTTACAATGTTCTGACTTAGGGCAGCACCGCTTGCCAGGAATGCGACATCCCTACAAGATACAGCAGATTCCTGTCCTTTATTCCAGCCCCGGCGCACAAACTACATCCATGCACCAATGCAAGGGTGTCCGTGTTGTGGTCATGAATGTTTTTATGTAGGATGGAACACCTTCCTGCGAAACAATCAAAAGAGGCGTATTCCTCTATGGGGCATATTTACAAGCTCCTAACGCCACCACAACGTCACTTTTCAGGACATTGTAGTCGTGATAGGGGCTTTGTCTTATTTACAAGGCAGCTTGAAGCCACTTAACGTGGTTTAACGCTGCCTTGTAAATAAGGTGTCCTTTCATGCTACACTGCGTGTGAAAGGAGTGGGCAATGGATGTTGCGGTGGGCGTTCCACCGCAACACCCATTGATTTTGACGCTCCCCCCTATTTACAAGGGAGGCGTAAATAGGTGGTAGCGCCAAAATTAAGACCAGGGAAAACCTGTGGGCATATTTACAAAGAAGTGGCGGCGCGTGTCGTTAGACTCCTTGGTTTAACGACACACTCCGCCACTTCTGAAACACAGGGCTGCACCATATTTAGAAGAGTATGGTGCAGCCCTGCATTTACCCCTGTGCTGGTGCTAAGTTTAGCAGCCCATATAATTGTTGCTGTCAGTACATATGTATCACATTGTCTTTTTTTGTCCTCATGATTTGTGTTCATATTTTATTTATATGTTTTTCAGATTCTTCGCAAATGTCATTTGATGTTCCCATATTGGAATTTCATTGTTTGTTTTCTTTTTCTTCATGCAAAATGGAAAATAAAGTTAAAAAAGGTTTAGTAGCCCAGCGCCAACATAGGCACCCTTGCACCATAGTGTAAGGGTGTCTGCATTATGGGGAAGATTGTTTATGTACAGGACGGTCCCCAATCCTGCACATAAACAATGTTTAAATGCTGCATTGTAACTTCTATATGTGCTGCTAAATGCAGCACACACTGAAGTTGCAAAACGCCATTTGACCTTCCTGTACATAAACACACGTTTTCATGACTGCTGCACAATGCAGCACACATGAAAGCAGCAAAAACGAGGAGAAATTAAATATTTCTCCTCGTTGCGCTAGGGTAAGACCAGGTTTTTCCTGATCTTAATTTTGGCGCTGCCTCCAATTTATGCCTCCCTTGTAAATAGGAGGCAGCATCTGAATCAATGGGTGTTGCAGTGGAATGCCCACAACAACACCAATTGCCCTCAACTTTCACTCTAAGCATAGCATGAAAGGGGGCCTTATTTACAAGGCAGAGTTAAGCCATGTTAAGTGGCTTAATGTTGCCTTGTAAATAAGGTGAGGCCCCTATCGCTATCACAACATCACTGAAAGTGATGTTGTGATAGCGATAGGGGCTTGTAAATATGCCCACTGGTCTTAACTTGGCGAAAAGAGGAGAAATTATTACTTTCTTATGTGCAGGAAGGTGTCCCACCCTGCACATAAACAATAATTTTATTTAAAAAATGACATTTTGCAATTTCTATGTGCGCTGCATTAAGCAGCACACATGGGGCCTCATTTATGAAAAGTGACGCATCGCTGCATAAAAACAGCGATGCGTCACTTTTCACTGCGCCCTCCTTGCGAGACCAATGTTGCGTCATATTTACAGTATGACGCATCATAGCGCAAGAAGTTACAGATCCGTTAGTATTTCTGACGTATCTGTATGGCGCAAAAGTGACGCATTGTTGGAGTGTGTCACAAAAGTGACGCAACTCCAGCAATATGTCCTTTCACATGGGGCAAGCCCCATGTGGAAGGGCATGTGTCAGTCTTACGCCTGCTGTGAGGCAGGCGTAAGAAGTTGACGCATTTGTGTCCTAGAAGTGGCGCAGTCAAATCTTTTTCACTGCGTCACTTCTATGACCCTGTCTTGCTTCAGAACGCCCCCCCTGCATACATTATACCTGGCATAGATATAATGTAGCGCAGGGGTTTAAAAACGGACGCATCTACCTAGATGCGTCACTTTGTAAATATGGTGCAACAAGGCACACTTTTTATGCTGCTGGTGCGTCCACCAGACTGGCAGCACACTGTATAAACATTCGGGTGCGGTACCACAGGTCATCTCTAACCAAGCCAGCCAAGAAACGCCATGCAAATCCCCTCAATGCAGACACCCTTGCACTATGGTGCAAGTGTGTCTATGTTGGCGCTAGGCAGCTAAATTAAGTGCCAGGACAGGGGGAAATGCAGCGCTCGACCATATTCTTGTAAATATGGTGCAGTGCCGCATTTCAGAAGTGGCGGAGTGCAGCGTTAAACCAGGAAGGCTAAGGCCACACTCTGTCACTTCTTAGTAAATATGCCCCTATGTGTGCTGCAAAATGGAAAAAGGGAAAAACTGAGAAATATAAACATTTCTCCTCGTTACGTATGGTTTTGGAAGGCGTTAGTTTTAGCATTGCCCCAGATTTACGCTGTGTTATAAATCTAGGGCAGTGTCAAAAACCATGGGTATTGTGTGGGAACACCCACAGCAACACCCTTGGAATGCCTTTTTTACACCTTACTCCATATTTACAAGGCCATCAAAAGCCACATAGTGTGACTTTGCATGGCCTTGTAAATATGGGCCAGCACACTGTGTCGGTGGAGTAAAAGTGCAGCAGGGGCGTTGTAAATATGCCCCTGGTTCCCCAGCTCTAAGGTCAGCAGCTCTGCCATTAGACATGTGTTCCCAATTAATCATACTCCCACTATATGTACACTGAATAATATTTTTGCACAATTTGAGATTTGCAATTGTGAGCTAATTAAGGACTGATACTGGTATTCAAATGAAAAGGAACTTGTATGGTTTGGATAGCTTTGGGACCGGTCCCAAATTATGACAAACCTGACTAGAGGTCTAGTAGGACTCGGTGGCTTCCACAGTGCACAAGGATGCAGTGCCACAGTTGGTCACTAGAAGTTCCTGCAGGCATCTGCCAGGGATTGCACTGTATGTACACACACATCAGGGTGCAGTACCACAGGCCGTTACCAGAGGGCCCTATTACCCTCCACCAGACTGGCAGCACACTGTATAAACATTCGGGTGCGGTACCACAGGTCATCTCTAACCAAGCCAGCCAAGAAAAACACTGGGCCTTATTTACAAACCCCTTGCGCCTCTTTTGCGTCACTTTTACCTTGGGAAAAGTGATGCAAAAATGGCGCAAAAGGCTTGTAAATAAACCCCACTGCCTTTATCCCGAGGGGCTTATTTACAAGCTCCTTGCGCTGCTAATGCGTCAATTTTTCCCATAATAAAAGTAACGTACTGGCGGAGCAAGTGGTTTGTAAATAAGCCATGGAGAGTCTAGTACCCCAGGAGGTCACTAGGGGTCCCTAAAGGCATCCGCCAGGCTTCGCAGAGTATAACCATCAGGGTGCAGTACCACAGGTCATCACTAACCAAGTCACACTGTATACACCTCTAGAATGCAGTACCACATGTTGTCACTAGGGGTCCCTAATGGCATCCACCAGGCTTCACACTGTATATACACCAGGGTGCAGTACCACAGGTCCTCACTTGGGGTCCCTAATCAAGTCAGCCAGGCACCAACTGTATACGCACAAGGGTGCAGTACCACATGTGGTCACTATGAGTCCTTAATGGATAAGTTTCACACTGTAAATACACGAGGGCACAGTACCGCATGCTATCACTGGGGGTCCTTAATCAAGTCCGCCAGGCACCACGCTGTATACACACGGGTCCGATTGGTAAAGTGGGATCTCGGGCAATGGCCGAGGGGGCGGTATCCGAGTTCCAGCTGCAGGCTGCTTTTTTGGGCAGCCTGGGCGGCTGATTTGGGCGGTGTCTGTGTTCGGATGCCACCAGCGGCCCAGTGGGTGCCCAAGTGGCCTTTCTGGAGGCAGATGGGCGTCCATTACCTCCCTTTTATCAAGGAGTAGGGCCGGCCCATTAATGTATGCAGAGTGAGTAGGGGGAAAGGGGGCCTGAGCAGAAGTGGCCTCACTTGTTTTCAGGTATGTTTCACCAGGGTGAACTAATCCGTGCATTCATAGAAATTTAAGTACAGTTATAAAAAAAACATGCCTCTGTCAGAGACCCCCCTTTCTCTTCCTTAAAAATAAAAAACAAAAAAATAAAAATAAAAATGAAAATGAAAAATAATGTACGGAAAGACAATAAACAAATGTGGGCCACTTTTTATTTTAGTGTGCCCAGGCCGATTTTGAATCCCAATCCAGCCTTGTACATACACCAAGTAGACCGTGCCAGAGGCCCATGGAGACAGTAGATTCCAACACGGAGTACCCCCACCATGTGACAAAACATGGCAGTTTTGGTATTTAATCATTTTTCCCCGTTTTCTGCTCCCCTTCTAAGATGGTGACACCGGGAGTTGAACCAGGAGATCCGTGATCAACCGATCTTCCTAGGGGCAGGTCCGGAGCGTAGGACGCAGAGGATGTTCATCCGTGCCGAATCCGATGCCAGAAGTCTTACTTGAGCCAAAAATTTAAACGTACAAGGTCCGAGGCCGGAGGCATAGAGATGGCGGCCATGGGGAACTACTGAAAGCTAGAGTCCTGAGTGGGCCCGAGTGCGGTGTGATGCATCTTGTGTCCAAGGTACGAGCAGCTCTGTGACCCCGCAAGACACAACAGAGGCTGCCGACTACAATGAGAGGGAAACGAGGATGACTGCTCCTGCGGTGAGAATCATCTGAAACGCGATCCACGTTTTCAGCGCCCTGCTGTCGACGGTGCTTGGAGGGGAAGTGCCTCTGACCTGGACATCGCGGTGAGATGGCGCCGGACCGGTGAAGCCTGGAGTGCTCCAGTTTTTTCTGCTCCGGTAAACCCCTGGAGCCAGTGCCTGAGCGTGACTGTGGGGGAGGGTGAGAGGACCCCTCAGTCGGGATCGGGTGCAGATCTGGATTCGCTGTGTCTGCTTAACAGGGGCCCATTTGGAGGCTGCTCCCCCTGAACGTTCTACTGGTGCCTAGAATCTTGCCCTTACCGGGAGGTCCGATCCACTGCGAGGATCAGTGTGCTACCAACGGAAATGCTTTGGCCTATTTTGAGGGGTCGGCTGTGTACTTTGGGAGGATTCAGCGCTCTATTGTCCCTGCAGACAATGTGTTCACAGAGCTGGTGATTGGGGGTTTTAAACTGAATTACTGTGGATTACTCGCTTACTATCTGGTGTGCCCTCTGTGTTGCTTACCCTCCCCAACCATCCATGGTATTTCCCCCCACCCAGGCTCCTCAGGCCCAGAACCTGAATGCCTGACCCTAAGATGGAGGTCCCTGCCACCAGGCAGTGCATAGAACAGAAAGAGGAATGCTCTTTCAAATCTTTGATGGCCATCTTGAATTGGGCAACCCCTTTTGGTGCTTCCTCTTCCTCTATTAGAAACAGAAGAGGTATGCACACATGATTCAATCCAGCTCTAAGGTCAGCAGCTCTGCCATTAGACATGTGTTTCCAATTAATCATACTCCCACAATATGTACACTGAAGAATATTTTTGCACAATTTGAGATTTGCAATTGTGAGCTAATTAAGGACTGATACTGGTCTTCAAATGAAATTGAACTTGTATGGCTTGGATAGCTTTGGGACCATTCCCAAATCCTGACAAACGTGACTAGAGGTCTAGTAGGACTCAGTGGCTCCCACAATGCACAAGGATGCAGTGCCACAGTTGGTCACTAGAAGTTCCTGCAGGCATCTGCCAGGGATTGCACTGTATGTACACACACATCAGGGTGCGGGACATCTAGTAACCACCAGTTGAACTGCAGCTCTTTGTAGAATTATTTTGATATTCAATATTATATAATATTTACTGCCCACTGCTAATCTCATCCCATAATGCTTTGCAGGGCCTGTGGTTGCGAATGTTTTTTGCCAATAACTGTACTTGGGGTGGTCCTAAGAGGATGGGACCACCACCAAATCGTTTATTAAGATGTGCTTTTTTGTTTTCAAGGCATCTGTATGGTACTCCCCCTAGGTTAGGGAGGATCCCAAAACCATCACCTCTCTCACTGCTTGATAATTGTTCTGTATCACTATAGTGTAAGTATAATATGCATTTTAGCATTCAAAGTTAGAGATATGTGTTTTGTCATAACTGGTAGTGTGCAGGATGCTATTTGCAATTATATTGCATTTTATTCACAGTTCAGACAACCATTACACTTTATTACAATGACACTGTCATGATCCAAGCTTCTGATTCTTGTTTCTCTCTCTCTGTCTCTCTCTTTCATCACATCTTCCATTCTCTTCATCCCACCTGTGACTACTATCTCTCTAGATTCTTTCTCTAGCTTATCTACTTTCTCCCCCCTTGACACCCACACATTCCTTCAGCTGGGATTCACAGGTCGATCCCTTATCCCCTCCTTCTCTCATTCCCTCCCCTCCTATTCTGCCACCTTCCCAACCGGACCTTCCCCTTACCTCATCTGCTTTATACCCCACTTCACCTCTACATCCTGCATCTCCCCATTATCCCACTGCATTCTCCCGCCCTAACTCCCCTATTGCTACCGATTTCCCCCATTTAATCTACCTTTCTTACAATCTGAACTACCGATCAACTCGCCTTACCCTCTCCTCCCTCCCCCTTCTCCTCACCCCTTTCCGCTCTTACCCTTTCCTCGTACCCTCAATTCTGTCCTTACACCTCCCATCTCTCTACAACCTTCGCTCCCCCTTCCATGCCTCACATCCCTGCCTCCCCTACTTGTAATTCCATCATCTTCCCTCTCACTGATCTTACACCTTCCATCTCTCCACAATTTACATTCCCCCCTATGCTTCACAACCCTGTTTCCCCTCTGGGTAATCCCTCCCTCTTCCCTCCCTTTGACTGCACAGTCCTTCACTCTTCCCACAACTTTCATTTTGCTCAAACTCCCCCACTCTGCCTGCTGCCTTTACCCCTACATTCACCTTTCATTACCCATGGTACTTGGCCTGCACCCTCTCTCTTCTCCCCACTCCTGTGGCCTCCCTTTGACCTTCCTCCATCCCCTACCTGTCCAGCCCCTTCCCCTCTCATCTCACCGTATCCATGGCCTTCCCATAACCCCACTCCTCCCTCCCTCCTCCTCCAGCCATCCATTTCTACTTCTCAACTTTCTCCTCCTATGTATTATCTCTATTCTTCACCTCTGCTCAACACCAGTAAAAATATCACAGTAACTCCATCCACTCCTTTCTGTCACCTTTTTTTCCCCACTTAGACCCTTGCATCACATCTCTCTCCCCAGTTCCCCACAGCCAACTGTCCTCCTTCACCTACTTCACTTCCTCTCCCACCTTCGACCCTCGCACCCCGACACTCTCCCCGGTCCCCCACTTCCTCCTGTCCTCCTTCGCCTAGGCCACCCTCTCCCTTAACCATTGAGCCACCCTTCAATCTGTGCTCAGCACACCTCTCTCTGGAAACTAAACTTGATTCTCTCATCTCTTCCATTTCCCAGCTTGAAGCGTCCATTTCACTCTTATGTGCTAAGATATCCCCCTCCCCGAATAACCTCCCGAGGAGTTCCTTGCTCCCGCGCCCCAATAAAGCCAACCACAATCTGTCCTCCACAGACATCACCAACTTACTGGCTACCTACAAGACCATCAATGTCAATTCCCCTTCACTCGCCTCTCCTAACAACTCTACTCAATTTGCCATTCAGACCATCTCTTTCGTCAGAACTTACCAGCCTCCCCCTGAAGGGGCACCCTCATTCAAGAATCTAATCCTTATCCCCCTCATCAGTCCAGACACTCAGATCACCAAAACAGTTGCGTCAGAGCTACATGTATGCTCCATAACTGCAGATCTGCAACCAAACACAAACTGGAAATCTCTGACACTATCACTCACCACAATCTCGACATGCTCTTTCTCACTGAGACCTGGTTTAATGACTCCTCTCACACTTGATCTTTTGATACCTACTGACTACTCTATCCTCAGAAACGACAGAACAGACAAGATCGGGGGAGGTGTAACGATTATCTTCAGAAACTCCCTCCGAATCAAAGCCTTTCTCACCATTCTCTTTCGCACTTTTGAATGCCTTTCCCTAGAACTCAAAGTTCTAGGTTCACCCATCAGGTTCCATGCCATCTACCACCCGCCTGGTAATTGCTCTTCCTCCATGGAGGAACTCATCGACGTCATTAGTGACCAATATTCACAAAGTGACAAGCAGGTCTTCTGAGGTGATTTCAATCTCCACTGGTGCTCCGTGGAAGACTCGGCTGCCAACAAGCTTGCAACCTTTCTCTCAGCTAACGATCTTGCCCAACACTGCTCGGAATTTACACATGCCAAGGGCTCAATTCTGGACCTTGGTATATCCAAATCAGACCAGATTACCACTGCTCCACCCAACCGTGTTGACTGGTCTGACCATTTCCTCATTCCCTTCTGTTTTCACCTCTCACACACTTGAAGTCTCAGCCAACCTAAAAGAGTCTCTACGTGGTTCCGCAACACAAAAAACATTGATCTTGGGACTCTATGTGATTCTGCTATGCGTTCACTTCCTAGTTAGACCACAATACGGATGTCAATGATCTCACTCCCCATTGCAACTCAATCCTCGACAAGGTTGCTCCACTCCAAAGCAAAAGGAAAGGACCCCCACATCAGCTCCTTGGTTCAATAATGCTCTCTATGATGAAAGGAAAAACCTTAGAATCTTGGAGAAGCACTGGAGACAATCTCCATCCACCACCAACCTCTCTTTTTTACGTTCAGCAAGATCCAAATACCACAAGCACATCCTCCAGGAAAAAACATCACATTTCAGATCCCTCCTCGATTCAGCTAAAAACAGACCCAAAAAACTTTTCGACCTCATCAATGACCCAAATTGTTCTCCCCAAACCATCAAGCCTGGGGATGCTTCAAAGAAAGCAACTGAGGGGCATATTATCAAGGGGGTTTATCTCCGCTTTTTTGGCTTTAAAAGCCAAGAAAGCGGAGATAAAATTATCTCCCTATTACCAAGCTGTCGCTAACACCAGTTAGCGACAGCTAATTGGAGATAGCGACCATCTTGGGCCCCGCTTTGCATGTCAGTGATATTTATCACTAATGACATGCAAAGTGCGCGTGCCAATATGTTAGTGACTGGAAACAGTCGCTAACATCGCTATCTCCTATTACCAACTTTTGGAGATATTCGCGCTAAGCGCGAATATCTCCAAAAGCTAACACCTGCCCTGAGCAGTTCTTAGCCATGTTATCCAATGGGAGGTGGATAACATGGCTAGGAGCATTTGCTCGATAATGCATGAATATCGCTGACTTTTCAGCGATATTCATGCATTGCGGCCGTTTTTTATCGCATTTGCGATAAACCTTGCTAATAGCAAGGTTTATCTGCGATAAAAATCGCCGATGTGCGGCGATAATTTTTGTCTCTAAACAAGTTAGAGACAAAAATTATCGCTAGTTGTTGGTAATATGCCCCTGAGTTTGCTATTTTCTTCAACCGCCATCTCGGAGGATGATCTCCTTAAATGCATCCGCGAAACCAAACCCTCCAACCATTCTTCTGACCATATACCCAGTGGCATCGCCATTGATTTCTATACTAACACTCTCTCCTACTGGACCAGGCTAGTCAATCTCTTCCTCAGTCAAGGATCCCTGCCAGTTGTCCTCAAAACAGGACAGGTTATCCCCCTTCTAAAAAAATCCTCTGCTGATGCAAATGACCTCAATAACTTCCGCCCCATCACCAATCTCCCTTTTCTTTCAAAGATCACAGAAAAATTTGTTGCAAAACAACTTTCCAAACACTTTATGGACAATAATCTCCTCGACATGTTCCAGTCGGGCTTTATTCAAAATTGCAGCACTGAAACAGCCCTGCTGCGAGTGATCGATGATGCGCTGCACATTCTCGTTTCGGGGGAATAGTGCCATCTGATTCTTCTTGACCTCTCTGCAGCTTTTGACACTGTTAATCACAACACCCTCCTTAACATTCTTCAACAGGGAATGGGCGTGGAAGGCACAGTACTCAAATGGTTTGCCTCTTTCGTCTCGGACAGATCTCAAATGATCAAGATTGCGAACAGTCTCTCGTCTCCACTGGTGGTTGGTCAAGGCGTCCCTCAAGTTTCTATCCTTGCTCCCACTTCCATCCACCTCCAACCTCTCTCTTTTACGTTCAGCAAGATCCAAATACCACAAGCACATCTTCCAGGAAAAAACATCACATTTCAGATCCCTCCTCGATTCAGCTAAAAACAGACCCCAAAAACTTTTCGACCTCATCAAAAACCCAAATTGTTCTCCCCAAACCATCAAGCCTGGGGATGCTTCAAAGAAAGCAACTGAGTTCGCTATTCGCTAAATCCTTAGTCACTTGGCAGAACTTTACTGCCATCTCGGAGGAAGATCGCCTCAAATGCATCCGCGAAACCAAACCCTCCAACCATTCTTCTGACCCCAAACCCAGCGGCATCGCCATTGATTTCTATACTAACACTCTCTCCTACTGGACCAGGCTTGTCAATCTCTTCCTCAGTCAAGGATCCCTCCCAGTTGTCCTCAAAACAGGACAGGTTACCCCCCTTCTAAAAAAAAACCTCTGCTGATGCAAATGACCTAATTAACTTCCGCCCCATCACCAATCTCCATTTTCTTTCAAAGATCACAGAAAAATGCGTTGCAAAACAACTTTCCCAACACATTATGGACAATAATCTCCTCGACATGTTCCAGTCGGGCTTCATTCAAAATTGCAGCACTGAAACAGCCCTGCTGCGAGTGATCGATGATGCGCTGCACATTCTTGATTTGGGGAATAGTGCCTTCTGATTCTTCTTGACCTCTCTGCAGCTTTTGACACATTTAATCACAACACCCTCCTTAACATTCTTCAACAGAGAATGGGCATGGAAGGCACAGTACTCAAATGGTTTGCCTCTTTCCTCTCGGACAGATCTCAAATGATCAAGATTGTGAACAGCCTCTCGTCTCCATTGGTGGTTGGTCAAGGCGTCCCACAAGTTTTTATTCTTGCTGGGCAGACCCATCCTGACTCCGGGAGCCAGGCTCACCTGCCAGCTCCAGCCAATCACAAGCCAGACAGCTTAATTCACATAAATTACACAGACATGCCAACTTTTAGAAGTGGCACTTCCACACTAGGTACATTCACGCCACACACATCATCGCGCAACATTTAATCACACAAGTCCGCACATACCAAACTCGCACCTGCACTCCCCACGTATCAGGAACTACCAGGGACACAGACATTCCCCATGCATTCCTATGGGAGGGCAGGCCAACCTTACCACACGCACGCACTTTACCCTGGGACACAGTGATAAAGTGCGCAGGAGCCAAAAATCACTAACACCAAGTCACAATTAAAAGCAAAAAGTTTAGGGGTGAACCTGCCAGAAGGGCCAAGTCCAACACAACCCAAATCTACATCAAGGTGTCTTCCCCTCATGATCTCTCACTACTCAACTCTACTCTCAACTCTATTCACAACTGGATGTTAGTTCACCAACTCATTCTCAATCCCTCCAAAACGGAATTGCTCCTCTTATCTAGCTCTCTTTCCCCGCCTCCTGTTCAATCCTGGAAGGACCAGTTGAATTTACTCAACAGTAGTGCGAGGTCTCAGTTAATTCTCTGAGACCAACGAATTGGCAGAGTGCCCCTGCCATTTTGTTTCCAGTAACCTCTCTTCAGAGGTTGAGTTATGACTGTGGTGATGGTATGAATGGGTGTGTATGTGATGATGGATGGTCAGTTACCAGGGGTATAGCTTTTGTGTAGAGTGAAATTATTTTCTTTGCTCAGAATTGTATATTATGTGCATATTGATGTAAAAATTATTTTTTCTATTGTCTGTTTAAACTATGAAATTGTTTGTGTACTTTAAAAAAATGTTTTATTAAGGAAAAAATGTTCTCACTACTAAAAAAGAAAAAATAATTATAAAAGAAATGATGACTTGGAAACAATGAATACAATTTTGACATCTTTTTAGAAAATAAATCAGACTGTTGGTTGTTTGTCACCCTTGTTTGAATAAAATTTAGATGTATACCGAAATTGGAATACAGTGGCCATAGGGGGAAAATACTTTTTCTTGTTGATTTTTTTACTCCCCTCCTTTCCCTGGCCAAACTTAATCTTGAGGGGGTCCCATTAGTTCTGCTATTGGCACTTCCACACTAGGTACATTCACGCCACACACATCATCGCGCAGCATTTAATCACACAAGTCCGCACATACCAAACTCGCACCTGCACTCCCCACGTATCAGGAACTACCAGGGACACAGACATTCCCCATGCATTCCTATGGGAGGGCAGGCCAACCTTACCACACGCACGCACTTTACCCTGGGACACAGTGGTAAAGTGCGCAGAAGCCAAAAATCACTAACACCAAGTCACAATTAAAAGCAAAAAGTTTAGGGGTGAACCTGCCAGAAGGGCCAAGTCCAACACAACCCAAATCTACATCAAGGTGTCTTCCCCTCATGATCTCTCACTACTCAACTCTACTCTCAACTCTATTCACAACTGGATGTTAGTTCACCAACTCATTCTCAATCCCTCCAAAACGGAATTCCTCCTCTTATCTAGCTCTCTCTCCCCGCCTCCTGTTCAATCCTGGATGGACCAGTTGAATTTACTCAACAGTAAACCCATCATTGTGGACTGCGCTAAATCCTTAGTTATCATACTTGACAAAAGACTCAACCTAATCTCACACATCAATTCCATTGCCAAGAGCGCACTTTATCAGCTGCGCCTTCTATGGGGGATTCGTCGGTTCTTCCCGGAGAATGACCTAAAAACCTTGGTCCAATCGCTAGTTCTGTCTAGACTGTAAGTAAGTAAGTACATTTTTTTATTTGCATAGTTAATTAAAACCATTGCAATTTCTCCATAAAAAAATGTCATCAACACTCAATACATTTTTCACCCTAGCCATAAAATTACATCTACATAAAATAATGTATATATATATATATATATGTTCTATTTCACGTTTCCTATTTAAAATCATGAAGTTAATACATATTAACGAACATAGGTGCATATTACAAAGGAATAGCGATATTTATCGCAAAATGCGATTAGCGCATTTTTTTTTATCGCTGCCTATCTCTGGATATGTTAGCGTAGAAAACATGCTATTAGCAACGTTTTTCTCCATTGTGCTAAAATATCCAGCGATAGCCGGGAAATGCGTGAATATCGCTGTGAATACAGCGATATTCACACATTAGCGACTAAATGCTCTTAGCCATGTTAGCCACCTCCCATTGGATAACATGGCTAAGAACTGGTCTGAGCAGGCGTTAGTTTTTGGCGATAGCAGGAATATTTCCATCGCTACGCCTGCCTTGCGATAGGCGATAGCGACGTTAGGGACTGCTTGCAGTCGCTAACAGGTTGGGTACGCCCACTTTGCATGTCATTAGCGATAAATATCGCTGACATGCAAAGCCGGCTCCAAACCGCTTGCTATCGCCTAAAACATCAGTTAGCGACAGCTTGTTAATAGAGCAATAGAATTATCGCCGCTTAGCGGCCGAAAATGGCCACTAAACCGGCGATATTTGCCTATTGCCACCCTTGGTAATATGCCCCATAATTAGATAAGATTCAGCTTGAATGTAATGTCCTCTAGGAGCTTAGTGAAGGGTCGAGTTCCAACGTCCTCTTTTCCACCACCTTCATAGATTTGATACTTTTTAAACAAACATTATTAAATATAATTTCAGCTTAATTTAATAACCTTTAAAAGCTTAATGGAGGGTCAAGTTTCTGCATATTTTTTTCCACCTCCTTCATAAACTTCACCAAGCTGCAGTTCAACTGCGGGTCGTTAGGTACAAAACAGGCAAGAACAGCATGTCTTCGTGAGCGTATTCCTCGCTGGTTAAAATGGAACTTCAACAAACGTTTCCTTTCCTCCAGCAGTTTGTCGCAGGAGCACAACAAGTGTGGCATGTCCTCAGATGCCTTGCCACATAAACGGCAGAGGGATCCCCCTTTATCCTTGAGCCAGTGTGGAAGATGGCATATGCAAGGTAACAGACCCAATCTGTACTTTAAAAACTTCAATTTTATAGTTCTTGAGTACCCCAAGTCAAGGTAGCTCTGTTGACCTTGTATAGAATAGGAGTTTAGGATAATCCATCCATGTGACCTCTTGGCAAACAGACGCCTTATCTTCGATCCACGAAAGATGTTTTGTTGTTTTCTTTACTAATCTTTTGACCGTAGTATGATTAGTAGGAGTATTGCACAACTCCTGTAGACCTAGGTTTGCCAGACTTTTTCCCAAATACTTAGCGGATGGCGAGGCTGGATTTCGCTCTAGTTCTGACCATAAGTAGCTGTTTAAGGTTCCCTTTTTGTCCTTCCGGATTTTGCCCCACGTGGTTATGTAGGCCCCCTGTCTTGCCAGAGACTGCTTCTGGCCGCCAAACTCGAGCCTAAGTTGAGCCTGGGAGGTATATTTTGGCAGGCTGAAGATGATCCTGTATGCAGCTGTCACAGTTTTAACCAGGAATACGTCTTGACAAGTGAGAGCCGTTGCCCAGCTTCACCTGTATCCATGTTTCACTATGCAAGTTAATCAGCAGGTCTAGCAATGGCCCTGGTATCCCCCACCTCTTCAACTTGGACCATAGAAGATTCCGATTAATATGGTCGAAAGCCGCCTTGTAATCTATAAAGCACAGGTGGATTGGCATTTTAGTAATTTTAGCTTTATCAATTAGCAGACCCATTGTCAAAATATTCGTTGTTGTCCCAACCGTTTTGGCAAAACCCATCTGATTAGCAGGAATTAGGGAATTTTCTGTAGCCCAGGCCTGCAATTCCTCCAAGAGGACCCCAGCAAAATACTTTGCCTCGTTATCCATGAGGGCAATCAAGCTATAATTTTGTGGTAGAGATTTATCCCGACTTGAATATTGGAGAGATAATTGAGCCCTTGCAGGAACCAGGTAGTATATTAAACTGTTTAATTTCCAAAAATAGTGGCTCGAGTGCTGCAGCCCATTCCCATCCATTCTGTTTATAAAGAATGGGAGGAATTCCATTCGGGCCTGGCGCCCCCCCTCTCTTCTTCCTTTTTTAATTTGGCGCTTAATTATCTTTTGTAAGTTTGCCTCTCCTTTATTCGTTGTTGTAATACGGCCTTCTTGTTTGTAGTGAGTTCCGCACAATGGCTTTGATTTGTTGTCATCGTTTTCTGTCCCCATATCTAAGTCTCTATGTTGTGTAAAGTGGTCTTTAAGATGGTTTGCCTATGCTTTTTCGGTGATATTAGAGGAGACTCCTTCATGCCTGGGGTTTATGAAGGAATGAATGGTTTTCCAGAATTTTGCCCCGTCATTTTGCTTGGTATCTGCATATAGTTTGGCCCACAAGCTGTCCTCCATTACTCTGTTCGCTTCCCATTTCATTTTTTTCAAAAATCCCTTTAGTTCTCTTAGACGGTCATATTTCACTGTATCTCTTGGACAATGCCTAAGTTGACGCATTGTTTGAAAGATATGTTTTTTTGCGCGTTTTATCTTCACTTTGTATTCTTTTGTAAAAGAAGTCGTATTGCTGTCATTCCATCCCTTTTGGAGCTTTGGAGTGGTGGAGTAACCTGCCATAGTTGTTATAAAACTCTCCCATTTCTCAACTTCGCTTACTCCAATTCTCCCATCAAAGTGCAGTTTTGCCATTTCTTGCAGGCCTCCATCATTCGCTATCGAGTACTTAATCCTTTTATAATTGATGGTATAAATTAAATCTTTAGGTACCAGGGATAGCTCAAATTTAGGCTTGCTGATGTTAAGTATGATTTCCTGAGGGCAGTGGTCACTATCAGCTTTTTCCCCTATTTGAAATGAGGCAATTTGATAAAATAGGGATAGTGACATAAAGGTATAATCTAGTTTAATTTAGTGCTCTGATGTTATAGGACTCGAGATTCTCTAACACCTGTTTATCTAGCTTGGAATATGTGGATATTTCAGAAGTCTCTTGATACGGTATATTCCAGGCTATATTTTGATAATGGTTGTCATCATCTGTCGAGGTTCCCATCAGATTAAGATTGAAATCCCCGGTGATCATAAGATCTGTTGTCAGTGTGTCGTTTATGATTTCCTCCAGGTGTTTGCATAATTCTTTTACTACCTTTTCTTTCTTTTTTGGATGAATATAAACGTTGATCAATATAAGATTTGTGCCCTTCTTGGCTGAATTTGAAGTTGACAGATTTATTAACTTTAAATCAGGAGTGATTGATCCAAGTTCCTTGATCTCATAGGAACTTGTGATCGAAACGTAAGTCACTAAACCCCCTTGAAGATATTTTGTTATTCTCACTGCACTGGTGAAAAAACGCAGAAAGTCATGCAGATGCGGGGGCTCTACTTGCCATGTTTCTTGAAGGGTCACAATATCAAAAGATCTTATGTAGCTGACAAATTCTGGATTATACATTTTAGAGGCAAGACCACTGATGTTCCACGAGCATATTCTAAAATGGTTGTGCCCGCTTGTTTTAAGGAGATTATTTATTGGTCAATTTACCTGATTATTTATTGTTCTGGCAATCCATCTTAGATCGATTGGTCCTATTGATGCGCCATCTAAAGTACGTCCCCTAACTTTAAGATCTTCCATGCTTCTTGCTCCGTCTGTACCTATTGCTCCTCTGAGTACTGGTATCCCAGATCTGTTGGAGGTGTTCTATTCTCCGTCTATTGCTGCTTGAATTAACAGATCAGGATATTTTAGTTTTACATAAGGGGCAATTGTTATTCCCCAATTTTTAAAGGTTTGAATCTCTGCCAGTATTTTATGTGGAACTGAAGATCTTATCCATGTTGCTTTTGTTTTTTCCGCCTTTGTTCCATCTTCTGTTATAAATTGAATAGAAACCAAGTCCAGAGTTGTCACACCAGCCAGGGATGGTATGTGCGATATCAGCCGTAAAATGTTGATTCTATTTAGTATATCATGCCTTCCTTTCGAGATGTAATCCGGGTTAAACCATACAATATTTATTAAGCTTCTTATATCTTCCAGGCTCCTATTATTTTTGTTGTGGTCATTTCTTCCTTGTCCCATTTCCTATCCTTGCGATGCTCTCAACAATGCTTGAAATGTAGAGGATTCTACTTCACCGCTCCCTTCCTGACGGAGTGTTTGATGTCCTCCTATGTTTACTTGCTGACTATGAGCTGGATCTTTGGGTTTATTTTCTTTCATTATTAGTGGAGAAGGTCTGCTGATCTCTTCTTGATGCGGAGCATCTCCTTCTTCAGTCTTATTGGTGTCTTTTGTAGGCTCTCTTACTTCGTTCTTATTGATGTCATTTGAGGATTTGGATTCACCTTGGTCAAACTGTGACGCCGACCCAAAGAGACGCTTAAATCCTTCTTGATCTAAGTTTGTTTTTTGATTTCTGCCTTTTCGTTTTTTCGCCCGCCTTCGTTTTGCATTCAGATGTTTGTCAGCCTTGTCTTCCAATGAAATTGCTGGTAGTTGATCATCCGCTGTTATGGTTTCTTTGGCCTCTTCTTTTCGTTCTTTGTAGATCTCTGTGTCCTTTGCCCCAGGGCATATTTTTTTTATACTTGTTGGAGTTCCTGTGCTTTTCATTTTATCTATTTTGTTCATCGTACAGCTTTCAAAAGAATGCTTATCTATTTCAGCATCTGTTTGTCCTTCCCACAAATGGCACTCCTTTCCTTGCAGGGGCTTTTTTATTTGTACACATAGGTCGCTCAACATTGATGGTAGTGTGGCCAGTTTGTCAATAATGGGACCACATCCACAACTCAGAATATTATTTTGGGCTTGATCCTGCTTGTTTTGTAGCAATGTATTTAATGTTCCCAGCTTTCCGTCAATAGCAACCACGAAAACAGCCAGGGTATCTAAAAGCGTCAGCTGGGTATCCATCTTATCTGACTGGTAGTGGAGTGCTTCTACCAATAATTGCATTGTTTTAACAAGCTAGGCCATGCCGTTCCCTGGCTAGCATTTTTTGGTGATTCCACCACATGAGCTGTATTTTTTGTCTCATTTCGATCTTCATTTATTTTTCCTCCCTCATGTGATTCCTGGTTATGTTCCGTTATCTTATCATGCTTTTTGGTGTAAAGCCCACTTCTGCTTTTGTCTTGGGTATAAGCGGCCAAAAGGCCTTCCCATTCTTCTGTTCCAAGGTATGAGGAGATCTCTATGTCTGCTGTGTTTTCAACTGAGTTTTTCGTTGAGTTCAGCTCTTTCCTTCTCCCCCCCCCACTGTTTGGATCTATTTGATGATTTGGTATTTCTTTATTTGAGATTGGGGTATGTGGTACCAGTTTAAGTCCTGTTTCTTCCCTCACCTCCCCATTCCTTGTTTGGTTGGAGTCAGTGCTCCTAAGCAGCAATTTTTCCCGTGGGTTTATTAGGCTACCGATCATTGGTATATTGATTATAGCACAGTTGCCAATTCTGTTTTATGCTATGAATTGATCCGCTGTCGCTATTCAAGTCAAAGCTGATTTCGTGGTTTTCTCGATTTTCTCCTTGGACGTCATTGGAGCGCCTATTTGCATCGTTTTGCCTATGAACTTGGACTATCTCAACAACTCCAGCCTGTATTTTGCCTGTAGTTTCGAAGTTCACCCGTGTTTTGTTATGCTGTGGAGTTGATGTTATTTGTATGGGGCTAGTGGCTGCTATACTAGCATTTCTTTTTTTGCCTGGGTTTCTCTTTTTATGAGTTGACTAGCAGCCCGTCCCGACGTCCGGGTATGAATTGCTGCTGCCAGTAGTGTATTGTTTTGTTGGATTTCGTTTTGATAGCATTTCTTATCTGTGTCAGGCCTGTGAAACGCTCCGATTCACAGTGCACTGCTGATGCACTTAAGAGTGCGCGTTCAGTAGTGTGTGAACTCGAGTTTCCCTACTTTATTTTTGCTTGCAATATTATATAGCGCGAACTCGACAAATGGAATGAGCACAATTTACATTACAGAAGAACACATTCATTTGTGGTAGGCACGGGGAGACAAAGCGATTTGCCTGGAATCACAGGATGTTGAGCTGATGCCGAGATTCGAACGTAGCTCCCCAGCTCTAAAGTTCGCAATTCTAGAAATTGTGGCGGGAGGTGTGTCTAAAAGTGTATGTCGGTGCTGGCCATCAATGAGAGAGACCTGTGCATTTTTCAAATCGGTGGTCACAAAATATGAGTATGTTGCTGGAGATGTGGGCCGCCGTGCCACCAATGTACTTACCGGGGGAGGGTAAACACCCATTATTCCGCAACTTTCTTTCCGCATATCATCACTCCACATACTTTCATTTCGAAAGTACCATGACTCCGCAATGCCATTATAACGCATGGCATTACAATTTATCAGTGGTCGAAGTGGGGGGGAAAAAGTAGGGGAACTGTGGGTGGAGCATCAGGAGACGGGAATAACCAGAGGATTGGGTCAGTGGGAGGAGTCAGAGGTGAGGCTAAAAAGAGCAAAACATACCGATTCTTAGTATATTTGGCATCCACAACCAATGGATACACGTCTATTTGAGGTTTAATACATTAGTTAATGACATTAAAATACATTTACAACATGGGATACATTTTCAATTACGGAATGTCCCAAATACGCTTTTAAGAGGAACCAGGATTGTTTGTCTCCGTGCCATGCGGGTTCTTTCATCACTTCTCCCTTTTCCTAACCATTTGTAAACATACAATTTGGGAGTAAATTCTATGACAGGAGGACCCACATGTTGGGGAGCACTGTGGAGTAAATCATTCAGTGCCCCTCGGTCAATGCAAAATTGTAGTCCTACATTTTTTATGTGCTTCACGCAACATGTAATGAAGCCAGCATTAGATGCCTTCTGGTTTCCTGTTATTGTATCTAGAAATAGCACTCAAAAATGAATATATACATCTAAAACAACCCAGACCGGTTGGTTTTGAAGATGCTTTTAGCATTATCAGATGAATGAGATACAGTTATTATATTAGTAGTTTGTGTAATTACTACTCAAGTTAGTTAGCAATGAGAATTGCAAATGCATCAATTCTGAAATTATGAGACTCAAACAGTGGTAGAGTCAGAAATAGGTAGTATTCCTCAGATTGTCTCAATCAGTTATTTTCTCCCCTTGTGACTACCATCCTCTGCAATCACTTTTAGACACCTTTAGCCTTTGTCTCTGCAAAAGCACTGTAGGTGTCCAGAAATACCACCCAACAGAGACTGCGAGAGGAAGGTCAAACATGAATGGCAAAATATCCTAATTTGCAAATGTTTTCCACATAATTATAGTTCTGCCATATTATCCACATAATACATCATCAGCCGCATAATCTGATGGTTCTAACAAAAAAATTGTATGTAGCTCAAATTAATCAAAACACGTGACTTGTGTTGCCGTGAAGTAGAAAGCCCTTTACAAAGGCTGACTGGTCACCGTTCTCACTGCTGCACTTGTATGTTAAACTGGTATTATTGAGGCAAAAGCTTTGCAGAGACTGTAGGATGTGTAAAAAAGTCAAAATAATAAAGTATGAGAAAATGTACCTCACCTTACGCTGCAGCCTTTCTTTGCTGCATAATTTAGCCAACACTGCAGCATCATTTTGTCCTCCATTGCTGCATAATTGCAGTGGCCCCAAAGCAGGCAGCACATGTCACATGTTAAAAGTGCTTGTGCATGAAGCAGAGATGCCTGCACGTTCCTGAGACCCGCATTCCTAAAGAAATAACAATAAACTAAAAAAAAACTGTAGCCCACTTTTCACAAAGTGCTAATTGCACAGACCTTTTGCAGGCAACTCCCATAAAGTAAGGAACACCCCTCTTTTGTG
The DNA here is from genome assembly GCF_964261635.1 of Lissotriton helveticus. Taxonomy (NCBI): domain Eukaryota; kingdom Metazoa; phylum Chordata; class Amphibia; order Caudata; family Salamandridae; genus Lissotriton; species Lissotriton helveticus. The sequence goes on along the minus strand of NC_136057.1, from coordinate 199,240,413 downwards.
TGCATCAAATATCTTCTAAAACACACTGGTTCAGGAACCCCTTTCTGTAGCTGCATAACATCCTTTCTGTCTGACAGGATAGGAGCCTCTGATAATTAGAACTATGAAGCTGGTTTTACAGGAGCTCACGTTTTGCAGGTGACGCTCAGTTCGAGATATAATAGTTTAATCCTGCTTTAGTCAGTTACTCCTATAATCAGGGGCCATCTGGTTTTATCACTTGTGCACTTGCTTTGCGTCTCGCTGACATCTGCATGTACTGCAGTGTTCACTTAACTATTGTTGCAAATGCTGGTTTACATCACTGACACCTTTCCACTCAGGGCTTTCTGTACTTTTCAAGGCACACATTTTGTGCAGCGATTCAGGATTAATCCAGTCATTTAAGCCCTGCACTCAGCAACAAGGCCTAAACAAAGGCCTAAAAGACACTGTGGCATTTTCACCATGAACTGAAGTGAGAATAGACAATGGCCATAAAATCACCTTCTTTCTGCCTCCCCCATGTAGGCCCCTGGCTATTCACACTTTCTCATTGTCCCCATAACCTGAAGGTGATGGCCCGGCAGGGGATGACGCTACTTCTGGCCAGGTAGGCCCTACAAAGCAGGGCGTGAAACCAGACTGACCCAGGGCCAGAGCAACACCGAGCTCCCACCTTCAAATTACAGAGGGTCGGGAGAGAGCCTCATTTCAGTGGCCTGGCGAAGAGAGTAGGTATATTGTACCAGTTTACAGAGGCTAGGAAAACGGCCCATAGGTGCCCCTGAATCACCGGCCCGTCGCCCCATGCCCGACTGATCACCCAATCCGACGCTGTGAGGTGTAAATCACACTCTAGGAGCAGGGCCAGTAAAGGTTATCGTTTACGCTTGATGATTGATTGCTCCCACAGTGTTGCTTTGCAGGCCCATGCCCCAAGACACAGAGGGGAAGAGGGAGGAGGTTGTGCCAACTGGGAGTTGGGAGTTATGGGAGTTGCATCTAACATGGGCTTCGATTGGAATTCATAGAGCATATTATCAAGGCCATTATCGCCGCTTTATCGGCAGTTTCCTGCCGATAAAAGCGGCGATAATGTATCGCCTGTCCTTGATAATATGCCCCTAGATTATTGTAATTCTCTTCTGACTGGCCTTCCCAAATCTCACCTCTTCCCCCTCAAATCCGTCCTCCATTCAGCAGCTTGCTATATTTCAGGGTCCAAACGAAGTGACCACATCACTCCTATCCTGTCTTCTCTCCAATGGCTTCCCATCGAGGCTAGAGCTATCTACAAAACGGCGTGCATCACCCACAAAGCTTTGCACTCTTCCTCCCCTCGCTATCTGGCGAATAAACTAAATTTGTCTGGAGACTCAAGATGTTCTCAGAATGCGAAAAGTTCCTTCTTGAGCCCCCCTCTTTCAAAAGGGAAAAATTGATGGCACAATCGTTCTCAGGTAATGCGGTGAGAATCTGGGGCCTCATTTATGAGGCCATGCGTCACTTTTACGCCGCCGGTGCGTCACTTTTTGTGACGCACCAGTGGCGTAAACAATGCGCCTTGTTGCCCCATATTTACAAAGTGACGCATCTAGGTAGATGCGTCACTTTGTAAACCCCTGCGCCACATTATACCTGCGCCAGGTATAATGTATGCAAGGGGGGCGTATTGACGCAAGGAAGGGTAGTAGAAGTGACGCAGTGAAATCTATGAGATTTCACTGCGTCACTTTTAGGACGCCATTGCGTCAAAATCTTGTGCCTGCCTCACAGCAGGCGTAAGACTGACGCAGGCCCTTTCACATGGGGCTTGCCCCATGTGAAAGGATGCATTGCTGGAGTTGCGTCACTTTTGTGACACACTCCAGCAATGCGTCACTTTTGCGCTTACAGATACGTCAGAAATACTGACGTATCTGTAACTCCTTGCGACATGATGCGTCATACATTAAATATGACGCATCAGGAATGTCGCAAGGAGTGCGCACTGCGAAGTGACGCATTGCTGCTTTCACGCAGCGATGCGTCATTTCTCATAAATGAGGCCCCTGGAACTCACTTCCTCCTTCGCTCTGTACCATCACCTCCATCCAGATCTTCAAAGCGGACCTCAAATCTCTTCTATTCCAAAGACACTTTCAGAACTAATTCCCTCCTTCTCAGACCCCGCCAGGAAGTTCTTTAGTCATTGTAAATTTGTCTTATATATTTATATTTTTGCTTTGTACATTCTGTGCTTGCTGCGTTTGATATTGTGTTCCCTTTGCCTGCGTTGTTTTAATTCTATGGCCTGCTATTTTTCACCAGGAAGTTCTTTAGTCATTGTAAATTTGTCATATATATTCTTAGATTTGTTTGTACATTCTATGCTTGCTGTGTTTGAGATTGGGGGGCATATTACCAAGGGCCTTATCGCCGCTTTAGCAGGAATTTTTCCCGCTAAAGCGGCGATAGTTTTATCACCCTATTACCTAGCTGTCGCTAACACCAGTTAGCGACAGCTAGTAGGAGATAGCGATCATCTTGGGGCCCACTTTGCATGTCAGCGATATTTATCGCTAATGACATGCAAATTGGGCGTGCCAAGATGTTAGCGACTGGAAACAGTCGCTAACACCGCTATCTCCTATTATCTACTTTTAGAAATATTCGCGCTAAGCGCGAATATCTCCAAAAGCTAACGCCTGCCCAGAGCAGTTCTTAGCCATGTTATCCAATGATAGGTGGATTACATGGCTAAGAGCATTAGCTCGGTAATGCATGAATATCGCTGACTTTTCAGCGATATTCATGGATTTCGACCGATTTTCATTGCTTTTGCGATAAACCTTGATAATAGCAAGGTTTATCTGCGATAAAAATCGGGGGTGCTCGGCGATATTTTTTTTGCCGCTAAGCCAACATAGCGATAATTATCGCTAGTTGTTGGTAATATGCCCCTGTGTTCCTTTTGACTGCGTTGTTTTGATTCTATGGCCTGCTACTTTTGTTTGTTCCATTCCTGTAACAGTTCTCTCATGTAACGTAACTGGTTCTATTGTGAAGCGCTCTGACACCTTCGGGTAAAGTCCGCGCTTTATAAAAATGCATTAAATAAAATAAATAAAATGGGTATGCAGATTGCTGGTGACGCTATTTGTTTGCCTTGGAGGAGCCTGGCCTCTGGCGGCAAGAAGGAGCATTGCACCTCCTGCTCCTTCACCGAGGCGCTGGTCAGTCCTCGGCTATAGCGCCTCGAGCTGTTTCCTCAGCTTCGCAAGTTCATTTTCCGGTCTAATCTTATCCAGTGTTACCCAAAACTGGCAGTGACTGCTTCCTGAGCAAACCGCATCAAAGCTCCCACCACTTCTGCTCCCGCAGAAATCAAAGGATCAAACGGTTTATAGCGCCAAGACTCGGCCCATGGGCCTCATTTATGAGCCCTTGCGTCAGTTTTGCGCTTCCGATGCGTCACTATTTGTGACGCATCGGTGGCGTAAAACATGCCTCCTGTTGCGCACTATTTACAAAGTGACGCATCTAAGCAGATGCGTCACTTTATAAACCCCTGCGCTACATTATACCTGCGTCAGGTATAATGTATGCAGAGGGGGCGTTCCCCCGCAAAAAGCCTCGTAATAGTGACGCAATGAAATCTATGAGATTTCACTGCGTCACTTTTAGGACGCTGTTGCGTCAAAATCTTGCGCCTGCCTCACAGCAGGCGTAAGACTGACGCAAGCCCTTTCACATGGGGCTTTCCCCATGTGAAAGGACGCATTGCTGGAGTTGCGTCACTTTTGTGACACACTCCAGCAATGCGTCACTATTGCGATTACAGATACGTCAGAAATACTGACGTATCTGTAACACCTTGCGACATGATGCGTCATACATTAAATATGACGCATTAGGTATGTCGCAAGGAGTGCGCACTGAGAAGTGACGCATCGCTGCTTTCACGCAGTGATGCGTCATTTCTCATAAATGAGGCCCCATATTTATAACAAATTCTCGCAACACAGGTGTGCGCTGCGTGTAAGAGCAGGAATGCACCATGGAGCTTATTTACTACAATATATGGCGCATTTCGGCCGGGATGGGAAGTGGGCGCCCTCTGCACAACAATTCGAGGCCTCGCCTCTGTCACTCTGCAGCAGAATGCAACTCGGTGAGATTCATAAGATTCACACAAAGAACATTTTGAGATTCATATAGACAAAGAGATTAATACAGACAAAGAAAATGTAAAGATAATTTCCCTCTTTACATCTATAGAATGTTTTATGTAAAGAACTCCACATAGTTTCTTTCAATGTACTTATATACTTCCTTTACTTTATTGTAGATCTCGTGCTCTGCTAAGATCCTTCAAAAATTAAATCAATGCCGTTTATCATCGCCACACGAAATGCAATAAACCACGGCATAAAAAAAATACAATCTAAGAAACCGTCACAAGTTCAAATCTCTTGCCTGATAGTATCATGAATATCACTTTTGATAATTACAGTCATTTTAGGAATCTTATTCGTGGTTTTCAAATGCAATGCTTTATCAGCAAAACACAGTCACTTTCAGTACACTCATCTCTATTAACTCGACTATGATACTTTCCAGCTTCTTTCCGTTTCAAGTTTATCTTCACTTCAATAAAGACCTCAAGTTGAGATCCTCCAAAAATTAATGTCACTGCCGTTTATCATCGTCACACACGGTACAATGAGCCACGGCGTAAACCATGTTCAGCTAGGTGTTACGTGATAACATAGTCAATTGGACTGCCAGGTGCTATCATGACAATATCTTATGAAAACTACAGGCACGATACGGGTCTTATTCTATCTTTCAAATGTAAGCCTATCTTAGCAAAATATGTACACATATAAAAGTATTTCTCAATCTTAGTGCTAAAAAGGCTATTTCACCCGTGATAATGAAACGGAAGTGAGTGTGGCGTTGTGGCGGCTTCTGGGTATGCAAATTACCCCCCCCCCCCAAAAACAAACAGCTTGTTGCTTTCAGGCAGACTTCCCTCTAGTGACAGAGGATGGTACTGCGCCTGAAGTTTCCTGGACATATTTCAATTCCCCCTCCCTCGCGCGCTCTCTGACTCTCTTTCGCACACACTCACGCGCACAAAAAACAAGCATTTGCAATGCAATCGGTTACGCAATTGGGAGATTTTGAGCTATTGGCTTTGGTAAATGGTAATGCCTTTTATAATATTAAAAGGCATTGTAATTTACAATACCAATAGGTCAAAGTTTGGCAAAAGCAAGATCTAGGGGCAGATTTACAATTACTGGCGCATCCCTGCATATCAGCAGGGATGTGCCAGTGCAGGGATGCGCCAGTTATTGTGCGGTTATTGTGCGGCGCACCATGGGGCAAAAATGGACAGATGCGTGACGGATCTGTGCTGTAAAGGTGGCGCATTGCTGGAGTTACATCGCAAGCGCGACGCAGCTCCAGCAAGGCTCCGGGGTGCCGTATCTTTCAAATGCTGCGTCAATCCATACGCCTGCTTCAAGCAGGCGCAGGGTTTTGACGCAGCAGTGGCTTAAAAGTGACTGAGTGAAATCTTGTAGATTTCCCTCAGCCTCTTTTAGAAGGCGTTCCTGCGCTTGAACGCCCCTTCCCCCGTGCACCAGAAAGCCTACTTCTGGCGCAGGGCTTTACAACGTGACGCCTCTCCCAGATGCGTCACGTTGTAAATACCCCACAGAATGGTGCCTCTTTTGCGCCGCCGCTGCGTTACAAAAGTGACGCAACGGCGGCGTAAAAGAGGCGTAAGGGGCTTGTAAAACTGCCCCCTACTGTATTGCAATATTTACAGCATAGGGTCCGCGAAAGGAAACAACTTCGCATTCCAGGAACTAGATCATAGACTCAGTCAGGAGCTAGCCTCTAGGAAAGGGGTGGTAGAACCCACTGTACTAGTTATGGGTGATCTAAATTGCCACCTATGTCCAAGCTTGCTTCCCCTAAATAGAGACTGGTCCGGTTGTCCAATTCAGAAGGGTCCACATTTTGTACATACCGCTGAGGGAACAGCTTTTAACAAGCTCTTAAAGACTCATACCCTAGAACATACCATTGATTTGGCTAGCTTGGGAAAAGATGGGTCTCTCACACCAACTTTTAAAGGAAGAGGTTGCTCTTCCTTTATAGATTACATTCTAGTATCCAGTCTCTCAAAAAACTGGGGGGCATATTATCAAGGGGGTTTATCTCCGCTTTTTTGGCTTTAAAAGCCAAGAAAGCGGAGATAAAATTATCTCCCAATTACCTAGCTGTCGCTAACACCAGTTAGCGACAGCTAGTAGGAGATAGCGACCATCTTGGGCCCCACTTTAAATGTCAGTGATATTTATCACTAATGACATGCAAAGTGTGCGTGCCAAGATGTTAGCGACTGGAAACAGTCGCTAACATCACTATCTCCTATTACCAACTTTTGGAGATATTCGCGCTAAGCGCGAATATCTCCAAAAGCTGACACCTGCCCTGAGCAGTTCTTAGCCATGTTATCCAATGGGAGGTGGATAACATGGCTAAGAGCATTAGCTCGGTAATGCATGAATATCGCTGACTTTTCAGCGATATTCATGCATTGCGGCCGTTTTTTATCGCATTTGCGATAAACCTTGGTAGTACCAAGGTTTATCTGCGATAAAGATCGCCGCAGCTCAGCGGTAAAATTTTGTCTTTAACCAAGCAATAGCGATAATTATCGCTATTGCTTGGTAATATGCCCCTGGATTTGTTTGGTAGGGATTCATTGGAGTGTATTTAGCGACCATAATCCTTTATTCCTGGAATTCCTATACCGAGGTCGACCCAAGAAGAACTATCAGCCGTGCACTGAGCTGAGACCAACCGATCAGGGAAGATGGCTGAGGTGGTCGAAAATTGACAGTGAGGCATTCTATAAATCCCTAATAGTTAAGGGGAAAGAATTGTTCGAAGAATGCCTTGATTTGACGATAGAAGGGTGTTCTCTGGTCAAGGCATTTGGATCAATAACCTGCCTGGTAGAAGGGCTAATGAAGGGAAAGGGTCCTAGGGGAAATATAATACAGCCTAGATGGTTTGATGCCAACTGCTCACGAGCTTTGAGAGACTTAAAATCTAGTCTTAAAGCCAATCCCAGGGATAAATTAAGAGTAGCCCTCTGTAGACAGTTATATAAATCTGCGCTGAAGCAGAGAAAGTTTCCTCTTCAAGCTGAAGTGTGGGCAGATTTAAGGCAGGCTGGCGAAAGAAGAGATACAACAGAATTCTGGAGGATTATCAACAGGCCTTGTTTTCAAGATAGTAGTGCCCCTGTGATTGGAACGAACATCTTACCCGAACAATGGGTGACACACTTTGAGGGTCTTTATAATCATAACCAGGATTCTGCCCAGGAGGGGGCGTGGGATGGTAAGCGGAGAGCGGTTGCAGAATTCTCTCTGGAAGAAACAACTAAGGCGATCCAAGGGCTCTGTGGTAAATAAAATATTACCCTGGCATAATTTCTAGGCATTAACAATTAGCATGTATCAAGTGAGAGGCAGAGAGTCCGTGGTGTCCAAGTTAAAATGGGCTTTATTCCAATAACTCGAGTCAAAGGGAGAATCAGTTCCATCACCACAGAGGTTCAGGAAGGGTCTTCTAACAATTATTTACAGAACATCATATATATACACATTTTCTTGTACATAGGACGTAGGAAGGGACGCTCGAGGCAGAGCAGAGAAAGAAAATGAGATAAGAGCATGTGGGTGTACACTTTGATGAGTCATAGGTAGGTGATAGGTAGGTGTCATAAGTGGGTGGGTACTTAGAGGAGGAGTTTGGATAGCTAGCTGGAACTATGCCCTAATTGTGCAACTTGAGCATGACGTGCAATTGACGTGTAACTGGGAGGAGAGCTGCCTTACAGTCTAGTAGAGGAATCTCTTGTGTCAGGGCGACCAGTACTTCTGGTACAACTGATATCTAGAGTCAGGGGATGTATTATCTGAAGCAAAGGTTGCTCATCACTAAAAGACAGAGAGGGCATATTTATTCGTTCATTGCATGAGCTTTCTATGGATGCAAGCATTGTAATTCACTTAAACAGAGACAGAAAGGCTGGGCCCTATCTAAGCAGATGGGTTCTATGTACTTTATTCACCGGGCAGGAATGTGATTCTGTACAGCAGACAGATAACTGTTATTCATAATACTGTCTTGGCAGGCCTCTTGCTGACGTAACTGCAGTTTTCAGTGTGCCAGGAGTCATGAAAACCCTAATTCAGAATGTGGCTTCTGGCTGAACCACAGAAAGGGTTCATTACGATATTTATTAGAAGTGTACAATGCAAAATGCAAATACATGGGCCTTATGCTAACTTAACGTTTGGGAGACTTGATGACTGGCATTTCTAATGCAGGACATGATTGCAGGGGCCTAGTGATTCAGGCCACTACGGGAAATGCATGGGTGACATGCACATGACATAGGGTACACGTAGGGGGCATCTTGGTCAGGCAAAATATCATTTTCCTCATTCCCTCCTTGTCCCCTACGTAACCCTTTAGGATACATCTATATTCATGAGACCGTATAGTTGATCATACTGAATCATTTGTTCATCTTTAACTGTTTGTTTACGTGGATGGGGAACACAGGCAGTGGCACACAGGCCGCAAATCGCCGGGCCACACTGCAAACAGAGACAGCAACCAAATATCATAAGTAGGATCACTCCTAGGAAAGACAATACTTTCCATCCCCAAGCAGATATTATACCCCAGAGCCAACTGGACCAGGTCCATGTGCCTGGGTCTTGATGTATGGCATGAGCAATTTTGTGGAGTCTTGTTATTGCTTCGTACACAGATGGTGCATTATCTGGGATGAAAATGCAACAACTAGATCGGATCACGCTACAGGCTCCGCCCCTATCCGCCAAGATGACGTCTAGAACAAGGTGATTTTGAAGAACGACAAGTCTCATAGCAGATTGCTCCTGGGTCAAGTTCGCCAGAGCAGATGAAGTCACATTCACTACTGCTTCCAGAGTTCTTGTTAATTTGCGTACCAGTTTACTGTTTTGGACGGGGCCAACAAAGAAAAAGAAACCTTTGTTGAAATCTGTATATTGCTCCCATGCTGTTTCAGTCTGATCGATCCCTGCAGAATCTGTCTCTCTCTTTTGTCTAACATGTTCTAGTTGTGAATCTCTATGATAATGGGATGGGGCTAGAAAAACGGGTGGCAATAAGAATGCTATATAACAAGTCCCACCCCAGTCTAAGGGCAGATGTACATAGGCTGTCTGACCGCAAATGAAATAGGTATGGCGTGATGTTTTGAAAGAAGAATGTCCTTTATCATTAAACTCTACTACAGTGTTACACTCGCTGTGTCCCATGAGTAATGAGCCCTTCTTTCTGACACATAAATCACCTTTTGCTGGCAGGACTGATATAAACGGTGGACCTGTATTTTGCTTGGGCTGAACATTTAACATTATAAAATTAACAGATGCATTTCCTTGCTCGTACTCTTCATTCTCTAGATCAGTTCCCTTCCTTTGGGGGAATCCGTCTTTGTCTGGAAAACATGCTTCATTCATTACTTTATTCAGGTTTCCGTATATCCAGTCACCTGGATAAGCTATGTACTTTCTATCTATTGAGGTCATTAAGGCAAACCATGCTCCACACGAACCATTGTGTGAGAACGGTAAAGGGTAGAAGGGCAAGACTCCCTTCGTTTCTTGATAAGGGGGCAGTTGGCCACATACCCAGCAATCTGTCGCATTGCTGGTCTGGTGAGAATGGTGTAACATTCGAATGAAAGTATTGTTACGTAGTGCTAGTCGATATGACAATTCATGAGGTGGCAGGTCACTGAATGTGTGCTCTGCAGTGCTGTTACTGGAAGCGTGTATATGTGAGGAAATGGGAAAGAAAACATGTAGCAATAAACTGATACCAATTATAACAATGCACAGAATAAAAAGAATGATCAAGGTAACTATACATCTACTGCGTAATATCTTGCAGTACTTTGCTTTCATGTCTCTCTTCTTGCTATTCTCGTATGTGATCTTATACATGTCAGAAATCTAGTCTAACCGATTCACCACCGGGTGGGCTTAAACAATTAAACTACGTCTGACTTACTAGATCTTAACTTAGATTTATACTCCTGCTGTGGAGTCTTTTCTAGCAAAGGCGGCGCAGGCGGAGCAAGTCTGTATTGTCATTAGTGTCAATGTTTTTTATAAAAGTTCCAAAGTTCCACAAAAGTTCCAGTGATAGACGTGGATCCACCCCTTGTGTCCCTCCACCTTGATCGCGGTCCTTGTTGTTAGGAGCACCAACTTCGGCGTCTTCCAGCGAGGCTCGAGGGGGCTTGAACGATCAAAGTTCTCCACACGTGGACAAACTCTCCTGGTGCTATGGCATGTTCCTTGACCTGGGTGTTGTCAGGGAAGGCGGCAGCAACCTGTGAACGAAAAGAGAGTAGTGCAGACATCAAGGAAGCCAGGTAATCTGTCAGCATGTTACTGTCAACATCAGTTAGTTTCCTAGGCATAGGCGTACCCCACATATTTGGCGGTCTACCGAAAACTACTTCATAAGGAGATAGGCCTGTTCTGGAATGAGCTACCATACGCATGTAAAAGAGGGCAACCGGCAAGGCTACCATCCAATCCACGCCTTTTTCTCATCTGTAGTGGCATGTGTCTGTATGTCGAGTACATCCTGTGTGGGATCCCTGACTGTTATGCTTTTTGTCAGTAATGGTACCTCTGTCCTTGTCGTGTCTGTTGGTGTCTGGGCTGTCTGGGCTGTAAGTTTAGCTGTTCGGTCTGCCAGGTCATTACCCTGGGAAATGGTGTCTGTAATTTTGGTGTGAGCTTTGCATTTCAGGATAGAAATGGCTGTTGGTAAATGTATCGCTTCTAACAGGGCTTGAATAAGCTGGCCGTGCTGAATCTTGGTCCCATGGGAGGTCAAGAAACCTCTCTCTCTTGCCACAGGACCCCGAAATCATGAACTACGCCAAAGGCATATCGTGAGTCTGTATAAATGTTTACTTTCAAGTGCTTAGCTCTTATGCAGGCTTGTGTCAGAGCAATGAGCTCTGCTGCTTGTGCTGACAGTGTGTCTATTTTCTGTGTCTCTATGACTTCTGTAGCAGTGGTCACAGCATATGCTGCAACTAATATTCCTGCACTTGTTCTCATGCATGACCCATCTACATAGAGTGTCAGGTCAGGGTCTGGTAGTGCAATATCTGTCAGGTCTTGTCTTGGTTTCGTCACTATATTCATAACTACCACACAGTCATGTGGTGGTGCATTTACTGTACTTGAGGGCAAAAGTGTTGCAGGATTCAGGATATTACAACGTCTGATCTCTATGTGTGGTTGAAATAATGTCAGTTCATATCCTGTCAGTCTTGCTACAGTCAAATGTTGTGTTTGTGTCCTGTTTAAGAGAACCTCCACTGCATGTGGTACTTGTACTGTCAGAGGGTGTCCTAGCACTATCGAGTCACTTTGTCTTATGGCTAGGGCTGTTGCTGCAACTGATTTCAGGCACGCAGGCAGAGCCTGGGCCACTGGATCTAGTGTACTAGAAAAGTAAGCACACGGCTTGTGTTTTCCTGCTTGATCTTGTGTGAGGACAGATAACGCTGTTTCCTGAGTTGTCAATTGTATGAGTGGTTTGGCTAGAAAGGCATACTGGGGAATCCATTGCCTGCAGTATGAAGTGAGGCCAATAAATGCACGAACCTCCTTCTGTGTCTTGGGCTGTGAAAGGTTAGCAATGAGCTGTATACGATCTTGTGGTAGCTGTCTATCCCTCCTTGGAAAGCAAGTGTCCAAGGCACACCACTTGCTTTTCACAGAACTGCAGCTTTGAAGGGGACCCTTGTCTATCAGAAAGTGTAAAACTGTCAGTGATGCATTCTCGCAGTCTTTTCCTGACCGTGCTGTAATTAGAAGGTCGTCTACGTACTGTATCAGTGCTGTGTAGGTAGGCATGTGAATACTGTCTAGCTGTCTTTTTTTAATGCTTGACTGTAGGTGCTAGGACTTTCTGTCATCAATCTAGCAAAAATAAATTATATAAAAATAAATAAATAAATAAAAATGAATGTTCAATTCAAAAGCACAATTTTTATTTTGGGGAAACCTCTTTCCAAAAGCTCTGCAGTTTATATAAAAAAAATCCTACTTTAATTCCTGAGAATAGTATGACCATACCACCTACAATATGTTCTCTAAATGTATTTGAATAAAATCCAAATTATTCTAGCATAGACAGGAAATATAAGGCTGGAGCCTCGCCACTCCTCACTCCTTTGAGAAGCAGCCCCTCCCTCTAGAAAGAGGTTCGCGCTCGGAGTTTTGAATCAACTCCAAGCCGGGCTTCACTGTGATCTAAAATTGAATGACTGCCAGATGCTGAACTCATTGCAGGAGCAGAACTCCTTTCAATTATTCTGTTTACACTACTGAGGGAAAAACTACTCATTTGCAAGCATGCCTCTATCTGAAGTCAATGAAGCTTTGAGTGTTGACTGAAAGGAAGAGCAACTTCACCCCCCCTTTACATAAACATTTCTCTGCGGCTCATCACGGAGGCTCTGTCCGCGGAAAAGAATTGGAGTATGGCCAATATCAACAAGACAGGCACTGTTTGTTGCTTCAAGAGGGAAAAGCCCTCCCTTTACAAAATATCTTTCCCTGGGAGCCATGCCATTACAGCGGCTCAGTCTGAGCCACCCCAAGGTCGAAAAACACATTCTGTGTAATTCAAAACATATCTGTACCCAGGCCAGAACCATTATTCTCTAACTAACTGAAGCAAATTTAAAACGTGATAAAAAGTAAATTAATAAAGACATGTATTTTTTTTGTAACTAAGTGACATGCTAGCATTTTAAAATAATTCTGTTACAATGTACTGCTACTTAAAAGCTCCACTTTCTAAAAAAAAACACTTTTGTCTAACTAATTCAGCTAGAAGGCAAGACATTTGAAACATGGGCATTTGTTTAGCATGCAAATTAACACACAAAAAGGGACAGTTTGCTTCTGCACACAAGGCTATGCATTTTGCATTTGAGAATAAAAAACGAATTATCATGGACTGTTGGGTCGGGACTGTTCTCTGCACATATCAATTGAAGCTTCTCTACTAAATGTTTATCTGAAACCACCTGTGTAAGCATTGCAACCTAACTGACCTCTGAATCAGACATAAAAAATCCTATTTTCAAAGGCTGGTGGACATATATCAGGCAGCATGTTTAATGAACACTGCTTTTACCGTGCAAGATATTACCTTTCTATCAGCAGCCTGTCAAAGTACATAGGTGAGCCTTGAAACTAAATGCAAATTGAACTAATGTAGGGGACACATAGCAATGCATTAAGATGGTAGTGTATTATAGCTATCAAAAGGGCCACGTTCATTAATTTTCAAATAGCCATTTTTCCTAATTGAGTGTGCAAGCTCTTCTATTCTACCTATTAAAAGGGCCAGATTCATAATTTTTTCAAAAACCATGTTTTCTAATTGAGTGGATTAACTGTCACTACGCTATTCTAAAGGGCAGCTTGCATTGGGAAAAATATTCTGTAGAAACATTCCTATTTAAAAAAAAAAACCACACGGTTGCATTACACTAATTAAAAGCACATTCTCTAATGGGTCTATTCTATAATTTCTTCTCAACCGTGAAAAACATTAAAGCACTCTCCGTGTAAACCCTTATCTCAGTCCGACTGGTTTATTTACAACTTTACCGACCTCTGAGTCAAACACATTAAATCAAGTGTTCCAAGGCAAACCCACTGACTTACGCGGGCGCATTTGAAATAGAATGTTAAATGAACACTTCTTTACTCTCCATGCTAGAAGTTACCATTTCAATCTGCAAGCTGACAAAGCACATAGGCAGATCCAGCAACCAATGAAAAAGTTAAATAAACCTTCATTCATCTAAACACTCACTGACTTTTAGTGTCAGTTCACATAACCATGCATGTTAAAGAGCATGTTAAAACAAATACTGCCTTCTCAATACAAGATATTAACCCTTTGGCAGCTGAAGCACAATCATTCCCCAATGACTGCAGTGCATGGGAAAGTCATGAACTCATCTCTCCACGTTACCACATAACACGTACGCACATCTTCAAAACGTTTCTCCAAGTACTTGAAAGAGATCCAGCTCTCTCCTGCCTAACGTAATGGCTAGGGACCTGATGATAACATGCTCTGCACAAGCCATAACTACATGGCGCTATTCACAAGCCATATTTACAAGAAACTCAACAAGTCACAAAAATGACACGCTATTCACAAGGCATATTTACAAGGCGCTATTTACAAGGAACTCCACAGTAAACTTGTAGCTCTAACTCTAACTCTAGCTAGTTCTTCTGACAGGACGGGATTCTTTTTCTTTGGCTTTTTCCTCTGCTAGTTTATTTCTCTCTACTTTGTTCAGTTCTTTCTCTGTTCTCCTATGTGACTCTTTGCGCCATAACTCAATGGCATCTTTCTGAGAGGGTCTTGACTTTTTATACATACCAGGTGTATCTCTTGGCGGGATGTTAACTGACTCTTCTAGTATATCTTTCCTGGTCCCTATCTGACGTAATTTCAAAAACAGTGGCATGTTGAAACTAACACAATGGGAAACACAATACACAAGAATAGACTGAAACATTCAACAATCATTCATACAAGAAACATTATAACACTAAAACAGACACAGTCTAACCTGATACCTGTACTTGAAAACAATAAACTTTGTGCACTGGAATACAGTACAACCATACCGGTCTCATAAAATGAGACACGTCTTTACCGTGCCCACGTCCTACCGTGGACCCGTCTTGACCGTGACCACGTTTTACCGTGGACCCGTCTTGACCGTGCTCGTGTGAACGAACCCGTCTTTACCGTTTTCACGAATAACGTGAACCCGTCTTGACCGTTTCCACCTTTTACAGTGGACCCGTCTTGACCGTTTCCACCTTTTACAGTGGACCCGTCTTGAAACTTGATGCATTCCCCATAGTGGTACTCACCGGGAAGCAGAACTTGATACTTGAAGGCCTCGGAAACTTGACTTGACTACGCTTGCGCTTTGGAACAGGTGGACCTCTGGAGACCTCGGACCTTGCTCTCTCACGGGCTGGGCTCTGGTTGAGACGATCCGCGTTCCTCACCGCCTCGTATGGATGCCTGGTCGCAGTCCGTCCTCCTCCTGGGCCTGAGGGAGTAGCGGGAAATCCCGATGGCGTGCGCACTTTGAAGTCCGTCACGGCTGTAGAAGGGGGCAAAGGCTGGACCTACACCACCGGCGCGTGGGGAAAAGGATATGTCCCTGTAAGGGCGCCAAATTATGTGGTAAATAAAATATTACCCTGGCATAATTTCTAGGCATTAACAATTAGCATGTATCAAGTGAGAGGCAGAGAGTCCGTGGTGTCCAAGTTAAAATGGGCTTTATTCCAATAACTCGAGTCAAAGGGAGAATCAGTTCCATCACCACAGAGGTTCAGGAAGGGTCTTCTAACAATTATTTACAGAACATCATATATATACACATTTTCTTGTACATAGGACGTAGGAAGGGACGCTCGAGGCAGAGCAGAGAAAGAAAATGAGATAAGAGCATGTGGGTGTACACTTTGATGAGTCATAGGTAGGTGATAGGTAGGTGTCATAAGTGGGTGGGTACTTAGAGGAGGAGTTTGGATAGCTAGCTGGAACTATGCCCTAATTGTGCAACTTGAGCATGACGTGCAATTGACGTGTAACTGGGAGGAGAGCTGCCTTACAGTCTAGTAGAGGAATCTCTTGTGTCAGGGCGACCAGTACGTCTGGTACAACTGATATCTAGAGTCAGGGGATGTATTATCTGAAGCAAAGGTTGTGTAGTGTAGCTCCTATTTTCCCAATAGGCTCTGCGCATTGGAATAGTACCTACAGCAGTAAAGGCCTAGGCCAGACGTTAACTAGGTCTACTACTGTCGATACTAGACTTAATTTTTGGGTTTGCCAGCTAAGCTCAGAGTTCGCTAGAAACTTTCTCGAATGTTCAAGGAAGGATTAACTTCCCTGATTAGACAAGAAGGGATTTAGTTTCTGACAACCATAGAACATGACAACTTTGCTCTCCCCTAATCAAGAGTCAATCTCAAGAGTCGTGTGAGCACAAGGCAATTATTTTACTCAGTCAGTACGTGCATTCTTAGTCTCATCAGAATGTAGAGAAAAGGAAGAGACGGGCGTGTTCAATAAAAAGGTGTTATTTATTGATCAGTCTCTTTTCTCATACATGAGAAATGGATCGATATTATTGCAATACTTATAGTTAAGTAAAGTGCATACATTAGAAGCAATAGTATAAAATAATACTGTAAAAACATTGATATGGTTTCTGAGCCATATGATGTTTAAAATGATTAAAATATATTTACATACACATATACATTTGACTAAACGTACTCAACTGGTGTTTCTAAATACGCCTACCCCGTGTACCTGACCTAAGTCTAATGCGTGGGCGGGAATAGAAAGTTACAGTTTAAGTTAAGTTTGTTTTTGCCAAGTGAATAACTAAAGAATTCTCTGTGAGGGGTTATTCAGTTCTGTACCTGGAAGTTAGGATGAATGAGGAATGGTATCTCTTTCTCTGCTCTCGATATTCCAGGCTGCCTGCGAGGGCTGCCCAGAAGCGCCGGTGCTGGGTCTCTCGGCTTGAGATAGCAGCGCGTCTCTCAGCGCGTCAGGAAGGCGGGGCTGCTGCCAGCGGGGTCTGCTTCTGCTCTCGGCTTCGGCAAGTATGGCTGCTCTGTCTTGTCACCACGCGTGTGTTTGCATAGGGCAAGGTCGGCAATATTTATACCTTAAAGGTGCCGGGATTGACGTAAGGATGGACATAGGTACGTCAATAAAGATGTCATACGACTTGCTCGTTAGCACATTCTTTACTAAAGTTCTCTGTGAAATCAAAACAATGGCCGCACGGATTATCCAGGTTGTCATAGGTTTGATTTGTTATGAGAACGTCGTATGCCTTATCAGGGGCTGGAGGAATGTCGCTTGTCTAATTAGATCTCAAGCGTTATGACCTAATCAGATAACACGTTCCTGTGCCGTAGTGTGACTGCGTCAGATAACGGTATCTGCATCATGGGGGATTTCTTGCCTCATGGGCTGACTGTTAGTTAACTTGATAGTTAGTTTAACCAGAATAGGGTCAGGAATAGGGGGATCGATTCAGAACCTATAGAAATACACGACACCCACTCCACGCTAACTATGGTCATATCTACTAATCTATGCATAGTATAACATAGTACAACATACTATAGAGTGTAGTGTATACCTTACCACCCCAAAATACATAAATGCATTTTGAAATTTTCAAATATACTGAAAAATTGCAGTCATATATATCGTATGCACTTAAGCTATGAATTAAATGCAAAAGTAAACACGCATTGTTATGCATTATTGCTTTTTGGTATATGAGAAATACACATGAAATGGCTCTTAATATGGCTATACAGAAAGGAAGGTCGAGACCATTTCATCACATAATAAAATATTTGTGAACATACCAGCGGGCAGCTAAAGTCTATAAAGTATCTAAAAATAGAAATCTTAGTTCTCTAGGAATAGTTTCTTACTTTAAGCAGAAGATCAGTGTCCCGGGAAAAAATATATAGAAAAATATTTTAAGGGGCTTGCTGAAAAAAATTGCTGTCCGTGAACTGGAGTGAAATTGTTCATGTGACTTTATTTTTAAAGTTGAAGGCCGAATTCAGGGAACGCCGTGTGCGAGTTTACTCAAAAGTCTCTATTTCTGTTCCGGAGAGAACATCATATCATTCAGGCTTTCGAAAAAACTGTCAACAGCTTCATGGGAAAGTTCCATTAAGTCGGAAATAGGGGTAACCATGCATTCGTGCGCATGATTGTCTCCATTGACATTCTGGAAAGGAGCTGGGGAACAAAGAACGTCCACAGCACTTGACCTTTGCCGTTGTAGTTACTAGATAAGGAGTCCCGGGCATAAGACTGCAACATCTGCGGTCTACAATAAGAATGTAACTCCCATTATAGAGTCTTTGAAAGAATGGTTCTATTTCAGTTGCAGGTGCGCCTTGCTGGTGACATGAAAGGTTGTATGAATTCCCTTCACACGCTCCGTGCAAACTAATACCGTTACACAGAAGCGTGCCGCTTAGTGACATAGCACAATTGTTGCCACTAAGAAACACTTTCTGTCCTTTATTACTGACACATGCATGTGAATAGGGCAGGTTCCAAGTTGTTTTAAGGTACCCCTTTCCCAATTTCTCGTACATGCCAGCCTGTATATATTTTTGGCAGTATTGAAACCTGAAGGTTGAGATTGGAATATTTATGATTCCGTGGATTATCCATTCACTGACAGGTCGTTCTGACATTGTCATTGGTAATCTTTCTAGTTTTTCAATGCTCAAGATTGTATAATCAGCACCCTTTTGCGCCATACCGATTTGTCTATCAGTAAGGTTAAAGATTTGGAATAGTGACGTTGTGTTGATTAAACGCCAAGGCACATAGCCTGAACGCAGATTTTGTAACGTCCAGCCAAGCTGTACAATAGAACGCAATTGTGACTGACCATGTTGTAATAACAGTAAGTCTTGCGATAATATATCGATTGCTGAAGACACAATGCTGTCCAATGAAAATATTCTTGAGGACAGAGTCATTAACCCATTGTCCACTACAGAAAGTGATTTTTCCAAATTAATACGGTCAATTTCCCGTATTCTTTCTGCTGTTTCAATTTGAGTAACCTTCCAGGCCTCATTGTATGCTGCATATACAGAGGCTGCTATGAAACGCTTTTGACGCTGTTTGCGTGGTCCCAGTATGAAATCACGCAAGCCAGCACCACCAGTAAGTAAAGTTAGGTGTTGCTTAATTTCAGGCAGTGTGGAAGTTTGAAGCCATTGAAGGCATAATTTGCCCACACTGTAGGTTGTTATTATCCCTGGGTGATGTCTTTGGGGATATCTTGGGTCTGGCCTGGTCATTTTGAAACCCTGTGTTTTATTCAGGAATCTATCTTGACAGTTATTTGTATCTGTGGGCCAGATCAACCATTGTTTCCAATCAGGATGTGTTCTGCTTTGGTTAATGGTTTATCCGAGATTAGAAGGGGCGTCTGTGCTGGACGTCTCACAGTTGATACTTTCATTTTTTGACATATTTCACATGCTAGAACATAGTTCCTTGTTTGTCTTCTCATTTGTGGCCACCAGTATCTCTGTTTTAATAATGATACAGTGGCTGAGACGCCAGCATGGGTAGAAGCAAGCCCTTCGTGTGCCGCTATTATTAGTCCTAATCTATGTTCCATGTTTGGAATTGCCCTATCCCCCACTCCAGGGATTTGAGCAAAAGGAACATTGTTTTCATCAGTTATGTATGAGTATTTTACTGGAAAGCCTTTAGGGGGTGGTTCTATCGAATCCTTTTCTGAAGCGCTGACAGCTTGTAATATTTCGCTGTCTATTTTTGTTTTTGACCGGGTGACGGCAGCTACGGAAGCCGTTTGCACAGCTGCCTTCGCGGCCTCATCAGCCAATGAATTCCCTGCAACGTGAACACCATCACGTTGATGACTCAGTGTATGTATCACGTGAGTCTTTGGTAGTTCTTTTTTGTAAAAGAGCTACTTGTTCCCATAGCATTTTATGCTTGATTGTGCCACCTTTCGCATCCTTGAAACCGTTTTGAAGCCAGATCTGCAAGTATTCATTATAAGATTGAACGCAATAATACGAATCGCACACTATGAGTGTGGGGAATTCTCGATCGGTATTTTCAAGCGCCATCTTGAATGCTAGTAATTCAGCTCGCTGAGCTGTGCAATCTCCTAGAGATTGGGTTTTAGTGAGGGTTGGTTTAAATTTCCCTTCGTGCCAACGACCTTTAACAATCGCGCACGCAACACTGTAAGCTTGTTTACCCCCTACTGCGGGTTGTGCTGATCCGTCTGTATATATTATACAGCCGTATTGGTCTAGAGGCAGAATTTCGGTTGGCGGAGGACATTCAAATTCATATTGGAGGAATTCTTGTGTTTTTAAGTAAGGATCAAATTCGTACACCACGTCTGTTGCAGCAAGAGAATTAGCCCATTGTATCCATCTCGGATGGAGTGCTTTAGCATTCGGAATGCTTGCCTTTGTTACCGCCTCTAAGGCTGGTATTGGTGTCACGATTATTATTCGTTTACCTTGTGCCAGGGCTCGTTCTTTTGCTATAGCTGTCTGTGTTGCTGTAAGAATTTTTTCCGTTGGGCTAAATTTCATTTCAGCCTTAGTGTACAAGTGTGATTTAAATGCAATTGGTACCTTTTCTCCCTCATTAGAGGTCAGGTATGTGAATCCGCATCTCCCTGGGATGACTCGGATCACAAGGTTGCGTGTGTTATCACGTGTTTCTAATTTTGTTTTAATTAGCATGTCTGTTTGTAAGGATCTCAAAATTTCTGTGTGTGTTTGAGTCCAATTGGATCTTTTAAAGTCTGGTTTAATTAGATCATAAAGGGGTTTGACCCTTTCTGCGTAATTTGCAATGTATGTTCTTCCGAAATTTAGAAAACCTAGAATTGACTGTAGGTTTTTTAGTGTTTTAGGAGCTTGGATTACGGCACATTTCTCTAGGAAATTGTCTGCCAGGCTTTTGCCTTCACTTGATAACTCGTATCCTAAGAAAAGGACTGTCAGATGGGCAATTCTGGATTTTTTAAAGTTGAATTTGTAACCCTCTGCAGCGAACCCAAGTATTATGGTGTTCACTCTTTTCAAGTGAGTCTCCAAGTCATCATCTGTTAAGTAAATGTCATCAACATAAGATAATGCTTCATCATCATATAGTTGTAGTAATTCTGTTACTCTCGCTGAGAATACCCCCGGGCCGTTCTTGTACCCCTGGGCTAACCGACAGAATTGTTTTTGAGTGCCATTTACTGAGAATGCAGTTAAGTATCTGCTTTCTGGTGCTATATTTTGACAAAAGAATCCATTGGAGATGTCCAAGGTTGTTTTGTATTTTTTGCGCACTATGTTATTCATTAGTGCAGCACTGTGTGAGTTTTGCACTGCAAAAGTTTTGCAACATGTGTTAAGGTGTCGGTAATCCAAAACTAGACGGTATGAATTGTCTGGTTTGGAGACCGGAAACAAAGGATTGTTCATTTGTGAGGTGCAAGTTTCAATCACCCCCTGGTATTCTAGCTGATCTAGTATTTCATTTACCTGTTTTTTAGCTTCTTGCTTAATTGGGTACTGCCTTTGTGCAGTTGGTTGTGATTTTAACTGGATTTTGTGAGGAGGAGAATCCTCATCCCATCCTACATGATTTTTATATAAAGCAGGTGCTAAGGCCACTGCCCACTTTCTAGCAAGTGTATATTTTTTATGAATCGGTATTTGATTCGAGAAGGCAGGCATAATTACTTCTTCGCCATGAGGGCACTCCCTGACAAACTCTGGTGGCCAGTCTTTTTCAGCTAGAAGGATATCATAGCCCTTGGAGAGATTATCCCAAAATAGTCCCCTTATTTTCCTAGTCTTATCTCCCTCTATACGTAATGTTATCTCGTATATCTTGTGGGGCTTGCTAACTCTGGTATCTGCAGTTTCCACTTGAAGATATTCATTCGTGTCCACTGTCTCCAGATGATTCATAAGGACTTTGCGAGCTATGCTCACCTCTGCTGCGCTGTCTAGCATTGTCTGAGCCCACTCTCCGTTTTTCAGTTGTGTCCTCAGTATTCTCGGCATTGTTAACTACCTTGATACTGGCTACCTTCTTTTTTGGAAATTGTAATTTCTTTTTCAGTTGAGCAGGTTCCTTGTCTTTGGACTTGGCGTGCTCTTCTGATCGTCCTCTTCTTTCCGATTTCTGCGAGGAATTCTGAAAAGATTGAGAGGGACGCATATCAATGTCTTGATATCTATCAGGTTTTTTAATATTATCCCTATTTCTAAGGTTATATCTATTCCCAGAGGGGTCACTCTGTGGTGACCTCTGTCTTTGGTTTGGAGATTTCTCTCTTCGCCTAGGAGACCTTCCTCGGGACTGGAATTTCTTTTCTTTAGGATTGGATTGTTTGTTTCCATCCCAGTTCTTTTTTGGTGAATTATTATTATTAAAAAATATTTTTTCTGGACTTGTAGTCAGTTGCGGTTTTACTGGTATTCCACCTAGACTATCTCTGCCTAGTTCTTCATAGGATTTTTCTATGATTCTGGCAATTTCAGCTGGTTGGTCTGCTATATCTGTCTCTTTTAACCTCTGGCGGATCGCCACGTTTGCTGCTTCACCTTTTATGTTGGCTAATAATATAGCCGAGACCTGCTTGAAGTCTTTCAGTAATTTCATACCAAGAGTTAAAGCAGGTTCTGGACCGTATTCATCTTGAATTTGTTTTAGCACATCTGGTATCACCGAAATGGATGGGACACCGTGCGTTTTTGTATAGATGGAAGCAAAGACTGTGCCCCAAGTGTCACAGTCCTCAATGTGTGGTGCGATTCCCATTGGGAGACATATAGTCAGAATCCTGTGTTTTTCCAGCGGGGTGGTGTCAGGAAACACCGCCTCTATTTGGGTAATTTTCTGTGCCAACCAGAATGGTATCTGTTCCCGTTTAACTGGAACTTTACCTAGGCAGGATTGGATGTTCTGTGGTGTAATTTTATTTGTGTTCCCCTGGTGAGGGGTCAGCTGTGGAAGTTTAATCGCTGGCTGAATTGTTGAAGTCCGCATTACATACTGAACTAATTGTCTATGAATTTTTAGTAGTTGTTTTAGCTGTATTAACAGCTCTGCTGCAGGCATTCTTTCGATGTCTGGATGTGGTGTGTATCCGGCTAAGACCGGCCACGTTGCTCCTGGTCTTCCTAAAGGACCGAGCCTTGTAATGTGATTGTTATGTATTAGGGCGCCATCAAATAAGAGCAAATGCTCTTGGAATTTGAGTGGTACTTCCACCTCCTCGAAAGGAGTGTATGTTTCTGGTGGAACCTCTATTTTGTAATAGTGGAAGTACTTTGTTACAGCATTTGCTGCTGGAAAATGTATCCATGTATAGTATACCTCTGTCTGCCGATATTCGTGTGCCTCAATTACGAATATGACTGTTCCACCTCTAGGTGTCAGTCCATTTTCTATAAGTTTTAGAGTTATAGATCTTCTTTTGGCGACCGGGATGAGTATTATATCCGCGTCTGCATCTTTTAGTGCAGTATCTGCTGCTGCTATTTCAGCTGCTAATCTAACTGCCTCTCTTTCTTCATCACTGTCTCCCATTTTACAGACAGGATGGTATTATGTTTATTTGCAGATCAGGTTTCTTTATGGAACAAAGATTAGATGCACAATATTTTGGAACTGTTTTTATCCTTCAACGTTGACTTGACCAAAAACCATACATAGGAGTTCCCTCCTGCGAGGTTTTGGAGGATATTACCTTTCACCCACTCCAGACGTCTTTGGAGTATTTGGGAAAAGGGGTCTGAGTGAGAAAGCACGACTGAGTTACGCTAAATGTCTTACGTTAGTTTTATCGCCCTTTCCAAACGCGTTGGGCGCCATGTAGTGTAGCTCCTATTTTCCCAATAGGCTCTGCGCATTGGAATAGTACCTACAGCAGTAAAGGCCTAGGCCAGACGTTAACTAGGTCTACTACTGTCGATACTAGACTTAATTTTTGGGTTTGCCAGCTAAGCTCAGAGTTCGCTAGAAACTTTCTCGAATGTTCAAGGAAGGATTAACTTCCCTGATTAGACAAGAAGGGATTTAGTTTCTGACAACCATAGAACATGACAACTTTGCTCTCCCCTAATCAAGAGTCAATCTCAAGAGTCGTGTGAGCACAAGGCAATTATTTTACTCAGTCAGTACGTGCATTCTTAGTCTCATCAGAATGTAGAGAAAAGGAAGAGACGGGCGTGTTCAATAAAAAGGTGTTATTTATTGATCAGTCTCTTTTCTCATACATGAGAAATGGATCGATATTATTGCAATACTTATAGTTAAGTAAAGTGCATACATTAGAAGCAATAGTATAAAATAATACTGTAAAAACATTGATATGGTTTCTGAGCCATATGATGTTTAAAATGATTAAAATATATTTACATACACATATACATTTGACTAAACGTACTCAACTGGTGTTTCTAAATACGCCTACCCCGTGTACCTGACCTAAGTCTAATGCGTGGGCGGGAATAGAAAGTTACAGTTTAAGTTAAGTTTGTTTTTGCCAAGTGAATAACTAAAGAATTCTCTGTGAGGGGTTATTCAGTTCTGTACCTGGAAGTTAGGATGAATGAGGAATGGTATCTCTTTCTCTGCTCTCGATATTCCAGGCTGCCTGCGAGGGCTGCCCAGAAGCGCCGGTGCTGGGTCTCTCGGCTTGAGATAGCAGCGCGTCTCTCAGCGCGTCAGGAAGGCGGGGCTGCTGCCAGCGGGGTCTGCTTCTGCTCTCGGCTTCGGCAAGTATGGCTGCTCCGTCTTGTCACCACGCGTGTGTTTGCATAGGGCAAGGTCGGCAATATTTATACCTTAAAGGTGCCGGGATTGACGTAAGGATGGACATAGGTACGTCAATAAAGATGTCATACGACTTGCTCGTTAGCACATTCTTTACTAAAGTTCTCTGTGAAATCAAAACAATGGCCGCACGGATTATCCAGGTTGTCATAGGTTTGATTTGTTATGAGAACGTCGTATGCCTTATCAGGGGCTGGAGGAATGTCGCTTGTCTAATTAGATCTCAAGCGTTATGACCTAATCAGATAACACGTTCCTGTGCCGTAGTGTGACTGCGTCAGATAACGGTATCTGCATCATGGGGGATTTCTTGCCTCATGGGCTGACTGTTAGTTAACTTGATAGTTAGTTTAACCAGAATAGGGTCAGGAATAGGGGGATCGATTCAGAACCTATAGAAATACACGACCGTTGCTCATCACTAAAAGACAGAGAGGGCATATTTATTCGTTCATTGCATGAGCTTTCTATGGATGCAAGCACTGTAATTCACTTAAACAGAGACAGTAAGGCTGGGCCCTATCTAAGCAGATGGGTTCTGTGTGCTTTATTCACCGGGCAGGAATGTGATTCTGTACAGCAGACAGATAACTGTTATTCATAATACTGTCTTGGCAGGCCTCTTGCTGACGTAACTGCAGTTTTCAGTGTGCCAGGAGTCATGAAAACCCTAATTCAGAATGTGGCTTCTGGCTGAACCACAGAAAGGGTTCATTACGATATTTATTAGAAGTGTACAATGCAAAATGCAAATACATGGGCCTTATGCTAACTTAACGTTTGGGAGACTTGATGACTGGCATTTCTAATGCAGGACATGATTGCAGGGGCCTAGTGATTCAGGCCACTACGGGAAATGCATGGGTGACATGCACATGACATAGGGTACACGTAGGGGGCATCTTGGTCAGGCAAAATATCATTTTCCTCAGCTCACCCGCAATAAAGCCCCAGGACCTGATGGAACCCCACCTGATTTGTATTTGAGCAATGTAGGCCTATGGGCTCCCATCCTTACGAGGGTGTTAAATGCAGCTAATAAAACTGGATTACCCCGCTCCTGGTCTACTGCGATAATCGTCCCTATGTTTAAGAAGGGAAATAGGGACGACCCCAAATGCTATAGACCAATATCATTGATTGATGTCTCAACCAAAATCCTGGGCCGGGTAATCTTGGAACGGCTAATGGATTGGACGTAAGAGCATCACACTATTTCGGACACCCAGTTTTGTTTTAGGTCTGGAAGGTCTACTAGCGACCAGTGTCTTAACCTTTATTTGCTGGTAGCTAAATACACGAAAGCCAGCAATGAAGCTATTTACCTGGGGTTTATGGACCTAGCAGCTGCGTTTGACCACATAAATAGGAACAAGCTAAGGGTCATGATGAGTAACATGGGAATCGACCCAGGTTTGATCGATATTCTTAGAGATCTACATTGGGATACTACTGCCAAAGTCCGCTACAACATGGAGGGGGGAACACAGAATCCTTTCCTTGTACCAGTGGATTAAGACAAGGTTGTATTCTTGCCCCTTTTTTGTTCTCACTCTACATTAATAATCTGGAGAGAAACTTGATTGCTCTGCACACTGATTGCACAAAAGCAGGAACGCGCCATGTACCGGTGCTTTTGTACACGGATGACGCAGTCCTGCTTGCCCGTACTCCGGGGGGGTTGCAGTGCCTAATCGAGGGATTTCTAAATTTTATGGGCACCTTAGATCTATCAGTGAATTTGAGTAAGTCCTTCCTGATGTTGGCTGGAGCAAAGCCCTGTAGGAACTTTGCATACAAAATAGGGACCCACACTCTAGCGAAGGTGAAGTCCTTCTCTTATCTTGGGCTACTTTTTGATGGGGCTTTGAAATTTAAAACCTTGGTAGAAGAACGGTGCTCAGGAAAGATATCCTCAAATCGTGCTACAACAAACTTTGCCCGAAGGCTGGGTCGTTGGTCCCCGGAACAGGTCATGAACCTATATGGCTCGATAAGCACTATGAAAGCCACGTATGGTTCAGAAGTGTGGGATTTGTGGATACTAAGCAACTACAGCTAGAGGAAGACAAATACCTTAAAAGGGTTCTAAAAATCCCCCAGAGCACCCCAGCAGTAATCGCGCACAGAGAACTGGGCAGACCATTCATTGAGGATCAGATCAGGCTTAGCCCCGTTATGGCATGGTTAAGAATTTGTGCAAATCCTGAGTCAGACCTAGGTACACTAATCTTGAGGGATTGTCTACGTAGGGATAAAGGTCTACAGATCACATGGTTAAAATACATTAAGAGTACCTTAAAGGATCTAGACCAGGAGGATCTTTTTACTAACCCAAATGCTTAATATTAAATCAGGACCAACCACAGATTACAAAAATGTTACTTGACCAGTTTGCCACACGTAGAGCAGGAATAGAACTTTCCAAATGGTCAGTGAGTGCCCATGGTCTCATCAAGAATAGCGAGGGCATGGAACCTTATTTGTACCTGATGTATAACTCCCAGGATAGGTTTTTAATGTGTCGTTTTAGGCTCAATTTATTACCGAATATACTGGCTGACCCACCAGGTTTTACTTTAACAATTGAGCAGAAGGGTGCCTCAGCCTGCGACAATCGGTCTCCGCAGGACACCCTTCATTTTTTACTTTTATGTCCTTTTTATAAAATGCCTAGACGGAAATTCTTGGTACATATTTTAAAAGAGGCAAAGTTCCATCATGCTAAAACTGCTTTGCTCTTCTTACAAAGAGCAACTGACATGCGTACACTATGCTGCATTATGAATTTTATAAAAGTCTCGGTGAGGTTAAAGAAACACAAGAGGACAGGGTTAATCAATGGTCCCAGATAAAATCCTTCTTAACCGGTTTTTATTTGTATTGGTGATTTTTAACTGAAGTTCAGATATGTTATTTAATTGAATTCTTTAAAAACTGTATATATGTACTTTTATGATGTTTTTTTATCATCAAATAAAGATTTACTGAACTGAACTCCACATAGTTTCTTTCAATTTACTTATATACTTCCTTTACTTTATTGTGGATCTCGCGCTCTGCTAAGATCCTTCAAAAATTAAATCAATGCCGTTTATCATCATAGCTGCCAAGGTTTCAGATTGCTATGTGTGACATTTTCATAATTTCAGTGTTATTATGAGTGACATTTCAATGACTATGAGTGACACTTTTTCACGAACAAAATCAAGCAATGAAGACGATTGAAACATATAAATATTAGAAGTTAAACCCATGTGAGGAACAAGAAACTCTAAAAAATTATTTGGGCCCGATTCACAGAACTAACTTAAGACAAAATCATAAACTTGCTACTTTTGGTATTCGCAGAAGTTAGGATTTAGTCTTAAGTTTGTCTTAAAACAGACTTAAGACAGACTTAAGACAAAATCCTAACTTAAGTCTGTCTTAAGTCTGTCTTAAGACAAACTTAAGACAAAATCCTAACTTCTGTGAATACCAAAAGTAGTAAGTTTAGGATTCTGTCTTAAGTTAGTTCTGTGAATCGGGTCCTTTAAACTTCTGCTATACACCAGAAATGGAAGGGCACTAACCAATATGACACAGCGAGCCCTGCCCCCAAACAGGCCACTTTTTTCTGCTAGGAAGTCCCAGCTTCCATGCTCACAACAATACCAGAGTGCACAATGCACATTAGTGTATTAAAAATGTTAAGTGAAAGTACAGAGAAACGGCAATAAGAATAGGACACTGCAGCCAGCCAGCACTTGACTGTAGCGCCTGTAACACTACACAACATTCGGAATGACATAATATTGCAGATGTAAAACAAAATAGATAACATAATATAATGTTAATTTTCTTTTAACTCTTCTATGTAGTATGATAGCTGTGATGAAAACCTTTCATAATGGAAGTTCGTAATGTAAAAAATAATCCTACTGATTATATAAGTTTTACTTGTCTTTCATTTTGACACCCAACTTCTATTCCCCTTCAAAACCCTAACATGTGCCCTGAAAAAATCCTTCGCTGATGGCATGAGGGCGGTCTCAAGGTGGATGACTGAGAACTACCTTCAATGCAATGTGGCTAAAACTGAGGTGCTACTGTTTGGGGCGGCAGCGTCTGAATGGTCCAATGAGTGGTGGCCTTCAGAACTGGGTCCAGTCCCCATTCCAAAACAGACTGTGAAAAACCTGGGAGTATTATTTGATCAAACCCTGACATTTAAAGACCATGTCAACCAGGTTGCTGGCACGTGCTTTAGGGCCATTGGACTGCTGCGAAGAGTGTTTCCCTACCTTACTGACAACCACAGAAAAACTCTAGTTCAGGCGCTAGTTATTAGTAGATTGGACTACTGCAATGGCCTTCTTTTATCCACCAATGAAGGCCAGCTAAAGAAATTGCAAGTAGTCCAAAACACGGCAGCGAGGCTAGTCCTCAATATGCCATCTAGGACCCCCTCCTGCCCACTTCTGGCGGAACTTCACTGGCTGCCTGTGCGGCAACGCACCCAGTTCAAAACGCTTTGCATAATTCACAAATGTCTGTCAGGAAACGGCCCAAAATATCTTACAAAAGCCTTTTTACCCTATGCCCCAGGCCGAACACTGCGTTCTAGTAACTTGCAACTATTACAGGTCCCCAAAATAAAGAAATGCCGACAAGGAGGACGTGCTCTGGCTTATGCTGGGCCAGCTCTGTGGAACTCCCTCCCCCTCACACTAAAACAAATAACCAATCACTTGTCCTTCCGCAAATCCCTCAAAACATACCTTTTCAACAGCATCTAAATCCCCCTCCATTTCCCAGCAACTTTTTCCTGAATGACCTGGCACAATACTTGCTTCCCTCTGTAAGGCAAAGCGCGGAGATACCCCTTCGGGGGTTTATTCATGCGCTATAGAAGCATATAAAATAAAATAAATAAATAAATAAATTTTAAAGTGTGACAGTGCGCTGTTATTTTATATGCAGTTTAAAGTGAACTGTGCCCATACCTTACACTTGGGCACTGGGAACACCGATGCTGACCAAACATGACAGCCAGAATGGGTTGACCCAGGCGATAGCTGTAATCATTTTCAAACTGGGGCCATGCTGTGGGATCACAGGGGTGCAGACTAATCCAATTAATTGTCCACAAGTGAGAATGGAAAATTCTCCATAAATGCATTATCTCGCAAATCTGAAATCTTGCTTCTAAAGCTTTCTGAAGATCAGGGACAAATGCTGGGATTATTAACTGCATCTGGACAACAAGTTGGGGGCAACTAGCAAGAGTTTGGCTTCCTGTCAAGAAATAATTTTGAACCGAACAAAATAATGAAATAACAAATCTGTGCCATAAGGATCTCTCTAACACACCATCTCCCTCCCTATACTCTCAGGCCTCACATTTCTCCCTTGGTTTTCTCCTCCCAAGAGGTATCTTGATTGAGTAGGCAATTGTCTCGAATAAGTCATTGTTTCAGACTAGATTTTGACTTATTTACTCCGTGCCACTAAGAGACCCTTAGATCATCATGGGCTTTCATTTTACAAATGAGTGCATTCTGGGAATTGTAGTTCCAGATCGTAATAAGTGAATTAATCGACTAATGCAAGTTAGAACAATTATTTAGTTAAGGCATCGCTCAGGACTTTGTAAGGGTGTATCATGGAGTCCGTTTTTTACACGGTGAAAGAGTGCGTTGGCGTTGTAATACAAGCATTGGGAACATTTTTGAACTGTTTATGAAACTACGCACAGTTAAACAATGGTGGTAACTACAGTTAAGCAGCTATGAGATTTACGGGGCCGGAGCTAGTCATGCACTCACCATGGCCGCTGCCAGGAGCCCTAATGCGGGGATGCAGAAAGTGAGGCCTGCCCTCCGAGGGTAGAAATATGTGGCCCCTAATCCTCACGCACATCCCAGTGTTAATAGGGCACCGCAGACCAGCCGCTTGTAACCCACCATGAAACTACGCACAGTTAAACAATAAAAGCTTCAGCTGCAAATGTAATCCATGTAAAAAAAAAATGCCGTAAAACATTCCAGACACATTGGAAGGGCATTGCTGTGCATACCAAAATACGGTGTGTGCCAGTACAGCCAGGGCATGCAGCCTGTGCATTCACCGCAAGCCGCAACAAATGAAGGAAAGTCCCGAAGAGGCAGAGAGTGTGCGCCTGCATTTTGAGCTCTGCTGTTGCTCAGACCCAAGATGTTTCCTTCGTGTCTGTCAGATCGAGCCTGATCAGCTACACACAGCCACGGTGTTGGTCCGGTCGTGGCACTGTTTATCGCAAAATTAGGCCGCGTGGCCGGCCCTCAGCGTGAATGTGAGGCAGTTAACATCACTGTCTGACCCACCTTCATACGCCCGCGCCTTGTGTGGCCGTGCAGATCGTCTATTAAACTTGTCCTCTCTTCAGTGAATACCTCGGCGGGCGACGTTGGCGCCCCTAGTGAGTGCCTAGCAGTGTCAGCCAGCATCGTGCTGAGAGGGCAGGGGCCCGCCGTAATTAATTACTGAGTGTCAAACTTAAGCCTGGCGTGGCAGGAACTTACAGCGCCAACCTGGAGCCAGCACCGAGGATCGTTACTTTGTAGCCGCTTAGCGCTGCCGCGCTCTCACTCAGCCCACAAGCTGAGAGCTGCCATTATTACAACATACATGATTATTTATTAACTAAGAGCAGCTGCTGGCACTGGCTGCAGCACGTCTCAAGGACTCGGAGCAGCAGGAGCCGTGCACAGGTGCCACCAGTGGCGCGAGTCGGCAAAATGCGTGACAATGCATTTCAGTGCGGTGATGCGCAACACCGCACTGAAATGCGTGAGTGTCACACCTGATGAGTGACACTTGGCAGGACTGTATCATCGCCACACGAAATGCAATAAACCACGGCATGAAAGAATGTACAATCTAAGAAACCGTGACAAGTTCAAATCTCTTGCCTGATAGTATCATGAATATCACTTATGAAAATTACAGTCATTTTAGAAATCATATTCATGGTTTCAGATGTAATGCTTTTTCAGCAAAACATATACACTCTGTCGCTTTCAGTAAACTCATCTCCAACTCAACTACTAAACTTTCCAGCTTAATTTTCTCTACTTGTTTTAAATCTATCTTCACTTGAATAAAGACCTCATGTTAAGATCTTCCCAAAATTGATGTCACTACCGTTTATCATCTTCACTCAAGGTACAATGAATAACGGCGTAAATCTGTATTACGCGACTACAAATGTAATTCAACTGCCTAGTCCTATCATGAAAATATCTTATGAAAACTTCAGTCACCTTATGGGTCTTATTCTTTGTTTCAAATGTAATTCTATCTTAGCAAAATATGTACAGATATAAACGTATTTCTCAATCTTAGTGCTAAAAAGGCTATTTCACCCGTGATAATGAAAAGGAAGTGAGTGTGGCGTTGTAGCCGCTTCTGGGTGTGCAAATTACCTCCCGGCCAAAAAAACAGGTTGTTGCTTTCAGGCAGACTTCCCTCTAGTGACAGAGGACGGTACTGCACCTGAAGTTTCCTGGACATATTTCAATTCCCCCTCCCTCACGCACTCTCTGACTCTCTTTCGCACGCACCCACGCGCACAAAATACAAGCATTTGCAATGCAATCGGTTTCGCAATTGCGAGATTTTGAGCTATTGGCTTTGGTAAATGGTAATGCCTTTTATAATATTAAAAGGCATTGTAATTTACAATACCAATAGGTCAAAGTTTGGCAAAAGCGAGACCTAGGGGCAGATTTACAATTACTGGCGCATCCCTGCTGTGGTAGCGTTCTAGCTTTCTGTTCCCCGGAACAGGAAGAGCGGGGACGGAAGCGGAAGGCGGCCATGTTGTTTATCGGCGCCGACCGCAGTGAGAGCAAGTGGCAGCTCCCGGCGCTCCGGATAATAAATGCAATTGAAACTTTAAGTACGTGTAGCGTGGTACTTTACAATGGCGACGAGGATGCTCTGAAACCCACCACCACACACGCGACTACGCGGCACCACGCATTTTGCGTGAGGTTGTGCCGAGAATCACCGGAGCGCGGCAGAGGAGCCGCCCAGCAAGCCAGAAAGAGCGCGAAGACACGCCAGAGCCTCAGGAAGGGCTGGATAGCGCCCTTTGAAAGGCACTGAGGTGAGGAGCAGCTGTTTAACGCCACACCCAATTCCACAGCCAAAGGGGGAGTGCACTACAGCGTCATTCGCCACTGTGCACACTTGTGGCACAAGGGACACTGCGAGCAACCAGCAATCCCTGGCCACTGTGCAGAGCGTCCAGCAACCTGGCGGCGCAGAAGGTGTTGGCAGAGGCATCTGGGTCATCGCTCCAGCCAGAAGAGGACAGCGACCCACTGCTACCTGGTCCAGTAAGGACGTCACAAGGGGTAGAGGACGACGAGGATCGTAGTGTAGAGGACTCAGCGGTACAGACCACGCTGGGGAGCCCACCTGGTCGAACGTTCCACGCAGCTAGGCGAGATGGAGGTGTGCCCAAAATGGCGGCTCAGTCATCATCACTCACGCAGTTGGTACCGTTCTTGACGAAATGCGGCGAACCGGATATGAAGTGGGAATATTGGAAGAGGTATTTCCTCAACTATCTAGAGGCCCTGGAAGAAGAGGGTGACACCCAGTTCTCGAGCAAGAGAAAAAAGAAAATCCTGTTACACAATTTAGGTCCGGAGGGGATCAGAGTCTATGACACCATAGTCTAAGGCGAGAGGGTTGCAACGGATACCGACGTCTTCAGTCACGCCATTGCGGACTTAGATGCACACTACAGACCGGTGGTGTGCGTCGCTATTGACAGATACAACTTCTTTCAGAGGAAACAGAAGAATGGCGAGTCGGTGGACGAATACGTCGTGGCCCTGAGAAAATTGGCCCTCACTTGCAAATTTGACGCGCTGCACGACGACCTAACTAGGGACCAGATTATCATGCACACGTCCAGCTCCCATATACAGGAGAAGTTATGGGTAAATGGTGACGCCCCACTGAAAGAAATCTGGGC
This sequence comes from Lissotriton helveticus, assembly GCF_964261635.1. Taxonomy (NCBI): domain Eukaryota; kingdom Metazoa; phylum Chordata; class Amphibia; order Caudata; family Salamandridae; genus Lissotriton; species Lissotriton helveticus. The sequence continues at coordinate 199,206,782 of NC_136057.1, read as the reverse complement.
GATGGTCAAGAAAGCAGAACTATCAAGACGTTGTGCACAAGCAGCGAAGAAGGAAGCAGGAGAATCGCAAACCGTGTGCAGGATTATGATACCAACGAGAGGAGAATGGCAGAGGCAAAGAGACATGCAAAGGAACCAGGAAGGTGGAAGGTCGAACAACTACAACAAATACCAGCCAGACAACAGGTCGAATAAAGGAGGCAGGCCCAGCTGCTACAGGTGTGGCAGTACTGCATATCTCGGAAATGACAAAGCGTGCCCTGCGTTCAGGGTTAAATGTTCGTATTGCGGAGTCTTAGGGCACTACGAAAAAGTGTGCCTCCGGAAACCCAAGGGCACTACAGTGCGATATGTAGACCAAGAACGTAAGGATGACACTAGCGACCAGGAAGAAGCAGAGGACCAAGTGGAGTTTCTATACATAGATGTCCAGGTGTTGGAGATGGATGGCTCAGAGTCAGATAAACCGAGGCTGAGCATGCACATCAGCGGAATACCAATAGAGATGATCGCGGACAGTGGGGCACCCATCTCAATCATACAGAAACAAGTATGGGAGGACAGATTCACGCCCAAAATCAAGGAGCAGCTACGTCCGATGGATCTGAGGCCAGTCACATATACCGGGCAAAGGATTCCCATGCTGGGATACTGCCCTCTCCAGTTCGAATTCAGAGGGCGCCACGCAAATTGCAAACTATACATAGCAGAGAAGGGTCCCTCTGTTCTGAGCTGGAAGGACCAAGGAGCATTGGGGATCCAACTCAACCCGGGGGGCATTGAAAAGACCATGCTCATGGACATGGACGATACAGAGGATGTAGAACTGTGGCAGAAAGCCTACCCCGAGGTCTTCAATGGTCAAATAGGGGAGCTAGGGAAGTACGAACATATCATTAAGCTGAAAGAGGGAGCCAAACCCGTAGTGCACAAAGTGAGAAACATCCCGCTCCGCAGCAGGGACGCTGTACAGAAGGAGCTAGACAGACTGGAGAAGGAGGGAGTGATCAGAGCCATTGAGAATGCTGAATGGCTGTCGCCCTTAGTAGTGGCCCAGAAACCGAACGGCAAAGTAAGATTGTGTGTGGACCGTAGGGAGTTAAACAAAAACATAGTCATCGACAAGTTCCCCTTGCCCCGCATCAGTCAATCAATCAATCAATCAAAGACACTTATAGAGCGCGCTACATACCCGTAGGGTCTCAAGGCGCTTAGGGGAGGGGGGGGTGCCGTTACTGCTCGAACAGCCAGGTCTTCAGCTTCTTCCTGAAGGAGAGGTGGTCTTGGGTCAGGCGCAGGTCGGTCGGGAGGGAGTTCCAGGTCTTGGCGGCCAGGTAGGAGAAGGACCTTCCTCCTGTAGTTGCTCTTCGGATGCGGGGGACGGCGGCGAGGGCGTGGTTGGCTGAACGGAGGTGGCGTTTGGGAGCGTAGAAGTTGATCCGGCTGTTGAGGTAGCTCGGGCCTTGGTCGTGTAGGGCTTTGTGTGCGTGGGTGAGGAGGCGGAAGGTGATTCTTTTGTTGACGGGGAGCCAGTGAAGGTCTCTCAGATGTCCGGAGATGTGGCTGTGTCGTGGGATGTCGAGGATGAGTCTGGCTGAGGCGTTCTGGATCCGCTGGAGTCTCTTCTGGAGCTTGGCGGTGGTACCGGCGTAGAGGGCGTTGCCGTAGTCCAGTCGGCTGGTGACGAGGGCCTGGGTGACCGTCTTCCTGGTCTCGGTGGGGATCCACCAGAAGATCTTCCGTAGCATGCGTAGGATGTTGAAGCACGCCGAGGAGACGTTGTTGACTTGCCTGGTCATGGAGAGGGAGGAGTCCAGGATGAAGCCCAGGTTGCGTGCATGGTCTGTCGGTTTGGGTGCGGTGCCCAGGGCGGGAGGCCACCAGGAGTCGTCCCAGGCGGAGGGTGAAGAGCCCAGGATGAGGACCTCCGTCTTGTCCGAGGTCAGTTTCAGGCGGCTGGTCGTCATCCACTCGGCTACCTCTTTCATCCCTTCGTGTAGGTTGGCTCTGGCGGTGGCGGGGTCGTTGGTCAGGGAGAGGATCAGCTGGGTGTCGTCGGCGTAGGAGATTATGAGATGCTAGCGAAAACCAAAGATGTCAAGTGGTTCTCCACAGTGGATTTGTCATCTGCATACCATCAAGTGAGACTACATCCGACGAGCAGTCATCTCACCTCATTTATCACACCTTTCGGATGCTACAAGTTTGTGAGAATGCCATTTGGGTTGGCGTCGGCTGCGGCTGTCTTCCAGAAGCTCATGCACAGATTACTGAAGGACATAAAAGACGTACTGTTCTTTCAAGACGATATCTTGGTAATGGGCAGATCAAAACAAGACCACAACGAAAAACTCCACAAGGTGCTGCGAACACTACAAGACAATGGCCTGACGGCAGAGTGGTCCAAGTGCAAGTTGGGAGTGCAATCAGTCACTTACTTAGGCCATGAAGTGAGTGGAAATGGGATAACGCCAAAAAGAACTAACATGAAAGCCATCCTGGAAGCCCCCACTCCCTGCAAGAAAGAAGATGTTCGGTCATTCCTGGGTATGGCCGAGTATTACAGTAAATTTATCCCACACTTTGCCACGAAAACTCACTACATTCGTCAACTGCTCAAGGAGCGGAACAAATTTCAATGGGGACATGAGGAACAGACAGAATTTAAAGCCCTCAAAAGGGAGATGAGCGATGCCATTCCCCTCAATGGGTTTGACCCAAGCGCAGAGTCTATCCTCACAACGGACGCCAGTGACCGTGGACTTGGGGCCGTCCTCATGCAGAGATCGGAGAATGGAGACACATCTACCGTCAGCTTCGCCTCAAGATCGCTGGCTGCCAATGAGGAGAAATTCAGCGTTATCGAGAAGGAAATGCTGGTGGTGGTTTGGGCGATGGAGAAATTTAGGCAGTATTTGTGGGGAGCAAAATTCCGAGTGCGGACGGATCACAAACCCTTAGTCCGGGTGTTGACCTCCAGTGGACATGAACATGCGACTCCAAGAATCGCCAAGATGACTCTCAGGTTATTGGACTTCGTGTACGAAGTGGAACACATTCCGGGACCGCAGAACAAAGTGGTGGACTTCCTGAGCAGAGCAGCAGCCATGGAGGAAGCAACGGGCAGTGGAAACCAGAACTGGGAAGGATATGTGGTAGCCACCATTCAAGACACGGAAGAAGTCATAAGCGCCCACGAATGGGAAGAAGCTTACAGAGAAGACGTAGATTTGGAAATCGTAAAAGGGTACGTGGTCCATGGTTGGCCGGAAAAGAGACACCTCAGGGAAGAACTGAGAAGGTACTGGGAGGTACGAGATGAACTGTCGCTGGCGGAGAACCCCATCTTCCTCCTCAGAGGTGATAAAGTGATTCCACCACAAGGAATTTTGAATAATCTCATGACTCTACTACATGAAGGGCACCAGGGCATCACGAAGACCAAAGCCCTTGCAAGACAAGCGTACTGGTGGCCGGCCATAGATGCGCAGGTTGAGCGTCATGTGCGACAATGCGAGTCATGTGCGAAGGCGGACAAATCACAAAGCATGCTAAGACCACCCCTGGGAAAATTCCCGATACCTGAAGGGCCATGGGAAACGATATCAGTGGACATTATGGGCCCTGTCCTCAACAAAGCAGGTACACAGAAGTACGCTGTTGTCATCATTGACAAGTATCCAAGTGGCCGGAGGTAGAGATCATGGAGCACGTGGACACGGAGGCAGTGGTGAACTTCTTACGTACCACGTTCGTAAGGGAAGGGATCCCAAAAATAATCACGTGTGACAATGGGCCCCAATTCACGTCAGCTAAGTGGATAGCCTTCACGAACAGGAATGGCATTGAAGTGAAACATACACCTATCTATCATCCCGCGGGAAATGGCCAAGTGGAGCGTTTTAATCGAGTGATCATGGGCACCATTCAAGCGGCCATAGACGATGGCCTGGACTGGGAAAAGGAATTAGAGAAAATGATATGGGCCTATCGTATCACACCGGGGAGCACAGGATACAGCCCGTTTAAAGTGTTGAGAGGAAGGGAAGCCTTCACTAAGGACAACACGGCATGGAGGAAACTAGTAGTGCAGAGTAAGTGGTCACCAGCAGTGGTTAGGAGAAATCTAGAGAAAGCACAAGAAGTTTATACCGCTCACTACAACAAGAGACGGAACACTCAAGAGACAGGATTGGAGAAGGGTGAGTGGGTTAGAGTAAAGCTGTCCGTTTTGAAGAGGAAGGGAGAAAGCAAGTTTTCCCCACCCTTGAAAGTGGTGGAACCCTACGCCAGGTCAGCCTAGCTTCGTGACGGGAAAGTATGGTCACTGGACAGAATGGCAAAATGCAGCAAGATCTTAAAGTGGGGAGAAGAGACTACAGGAGGAGCAGAATACGTGGGCGACGAAGGCGAAAACGAAGGCAGAGGCAGGTACATAGAGGAAGCAGGAGAAGGTATGCAACAAGTAGAAGACAGAGAAGAGGAAAGAGGAGACCGAGGAAGAGAGAAGAGCGAAGGCAAGGAAGAAGGAGAGACGGACAGAGAGAGAGGCAACTCAGGAAAAGGGATGGAAATAAAGGAAACAAGAGAAGAAGAAAGCATTGAAGTGATGAGAACAAGAGCAGGGAGGAGAGTAAAGGTACCTGATAAGTTGAAGGACTATGACATGAGCTGAAAGTAAGGACTTTGTTAATTACTGTTGGTTACTGCATAAAGGGGGGAGATATGTGGTAGCGTTCTAGCTTTCTGTTCCCCGGAACAGGAAGAGCGGGCCGGAAGCGGAAGGCGGCCATGTTGTTTATCGGCGCCGACCGCAGTGAGAGCAAGTGGCAGCTCCTGGCGCTCCGGATAATAAATGCAATTTAAACTTAAAGTACGTGTAGCGTGGTACTTTACACCTGCATATCAGCAGGGATGCGCCAGTGCAGGGATGCGCCAGTTACTGTGCGGTTATTGTGCGACGCACCATGGGGCAAAAAGTGGACAGATGCGTGACGCATCTGTGCTGTAAAGGTGGCGCATTGCTGGAGTTGCGTCGCAAGCGCGACGCAGCTCCAGCAAGGCTCCGGGGTGCCCTATCTTTCAAATGCTGCATCAATCCTTACGCCTGCTTCAAGCAGGCGTAGGGTTTTGACGCAGCATGGGCTTAAAAGTGACTGAGTGAAATCTTGTAGATTTCACTCAGCCTCTTTTAGAAGGCGTTCCTGCGCTGGAACGCCCCCCCCCTCCCGTGCGCCGGAAAGCCTACTTCTGGCGTAGGGCTTTACAACGTGATGCCTCTCCCAGATGCGTCACGTTGTAAATACCCCAGAGAATGGTGCCTCTTTTGCGCCGCCGCTGCGTCACAAAAGTGACGCAACGGCGGCGTAAAAGAGGCGCAAGGGGCTTGTAAATCTTCCCCCTATTGTATTGCAGAGCGCGGTGTTCCTGAAGCAGGCGCTCCGCTCAGTATTAAAGTTTTAAAAAAAAGCAACTTAGACACAACAAAGGTGGACACACTGATAGAGACACACAGAGATGGACACACAGGCAGATACAACGAAGGCCGACACAGATGGGCAAACAGGCATGCAATGATAGAGAGAGGCAGGGATACAGTTACCAAGGTATACAAGGTAGGCTGAGCTCACTAACAAGTTACATATATGCAGCTACAAAGCTAACAAGTTGCATATTTATATTGTAAAAAATAAAAGGTGTCAGGGTTAGGTTAAAACAAGAGTAAAATACATATTTACAAAGTTGACCTCATGGGAGTACCAAACGGCCGTAAGGAACAAGAAATGTTTATTTTTATTTTTTGAGACAATTATAAAGCACATGGCTAGCCGGGAGCATCCTAGCGCTGGGCCAGACATGAGAGAGGCTGGAAGAACATAGGGGAACAGGAAAGTCTTCAGTAGTTTTCTAAAGACAAGATGAATGGCTTCCCTGCGAAGAAACAACGGCAGGGAATTCCAGAGTCTGGCTGCCTTATATATGAAAAGAGCCTTCCACCACTTCTGGCCTTCTTAATCCTGGGGACTTCAGCCAGATACAGCTCGTCTGACCAAAGTTTCCTATTAGTCTTATAGGGATGGATCATGGCAGAGTTAATTGGAGGCCCATTCCCTTGCATGGATGTAGGTACTAGGCACAGGGCCTTAAAGCTGATTTGTTCCTGAACCGGGAGCCAGTGAAGGGAATGGAGTGCTGGTTTCACTGATTGCCAATTAGAAACTCCAGTCAGCAGTCAGGCCGCACTGTTTTGAATGGTCTGGAGTCTAGTTACTACTGTAGTAGGGGCACGCAGGTATAGAGCATTTCCATGATCTATTCTGGAAAGTATGAGCGATTAGACCAGTATTTTTTGGGCTTGGAAAGGGAGGAGAGGGAGGACTTTACGGGCCATTCTAAGTAGACCATAGCAGATAGCTGCTGTCTTCCTGTCCTGAACCCTGAAGGACAAATATTGGTCCAGCCAGATGCCCAGGCTCTTGATTTCGGACTTGGGGACCGGTGTGAGACCCATACATGCTGGCCACATGGTGCTGGAATTAAAGCTTAGGGGTTTGCCCAATATCATGAACTCAGTTTTCCCATTATTAAGCTTAAGGTGAGACACATCCATCCAGTTTGATACATCCTCAAGACAAGAATAAAGGCCCTTAGTCCTTTGATCTGCTTCATTTAACGCTACCATTAATTGGGTCTCGTCGGCGTAAGTCACCATATGGATCCTAGAGGGGGCTACAACATCTGCCAGAGGGGCCATATAAACATTAAAAAGAGTCAGGCTACGTGAAGAGCCCTTAGTGAATACCTGAAAAAAACATCCCTCCAAAAAGGAACACAGCCATTGCAGCGCAGTGCCGGTTACTCCTATGTTCCTGAGACGGTGAACCAAGATGCCATGGTTCACCGTAGCAAATGCTGCACTCAGGTCAAGGAGTATAATGGCTGACTACCATCCTGAATCTAGAATCTTTCTGCTTTCGTCCACCACCGCTAACAGGGCCGTTTCGGTGGTCTGTTGGGGGCGGAATCCTGTTTGAGAGGGGTGAAGCAGATTCTGAGATTCCAGGAAGCGGGAGAGAGTATGAGTAACATATTTCTCTGTGATCTTGCCTATTCCTGGTAGAAGGGAGATAGGGCGATAATTGCCCAAGTCCGCAGGATCCAGATTAGGTTTTTTAGTAAGGTTTTCACCATAGCCCCTTTCCAGTTGGTGGGGACTATTCCTGTGGACAGTGAGGCGTTAATCAGGTCCGTGATGGTGGGGGCAATTATCGGAGCTACCCGTTACCCGTATTTTGCGGTGCAGGGTCCCTGGGCGATGCACTTTTTACCAAGGACCACAAGGCAAGAAGTGATTCCTAGGATAAGTGGGGAAAACCTCCAGTTAGTGTTCAGTTAAATGTGAGCCTATGTCCACCTGCTTGTTGGAAGCGTCACCATTGTCATCCGTATGTGGTAAAGATTCAAGAATATTCTGAACCTTGGTGGTGAAACATTCGGCCTGTTTATTTCAACGTAGGCCTTAGATATCTGGTGCTTCTAGCGGGACGGGAGCTTTGAGTAGTTTTTTTTATTATGATGAAACTTTCTCTCGGAGAGTTGGTGGCTGACAGAATATTTTCCTCGTAATAAGGGGTCTGAGCCTTTTGTATTTCTGCTTTATAAATGCAAATGGCTGCCCTATATTCCAGCTTTTTGTTGGGTAGGAAGTCTTTCCTCCAGCGTCTTTCCATTACCTTACAACGCTGTTTTAAAGTGAGCAGTTCGGAGGAAATCCACGGGGTCTTGTGAGGCCCGCCAGTCTTTTTCATCAGTGTTTTTGGGAGGACCATATTCAATGACTCCTCTATCAAGGTAGAAAACTCGTCATTAGCTTTGGCTTTGACTGGACATGGGTCAGACTTAGGTCTGGTCCTTTCCAGTTTGTGGACCCACTTTTCCAAGGAGAGCTTGGCTTAGGAGCGGCTCCAGGTACGTGTGGATTGAGTGGGGGGTATGGTACCCGTGGAGACCAGGAAAGGAGGATAAGGAAGTGGTCAGACCACAGAAGAGGGATAAGATCTTTCCCTTTAAGGTCCTCTAAATTAGAGAACACCGGACCGAGGAAGTGACCTTTCACATGTGTTGGATGTAGAATGTTTTGAGGGATTTGAAAAGCCTTGAGATCTCTGGCCAACTCGACTGCATTTATTGGTCCTAAATCATCTAAATGAAGATTGAAATCTCCAAGGAGAGTAACATTTGCAGCCACGCTGGCCAGGTTAAATGCTACGTCCAACAGGGATTTACCCAATGACCCTACCGCCCCAAGGGGGTCGATCGATGAGAATACCCGTGAAAGAGAGGTGTGGAGTAAACTCTATGGTAAAGTGGGCATTCTCACAATCTGAAAGGGGGTTACCTAGCAGGCGACAAGTGAAGTGTTCCTTATAAATAATAGCAATACCACCGCCCTTGCCTGTTGTTCTGTCCACCCTCTGCATCACAAACCCCTGGGGGAGTGCTTGTGCAATATCTGGCTCCGAGCTGGAGCTGAACGATGTTTTCGTAAGAAACAGCACATCAGGGTCAGAGGGCCCGATTCACAGAATGAACTTAAGACTCAATCCTAAACTTACTACTATTTTGGTATTCACAGAATGCACTTACTACTTTTGGCATTCACAGAATGAACTTACTACTTTTGGTATTCACAGAAGTTAGGATTTTGTCTAAAGTCTGTCTTAAGTCTGTCTTAAGTTTGTCTTAAGACAAACTTAAGACAAAATCCTAGCTTCTGTGAATACCAAAAGTAGTAAGTTCATTCTGTGAATACCAAAAGTAGTAAGTGCATTCTGTGAATGCCAAAAGTAGTAAGTGCATTTTGTGAATACCAAAATATTAGTAAGTTTAGGATTGAGTCTTAAGTTCATTCTGTGAATCGGGCCCAGAGTCCTTACGGAGTATCCAGAACTCTGCAGTATGTTTGGGCAATGATCTACAGTTCAATAAAAAGATTTAAAAAGGATCCTTAGCTGAGGTGGGCGCAGTGAAGGTAGAAGAAAAATAAGCCTACAGTGAGGACATCTTTAGGGAAACTTGTCCCGCAGAATGTAGTGAACACATGTAGTCCCCAAAGTGCAGTTTAGCTGTCTGAGCTGTGAACTGGTTCAAGGAAAAAGATGCAGAGGTTCTGGCCCCTGGTTCCGTTCGGGCGTGGAAGGGAGCAGATGGGATTTCCTTAGGTGCGCCTTCGGCGTGCCAGCGGCTCACCCGTTGCGCGCGTCCGCTGCGCGGTCGCGTCATCACGCGCCTTTATGCAGGTGAATCTGTGCCGGGAACAGCAACTAGACTGGTGACCCGGTGTCTAGCGTGCAAGAAGCGTAAAAGAACAAGCCCACCTACCCCCAGAGCATTAAACCCAGCTCTTCCACAGCACAACAGGTATAGTTTTAAAAGGGTTAAAAACAATGCGAAGATAGCAGCAATAAGAAGAATTAAAGCAATTTGACCGCTAAATCACTCTGAGTGCGTGAGTGATCTACCTCGAGTCTCGTGTCAGCCCAGCCGCGGTGCGTCATCACACGCCTTTATGCAGATGAGTCTGCACTGGGAACAGCAACTAGACTGCTGACCCGGTGTCTAGCGTGCAAGAAGCGTAAAAGAACAAGCCCACCTACCCCCAGAGCATTAAACACAGCTCTGCCCCAGGACAACAGGACAGTTTTAAAAGGGTTGAAATCAATGCGAAGATAGCAGCAATAAGAAAATTAAAACAGTTTAACCGATAAATCACTCTGAATGCGCGAGTGGTCTACCTCGGGTCTCATGTCAGCCGCGTGTCAGTCAGGAAGTGCCTTTGAAGGAGGAGAGTTTTGAGATCTGTTTTGGAAGTCCGGAAAGAGGAAGTGATTCGGAGGGATTGCGGAAGTGAGTTTCATATTCTGGTCGCATTACCAGAGAAGGATTGAGCCATAAATCTTTCCCTTTTGAAGGTAGGAGGTTCAAGCAGTACGCTTTCTGCAGGATGTATGACGTTACGACGCATACTTTTACAACGCCTACCTTTACAACGCAATTTTTACAACGCAGGATCCTTTACAAAGAATGCCTTTACAACGCATGACATTATATCGCAGATGCTGTTATAACGCATGCCATTACAACGTAAGTATAGGTAAGTATATAATTGTATTTATAAATGTAATTAACTCTAATTAAATTAATTTAATTTAATTAATTTTAATATTTTTATTTTTATTTTTAAATATATATATCTATACTACTATTATAAAGAGAGAACTTGCACCTTTTGGCCAGGTAAACTCGGGAACCACAGCGCCAATCTACACACCCGATACATCTATGAAAATGTCAGGGTGTGTAGATGGACATAGGCTATATAAATAAAAAAAAAAGTAAATTAAAAAAATTACGTTTGTAAACAAAGTAGTCCCCTGAAAGTAGCGCCGGCCGGGACCTAGCGTTGGCCGCTACGCGACGTGCGTGATGACGAAGGCTCTGTTTTCATATACAAGTAATTTTATTTCCTGAAAATGTAATACTGAAAGGACTGCGAGACTCAAATGTGCTGTTTCATTCCTCCCCGTTCAGGGCCAGAATCCTTCTTCCTCCAGTCTGCTTTAATATCCAGCCGACGCGACATGCTGAACATGTATAGTTGGCGCATTTCCATGTTTCCTTTGGAAATATTAAACTATACAGATTTCTTTCAAGAAATGCTGTTAACGGTAAAGCAGAGAGCCGTGCCGAGTGCTCTGCTCTGAGCCTGTGAAAGGGAGAGAGCACCGGAGAGCACATGACCACTTCCAGTACAAGGCTGCAATGTAAGTACTTTTCTTTCAGCAATAATGCACGCAGAGCCCGTTATCAACATACCAGTGCACAGAGAACGCTCGCTCTCCATTTCGCTGAAAGCAATGCTTGATGGATAACGAATATTAACGTAGCATTGGCAGCTAACACTATTAGCCCCTAACTGAAAATACATTAAAATGGCAAAATACTTTTTTGAAGAACTTCTCCGTTAAAATAAGGGTGCTTGCCTGCAAGAGTTATGTAATAAAGCACAAGCAAGGGGGCATATCCCTATAAGGACAATCATGTCGAATTGGATTCCACATATAAAGTAAAATCGGAAAATAAATCTATCCACTGTGTTTGTGTGGTTGGGCGTCAGAATTACGGCGAGCAATGGCGCCACGAACCAAAACAAGGAGCAGAAAAACACAGAGAATGCCCATTCCAAACCTTCACCGGTAATTAACCCCTTCGATGCTGATGACGGAGCGGTTCCGTCATCAGCATCGGTTGGGCTGTGCTGATGACGGAACCGTTCCGTCATCAGTACAGCCCTGGGGGGGAGCGCTGTCGCTCCCCCCCTGGGGCATCGATCGTGGTGCTTTGTCCTGGGGTGGCAGCGGAAGACTTTCCGCTGCCACCCCCTGGCCCCCCCACGCTTCCTGGTGACGTCAGCGCGCACAGCGCGCGCCAACGTCATCAGGAAGCGCTGGACGCGCTGGAAGCCATTTGTTTCCAGCGCGTCCAGCAAAGAGGTGCATGTTTTGTGCTCCAGTGGGGCGGGGGGGCCGGTTTTCGGTGCCTTGAGGCATCGGGGGGGAGGAAACTGTGTTTCCTCTCCCCTGATGTCCCAATGCAGGGCATTCCTGGTGCACGATCGCGCACAGCGTCGCGATCGTGCACCAGGAATGCCCCACTAGACACCAGGGATTCTGTTTGTGATTGTTTTTTTGTGCAGGAAGCGACCCCTTGGGCAAGGGTCGCTTCCTTTTGGGGCCATATTATTTTTCAGACTTTTCTGCCCCCCCTGGGGCAGATCGGCCGTTTTTTCGGCCGATCTGCACCTAGGGGGAGCAGAAAAGCCCACTAGTCACCAGGGATTGATTTTTATTTATAAAGGAAGCGACCCCTTGGGCAAGGGTCGCTTCCTTAGGGGGATAAAATAATTTTCCGACTTTTCTGCCCCCCCTGGGGCAGATCGGCCGTTTTTTCGGCCGATCTGCACCCAGGGGGAGCAGAAAAGCCCACTAGTCACCAGGGATTTGTTTTTTATTTGAAAAGGAAGCGACCCCTTGGGGAAGGGTTGCTTCCTAGTGGCCCTAATAATTTTTTAGACTTTTCTGCCCCCCCTGGGGGCAGATCAGCCGTTTTTTTTGGGCCGCATCTGGACCCGGGGGGGCAGAAAAGCCCACTAGACACCAGGGATTGATTTATATTTATAAAGGAAGCGACCCCTTAGGCAAGGGTCGCTTCCTTAGAGGGATGTAATATTTTTCAGATTTTTCTGCCCCCCCTGGGGCAGATCGGCGTTTGTTTTGGCTGATCTGCACCCAGGGGGGGGGGGGCAGAAAAGCCCACTAGTCACCAGGGATTTGTTTGGATTTGAAAAGGAAGCGACACCTTGGGGAAGGGTCGCTTCCTAGTGGCCCTAATTTTTTTATAGACTTTTCTGCCCCCCCTGGGGGCAGATTGGCTGTTTTTTTTTACCGTTTCAGGACCCAGGGGGGGGAATAGAAAAGCCCACTAGACTCCAGGGTTATTTTTTTTGATAGGGAGCGACCCCTTGGCCAAGGGTTGCTTCCTTGGGCCCATTTGTTTTCAGTATGTTCTGCTGTGTCTTTATTTGGCCTCTCTGCCCTCCGTAGGGTTGCTTCCAGGGGGCCCACGTTTATAATGATTTATAATCTTCCCCCCTTGGGCACAGACACCCCATTTGTGACATACCCTGTGACATACCCTGTTGTAATGTTTGTTGTTTTTGTTTATTCTAATGTGTATTTTTTTTTTCTCTTTAGATTGTTGCAGTGTGCGGTTCTGTTACTGGTGGTTCTGTTGTTCTGCTGTTTCTGTAGTTGCATGTGTTTGGTAAGAGACCTTTTTTTTGTTCAATTGTAATGTAATTGTTTATTTTGCAAAGTGTGTAGTAATACGAGTATGTTTTGTTTCTGTTTGTTGTGATAGTACAACATGTTTTGCATTTGTTTTTGATGTGTCCTTCTGTAGATGTAAGTTTTTTTTTCTTCTTTCTAGTGGGATATCGTTGCCTATTTGCTGTGTCTTTGCAGAGTAGGTGCTGGTGAGTGTAGTTGTGTCTTGTAAGTGAATTGTATATTTTTTCTAAATATAGTTTTTTGTGAAAAAGTCTTACATTTTTATCTTACTTTGCGCAGTGTTGGGGTTGTTGAGTTGTTTGTGCAGACTCCTTTATTTGTAAGGATAATGGCTAGCCGCCGGATTACTGCTCAGCAAGTTGTTGGAATGCTTTTTGATTCTTCCTCTGACCATGGTCCAGAGTCTGACTCTGATTCTGAGCCAGAGGTGGGAGGTGAAGATTCATGTAGTGAGCTTTCTCTACACATGGCTTCATCTGATGATGAAGACACTTTGAGTGCTGATGAAGCTACTTTTGGTGTGGATGATGTGCCTGTGGTTGGGGAGGACATTGCTGTGGTTACGGTTTGGGAGGACATTGTTGTGCCTGTCGTTGCGGAGGACATTGATGTGCCAATAGTGCGGCAAGCGACATCTGGGCTGCAGCCTGGGGCTGCTAGACTTCCAGTTGGTGTAGTGAGACAAGAGGCACCTGGGCGGCGGCCTGCGGCTGCAAGACTTGACGATGAAAGTTCTGACCTCTGGGTTGCACCAGGCATGGTGCAGCCGGCATTGCCTGAATTTACTGGTGTTCCAGGGTGTAGGGTGAACACTGAAAAGTTTTTGCCTATTGATTTTTTCAAGTTGTTTATGGATGATGTGTTTTTGGCAGAGATTGTAGAGCAGACTAATTTGTATGCTGACATTTTTTTGAGGGTGAACAGTGCCAGCCTTAAGCCCCACGCTAGAGCTACCCGGTGGACTCCCACAAATTTGGAGGAGATGAAAAAGTTTTTGGGTTTAACTCTTTTGATGGGCTTGCTTAGGAAACCATCAATGGCTTCATATTGGTCTACTAGTCCCTTGATGGCCACAGCTATATTTCCGGCAGTCATGAGTCGTGATAGGTATTTGCTTCTGCTGCGGAAGATGCATTTTGTTGACAATAGTCTTGCTTTGCCACGAGATCACCCTGATTGTGACCGTCTTTTCAAGATTCGGCCTGTCATTGATCATTTGTTTGATCGATTTTCTGAGATCTTTTATCCTGGGAAAGAAATTGCAGTGGATGAGTCTTTGCTGTTGTTCAAGGGCCGCTTGGTATTTCGGCAATACATTCCTAGTAAGAGGGCACGCTATGGAATCAAACTGTATATGCTGTGTGACAGTGAGACTGGATATGTCTCTAATTTCAGGGTGTACACTGGTAAGGAATCCAGGATTAACCCCCGTGGTTGTCCGTCGACTTTTGGAGGGACTGAGAAAATTGTGTGGTAACTTGGTCGTGGATTGTTTAACAAAGGCCATCATTTGTATGTCGATAACTTCTACACTGGTGTGCGGTTGTTCAGGGAATTGGCCAAAGTGGACACTGTTGCTTGTGGCACAATCCGCTCAAACCGTAAAGGTTTCCCAAAAGAACTTGTTTGTCGAAAGCTTGCTCGGGGACAGTGCAGTGCATTGCGTTGTGAGGAGCTTCTAGCTGTGAAGTTTTCAGACAGGAGAGATGTCTACATGTTGACTTCCATACATGATGACAGCACTGAACCGGTGACTGTTTGGGGTCAGGTTGCAGAAGTGCGCAAACCTGTGTGCATTTTAGACTATAATAGGCACATGGGTGGTGTTGACAGAGTTGATCAGAGGTTGGAACCGTATGCTGCTCTTCGTAAGGCTTACATTTGGTACAAGAAGTTGGCTATCCATCTTTTCCACTTGGCAACCTTTAATGCTTTTATTGTGTTCCAGAAATCTTGTCCCCAGTCAAAGATGACTTTTGTAAAGTTTCAGGAGTCTGTAATAGGCAGCCTTGTTTTAGTGGCACAGGCAAGTGTTCCTAGAGTTGGAATGGTGGAGGATGTTGCCAGATTGAAAGATCGCCACTTTCCTGATACAATTCCTCCTACAACCTCAAAAGACTTTCCCAGTCGGAGATGTAGAGTCTGTTGGCGAAGAGGTTTGCGGAAGGAGGTTCGCATGTACTGCCCCGACTGCCCTTCAAACCCCGGGCTGTGTGTACCTGCTTGTTTTAGATTGTACCACACGCAAAAGAATTTTTGGGAGTATCAATGAGTGGTAAAGTGAACTAGTTGGTCTTTATTCTGTAAAACTTATTGTTCAGTTTCAAAGTTTGTATTTGTGTAGTCTTTTTAGATTTAGTTGTCGAGTTAGTAGATTTGTATCAATTTGCAATTTGTTTTTGTTTCTCTTTTATTTAAAAAAAAACTAAAGTATGATGTTGGTTTGCGTGTAGTGTCCATTGTCTGACTGTGTGCATGGTTTGGCGCTTGGCTGCCGGTGTCTGTGGACTGGTGCTTGTCTGGCGGTGTCTGCGGACTGGTGCTTGACTGGCGGTGTGCGTGGTCTGGTGTTTGGTTGGCGGTGTGCGTGCTCTTGCACTTGC
The DNA here is from genome assembly GCF_964261635.1 of Lissotriton helveticus. NCBI lineage: Eukaryota > Metazoa > Chordata > Amphibia > Caudata > Salamandridae > Lissotriton > Lissotriton helveticus. The sequence continues at coordinate 199,191,271 of NC_136057.1, read as the reverse complement.
CTGGTGTTGTGTTTGGATTTGTCTTTGGCTGGTGGTGTTCGTGGAGTGGTGCTTGGCTGGCGGTGTGTGTGGAGTTGTGCTTGGCTGGTGGTGTGTGTTGAGTGGCGCTTGGCTGGTCGTGTGTGTGGAGTGGCGCTTGGCTGGTGGTGTGTGTGGAGTGGTACTTGGCTGTCTGTGCACAGAGTGTTGCTTGGCTGGTGTTGTGTTTGTGGAGTGGCGCTTGGCTGGTGGTGTGTGTGGAGGGGCGCTTGGCTGGTGGTGTGCATGGAGTGGTACTTGGCTGTCTGTGCACGGAGTGGTGCTTGGCTGGCGGTGTGTGTGGAGTGGTGCTTGGCTGGTGGTGTGTGTGGAGTGGTGCTTGGCTGGCGGTGTGTGTGGAGTGGTGCTTGGCTGGTGTTGTGTTTGTGGAGTGGCGCTTGGCTGGTGGTGTGCGTGGAGTGATGCTTGGCTGGTGGTGTGTGTGGAGTGGTACTTGGCTGTCGGTGTGCACTGAGTGGTGTTTGGCTGGCGGTGTGCATGATCTGGTGCTTAGATGGTGGTGTGGGTGGACTGGCGCTCGGCAGGCGGTGTGTGAGTAGTTACTTTCTGTTGGTCACTACACACACTGCTAGTTGAGTGACACTCCACACAGTCCATCATTTTGTGTAGTTGCAGTGTCAGAAATGTGGACGTGTGAAAGTGATGGGCCCTTGAATGGCGCTGTTTGCTGGTGTGAGTGTTGAAATGTGATGAGTCCGCGGCTGGCGGTGTGAATGTTTTGTATGTGTCACGCGTACGAAAGGTGTATGAATGGCCTGTAAAGAGGTTGGTGCCTTGACGTGGCTTTACAGCTCACGAGCTGTGAGTCAGTGGTTCAGTTTATCATACTTTCAATTATACGCAGTGTATTTCATTTTTGATGAAATTACTTGCGTATCCAATTGTATCTACTGAATCATCACTCACCCTCGTGCCAAATCCAACCAGTATGTGTGTGTGCTTGCGGATTAGATGGGTGTGCAGTAATAATTGTTTTTTTTCTCTTTCTGCAGTAGGGTGTACTTTGTCCCTTATTGTGATTGTTGTTATGTGTTGCTTTTCCATTCGGATGGTGTCAATGGTCTGGTTTGTATCAGGTATGAAAGGTGCGTGAATGGCCTGTAAAACGGTTGGTGCCTTGTCGTGGCTTTACAGCTCACAAGTTGCGAGTCACTGGTTCAGTTTTTATGCATTTATTTATTGACAGAGCATTTCATTTTTTTTAAATATCTTGTTAATAAAATTTTATGTACTGAACCATCACTCACCCTCGTGCCAAATCCAACCTGTATGTGTGTGTCTTTGAGGAATAGATAGCCGTGCTTGAATGTTTGACTTTTGAGTAACTCTGTTAAGGTGTGGTATCCTTTTACTCGGGAGAACAAGGGGAACGCAGGGTGGTAGGACTTTTTTGCCGGCACGGCGATCCCACGCCCAAAAGTTTGGAAAACTGCTATTTTTACCTATTTTTAAGGTTTGCAAGGAGTTCTGGGTAGGAAAACATTGGGGGACTCACGCATGCCATACCTCCCTGGACTCTCCCGGGTGTCTAGTTTTACGAACTGTTTGGGTTTGCTACTTTCCAAAGAATACCACCCAGCCCCGGGCCAAAAACTCAGGTGCCCCCCCCCCAAAATCAAAGTTATATTGCTTCAGGGTATTTTAAATTCACCACCGTACGATTTGGACCTTTTCCTGTTGCAGCCACTATGGCTACCCACGCAAGTGAGGTACCGTTTTTATCGGGAGACCTGGGGGAACGCTGGGTGGGAGGTAATTTGTGTGAGCCCAGTGATGCCACGCTTTCCCAGACTACAACGTGTGAAAAAATTGATTTTTTTCTGCTAAAATTGAGGTTTGCAAGGGATTCTGGGTAAAGGAACGTTGGAGGATCCACGCAAGCCATACCTCCTTGGAAGCCCCCGGGTGTCTACTTTTCAGAAATGTGTGGATTTGGTAGGTTTCCATAGATGGCTGTCTCGCACGGGGCCAGAAACCCAGGTAACCCCTCTTGCAAAAGCTGGTGAATTTAACAATGGTGAAAATCCTCCAGCTTTTGCAAGAGGGGTTACCTGGGTTTTTGGCCCCGTGCGAGACAGCCATCTAGGGAAACCTACCAAACCCACACATTTCTGAAAAGTAGACACCCGGGGGCTTCCAAGGAGGTATGGCTTGCGTGGATCCTCCAACGTTCCTTTACCCAGAATCCCTTGCAAACCTCATTTTTTGCTTGGAAAAAATCAGTTTTTTCACACGTTTTAGTGTGGGAAAGCGTGGCATCACTGGGCTCACACAAATTACCTCCCACCCAGCGTTCCCCAAGGTCTCCCGATAAAAATAGTACCTCACTTGCGTGGGTGGGCATAGTGGCTGCTTTAGGAAAAGGCCCAATTCATACTGTGGAGACCAAAAAATTACCTTTAGCCAAATAATCTTATTTTTTGAGGGGGTTGGCGGGCATCTTTGGAAACTACCAAACCCAAACAGTTCTGAGAACTAGACACCCGGGGGAGTCCAGGGAGGTATGGCATGCGTGGGTCCCCCAATGTTTTCCTACCCAGAAACCCCTGCAAACCTTACATTTTGGTCAAAAACCCCACTTTTCCGTACTTTTTTGGGTGGGATCTCGCTGCCGGCACAAATGTCCTACCACCCAGCGTTTCCCTTGTTCTCCCGAGTAAAATGATACCTCACTTGTGTGGGTGGGCCAAAGGCATGTGACTCAGGCTGGGGGGCTTAATTTGCCTACCTACGCAAGTGAGGTACCATTTTTTTCGGGAGACCTGGGGGCACGCTGGGTGGGTGGAAATTTGTTGATCCACACAGATTCCAGAACTTTCCACCACAGAAATGTGAGGAAAATGTGTTTTTTGGTCAAATTTTTATGTTTGCAAGGGATTCTGGGTAACAAAACCTGGGGGTAGGCAGACGAGTCACCCCATCCTGAATTCCCCTGGGTGTCTAGTTTTCAAAAATGTATAGGTTTGCTATATTTCCCTAGGTGCTGGCAGAGCTACGGCGCAAAAAGAAAAGGTAGTCTTTTTGTCCAAAACGTGCTAAATTTCACTGGGAAATTGAGGTGCGACCATGCTGCGTTTTGCGCTGTTTCATGTCGCAGCCACTATACCTACCCATGCAAGTGAGGTACCATTGTTTTTGGGAGACCGTGGGGCGCGCTGGGTGGGTGGAAATTTGTTGATCCACACAGATTCCAGAACTTTCCACCACAGAAATGTGAGGAAAATGTGTTTTGTTTGTCAAATTTTTATGTTTGCAAGGGATTCTGGGTAACAAAACCTGGGGGTAGGCAGACGAGTCACCCCATCCTGAATTCCCATGGGTGTCTAGTTTTCAAAAATGTATAGGTTTTCTAGGTTTCCCTAGGTGCTGGCATAGCTACGGTGCAAAAAGAAAAGGTAGTCTTTTTGTTCAAAACGTGCTAAATTTCACTGGGAAATTGAGGTGCGACCATGCTGCGTTTTGCACTGTTTCATGTCGCAGCCACTATGCCTACCCACGCAAGTGATGTACCACTTTTTTTTGGGAGACCTGGGGGCACGCTGGGTGGGTGGAAATTTGTTGATCCACACAGATTCCAGAACTTTCCACCACAGAAATGTGAGGAAAATGTGTTTTTTTTGGTCAAATTTTTATGTTTGCAAGGGATTCTGGTTAACAAAACCTGGGGGTAGGCAGACGAGTTACCCCATCCTGAATTTCCGTGGGTGTCTAGTTTCCAAAAAAGTATAGGTTTGCTAGGTTTCCCTAGGTGCTGGCAGAGCTACGGCGCAAAAAGAAAAGGTAGTCTTTTTGTCCAAAATGTGCTAAATTTCACTGGGAAATTGAGGTGCGACCATGCTGCGTTTTGCTCTGTTTCATGTCGCAGCCACTATGCCTACCCACGCAAGTGAGGTACCATTTTTTTCGGGAGACCTGGGGGCATGCTGGGTGGGTGGATATTTGTTGATCCACACAGATTCCAGAACTTTCCACCACAGAAATGGGAGGAAAATGTGTTTTTTTTGTCAAATGTTTAGATTTGCAAGGGATTCTGGGTAACAAAACCTGGGGTAGGCAGACGAGTCACCCAGTCCTGAATTCCCCTGGGTGTCTAGTTTTCAAAAATGTATAGGTTTGCTAGGTTTCCCTAGGTGCTGGCAGAGCTACGGCGCAAAAACAAAAGGTAGTCTTTTTGTCCAAAACGTGCTAAATTTCACTGAGAAATTGAGGTGCGACCATGCAGCATTTTGCGCTGTTTCATGTCGCAGCCACTGTGCCTACCCACGCAAGTGAGGTACCATTTTTTTCGGGAGACCTGGGGGCACGCTGGGTGGGTGGAAATTTGTTGATCCACGCAGATTCCAGAACTTTCCACCACAGAAATGTGAGGAAAATGTGTTTTTATGTCAAATTTTTAGGTTTGCAAGCGATTCTGGGTAACAAAACCTGGGGGTAGGCAGATGAGTCACCCCATCCTGAATTTCCCTGGGTGTCTAGTTTTCAAAAATGTATAGGTTTGCTAGGTTTCCCTAGGTGCTGGCAGAGCTACGGCGCAAAAACAAAAGGTAGTCTTTTTGTCCAAAACGTACTAAATTTCACTGGGAAATTGAGGTGCGACCATGCTGCGTTTTGCGCTGTTTCATGTCGCAGCCACTATGCCTACCCACGCAAGTGAGGTACCATTTTTTTCGGGAGACCTGAGGGCACGCTGGGTGGGTGGATATTTGTTGATCCACACAGATTCCAGAACTTTCCACCACAGAAATGTGAGGAAAATGTGTTTCTTTTTGTCAAATGTTTAGGTTTGCAAGGGATTCTGGGTAACAAAACCTGGGGTAGGCAGACAAGTCACCCAGTCCTGAATTCCCCTGGGTGTCTAGTTTTCAAAAATGTATAGGTTTGCTAGGTTTCCCTAGGTGCTGGCAGAGCTACGGTGCAAAAACAAAAGGTAGTCTTTTTGTCCAAAACATGCTAAATTTCACTGGGAAATTGAGGTGCGACCATGTTGCATTTTGCGTTGTTTTGTGTCGCAGCCACTAGGCCTACCCACACAAGTGAGGTACGGTTTTTAACGGGAGACCTGGGGAAACGATGGATGGGTAGAAATTTGTTGATCCACGAAGATTCCAGAACTTTCCACCATAGAAATGTGAGGAAAATGTTTTTTTTTTGTCAAATTCTAAAACTTGGTGATAGGCAGTCGAGTCATCCCATCCTGAATTATTCCCCTGGGTGTCTGGTTTACAAAAATATATAGGTTTGCTAGGTTTCCCTAGGTGCCGGCTGAGCTAGGGCTCAAAAACAAAAGGTATTCTCTTTGTCCAAAGAGCGCAAGATTTCACTGGGAAATTGAGGTGCGACCATGTTGCATTTTGTGCCGTTTCCTGTCGTAGGCACAAGGCCGACCCACACAAGTGAGGTACCGATTTTATCGGGAGACCTGGGGGAACGCTGGGTGGGTGGAAATTTTGTTGATCAACGCAGATTCCAGAACTTTCCACCACAGAAATGTGAGGAAAATGTGTTTTTTTTGTCAAAATCTTAGCTTTGCAAGGGATTCTGGGTAACAAAACCTGGTGGTAGGCAGTCGAGTCACCCCGTCCTGATTTTCCCCTGGGTGTCTAGTTTTCAAAAATGTATAGGTTTGCTAGGTTTCCCTAGGTGCTGGCAGAGCTACGGCGCAAAAAGAAAATGTAGTCTTTTTGTCCAAAACGTGCTAAATTTCACTGGGAAATTGAGGTGCGACCATGCTGCGTTTTGCGCTGTTTCATGTCGCAGCCACTATGCCTACCCATGCAAGTGAGGTACCATTTTTTTTGGGAGACCGTGGGGCACGCTGGGTGGGTGGAAATTTGTTGATCCACACAGATTCCAGAACTTTCCACCACAGAAATGTGAGGAAAATGTGTTTTGTTTGTCAAATTGTTATGTTTGCAAGGGATTCTGGGTAACAAAACCTGGGGGTAGGCAGACGAGTCACCCCATCCTGAATTCCCCTGGGTGTCTAGTTTTCAAAAATGTATAGGTTTTCTAGGTTTCCCTAGGTGCTGGCATAGCTACGGTGCAAAAAGAAAAGGTAGTCTTTTTGTCCAAAACGTGCTAAATTTCACTGGGAAATTGAGGTGCGACCATGCTGCGTTTTGCACTGTTTCATGTCGCAGCCACTATGCCTACCCACGCAAGTGAGGTACCATTTTTTTCGGGAGACCTGGGGGCACGCTGGGTGGGTGGAAATTTGTTGATCCACACAGATTACAGAACTTTCCACCACAGAAATGTGAGGAAAAAGTGTTTTTTTTGTCAAATTTGTATGTTTGCAAGGGATTCTGGGTAACAAAACCTGGGGGTAGGCAGGCGAGTCACCCATCCTGAATTCCCCTGGGTGTCTAGTTTTCAAAAATGTATAGGTTTGCTAGGTTTCCCTAGGTGCTGGCAGAGCTACGGCGCAAAAAGAAAAGGTAGTCTTTTTGTCCAAAACGTGCTAAATTTCACTGGGAAATTGAGGTGCGACCATGCTGCGTTTTGCTCTGTTTCATGTCGCAGCCACTATGCCTACCCACGCAAGTGAGGTACCATTTTTTTCGGGAGACCTGGGGACACGCTGGGTGGGTGGAAATTTGTTGATCCACACAGATTACAGAACTTTCCACCACAGAAATGTGAGGAAAATGTGTTTTTTTGGTCAAATTTTTATGTTTGCAAGGGATTCTGGGTAACAAAACCTGGGGGTAGGCAGGCGAGTCACCCCATCCTGAATTCCCCTGGGTGTCTAGTTTTCAAAAATTTATAGGTTTGCTAGGTTTCCCTAGGTGCTGGCAGAGCTACGGCGCAAAAAGAAAAGGTAGTCTTTTTGTCCAAAACCTGCTAAATTTCACTGGGAAATTGAGGTGCGACCATGTTGCATTTTGCGTTGTTTCGTGTCGCAGCCACTATGCCTACCCACGCAAGTGAGGTACGGTTTTTATCGGGAGACCTTGGGAAACGATGGATGGGTAGAAATTTGTTGATCCACGAAGATTCCAGAACTTTCCACCATAGAAATGTGAGGAAAATGTGTTTTTTTTATCAAATTCTAAAACTTGGTGATAGGCAGTCGAGTCATTCCATCCTGAATTATTCCCCTGGGTGTCTAGTTTACAAAAATATATAGGTTTGCTAGGTTTCCCTAGGTGCCGGCTGAGCTAGGGCTCAAAAACAAAAGGTAGTCTCTTTGTCCAAAGAGCACAAGATTTCACTGGGAAATTGAGGTGCGACCACGTTGCATTTTGTGCCGTTTCCTGTCGTGGGCACAAGGCCGACCCAAACAAGTGAGGTACCGATTTTATCGGGAGACCTGGGGGAACGCTGGGTGGGTGGAAATTTGTTGATCCACGCAGATTCCAGAACTTTCCACCACAGAAATGTGAGGAAAATGTGGTTTTTTTGGTCAAAATCTTAGCTTTGCAAGGGATTCTGGGTAACAAAACCTGGTGGTAGGCAGTCGAGTCACCCCGTCCTGAATTCCCCTGGGTGTCTAGTTTTCAAAAATGTATAGGTTTGCTAGGTTTCCCTAGGTGCTGGCAGAGCTGCGGCGCAAAAAGAAAATGTAGTCTTTTTGTCCAAAACGTGCTAAATTTCACTGGGAAATTGAGGTGCGACCATGCTGCGTTTTGCGCTGTTTCATGTCGCAGCCACTATGCCTACCCATGCAAGTGAGGTACCATTTTTTTTGGGAGACCGTGGGGCACGCTGGGTGGGTGGAAATTTGTTGATCCACACAGATTCCAGAAATTTCCACCACAGAAATGTGAGGAAAATGTGTTTTGTTTGTCAAATTGTTATGTTTGCAAGGGATTCTGGGTAACAAAACCTGGGGGTAGGCAGACGAGTCACCCCATCCTGAATTCCCCTGGGTGTCTAGTTTTCAAAAATGTATAGGTTTTCTAGGTTTCCCTAGGTGTTGGCATAGCTACTGTGCAAAAAGAAAAGGTAGTCTTTTTGTCCAAAACGTGCTAAATTTCACTGGGAAATTGAGGTGCGACCATGCTGCGTTTTGCACTGTTTCATGTCGCAGCCACTATGCCTACCCACGCAAGTGAGGTACCATTTTTTTCGGGAAACCTGGGGGCACGCTGGGTGGGTGGAAATTTGTTGATCCACACAGATTACAGAACTTTCCACCACAGAAATGTGAGGAAAATGTGCTTTGTTTGTCAAATTTTTATGTTTGGAAGGGATTCTGGGTAACAAAACCTGGGGGTAGGCAGGCGAGTCACCCCATCCTGAATTCCCCTGGGTGTCTAGTTTTCAAAAATGTATTGGTTTGCTAGGTTTCCCTAGGTGCTGGCAGAGCTACGGCGCAAAAAGAAAAGGTAGTCTTTTTGTCCAAAACGTGCTAAATTTCACTGGGAAATTGAGGTGCGACCATGCTGCGTTTTGCTCTGTTTCATGTCGCAGCCACTATGCCTACCCACGCAAGTGAGGTACCATTTTTTTCGGGAGACCTGGGGGCACGCTGGGTGGGTGTAAATTTGTTGATCCACACAGATTCCAGAACTTTCCACCACAGAAATGTGAGGAAAATTTGTTTTTTTGTCAAATTTTTATGTTTGCAAGGGATTCTGGGTAACAAAACCTGGGGGTAGGCAGACGAGTCACCCCATCCTGAATGTCTCTGGGTGTCTAGTTTTCAAAAATGTATAGGTTTGCTAGGTTTCCCTAGGTGCTGGCAGAGCTACGGCGCAAAAAGAAAAGGTAGTCTTTTTGTCCAAAACGTGCTAAATTTCACTGGGAAACTGAGGTGCGACCATGCTGCGTTTTGCTCTGTTTCATGTCGCAGCCACTATGCCTACCCACGCAAGTGAGGTACCATTTTTTTTGGGAGACCTGGGGGCACGCTGGGTGCGTGGAAATTTGTTGATCCGCACAGATTCCAGAACTTTCCACCACAGAAATGTGAGGAAAATTTGTTTTTTTGGTCACATTTTTATGTTTGCAAGGGATTCTGGGTAACAAAACCTGGAGGTAGGCAGACGAGTCACCCCATCCTGAATTCCCCTGGGTGTCTAGTTTTCAAAAATGTATAGGTTTGCTAGGTTTCCCTAGGTGCTGGCAGAGCTACGGCGCAAAAACAAAAGGTAGTCTTTTTGTCCAAAACGTGCTAAATTTCACTGGGAAATTGAGGTGCGACCATGCTGCGTTTTGCGCTGTTTCATGTCGCAGCCACTATGCCTACCCACGCAAGTGAGGTACCATTTTTTTCGGGAGATCTGGGGGCACGCTGGGTGGGTGGATATTTGTTGATCCACGCAGATTCCAGAGCTTTCCACCACAGAAATGTGAGGAAAATGTGTTTTTTTTGGTCAAATGTTTAGGTTTGCAAGGGATTCTGGGTAACAAAACCTGGGGTAGGCAGACGAGTCACCCAGTCCCGAATTCCCCTGGGTGTCTAGTTTTCAAAAATGTATAGCTTTGCTAGGTTTCTCTAGGTGCTGGCAGAGCTACGGCGCAAAAACAAAAGGTAGTCTTTTTGTCCAAAACGTGCTAAATTTCACTGGGAAATTGAGGTGCGACCATGCAGCGTTTTGCGCTGTTTCATGTCGCAGCCATTATGCCTACCCACGCAAGTGAGGTACCATTTTTTTCGGGAGACCTGGGGGCTCGCTGGGTGGGTGGAAATTTGTTGATCCACGCAGATTCCAGAACTTTCCACCACAGAAATGTGAGGAAAATTTGTTTTTTTGTCAAATTTTTAGGTTTGCAAGGGATTCTGGGTAACAAAACCTGGGGGTAGGCAGACGAGTCACCCCATCCTGAATTTCCCTGGGTGTCTAGTTTTCAAAAATGTATAGGTTTGCTAGGTTTCCCTAGGTGCTGGCAGAGCTACGGCGCAAAAAGAAAAGGTAGTCTTTTTGTCCAAAACGTGCTAAATTTCACTGGGAAATTGAGGTGCGACCATGCTGCGTTTTGCACTGTTTCGTGTCGCAGCCACTATGCCTACCCACGCAAGTGAGGTACGGTTTTTATCGGGAGACCTGGGGAAACGATGGATGGGTAGAAATTTGTTGATCCACGAAGATTCCAGAACTTTCCACCACAGAAATGTGAGGAAAATGTGTTTTTTTTTTCAAATTCTAAAACTTGGTGATAGGCAGTCAAGTCATCCCATCCTGAATTATTCCCCTGGGTGTCTAGTTTACAAAAATATATAGGTTTGCTAGGTTTCCCTAGGTGCCGGCTGAGCTAGGGCTCAAAAACAAAAGGTAGTCTCTTTGTCCAAAGAGCGCAAGATTTCACTGGGAAATTGAGGAGCGACCACATTGCATTTTGGGCCGTTTCCTGTCGTAGGCACAAGGCCGACCCACACAAGTGAGGTACCGTTTTTATCGGGAGACCTGGGGGAACGCTGGGTGGGTGGAAATTTGTTGATCCACGCAGATTCCAGAACTTTCCACCACAGAAATGTGAGGAAAATGTGTTTTTTTTGTCAAAATCTTAGCTTTGCAAGGGATTCTGGGTAACAAAACCTGGTGGTAGGCAGTCGAGTCACCCCGTCCTGAATTCCCCTGGGTGTCTAGTTTTCAAAAATGTATAGGTTTGCTAGGTTTCCCTAGGTGCTGGCAGAGCTACGGCGCAAAAAGAAAATGTAGTCTTTTTGTCCAAAACGTGCTAAATTTCACTGGGAAATTGAGGTGCGACCATGCTGCGTTTTGCGCTGTTTCATGTCGCAGCCACTATGCCTACCCATGCAAGTGAGGTACCATTTTTTTTGGGAGACCGTGGGGCACGCTGGGTGGGTGGAAATTTGTTGATCCACACAGATTCCAGAACTTTCCACCACAGAAATGTGAGGAAAATGTGTTTTGTTTGTCAAATTGTTATGTTTGCAAGGGATTCTGGGTAACAAAACCTGGGGGTAGGCAGACGAGTCACCCCATCCTGATTTCCCCTGGGTGTCTAGTTTTAAAAAATGTATAGGTTTTCTAGGTTTCCCTAGGTGCTGGCATAGCTACGGTGCAAAAAGCAAAGGTAGTCTTTTTGTCCAAAACGTGCTAAATTTCACTGGGAAATTGAGGTGCGACCATGCTGCGTTTTGCGCTGTTTCATGTCGCAGCCACTATGCCTACCCACGCAAGTGAGGTGCCATTTTTTCGGGAGACCTGGGGGCATGCTGGGTGGGTGTAAATTTGTTGATCCACACAGATTCCAGCACTTTCCGCCACAGAAATGTGAGGAAAATGTGTTTTTTTGTCAAATTTTTATGTTTGCAAGGGATTCTGGGTAACAAAACCTGGGGGTAGGCAGACGAGTCATCCCATCCTGAATTTCTCTGGGTGTCTAGTTTTCAAAAATGTATAGGTTTGCTAGGTTTCCCTAGGTGCTGGCAGAGCTACGGCGCAAAAAGAAAAGATAGTCTTTTTGTCCAAAACGTGCTAAATTTCACTGGGAAACTGAAGTGCGACCATGCTGCGTTTTGCTCTGTTTCATGTCGCAGCCACTATGCCTACCCACGCAAGTGAGGTACCATTTTTTTTGGGAGACCTGGGGGCACGCTGGGTGCTTGGAAATTTGTTGATCCGCACAGATTCCAGAACTTTCCACCACAGAAATGTGAGGAAAATGTGTTTTTTTGTCAAATGTTTATGTTTGCAAGGGATTCTGGGTAACAAAACCTGGAGGTAGGCAGACGAGTCACCCCATCCTAAATTCCCCTGGGTGTCTAGTTTTCAAAAATGTATAGGTTTGCTAGGTTTCCCTAGGTGCTGGCAGAGCTACGGCGCAAAAACAAAAGGTAGTCTTTTTGTCCAAAACGTGCTAAATTTCACTGGGAAATTGAGGTGCGACCATGCTGCGTTTTGCGCTGTTTCATGTCGCAGCCACTATGCCTACCCACGCAAGTGAGGTACCATTTTTTTCGGGAGACCTGGGGGCACGCTGGGTGGGTGGATATTTGTTGATCCACGCAGATTCCAGAACTTTCCACCACAGAAATGTGAGGAAAATGTGTTTTTTTTTGTCAAATGTTTAGGTTTGCAAGGGATTCTGGGTAACAAAACCTGGGGTAGGCAGACGAGTCACCCAGTCCCGAATTCCCCTGGGTGTCTAGTTTTCAAAAATGTATAGGTTTGCTAGGTTTCCCTAGGTGCTGGCAGAGCTACGGCGCAAAAACAAAAGGTAGTCTTTTTGTCCAAAACGTGCTAAATTTCACTGGGAAATTGAGGTGCGACCATGCAGCGTTTTGCGCTGTTTCATGTCGCAGCCACTATGCCTACCCACGCAAGTGAGGTACCATTTTTTTCGGGAGACCTGGGGGCACGCTGGGTGGGTGGAAATTTGTTGATCCACGCAGATTCCAGAACTTTCCACCACAGAAATGTGAGGAAAATGTGTTTTTTTGTCAAATTCTAAAACTTGGTGATAGGCAGTTGAGTCATCCCATCCTGAATTATTCCCCTGGGTGTCTAGTTTACAAAAATATATAGGTTTGCTAGGTTTCCCTAGGTGCCGGCTGAGCTAGGGCTCAAAAACAAAAGGTAGTCTCTTTGTCAAAGTCAAAGTCAAAGTCAAATTTTTTTTTTATTTGCTCTGGTACTCGGCTGAGGACCACAAATTTGAGGACAATTTACAGAAAATCAATATACACATCAATATAATATTAAAAAAGATTTAAAAAATTTGTAGAAATTATAACAAACCCATTCATCTGTCGGTTGTTTACATAATAATAATAATAAACTATTAACTGTAGTAATGTTGCATTTCTGATATATCGGCCCAAGATATCTTATCCGCGCTTTAACTACACTTACGTGTGGGCAAACAAATAAAATGTGCACAATATCTTGAACTCCACCTAAACACAGATTACAAATAGGTGAGTCTCCTGGTGACCATTTAGATGTAAAGGCGGAAACAGGTAAGATGCCTAAGCGCAACATAGTTATGGACCTTCTTGCTCCGTGTGTTAGACAGAGCCCCAAGTATGGCCGTGATTGCTTATATTCCAATGATTGTGTGAAAATTTTATATGTAGACAACTTACTACAATGGACAAAATCAAGATCGTAACTTAATCTCGGAGTAAAGCATTTCAAAAAAAGTTTTAACTGGGATTTTGTCCAAGATAACAGAATATCTTTAGTAAGGCTTGCTAATTTAAATGCTTCAGACATATTCTTGGAAAAGTTAAGATATCGAGATTCTGATTTAAATATCTCAATCTTTAGCAAGAATCTCAGTGTTCCTTCTTTTGCATGCAAGATGTTGTAGGCCCATCGGATGACATTTGCCACAGCTGTGGCATACGAGCTTGTTAATGCAAATTCCAGTCTGAGAGCCTGTACAGATGTTGATATAGCAACCTTTAGTAATCTTTTCAAAATCTTTCCTTCAGTTATATCCATGAAAGACCATTGCTTTGTTGGTAAGTGTTCAGTTGCATAAGACAGAACCGCGGGTATTTTTACTTTGTACACTTTGAGCAGTGAGGAGAAATGCCTATTTCCTGTGGCCGTATACAATCGAGAAAGTGCCCCGGCATGAATCTCAGATTTTTTCTTTAGGTTGTAAATTTGTTTGGAATTTTGTATGTTCTTTGTAAAAATCCTCCCAAGGTAGGTATATTCATTTACTTCCTCTACTCTTATCCCATCGAGGTTCCAGCTATATTTGGCACTTTTTTTCCGGCCAGAGAACGCTACCACTTTAGTCTTTGTTAGGTTAGGGATTAAAAAATGATCCTTCGAATAAACGTTTAAGGAATCCAACAAATTTTGAAGGCCAAACGGTGTGAGGTCTAACATAACTATGTCGTCTGCGTATAACAATGCATGTATGCTCTGAGAAGCAACCTTTGGGGGCAGACTGGTGCATTGTTGCAGGTAAGATGGTAAGTCGCTAAGGTAAAGTGAAAATAAAATTGGTGCAAGAAGGCATCCTTGCTTAAGACCATTCGAGGTAATAATTGGTTTTGTAAGACCTTTTTCACTTCCCATTTGTACCTGGGACCAGGTGTTCGTGTGTAACATAATTATTAGTTGCAGTAAATTTTCGGAAATCCCCAGTTTTCTCAAGTTTTTTCCATAAGGTTGGCCTATCAACGCGATCAAACGCAGTGGAATAGTCTATAAATGCAGCGTACACTGGTTGAGATTTCCGCCCAGTGTATTTGTCAAGTATAGTCTGTAGAATTGAGATATTATCTATTACTGAGTGATTAGGTCGAAAACCGGCTTGATACATCGGTATTATTCCCTGTGAAAAGCACCAGTCTTTTAATCGATCCAATACCTCCGCGGCAAAGATTTTGCCTGTAGCGTCCATTAATGCAATTTGGTGGTAATTACTAGCAATATTTTGGTTCCCTTTTTTGTGTATGGGAATTATAGTACTTCCCTGCCAAGATTTTGGTATTCTCCTGGTACAGAAGATAAAATTAAACAATGATGTTAACATCTGACTCCATTGTTTAGGATTGGACTGCAATACTTTGATCGGTATCAGATCAGGGCCTGACGCAGAGGTATATCTGGCTTTTCTGATGTGTATCTCGATAGAAGATGCTGTACTTTTTTCAATTGGTGTTAATTTAATTTCTGGGAACAATTCAGCAGCATTACTATCGACTTTAGTTGAGTTCGCTTTATATAGGTCAATTAGATAGGCTTCCCAATCCTGTGGTGGTACTGGTATGGCATATAATTTCTTTTTAGTTCCAGTTATTTTGGCTATCAATGACCAATATTTTCTTTGATTGTATTGTTTTGCCGCCTCGTGAATGTCCACCCAATTTTTGTCCTGAAGCTTTCTTTTTTTACTGTTCTTTTCTCTTCTTTGTTGGTTTTTTAATTTATTTATCTCTTGCTGTATTGCAGGTGAATAATTTAAAAATTGCCCACGTATAAGTTTGTTGAGATTCTTCCTGTTTACATTTTCGTTGGAGGTCATGCAAATTTGATTTTTACGTGGTTTTTCCCTGTTAAGCAGTATTTTTTTAAGATTTATCATGATGCATTCGAAATTTATTATTTGATCTTCCGAATGTATTTTAGTTAAAATTTCGTTTTGTAAAATCTTTCCATTTATATAATCTAAAGTCCCGGAATTCCAAAAGATTCGCCTTTGCTTATTATTGATTTCAATATTCCCATTTAGGTGCATAATTGGATTCGGCGGAGAAGGTTTTAGCGACCATCCAGTATTTAAACAGAGAAGCGCGTGGTCACTATCTTCTGTGAAATTAATTTTCAAATATTGAAATGTGTCCACTATCTCTATGTTACATATTAAATAATCGATGATTGATAGGGATCCGTTTCCACGCCTTGTGAAGGATGCTGGTCTGTCGCCCTCTACGTAGCCATTCAAGATTGACCCATTTATGCTTGGGAGTGAAGCTAATAGCATTTTCCCTCTTTTGTCGGAGACTTTACCCTTAGGAAATATCGGAGTTGGTAAATCTATTGTTTCATCTTCATATGTTTTTGCCCACTTGCCAATATCAGCATTGGAGATTTTCCCGTTCACATCACCCACAATCAAAAACGGGGTATTCGCTCGTTCTTCAATTACCTTAGTCATCGAATCAATAGTTTCTACGAAGATGGCATCTTGAGAGGTGCCTGGAGGAATGTACATGTTGAAAAACAGAAGGGCCTTTTTTTGGTCCGAAGTGTTTGTTTTTAGTATGACCTTAATGCATTGAAAATTGTCAGATTTAGAGTTGATTATTACTTGAGACCATTGATGTTCCTCGCTTAAGAGAATCGCCAGACCACCCTTGGCATGACCTCTGCTTGTCGGTATAGCCGGAATGTCATAGACGTAATAACCCTTTTGTTTGAATGGTTTTATAGCCCATGTTTCCTGTATGGCTAAAATGTCAGGGTTATTTTTTAGTGCTATGTTCATTTTATTGGTGGTTTTTCCGGCTAAGTTCCACAAGGTGATCTTTAAACTGCTGTTAAACAGTACAATGCAATCGATGTTCTTGTTTATTGCTGTTTAAGGCCTCAGATACCCAAGCCCAAGATTCTGTTGTTTTTCTGACTTCTTTTTCTTCATAATGTTGGCTCCATACATTTCTTTGGCCGTCATTTACCTGGATTTTCAAAGTATCCTTCCTAGAGCTAATTCGCCCCAAAGTTGCGTGATCAAAGATATTTGTATCCCAATTTTTTGTCAGGGTATTCCTGGTAGTATTTTCGAGGCCAGTCGCATTAGCTGTATAATTCTTTGATGGAAATATTTCTATGACATCATAGCCATGTTTGTGTAATATTTCTTTTTCCCTTACGATGATTCCAGGTACAACAGATGACCAAAAGGCTACTTTCGCAATTTTCCTATTTTCTTTTATAGGGAATGTTACTAGATCTATTTCTTTACTAGTGATGGATTGTAGCGTATAGATTTGCTGCAGCAAACTGATTATCCTTCCTCGATTTAACGGTAGATCGTCTGTTGGAAAAAGTTCTTCAAACTGTAGAGGTTTTGTCATAGATTGATAGCCACCAGGGGATAATATCATATCTGTCCCGCTTTCTTTATTTATTTGTTCAATACTACTTTTTGTTCTGGAAGGTATATATTCAGGAGCTTTAATGATTCAATTGTTGTATGGGTAGTTTGTTTTTTATTCCGTTTGGTACCTCTTCCAAAGGTTGTTTGGTAGCTACTGTGTCAGAAAGACCTTCCTCGTTTTTGTGTTCTATGGGTGTATTTTTAAATGTTATCTTTCTCGATTTCCTTTTGTTAATTCTTCTTAATGATTTCCTATTTCTAATTTTTCCTTTTGATCCTTTGTTACATTTCATTTGAGAAGACTTTTGTTCACCTGCTTCGTCTAATACAGGTAGGAAAGTTGTTTTTTCATCTCCTTCATCAGCGTTTTGTAACGTATTGATATTCTTTGTTACTGAGAAGATCGGATACTCTTTTGTTTTTGATGAAGGCTCCTCTCTGAATAGTTTCTTTAGGGAATATATTCGGGCCTCTTTGGTGTCTTTCTTAGTTTTATTGTTAAATTGGTGTATTAATACCTGGTCAGTTGTTTGAGTACTATTGTCACATTTTTTTTGAGAATCAGGGATTAAAGTTTTAGTAGAAAGAGAGGGTTTAGAAACCTCCTTTCTTTCCTCCTGAGCCTGTATGTTATTTGTTGATACCATATGATCTTTTTTCCTCTTTTCCTCTACCAAAAATTTCAAAATGCCAATTTGAACATCCAAGGTTTGATCCGAGTTTTCTAAAATATTACCTAAGAAAGAGAGGACAGATTCAAGAATTTCCTGTAAAGTGTATAAAGCCTTTGAGATGGGTGTCACCATATTAGTAGAGTTCATATTATTTGGGAGCAATGTATCCAATGATGTATCCAGATCAGTTTTAAAATCAAAGTGTTGATCTTGAATTTCAGTTTGTAAATTTTCCGGATGTAATAGTATCTCAGAAATATTTTCCATTGGTTGTATACCCTTTGGACAGAGATCCTCGGAATCTGAAAGATGAGTTATTTGTTTTGTCGGTGTGACAGTATTTAGTTTGGGGGAATCGAGAATAGATGCTTGAGACTCCTGTTTGGATCGTAAAATCTGAGGTGTAGAATGAGACCCAAGATCACTTACAATTGAGGTAGTCTGTACATCCAGGGAAGACAAGTCAAAAACCTCTTTAGGTGGAGTTTTTTCCGATGTTACTGGTAGTTGATGGGCCGAAAGACATGATTGATTTTTAGGAGACAGAGCTAGAAAATATTTGCTAATAGCAGGAGTTCCAGTCAACTGGCCTTGTTTTACTGCTTTCGCAGAACATTTTCTAACAGCTTCTTCAGTACCCATTCTCTTCATAAAAATGGTACGAGATCTTAATTTTTTATATGCCATAAAATTTTATTTCAGCCAGGTAACGGTGCTGTTGTCAGTAATTACCGGTATTAGGTTAAGTGAAGAGTTGAGCAGTGTAGGCGGTCAGGAGACAGGTACTAAAAGGAACCTTACCACGTTTTAGCCCGGAATCTCCTGGAAGTGAAAACTCTGTGGCATAAACGTTTAAAACCAGGTGCAGATTACAAATTTTAAAATAGAGAATAAAAGAGGGGTGGCCCGTCCCGTCCTTGTGCGACCTTGGACGGCCTTAGACGGCCCGCCCTTTGCCCGGGCTTCGCCCCGTGCTCCGACCCGCGCGCGTCCCGCGATGCGCGTAATAGGTGGGAGTTAAGTAGTCTCACGGGTAATGAGGGCGTGGCACTGGGAGGGGGCGCGGCTCACGCGGGAAGAGGACCAGCTGTAGGTGGGGAATGCTGGTCCTCGCAGTCCCGGGGCCGGCGCCTCTCCCTCCTCTGCGGCCACACAGGCAACAAGGTCCTTGGTGAGATTTGAAAAATAAAAGCAGCTGCAACACAGGATACAAGCTACTCCAGTAGCGAGGGCAAGACAGCGAGCACTTCTCCTGCTTCACGAGCAGCACCCGCGAAGCGGGGGCCGCAAGAAGTTATCTGGAATGAGCAGGGCGTGGCACTGGGAGGGGGCGCGGCTCACGCGGGAAGAGGACCAGCTGTAGGTGGAGAATGCTGGTCCTCGCAGTCCCAGGGCCGGCGCCTCTCCCTCCTCTGCGGCCACACAGGCAACAAGGTCCTTGGTGAGATTTGAAAAATAAAAGCAGCTGCAACACAGGATACAAGCTACTCCAGTAGCGAGGGCAAGACAGCGAGCACTTCTCCTGCTTCACGAGCAGCTCCCGCGAAGCGGGGGCCGCGAGAAGTTATCTGGAATGAGCAGGGCGTGGCACTGGGAGGGGGCGCGGCTCACGCGGGAAGAGGACCAGCTGTAGGTGGGCAATGCTGGTCCTCGCAGTCCCGGGGCCGGCGCCTCTCCCTCCTCTGCGGCCACACAGGCAACAAGGTCCTTGGTGAGATTTGAAAAATAAAAGCAGCTGCAACACAGGATACAAGCTACTCCAGTAGCGAGGGCAAGACAGCGAGCACTTCTCCTGCTTCCAAAACGTGCTAAATTTCACCGGACAATTGAGGTGCGACCATGCTGCATTTTTCTCTGTTTCATGTCGCAGCCACTATGCCTACCCACGCAAGTGAGGTACCATTTTTTTCGGGAGACCGGGGGTCACGCTGGGTGGGTGTAAATTTGTTGATCCACACAGATTACAGAACTTTCCACCACAGAAATGTGAGGAAATGTGTTTTTTTGGTCATATTTTTATGCTTGCAAGGGATTCTGGGTAACAAAACCTGGGGGTAGGCAGGCGAGTCACCCCATCCTGAATTCCCCTGGGTGTCTAGTTTTCAAAAATGTATAGGTTTGCTAGGTTTCCCTAGGTGCTGGCAGAACTACGGCGCAAAAAGAAAAGGTAGTCTTTTTGTCCAAAACGTGCTAAATTTCACTGGGAAATTGAGGTGCGACCATGCTGCATTTTGCTCTGTTTCATGTCGCAGCCACTATGCCTACCCGCGCAAGTGAGGTACCATTTTTTTTGGGAGACCTGGGGGCACGCTGGGTGGGTGTAAATTTGTTGATCCACACAGATTCCAGAACTTTCCACCACAGAAATGTGAGGAAAATGTGTTTTTTTTGTCAAATTTTTATGTTTGCAAGGGATTCTGGGTAACAAAACCTGGGGGTAGGCAGACGAGTCACCCCATCCTGAATTTCTCTGGGTGTCTAGTTTTCAAAAATGTATAGGTTTGCTAGGTTTCCCTAGGTGCTGGCAGAGCTACGGCGCAAAAACAAAAGGTAGTCTTTTTGTCCAAAACGTGCAAAATTTCACTGGGAAATTGAGGTGCGACCATGCTGCGTTTTGCGCTGTTTCATGTCGCAGCCACTATGCCTACCCACGCAAGTGAGGTACCATTTTTTTCGGGAGACCTGGGGGCACGCTGGGTGGGTGGATATTTGTTGATCCACGCAGATTCCAGAACTTTCCACCACAGAAATGTGAGGAAAATGTGTTTTTTTTGGTCAAATGTTTAGGTTTGCAAGGGATTCTGGGTAACAAAACCTGGGGTAGGCAGACGAGTCACCCAGTCCCGAATTCCCCTGGGTGTCTAGTTTAAAAAAATGTATAGGTTTGCTAGGTTTCCCTAGGTGCTGGCAGAGCTACGGCGCAAAAACAAAAGGTAGTCTTTTTGTCCAAAACGTGCTAAATTTCACTGGGAAATTGAGGTGCGACCATGCAGCGTTTTGCGCTGTTTCATGTCGCAGCCACTATGCCTACCCACGCAAGTGAGGTACCATTTTTTTCGGGAGACCTGGGGGCACGCTGGGTGGGTGGACATTTGTTGATCCACGCAGATTCCAGAACTTTCCACCACAGAAATGTGAGGAAAATGTGTTTTTTTGTCAAATTTTTAGGTTTGCAAGGGATTCTGGGTAACAAAACCTGGGGGTAGGCAGACGAGTCACCCCATCCTGAATTTCCCTGGGTGTCTAGTTTTCAAAAATGTATAGGTTTGCTAGGTTTCCCTAGGTGCTGGCAGAGCTACGGCGCAAAAAGAAAAGGTAGTCTTTTTGTCCAAAACGTGCTAAATGTCACTGGAAATTGAGGTGCGACCATGTTGCATTTTGCGTTGTTTCGTGTCGCAGCCACTATGCCTACCCACGCAAGTGAGGTACGGTTTTTATCGGGAGACCTGGGGAAACGATGGATGGGTAGAAATTTGTTGATCCACGAAGATTCCAGAACTTTCCACCACAGAAATGTGAGGAAAATGTGTTTTTTTTGTCAAATTCTAAAACTTGGTGATAGGCAGTCGAGTCATCCCATCCTGAATTATTCCCCTGGGTGTCCAGTTTACAAAAATATATAGGTTTGCTAGGTTTCCCTAGGTGCCGGCTGAGCAAGGGCTCAAAAACAAAAGGTAGTCTCTTTTTCCAAAACGTGCTAAATTTCACTGGGAAATTGAGGTGCGACCATGCTGCATTTTGCTCTGTTTCATGTCGCAGCCACTATGCCTACCCACGCAAGTGAGGTACCATTTTTTTTGGGAGACCTGGGGGCACGCTGGGTGGGTGTAAATTTGTTGATCCACACAGATTCCAGAACTTTCCACCACAGAAATGTGAGGAAAATGTGTTTTTTTTGTCAAATTTTTATGTTTGCAAGGGATTCTGGGTAACAAAACCTGGGGGTAGGCAGACGAGTCACCCCATCCTGAATTTCTCTGGGTGTCTAGTTTTCAAAAATGTATAGGTTTGCTAGGTTTCCCTAGGTGCTGGCAGAGCTACGGCGCAAAAACAAAAGGTAGTCTTTTTGTCCAAAACGTGCAAAATTTCACTGGGAAATTGAGGTGCGACCATGCTGCGTTTTGCGCTGTTTCATGTCGCAGCCACTATGCCTACCCACGCAAGTGAGGTACCATTTTTTTCGGGAGACCTGGGGGCACGCTGGGTGGGTGGATATTTGTTGATCCACGCAGATTCCAGAACTTTCCACCACAGAAATGTGAGGAAAATGTGTTTTTTTTGGTCAAATGTTTAGGTTTGCAAGGGATTCTGGGTAACAAAACCTGGGGTAGGCAGACGAGTCACCCAGTCCCGAATTCCCCTGGGTGTCTAGTTTTAAAAAATGTATAGGTTTGCTAGGTTTCCCTAGGTGCTGGCAGAGCTACGGCGCAAAAACAAAAGGTAGTCTTTTTGTCCAAAACGTGCTAAATTTCACTGGGAAATTGAGGTGCGACCATGCAGCGTTTTGCGCTGTTTCATGTCGCAGCCACTATGCCTACCCATGCAAGTGAGGTACCATTTTTTTCGGGAGACCTGGGGGCACGCTGGGTGGGTGGACATTTGTTGATCCACGCAGATTCCAGAACTTTCCACCACAGAAATGTGAGGAAAATGTGTTTTTTTGTCAAATGTTTAGGTTTGCAAGGGATTCTGGGTAACAAAACCTGGGGGTAGGCAGACGAGTCACCCCATCCTGAATTTCCCTGGGTGTCTAGTTTTCAAAAATGTATAGGTTTGCTAGGTTTCCCTAGGTGCTGGCAGAGCTACGGCGCAAAAACAAAAGGTAGTCTTTTTGTCCAAAACTTGCAAAATTTCACTGGGAAATTGAGGTGCGACCATGCTGCGTTTTGCGCTGTTTCATGTCGCAGCCACTATGCCTACCCACGCAAGTGAGGTACCATTTTTTTCGGGAGACCTGGGGGCACGCTGGGTGGGTGGATATTTGTTGATCCACGCAGATTCCAGAACTTTCCACCACAGAAATGTGAGAAAAATGTGTTTTTTTTGTCAAATGTTTAGGTTTGCAAGGGATTCTGGGTAACAAAACCTGGGGTAGGCAGACGAGTCACCCAGTCCCGAATTCCCCTGGGTGTCTAGTTTTCAAAAATGTATAGGTTTGCTAGGTTTCCCTAGGTGCTGGCAGAGCTACGGCGCAAAAACAAAAGGTAGTCTTTTTGTCCAAAACTTGCTAAATTTCACTGGGAAATTGAGGTGCGACCATGCAGCGTTTTGCGCTGTTTCATGTCGCAGCCACTATGCCTACCCACGCAAGTGAGGTACCATTTTTTTCGGGAGACCTGGGGGCACGCTGGGTGGGTGGACATTTGTTGATCCACGCAGATTCCAGAACTTTCCACCACAGAAATGTGAGGAAAATGTGTTTTTTTGTCAAATTTTTAGGTTTGCAAGGGATTCTGGGTAACAAAACCTGGGGGTAGGCAGACGAGTCACCCCATCCTGAATTTCCCTGGGTGTCTAGTTTTCAAAAATGTATAGGTTTGCTAGGTTTCCCTAGGTGCTGGCAGAGCTACGGCGCAAAAAGAAAAGGTAGTCTTTTTGTCCAAAACGTGCTAAATTTCACTGGAAATTGAGGTGCGACCATGTTGCATTTTGCGTTGTTTCGTGTCGCAGCCACTATGCCTACCCACGCAAGTGAGGTACGGTTTTTATCGGGAGACCTGGGGAAACGATGGATGGGTAGAAATTTGTTGATCCACGAAGATTCCAGAACTTTCCACCACAGAAATGTGAGGAAAATGTGTTTTTTTTGTCAAATTCTAAAACTTGGTGATAGGCAGTCGAGTCATCCCATCCTGAATTATTCCCCTGGGTGTCCAGTTTACAAAAATATATAGGTTTGCTAGGTTTCCCTAGGTGCCGGCTGAGCAAGGGCTCAAAAACAAAAGGTAGTCTCTTTTTCCAAAACGTGCTAAATTTCACTGGGAAATTGAGGTGCGACCATGCTGCATTTTGCTCTGTTTCATGTCGCAGCCACTATGCCTACCCACGCAAGTGAGTTACCATTTTTTTCGGGAGACCTGGGGGCACGCTGGGTGGGTGTAAATTTGTTGATCCACACAGATTACAGAACTTTCCACCACAGAAATGTGAGGAAAATGTGTTTTTTTGGTCAATTTTTTATGTTTGCAAGGGATTCTGGGTAACAAAACCTGGGGCTAGGCAGGCGAGTCACCCCATCCTGAATTCCCCTGGGTGTCTAGTTTTCAAAAATGTATAGGTTTGCTAGGTTTCCCTAGGTGCTGGCAGAGCTATGGCGCAAAAAGAAAAGGTAGTCTTTTTGTCCAAAACGTGCTAAATTTCACTGGGAAATTGAGGTGCGACCATGCTGCATTTTGCTCTGTTTCATGTCGCAGCCACTATGCCTACCCACGCAAGTGAGGTACCATTTTTTTCGGGAGACCTGGGGGCACGCTGGGTGGGTGTAAATTTGTTGATCCACACAGATTCCAGAACTTTCCACCACAGAAATGTGAGGAAAATGTTTTTTTTTTTCAAATGTTTATGTTTGCAAGGGATTCTGGGTAACAAAACTTGGAGGTAGGCAGACGAGTCACCCCATCCTAAATTCCCCTGGGTGTCTAGTTTTCAAAAATGTATAGGTTTGCTAGGTTTCCCTAGGTGCTGGCAGAGCTACGGCGCAAAAACCAAAGGTAGTCTTTTTGTCCAAAACGTGCTAAATTTCACTGGGAAATTGAGGTGCGACCATGCTGCGTTTTGCGCTGTTTCATGTCGCAGCCACTACGTCTACCCACGCAAGTGAGGTACCATTTTTTTCGGGAGACCTGGGGGCACGCTGGGTGGGTGGATATTTGTTGATCCACGCAGATTCCAGAACTTTCCACCACAGAAATGTGAGGAAAATGTGTTTTTTTTGGTCAAATGTTTAGGTGTGCAAGGGATTCTGGGTAACAAAACCTGGGGTAGGCAGACGAGTCACCCAGTCCCGAATTCCCCTGGGTGTCTAGTTTTCAAAAATGTATAGGTTTGCTAGGTTTCCCTAGGTGCTGGCAGAGCTACAGCGCAAAAACAAAAGGTAGTCTTTTTGTCCAAAACTTGCTCAATTTCACTGGGAAATTGAGGTGCGACCATGCAGCGTTTTGCGCTGTTTCATGTCGCAGCCACTATGCCTACCCACGCAAGTGAGGTACCATTTTTTTCAGGAGACCTGTGGGCACGCTGGGTGGGTGTAAATTTGTTGATCCACACAGATTACAGAACTTTCCACCACAGAAATGTGAGGAAAATGTGTTTTTTTGGTCAAATTTTTATGTTTGCAAGGGATTCTGGGTAACAAAACCTGGGGGTAGGCAGGCGAGTCACCCCATCCTGAATTCCCCTGGGTGTCTAGTTTTCAAAAATGTATAGGTTTGCTAGGTTTCCCTAGGTGCTGGCAGAGCTACGGCGCAAAAAGAAAAGGTAGTCTTTTTGTCCAAAACGTGCTAAATTTCACTGGGAAATTGAGGTGCGACCATGCTGCATTTTGCTCTGTTTCATGTCGCAGCCACTATGCCTACCCACGCAAGTGAGGTACCATTTTTTTCTGGAGACCTGGGGGCACGCTGGGTGGGTGTAAATTTGTTGATCCACACAGATTCCAGAACTTACCACCACAGAAATGTGAGGAAAATGTGTTTTTTTTTTCAAATTTTTATGTTTGCAAGGGATTCTGGGTAACAAAACCTGGAGGTAGGCAGACGAGTCACCCCATCCTAAATTCCCCTGGGTGTCTAGTTTTCAAAAATGTATAGGTTTGCTAGGTTTCCCTAGGTGCTGGCAGAGCTACGGCGCAAAAACAAAAGGTAGTCTTTTTGTCCAAAACGTGCTAAATTTCACTGGGAAATTGAGGTGCGACCATGCTGCGTTTTGCGCTGTTTCATGTCGCAGCCACTATGTCTACCCACGCAAGTGAGGTACCATTTTTTTCGGGAGACCTGGGGGCACGCTGGGTGGGTGGATATTTGTTGATCGACGCAGATTCCAGAACTTTCCACCACAGAAATGTGAGGAAAATGTGTTTTTTTTGGTCAAATGTTTAGGTGTGCAAGGGATTCTGGGTAACAAAACCTGGGGTAGGCAGACGAGTCACCCAGTCCCGAATTCCCCTGGGTGTCTAGTTTTCAAAAATGTATAGGTTTGCTAGGTTTCCCTAGGTGCTGGCAGAGCTACAGCGCAAAAACAAAAGGTAGTCTTTTTGTCCAAAACTTGCTCAATTTCACTGGGAAATTGAGGTGCGACCATGCAGCGTTTTGCGCTGTTTCATGTCGCAGCCACTATGCCTACCCACGCAAGTGAGGTACCATTTTTTTCGGGAGACCTGGGGGCACGCTGGGTGGGTGGAAATTTGTTGATCCACGCAGATTCCAGAACTTTCCACCACAGAAATGTGAGGAAAATGTGTTTTTTTGTCAAATTTTTAGGTTTGCAAGGGATTCTGGGCAACAAAACCTGGGGGTAGGCAGACGAGTTACCCCATCCTGAATTTCCCTGGGTGTCTAGTTTTCAAAAATGTATAGGTTTGCTAGGTTTCCCTAGGTGCTGGCAGAGCTACGGCGCAAAAAGAAAAGGTAGTCTTTTTGTCCAAAACGTGCTAAATTTCACTGGGAAATTGAGGTGCGACCATGTTGCATTTTGCGCTGTTTCGTGTCGCAGCCACTATGCCTACCCACGCAAGTGAGGTACGGTTTTTATCGGGAGACCTGGGGAAACGATGGATGGGTAGAAATGTGTTGATCCAGGAAGATTCCAGAACTTTCCACCACAGAAATGTGAGGAAAATGTGTTTTTTTTTTCAAATTCTAAAACTTGGTGATAGGCAGTCGAGTCATCCCATCCTGAATTATTCCCCTGGGTGTCTAGTTTACAAAAATATATAGGTTTGCTAGGTTTCCCTAGGTGCCGGCTGAGCTAGGGCTCAAAAACAAAAGGTAGTCTCTTTGTCCAAAGAGCGCAAGATTTCACTGGGAAATTGAGGAGCGACCACGTTGCATTTTGTGCCGTTTCCTGTCGTAGGCACAAGGCCGACCCACACAAGTGAGGTACCGTTTTTATCGGGAGACCTGGGGGAACGCTGGGTGGGTGGAAATTTGTTGATCCACGCAGATTCCAGAACTTTCCACCACAGAAATATGAGGAAAATGTGTTTTTTTGTCAAAATCTTAGCTTTGCAAGGGATTCTGGGTAACAAAACCTGGTGGTAGGCAGTCGAGTCACCCCATCCTGAATTCCCCTGGGTGTCTAGTTTTCACAAATATATAGGTTTGCTAGGTTTCCCTAGGTGCTGGCAGAGCTAGGGCGCAAAAAGAAAAGGTAGTCTTTTTGTCCAAAACGTGCTAAATTTCACTGGGAAATTGAGGTGCGACCATGCTGCGTTTTGCGCTGTTTCATGTCGCAGCCACTATGCCTACCCATGCAAGTGAGGTACCATTTTTTTTGGGAGACCGTGGGGCACGCTGGGTGGGTGGATATTTGTTGATCCACGCAGATTCCAGAACTTTCCACCACAGAAATGTGAGGAATATGTGTTTTTTTGTAAAATGTTTATGTTTGCAAGGGATTCTGGGTAACAAAACCTGGGGGTAGGCAGACGAGTCACCCCATCCTGAATTTCCCTGGGTGTCTAGTTTTCAAAAATGTATAGGTTTGCTAGGTTTCCCTAGGTGCTGGCAGAGCTACGGCGCAAAAAGAAAAGGTAGTCTTTTTGTCCAAAACGTGCTAAATTTCACTGGGAAATTGAGGTGCTACCATGCTGCGTTTTGCTCTGTTTCATTTCGCAGCCACTATGCCTACCCACGCAAGTGAGGTACCATTTTTTTCGGGAGACCTGGGGGCACGCTGGGTGGTTGGAAATTTGTTGATCCACGCAGATTCCAGAAGTTTCCACCACAGAAATGTGAGGAAAATGTGTTTTTTTGTCAAATTTTTAGGTTTGCAAGGGATTCTGGGTACCAAAACCTGGGGGTAGGCAGACGAGTCACCCCATCCTGAATTTCCCTGGGTGTCTAGTTTTCAAAAATGTATAGGTTTGCTAGGTTTCCCTAGGTGCTGGCAGAGCTACGGCGCAAAAAGAAAAGGTAGTCTTTTTGTCCAAAACGTGTTAAATTTCACTGGAAATTGAGGTGCGACCATGTTGCATTTTGCGTTGTTTCGTGTCGCAGCCACTATGCCTACCCACGCAAGTGAGGTACGGTTTTTATCGGGAGACCTGGGGAAACGATGGATGGGTAGAAATTTGTTGATCCACGAAGATTCCAGAACTTTCCACCACAGAAATGTGAGGAAAATGTGTTTTTTTTGTCAAATTCTAAAACTTGGTGATAGGCAGTCGAGTCATCCCATCCTGAATTATTCCCCTGGGTGTCTAGTTTACAAAAATATATAGGTTTGCTAGGTTTCCCTAGGTGCCGGCTGAGCTAGGGCTCAAAAACAAAAGGTAGTCTCTTTTTCCAAAACGTGCTAAATTTCACTGGGAAATTGAGGTGCGACCATGCTGCATTTTGCTCTGTTTCATGTCGCAGCCACTATGCCTACCCACGCAAGTGAGGTACCATTTTTTTTGGGAGACCTGGGGGCACGCTGGGTGGGTGTACATTTGTTGATCCACACAGATTACAGAACTTTCCACCACAGAAATGTGAGGAAAATGTGTTTTTTTGGTCAAATTTTTATGTTTGCAAGGGATTCTGGGTAACAAAACCTGGGGGTAGGCAGGCGAGTCACCCCATCCCGAATTCCCCTGGGTGTCTAGTTTTCAAAAATGTATAGGTTTGCTAGGTTTCCCTAGGTGCTGGCAGAGCTACGGCGCAAAAAGAAAAGGTAGTATTTTTGTCCAAAACGTGCTAAATTTCACTGGGAAATTGAGGTGCGACCATGCTGCCTTTTGCTCTGTTTCATGTCGCAGCCACTATGCCTACCCACGCAAGTGAGGTACCATTTTTTTCGGGAGACCTGGGGGCACGCTGGGTGGGTGTAAATTTGTTGATCCACACAGATTCCAGAACTTTCCACCACAGAAATGTGAGGAAAATGTGTTTTTTTTTTCAAATTTTTATGTTTGCAAGGGATTCTGGGTAACAAAACCTGGGGGTAGGCAGACGAGTCACCCCATCCTGAATTTCCCTGGGTGTCTAGTTTTCAAAAATGTATAGGTTTGCTAGGTTTCCCTAGGTGCTGGCAGAGCTACGGCACAAAAAGAAAAGGTAGTCTTTTTGTCCAAAACGTGCTAAATTTCACTGGGAAACTGAAGTGCGACCATGCTGCGTTTTGATCTGTTTCATGTCGCAGCGACTATGCCTACCCACGCAAGTGAGGTACGGTTTTTATCGGGAGACCTCGGGGCACGCTGGGTGCGTGGAAATTTGTTGATCCGCACAGATTCCAGAACTTTCCACCACAGAAATGTGAGGAAAATGTGGTTTTTTTTTCAAATTCTAAAACTTGGTGATAGGCAGTCGAGTCATCCCATCCTGAATTATTCCCCTGGGTGTCTAGTTTACAAAAATATATAGGTTTGCTAGGTTTCCCTAGGTGCCGGCTGAGCTAGGGCTCAAAAACAAAAGGTAGTCTCTTTGTCCAAAGAGCGCAAGATTTCACTGGGAAATTGAGGAGCGACCACGTTGCATTTTGTGCCGTTTCCTGTCGTAGGCACAAGGCCGACCCACACAAGTGAGGTACCGTTTTTATCGGGAGACCTGGGGGAACGCTGGGTGGGTGGGAATTTGTTGATCCACGCAGATTCCAGAACTTTCCACCACAGAAATGTGAGGAAAATGTGTTTTTTTGTCAAAATCTTAGGTTTGCAAGGGATTCTGGGTAACAAAACCTGGTGGTAGGCAGTCGAGTCACCCCATCCTGAATTCCCCTGGATGTCTAGTTTTCACAAATATATAGGTTTGCTAGGTTTCCCTAGGTGCTGGCAGAGCTAGGGCGCAAAAAGAAAAGTTAGTCTTTTTGTCCAAAACGTGCTAAATTTCACTGGGAAATTGAGGTGCGACCATGCTGCGTTTTGCGCTGTTTCATGTCGCAGCCACTATGCCTACCCATGCAAGTGAGGTACCATTTTTTTTGGGAGACCGTGGGGCACGCTGGGTGGGTGGAAATTTGTTGATCCACGCAGATTCCAGAACTTTCCACCACAGAAATGTGAGGAAAATGTGTATTTTGTCAAATTTTTAGGTTTGCAAGGGATTCTGGGTAACAAAACCTGGGGGTAGGCAGACGAGTCACCCCATCCTGAATTTCCCTGGGTGTCTAGTTTTCAAAAATGTATAGGTTTGCTAGGTTTCCGTAGGTGCTGGCAGAGCTACGGCGCAAAAAGAAAAGGTAGTCTTTTTGTCCAAAACGTGCTAATTTTCACTGGGAAATTGAGGTGCGACCATGCTGCGTTTTGCTCTGTTTCATGTCGCAGCCACTATGCCTACCCACGCAAGTGAGGTACCATGTTTTTCAGGAGACCTGGGGGCACGCTGGGTGGGTGGAAATTTGTTGATCCACGCAGATTCCAGAACTTTCCACCACAGAAATGTGAGGAAAATTTGTATTTTGTCAAATTTTTAGGTTTGCAAGGGATTCTGGGTAACAAAAACTGGGGGTAGGCAGACGAGTCACCCCATCCTGAATTTCCCTGGGTGTCTAGTTTTCAAAAATGTATAGGTTTGCTAGGTTTCCCTAGGTGCTGGCAGAGCTACGGCGCAAAAAGAAAAGGTAGTCTTTTTGTCCAAAACGTGCTAAATTTCACTGGGAAATTGAGGTGCGACCATGCTGCATTTTGCGTTGTTTCGTGTCGCAGCCACTATGCCTACCCACGCAAGTGAGGTACGGTTTTTATCGGGAGACCTGGGGAAACGATGGATGGGTAGAAATGTGTTGATCCACGAAGATTCCAGAACTTTCCACCACAGAAATGTGAGGAAAATGTTTTTTTTTGTCAAATTCTAAAACTTGTTGATAGGCAGTCGAGTCATCCCATCCTGAATTATTCCCCTGGGTGTCTAGTTTACAAAAATATATAGGTTTGCTAGGTTTCCCTAGGTGCCGGCTGAGCTAGGGCTCAAAAACAAAAGGTAGTCTCCTTGTCCAAAGAGCGCAAGATTTCACTGGGAAATTGAGGTGCGACCACGTTGCATTTTGTGCCGTTTCCTGTCGTAGGCACAAGGCCGACCCACACAAGTGAGGTACCGTTTTTATCAGGAGACCTGGGGGAACGCTGGGTGGGGGGAAATTTGTTGATCCACGCAGATTCCAGAACTTTCCACCACAGAAATGTGAGGAAAATTTGTTTTTTTTGTCAAAATCTTAGCTTTGCAAGGGATTCTGGGTAACAAATCCTGGTGGTAGGTAGTCGAGTCACCCCATCCTGAATTCCCCTGGGTGTCTAGTTTTCAAAAATGTATAGGTTTGCTAGGTTTCCCTAGGTGCTGGCAGAGCTACGGCGCAAAAAGAAAAGGTAGTCTTTTTGTCCAAAACGTGCTAAATTTCACTGGGAAATTGAGGTGCGACCATGCTGCATTTTGCGCTGTTTCATGTCGCAGCCACTATGCCTACCCATGCAAGTGAGGTACCATTTTTTTCGGGAGACCTGGGGGCACGCTGAGTCGGTGGAAATTTGTTGATCCACACAGATTCCAGAACTTTCCACCGCAGAAATGTGAGGAAAATGTGTGTTTTTTGTCAAATTTTTATGTTTGCAAGGGATTCTGGGTAACAAAACCTGGGGGTAGGCAGGCGAGTCACCCCATCCTGAATTCCCCTGGGTGTCTAGTTTTCAAAAGTGTATAGGTTTGCTAGGTTTCCCTAGGTGCTGGCAGAGCTACGGCGCAAAAAGAAAAGGTAGTCTTTTTGTCCAAAACGTGCTAAATTTCACTGGGAAATTGAGGTGCGACCATGCTGCGTTTTGCTCTGTTTCATGTTGCAGCCACTATGCCTACCCACGCAAGTGAGGTAAAAAAAAATTCGGGAGACCTGGGGGCACGCTGGGTGGGTGGAAATTTGTTGATCCATGCAGATTCCAGAACTTTCCACCACAGAAATGTGAGGAAAATGTGTTTTTTGTCAATTTTTTAGGTTTGCAAGGGATTCTGGGTAACAAAACCTGGGGGTAGGCAGACGAGTCACCCCATCCTGAATTTCCCTGGGTGTCTAGTTTTCAAAAATGTATAGGTTTGCTAGGTTTCCCTAGGTGCTGGCAGAGCTACGGCGCAAAAAGAAAAGGTAGTCTTTTTGTCCAAAACGTGCTAAATTTCCCTGGGAAATTGAGGTGCGACCATGTTGCATTTTGGGTTGTTTCGTGTCGCAGCCACTATGCCTACCCACGCAAGTGAGGTACGGTTTTTATCGGGAGACCTGGGGAAACAATGGATGGGTAGAAATTTGTTGATCCACGAACATTCCAGAACTTTCCACCACAGAAATGTGAGGAAAATGTGTTTTTTTTGTCAAATTCTAAAACTTGGTGATAGGCAGTCGAGTCATCCCATCCTGAATTATTCCCCAGGGTGTCTAGTTTACAAAAATATATAGGTTTGCTAGGTTTCCCTAGGTGCCGGCTGAGCTAGGGCTCAAAAACAAAAGGTAGTCTCTTTGTCCAAAGAGCGCAAGATTTCACTGGGAAATTGAGGTGCGACCACGTTGCATTTTGTGCCGTTTCCTGTCGTAGGCACAACGCCGACCCACACAAGTGAGGTACAGTTTTTATCGGGAGACCTGGGGGAACGCTGGGTGGGTGGAAATTTGTTGATCCACGCAGATTCCAGAACTTTCCACCACAGAAATGTGAGGAAAATGTTTTTTTTTTGTCAAAAACTTAGCTTTGCAAGGGATTCTGGGTAACAAAACCTGGTGGTAGGCAGTCGAGTCTCCCCATCCTGAATTCCCCTGGGTGTCTAGCTTTCAAAAATGTATAGGTTTTCTAGGTTTCCCTAGGTGCTGGCAGAGCTACGGCGCAAAAAGAAAAGGTAGTCTTTTTGTCCAAAACGTGCTAAATTTCACTGGGAAATTGAGGTGCGACCATGCTGCGTTTTGCGCTGTTTCATGTCGCTGCCACTATGCCTACCCATGCAAGTGAGGTACCATTTTTTTTGGGAGACCGTGGGGCACGCTGGGTGGGTGGAAATTTGTTGATCCACACAGATTCCAGAACTTTCCACCACAGAAATGTGAGGAAAATGTGTTTTGTTTGTCAAATTTTTATGTTTGCAAGGGATTCTGGGTAACAAACCTGGGGGTAGGCAGACGAGTCACCCCATCCTGAATTTCCCTGGGTGTCTAGGTTTAAAAAATGTATAGGTTTTCTAGGTTTCCCTAGGTGCTGGCATGGCTACGGTGCAAAAAGAAAAGGTAGTCTTTTTGTCCAAAACGTGCTAAATTTCACTGGGAAATTGAGGTGCGACCATGCTGCGTTTTGCACTGTTTCATGTCGCAGCCACTATGCCTACCCACGCAAGTGAGGTACCATTTTTTTCGGGAGACCTGGGGGCACGCTGGGTGGGTGGAAATTTGTTGATCCACACAGATTCCAGAACTTTCCACCACAGAAATGTGAGGAAAATGTGGTTTTTTTGTCAAATTTTTATGTTTGCAAGGGATTCTGGGTAACAAAACTTGGGGGTAGGCAGGCGAGTCACCCCATCCTGAATTCCCCTGGGTGTCTAGTTTTCAAAAATGTATAGGTTTGCTAGGTTTCCCTAGGTGCTGGCAGAGCTACGGCGCAAAAAGAAAAGGTAGTCTTTTTGTCCAAAACGTGCTAAATTTGACTGGGAAATTGAGGTGCAACCATGCTGCGTTTTGCGCTGTTTCATGTCGTAGCCACTATGCCTACCCACGCAAGTGAGGTACCATTTTTTTTGGGAGACCTGGGGGCACGCTGGGTGGGTGGAAATTTGTTGATCCACACAGATTCCAGTACTTTCCACCACAGAAATGTGAGGAAAATGTGTGTTTTTTGTCAAATTTTTATGTTTGCAAGGGATTCTGGGTAACAAAACCTGGGGGTAGGCAGGCGAGTCACCCCATCCTGAATTCCCCTGGGTGTCTAGTTTTCAAAAGTGTATAGGTTTGCTAGGTTTCCCTAGGTGCTGGCAGAGCTACGGCGCAAAAAGAAAAGGTAGTCTTTTTGTCCAAAACGTGCTAAATTTCACTGGGAAATTGAGGTGCGACCATGCTGCGTTTTGCTCTGTTTCATGTTGCAGCCACTATGCCTACCCACGCAAGTGAGGTAAAAAAAAATTCGGGAGACCTGGGGGCACGCTGGGTGGGTGGAAATTTGTTGATCCATGCAGATTCCAGAACTTTCCACCACAGAAATGTGAGGAAAATGTGTTTTTTGTCAATTTTTTAGGTTTGCAAGGGATTCTGGGTAACAAAACCTGGGGGTAGGCAGACGAGTCACCCCATCCTGAATTTCCCTGGGTGTCTAGTTTTCAAAAATGTATAGGTTTGCTAGGTTTCCCTAGGTGCTGGCAGAGCTACGGCGCAAAAAGAAAAGGTAGTCTTTTTGTCCAAAACGTGCTAAATTTCCCTGGGAAATTGAGGTGCGACCATGTTGCATTTTGGGTTGTTTCGTGTCGCAGCCACTATGCCTACCCACGCAAGTGAGGTACGGTTTTTATCGGGAGACCTGGGGAAACAATGGATGGGTAGAAATTTGTTGATCCACGAACATTCCAGAACTTTCCACCACAGAAATGTGAGGAAAATGTGTTTTTTTTGTCAAATTCTAAAACTTGGTGATAGGCAGTCGAGTCATCCCATCCTGAATTATTCCCCAGGGTGTCTAGTTTACAAAAATATATAGGTTTGCTAGGTTTCCCTAGGTGCCGGCTGAGCTAGGGCTCAAAAACAAAAGGTAGTCTCTTTGTCCAAAGAGCGCAAGATTTCACTGGGAAATTGAGGTGCGACCACGTTGCATTTTGTGCCGTTTCCTGTCGTAGGCACAACGCCGACCCACACAAGTGAGGTACAGTTTTTATCGGGAGACCTGGGGGAACGCTGGGTGGGTGGAAATTTGTTGATCCACGCAGATTCCAGAACTTTCCACCACAGAAATGTGAGGAAAATGTTTTTTTTTTGTCAAAAACTTAGCTTTGCAAGGGATTCTGGGTAACAAAACCTGGTGGTAGGCAGTCGAGTCTCCCCATCCTGAATTCCCCTGGGTGTCTAGCTTTCAAAAATGTATAGGTTTTCTAGGTTTCCCTAGGTGCTGGCAGAGCTACGGCGCAAAAAGAAAAGGTAGTCTTTTTGTCCAAAACGTGCTAAATTTCACTGGGAAATTGAGGTGCGACCATGCTGCGTTTTGCGCTGTTTCATGTCGCTGCCACTATGCCTACCCATGCAAGTGAGGTACCATTTTTTTTGGGAGACCGTGGGGCACGCTGGGTGGGTGGAAATTTGTTGATCCACACAGATTCCAGAACTTTCCACCACAGAAATGTGAGGAAAATGTGTTTTGTTTGTCAAATTTTTATGTTTGCAAGGGATTCTGGGTAACAAACCTGGGGGTAGGCAGACGAGTCACCCCATCCTGAATTTCCCTGGGTGTCTAGGTTTAAAAAATGTATAGGTTTTCTAGGTTTCCCTAGGTGCTGGCATGGCTACGGTGCAAAAAGAAAAGGTAGTCTTTTTGTCCAAAACGTGCTAAATTTCACTGGGAAATTGAGGTGCGACCATGCTGCGTTTTGCACTGTTTCATGTCGCAGCCACTATGCCTACCCACGCAAGTGAGGTACCATTTTTTTCGGGAGACCTGGGGGCACGCTGGGTGGGTGGAAATTTGTTGATCCACACAGATTCCAGAACTTTCCACCACAGAAATGTGAGGAAAATGTGTTTTTTTTGTCAAATTTTTATGTTTGCAAGGGATTCTGGGTAACAAAACTTGGGGGTAGGCAGGCGAGTCACCCCATCCTGAATTCCCCTGGGTGTCTAGTTTTCAAAAATGTATAGGTTTGCTAGGTTTCCCTAGGTGCTGGCAGAGCTACGGCGCAAAAAGAAAAGGTAGTCTTTTTGTCCAAAACGTGCTAAATTTGACTGGGAAATTGAGGTGCAACCATGCTGCGTTTTGCGCTGTTTCATGTCGTAGCCACTATGCCTACCCACGCAAGTGAGGTACCATTTTTTTTGGGAGACCTGGGGGCACGCTGGGTGGGTGGAAATTTGTTGATCCACACAGATTCCAGTACTTTCCACCACAGAAATGTGAGGAAAATGTGTTTTTTTTGTCAAACGTTTAGGTTTGCAAGGGATTCTGGGTAACAAAACCTGGGGTAGGCAGACGAGTCACCCAGTCCTGAATTCCCCTTGGTGTCTAGTTTTCAAAAATGTATAGGTTTGCTAGGTTTCCCTAGGTGCTGGCAGAGCTACGGCGCAAAAAGAAAAGGTAGTCTTTTTGTCCAAAACGTGCTAAATTTCACTGGGAAATTGAGGTGCGACCATGCTGCGTTTTGCTCTGTTTCATGTCGCAGCCACTATGCCTACCCACGCAAGTGAGGTACCATTTTTTTCGGGAGACCTGGGGGCACGCTGGGTGGGTGGAAATTTGTTGATCCACGCAGATTCCAGAACTTTCCACCACAGAAATGTGAGTAAAATGTGTATTTTGTCAAATTTTTAGGTTTGCAAGGGATTCTGGGTAATAAAACCTGGGGGTAGGCAGACGAGTCACCCCATCCTGAATTTCCCTGGGTGTCTAGTTTTCAAAAATGTATAGGTTTGCTAGGTTTCCCTAGGTGCTGGCAGAGCTACGGCGCAAAAAGAAAAGGTAGTCTTTTTGTCCAAAACGTGCTAAATTTCACTGGGAAATTGAGGTGCGACCATGTTGCATTTTGCGTTGTTTCGTGTCGCAGCCACTATGCCTACCCACGCAAGTGAGGTACGGTTTTTATCAGGAGACCTGGGGAAACGATGGATGGGTAGAAATGTGTTGATCCACGAAGATTCCAGAACTTTCCACCACAGAAATGTGAGGAAAATGTGTTTTTTTTGTCAAATTCTAAAACTTGGCGATAGGCAGTTGAGTCATCCCATCCTGAATTATTCCCCTGGGTGTCTAGTTTACAAACATATATAGGTTTGCTAGGTTTCCCTAGGTGCCGGCTGAGCTAGGGCTCAAAAACAAAAGGTAGTCTCCTTGTCCAAAGAGCGCAAGATTTCACTGAGAAATTGAGGTGCGACCACGTTGCATTTTGTGCCGTTTCCTGTCGTAGGCACAAGGCCGACCCACACAAGTGAGGTACCGTTTTTATCAGGAGACCTGGGGGAACGCTGGGTGGGTGGAAATTTGTTGATCCACGCAGATTCCAGAACTTTCCACCACAGAAATGTGAGGAAAATGTGTTTTTTTTGTCAAAATCTTAGCTTTGCAAGGGATTCTGGGTAACAAATCCTGGTGGTAGGTAGTCGAGTCACCCCATCCTGAATTCCCCTGGGTGTCTAGTTTTCAAAAATGTATAGGTTTGCTAGGTTTCCCTAGGTGCTGGCAGAGCTACGGCGCAAAAGGAAAAGGTAGTCTTTTTGTCCAAAACGTGCTAAATTTCACTGGGAAATTGAGGTGCGACCATGCTGCGTTTTGCTCTGTTTCATGTCGCAGCCACTATGCCTACCCACGCAAGTGAGGTACCATTTTTTTCGGGAGACCTGGGGGCACGCTGGGTGGGTGGAAATTTGTTGATCCACGCAGATTCCAGAACTTTCCACCACAGAAATGTGAGTAAAATGTGTATTTTGTCAAATTTTTAGGTTTGCAAGGGATTCTGGGTAATAAAACCTGGGGGTAGGCAGACGAGTCACCCCATCCTGAATTTCCCTGGGTGTCTAGTTTTCAAAAATGTATAGGTTTGCTAGGTTTCCCTAGGTGCTGGCAGAGCTACGGCGCAAAAAGAAAAGGTAGTCTTTTTGTCCAAAACGTGCTAAATTTCACTGGGAAATTGAGGTGCGACCATGTTGCATTTTGCGTTGTTTCGTGTCGCAGCCACTATGCCTACCCACGCAAGTGAGGTACGGTTTTTATCAGGAGACCTGGGGAAACGATGGATGGGTAGAAATGTGTTGATCCACGAAGATTCCAGAACTTTCCACCACAGAAATGTGAGGAAAATGTGTTTTTTTTGTCAAATTCTAAAACTTGGCGATAGGCAGTTGAGTCATCCCATCCTGAATTATTCCCCTGGGTGTCTAGTTTACAAACATATATAGGTTTGCTAGGTTTCCCTAGGTGCCGGCTGAGCTAGGGCTCAAAAACAAAAGGTAGTCTCCTTGTCCAAAGAGCGCAAGATTTCACTGGGAAATTGAGGTGCGACCACGTTGCATTTTGTGCCGTTTCCTGTCGTAGGCACAAGGCCGACCCACACAAGTGAGGTACCGTTTTTATCAGGAGACCTGGGGGAACGCTGGGTGGGTGGAAATTTGTTGATCCACGCAGATTCCAGAACTTTCCACCACAGAAATGTGAGGAAAATGTGTTTTTTTTGTCAAAATCTTAGCTTTGCAAGGGATTCTGGGTAACAAATCCTGGTGGTAGGTAGTCGAGTCACCCCATCCTGAATTCCCCTGGGTGTCTAGTTTTCAAAAATGTATAGGTTTGCTAGGTTTCCCTAGGTGCTGGCAGAGCTACGGCGCAAAAAGAAAAGGTAGTCTTTTTGTCCAAAACGTGCTAAATTTCACTGGGAAATTGAGGTGCGACCATGCTGCATTTTGCGCTGTTTCATGTCGCAGCCACTATGCCTACCCATGCAAGTGAGGTACCATTTTTTTCGGGAGACCTGGGGGCACGCTGAGTGGGTGGAAATTTGTTGATCCACACAGATTCCAGAACTTTCCACCACAGAAATGTGAGGAAAATGTGTTTTTTTGTCAGATTTTCATGTTTGCAAGGGATTCTGGGTAACAAAACCTGGGGGTAGGCAGGCGAGTCACCCCATCCTGAATTCCCCTGGGTGTCTAGTTTTCAAAAGTGTATAGGTTTGCTAGGTTTCCCTAGGTGCTGGCAGAGCTACGGCGCAAAAAGAAAAGGTAGTCTTTTTGTCCAAAACGTGCTAAATTTCACTGGGAAATTGAGGTGCGACCATGCTGCGTTTTGCTCTGTTTCATGTTGCAGCCACTATGCCTACCCACGCAAGTGAGGTAACATTTTTTTCGGGAGACCTGGGGGCACGCTGGGTGGGTGGAAATTTGTTGATCCACGCAGATTCCAGAACTTTCCACCACAGAAATGTGAGGAAAATGTGTTTTTTTGTCAATTTTTTAGGTGTGCAAGGGATTCTGGGTAACAAAACCTGGGGGTAGGCAGACGAGTCACCCCATCCTGAATTTCCCTGGGTGTCTAGTTTTCAAAAATGTATAGGTTTGCTAGGTTTCCCTAGGTGCTGGCACCTAGGCAAAAGGTAGTCTTTTTGTCCAAAACGTGCTAAATTTGACTGGGAAATTGAGGTGCAACCATGCTGCGTTTTGCGCTGTTTCATGTCGTAGCCACTATGCCTACCCACGCAAGTGAGGTACCATTTTTTTCGGGAGACCTGGGGGCACGCTGGGTGGGTGGAAATTTGTTGATCCACACAGATTCCAGAACTTTCCACCACAGAAATGTGAGGAAAATGTGTTTTTTTTGTCAAATGTTTAGGTTTGCAAGGGATTCTGGGTAACAAAACCTGGGGTAGGCAGACGAGTCACCCAGTCCTGAATTCCCCTGGGTATCTAGTTTTCAAAAATGTATAGGTTTTCTAGGTTTCCCTAGGTGCTGGCAGGGCTACGGTGCAAAAAGAAAAGGTAGTCTTTTTGTCCAAAACGTGCTAAATTTCACTGGGAAATTGAGGTGCGATCATGCTGCGTTTTGCACTGTTTCATGTCGCAGCCACTATGCCTACCCACGCAAGTGAGGTACGGTTTTTATCGGGAGACCTGGGGAAACGATGGATGGGTAGAAATTTGTTGATCCACGAAGATTCCAGAACTTTCCACCATAGAAATGTGAGGAAAATGTGTTTTTTTTGTCAAATTCTAATGCTTGGTGATAGGCAGTCGAGTCATCCCATCCTGAATTATTCCCCTGGGTGTCTATTTTACAAAAATATATAGGTTTGCTAGGTTTCCCTAGGTGCTGACTGAGCTAGGGCTCAAAAACAAAAGGTAGTCTCTTTGTCCAAAGAGCGCAAGATTTCACTGGGAAATTGAGGTGCGACCACGTTGCATTTTGTGCCGTTTCCTGTTGTAGGCACAAGGCTGACCCACACAAGTGAGGTAACGTTTTTATCAGGAGACCTGGGGGAACGCTGGGTGGGTGGAAATTTGTTGATCCACGCAGATTCCAGAACTTTCCACCACAGAAATGTGAGGAAAATGTGTTTTTTTTGTCAAAATCTTAGCTTTGCAAGGGATTCTGGGTAACAAAACCTGGTGGTAGGCAGTCGAAACACCCCATCCTGAATTCCCCTGGGTGTCTAGTTTTCAAAAATGTATAGGTTTGCTAGGTTTCCCTAGGTGCTGGCAGAGCTACGGTGCAAAAAGAAAAGGTAGTCTTTTTGTCCAAAACGTGCTAAATTTCACTGGGAAATTGAGGTGCGACCATGCTGCGTTTTGCACTGTTTCATTTCGCAGCCACTATGCCTACCCACGCAAGTGAGGTACCATTTTTTTCGGGAGACCTGGGGGCACGCTGGGTGGGTGGAAATTTGTTGATCCACACAGATTCCAGAACTTTCCACCACAGAAATGTGAGGAAAATGTGTTTTTTTTGTCAAATTTTTATGTTTGCAAGGGATTCTGGGTAACAAAACCTGGGGGTAGGCAGACGAGTCACCCCATCCTGAATTCCCCTGGGTGTCTAGTTTTCAAAAATGTATAGGTTTTCTTGGTTTCCCTAGGTGCTGGCATAGCTACGGTGCAAAAAGAAAAGGTAGTCTTTTTGTCCAAAACGTGCTAAATTTCAATGGGAAATTGAGGTGCGACCATGCTGCGTTTTGCACTGTTTCATGTCGCAGCCACTATGCCTACCCACGCAAGTGAGGTACCATTTTTTTCGGGAGACCGTGGGGCACGCTGGGTGGGTGGAAATTTGTTGATCCACACAGATTCCAGAACTTTCCACCACAGAAATGTGAGGAAAATGTGTTTTGTTTGTCAAATTTTTATGTTTGCAAGGGATTCTGGGTAACAAAACCTGGGGGTAGGCAGACAAGTCACCCCATCCTGAATTACCCTGGGTGTCTAGCTTTCAAAAATGTATAGGTTTTCTAGGTTTCCCTAGGTGCTGGCATAGCTACGGTGCAAAAAGAAAAGGTAGTCTTTTTGTCCAAAACGTGCTAAATTTCACTGGGAAATTGAGGTGCGACCATGCTGCGTTTTGCACTGTTTCATGTCGCAGCCACTATGCCTACCCACGCAAGTGAGGTACCATTTTTTTCGGGAGACCTGGGGGCACGCTGAGTGGGTGGAAATTTGTTGATCCACACAGATTCCAGAACTTTCCACCACAGAAATGTGAGGAAAATGTGTATTTTTGTCAAATTTTTATGTTTGCAAGGGATTCTGGGTAACAAAACCTGGGGGTAGGCAGGCGAGTCACCCCATCCTGAATTTCCCTGGGTGTCTAGTTTTCAAAAATGTATAGGTTTGCTAGGTTTCCCTAGGTGCTGGCAGAGC
Organism: Lissotriton helveticus; assembly: GCF_964261635.1. Taxonomy (NCBI): domain Eukaryota; kingdom Metazoa; phylum Chordata; class Amphibia; order Caudata; family Salamandridae; genus Lissotriton; species Lissotriton helveticus. The sequence continues at coordinate 199,150,397 of NC_136057.1, read as the reverse complement.
TACGGCGCAAAAAGAAAAGGTAGTCTTTTTGTCCAAAACGTGCTAAATTTCACTGGGAAATTGAGGTGCAACCATGCTGCGTTTTGCGCTGTTTCATGTCGCAGCCACTATGCCTACCCACGCAAGTGAGGTACCATTTTTTTAGGGAGACCTGGGGGCACGCTGGGTGGATGGAAATTTGTTGATCCACACAGATTCCAGAACTTTCCACCACAGAAATGTGAGGAAAATGTGTTATTTTTGTCAAATGTTTATGTTTGCAAGGCATTCTGGGTAACAAAACCTGGGAGTAGGCAGACGAGTCACCCCATCCTGAATTTCCCTGGGTGTCTAGTTTTTAAAAATGTATAGGGTTGCTAGGTTTCCCTAGGTGCTGGCAGAGCTACGGCGCAAAAAGAAAAGGTAGTCTATTTGTCCAAAACGTGCTAAATTTCACCGGGAAATTGAGGTGAAACCATGCTGCGTTTTGCGCTGTTTCATGTCGCAGCCACTATGCCTACCCACGCAAGTGAGGTACCATTTTTTTCGGGAGACCTGGGTGCACGCTGGGTGGGTGGAAATTTGTTGATCCACGCAGATTCCAGAACTTTCCACCACAGAAATGTGAGGAAATGTGTTTTGTTTGTCAAATTTGTATGTTTGCAAGGGATTCTGGGTAACACAACCTGGGGGTAGGCAGACAAGTCACCCCATCCTGAATTCCCCTCGGTGTCTAGTTTTCAAAAATGTATAGGTTTTCTAGGTTTCCCTAGGTGCTGGCATAGCTACGGTGCAAAAAGAAAAGGTAGTCTATTTGTCCAAAACGTGCTAAATTTCACTGGGAAATTGAGGTGCGACCATGCTGCGTTTTGCGCTGTTTCATGTCGCAGCCACTATGCCTACCCACGCAAGTGAGGTACTATTTTTTTCGGGAGACCTGGGGGCACGCTGGGTGGGTGGAAATTTGTTGATCCACACAGATTCCAGAACTTTCCACCACAGAAATGTGAGGAAAATGTGTTTTTTTGTCAAATTTTTATGTTTGCAAGGGATTCTGGGTAACAAAACCTGGGGGTAGGCAGACGAGTCACCCCATCCTGAATTTCTCTGGGTGTCTAGTTTTCAAAAATGTATAGGTTTGCTAGGTTTCCCTAGGTGCTGGCAGAGCTACGGCGCAAAAAGAAAAGGTAGTCTTTTTGTCCAAAACGTGCTAAATTTCAATGGGAAACTGAAGTGCGACCATGCTGCGTTTTGCTCTGTTTCATGTCGCAGCCACTATGCCTACCCACGCAAGTGAGGTACCATTTTTTTTGGGAGACCTGGGGGCACGCTGGGTGCATGGAAATTTGTTGATCCGCACAGATTTCAGAACTTTCCATCACAGAAATGTGAGGAAAATGTGTTTTTTTGGTCAAATTTTTATGTTTGCAAGGGATTCTGGGTAACAAAACCTGGAGGTAGGCAGACGAGTCACCCCATCCTAAATTCCCCTGGGTGTCTAGTTTTTAAAAATGTATAGGTTTGCTAGGTTTCCCTAGGTGCTGGCAGAGCTACGGCGAAAAAAGAAAAGGTAGTCTTTTTGTCCAAAACGTGCTAAATTTCACTGGGAAATTGAGGTGCGACCATGCTGCGTTTTGCGCTGTTTCATGTCGCAGCCATTATGCCTACCCACGCAAGTGAAGTACCATTTCTTTCGGGAGACCTGGGGGCACGCTGGGTGGGTGGATATTTGTTGATCCACGCAGATTCCAGGACTTTCCACCACAGAAATGTGAGGAAAATGTGTTTTTTTTTGTCAAATGTTTATGTTTGCAAGGGATTCTGGGTAACAAAACCTGGAGGTAGGCAGACGAGTCACCCCATCCTAAATTCCCCTGGGTGTCTAGTTTTCAAAAATGTATAGGTTTGCTAGGTTTCCCTAGGTGCTGGCAGAGCTACGGCGAAAAAAGAAAAGGTAGTCTTTTTGTCCAAAACGTGCTAAATTTCACTGGGAAATTGAGGTGCGACCATGCTGCGTTTTGGGCTGTTTCATGTCGCAGCCACTATGCCTACCCACGCAAGTGAGGTACCATTTCTTTCGGGAGACCTGGGGGCACGCTGGGTGGGTGGATATTTGTTGATCCACGCAGATTCCAGAACTTTCCACCACAGAAATGTGAGGAAAATGTGGTTTTTTTTGTCAAATGTTTAGGTTTGCAAGGGATTCTGGATAACAAAACCTGGGGTAGGCAGACGAGTCACCCAGTCCCGAATTCCCCTGGGTGTCTAGTTTTCAAAAGTGTATAGGTTTGCTAGGTTTCCCTAGGTGCTGGCAGAGCTACGGCGCAAAAAGAAAAGGTAGTCTTTTTGTCCAAAACGTGCTAAATTTCACTGGGAAATTGAGGTGCAACCATGTTGCGTTTTGCTCTGTTTCATGTTGCAGCCACTATGCCTACCCACGCAAGTGAGGTACAGTTTTTATCGGGAGACCTGGGGGAACGCTGGGTGGGTGGAAATTTGTTGATCCACGCAGATTCCAGAACTTTCCACCACAGAAATGTGAGTAAAATGTGTATTTTGTCAAATTTTTAGGTTTGCAAGGGATTCTGGGTAACAAAACCTGGTGGTAGGCAGTCGAGTCACCCCATCCTGAATTCCCCTGGATGTCTAGTTTTCACAAATATATAGGTTTGCTAGGTTTCCCTAGGTGCTGGCAGAGCTAGGGCGCAAAAAGAAAAGGTAGTCTTTTTGTCCAAAACGTGCTAAATTTCACTGGGAAATTGAGGTGCGACCATGCAGCGTTTTGCGCTGTTTCATGTCGCAGCCACTATGCCTACCCACGCAAGTGAGGTACCATTTTTTTCGGGAGACCTGGGGGCACGCTGGGTGGGTGGAAATTTGTTGATCCACGCAGATTCCAGAACTTTCCACCACAGAAATGTGAGTAAAATGTGTATTTTGTCAAATTTTTAGGTTTGCAAGGGATTCTGGGTAATAAAACCTGGGGGTAGGCAGACGAGTCACCCTATCCTGAATTTCCCTGGGTGTCTAGTTTTCAAAAATGTATAGGTTTGCTAGGTTTCCCTAGGTGCTGGCAGAGCTACGGCGCAAAAAGAAAAGGTAGTCTTTTTGTCCAAAACGTGCTAAATTTCACTGGGAAATTGAGGTGCGACCATGTTGCATTTTGCGTTGTTTCGTGTCGCAGCCACTATGCCTACCCACGCAAGTGAGGTACGGTTTTTATCAGGAGACCTGGGGAAACGATGGATGGGTAGAAATGTGTTGATCCACGAAGATTCCAGAACTTTCCACCACAGAAATGTGAGGAAAATGTGTTTTTTTTGTCAAATTCTAAAACTTGGCGATAGGCAGTTGAGTCATCCCATCCTGAATTATTCCCCTGGGTGTCTAGTTTACAAAAATATATAGGTTTGCTAGGTTTCCCTAGGTGCCGGCTGAGCTAGGGCTCAAAAACAAAAGGTAGTCTCCTTGTCCAAAGAGCGCAAGATTTCACTGGGAAATTGAGGTGCGACCACGTTGCATTTTGTGCCGTTTCCTGTCGTAGGCACAAGGCCGACCCACACAAGTGAGGTACCGTTTTTATCAGGAGACCTGGGGGAACGCTGGGTGGGTGGAAATTTGTTGATCCACGCAGATTCCAGAACTTTCCACCACAGAAATGTGAGCAAAATGTGTTTTTTTTGTCAAAATCTTAGCTTTGCAAGGGATTCTGGGTAACAAATCCTGGTGGTAGGTAGTCGAGTCACCCCATCCTGAATTCCCCTGGGTGTCTAGTTTTCAAAAATGTATAGGTTTGCTAGGTTTCCCTAGGTGCTGGCAGAGCTACGGCGCAAAAAGAAAAGGTAGTCTTTTTGTCCAAAACGTGCTAAATTTCACTGGGAAATTGAGGTGCGACCATGCTGCGTTTTGCACTGTTTCATGTCGCAGCCACTATGCCTACCCACGCAAGTGAGGTACCATTTTTTTCGGGAGACCTGGGGGCACGCTGAGTGGGTGGAAATTTGTTGATCCACACAGATTCCAGAACTTTCCACCACAGAAATGTGAGGAAAATGTGTATTTTTGTCAAATTTTTATGTTTGCAAGGGATTCTGGGTAACAAAACCTGGGGGTAGGCAGGCGAGTCACCCCATCCTGAATTTCCCTGGGTGTCTAGTTTTCAAAAATGTATAGGTTTGCTAGGTTTCCCTAGGTGCTGGCAGAGCTACGGCGCAAAAAGAAAAGGTAGTCTTTTTGTCCAAAACGTGCTAAATTTCACTGGGAAATTGAGGTGCAACCATGCTGCGTTTTGCGCTGTTTCATGTCGCAGCCACTATGCCTACCCACGCAAGTGAGGTACCATTTTTTTAGGGAGACCTGGGGGCACGCTGGGTGGATGGAAATTTGTTGATCCACACAGATTCCAGAACTTTCCACCACAGAAATGTGAGGAAAATGTGTTATTTTTGTCAAATGTTTATGTTTGCAAGGCATTCTGGGTAACAAAACCTGGGAGTAGGCAGACGAGTCACCCCATCCTGAATTTCCCTGGGTGTCTAGTTTTTAAAAATGTATAGGGTTGCTAGGTTTCCCTAGGTGCTGGCAGAGCTACGGCGCAAAAAGAAAAGGTAGTCTTTTTGTCCAAAACGTGCTAAATTTCACCGGGAAATTGAGGTGAAACCATGCTGCGTTTTGCGCTGTTTCATGTCGCAGCCACTATGCCTACCCACGCAAGTGAGGTACCATTTTTTTCGGGAGACCTGGGGGCACGCTGGGTGGGTGGAAATTTGTTGATCCACGCAGATTCCAGAACTTTCCACCACAGAAATGTGAGGAAATGTGTTTTGTTTGTCAAATTTGTATGTTTGCAAGGGATTCTGGGTAACACAACCTGGGGGTAGGCAGACAAGTCACCCCATCCTGAATTCCCCTCGGTGTCTAGTTTTCAAAAATGTATAGGTTTTCTAGGTTTCCCTAGGTGCTGGCATAGCTACGGTGCAAAAAGAAAAGGTAGTCTATTTGTCCAAAACGTGCTAAATTTCACTGGGAAATTGAGGTGCGACCATGCTGCGTTTTGCGCTGTTTCATGTCGCAGCCACTATGCCTACCCACGCAAGTGAGGTACTATTTTTTTCGGGAGACCTGGGGGCACGCTGGGTGGGTGGAAATTTGTTGATCCACACAGATTCCAGAACTTTCCACCACAGAAATGTGAGGAAAATGTGTTTTTTTGTCAAATTTTTATGTTTGCAAGGGATTCTGGGTAACAAAACCTGGGGGTAGGCAGACGAGTCACCCCATCCTGAATTTCTCTGGGTGTCTAGTTTTCAAAAATGTATAGGTTTGCTAGGTTTCCCTAGGTGCTGGCAGAGCTACGGCGCAAAAAGAAAAGGTAGTCTTTTTGTCCAAAACGTGCTAAATTTCAATGGGAAACTGAAGTGCGACCATGCTGCGTTTTGCTCTGTTTCATGTCGCAGCCACTATGCCTACCCACGCAAGTGAGGTACCATTTTTTTTGGGAGACCTGGGGGCACGCTGGGTGCATGGAAATTTGTTGATCCGCACAGATTCCAGAACTTTCCATCACAGAAATGTGAGGAAAATGTGTTTTTTTGGTCAAATTTTTATGTTTGCAAGGGATTCTGGGTAACAAAACCTGGAGGTAGGCAGACGAGTCACCCCATCCTAAATTCCCCTGGGTGTCTAGTTTTTAAAAATGTATAGGTTTGCTAGGTTTCCCTAGGTGCTGGCAGAGCTACGGCGAAAAAAGAAAAGGTAGTCTTTTTGTCCAAAACGTGCTAAATTTCACTGGGAAATTGAGGTGCGACCATGCTGCGTTTTGCGCTGTTTCATGTCGCAGCCATTATGCCTACCCACGCAAGTGAAGTACCATTTCTTTCGGGAGACCTGGGGGCACGCTGGGTGGGTGGATATTTGTTGATCCACGCAGATTCCAGGACTTTCCACCACAGAAATGTGAGGAAAATGTGTTTTTTTTTGTCAAATGTTTATGTTTGCAAGGGATTCTGGGTAACAAAACCTGGAGGTAGGCAGACGAGTCACCCCATCCTAAATTCCCCTGGGTGTCTAGTTTTCAAAAATGTATAGGTTTGCTAGGTTTCCCTAGGTGCTGGCAGAGCTACGGCGAAAAAAGAAAAGGTAGTCTTTTTGTCCAAAACGTGCTAAATTTCACTGGGAAATTGAGGTGCGACCATGCTGCGTTTTGGGCTGTTTCATGTCGCAGCCACTATGCCTACCCACGCAAGTGAGGTACCATTTCTTTCGGGAGACCTGGGGGCACGCTGGGTGGGTGGATATTTGTTGATCCACGCAGATTCCAGAACTTTCCACCACAGAAATGTGAGGAAAATGTGTTTTTTTTTGTCAAATGTTTAGGTTTGCAAGGGATTCTGGATAACAAAACCTGGGGTAGGCAGACGAGTCACCCAGTCCCGAATTCCCCTGGGTGTCTAGTTTTCAAAAGTGTATAGGTTTGCTAGGTTTCCCTAGGTGCTGGCAGAGCTACGGCGCAAAAACAAAAGGTAGTCTTTTTGTCCAAAACGTGCTAAATTTCACTGGGAAATTGAGGTGCGACCATGCAGCGTTTTGCGCTGTTTCATGTCGCAGCCACTATGCCTACCCACGCAAGTGAGGTACCATTTTTTTCGGGAGACCTGGGGGCACGCTGGGTGGGTGGAAATTTGTTGATCCACGCAGATTCCAGAACTTTCCACCACAGAAATGTGAGGAAAATTTGTTTTTTTTGTCAAATGTTTATGTTTGCAAGGGATTCTGGGTAACAAAACCTGGGGGTAGGCAGATGAGTCACCCCATCCTGAATTTCCCTGGGTGTCTAGTTTTCAAAAATGTATAGGTTTGCTAGGTTTCCCTAGGTGCTGGCAGAGCTAGGGCGCAAAAAGAAAAGGTAGTCTTTTTGTCCAAAACGTGCTAAATTTCACTGGGAAATTGAGGTGCGACCATGCAGCGTTTTGCGCTGTTTCATGTCGCAGCCACTATGCCTACCCACGCAAGTGAGGTACCATTTTTTTCGGGAGACCTGGGGGCACGCTGGGTGGGTGGAAATTTGTTGATCCACGCAGATTCCAGAACTTTCCACCACAGAAATGTGAGTAAAATGTGTATTTTGTCAAATTTTTAGGTTTGCAAGGGATTCTGGGTAATAAAACCTGGGGGTAGGCAGACGAGTCACCCCATCCTGAATTTCCCTGGGTGTCTAGTTTTCAAAAATGTATAGGTTTGCTAGGTTTCCCTAGGTGCTGGCAGAGCTACGGCGCAAAAAGAAAAGGTAGTCTTTTTGTCCAAAACGTGCTAAATTTCACTGGGAAATTGAGGTGCGACCATGTTGCATTTTGCGTTGTTTCGTGTCGCAGCCACTATGCCTACCCACGCAAGTGAGGTACGGTTTTTATCAGGAGACCTGGGGAAACGATGGATGGGTAGAAATGTGTTGATCCACGAAGATTCCAGAACTTTCCACCACAGAAATGTGAGGAAAATGTGTTTTTTTTGTCAAATTCTAAAACTTGGCGATAGGCAGTTGAGTCATCCCATCCTGAATTATTCCCCTGGGTGTCTAGTTTACAAAAATATATAGGTTTGCTAGGTTTCCCTAGGTGCCGGCTGAGCTAGGGCTCAAAAACAAAAGGTAGTCTCCTTGTCCAAAGAGCGCAAGATTTCACTGGGAAATTGAGGTGCGACCACGTTGCATTTTGTGCCGTTTCCTGTCGTAGGCACAAGGCCGACCCACACAAGTGAGGTACCGTTTTTATCAGGAGACCTGGGGGAACGCTGGGTGGGTGGAAATTTGTTGATCCACGCAGATTCCAGAACTTTCCACCACAGAAATGTGAGGAAAATGTGTTTTTTTTGTCAAAATCTTAGCTTTGCAAGGGATTCTGGGTAACAAATCCTGGTGGTAGGTAGTCGAGTCACCCCATCCTGAATTCCCCTGGGTGTCTAGTTTTCAAAAATGTATAGGTTTGCTAGGTTTCCCTAGGTGCTGGCAGAGCTACGGCGCAAAAAGAAAAGGTAGTCTTTTTGTCCAAAACGTGCTAAATTTCACTGGGAAATTGAGGTGCGACCATGCTGCATTTTGCGCTGTTTCATGTCGCAGCCACTATGCCTACCCATGCAAGTGAGGTACCATTTTTTTCGGGAGACCTGGGGGCACGCTGAGTGGGTGGAAATTTGTTGATCCACACAGATTCCAGAACTTTCCACCACAGAAATGTGAGGAAAATGTGTTTTTTTGTCAGATTTTCATGTTTGCAAGGGATTCTGGGTAACAAAACCTGGGGGTAGGCAGGCGAGTCACCCCATCCTGAATTCCCCTGGGTGTCTAGTTTTCAAAAGTGTATAGGTTTGCTAGGTTTCCCTAGGTGCTGGCAGAGCTACGGCGCAAAAAGAAAAGGTAGTCTTTTTGTCCAAAACGTGCTAAATTTCACTGGGAAATTGAGGTGCGACCATGCTGCGTTTTGCTCTGTTTCATGTTGCAGCCACTATGCCTACCCACGCAAGTGAGGTAACATTTTTTTCGGGAGACCTGGGGGCACGCTGGGTGGGTGGAAATTTGTTGATCCACGCAGATTCCAGAACTTTCCACCACAGAAATGTGAGGAAAATGTGTTTTTTTGTCAATTTTTTAGGTGTGCAAGGGATTCTGGGTAACAAAACCTGGGGGTAGGCAGACGAGTCACCCCATCCTGAATTTCCCTGGGTGTCTAGTTTTCAAAAATGTATAGGTTTGCTAGGTTTCCCTAGGTGCTGGTGTCGTGTTTTGGCAGCTCCTGAGTTAGCGTTTAGCACAGCTACACGGTCTTTTCTGTTAACTTGACCAAAACGAACGGGGGCCATTTTGAATCCCTCTGACTTCCGTTTCCTATGAACACGCTGCCTCGTGGTCAGTGTGCCCTTTTGTCCTTTCTCGATACCCATGGTCACTAGTCTGCTCGGCAACAGGCTATATTTAGTACTGGTCAAGCGCACATGCGCATTACGCACCAATTGGTCACTCTTTAGGAATGTTCACACTAACTGACCAGTGCTGTTGAAACTCCTCCCACATGTTGGCTGTGTTCCAAAAATGACCTTATATGTACCTAAAATGTGTAACTTGTACCCGCCTATCTTTTTATTGCTATTAAACTGTATAAAAGGGGTCGCGCATCGATGTTCGGTGTGCTACTTCTTACATTGCCGAAGGGTGCTGTGGTATCACCACCCCATGGGGTCCTAATAAACTTGTCTTTTACCTTTTCCAGTGTCCGTGCCAACTTCTATACTAAGGTGTTCGAGAGTTTAGCAGAGTATGTAGGCCTGATTTGAATACAACACCACAATTGGCGACCACGAAGGGACTCATCGGCGACTCGGATGCCCGAAGGAGAGGTCGTGACGAAGGTCAGGAAACTCGCCATGGACGCGTACGCTGCCACTGAGTGACCCGAGTCTCGGCACCCACGGTGTGTTTTCCCGTCCTTCCGATCTGACCTTCCAGGTGGCGCCGGTCTTCGACTGAGATTCTGATCTTGGATTGTCGTGATGTGCCGTTTTGGCTGATTTGACCACAGAACTTGGCAGTTGGACTTTGGACGTTTGAAAAGAAAATTGGTAAGCTTTTGATTGGTGAGGTAGTCTACTGACACTTACTGTGGCTTTTTGAAACTTTGAATTTGAATTTGAATTTGTTAGCTAACGTTTTGAATCTTTGAATTTGAATTTGAATATGTGAAGTGCACCTCACATAGGCAGGCATGTAGGGATATTTCTCTGATTTATTTGATTTGAACAGTGCACCGTGTTAGGTGGCATTTTTGTAGTATCGCGTTTTCGTGGTACTTTTTGAAACATGCCTGTTTTTAGCACACTCCGTAGGATGTGCTGTTCTGAAAATGGTACCAATTATCGATTAAGTGCAAAACAGCCGGCTCCCCCAGAGGGGACTCCAAATCGTGAAATGTATGTCAAATTCGGTATTCCACCAATAATGTATAGTACATTATGGCATAAGTATACTAAAACTGATCATGAATTACAGTGGCCACTATATGGGTCGTTTGACCTTCGAAAGGTACAGTATGTAGAACAGTGTTTGTTTCAACGAAGGTCTAGGCAAGATATGTTTGATTGTGTGCGTATGTGGGAGAAAGAGGTGCGTGAACGAGCGAAGCGTGAGGTAGCCTTGGCGGAGAAAGTGCAGCAGAAGGCTGCACATGACAGAGCTTTACAGCTACAGGAGAAGGAATTACAGGAAAAGAAAGAGAGGGAGAGACGAGAACGAAATTTGCAGGTTAATGGTCAATTCCCTATCAGGCGTCCTCTTTATCCGGTCCTTACTAATGAAATAGATGATTTTTCCTTACTAGATCGCTGTCCGCCTCCGTACGTCGTACCTACGGCTCCGAACGAGGACTCGGACGAGGATAGTGATCGAACACAGCGTACCAGGTTACATGCGGAACGAGCTGCGGAATTACGCTCAATTGCACGAAAGCTAAATATTAATACTGTTACTGTTTCTGATGTTACTAAACAAATGGAACAGTGGCCTGATAAGAAACAACTGTATTTTTTAGATCACTTTGGAGATGAAGTTGTTGAGCGGTATAGAAAATATTCTCTTGAGTTAGAACCAAAGGAAATATCCAAGAGTCGTGAGAATTTTCGTAAAGGTCTTTTTGTTCTTTCAGATGCGGACGACTTCTTCAAGCGTTTGATTGAACTACGTAATGAGGCGACACGACTACGGGAGGTGGCAAAGTCGAAGAATTCGTCTGCGTCCGGAGCGACGGGGATATCCAAAGAATGCCCTATCTTTGAACCAGATAAGATCGCTGCGATTAATGTTAGACCTATGCGAGAAGCTGCGCCTTTATATGTCCCTCATAAAGGGGATGGCACAGATGATGATAAAAGATCCAAAGACGCGAAAGGGTATTTTGTATATAATTGGGTTTATACGCCTTGGAATAGAGCAGATGTCATGGCGCTTAAGAATGCTTTACCTGATCCCCGTAAAAACCCTGCGGCTTTTTATGAAAATGTTGAAAGTGCAATTTCTTCGTGTATCATGACATTAGTTGATATTGATCTATTTTTCGGGTTGATATTGCCCCCTGATATGTGGAGAACGATTCGTAGGTTTGATGACCTCACGACTCTCGGGGCCACTTGGAAAGATCTTGTTCAGGCTGATTTAGATAGACAACCAGCATGTAAGCCGTGTCAGTTAATATTAGACCTTCCAGGGGCCATACTGACAAAACTAAAAACTCTTGCCCCCGCTAAAAAGATTGATTGGACTATATTAGCCTCTTGTAAGCAGAAAGCGGATGAATCAGTTTCCGATTTTTTCTCTCGCTTCGAGGAAGCGTTCCATGATTACAGTGGTCAATTATTGACAGAAGATACTGGCAGGCATCTATTCGTTGATAAGTATGTAGCTAATCTCCTACCGGAGATTGCGAAACGATTAAAAGCGAGTGAAAGTTCATGGACCACAGCAACCCCTGCTTCTTTATTGACTATGGCTCAATATTATGAAAGACAGGAATTGGAGGCGAAAGAAAGTAGTGAAAAGAAGGCGAAGGAATTGAAAACGAAGGTAATGTTAGCTCAGGTTCAGGCTACGAGAGGGAACAATAGAGGGGGGCGAGGATCGTACAGTAATGCTCCTCCCCCTCGTTCTGACATTTCTGTGAATCAATGTGCATACTGCAAACAGTTTGGGCATTGGATTGCAGACTGTCCGGTGTTTCGAGAGCAGCGTAATTTGAGGGGGCGAGGAAGTGGAAGGTCTAGAAGTTATTATGGAGGGTCAAGAGGAGGTTATGGCACGAATGATCGTGGGAGATATGGAGCAAGGGGTCGTGGTCAGTCAGATTATAATACGTTTGATAATCGCAATCAATATCAGATAAATGAGGGTGGTCCTGCTGAACTACGGGATGAGCATTACGCATAGGATTGCGTAGGATGGGGTGTGGAATCGGTTGAGGTACCAGTTGATCAGAGGGGTCCATACATAGAAGCACATGTTCTGGGTTCCACTGATCAATTTCTGGTCGATACAGGAGCTACTCGTAGCGCTTTGTCCAAATACTTGGTTCCAAGGGCTCCCCTGTCTGGCGAGGTAATTACAGCAATAGGGTTCGATGGAACACCTACTTCTAGCCCACTGTCTCAACCAGTTACATTTCATGTTGATAAATTTGCTGCCCCTTGTCCCTTTTTGTTGTCTCCAAATACACCAGATAATATTATTGGACTCGATATGTTAAAACACTTTCGAGCTACTATTCGCTGTGCCCCAGAAGGAGTGCGAGTTGTGTTGAATGAGAATTACCCGGAATTAGAGCGAGTGTGTTTTGTTCATGAATCTGAAGTTCTGGCCTCCTTACCGAAAACGTTGTGGGCCACTTCCGATACGGATGTAGGGCAGATGATAATTCCTCCAGTGCGTATTACTGTAAAGGAGGGAGTATCTCTGCCACGTGTCCCACAATATAAGATTTCCAGAGAAGGTGAACTTGCTTTGATACACATTGTAGATGATTTAATTTCGGCAGGAGTAGTTGAGGAAGTCCCCTACAATGTTTGTAATAGCCCAATTTTACCAATCCTTAAAAGAGATACAGATGCTAAGGTTTACCGTTTCATTATTGATTTGAGGGAAATAAACAAGATAGTAGTGCCTCAGTATCCAGTGGTGTCTGACATCACCACATTGCTTACGTTGGTTCCACCGACGGCAACTACTTTTACAGTCATTGATTTGAAGAATGCCTTCTTTTCGATCCCTGTACATCCTGACAGTCGATATCTATTCGGCTTTACATTAAATAATAAATCGTATAGATTCTGTCGAGTTCCTCAAGGCTATACTGAAAGTCCTAGCATTTATAGTCAGGCATTAAAAAGACAGCTTGATTCCTTTGACTTACAGGAGGGAGTGGTTCTCATTCAATATGTAGATGATATCTTACTTGCTGCGGACACGCCAGAACAATGTGAGAAGAGTACCTTTTCCTTGCTTTCCTTCCTGGCCAAACATAATCATAAAGTTTCGAAGAAAAAGCTGCAATATTGTAGACCAAAGGTGACCTACCTCGGTCATCTTTTGTCTAAGGAGGGCCGTGCATTGACACCAGATCGAATTCAAGCAATTCTAGATACTCCAGTTCCTCGCACTCAGAAGGATGTTCGCGCCTTTATAGGTTTGACGTCTTTTTGTAGGCAATGGATATTGGGTTTTTCGCATATTGTTAAACCATTGTTAGCATTGTTGTCTAAAGATATACCGATTCCCATTGAATGGACGGATGAATGTCAGAATGCTTTTGAACAATTGAGACAAGCTCTTTGTTCTGCACCAGTGTTAGGTACACCTGACTACACGAAGGTTTTCACATTATATGTACACGAGAAGGATGGGTGCGCATTGTCAGTCTTAGTGCAGACACACGGAGACAAACAGAGGCCTTGTGCATACTTCTCGGCGGTACTCGACCCTGTGGCTCGAGGATTGCCTGGATGTTTTCGAGCAGTTGCAGCAACAGCAGTTGCGATACGACAAAGTGAGGGAATAGTTTTGTCACACAAATTGTTGGTGCTAGTTCCCCATGCGGTAGATGCGTTACTGAATCAAACGAAAACGCAGCATCTAACCAGTGCCCGACTTACAGGATATGAGCTAACGTTGTTGGCGCCTCACATCACACTAAAACGATGTGCAACACTAAATCCTGCTACTTTATTGCCGGACCCTGTTGCTGAGACCCAGAAGGAAGAACAACATGATTGTGTTTTTCTGACTGAGGAACAGACAAAGGGTCGTATCGACTTACAGGATACGCCATTTCCAGATGTAGATGGGGAACTGTGGGTTGATGGATCGTGCGTGAGGTTACCAGATGGTACGACTTCCGCAGCTTATGCGATCACGACACTTAAGACTGTGGTAGAAGCAGCACGGATACCCCAAAAATCGGCTCAAGCGGCTGAGTTGATAGCCTTAACGAAGGCATGTGAGTTAAGTGCTGGACTATGTGTGAACATTTACACGGATAGTCGTTACGCTTTTGGAGTAGTGCATGATTTTGGCCTACTTTGGAAGGAACGAGGATTCCTGACTTCACACGGAGTACACATCATGTATGGAGAATTGGTACGCGATCTCCTTAATGCACTGTTATGCCCAGAGAAAGTTGCAATAGTCAAGTGCAGTGCACACAAAAAGGTGACGGACAAAATAGGACAAGGCAATGCTTTTGCAGACCGTATTGCAAGAGAGACCGCTATGCTGCAAAATAATTTCCCCATGTATGTGGTGAAGTCACAAGCTGAGCGGTGGCATGATGCTAAAGAAGAAATACTAGATATACAGAAGTCAGCATCAGAGGCAGAACTTGTGAAATGGGCCACTGAAGGAGTATTAGATGATGAGGGTTGCTGGCGTAGTAAAGATATGGAGAGATGGAAACTACCCATGGCCTATTTACAAACAATGGTGCAAATGACACACGGGCTGGCACACATTGGAGCTCTCGCAATTACTAAATTGCTTACACGAGTTTGGGAAAATGCTGACATTGCTAGCACGGCTAAGAGAGTAGTGCAGACCTGTCTGATATGCTTGCAGCACAATCCTGGACAAGGGACTCATACTCCTAAAGGTGGGTTTGTTCCACCTACTGCACCATTCGAAGTACTACAAATGGATTACATCCAGCTGGAGCGCTGTAATAATCTCAAGTATGTCCTAGTAGTGGTGTGTGCCTTCAGCAAATGGATTGAGGCTTACCCTACGAAAGACAATACAGCATTGACAACAGCTAAGGTGTTACTGAAGGAATACTTCCCGCGCTACGGAGTTTGTAAACTTATGTGGAGTGATAATGGCCCTCATTTCATTGGAAAAGTAGTGGAATATGTCCTGAAAGGATTGGGAATCAAACAACGATTCCATGCTGTCTTTCATCCGCAATCAGCAGGTTTAGTAGAACGATACAATGCAACTCTGAAGCTGAAGTTAGCAAAGATAGTGGCATCTACATCTCTGAAATGGCCGGACGCTTTGCCTCTGGCATTGCTGTCCATTCGGTCAGTGCCACATTCTCGATCTGGCCTCACACCCTACGAAGTGGTGTTTGGAAGGCCTATGAATATTTGGGGGGTTCCAAAGCCTCGTCTGATACATGATATGCCTTGTATAATGATGAACGATTATCTGGCACGATTGACAAATGATTTGCTTTCTATTCATCAACAGGTTCGAGAGGCGCTCCCTGATAACTCCACTGGTGAGGCTCACGATCTCCGCCCTGGAGACCACGTGATGGTCAAAGTATTTGAGCGATCCAGCAGTTTGGAACCGAGATGGCATGGCCCTGAGCAAGTGCTGCTGGCTACGCGAACTGCTGTCAGAGTCACCAACAAGAAGCGGTGGATACATTCAACGCATTGCCGACGTGTCTCTCCGGATCTGGTGAGCCCTGTGGTGCTATCCGACTACAGAAAGATTTTGGATACAGAAAAGAGCCCAGCTGTCACGCCTGATGAATTGGAGGGAGCCTTCCCGGACCACGTTGTTTCGGATAAAGTGAAGTACAATCTACGCCCCAGGAAATAAGATTCCTTTTGTGTTTTTGAAACTGGTTGGTAACCGCTCTGAGGTTTGTGAAACGGAAGCCGGGAATATCAAGGGGGGGGGATCAGTTCTGCCCAGTGTAGCGACACCCGTCTTGAATCCCGGAGAACAAATCAACGGCAGCCTCGGTTCAGAACCATCGTTTTATTTTTTCTCGCTTAGTGTTGCTTGTGAAGAGTATTGTTTTGTGAACTATGGCATCTCCTTCGACACAAAAAGGGAGAATTCTTGGTGCTGTTTTGTTTGTCTTGACCGTAGTGGTGATCGCAGTATTAGCCTGGACTATAGAACTGTTGTTTCCTGTACGAGAACATTTGCTGCCCACCACTCCAAGTCCATCTGAACATTTTCATTTCACTCTGCCTTTTCACGAAGAAAGACATAGGCAGACTTATTTGAACAACAGCTTTATTAAGATTTTGCATCATACTCATAATATGACCAACACGTCCAATTGTTGGGTATGTGGAATGTTGCCCGGACACCAGAAGAAGGGAGGAACACCACTCATTCCTCTCCCGTTTTCTCATAATGGTTCTTGTCATGCTTGGTACACTCTTCTTTTTACTCTGCGATGGCCAACGAAAGGTGGATTACTTTTTCGGTTGAATAAAATATGCTATAACGATAAAGATGGCTATCCACACGCTGAAGGAACTAAATTCGAATGGGAAGAATATCGTCCGGACAATGTTTCTACACCTCGTGTATATACGAATCAAAGACTTATAAATGTGACGAGCATGCATATAATAACCGTTATCGATACAAAAGCAGATTTGTGTATTAGAAATAAAGGTACAATCCCTGTAGGCCGCAGTGAATGTAATATTACACTTACCTTTGATACACCAACTGGAATTGCATTTGTAGCTTCACGTAACACATATTTCATTTGTGGAAATAAGGGATACCACCGTCTACCATTGGGTTGGTTAGGAACGTGTTATATAGCTTTTGTATTACCACCTGTATTTATTGCTCCTCCCATGTACCACAATGATTATGTTCTGTACCATGATTTCATACTGAACAGAGTAAAACGAACAATAGATTTTGATGAAATAGACCAGACTGATACCACATTACAACAATATGTAGATTTCAATTTGGGGTTATTTTCATTCGTAGGAGCTGCACTGAATAGCAGGAAGATAAGGCGGCTTACACGTGTGGTGGAAGCGGTCGCTAATGAAACTGCCTCTGCTTTAGGGAATATTACTGAGGAATTACAAATTACCAGAATTGTAGCGCTCCAGAATCGAATGGTTCTAGATGTGATACTAGCTGATAGGGGTGGAGCATGCCGCGTCATCGGAAGTAGTTGTTGCGTTTACGTACCAGATAACTCACCTTCTGTATATGATTCGATTACAAAATTACATAAAATAGCTGCTGAGATCCACCCAGAAAATGGAACATGGACCTTTTCTGATTGGTTCTGGACCCTGCTTAGTACTTGGGGTTGGAAATTATTAACGATTCTCTGTGTTTTTATTGGAGTACTATTTTTCTTTTGTTTATGTATTCAATGTGGCCCTACATTATGTTCTGTATGTATCACAGCCTGTATTCCGTCCAAACGAGCTATTGTCAAGCAAGAGAAAATGATCAATGATGAAGTATTGAAAATAATGGCTATTGACATTGAGGATGAACATTCCGACTACGTTCACTATGAGGTAGCTTTTGCTAAACGCTAAAAGGGCCGTCTGTCGTGTTTTGGCAGCTCCTGAGTTAGCGTTTAGCACAGCTACACGGTCTTTTCTGTTAACTTGACCAAAACGAACGGGGGCCATTTTGAATCCCTCTGACTTCCGTTTCCTATGAACACGCTGCCTCGTGGTCAGTGTGCCCTTTTGTCCTTTCTCGATACCCATGGTCACTAGTCTGCTCGGCAACAGGCTATTTTTAGTACTGGTCAAGCGCACATGCGCATTACGCACCAATTGGTCACTCTTTAGGAATGTTCACACTAACTGACCAGTGCTGTTGAAACTCCTCCCACATGTTGGCTGTGTTCCAAAAATGACCTTATATGTACCTAAAATGTGTAACTTGTACCCGCCTATCTTTTTATTGCTATTAAACTGTATAAAAGGGGTCGCGCATCGATGTTCGGTGTGCTACTTCTTACATTGCCGAAGGGTGCTGTGGGAATGTATCACCACCCCATGGGGTCCTAATAAACTTGTCTTTTACCTTTTCCAGTGTCCGTGCCAACTTCTATACTAAGGTGTTCGAGAGTTTAGCAGAGTATGTAGGCCTGATTTGAATACAACATCACACTGGCACCTAGGCAAAAGGTAGTCTTTTTGTCCAAAACGTGCTAAATTTGACTGGGAAATTGAGGTGCAACCATGCTGCGTTTTGCGCTGTTTCATGTCGTAGCCACTATGCCTACCCACGCAAGTGAGGTACCATTTTTTTCGGGAGACCTGGGGGCACGCTGGGTGGGTGGAAATTTGTTGATCCACACAGATTCCAGAACTTTCCACCACAGAAATGTGAGGAAAATGTGTTTTTTTTGTCAAATGTTTAGGTTTGCAAGGGATTCTGGGTAACAAAACCTGGGGTAGGCAGACGAGTCACCCAGTCCTGAATTCCCCTGGGTATCTAGTTTTCAAAAATGTATAGGTTTTCTAGGTTTCCCTAGGTGCTGGCAGGGCTACGGTGCAAAAAGAAAAGGTAGTCTTTTTGTCCAAAACGTGCTAAATTTCACTGGGAAATTGAGGTGCGATCATGCTGCGTTTTGCACTGTTTCATGTCGCAGCCACTATGCCTACCCACGCAAGTGAGGTACGGTTTTTATCGGGAGACCTGGGGAAACGATGGATGGGTAGAAATTTGTTGATCCACGAAGATTCCAGAACTTTCCACCATAGAAATGTGAGGAAAATGTGGTTTTTTTGTCAAATTCTAATGCTTGGTGATAGGCAGTCGAGTCATCCCATCCTGAATTATTCCCCTGGGTGTCTATTTTACAAAAATATATAGGTTTGCTAGGTTTCCCTAGGTGCTGACTGAGCTAGGGCTCAAAAACAAAAGGTAGTCTCTTTGTCCAAAGAGCGCAAGATTTCACTGGGAAATTGAGGTGCGACCACGTTGCATTTTGTGCCGTTTCCTGTTGTAGGCACAAGGCTGACCCACACAAGTGAGGTAACGTTTTTATCAGGAGACCTGGGGGAACGCTGGGTGGGTGGAAATTTGTTGATCCACGCAGATTCCAGAACTTTCCACCACAGAAATGTGAGGAAAATGTGTTTTTTTTGTCAAAATCTTAGCTTTGCAAGGGATTCTGGGTAACAAAACCTGGTGGTAGGCAGTCGAGTCACCCCATCCTGAATTCCCCTGGGTGTCTAGTTTTCAAAAATGTATAGGTTTGCTAGGTTTCCCTAGGTGCTGGCAGAGCTACGGTGCAAAAAGAAAAGGTAGTCTTTTTGTCCAAAACGTGCTAAATTTCACTGGGAAATTGAGGTGCGACCATGCTGCGTTTTGCACTGTTTCATGTCGCAGCCACTATGCCTACCCACGCAAGTGAGGTACCATTTTTTTCGGGAGACCTGGGGGCACGCTGGGTGGGTGGAAATTTGTTGATCCACACAGATTCCAGAACTTTCCACCACAGAAATGTGAGGAAAATGTGTTTTTTTTGTCAAATTTTTATGTTTGCAAGGGATTCTGGGTAACAAAACCTGGGGGTAGGCACACGAGTCACCCCATCCTGAATTCCCCTGGGTGTCTAGTTTTCAAAAATGTATAGGTTTTCTAGGTTTCCCTAGGTGCTGGCATAGCTACGGTGCAAAAAGAAAAGGTAGTCTTTTTGTCCAAAGCGTGCTAAAT
Organism: Lissotriton helveticus; assembly: GCF_964261635.1. Classification (NCBI taxonomy): domain Eukaryota; kingdom Metazoa; phylum Chordata; class Amphibia; order Caudata; family Salamandridae; genus Lissotriton; species Lissotriton helveticus. Next base: position 199,130,929 of record NC_136057.1, on the reverse strand, counting down.
TTCAATGGGAAATTGAGGTGCGACCATGCTGCGTTTTGCACTGTTTCATGTCGCAGCCACTATGCCTACCCACGCAAGTGAGGTACCATTTTTTTCGGGAGACCGTGGGGCACGCTGGGTGGGTGGAAATTTGTTGATCCACACAGATTCCAGAACTTTCCACCACAGAAATGTGAGGAAAATGTGTTTTGTTTGTCAAATTTTTATGTTTGCAAGGGATTCTGGGTAACAAAACCTGGGGGTAGGCAGACGAGTCACCCCATCCTGAATTACCCTGGGTGTCTAGCTTTCAAAAATGTATAGGTTTTCTAGGTTTCCCTAGGTGCTGGCATAGCTACGGTGCAAAAAGAAAAGGTAGTCTTTTTGTCCAAAACGTGCTAAATTTCACTGGGAAATTGAGGTGCGACCATGCTGCGTTTTGCACTGTTTCATGTCGCAGCCACTATGCCTACCCACGCAAGTGAGGTACCATTTTTTTCGGGAGACCTGGGGGCACGCTGAGTGGGTGGAAATTTGTTGATCCACACAGATTCCAGAACTTTCCACCACAGAAATGTGAGGAAAATGTGTATTTTTGTCAAATTTTTATGTTTGCAAGGGATTCTGGGTAACAAAACCTGGGGGTAGGCAGGCGAGTCACCCCATCCTGAATTTCCCTGGGTGTCTAGTTTTCAAAAATGTATAGGTTTGCTAGGTTTTCCTAGGTGCTGGCAGAGCTACGGCGCAAAAAGAAAAGGTAGTCTTTTTGTCCAAAACGTGCTAAATTTCACTGGGAAATTGAGGTGCAACCATGCTGCGTTTTGCGCTGTTTCATGTCGCAGCCACTATGCCTACCCACGCAAGTGAGGTACCATTTTTTTAGGGAGACCTGGGGGCACGCTGGGTGGATGGAAATTTGTTGATCCACACAGATTCCAGAACTTTCCACCACAGAAATGTGAGGAAAATGTGTTATTTTTGTCAAATGTTTATGTTTGCAAGGCATTCTGGGTAACAAAACCTGGGAGTAGGCAGACGAGTCACCCCATCCTGAATTTCCCTGGGTGTCTAGTTTTCAAAAATGTATAGGGTTGCTAGGTTTCCCTAGGTGCTGGCAGAGCTACGGCGCAAAAAGAAAAGGTAGTCTTTTTGTCCAAAACGTGCTAAATTTCACCGGGAAATTGAGGTGAAACCATGCTGCGTTTTGCGCTGTTTCATGTCGCAGCCACTATGCCTACCCACGCAAGTGAGGTACCATTTTTTTCGGGAGACCTGGGGGCACGCTGGGTGGGTGGAAATTTGTTGATCCACGCAGATTCCAGAACTTTCCACCACAGAAATGTGAGGAAAATGTGTTTTTTTTTGTCAAATGTTTAGGTTTGCAAGGGATTCTGGATAACAAAACCTGGGGTAGGCAGACGAGTCACCCAGTCCCGAATTCCCCTGGGTGTCTAGTTTTCAAAAATGTATAGGTTTGCTAGGTTTCCCTAGGTGCTGGCAGAGCTACGGCGCAAAAACAAAAGGTAGTCTTTTTGTCCAAAACGTGCTAAATTTCACTGGGAAATTGAGGTGCGACCATGCAGCGTTTTGCGCTGTTTCATGTCGCAGCCACTATGCCTACCCACGCAAGTGAGGTACCATTTTTTTCGGGAGACCTGGGGGCACGCTGGGTGGGTGGAAATTTGTTGATCCACGCAGATTCCAGAACTTTCCACCACAGAAATGTGAGGAAAATGTGTTTTTTTTGTCAAATGTTTATGTTTGCAAGGGATTCTGGGTAACAAAACCTGGGGGTAGGCAGATGAGTCACCCCATCCTGAATTTCCCTGGGTGTCTAGTTTTCAAAAATGTATAGGTTTGCTAGGTTTCCCTAGGTGCTGGCAGAGCTACGGCGCAAAAAGAAAAGGTAGTCTTTTTGTCCAAAACGTGCTAAATTTCACTGGGAAATTGAGGTGCAACCATGCTGCGTTTTGCTCTGTTTCATGTTGCAGCCACTATGCCTACCCACGCAAGTGAGGTACAGTTTTTATCGGGAGACCTGGGGGAACGCTGGGTGGGTGGAAATTTGTTGATCCACGCAGATTCCAGAACTTTCCACCACAGAAATGTGAGGAAAATGTGTTTTTTTGTCAAAATCTTAGCTTTGCAAGGGATTCTGGGTAACAAAACCTGGGGGTAGGCAGGCGAGTCACCCCATCCTGAATTTCCCTGGGTGTCTAGTTTTCAAAAATGTATAGGTTTGCTAGGTTTCCCTAGGTGCTGGCAGAGCTACGGCGCAAAAAGAAAAGGTAGTCTTTTTGTCCAAAACGTGCTAAATTTCACTGGGAAATTGAGGTGCAACCATGCTGCGTTTTGCGCTGTTTCATGTCGCAGCCACTATGCCTACCCACGCAAGTGAGGTACCATTTTTTTAGGGAGACCTGGGGGCACGCTGGGTGGATGGAAATTTGTTGATCCACACAGATTCCAGAACTTTCCACCACAGAAATGTGAGGAAAATGTGTTATTTTTGTCAAATGTTTATGTTTGCAAGGCATTCTGGGTAACAAAACCTGGGAGTAGGCAGACGAGTCACCCCATCCTGAATTTCCCTGGGTGTCTAGTTTTCAAAAATGTATAGGGTTGCTAGGTTTCCCTAGGTGCTGGCAGAGCTACGGCGCAAAAAGAAAAGGTAGTCTTTTTGTCCAAAACGTGCTAAATTTCACCGGGAAATTGAGGTGAAACCATGCTGCGTTTTGCGCTGTTTCATGTCGCAGCCACTATGCCTACCCACGCAAGTGAGGTACCATTTTTTTCGGGAGACCTGGGGGCACGCTGGGTGGGTGGAAATTTGTTGATCCACGCAGATTCCAGAACTTTCCACCACAGAAATGTGAGGAAAATGTGTTTTTTTTTGTCAAATGTTTAGGTTTGCAAGGGATTCTGGATAACAAAACCTGGGGTAGGCAGACGAGTCACCCAGTCCCGAATTCCCCTGGGTGTCTAGTTTTCAAAAATGTATAGGTTTGCTAGGTTTCCCTAGGTGCTGGCAGAGCTACGGCGCAAAAACAAAAGGTAGTCTTTTTGTCCAAAACGTGCTAAATTTCACTGGGAAATTGAGGTGCGACCATGCAGCGTTTTGCGCTGTTTCATGTCGCAGCCACTATGCCTACCCACGCAAGTGAGGTACCATTTTTTTCGGGAGACCTGGGGGCACGCTGGGTGGGTGGAAATTTGTTGATCCACGCAGATTCCAGAACTTTCCACCACAGAAATGTGAGGAAAATGTGTTTTTTTTGTCAAATGTTTATGTTTGCAAGGGATTCTGGGTAACAAAACCTGGGGGTAGGCAGATGAGTCACCCCATCCTGAATTTCCCTGGGTGTCTAGTTTTCAAAAATGTATAGGTTTGCTAGGTTTCCCTAGGTGCTGGCAGAGCTACGGCGCAAAAAGAAAAGGTAGTCTTTTTGTCCAAAACGTGCTAAATTTCACTGGGAAATTGAGGTGCAACCATGCTGCGTTTTGCTCTGTTTCATGTTGCAGCCACTATGCCTACCCACGCAAGTGAGGTACAGTTTTTATCGGGAGACCTGGGGGAACGCTGGGTGGGTGGAAATTTGTTGATCCACGCAGATTCCAGAACTTTCCACCACAGAAATGTGAGGAAAATGTGTTTTTTTGTCAAAATCTTAGCTTTGCAAGGGATTCTGGGTAACAAAACCTGGTGGTAGGCAGTCGAGTCACCCCATCCTGAATTCCCCTGGGTGTCTAGTTTTCAAAAATGTATAGGTTTTCTAGGTTTCCCTAGGTGCTGGCAGAGCTACGGCGCAAAAAGAAAAGGTAGTCTTTTTGTCCAAAACGTGCTAAATTTCACTGGGAAATTGAGGTGCGACCATGCTGCGTTTTGCGCTGTTTCATGTCGCAGCCACTATGCCTACCCACGCAAGTGAGGTACCATTTTTTTTGGGAGACCTGGGGGCACGCTGGGTGCATGGAAATTTGTTGATCCGCACAGATTCCAGAACTTTCCATCACAGAAATGTGAGGAAAATGTGTTTTTTTGGTCAAATTTTTATGTTTGCAAGGGATTCTGGGTAACAAAACCTGGAGGTAGGCAGACGAGTCACCCCATCCTAAATTCCCCTGGGTGTCTAGTTTTCAAAAATGTATAGGTTTGCTAGGTTTCCCTAGGTGCTGGCAGAGCTACGGCGAAAAAAGAAAAGGTAGTCTTTTTGTCCAAAACGTGCTAAATTTCACTGGGAAATTGAGGTGCGACCATGCTGTGTTTTGCGCTGTTTCATGTCGCAGCCATTATGCCTACCCACGCAAGTGAAGTACCATTTCTTTCGGGAGACCTGGGGGCACGCTGGGTGGGTGGATATTTGTTGATCCACGCAGATTCCAGAACTTTCCACCACAGAAATGTGAGGAAAATGTGTTTTTTTTGTCAAATGTTTATGTTTGCAAGGGATTCTGGGTACCAAAACCTGGAGGTAGGCAGACGAATCACCCCATCCTAAATTCCCCTGGGTGTCTAGTTTTCAAAAATGTATAGGTTTGCTAGGTTTCCCTAGGTGCTGGCAGAGCTACGGCGAAAAAAGAAAAGGTAGTCTTTTTGTCCAAAACGTGCTAAATTTCACTGGGAAATTGAGGTGCGACCATGCTGCGTTTTGGGCTGTTTCATGTCGCAGCCACTATGCCTACCCACGCAAGTGAGGTACCATTTCTTTCGGGAGACCTGGGGGCACGCTGGGTGGGTGGATATTTGTTGATCCACGCAGATTCCAGAACTTTCCACCACAGAAATGTGAGGAAAATGTGTTTTTTTTTGTCAAATGTTTAGGTTTGCAAGGGATTCTGGATAACAAAACCTGGGGTAGGCAGACGAGTCACCCAGTCCCGAATTCCCCTGGGTGTCTAGTTTTCAAAAATGTATAGGTTTGCTAGGTTTCCCTAGGTGCTGGCAGAGCTACGGCGCAAAAACAAAAGGTAGTCTTTTTGTCCAAAACGTGCTAAATTTCACTGGGAAATTGAGGTGCGACCATGCAGCGTTTTGCGCTGTTTCATGTCGCAGCCACTATGCCTACCCACGCAAGTGAGGTACCATTTTTTTTGGGAGACCTGGGGGCACGCTGGGTGGGTGGAAATTTGTTGATCCACGCAGATTCCAGAACTTTCCACCACAGAAATGTGAGGAAAATGTGTTTTTTTTGTCAAATGTTTATGTTTGCAAGGGATTCTGGGTAACAAAACCTGGGGGTAGGCAGACGAGTCACCCCATCCTGAATTTCCCTGGGTGTCTAGTTTTCAAAAATGTATAGGTTTGCTAGGTTTCCCTAGGTGCTGGCAGAGCTACGGCGCAAAAAGAAAAGGTAGTCTTTTTGTCCAAAACGTGCTAAATTTCACTGGGAAATTGAGGTGCGACCATGCTGCGTTTTGCTCTGTTTCATGTTGCAGCCACTATGCCTACCCATGCAAGTGAGGTACAGTTTTTATCGGGAGACCTGGGGGAACGCTGGGTGGGTGGAAATTTGTTGATCCACGCAGATTCCAGAACTTTCCACCACAGAAATGTGAGGAAAATGTGTTTTTTTGTCAAAATCTTAGCTTTGCAAGGGATTCTGGGTAACAAAACCTGGTGGTAGGCAGTCGAGTCACCCCATCCTGAATTTCCCTGGGTGTCTAGTTTTCAAAAATGTATAGGTTTTCTAGGTTTCCCTAGGTGCTGGCAGAGCTACGGCGCAAAAAGAAAAGGTAGTCTTTTTGTCCAAAACGTGCTAAATTTCACTGGGAAATTGAGGTGCGACCATGCTGCGTTTTGCGCTGTTTCATGTCGCAGCCACTATGCCTACCCATGCAAGTGAGGTACCATTTTTTTTGGGAGACCGTGGGGCACGCTGGGTGGGTGGAAATTTGTTGATCCACACAGATTCCAGAACTTTCCACCACAGAAATGTGAGGAAAATGTGTTTTGTTTGTCAAATTTTTATGTTTACAAGGGATTCTGGGTAACAAAACCTGGGGGTAGGCAGACGAGTCACCCCATCCTGAATTCCCCTGGCTGTCTAGTTTTCAAAAATGTATAGGTTTTCTAGGTTTCCCTAGGTGCTGGCATAGCTACGGTGCAAAAAGAAAAGGTAGTCTTTTTGTCCAAAACGTGCTAAATTTCACTGGGAAATTGAGGTGCGACCATGCTGCGTTTTGCACTGTTTCATGTCGCAGCCACTATGCCTACCCACGCAAGTGAGGTACCATTTTTTTCGGGAGACCTGGGGGCACGCTGGGTGGGTGGAAATTTGTTGATCCACACAGATTCCAGAACTTTCCACCACAGAAATGTGAGGAAAATGTGTTTTTTTTGTCAAATGTTTATGTTTGCAAGGGATTCTGGGTAACAAAACCTGGGGGTAGGCAGACGAGTCACCCCATCCTGAATTTCCCTGGGTGTCTAGTTTTCAAAAATGTATAGGTTTGCTAGGTTTCCCTAGGTGCTGGCAGAGCTACGGCGCAAAAAGAAAAGGTAGTCTTTTTGTCCAAAACGTGCTAAATTTCACTGGGAAATTGAGGTGCAACCATGCTGCGTTTTGCTCTGTTTCATGTTGCAGCCACTATGCCTACCCACGCAAGAGAGGTACAGTTTTTATCGGGAGACCTGGGGGAACGCTGGGTTGGTGGAAATTTGTTGATCCACGCAGATTCCAGAACTTTCCACCACAGAAATGTGAGGAAAATGTGTTTTTTTGTCAAAATCTTAGCTTTGCAAGGGATTCTGGGTAACAAAACCTGGTGGTAGGCAGTCGAGTCACCCCATCCTGAATTCCCCTGGGTGTCTAGTTTTCAAAAATGTATAGGTTTTCTAGGTTTCCCTAGGTGCTGGCAGAGCTACGGCGCAAAAAGAAAAGGTAGTCTTTTTGTCCAAAACGTGCTAAATTTCACTGGGAAATTGAGGTGCGACCATGCTGCGTTTTGCGCTGTTTCATGTCGCAGCCACTATGCCTACCCATGCAAGTGAGGTACCATTTTTTTTGGGAGACCGTGGGGCACGCTGGGTGGGTGGAAATTTGTTGATCCACACAGATTCCAGAACTTTCCACCACAGAAATGTGAGGAAAATGTGTTTTGTTTGTCAAATTTTTATGTTTGCAAGGGATTCTGGGTAACAAAACCTGGGGGTAGGCAGACGAGTCACCCCATCCTGAATTCCCCTGGGTGTCTAGTTTTAAAAAATGTATAGGTTTTCTAGGTTTCCCTAGGTGTTGGCATAGCTACGGTGCAAAAAGAAAAGGTAGTCTTTTTGTCCAAAACGTGCTAAATTTCACTGGGAAATTGAGGTGCGACCATGCTGCGTTTTGCACTGTTTCATGTCGCAGCCACTATGCCTACCCACGCAAGTGAGGTACCATTTTTTTCGGGAAACCTGGGGGCACGCTGGGTGGGTGGAAATTTGTTGATCCACACAGATTCCAGAACTTTCCACCACAGAAATGTGAGGAAAATGTGTTTTTTTGTCAAATTTTTATGTTTGCAAGGGATTCTGGGTAACAAAACCTGGGGGTAGGCAGACGAGTCACCCCATCCTGAATTTCTCTGGGTGTCTAGTTTTCAAAAATGTATAGGTTTGCTAGGTTTCCCTAGGTGCTGGCAGAGCTACGGCGCAAAAAGAAAAGGTAGTCTTTTTGTCCGAAACATGCTAAATTTCAATGGGAAACTGAAGTGCGACCATGCTGCGTCTTGCTCTGTTTCATGTCGCAGCCACTGTGCCTACCCACGCAAGTGAGGTACCATTTTTTTGGGGAGACCTGGGGGCACGCTGGGTGCATGGAAATTTGTTGATCCGCACAGATTCCAGAACTTTCCATCACAGAAATGTGAGGAAAATGTGTTTTTTTGGTCAAATTTTTATGTTTGCAAGGGATTCTGGGTAACAAAACCTGGAGGTAGGCAGACGAGTCACCCCATCCTAAATTCCCCTGGGTGTCTAGTTTTCAAAAATGTATAGGTTTGCTAGGTTTCCCTAGGTGCTGGCAGAGCTACGGCGAAAAAAGAAAAGGTAGTCTTTTTGTCCAAAACGTGCTAAATTTCACTGGGAAATTGAGGTGTGACCATGCTGCGTTTTGGGCTGTTTCATGTCGCAGCCACTATGCCTACCCACGCAAGTGAGGTACCATTTCTTTCGGGAGACCTGGGGGCACGCTGGGTGGGTGGATATTTGTTGATCCACGCAGATTCCAGAACTTTCCACCACAGAAATGTGAGGAAAATGTGTTTTTTTTGTCAAATGTTTAGGTTTGCAAGGGATTCTGGATAACAAAACCTGGGGTAGGCAGACGAGTCACCCAGTCCCGAATTCCCCTGGGTGTCTAGTTTTCAAAAATGTATAGGTTTGCTAGGTTTCCCTAGGTGCTGGCAGAGCTACGGCGCAAAAACAAAAGGTAGTCTTTTTGTCCAAAACGTGCTAAATTTCACTGGGAAATTGAGGTGCGACCATGCAGCGTTTTGCGCTGTTTCATGTCGCAGCCACTATGCCTACCCACGCAAGTGAGGTACCATTTTTTTTGGGAGACCTGGGGGCACGCTGGGTGGGTGGAAATTTGTTGATCCACGCAGATTCCAGAACTTTCCACCACAGAAATGTGAGGAAAATGTGTTTTTTTTGTCAAATGTTTATGTTTGCAAGGGATTCTGGGTAACAAAACCTGGGGGTAGGCAGACGAGTCACCCCATCCTGAATTTCCCTGGGTGTCTAGTTTTCAAAAATGTATAGGTTTGCTAGGTTTCCCTAGGTGCTGGCAGAGCTACGGCGCAAAAAGAAAAGGTAGTCTTTTTGTCCAAAACGTGCTAAATTTCACTGGGAAATTGAGGTGCGACCATGCTGCGTTTTGCTCTGTTTCATGTTGCAGCCACTATGCCTACCCATGCAAGTGAGGTACAGTTTTTATCGGGAGACCTGGGGGAACGCTGGGTGGGTGGAAATTTGTTGATCCACGCAGATTCCAGAACTTTCCACCACAGAAATGTGAGGAAAATGTGTTTTTTTGTCAAAATCTTAGCTTTGCAAGGGATTCTGGGTAACAAAACCTGGGGTAGGCAGACGAGTCACCCAGTCCTGAATTCCCCTGGGTGTCTAGTTTTCAAAAATGTATAGGTTTTCTAGGTTTCCCTAGGTGCTGGCAGAGCTACGGCGCAAAAAGAAAAGGTAGTCTTTTTGTCCAAAACGTGCTAAATTTCACTGGGAAATTGAGGTGCGACCATGCTGTGTTTTGCGCTGTTTCATGTCGCAGCCACTATGCCTACCCATGCAAGTGAGGTACCATTTTTTTTGGGAGACCGTGGGGCACGCTGGGTGGGTGGAAATTTGTTGATCCACACAGATTCCAGAACTTTCCACCACAGAAATGTGAGGAAAATGTGTTTTGTTTGTCAAATTTTTATGTTTACAAGGAATTCTGGGTAACAAAACCTGGGGGTAGGCAGACGAGTCACCCCATCCTGAATTCCCCTGGCTGTCTAGTTTTCAAAAATGTATAGGTTTTCTAGGTTTCCCTAGGTGCTGGCATAGCTACGGTGCAAAAAGAAAAGGTAGTCTTTTTGTCCAAAACGTGCTAAATTTCACTGGGAAATTGAGGTGCGACCATGCTGCGTTTTGCACTGTTTCATGTCGCAGCCACTATGCCTACCCACGCAAGTGAGGTACCATTTTTTTTGGGAGACCGTGGGGCACGCTGGGTGGGTGGAAATTTGTTGATCCACACAGATTCCAGAACTTTCCACCACAGAAATGTGAGGAAAATGTGTTTTTTTTGTCAAATTTTTATGTTTGCAAGGGATTCTGGGTAACAAAACCTGGGGTTAGGCAGTCGAGTCACCCCATCCTGAAATTCCCCTGGGTGTCTAGTTTTAAAAAATGTATAGGTTTGCTAGGTTTCCCTAGGTGCTGGCAGAGCTACGGAGCAAAAAGAAAAGGTAGTCTTTTTGTCCAAAACGTGGTAAATTTCACTGGGAAATTGAGGTGCGACCATGCTGCGTTTTGCTCTGTTTCATGATGCAGCCACTATGCCTACCCACGCAAGTGAGGTACAGTTTTTATCGGGAGACCTGGGGGAACGCTGGGTGGGTGGAAATTTGTTGATCCACACAGATTCCAGAACTTTCCACCACAGAAATGTGAGGAAAATGTGTTTTGTTTGTCAAATTTTTATGTTTACAAGGGATTCTGGGTAACAAAACCTGGGGGTAGGCAGACGAGTCACCCCATCCTGAATTCCCCTGGCTGTCTAGTTTTCAAAAATGTATAGGTTTTCTAGGTTTCCCTAGGTGCTGGCATAGCTACGGTGCAAAAAGAAAAGGTAGTCTTTTTGTCCAAAACGTGCTAAATTTCACTGGGAAATTGAGTTGCGACCATGCTGCGTTTTGCGCTGTTTCATGTCGCAGCCACTATGCCTACCCACGCAAGTGAGGTACTATTTTTTTCGGGAGACCTGGGGGCACGCTGGGTGGGTGGAAATTTGTTGATCCACACAGATTCCAGAACTTTCCACCACAGAAATGTGAGGAAAATGTGTTTTTTTGTCAAATTTTTATGTTTGCAAGGGATTCTGGGTAACAAAACCTGGGGGTAGGCAGACGAGTCTCCCCATCCTGAATTTCTCTGGGTGTCTAGTTTTCAAAAATGTATAGGTTTGCTAGGTTTCCCTAGGTGCTGGCAGAGCTACGGCGCAAAAAGAAAAGGTAGTCTTTTTGTCCAAAACGTGCTAAATTTCAATGGGAAACTGAAGTGCGACCATGCTGCGTTTTGCTCTGTTTCATGTCGCAGCCACTATGCCTACCCACGCAAGTGAGGTACCATTTTTTTGGGGAGACCTGGGGGCACGCTGGGTGCATGGAAATTTGTTGATCCGCACAGATTCCAGAACTTTCCATCACAGAAATGTGAGGAAAATGTGTTTTTTTGGTCACATTTTTATGTTTGCAAGGGATTCTGGGTAACAAAACCTGGAGGTAGGCAGACGAGTCACCCCATCCTAAATTCCCATGGGTGTCTAGTTTTCAAAAATGTATAGGTTTGCTAGGTTTCCCTAGGTGCTGGCAGAGCTACGGCGAAAAAAGAAAAGGTAGTCTTTTTGTCCAAAACGTGCTAAATTTCACTGGGAAATTGAGGTGCGACCATGCTGCATTTTGCGCTGTTTCATGTCGCAGCCATTATGCCTACCCATGCAAGTGAAGTACTATTTCTTTCGGGAGACCTGGGGGCACGCTGGGTGGGTGGATATTTGTTGATCCACGCAGATTCCAGAACTTTCCACCACAGAAATGTGAGGAAAATGTGTTTTTTTTTGTCAAATGTTTATGTTTGCAAGGGATTCTGGGTAACAAAACCTGGAGGTAGGCAGACGAGTCACCCCATCCTAAATTCCCCTGGGTGTCTAGTTTTCAAAAATGTATAGGTTTGCTAGGTTTCCCTAGGTGCTGGTAGAGCTACGGCGAAAAAAGAAAAGGTAGTCTTTTTGTCCAAAATGTGCTACATTTCACTGGGAAATTGAGGTGCGACCATGCTGCGTTTTGGGCTGTTTCATGTCGCAGCCACTATGCCTACCCACGCAAGTGAGGTACCATTTCTTTCGGGAGACCTGGGGGCACGCTGGGTGGGTGGATATTTGTTGATCCACGCAGATTCCAGAACTTTCCACCACAGAAATGTGAGGAAAATGTGTTTTTTTTTGTCAAATGTTTAGGTTTGCAAGGGATTCTGGATAACAAAACCTGGGGTAGGCAGACGAGTCACCCAGTCCCGAATTCCCCTGGGTGTCTAGTTTTCAAAAATGTATAGGTTTGCTAGGTTTCCCTAGGTGCTGGCAGAGCTACGGCGCAAAAACAAAAGGTAGTCTTTTTGTCCAAAACGTGCTAAATTTCACTGGGAAATTGAGGTGCGACCATGCAGCGTTTTGCGCTGTTTCATGTCGCAGCCACTATGCCTACCCACGCAAGTGAGGTACCATTTTTTTCGGGAGACCTGGGGGCACGCTGGGTGGGTGGAAATTTGTTGATCCACGCAGATTCCAGAACTTTCCACCACAGAAATGTGAGGAAAATGTGTTTTTTTTGTCAAATGTTTATGTTTGCAAGGGATTCTGGGTAACAAAACCTGGGGGTAGGCAGACGAGTCACCCCATCCTGAATTTCCCTGGGTGTCTAGTTTTCAAAAATGTATAGGTTTGCTAGGTTTCCCTAGGTGCTGGCAGAGCTACGGCGCAAAAAGAAAAGGTAGTCTTTTTGTCCAAAACGTGCTAAATTTCACTGGGAAATTGAGGTGCAACCATGCTGCGTTTTGCTCTGTTTCATGTTGCAGCCACTATGCCTACCCACGCAAGTGAGGTACAGTTTTTATCGGGAGACCTGGGGGAACGCTGGGTTGGTGGAAATTTGTTGATCCACGCAGATTCCAGAACTTTCCACCACAGAAATGTGAGGAAAATGTGTTTTTTTGTCAAAATCTTAGCTTTGCAAGGGATTCTGGGTAACAAAACCTGGTGGTAGGCAGTCGAGTCACCCCATCCTGAATTCCCCTGGGTGTCTAGTTTTCAAAAATGTATAGGTTTTCTAGGTTTCCCTAGGTGCTGGCAGAGCTACGGCGCAAAAAGAAAAGGTAGTCTTTTTGTCCAAAACGTGCTAAATTTCACTGGGAAATTGAGGTGCGACCATGCTGCGTTTTGCTCTGTTTCATGTTGCAGCCACTATGCCTACCCATGCAAGTGAGGTACAGTTTTTATCGGGAGACCTGGGAGAACGCTGGGTGGGTGGAAATTTGTTGATCCACGCAGATTCCAGAACTTTCCACCACAGAAATGTGAGGAAAATGTGTTTTTTTGTCAAAATCTTAGCTTTGCAAGGGATTCTGGGTAACAAAACCTGGTGGTAGGCAGTCGAGTCACCCCATCCTGAATTCCCCTGGGTGTCTAGTTTTCAAAAATGTATAGGTTTTCTAGGTTTCCCTAGGTGCTGGCAGAGCTACGGCGCAAAAAGAAAAGGTAGTCTTTTTGTCCAAAACGTGCTAAATTTCACTGGGAAATTGAGGTGCGACCATGCTGCGTTTTGCGCTGTTTCATGTCGCAGCCACTATGCCTACCCATGCAAGTGAGGTACCATTTTTTTGGGGAGACCGTGGGGCACGCTGGGTGGGTGGAAATTTGTTGATCCACACAGATTCCAGAACTTTCCACCACAGAAATGTGAGGAAAATGTGTTTTGTTTGTCAAATTTTTATGTTTACAAGGGATTCTGGGTAACAAAACCTGGGGGTAGGCAGACGAGTCACCCCATCCTGAATTCCCCTGGCTGTCTAGTTTTCAAAAATGTATAGGTTTTCTAGGTTTCCCTAGGTGCTGGCATAGCTACGGTGCAAAAAGAAAAGGTAGTCTTTTTGTCCAAAACGTGCTAAATTTCACTGGGAAATTGAGGTGCGACCATGCTGCGTTTTGCACTGTTTCATGTCGCAGCCACTATGCCTACCCACGCAAGTGAGGTACCATTTTTTTCGGGAGACCTGGGGGCACGCTGGGTGGTTGGAAATTTGTTGATCCACACAGATTCCAGAACTTTCCACCACAGAAATGTGAGGAAAATGTGTTTTTTGTGTCAAATTTTTATGTTTGCAAGGGATTCTGGGTAACAAAACCTGGGGTTAGGCAGGCGAGTCACCCCATCCTGAAATTCCCCTGGGTGTCTAGTTTTAAAAAATGTATAGGTTTGCTAGGTTTCCCTAGGTGCTGGCAGAGCTACGGAGCAAAAAGAAAAGGTAGTCTTTTTGTCCAAAACGTGGTAAATTTCACTGGGAAATTGAGGTGCGACCATGCTGCGTTTTGCTCTGTTTCATGATGCAGCCACTATGCCTACCCACGCAAGTGAGGTACAGTTATTATCGGGAGACCTGGGGGAACGCTGGGTGGGTGGAAATTTGTTGATCCACACAGATTCCAGAACTTTCCACCACAGAAATGTGAGGAAAATGTGTTTTGTTTGTCAAATTTTTATGTTTACAAGGGATTCTGGGTAACAAAACCTGGGGGTAGGCAGACGAGTCACCTCATCCTGAATTCCCCTGGCTGTCTAGTTTTCAAAAATGTATAGGTTTTCTAGGTTTCCCTAGGTGCTGGCATAGCTACGGTGCAAAAAGAAAAGGTAGTCTTTTTGTCCAAAACGTGCTAAATTTCACTGGGAAATTGAGTTGCGACCATGCTGCGTTTTGCGCTGTTTCATGTCGCAGCCACTATGCCTACCCACGCAAGTGAGGTACTATTTTTTTCGGGAGACCTGGGGGCACGCTGGGTGGGTAGAAATTTGTTGATCCACACAGATTCCAGAACTTTCCACCACAGAAATGTGAGGAAAATGTGTTTTTTTGTCAAATTTTTATGTTTGCAAGGGATTCTGGGTAACAAAACCTGGGGGTAGGCAGACGAGTCACCCCATCCTGAATTTCTCTGGGTGTCTAGTTTTCAAAAATGTATAGGTTTGCTAGGTTTCCCTAGGTGCTGGCAGAGCTACGGCGCAAAAAGAAAAGGTAGTCTTTTTGTCCAAAACGTGCTAAATTTCAATGGGAAACTGAAGTGCGACCATGCTGCGTTTTGCTCTGTTTCATGTCGCAGCCACTATGCCTACCCACGCAAGTGAGGTACCATTTTTTTTGGGAGACCTGGGGGCACGCTGGGTGCATGGAAATTTGTTGATCCGCACAGATTCCAGAACTTTCCATCACAGAAATGTGAGGAAAATGTGTTTTTTTGGTCAAATTTTTATGTTTGCAAGGGATTCTGGGTAACAAAACCTGGAGGTAGGCAGACGAGTCACCCCATCCTAAATTCCCCTGGGTGTCTAGTTTTCAAAAATGTATAGGTTTGCTAGGTTTCCCTAGGTGCTGGCAGAGCTACGGCGAAAAAAGAAAAGGTAGTCTTTTTGTCCAAAACGTGCTAAATTTCACTGGGAAATTGAGGTGCGACCATGCTGCGTTTTGCGCTGTTTCATGTCGCAGCCATTATGCCTACCCACGCAAGTGAAGTACCATTTCTTTCGGGAGACCTGGGGGCACGCTGGGTGGGTGGATATTTGTTGATCCACGCAGATTCCAGAACTTTCCACCACAGAAATGTGAGGAAAATGTGTTTTTTTTTGTCAAATGTTTATGTTTGCAAGGGATTCTGGGTAACAAAACCTGGAGGTAGGCAGACGAGTCACCCCATCCTAAATTCCCCTTTGTGTCTAGTTTTCAAAAATGTATAGGTTTGCTAGGTTTCCCTAGGTTCTGGTAGAGCTACGGCGAAAAAAGAAAAGGTAGTCTTTTTGTCCAAAACGTGCTAAATTTCACTGGGAAATTGAGGTGCGACCATGCTGCGTTTTGGGCTGTTTCATGTCGCAGCCACTATGCCTACCCACGCAAGTGAGGTACCATTTCTTTCGGGAGACCTGGGGGCACGCTGGGTGGGTGGATATTAGTTGATCCACGCAGATTCCAGAACTTTCCACCACAGAAATGTGAGGAAAATGTGTTTTTTTTTGTCAAATGTTTAGGTTTGCAAGGGATTCTGGATAACAAAACCTGGGGTAGGCAGACGAGTCACCCAGTCCCGAATTCCCCTGGGTGTCTAGTTTTCAAAAATGTATAGGTTTGCTAGGTTTCCCTAGGTGCTGGCAGAGCTACGGCGCAAAAACAAAAGGTAGTCTTTTTGTCCAAAACGTGCTAAATTTCACTGGGAAATTGAGGTGCGACCATGCAGCGTTTTGCGCTGTTTCATGTCGCAGCCACTATGCCTACCCACGCAAGTGAGGTACCATTTTTTTCGGGAGACCTGGGGGCACGCTGGGTGCGTGGAAATTTGTTGATCCACGCAGATTCCAGAACTTTCCACCACAGAAATGTGAGGAAAATGTGTTTTTTTGGTCAAATGTTTATGTTTGCAAGGGATTCTGTGTAACAAAACCTGGGGGTAGGCAGACGAGTCACCCCATCCTGAATTTCCCTGGGTGTCTAGTTTTCAAAAATGTATAGGTTTGCTAGGTTTCCCTAGGTGCTGGCAGAGCTACGGCGCAAAAAGAAAAGGTAGTCTTTTTGTCCAAAACGTGCTAAATTTCACTGGGAAATTGAGGTGCAACCATGCTGCGTTTTGCTCTGTTTCATGTTGCAGCCACTATGCCTACCCACGCAAGTGAGGTACAGTTTTTATCGGGAGACCTGGGGGAACGCTGGGTGGGTGGAAATTTGTTGATCCACGCAGATTCCAGAACTTTCCACCACAGAAATGTGAGGAAAATGTGTTTTTTTGTCAAAATCTTAGCTTTGCAAGGGATTCTGGGTAACAAAACCTGGTGGTAGGCAGTCGAGTCACCCCATCCTGAATTCCCCTGGGTGTCTAGTTTTCAGAAATGTATAGGTTTTCTAGGTTTCCCTAGGTGCTGGCAGAGCTACGGCGCAAAAAGAAAAGGTAGTCTTTTTGTCCAAAACGTGCTAAATTTCACTGGGAAATTGAGGTGCGACCATGCTGCGTTTTGCGCTGTTTCATGTCGCAGCCACTATGCCTACCCATGCAAGTGAGGTACCATTTTTTTTGGGAGACCGTGGGGCACGCTGGGTGGGTGGAAATTTGTTGATCCACACAGAGTCCAGAACTTTCCACCACAGAAATGTGAGGAAAATGTGTTTTGTTTGTCAAATTTTTATGTTTGCAAGGGATTCTGGGTAACAAAACCTGGGGGTAGGCAGACGAGTCACCCCATCCTGAATTCCCCTGGGTGTCTAGTTTTCAAAAATGTATAGGTTTTCTAGGTTTCCCTAGGTGTTGGCATAGCTACGGTGCAAAAAGAAAAGGTAGTCTTTTTGTCCAAAACGTGCTAAATTTCACTGGGAAATTGAGGTGCGACCATGCTGCGTTTTGCACTGTTTCATGTCGCAGCCACTATGCCTACCCACGCAAGTGAGGTACCATTTTTTTCGGGAAACCTGGGGGCACGCTGGGTGGGTGGAAATTTGTTGATCCACACAGATTCCAGAACTTTCCACCACAGAAATGTGAGGAAAATGTGTTTTTTTGTCAAATTTTTATGTTTGCAAGGGATTCTGGGTAACAAAACCTGGGGGTAGGCAGACGAGTCACCCCATCCTGAATTTCTCTGGGTGTCTAGTTTGCAAAAATGTATAGGTTTGCTAGGTTTCCCTAGGTGCTGGCAGAGCTACGGCGCAAAAAGAAAAGGTAGTCTTTTTGTCCAAAACGTGCTAAATTTCAATGGGAAACTGAAGTGCGACCATGCTGCGTTTTGCTCTGTTTCATGTCGCAGCCACTATGCCTACCCACGCAAGTGAGGTACCATTTTTTTGGGAGACCTGGGGGCACGCTGGGTGCATGGAAATTTGTTGATCCGCACAGATTCCAGAACTTTCCATCACAGAAATGTGAGGAAAGTGTGTTTTTTTGGTCAAATTTTTATGTTTGCAAGGGATTCTGGGTAACAAAACCTGGAGGTAGGCAGACGAGTCACCCCATCCTAAATTCCCCTGGGTGTCTAGTTTTAAAAAATGTATAGGTTTGCTAGGTTTCCCTAGGTGCTGGCAGAGCTACGGCGAAAAAAGAAAAGGTAGTCTTTTTGTCCAAAACGTGCTAAATTTCACTGGGAAATTGAGGTGCGACCATGCTGCGTTTTGCGCTGTTTCATGTCACAGCCATTATGCCTACCCACGCAAGTGAAGTACCATTTCTTTCGGGAGACCTGGGGGCACGCTGGGTGGGTGGAAATTTGTTGATCCACGCAGATTCCAGAACTTTCCACCACAGAAATGTGAGGAAAATATGTTTTTTTGTCAAAATCTTAGCTTTGCAAGGGATTCTGGGTAACAAAACCTGGTGGTAGGCAGTCGAGTCACCCCATCCTGAATTCCCCTGGGTGTCTAGTTTTCAAAAATGTATAGGTTTTCTAGGTTTCCCTAGGTGCTGGCAGAGCTACGGCGAAAAAAGAAAAGGTAGTCTTTTTGTCAAAAACGTGCTAAATTTCACTGGGAAATTGAGGTGCGACCATGCTGCGTTTTGCGCTGTTTCATGTCGCAGCCACTATGCCTACCCATGCAAGTGAGGTACCATTTTTTTTGGGAGACCGTGGGGCACGCTGGCTGGGTGGAAATTTGTTGATCCACACAGATTCCAGAACTTTCCACCACAGAAATGTGAGGAAAATGTGTTTTGTTTGTCAAATTTTTATGTTTACAAGGGATTCTGGGTAACAAAACCTGGGGGTAGGCAGACGAGTCACCCCATCCTGAATTCCCCTGGCTGTCTAGTTTTCAAAAATGTATAGGTTTTCTAGGTTTCCCTAGGTGCTGGCATAGCTACGGTGCAAAAAGAAAAGGTAGTCTTTTTGTCCAAAACGTGCTAAATTTCACTGGGAAATTGAGGTGCGACCATGCTGCGTTTTGCACTGTTTCATGTCGCAGCCACTATGCCTACCCACGCAAGTGAGGTACCATTTTTTTCGGGAGACCTGGGGGCACGCTGGGTGGGTGGAAATTTGTTGATCCACACAGATTCCAGAACTTTCCACCACAGAAATGTGAGGAAAATGTTTTTTTTTTGTCAAATTTTTATGTTTGCAAGGGATTCTGGGTAACAAAACCTGGGGTTAGGCAGGCGAGTCACCCCATCCTGAAATTCCCCTGGGTGTCTAGTTTTAAAAAATGTATAGGTTTGCTAGGTTTCCCTAGGTGCTGGCAGAGCTACGGAGCAAAAAGAAAAGGTAGTCTTTTTGTCCAAAACGTGGTAAATTTCACTGGGAAATTGAGGTGCGACCATGCTGCGTTTTGCTCTGTTTCATGTTGCAGCCACTATGCCTACCCACGCAAGTGAGGTACAGTTTTTATCGGGAGACCTGGGGGAACGCTGGGTAGGTGGAAATTTGTTGATCCACACAGATTCCAGAACTTTCCACCACAGAAATGTGAGGAAAATGTGTTTTGTTTGTCAAATTTTTATGTTTACAAGGGATTCTGGGTAACAAAACCTGGGGGTAGGCAGACGAGTCACCCCATCCTGAATTCCCCTGGCTGTCTAGTTTTCAAATATGTATAGGTTTTCTAGGTTTCCCTAGGTGCTGGCATAGCTACGGTGCAAAAATAAAAGGTAGTCTTTTTGTCCAAAACGTGCTAAATTTCACTGGGAAATTGAGGTGCGACCATGCTGCGTTTTGCGCTGTTTCATGTCGCAGCCACTATGCCTACCCACGCAAGTGAGGTACTATTTTTTTCGGGAGACCTGGGGGCACGCTGGGTGGGTGGAAATTTGTTGATCCACACAGATTCCAGAACTTTCCACCACAGAAATGTGAGGAAAATGTGTTTTTTTGTCAAATTTTTATGTTTGCAAGGGATTCTGGGTAACAAAACCTGGAGGTAGGCAGACGAGTCACCCCATCCTGAATTTCTCTGGGTGTCTAGTTTTCAAAAATGTATAGGTTTGCTAGGTTTCCCTAGGTGCTGGCAGAGCTACGGCGCAAAAAGAAAAGGTAGTCTTTTTGTCCAAAACGTGCTAAATTTCAATGGGAAACTGAAGTGCGACCATGCTGCGTTTTGCTCTGTTTCATGTCGCAGCCACTATGCCTACCCACGCAAGTGAGGTACCATTTTTTTTGGGAGACCTGGGGGCACGCTGGGTGCATGGAAATTTGTTGATCCGCACAGATTCCAGAACTTTCCATCACTGAAATGTGAGGAAAATGTGTTTTTTTGGTCAAATTTTTATGTTTGCAAGGGATTCTGGGTAACAAAACCTGGAGGTAGGCAGACGAGTCACCCCATCCTAAATTCCCCTGGGTGTCTAGTTTTCAAAAATGTATAGGTTTGCTAGGTTTCCCTAGGTGCTGGCAGAGCTACGGCGAAAAAAGAAAAGGTAGTCTTTTTGTCCAAAACGTGCTAAATTTCACTGGGAAATTGAGGTGCGACCATGCTGCGTTTTGCGCTGTTTCATGTCGCAGCCATTATGCCTACCCACGCAAGTGAAGTACCATTTCTTTCGGGAGACCTGGGGGCACGCTGGGTGGGTGGATATTTGTTGATCCACGCAGATTCCAGAACTTTCCACCACAGAAATGTGAGGAAAATTTGTTTTTTTTTGTCAAATGTTTATGTTTGCAAGGGATTCTGGGTAACAAAACCTAGAGGTAGGCAGACGAGTCACCCCATCCTAAATTCCCCTGGGTGTCTAGTTTTCAAAAATGTATAGGTTTGCTAGGTTTCCCTAGGTGCTGGCAGAGCTACGGCGAAAAAAGAAAAGGTAGTCTTTTTGTCCAAAACGTGCTAAATTTCACTGGGAAATTGAGGTGCGACCATGCTGCGTTTTGGGCTGTTTCATGTCGCAGCCACTATGCCTACCCACGCAAGTGAGGTACCATTTCTTTCGGGAGACCTGGGGGCACGCTGGGTGGGTGGATATTTGTTGATCCACGCAGATTCCAGAACTTTCCACCACAGAAATGTGAGGAAAATGTGTTTTTTTTTGTCAAATGTTTAGGTTTGCAAGGGATTCTGGATCACAAAACCTGGGGTAGGCAGACGAGTCACCCAGTCCCGAATTCCCCTGGGTGTCTAGTTTTCAAAAATGTATAGGTTTGCTAGGTTTCCCTAGGTGCTGGCAGAGCTGCGGCGCAAAAACAAAAGGTAGTCTTTTTGTCCAAAACGTGCTAAATTTCACTGGGAAATTGAGGTGCGACCACACAGCGTTTTGCGCTGTTTCATGTCGCAGCCACTATGCCTACCCACGCAAGTGAGGTACCATTTTTTTCGGGAGACCTGGGGGCACGCTGGGTGGGTGGAAATTTGTTGATCCACGCAGATTCCAGAACTTTCCACCACAGAAATGTGAGGAAAATGTGTTTTTTTTGTCAAATGTTTATGTTTGCAAGGGATTCTGGGTAACAAAACCTGGGGGTAGGCAGACGAGTCACCCCATCCTGAATTTCCCTGGGTGTCTAGTTTTCAAAAATGTATAGGTTTGCTAGGTTTCCCTAGGTGCTGGCAGAGCTACGGCGCAAAAAGAAAAGGTAGTCTTTTTGTCCAAAACGTGCTAAATTTCACTGGGAAATTGAGGTGCAACCATGCTGCGTTTTGCTCTGTTTCATGTTGCAGCCACTATGCCTACCCACGCAAGTGAGGTACAGTTTTTATCGGGAGACCTGGGGGAACGCTGGGTGGGTGGAAATTTGTTGATCCACGCAGATTCCAGAACTTTCCACCACAGAAATGTGAGGAAAATGTGTTTTTTTGTCAAAATCTTAGATTTGCAAGGGATTCTGGGTAACAAAACCTGGTGGTAGGCAGTCGAGTCACCCCATCCTGAATTCCCCTGGGTGTCTAGTTTTCAAAAATGTATAGGTTTTCTAGGTTTCCCTAGGTGCTGGCAGAGCTACGGCGCTAAAAGAAAAGGTAGTCTTTTTGTCCAAAACGTGCTAAATTTCACTGGGAAATTGAGGTGCGACCATGCTGCGTTTTGCGCTGTTTCATGTCGCAGCCACTATGCCTACCCATGCAAGTGAGGTACCATTTTTTTTGGGAGACCGTGGGGCACGCTGGGTGGGTGGAAATTTGTTGATCCACACAGATTCCAGAACTTTCCACCACAGAAATGTGAGGAAAATGTGTTTTGTTTGTCAAATTTTTATGAGGGATTCTGGGTAACAAAACCTGGGGGTAGGCAGACGAGTCACCCCATCCTGAATTCCCCTGGGTGTCTAGTTTTCAAAAATGTATAGGTTTTCTAGGTTTCCCTAGGTGTTGGCATAGCTACGGTGCAAAAAGAAAAGGTAGTCTTTTTGTCCAAAACGTGCTAAATTTCACTGGGAAATTGAGGTGCGACCATGCTGCGTTTTGCACTGTTTCATGTCGCAGCCACTATGCCTACCCACGCAAGTGAGGTACCATTTTTTTCGGGAAACCTGGGGGCACGCTGGGTGGGTGGAAATTTGTTGATCCACACAGATTCCAGAACTTTCCACCACAGAAATGTGAGGAAAATGTGTTTTTTTGTCAAATTTTTATGTTTGCAAGGGATTCTGGGTAACAAAACCTGGGGGTAGGCAGACGAGTCACCCCATCCTGAATTTCTCTGGGTGTCTAGTTTTCAAAAATGTATAGGTTTGCTAGGTTTCCCTAGGTGCTGGCAGAGCTACGGCGCAAAAAGAAAAGGTAGTCTTTTTGTCCAAAACGTGCTAAATTTCAATGGGAAACTGAAGTGCGACCATGCTGCGTTTTGCTCTGTTTCATGTCGCAGCCACTATGCCTACCCACGCAAGTGAGGTACCATTTTTTTTGGGAGACCTGGGGGCACGCTGGGTGCATGGAAATTTGTTGATCCGCACAGATTCCAGAACTTTCCATCACAGAAATATGAGGAAAATGTGTTTTTTTGTCAAATTTTTATGTTTGCAAGGGATTCTTGGTAACAAAACCTGGAGGTAGGCAGACGAGTCACCCCATCCTAAATTCCCCTGGGTGTCTAGTTTTCAAAAATGTATAGGTTTGCTAGGTTTCCCTAGGTGCTGGCAGAGCTACGGCGAAAAAAGAAAAGGTAGTCTTTTTGTCCAAAACGTGCTAAATTTCACTGGGAAATTGAGGTGCGACCATGCTGCGTTTTGCGCTGTTTCATGTCGCAGCCATTATGCCTACCCACGCAAGTGAAGTACCATTTCTTTCGGGAGACCTGGGGGCACGCTGGGTGGGTGGATATTTGTTGATCCACGCAGATTCCAGAACTTTCCACCACAGAAATGTGAGGAAAATGTGTTTTTTTTTGTCAAATGTTTATGTTTGCAAGGGATTCTGGGTAACAAAACCTGGAGGTAGGCAGACGAGTCACCCCATCCTAAATTCCCCTGGGTGTCTAGTTTTCAAAAATGTATAGGTTTGCTAGGTTTCCCTAGGTGCTGGCAGAGCTACGGCGAAAAAAGAAAAGGTAGTCTTTTTGTCCAAAACGTGCTAAATTTCACTGGGAAATTGAGGTGCGACCATGCTGCGTTTTGGGCTGTTTCATGTCGCAGCCACTATGCCTCCCCACGCAAGTGAGGTACCATTTCTTTCGGGAGACCTGGGGGCACGCTGGGTGGGTGGATATTTGTTGATCCACGCAGATTCCAGAACTTTCCACCACAGAAATGTGAGGAAAATGTGTTTTTTTTTTGTCAAATGTTTAGGTTTGCAAGGGATTCTGGATAACAAAACCTGGGGTAGGCAGACAAGTCACCCAGTCCCGAATTCCACTGGGTGTCTAGTTTTCAAAAATGTATAGGTTTGCTAGGTTTCCCTAGGTGCTGGCAGAGCTACGGCGCAAAAACAAAAGGTAGTCTTTTTGTCCAAAACGTGCTAAATTTCACTGGGAAATTGAGGTGCGACCATGCAGCGTTTTGCGCTGTTTCATGTCGCAGCCACTATGCCTACCCACGCAAGTGAGGTACCATTTTTTTCGGGAGACCTGGGGGCACGCTGGGTGGGTGGAAATTTGTTGATCCACGCAGATTCCAGAACTTTCCACCACAGAAATGTGAGGAAAATGTGTTTTTTTGGTCAAATGTTTATGTTTGCAAGGGATTCTGGGTAACAAAACCTGGGGGTAGGCAGACGAGTCACCCCATCCTGAATTTCCCTGGGTGTCTAGTTTTCAAAAATGTATAGGTTTGCTAGGTTTCCCTAGGTGCTGGCAGAGCTACGGCGCAAAAAGAAAAGGTAGTCTTTTTGTCCAAAACGTGCTAAATTTCACTGGGAAATTGAGGTGCAACCATGCTGCGTTTTGCTCTGTTTCATGTTGCAGCCACTATGCCTACCCACGCAAGTGAGGTACAGTTTTTATCGGGAGACCTGGGGGAACGCTGGGTGGGTGGAAATTTGTTGATCCACGCAGATTCCAGAACTTTCCACCACAGAAATGTGAGGAAAATGTGTTTTTTTGTCAAAATCTTAGCTTTGCAAGGGATTCTGGGTAACAAAACCTGGTGGTAGGCAGTCGAGTCGCCCCATCCTGAATTCCCCTGGGTGTCTAGTTTTCAAAAATGTATAGGTTTTCAAGGTTTCCCTAGGTGCTGGCAGAGCTACGGCGCAAAAAGAAAAGGTAGTCTTTTTGTCCAAAACGTGCAAAATTTCACTGGGAAATTGAGGTGTGACCATGCTGCGTTTTGCGCTGTTTCATGTCGCAGCCACTATGCCTACCCATGCAAGTGAGGTAACATTTTTTTTGGGAGACCGTGGGGCACGCTGGGTGGGTGGAAATTTGTTGATCCACACAGATTCCAGAACTTTCCACCACAGAAATGTGAGGAAAATGTGTTTTGTTTGTCAAATTTTTATGTTTGCAAGGGATTCTGGGTAACAAAACCTGGGGGTAGGCAGACGAGTCACCCCATCCTGAATTCCCCTGGGTGTCTAGTTTTCAAAAATGTATAGGTTTTCTAGGTTTTCCTAGGTGTTGGCATAGCTACGGTGCAAAAAGAAAAGGTAGTCTTTTTGTCCAAAACGTGCTAAATTTCACTGGGAAATTGAGGTGCGACCATGCTGCGTTTTGCACTGTTTCATGTCGCAGCCACTATGCCTACCCACGCAAGTGAGGTACCATTTTTTTCGGGAAACCTGGGGGCACGCTGGGTGGGTGGAAATTTGTTGATCCACACAGATTCCAGAACTTTCCACCACAGAAATGTGAGGAAAATGTGTTTTTTTGTCAAATGTTTATGTTTGCAAGGGATTCTGGGTAACAAAACCTGGGGGTAGGCAGACGAGTCACCCCATCCTGAATTTCTCTGGGTGTCTAGTTTTCAAAAATGTATAGGTTTGCTAGGTTTCCCTAGGTGCTGGCAGAGCTACGGCGCAAAAAGAAAAGGTAGTCTTTTTGTCCAAAACGTGCTAAATTTCAATGGGAAACTGAAGTGCGACCATGCTGCGTTTTGCTCTGTTTCATGTCGCAGCCACTATGCCTACCCACGCAAGTGAGGTACCATTTTTTTTGGGAGACCTGGGGGCACGCTGGGTGCATGGAAATTTGTTGATCCGCCCAGATTCCAGAACTTTCCATCACAGAAATGTGAGGAAAGTGTGTTTTTTTGGTCAAATTTTTATGTTTGCAAGGGATTCTGGGTAACAAAACCTGGAGGTAGGCAGACGAGTCACCCCATCCTAAATTCCCCTGGGTGTCTAGTTTTCAAAAATGTATAGGTTTGCTAGGTTTCCCTAGGTGCTGGCAGAGCTACGGCGAAAAAAGAAAAGGTAGTCTTTTTGTCCAAAACGTGCTAAATTTCACTGGGAAATTGAGGTGCGACCATGCTGCGTTTTGCGCTGTTTCATGTCACAGCCATTATGCCTACCCACGCAAGTGAAGTACCATTTCTTTCGGGAGACCTGGGGGCACGCTGGGTGGGTGGATATTTGTTGATCCACGCAGATTCCAGAACTTTCCACCACAGAAATGTGAGGAAAATGTGTTTTTTTTTGTCAAATGTTTATGTTTGCAAGGGATTCTGGGTAACAAAACCTGGAGGTAGGCAGACGAGTCACCCCATCCTAAATTCCCCTGGGTGTCTAGTTTTCAAAAATGTATAGGTTTGCTAGGTTTCCCTAGGTGCTGGCAGAGCTACGGCGAAAAAAGAAAAGGTAGTCTTTTTGTCCAAAACGTGCTAAATTTCACTGGGAAATTGAGGTGCGACCATGCTGCGTTTTGGGCTGTTTCATGTCGCAGCCACTATGCCTACCCACGCAAGTGAGGTACCATTTCTTTCGGGAGACCTGGGGGCACGCTGGGTGGGTGGATATTTGTTGATCCACGCAGATTCCAGAACTTTCCACCACAGAAATGTGAGGAAAATGTGTTTTTTTTTGTCAAATGTTTAGGTTTGCAAGGGATTCTGGATAACAAAACCTGGGTTAGGCAGACGAGTCACCCAGTCCCGAATTCCCCTGGGTGTCTAGTTTTCAAAAATGTATAGGTTTGCTAGGTTTCCCTAGGTGCTGGCAGAGCTACGGCGCAAAAACAAAAGGTAGTCTTTTTGTCCAAAACGTGCTAAATTTCACTGGGAAATTGAGGTGCGACCATGCAGCGTTTTGCGCTGTTTCATGTCGCAGCCACTATGCCTACCCACGCAAGTGAGGTACCATTTTTTTCGGGAGACCTGGGGGCACGCTGGGTGGGTGGAAATTTGTTGATCCACGCAGATTCCAGAACTTTCCACCACAGAAATGTGAGGAAAATGTGTTTTTTTTGTCAAATGTTTATGTTTGCAAGGGATTCTGGGTAACAAAACCTGGGGGTAGGCAGACGAGTCACCCCATCCTGAATTTCCCTGGGTGTCTAGTTTTCAAAAATGTATAGGTTTGCTAGGTTTCCCTAGGTGCTGGCAGAGCTACGGCGCAAAAAGAAAAGGTAGTCTTTTTGTCCAAAACGTGCTAAATTTCACTGGGAAATTGAGGTGCAACCATGCTGCGTTTTGCTCTGTTTCATGTTGCAGCCACTATGCCTACCCACGCAAGTGAGGTACAGTTTTTATCGGGAGACCTGGGGGAACGCTGGGTGGGTGGAAATTTGTTGATCCACGCAGATTCCAGAACTTTCCACCACAGAAATGTGAGGAAAATGTGTTTTTTTGTCAAAATCTTAGCTTTGCAAGGGATTCTGGGTAACAAAACCTGGTGGTAGGCAGTCGAGTCACCCCATCCTGAATTCCCCTGGGTGTCTAGTTTTCAAAAATGTATAGGTTTTCTAGGTTTCCCTAGGTGCTGGCAGAGCTACGGCGCAAAAAGAAAAGGTAGTCTTTTTGTCCAAAACGTGCTAAATTTCACTGGGAAATTGAGGTGCGACCATGCTGCGTTTTGCGCTGTTTCATGTCGCAGCCACTATGCCTACCCATGCAAGTGAGGTACCATTTTTTTTGGGAGACCGTGGGGCACGCTGGGTGGGTGGAAATTTGTTGATCCACACAGATTCCAGAACTTTCCACCACAGAAATGTGAGGAAAATGTGTTTTGTTTGTCAAATTTTTATGTTTGCAAGGGATTCTGGGTAACAAAACCTGGGGTTAGGCAGGCGAGTCACCCCATCCTGAAATTCCCCTGGGTGTCTAGTTTTAAAAAATGTATAGGTTTGCAAGGTTTCCCTAGGTGCTGGCATAGCTACAGTGCAAAAAGAAAAGGTAGTCTTTTTGTCCAAAACGTGCTAAATTTCACTGGGAAATTGAGGTGCGACCATGCTGCGTTTTGCACTGTTTCATGTCGCAGCCACTATGCCTACCCACGCAAGTGAGGTACCATTTTTTTCGGGAGACCTGGGGGCACGCTGGGTGGGTGGAAATTTGTTGATCCACACAGATTCCAGAACTTTCCACCACAGAAATATGAGGAAAATGTGTTTTTTTTGTCAAATTTTTATGTTTGCAAGGGATTCTGGGTAACAAAACCTGGGGTTAGGCAGGCGAGTCACCCCATCCTGAAATTCCCCTGGGTGTCTAGTTTTAAAAAATGTATAGGTTTGCAAGGTTTCCCTAGGTGCTGGCAGAGCTACGGAGCAAAAAGAAAAGGTAGTCTTTTTGTCCAAAACGTGGTAAATTTCACTGGGAAATTGAGGTGCGACCATGCTGCGTTTTGCTCTGTTTCATGTTGCAGCCACTATGCCTACCCACGCAAGTGAGGTACAGTTTTTATTGGGAGACCTGGGGGAACGCTGGGTGGGTGGAAATTTGTTGATCCACACAGATTCCAGAACTTTCCACCACAGAAATGTGAGGAAAATGTGTTTTGTTTGTCAAATTTTTATGTTTACAAGGGATTCTGGGTAACAAAACCTGGGGGTAGGCAGACGAGTCACCCCATCCTGAATTCCCCTGGCTGTCTAGTTTTCAAAAATGTATAGGTTTTCTAGGTTTCCCTAGGTGCTGGCATAGCTACGGTGCAAAAAGAAGAGGTAGTCTTTTTGTCCAAAACGTGCTAAATTTCACTGGGAAATTGAGGTGCGACCATGCTGCGTTTTGCGCTGTTTCATGTCGCAGCCACTATGCCTACCCACGCAAGTGAGGTACTATTTTTTTCGGGAGACCTGGGGGCACGCTGGGTGGGTGGAAATTTGTTGATCCACACAGATTCCAGAACTTTCCACCACAGAAATGTGAGGAAAATGTGTTTTTTTGTCAAATTTTTATGTTTGCAAGGGATTCTGGGTAACAAAACCTGGGGGTAGGCAGACGAGTCACCCCATCCTGAATTTCTCTGGGTGTCTAGTTTTCAAAAATGTATAGGTTTGCTAGGTTTCCCTAGGTGCTGGCAGAGCTACGGCGCAAAAAGAAAAGGTAGTCTTTTTGTCCAAAACATGCTAAATTTCAATGGGAAACTGAAGTGCGACCATGCTGCGTTTTGCTCTGTTTCATGTCGCAGCCACTATGCCTACCCATGCAAGTGAGGTACCATTTTTTTTGGGAGACCTGGGGGCACGCTGGGTGCATGGAAATTTGTTGATCCGCACAGATTCCAGAACTTTCCATCACAGAAATGTGAGGAAAATGTGTTTTTTTGGTCAAATTTTTATGTTTGCAAGGGATTCTGGGTAACAAAACCTGGAGGTAGGCAGACGAGTCACCCCATCCTAAATTCCCCTGGGTGTCTAGTTTTCAAAAATGTATAGGTTTGCTAGGTTTCCCTAGGTGCTGGCAGAGCTACGGCGAAAAAAGAAAAGGTAGTCTTTTTGTCCAAAACGTGCTAAATTTCACTGGGAAATTGAGGTGCGACCCTGCTGCGTTTTGCGCTGTTTCATGTCGCAGCCATTATGCCTACCCACGCAAGTGAAGTACCATTTCTTTCGGGAGACCTGGGGGCACGCTGGGTGGGTGGATATTTGTTGATCCACGCAGATTCCAGAACTTTCCACCACAGAAATGTGAGGAAAATGTGTTTTTTTTTGTCAAATGTTTATGTTTGCAAGGGATTCTGGGTAACAAAACCTGGAGGTAGGCAGACGAGTCACCCCATCCTAAATTCCCCTGGGTGTCTAGTTTTCAAAAATGTATAGGTTTGCTAGGTTTCCCTAGGTGCTGGCAGAGCTACGGCGAAAAAAGAAAAGGTAGTCTTTTTGTCCAAAACGTGCTAAATTTCACTGGGAAATTGAGGTGCGACCATGCTGCGTTTTGGGCTGTTTCATGTCGCAGCCACTATGCCTACCCACGCAAGTGAGGTACCATTTTTTTCGGGAGACCTGGGGGCACGCTGGGTGGGTGGAAATTTGTTGATCCACGCAGATTCCAGAACTTTCCACCACAGAAATGTGAGGAAAATGTGTTTTTTTTTGTCAAATGTTTATGTTTGCAAGGGATTCTGGGTAACAAAACCTGGGGGTAGGCAGACGAGTCACCCCATCCTGAATTTCCCTGGGTGTCTAGTTTTCAAAAATGTATAGGTTTGCTAGGTTTCCCTAGGTGCTGGCAGAGCTACGGCGCAAAAAGAAAAGGTAGTCTTTTTGTCCAAAACGTGCTAAATTTCACTGGGAAATTGAGGTGCAACCATGCTGCGTTTTGCTCTGTTTCATGTTGCAGCCACTATGCCTACCCACGCAAGTGAGGTACAGTTTTTATCGGGAGACCTGGGGGAACGCTGGGTGGGTGGAAATTTGTTGATCCACGCAGATTCCAGAACTTTCCACCACAGAAATGTGAGGAAAATATGTTTTTTTGTCAAAATTTTATGTTTACAAGGGATTCTGGGTAACAAAACCTGGGGGTAGGCAGACGAGTCACCCCATCCTGAATTCCCCTGGCTGTCTAGTTTTCAAAAATGTATAGGTTTTCTAGGTTTCCCTAGGTGCTGGCATAGCTACGGTGCAAAAAGAAAAGGTAGTCTTTTTGTCCAAAACGTGCTAAATTTCACTGGGAAATTGAGGTGCGACCATGCTGCGTTTTGCGCTGTTTCATGTCGCAGCCACTATGCCTACCCACGCAAGTGAGGTACTATTTTTTTCGGGAGACCTGGGGGCACGCTGGGTGGGTGGAAATTTGTTGATCCACACAGATTCCAGAACTTTCCACCACAGAAATGTGAGGAAAATGTGTTTTTTTGTCAAATTTTTATGTTTGCAAGGGATTCTGGGTAACAAAACCTGGGGGTAGGCAGACGAGTCACCCCATCCTGAATTTCTCTGGGTGTCTAGTTTTCAAAAATGTATAGGTTTGCTAGGTTTCCCTAGGTGCTGGCAGAGCTACGGCGCAAAAAGAAAAGGTAGTCTTTTTGTCCAAAACATGCTAAATTTCAATGGGAAACTGAAGTGCGACCATGCTGCGTTTTGCTCTGTTTCATGTCGCAGCCACTATGCCTACCCATGCAAGTGAGGTACCATTTTATTTGGGAGACCTGGGGGCACGCTGGGTGCATGGAAATTTGTTGATCCGCACAGATTCCAGAACTTTCCTTCACAGAAATGTGAGGAAAATGTGTTTTTTTGGTCAAATTTTTATGTTTGCAAGGGATTCTGGGTAACAAAACCTGGAGGTATGCAGACGAGTCACCCAATCCTAAATTCCCCTGGCTGTCTAGTTTTCAAAAATGTATAGGTTTGCTAGGTTTCCCTAGGTGCTGGCAGAGCTACGGCGAAAAACAGAAAAGGTAGTCTTTTTGTCCAAAACGTGCTAAATTTCACTGGGAAATTGAGGTGCGACCCTGCTGCGTTTTGCGCTGTTTCATGTCGCAGCCATTATGCCTACCCACGCAAGTGAAGTACCATTTCTTTCGGGAGACCTGGGGGCACGCTGGGTGGGTGGATATTTGTTGATCCACGCAGATTCCAGAACTTTCCACCACAGAAATGTGAGGAAAATGTGTTTTTTTTTGTCAAATGTTTATGTTTGCAAGGGATTCTGGGTAACAAAACCTGGAGGTAGGCAGACGAGTCACCCCATCCTAAATTCCCCTGGGTGTCTAGTTTTCAAAAATGTATAGGTTTGCTAGGTTTCCCTAGGTGCTGGCAGAGCTACGGCGAAAAAAGAAAAGGTAGTCTTTTTGTCCAAAACGTGCTAAATTTCACTGGGAAATTGAGGTGCGACCATGCTGCGTTTTGGGCTGTTTCATGTCGCAGCCACTATGCCTACCCACGCAAGTGAGGTACCATTTTTTTGGGAGACCTGGGGGCACGCTGGGTGGGTGGAAATTTGTTGATCCACGCAGATTCCAGAACTTTCCACCACAGAAATGTGAGGAAAATGTGGTTTTTTTGTCAAATGTTTATGTTTGCAAGGGATTCTGGGTAACAAAACCTGGGGGTAGGCAGACGAGTCACCCCATCCTGAATTTCCCTGGGTGTCTAGTTTTCAAAAATGTATAGGTTTGCTAGGTTTCCCTAGGTGCTGGCAGAGCTACGGCGCAAAAAGAAAAGGTAGTCTTTTTGTCCAAAACGTGCTAAATTTCCCTGGGAAATTGAGGTGCAACCATGCTGCGTTTTGCTCTGTTTCATGTTGCAGCCACTATGCCTACCCACGCAAGTGAGGTACAGTTTTTATCGGGAGACCTGGGGGAACGCTGGGTGGGTGGAAATTTGTTGATCCACGCAGATTCCAGAACTTTCCACCGCAGAAATGTGAGGAAAATGTGTTTTTTTGTCAAAATCTTAGCTTTGCAAGGGATTCTGGGTAACAAAACCTGGTGGTAGGCAATCGAGTCACCCCATCCTGAATTCCCCTGGGTGTCTAGTTTTCAAAAATGTATAGGTTTTCTAGGTTTCCCTAGGTGCTGGCAGAGCTACGGCGCAAAAAGAAAAGGTAGTCTTTTTGTCCAAAACGTGCTAAATTTCACTGGGAAATTGAGGTGCGACCATGCTGCGTTTTGCGCTGTTTCATGTCGCAGCCACTATGCCTACCCATGCAAGTGAGGTACCATTTTTTTTGGGAGACCGTGGGGCACGCTGGGTGGGTGGAAATTTGTTGATCCACACAGATTCCAGAACTTTCCACCACAGAAATGTGAGGAAAATGTGTTTTGTTTGTCAAATTTTTATGTTTGCAAGGGATTCTGGGTAACAAAACCTGGGGGTAGGCAGACGAGTCACCCCATCCTGAATTCCCCTGGGTGTCTAGTTTTCAAAAATGTATAGGTTTTCTAGGTTTCCCTAGGTGTTGGCATAGCTACGGTGCAAAAAGAAAAGGTAATCTTTTTGTCCAAAACGTGCTAAATTTCACTGGGAAATTGAGGTGCGACCATGCTGCGTTTTGCACTGTTTCATGTCGCAGCCACTATGCCTACCCACGCAAGTGAGGTACCATTTTTTTCGGGAAACCTGGGGGCACGCTGGGTGGGTGGAAATTTGTTGATCCACACAGATTCCAGAACTTTCCACCACAGAAATGTGAGGAAAATGTGTTTTTTTTTGTCAAATGTTTATGTTTGCAAGGGATTCTGGGTAACAAAACCTGGGGGTAGGCAGACGAGTCACCCCATCCTGAATTTCTCTGGGTGTCTAGTTTTCAAAAATGTATAGGTTTGCTAGGTTTCCCTAGGTGCTGGCAGAGCTACGGCGCCAAAAGAAAAGGTAGTCTTTTTGTCCAAAACGTGCTAAATTTCAATGGGAAACTGAAGTGCGACCATGCTGCGTTTTGCTCTGTTTCATGTCGCAGCCACTATGCCTACCCACGCAAGTGAGGTACCATTTTTTTTGGGAGACCTGGGGGCACGCTGGGTGCATGGAAATTTGTTGATCCGCACAGATTCCAGAACTTTCCATCACAGAAATGTGAGGAAAATGTGTTTTTTTGGTCAAATTTTTATGTTTGCAAGGGATTCTGGGTAACAAAACCTGGAGGTAGGCAGACGAGTCACCCCATCCTAAATTCCCCTGGGTGTCTAGTTTTCAAAAATGTATAGGTTTGCTAGGTTTCCCTAGGTGCTGGCAGAGCTACGGCGAAAAAAGAAAAGGTAGTCTTTTTGTCCAAAACGTGCTAAATTTCACTGGGAAATTGAGGTGCGACCATGCTGCGTTTTGCGCTGTTTCATGTCGCAGCCATTATGCCTACCCACGCAAGTGAAGTACCATTTCTTTCTGGAGACCTGGGGGCACGCTGGGTGGGTGGATATTTGTTGATCCACGCAGATTCCAGAACTTTCCACCACAGAAATGTGAGGAAAATGTGTTTTTTTTTGTCAAATGTTTATGTTTGCAAGGGATTCTGGGTAACAAAACCTGGAGGTAGGCAGACGAGTCACCCCATCCTAAATCCCCCTGGGTGTCTAGTTTTCAAAAATGTATAGGTTTGCTAGGTTTCCCTAGGTGCTGGCAGAGCTACGGCGAAAAAAGAAAAGGTATTCTTTTTGTCCAAAACGTGCTAAATTTCACTGGGAAATTGAGGTGCGACCATGCTGCGTTTTGGGCTGTTTCATGTCGCAGCCACTATGCCTACCCACGCAAGTGAGGTACCATTTCTTTCGGGAGACCTGGGGGCACGCTGGGTGGGTGGATATTTGTTGATCCACGCAGATTCCAGAACTTTCCACCACAGAAATGTGAGGAAAATGTGTTTTTTTTGGTCAAATGTTTAGGTTTGCAAGGGATTCTGGATAACAAAACCTGGGGTAGGCAGATGAGTCACCCAGTCCCGAATTCCCCTGGGTGTCTAGTTTTCAAAAATGTATAGGTTTGCTAGGTTTCCCTAGGTGCTGGCAGAGCTACGGCGTAAAAACAAAAGGTAGTCTTTTTGTCCAAAACGTGCTAAATTTCACTGGGAAATTGAGATGCGACCATGCAGCGTTTTGCGCTGTTTCATGTCGCAGCCACTATGCCTACCCACGCAAGTGAGGTACCATTTTTTTTGGGAGACCTGGGGGCACGCTGGGTGGGTGGAAATTTGTTGATCCACGCAGATTCCAGAACTTTCCACCACAGAAATGTGAGGAAAATGTGTTTTTTTTGTCAAATGTTTATGTTTGCAAGGGATTCTGGGTAACAAAACCTGGGGGTAGGCAGACGAGTCACCCCATCCTGAATTTCCCTGGGTGTCTAGTTTTCTAAAATGTATAGGTTTGCTAGGTTTCCCTAGGTGCTGGCAGAGCTACGGCACAAAAAGAAAAGGTAGTCTTTTTGTCCAAAACGTGCTAAATTTCACTGGGAAATTGAGGTGCGACCATGCTGCGTTTTGCACTGTTTCATGTCGCAGCCACTATGCCTACCCATGCAAGTGAGGTACCATTTTTTTTGGGAGACCGTGGGGCACGCTGGGTGGGTGGAAATTTGTTGATCCACACAGATTCCAGAACTTTCCACCACAGAAATGTGAGGAAAATGTGTTTTGTTTGTCAAATGTTTATGTTTACAAGGGATTCTGTGTAACAAACCCTGGGGGTAGGCAGACGAGTCACCCCATCCTGAATTCCCCTGGCTGTCTAGTTTTAAAAAATGTATAGTTTTTCTAGGTTTCCCTAGGTGCTGGCATAGCTACGGTGCAAAAAGAAAAGGTAGTCTTTTTGTCCAAAACGTGCTAAATTTCACTGGGAAATTGAGGTGCGACCATGCTGCGTTTTGCACTGTTTCATGTCGCAGCCACTATGCCTACCCACGCAAGTGAGGTACCATTTTTTTCGGGAGACCTGGGGGCACGCTGGGTGGGTGGAAATTCGTTGATCCACACAGATTCCAGAACTTTCCACCACAGAAATGTGAGGAAAATGTGTTTTTTTTGTCAAATTTTTATGTTTGCAAGGGATTCTGGGTAACAAAACCTGGGGTTAGGCAGGCGAGTCACCCCATCCTGAAATTCCCCTGGGTGTCTAGTTTTAAAAAATGTATAGGTTTGCTAGGTTTCCCTAGGTGCTGGCAGAGCTACGGAGCAAAAAGAAAAGGTAGTCTTTTTGTCCAAAACGTGGTAAATTTCACTGGGAAATTGAGGTGCGACCATGCTGCGTTTTGCTCTGTTTCATGTTGCAGCCACTATGCCTACCCACGCAAGTGAGGTACAGTTTTTATCGGGAGACCTGGGGGAACGCTGGGTGGGTGGAAATTTGTTGATCCACACAGATTCCAGAACTTTCCACCACAGAAATGTGAGGAAAATGTGTTTTGTTTGTCAAATTTTTATGTTTACAAGGGATTCTGGGTAACAAAACCTGGGGGTAGGCAGACGAGTCACCCCATCCTGAATTCCCCTGGCTGTCTAGTTTTCAAAAATGTATAGGTTTTCTAGGTTTCCCTAGGTGCTGGCATAGCTACGGTGCAAAAAGAAAAGGTAGTCTTTTTGTCCAAAACGTGCTAAATTTCACTGGGAAATTGAGGTGCGACCATGCTGCGTTTTGCACTGTTTCATGTCGCAGCCACTATGCCTACCCACGCAAGTGAGGTGCCATTTTTTTCGGGAGACCTGGGGGCACGCTGGGTGGGTGGAAATTTGTTGATCCACACAGATTCCAGAACTTTCCACCACAGAAATGTGAGGAAAATGTGTTTTTTTTGTCAAATTTTTATGTTTGCAAGGGATTCTGGGTAACAAAACCTGGGGGTAGGCAGGCGAGTCACCCCATCCTGAATTCCCCTGGGTGTCTAGTTTTAAAAAATGTATAGGTTTGCTAGGTTTCCCTAGGTGCTGGCAGAGCTACGGCGCAAAAAGAAAAGGTAGTCTTTTTGTCCAAAACATGCTAAATTTCACTGGGAAATTGAGGTGCGACCATGCTGCGTTTTGCGCTATTTCATGTCGCAGCCACTATGCCTACCCATGCAAGTGAGGTACCATTTTTTTTGGGAGACCGTGGGGCACGCTGGGTGGGTGGAAATTTGTTGATCCACACAGATTCCAGAACTTTCCACCACAGAAATGTGAGGAAAATGTGTTTTGTTTGTCAAATTTTTATGTTTGCAAGGGATTCTGGGTAACAAAACCTGGGGGTAGGCAGACGAGTCACCCCATCCTGAATTCCCCTGGCTGTCTAGTTTTCAAAAATGTATAGGTTTTCTAGGTTTCCCTAGGTGCTGGCATAGCTACGGTGCAAAAAGAAAAGGTAGTCTTTTTGTCCAAAACGTGCTAAATTTCACTGGGAAATTGAGGTGCGACCATGCTGCGTTTTGCACTGTTTCATGTCGCAGCCACTATGCCTACCCACGCAAGTGAGGTACCATTTTTTTCGGGAGACCTGGGGGCACGCTGGGTGGGTGGAAATTTGTTGATCCACACAGATTCCAGAACTTTCCACCACAGAAATGTGAGGAAAATGTGTTTTTTTTGTCAAATTTTTATGTTTGCAAGGGATTCTGGGTAACAAAACCTGGGGGTAGGCAGACGAGTCACCCCATCCTGAATTCCCCTGGCTGTCTAGTTTTCAAAAATGTATAGGTTTTCTAGGTTTTCCTAGGTGCTGGCAGAGCTACGGCGCAAAAAGAAAAGGTAGTCTTTTTGTCCAAAACCTGCTAAATTTCACTGGGAAATTGAGGTGCAACCATGCTGCGTTTTGCGCTGTTTCATGTCGCAGCCACTATGCCTACCCACGCAAGTGAGGTACCATTTTGTTCGGGAGACCTGGGGGCACGCTGGGTGGGTGGAAATTTGTTGATCCACACAGATTCCAGAACTTTCCACCACAGAAATGTGAGGAAAATGTGTTTCTTTTGTCAAATTTTTATGTTTGCAAGGGATTCTGGGTAACAACACCTGGGGGTAGGCAGACGAGTCACCCCATCCTGAATTTCCCTGGGTGTCTAGTTTTCAAAAATGTATAGGTTTGCTAGGTTTCCCTAGGTGCTGGCAGAGCTACGGCGCAAAAACAAAAGGTAGTCTTTTTGTCCAAAACGTGCTAAATTTCACTGGGAAATTGAGGTGCGACCATGCTGCGTTTTGCGCTGTTTCATGTCGCAGCCACTATGCCTACCCACGCAAGTGAGGTACCATTTTTTTCGGGAGACCTGGGGGCACGCTGGGTGGGTGGATATTTGTTGATCCACGCAGATTCCAGAACTTTCCACCACAGAAATGTGAGGAAAATGTGTTTTTTTTGTCAAATGTTTAGGTTTGCAAGGGATTCTGGGTAACAAAACCTGGGGTAGGCAGACGAGTCACCCAGTCCTGAATTCCCCTGGGTGTCTAGTTTTAAAAAATGTATAGGTTTGCTAGGTTTCCCTAGGTGCTGGCAGAGCTACGGCGCAAAAACAAAAGGTAGTCTTTTTGTCCAAAACGTGCTAAATTTCACTGGGAAATTGAGGTGCGACCATGCAGCGTTTTGCACTGTTTCATGTCGCAGCCCCTATGCCTACCCACGCAAGTGAGGTACCATTTTTTTCGGGAGACCTGGGGGCACGCTGGGTGGGTGGAAATTTGTTGATCCACACAGATTCCAGAACTTTCCACCACAGAAATGTGAGGAAAATGTGTTTTTTTTGTCAAATTTTTATGTTTGCAAGGGATTCTGGGTAACAAAACCTGGGGGTAGGCAGAGGAGTCACCCCATCCTGAATTTCCCTGGGTGTCTAGTTTTCAAAAATGTATAGGTTTGCTAGGTTTCCCTAGGTGCTGGCAGAGCTACGGCGCAAAAACAAAAGGTAGTCTTTTTGTCCAAAACGTGCTAAATTTCACTGGGAAATTGAGGTGCGACCATGCTGCGTTTTGCGCTGTTTCATGTCGCAGCCACTATGCCTACCCACGCAAGTGAGGTACCATTTCTTTCGGGAGACCTGGGGGCACGCTGGGTGGGTGGATATTTGTTGATCCACGCAGATTCCAGAACTTTCCACCACAGAAATGTGAGGAAAATGTGTTTTTTTTTGTCAAATGTTTATGTTTGCAAGGGATTCTGGGTAACAAAACCTGGAGGTAGGCAGACGAGTCACCCCATCCTAAATCCCCCTGGGTGTCTAGTTTTCAAAAATGTATAGGTTTGCTAGGTTTCCCTAGGTGCTGGCAGAGCTACGGCGAAAAAAGAAAAGGTATTCTTTTTGTCCAAAACGTGCTAAATTTCACTGGGAAATTGAGGTGCGACCATGCTGCGTTTTGGGCTGTTTCATGTCGCAGCCACTATGCCTACCCACGCAAGTGAGGTACCATTTCTTTCGGGAGACCTGGGGGCACGCTGGGTGGGTGGATATTTGTTGATCCACGCAGATTCCAGAACTTTCCACCACAGAAATGTGAGGAAAATGTGTTTTTTTTGGTCAAATGTTTAGGTTTGCAAGGGATTCTGGATAACAAAACCTGGGGTAGGCAGATGAGTCACCCAGTCCCGAATTCCCCTGGGTGTCTAGTTTTCAAAAATGTATAGGTTTGCTAGGTTTCCCTAGGTGCTGGCAGAGCTACGGCGTAAAAACAAAAGGTAGTCTTTTTGTCCAAAACGTGCTAAATTTCACTGGGAAATTGAGATGCGACCATGCAGCGTTTTGCGCTGTTTCATGTCGCAGCCACTATGCCTACCCACGCAAGTGAGGTACCATTTTTTTTGGGAGACCTGGGGGCACGCTGGGTGGGTGGAAATTTGTTGATCCACGCAGATTCCAGAACTTTCCACCACAGAAATGTGAGGAAAATGTGTTTTTTTTGTCAAATGTTTATGTTTGCAAGGGATTCTGGGTAACAAAACCTGGGGGTAGGCAGACGAGTCACCCCATCCTGAATTTCCCTGGGTGTCTAGTTTTCAAAAATTTATAGGTTTGCTAGGTTTCCCTAGGTGCTGGCAGAGCTACGGCACAAAAAGAAAAGGTAGTCTTTTTGTCCAAAACGTGCTAAATTTCACTGGGAAATTGAGGTGCGACCATGCTGCGTTTTGCGCTGTTTCATGTCGCAGCCACTATGCCTACCCATGCAAGTGAGGTACCATTTTTTTTGGGAGACCGTGGGGCACGCTGGGTGGGTGGAAATTTGTTGATCCACACAGATTCCAGAACTTTCCACCACAGAAATGTGAGGAAAATGTGTTTTGTTTGTCAAATGTTTATGTTTACAAGGGATTCTGTGTAACAAACCCTGGGGGTAGGCAGACGAGTCACCCCATCCTGAATTCCCCTGGCTGTCTAGTTTTAAAAAATGTATAGTTTTTCTAGGTTTCCCTAGGTGCTGGCATAGCTACGGTGCAAAAAGAAAAGGTAGTCTTTTTGTCCAAAACGTGCTAAATTTCACTGGGAAATTGAGGTGCGACCATGCTGCGTTTTGCACTGTTTCATGTCGCAGCCACTATGCCTACCCACGCAAGTGAGGTACCATTTTTTTCGGGAGACCTGGGGGCACGCTGGGTGGGTGGAAATTCGTTGATCCACACAGATTCCAGAACTTTCCACCACAGAAATGTGAGGAAAATGTGTTTTTTTTGTCAAATTTTTATGTTTGCAAGGGATTCTGGGTAACAAAACCTGGGGTTAGGCAGGCGAGTCACCCCATCCTGAAATTCCCCTGGGTGTCTAGTTTTAAAAAATGTATAGGTTTGCTAGGTTTCCCTAGGTGCTGGCAGAGCTACGGAGCAAAAAGAAAAGGTAGTCTTTTTGTCCAAAACGTGGTAAATTTCACTGGGAAATTGAGGTGCGACCATGCTGCGTTTTGCTCTGTTTCATGTTGCAGCCACTATGCCTACCCACGCAAGTGAGGTACAGTTTTTATCGGGAGACCTGGGGGAACGCTGGGTGGGTGGAAATTTGTTGATCCACACAGATTCCAGAACTTTCCACCACAGAAATGTGAGGAAAATGTGTTTTGTTTGTCAAATTTTTATGTTTACAAGGGATTCTGGGTAACAAAACCTGGGGGTAGGCAGACGAGTCACCCCATCCTGAATTCCCCTGGCTGTCTAGTTTTCAAAAATGTATAGGTTTTCTAGGTTTCCCTAGGTGCTGGCATAGCTACGGTGCAAAAAGAAAAGGTAGTCTTTTTGTCCAAAACGTGCTAAATTTCACTGGGAAATTGAGGTGCGACCATGCTGCGTTTTGCACTGTTTCATGTCGCAGCCACTATGCCTACCCACGCAAGTGAGGTGCCATTTTTTTCGGGAGACCTGGGGGCACGCTGGGTGGGTGGAAATTTGTTGATCCACACAGATTCCAGAACTTTCCACCACAGAAATGTGAGGAAAATGTGTTTTTTTTGTCAAATTTTTATGTTTGCAAGGGATTCTGGGTAACAAAACCTGGGGGTAGGCAGGCGAGTCACCCCATCCTGAATTCCCCTGGGTGTCTAGTTTTAAAAAATGTATAGGTTTGCTAGGTTTCCCTAGGTGCTGGCAGAGCTACGGCGCAAAAAGAAAAGGTAGTCTTTTTGTCCAAAACGTGGTAAATTTCACTGGGAAATTGAGGTGCGACCATGCTGCGTTTTGCTCTGTTTCATGTTGCAGCCACTATGCCTACCCACGCAAGTGAGGTACAGTTTTTATCGGGAGACCTGGGGGAACGCTGGGTGGGTGGAAATTTGTTGATCCACGCAGATTCCAGAACTTTCCACCACAGAAATGTGAGGAAAATGTGTTTTTTTGTCAAAATCTTAGTTTTGCAAGGGATTCTGGGTAACAAAACCTGGTGGTAGGCAGTCGAGTCACCCCATCCTGAATTCCCCTGGGTGTCTAGTTTTCAAAAATGTATAGGTTTGCTAGGTTTCCCTAGGTGCTGGCAGAGCTACGGCGCAAAAAGAAAAGGTAGTCTTTTTGTCCAAAACATGCTAAATTTCACTGGGAAATTGAGGTGCGACCATGCTGCGTTTTGCGCTATTTCATGTCGCAGCCACTATGCCTACCCATGCAAGTGAGGTACCATTTTTTTTGGGAGACCGTGGGGCACGCTGGGTGGGTGGAAATTTGTTGATCCACACAGATTCCAGAACTTTCCACCACAGAAATGTGAGGAAAATGTGTTTTGTTTGTCAAATTTTTATGTTTGCAAGGGATTCTGGGTAACAAAACCTGGGGGTAGGCAGACGAGTCACCCCATCCTGAATTCCCCTGGCTGTCTAGTTTTCAAAAATGTATAGGTTTTCTAGGTTTCCCTAGGTGCTGGCATAGCTACGGTGCAAAAAGAAAAGGTAGTCTTTTTGTCCAAAACGTGCTAAATTTCACTGGGAAATTGAGGTGCGACCATGCTGCGTTTTGCACTGTTTCATGTCGCAGCCACTATGCCTACCCACGCAAGTGAGGTACCATTTTTTTCGGGAGACCTGGGGGCACGCTGGGTGGGTGGAAATTTGTTGATCCACACAGATTCCAGAACTTTCCACCACAGAAATGTGAGGAAAATGTGTTTTTTTTGTCAAATTTTTATGTTTGCAAGGGATTCTGGGTAACAAAACCTGGGGGTAGGCAGACGAGTCACCCCATCCTGAATTCCCCTGGCTGTCTAGTTTTCAAAAATGTATAGGTTTTCTAGGTTTTCCTAGGTGCTGGCAGAGCTACGGCGCAAAAAGAAAAGGTAGTCTTTTTGTCCAAAACCTGCTAAATTTCACTGGGAAATTGAGGTGCAACCATGCTGCGTTTTGCGCTGTTTCATGTCGCAGCCACTATGCCTACCCACGCAAGTGAGGTACCATTTTGTTCGGGAGACCTGGGGGCACGCTGGGTGGGTGGAAATTTGTTGATCCACACAGATTCCAGAACTTTCCACCACAGAAATGTGAGGAAAATGTGTTTCTTTTGTCAAATTTTTATGTTTGCAAGGGATTCTGGGTAACAACACCTGGGGGTAGGCAGACGAGTCACCCCATCCTGAATTTCCCTGGGTGTCTAGTTTTCAAAAATGTATAGGTTTGCTAGGTTTCCCTAGGTGCTGGCAGAGCTACGGCGCAAAAACAAAAGGTAGTCTTTTTGTCCAAAACGTGCTAAATTTCACTGGGAAATTGAGGTGCGACCATGCTGCGTTTTGCGCTGTTTCATGTCGCAGCCACTATGCCTACCCACGCAAGTGAGGTACCATTTTTTTCGGGAGACCTGGGGGCACGCTGGGTGGGTGGATATTTGTTGATCCACGCAGATTCCAGAACTTTCCACCACAGAAATGTGAGGAAAATGTGTTTTTTTTGTCAAATGTTTAGGTTTGCAAGGGATTCTGGGTAACAAAACCTGGGGTAGGCAGACGAGTCACCCAGTCCTGAATTCCCCTGGGTGTCTAGTTTTAAAAAATGTATAGGTTTGCTAGGTTTCCCTAGGTGCTGGCAGAGCTACGGCGCAAAAACAAAAGGTAGTCTTTTTGTCCAAAACGTGCTAAATTTCACTGGGAAATTGAGGTGCGACCATGCAGCGTTTTGCACTGTTTCATGTCGCAGCCCCTATGCCTACCCACGCAAGTGAGGTACCATTTTTTTCGGGAGACCTGGGGGCACGCTGGGTGGGTGGAAATTTGTTGATCCACACAGATTCCAGAACTTTCCACCACAGAAATGTGAGGAAAATGTGTTTTTTTTGTCAAATTTTTATGTTTGCAAGGGATTCTGGGTAACAAAACCTGGGGGTAGGCAGAGGAGTCACCCCATCCTGAATTTCCCTGGGTGTCTAGTTTTCAAAAATGTATAGGTTTGCTAGGTTTCCCTAGGTGCTGGCAGAGCTACGGCGCAAAAACAAAAGGTAGTCTTTTTGTCCAAAACGTGCTAAATTTCACTGGGAAATTGAGGTGCGACCATGCTGCGTTTTGCGCTGTTTCATGTCGCAGCCACTATGCCTACCCACGCAAGTGAGGTACCATTTTTTTCGGGAGACCTGGGGGCACGCTGGGTGGGTGGATATTTGTTGATCCACGCAGATTCCAGAACTTTCCACCACAGAAATGTGAGGAAAATGTGTTTTTTTTGTCAAATGTTTAGGTTTGCAAGGGATTCTGGGTAACAAAACCTGGGGTAGGCAGACGAGTCACCCAGTCCTGAATTCCCCTGGGTGTCTAGTTTTCAAAAATGTATAGGTTTGCTAGGTTTCCCTAGGTGCTGGCAGAGCTACGGCGCAAAAACAAAAGGTAGTCTTTTTGTCCAAAACGTGCTAAATTTCACTGGGAAATTGAGGTGCGACCATGCAGCGTTTTGCGCTGTTTCATGTCGCAGCCACTATGCCTACCTACGCAAGTGAGGTACCATTTTTTTCGGGAGACCTGGGGGCACGCTGGGTGGGTGGAAATTTGTTGATCCACGCAGATTCCAGAACTTTCCACTACAGAAATGTGAGGAAAATGTGTTTTTTTGTCAAATTTTTAGGTTTGCAGGGGATTCTGGGTAACAAAACCTGGGGGTAGGCAGACGAGTCACCCCTTCCTGAATTTCCCTGGGTGTCTAGTTTTTAAAAATATATAGGTTTGCTAGGTTTCCTTAGGTGCTGGCAGAGCTACGGCGCAAAAACAAAAGGTAGTCTTTTTGTCCAAAACGTGCTAAATTTCACTGGGAAATTGAGGTGCGACCATGTTGCATTTTGCGTTGTTTCGTGTCGCAGCCACTATGCCTACCCACGCAAGTGAGGTACGGGTTTTATCGGGAGACCTGGGGAAACGATGGATGGGTAGAAATTTGTTGATCCACGAAGATTCCAGAACTTTCCACCACAGAAATGTGAGGAAAATGTGTTTTTATTGTCAAATTCTAAAACTTGGTGATAGGCAGTCGAGTCATCCCATCCTGAATTATTCCCCTGGGTGTCTAGTTTACAAAAATATATAGGTTTGCTAGGTTT
Source organism: Lissotriton helveticus (assembly GCF_964261635.1). NCBI lineage: Eukaryota > Metazoa > Chordata > Amphibia > Caudata > Salamandridae > Lissotriton > Lissotriton helveticus. The sequence continues at coordinate 199,087,377 of NC_136057.1, read as the reverse complement.
CCCTAGGTGCCGGCTGAGCTAGGGCTCAAAAACAAAAGGTAGTCTCTTTGTCCAAAGAGCGCAAGATTTCACTGGGAAATTGAGGTGCGACCACGTTGCATTTTGTGCCGTTTCCTGTCGTAGGCACAAGGCCGACCCACACAAGTGAGGTACCGTTTTTATCGGGAGACCTGGGGGAACGCTGGGTGTGTGGAAATTTGTTGATCCACGCAGATTCCAGAACTTTCCACCACAGAAATGTGAGGAAAATGTGTTTTGTTTGTCAAAATCTTAGCTTTGCAAGGGATTCTGGGTAACAAAACCTGGTGGTAGGCAGTCGAGTCACCCCATCCTGAATTTCCCTGGGTGTCTACCTTTCAAAAATGTATAGGTTTGCTAGGTTTCCCTAGGTGCCGGCAGAGCTAGGGTGCAAAAACTACAGGTAGGCACTTTGCCAAAAAGGGGTCCATTTGTAACTGCAAAATTTAGGTGTGACCACATTGCATTTTGCGCCGTTTCCTGTCGCAGGCACAAGGCCGACCCACACAAGTGAGGTACCGTTTTTAACGGGACACTTGGGGTAATTCAGATTTGTAAATCAACTGTTATTACCAATTGAGCTTTCATGCATTTCTCCCTTTCAATGAAAGACATTGTGTAAAAAAAATCTTTTTGAAAAATGACCAATAATTCTCATGCTAGTATGAGTATTCCCAATTTTGAAAATGTGCAATTATATACTGTTTCTGAACTCTATAATTTGTACCCAATTCAGAAATACATAGGTGTCTTTCATACAGATTATTCCATGTATACATTTTCCAAGACAAAATGCTCTATACCCAGTAAATCAAAAAATACCATTGAAAGTTGCTGCTCAGTTTTTGGATCTGGGTTCGTCGGGTTCTTGGTGAAACTACAAGTCCTATATATCCTCACAACCATAAAGGTCTAACGGATGTAACGGTATATTGCTTTCCAAGAGCTGTCAAAATTAGAAAAAGTTACAGGTGAAAACGTTGAGACAAAAGGCTGTTTTTTTAACAAATTTTCAATTATTCCAATATCTAACTGTTAGTTTCTATAACGAAACCTTCATGGATTTAGACAAATTACCCCTTTATGAATTCAGAATTTTGCCTACTTTTCGAAAATGTAAAGCTTTCTATGATCCATTATTGATTTTAAACTAATTTCTACCATTAACTGGAAGGAGGTGGAAAGCTCTAAAAATAGCAAAAATAGGCTATGTCCCAGAAAAATGCCAAAACTGAGTGAAAAATTTCGGTTCTCTGACAAAAGACTGTCATTCCCTAAAAGCTGAGAAGATGGAGATTTCAGCCCCACAACCCCTTTTTTGATACCATTTTCAGGGAAAAACCCAGAGGCCTTCATTTGCAGCCCGTTTTTCCCATTTTTCTGAAAAAAACAAAACAATCACAAAATTTTGGTTAATTTCTGGGACCCCTACAAGGGAATCCACAAACCCTGGGCGCCTTTAGAATCCACATGATGTTGGAAGAAAAGGACGCAAATGTGGCGTGGATACCTTATGTGGTCAAAAAGTTACAAGGGCCTAAGCGCGCACTACTCCAAAACGCCAAAAAAAGCCTTAGCACAGGAGGGGAAAAGGCCTAGCAGCGAAGGGGTTAAAATCACAAAGACAAATCTCTGATCTCTGATTGGTGACGTGTGCTGGTGCGCGTGAAGTCTAATTCGGCAGGGAAACGTCCCTTATGCTGAGAGGATAGTGGCTTTTGTGAAGTGAATGGAATGGGAGGAACAACAAATAGACAGTAAATGTTAACTGTTTCCATCCCATGAAGTGACAGATACAGAAAAAAGTAATGCTTAAGACACACATTTTGGAGCAATTTAACAGAGTTCCCGGTAGTTCGAGTATCGCCCCCGTATTAAGTTTAGCTTAATCAAGTGATGTACAACACATGGCCATGAATCTTTTGCAAATCGCAACAATCACACAAATATATTGTCACACAATTATATAATTCATATAATTTTGTTACATTAACAAGAGCAATACAAAATAACGTGTGTTCTTCATTAGACCATTTCATATTCCGAATCATAAATAAGTAAATCTATACTACTATTATAAAGAGAGAACTTGCACCTTTTGGCCAGGTAAACTCAGGAACCACAGGGCCAATCTACACACCCGATACATCTATGAAAATGTCAGGGTGTGTAGATGGACATAGGCTATATAAATAAAAAAAAAAGTAAATTAAAAAAATTAAGTTTTAAAACAAAGTAGTCCCCTGAAAGTAGCGCCGGCCGGTACCTAGCGCTGGCCGGGACGCGACGTGCGTGATGCCCGCGACGTGTGCGTGATGACGACGAGGAGGAGGAGCGGCGGACATGAAGCTGCGGTGAGGTGAGGAGCGCGGACACGTCATGGCGAAGAGGAGCGGAACGGCAGCTCAGGTAAAGTAAAGCTTGAAATCAGGGCGAGAGCGGGAGGGAGTCAGGGCGGGAGGGAGTCAGGGCGGGAGGGGAGCGGGTGTGCACAGAGGGACAGGCGGGAGGAGTGGGGGCTGGAGGGAGTCGGGACGGGAGGGGGTCGGGACCGGAGGGGGTCGGGACCGGAGGGGGTCGGGGCGGGAGCGGGTGTACTGCCCCCAGCCCCTTTCTGCCCCAGGCAACGCTGGGGCGGGCTGCTAGTATATATATATATATATATATATATATATAGTGTAGGTGTTTAAAAATAATATTCCAACTCCAGGGGGGAGTAATAGCAGGGTAAGTTCTGGATAATGTAGGGGTACAAATTACTATTCTAACTCCAGGGGGGTGTAATAGTAGGGTAAGTGCTGGATAGTGTAGGGGTAAAAATTACTAATATTATTTATTTATTTTTTTACTTTTTTTAATTAATATTAAAATTACTAAAATTAATTAATTTATTTTATGTAAAGTACTTTTTTATTAATAATTCATTTTATTTTTAATATATTTTTTTTTTAAATATTTAATTAATAAAAAAAATGTTTTTAATTAAATAAATGTTTAAATAAAATGATATACTTACCTATACTTACGTTGTAATGGCATGCGTTGTAATAGCATCTGTGATGTAATGTCATGCGTTGTAAAGGCATTCGTTGTAAAGGATCCTGCGTTGTAATAGTTGCGTTGTAAAATTAGTCCGTTGTAATAGTTGCGTTGTAACGGTTGTTTACCCTTTCTGCATTGCATGACGGTCTAGAGCTGCCTGAGATTTTGAGTGTATTAGCCAGATAACGTGGGGTGGAGGTGTGCAAGGCATTGTGGGTGATACAGGCAGTCTTGTAAATTGACCTTGCTTCAATAGGAAGCCAAAGAAGAAACAACAGTATGGCTGTCCTATGATCATTTCTTTTAGCCCCATATACGAAGTGAGCTGCTGAGTGGAGGATGGATTTTAAAGGGGAAAGGTGGGATTTGGGGAGGCCAACAAGTAAAGAGTTGCTGTAGTCCAATCTGGAAAGAAGCAATGATTAGACCAAGGGGACTCATTTATGAAAAGTGACGCATCGCTGCGTGAAAACTGCGATGCGTCACTTTTCACTGCGCTCTCCCTGCGACACTAACGATGCGTCATATTTACAGTATGACGCATCATGTCGCAAGGAGTTACAGATACGTCAGTATTTCTGACGTATCTGTAGGCGCAAAAGTGACGCATTGCTGGAGTGTGTCACAAAAGTGACGCAACTTCAGCAATGTAATGAAAGGGCTTGCATCAGTATTACGCCTGCTGTGAGGCAGGCGTAAGATTTTGATGCATTTGAGTCCTAGAAGTGGCGCAGTGAAATCTCATAGATTTCACTGCGTCACTTCCATGACCCTTTCTTGCGTCAATACGCCCCCCTTGCATACATTATACCTGGCGCTGTTATAATGTGGCGCAGGGGTTTGCAAAGTGACGCATCTACCTTGATGCGTCACTTTGTAAATATGGCGCAACAAGGCGCTTTTTTTACGCCACTGGTGCGTCACAAAAAGTGACGCACCGGCGGCGTAAAAGTGACGCACAGCCTTATAAATGAGGCCCAAGGTTTTTTGGTCTTGCTCAGGAAAGAAGCATCAAACCCCCCCACTGAAGGAGCAGCTGGCAACAATCTTTCTTGGCGTAGGAATTGATGTTGAACCTTTTGTCTAGGATGACGCCTAGAGATTTGGCACTGTCAACAATGATAGGCTTGTTGTTAAAAATGTTCAGATTGTTCATTCAAGATTGGATAGGAGAAGGAGATAGTGAGGTTGAGAGAAGAAATTCGGTTTTGGAAGGATTCAGCGTTAGTTGATGAATTGATAGCCAGTGGTGGATGGAGTTGAGAGTGGTGTTGAGGATGGAAATGTCATGAGTGGAAGATACCATTAGGCAGATTTGGGTATCATCCGTATATAGGTGATAATAGATCCCACATTTTTTATAGGAGATTAACCAGCGGTTTAATGTAAAGGTTGAACAATGTGTGAGTGAGAATCGAGCCTTGAGGGACGCCTTGTCCAACAGCCATTCAAGTGGAGAGAAAATTTGCTATTTTGATCATCTGGGATCTGCCAGAGAGGAATAATTCGGACCATTTGAGAACTGCGCCTTCAAAACCCATTCTTATCTTTAAAGCGTTCGAAAGAGTGTTGTGATTTGCAATGTCAAAGGCTGCAGAAAGGTTAAGAAGAATCAGGAGACAAGATTCACTAGAGTCAAGTACTCGCAGGGCATCATCGATCACTTGTAGCAAGGCTGTTTCGGTACTGCCGACTTGGGTAAAATCAGTTTGGAATTCGTCAAGGAGGGAGTTGAGCTTGATATGTTGGGAAAGTTGCTTCGCCACACAACTATCTGTAATTTTAGCAAGAAAAGAGAGGTTGGTGATAGGGTGGATGTTGATGAGATCTTTCGCATCAGCAGAGTTTCTTAATAAGTGGGTTAACCTGTCCTGTTTAAAAGGGCAGCAGGAAGGGAGTCTTAGTTGAGGAAGAGGTTTCTCAAACTGGTCAAGAAGGAGAGTGCGTGGGTGTAAAAGTCAATAGCAATGCCACTGGGGATGGGGTCGATGGAATGGTTAGAGGGTTTAGTTTCTAGAATGCTTTCAAGGAGGGTCGTTTCGGTGATGATGTCAAAGTTCTTCCAGGGGAATAAGGATTTGGGGTCCTCTGGGGGGGTTGGATGGGTGACCTGATCAAAAAGTGATTTCACTTTTTCATCAAAGAATACTGAAAATTCTGCCGCTATCTTGGGGGGGTCAAATATATGGTGGGAGAGGGAGAGATGTTGGTGCTTTTGATAAGGTCGAATAACTTTTTAGGTTTATTATTGTCGTAATCTAGGAGGGTTCTGAAGTGTATTGCTTTTTCATGGAAGATGTGTTTGTGGTAACAAGATCTTGCGAGGCGAAGATTGGATAGAATGGCGGTGGACTGAGAATGTTGTGTAAACAATCAATATAGGGAGTGAAGAGGTAATGCTCCAAGAGCAAACGAGGTGGATACGTCCTCCTCAAGTTAGTATATTAGAAACAAAAATGATCCACCCCAGAATGGATGTATAATCTTGTTCTCCCAGGTCAAGTGTGTTTCCTACAGTGGTGGGAAGCACACTGCTTTTATTTATTTATTTTGAGAGTTTTATACAGCGCGAACAAGATCTTTGCAGATATCAGAGCGCTTTACAAGTAGAAATACAAAGTAAAAATACAAGGTAAAGAAGCGTATATACAAAGTAATATATGAGGTAGTTAGGTACAAGGTGCTAGTTACATGGGTAGGTCAAAGGACATGAGGTAGGTCACAGGTGTGGTAGTGTAGGTACACTGAGTATAGACAAACAATTGTGTCAATAGCATAAAGTGCAATAACAAGGAGCATATACTTGCTTAAGCGTGTTTAGAGTATTTAGAGTTTAAAGGTGGGCCTAGTTGAGGTGGGTGTGTGCAGGATGTATAGTCCCACAGGTGCGACAGTAGAAGGGAAGTAAGGATCGTTGAGGTGGAGAGGGTAAAGTGTGCAAAGTCAACCAGGTGCGTCAACAATATAACAATATACATAATCAACCAGGTGCATCAAACATTATAACAAAATACAAAGATTGAGCGTATACAATTACGTAATTCGATAATACAGGGTACAGATTCATGTGATACTCATGTGACATTCATAGTGATACGTAGAATAGGTCATGTGTATTTTGCCATGAGGATCGCTTTAACTTCATTCTTAAAGATTGTGTTGGAGGAGATGAGCCTTGTTTCAGGAGGGAGTGAGTTCCAGATCCTGGGTGCCATACCTGAAAAGGAGCGTTTATACGTTTTTTCCTTCCGAAATCTTCGAGGTTTCAGCAAAAGATTGCTTGTGCTCCTAGTAGTTCGGGAGCCACCCGAAATTGTCAACTTTTGAGTGAGGTAGGCGGGTGAATTCAGATGTACAGCCTTGTGTGTCATGCATGCGATTTTCAGTTGAATTCTGGCTTCAAAAGGTAGCCAGTTCAGTGATTTAAAGTCCGGGGAGATATGCGAGTGTTTTTTTGAGCCTGTGACGAGTCTCGCTGCGGCGTTAAGGGACGCTCTTAGGGGTGCCGTTGTAGTTAGGGGGAGCCCGCAGAGGGCGGTGCTACCGTATTCTATGTGCGGGATGACTATAGATTGTACTGCAGTTTGGAAGTCTTTGGCCGGAAGGAAGGGTTTAAGTTTTCTCAGGGTATTGATTTGGAAGTTTGCTCCTTTGGTTGCCTTGCTAATGTGCTGCTGCATGTTGAGATTGGTGTCAAGTGTTATGCCTAAAGATTTTGCTGAGTCTACTATGATGGGCTGTACATTTAGAGCCGTTAATTGCTTAAGCCATGTTTGAGCCGTGGATATTTTAGCGGGAGGTGAGATCAGGAGGAACTCGGTCTTCAGAGCATTGAGTTTGAGGTGATTCTCTGCAAGCCAGGATTGGGTGTTTTTGATCGTGGTGTTCAGCAGCATGATGTCCTTGGGAGATTGTATTTTGAGATAAAGTTGGGTGTCGTCGGCATACATGTGAAAGTGCACATTAGAAGCCTGTAGCAACGTGGTGAGAGGTTCCATAACTAGGTTGAACAGTGTTGGGGAGAGGGAGGATCCTTGAGGGACGCCTAGCGATACCGGTACCGGAGAGGACAGCAGGTTGTTGCTTTTGATTCTTTGTGTCCGGTTGTGTAGAAATGAGGTGAACCACTTTAGAACAGTCCCAGATATGCCTATTCTTGTGTTTAACAGTTCGAGTAAGTTCTCATGTTTAACTGTATCGAATGCTGAGGAGAGATCCAGAAGGATGAGGAGACAGGTATCGTTTTGGTCTAGGATTTGGAGGGCATCGTCCACTATGTGAGTCATGGTAGTTTCGGTACTGTGCCCTGCTCGGAAGCCTGACTGATGAGCGTTTAGGAGATCAAACTTATCTATGTGTTTAGTCAGTTGTAGTTGTACGCATTTTTCCAACAGTTTAGCGAGAGTGGGAATGTTTGTAATAGGGCGGTAATTGTTTAGATCAGTGGGGTCTGCTGTTGGTTTTTTTAGTAGCGGTGTGACTTGCCCTACTTTGAGGGCGTTGGGGATGGATCCTTGTTGAAGAGAGCTATTGATAATCTTAGACCAGAGTGGGAGAAGCCAAGGGGAAAAGTCTTTTACAGCGTTAGCAGGAAGGGGGTCAGAGAGGTGATTGGAGGGTTTCAAGGCGCTGAGCAGTCTGCCAATTTCTTCTACGGAGTAAGTGTCAAAGGATGAACAAGTAGCATTGTTCTTTGGTTGAGGTATTGCTGTGTGTCGGGGGTTGGAGTACAGGATAGCGTCATTGAGGAGATCGCTTCTTATTCTCTCAGTTTTTTGGATAAAGAAGGCAGAGAAGTCTTCGCAGGAAGGAGTAACGTCCATGGAGCTGATTGTCTGGGGATGCTCTTTGGATTGTGTTCTGACTAACTCAAACAGTTTTCTTGGACGGTTTTTAGCTTGGGCGAGCTGGAGGCTGAAGAAGTCTCTTTTTGAGCGTTTTATTTTCCTGAAGTAGGCGTTTCTCTGTTTCTTTAGACTTTTTAGGTGCACTGCAGAAGGGGCTGACCTCCAGGTGCGCTCTGCCATTCGCATCGCCCGTCTATCCTCATTGAGGCTTCCGTCATACCATGGGTTGGAAGTCTTCTTGGACGAGACTCTTTTCAGTTGCATGGGCGCCACCTCATCGATTATTGTGGACATAGTATTGAGATAGAAGTCAGTCAGAAGTTGAACGTCTGTATCGCCGGGAGGGGGAAGTAGCCTATTGCAGCTGTTAGGTGGTAGGGTGTTTGGGTTGAGTTTCTTCCAGTCTCTTTTCCACACTTTGTGCTTAGGTGGTTGAACTGAGTTAAGTCTGGTTTTTTCCTTGATGATGAAGGAGACAATATGGTGATCTGACCAGTCACAAGGTTGGATTGACTCCAGTTGAATAGCGCCCTCTTTGGAGATGATGAGGTCAAGGGTAGAACCTCTCTTATGGGTCGGGCTGTTGCATATTTGGTTGAGATCAAGTGCGTTGAGAAAGCTTTTGAGGCTGTTTACCACTGTGTCACTGTTGTCATTCCAGTGGAGAATGAAGTCGCCAAGGAAAATTTGGGTGTGCTGTCGTCCTGAGTTGGCTGTAATTGTATCCATGAGTTGTTGGACGAAGGAGAGATTGTCCCCAGGTGGGTGGTATATAATGTGTAGTGAGCATACCGGTTTGCTTTCGCTGTTGATATCAAGGCAGAGGTATTCACAGGAAGTAAGAGAGGAGACGGTCACTTTGGAGACTGAGAGGTTGCTTCTGTAGATGCAGGCAATTCCACCGCCTATCTTTTTGTCCCTGTCAAGTCTAATGATACAGTAGTTGGGAGGGACTAGGATATCCAGTATAGGTGTGGAGGTATCAGACAGCCATGTTTCAGTCAGAATGGCTAGGTCCAGTTCCAGGGACATGATGAGGTCGGCGACCTCCATGGAATGTCTTTGGGCCGATCTGCAGTTGAGAAGTATGCATTTAAGGCTAGCGGTGCAAAGGGTGGAGGATGATTCCAAAACGAGGGGTACATTAGTGAGGTTGTTGGGGACAGTGCCTCTGTTGTTATCCTTTTGGTGCCTGAGGTGGTTGGATATAATCGTTGGGATGGACATGTTGTTGGTAGCTAGTGGCTTTTGGGGAGCTGGGTCGTAAGAGTGGAGAAGGGTGTGTACGTCAAGGTCAGAGATCGTGTTGGTGGTGCGTCTGGGGCGATTGGTGGTATTGCAAGCGGGGGTAGAAGTCCAATGTGGGGAAAGATGTGTGATGAGGCGAGTAGAAGTGTGGAGGACGTGTTGTTAGGTGTAGAAGAAGGAGGAGTATTGCGCTTGGTAGTAATGAGATTGCAATTGTTATTGCGATTGTTGGTGTTGCGAGGGGGGATAGAGGTCCGGTGTGTGGAGTGTTGTGTGGTAGGGCGTGTAGGCGGTGAGGGGGATGTGGTGTTAGGTGCGGTAGGGGTGGTGATGGGGGGGGGTGTCTGATGGGGTGTGTGAAGAGCAACTCTTTAATGGAGTGAAATTCTTCTTTCAATTGGAGAAGGGTGGACATAATAATGTCCAAGGTGATGATGGGCGCGGTGTTGGGGGAGGGTACTGGCGCTGAACCGGCGAGTACGTTGACAGGGGGCAGTCCGGGTGGAGAGGCGGAGCTGATGTGGGTGTTGGGGGCGTTAGCGAGAGGATAGGTGTTATTGGGAAGCGCATCCGTGCTAGGGGGGGAAGGGAAGGGAGCTTTGTTAAAATACCCCTCACACACAAAAGGGCCCTTGGTGTCATGCTTCATCATAGGGGTCTTCCAGCACCACTGCAGGACGGGGCGTGCTACAACCTGCGACTACACAGGAGCACTGATTTTTTTAAACAAAACTATGTGTAGTGTAGGAATGTGAGTGGAAGGGTCAGGAGCGAGTGAAGGAGTGATTATAAGTTAAAAAACACCTGGCCCTTTGGGAAGAAAAAACATTAATATTCCGTTGGGCTGTTGTTATTAAAAGTGGGGAATAAGGTGGAGATACAGTGCTATAATGAGCAGTTACTTCTATGTCGTCAACATGTTTCGAAGCACTCCCCTGGCTTCTTCATCAGGACCAAAAGGATCCCTTCTACACTTGGAAATATATTCCAATGGTAAGTATGAGAAGTGTATATACAAGTAAATGATACTACGTGAAGTACATGTCAATAAAAAAGCATGCACTCTATACGATACCCCAATAGGTAAGCTATTAAATAAATTTTTTTAATTACATTTTTTAAATAAAAGGGAAAATACCCCATCTGCCTGTGAATGGTGTGGGAACGCGTGTCTATAGTCAAACAACTGTCAATATCACTGCCTCTCCAGGATACTGCCTCCCCATGGCTCCGGTTCAACGAAGCCGCGGGGAGGCAGTATCCCGATTCCTGGAGAGGCAGTGATCTTGACAGTTGTTTGACTATAGACACTCCTTTCCACCCCGTTCAGAGGCTCAAGGGGTATTTTCCCTTTTAATTTTTTTTTTATTTAGTAGCATACCAATTGGGGTATCGTATACAGTGCATGCTTTTTTATTGACATGTACTTCACATAGTATCATCTACTTGTATATACAATTCTTATACTTACCTTTGGAATATATATTCGAGAGTACAAGGGATCCTTTTGATCCTGACGAAGAAGCGAGGGCTTCGAAAAACTTTAGCAACATAGGAGTAACTGCTCATTATAGGACTGTATCTCCACCTTATTCCCCACTTTTAATAACACCAACGCAACGGAATTGTAAAGTTTTTTCTTTCCAAAGGGCCAGCTGTTTTTTAACTTATAATCACTCCTTCACTCACTCTTGACCCTTCCACTCACATTCCTACACTACACATAGTTTTGTTTAAAAAAAATCAGTGCTCCCGCATAGTTGCAGGTTGTAGCACGCCCTTCCCGCAGCAGGGCAGGAAGACCCCTATGATGAAGAATGACACTAAGAGCCCTTTTGGCGTGTGAGGGGTATTTTAACAAAGCTGTGTGATTCTCACCACTGTAGGAAACACACTTGACCTGGGAGAACACAATTATACATCCATTCTGGGGTGGATCTTTTTTGTTTCTAATAATGGAATGAGAATGTCTCCATAGTTTCTCAAGGTTCCTCAAGTGCTTTCTTTCTTCGTAGAGAGTTTATTGAACCATGGAGCAGAAGGAGTGGGTCTTTTCTTTTTACTTTACAGTGTAGCAACATTATCAATTATAGCTGATAGACTGTTGAGACATTGGGTGGTCAGGTCGTTGACATCAGAGTAGGGGTCTAAGATTGGAAGTGAGCTCATAGCTGTGTTGCACAATATGTCATGGTCGATGTTTTTGGTATTGCGGAATAAGGTAGTAGTTCTTTTAGGCTGGCCAACAGTAACAGAATGAGATAGGTGCAGAGAGAAGGGGAAGAGGAAGTGGTCAGACCAGTCTACTGGTATAGGATCAACCACTGTGAGCATATCTACTTTGGAGATAACAAGGTCAAGAATGGAGCCCTTAGAGTGAGTCGGTTTTGTGGTATGGGAAACAGACGTGCACACACAGCTGCGCCCAGAGACATACATACCAAAACATGGATCAAAACAGCCATAAAATGACAGAGACACACAACTATAGACATACATGCACTCACAAATGGGCACACAGATATACAATGTTAGATAGACACACACTGACAGATGGCATACAGTCAGGCACCCACTTACAGGCGGACACAGAGGCATTCAATAAAAAGGTAGACACACAGATAGAACAACACACCCACACCTGGAAGGATGGGCACACAGACAAACACAATAAAAGAAAGACACACTGATATAGATGCACACATATTGAAAGATCGGAAAACAGAAATGCACACACACATGGGCTCAGAGATGTACAATGAGAGGCAGACACACACACACACACACACATACTCATAAGACAGATGGGTACTCACACATGCACACTGTAGGAAGCTGGATTGCCCAGTGTGGCAAATCCTTCCACCGTCTTCCACAACTAGTTCCTAGAAGGCAAACACTGGGGCATATGAACAAGGAAGTGGCGGAGTGAGGTGTTAGCCATAATGACTTAATGCCTCACTTTGCCACTACGGAAAAGCAAGGCTGCACCATATTTACAAGGATATAGTGCAGCCTTGAGTTTCCCCCTGTGCTGGCGCTACACTTAGCAGTGCAGTACCAATGCAGGCACCCTTGCATAATAGTGCAGGGGTGTCTGCGTGCAGGGGAAAATTGTTTATGTGCAGGAAGGTGTCCCTTCTCGGACGACATTCGCAAGGCCTTAGATGATGGTGATGCCTGCCTACTCATCCTTATTGATCTATCTGCGGCATTCGACACAGTAAATCATCCAGCTCTTCTGGAGAACTTGTCGAAGCACTCCGGCATAAATGGTACTGTACTAAAATGGTTCACCTCTTTCCACCAACATCGCTCGCAACAAATTAAAATCAACTCCGGTCTCTCGAAGCCAACAAAAGTCACACTTGGGGTACCAGAAGGCTCGATCCTCTCCCGTCCCTATTCAATCTCCTCATGGAGCCCCTCACTATCATCTTGAAAAAAGCTGGATTGAGTTACCACCTTTAAGCGGATGAGTCTCCCGATGACATCCAACACCTCAATACCACTCTAATGGAGATCCAAACTTGGTTAAACGCTAACCAATTAAAGCTCAACCCAGATAAAACGGAACTGACCCTATTCTCTCCAAAAATCAACCATCGTCCTATCCAAGAGTGGCTCAAGAATCTGGTTGCCCTAAACTGCCCCTTCGTTCTATCCGACTCAGTTAAGTCTCTAGGCATCACCCTTGACAAGAACCTATCAATGGAGGCTCACATCAAAAACTCAGCAAACAGTTCTCCTTTCTCTCTAAAACATCTCAAGAAATTGAAACCTTTTCTTCCCAAGGATGACCTCAAGAGAGTAGTTCAATCCCTGGTTCGCTCAAAAATCGACTACGGGAACGCCATCCTTACAGGGACTCCAAAAGCTCAGCTAGCCCCTCTAAGGGCAGTGCTGAACATGGCCCCCAACTACCTGAACAACAAACTGGTAAAAGCAGGTCAAGCCAGAACACTGAGAAGCTCCAACTCACTCCTTCTCATTCCACCAAAAATGAAAAAGAAAACCAACCAATACCTATCATTTTCTGGCAATGCTCCCAGGATATGGAACGCTCTCCCTGGAGTCCTCAGATGCAAGACATCCTTCTCCTGTTTCAAAAGGAACCTCAAACTCCATTTCCTTAACAAATACTTTCCTGAACAACGTCAACCAACCTAGACCTCAATATTCCGAGTTGACTCCCATTCAAGGATTGTTGGTGAACAGACTATGCTAATCACCTTGTTTTCTTTTTATTCTCTCCCCCTCCGTTGCACAGTTATTTATTGTTCATTCTGTATTCTTTATCTGTGGTTTGCTTACTTACTGTCAGCCTTCTATGTAATGTAAGGCCCTTCTGTTTTTCACAGTGTGTATGTGAAGCACTCTGATACCTACGGGTCTAGCTAGCGCTATATAAAACCTTTAAAATAAAATAAATAAATAAAATAAAATAAACCAAACAAATCTGTCCTGTCAGAGGGTTTCTAACGAGGTAGTGTGAAAAGGGAACCTGCCCTTAATGAGGGTAATTGTAGCCTTGCTGCCAGCCACAGATCATAACATCTGCAATGCTGGGTGCATAGTGGGGCTTTCTTCTTGTGCTACAAGGCACTAATAGTGCCGTTAGCAGAGCTGTGTAATGCACAACATAGTTTGTCTAAGCGAAGGAGGGTGGAGGGGCCGTGCCCTGCTCTAATACACAAAGCACAGGCCTGCTGGCTGGGGGCAGCCGATCAGAGCCCAGGATGTGTATTTGGATCGTAGGCAGATTGTCACACGGGCTACCGGCTCCTATATCTGCAGAGCGGGGCTGGGAGCGCTTAGTGAACAAGTGGCAGGAAAGCAGAAAAGCATGTAGTGCCTGCAGCACTAAAAACTCATTAGAGAAAGTACCCCCACATGCATCATCCCGGCCGTTTGCGAATTCCAAATTGCGAAAAATAGCGAATCGCAATTTGGAATTCGCAAAACGGGATGCATGAATATTTTCTCATAATATTTGCGATTCGGTAAAAATCGAATTTTTTACCGATTCGCAAATATTATGCGAATTCTAATTTGCTAATTCGCATTTCCCATTGATTCCTATCGGCCAAAAGGCCCATAGGAATCATTGGGAATTGCGAGTTAGCAAATTAGAATTCGCATAATGTTCATGCATTCCATGGTTGCAGGGGGGGGTCCAAAGGACCCCCCCGGCACCCCTGAAATGTATTTTTAAGTGGATGTTTCACACACATATGTCCTAAGGACATGTGTGTCTGTAACATGCAAGTTTAAAAAATGAATTTTTTTGCTATTTTAAAATTTTTCTCTTCTAGACACCACTACAGCAGTCTCGCAGAGCCGCGCATGCGCGCTGACTCAGACTCGACCTAAAAATAGGGCAGAACAGAACATTGTGAAAAGTGGGCAAGTCTGGGTAATCTATGACTTTTTTTCCTCTTTTGCTGACTGTGATGAGCAAACACAGCTGTTTCACACTAAGATGTCGCAAGGATAAAAGGATGCAAAAATCCTCATGTTTCAAAACGTTGGAAGGAAACCCGCATTAAAGTTAACTTGTGAAAAAGCTTCACATCCATGTTCACTTCCACGCAGTACCTGGCGCGAAATATTGCCAGGGAACAGATAGTGAAAAGGCAGCAAGCTCTGAGGGCTAGGGGTAGCCACCATTTGGGATCTACGTGAACCTTCCTTCGCGTCATATAAACTTCACACCTAGTAGAACATGGGAGATATGAGCGTCGAAGGCATTGCTGTCACGGGTGATCTTACGAAGCCTCTGTGGGTGACCACAGGTGAATGGAGGTTTGGAGTAATGGAAGGATGTATGGACAAATCAATAGATTGAGATGAATTAAGGGACCAGTATGGATTGCTGAATGGACTGCTGAATAGATTGAAAAATACATTGGTATAGCTCCTCTAGGGGACTGATGCGCCTTAAGACACTTTCTGACTTTGAGGGGTGGGAGCACAGAGACCTTGAGCTCAGCTTAGGCATGCAGTGGTAACAAGCCTGCAGGGGCCTGAACATTTAATTATGGACTAAAGGGAATGGGACTTGTTAGGAAAAATAAAACTATTCTGATGTGCTACATTTAGACTCAGTTCTCACCAGGAAGAAGGATGTTGGTTTGTGCATAACTCCCACCTTATCTGCATCGTCTCCTTTGTACATCTCTGAGTTTTAGTGACCATGACAATAACTTGTCCATGTATTGCCTGGGATGAATGTGAAGGGAAACCCGTGTGAGGTCACAGACTCGTAGTCCTGAAGAAGAAATGACGCAATCCTGCGGTTACACCATTGAGTGTGCGACTAGGGAATCCTTGGGAAGTTCTTTTATCGCCCTGTGCTTCAGTTCTTTCTCTTTCAACAAACTGAGAGTTCTTCAAAGCGGTGAAACTCTAGGAATTACTAACAGCCTTGACGGTACATGTGCCATGGGTTTGAACGCGGAATAAACAGACCTGGTATGCACTCAATCCCGCCTCAGAAGAGTGAATCCTGTGAGCTTCAGCACATAAACACATGTGGGACCGCCCACCTCTGCTTCTCTGCTGTGTATCGAGGGTCTGATGAACCCTCCCAGGGTGCTGAATAGTTACTGTAAATGACTGGAGAATGGTCCAGAGTGTCACAACCACCAGCATACCATGCCCCCCCTTCGAAAGCGCTGCACCTGGATCCTGTGCCTGCAGACAGCTGCTCAATGCCAAGCTTGATACACCGAGGGCACCTCGCCAACTGTGGCATGGGTGAGCCCAGTGAACAAGCAGCAGGAAAGCAAGAAAGCATGTCATGCCTGCAGTACTAAACACTAATTGAAGAAAGTAGTGCTTACAGACTTAAAAAGATGTACCGTTTAACAACCGAAGTAAAAGGGCTGGTAGCTATGGGAGGTTACAAATGAAGACAAGTCCGTACTAAAGAGGGACAAACAAGCCTATTAAGGAATCGGAAGCCAGCATTTGCGAATGACAAAGACACAAGCCAATAAAAAATATTGGCGGAGAGTGGGTGGGGCTTCTTTCCATACTCCACTACTGCTTTTTGACGGTGCCCCTGATTTACAAGGATCTGTAAATCTGAGACAGTGCCAAAAACGAATGCCATACAATAGCAGGTGTTAGAATGGCGCAACAATGAATGGCTCCTCGTTTTTGCTTTTTCTACGTGAGCTGGATCCTATGCATAATAAAAAGAACAAAACGCCATCACTGATTGTGTATGTGCAGGAAAGTGTCCCTTCCTGCATGTAAATGATCATTAAATAATGGCGATTTGCTACTTCTATGTGTGCTGCAGAATGCTGCACACATAGAAGTACCAAATCAACATTATTGATTGTTTATGTGCAGGAAGGGACACATTTCTGCACATAAGCAATTATTCCCTGCAAAGCAGGCACCCCTGCACTACGGTGCAAGGGTGTCTGTGTTGTTGCAAGGCAGCTAATTTTAGTGCCATTGCTAGGGAATGTATTACATAACGAGGGCACCCAAATAATTGAACCTGGGGTGTTAGATAGTTTTGTTAAACAGAACAATGGTTTATACAAGGCCAATAGGTCCTAGAAGAGATACATTATCTAATTGCTAGGGAAAACACATGGGTGCTCTGTATTGTTAAAAAGGGGGTGTATCCCTGCATTTTGAAAATGGCGGAGTGTGGCCCTGCAAAATTTGTCCTAGTGCTGCGCTACGCCATTTCCTTGTAAATATGCCCCTATGAGTGACACTTTCTCGCAAGCAAAATCAAGCAATGAAAACAAGGGATAAATATAAATATCAGGAATTACACCCATTTGAGCAAGGAGAAACTCTACGAAGATGTTTAAACTGCTTCAATGCACCAGAAATAGAAGGGTACTAACCTAGTGAAAAGGATTAAATTACAGCCAATCCTCATAAAATACAGGGGCATATTTTAAGGCACCTATCGCTACCAAAATGTTACTTTTCTTGACCTTGTGATGGCGATAGGGGCTTCGCTTTTGAAGGAGCTGATGGACATGTTCTAGATTGGCTCTGGAACCTCAAGTTGATGGTACTTTTTTGCAGCATGGAAGTGTAGGGGGGAGAGATATTGTTAGTAATGTCAATCAATCCAACTGCAGCTCTCCAGGGCCATTAAGAATCACAAACTACCAAATAAAGTTAGTTAATTTATTACAGAGCCAAAAGCAACTGGATTTACAGACACCTCAAGACGAGGGTGCAAAAATGCATTGGGCCTGATTCACAGAACTAACTTAAGACAAAATCCTAAACTTAATACTTTTGGTATTCCCAGAAGTTAGGATTTTGTCTTAAAACAGACTTAAGACAGACTTAAGTTAGGATTTTGTCTTAAGTCTGTCTTAAGACAAAATCCTAAGTTCTGTGAATACCAAAAGTAGTAAGTTTAGGCTTTGTCTTAAGTTAGTTCTGTGAATCGGGCCAATAGAGATTGTGATTTGCACAGCATCACAGGATGTTGTGCTAATGCCGAGCCTCAAACCAGGGGCATATTTACAATATTTTGACTTAGGGCAGCACCGTTTGCCTACTAGCTGTGCTGCCCTATATCAAAAGAAAAGACCAGGAATGCGACGTCCCTACAAGATACAGCAGATTCCTGTCCTTTATTCCAGCCCCGGCGCACAAACTGCATCCATGCACCAATGCATGGGTGTCCGTGTTGTGGTCAGGATTGTTTTTGTGCAGGATGGAACACCTTCCTGCACAAAACAATAAAAGGAGGCATATTCCTCTATGGGGCATATTTACAAGCTCCTAACGCCACCACAACATCACTTTTCAGGACAGTGGTGATAGGGGCTTTGTCGTATTTACAAGGCAGCGTGAAGCCACTTAACGTGGTTTAACGCTGCCTTATAAATAAGGTCTCCTTTCATGCTACACTGCGTGTGAAAGGAGTGGGCAATGGGTGTTGCGGTAAGCGGTCCACCGCAACACCCATTGATTTTGACGCTGCCCCCTATTTACAAGGGAGGCGTAAATAGGGGGTAGCGCCAAAATTAAGACCAGGGAAAACCTGTGGGCATATTTACAAAGAAGTGGCGGAGCGTGTCGTTAGACTCCTTGTTTTAACGACACACTCCGCTGCTTCTGAAACACAGGGCTGCACCATATTTAGAATAGTAAGGTGCAGCCCGGCATTTACCCCTGTGCTGGTGCTAAGTTTAGCAGCCCAGCCCCAACATAGGCACCCTTGCACCATAGTGTAAGGGTGTCTGCATTATGGGGAAGATTGTTTATGTACAGGAAGGTCCTCAATCCTGCACATAAACAATCTTTAAATGCTGCATTGTAACTTCTATGTGTGCTACTAAATGCAGCACACACTGAAGTTGCAAAACGGCTTTTATTTTAAAATTATTGTTTATGTGCAGGAAGGGGGACCTTCTTGTACATAAACACACATGTTTTCATGAGTGCTGCACAACGCAGCACACATGAAAACAGCAAAAACGAGGAGAAATTAAATATTTCTCCTCGTTGTGCCAGGGTAAGACCAGGTTTTTCCTGATCTTAATTTTGGCGCTGCCTCCAATTTATGCCTCCCTTGTAAATAGGAGGCAGCATCTGAATCAATGGATGTTGCGGTGGATTGCCCACATCAACACCAATTGCCCTCAACTTTCACGCTAAGCATAGCATGAAAGGGGGCCTTATTTAGAAGGCAGAGTTAAGCCATGTTAAGTGGCTTAACGTTGCCTTGTAAATAAGGTGAGGACCCTATCGCCATCACAACATCACTGAAAGTGATGTTGTGATAGCGATAGGGGCTTGTAAATATGCCCCCTGGTCTTAACTTGGCGAAAAGAGGAGAAATTATTACTTTCTCCTCATTTTTGCTGTTTTGATGTGTGCTGCGTTGTGCAGCACACATACAAACAGCAAAACACCATTGATTGTTTATGTGCAGGAAGGTGTCCCACCCTGCACATAAACAATAATTTTATTTTAAAAATGACATTTCGCAATTTCTATGTGACGCGCTCACAGACCTACCCTAACGCCGTGAGGGGAACGGCTGTCCTTGGGCTTTGCTTTGCGGTATCGTGAGGGGACCGGCCATCAATCCTGCTTTGGCGCCATGAGGGGAACGGCTTTCTGCACCATTACAGCGCCGTGAGGGGAACGGCTTCGCGGCTTCATGCATTGCCGCCTACAACCCCCAGTAGCTTCCAGGGGAGCCACGTCAGTCCGGGACCAGCCCTCAAAGCGCGCCCGCCCCACCAATCGTGGGACGCGCTCACAGACCTACCCAAACGCCGTGAGGGGAACGGCTGTCCTTGGGATTTGCATTGCGGTGCAATGAGGGGAATGGCCATCAATCCTGCTTTGGCGCCGTGAGGGGAACGGCTTCGCAGCTTTGTGCATTGCTGCCTACAATCCCCAGCAGCCTCCAGGGGAGCCACGTCAGTCTGGCACCAGCCCTCAAAGCGCGCCCGACCCCACGCATCGCGGGACGCGCTCACAGACCTACCCTAACGCCGTGAGGGGAATGGCTGTTCTTGAGGCTTTGCTTTGCGGTACCATGAGGGAAACGGCCATCAATCCTGCTTTGACGCCGTGAGGGGAATGGCTTTCTGCAGCATTACAGCACCGTGAGGGGAACGGCTTCACGACTTCGCGCATTGCCGCCTACAACCCCCAGCCGCCTCCAGGGGAGCCACGTCAGTCCGGCACCAGCCCTCAAAGCGCGCCCGCTCCCACGCATCGCGGGACGCGCTCATAGACCTACCGTAACGCCGTGAGGGGAACGGCTGTCCTTGGGCTTTGCTTTGCGGTGCCGTGAGGGGAACGGCCATCAATCCTGCTTTGGCGCCGTGAGGGGAACGGCTTTCTGCACCATTACAGCGCTGTGAGGGGAACGGCTTTACGACTTCGTGCATTGCCACCTACAACCCCCAGCAGCCTCCAGGGGAGCCACGTCAGTCCAGCACCAGCCCTCAAAGCGCACCCGCCCCCACGCATCGCGGGACGTGCGCGGGCGCCGCCGGGCGAAGCCCGGGCAAAGGGCGGGCCATCTGTGGCCGTCAGGGGCAGAAGGAGTCTCAGCTGGTTCTCCCCTCTAAGTCCCCCTGTAAGAGACTACTTGAGGCTTGGAATTCCCATCCATGTGGTAACTTCCACAACTCTTTTCAATCAGTCAAAACTTGCCGCAATTTTTGTTTGTTAATATTAGAAGTTTCTTGTGGGACCCTACTCTTTATTATCTCTTATTGTATCTTTCTAAATGTGTTTTTAAATTCGTGGTTGACAATTGGTGATTTTTGGTAAACACTCTAGTCTAGTTTTATGATGAGTAGCATGGGTAAAAATAGCAAGCCCACCACTGCTCGCCCAATGACTAGGCAAAAAGCGGCAATGACCCAACCACTCCTGAGCCTTACAGCTATTGATAAAATGCTCCAAAAAACGATAGGGGTAGTGGCAACAGCCATAGAAAATACTGAAAAGCGACTCTCAATTACCCCTGCTATGCCCCCCTTACGTCTCTGGAGGATTGCTCTGTAGCTACAGCCAATCCCGCAGAATTCACATCATTCCTCATGTCCTCCTTTGCTCAGATTGTGCCTGACGTGAATGTTTCAATAGAGGTTGTTCCGTATCCACCCCCCTTGGCATGCTTAAAGGCTCACAAACCTTGTGCTAGAACTAAAAAGTTGAAACCTGTAAAAAAGTCGGCCAAGAGAATAGCATACACACCTGAACCTGTGCAGTCTGACCCTGGCCCTCTATCTTCCACCACAGGTCCTCCCGTCTGGGCCACCCGTCTATTAATTGATCTCCAGACCCATTTGGAACAGCATATCAATACCCACTTTAAATCCTTGTCTACTAGGATTGATAAACTAGTTTCATTGATAAATAACAAAGGCTTAGGGAGAGTACAGCCAACTTTTTCAACGGGGAATCCCGCCACTACAGGGACTTCAGGAGTAACTAGGCCTGTTTCTAAGTGCTCAAACGAAGGTGCTAGCATCTGCCCTGATATCCCTACACACATTTTGGCCCCGCTAAACATGCTGAAACCTATCCTAGCCGCGATTGGCCCCGGTCTAACCAATTGTCCCAATTCGCCCCCAGCCGGATCTGGCCTGAATCCGTGTGGCTTAATTTCCATCCCAAAAACCACCGGAAATCAGTGCCCAGATTCGGGTAGGTACCAATACATCCCCGCCCTGAAACCTGGCATCAATGGACCTCTAAAATCTCCTCCTTGCCCCCAGTTTCCCCCAGAAGCATCTCTGTATGTGGTGGTGCTCACAGTAGTACCCCCACTGGCCAGCGAATAAGGGGAAACTTTCCCCGAGTTAAAGAATAAAATCACCTTCTGGCTAAATAGATGTAGACCTTTAATGGAAGCGGGACAGGGGGAGATTTTATTTGCGTGAATAGTCAGTTGGCTGGGGACTAGACCCAAAGGGCCCGATTCACAGAATGAACTTAAGACTCAATCCTAAACTTACTACTATTTTGGTATTCACAGAATGCACTTACTACTTTTAGCATTCACAGAATGAATTTACTACTTTTGGTATTCACAGAAGTTAGGATTTTGTCTTAAGTTTGTCTTAAGACAAACTTAAGACAGATTTAAGACAGACTTAAGACAAACTTAAGACAGACTTAAGACAAACTTAAAACAGACTTAAGACAGACTTAAGACATATTTAAGACAAAATCCTAACTTCTGTGAATACCAAAAGTAGTAAATTCATTCTGTGAATGCCAAAAGTAGTAAGTGCATTCTGTGAATACCAAAATAGTAGTAAGTTTAGGATTGAGTCTTAAGTTCATCTGTGAATCGGGCCCAAGATTTCTAGCTGAAGTGGATGGGACAGCTATCGATTTTGTAAGGGACCCCGGGGATGAAGGTGGTAACAATTCAACAGGTGAGCCTAAACCCTCTTGCGAACGTACTAGTGGAGCTCCTGCTGAAACTCTACGTGGATCTAGAGACAATCTCCTTTGGCGCTCAATCTGATGAATAAGTACAGACTCCGCTCTCAGTAGGAAGGAATCAAGTGTACCAACAACCCCCGATGCCCCCGATCCCTTC
The DNA here is from genome assembly GCF_964261635.1 of Lissotriton helveticus. Lineage (NCBI taxonomy): Eukaryota > Metazoa > Chordata > Amphibia > Caudata > Salamandridae > Lissotriton > Lissotriton helveticus. The sequence continues at coordinate 199,065,141 of NC_136057.1, read as the reverse complement.
GGGTTATTCTTACTCGTAGTTAACTTTTACCCCAGAGCTGCTTGCCAAAAAAAGTTACAGCAAATAAGCACTGAGGGCCCGATTCACAGAATGAATTTAAGACTCAATCCTAAACGTACTACTGTTTAGGTATTCACAGAATGCACTTACTACTTTTGGCATTCACAAATGGACTTACTACTTTTGGTATTCACAGAAGTTAGGATTTTGTCTTAAGTCTGTCTTAAGTCTGTCTTAAGTCTGTCTTAAGTTTGTCTTAAGACAAACTTAAGACAAAATCCTAACTTCTGTGAATACCAAAAGTAGTAAATTCATTCTGTGAATGCCAAAAGTAGTAAGTGCATTCTGTGAATACCAAAATAGCAGTAAGTTTAGGATTGAGTCTTAAGTTCATTCTGTGAATCGGGCCCAAAGACATCTCTGGTGATTGTGTAATTGTCAACTTCAGGGATCCTAGAGTAGTTGGACGCATACTGGCTAATGGTGGGCCTTCTAATGCGGGCACTATTAACATTTGCCACCTGGGGTATTTCTATTCACGAACTCTTGCACCGGGTAGGCTAGAACCAACCCATTCCCACCATGGTGGCCATGAATTCGACTATAACATCCCAGTGGGCAATAGATTTAGTGCTTTGAGCAATGTAGATTGACTACTATTATTTTCGGGGGCAGATGGATTGGTTTCGAATCGGTTTGGGAGCCATGTTGTGGAGGGTTTGAGCATAGTGGTGGGGTCCCCAGAGCAGGTTTTTAGAACTAAGGCGGGTAGCACAACTATATCCCCATCTTCTCAAAACATTGGCTTAACAGGAGGTGAAAGGGAGTTGAACACCCTCACATACAAACCACCTCCATCTTCTATTGTGTTCCAACTCACTGAGGATTCCCCAGCCCAAGTGGTGCCACGTAGACCACTTATTGGTTCTTTGACTATAGCAAGGATGGGGTCTAAGCTGCACAACCCGGAGTGGGGAGAGCTGATGGACAGTTACGACAAATGCCTGTTCCAAGAGACTTGGTTGCTGTCTGGTCCCTTTAGGGCAGGATATGCGTCTTTCCATTCACCGGCTGTGCAGGGATCAAGGGGAAGACCTTCGGGGGGGTTATGTATTTGGGTTGCTTCGCATCTAGGTTGTTCAGTTAAGACAATAGATTCTCATTGCCCGGATATTTTATGCATTGTACTTAAATTTTCGGACGGTTTATCGCTGGCAGTGATTAGTATTTATTTACGTCCCCACCCTCACCAGTTGGGCTTATCAATTCTGGATGCCCTAGAGGCTCTCCTTCCCTCCTTCCCCTCGTCGTATCATAAAATTATTGGCGCCGATCTTAATTGTCATTTTGAACTGCTCTTGGGGATCCCCTCGGTAACCTCGGACGAGGATGAAAATTGGCTGATTCCGGATTGTACTTTGTACCCGGTAAATCGCTTACTGCCCTTTGCCCTTGCGATCAACAAGCTGGTTATATCACATTCTCTTAGGGCCTGTAATGGCAGACTCCTCCCAGACGTCCCGGGTTCAAACACCTTTAATAGACCAGGGAAAAGCACGACTATAGACTATATCCTGGTAAATGTAGAATTCTGGGCCTGACTGAGAGCTTTTTCTGCCATTTCAAGGGTTGATAGTGACCATAATTTATTGTCACTAGAATTGCTAAACACCTTGGGTCACCGTAACGATCTGGGGGGAGCTGAGACTACCATTAACCCGAACCTTGTGACAGTGGCAGGTGGAAGAGGAATCAGGTGGGCGAAGGTCGCGTTAGCACCTGACAAGATAGCTGAGTTATACCGCCTCGTTGCACGCTCTCTAACAGAGGTTTCTCACCTTTTCAGTTCCAATTGCGAACTACACCATCTCCACCTTCAAGGCCTGCAGGGCATTCATAACAAGCTTCTCTCTTCCCTGGCTCTTACTACCGACTCTAAGAGGCCAAGGGTAAAAAAGTGTGATCACTGGTTTAATAAAAACTGTAGGCTGGCTAAAAATACCCTGATAAAGGAGGTAAAATCAGGGGCCCAGTCAAGCATCAGAACCGCGAGGGAAATATATAAAAGTTTGATCAAAGCGGCTAGATCTGAGTGGGAGGCCTCAAGGTGGGAAAGTATCAAAGCAACCCTGGATGCTCGAGACTACAGGTTCTTTTGGAACCTTGTTCAAGTTGGGTCGGCTGAAGGGTCGTCTGCCATTACTCCTAACCTTAGTGAAGAGGTTTGGCTAGATCATTTTAAGCCCCTCTATTCAGTCAGCATCCCCGAATCTCGAGTAGATCTTGCGGCCCACACAAGTACTCCTGAACCAGTGCCCCCGGAGGATTCAAGCCTTGTCTGCCCACCCTGTACCCTCCTTGAAGTTCAGGCGGCCCTCCGAAGTTTGACGCTGGGGAAATCACCGGGCTTAGATAGGATCCCTGGCGACCTATATCGGAGTGGACAAAAGGTTTGGGCCCCTTACATTTGGGTTTATTTTAACGCTATCCTACAGGGCCTGGAGATCCCCCCAACCTGGCTGGGAGCTGAAATCATTCCCATTCACAAAAAAGCTTCCCCTCTCGACCCGGCCAACTATCGTCCCATTAGTCTGATCGACGTCCTCCAGAAATTATTTGCCCGCTTTCTTCTAACAAGGTTGCAGAGTTGGATGGACGAACATCACATTCTAACCTCCCTCCAAGCGGGCTTTCGTGAAAAAGTTTCCACCATTGACCAACTGTTTAGATTACAGTTGGTCTATTGGAAGACTGTTTCTATTGGGGCAGGGAGCCTGTAATTGATTTTTGTGGACCTACGGTCCGCATTTGACCTGGTCCAAAGGATAAGCTCTGGGCAATACTGCTGGAGATGATGGGTGCCCCGGCCTACCTGTGCCATTTATTCAAACGTATGCACCAAGGTACATATTCAAGGGTGAGATATGGGAGGAGTGGGGAGCTGTCGCCCCGTTTCCGGTGGAGAAGGGAGTGAGGCTGGGGTGCGTCTTGGCTCCCACAAAAAAAAAAGAAAAAAGAATTTCTATGTGCGCTGCATTAAGCAGCACACATAGAAGCTAAAAAACACCATGCAAATCCGCTCAATGCAGACACCCTTGCACTATGGTGCAAGGGTGTCTATGTTGGCTCTAGGCAGCTAAATTCAGCGCCAGCACAGGGGGAAATGCAGCGCTCGACCATATTGTTGTAAATATGGTGCAGTGCCGCATTTCAGAAGTGGCGGAGTGCAGCGTTAAACCAGGAAGGCTAAGGCCACAACCCGTCACTTCTTAGTAAATATGCCACTATGTGTGCTGCAGAATGGAAAAAGGAAAAAACTGAGAAATATAAACATTTCTCCTCGTTACGCATGCTTTTGGAAGGCGTTAGTTTTGGCGTTGCCCCAGATTTACGCTGTTTTGTAAATCCAGGGTAGTGTCAAACACCATGGGTATTGTGTGGGAACACCCACAGCAACACCCTTGAAATGCCTTTTTTACACCTTACTCCATATTTACAAGGCCATGAAAAGCCACATAGTGTGAGTTTGCATGGCCTTGTAAATATGGCCAGCACACTGTGTCGGTGAAGTAAAAGTGCAGCAGGGGCGTTGTAAATATGCCCCCTGGTTCCCCAGCTCTAAGGTCAGCAGCTCTGCCATTAGACATGTGTTCCCAATTAACCGTACTCCCACTATATGTACACTGAATAATATTTTTGCACAATTTGAGAGTTGCAATTGTGAGCTAATTAAGGACTGATACTGGTCTTCAAATGAAATTGAATTTGTATATCTTGGATAGCTTTGGGACCGGTCCCAAATTCTGACAAACCTAACTAGAGGTCTAGTAGGACTCGGTGGCTTCCAAAATGCACAAAGATGCAGTGCCACAGTTGGTCACTAAAAGTTCCTGCAGGCATCTGCCAGGGATTGCACTGTATGTACACACACATCAGGGTGCAGTACCACAGGCCGTTACCCGAGGGCCCTATTACCCTCCACCAGGCTGGCAGCACACTGTATAAACATTCGGGTGCGGTACCACAGGTCACCTCTAACCAAGCCAACCAAGAAAAACACTGGGGCTTATTTACAAACCCCTTGCGCCACTTTTGCGTCACTTTTAACATGGGAAAAGTGACGCAAAAATGGTGCAAGAGGCTTGTAAATAAGCCCCACTGCCTTTATCCCGAGGGGCTTATTTACAAGCCCCTTGCGCTGCTAATGCGTCACTTTTTCCCATAATAAAAGTAACGTACTGTCAGAGCAAGTGGTTTGTAAATAAGCCATGGAGGGCCCGATTCACAGAACTAACTTAAGACAAAATCCTAAACTTACTACTTTTGGTATTCACAGAAGTTAGGATTTTGTCTTAAGTTTGTCTTAAGACAGACTTAAGACAGACTTAAGACAAAATACTAACTTAAGTCTGTCTTAAGTCTGTCTTAAGTCTGTCTTAAGACAAACTTAAGACAAAATCCTAACTTCTGTGAATACCAAAAGTAGTAAGTTTAGGATTTTTTCTTACGTTAGTTCTGTGAATCGAGCCCGGAGAGTCTAGTACCCCAGGAGGTCACTAGGGGTCTCTAATGGCATCCGCCAGGCTTCACACTGTATATACACCAGGGTGCAGTACTACAGGTCCTCACTTGGGGTCCCTAATCAAGTCAGCCAGGCACCAACTGTATATGCACAGGGGTGCAGTACCACATGTGGCCACTATGAGTCCTTAATGGATAAGTTTCACACTGTAAATACACGAGGGTACAGTACCGCATGCTATCACCGAGGGTCCTTAATCAAGTCCGCCAGGCACCACGCTGTATACACACAGGGTCGGATTGGAAAAGTGGGATCTCGGGCAATGGCCGAGGGGGCGGTATCCCAGTTCCAGCTGCAGGCTGCTTTTTTGGGCAGGCTGGGCGGCTGATTTGGGTAGTGTCTGTGTTCGGATGCCGCCAGTGGCCCAGTGGGTGCCCAAGTGGCCTTTCTGGAGACAGATGGGCGTCCATTACCTCCCTTTTATCAAGGAGTAGGGCCGGGCCATTAATGTATGCACAGTGAGAAGGGGAAATGGGGCCTGAGCAGAAGTGGCCTCACTTGTTTTCAGGTATGTTTCACCAGGGTGAACTAATCCGTGCATGTATAGAAATTTAAGTACAGTTATAAAAAAAAACATGCCTCTTCCTTAAAAATAAAAAAATTTAAAATTAAAATAAAAATGAAAAATAATGTACGGAAAGGCAACATACAAATGTGGGCCACTTTTTATTTTAGTGTGCCCAGGCCGATTTTGAATCCCAATCCAGCCTTGTACATACACCAGGTAGACAGTGCCAGAGGTACAAGGAGACAGTAGTACCGGAGTACCCAAACCATGTGACAAAACATGGCAGTTTTGGTATTTAATCATTTTTTCCCATTTTCTGCTCTTCTTCTAAGATGGTGACACCGGGAGGTGTACCAGGAGATCCGTGATCAACCGATCTTCCTAGGGGCAGGTACGGAGCGTAGGACGCAGAGGATGTTCATCCATGCCGAATCCGATGCCAGAAGCCTTACTTGAGCCAAAAATTTAAACGTACAAGGTCCGAGGCCGGAGGCATAAAGATGGCGGCCATGGGGAACTACTGAAAGCTAGAGTACTGAGTGGGCCCGAGTGCAGTGTGATGTATCTTGTGTCCAAGGTACGAGCAGTGCTGTGACCCCGCAAGACACAACAGAGGCTGCCGACTGCAATGAGAGCGAAACGAGGACGACTGCTCCTGCGGTGAGAATCACCTGAAACGTTTTCAGCGCCCTGCTGTCGAAGGAGCTTGGAGGTGAGGTGCCTCTGACCTGGAAGGCGCCGGACCCGGTGAAGCCTGGAGTGCTCCAGTTTTTTCTGCTCCGGTAAGCCCCTGGAGCCAGTGCCTGAGCGTGACTGTGGGGGAGGGTGAGAGGACCCCTCGGTCGGGATCGGGTGCAGATCTGGATCCGCTGTGTCTGCTTAACAGGGTCCCAATTGGAGGCTGCTTCCCCTGAACGTTCTACTGGTGCCTAGAGTCTTGCCCTTACCGGGAGGTCCGATCCACTGTGAGGATCAGTGTGCTACCAAGGGAACTGCTTTGGCCTATTTTGAGGGGTCGGCTGTGTACTTTGGGAAGATTCAGCGCTCTATTGTCCCTGCAGACAATGTGTTCACAGAGCCGGTGATTGGGGGGTTTAAACTGAATTACTGTGGATTACTCGCTTACTATCTGGTGTGCCCTCTGTGTTGCTTCCACTCCCCAACCATCCATTTTTTTTTGTTGAATTTTTTTTATTGAAGTCTTGGAAGCAAAGCCGAAACATACAATGACATATCAAATACTAACCAAAATATACACATACCCCCCAAATTCAGGAGCCACACATATGACCATCTCATAAATGTTAAACATAGAAAAAGAAAACCAACATAATCAATTGAAATCAATTAAAATCAAAATAAGAACCCCAGATTTTCTCAAATTTCCGAATCGCCCCAACTCTTTGAGCATACAATTGCTCGCTGTTTCTGACCTTTTGCATTTTATAACGCCATTCATGTACGTTAGGGCAATATTGCAAACACCAATTTTGAAGAATTAACGATCTCGCTACAGCCATAGCAATGTATATTAGTTTGACTAGTTGCCCTTCTAACATCAATTCAGGATCGAATCCATACAAAATCAATTTATGATTAACCGATGTTGAGATTTTACACTGGTTTTGCATAAATGCAAATATTTCGTCCCAGAAAGGTACAATTTTAGGGCATTGAGCAACAACATGAGACCAATTAGCAGGATTATAATGCAGACACCTATAACAGTTGGAAGAGCAATTAGGATACATTTTACTAACCATTGCCGGAGTGTAATACAGAAGCCATTTACTAAAAAACAGCATTCTGCACCAATTGGCACCTCTTAATACAGAAAAATTCAGCACATTGATTCTCTTCCATACCGCAGGAGTTAATACCAAATTTTCCTGCCCTAGCCACTTATTACTTGCTTTAAGACATAAGTCCGGATCCCTATTCGTGGTTAAGCGACGTTTCCACTCCCCCGGTTTTCTTTCTTGTATTAAAAAAAATAATTCATTAAATAACGGAACAGGGAAAAAAGAAGTGAGGGATCTAATTGGAGCAACACTCCATAAATCAGCTTATACGATCCCATCAATAAGAAATTTCTTTGAACCCGGGATGTCATATCTGACATCCTAATCCAAGCGTCATCTTCCATATAATCGCTTAACTTCATAAACCCTATCTTCTGCCATTTTTCTAGCAGATCCATGCTAATATCCACTCCGAAAAATGAAAAGACAGAGCTGAGGGACGAAGATGTATTTAGAAATGGAAGGAGGTACCTCTTTAGGAGTGCTGTACGTCTCTTAAAAAACCAGTGCAGCACCTTATACCTGACTGTTTTTGGTGATTTAAATAATTGAAGCGGGGAGGGAATCTGAGTTTCTTTACAGATCAAATCAAAGAAAAAATTTATAAAAAGTTGCTGATTGTTATCCTTAAATCTGGTCATAAATTGATCCAAATATGCATTATAATAATCTTTGAGATTGGGAAGAGCTAACCCTCCTTGTTCCTTATCTTCGAATAAAGTATTCAGAGCAATTGGAGGCGTCTTTTTTGCCCAGATAAAAGAGGAAAACATAGATTCAGCCTTGGAAAAAAAAGATCCAGGCAAAGCACAAGATATAGTTGAAAATAAATAATTGAATAAAGGAAGGACCGACATCTTAATTAATGCGACACGACCCATAATAGTTAATGGTAAAAAATTCCATCTTTCAAATATTGCTCGCACCTTCTGCAGCATTGGTACAAAATTCAGACTATAAAGATCAGCAACTGAGGAAGAAAACAAAACCCCCAAATATCTTTTCGGTTTATTATCAATGCATGAGCTTAAATCGGGATGAATTACAGGGTTGATGCCCCCGCAAACTAGGATTTCGTTTTTTTTTTATTTATCCGATAGCCCCCCAAGGCCTCAAACTCTTCAAATATTTGGAGTGCATAAGATTGACATTGCATTTCGGGCTTAATTAACAAAATTATATCGTCTGCGTAGAGTTTAATTTTAGGCATCAAATTAATAGGGGGGAATAAGAGAGGAGCTTTCCTAATTGCAGTTGCTAAAGGTTCGATGAAGAAAGCAAATAATATCGGAGAAAGTGGACAGCCTTGTCTAGTACCGCGTTTAACCGATACTAGTCCCACCGACTCAGCATTAATAATAATATTGGCCCGAGCCCCTGAGTAAAGACTCCGAATCAAATTAATAATTACTTCTGGGATGCCAAAATGCTGTAAAATAATAAAAAGTGTCTCCCAAACCACCAGATCAAAAGCTTTTTCGGCATCAAATAATAAGATTAAAGCAGGGACCTTGCGTGATTCAAAAAAATCCAAAGCCTCTGTTAAAAAGTGAGTGTTAGTCAACAGTTGCCTGCCGGCAACGAAACCATTCTGGTCTGCGTGGATCAAATCTGAAGAAAAAGAATTAAAACGTGTAGATAATAATTTAGTGGTGATTTTGTAATCTGTATTCAGTAACGTGATGGGTCTGTAAGAGTTCGGATCCTTGGGGGGTTTACCCTTTTTAAGAAAACTTACTACCGTTCCTTCCCTAAAAGAATCCGGAACGGATCCGCCAGACAGCATAAAGTTTAATAATTGGACAAAAAAATCTGCGAAGGAACTAAAAAATACTTTAAAAAACTCTGAAGGAAACCCATCAGGGCCAGCAGCTTTCCCTAGTGGGAGATGTTGGACTACTTTCTCTACTTCCTCTCTAGTAAATAGGGTGGCCATACTAACTTGATCTATAAGAGAAAGAGTGGGAAGAGAGTACTTTTCCAGATAATTCAATAATTTTTGATGATCTATCATTGATTGAGTATTATAGATCCTCTTATAATGTGCTACCATTATTTCTCCAATTTCAGCTGGGACCGATGTATCTCTAAAAGTATCTGGAGAGTGTAAAGAATGTATGAGATTAGACGAGGCTTGCTCTCTGGCCTGCCACGCCAGGAGTTTGCCAGTAAAATTACTCTCTTCATAAATTTTTTGTGAGCTCTTACGAAAGATCTCATCACTCTGAGTATAGAGCTCCTGAGAGAGCTCTCTTTTGGCCGCATTTAATTGATCTTGAACCGATCTAGCTGAATTTTGTTGCCTGAGTACAGTCAGAGCCTGAATCTTTTGATGGAGGGATTTATTCTTATTCTTAATTACAGAGAGATCGGCCGCATCTCTGCCAATCACCAGGCCCCGAATGTAGGCCTTAAGGGAGTCCCACACATAGTTAAGGGGGGCAATTCCCATATTCCGAGAGAGAAAGTCTAATATCTCAGTTTTAATAGCCGCCACCCAAATGTCATCAGTTAAATATTTTTTATTAAAGACCCAACGTTTGGCGGCTCTTACCCTATCCACCAATCCCACTTCCATAATAATCATTGCATGATCCGAAAACCCGTTATGGATCAACGTCTGTTTAGAAAAAATGATTTGACGTGACATTAAAAAAAAATCAATTCGAGAGGAGGATTTAAATCTGCCGGATCAACAAGTATATTCTCTTTTGTTCGGATTTTGATTGCGCCAAGGATCCCACAGGTTAAATAACGACATATTATTCCTAATAGACCTAAGGGATTTAGGCTTAAATTGAGTCTTTGACTTGCTGGATGAATCCAGCTCTCTGTTCATCGTAATACTAAAATCCCCACCAATAATGATCTCGCCCTTGGCCATCAACAAAGAATGAAAAAGCTCCTCATATATATCTCTGGTCTATCCTCTGTTGGAGCATAAAAACTGACTAACGTAACAGGATTAATTCTATTTGGAATCATACAGGTGGCCCAGCACCAACGGCCCGACCCCCCTTGCTCCACCTGACTGATCTGGACCTCTAATATTTTACTAACAAATAACGCCACTCCCCTCTGTGACTCTGAACATGAAGAGAATACTCTACAGAAAGCCCAACTTGTGAACATAGAGAATTCCTCAATTTTATTTATTTATTTATTTATTTAGCGATTTATAGAGCGCCTGGTGACCCGGAGGCATCCCCGCGCTGTAGCATTTGTGGAGGCCAGAGGGGAGAGGGGACTTTATTTTGGGAACAGCAGCGTTTTCAATTTTTTCCGGAAAAGGAGATGGCTGGGTTCCTGCCTCAGGGGGCGAGGAAGTGAGTTCCATCCTGAGGATGCTTTTACAATTTTACAATTTTGGACCTAGATATATGGGTCTCCTGTAATAGAATCACATCAGGTTGTTGCGTTTTGGCCCATAGTTCTATTGCTCTCATTTTTTTCCTATTGTTTAAGCCATTTACGTTAAAGGAAATAATTTTCACCCCCATGATAGAAAATCAACACAGAAATCAACCCACTCCCATGCTCCAAAGCAGGTAATAGACCATTTAGATACCCCACACTGCAACAAATACACCAATCTAGTATTCATAACATTCTTAGCCTTCCAACTATACACAAGTAAATTATATACAAACATCCAAGACTTCATTTTTTGACTTCGTGCCCCCTGCCGCCCTCCCCTGCCCCCCTCAGCCCCTCTAATCCCCCCTTCCTTTATGGCCCTCCCCTCACGCCGGCCATGCGGGACCACCCCTACCCTTAAGGTGCCTTGAATTAGCACCCCTTAACCTTTCTATAAGTCCAGTCCTGACCTCTCCCCCCTCTCCCAAAAGGAAAAATAAAAAACAAAAAAAAGAACATATCCTGCCATCCGTCAAATTTCAATAGTACATGGGACAGAAAGAAATTAAAGAAGAAAGAAACGCGCCCAACACCAGAATTCAAAAGACAGTCTCACGGCCATATTTCATTGATCCTGAGAGATCAAACTTAACAGCTCCTGTGCTTCATCGATATCCGTAAATAAATGAAATTTGGCCTTTACCAAAAGTTTCAATTTTTATTGCTGAGCAATCATTGCTTGTGCTCCCCTGTCTTTAAACAGTTGCAACATTTTTACAAATTCCTTCCTCCTCCTAGCCGCAGCGGCAGACATATCCGAAAAGATCCGGCATTTAGTGGAAGGGTTAACAGAAAATTGCCTCTGCTTAAAAGCTTTCGAGAGGATAGTTTCTTTCACACGGATATCTGCAAAATTAACAAGAATGGTCCGAGGTAGAGAGGAGTTGGGAAATGGCTGCGCAGGGACACGATGGGCACGTGTAATCGTTAAGTCTCCTTTGAATTCTGGAATGACCTCCTGGAGAAGAAAGGAGGTGAGCCACTGTTTCATGTCAGAGCCCTCGATTTTCTCGGGAACTCCCACGATTCTGAGGTTCGACCTCCTATTATAGTTTTCCATTTCATCTAATTTTAGCTCAAGTGACTTAGAGGTTTTAGTAAGGGATGTAACCTCTTTTTTAACTTCACTCATATGATCCTCTAGGCCCGAAATCCTAGTCTCCGCTTCTTGTAACCGAACAGGAAAAGAGGAGATCGATTCTTCAATTTTGTCTAGCCTTTCATTAATAAGGGCCAGATCAGACCATTGAGACTGCTTCATCTCCCTCACCTCGCCTAGTATCATGTTAAGCATGTCTTTAACCGAGATCTGGAATTCTCCTGTGGTCTCAGTCTCCATTCCTAAAATCGGACTTTGCACTCCAGGGGGAGAAGAGATTATGAGATCCATCTGGGGTGAGACTTCGTCTTGTATAAGATTACTTTCTTGCGAGCCCGTTAAGTCCAGAGAGGAGAGAGTTTTGACCCCATTTATAATGGTGGGTAGACTGAAACCACCCCCCTCTTCCACCATACCTTCTGGTAGGCCCATAGGACTTGAGCTTAAACCCACCGATGGAAGAGGAGCGGGCATTGAATTATCAGTTTTTTTCTCAAATAATGGGACATTTTTAGAGACTTTAGGGGCCGCCCCTGACACCCCGCCTTTGGAGGCCCCAGGCTGCGAACGATTATCCAGTGCCTCACTCATCTCACTCCCATTTACAGCGTGTGCTAAATCATTTTGCTCTTGAGTCGGATTTTTCAACGGCGTCAGTCGAGATGGGTTAGGAAAAACCAAATCCGTCGTCTCCTCCTCCTCGTCACCCGAGGTTCCAGAGATATCAACCAGCGAATCTTCTTTCCCAGAGCCTGTATCAGCATTTTTTTGAGCGGCGGCCTCGTCCTTAAGTTGCTGGCATCTGATTCGCGCTTTGGCGCGGGCATTTAATTGTTTGCCCATCCCACCAAGAAACCAATAAGTTTTCTCCAACACTACCCTGCAAAGCCAACCGAAGTATTGGATACCTCCCGAAATTATTTGAATGGGAAACAAAAGCCAAGGGTTTTTAACCAGATAACCTCAGATGTCTTTCTGTCCTTCCTGCTTCTTAGAGCATGCAAAGCCCCCAAACTGCAGCCGCTGCAAACTTATCCGCAGCCTCAGCGGCAGAGAGAGTCTTTATAAAGCAAGCAGAGTCCCAGCGGGCAGTGCTAAGCAAAAGAACCACCAGACAGCACAATCTTCTGCCCGCTCATATATCACAAGCCCAAAAGTTAGTAAGTATCCAGCCGATCGTTACTTTGTATCCTCCATCAGCGCAATCGTAGGAGATGAGACGCCGCTCACCTCATGCTTTTTACTGCTCCTTATAGTTTTTTTCAGGAAGATCTTTACACATTCAGCTCAATCCAAGCTCTGCTCTGCGCTGAAACTTCGTTAAAATATGGCCATTCCTCAGGGAGCTGCTTCACGTGAAAACGCCAGCAGAGACGCCTCGCTGCATCGCCATTGACCGCGAGGTGAGGGAGGAGTCAGGAACAGGAACTCCGGCTACGAGGAGGCGTGGAACTCCAGCGTAGCGGCAACTCATCAATTTGGAATTGTTGACCAACTCCCCAACCATCCATGTTATTTCCCCCCACCCAGGCTCCCCAGGCCCAGAACCTGGATGCCTGACCCTAAGATGGAGGCCCTTGCCACCAGGCAGTGCATAGAACAGAAAGAGGAATGCTCTTTCAAATCTTTGATGGCCATCTTGAATTGGGCAACCCCTTTTGGTGTTTCCTCTTCCTCTATTAGAAACAGAAGAGGTATGCACACATGATTCAATGCTGCTTCTCCCCTGTACCTTTCTGTTGGTTCTTCCTCTTCCTCTTGACTCTGGGCAATAGCTCGCTTAATCTTCCCGACGGCCCCCAGCGCCTAGAGACCCTTACGGGTGATTGTGCGCTTTACAAATGTGGACTTTACTTTACTTTACTTTACTCTATTAGAAACAGACGAAGTATGCACACATGATTTAATACTGTTTCTCCTTTGTGCATTTCTACCTTTTTCTAGCCTTGTCAGGTATCTACCTTTGGTCCTGATTAACCCTGGGCATAATACTAAGCATGCAAAGTTTATGTTAATTCCACTTGCAGTAGTACAGTACAGATACAGTGCTTATTCATGTGTAGCTACTAAATCAAAAATATCCTTAGATACTTGGAAAAAGCAAATTTACATGTTTGAAATCATATAACCAATTCACAAAAGTGAACTTATACACTAAAAACATTAGGCAATGAGAGACCTGATGATCCCCCCCCCCAACCTAGGGGGAGGACCCAGCAGATGCCTTGAACACAAAGAGCATAAACAAAAGGACATTTTGTTGGACTTCAGTGGTGGTCCCATCCTCTTAGGACCACCCCAAGCACAGCTATTGGCAAAAAATCAATCCCAACCAAAGGCCCTGCAAAGCATTAAAGGACGAGATTAGCAGTGGGCAGTGAATATTATAGTATCCAGTATCAAAATAATTCTACAAAGAGCTGCAGTTCACCTAGTCGTTACTAGATGTCCCTCACGAGTCAAATGCAATGCATTGAAATTATTCTTACGCTAGCAGCCTGTCCCGACCTTGTCCGGGTGCAACAGGCTTCCCCGACCCCCGCCCGCCCCGACATTGTGCAGCAGCCTGGGCCCCCGCCCGGCCTGTCCCCCGCCTGCCCCGACCCCCGCCTGCCCCGGCCCCCGCCAGCCCCTACATGGGACCCCTTACCTGAGCCGCCGCTCCTCCCGCCTGTCCGCTGCTCGCACTGCCGCTGCCCTGTCCGCTGCTTCTCACGTCACCGCTCCTCGCCCGCGCCATGTCCGCCGCTCCTCTTCGCACTCCTGGACGCCGCTCCTCCCCGCGCTCCTGACGTGAGCACGCACGTCGCGGCCGGCGCTACTTCGGAGGGACTACGTTTTTTTTACTTTAAATTTTTTAAATAACGTTTTTTTTTTATTTATATAGTCTATAACCATCTACACACCCTGACGATTCCAACGGTGTATCGGGTGTGTGGATTGGTGCTGTGGTTCCCGAGTTTACCCACCTCAAATGCTGAAAGTTCTTCCTTTATTATAGTAGTATAGTATAGATCAAGCTGCAGTTCCACTAGTCGTTACTAAATGTCCCCCACGAGTCAAATGCAAAACCATTGAAACCCTTTCATCAAGCATTTGCATTTGACTCATGAGGGACATCTAGTAACCACCAGTTGAACTGCAGCTCTTTGTAGAAATATTTTGATATTGGATATTATATAATATTTACTGCCCACTGCTAATCTCATCCCATAATGCTTTGCAGGGCCTGTGGTTGCGAATGTTTTTTTGCCAATAAATGCATTTTTGGTGGTCCTAAGAGGATGGGACCACCACCAAATTGTTTAATAAGATGTGCTTTTTCGTTTTCAAGGCATCTGTATGGTACTCCACCTAGGTTAGGGAGGATCCCAAAATCATCACCTCTCTCACTGCTTGATAATTGTTCTGTAACACTATAGTGTAAGTACAATATGCATTTTAGCATTCAAAGTTAGGATACTTGTGTCATAACTGGTACTGTGCAGGATGCTACTTGCAATTATATTGCATTTTATTCACAGTGCAAACAACTACATTTTATTACAATGACACTGTCATGATCCAAGCTTCTGAGTATTTTCTCACTCTTTCAGATCCAAGCTTCTAACTTGTTTCTCTCTCTCACTCTTTCACCACATCTGCCATTCTCTTCATCCCACCTGTGACTACTATCTCTCTAAATTCTTCCTCTAGCTTATCTACTTTCTCCCCCCCTTGACACCCACACATTCCTTCAGCTGGGAGTCAAAGGTCGACCCCTTCTCCCCTCCTTCTCTCATTCCCTCCCCTCCCATTCTGCCACCTTCGCAACCGGACCTTCCCCTTACCTCATCTGCTTTATACCCCATTTCACCTCTACATCCTGCATCTCCCCATTATCCCACTGCCTTCTCCCGCCCTAACTCCCCTATTCCTACCCATTTCCCCCATTTAATCCACCTTTCTTACAATCTGAACTACCGATCAACTCGCCTTAGCCTCCCCCTCTCTTCCCCCTTCTCCTCACCCCTTTCCGCTCTTCCCCTTTCCTCGTACCCTCAATTCTGTCCTTACACCTCCCATCTCTCTACAACCTTCTCTCCCCCCTTCCATGCCTCACAACCCTGCCTCCCCTATTTGTAATTCCATCATCTTCCCTCTCACTGATCTTACACCACCCATCTCTCCACAATTTACATTCCCCCCTATGCTTCACAACCCTGTTTCCCCTCTGGGTAATTCCTCCCTCTTCCCTCCCTTTGACTGCACAGTCCTTCACTCTTCCCACAACTTTCATTTTGCTCAACCCCCCCCCCCACTCTGCCTGCTGCCTTTACCCCTACATTCACCTTTCATTACCCTTGGTACCTGGCCTGCACCCTCTCTCTTCTCCCCACTCCTGTGGCCTCCCTTTGACCTCCCTCTATCCCATGCCTCTTCTCCTCTCATATCACCGTATCTATGGCCTTTCCATAACCCCACTCCTCCCTCCCTCCTCCTCCAGCCATCCATTTCTACTTCTCAACTTTCTCCTCCTATGTATGATCTCTATTCTTCACCTCTGATCAACACCAGTAAAAATATCACAGTAACTCCATCCACTCCTTTCTATCACCTTCTTTTCCCCCCTCAGACCTTTGCATCACACGTCTCTCCCCAGTTCCCCACAGCCCACTGTCCTCCTTCGCCTACTTCACTTCCTCTCCCACCTTCGACACTCGCACCCCAACACTCTCCCCGGTCCCCCACTTCCTCCTGTCCTCCTTCACCTAGGCCACCCTCTCCCTAAACCATTGAGCCACCCTTCACTCTGTGCTCAGCACACCTCTCTCTGGAAACTAAACTTGATTCTCTCATCTCTTCCATTTCCCAGCTTGAAGGGTCCATTTCACTCTTATGTGCTAAGATATCCCCCACCCCGAATAACCTCCCGAGGAGTTCCTTGCTCCCGCGCCCCAATAAAGCCAACCACAATCTGTCCTCCACAGACATCACCAACTTACTGGCTACCTACAAGACCATCAATGTCATTTCCCCTCCACTCGCTTCTCCTAACAACTCTACTCAATTTGCCATTCAGACCATCTCTTTCGTCAGAACTTACCAGCCTCCCCCTAAAGGGGCATCCTCATTCAAGAATCTAATCCTTATCCCCCTCATCATTCCAGACACTCACATCACCAAAACAGTTGCGTCAGAGCTACACTGTATGCTCCATAACTGCAGATCTGCAACCAAACACAAACTGGAAATCTCTGACACTATCACTCATCACAATCTCGACATGCTCTTTCTCACTGAGAGCTGGTTTAATGACTCCTCTCACACTTCATTTGATCTTTTGATACCTACTGACTACTCTATCCTCAGAAACGACAGAACAGACAAGATCGGGGGGGGTGTAACGATTATCTTCAGAAACTACCTCCGAATCAAAGCCTTTCCCACCATTCTCTTTCGTACTTTTGAATGCCTTTCCCTAGAACTCCAAGTTCTAGGTTCACCCTTCAGGTTCCATGCCATCTACTACCTGCCTGGTAATTGCTCTTCCTTCATGGAGGAACTCATCAACGTTATTAGTGACCAATATTCACAAAGCGACAAGCAGGTCATCCTAGGTGATTTCAATCTCCACTGGTGCTCCGTGGAAGAGTCGGCTGCCAACAAGCTTGCAACCTTTCTCTCAGCTAACGATCTTGCCCAACACTGCTCGGAATTTACACATGCCAAGGGCTCAATTCTGGACCTTGTTATATACAAATCAGACCAGATTACCACTGCTCCACCCATCCGTGTTGATGTGTCTGACCATTTCCTCATTCCCTTCTGTTTTCACCTCTCACACACTTTAACTCTCGGCCAACCTAAAAGAGTCTCTTCGTGGTTCCGCAACACAAAAAACATTGATCTTGGGACTCTATGTGATTCTGCTATGCATTCACTTCCTAGTTAGACCACAATACGGATGTCAACGATCTCACTCCCCATTGCAACTCAATCCTTGCAGCCGAAATTGACAAGGTTGCTCCACTCCAAAGCAAAAGGAAAAGACCCACCACATCAGCTCCTTGGTTCAATAATGCTCTCTATGATGAAAGGAAAAACCTTAGAATCTTGGAGAAGCACTGGAGGCAATCTCCATTCACCTCCAACCTCTCTCTTTTACATTCAGCAAGATCCAAATACCACAAGAACATCTTCCAGGAAAAAACATCACATTTCAGATCCCTCCTCGATTCAGCTAAAAACAGACCCAAAAAACTTTTCGACCTCATCAAAAACCCACATTTTTCTCCCCAAACCATCAAGTCTGGGGATGCTTCAAAGAGAGCAACTGAGTTCGCTATTTTCTTCGTTCAAAAGCTAAAATCTCCGGTGGAGCAGGTCACCCACCCCACCCCCATTGAGGAGCGAAAATCCTTAGTCACTTGGCAGAACTTTACCGCCATATCGGAGGATGATCTCCTCAAATGCATCCGCGAAACCAAACCCTCCAACCATTCTTCTGACCCCATACCCAGTGGCATCGCCATTGATTTCTATACTAACACTCTCTCCTACTGGACCAGGCTAATCAATCTCTTCCTCAGTCAAGGATCCCTCCTAGTTGTCCTCAATACAGGACAGGTTACCCCCCTTCTAAAAAAAATCCTCTGCAGATGCAAATGACCTCAATAACTTCCTCCCAACACACTATGGACAATAATCTCCTCGACATGTTCCAGTCGGGCTTTATTCAAAATTGCAGTACTGAAACAGCCCTGCTGCGAGTGATCGATGATGCGCTGCACATTCTTGATTCGGGGGAATAGTGCCTTCTGATTCTTCTTGACCTCTCTGCAGCTTTTGACACTGTTAATCACAACACCCTCCTTAACATTCTTCAACAGAGAATGGGCGTGGAAGGCACAGTACTCAAATGTTTTGCCTCTCTCCTCTTGGACAGATCTCAAATGATCAAGATTGCGAACAGTCTCTCGTCTCCACTGGTGGTTGATCAAGGCGTCCCTCAAGTTTCTATTCTTGCTCCCACTCTTTTTAATCTCTATCTGGAACCATTAGGGAACCTCCTAAGCAAATCTGGAATCCTCTACCATCTATATGCGGATGACACCTGTTAGAAATGGCGATTTCTGGTTGCCATCGTCGGGGTCCGGTTTAGAGGAATCTTGCAGGTTGACAAGCGGGTTGTGAGCGCTGAGGGCGATGTGCCAAGCGCGCTCCAATCCTCCTCCCGAGACCCATGGTGCTAGTAGCGCCCTGTTTTAAAAGTGCTGATACACCCCTGAAATTGGGTTTTTTTTGGAATGAGCAATTTGCTCTTCTAATTTTTAAGCACTTTTTTCACTTTTCCTTTTTCACCTACACGTCCCCAGGTCAGGGTGGACTATTAGAGTGTCCATACCGCCGGGGTATAGTCCTGAAGAATGCCATGGTGAATATATACCACAAGTAAGGCAGAAACATGTTGACTGATTAATTTTAAAACTCGTGGTATTTAGCTGAATTTAATCAAAATCCTAAAAACCTTGGCCCTTAAATTCAGACACATATACCACTTACACGTGTCTTAGGGATCACTCATTAAAAGTTTTTTTGATACCCTTAGTCACTTTTAATTTTACAATTCCCACAACACGTCCTCCCCACACGACCAGCTCCGCAGTCTTTCTGGCGTTGCAGCACACCGAAGAGACACTCGGTCTCTTCGGTGGGGCCCGATGATGAAGCATGACACTGACCAGGTCGGTGTGTGAGGGCTTTCCTACTCAAATAGAGTGACTGTGATCAAAATTACCCACTTATCTCTTTGCTCAAATATCTGGTAGCTTTGTGCGTGACCGGACCTCTCTTCTTTTGTTGTTTGATACTTAACTGGGGTGTAAGAGAGTGTCTCTGATTCTCCCTACCTCTCTCGTTGTTGATATATGGCTAAGGCTTGCGCCAAAGCCAGGCAGAAACCACCATTCTACGTCAGGGCAAGGAAGTCACCCCCCCAGATAACCCCTGCTCACCCCCTTGGTAGCTTGGCACGAGCAGTTAGGCTTATCTCAGAGGCGATGTGTAAAGTGTTTGCGCGCGTCCCCTGCAACAATACCCAAGGCCCACCACAAAGGAAACTCCACACAAGGTGATATATAAAAATTGCCTTTGTATTATACCAAACACATTAGATAATAAACTGGCAGAATTTGCAGGGGATTATGTACACGTGACAGGGCCACATGGACCACTGTCAGGAATAAGCACTTTTAGAACTAGCACTTGTTAGAATTAGCACTTGGTAGGAATAATGCTTAGCACATAGCACATATAATAACTGTAGCACCAAATAACAAATGTAGCACACAACCAGTAACCACTGGTAAAAGGTAAGTACCACCTATGCAATCCTAAACACCGTAGGCAAATATCACGCAGGGAATCATAAACTCCCTAGCACAACCTATATTAGGAAAAACAACCTCCTAAGCATGAAAAACACATTCAGAGGTATAGGCCAGAAGTTTTACACATGATGCATGAAGACACATTCAGAGGTATAGGCCAGACTTTTTACACATGATGCATGAAAACACATTCAGAGGTATAGCCCTAAACGGAGCAGCTGCCCACTAAGTGCTGGGCAGCTGGGGATAGGAATGTGGCCCGGGGTCTCAGTAGGCCCGTGAATAAATTGTGCCACGTTGTAGCCCTCTGGCTCGAGAAACAAGATGCCCCCTGGAGCCTCGTGGGCTCAAAAGAACTGTGTGCCTTGGAGCCTCGTGGGCTCTGAAGACACCAGTGGGGCCTCAGGAGCCTCGTGGCTCGAAAGAAAATGCTGCCCACTGTGGGGGGAGCTGCCCGCTGCCAGCCGGGGCCGCCCTACCTCCCGAAATGCCCCCCAAATATGTGGGTGTAGGTAGGAGCCTCTCGTGGGCTCGAAATACAATGATGCCCCCGGGAGACTTGTCGTTTCTGAACCAACTGTGCCCCAAAAATGGTGCAGTTGCCCACTGTCACGCGGGGCAACTGTAGAGTGGTTCTGCAAAGGGGGTGAACAACATGGGCTCTCCTGGTGCCAATCGCGGCGCTGATCAGGCTTAGGGGCAGCTCCCTCCCTCCCCACTCACGGGGAGTACTGTAGGCTTCTGACGCCCTCTCCTCCGGTCACAGGACTCCGTAACCCACGGTCTTCACTCTTCGCTGGTGGACTGTGCGGGCTGGTGCGGCGGGGGAAGGCACAAACAGCGTGCCTCGGACCCCCTCCGCCTTACTTCTGAGATCGCTTGCGACTCCGGCGGGGCTCTCCTCCGCGCATGGGAACCCCGCTGCTGGACAGGCTGCTTTCTGACCCGGCGAGTACGCCCCAGTCAGGGGTGAACTCCCGCCTGGGTCTTGGGGTACGCGGCCTCCGGGAACGCAGGCACAGCTCCGCCTGTGCTCCAACAGACGCTCCTCTTCTGGGTCGGTCCTAAGCCCCGCCCGCAATCCAGGCTGTAAGGCACAACTTCTGGGTCACAGCGGTAAGCTTTCACCTTACGGAAGCGCGGGGTGGCCGCCCGTCAGTTTCCACAACACAGCACCACGTTCCTAGCGGGGTGGGCACCCACTAGGGGTTACTACCGGGTAGGCTTCCACTAAATTGACTGATAAAGCAGGGTGGGCTCCTGCTAAAGTGAAAAGAAAGTGCTCCCAAGCGCTAGGGGGACAAATCCAGCGCTCCCAGGCACTGCAGGGATCAAGAAATAAAAGTAAAACGCTCCCAAGCGCTAATGTCCCCAAAGTCCAGCAAAAGTCTTTTTAGGACGCGGCGATTTGGGCCGTTAGACACGCGCTTAGCGCTCTGATCTTAACTTGTGATTAAAGGAATTTCTTATTTTTATATTGTGCAATTGTGATTTGGCTACTGCTCTTAAACTTACCTGGCAAACTTGATTTCTGATTGCTCCTGACCCCGTTCCACCGCGGCAAAGTGCCGATTGAGCGGAGGGTCGCATAGTGAGCAACACTACTTCCGGCCTGAGCCCTCACTTCCGGGGGTTAGCGGTCTATCCTCCTCCCCTCCTGGGCTATTTAATATGGTGATCAGAAGAAAGCGCAGCGGGCGCGCTGAAGGCACGCCAAAGGCGAGCCTGTCTGCGCCCGTCCACAACAGGCCGGGACCAGGGCCCAATTATAATGCCCAATCGATCATCTATTCCTCCTCTGATCTCCATAAACTACAACATGCTGGGCCTATCAACCCCCAAGCCAGGACGGCAGCCTCTAACTCTGACCCTCACATGTTGCAGGTTCCTCCCTCGTCCGTTGGGATCTCCTACTCTCCCCCTAGCTCCATACCTTTAGTTTCAGTCCCTTTTGCCATTACTTATCTTAACACTCGCTCGATGGTGAAACACCAACTTGAGATCTTCCAACTCCTCGATACCAATAATATTGATATTCTCCTCCTGTCGGAAACTTGGCTGACGGATGACTCCGCCCCTGACATCCTAGCTGCGGTACCTGCTGGGTACTACATACTTCAGTCCAACAGACCACAGGGTAAAACGGGTGGTGGAGTGGCAGCTATCATTCATCAAAAGCACAAGTTTACCATCTTAGAAAGGGTCAGCCTCCCTCGAGTTGACAGTCTCATTCTGAAATTTGTCTCCCCAAAGCTTTTTTTCATTTGTGCTCTTTTCTACCGTTCCCCTGACCATATGCCCTTATTTCCTCAGCTCTTTGGTGAACTGGTTTCTCAGTTAGTCATCAACCACGCCAGGATTATCATCATCGGCGATTTCAATTACTGGCCCTCCGACTCCCGTGAAAGTAACCTTTCGGGCGGAGTTCTCGGACCTTCTTTCTGGCATGAATTCTGTCCAACATGTTCACACAGCCACTCATATTAAGGGGCACATCCTGGATCAAATGTGGACCTCTAATACTGCTATCACTCCTCCCACAATCTTCCCCTGTTCCGGGTCTGATCACTATTTTATTTCCTTTACTATGACTCATATCCCCTTTGTCCCACCGACCCCAGTCAGCAATTTTTTAGTCCGAAATTGGAAACGGGTCGACCAGGAAGAATTTCATACGCTACTGGCTATTTCTGCTCCTAACGATCAGGCCTCCATCTCTTGTCAGGCGCCTCGCCTTGACAGCTGGCTAGAATTAGCCAGCGACAAGGTCGCCCCTCTGAAAAGAATTAAAACTAAACGCCCCCACGATGCTCAGCGATGGTTCACCGAGGAGCTAAAAAAGGAAAAACTGGCCCTTCGGCAGGCCGAGCGCCGTTGGCGGCGCGCCTATACCCTTGAGGATAAAACCGTGTACACAACTTTATTAAAACCATATAAAAACTCTATTCTCCAGACCAAAACCACATACTTCTCACAAAAAATTATTAATTCATCTTCTAAATCCAAAGATATCGTTTCTATTGTTAACGAGCTCACACAACCTGACCGGGTACTAGTTAAACCTGTCCCCTCTCAGACATTGTGTGACTCACTGAATTCTTTTTTCATCAATAAAATCATTACTATCAATAATAACATTCCTCTCCTCACTTTGTCCACTGTCCCTACCATCACTGTTAAAAACTCTTCTTTATTGGATCACTAGCAGCCCGTCCTGACGTTGTCCGGATATGAATTGCTGCCGGCCAGTAGTATATTGTTTCGTAGGATTTCGTTTTGATAGCATTTCTTATCTGTGACAGGCCTGTGAAAGGCTCCGATTCACAGTGCACTGCTGATGCACTTAAGAGTGCGCGTTCAGTAGTGTGTGAACTCGAGTTTCCCTACTTTATTTTCCTTGCAATATTATATAGCGCGAACTCGACAACATGGCATGAGCACAATTTACATTACAGAAGAACACATTCATTTGTGGTAGGCACGGGGAGACAAAGCGATTTGCCTGGAATCACAGGATGTTGAGCTGATGCCGAGATTCGAATGTAGCTCCCCATCTCTAAAGTTCGCAATTCTAGAACTTGTGGTGGGAGGTGTGTCTAAAAGTGTATGTCGGTGCTGGGCATCAATGAGAGAGACCTGTGCATTTTTCCAATCGGTGGTGAAAAAATATGAGTATGTTGCTGGAGATGTGGGCCGCCGTGCCACCAATGCACTTACGGGGGAGGGTAAACACCCATTATTCCGCAACTTTCTTTCCGCATACCATCACTCCGCATACTTTCATTACGAAAGTACCATGACTCCACAATGCCATTATAACACATGGCATTACATTTTATATGCTTTTACCGCGCATATATTTACAACGAAATTCGTTGTAAATGCATGAATGGTAAAAGCATGCTTTTTTAATGTTTGGATAAGGCAATTATGGGTATAGGGGTATATGTTTTGGGGTACTGAGGTATATGTTTTGGGGTGTTTGGGTATTTTAAGGGTTCAGATATAGTTTTGGGTTATGGGGTACAGGGGTATTTTTACAGTTCAGGGCTAGGTTTGGGTTTTGGGGTATAGGGGTATTTTTAGGGTTCAGGGGTAGGTTTGGGTTTTGGGGTACAGGGGTACAGGGGTATTTTAAGGGTTCAGGCCTAGGTTTGGGTTTTGGGGTACAGGGGTATTTTTAGGGTTCAGGGCTAGGTTTGGGTTTTGGGATACAGGGGTATTTTAGGGTTCTGGGCTAGGTTTGGGTTTTGGGGTAAAGGGGTATTTTTAGGGTTATGGGGTAGGTTTGGGTTTTGGGGTACAGGGGTATTTTAAGGGTTATGGGTTAGGTTTGGGTTTTGGGGTACAGGGGTATTTTAGGGCTATGGGGTAGGTTTGGGTTTTGGGGTACAGGGGTATTTTTATGGTGCAGGGATAGGTTTGGGTTTTGAGGTACAGGGGTATTTATAGGGTTGAGGGCTAGGTTTGGGTTTTGGGGTACAGGGTATATTTATAGGGTTAAGATGGGTTAGTGTTTAAGGGTGTTGGGGTATTTTATAGAGTAAGGGTGGGTTATGATTATGGGGTGCAGGGGTATTTAAAGTAGGTGTGGGCGGAATTGGCGCGAACTTTGTACAATAAATCCGCAATATTTCGTTCTGTCAGATTTCCAATTGTTAAAACAGAAACCTCATATATTCAAGGTAAAATAAGTATTTCTACATGCTAAATGCATATAGTCATTTCACAAAAGTGAAATTAGCTTCCAGAAAGCAGTGAGAGAGGTGATGATTTTGAGATCAAGTCCCTGCAAAGCATTATGGGACGAGATTAGCAGTGGGAAGTGAATATTATAGTATCCAAATAATTCTACAAAGAGCTGCAGTTCACCTCGTGGTCCCCAGTTGTCCCAGATGAGGCAAATGCAATAGCATTTAAAATATTATGCACCAAACTGCAGTTCACCTCGTGGTCCCTAGATGTCCCTGATGAGGCAAATGCAAAAGCATTTAAAATATTACACATCAAGCTGTAGTTCACCTCGTCGTCCCTAGATGTCCCTGATCGGGCAAATGCAATAGCATTTAAAATATTATACTACAAGCTGCAGTTCACCTCGTCGTCCCTAGATGTCCCTGATGAGGCAAATGCAGTAGCATTTAACAGACCCCCCAGGATATAGCGGCATGGATTGGCAAATTTAGCGGCACAAAAATGAAAATTTAGCGGCACAAAAATGGAAATTTAGCGGCATTTAGCGGCATTTTATTTTGGGTTTTTTTCAACACCAAACACAGATATCTTACTGTTTGAGTTATTTGACAACATGGAGCTATGTACATTTTGTTTATTTACAATTCAGCCCATTTGTTTTAGTTAAAAGGCATGTTAATCTTGGCCATGTACGTTCAGTTCTTCTGAGCCCCCACAGGTTTCAGACTAGGCATGCTGGAGGCAGAGACAGGTCTCGGAGCGAGTGGGACGGGTATGCTCAGACGTGAGTCCCGTGCTCTCCATGCCACTGGAATCAAGCTATCCAGGCTGATGAGGGCTGAAAGCCCGAAACCTGTCCTTGGATGCTTGTTTCCAGTCCAGGGAGGACTTGGCTTGGCAGTTCGGGCTGGACTGTACCCATGGGGCTCAGGGTCAAGACTGATTTGCATATGGCTGGGTTCAAACTGGAATGGCATGGTGAGCAATAAAACGATGGATTTTGGCCCAGATCTCTGTACTGGGGTGAATGTATGACATTGTTCTGCATTCTGTCCATCACCTGTTGTTTTTAGAATCCACAATGTTTTAAGGCAAAGGTCATGCAAGAGCTGCTATATTTTCTAAGGAATATGCAAAATTTGTAAGGTTGTGGCCTGGGAAAGTCCACTCATTTCATAAACCCACTTGTAAGCAAAATGACTTGTTGTCTGAATGAGGCTGTGAATACAAAACTTACAGCCTGATTCATGAAAAACGGCATTTGCGAGTCTCAAATAGCGATAAAATGCGAATCGCTATTGAGAAATCGCAAATCAGAATTCATGTACATTACGGGAAAAAAAAAGCGACTCGCACGCGGGCGCTAAATCCGTTAGCGACTAACTATAATCGCAGAATAATCGCTATTTCCGGCTACCTGCGTCGGGAATGCGAGTCGCAATCTCGTGCGATCGGGAATGCGAGTCGCAATCTCGTGCGATCGGGAAAGCGAGTCGCAATCTCGCGCGATCGGGAAAACGGGAAGTCGCTTTTCGAGCACAGTGATGACATCACAACCAGGAAGCAGGCAGTTCCCACCCCCAAACACCACAGTGAGGCAAACCTCGAGGGAGCAAGTCGGAAAGCAGCAGCTAAACTAGTGATAGCGACTGTACTACCAAACTGCTGCCATGTCTGAGGAACCTGTTCCTGGCCCCAGCAACAGCGCAGGGCGTAAGAGGAAGCTGAAGTTCTCAGAGCAGGAGCTCGAGAATCTGATAGAAGGGGTGGTGGCCAACCACGACAGACTCTTCGGGATCAACTCCAGGAAGGTCCCAGAGCAAGACAAACGGAGGATCTGGCTGGGAATAGCCTCCAGTGTGAACTCCGTGGGTGTGGCCGATAGGTCATTGGAGGAGCTCAAGAAGCGATGGTATGACCTCCGAGGTCGTGCCAAGGAGAGGGTGGCGGAGCGCCTTGGAGAGGCATCGGGCACTGGAGGTGGCAGACCTACAGTCCCTCCCAACACACCCTTGGAGGACCAGGTCGAGAACACCCTTGAGAGGGAGGCGTGCGTTGGCGTCACACCTCTGGACTCCTCCCGACCCACCCAAGACACCCAAGGTAAGTGGCATGCGACTGCGACCCTGTCCCCTATGACCGTCCCTGACCAAATAGGCTCACATAATGGCCCTTAGTCATGCCTTTGTTGCGCATCAGGAAATGCCCTGAAGCATTGTGGGAGATGTAGTATGTCCACAATGTAGTAGTACCACAATGCAGCCAGACAGGTTCCAAAGTACGCAAATCCACAGCCATCCAGGGAATGTCACCCAGCATGCATGTAACATCAGCACGTCTGACAGTCACATGCAACTAATGAGTATCCACTTACCCTCACAGGTGGCGCAGAAAGCAGTGACAGCGAGAGGCTGCAGATAGATGAGGAGGCCCAGGAGGAGGATTCTCAACCGGAAACCCAGGCACCAGCCCCTGCCGCTGCAACAACACCAGCAGCCAGGCCCCCCACCGTTGTGGCATCTGCATCTGCCGTCCCACCCGCAGCCAAGGCCAGGCCCCCCACCGTTGTGGCATCTGCATCTGCCGTCCCACCCGCAGCCAAGGCCAGGCCCCCCACCGTTGTGGCATCTGCATCTGCCGTCCCACCCGCAGCCAAAGCCAGGCCCCCCACCGTTGTGGCATCTGCATCTGCCGTCCCACCCGCAGCCAAAGCCAGGCCCCCCACCGTTGTGGCCTCTGCATCTGCCGTTCCACCCGCAGCCAGAGCCAGGCACCCCACTAATGTGCCTCCAGTCCCTGCCGCACCAGCAACCCCTGCTGTGACACCACCTGCAGCTGGTGCTACGACATCTGGGCCTGCGACAGCGGCAACACAGCGGCCAGCCACTCTGACAGGCCAGCAGAGCAGGCGTGGGAGTTCTCGCCATCACACCACAGCTCCAATCAGCAGGAGGGGCAATGGACAGCGCCATGCCTGTTTGAGCGTAGAGAGATGCATGCTCAGGATCCATCAGCGCCAGTCACAGCAGCAAGGTGCCATTCAGCTCCAGCTGCACAAAATTGGGCGCAATGTGGCCGGAGTGGGAGACCGCATGGACCGCATGACGGCGGCCATGGGCCGCATGACTGCAGCCATGGAGGCGAACACTGCTGCGCTGATCAAGCAGCACAGTGTAGCAAGCCGGCGCCACCACCAGCTCATGAGCCGGCTGGCCGCCTACAGCAGGTCTAATTATGTGGCTGCAAATGCCACCTCACAGTTGTTGCGGCGCTCACTCACACAGCAGCACCAACTAGTTCAGTGCTGTGAGGACATCACCAGGGTCCTGGAGCACCTAACCACCGCGGTAACGGCACTACACCCTCCTGCTCTACCTGCCACTGTAGGGGGTGACGATGGCAGTGAGGGGGCTTCCAGCGTCAGCAGCCAATCTGCCACACTGGTCCCGCCACCTAGGCGCAGCACCAGGGCAACGCCTGGTACAGGTGCCCCGGAAGAGGATGAGCCTCAGAGGCGCTTGGGCATAACGCGCAGGAGGCGCAATTGACTCTGTCAGAAAAACACTGGCACAGGCTGACGATAAGCCTGCCATGTACTTTCACACTGCAGTATGAAGGAATACTGTTAGTTGTAAATAGTTGTACTGATTACCTTTTTCTTGTGAATGAAACAAATATATTTATTTTGCTGCACACATTAGCCTTGTGTAATCATTACATTTTGCATGCAATTGTGATATGTGGGGTGGGGGAAGAGGGTGGGCTAGAAATTGTTCTCTGTGATGTGGTTGCGACGTCTGTGGCCTTCAGCTGGGTTCTCCCCGCGTGCATGGTGCGCATGTGCTGGTGGCCGGTCGTCCCCTTCTGATTCACTGCCTGAGATCTCAACAGGTATCCGGCGCTTGGTTGCAATGTTATGAAGCATTGCACAGACAGCCACAATGCGGCAGCACGCAGCAGGACTGTAATACATGGCCCCACCTGTCTTGTGCAGTATACGGAACCTGCTCTTGAGCAGGCCAAATGTCCTTTCTATACAGTTCCTTGTCCGGATGTGCGCAACATTGTAGCGCCGTTGCTGAGGTGTGGCAGGGTTGAGGTAAGGGGTCAGGAGGTATTCCCGTAGGGCGTAGCCACTGTCACCTGAATGAGAGGAGCAGATGTTGATTGCCTGTGCAGCGCAGTGACTTCATTGCAATGTGACATTGTCGACAAAGTGTACTTACCAAGTAGGTGTCCTTCCCCAAACTCTCCCCTGAGCAGTCGTGTGTGGAGTCCGCTGTGCCTGAAGATAAAGGAGTCATGGGTACTCCCTGGGTACTGGGCGACAATGTCAGTGATGATGGTCTTGACATTGCAGACCATCTGTATGTTGAGGGAGTGGTAGGACTTCCTGTTGCGGAACATATACTCCGTGGCAGCTGGTGGGCATATGGCGACGTGGGTACAGTCTATGCAGCCGAGGACATGGGGAAAATGGGCTACATTGTAAAATTGTAGTTTTGTCAGGTCCAATTCCTGTTGGCTCGTGGGAAATGTGATGTGGCGGTGGAGCTGGGTGAGCATGGCGTCAACGAAAGTGTGGAGGCAGCGTGACATGGTGGGCTGGGATATCCCCCCAGCAGCCGCTACTATGCCCTGGAAACTGCCGGAGGCCAGGAGGTGCAGGCTGCACAATACCTGCACATGTGTAGGCACAGAATTGTTTCGCCTTGTTGGGTGCTGCATGAGGGGGTCAAGTTCTTGTATCAGCCAGGTGATCATTTCCCCATTCAGCCTGTATTTAGCATATATCTGTCCTCTGGTTTGGCCCAGCAAGGTGACCCGCTGCCGGTAAATCCTTTCCTGCCTCATGCGTCTCCTCCGTGCTGCTCGCTGTAGCCTTCGCCGCCTCACCACCATGTACATTCCTGGCATTGTGGAACGCCTAATGCTGCTGCTGAATGTCCTTATGTGTGATTGGTCAGGCCTGGACCTGTTGGTGATTGGCCAACTGTTTTTCAAATTTTACTTAATCATGGCTTTTATGGTTACCACCTGCTTTGAGTTGTCCTTAATTTGCGCCGCTCAAACGTGCGATTTTGGGGTTTTTCGCTATTGTATATTTTTCATGAATGCCGATAGAGAAAATATTGCGTTTCGCTATTCATTTCGCAGATTCCGTGGTTGGTCGCTATTTCCGTATCGCTAATGCTCGACTACCGGGAATCTGCGACTATTATTGCGTAATCGCTATTGTAATCGCTATTCTGTGTTTGCGAATTCACTATTTTGTTCTTGAATGCCAATTCCGTATTTTGCACCCGCAATTGCATTTTCGCAGCCATTGCGGGCGCTATTTCGCTTCAAACTTGTAGCCCATCTATCTCAAACTTACCCTCTGCTGCCTGACGACAATAGTGTCGACAGGCTCTGCGGGTTGGTAGCCGACTGGCTCACGACAGCCAGCGACATCTTTGCCCCCCTAATCAAGTTCCCCCAATCCAGGCACAACAACTCCCACAAATGGTTTACCCCTCACCTCAAATCTCTCCACCTGGAACTCCATCAACTTGAGCGTAAGTGGAGGAGAGACTATCACCCCCTAAGCAGAGATGCCTATGTGGCTGCTCGGAATAGGTATAAATGTGCAATCCTTACAGCAAAAAAAACCTATGCATCAGAAAAAATCCTATCGGCCCCGTGTCAGTCTAAAGAAATTTTTAAAATTCTTAATGAATTTACCTCAGACTCCAGGACGCTTCCTACCCAGGTTGCCACACAGGAAGCATGTAATGCTCTTAGCACCTATTTTTTAGAAAAAATTGTGTTGATTAAGGACACCATCCCAGCTGCCCTTCCTGGCGCTGGTTCTGCTTCCCCTCCTCACAACCCTGTCTCATTCACACAATTCCCCCCTTTGGACCCCACTTCTTTGGCTACTCTTGCCACTCGCGTCAAGTCCGGATCTCCTGACGACTGCTGCCCCCCGTCCATACTTCGGGCCATCTGCCATTCTCTACCCAACTGCATCCTCCCTCTGTTGAATTCTTCTCTCTCCTCTGGTACGGTACCTGGCCCCTTCAAGGAAGCCGTTCTGGTGCCTCTCTTGAAGAAGCCAGGGGCAGATCCCGCCGTTCCAGCAAATTACCGTCCCATCTCCCTCTTACCCTTCTTTTCTAAAATCCTGGAGGCCCACGTTACCACCTGTCTCTCTCAGTTTATCGAGAGCTCCAACTTTCTCGAGGCCAATCAGGCTGGCTTCAGACCCGGCCACTCCACGGAGACTGTGATCTTGGCGGTGCTGGATGCCTTGAGAGACGGGGTGGATAAGGGTACCCCCCAGGCCCTGGTACTACTAGATCTGTCGGCCGCCTTCGACACGGTGGACCATAACATCCTTCTCCACCGTGTCGAGCAGGCTGGCATCCAGGGCCTGGCGCTGGCCTGGGTCAAATCTTTTTTGACCGGCAGGTCTCAGACCCTTAGCCTTGGCACTTTCAGGGCCCCCAGGGAGTGCTCGCCCTGTGGGGTCCCCCAGGGTTCTTCGCTATCCCCTCTTCTTTTCAACCTCTATCTTCGCCCCCTTCTTTTTTCCTTGAGGCAGTGGGACGTCACCGTGTTTAACTACGTGGACGACCTGCAACTCATCTTTTCTCTCAACTCCCCTTCTGCTATCCCTAATTTCCAGGCAGTCATGTCCCACATCCTCCAGTGGATGGGCCATAACCAGCTGAAATTGAACCCCGGGAAGACGGAGCTCCTCCTTCCCGGTAGGAGCGCCACTTCCTGGGGGCCACAATTTTGGCCGGCGGAACTTGGTCCCTCTCCCACCCCCGTGGCCACGGTGAAGAGCTTGGGGGTCACAATTGACTCCGGTCTATCCCTCGGGCCACAGGTGGGGACGGTAGTCTCGTCCTGCATCTACCAGCTACGCAGGATCAGGAAAGTGGCATCTCTTTTCACTCCTGACGCCCTCCTACAGGTCATCATGGCCCTTGTCCTCTCCCGCTTAGATTTTTCTAATGCGATCTACCACGGTCTGCCCAAAACATCGGTGGCCAGACTGCAAGTGGTGCAAAATCAAGCGGCGAGACTGGCCCTAGGGATCCCGAAGTGGCAATCCGCTAGGCCCCTTCTTGTCAAACTCCATTGGCTCCCCATCACTTCCAGGTCTGCCTTCAAGATCGGTTGTCTTGTTTTCAAATCCCAAACCGGGCCTTGTCCCGTGTTTGTGAAATCTCTGATTACACCTTATTGCCCGTCCCGGAATCTGAGATCCTCCCATCTTCACTTGCTCACTGTTCCCTCTTATAAACTCTGTAGATCTGGAGGCCGGAGATTTGCCTACCTGGCCCCCAAGCTTTGGAATTCTTTTCCCTCTTCTCTTAAAGTTTCTAACTCTCTGATTCTCTTTCGTAAGCTTT
This sequence comes from Lissotriton helveticus, assembly GCF_964261635.1. Classification (NCBI taxonomy): domain Eukaryota; kingdom Metazoa; phylum Chordata; class Amphibia; order Caudata; family Salamandridae; genus Lissotriton; species Lissotriton helveticus. The sequence continues at coordinate 199,033,260 of NC_136057.1, read as the reverse complement.
TAAAAACCTGGCTCTTTCCCCAATCCTTCTAGTCTTTCTGTACTCTCTATGTCTACCCAGCGCCAGGAAACCCATGGTGTCAGTGCGCTCTATAAGCACCCCTTACAATACAATACAATACAATGAATCAGGCTGATTGTTCCTTAACGCATGTCAGTCAAGGTTAAAGTACAAAACAGCATAAACCTGGGGAATGGGTGCACATGGGGCTGGATTTTAAGGCGGAAACGGGCGGAAAACGGCAGAGACGGCAAATTTCGCGGGCTTTTGCCCAAATATCGCGGCATTTCAACAGATCGGACGATTTCGCGATTTTTTTGCAAATCGCGAAAACCGCGATAAGCTGGAGGGTCTGTATATACACACACACACACACATACATATACACACAATATGCATAAAGACAGAGTGAACGAGACCGACGTAGAGGGAGTTAGAGAGAGAAATGTGGGAAAGGAAGGAGAGAGAGCTTAAAGAAAAGAAGGGAAATGAGAGGAAAAGATGGGGATTTCGAGATTGGAAGAGTGGGAAAAAATATGAACTGAGGTAGGGGCGAGAGATGCAGAGGGTTATGGAGAGGCGTAAGAAAAGAGAGAGGGTAGGTAGGAGGGTGAGACATTAAAGCTTTGCTTCCGGGCGCCTCTAATTGTTTCCTTCACAGAAAAGCCCCCACTGTGCTTCCTAGTAAAAGCGTGTTTCTTGTAGCACCTGTGGGAACTGGGGCATATTATCAAGGAGGTTTATCTCTGCTTTTTTGGCTTTGAAAGCCAAGAAAGCGGAGATAAAATTATCTCCCTATTACCAAGCTGTCGCTAACACCAGTTAGCGACAGCTAATAGGAGATAGCGACCATCTTGGGCCCCGCTTTGCATGTCAGTGATATTTATCACTAATGACATGCAAAGTGGGCGTGCCAAGATGTTAGCGACTGGAAACAGTCGCTAACATCGCTATCTCCTATTACCAACTTTTGGAGATATTCGCGCTAAGCGCGAATATCTCCAAAAGCTAACACCTGCCCTGAGCAGTTCTTAGCCATGTTAACCAATGGGAGGTGGATAACATGGCTAAGAGCATTTGCTCGATAATGCATGAATATCGCTGACTTTTCAGCGATATTCATGCATTGCGGCCGTTTTTTATCGCATTTGCGATAAACCTTGCTAATAGCAAGGTTTATCTGCGATAAAAATCGCTGATGTGCGGCGATAATTTTTGTCTCTAAACAAGTTAGAGACAAAAATTATCTCTATTGGTTGGTAATATGCCCCTGTATTATTACTTGTTTATACCGTGGCTCTGGCAGTCACTAGATCGTTTTAGTCGCGTGGCAGTCAGAGGCGGGCTTTGTTGACCGGAATAAAGGCTTTGACTATTTTCATTTCAGCGGGTTGGAAGGAGCGCCATGTAAGGCGCCGACCTTGAAGACATCTCTATAATTAGCGAGGCGCTGCAGTTTGCTCACTTTTGTCACGTTTGTGTGCACAGGGAAGAGACGAGGCTCTAGCATTTGCACCCTCCAGTCCCATGAGTTGCTGGATGTGACTCCCAGCACGTGGCTCTTGTTAGCGTAAGAAGGTGTAACTCTGGCGTCCTCTAACGGCGGACTTTCATATCAAGCCTACACCCAAAACCCACAGAATGTCAGCGCGCAAGCTACTGAAATGTGACAGCTAGTGCCAAAGACAACATGACGTTACATAAGGAAATTACTGGTTTAATAATACACTTATAAGTTAATTGAGCTTAAAGAGTGCATGTGTGTGGTACGCAGGTCACATGTACTGGGCCAGTTCACCCCTCTCATGTCCATATGTGTACCTTCGACCTGAGTAATAAAACATCTACAACTGAAAGGGGGAGTTTGGTTTAGCTTGAGGTGTGCGTAAATTACTGTCAGTATGCTTTATGTTCTCTGTGATCCTTCAGCGTATTTTATCTTTTTAGTCGACAAAACTCTGCACTCTGTGCGGGGGGCCTTCGGGGGACATTAATCTTTTATTTTTAGTATTTCTGTGGGTCGGAAATGACTTCCGAACAGCAGGGCCGGACTGGCTACCGGGCAGTTTGGAATGCTGCTGAGCTGGGGGCTGATTTCGTTCATGGAGACCTGCGTGTGCTAAACGAAATTCGTTTAGCTTTAATTATTTCGAAGCACACGCAGGTCTCCATGAACGAAATCAGCCCCCACCACAGTGAAATCATCCCCCAGCTCCGCAGCATTCCAAACTGCCCGGTAGTCAGTACGGCCCTGCCGAACAGCTTCTAACGGGATCCTGGCAGGGACGGTCTGTGTTCGCCGGCCGGCTGTTCTCCTGCTCAGAGTCCGCTTCCCTGGTCTCTGGAGAAGAGGAAGAGTCTTCGTGTGTGTGTCGCTGCCGCTTCTTGCTGGGCGGAAAACGGCGGAGACGGCGGAAACGGCAAATTTCGCGGGCTTTTGCCCAAATATCGCGGCATTTCAACAGATCGGCCGATTTCGCGATTTTTTTGCAAATCGCGAAATCGCGATAAGCTGGAGGGTCTGATTTAAAATATGATACATCAAGCTGCAGTTCACCTCGTCGTCCCAAGATGTCCCTGATGAGTAAAATTCAAAAACATTGAAACCCTTTCATGAATGCTAAAAAAAGATGCTAATCTTATCCCATAATGCTTTGCAGGGCCTTTTAGTTGTATTTTTGCCCATAACTGTGCTTGGGGTGGTTCTAATAGAATGGGACCTCCACTGAATTACTATTTAAAGGGAGCAGGAATGTATAGAACCTGGGAAGAAAAAACAACACTCGTGACAGAATGCCCCCAGCGATTGTCACGCCCCCAGCACACACCCACATCACAATGCAGACACACCCACAAGGGACTGGCACGGTTCTTTTACCTTTTTAATGTATATGGTGGGCGTCTGCATAGCCTATGTCCTTCTGCTGCAACTGCCCTTTCCAACGCTGTATTGGGTGTTGTGATTGGTGCTGTGGTTCCTGAGATTACCTGCCTCAAAGGTTTGGGTTCTCTCTTTATTATATTAGTATAGATATTCCACTGATCACCAAAGCAGAGTTTTAGACTCTCTTGAACAGAGTGGGATCGGCTCTCCTAATGATTGTTGCCCCCACTATATCCTGAAGGAAGCTTTTCTTGCCTGCCCCGATCCCCCACTCTCACTCTTCAACAATTCTCTAGCTACAGGCATTGTCCCGGACTCTTTTAAATGCGCCGCAGTACTGCCTATCTTGAAAAAGCCTAATGCTGACTCTTCGGTGTTGAGCAACTTCCGCCCCATCTCTTTGCTCAGTAAAATCTTAGAGGCTCATGTGACTAATTGTCTTAGCTCATTTATTGAGCGTTCCCAATTCTTGGACTAACAGCAAGCAGGCTTCAGGCCAGCACACTCCACTGAATCGGTCATTGTGGCTGTGATGGACGAGCTTAGGAGGGGAGCCGATAATAACATCGCCCAGGCACTCGTGCTTCTGGGCTTATCGGCGGCCTTTGACAAAGGTCGATCATGAACTTCTGATCGACCGTGTCAACAATGCCGGCATCCAGGGCTTGGCTCTTAAGTGGATAAGATCTTTTTTACACCATCGCTCCCAGGCGGACAATTTATCCACCTTTTCAGCTACTCCAATGAAACTGATTTGTGGGGTCCCTCAGGGCTCTGCCCTATCACCTCTTTTATTCAACCTTTACATGCAACCTTTGATTTGTTTTCTACGCAATAGCCCGGTTACCATTTTCAACTATGCTGATGACCTTCAATTGGTTTTCAATCTTGATCCTACCCCGGCATCCATCACTAATTTTCAATCTACCATGCTCTCCATTAGTGATTGGATGTGTCACAGTCATCTGAAACTTAACCCTGACAAAACAGAGCTTGTCCTAACTGGGGGGCTCTCCAACCCTTGGAACCCGAGTTTCTGGCCACCATCCTGGGGTACTACTCCCTCTCCCGCGGACTCAGTGAAGAGTCTTGGGGTTATCATCAGCAAAGACTTATCATTAAAACCTCAAATTAACGCTGTTACCTCCTCGTGTTTTTTCCATCTTCGGAGAATCCGGAAAATTTGCAGGTTCCTGACCACTGAGGCCCTCACACTTGTCATCATGGCCCTGGTTACCTCTCGCATTGACTATGCCAACGCTCCTTATGTTGGCATTCCAGCTTATCCGCTTCACAAATTACAACTGGTACAGAATCAAGCAGCCAGGTTGATTTTCCATCAACCTAAACATCAACATGTTTCCCCCTTGCTGAAGCGCCTTCACTGGCTCCCGGTGGCCAAACGCTGCATTTTCAAAGTTGGCTGTACCATCTTTAAGTCACTACTTGGTCAGGGCCCTGCCTTTATTGCTTCCAGGATTCATAGGTACCTCCCTGCCCGTAACCTTCGTTCGTCTTACCATAACCTTCTTTCCGTCCCCTCTTTTAAACGGAAAAAACACGGGGGCCTTAGGTTCTCATTTCTGGCACCCCGTCTATGGAACTCCTTTCCATACGAACTTAGGTCAACCTCCAGTTACACTCTCTTCAGGAAACTCCTGAAAACCTACTTGTCCTGTCAAGCCTATGAATAACAACTGCGTACTGTCTCCCATTATTGTTCATCCGTCTTTAGCGCCATGAAACCGCCTGGTGTCATTGAGCTGTACAAGTAATTTTAACATAACATAACATAACATAGGAAGGAAGGGGGGGGACAAGGCTGGGCCAGGGGCCAGCTCACAGGGCCCTCCAGGGAGGGAGGCAGTCCCCAGTGGCGGTCCTCCTGGCGCCCAGCAGCAGCAGGCCCCATCCAAGAGTGGATCAGCAAGAGAACATTTTCATGGGGTCAAAGCCCCTCTTTTATACACATATATACACATACATAAGTCTGTCTTAAGTTTGTCTTAAGACAAACTTAAGACAAAATCCTAACTTCTGTGAATACCAAAAGTAGTAAGTTCATTCTGTGAATGCCAAAAGTAGTACGTGCATTCTGTGAATACCAAATAGTAGTACATTTAGGATTGAGTCTTAAGTTCATTCTGTGAATCGGGCCCTCTGATTTGTTGTCATTGTTTTCTGTCCTCATATCTGAGTCTCTATGTTGTGTGAAGTGGTCTTTAAGATGGTTCGCCCATGCTTCTTTGGTGATATTAGAGGAGACTCCTTCATGGCTAGGGTTTATGAAGAAATTAATGGTTTTCCAGAATTTTGTAGATTGTGGTGCTTGGGCGTGGCGCACAACGTGGTTGTTTTTCAATCGTAAGTAAAAATGTAAACAACGTATCAGTTTAAGGTGCTCCTGCAGGTGACGCAACTGTTCGTTGTGCGTCCTAGAGGTTTAAGGGGTTGAGTGCGCTACTGGAGTGTAAACGCATCCCTGCGATGGGCACACTTGTGGGGAACTGTGTGTGGTGAGACAACACAGCGAAATTTCCAAAAGTTCATTCAAAATAAAGTTCAACTGGTAGAAGGTATCAACGTTTTTTAATTAAAGTCTTTCATTCTCATGTTTCATATTTGATTCATATGAATTGGCAAACCATCAGTTAAATCCATTTTTTAGTGAATGGCTCCGATGCATTTCGGACAAAAGTGTCCTTTCTCAAGGAGCACTAGAACAAAGAGAGTATATAATACCAATCAATATATGCAGTATGGAAAAACAGTAAAGTATGAACATCATTATATCAGTGATTTAGTGTATGAAGCCTCATGCGCCCAGTAACGTGATGGTGAAAAATACGGAAAGTTGGTGTCACTATCAGATCGGAAGAACGGGTGAGGGAAAGTGAAAATTACCGTCATGGTTTAAACCGGGTTGTGCGAGAAAAAAGTACATGCGAGGTAATCGTGAGAAAGTTTGGAAGGTGACGGAATCAAACAGGTGGTCAGTTGGTGAGTGAAACGGGTGGGGAGTGAAGACATCGGCTCAACCGAGCATGATGTAAGGCTTACGTGCGCCGCTGATGGAATGTTCGGTGATCCTAAAGGAAGATAGGATCGCCGGTGTTAACAGGATAAACAAACGGTGAAAGGCTAACGGCTGGTGGCTGTAAAAGCCGTCGAGAAAAGTGAAAAGACTTACTTGGTCTGCCTGTGAGGTGTGACCGTAACACGGGTTCTCCAAGGGTGAAACTCGGCGTAACAAACGCGGAGTTAAGGTGGGTGATGGGAAGGTGGTAAAGGTGGAAGAAGGACTATAGGCGGTGGATGAAAAAGGTGGCCATATTGGAAGGGAGGGTGGATGTATAAAGATACCATTGCAAATCGAAAAAAGTGAGGTAAAAAACAGGGACATTAAATGAATATGTACAGCAAAGCAAAGTAGTAATGCATCAATGAGTGCCCGCAGGCATTAAAGATAACAACTTAATTCTGTCCGGTCGTTAAGACCACAGGGTTTCTGGGATTGCAGCCTGTAAATCCAGGCGGTTTCTCTCTGTAATAAAGTCTTATTGTTGTCTCTGCCTTCAACTTTGGGAACAATCTCAAGAACCATATATTTGAGTTGAGCCACGCTGTGATTGGCTTCGTTGAAGTGGATGGCAATGTTAGACTTGGTGTTTTTAGTCCTTATGTTTGACTTGTGTTCGTTCAATCTCCCTTCCAATATGGCCACCTTTTTCATCCACCGCCTATAGTTCTTCTTCCACCTTTACCACCTTCCCATCACCCACCTTAACTCCGCGTTTGTTACGCCGAGTTTCACCCTTGGAGAACCCGTGTTACGGTCACACCTCACAGGCAGACCAAGTAAGTCTTTTCACTTTTCTCGACGGCTTTTACAGCCACCAGCTGTTAGCCTTTCACCGTTTGTTTATCCTGTTAACACCGGCGATCCTATCTTCCTTTAGGATCACCGAACATTCCATCAGCGGCGCACGTAAGCCTTACATCCTGCTCGGTTGAGCCGATGTCTTCACTCCCCACCCGTTTCACTCACCAACTGACCACCTGTTTGATTCCGTCACCTTCCAAACTTTCTCACGATTACCTCGCATGTACTTGTTTCTTGCACAACCCGGTTTAAACCATGACGGTAATTTTCACTTTCCCTCACCCGTTCTTCCGATCTGATAGTGACACCAACTTTCCGTATTTTTCACCATCACGTTACTGGGCGCATGAGGCTTCATACACTAAATCACTGATATAATGATGTTCATACTTTACTGTTTTTCCATACTGCATATATTGATTGGTATTATATACTCTCTTTGTTCTAGTGCTCCTTGAGAAAGGACACTTTTGTCCGAAATGCATCGGAGCCATTCACTAAAAAATGGATTTAACTGATGGTTTGCCAATTCATATGAATCAAATATGAAACATGAGAATGAAAGACTTTAATTAAAAAACGTTGATACCTTCTACCAGTTGAACTTTATTTTGAATGAACTTTTGGAAATTTCGCTGTGTTGTCTCACCACACACAGTTCCCCACAAGTGTGCCCATCGCAGGGATGCGTTTACTTTCCAGAATTTTGCCCATCATTTTGCTTGGTATCTGCATATAGTTTGGCCTACAAGCTGTCTTCCATTGTTCTGTTCGCTTCCCATTTAATTTGTTTCAAAAATGCCTTTAGTTCTCGTAGACGGTCATATTTGGCCCTATCTCTTGGGGAGTGCCTAAGTTGACGCATTGTTTGAAAGATATGTTTTTTTGCGCGTTTTATCTTCACTTTGTATTCTTTCAAATCAAATCAAATCAAATCAAATTTCTTTATTTAGATATAACACAGATATCTTTAAAAGCAAATTACAATATTCACATTGTGTACAAACTGTTAAAAGAGATTTAAAACAAGATATACAAAAATGGTCACCCTGTTTTTTGTTACTCTCGCAGTCAACGGCATCATACATATGGTAGACAGACCAATGAGCTTGGGGCTGCGACTGAGTTCTTTTTTATTTCATCTACCTTAGAGTTTTGGGGTGTTTGTGTGAGCTGTGCTGGATGATTAAAAGAGGAAGAGGTGAGACATAACAGGACCTCTTTTGCTTAAAATTGCGGTATGCTTGCTGAATAAAATGTGTTAGTCCTATCTTTTAGCCTGTGTTTTTGGGGTTCAGAGCCATAATAATGGCTTGCCTGCAGGTCCGAACACCCAGCCTGTTCCACTCAACTTTAAGTTTACGCCTGCGTTGGAAATTGAGGGCTGGGCAGAAGCAAACCACATGCAACAGGGTTTCAGGTGATTTGCCTCACCCTCTGCAAGTGAGATTTTCTGTCGTGTGTCGCCAGGAGGGCAGATCTTGCAGAAATCGCCAATCACCCATTCTAATGGCTATGAGGCTGCGTTTTAAAAACAATGAGTATGTGCAAGACAAATACGTGGCGGGGGCTAACCGTGTATAAGAATTTACAAGAGACCATGCATGACTACGTTTCGAAAAGAGTGCTTTGTCTATAATGAGTGAGCACATTCTCACACATTTTTTAATGCCAGTTTTAAAAGCTGTCTGACTGGGGTTTAGGGCCCATAGGTCGCTCGCCGACATTTGTTGAATGGAGTCCTTGAAAAGGCGACCAAAGGCACCTCCTGGATTTTTCTGGGTGATTTCAAGCCAGACTATGGATTCTAATGTGCCTAAATATGCTTGTCTCAATTTGTGACAGAGGTTTAGGTATGCGCCGATGTTGGAGGCCTCATAGTTTAATAGCCCCAGCTCTAACCTTATCTGTGCTGCCGATGCTGTATTTGGTAGCTGGAGGACCTTTTTATAGATTTTTGTTGTGTGTTGGTTTAAAGCTGAGTTCATTTTGCCCCTAAATATCTCCATGCCATATGATAGGGAAGGGCCAATTTTCGCTATTAGGACTTCCAGAAGAGGCGAAAGAGATGGGCCAGAGAGGTTTTTCGAGAGCTTGGCTAACGACACCGCGAGGGTCGTAGCTTTAACTGCAATCTCATTACGCTGTTTAATGAGATTACCCCTGGAGTCAAGGTGGACACCTAGATATTTATACGAGTGACCTACAGCCACACTTGAGTTATTGTATGACCACCCACCGCCGCCCTGGCATTTCCTTCCAAAGGGGACAACTTGTGTTTTTTTTAAGTTAACCTCCAATTGGTTCGTAGACGTGTAACTAAGCAGTTTGTCAAGGAGCCGTTGCAGCCCGACCCTAGTGAGGCTAAAAAGAACAAGATCATCGGCATATAGAAGGTCACTTAATGCCGTGCCTCCCACCTTTGGGGGATGACTATTTGTTTAGTTTAGAATCATCGACAGGTCCTCTATGAACAAATTAAACAAAAGCGGGGCCAGCACGCATCCCTGCTTCACACTTCTGGTCGTCATAATTTTCTGCGAGAGATCCGTGCCGGACCCCAGCTTCACCCTGACCCAAGTACATGAATGAAGTTGAATGATTGCCTCCAGTAATTTGTCAGGAATCCCCCATTTCCTTAGTTTTTCCCATAAAGCCACCCTTGGGACGCTGTCAAATGCAGCTTTAAAGTCGACAAAGCAGCAGAAAACTGACCTAGATGTTGAGAGTGCTTTGTCGACTGCTAGTAGATTGGTCATGGTCCCAGAGTTAGCAACGAACCCTGTTTGGTTCATCGGAATCAACTTGTGTTCCTTTGCTCATAGTGTCAGCTCCTCCAGAAGGAGACCTGCATAGTGCTTAGCCTCAATATCCAAAAGAGCAATGAGTCTGTAATTACTGGGGGAGGCGCGAGATCCTGATTTAAAAATAGGGTGGATTATTGCGCCCCGCCATGAATCTGGGATTGTTGCAGTTCTCAGAGCATAATTAAAAAGATTTGTTAGCGTTCCTGACCAGAAAGCTATGTCGGATTTGAAGAGGCTCTGTGGCAGGCCATTGGGGCCTGCTGCACCGTCTGATCTTGCTTTTGACACTACTGTTACAACCCTTTCTTGCGACACCTGAAAGGCCTCACTGACGGAGTGTATGCACTCAGTGGGTGGACTCTGCCTGTTACTGAAATCTGTTTCAGCTTCACTTAGAGGGCAGCTTTCTGTAACGCCTGGATGTTCTGGGGACCTAAAGTGGTCGATAAGGAATGTTGCCCAGTCTGATTCGTGAATGTTTGCCGAACCAAAGCTCGATGTAATCCGGTTGGAGTGGTTGATTAGGGCCCAAAATGTTCTTGAGTTTCTGTTCTTGCTTTCCCACACCAGTTTGCACCAGAACTGATTTTCGAGCGTCGATATGTCTTTAATTATCGCCTGCCTGAATTACTTTTGGGCTTCTTGGTAGAGATTTAGGCATTCACTATTCCCCGGGGATTTTGAAAGTTGCCACAAAGCGTTGTTTCTGGCTTTCTTGAGTGACTTTGTCAGTGTTGAAAGTGTAAACTTACGAAGCTGGAATTTCCTTTGGGCCTGCTGTTTTGCTGGAAAAAGGTTAGTCAGATGAAGGCACAGGGTCGACCATTATTATTATTATTATTATTATGAAATCGGTTTTGTACAGCGCACAGTTACCCTGGAGCATCCCGGCACTTTGCCAACAGAAAGAAATCAAAAGCAGCAAGTACAGAGCAGGTTAGCAGAAAAGGAGGGTTTTTAGTTGTTTACGAAAGCGCAGAAGACAGGATTCGGCGCGAAGACCTAAAGGGAGAGCAGTCCAGAGGGTGGCAACATTAACGGAAAATCTCCTTCCTCCTGATCGGACCTTTTTCACCCTAGGAGCAACGGTCAGATGTTGCTGGTCTGAGCGTAAGGTTCTACTGGCCTTGTACGGGATCACCATCTTTTGAAGGACGGGGGGGCCTTTGCCCTGCAAGATTTTATGTGCAAGGCAAAGGGATTTAAATTTAACTCTTTCCCGTATTGACAGCCAGTGTAACGCCCTCAGCGCTGGTTTTGCCGAACGAGACATCGGGATGTTATAAAGCGTTCGTGCTGCCGCGTTCTGAACTTGTTGGAGTCTGTTCAATGTGCTCTCAGGGGCATCGAGGTAGATCGCATTACTAAAGTCTAGTCTAGACATAATCAGGCCCTGGATTAAAAGTTTCCTGGATGAAAACGGAATGAGGGGTAGTATCTTACGGACCGATCGAAGGAGACCATGTTGCAGTAGGAGAGGCATCTTGATCGATTCCACCTCTTATAAGGTCCATGCTTACATGTAGAATGTTCAAACTAATGTCTTCACTCCATCTAAGTCGCTTTAGATTTTCAGTGTAAATTCCCCTGCAGGTTGGGGGTGCAGATTTGTGGGTCACTGGATTTGTGTTGAAGGATATAACTTGGGGCCTGTGGTCACTTTCCGTATGTGGGTGGATGCAAAAGCTGGCCAGGCAATGGAGCAAAGCTGAATTGCAGATGGTGTAATCCAGGTAGGATCGTTTATTGCCGTTTGTCCAGGACCAGTTGGGAGGAGTGTCACCCACAGACCTTCCGTTCACTACCAGGTAGCCTGCACTGTAAAATCGGACCACGCAGAGTTCACCCAATCTGCATTGAAGTTGGTTGGCAGGTTTGGATTGTGTCGCAGCCTCTGCGATGGGGAATGGGAAAGGCCCTTCAGTTTCTGCTAGTTTTCCTTGGAATAGGTTGGTATTAAAATCCCCAGTGACAATACAGTCTGAGTTGGGGTGTTCCGCGGCTAGGTCGCTCATAATTTCCTTTAGACGTGACAGATGTGCTTTTTTTGTACGCAGGCTTGGATTAATATACACGTTTAGAAGGAAAAGTGCACGTTGTTTCTGCCATAAGTTAATTTTGACCCCGAGTAGCCAGTCTTCGTCAAAGTGTAATAGTGTGGTTGGGCCTTTTAGGTTGTTTGATACGTATATTGACAGGCCGCCTTTGGGGTGACCATAGCGGCTGTCCCTACATGCAGGTTTCCATGATTCTGTAAAGCCGATGACGGGGCAGTCTTGCGTTGCCCAAGTTTCCTGCAGGGCTATTACCGCGTTTTTGCGTAGAAAGGAAAAAGTGTCAGGATTCGTAATTTTCTGGTGCAGGCCACTGATGTTCCAGAAGCACATTAGAAAGGTGGAATTTGGTTGTGATTTAGGCACAGTTACTGGTCGGGCTACTAGGGGGAGTGTCTTTGCCTTAGGGTTACGATCCAGAACGCCTCGGCGAGACTCATCCTCGACATCCCCCGACGCAGCCACATCTCCGGACACCTGAGAGATCTGCACTGGCTCCCGGTCAACAAGAGAATCACCTTCCGGCTCCTCACCCACGCGCACAAAGCCCTACACGACCAAGGCCCGAGCTACCTCAACAACCGGATCAACTTCTACACTCCCAAGCGCCTCCTCAGATCAACCAACCACGCCCTCGCCGCCGTCCCCCGCATCCGAAGAGCGACAACAGGAGGAAGATCCTTCTCCTACCTGGCCGCCAAGACCTGGAACTCACTCCCGACCAATCTGCGCCTGACCCAAGACCACCTCTCCTTCAGGAAGAAGCTCAAGACCTGGCTGTTCGAGCAGTAGCGGCACCCCCCCCCTCCCAGCGCCTTGAGACCCTACGGGTGAGTAGTGCGCTCTACAAATGACCTGATTGATTGATTGATTCGTGGGCTCTTCTTCTTGTTGTCATGCTGAGCTTTTAGTTGACAGGATGGCTGGGAGCCAGCTCCATCCTTGACTTGTATTGGCATTGGAGACCACTGTAAGGAGGTTTTATTCTGTTCTTCAGAACCTGACACTTTCTTTAGGATCGAATACGGTCTGGTATAAACCTCGGATCTGATGGTTGCAGCTTTTATAGGTGGTGTTTGCTGGCTTAATAATGCTGTGGGGTAGCCTGGGATGGAGTACGGGTACACACGAATGCCCCAATCCTGCAGATTAGCCTTGTGATTCAGAAATACTCCTGCCCAGGTCGCCGACTTGAAACACACCAGGGTTACCTCGGACGGTTGGGAACCTCTTGGTGGGAGGAATTCGATAGATTCAATTTCATCCGATACCAGACCTGTAAACCCTGGTACGCCCTCCACTTGTTTTATTATGTTCGATCTATTAAGGATGTCTTGCCGGCCCTTTGACTTGGTATTCGGGAGCTAGTAGAATGTAGGAGAATGGCAAATTATTTTTATTCTCATTGCTATGAGGTCTTGGAGCCGTCTTATTGATTTTATTGGGAGACGGGCCTGCAACAGTTTCATGCTCCCGGAGACTCGGGTAATGGGAGGCCTTCCACAAGGACTGACTATTTTTGGGCATAGTTGTTCTTTGATTATAAATTGTTTTTGTGAAGTTCATTCTTGATGTTGCAATATCCGGCAGAGGAGAAGACAAAATTAATGCTGGTTGGGGGTTTACTGTGGTCGCTGTGGGCCCAGGTTGGCTATGGTCGTTGATTTTGATCCTTGGATTTTCTGTTGCAGTGCTGAGTTCTTCTATTACAGGTCCCGCAACTGGCTCAATTGGGTCTTGGTTACTCCCCGAGGGCGATTGAGTACTGGATACGGATGGGTCCCCTTTTTGTTCAGTGGCGTTGGGAGTTACTAAGGGTGTTGGCGCATTGATCTCACTCAGGGCTTTTATGTTAGCCGCCTTTGCAAAGATGGGAAAAAGTTCCGGGCGGACAGCAGTTGCTTTTGCCCTTGTTTTATTTCTTTGTTTGCGCTGACGTTTGCGCTCTCTCTTGCTGCAAGGCGGTAAAGGGGCTGGCAGTACTACAAATTAGAGGGTGCCAGTGTCGCAGGGCTTTCCAGTGGCCCCGCCTCGGAGTGGTCCTTGCAGGTTGTGTGCCCACTTAAGGGCCGGGCGGTTTTAATTGTCACAACTGTCGGCTCACTACCCGTTGGAGCGGATTGCGGAGGGCCGAATTGTGGCTGTTCACTCGGCTGGTTTGGCCAGAGAGCTGTTCCCCCCATCAACGGGGTGCCCTTGTTTATGGTGGTCCGCTGTTCAGCGGAAACTGATGTTTTTTTCTGTTGCGAACAGGGAGTTATGTGTGAGTTGTCTCCCTTCAGCGACTTGACTTCCTTTATAACACTAGATAGAAAGGCTGGAAGCGAAGAAAGTGAGTCAATAATAGGGGAGCAGAGGAGGAGCTACGCTACGAATCAAGATGGCTGCGTAAGCTCCCGGCTCCGCCGACCTCCGCCAGCAGCTCGACTATCCTGTCTTCAATCCTGACCTTACACCTGATTTCCTTGTTTATGAAGGTCTATTGCTTCTAAAGGTGCAATCCCGAGATTTCTACCTCATCGGCTGACGAAGATACGTCGTGTTTCCATTCTCGGCCTAACAACGTGTGGAAGCCGGGGCCTCGATTTCTGGACTACCCGGGTCAGAGTTGAACAACATCGGCCGTGAGACCTGGACTGAAAACGGTCTCCCGAAGAGTGCCTGAATTGTTGACTATTTGTGACGATCCTTTGAACGATCTACACCGAGGACACGCCAGCGTGCCACGCCGGCTGCTGTGGTGGGAGTCCGGTGCCCGGAGACCTTGCTGCCTGCCCGGGGTCGACGGGCTGGGGCCCTCTCTGACGGCGAAGGTGTGTTCTGTAAGACGAGGAGCGCCCATTATTTGATATCAGGTTTGCGTGGCCTGCAACTCCGGAGCAGCCGGCCTCCGGGGTTCGAGTCCGGCTCTATCTCCTATTGAGAGGGGATGGAGCGGACGGAAGGCACGCCTTCGCTGCAGGCCATTGTGGCCGCCATTGGGGCGCTCCACTCGCACACAGTCGCTGTGTTCTGGATACTGATGGTGAAAGTGGACGGTATCCTGGAACCTGAGGACGACACCTCGTTTAGTTTCCAGCTAGAGGTGGTACCAGCGGTGCACTGCACATCAGAGGTCGAGGTCCCCGTGCATAACCCGGAATTCATGAACCTTGACGGTCCCCTATTACCGACAAGCCAGCCAGTGCTTTTCGCTAGCGTCTCTTGCCTGATCCTGCTGCCGCCTAACACATCTATAGGCGGTCTTCCATGTGGTTACGAGTTCCTTGGTGATGGTTTGGGATACTTGCTGTTCTTGGACATCTTTCCTCGTTCGAGCCGTGAACTTTTATCCTGTATTCGATCCTCCTGTGCTGACAAGAACTTTTATGGACGCTTTGCCTTCTCCATCAAAATGGCGGCTCGAGTGGCAAAGACTCTTCTGACGGACCGTACTGGCCAGGGCTGAACTTTATTGCTGGGATTCGATATAATAGCTTTTAGCAATGCCGGGGTTGTGCCTATATTGTGACAGGAATTGGGTGGTTGTTGTTTATCCTCCCCTGACTGGTTTGTATAATTGCCAAATATTGATTTTACCATGTCTCGGGGTGGTTGCTGTTGGCGGGGGGTATGGGAGACCGGGAGTGTGTTTGCTTTCTCCTCCTCCGCTTTCTCTTTTCCCTTCCTTTAGGGTAGTTCTTGGGCGACAGGCACGCTGCTAGTGGGGTTAGGCCGTAGCCATTGCAGGGGTGCAGGGTGGGGGGTTAGGGGTGGGGTTTTTTATTTTGCCTTTCTTTTGTTCTATGGCCCCTTTTGTCTTTTCTTTTTCCTTCTAAGAGAGATGGGCTGTTTATTTTTCATGAATCCTTTATTGTCCGGGTGTCTTCGCTGGCTTAATTATCCTGTAACATTGTGGACGGGGTCGCGCGGGTGGGACTGCTTTGATTGACTAATAGATTGCTTATTTCCTTTTTACGTTCTGTGTACCCGTGATGGGCCTTTTTACTCCCCACAGTGATTATTGTTTGTATATTTCCCCCGCCTGGCCCTGTTCTGTATCTCACTGCGAGACACCTGATATTTGTACTGCCTGCTCTTGTCTTACTGTTAAAATAAAAAAATATATTAAAAAAAATAATAATAGGGGAGCAGGAGCAGACCGACTGTGTGAACTTTGTTGAGACTTGCGCACCTACTATTAAATTATTACATTTGTCCAGCTTGTTATCAATCCCTGCCATAAACAGAGCTAAGGTATTCAAAAGGTCGACCTGCGCGTCCAGTTTGTCCGAGTGATAATTCAGCGCATTGACTGTTTGTTGAAAGGTTTGAAGAAGTTGGGGCCAAATGCTAGTTGCCGTGGGGTCTTCTTGATTGGACTTGGAGTTTGACGCATGGTTAGGCGAGTTTTGAGTATTTTTGAAGAAAAGCTGGTCATTTGGGTCTGGTTTTTTGGGCGATTTTTGTAATGTTTTTGTTGTTGCTGCTGGTGTTGAGAATGTGAAATGCTGGTAACTTGAAGCATCCAAGTGGTCGTTAGGGGGCGTGGCTTGGCACGCAATGGCGGCGGCAGCACTTGAGTAGAGCTCCGCTCTAAGCTGCCCTTCCTTGGGCAGATTATCCGTGACACTTTACCAGAACTGGCCGAAACATGCAGCGGAGCAACATCTGACCCCCCGCTGCATCCTCGGAGATTTTGAGCGGTACCGCTAATCGGGACCGCTCCGGCTCTGCTTGACGGATAGAGGCCGTGAAGGCGGTCCCCCGATCGGCATGCACAACTACGAGAGGCCGAGGTCTGTGTCCGACCCCTGGGCCCATCGGCGCGGCCTGCGCGAACCATTGGAGAGCCTCCCAGAGCCCCGGAGGTGCACCCTAACGGACCCCGCCGCCTCCGCTGGTGGCCTGAGACGCTGCTGGCTGCCTGCCGGCGCTGCCCGGAGGATTGGGACCGTGACGGCGGCCGCCCCCAACCGGAGTGCGCAATCACGGGGGGCCGCGGTCTGGGTCCGGCCACTGGGCCCATTGGCGCGGCCTGCGCAGATCGCCGAGGAGCCTCCCGGAGCCCCGGAGGTGCGCCCCAGAAGACTGACCCCGCTGCCGGGGGCCGCACTGCCTCTGCTGGTGGCCGGCGACGCGGATGACTGCCTGATCCGAACCTGGACGGACCGCCGGGACCTCGTGAGAGACGGTGAGGTGGGGGCAACCAGTACTTTGAGGCGGCGAACACCATATTGCGGGGGATCGACGGACGGCGCACCCCCCTCCCTGTGGTGCCGCCGCCGGGGGCGGCCGCATTGCAACGTCTGCCACGCACCCTGCGGTGAGGTGGTGGCCTGGGGCGAGGTGGGGCGGCCCCACTGCTCTTCGCAACTCTCCACACGCGGGGCCTAACTGAAGTGAAGACACGGCTCCCGCCCTGATAGACGGCGCTGTTCCATACGCCATTGCACGGCAGCTACCGCCTCGGTCTGGGCGCCTCTTGCTGCGCCCCCCCCCACCAGCAGACACCATTTGCTCGGCGCTTCCTGAGAGACCGACACGCTGCTGGGGAGTAGCGAGGGTGACGCCGGGCAAGCGCATACTGAAAGGGAGGAAGGCGCTGTGAACGCCCCATAACTGCCAAACCTTAACACACACGCACGCCTGAGCCTGGGAACCGCTGAGCGGAGGAGTGTCACGCCGCTGATATTGAAGCGGTCCACGCCTGGGAGTGACTACCTGGCGGATACCTGGCGGAGACCCCATGCGCCTGCCTCTGGCGACATCGGAGCACTGCACGCGTAGGCACCTTACACTCCTAGTCACACCGCCACCTGGGGAGTGGACACGTCCCTCTGAACGACGTTTCCACGCGCTCCAACCCATGGACTTTGTCCACAACGACGTTCCTGCTGACCTACCACCTCTTGCCACCGGAAAGCGCAGGCGCCCATCCGCCATTCCCGCCGCGCCAGAGGCGGGTCCCCGTATTTGAAGAAACGCAGACGACTGGACGAAACTTTTGCTCCGAAGCGACCATGGGGGCTGCTCCCTGAGGCCCACTTCCACTGCAAGCCACGGACACTCACACGCACTGCCTCGCCCATGTTTGGGGGAGTGAAGACGCGCACTGGCACCGGCGGAACGTCCATAAAAGGGAAACAGGCCAAATTGCCACCGGCAATGGATACCGATGTGAAATCCAAACGGGACAGTATGCTGGCTGTGATGGAACGGCTGGAGAAATCTCTTCAGCAGACCCGCACATCCCTTGAAAACAGAATAGACAATGTGCAATTGATCTGACCCACCTCAAAGCTGACCACAAGAAACTACAGGATCGCACCACCGCGTTGGAAACCGTGCTGGCTGACCTGGGGCCCCAAGCGCATCAAACAGACAACCATGTTCGCGACCTCCTCAACAGAGTTGAATTTTTGGAGGAACGAGCCGAAGACGCAGAAGGACGGGCGCGAAGAAATAACGTCAGATTGGTTGGCATACTGGAAAAATGGGAAGGAGCGAACCCTGCGCATCACGTAGAGGAGTGGCTGAGAGGTCTCCTGCCGGAGGGGACACTATCACCGCATTTTGTAGTGGAACGTGCTCACAGAGTACCTATGAGGCCCCTCCCCCCGGTATCTAATCCCAGGCCACTGATCTTTCGTATCCTTAACTACAGGGACCGCAAAGCCATCCTGCGCGAGTCTCGGAAACTGGGGGATGTCCGCATAGACAATGCCACGGTTATGTTCTTCCCAGACTACACCATCCAAGTGCAAAGACAGAGACACTCCTTCCTGGAGGTGAAGCGCAGGCTACGGCAGGCGGGTCTCAAGCACTCCATCCTCTTCCCGGCGCGCCTGCGAGTTGTGGCACAGGACAAGACGCACTTCTTCACTAGCCCTGAGGAAGTTGAGGATTGGCTAGATGGAGGAGTGGCAGAGACACTTCGACGGGCGCAAGGAACTATCACCACATCGCGCTCCCGAGGGCCACGACGGCGACGAAGACACAGAACACCGACACCCCGTGGATCACAGGACGCGGCGACCAGCTCCCCGCCGGCGGCAATGGTTTTACAGGAACAGCAGGATGCACTGCGCAGGGTGGTGGAAATCAGCAACCCCCCCTCTCCATCCTCCGGACCAAATGCTAGTCCACGCACCTTCCCCAGCGATGATGAAGCGATCTACCGCCTCCCGGATTCCCAACACTCTACAGACCCACCTGATGTCACGCCTCAGACCGTGGATTTGCTTGGCTAATGAAGGATATCCTACAACTCCACACTTCCTACTGTGACAGCGACTACCTCGCACGCAACCCCCCTGGCCGCTGTGTGGTGCGGGTCGCTCACTGACAATGGACGAAAAGGGAGAGGGACCCCCCTTCCCGCATGGTATGGAGTCGAACTGGCGGAGCGCAGTGAGTACCACTTCGCAGACACTTCTGACGCTCCAGCTCTGTAAGTAAGGCAACCCCCCTCTATTTTACTGTACTAGCTGCTGAAAGAGTGATCTATGGCCCGGCTTTGTTGGACAGGGGTGCCACTTCACAGACTTTCATGCGGACTCCTGTCATATATAGTTACCCTTCCCTTGGGGTATATCTAACATTGAGATGCGCTACGAAGGGTAGCAGAAATCAGCAGCTCTCTTGTACCATCTTCTGGTCCCCACGCCAACCCACGCAATTTCCCCTGCGATGATGAGGTGATCTATGGCCTCCCAGACTCCCAACACTCTGCAGACCCACCTGCAGTCGCGCTACAGACAGTAGATTCACTTCGCTAGCAAGGGGCTTCCTGCGGCACCTCACGTCCTAATGCAACGGCGATTGCTTCCCATATGGACTCCTGGGTGCTGTAGGGTATGGGTGGCTTGCTGGCACTGGATGGGAGGGGGAGCCTCACTTGTTCCGCATGGATTCAGACTGACAAAGCGCAGTGAGTACTGCTTTACAGACATTTCTAACGCCCAGACTCTGTGAACACGGCGCCATCCTATCTCTTACTGTAATGACTAGTGGCCTGGTGTTCTTCTGCCTGACCTGGTTGGAGGGAGGTGTCGCTGCACAGGCTCTCGTGTGATTCCACATCACGAGCAGTTCCTTTTCACGTCTGTCATGTCCGCCGGTGCCAGGCTAAGTTGGTTAAGTCATCACCTACCCCAACCCGGCCCAGGGAGGGATGTTACTTCTCTTACAAATATTGTTGTTGAACTGTTGCTGTGCCACCTGAACGTCACCCACTAGAACTGTCAAATTAGAAGCTTACTTTGACTCACTTGAGTGTTTGGACGGCAGCATGTTACGCTGCCGACCTTTTGGTATTTGTTATTGTTCTTCCACTTTTGAGCGCTGTGCTCTCCATATTACCCCTACCTCTTGGAATCTACCTGGGTTGTTCCCCGATGTGCAAGCAGTTGTGTGTGGTCTGGGCGGGGGGGAGCGGGGGGTCGCGGGGGGCTGCACTCCAGAGATTGGGTTTAGACTGCCTACTACACCAGTGATGATAATGGCTGAAGTTAGGATATGCACATGGAGGGCCCGATTCACAGAATGAACTTAAGACTCAATCCTAAACTTACTACTATTTTGGTATTCACAGAATGCACTTACTACTTTTGGCATTCACAGAATGAACTTACTACTTTTGGTATTCACAGAAGTTAGGATTTTGTCTTAAGTTTGTCTTAAGACAAACTTAAGACAGACTTAAGACAGACTTAAGACAGACTTAAGTCAGACTTAAGACAAAATCCTAACTTCTGTGAATACCAAAAATAGTAAGTTCATTCTGTGAATGCCAAAAGTAGTAAGTGAATTCTGTGAATACCAAAATAGTAGTAAGTTTAGGATTGAGTCTTAAGTTCATTCTGTGAATCGGGCCCGGAATGTTAGAGGACACACCGGCAAGACACTACCAGATTTACTCTTACCTGAAACGTCACAAGTTTCACATAGCACTATTGCAGGAAACGCATTTAAATATAACAGAGGTATGCGCGCTTCGCCGCAGATGGCGCGGACAACTTTATGCCACTGAATATTCCTCCTTTGCCCGCGGAGCGCTTTTGTGGGTCCGACCTGGGACCCCCTGGCGGCCGCGGACGTTCATGTGGACCCCGAGGGCAGATATGTGATAGCCCGGGGCAAATTGGATGGTCAACCCGTAGTACTGGCATCAATATATTCGCCAAACACTGACCAGGGTGGTTTCCTTAATCGCCTCTCTACAGTGCTGGCGGCCTGGCATGGGGTCCCGTGGATACTGGGAGGTGATTATAATTGCGTCCTAGATGCAACCTTAGACAGGTCTTCCCTGCCTCCGACAAACACACCGACACATGCTACCACGAAAGCATTAATCACCTGGGCAACACAGTGGGATTTACATGATGCATGGAGGATACGAAACCCGACTACACGGACTTATTCCTATTGGTCGGGAGCACACGCTCTACATGTCCGTTTGGACAGGTTCATGGTCACCACCGATTTGCTCCCTCTAGTCACAGATGCACAATATATGGCCCGCACCCACTCGGACCACAACCCACATACTCTGGTCATCGCATGGGAGCGCCCGCACCCACCCATCCCCACCTGGCGTCTCCAGCCGGACCTCTTGCTAGACGCACCCTTCCGCGAGTCCCTCCTCACACAAACTGCCCAATATTTTGAGAACAATGCTGGCACGGCATCATCTCCCCAAATCGAATGGGATGCATTCAAGGTGGTTACCCGGGGACATTGCTTAGGCACACAGGGCTGCATGCGCCGACAGCTAGAGGGCGACCTGACGAGATTGGAAACTACATTACTAGCTCATGAGCAGAACGCGGTGGATGGCACGAGCGACCCTCTGACCGAAGCAAAAACAGAACACGAGCGCCTTCTAGAACGTCTGCGATGCCTCAACTTCGCCGCACACTCTGCCCTTACACATCGCCAAGGCGACAGACCTGGCAAACTGCTGGCCTGGCTGATTGCGCTGGAAGTCCGAATGACCCCAATATCGGCGGTACGGGTGGAAGGGAGGGGGTTACTCTACACGCAACGCCAAATACATGAAGCGTTCATAACCCACTATACAGCCCTATACCGCTCTCGACTCGACGACCCGCCTCCTAACATTGCTGACTATCTCACACCCCTGAAGTTGCCTACACTGACAGCTGCGCAACAAGACGACCTCGGAGCATCACTCACTCCTGAGGACCTCCGGGACGCCATTTTCAACTTGTCGAACGGCAAGTCTCCTGGCCCTGACGGCTTACCGGACGAATTTTATAAGGCCGGCTCAGACATACTCATACTCCAGCTATTAAAGGTATATGCTGCGGCTGTGGATGACTTCTCTCTCCCCCGACGCTCAATGAGGCTACCCTCATTTCCCTACTCAAACCTGGCAGGGACGGCGAATTGCTTGGCTCTTACCGGCCCCTAGCCCTCCTTAACACCGATTATAAAATCCTCGCCTCTGCCCTGGCCCGGAGATTAGCCCCCCTGGTTCCGACACTGGTACATCATGATCAAAATGGGTTTGTACCGACGCGACACACCTCCTACAACACCCGCCGCCTATTCCGCATACAGGAATACGCAACGCGCCACTGACCACGTGCCGGGTGCCTGGTGTTGGACCTAGAGAAAGCATTCGATTCGGTGGAATGGCCATACCTACGGGCGGTCATGGATAAATTCGAACTGGGGGACGACTACGAGACCATGGTTGGCTTATTGTACCGCAGACCCACAGTTCGCGTCTGCACCGGCACGTTGCTTTCCGATCCTATCCGTGTACAGAGAGACACCAGGCAGGGCTGCCCTCTGTCGCCCCTGTTGTTTTCCTTGGAAATGGAACCCTAGCCACGATTCTCCGGGCTCGGGGAGCGGAGTGGGGTATTCCGATGGCAGATGGCCTCCACGTGACGTCGCTGTATGCAGACGATCTTCTCCTCTATGTCAGAGACTTGACTAATGTCCCGGGGTCCCTTACTAACATCTTCCACACCTTTGAGGAGATGTCGGGCTTAAGAGTCAACTGGGCTAAATCTGGGGCCTATTCCTTTGACCCGAACGTCCCTGAATGCGACATACACATTGGCGGCGAGAGACTACAATGGTATCCCACGACATTTAGATACCTGGGAATCCACATCTATCGTAATCCTACGGATATCTTGGATGGGAACCTGATGCGGGTGCTTGCTTCCGTCCGGAGTCAGATTCGGTTTGGGAGAACATTGCCCCTGAACGTGCCTAGCCGAGTGACACTCACTAAAATGATAGTCTTACCGAGGCTATTGTACTACTTTGCCAACATCCCTTCCATATATCCCCAACGGGATATTCCGGGACCTTGAGGTCCTCCTCCGCGGCTTAATCTGGAATGCGGGTCGACCACGTGTGGCACTGAAGAAGCTATACCTGCCCACCGACTCGGGAGGCTTAGCAGTTCCCAACATGGAATTATATTACTTGGCGGCACAAATGGAATGGGTGACGGGATGGCTGAGTGGCAAAAACCTGGGAGACACTGCCACGGACGACACTGCCTGATCTCACTCACAAATATGCGCCCTGTTCCATCCACTGGCCAGCACCCCCTACCCCCCGCAGATTTACCTGGCAGTGGCGCGGAAGTGTTTTCTAAGATGTCTGCGGCTTACCCGAGCAACCGTACCATATGCCCCGACTCTCCCACTGTTAGGCACCCCTACGACCGGTGGCGTACTGATGGAGGCGAAGTTGGGCAACTGGTCCACCGCGGGTGTGGAGAAATTAGGTGACCTATACGCCGATGGGGCCCTCCTCCCCTTTGTGACCCTCGCGGAGGATACGGCCCTCCCGAATGGGCAATTCCTGTTACATGCGTCCCTTGTCCACACGCTAAATGCCGCATGGGACGACATATCTGAGGAACCACCGACACATAATTTCATGCAATACCTCCATGTTATGGGCAATGGCTCCCACATAGTGCACTGGTTAGCGCAGGCCCTTCTGATTCACACACAACCCACCACCTCGCAGTTAAGGGAGAAATGGGCGGCAGACAGAGGGAGGGACTGAACGGACAAAGAAAGGGCGATGGTGCTCGCTGGGCCGGTTAACATCCCACGCAACCCCCGATTCGAAATTATACAACTCTACATACTACACCGTGCCTATCTCACACCAGACAAGATCAACAGATACTTCTCAGTCACAGATACTGCCTGCAGCCGCTGCTCCCGGGTGGATGCAGACTTTTTACATATGCTCTGGTTTTGCCCCAACATCCAGCAATATTGGGACGAGGTTACAGCACTGCTTACACACTGCACCGGTGAACGCATACCGAGAACTTGGGAAGCCTGTCTTCTAGGACTATACAAACGCACCAAACTCAACAAGGTGCCGGCCCGATATTGGGATCTCGGCCTAATCACGGCCAAACGACTGCTCACAAAGCGGTGGAAGGCCGACACTCCCCCGCATGTACGACACTGGTGCATGTCCCTCACCAGTTGGGCACGAGCGGAAGGCACGATCCTACAACGGGAGGAGACAGCAGGGCTTAGGAAATTCCCCATTGCACATTACTGGGATGACATCCTCCAATCCTTCCAACAGAAATGTTTAGAACAAGGGATCACCTGAGGGTACTCGCACCTGACCTCCACACGTCTATACAGACCACCACGGATTGCGCTTATACCCACTGCTCCCCCTATCGGCGCACTTCTCCCCCCCCTTCCCAACTGGGTAAAGCGGACTACGACCCACACACCCTTGTGTCCCCTGCCATGCCGCGCATCATACAACACGCTCTACCCGCACACCGCCCACTCCGGGTTACCTGCATGGTGTACTCTGCTGTTGGCGATGAAACGTTAGTATTCCGCCTACACATATACACGCCAACTCTTCACACTCCGACCCGGACGGGGCCGCCTCATGGGCTGCACTCTGCGGACGGCCCCCTGGGTCCCCCCCGTGGCGCCCCCCCCCCCGAACAGACGCATCGACTCGGTGATGCTCCTGATCCCTGAACATCAGACCTACACCCACACAAATGCTGCAATCTTACCCTTATTTTCCCCGACAATGCACAAGCACCCAACCAAGAGTTGTTTTCCCCTTTGTACATAACCCCCGCAGTTGAGGTTTAGATGCTTATTGATACAATGGTTCGGCTCCCTGACCAGATCTTCCTGCTTTAGTTAATAAAGACATTGTACGAACTACACGACCACCCTCAAACACCATACCCTGCTCCACACGCCTGGCCCCCTCCCCTTTGTCCGGAGCTGACAGAACACGATATCACCATGACACGAACAAGGGGACTGGCCGCCACACATGCTCACTGCCCGGAGATGGGTAGATAGATCCAGATGGTATTTCATACCACCAGCTAGCTTGCTCGAACCACTACTATTGGGTGACGCCGCAATCATGAGACCGCTGAATACGACGGACACAGCTGGGGCGGGTCCCGCCAAACGCTGCCGTCCTCACGAAATTCTCCCACAAGGTATAATTAGCTATGAAATCATTTACCCTTAGCGAATCTGCGATATTGTATCGCGCCACACTTCCGCGTTGATGCCCCGCATCCCCATGGGGGAAGATACCCGTAGACACATTTACTGGTCATATACGCTCATGGATGCGAGCTGTTATCCGACTACTGACCGTGACGCCCCCGCTATTGCTCTACAAAATATAAAAACCTCACATACCTGTTTGCCCAATGTGATATGTGGTTTGCTAAATTTTGAATGCTACACACGATGCGTATTACGCCGCCGGACCTCCGGGTTGTCGGCCAGACGGCTGTGTTCACCTGATACTGTTATGTATGGTTCTTGATTTACGCGGCTGGCCCCGAGGGGTTGTAAGCTGTAAGCTGTGTACGACGCATTTAGTACAATAAAGGTCTTTAAAAAAAAAAAGTGAGATACAGCTTTACAGGAAAAAAAAATAAATAACAAAAAAATAAATCCAAGTGGTTGTTAGGTGTACATATGGGATGGGGTGAATGAGAGGTATGTGAGATTTTATTGCAAGAGTGAAAATTTTGCACGTGTATTTGTGCAAGCGTTGGTTGGCAATAAGGAGCCATTGTGGGTTCCTTTAACTCAGGAAGATCTTCTCATTGGGCTGATGCTGAAACTTCTAATGGCTGAATTTGGTCTATGAGGGGACTTAGGTTGTGCGGTAGGCGCACCGGAGAGGGTTGCAGCGGGCATGCTTCTTGCTTGTCCGCAGCAGTAGGTGGAGGTTGCAGACCTGGTTGGGACTGTGGTTGAGGATTTAGTAAAAGGTTTTGTTTAAGACTTACGCCCTCCGGCCTGGCTGGGGTCGGGTTGTTGAGTGCTGATCCAAAATAGTAGACTCCTGAGGGTTCAGCCAACTTTTTGGTTTTTGGTTACAACTGTTGTGGAGATGGTAGTTGTGGGGGGGCATACTTGTTTCAGCCAGTTGGACCGAGGCTCCCGACCTGGTTCCTTCTTGGGGCTGAAACTGAGGGTGATTGTTAGTCGTAGTTGGAATTTTTTTAAAATAGTCCAACAGGCTCGAGGGTTTTAAGGCATTTGACATGTCCGTACTCTTGCCGTTATAACTGGGATGCTGCGGCCGTTTAGGGTCGGTTTTTCCACGATTGCTATTTCTTGACAAGCCCGGGAAGTCTTATGGTTGCCTAGATGAGACTCCTCGTCTGATATCAATTGGTTTGGTCTCTTCCGTTTTAAAACCGCTGCAGTTTTTTTTACTTTCCCAGATCTCATTACATCGATTAATTAAGGCTTATGTTCAGGGCAAGCTGGTACATACGCTATTTTCCGGTGCTGCTCGGAAGTAGCTCATCGGAGCTGGTGGCAGACAGGGAGAGGTGCGATTGCCTTTATAATATGATGGCTCTAATGATTCTGGTTCTGACGATTCCGACGATTCTAGCTGGCTGATGTTGCACT
Organism: Lissotriton helveticus; assembly: GCF_964261635.1. Lineage (NCBI taxonomy): Eukaryota > Metazoa > Chordata > Amphibia > Caudata > Salamandridae > Lissotriton > Lissotriton helveticus. The sequence continues at coordinate 199,006,696 of NC_136057.1, read as the reverse complement.
TTTGCACTTTTAGGGCCCGATTCACAGAATGAACTTAAGACTCAATCCTAAACTTACTACTATTTTGGTATTCACAGAATGCACTTACTACTTTTGGTATTCACAGAAGTTAGGATTTTGTCTTAAGTTTGTCTTAAGACAAACTTAAGACAGACTTAAGACAGACTTAAGACAAAATCCTAACTTCTGTGAATACAAAAAGTAGTAAGTTCATTCTGTGAATGCCAAAAGTAATGGAGCCTTTAAGGGGAAACACGAGGAGTACGGGGAGTACAGGGGGTTGGGCAAGCAGTGTCCCGCGGCTCTGAGCGGCGCTGAGTGCTTCGGGGGGGTAGGGTCAGACGGGAAACAAGATCGTGGCGCTCCTACCCAACGGCCGAATGCCCTGCCCGCTGTCAGCAGGGGCGGCAGAAACGGACCTCGCACCTCTCCACTCCCTCACTCCCTCTCGCCCGTTTTTTGCCAACTTACCAGTATGCCGCTGCTGCTGAATCCTAACCCCCGAACCTGATCCCGGTCCCGTCAGTCACGGGGGGAACTGGCTCCCGGCTCCCGACTCCCGGCTCCGGCTCTGCTCAGCCTCTGGCCAACTCCGCCCACCTCACCACTCCATGCCTCGCCTTACCTGTCGACACGTCCGGACGCTCAGCTGCGCTTCCGTTAGTGGGACGCGGCCTCTTTTGTATTCTTTTGTAAAAGAAGTCGTATTGCTGTCATTTGGAGCTTTGGAGTGGTGGAGTAATCTGCCATAGTTGTTATAAAACTCTCCCATTTCTCAACTTCACTTACTCCAATTCTCCCATCAAAGTGCAGTTTTGCCATTTCTTGCAGGCCTCCATCATTCGCTATCGAGTACTTAATCCTTTTATAATTGATGGTATAAATTAAATCTTTAGGTACTAGGGATAGCTCAAATTTAGGCTTGCTGATGTTAAGTATGATTTCCTAAGGGCAGTGGTCACTATCAGCTTTTTCCCCTATTTAAAATGAGGCAATTGGATAAAATAGGGATAGTGACATGAAGGTATAATCCAATATTTTACTGAATCTTGTTGTGTGAAATGTACACACTGGTGGATTATCTCTAATAAATCACCCATTTAGTGCTCTGATGTTATAGGACTCGAGATTCTCTAACACCTGTTTATCTAGCTTGGAATATTTGGATATTTCTGAAGTCTCTTAATACGGTATATTCCAGGCTATATTTTGATAATGGTTCCCATCATCTGTCGAGGTTCTCATCAGATTAAGATTGAAATCCCGGATGATCATAAAATCTGTTGTCGGTGTGTCGTTTATGATTTCCACTAGGTGTTTGCATAATCCTTTTACTACCTTTTCTTTCCTTTTTGGATGAATATAAACATTGATCAATATAAGATTTGTGCCCTTCTTGGCTGATTTCTAGGTCAACAGATTTATTCAATTTAAATCAGGAGTGATTGATCCAAATTCCTTGATCTCATAGGAACTTGTGATCGAAACGTAAGTCACTAAACCTCCTTGAAGGCGTCCATATTTTGCTATTCTCACTGCTCTACTTGCCATGTTTCTCGAAGGGTCACAATATAAAAAGATCTTATGTAGCTGACAAATTCTGGATTAGACATTTTAGAGGCAATACCATTGATGTTCCACGAGCATATTCTAAAATGGTTGTGCCCGCTTGTTTTAAGGAAATTATTTATTGGTCAATTTGCCTGATTATTTGTTGTTCTGGCGATCCATCTTAGATCAATTGGTCCTATTGATGCGCCATCTAAAGTACGTCCCCTAACTTTAAGATCTTCCATGCTTCTTGCTCCGTCTGTACCTATTGCTCCTCTGAGTACTGGTATCCCAGATCTGTTGGAGGAGTTCTCTTCTCCATCTATTGCTGCTGGAATTAACAGATCAGGATATTTTGGTTTTACATAAGGGGCAATTGTTATTCCCCAATTTTTAAAGGTTTGAATCTCTGCCAGTATTTTATGTGCAACTAAAGATGTTATCCATGTTGCATTTGTTTTTTCCGCCTTTGTTACATCTTCTGTTATACATTCAATAGAAACCAAGGGCCAGATGTAGGTAATCGGATTTTACCGATTCTTAAATGAGATGTAGGTAAAAAATCGGTATTTTTTACCGATTCATTAAAAGTCGGTATCGGACTTTCGGAATTTACCGATTCGGTATTTACTGAATCGGTATTTACCGAATCGGTATTTCACATTCATCCCTATGGGCCGAAACCATAGGAATGCATTGAAAATACCGAATCAGTAAATACCGATTCGGTAAATACCGATTCGGTAAATTCCGAATCGGGATGCAAGCAAAAGTGAAACCAATGAAAACAGCCAATCAGGTGCTACCACCCTCCCCCTCCCTACCAGGAAGTGGCTACCCAGGCATCTGCAACTCATTAGAAGGTTCTGGAGAGGCAGTCAGAGCTGAGCAGAGACACAGAGCAGCAGGGAGTGATTTTTGTGACTTTACCTCAGTGAAAATGGCTAGCAGCAGTGAGAGCCAGAAGGCAGAGAGGAAAAGGAAAGTGAAGTTTAGCAGCATGGAGCTCCAAGTGCTAGTGGAGGAGGTGGTGAGAGCCCACAAACAACTGTTTGGCAGGCACTCCCTCACAGTAGCTGAGTCAGCCAAACGCAAGCTGTGGCTTCATATAGGAGAAAGGGTCAATGCTGTGGGAGTGACAAGCAGGAGCCTTGATGACCTCAAGAAACGCTTCTACGACATCAGGAGCCTCACCAAGAAAAAGATGGCAGAGCTACATAAGCAGGCTGGTCTCACCGGTGGAAGCAGGAACCCAGCGCCCCCCCTGACTGACCTGGAGGAGTTGGTGGCGTCAACCATAGAGCCAGACAGTGTTGTGGGAGAGGGAGATGTGGACAGCTCAGCCAGAGCCAAAGGAAAAGGTAAAACGCATGCGCAGCATGACTCCCCATACCAACCAGCTTCTCTTAACCCTTTGTGCACAGGCCAACCCCAGTCCAGTACTGCTAGCACTATACAGGAGCAATGCATTATGGGAAATGTAGTCAGCTAATATAAGACCATGTGTAACTGCACAGACATCAGAAAGGCAGTGAAAGTAATGCTGAATAATGACAGTAAAATGTGTAAAGCATTTATTTTAGTGACTGTGACACAGTAGAACTCAGTTGACATACGCTTATTTATACCTAGGGGCAACACCAGCCAGTCAAGCTTCAGCAACAGCAGGGACTGCACCAGCGAGGGAGGCGAGTGAGGAGGCAGGGCCAAGCCATGTCCATGCCACGCAGGAGGAAGAACACACACCTGCCATCTCCCAGGAAGAGGAGACAGTCCAGACACCCGAGTTTCCCCACTCCCCACACCTCTCACAATCCCCTACATTGCTTTTCTCTCCTGAGACCTCACCATCACAGTTACAGCCTGCACCTGCAACCTCACCAGCCAGGAGGTGAGTCGTGGCCCCACTGCCAGTGATGGAGGCAGCAGAGGGAGAGGCCCAAGCCACTGCACCTGAGAGTCCTGCTCCACTGCAGCCCAACACACAGTCTTTGTCCTCGCGCAGACGGCAACGCAGGCCCAGCAGTGCAGGTGTTCCAGGAGATGGCACAGTGTTCCGTGGGCTGGAGGGGAGCATGGTGCGCATCCAACGCATGCAGGGGAAATCAATACAGGCCTGCCACCGCCAATTTCCTGTCCTAAACCAACAAATTGGAGAAATGGGGAAGGGCATGAGAGACATGGTAGAAAGCAACAGGGAGATATCCAAAACCAATGCTGACCTAGCTGCAGGAATGCAGCAAATGAGCACTTCAATAACCCAGCTGTGCTCAAAACTGGACAGCCTGGAGCACACAAGGCGCAGGGACGCCCGTGTAACCAATAGGGCCATGAACCGTCTGGCCACTGCGACTTCACAGCTATGCCGTAGAAGCATTAACATGCAGGAAAGCCTCACTCAGAACACGGCAGAGGTCACCAGGGGCATGGCCAGGATCACCAGTGCCCTCGAGGCAATGATTATATCAAACACTGTACTGGATCCTGCCCTGGATGTGGCTGAGGGTGAGGACAGCAGTAGCCGCAGCAGCTTGGCAAGCACTGTGGTCCAGCCACGTAGGAGCAGCAGGCACCCAGCTGAGCCTGCAGGCCATGAGGGAAGCAGTGAGCAACATCCCAGTGGGTCTGGGAAGCGCGGGCGCAAATGACTTTGCCAGTGTGGGTGATGTAACCCAGAGACATGTAGTCCCCACCTTTCTTTTCTTTAATTTGTTGCACTTCAGTGCATGAACGTTGTGGCAACATTAAATGACGTTCTACTCATTCACAACCTGTCTGTGTCTCATCACTTACTCAGAAATAGTTGTCTGTAATCTCCTCACGTCTGTATCTGCCATCACTTGGTGTTGTCACTCCAGCAGGTGCTGTGTCAGGCACAGCAATGTCGTCGTCATGATCCTCGTAGTCAGACAACTCCACCTCAGTACCCTTCTTAACAGCAAGGTTGTGCAACATGGCACAGGCAGCAATTATCTTACAGCTGGTGATGGGGGTACATCTGCTTTTCCAGAAACCAAAGGTCCTTTCAACAACATTCCGTGTGCTTTTGTGGGCCCGGTTATATCTCCTTTGGCTCGGTGTTGAGGGGTTGAGGTAGGGGGTAAGTATAAAAGAGCGGAGGGCATATGCACTGTCTCCTAAAAGGAAAAGGTAATACATTAGTCACATGCATACATATATTTCTTACTGCAATAGGTATTGTGGGGGTCAGACAATGTGTCTTACCTAGGAGGTATCCTTCACCAAATTCCCCTTCAGTCAGCCGTGCATAGATGCAGCTGTTTTGAAAAAATATAGGAGTCGTGGGTACTCCCAGGGAATTTTGCCACAATGTCAGTGATGGTGCACTTTGCATTGCAAATCACCTGCTCATTGATGGTGTGGGTTGAATTCCTATTCCTGTAGATATATTCTGTGTCAGCAGGGGGACAAATGGGAATGTGTGTGCCATCTATGCAGCCAATAATATTTGGAAATCGAGCCATCTGGTAAAAGTCAGCTTTTGTTTGCACCAGTTCAGCATGGGTAGCAGGAAAATTAATGTAATGCTCCATCCTGTGTAACATGGCGTCAAGGAATTTGTGGAAAAACCTTGACAGACTGCTCTGTGTCACCCCACCTACCGCAGCAACCACGCTCTGATAGCTCCCAGACGCAAGCAGGTGGAGGCTGCACAGCACCTGCACATGGGGTGGAATTGCATGTGCCCTTGGGGTAGTGTGCTGCAACAGTGGTTGGAGGTCCCTGATGAGCTCCAAGATGGTGTCTGGGGCCAACCTGTACCTCTGCAGTATCTCTGCCTCTGTGAGCATGAACAAGGTGACCCTCTGCCTGTAGACCTGCTCCTCTCTCTGCCATTCCCTCTCTCCTTCCTCCTGTAGCCGTAGCCGTCTTGCAATGACATAAAATGCCGCCATTGTGCAAACAGATTTGCATTTTGGGTCCTTTTTTATAGGTTGCACCTGGTTACCACCTGATTCCAATCCATGGTAAATACCGACTCTTAAATACCGAATTTGAAGCAAATTCGGTATTTAAGAGCTTCCCTACATCTCAATTTCCATTTTTACCTATTCTTATTTACCGATTCGGTATTTTTACCGAATCGGTAAAGTTACCGATTCGGGTAATTTACCGAATAGGTAAATTTACCGAATCGCAAACCGTTGCGATTCGGTAAAATTACAGATTCGGTAAAATTTCCGATTCGGTATTTTACCGATTCGGTAACTTTTCCGAATCGGTAAATTTACCGATTCTGGCTATTTTTGGTCTCCTACATCCCGAAAGGTCAATACCGGTCGGTAACGGCCGAAAATACCGATTTTCGGCCGTTACCGACCGGTATTGGGCTTCCTACATCTGTCCCTAAGTCCAGAGTTGTCACACCAGCCAGGGATGGTATGTGCAAAATCAGCCGTAAAATGTTGATTCTATTTAGTATATCATGCCTTCCTTTCGAGATGTAATCTGGGTTAAACCATACAATATTTGTTAAGCTTCTTAAATCTTCCAGGCTCCTATTATTTTTGTTGTCGTCATTTCTTCCTTGTCCCAATTCCTATCCTTGCGATGCTCTCAGCAATGCTTGATATGTAGAGGATTCTACTTCACCGCTTCCTTCCTGACGGAGTGTTTGCTGTCCTCCTATGTTTACTTGCTGACTATGAGCTGGATCTTTGGGTTTATTTTCTTACATTATTAGTGGAGAAGGTCTGCTGATCTCTTCTTGATGCGGAGCATCTCCTTCTTCAGTCTTATTGGTGTCTTTTGTAGGCTCTCTTACTTCCTTCTTATTGATAGCGTTTGAGGATTCGGATTCACCTTGGTCAAACTGTGACGTCAACCCAAAGAGATGCCTAAATCCTTCTTGATCTAAGTTTGTTTTTTGATTTCTGCCTTTTCATTTTTTCGCCCGCCTTCGTTTTGCATTCAGATGTTTGTCAGACTTGTCTTCCAATGAAACTGCTGGCAGTTGATCATCCGCTTTTATGGTTTCTTTGGCCTCTTCTTTTCAGTTTTTGTAGATATCTGTGTCCTTTGCCACGGGGCATATTTTTTTTATAATTATTGGAGTTCCTGTGCTTTTCATGTTATCTATTTTGTTCATCGTACAGCTTTCAAAAGAATGCTTATCTATTTCAGCATCTGTTTGTCCTTAGCACAAATGACACTCCTTTCCTTGCAGGGGCTTTTTTATTTGTACACATTGGTTGCTCAACATTGATGGTAGTGTGGCCAGTTTGTCAATGATGGGACCACATCCACAACTCAGAATATTATTTTGGGCTTGATCCTGCTTGTTTTGTAGCAATGTATTTAATGTTCCCAGCTTCCCGTCAATAGCAACCACGAAAACAGCCAGGGTATCTAAAAGCGTCTGACTGGTAGTGGAGTGCTTTTACCAATAATTGCATTGTTTTTAACAAGCTAGGCCATGCCGTTCCCTTGCTAGCATTTTTTGGTGATTCCTCCACATGAGCTGTATTTTTTGTCTCATTTCGATCTTCATTTATTTTTCCTCCCTCATGTGATTCCTGGTTATGTTCAGTTATCTTATCATGCGTTTTGGTGTAAAGCCCACTTCTGCTCTTGTCTTGGGTATAAGCGGCCAAAAGGCCTTCCCATTCTTCTGTTCCAAGGTATGAGGAGATCTCTATGTCTGCTGTGTTTTCAACTGAGTTTTTCGTGAGTTCAGCTCTTTGCTTCTCTCCCCACCACTGTTTGGATCTATTTGATGATTTGGTATTTCTTTATTTGAGATTGGGGTAGGTGGTACCAGTTTAAGTCCTGTTTCTTCCCTCACCTCCCCTTTCCTTGTTTGGTTGGAGTCAGTGCCACTAAGCAGCAATTTTCCCCGTGGGTTTATTAGGCTATCAATCATTGGTATATTGATTATAGCACAGTTGCCAATTCTGTTTTTGCTATGTATTGATCCGCTGTCGCTATTCAAGTCAAAGCTGATTTCTTGGTTTTCTCGATTTTCTCCTTGGACGTCATTGGAGCTCTTATTTGCTTAATTTTGCCTATGAACTTGGACTATCTCAACATCTCCAGCCTGTATTTTGCTTGTAGTTTTGAAGTTCATCCGTGTTTTGTTATGTTGTGGAGTTGATGTTATTTGTATGGGGCTAGTGGCTGCTATATTAGCATTTCTTTTTTTGCCTGGGCTTCTCTTTTTATGAGTTGACTAGCAGCCCATCCCGACGTTGTCCGGGTATGAATTGCTGCTGCCAGTAGTATATTGTTTTGTAGGATTTCGTTTTGATAGCATTTCTTATCTGTGACAGGCCTGTGAAACCCTCCGATTCACAGTGCACTGCTGATGCACTTAAGAGTGCGCGTTCAGTAGTGTGTGAACTCGAGTTTCCCTACTTTATTTTTCCTTGCAATATTATATAGCGCGAACTCGACAACATGGCATGAGCACAATTTACATTACAGAAGAAAACATTTATTTGTGGTAGGCACGGGTAGACAAAGCGATTTGCCTGGAATCACAGGATGTTGAGCTGATGCCGAGATTTGAACGTACCTCCCCAGCTCTAAAGTTCACAATTCTAGAACTTGTGGCGGGAGGTGTGTCTAAAAGTGTATGTCGGTGCTGGCCATCAATTAGAGAGACCTGTGCATTTTTCAAATCGGTGATGAAAAAATATGAGTATGTTGCTGGAGATGTGGGCTGCCGTGCCACCAATGTACTTACTGGGGGAGGGTAAACACCCATTATTCCGCAACTTTCTTTCCGCATACCATCACTCTGCATACTTTCATTACGAAAGTACCATGACTCCGCAATGCCATTATAACGCATAGCATTATATTTTATATGTTTTTACGACGCATACATTTACAACGAAATTAGTTGTAAATGCATGAATGGTAAAAGCATTTTTTTTAAAAATGTTTGGATAAGGTAAGTATGGGTATAGGGGTATATGTTTTGGGGTACTGAGGTATATGTTTTAGGCTGTTGGGTATTTTAAGGGTTCAGATATAGTTTTGGGTTATGGCGTACAGGGGTAGTTTTAGGGTTCATGGATAGGTATGGGTTTTGGGGTACAGGGGTATTTTTAGGGTTCAGGGCTAGGTTTGGGTTTTGGGGTATAGGGGTATTTTTAGGGTTCAGGGGTAGGTTTGGGTTTTGGGTTACAGGGGTATTTTAAGGGTTCAGGGCTAGGTTTAGGTTTTGGGGTACAATGTTATTTTTAGGGTGCAGGGCTAGGTTTGGGTTTTGGGGTACAGGGGTATTTTAGGGTTTAGGGGTAGGTTTGGGTTTTGGGGTACAGGGTTATTTTTATGGTTCGGGGCTAGGTTTGGGTTTTGGGGTACAGGGGCATTTTTAGGGTTCATGGGAAGGTTTGGGTTTTGGGGTACAGGTGTATTTTAGGGTTCAGGGGTAGGTTTTGGTTTTGGTTTACAGGGGTATTTTTAGGGTTCAGGGCTAGGTTTGGGTTTTGGGGTACAGGGGTATTTTTAGGGTTCAGGGGTAGGTTTGGGTTTTGAGGTACAGGGGTATTTTTAGGGTTTAGGGATAGGTTTGGGTTTTGGGGTACAGGGTATATTTATAGGGTTAAGATGGGTTAGTGTTTAAGGGTGTTGTGGTACTTTAAGGAGTAAGGGTGGGTTATGATTATGGTGTGCAGGGGTATTTAAAGGGAGCAGGGTGGACACCCGGAGCTGCAATGTACAGAATCTGGGAAGAAAAATCAATGAAATATTGGGCACAACGCTCGCTTTTTTTTCCGTAATCCTGCGCCCCGCACACGCCCAGGCCCCCAGCACACGCCCACAGCACACGATATGAGACATGGTATGAAGGGCGGAACGTACCACACGCCCCCAGTGTTTGTCACGCCCCCAGCACACGCCCACAGCACAACCCAGACACGCCCACAAGGGACTAATTTGCTGGCACGGTTCTTTTACCTTTTAAATGTATATGGTGGGCGTCTGCATAGCCTATGTCCTTCTGCTGCAACTGCCCTTTCCAATGCTGTATTGAGTGTTGTGATTGGTGCTGTGGTTCCTGAGATTACCCGCCTCAAATGTTTGGGCTCTCTCTTTATTATATTAGTATGGATTTCTGTTCTTCCGCATTTTGTAATGATTGATTTAATTGTAAAGGCTGAAGAGGTGATTGCAGACCTGGCACCTCTCTTGTGCTTGAATGTAGAGTGTCCCCCGCATTTTTTGGAAAGCAGAATTTCGTAAAGATTTTTGGTTGATACGAAAATTGCCTTTTTATTAATTTGTTGCTTATCTCCGGATTTGGTGTTTGCCCACTCTTTTTTAACCCAGGAGTGTTTCCATCTACAGGTATTTCTATAAGGGAACAGTTTTTATAGGTTGCCAGACCAGTTTCTGATGATATATCATCCCTGGCCTCCTCCAGCGTCTTAGTTGTTTGCTTTCGTTTTTTTATTTCTCTTTTGACCATTGTATTGCCCCGTACGCGACCTGACCTGACCTCATACTGTCTACTGCTTGCTCCGACAATCTTGTCTCTGGTCTTCTGTAAACCACGCAACTTGACGCGGTTAGACTATATTTAACTTGCTTACATAGAATTTTGTGAAACAAATAACGCCCTCTTCAGGCACGCCAGTCGCACCAGCCCCACAACCCACTGTTGCCGCCCTCCTGTAGTTGTTTAGTTTATTTGAATTGGCTGATCGCCAGTCGTGCTGCCCCGCTAACCCCAGGACAAGGGAGACCAAGCGGGGACTTATTCCTCTTCCAATACTGCAGTGGCTAGGTGGCTCGGCGACTGCTGGCAACCACACACAAGCGCAGCTGCTCAGTGCTTGCTCCTGCACCCCCGCCCTGCCCTGCCCTGCTCCGAGACCGGACCGGCCGCCGCCAACAGTGGGCTCAGCACCCACAAACCTGTCGGAGGCAGGGACAGGGCCCAGCAGCAGAAGCAGCAGTGGTGGGGGGGGAAAGCTACAGGCTGCCCCCAACAGGGCCGTTCCTTCTCTCTTCTCTCCTCTCAGGTTCACTCAGGTCTCGCAAAATGCCAGCGAAGCCAAACAAAACAAAGCTGAGCGCTATTGTCAGCGGCAGTAATCCCCCACCGTGCGATCCAACCGCAGTCTGCTGCCCGCCAGCAACAGCAGCAGGTAAGCGGGATTAACTCACGCAGGGTAGCGGGGTAGCGGCTGGTGGTGCCTCGGTGCTCTCGGCTCTCAGAGGTTTCTCGCTGTAGTAAAGATAATGGCGGCTCGCTGCTCCCGGTAATCCAGCCCGCCGAGGTCCAGCTGCTCTCGCCTTTTACTCAGCCCCGCTCCTCGCTCCTCACGGTGGCTATCGGCTGTGGCTATCGGCAGGACAGGGCAGGGCGGGGCGGGGGGGCTAGAGTGGCTGCCGGTTCAAGCAGGCGCAAGCGGCTCTCACGGAAGCGGCTCACTCAATCGTCAATCGCCTCTCGATTGCTCTCCTGGGGCCTCATTTATGAAGCTCTGCGTCACTTTTACGCCGCCGGTGTGTCACTTTTTGTGACGCACCAGTGGCGTAAAAAATGCGCCTTGTTGCGCCATATTTACAAAGTGACGCATCTAGGTAGATACGTCACTTTGTAAACCCCTGCACCACATTATACCTGCGCCAAGTATAATGTATGCAAGAGGGGGCGTATTGACGCATGGAAGGGTCGTAGAAGTGACGCAGTGAAATCTATGAGATTTCACTGCGTCACTTTTAGGATGCCGTTGTGTCAAAAACTTGCGCCTGCCTCACAGCAGGCGTAAGACTGACGCATGCCCTTTCACATGGGGCTTGCTCCATGTGAAAGGACGCATTACTGGAGTTGCGTCACTTTTGTGACACAATCCAGCAATGCGTCACTTTTTTGCGACATGATGTGTCATACATGAAATATGACGCATCAGGAATGTCGCAAGGAGGGCGCACTGAGAAGTGACGCATCGCTGCTTTCACGCAGCGATGCGTCATTTCTCATAAATGAGGCCCCTGGATCGTCTCTCTCCGCCTGTTGGAAGGAAAAAAAGTGCTTTGATCTCTAGACTGGATTATTGTAATTCTCTTCTGACTGGCCTTCCTAAATCTCACCTATTCCCCCTCAAATCCGTCCTCCATTCAGCAGCTCGCTTCATTTCAGGGTCCAAACGAAGTGACCACATCACTCCTATCCAGTCAATCAATCATAACACTTGTATAGCGCGCTACTCACCCGGCAGGGTCTCAAGGCGCTTGGGGTGAGGGGTCTGCTATTGCTCGAACAGCCAGGTCTTGAGTTGTCTCCTGAAGGCGAGATGGTCCTGGGTCAGCCGAAGATGGATGGGGAGGGAGTTCCATGTCTTGGCCGCCAGGTAGGAGAAGGATCTGCCACCAGCAGTGGCTCTTCGGATGCGTGGTACGGCGGCGAAAGCGAGGCTTGTCGAACGTAGCTGGCAGGTGGGCGTGTAGAAGGTCAGGCGGTCGTTGAGGTACTTGGGTCCTAGGTTGTGGAGAGATTTGTGTGCGTGGGTGAGGAGTCGGAACGTGATCCTCTTGCTGACGGGGAGCCAGTGCAGGTCCTTCAGGTGGCCGGAGATGTGGCTGCGTCGGGGGATGTTCAGGATGAGACGGGCGGAGGCGTTCTGGATGCGTTGGAGTCTTTTCTGTATCTTGGCTGTGGTTCCGGCATAGAGGGCGTTTCCGTAGTCCAGTCGGCTGGTGACGAGTGCCTGGGTGACCGTCTTCCTGGTCTCGGTCGGGATTCAGCGGAAGATCTTGCGGAGCATGCGTAGGGTGTTGAAGCACGATGAGGAGTCGGCGTTGACTTGTCTGGTCATCGAGAGGGAGGAGTCCAGGATGAAGCCCAGGTTGCGTGCGTGGTCCGTTGGTTTGGGTGCGCTGCCCAGGGCTGGGGGCCACCAGGAGTCGTCCCAGGCAGAGGGTGATGATCCAAGGATGAGGACTTCCGTTTTGTCTGAGTTCAGTTTCAGGCGGCTGTTCTTCATCCACTCGGCTACTTCTTTCATCCCTTTGTGTAGGTTGGTTCTGGCGGTGGCAGGGTTGTTGGTGAGGGAGAGGATCAGCTGGGTGTCGTCTGCGTAGGAGATGATGTTGAGGTTGTGCTGGCGTGCGATGGCTGCGAGAGGTCTCATGTAGATGTTGAAGAGGGTGGGGCTGAGTGATGATCCTTGCGGTACGCCACAGATGACTTCGGTGGCCTCGGATCGGAACGGGGGGAGGCGCACTCTCTGAGTTCTGCCGGTGAGGAATGAGATGATCCACTCCAGTGCCTTCTCTTGGATACCGATTTTGCTGAGGCGTTGATCTAGGGTGCGGTGGCAGACGGTGTTGAACGCTGCAGAGAGGTCCAGGAGCATGAGGGCCGCTGTTTCCCCATTGTCTAACAGGGTTCTGATGTCGTCGGTTGCTGCGATGAGGGCGGTCTCGGTGCTGTGGTTGGCTCGAAAACCAGACTGCGAGGGGTCGAGGGATCCGTTCGTCTCGAGGAAGGCTGCAAGCTATCTGTTGACGGTCTTCTCGATGACTTTGGAAGGGAAAGGGAGGAGCGAGATGGGGCGAAAGTTCTTGAAGTCGGTGGGGTCCGCTGTTGGTTTCTTCAGTAGGGCGCTGAGCTCGGCGTGCTTCCAGCTCTCCGGGAAGGTGGCGGTGTTGAAGGAGGTGTTGATGATGTCCCGCAGTTGGGGGGCGATGATTGAGTCGGCCTTGTTGAAGACGTGGGGGGCAGGGGTCGGTCGGAGATCCGGAGTGGATGGTGTTCATCGTGCGGGCTGTGTCTTCGGTGGTCACCGTGGTCGAGGTGCGGAGGGTGGTGGTGGAGGGCGTTGGTTCGGCGGTTGGGTGCGTTGATGGTGCACTGAAGCTGTTGTGGATGTCGGCGATCTTGCGGTGGAAGAACGAGACGAGAGAGTCGCAGAGGTCTTGTGAAGGAGTGATGTCGTTGTTGCTGGTGCTGGGGTTGGAGAACTCCTTGACGATGTTGAAGAGTTCCTTGCTGTCGTGGGTGTTGTTGTCCAGTCGTTCCTTCAGTGATTTCTTCTTGGTAGTGCGGATGAGCTGGTGGTGCTTGCGGGTGGCGTGTTTGAGGGCGGTCATGTTGTCTGTGGTCTGGTCTAGGAGCCAGGCTTTCTCGAGGGTGCGGCAGTTCTTCTTGCAGTCCTTGAGTTTGTCGGTGAACAAGGAGGCTTTCTTGCTTCTGGGTCTGCTGGTAGGGTTGTTAAGTGGCGCGAGGTCGTCAGCGCAGTCGGACAGCCACTTCGTAAGGTTGCGTGCTGCTTCGGTGGGGTCCGTTGTGCTGGCGGGTGGGTTCTGACTGAGGGAGGTGGTGAGCTGTTCGGCGGTGATCTTGCTCCAGCTCCTGTAGGGAACCTGTTGTGGTTGGTGGTGGGTCGTGGTTCTTCTGAAGCTGAAGTGGACGCAGCTGTGGTCGGTCCAGTGAAGTCCTGTGGAGTGGCTGAAGGTGATGTGCTTGCTGGATGAGAAGACTGCATCAAGCGTGTGGCCGGCGTAATGGGTGGGGGTGTTGACCAGTTGCTTGAGACCGAGGTTGGCGAGGTTGTCCAGCAGGGTGGTGGTGTTGCGGTCGTTGTTGTTCTCCAGGTGGAAGTTGAGGTCCCCGAGGAGGCTGTAGTCGGCAGAGGGGAGGGCGTGTGGGCTGATGAAGTCGGCGATGTCTTCGCTGAATTGTGTGCGGGGTCCTGGGGGTCTGTAGATGAGGGTGCCTCTGAGGGTGGTCTTAGGGTCGGTGTGGATCTGGAAGTGAAGGTGTTCGGCCGGCGAGAGGGCGTTGTCGGATTTGGTCGTGATGCGGATGGTGTTCTTGTGGACGATGGCGATGCCTCCTCCAGTCTGGTTGACGCGGTCCTTCCGGGTGATCTTGTATCCGTCCGGAATGGCGATGGCGATGTCGGGCGCCGAGGAGGCGTTCATCCAGGTTTCTGTCAGGAAGGCGACGTCTGGAGATGTGGTGTCGAGGAGGTTCCAGAGTTCCGCGGCGTGTCTGTGGACGGAGCGGGTGTTGAGCAGGATGCACTTCAGGTGGTTACTGCTGGTGCTCGTCTTGGCGGGTGCGGTGCAGGTCCGGATGCAGGAGAAGTTGCAGGCTCGGCAGCAGAAGGGTCCGTTGGAGCGTCTCGGGGTGGCTCGGTAGCATCCGGAGGTTCGGCCGGGGTTGAGTGCGTTGAGTGTAGCGGCGTCGTAGGACCGGCGGATGGGTTGGCAGACTCGGGGGCCAGGGGTCCTGGCGCTGGGCGCGGTCAAGGCGTGGACGGGCGCAGACGGGCTTGCCTTTGGCGCGCCTTCGGCGCACAATCGGCGCGCCCGCTGCGCGTGACCGCTGTAAAGACATCAAACATGGGCTTCGATTGGAATTCATAGAGCATATTATCAAGCCCATTATCGCCGCTTTATCGGCAGTTTCCTGCCGATAAAAGCGGCGATAATGTAACGCCCGTTCTTGATAATATGCCCCTGAATTTGTCTGGCGACTCAAGACCTTCTCGGAATGCGGAAAGTTCCTTCTTGAGCCCCCCTCTTTCAAAAGGGAAAAATTGATGGCACAATCGTTCTCAGGAAATGCGGTGAGAATCTGGAACTCGCTTCCTCCTTCGCTCTGTACCATCACCTCCATCCAGATCTTCAAAGCGGACCTGAAAACTCTTCTATTCCAAAGACACTTTCAGAACTAATTCCCTCCTTCTCAGACCCCGCCAGGAAGTTCTTTAATCATTGTAAATTTGTCTTGTATATTTATATTATTTTTGCTTTGTACATTCTGTGCTTGCTGCGTTTGATATTGTGTTCCCTTTGCCTGCGTTGTTTTGATTCTATGGCCTGCTACTTTTGTTTGTTCCATTCTGTAGCATCCTGCTACAAATAACTACAGACACTATTATTCTTATCACTGGAGCTTTATTCTGTTGCAACCAGCCTCTCTCCTGTCCCTACTCTAACCGCCTCTCCCTCGTCGGTCTCCTCCTCTTCCTGTCCACCCCCTGGGCTCCACCCACAACCACTAGCCTGCTAACTTCACAACATCTCCCCCTTTTGTAACAAAACAAATAAACACACTGACTTCTTAGTCCATTTCTTCAATAAGTCTTTTGGGTGGACGTATGTCACGATGAGGTCGTGGTGGCCTGACTCTCGGACCAGTATCACTCCGTGTCTCATTTTTAATTTTAATTTAATTGTGGGTTTATATAGCGCTAGAATCAACTCCCGGAGGAGTATCTCCGCGCTTCGACCGCTGGGGAACCCGTCCTGGCTCACCCTGAGAGATGGTCCCTAATGGGTATCTCTAAGGTGCGACCAAGCATCCCCGGCGGTCTGGGGGGCCGTTGTGAAGATGAGGCAAGCTAATGCCCAGAGTTGCCGAGTGTGGTCCCTGACTGGAGTAGGCACCGAGGCGAGAATTATCGAGCCCGCTGACCCTGGTCCACGACCCTGCCGCGTCGGGAATCGAACCCTGGTCCCGGGCCGTCCTCTGCTTACGGGTCTGCCGCCTCTAACCAGTGAGCCACACCACTCCACGGATTGGACCAGTGTTCTCACAACTGACTGAATGTGGTTCTTCCGAACAGGGAGTGTCCATTTCACTCGGTAGGGTTCCGGTGATATCTCGTGGCAATTTCTTGAAGTGCGAGATATTTCTCGTGATTCGTCGCTGCTCTGATTCTGCGGTCAACATAGTTCCTTTCCTTTTCGTGATCAGCAACGGTTCATCCTTGAACAGGCAGTCGGTCTTTTTCTGCTGCTCTTGCTTGACGAGTACATGGGCTCCTTCATGTAACGAGAGTGACCTCGCTCTTCTCCGGTGATCTGCATATGACTTCATTTTGTCTTTTCTGCGCTGGTCTGTTATCATCATTTCTTGATGGTCTTGAGTGGATGACAATGATGGTCGCAAGGCCCCTTCCCACGTTGGAATACGATTCCTCATGGGACGTCCCAGCATGAGTGTTGCCGGGCATTGCCCCGTTGTTGCGTGAGGAGTTGTTCGGTAAGCTCGGAGGACCTCATTGAGGGCGACTTGTAAATCCTTTCCTTCCGCGGTCGCATGTTGAAAAGTCTTTTTGAGCGTGGCCATGAATCTTTCAATTGTTTCATTAGCCTGTGGCCAGAGGGGTGTAATCTTACGATGATGGAAATCTAGATGTTTCGCAAATGCTGCAAAGTCTTTTCCATTAAATGGGGGTCCGTTGTCCGTCTTTACCTTTGAGGGAACTCCCCAGGCCGCAAAGACTTCGTCCAGTACCTTGAGAGTACTCGCGGCGTTTGTAGATGGTACAAAGTATGCAATGGGATATCGAGAATGCTCATCAATGATGGCCAGCACATATTTGCCTGATGCCAGGGGTCCATAGAAATCAATGGCGATTTCTTGCCACACCCCAGGTGGTAGAGGGGTCATGTGCAGTGGTGCTGGAGGGTCCCTTTTGCTTGTGAGTTGACAGAGGTGACAGTCCTTCAAGGTGGCTTCCACGATTTGGTTGAGATATGGAAACCATACTCGCTCCCGTAATGCACGTTTGGTTGACACAATCCCCCGATGCCGTTCATGGGCAAGGGCAACTACTCCTTGTCTCAGTTGCGTGGGGATCACGATTCGTTGGTCTCGCAGCAGTATGCCATCAGTGGTGGCTGACAGTTCACTGCACACATGCCGGAAAGCCTGCATTTCTTGTTTAATGATAGGATCAGTCTCTTCATCCTGAGAATCATGTCTCCACTTATTGTGTCGAATCCTGCGCAGGACCTTCTGCAGGATGACATCTTGTGCTGTACTCTCTCGGATGGTGTCCATTGGGATAGCGGGAGGAAGCGCTTGATCAGTCACAAAATCTATGTACTCTTCTGCAATGGACGACTTAGAGACTGACGATGTAACTGGGTGCCTGGACATATAGTCAGCCGGGTTTTCTGACTTCCCCGGCTTGTGGATGATAGTGAACGTGTATTCCTGTAGCCTTAGGCCCCACCTTTCGATCCTTGGGGGCATCTTGGATCGTGGGTTTCCGTAAATGGTGACGAGAGCTTGGTGGTCTGTGATTAAAGTAAAGTGTTTACCATATATGAAAACATGAAAATGTTCACATGCCCACACTACGGCAAGACTTTCTTTCTCGGGCTGCGAGTATGCCCGCTCCGGGTCAGTCAGGCTACGACTCGCATATGCAATGATTCGACGTGGATCTGAGTCATTGTCATACTGTGCCACGATGGCACCAAGCCCAACAGGGCTGGCATCCACAGTTATTTCAGTCTTTCTTTGTGGGTTAAAATATGACAGGTGATCCGCAGATGCCACCGCCTTCTTGATCTCCTTGAATGATTTCTCGCATTGGGGAGTCCACTCAAACGGTTGGCCTTGTTTGGTCAATATGCGGAGGGGATGGCTGATTGTTGCGTAGTCCCTGATATAGCGAGCACAATAACTGGCCATTCCAAGAAATGACCTGAGCTCACTGACATCCTGGGGACTCTTGATGTTGTTCAGAGTCCCAATCTTGTCGGGATCAGGTTTCATGCCAGCGCCTGAGAAGATATGACCAAAGAATTTCAGTGTGTCCTGGTGGAATTCGCACTTCTCTCTGTTTAGAGTCAGGTTTGCCTCCAGTAGTGCGTAGCAGACACGATTGAGTGCGATATCATGCTCTCGTAGATCAGAACCATAGACAAGGATGTCATCACTATAGTTGAGTGTGTTGGGAATGTTCTGAATGACCTGCCGAATGGCTTCTTGAAATATTTTGGCTGCTGAGGAAACTCCAAAACTGAGTCTCTTATATCTGAACAACCCCAGATGGGTTGCGAACGTGGTGATGTATCTTGACTTTGCCTCTAATTCTAGCTGGTGGTATCCCTTATTTAAGTCCAACTTGGAAAACACCTTTGCCCCGTTGAGAGCTGAGATCATATCGCTCAAATGTGGTCCCGGATGTCGTTCTCTTTCGATTGCAGTGTTGGGCAGGCGCATGTCCACACAGAGTCTGACTTTGTTGGCCGTGCCCTTTTTGGGAACGATAACTACTGGGGACACCCACGGTGTTGGACCCTCGGTGCGCTCGATGATATCAGCGGCTAGCAAATCCTGGAGTTCTTCCTCCACAGCGGTTTGGAGATGGAACGGTACCCGTCGAGGGTGTTGAGCGACGGGTCTGACTTGTTCATTAATATGCAATCGCACTTGGCAGTCTTTTAATTTGCCTAGTCCTTGAAATAGTCTGGGAAACTGACGGGTCACATCTTGGTTTCCGCTGACCTTGAAAAGGATTTCCACTAGGTGAAGGCGTTCAGCTGTCGGTAGGCTCAGCAGACAGTCTGCTTCTGGGCCTTTAATGACATGGATGACCGCTGAGATAGTTGTGTCATCATGTTTAAGGGTCGTCGAGAACTTCCCGAGGCAGGGAAGTGGCTTCTTAGCCATCCATATGAAGACTCTGACTGGTGCAAAGGTCAGAGGAGGACGCGGACTCATTCTTTCATATTCGGTGACTGGAATGTAGTTCAGGGATGCACCTGAGTCTAGTACAAACTTTGTATCATGATTGCCAACTTTGATGTCCAGCCGGGGATATGTCTTAAGTTGGTCTGGATCTGCGGCTAAGTTCAGATATTCAATGGTATATGTTGAGTCTCTGGATGACGGCCTAGATTCCTTGGATGGTGACCTCCGTTCCCACCTGGACCGACGTGACTCTCGGCTGGAGTGTGACGACCCAGAAGACTGCTCAGTTTGTTCTTGATCAGCTCGTGCATGGTGTCTTCGGGTGTCGGACCGGGACATTCTCGGGGTACCTCTTCGTGAGTCAGGCTGAGCTGTCTTTGTGGCACCACTTCGTCTTTCCTTATTGTATTCCCCACACATCACTTCAAAATGATTTGTTCAACCGCACTTCCGACATCTCTGACCCATGGCAGGGCAGCTGTCTACATGGGGGTAATCATACCCACAACGGTAACATTTCCTCACGTTCTTTGATCTCCTTTCCTTCTTCCACGGCTCTCGCCGCTGATGTCTTGATTGCTCTTGACGAGATGACGGGCGTGACCTTCAGTGTCTGTCTCTCGAACTCATTCGATTATCACTCTTGGCGTGCACACGTCGCACTTGTTCGCGACTTCCTTTGTGCCCCGTTTCGATGTCGGCTGCATACTCTTCCGCTTGATCAAAGATTCGTGTCATCTCCTCTATATCGTCGAGGCTATGTTCTTTTCTCAATAGTCGTCTCCTCAATTGGTCGGAGTGGCACCCATCAATTATTTGTGACTTTATTGCAGCATCTGTTGAGAAATTATCAAATGCACAATGCTTGGCTAGTCTCCTCAGGCGCATCATGAAGGCGCTCATCGGTTCCTCCTTCCCTTGACGAGCCGAGTGGAATGTATGGCGTTCATAGTCGACGTTCGTTTTGTGAAGAAATCTTTTGTTTAATGCGTCACGCACTTTGTCATAGGTGTCCCCTTCCGTGGCAGGAAGGTCTTTGATTATTTTGACTATCTCCCGCCCCGCCAAGTTGCGCAGGGCAATCAACTTCTTTTTGTCCACGATCACTTCTGATCCTTCGATGTAATCTTCAAATTCTTCTAACCATTCTTGCCATTTAGGACCCATGGTTCCCCCAGTGGTCACTTTGAGAGGTTCGGGTGCTCGCAGGTGCGACCCACCTGGAGCCTTAGGCTTAACATCAGCCAGTGGCGGCGGATTGCCATCATCATCAGACATCTTTGCAGTGCTTGTTTGTGTCTTTGTCACACTCACTTGGTCTCACCAATGCTTGTTTCTTTGCCAATGCTTGTTTATTTTCGGGTACCAATGCTTGTTTCTTTGCCAATGCTTGTTTATTTTCGGGTACCAATGCTTGTTTCTTTGCAAATGCTTGTTTATTTTCTGGCGCCAATGCTTGTTTCTTTGCCAATGCCTATTTCTTTCCCTAGTGCCTGACTTCAAAATGGCCGCTCTATGAAAACTAAAGGGTCTGTCCTGACGAGTGCCTGACTTCAAGATGGCCGCCGTCACTGCAGTCACACGAGGCTTTCTCTCCTGATTCAGTCACTCCAGACTCACCGGCCAGCAACTTCGGGGCAGCACGCTCCAGGAGTCACTCTTCCCTGACCACCACAGCAACCAGGTGAGGTTGGGGTGGGCTCCCGCCTTGCTCTTCACGTTCCCGCACTTTTCGCGGCGGCCTGCCAATTCGCACGCATCAAGCGTGAGATCTTCACCGTCGGCGGGGATTCAGACCCGGACCTCCCGGCGCTCAGTCGCTCTCGCTGGACGGTCTTTGTGGACGTCGTCCTTGACACTGGGGCACTTCTCCCTCAATCTGGGGTGCGCAGCAGGGTCGGAGTAGGCTCCCGATCTCTGCACTGCCAAGACTCACGCTTCTGGCGGGGTTGCGTGTCGGCGCGATCGGTTTCCTTCGGTTCGAGCCGTTCAGCGCTCGAGTTCACAGCCCCTCTCAGCTCCCTCACAGTCCTCAAAGGTGGGGCAGGGTCACCTGCTACTGGCTCCTTCTCCTTGGGCAGCAGCAGCTCGCAATGCTCGGCAGCGTTTTCTTTCTACGTCGCCGGGGACAGGGTGTCTCAGTCTGGTTCTGCAGACGGTGGGCTTGGTCATCCCACCCTCGTCGCCAGTTGTAGCATCCTGCTACAAATAACTACAGACACTATTATTCTTATCACTGGAGCTTTATTCTGTTGCAACCAGCCTCTCTCCTGTCCCTACTCTAACCGCCTCTCCCTCGTCGATGTCCTCCTCTTCCTGTCCACCCCCTAGGCTCCACCCACAACCACTAGCCTGCTAACTTCACAACACATTCCTGTAACAATTCTCTCATGTAACGTAACTGGTTCTATTGTACAGCGCTCTGACACCTTTGGGTAAAGTCCGCGCTTTATAAAAATGCATTAAATAAAATAAATAAATAAAATGGGTATGCAGATTGCCGGTGACGCTATTTGTTTGCTTTGGAGGAGCCTGGCATCTAGCGGCAAGAAGGAGCATTGCACCGCCTTCTCCTTCACCGCGGCGCTCGTCAGTTCTCGCCTATAGCGCCTCGAGCTGTTTCCTCAGCTTCGCAAGTTCATCTTCCGGTCTAATCTTATCCAGTGTTACCCAAAACTGGCACTGACTGCTTCCTGAGCAAACCGCATCAAAGCTCCCACCACTTCTGCTCCCGCAGAAATCAAAGTATCAAACGGTTTATAGCGCCAAGACTCGGCCCATATTTATAACAAATTCTCGCAATACAGCAGGAATGCACCACGCAGCTTATTTACTACAATATATGCCGCATTTCGGCCGGGATGGGAAGGGGCCGCCCTCCTGCACAACAATTCGATTCCTCGCCTCTGTCACTCTGCAGCAGAATGCAACTCGGTGAGATTCATACAAAGGAAATTTAGAGATTCATATAGACACATAAAGAGATTCACACAAAGAAAATGTTGAGATTCATATAGACAAAGAGATTAATACAGACAAAGAAAACGTAAAGATAATTTCCCTCTTTACATCTATAGAATGTTTTATGTAAAGAACTCCACATAGTTTCTTTCAATGTACTTATATACTTCCTTTACTTTATTGTGGATCTCGTGCTCCGCTAAGATCCTTCAAAAATCAAATCAATGCCGTTTATCATAGCCACACAAAATGCAAAAAACCACAGCATAAAAGAAAATACAATCTAAGAAACCGTGACAAGTTCAAATCTTTAGCCTGATAGTATCATGAATATCACTTGTGAAAATTACAGTCATTTTAGAAATCTTATTCATGGTTTTCAATTGTATTGCTATTTCAGCTCAACATACACTCTTTCGTTTTCAGTAAACTCGTCTATACTTACGCGCCTATAATACTTTCATCGTAATTAGTTTGGAAGCTTATCTTCACTGTATTAAAGACCTCAGGTTGAGATCACCCAAAAATTTATGTCATGACCGTTTATCATCATCACACACAGTACAATGAACCACGGTGTAGACCATGTTTAGCTAAGTGTGATAGCTCAACTGCCTATTCCTATAACAACTATATCTTATGAAAACTACAGTCACTTTATGGGTCCTATTCTTAGTTTCAAATGAAATCCTGTCTTAGCAAAATATGTACAGATATAAACGTGTTTATCAATCTTAGTGCTAAAAAGGCTATTTCACCCGTGATAATGAAACGGAAGTGAGTGTGGCGTTGTAGCGGCTTCTGGGTATGCAAATTAGCCCCCCCCCCCAAAAAAAACAGCTTGTTGCTTTCAGGCAGACTTCCCTCTAGTGACAGAGGATGGTACTGCGCCTGAAGTTTCCTGGACATATTTCAATTCCCCCTCCCTCGCGCGCTCTCTGACTCTTTCGCACCCACCCACGCGCACAAAATACAAGCATTTGCAATGCAATCGGTTTCGCAATTGCGAGATTTTGAGCTATTGGCTTTGGTAAATGGTAATGCCTTTTATGATATAAAAATATTATTAAAAGGCATTGTAATTTACAATACCAATAGGACAAAGTTTGGCAAAAGCGAAACCTAGGGGCAGATTTACAATTACTGGCGCATCCCTGCATATCAGCAGGGATGCGCCAGTGCAGGGATGCGCCAGTTATTGTGCGGTTATTGTGCGGCGCACCATGGGGCAAAAATGGACAGATGCGTGACGCATCTGTGCTGTAAAGGTGGCGCATTGCTGGAGTTGCGTCGCAAGCGCGACGCAACTCCAGCAAGGCTCCGGGGTGCCCTATCTTTCAAATGCTGCATCAATCCTTACGCCTGCTTCAAGCAGGCGCAGGGTTTTGACGCAGCTTGGGCTTAAAAGTGACTGAGTGAAATCTTGCAGATTTCACTCAGCCTCTTTTAGAAGGCGTTCCTGCGCTGGAACGCCCCCCCCCCCTCCCGTGCGCCGGAAAGCCTACTTCTGGCGTAGGGCTTTACAACGTGACGCCTCTCCCAGATGCGTCACGTTGTAAATACCCCAGAGAATGGTGCCTCTTTTGCACCGCCGCTGCGTCACAAAAGTGACGCAACGACGGCGTAAAAGAGGATCAAGAGGCTTGTGAATCTGCCCCATATTGTATTGCAGAGCGCGGTGTTCCTGAAGCAGGCGCTCCGCTCAGTATTAAAGTTTTTTTTAAAAAAAGCAACTTTGACACAACAAAGGTGGACACACTGATAGAGACACACAGAGATGGACACATAGGCAGATACAACGAAGGCCAAAACAGATGGGCAAACAGGCATGCAATGATAGAGAGAGGCAGGGATACAGTTACCAAGGTATACAAGGTAGGCTGAGCTCACTAACAAGTTACATATATGCAGCTACAAAGCTAACAAGTTGCATATTTATATTGTAAAAAATAAAAGATGTCAGGGTTAGGTTAAAACAAGAGTAAAATACATATTTACAAAGTTGACCTCATGGGAGTACCAGACGGCCGTAAGGGACAAGAAATGTTTATTTTTATTTTTTGAGACAATTATAAAGCACATGGCTAGCCGGGAGCATCCTAGCGCTGGGCCAGACATGAGAGAGGCAGGAAGAACATAGGGGAACAGGAAAGTCTTCAGTAGTTTTCTAAAGACAAGATGAATGGCTTCCCTGCGAAGAAACAACGACAGGGAATTCCAGAGACTGGCTGCCTTATATATGAAAAGAGCCTTCCACCACTTCTGGCCTTCTTAATCCTGGGGACTTCAGCCAGATGCAGCTCGCCTGACCAAAGTTTCCTATTAGTCTTATAGGGATGGATCATGGCACAGTTAATTGGAGGCCCATTCCCTTGCATGGATTTATGTACTAGGCACAGGGCCTTAAAGCTGATTTGTTCCTGAACCACGAGCCAGTGAAGGGAATGGAGTGCTGGTTTAACTGATTGTCTATTAGAAACTCCAGTCAGCAGTCGGGCCGCACTGTTTTGAACGGTCTGGAGTCTAGTTACTACTGTAGTAGGGGCACGCAGGTATAGGGCATTTCCATGATCTATTCTGGAAAGTATGAGCGATTGGACCAGTATTTTTTTGGCTTGGAAAGGGAGGAGAGGGGGGACTTTACGGGACATTCTAAGTAGACCATAGCAGATAGCTGTTGTCTTCCTGGCTTGAACCCTGAAGGACAAATATTGGTCCAGCCAGATGCCCAGGCTCTTGATTTCGGACTTGGGGACCGGTGTGAGACCCATACATGCTGGCCACATGGTGCAGGATTTAAAGCTTAGGGGGTTGCCCAATATCATGAACTCAGTTTTCCCATTATTAAGCTTAAGCCAGGTGAGACACATCCATCCAGTTTGATACATCCTCAAGACAAGAATAAAGGCCCTTGGTCCTTTGTTCTGCTTCATTTAACGCTACCATTAATTGGGTCTCGTCGGCATAAGTCACCATATGGATCCCAGAGGGGGCTACAACATCTGCCAGAGGGGCCATATAAACATTAAAAAGAGTCGGGCTACGTGAAGAGCCCTTAGTGAATACCTGAAAAAACTTCCCTCCAAAAAGGAACACAGCCATTGCAGCGCACTGCCGGTTACTCCTATGTTCCTGAGACGGTGAACCAAGATGCCATTGTTCACCGTAGCAAATGCTGCGCTCAGGTCAAGGAGTATAATGGCTGACGGCCATCCTGAATATAGAATCTTTCTGCTTTCGTCCACCACCGCTAACAGGGCCGTTTCGGTGGTCTGTCGGGGGCGGAATCCTGTTTGAGAGGGGTGAAGCAGATTGTGAGATTGGAGGAAGCGGGAGAGAGTATGAGTAACATATTTCTCTGTGATTTTGCCTATTCCTGGTAGAAGGGAGATAGGGCGATAGTTGCCCAAGTCCGCAGGATCCCGATTAGGTTTTTAGTTTTAAATGTATTTTATTGCATTTATCAGTAAAAGTAGCATTAGACATTGTGACATATTGCAAAGGCGGTCGGCACGTAATGCTGGCGGGACAGACTAGCATGTCTTCCCTAAGTAAGAGAAACAAAGCGAAGTGCATACGCCAAGTATGAAAACCAATATCACGAAGGCAAATACTATGCGATGCGAGAAAGCAAAGCAGGAAAAGGAACAACCAAAACCCCATTAACACCCCGAACACCCCCCCCCCACCCCCCACCCCAACCAGTGTGCCATGCGTCAAAACAGAGTCTACGAGTCAGCCTAGAGAGGATAACCTCCGTGGTCCGGGGATCACCCAGGGTTAGGTGTGGTATCCGTGAGGCGTAGAATCCGGAGGTATTTAGGACAGGTGATCTCGTTGAATTCTTTGGACAAGAGGGACAGTAACTGTGACCACGTGTTCTGAAAAGCGGCGGTGGAGTGTGTAAGTGTAGCGTGTATGCGTTCCATCCCCAGTGTGAACCAAAGTTTATGTAACCACCCTGTGTGAGTGGGTTTGGTCGCCGAGCCCCACAGGGACAAGATGTGTTGCGTGGCAGCCTGCATAGCGATTCCCATTTGACGACCCCGCAGAGATTTCAAGGGGAAGGTGAGTGCATTGGGGAGTCCCAATATGGCATACGCCGGAAAACGCGGGATTTCAGTGTCAAAGGAGGAATCAATGTCGTCCAATACCGCCTCGCAGTAGCTGCGGACCTCTCGGCATTCCCAGAGGAGATGGGTAAAAGTGCCGTGTTCCCCACAATGTCTCCAACAATGTTCGCTACGTGATGGGTTCCCTACGTGAAGTCGGGCCGGAGTGAGGTGCCAGTACATTGCTAGCTTCACTGCGGTCTCTCTCGCTGCCGTGTTGCGTGTGGTGTGTGAGGCCCTGTAGTGTATATCCCTCCAGTCTTTTGAAGTTAGTGTTCTGCCTAGTTCAGTCTCCCAACGCCTCTGGCCTGGTGTTTTATCCGGGCTGGGTGTCGGCGCAAGCATCTTATAAATGTCTGAAATGAGGAGTTTATCTGTTTCTTTGGTGAGTAACCATTTCTCAAAGGGTGTCATCGGGCGGCCCACCTTGTCGGCGGTAGCCGGATCTGTGAGCCAATGCCGAAGTTGGAAATATTGGAAAAGATGGGGGTTCTTCAAGTCGTATCCCTGTGTAATGTCCGAGAGGGGAAGAAAGCCCTGTATATCAAAAAGGTGACCAGCCGAGCGGCACCCAGTATCACGCCATTGTGAAAACGTGCTTGGGTCATTGCCCGGAGGGAAGTCCGGGTTGTCCAAAATGGGAGTGAATGGGGAAGGGAATGTCGTCAAACCCCTTTTAAGAGCGACCTTGTCCCAGACTTGCATAACAGTGCGGGTGATAGGCGATTTTTGGAGATATCGCGGGCGGTGTTGCCTAGCGAGAAACGGAACTCTCCATAACGATGTCTGAGCCATGGCTCTATCTTGGAAGAGCCACCTCTTTTCCGACTCCGGTCTGTGCCATTCTACCAAGTAACGAAGTTGAGACGCTTGGAAGTATTGTAATAAATTGGGAACGCCCAGGCCTCCGTCGTCCATGCTTCTGTACGTCAGTTGTTTTCGGAGACGCGCGCGTTTCCCGTCCCAGATGAATCGGTGGAGAGCGTCTTGCAGCTCGTTCAGAGCTCCGCGTGGGGGCATGGCAGGGAGTGTTTGGAATAGATATAGGATACGAGGTAAGAGAGACATCTTTACTGCCGCCACCCTCCCCAGTAGCGAGAGCGGTTGTTTGGACCAGCGGGTGAGGTCTTTCCGGATTTCAGTGGCAAGGGATCTGTAGTTGGTGTTGACTGTCAACTCCGTGGAGGAGGCAAGGGAGATGCCTAAATAAGGAACTAAGGTGGCGATCTGGAGGCCGCTCCCCTGCGCCACACTATGGTTGTGTGGGTGCGCATTCTTGCCCAGTGGCAGCACCAGAGACTTGCCTCTGTTAATGCGAAATCCCGAGACAGCTCCAAAGGAATCAAGTTCCTCCATAAAGGCGGGGATGGAGCGGGCAATGCAATCAAGGGCCACTATGATATCGTCCGCATACAGACTAATTGTATGGGGTTCGTGTCCAAAGGTAATATCTCTAATTGCGGGATTATCCCGGACCTTTTGTGCTAGGGGTTCTATATATAAGGCGAACAAGAGAGGGGAAAGGGGACATCCCTGTCTTGTGCCGCGTTGAATTTCGAACGAGTCCGAGCGCATGCCGCCTAACCGGACCCTGGCATGCGGACGATGATAACAGCATGCAATCCATGTCATGAAGCGGTCCCCTAATCCAAAACGCCGCAGAACCCGTTGTAGGTAGGTCCAGTCGACGCGGTCAAACACCTTCTCGGCGTCGACGGCTAACAGTGCGGAGTCCGAGCCCTGAAAGTGGGATTTGTCAATTAGATGGAGTATTCGTTTAGTATTATCACTACATTGTCTGTTGGGCACGAAACCCGATTGGTCAGGCTCCAAGATCCCGGGAAGACAGGGGCCAAGACGTGCAGCAAGAATGCCTGTAAAAAGTTTGAGGTCGAGGTTCAATAGGGAGATAGGGCGGAAAGCAGAGCAGTGCGTGGGTTTCTTACCCGGTTTAGGGAGGACCACCACCTCGGCGGCAAGCATGTCCGGGGGGGTGGCGCCTGTACCCTCAAAGGAGTTAAAGAGTCTGGTGAGCACTGGGGCCAACAGTCGGCTGAAGGTCTTATAGAATCCCGCCGAGAATCCGTCCGGCCCCGGTGATTTGAGTGGGCGTAAACGGGATATAGCGGCCAACACCTCATCCAAGCGAATGGGGGCGTCTAAAGCGTCCGCGTTGGCTTTGGAGAGCTCAGTGACAGCCACGGAGTCCAAGTACGCGTCGATTATCTCAGGGGACGTATCCTCCGCCCCGTATAATGAGGCATAGTAAGACCGGAATGCTTCCGCCACTTGAGTATCCTCCGTGAGGACCGTTCCGGCATCATCAGTGAGGCCAGAGATCTTGGCGCGCTGTGTCTTAGCTCTCAGTGCGCTGGCCAATAAGCGACCCGTCCTGTTACCGCCGATATAGTAGGTATGCCGAAGGCGGAGTGCTGCAAATTCGGCCCTGTCCGTGTCCAGACTAGCGAGTTGGACTCTAGCTGCTTTCAGTTGCCTCCAAATGTGTGGAGCGCAAGTGCGGCTGTGGACTCTTTCTAAGCCTGCTACCTTCGCCGTGAGGTCATCGCGTTTGGCTCTCCGGTCTTTGGCTTCCGCAGCCGCTATGGCTATCAGTTCGCCGCGGACGACGGATTTCAGGGCTCCCCAGAGAGCCGTCATAGAGATCCCTGGCGTATCGTTAGTAGCTAAGTAGTCAGTGATGCATTTCCCGAGTCGTGTGGTGACCTCCGGGCGCTGCAGGAGGGTCTCCCGCAGGCGCCAGGAGCCTCGGGGGCGAGGAGGCGCACGGAGTTGGAGTGACAGTTCCACCGCACCATGGTCGGAAACGGCGGCAGGAATTATATCGACCCCTCCCAAGGGACTTGAGTAACTCCGCGGAGCCCAGGAAGTGGTCGATCCTAGCGTATGTGTGATGGACGTGGGAGTAAAAGGTGAATCGTGTGTAGATCTCCACAGGTCCACCAGGCCCCTCTCCCGCAACCACTCATGTCCGGGCGCCGAAAGAGCACCCGTATCTCCATACCGGTGTCCCGACCTGTCAGCATGTGTGTCCATAACAAGGTTGAAGTCCCCCCCCAGGAGAAGAAGGGAGTCGGAAGAGCTAAGCGCTTCAGATGTGGCATTTTTCAGAAAAACTTCCTGTCCGGTGTTCGGGGCATAGAGAGAACCAATCGTGAGGTGGGTGTTCCCTACGTGGAAAGTGTACGCCAAGAAACGGCCCCTAATTTCCCCCACCCTGATCCCCACTTGGCCCTTGAAATGTTTAGAGAGTAGGATAGCCACTCCAGCGTGTTTCGTGGGTAATGAGGAGAAGAATTGTTGCGGGAAAGCGTGAGAGCGCATTCTATGCCAGTCTTTCTGCAATAGGTGAGTTTCTTGCAGCAGGCAGATATCGGCCTCGGAGTTCTCTAAGTAGGAGATGATTGCCCTCCTCTTAATGGGGTTGTTCAGCCCTTTTACATTAAGTGTTAGAACCTTCACCTTGGTGTCACACATGGCTGGAAAACCGCGCATTGTAGCTTAGAGACATTATGGGTGGTATACAGCGTGTCATCGTGGTAACACTTGAGCAAAGACGTCTGAGGTGGCACTGTGGAGCTCTCCGCCCCCCGTAGATGTAACCCCAGACATGAAACCCAGTTGGAGTGTGGAAAGTTCGGTCAGTAGCACAGCAGCAACGCATTCGTGGCACACTGCTTCCCACCCTGGATCCCCCCCGCAGTCCCCCGACCCCCCCAACAACAAACCCGTCAAACTGCGTGACAATTGTCAGCTTCCATTGTTCTAAGGTAGAGTAACATTCCCTCCCCCCCACCCTCCCCCTTGCAACCCAAAAAAGAAAAAGAAGTGTAGTCCCAGTCCTGTGAGTCCGCACAGGGCCGTGGTAACGGTTCTCGTGTGGGTCATCTCCAATGGCGGCCTCTCCGGCCCCCCGCCCGCCCCCCCACCGCTGGTGCGAAGATATGTGTCATAACTGATCTCCCAAGCCAAGAGAGTACTTAACATTCCGAGGAAGAGGTTTCTTTGGCTACCTCCGCCACAGCGGTAGCGCATTCCTGCGAAATGATCGAGGTGTCTGGCTTCAATCGGTGTGATGGAGATCGTTTGTAGCTCACTGTGTGCCAACCGCCCCTGGGTGACCCTTGGGAAGCTCTGGGGGTAGGTGCGTCATCATCCTGATTCAGTCCCAACAGTGTGCAGGAATCCTTGAGCGACCTCATTTGGTGCAGCCGCCCGTTCCATTTGAATATGAGCCGAAACGGATGACCCCAGGAGTAGGGGTCTTGTTCTGTCTCAGGAAGTCCGTCGCTTTCTTAAATTCCTTGCGTTTTTTCAGGGTGGTGGCAGAGAGGTCCTGATAAAGAGCTATGGGACGACCTCCATACTGAAGGGGCTGAGCTCGCCGGGCCTCTCGGAGAATCCGTTCCTTCAGCGGAAAATCGGGCAGAAAGGCCAGTATGTCCGGAGGAGGGGCCGAATCTCGCCGCGGCAATCCAACCCTGTGCACCCTGTCGATGCGAATGGGGAAGTCCGCCGGCTCTCTCAGGATGGTCCGGAAGAAGGTCCGCAGATATTCAGTGACGTCAGACCCTTCTTCTTTCTGAGGAACTCCCCGGACCCGTATGTTGTTCCGGCGGGAGCGATTTTCAAGGTCTTCTGCGTGGGCCTGGAGGTCCAACTGTTGGTCTGTAAGCCGCAGGATTTCCTGCTGGAGCTGCTCAATTTCAGTGCTTTTGGTGTGATCTGCCTCCTCTACCGCAGCCACCCGCTCCCCGAGGCCATCCACCTCATGTCTGAGTTCCCGAACCTTGCCCGCCACCTCTTGTTTTAGGGATTTAAAGTCATCGCGGAGGGAGTTGAACAGTGTCTCCAGAAAGGATCTAGTGATGGGCACTTGGTCGTCTGCAGGTGGCGGCGGTGATTTCGCCACCACCGGGGAGGGTGGGTCCTTGGCAGGCTTGGGCTGGGTTTTAGCCATTAGTTCCGGAAGCGTCTGATGTCCTCTCTTACCTTTCTGGCCCGGCATGTTGTACGAGGACCTGAGAGGAGGCAGACAGTGAGCGATGGGGGCCCGCAGCAGGGTTCCTGAGATGCGAAGGCGTCTGGGGCGCAAGCAGATTTCAGCGAGAAGTGCCCCGGGTCAGTTCTGGACAAACACCCACGCACCCACCACCCGGCCGCCTTGCAGCGCTTCGTGGCAGGGACTCGTGAATTGCGAGCACCGGCTGGGTATCGGCAGTGCGTGTAGTGGTGTGGTCTGTCAGTCCCTGGGATCGCGGGACTCGGTTTCCGCAGGCAGCCCTACCCCAAGTGTTTGAGTTTGCCCCTCAAGTCCAATGCGGCATCCACCGCGCTCCTGAGTGGCCCCTGAGACGGGTGCAATCTTCTGTTAGGGCTCCTGTCCCTCAACCCCACTCCGTGCCGTGGTGGTGGGTCCCAGGCCTGAAGGCGGCCGGTCGCTTCAATGTCAGTGGTCCTGCCGGTCCGGTCGGCCACCCCCCAGGCCCAGGTTGCAGTGCAGTGAGGACTGATACGTAGGCCCAAAGCCGGGAGCCCTAGTCTCGCGCCCGCCGACCGGGTGCCTCTGCTCGCCGGCCTATCTGCAGGAGTGTGGCCAGAGTGGTCCATCAGGCTTCGGGGACTCGGGAATCGTCCCCCGCTGTCATCCCCTCCCCAGGGGCTCGAGTGTGCCCCTCGAGTCCGCTGCAGCGCCCACCACCGATCTCCTCACCTGGATGGCCTTCGAGGCGGGTGCTGTCCTACTTCAGGGCTTCCGTCCTCCAACCCCGTCGTGGGCCTTGGTGTGAGGTCCGAGGCCTGCGAGACGGCAGGCCGCTCCACCTCCAGGGGTCTCGCCTGTCCTTTCTGGCGCTCTTCAGGCCTCGGTCACGGTGGGTCTGAGGCCTGCGAGACTGCAGGCCGCTCCACTGCCAGGGGTCTCGCTGGTCCGGTTTGGCACTCTCTAGGCCTTGGTCGCGGTGCGACAGGGATCCGGTGCGCAGCCCCGAAGCCGGGGCCTTTATTTTCGCGACCGCCGACCAGGTGCCTCTCACACCGGCCGGGTCGCTCAGGCAGCGGTCCTCGGTAGTTGCCGGACCTCCGGCAGAGATGCCCCACAGCGGGTTCCGCGGCCCGCTCCCTGTGTCCGCTGCAATCGCCTTCAAGTATGCTCCCAGGGAGCTCAGTGCAGGGGCGCCCAGCCGATCAGCGCTCCGGCATAGCCGCCATTACGGAGTGCGGGATAGGCGGCAGAGCATTAGTGTAGCCTACAAGGGAGCGTTGCGGCAGCGGCTCGGTGTCTGGCCGCCGCTGTTGGACGGCACCACTCTCGCCACCCTCCCGTGCTGTTTAGGGGAGATATAGGCTGGTTTCGCGGTGGGCAGGCGGGGTCGGGCAGGGAGCTCCGGAGACCCACGTCCGATCACGCCGCCATCTTGGACACGCCCCGATTAGGTTTTTTAGTAAGGTTTTCACCATAGCCCCTTTCCAGTTGGTGGGGACTATTCCTGTGGACAGTGAGTCGTTAATCAGGTCCGTGATGCTGGGGGCAATTATCGGAGCTACCCGTTTCCGGATATTTTGCAGTGCAGGGTCCCTGGGCGATGCACTTTTTACCAAGGACCACAAGGCAAGAAGTGATTCCTAGGATAAGTGGGGAAAACCTCCAGTTAGTGTTCAGTTAAATGTGAGCCTATGTCCACCTGCTTGTTGGAAGCGTCACCATTGTCATCCGTATGTGGTAAAGATTCAAGAATATTCTGAACCTTGGTGGTGAAACATTCGGCCTGTTTATTGCAACGTAGGCCTGAGATATCTGGTGCTTCTAGTGGGACGGGAGCTTTGAGTAGTTTTTTTTATTATGATGAAACTTTCTCTCGGAGAGTTGGTGGCTGACAGAATATTTTCCTTGTAATAAGGGGCCTGAGCCTTTTTTATTTCTGCTTTATAAATGCAAATGGCTGCCCTATACTCCAGCTTTTTGTTGGGTAGGAAGTCTTTCCTCCAGCGTCTTTCCATTACCTTACAACGCTTTTTTAAAGTGAGCAGTTCATAGGAAATCCACGGGGTCTTGTGAGGCCCGCCAGTCTTTTTCATCAGTGTTTTTGGGAGGACCATATTCAATGACTCCTCTATCAAGGTAGAAAACTCGTTATTAGCTTTGGCTTTGACTGGACATGGGTCAGACTTAGGTCGGGTACTTTCCAGTTTGTGGACCCACTTTTCCAAGGAGAGCTTGGCTTAGGAGCGGCTCCATGTTTGTATGGATTGAGTGGGGGGGTATGGTACCTGTGGAGACCAGGAAAGGAGGATAAGGAAGTGGTCAGACCACAGAAGAGGGATAAGATCTTTGCCTTTAAGGTCCTCTAAATTCGAGAACACCGGATTGAGGAAGTGACCTTTCACATGTGTTGGATGTAGAATTTTTTGAGGGATTTGAAAAGCCTTGAGATCTCTGGCCAACTCGACTGCATTTATTGGTCCTAAATCATCTAAATGAAGATTGAAATCTCCAAGGAGAGTAACATTTGCAGCCACGCTGGCCAGGTTAAATGCTACGTCCAACTGGGATTTACCCAATGACCCAAGGGGGTCGATAGATGAGAATACCCGTGAAAGAGAGGTGTGGAGTAAACTCTATGGTAAAGTGGGCATTCTCACAATCTGAAAGGGGGTTACCTAGCAGGCGACAAGTGAAGTGTTCATTATAAATAATAGCAATACCACCGCCCTTGCCTGTTGTTCTGTCCACCCCCTGCATCACAAACCCCTGGGGGAGTGCTTGGGCAATATCTGGCTCCGAGCTGGAGCTGAACCATGTTTTCGTAAGAAACAGCACATCAGGGTCAGAGGGCCCGATTCACAGAATGAACTTAAGACTCAATCCTAAACTTACTACTATTTTGGTATTCACAGAATGCACTTACTACTTTTGGCATTCACAGAATGAACTTACTACTTTTGGTATTCACAGAAGTTAGGATTTTGTCTAAAGTCTGTCTTAAGTCTGTCTTAAGTTTGTCCTCAGACAAAATTAAGACAAAATCCTAACTTCTCTGAATACCAAAAGTAGTAAGTTCATTCTGTGAATCCCAAAAGTAGTAAGTGCATTCTGTGAATGCCAAAAGTATTAAGTGCATTCTGTGAATACCAAAATAGTAGTAAGTTTAGGATTGAGTCTTAAGTTCATTCTGTGAATCGGGCCCAGAGTCCTTACGGAGTATCCAGATCTCTGCAGTATGTTTGGGCAATGATCTACAGTTCAATAAAAAGATTTTAAAAGGATCCTTAGCTGAGCTGGGCGCAGTGAAGGTAGAAGAAAAATAAGCCTACAGTGAGGACATCTTTAGGGAAACCTCTCCCGCAGAATGTAGTGAACACAGGTAGTCCCCAAAGTGCAGTTTAGCGGTCTGAGTTGTGAACTGGAGTAATAATACTGGTTCGAGGAAAAAGATGCAGAGGTTCTGGCCCCTGGGTCCGTTCGGGCGTGGAAGGGAGCAGCTGAGCTTTCTTTAGGTGCGCCTTCGGCGTGCCAGCGGCTCAACCGTTGCGCGCGTCTGCTGTGCGGTCGCGTCATCACGCGCCTTTATGCAGGTGAATCTGTGCCGGGAACAGCAACTAGACTGCTGACCCGGCGTCTAGCGTGCAAGAAGCGTAAAAGAACAAGCCCACCTACCCCCAGAGCATTAAACCCAGCTCTTCCACAGCACAACAGGTATAGTTTTAAAAGGGTTAAAAACAATGCGAAGATAGCAGCAATAAGAAGAATTAAAGCAATTTGACTGCTAAATCACTCTAAGTGCGTGAGTGATCTACCTCGAGTCTCGTGTCAGCCCAGCCGCGGTGCGTCATCACGCGCCTTTATTCAGGTGAGTCTGCGCTGGGAACAGCAACTAGACTGCTGACCCGGTGTCTAGCGTGCAAGAAGCGTAAAAGAACAAGCCCACCTACCCCAAGAGCATTAAACACAGCTCTGCCCCAGGACAACTGGACAGTTTTAAAAGGGTTCAAATCAATGTGAAGATAGCAGCAATAAGAAAATTAAAACAGTTTAACCGATAAATCACTCTGAATGCGCAAGTGGTCTTCCTTCCTGTGGAGTGGTGTGGCTCACTGGTTAGAGGCGGCAGACCCGTAAGCAGAGGACGGCCCGGGACCAGGGTTCGATACCCGACGCGGCAGGGTCGTGGACCAGGGTCAGCGGGCTCGATAATTCTCGCCTCGGTGCCTACTCCAGTCAGGGACCACACTCGGCAACTCTGGGCATTAGCTTGCCTCATCTTCACAACGGCCCCCCAGACCGCCGGGGATGCTTGGTTGCACCTTAGAGATACCCATTAGGGACCATCTCTCAGGGTGAGCCAGGACGGGTTCCCCAGTGGTCGAAGCGCGGAGATACTCCTCCGGGAGTTGATTCTAGCGCTATATAAACCCACAATTAATTAATTAATTAATTAGGTCTCGTGTCAGTCAGGAAGTGCCTTTGAAAGAGGAGAGTTTTGAGATCTGTTTTGGAAGTCCGGAAAGAGGAAGTGATTCAGAGGGATTGCGGAAATGAGTTCCATATTCTGGTCGCATTACCAGGGAAGGATTGAGCCATAAATCTTTCCCTTTTAAAGGTAGGAGGTTAGAGCAGTACGCTTTCTGCATTGCATGACGGTCTAGAGCTGCCTGAGATTTTGAGTGTTTTAGTCAGATAACGTGGGGTGGAGGTGTGCAAGGCATTGTGGGTGATACAGGCAGTCTTGTAAATTGACCTTGCTTCAATAGGAAGCCAACAAAGAGACATCAGTATGGGTGTCCTATGATCATTTCTTTTAGCCCCATATACGAAGTGAGCTGCTGAGTTGCGGATGGATTTTAAAGGGGAAAGGTGGGATTTGGGGAGGCCAACAAGTAAAGAGTTGCTGTAGTCCAATCTGGAAAGAAGCAACCATTAGACCAAGGTTTTTAGGTCTTGCTCAGGAAAGAAGCGTCAAACCCTCCCACTGAAGGAGCAGCTGGTAACATGCATTTGTGGCGATGGAATTGATGTTGAGTCTTTTGTCTAGGATGACGCCTAGAGATTTGGCACTGTCAACAATGATAGGCTTGTTGTTAAGAATGTTCAGATTGTTCATCCAAGATTGGATAGGAGGAGGAGATAGTGAGGTTGAGAGAAGAAATTCTGTTTTGGAAGGATTCAGCATTAGTTGATGAATTGATAGCCAGTGGTGGATGGAGTTGAGAGTGGTTTTGAGGATGAAATGTCATGAGTGGAAGATACCTTTAGGCAGATTTGGGTATCATCCGCATATAGGTGATAATGGATCCCAGATTTTTTATAGGAGATTACCCAGCGGTTGAATGTAAAGGTTGAACAATGTGTGAGGGAGAATCGAGCCTTGAGGGACGCCTTGTCCAACAGCCTTTCAAGTGGAGAGACAATTTGCTATTTTGATAATCTGGAATCTGCCAGAGAGGAATAATTTGGACCATTTGAAAACTGCGACTTCAAAACCCATTCTTATCTTTAAAGCGTTCGAAAGAGTGTTGTGATTTGCAATGTCATAGGCTGCAGAAAGGTTAAGAAGAATCAGTAGACAAGATTCACTCGAGTCAAGTACTCACAGGGCATTGTCGATCACTTGTAGCAGGGCTGTTTCGGTACTGCCGACTTGGGTAAAACCAGTTTGGAATTCGTCAAGGAGGGAGTTGAGCTTGATATGTTGGGAAAGTTGCTTCGCTACACAACTATCTGTAATTTTAGCAAGAAAAGAGAGGTTGGTGGTAGGGCGGAAGTTGATGAGATCTTTCGCATCAGCAGAGAGTTTCTTAATAAGTGGGTTAACCTGTCCTGTTTAAAAGGGCAGCAATGAAGGGAGTCTTAGTTGAGGAAGAGGTTTCTCAAACTGGTCAAGAAGGAGAGTGTGTGGGTGTAAAAGTCAATAGCAATGTCACTGGGGATGGGGTCGATGGAATGGTTAGAGGGTTTAGTTTCTAGAATGCTTTCAAGGAGGGTCGTTTCGGTGATGATGTCCAAGTTCTGCCATGGGAATAAGGATTTGGGGTCCTCCGGGGGGTTGTATGGGTGACCTGATCAACAAGTGATTTCACTTCATCATCAAAGAATACTGCAAATTATTCCGCTATCTTGGGGGGGTCAAATATATGGTGGGAGAGGGAGAGATGTTGGTGCTTTTGATAAGGTTGAATAACTTTTTAGGTTTATTATTGTCGGAATCTAGGAGGGTTCTGAAGTGTATTGCTTTTTCATGGAAGATGTGTTTGTGGTAACAAGATCTTGCGAGGCAAAGATTGGAAAGATTGGTGGTGGACTGAGAATGTTGTGTAAACAATCAATATAGGGAGTGAAGAGGTAATGCTCCAAGAGCAAAACGTCCTCCTCAAGTTAGTATATTAGAAACAAAAATGATCCACCCCAGAATGGATGTATAATCTTGTTCTCCCAGGTCAAGTGTGTCTCCTACAGTGGTGGAAAGCACACTGCTTTGTTAAAATGCCCCTCACACACAAAAGGGCCCTTGGTGTCATGCTTCATCATAGGGGTCTTCCCGCCCCACTGCAGGACGGGGTGTGCTACAACCTGCGACTACACAGGATCACTGATTTTTTTAAACAAAACTATGTGTAGTGTAGGAATGTGAGTGGAAGGGTCAGGAGTGTGTTAAGGAGTGATTATAAGTTAAAAAAAACCTGGCCCTTTGGGAAGAAAAAACATTAATATTCCGTTGGGCTAGTGTTATTAAAAGTGGGGAATAAGGTGGAGATACAGTGCTATAATGAGCAGTTACTTCCTTGTCGTCAACATGTTTCGAAGCACTCCCCTGGCTTCTTCGTCAGGACCAAAAGGATCACTTCTACACTCGGAAATATATTCCAATGGTAAGTATGAGAAGTGTATATTCAAGTAGATGATACTACGTGAAGTACATGTCAATAAAAAAGCATGCACTCTATACGATACCCCAATAGGTATTAAATACATTTTTTTAATTAAATTTTTGAAATAAAAGGGAAAATACCCCAACTGCCTGTGAATGGTGTGGGAAGACGTGTCTATAGTCAAACAACTGTCAAGATCACTGCCTCTCCAGGATACTGCCTCCCTGTGGCTCCGGTTCAACGGAGCCGCGGGGAGGCAGTATCCCGATTCCTGGAGAGGCAGTGATCTTGACAGTTGTTTGATTATAGACACTCCTTTTCACCCCGTACAGAGGCTCATTGGGCATTTTCCCTTTTAATTTTTTTTTATTTAGTAGCATACCGATTGGGGTATCGTATACAGTGCATACAGTGCATGCTTTTTTATTGACATGTACTTCACATAGTATCATCTACTTGTATATACAATTCTTATACTTACCTTTGGAATGTATATTCGAGTGTACAAGGGAACCTTTTGATCCTGACGAAGAAGCCAGAAGAGGGCTTCGAAAAATGTTAGCGACATAGGAGTAACTGCTCATTATAGGACTGTATCTCCACCTTATTCCCCACTTTTAATAACACCAACCCAACGGAATTTTAAAGTTTTTTCTTCCCAAAGACCCAGCTGTTTTTTAACTTATAATCACTCCTTCACTCACTCTTGACCCTTCCACTCACATTCCTACACTACACATAGTTTTGTTTAAAAAAAAATCAGTGCTCCCACATAGTTGCAGGTTGTAGCACGCCCTTCCCGCAGCGGGCAGGAAGACCCCTATGATGAAGAATGACACCAAGGGCCCTTTTGGCGTGTGAGGGGTATTTTAACAAAGCTGTGTGATTCTCACAACTGTAGGAAACACACTTGACCTGGGAGAACTCAATTATACATCCATTCTGGGGTGGATCTGTTTTGTTTCTGATAATGGAATGAGAATGTCTCCATAGTTTCTCAAGGTTCCTCAAGTGCTTTCTTTCTTCGTAGAGAGATTTATTGAACCATGGAGCAGAAGGAGTGGGTCTTTTTATTTTTATTTTACAGTGTAGCAACATTAACAATTATAGCTGATAGACTGTTGAGACATTGGGTGGTCAGGTCGTTCACATCAGAGTAGGGGTCTAAGATTGGAAGTGAGCTCATAGCTGTGTTGCACAATATGTCATGGTCGATGTTTTTGGTATTGCGGAACAAGGTAGTAGTTCTTTTAGGTTGGCCAAGAGTAACAGAATGAGATAGGTGCAGAGAGAAGGGGAAGAGGAAGTGGTGAGACCAGTCTACTGGTATAGGATCAACAACTGTGAGCATATCTACTTTGGAGATAACAAGGTCAAGAATGGAGCCCTTAGATGAGTCGGTTTTGTGGTATGGGAAACAGACGTGCACACACAGGTGCGCACAGAGACATACACACCAATACGTGGATCGAAACAGGCATAAAATGACAGAGACACACAACTATAGACATACTTACACTCACAAATGGGCACACAGATATACAATGTTAGATAGACACACACTGACAGATGGCATACAGTCAGACACCCACTTACAGGCGGACACAGAGGCATTCAATGAGAGGTAGACACACAGATAGAAAAACACACCCACACCTGGAAGGATGGGCACACAGACAAACACAATAAAAGAAAGACACACTGATATAGATGCACACTGTTAGAAGCGGCTGTCTCTAGTTGGCAGAGGTATACACTTCTGACAAATAGGGACACACCTTTTCTAGTCAGGGCAAGGGGATCACACACTTAGATAACCCCTGCTCACCCCCTTGGTAGCTTGGCAAAGCAGACAGGCTTATCTCAGAGGCAGTGCGTTAAGCATTTATGACCACATACAGTAATAAAGTGAATACACTACAAATGGACACGACACAGTAGTATTATAAAAATAAGTATTCGATGATCAGCGGCGTCGAGATGTCCGGCGTCGCGTCTTCGGCGTCGATCGGGCCTCGGAGTCGGGGGGATCTGCAGCGGCGTCGACCGAAGTCAGGCGGGAGCAGCGCTCACGAGATGAAGCAGGATACGGCGTCGTCGATGTCGATGTTGCAAGAGTGAGCAGCGCTCACGGCGTCAAGAGGGCTCGAAGTCGATGCGATCAGCAGCGGTGCAGACACGAGGTCACTTGGAGCTGGAGCCGAACTCACTACTCACTGGCGTTGTTGCTGGCGTCGATCGGGCCCGGCGGCCGGCGTCGAGGAAGCGGGACACTGGAGCCGTTACTCACGATGTCGAGCTGGATTCGGCGGCGTCCGTCGGCGTCGAGATTGCTGGATTCTTTCAGAGGTGCTGGATTCATAAGTTCCAGCAAACAGCACTTTAAGCAGATGAAGTCCTTTAGCCCTGTGACTTCAACAGGAGACTGGCACTTCTTCCAGCCCTTGGAGATTTTCTTAAGCAAAGCTTGAGAGTACACACACAGTTCCTCTCTCCTGGTTCCTTGGCAAAAATAAAGAAGCAATGCAGGATTCCCCCAACAAACAGCACTCTGGCAGAAGGGGTAGGCAGTCCTTAGATCAGCAGGCTTCTTGTCCTTGGTTCAGGTTTCCTTGTCAGAAGTGATCTAAATTCTTGGTTCAGGGGTCCTTCTCTTATACCCCTTTTTGGCTTTGATCCCTTTGTCCATGCAGGGGAATTTCCCCCCATCCTGGGTTTGTTGTGGGTGTTGCCAGGCCGAAGCACCTGGCCTATTCACTGGGCAGGGCAGAGTCCTCAGCCGCCCAGCAGGAGCGGAGCCAGCATTGTCACTGGCAGGGGCAGGGCCATCAGCTGCCCGGCAGGAGGTGGGCCAGGAAAGTCCCAGGCAAGCACAGAGTCATCAGTCGCCTGGCAGGGGGGCGGAGCCAACATTGTATCAGGCAGGGCAGGCTATCAAGAGCTACTCTTCCCCTACTCTCAATGCAAATGCCCCACTCATCCCACACTGACTCATTCAGACTCTCTGGAGCCACCCAGCTCCTGTCACACGCACACCAGAACCAGCAGAGACCGGTAGACAGTTAG
Organism: Lissotriton helveticus; assembly: GCF_964261635.1. Taxonomy (NCBI): domain Eukaryota; kingdom Metazoa; phylum Chordata; class Amphibia; order Caudata; family Salamandridae; genus Lissotriton; species Lissotriton helveticus. The sequence continues at coordinate 198,965,698 of NC_136057.1, read as the reverse complement.
ACAAGAAAATAGCTACTTTCTAAAAGTGCTATTTTCAAACACAGAGTCTAAAAACCATCCACCCAAACGGATGCGTTATTAAACCCTGAGTTCAGGGATACCAAATTCGACATTGCACCATGCTCCCCGAGCTCGCTAGGATTATAGCATTAATAATCCTGGCAGCCCATTCTAACTCATGGAGGGCAGGTTACCTTACAATAGTGAAAAACGAAAATGGCTGTAATTCACTATTAGGACATGCCAACCTTGTCAGGCTTGTCCTACCTTATGCTTACAATGCACCCTGCCCGTGGGCCTACCATAGGGGTGACTAATATGAAGTTAAGGGAAGGTTTAGGGACTGGCAAGAAGGTGTACTTGCGCGGTCTGCGTGACAGTACCAGACTGCACGTGGTCTAGCAATGGTAGACCTTCAGACATACTTTTACTAGGCCACTCTTGTGGGTGGCACAACATGTGCTGCAAGCCCACTAGCAGCATTTGTATTTACAAGCCCTGGCACTCCTGGTGCACTCTACTAGGGACTGACAGTAAACCAAATAAGCCAAACATGGAAGTCAATCAATACAGCAATTTCACATAGGGAACACTTGCACTGTGACACTGATCAGCAGCGGCACAGTGCCCAAAGCATATACCAGCAAAAACATCGTAAACAGAGGAGGCAAACAGAAAAAATGGAGGAGAGATTCATGCCAATGATGCCAGGTCTAACACGTGTCCCCTCCAGCTGAAATGTGGGGAGAACTACCCTTACCCTAGGGAGTCCTCATCACTAAGGCGGAAAAATCTGGACAGACCATCAGCATTGGCGTGATCTGTGCCAGGGCGGTGTTCCACCGTGAAGTCCATCCCCTGTAGGGAAATGGACCACCTCAACAGCTTTGGATTCTCACCCCTCATCTGCATCAACCATCTGAGGGGCCTGTGGTCTGTCTGAACCCGGAAGTGAGTCCCAAACAGGTAGGGTCTTAGCTTCTTCAGCGCCCAGACCACACCAAATGCTTCTCTCTCTATCGCACTCCACCTCTGTTCCCTGGGAAGTAACCTCCTGCTGATGAAGGCTACAGGTAAGTCTCGGCCCTCTTCATTCACCTGAGCTAGAACAGCCCCCACGCCATGCTCTGAAGCGTCCGTCTGGACAACAAATTCTTTAGAAAAGTCGGGTGCCTGGAGTATGGGTGCTGTGCACATTGCAGTTTTCAGGGTGTCAAAGGCTGTCTGACAGGCGTCAGTCCAGATCACAAGTCGTGGCTGCTTCCTGGAAGTCAGCGAAGTCAAGGGGTGCACAATGTTACCATAATCCTTGACAAACCTCCTGTAGTAACCCGTGAGACCCAAGAAGGCTCTCACCTGAGTCTGGGTTTTGGGCGGTGCCCATGCCAGGGTGGTATCAATCTTGGGTTGCAGGGGGGCCACCTTGCCGCTCCCTACTTGGTGCCCCAAGTACACCACTGAACCCTGCCCAATCTGGCACTTACTGGCTTTGATTGTGAGGCCTGCTCTGCGCAGGGCCAACAACACTTCCTGGAGGTGGCGCAAGTGTTCCTCCCAGCTGGCGCTGAACACTGCGATGTCGTCCAGGTAGGCGGCACTGAAATCCTCCAGTCCAGCCAAGACCTGGTTGACCAACCTCTGGAAGGTGGCAGGGGCATTCTTCATCCCAAAGGGCATAACCCGGAACTGGTAGTGCCCATCTGGTGTGGAGAATGCTGACCTCTCTTTTGCCCCATCAGTCAAGGCGATCTGCCAGTACCCAGACGTTAGATCAAACGTACTAAGGTACCTGGCAGCCCCCAACCGATCTATGAGCTCATCAGCTCTGGGGATGGGGTGCGCGTCAGTCTTGGTGACTGAATTGAGTCCTCGGTAATCCACACAGAACCGAAGTTCCGGTGAAGCACCAGGCGCTGCAGCCTTTGGGACCAAGAGCACTGGGCTGGCCCAAGGACTGCTAGAGGACTCAACCACCCCTAAGGCAAACATTTTGGAGACCTCCTCCTTGATGTATGCTCTGACCTTGTCAGTCACTCTGTAAGCCTTGTGCTTGACAGGAGTGCTGTCCCCGGTGTCCACATCATGGACACACCACTGAGTGACACCAGGAATCAAGGAAAACAGATCATGGAATTGTCCCAACAATTGGCGACAATCCTGCTGCTGTTCAGGGCTCTGTGTGGCAGAGAGGACAACACCATCCACTGACCCATCTTGCTCTTTTGCATACAGGAGGTCAGGAAGAGGCTCACTCTCCTCCTCTATTCCAGCATCTGTAGCTAGGAGCATGCCCACTTCGGACCTTTCTAAGTGGGGCTTCAAACGGTTGACATGCAGGACCCGCAAGGGGTTCCTGGGAGACTTCAAGTCCACCATGTAGGTGACATCGCTCTTTTTCTCCACAACCTCAAATGGTCCAGTCCACCTGTCCTTGAGCGCACAAGGTTCCACAGGGGACATGACCCAAACTTTCTGTCCAGCTAGAGGAACGTCATGAGCCAAACCTAGTAGGAAGGCTCTGAAGCGCTGGGGTACCACCAGCACACGGGCTGACCCAGGCTCAGCAGCCTTAGGCTCGCTATACAGGAGGTCGTTCTCCCAGTAGACCAAACGTGACCCTGACTGATCACCTGTTGTCGGGCTGAGGCCTGCTGCCTCATACCCACAAGAGAAGGGCACACTTTCTGTTCTACACAAAATTCTTCCCTGGAGGGACCACCATCCTGCTGCCAATGGGTCAGCTCGGGCAGGTCTCCCAGTTCAGCAACTTGTTCACCGGTGGGTTCCAGGCCATACCCCTCAAGGTCTGCCTCCTCCTGGACCACGGGAACTACGGGGGACGGTTTCCCGCGCCACCTGCCTCTTCTCTTCACAGCTGGGTCCTGGGCCATACTTTCAGGCTCCAGAACCCCATCAACACCCTTACTTGCTGTCATGGATCGAGTGGTTGCACACACCCACTCTGGCACACCCAACATTTTCAAATGTGTCTCCCTCTCCACCTTAGCCCAAGGGGAGTCTTCTAAATCATTGCCCAGGAGACAATCAACAGGCATGGCGGGCCTTACAGCAACTTGAAGAGTACCTGAAACTCCCCCCATTCAAAGGGAATCTGAGCTACCTCACACTCTCTCTGGGAGTTGTCAGCAGCTATCACAGGGTAGAATGCGTGGGGAACAACCTGCTCTCTGGACACCAAGTGACACTTGACAGCTGTCACACTCGCTCCGGTGTCTCTGAGAGCTTCCACTCTATGGCCATTAATGGTCACCCACTGCCTATATTTATTAGTGTTACTAGGCAGAGGGGGTGGAGGGACCAATTCCATGTCTCCTAGCGAGACCAGGGACATCTCTGCGGGACCCTCCCCACCATGGGCAACCATCTCCTCCCCTCCCAGGGCTACACTCGCCAACTGACGGGGTGGTGCACTGGGTGGTGCACCAGAATTCTTCAAGGGACACTGAGGATCATAAAAACGGTGTCCCACCTGCTTACAAGCGAAGCAGGTCATTGGGCCCCTATGACCAGGTTTACCTGGCGGGGCCTCTGATTTCTTCACAGGGGGAAGCTGGGAACCCTTCCCTTGGTTCCCTTGGGGATTACTTTGGGGCCCTTTCTGGAACTCCCTCTGTTTACCCTTGTCCCCCCCACTCTTCTGCTGGGGACCCTGCCCACCTTTGGCTGAGTCTCCCACTGGACCCTTGTGGACCCTGGTACTGACCCAGCGGTCCGCCTCTTCAGCAAGTTTTCTAGGGTTAGATATCTTGCTATCAATAAGGTGCTGGCGCAGCTCTGGAAAACAGTTATTAGACAAGTGCTCCCAAGCAAACAAATCATAAAGAGCATCATAACTTTCCACTTTGCTGCCCTTTACCCAACCATCCATGGCTCTGCAAAAATATGATACATACTCCACCCACGTGGTACCAGGCAACTTCTTACATTCTCTAAAGGCCTGTCTGTACTTTTCTGGGGTTAGGTCATACCTTAACATTAAAGCACCTTTCATATGAGCATAAGACATCCTATCCTCAACAGGCATGTCTAACAGGGTATCTCTTCCCTCATTCACAAAGCGACCCCACAACCCCGCTCCCCAATCTTTCTCAGGGACCCGGTGGGCCAACAATGCTAACTCATATGCTTTAAACCATTGACCAATATCCTCATTCTTCTGAAAATCTTTGATCACATCTTTGGGAACATAAAACCTACTTTCTGCAGGCACAGATGGGATGCTGCCACCAGAGGGATTCAATTCTAACTCTTTAGCTTTGAGCTCCAACTCCCTCAACTTGGTATCACGCTCCAAAGCTAACTTCTCTCTTTCAAACTCTAACCTTTTGATCTCCAGATCAGCTTCTCTCCTGCCTCTTGCATTCTCTAACTCCAACTGCCCATTTATCTTAAGTTTTGCCATTTCCATGTTGTATGCTCGCTCCTTCGCCCTTTCTTCTCTTTCTTCAGGGGAAAGACCTTTGGAAGAAACACTGCTGCCGGGAGGGGATGTGGGCCCATTCACTGGCACCTCCTCCTCCCCTTCCTCTGTCGGCACCACCACCGGATCAGAGGGATCTCTGGCCTCTAACCAGGCCTGCAATGCTTTAAAATAATCTTCCTTAACTTTGAGGCCTGTTGTAGGAACTTTCAACTGCTTGCAAAAGTGCTCCAGTTGCTTTCTGTTGTATCTCTTTATCTTCTTCCTATCAAACTCCTCCACAACAACAACAGGGGCAGTGACTCCGGCATCACTCATGGTCAAAACTGGCAGTTTCAAAAATCAAGCTCCAGGAAAAGCGGAGAACAAAAATAGAATATCCAACCAAAACAGATTGTGGCTGCGCTATGGTCTGCTTTCACTATGTAGCGCACACTAATCACTGCACATGGGTCATAAATGCAAAGTTCAAATCCTCACCGCTGACCCACCAATGTTAGAAGCGGCTGTCTCTAGTTGGCAGAGGTATACACTTCTGACAAATAGGGACACACCTTTTCTAGTCAGGGCAAGGGGATCACACACTTAGATAACCCCGGCTCTCCCCCTTGGTAGCTTGGCAAAGCAGACAGGCTTATCTCAGAGGCAGTGCGTTAAGCATTTTATGACCACATACAGTAATAAAGTGAATACACTACAAATGGACACGACACAGTAGTATTATAAAAATACGTATTTTTATATAAGGCTTAACACAAGACCAAATAATGACAAAAATATACCACAGTCTTAATAAATACTCTTGGAAGGAAAAATAATAGTTCAAGCACGGTTTCTTCTTAGCACAAAAGTCTTTAGTATCAAAAGCAACTCTTCTTCTCTAAAACACAGTTCTTGGCAACAATGTAACCCACACGGGAGTCACACGACGTCGAGGCAAAGTTAATCCAAAGGTTCGGCGTCGACCGCGAGGAGCGCTACGTCGAGCCCGGAGTCGCACAGACCCCCAACAACACAGTACCTTGGAAAAGTGAAGCACTCGATGATCAGCGGCGTCGAGATGTCCGGCGTCGCGTCTTCGGCGTCGATCGGGCCTCGGAGTCGGGGGGATCTGCAGCGGCGTCGACCGAAGTTAGGCGGGACCAGCGCTCACGAGATGAAGCAGGATACGGCGTCGTCGATGTCGATGTTGCAAGAGTGAGCAGCGCTCACGGCGTCAAGAGGGCTCGAAGTCGATGCGATCAGCAGCGGTGCAGACACGAGGTCACTTGGAGCTGGAGCCGAACTCACTACTCACTGGCGTTGTTGCTGGCGTCGATCGGGCCCGGCGGCCGGCGTCGAGGAAGCGGGACACTGGAGCCGTTACTCACGATGTCGAGCTGGATTCGGCGGCGTCCGTCGGCGTCGAGATTGCTGGATTCTTTCAGAGGTGCTGGATTCACAAGTTCCAGCAAACAGCACTTTAAGCAGATGAAGTCCTTTAGCCCTGTGACTTCAACAGGAGACTGGCACTTCTTCCAGCCCTTGGAGATTTTCTTGAGCAAAGCTTGAGAGTACACACACAGTTCCTCTCTCCTGGTTCCTTGGCAAAAATAAAGAAGCAATGCAGGATTCCCCCAACAAACAGCACTCTGGCAGTCCTTAGATCAGCAGGCTTCTTGTCCTTGGTTCAGGTTTCCTTGTCAGAAGTGATCTAAATTCTTGGTTCAGGGGTCCTTCTCTTATACCCCTTTTTGGCTTTGATCCCTTTGTCCATGCAGGGGAATTTCCCCCCATCCTGGGTTTGTTGTGGGTGTTGCCAGGCCGAAGCACCTGGCCTATTCACTGGGCAGGGCAGAGTCCTCAGCCGCCCAGCCGGAGCGGAGCCAGCATTGTCACTGGCAGGGGCAGGGCCATCAGCTGCCCGGCAGGAGGTGGGCCAGGAAAGTCCCAGGCAAGCACAGAGTCATCAGTCGCCTGGCAGGGGGGCGGAGCCAACATTGTATCAGGCAGGGCAGGCTATCAAGAGCTACTCTTCCCCTACTCTCAATGCAAATGCCCCACTCATCCCACACTGACTCATTCAGACTCTCTGGAGCCACCCAGCTCCTGTCACACGCACACCAGAACCAGCAGAGACCGGTAGACAGTTAGACAAGAAAATAGCTACTTTCTAAAAGTGCTATTTTCAAACACAGAGTCTAAAAACCATCCACCCAAACGGATGCGTTATTAAACCCTGAGTTCAGGGATACCAAATTCGACATTGCACCATGCTCCCCGAGCTCGCTAGGATTACAGCATTAATAATCCTGGCAGCCCATTCTAACTGATGGAGGGCAGGTTACCTTACAATAGTGAAAAACGAATATGGCTGTAATTCACTATTAGGACATGCCAACCTTGTCAGGCTTGTCCTACCTTATGCTTACAATGCACCCTGCCCGTGGGCCTGCCATAGGGGTGACTAATATGAAGTTAAGGGAAGGTTTAGGGACTGGCAAGTAGGTGTACTTGCGCGGTCTGCGTGACAGTACCAGACTGCACGTGGTCTAGCAATGGTAGACCTTCAGACATACTTTTACTAGGCCGCTCTTGTGGGTGGCACAACATGTGCTGCAAGCCCACTAGCAGCATTTGTATTTACAAGCCCTGGCACTCCTGGTGCACTCTACTAGGGACTGACAGTAAACCAAATAAGCCAAACATGGAAGTGAATCAATACAGCAATTTCACATAGGGAACACTTGCACTGTGGCACTGATCAGCAGTGGCACAGTGCCCAAAGCATATACCAGCAAAAACATCGTAAACAGAGGAGGCAAACAGAAAAAATGGAGGAGAGACTCATGCCAATGATGCCAGGTCTAACACACACATATTGAAAGATCGGAAAACAGACATGCACACACACATGGGCACAGAGATGTACAATGAGAGGCAGACACACACACACACACATACTCATAAGACAGATGAGTACTCACACATGCACACTGTAGGAAGCTGGATTGCCCAGTGGGGCAAATCCTTCCACCGCCTTCCACAACTAGCTCCTAGAAGGCAAACACTGGGGAATATGTACAAGGAAGTGACGGAGTGAGGTGTTAGCCATAATGACTTAGGGCCAGATGTAGGTGAAATAAATTTACAGATTTTAAATTACCGAATTTTACCGATTCGGTAATTAAAAATCGGTAAATCTATGGGGTCGACATGTAGGTATTCCAGATGTGCTGGAATACCGAATCGGATGATTTCGGTATACCGACTCGGTAAATACCGAATTGGTAATGCCCATTCATTCCTATGGGCTATGAAGCCCATAGGAATGAATGGGCATTACCGATTCGGTATTTACCGAATCGGTAAATACCGATTTCCACAAGGGTGCAGGGGGTGTCACTTTGACACCCTCTGGCACCCCCAAAACAGGCTCGGGTGCCATGTGGCAGGCATACATGCCCTAAGGGCAGGTCTGCCTGTCACATGGCATAGGTGTGCATGCACACATGTGCATGCACACCGGAATCGGTATTTTACCATCAAATTTATTTGATGGTAAAATACCGATTTGGTAAGGCTCCTGGGACTCTGAAGAGTCCCACCTACATATGGGTGGCTCAGATTCGGTAAATTTACCGATTTTTTATTTTACCGAATCGGTAAAATTACCGAATCGGTAATTTTACCGATTCGGTAAAATAAAGCCCCCTACATGCCAATCACCTATTTACCGATCGGTAACGGCCGAAAATACCGATTTTCGGCCGTTACCGACCGACCTACATCGGGCCCTTAATGCCTCACTTTGCCACTACAGAAAAGCAAGGCTGCACCATATTTACAAGGATATGGTGCAGCCTTGAGTTTCCCCCTGCGCTGGCGCTACACTTAGCAGTGCAGTACCAATGCAGACACCCTTGCATAATAGTGCACGGGTGTCTGCGTGCAGGGGAAAATTGTTTATGTGCAGGAAGGTGTCCCTTCTTGGATGACATTCGCAAGGCCTTAGATGATGGTGATGCCTGCCTACTCATCCTTATTGACCTATCTGCGGCATTCAACACAGTAAATCATCCAGCTCTTCTGGAGAACTTGTCGAAGCGCTCCGGCATCAATGGTACTGTACTAAAATGGTTCACCTCTTTCCTTCAACATCGCTCGCACCAAATTAAAATCAACTCCTGTCTCTCGAAGCCATTCAAAGTCGCACTTGGGGTACCACAAGGCTCAATCGAGGCAAAGATTGGAAAGATTGGTGGTGGACTGAGAATGTTGTGTAAACAATCAATATAGGGAGTGAAGATGTAATGCTCCAAGAGCAAAACGTCCTCCTCAAGTTAGTATATTAGAAACAAAAATGATCCACCCCAGAATGGATGTATAATCTTGTTCTCCCAGGTCAAGTGTGTCTCCTACAGTGGTGGAAAGCACACTGCTTTGTTAAAATGCCCCTCACACACAAAAGGGCCCTTGGTGTCATGCTTCATCATAGGGGTCTTCCCGCCCCACTGCAGGACGGGGCGTGCTATAACCTGCGACTACACAGGATCACTGATTTTTTTAAATAAAACTATGTGTAGTGTAGGAATGTGAGTGGTAGGGTCAGGAGTGAGTGAAGGAGTGATTATAAGTTAAAAAACACCTGGCCCTTTGGGAAGAAAAAACATTAATATTCCGTTGGGCTAGTGTTATTAAAAGTGGGGAATAAGGTGGAGATACAGTGCTATAATGAGCCGTTACTTCTATGTCGTCAACATGTTTCGAAGCACTCCCCTGGCTTCTTCGTCAGGACCAAAAGGATCCCTTCTACACTCGGAAATATATTCCAATGGTAAGTATGAGAAGTGTATATTCAAGTAGATGATACTACGTGAAGTACATGTCAATAAAAAAGCATTCACTCTATACGATACCCCAATAGGTATTAAATACATTTTTTTAATTACATTTTTGAAATAAAAGGGAAAATACCCCATCTGCCTGTGAATGGTGTGGGAAGACGTGTCTATAGTCAAACAACTGTCAAGATCACTGCCTCTCCAGGATACTGCCTCCCTGTGGCTCCGGTTCAACGGAGCCGCTGGGAGGCAGTATCCCGATTTCCTGGAGAGGCAGTGATCTTGACAGTTGTTTGATTATAGACACTCCTTTTCACCCCGTTCAGAGGCTCATTGGGCATTTTCCCTTTTAATTTTTTTTTATTTAGTAGCATACCGATTAGGGTATCGTATAAAGTGCATACAGTGCATGCTTTTTATTGACATGTACTTCACATAGTATCATCTACTTGTATATACAATTCTTATACTTACCTTTGGAATGTATATTCGAGTGTACAAGGGAACCTTTTGATCCTGACGAAGAAGCCAGAAGAGGGCTTCGAAAAATGTTAGCGACATAGGAGTAACTGCTCATTATAGGACTGTATCTCCACCTTATTCCCCACTTTTAATAACACCAACCCAACGGAATTTTAAAGTTTTTTCTTCCCAAAGACCCAGCTGTTTTTTAACTTATAATCACTCCTTCACTCACTCTTGACCCTTCCACTCACATTCCTACACTACACATAGTTTTGTTTAAAAAAAAAAAAAGTGCTCCCACATAGTTGCAGGTTGTAGCACGCCCTTCCCGCAGCGGGCAGGAAGACCCCTGTGATGAAGAATGACACCAAGGGCCCTTTTGGCATGTGAGGGGTATTTTAACAAAGCTGTGTGATTCTCACAACTGTAGGAAACACACTTGACCTGGGAGAACTCAATTATTCATCAATTCTGGGGTGGATCTGTTTTTTTTCTGATAATGGAATGAGAATGTCTCCATAGATTCTCAAGGTTCCTCAAGTGCTTTCTTTCTTCTTAGAGAGATTTATTGAACCATGGAGCAGAAGGAGTGGGTCTTTTTCTTTTTACTTTACAGTGTAGCAACATTAACAATTATAGCTGATAGACTGTTGAGACATTGGGTGGTCAGGTCGTTGACATCAGAGTAGGGGTCTTAGATTGGAAGTGAGCTCATAGCTGTGTTGCACAATATGTCATGGTCGATGTTTTTGGTATTGCGGGACAAGGTAGTAGTTCTTTTAGGTTGGCCAAGAGTAACAGAATGAGATAGGTGCAGAGAGAAGGGGAAGAGGAAGTGTGAGACCAGTCTACTGGTATAGGATCAACAACTGTGAGCATATCTACTTTGGAGATAACAAGGTCAAGAATGGAGCCCTTAGATGAGTCGGTTTTGTGGTATCGGAAACAGACGTGCACACACAGGTGCGCACAGAGACATACACACCAATACGTGGATCGAAACAGGCATAAAATGACAGAGACACACAACTATAGACATACTTACACTCACAAATGGGCATACAGATATACAATGTTAGATAGACACACACTGACAGATGGCATACAGTCAGACACCCACTTACAGGCGGACACAAAGGCATTCAATGAGAGGTAGACACACAGATAGAAAAACACACCCACACCTGGAAGGATGGGCACACAGACAAACACAATAAAAGAAAGACACACTGATATAGATGCACACATATTGAAAGATCGGAAAACAGACATGCACACACACATGGGCACAGAGATGTACAATGAGAGGCAGACACACACACACACACACATACTCATAAGACAGATGAGTACTCACACATGCACACTGTAGGAAGCTGGATTGCCCAGTGGGGCAAATCCTTCCACCGCCTTCCACAACTAGCTCCTAGAAGGCAAACACTGGGGAATATGTACAAGGAAGTGGCGGAGTGAGGTGTTAGCCATAATGACTTAATGCCTCACTTTGCCACTACAGAAAAGCAAGGCTGCACCATATTTACAAGGATATGGTGCAGCCTTGAGTTTCCCCCTGTGCTGGCGCTACACTTAGCAGTGCAGTACCAATGCAGACACCCTTGCATAATAGTGCACGGGTGTCTGTGTGCAGGGGAAAATTGTTTATGTGCAGGAAGGTGTCCCTTCTTGGATGACATTCGCAAGGCCTTAGATGATGGTGATGCCTGCCTACTCATCCTTATTGACCTATCTGCGGCATTCAACACAGTAAATCATCCAGCTCTTCTGGAGAACTTGTCGAAGCGCTCCGGCATCAATGGTACTGTACTAAAATGGTTCACCTCTTTCCTCCAACATCGCTCGCACCAAATTAAAATCAACTCCTGTCTCCCGAAGCCATTCAAAGTCGCACTTGGGGTACCACAAGGCTCGATCCTTTCCCCGTCCCTGTTCAATCTCTTCATGGAGCCCCTCACTATCATCTTGAAAAAAGCTGGATTGAGCTACCACCTTTACGCGGATGAGTCTCGCGATGACACCCAACACCTCAATACCACTCTAATGGAGATCAAAACTTGGTTCAACGCTAACCACTTAAAGCTCAACCCATATAAAACTGAACTGATCCTATTCTCTCCAAAAAGCAACCATCGTCCTATCCAGGAGTGGCTCAAGAATCTGGTTGCCCTAAACTGCCCCGTTGTTCTATCCGACTCAGTTAAGCATCATCCTTGACAAGAACCTATCAATGGAGGCCCACATCAAAATCTCTGCAAACAGTTCTCTTTTCCCTCTAAAACACCTCAGGAAATTGAAACCTTTTCTTCCCCAGGATGACCTCAAGACAGTAGTTCAATCCCTGGTTCTCTCAAAAATCGACTACGGGAACGCCATCCTTACAGGGACTCCAAAAGCTCACCTAGCCCCTCTAAGGGCAGTGCTGAACATGGCCGCTCGACTTGTATCTGGAGTAAAAAGATTTGAACACATCACTCCTGCTCTCAACTCCCTCAAATGGCTTCCCCTGGAAGGGAGATGTATTTACAAGCTGGCCTGCATCACACACAAAGCCCTCCACTCTCCGGCCCCCATCTACCTGAACAACAAACTGGTAAAAGAAGGTCAAGCCAGAACACTGAGAAGCTCCAACTCACTCCTTCTCATTCCACCAAAAATGTAAAAGAAAACCACCCAATACCGATCATTTTCTGGCAATGCTCCCAGGATATGGAACGCTCTCCCTGGAGTCCTCAGATGCAACCCATCCATTCTCCTGTTTGAAAAGGGACCTCAAACTCCATTTCCTTAACAAATACTTTCCTGAACAACGTCAACCAACCTAGACCTCAATATTCCGAGTTGACTCCCTTTCAAGGATTGTTGGTGAACAGACTATGCTAATCACCTTGTTTTCTTTGTATTCTCTCTCCCTCCATTGCACAGTTATTTATTGTTCATGCTGTATTCTTTATTCGTGGTTTGCTTACTTACTGTCAGCCTTCTATGTAATGTAAGGCCCTTCTGATTTTCACAGTGTGTATGTGAAGCACTCTGATACCTAACATGGGCTTCAATTGGAATTCCATAGAGCATATTATCAAGCCCATTATCGCCTGTCTTGATAATATGCCCCAGTATTTTATATGCATAGGTCATTGGGTTACTGCTTTTGTCACAGAGATTCTTTTGTTACTGTGCAGTTCATAAGTGACAATCGTAATCTAGCACAGTGACCTATAAACTTTCACCAAAGAGCTGCTTGCAAACGGCAAGGTACAAGTTAGTTACTTGTGTTTTTTTCCAAGTCCTTCATTATCCTGATGCTGCTAGAAAGGTTTATTTGGGTGGAAATAAATTTTTATTGTTAAACTCAATGCTAACCACTGTGTTATGTTTTGAATCCTGAGTTTGTGCTTCTCCAGAGCAAGCACTCTTTGAAAATGCCCACCAGTATGAATGACATGAGAATTCTATACCTTGTAGTCCCCTTTGCCTTATGCAACATTTTCTATACACTGATATACACGTTTGATTCACTGTCTCTATATGTGTGTGATGTAAATTTCTCTGACATCCTACAATAGTATAAGAGATGATATAAAAAATGAAATACATGTGACAGAGGAGCTCTGGAGAGATAAGAGGCACTGTTGGAGGGTGATGGTGGGGGAATCATTGCAGAACCCCACAAAGATTGTCGTATCCTGGTGCATAGTAAGGTCTTCATTTACTATTCTTTAAAAGCTAATACAATTCAATATAAAATGATAAATGTGTTGTAGACAGCACCATTGTTTCCTAAATTGTTTTGGGGAGAGAGCCTCTCAAAGCCTACCTTTGTAGTGGTCAGGCTCACTCACTGCACTTGGTGTGCTCCTTATGGGGACTGGTCTGAAATAATTTGCCAGGGAGGCTTTGGGCCTGTCTGGCCCTGTCAGGAGCCCTGTCATACTGTGAAATAAAACCAACCATTTAAAAGTTAGTCACAGAGATGCAGTATCAACCTTCCAATTAACTTTTTTCGTTTTCTTGCAAATTCTTTCAATATAAAATACAACAGAAGTGGCAGAGAGTGTTGTTAGCCTCCTTAGCTTAATGACACACTCCTCCACTTCTGAAACGCAGGGCTGCACCATATTTACACAAATATGGTGCAGCCCGGTGTTTCACTTGCGCTGGCGCTACACTTCATGGAGTAGCACCAACGCAGGAGAAGATTGTTTATGTACAGGGAGGTCCCCCTTCCTGCAGATGACCCTCGACGTGAAAAACGTTATAATTTGCATAACCGTAACATAGTTTCCTCCCCTGGCTGGTACCATGAATATCACTTATGAAAATTACGATCACTGTACAAATAAAATTGAAGTTTAAAATGTAATGTTGTCTTAGCAAAACCTATACACACACATAATCATATTTCCGATACTCAATGCTATAAAAGACTGTTTTACCCGTGACAATGAAACGGAAGTGATTGTGGCTTTGCAGTGGTTTCTGGGTATGTAAAATACCCCGCTACCCCCAGCTGGCTGCTTTCAGGCAGACTTCCCTCAAGTTACAGCAGATGGTACTGCGCCTGTATCTTCCTGGACAGTTTAATCCCCCTTCCCTCGCGCTCTCTCTCTCACTCACTCTCTTTCACACACGCACGCCCGCACAAAAAAAACAAGCATTGGATATGCAATAGGTCTTGTATTTATTTGAGTTAGAGTTTTTGGCATTATAAATCGGAATGTGTTTTTAAACTATGTAGTGTGTCGTTAGTGGAATTATGTGTGTTGTATTGGTATAGTTAGTTGTGAAGCAGTATGAAGCATAGCCACCAAGGTTTCAGATTGCTTACGTGTGGCATTTTCATAATTTCAGTGTAATTATGAGTGACATTCAACAACTATGAGTGACACTTGCGAGAAAAATCAAGAAGTGAAGACGAGGGAAACACACACACACACACACGCACGTACGCACACAGACACACATATATGTCAAAAATTACACCCATTTGAGCAACAAGAAACTCTAAGAAGATCTTAAAACTGCTGTAATGTACCAAAAAATGGAAGGTCACTACCTTAGTAAAAAGTAGTAACTCGCAGCCAATCCTCATAAAGTACAGTTTTGCGAATAGGCGTGGTTTATGTTCTGCATGAAGCAAGTTAACTCTGTTCTCAGTTTGAAATGTAAATTAAGAAAAGCATGTCTCATTAACTGTGTAAACTGACTAAAATCGCTGGCCTAGTGTGTTTAAGCACATGCTGCAGAGATCAGATGAAGTTCAGAGTGCAGAGCCTCCGGCACTAAGGAGGTTAAAAGGGGCACAACGTGGGTTGAGCATTACAGTCTGGTGCCCGACTGCGCAAAAACACAAAACAAGGGGAACAAGGTGGGAAGATCCGATAACAAGTCCTGAATATCCGAATCCAAGCCCTAGAGATCTGAACTCAAGCCCCACAGCAGGAGGAGGGACGGTTCCCTCTCAATGACCCAGGGATGCCGGGAGTCGGATTAGAAAAGAGCCGTTTTCTGAGGACGGCCGTCTCCGGCTGCCGTCCAAACCATGTCGCCCCCACAGGCCGCCTCCCTGGCGATGCACCCCATGCCCAAGATCAAGAGCCCAGACAGTAGCAGCAGCATGTCAAGCGGCAGCCCCTCAGGCCGCGCCCTCAGCCTGGAGGGCCCCGACCCCGACCAGCAGCAGCAGCACCCGCAGCACCACGGCCAGGGCTTCATCATGGATAACACCATGACTTCGTTGCAGGGCTCCCCGCAAGGGTGGGGCGCGATCTCCTCACCGCACCCAGGACTGGCATCCCTCCCTCCCTGTCCATCAACTACTCGCCCAGAAAGGGCTCCCTCTACAGCTTGCCCTGCAGCCAGAACAGCAGCTCCAGCGCAGGGAGCTACCACTGCAACATGCAGGCCATGAGCCTGTACTCGGGAGAGCACTTCCTGACTTTCATTTCTGAACTATGTACCTCCCGGACTTCTCCTGGCACTCTAATCCATACTCTCTAGGTTACCCTCATGGACTTCTTTACGTTTTTTCTTTTGTCCTGGCCGCCATTTTGTTGCTGTTCACGGCCGCTTTTCTCTGGACCCTGACCCGCCATCTTGTCCATTCCCTCGTCCTTTCCCCTCGTTTCCCCTTGACGATCCTTAAATATTTCTTCTTTTTTCTGATTTGCCTTTTCTCCATACCCTTGTATCCCTCCCACCCTCCCTTGATGTTGTGACTGCGTCCCCCCTCCAACCCCACTTAATGGAACTCTGCTCTCCTGGTTTTTTGGGTCTTGAAAATCTACTATTTGTATATCTTTGTATATAGAGATAACTCTAATCACTAGTATATGCAGTAGACCTTTGTGCTCTCTACCATTCCGATGTGACTCTTAGGGGACGATTCACAGAACTAACTTAAGACATAATCCTAAACTTACTACTTTTGGTATTCACAGAAGTTAGGATTTTGTCTTAAGTTTGTCTTAAAACAGACTTAAGACAGACTTAAGACAGAATCCTAACTTAAGTCTTTCTTAAGTCTGTCTTAAGTTTGTCTTAAGACAAAATCCTAACTTCTGTGAATACCAAAAGTAGTAAGTTTAGGATTTTGTCTTAAGTTAGTTCTGTGAATCGGGCCCTTAGAGTATATCCATTCGTATTCCTTCCCTATGTATATAGAAATAACTCTAATCACTAGTATATACAGTAGACCTTTGTACTATCTGCCATTCCGATGTGACTCTTAGAGTATATACATTCGTATCCCTTCCTTGAGTGCTCCTCCTTGTGTGACTATAACTTGTACATTTGCACTTTTTTCTGTTTATATCTTTTATGCAACGCACGTAATCCTGAGTCCTTATGTATCGCAACTGGTTCTTATGTAAAGCACTCTGACACCTTCGGGTAATGTTCGCGCTATATAAAATCGCATTAAATAATAAAAAAAAAAAAATGAGGGGCAGATTTACGATCCCCTTGCGCCACATTTGTGCCGCAGTTGCGCCACTTCTGTGATGCAGCGGCAGCGTAAACCATGCACCGCATTGCGCCCTATTTGCAACGTGACGCATCTAGGGAGATGCGTCACGTTGTAAAGCCCTGTGCCACATGAAGCCTGCGTCAGGTTTCACGTGGGCGTTCCAGCTCAGTAAAGCCTCGGAAAAGTGCCTTAGTGAAATCTACAAGATTCCACTCAGTCACTTTTTTTCCGACGCCGCTGCGTCACAACCTTGCGCCTGCTTGAAGCAAGCATAAGGCGTGACGCACCACGTTGTGTATGGGCAGGCCACGAGCATTGCTGGAGTTGCGTCGCGCTTGCGACACGACTCCAGCAATGCGCCACCCTTCTGACGGGAGATGCATCACGCATCTCTTTATCCTTGCGCCATGATGCACCGCATTGTACATGCGGCGCGTCTGTGGTGGCGCAAGGGTAAACTTGCATGACGCATCTTATCTGGCGCATCTCTGCTGATTTGCAGAGATGCGCCAGTCGTCATAAATCTGCCCCTGAGTGAGCATGAATGACAAGCATTATTACAAGTGACACTGCTGTTCGTGACGTCGATCTGAGGAAGAACAGAAACTCTCCTTCCTGACTTTGCCCCAAACCTCCTGCTTTGTGAGGAATGGACAGCAAGCATTTTTGGCTTTAGGAAATCTTAGGCACAGAAACTCAAACATCAGAAAAACACATGCTTCACTTATTTGATAGCACAAAACCATAACTGACCCTGGTATTTTTTTTGTGTCCAGTGGGTATAGTCACTCAGTCTGTTATGGTTAAAGGAACTCCGACGATGGGTCAGAAACTGTTTGACCGCCGTTTTCCACATAAATAACAATGTAATTTAAGTGGGCACTCCGAAACAAGTATTGCCTAACACCAAATTGTTTATCAAGTCAGCAAAAAACAGGTTCTGGGGGCCAACAGAAAGAGTCATTACAGGGCTTTCCTGATGCCAGACAATTCAGTCAGCTCAGCCCGCAGTTGTACGTAATTTGCAGGCTCAGACTGCGCTAAAATGTTATTGGATCATTATTGTTCTAATAAAATCAACATCATACCATTAATGCATATACTTAAGACCTCTTTTTTTTTCCCCTATTTGTTAGGGCGTCGTTTCTGGTTCAGATACATCAATCGTCACCTTCCACAACACCCTATTTATTCGTAAGTCGTTGGTAACAAACTTGGCAACAAGTGCGCAAGCTATCCCATTGACCTTTTACCTGTGAAGGGAAAAGGTCACGTTAATAAAATACATACAGGGGTTACTTTCATTACTTGGGCCTTCCTGGGCCCCCTGACTGACAGGGGACCCCTTTGGGTCCCCTGTCCCAAAGGGGTCCTCAGGTTTCATCGTCGCTATCTCTATCTGATCCGTCCAGTGCTTCTTAGTCGCGCAGGAGGCTGTGGATCATCTTTCGGCACACCAGGGTCGATGTCTCCTTTTTCCCTACTACCAGGTGGTTTCTGGAGAACAGAAGAACATCTTTGAAGCAGCACAGGAGCCTCCAGCAGCCCTGGAGGTCACCTAGTGCATGTGTCCCTGGGAACAGTCCATACATCACCGAGGCAGCCGTGATGCAGGTCGTAGGTATCCAGGCCCTAAGCTCCGTGCCTAGGGCCTTCAGCAGGTCGTATACATACGTGCACTCCCAGAAGAGATGGTATGTTGTCTCATCCACGGTGCACCCTCTCGGGCAGGACTTGTATCAGTTGAGTCCTCTTGCGTGCACGAAGGATCTCACAGGGATTCCTCCTTGGAGGGCCATCCAGGCGGTGTCTTTGTGCTGGTTTGTCAGGTGTTTGGATGCGACGTTTCCCCACACGTGGTCTGCTGTGGCTGAGGGGAGGGCACCGATCGGTTCGCTGATGTCTCTGGCACGTATCTGTCGTTGGACAAGTCGGGGGTCCATATGGCTGGGCTACTTGCCTCCAGTCCGAACTCCTTTACAAACTTCTCCACTTCTTTGTAGTACCATGGGGTCTCCCAGTTGAACGGGACGGTCATCAGCCACTCTGCCCATCCCAGGCGTCTCCACGTAGCAGGAAGAAGCGTGCCATCAGGAAGCCGGCGTGGCTCTTGTCTTCAGCCCTCAGGGTGGTCCTCACGCAGTTGCACACGAAGTTTCCCCTCAGGATGGTGGTGATGTCCGGCACTCCCTTGCCTCCCTTGTCGTGGGTCTTGAACATCACCGCCCTCTTTACTCTGTCCATCTTCGAGCTCCAGATGAAGTAGAAGATCATTCTTGTGATGGCCTTGGCCGTTCTGGTCTGCACTGGCCACACTTGAGCGACGTACTGGAGCACTGGCAGCGTCTCATTCCGCAGGACCAAAGACTTCCCTTAGATCGCCAGCTTCCGGAGGATCCAGAGTCCCAGCTTCTGCCTCATCTTCGCCAGTCTTTCCTCCCAGGTCTTCTCTGCTGCACCCTCTCCGCTGAACCAGACTCCAAGGATCTTCAGGAAGTCCTGCTTGATGGGGAATGGCAGTGGGTTTCGGGGGGGGGTCCAGTGCCCGAAGATCAGGGTTTCCGACTTGGTGCTGTTGATCTTCGCTCCTGATGCCTTCCCAAACTCGATACAAGTCCTTTCCAGTTCTCTTATGGACGGTCCGTCTGCGCAGAATACTGAGACGTCGTCCATGTAAAGGGAGCACTTCACCTCTCTGTTTCCTCCGCTTCTTGGTGCCTTCACTCCTCTGATGTTCCTGTTCTGCCGGATGTGTTCCGTGAGGAGTTCAATTACGCAGATGAACAGGAGGGGAGAGAGCGGGCATCCCTGCCTCACCCCTGATAGGACCGGGAAAGGGTCGGTACTCCAGCCGTTCACTGATGCCGTGCTGGAGATGTCTCTATACATTGTTTACACTACGTCGCAGAAGAAGTCCCCCAGTCCCAGTGCTCTGAGTGCCCGGTCCATGAACTCCTGGGAAACGCGGTCGAACGCCTTTTCCTGGTCCAGGCTGACCAAGGCCGTCGGGACCTTGCGGCCCTTGACGTGCTCAATCGTGTCCCAGACCAGGGCCAGGCTATCCGCGATTTGGCGTCCCGGTATACCGCAGGTCTGGTCAGGGTGGACTATCTTTGCTATCACTTTCTTTTGGCAGTTGGCCATTACCTTTGCGAGAATCTTGTAGTCCACATTGAGGAGAGAGATGGGCCTCCAGTTCTTGAGGTCTACTCTATCTCCCTTCTGTTTGTACAAGAGTGTTATCATGCCCTCTCGCAGGGATTGCGGCATACTGGCCTTGCCCACCATTTCCTCGTAGAGGTCCAGCAAGTCCAGCCCGATCAGGTCCCACAGTTGGACATATAGTTCCACTGGGAGACCGTCATTCACGGGTGTCTTGCCACTCTTGGAGGCTGTGGCGGCCAAGTGCAGCTCTTGCAGGGTGAAAGGTGCGTCCAGGCCTTCTCTCTCTTCCGGACCCAGTTTCTTTGAGATGCCCTCCAGGAAACTGTCCACCTGGGCTCTCTCTGACGACTTCGGTGAGTAGAGTTCACCGTAAAAGTCTGTTACGACTCTCATGACTTCCTCTTTCTCACTTTGGAGGTTGCCCTCCGAGTCCCGAAGTTCCACCAGCGGCGCGTGGGCTGAGTGAATTTTCTTAAAGAAGAACGAGTTGCATTTCTCGCCCTTCTCGAGGTTCTCGGATCAGGTCCGGAAGATGATTTTCTTGGATTCTTCCCTAAAGTGCGCTGTGAGCCCTTTTCGGGTTTCCTCTAGGTCGTCATCCACGTCCCATCCCCTGAGCTCGAGTTCGTACAGTTGCTGCAGTTTGCTCTGCAGCCTCTTGAACGTCCTCTTCTTTTCCCGTGCAGCAGCTCTGCTTGCATCCTGGAAGAAACTCCGGAACCTGACCTTCTCCCATACCGACCACTCGCTGGCGGATTGAAAGAGGCCCTTCATGTCCTTCCACTCTACATACACGTCTCTGAGGTTCGTCACTAACTCCTCGTTGTCCAGCAATGAGCAGTTCAGCTTCCACGAACCTGGGCCAGCGGGGAACTTCCCTGTAAGTTCCCCCTCGAAACTGACTGCTCTGTGGTCAGAGAAGTGGACGGCGACCATGGAGCTTCGCCCAGGCTTTACTGTTGGGGAGGTGAGTAGGAGGTTGATCCGTGAACGCACGGATCCATCTGGCTTGCTCCAGGAATAATTCCTGGCGTTCGGCCCCATGATCCTGATGACATCCTGGAGGGACGCCTCCCTTATCATCTCCACCAACAGCCTGGACGTCACATACATCCCTGCAGAGCCTGGCCCACTGCATCCATCCAACTCTACTATGCAGTTGAAATCACCACCCATCAGAATGGTTCTGGAGGTCACGAGTTGCATCCTGAGCACCTGAACATCTCGAGTCGCTCATTCTTCTCCGTGGGGGCATAGACGTTGATGAGCCGAACGGGCTCGCCCGCCCACGAGCCGTCCACGACCAGAACTCTGCAGTTGAACTGCTCGGTGACTTTGTCCACGGTGAAATGCCTTCCCCTGATTAGAATGGCCACTCCCGATGATTTGCAATCGTTCCCTCCAGACCAAAACGATGGCCCGTGCGTCCACTGCCGTTCAAGCTGGCTGTACGACTGGGTTTACGGAATCCCGCATTCCTGCAGAAAGCAGATATCTCAGTTCTGGGTGGCCAGGAAGCGCAACGTGCGAACCCGCCTGACCAGATCCTTCATGCTACTGACGTTTAGGGTGAGCAATGATATAGCCATTGTCTCTGTGCTATCGATCAGTGTCTGGTTTCGGTACCTACTGGGGTTGAAGGCCCTGGGTGTCTCTACTAGGTATGTGGGCCCTCCTGTTCCTCTGTTGGTCCCCACTCCTCTGCGGCGTCTCCTGTGCATGTGATGAACACCTCAGATTCTACGTCCAGGTCCCAATGTTCTGGCACGGGTATGGTCGCCAAGCTATCGATTTGGCGGTGGATTTCCTGGAGGGTTGACTCTTCCCCTTCTGGCTTGTCTCCCTCTACCTCCTCCATCCCCTCCTCACTGTCGCTCTCTATGAGGATGGCGGTTTTGTTTTCTGTTTCTTCATCGGTGCCCGCGTTGTTCACCTTCTTGCTCTTCAGGAAGTCCTCTTTCCCTGGTAGCTTCCTTTTCTGGGGCTTTATCCGTTGGGGGTTTCTGTCTGGTGTCTCCCCGTCCTCCAGGTTCTCCGGCTTGGGTTCAAGTGGCGGTGGTTTGTGTGCGGTCGCCATCTGGATACTTGCGCTGGTGCGTTTTTGTTCTTTGGCTTCTGTATGTTTTAAGGCCGTCTGGCGCAGCGACTGGGCTTGGACTTGCGTCCACGTCTCCTGCATGTTCTACCAGTCGTCATCGCTGTCTTCCTTCTTTCTTCTTTCCTTTCTTTTTGTCAGTCTTCTTTCCTCCCTTTGCCTTAGCAGAGTCCTTTTTCTCCTTTCCTGCCTCCTTGGT
The DNA here is from genome assembly GCF_964261635.1 of Lissotriton helveticus. NCBI lineage: Eukaryota > Metazoa > Chordata > Amphibia > Caudata > Salamandridae > Lissotriton > Lissotriton helveticus. The sequence goes on along the minus strand of NC_136057.1, from coordinate 198,943,528 downwards.
CTCTGTGTCTGGCATTGGTGTCATCTCTCCGGCGGTCTCCTTCGGCGGTGCTGCTGCTTGTGGTGCTCCGCCCTCGGGGGTTCTCGTTGTTCCTTGGCTGGTGTTGCCTCAGCCGGTGTGGGTTCCCTCTCGGGGTTTCCCTTGGCGGGGCCTTCACTGACACGCCGTCCTCTGGGTTCCCTTTGGGTGTCTGGGGTTCCTTGGCTGGTGCCGTCACAGTAGGTGGTGGTGGTCCTGTGTTTGGTCCTGCTTTGGGGCCCTCTTCGTTGCTCTGGCCTGGTCCTGTGGGGGTTGTTGCTTTCGGATCCTGGATCTTCTGGTCTACCTTCTCGGGTGCAGCTGTTGTTTTCCCCGGCTGGTCCTGGTGTCCTTCAGGAGCGTGTTCAGGTTGGCGTTGGCCTTTGCCGAGAGCTTCGGTCTGGTCTGTCTCCATTCTGGGCTCCAGGCTGGGCTTGCCGCAGCGGCTGCTGCATACGTCTTTGGCAGGTCTGACTTGGGGCATCGGTAGTACGTGCGGCCCTCCTCTCTGCAGAGGTTGCACTTCCTGGTCCCTCTGCATGAGCCTGCGTCATGTCCCGACTACTTGCAGATCCAGCTGAACTTCACTGGGCAATCCTTGCCGGCGTGGCCCGTGCCCTTTCACTTCCTGCAGGTGAAAGGTTGTCCTGGGTACTTGATCCTCCCCATGTCTGATCCTAGGTAGAAGCTGGCCGGTGGGTGTTTCATGCCATCTCTCCCTGTGGGGTCTTTGTTAAGGTTGATCTGCGCCTGCCAGGTCGTGTTCCAAATTCCGTTGGAGTCTCTGACCTTGGTGGGTCCTGTCAGGATGGTGCCGTACCTTTGGAGGAGCTACGCAGTGTCCGTGGCCGGGATGTTGGGGTTGGTCATCTCAACCGTTACCCTCTTCTCTGTGGTTGCTGGTTCTGTTGTGTCCTTAGTGGAAAGATACCAGGAGCCAAGTAGTATGTTCAAGACTAGTTTATTCAGTCTTCAGATCAGGTTACATATTAGATGACTCCATCCAGCCTATTGTGGTACCAGCCCCATCAGGAGCAGCCTCCCTAGCTGCTCAGCCCATCTCCAACTGCCACATTCCACCCACTCAGTCACCCAGGCATTCCACGCATCACAGGCAAATCAACATTCTAATACCAAGACACACTCTGGCTGAGCAGCTAGAGGCAGCAGGGCTAGAATACATGTTATATAATTATGTAGGATATAACATTACCTCTTTTTCTTTAAACAAAAGAAAACAATTGCATTGCAATACAATCACATTACTAATCTCAAAGATGCAGCAAATGGAAAAAACATCAAAGAAGATGGAATCATTAAAACAGGTGAAAATCAACAATAGAACAAATAGCGAATCTCTAGAATGCAGCGATAAGAAATCATTACTAGAACATATTTCTAAACGCTAGGATGCAGCGATGACAAAAATACATCACAAGAGAAAATCTTACTGAAAAGGAAAGATGGTTAAGATAAATACAACATAAGTGCAAAATCCCCATTTCCCTTCAAATGAGATTTTTTAATTCATATCAGAATATTGCATTTTAACTCATATCAGAACATAGCATTATCTTCCACATACTCTGTAAATGAAAAGCACTATGACCCCAAAGGATAACCAAGAATAGTGCTAAAGATAAAATTACCTAGAACATAATCCCACTAGTAGGGAAAACCAAACAAATGGATCGTCACCCATACTATTAACCATAAAGGTACTGTGCACAACTGTAACAGGGATCCCACAACCAACCCCACGTAGGAGTACACCTAAGTACAAACTTGTGAAACAAACACATGAAGCAACCCCCTTCGTGGAAGTTACATACCCCCATATAATAGGAGTAACACACTGTCCCAATGGCGTCCATAATAGGAATTGACTAAGAATCCAACATGGGAACTAACTGAACCATGTACCAACCCCTTTGAAGAGATTACACTAAGTAGGAGTAACTAATCCTACTGCCATCCCTGGTGCGCGGGAACTGTTAATCTAGCGCATTTGTATACCTTAGAATAGACACACAGAAACACGCCGGTGAGCGATTTCTCACCCGAGTTGAGACCAAACGCTTTCCCTGCAGAAGAATAAAAGAAAACAGCACAAACCCCTAGCTAGTTAGAATTACTACCACACCTGTGTGCCCGGACTCATAATCAAACAAAAATGAAAATTGCACACAGGAATCTTACACTGATAACTAGGTTACAGTACTAAGCAAAGAGTACGATAAAACAACTAAACAGTACAATGAAGCCAAACATGTGCTGCAAACACAATAATCATGAAGAGTGGACAGAGCAGAAAAAAAAAAAACATGCTGAATGTACTTTACCACCGACATCCAAGAAATGGAAGAAGTTACATGAGAGGCAAAAACGAATTACCTCCTTATAACATGCTTACTTTGTTGCTCATCAAAATAAAGACATCCAACCACAAATTTACAAACACATTTGTCACCTGCACAGTTCCATTAATATATTTCCATCTTCTAGCACAGGAAGCCTTTCCCTCAAAAATCCATTCAGCGCTGAAGGAAGAAAAGATTTATTTCACAGTTTGAGCCAGGCTATAAAAAGAAGCTGACACTGCTTTTCCTCGGAACACAGCGAGATCACAGACAGAGATTAATTTTGTCACTTTCTTCTGCTCTGTGAAGAAAAACAGACACAGCTCTGACGTGCCGACAAGCTTCAAGCACGCATCCTACTGTGCTGAGGAGTGCTCAATCACGTTCCAGAATGACTGATGACGCAGCCAGATCACCGAATCCCTTTGCTGGATTCTACTGCGTCATCAGTCTCAACAAGCAGCAGACCGATGAACAGCTCCGGTTCCAACGAACTTCCACGGAGCACTTCGGGCACACAGCTGATGTTAATAAGGCAGCCCACGGAGACATGAATATGACTAATTTTAGCAGATAACACCATGCCCCTCCCGTTAGCCTCCTCACCGGTGCATTATGAACAAAAATCAGGCGCTGGAGAAATAGACAATGTGGCAGACTACTCTTCAGTAAAACTCTGCCGCAAGAAGAGGTAGGGCACTTTCTGCTTTTCAATTCAAATGTCTTCACATTCACTGCTATTTACAAAAAAAAGTCTTCTTTTTTTGTCATATTTCTTTTGTTTATCACTCAAAAACGAGCTTTATGTGGTAATGGTCAAATGGCAATTGGCAACGGTTTAACTGCCATGATGATGACACCAAAGCCAAAGTCACTGCTAACAAAAACTGATGGTCAAAGTCACACTCATAATAACACACCTCAGTGTATTAACGTTTGCATTTTGACAATTGCCTCCACATCCTAGGCCAATAGTTGTAAGTAAACACCTTATTTTCTCAATCTGTACAGATGCTTGTGAAAGACCCAGTGAAAATCGATCTCTATAGTCATGGATGTACTTTAAACCTCAGGTGCAGTGCAATTAACACTATCAAATCCTCCAACAAAGCAGCAACAGCACACTGTATGTTCATACATCCTTTGGGTATAAATTCCAATTGTGTAGTCACTGGACGCTGTTAGATAATAACTCCTTTATGACTACACATCCCAAATAGTGTCTTGACTGTAAATAAACCATAAGCTCTGTAGAGCGCTGTGACTGTAACTCCACCATCTGGTCCTTTTTGACTACATATGTCAAAATGGTGCCTTGAACTCTTTACAGTCACTTTATTTAAAAGGCACTCTTCACACATTAATGTGATGTGGCTGGTCCACCAACACCAGGTTGTAGCGACGCTACCCATCCAACTCACAGTCATTCTTGTACTTTACCAAGTGGCTGGAACTCCAGGTGAGGTTGTAGTTTAAGTACTCCACCAACTCACTGTAGACCTCTGTAGCTGGAACACCCAAAATCGGTTGTAGCTGTGCTACTCCTCCAACTCACAGTCGCTGTTGTATTCCCAGGCTGTAGTGTCAGTTGGTGGTGACACTGCTTGTTGGGGCTGTCCATAGAAAGGACACTGGTGGGGCTGGTGCTGGCTTGCCTGGAAATACCTTCTTTTTTTTCTTGAAGATGCTTGTAGGATCTCTTAGTTGCTCTGTTACTTCCTTAGTTTCTTTGTTTCTTTGATGTATCAAGAGTCTCTGGGGTTCAAGACTGTCCTCGTCGCCAAAATTCTGTTGTGTCCTTAGTGGAAAGATACCAGGAGCCAGGTAGTATATTCAAGACTAGTTTATTCAGTCTTCAGATCAGGTTACATATTAGATGACTCCAGCCAGCCTAGTGTGGTACCAGCCCCACCAGGAGCAGCCTCCCTAGCTGCTCAGCCCATCTCCAACTGCCACATTCACCCCACTCAGTCACCCAGGCATTCCACGCATCACAGGCACACCAACATTCTAATACCAAGACACACTCTAGCTGAGCAGCTAGAGGCAGCAGGGCTAGAATACATGTTATATAATTATGTAGGATATAACAGGTTCCATTCCTGCCGTTATGCTGAAGCCGCTGTAGGGTGCTTCCTTCTTCCCTTGAAAGCAGTCCCAGTATTTTTTGAAGAGTGCTTGGGTGAAAAAGCTGAGGAGGAAGATCATGCCTGATGCGGACGCCTGGCAACTCAGCACTTCGTCTACTTGGACCCCTGCTGGTTTGAGTATCTTGTTTACGGACGAGGCTCGCTCCATTCGGGATCCATCTTTATCCTTCATCTCCCACCGCATGAGCTGGGTGTGGCGGTGGGTGATGCTTTACCCATTGAACGGTTCGGGGGCTGTCCCTTGCCTGGTCCCTGCCTCGCCTCTCCCTCTGCTCCCTGGTTTGGCTGCCTTGGGGTTTCCAGGGGCACCTGCTTTAGCTCCTGGTACCTTTGGCCCTGAGGCCTGGGTTCCAGGGGGATTGGGGGGACCAGCCTTCCCCGCGCTGGTGCCCGCTTCCACAAGTGTCACCTTACTCGCCGCCTTGCCGCTGTCCCCAGGGGGTAGGGGGTTTTGTTTCTGGGCGTCTGGTTGGGGGATGCCTTCTGGGGTGATTACTGGGGCTTCAGTTTCCATGTCCTCCATTTACCTGGTAAAAACTGGGTTACTGCCGCATTACAGAGTTCGCCTTTAGACCGTCCACCTGGGTACCTGGAGTGTCTCACAGAAAACCTTAGAGGTCGCAGTGCAAGAAACACTGACCAGTCACTCCCTAGACCTAAGGCAGGGTTATAGGTGTGTCCACCTAAGCATAAATCCCCTTACCAGAGATCTGGGTACTGTTCAGGCCTGTGAAGGATGTTGGAAGGTGTTTTAAGCCTCCAGCATTAGTCCACCTAAACGCCAGGAGAGAGAGAGTAAAAAGCGTGCAACGTTACTTGTGCTCTAGGAGCTGGCCGCAGGCCCTTGGGTGTTCTACTTTAAGTTCCTAGTGAACAAACAGGCACCAGCACGCTGGTGTCCCTCCTCCGCCTTAATTAAAAGCGCGTCGGGCCGTCTCGAAAATTTGCATACATTTGCATAAAGCAAATGTATTCGCCTCCAAGTCGAAGTCGTAGTATAGTGCACTATCAAATTTCAACTGCGCAGAAACCGCGCTGTGAATCTGATAAGAACAGATACTACACTTGATCTTAGCCAAAAGGCCGAGAAAAGACCTCTGCCCTATCAGAAGCTCATCTCTACCAGGGCATAAAGACTCATGGACACGTGAGGACGTGTGGATGTTCAGCAAAATAAACAAGACGCCGGTAAAGGAGAGTAAATTTACATACAGGAATCAGATGGCATAATGAGCAGCTGAAAGAGTTTGATGTCAGCAACCCTGTTAGCACAAGCACCACTGTAAATATTGAGAGCAGATTTAAAAGACTCATCTGTAGAGATGCATCACTTTCCCTGCGGCACCCTGGGAAACCCTTGCGCCACCATGGATGCGACGTATTTACAATACGGCACACCATGGTGCAAGGACTGACAGACGCTTCAGAAATTCTGATGCATCTTTTGGGGCAAAAGTAACACATTGCTGGAGTCGTGTTGCAAGCACAGTGCAACTCCAGCAATGCATTTTGAGGCCTATTCCCACTACACTGCATCACTCCTTACGCCTGCTTCTAGCAGGCATAAGGTTTTGATGTAGTGGCGTCCTAAAAGTGATGCAGTGAAATACTGCATCACTTTTACGAGGAATTTCTGCGTGGGAACGCCCACCCTACATACATTATGCATGACGCAGGTATAATGTGACGCAGGGCTTTACAACATGATGCATCTCCCTAGATGTGTCACGTTATAAATTGGCTGCATTTTTTATGCCGCCGCTGAGTCACAAAAGAGACGCAACGGCGGCGCAAATGTGTTGCAAGGTGCTTGTAAATCTGCCCCTGGGTGTTCCCGCCAGGCCCAAAAGACATGCAATTATTCCTCTCCAACATATCTACGTGAAAACAGGGCCCGTGACCAGACCTCCATCATGAATACAAGTGGGCACAGTTCATATCGGCATCTCCTTGGCTCTCAGTGGCATGCCGTGTAAACAAATTCACTGCCCCTCACTCCCCCAGGTCTCGCGCCTAAGGGTCTGGGAATGGGACCACCTCTACCTGCCGTCCCAGCTCTGGATGAAGCATAAGTAAGGAGAGTGAGGAGAAGGGCAGCAGGAGGTACAAGGACAGAATGTGAGAAGAGCAGCAGGAGGTACAAGTAAGAAGAAAAGCAGTGTGAGGCACAAGGAAGGGGTGAGGAGAAGAGCAGCATGAGGCAATAGGATGGAGAGTGAGGGGGAGAAGAACAGCGTGAGGCACAAGGACGGAGCATGAGGTGAAAAGCAGCATGAGACAAGGAAGGAGAGTCAGGACAAGAGGAACATGATGCACAACGCTGGGGAGTGAGCAGAATAGCAGCAGCAGGTAAAAGGACGAAGAGTGAGGAGGAGAAGAGCAGCATGAGGCAAAGGACAGAGAGTGAGGAGAAGAGCAGCATGAGACATCAGGAAGGACATTGAGGAGGAAAAGAGGAGCATGAGGCACAAGGAAGGAGAGCGAGGAGAAGAGCAGTGTGAGACACAAGGAAGGAGAGTGAGAAGAGCAGCATGATGCACAAGGAAGGAGAGCGAGGAGAAGAGCAGTGTGAGGCACAAGGAAGGAGAGCGAGTAAAAGAGCAGCGTGAAGTACAAGGAAGGAGAGCGAGGAGAAGAGCAGTGTGAGGCACAAGGATGGAGAGTGAGGAGAAGAGCAGTGTGAAGCACACAGAAGGAGATTGTGGCAGAGAAGAGCAGAGTGAAGCGGGGTAGTGTTAATTTTTCCAGAGAAGAATGAGAATGGCTTAATAATAATGCAGCAGCATACCGTATGAGTGAGAGGGGAAGAGGGCAATGGCACACAAAAAAGAAGCTCAGGGGCAAATTATCAAGAACGGAGTTAAAATTATTGCTGCTTTAATGGCAGGAAACTGCAGCTAAAGCGGTGATCATGGGCTTGATAATATGCCCTCATGGGCTTGATAATATGCCCTTGTGAATTCCCATAGAAACCCATGTTCACACCAGAACATGGGCTTCTATGGGAATTCACAAGGGCACATTATCAAGCCCATTATGCTGCTTCAGCTGCAGTTTCCTGCCGCTAAAGCGGAGATAATTTTAACGTCTGTTCTTGATAATATGCCCCTCAGTTGGTGCTAAAAAGGAGATGTCAACGGAGGGCAGGGATTATGAAACAGTAAGAAGAAGTAAGGAGGAGTGGGCAAGTAAGCAACACTAAAACCGGAGTAAAGCAGCTAGGGCAATGGAAGAGGAACTGCAAACACACATTTGTGGCACTGTTGCACACAGTTGTATTGTTAGTGTAGTAATGTCAGTAAATGACTAATCAGAGAAATATAATCAGACTAGGGCAGAAAACACAGCAGGGTACCAAAATAAAAGTAGTTCCCATTAGCGAATCAGATAGCGAAAAATTAACAAAGTTTTTTTACAAACCCGCAAGTTGTTTTAAGACTATGGGGGATATTCTCATGAACGTGCGATAATCATCGCCAAAATAGGTTAACACAATTTTTCATATCGCCGTCTATTGTGGGAAAATAATTCTGTGTTAATGTCCTATTCACAACGCGGCGATAGTCTCCTGATAACGCATCAAATGTCCGTGATAAAATGATCCTGACGGCGATAAAAATTTGAACCCGAACGAGAACAAAATGGCAATGGGCCCGACCACGATAAAAAAATCTGTGATAAGCTGCACCAGGCCTGCAATTCACACACGTCAGTTGCGAAAAATCACTATAAAAGCTGAAAAAGAAACACAAACAAAAAAACAATAACTGCGAAGCACAATGGAGGTAGCTGGAGAAAGTACAGAGAACAACCAGAATCCCACAAGCAGAACCCCAGAAGCCCATGGAGGACCAGCCTGGAACCTTGGAGTCAGGGAAGGGCAAGGAAAAGAAGAAGAAACCGCGGTTCAGTCTGCAGGAAAACAGGTTCCTGATAACTAAGATGATAGAACACAATCAACTACTGGTCATCTCCACTCTGTGCTTGGCAATAAAAAATTGAATTTGGCAGTCCATCGTGGTCAGAATGTGTAGTTGACCACTTGACTTCCCACCATTGGACTCCCAATTAATAAAACTTAAATCGCATATACTTTAGTAGTGTGGCTCACTGGTTAGAGGCGGCAGACCCGAGAGCAGAAGTCGGCCTGGGACCAGGGTTCGATTCCCGACGCATCCCACAGGGAAAGCCAGGACGGGTTCCCCAGAGTTATACAGCGCCGGGACACCCCGTTGCTGGGGCAGCTGTGCGCTTTACAAGTATACTACATTTACATTTACATTTTTGGTATAATAACAAGTATCTCTGTCTTAACATGCCAAAATGCAAATAGTCATTTCACAAAAGTGAAAATGAAAATTTAAGAAGCAGTGAGAGAGGTGATGATTTTAGGATCCCCCCTAAACTAGGGAGAGAACCAAGCTGATGCCTTGAAAACAAAGAGCATATCAGGCGGAGCGATTCAGTGGTGTTCTCATCCTCTAAAGACCACCCCAAGCACAGTTATGGGCAAAAATACAATCCCAACCAAAGGCCCTGCAAAGCATTATGGGACAAGATTAGCAGTGGGCAGTGAATATTATAGTATCCAATTTCAAAATAATTCTACAAAGAGCTGCAGTTCAACTAGTCATTACTATGTGTCCCTCAGGAGTCAAATGCAAAAGCATTGATGGCCATTTGTAAAGGTTGACTTATCAACTGTCTCAGTGCTGCATTTGTATGTTACAGTGGTACTAATAAGGCACAATCTTTCAAGAGACTGTTAGCATGTGTACAAATTTCAAAATAATAAAATATCAGAAAATATACTGCATTATGCTGCAACCATAATTTACTTAACACTGGGGTATAGTTTTGTCCTCATTTGCTGCATAATTCCAGTGCCCCCAAAGCAGGCAGCACATGTTAAAAGTGCTTGTGAATGAAGCAGAGAGACTGTGAAGTTTGCAAACTTAGGGGCATATTAACAGTGAAGTGATGGAGTGTGGTGTTAGCCTTCCTGGCTTAAAGCCGCACTCTGCCACTTCAGAAACGCAGGGATGCACCATATTTACTATTTAGAACAATATGGTGCAGGCCTGTGCTTTCTCCTGCGCTGGAGCTCAACTTAGCAGTCTAGCTGCAACGCAGGCACCCTTGCACTGTAGTGCAAGGGTGTCTTCATTGAGGGAAAGATTGTTTATATGCAAGGTCTTCCTTCCTGCACATAAACAATCTTAAAATGACGTTTTATAACTTTTATGTGTGAACTTATTGCAGCACACATAGAAGTTGCAAAACGTCATGGTTTTGTTTTATTGTTTATGTGCAGGAAGCGTCACCTTCCTGAACATAAACAATCAATGGCAATTTTCTGTTTCCATGTGTGCTGCACAACGTAGCACACATGGAAACAGCAAAAACGAAGAGAAATAAAGCATTTCTCCTTTTCACCTGTTTAAGACCAGGTTTTACCTCGTCTTAATTTTGGCGCTGCCTCCAATTTATGCCACCCTTGTAAATAGGGGGCAGCGTCAAAATCAATGGGTGTTGTGGTGGAACGCCCACTGCAACACCCATTGCCCTCCCCTTTCACGCTGAGTACAGCATGAAAAGGTGCGTTATTTACAAGGCAGCGGTAAGCCACGTTAAGTAGCCTAATGCTGCCTTGTAAATAAGGCGAGGCCCCTATCGCCATCACAACGTCACAAAAAGTGATGCTGTGGTGGTGATTGTGGCTTGTAAATATGCCCCTTAGTTTGGTGTGCGTGCAAATCCTTCATATCTGATCCCTGGTAAGTTGTAGCTACTACTACTGAAACAAAACCAATGGAGGTACCAATGGGTAAGGCAGATATGCCTCAAGGGCCGGGCCAGCTTTAGCGCTGGTGGCGCCCTGTGTAACAATGTTTGTTACTGCCCCTTAATGACCACCTCTGTCATGAATTCCCTCACTACCTCCCTTTAACAGTGCTCCTCAAGTCTCCATAACCACACTCTCTCTCTCAGATACATTTAATTTGATTTACAGCGTCGCTCATACCAGTATAGGGTGTCACAGCATTTTACATCACACACATTACACAGAGACAATCAATTACGTGTGTAAATCACTGTATAGAAAATGTTACATAAGACTAAGGACCACAAGGTGTAGGAGTCACATGGCAACCATACTAGTAGGCCGAATAGTTTAATAGTGATTGGTCAGGAGAACTAAAACTCGTAATTTAAAATGTAATACTATGGTTTGGGGTTGTCTTTAATAATTAGAATTGGTTTCTATCCAAAAGAACACTTTTTGCAACATTAGAATAATCAAAGGCTGGGGGGACAACCAAAAAGTCTCTAATTTATACCTTGCAGTTTGTATGCAGCTCTTAGATGACAGTTAATAGCTCACTGTTCTATGTTAAGATTTTAACTTATAAACTGCAAGTAACAAAAGGATCTCTCTGACAAAAGCAGTAACCCACTGACCTATGTGCATTATGTGCACTTTGTGATCTGCATGGTACATGTTCTTTGCAGCAGATACATTAACCCTCAGTGCTACCTTTCCATGAGTCAAAACCTCCACTAGACAAAACTCCGGTCTCTCTCTAGGAAGAACATTATTCACCAGATTTATCATGACATTTTTATTGTTGCCAACAATTGCTGAAGTCCTGGAAGGAGGCATCAAGCATTTTTAAAACCAAAATTGGCACCACCCTAGAGCGGGCCCTTCTCAAGGGTCCTGTGACCTCAGTGACAGAGTCACTGTTGCTCTAAGGTATGCTGCTTCATAGGCTTGCCCGCACGACTGGTGGTGAACTTCAGTATGTATTGTGGTGGACAAGCCTTCAAGGTAAACCCATACTTGCTATCGCTAGGGTCCACCTGTTGGTGTTAAGTGTTTATAAGGTCTAGTGGGGCCTTCTAAGGTCTAGCATGGGAATGTGCTCCCTCAGGACAGTGGTCTGGGGGACTGGTCACGAATGCTGAACCTAGTTCCTTAGTTCTAAATTCGGCAACTCTGATCATAAAGCCACATCCTCTCCCTCACTAAACACCATACTGCCCCACTGAAAGAAACTTGCACTGCCTTCAACTACAACCCAATTGTGCCTAGCTGTAATGCGCCAAGTGTGTGTGTAATGGAAACACCCGGATGCTGCTCAATTTAAATTACACACTAGACAAGAGCAATATGCTGCCTCAAAAAAAAGTAACAACATCCTGGAAAATGCAAACACTCATAGGGAATGCAAGATTAAGTAAAGCATGTGAAATGTAAGCAGGAACAACATGGTCACCTTAATGATTTTACACTCAATATTCAGAAATCAGTGAGTGCTTTGGCCTGAAAAGTTAAGGACATGACTACAGGTCCCGGAATGGACCCATTCGAATGTCCATTGCTTATATCTAGACTTTCCTGTTCTCAGTTTCTATTTTTGGTAAATTCTGGTGTTTTTTCTCAGTGTTTTCAAGTGATTTCAATATCTTTAAAAAACAGTGGTTATCAGGGGTTACACATTTTCACGCCATTAAAAACAACAGAAACAGTGTTTTTCCAGTGTTTATGGAACGTTTGCTTTTATTATTGCTTGCTTTCTGCACTGATAGTGCATGGTATATAGACCGTGTATGTACAGTATATATGAGGTCAAAATACACTTTTGCAAATCAAACTTATTGTAGTACCCCATACAATGCTTCTACAGTGAGTCTTATGTGCTCACTCTTTCCTTCCCATGTAAACATTTTTCTGTGAAAAGGCCCTCTTAACATTGGCACTTGAGACAGGCAATGCCAAAACAGCCAGTACACAATTTGCTAACTCTGGCCACTGACAAAGCTTTCCATGCCAATACTGGTGCACTTGAAGCCTGTGATTCTCTGGGCAGGTACTGCAACATTTGCATTGAACTGGGCGCTTGATAAGACACATAAGGCTACTCTGTGTTGCTTTGAATGGCGTAAACATTTGGAGTAATGTGATGCTGTGCAAACTGCAATGTTGCGTCACTGTAATCAAGGGAGGGGTTGCATGGGCATTGTGTGTGTGTGTGTGTTTCAATGCAACTCCCATGGTGTATGAAGCATGTCATGTTTACCACACACCAGGTAAATCTAGGAATGTGTCAAATTAATAGGCCTCCACAGGTGTAAAAAGGATAAATAACTTAAGTTATCCAAGTCACTTCCGCTTCCTGTGTGTTCTGCATTCTGTGGAACACATGTATAGATGACTATGCCTCTAAGGGTTCATTATGTGCAGGTAGGTTTCCCTTCCTGCACAAAAACAATCCTGCATGCAATGCGGGCACCCCTGCACCATCATACAAGGGTGTCTTTTTGTGCTAGGCAGTCAATTGAGTGCCACTGCAGGAGAGGAATGTGCTGTATGGCCAAAATACTGTGCACTACTGCCCTTTCCCAGTGACACAGTGCTGCGTTGATAGGTGAATTGCTGCCCTGCACTTTTCCACTTTCCCAAACATCTGGCCCCTTGTGTCATGTGCACAGAGTAGGAACAACGTACTGCAAAATGTAGCTAATGATTTCCCATATTGACATTCCCTCACTAATCTGTCAATGGCAGTAGCTATAGAACATTTGTGAATAGTAATGTGTCATTCCACTCTGTGTAAATGGACCGAACCACATCATCTGCATTGGGCAATGAATCACGACAAAAACCATATGGTATGCCTGAGAAGTCAATATGAGTACAAAGGTTACACAATAGATAAGTGTGAGATGAGTGTCTCCTCAGTGGCTTACCTACTCTCGATATTAGTCAAAGGTTCACAAATCCAATGGTGTGAGAACAAATCCTGTGTAAATGAGTAAGTGGGTCACACATGGCAGTATACTTGTATGTTGATCAAAGTTTCAGGAGCAACACTGGAAGAAGTAGTTGGACAGTTCATGTGTGACATGCAATGTAAGTGTAGGCCTCAGACATGTGTAAATGTCAATATTCGGTAACAATGTGACACCAACTGTAAAGAACACACAAATGTCTCAGCCATACGGACAGTCTACATACACACATACACATAGGATTCAAGCCTCATTGACATATGTGATCAATGTGATAGATCACCAGTTTTGTGGTGCAAGGTGTCCAAATGAAAAGCATACAAATTCAGCAAGTCTAACTGTAGTAATCACACTTAAATTCTTGATTGTAGAGCTTGTTTATTCACAGTTTACAAGATACAAAGGTTACACAATAGAAAAGTTTATAATAAAGTTTGTCAACAGTCAACTGACTAACTTTTTGGAGAAGAATAACGTTCTCCACCCGAATCAGTCAGGATTTCGGTCAGAACATTCTACCGAATCAGCCTTACTATACACCGCTGAAACCTTAAGAGCAGCAATGGACCAGGGAAAACAGGCCGTCCTTATCCTACTTGACCTGTCGGCAGCCTTTGATACCGTGTCGCACAACATCTTATTGGACCGGTTGGCTGCCGCAGGGGTGGGAGGACAGGTGCTGGCTTGGTGTAGGAACTTCCTCACTGACAGACGCCAAATAACAGTGCTAGGCCCATATCAATCTGAGGCTAAAAACGTCAGCTCAGGGGTGCCACAGGGCTCCAGTTTGAGCCCTGTCCTTTTCAACCTATATATGGCACCTCTGATGAACCTGATCGCGTCATTCAGGATCAGTTCTATTTCATACGCTGACGACACCCAACTGATTTTGGTGTTGGACAGGGAACGGCCAGGTGCCGAGGAAGACCTTAGAGACTGTCTTGCAGCAACATTTAAATGGATGAACAACAACCATTTAAAGTGCAACGCCGGAAAAACGGAAATTTTACCCATAGGGACCAATAACCCTTTCTCCCCCATAGCATGCTGGCCATTAGATGCTGAAGCCCCACCCAACACAATTGTATCCGCCCGTAATCTAGGCATAACATTTGACAACCGTTTATCCTTCAAACCCCAGGCTGTAGCAGTGGCAGGCATGTGCTTCCAAATCATTAAAGCACTTAGGAAGTTCTTTGATCTTCTCCCTCTTTCGGCGAGGAAAACAGTCACAGTGGCCTTAATAAATTCTAGGCTGGACTACTGCAATGGACTTTATGTTGGAGCAAACAAAATCGTGCTCCACAAATTGCAGATGGTCCAAAATGCGGCTGCCCGCCTCGTACTGCGTTTGCCCCGTAGATCGTCAGCCTCTGCAGCCCTGAACACCTTACATTGGCTGCCAATAGGGAAGAGAATTTTGTTTAAACTTCTCTTGATTACCTTCAGGGCATTCCATCAACGTGGCCGAACCTACCTACGAAAGGGGTTCAAAAGATACTATCCAGCGCGCTGTCTGAGATCCGCAAGCCAGAATTTACTTACTACTCCTCGTTTCAAACTGGCTACAAAGGGTGGCAAATCCATCTTTGTGCTAGGCACTAAGGCCTGGAACAAACGTCCCCTTTCCTTGCGGTCTTTCTCCCAAGAAGCCTCCTTTAAGGAGGCATTGAAAACCTGGATTTTCTCTCTGCCTGACGCTTTGTGTAGGACCCTAGTGTAGTGGATGTGTAGAAATTAGGACTTCTTTTCCCTATCCAACTCCTCCATCTGGGTTGTGTAAGCGCCAAGATACTCCTTGGAGTGGTAGTAGCGCGGTATAAATGTCCATTACATTACATTACATACAACTTCACAGTAACCTCCAGCTTACAACTGCTCTCATTTAGAACTTCTAGTGATGTCACCATGAACATCATCAGGTTCTAACTTTAAGAAGACATCACCACACATCTCCCCCCCAAAACCTTCATACAATTGATAAAACAAATAACATAGTTCCACTATAATGAATATAACATTAGATACTATATTAAAATATACATATTATTATAACAGAAAAATCAAAACAGAAATATGTACATCATGAATTACAATAACTTCTATTCTGTAGAATGAGAGTTAATTTTACACAAGTTACCCACACTCCAAACTTTTCCATTATCCAACTTCACAACAGATCCCATCACTTTGATCACTCTTTGAGGTTGAGAAAACTTGCTTTCTCCTTTTTTGACCAACCCAACTTTTCTCACAACAACCCAATCACCACATTCTATTTCCATAGGTCTTACACACTTTCTTTTATCATAACTTTCCTTATTACGCTCTTGAGAATCCTTGAATCTTTCTGCCATACATTCACGATCCACCCAAACTTGACTCTTCTTTCTTAACCAAATAGGGGATTCTTTAGTAGCAAGTTCCCTGTCCTTCAAAGCAATGAAAGGAGAAATCCCAGTGACGGAATGGGAAGTCACCCGATGTGCCTACATCATCCCGTTTAATTCTTCTCTCCAAATCAAACCATTCGCCAAAGACAACTGAATATTATCCATAATTATCCTATTGATTCTTTCTACTAGACCATTTGCTTGTGGTCTGAATAGTGCTACCTTACTATGTTCAATACCTAATTCCTCAAGAAATTCTTTCATCACACTAGATACCAATTGCACTCCATTATCAGTGACTATCGTTCTGAGTATTCCTTCTTCCAAAAACACTTCTTTAAGAAACTCCATCACCTTCACAGATGTGATATTCTCAACTGACTTAACAGTAAACCATTTACTATGATAATCCACAAGAACTATCAAATATCTGTTCCTGACACCCAGTCTCTCCACAGGACCTAAAAAATCTAGTGCTGGCTTTCCCATGGACAATTTGGAACTTTTACACACCCCAATTGTGGTTCATGAACAATCTTGCACTTGTCACTATTTTTACAAGCATAGCAGTCTTTGATAGCTTCCTCCACAACTCTATCCATTTCTGGCCACCAGAAGCTCTGTCTCAACCTTCTCTTGCTCATACTCCTACCAAGATTGCCCTCATGTACGAGCTTAATCATCCTTGGTCTCAAAACCTTAGGCGGAACTATTCGATTACACCTCAGCACTTTACCAGATTGAATGCTCAACTGATCCTTTACTTTAGTATATTGCTTCAATTCTTCATTCATGTTGGAAACATCTTTCCAACCATTGATTATCGCACTCCTCAACCCTTCATACATTTCATCACTATCCAACGCCTCATTCCAATCTTCACACCTCAAAGCCAATTCTCCTACCGCGGAATTAGATAACACATCCACCTCAACAAGAAAATAGCACTTCTCTTCCCCATCAATTGGCATATGCGACAAACAGTCTGCGACAACATTTTTCTTTCCCCTCACAAAGTCAATCGTGAAATTCATGTCCGAGACAGACAAAAGCCATCTAGAGATCAGAGGGGTCACATTCCCTTCTAATCCTTTCCCACCTTTAAAAATATACAAGAGTGGTTTATTATCAGTCTTGAGCGTGAATGGCAATCCCAAAGATAAAACTTAAAATGATGCATTCCCCAACAGCAAGCCAAGGCTTCTTTTTCTATGGCTGAATAAGATCTTTCAGCACCTTGTAGACGGCGTGATGCATAACCTATAATCCTTTCCTCACCATCCACGTGTTGTGTTAAAACGGCACCTAAACCCACATTACTAGCATCTGTGGTCGAGATAGTCTTTTTAGTAACATCAAAGTGACTTAAGACAGGTGCACAAATCAAAGAATTCTTGATCTTATTGAAAGCCAAATCACACGCCTCATCCCAGATAAATTCAGTTCCTTTCTTCAATAGCGCCCTCATTGGTTCAGCCAAATCAGAAAAATTTGCCACAAATTTAGAGCAATATTCTGCCAGGCCTAAAAATGATCTCAATAAATCTTTGTTCACAGGCTTCTGAGCCTTTAAAATACTTTTTTTTTGGTTTGATTCCACTACTAGAGATCTCATGTCCCAAATAATTCACTTGCTCTTTTCTTAGTTGACACTTCTCTTTTTTTATAGCCATGCCGTGTTCACTAATTCTCTTCAATACTTCATTCAAAAGTTCATCATGCTTCTCAAAAGACTCCCCAACTACAAGAATGTCATCTTGAAACCATAAAATTATTTTCATTCCTTTAAAAATATTGTGCATAATCCTTTGAAAAACTGCAGAGGCGGAAGCTAATCCAAAGGGCATGCGACAATACCTAAAGGCACCCAACGGGGTAACAAATGATATCAGTGCTCTTGACTCCGGATGTAAATTTACTTGATGGTAATTTATTTATTTATTTATTTTTTATATTTGTATGGCGCACAGCTACCCAAAAAGGGTTTCCCGGCGCCTTTGGCATATGGATGAACAAAGGTATATGATAAGCATGGTTTTAGCACAGTTGTTTCTGGAAGAGCCAAGTTTATACATTCTTTCGGAAACTGGCGTAGTTTTCTTCTTTCCGGATATGTAG
Organism: Lissotriton helveticus; assembly: GCF_964261635.1. Classification (NCBI taxonomy): domain Eukaryota; kingdom Metazoa; phylum Chordata; class Amphibia; order Caudata; family Salamandridae; genus Lissotriton; species Lissotriton helveticus. The sequence continues at coordinate 198,925,693 of NC_136057.1, read as the reverse complement.
GGGAAGTGTGTTCCACAGGATGGGCCCTCTGACCGAGAAGGATCTTCCACCAATTCTTTGCAATCTAAACCTGGGAACAGCAAAATTTGCTGCAGTTTGAGAGCGCAGATTTCTTGCTGGTAGGTAGGGAGTGGCTAATGCTTGCAGATAGGTTGGTGTCGTTTTAGATTTGATCTTAAACATGTAGCTCAGGGTTTTGAAGCAGATACGGTTTTCTACCCTGAGCCAATGAAGATCATTCAGATGTTTTAACACTCTTGCAGTTTTTGGTATTTTACACAGAAGTCTTGCGGCTGAATTTTGGATCAGCTGAAGTCATTTGATGACTGCTTGGTTTGAACTCACGTAGAGGATGTTGCCGTAGTCAAGACACGATGTAATTAATGCCTTAACTACGGTCTTTTGTGTGGCGGGGGGTAGCATCCATATAATTTTTTTCTGCCACTTTATTATGGTGAAGCATAGGTCTACAACTTTATTTGCCTGCTGTTTCATTGACAGGGCATCATCAATGATAACTCCCAAGTTTCTTACCTGGGTTGCTGGAGTGGGGAGATTTCCCAGCTCGGTGGGCCAGTGAGAGGAGTTCCAGAGTTCTTTATTTTTTCCTAACAGAAGGATCTCGGTTTTATCACCGTTTAGTTTCAACTGGTTGGTGGTCATCCAGTTGAAGATTTTCTAGAGCCCATGTTTGAGGAGAGAGGGAACTGAGGGATTTGAATTTGAGAGTGAAAAGATAATTTGGGAGTCATCTGCGTAGGTCATGAGAGTTAGTCCTACGCAGTCCGCTAGGTCAGCCAAGGGTCTAAGATACAGATTGAAGAACAGCGGGCTCAGAATGGAGCCTTGTGGTACTCCATGTGGGGCGTGGAAGGTGTCTGAGCAGGCAAGGTTAGATTTGATCTGGAAGGTCCTATCAGTTAAGAAGGACTTACAGCCTGATTCATGTACATGCCGTTTTGCGTGGCCCTAATAGCGAATCATAGCGACTCGCTATTGAGGACACGCAAAACGGCATTCATGTAGGAATTGCTAATTAAATAGCGATTCCTACATGTTCTTTATTTGCGAGTAGCAATTTGCTACTCGCAAAAACTCCCCATTCATTCCTATGGGCCAAGAGGCCCATAGGAATGAATGGGGAGTATCCCTTATTTGCGAGTAGCAATTTGCTACTCGCAAATAAGATAGCGATTTTAAGGGTGCCAGGGGTGTCCAAAGGACGCCCTGTAGCACCCCTAAAATGCACATTTGAACAGGTGTTGCGCACACACATGTCCAAAGGACATTTGTGTGTGCAACATGCAACTTAGAAAAATGCTTTTAAAAGCATTTTTCTGAGTTTTTGCTATTTACCGACAGGTCTGACCTCTCGGTAAATAGCGGCCCCAAAAGTGCAAAATCGCAATTTCTTGATGTGTCATGAATAGCATTTGAGGAATCTCTATTAGAGATTCCTTAAATGCCATTCCTCGCAAATATGCGAATTCTTAAATAGCGATTTTTGCATTTGGGATTGTGAATACCAAATGCAAAAATCGCACTCGCAAAGGGCCAGATTCTCAGAATCTGGCCCTTTTGCGAGCGCTATTGCCTACATGAATCAGGCTGTTAATGCATTTCAGGGCATCACTGCGGATACCATTTCTCTCGAGTGTGGCCAGGAGTTTACTATGGGAGATGGTATCAAACGCCGCACTCAAATCTAATAAAATGAGTGCGACCGTTTGTACCTCATCCAGGAGTTTCCTGATGTTTTCTGTAACACCCAGCAGAGCGGTCTCCGTAGAGTATCCTGCTCTGAAGCCTGATTGTGTGGGATGGAGGAGGCCGTTTTCCTCGGCGAAGAGGGTGAGAGCAGAGTGTATATGCCTTTCCATGAGCTTGGAAAAAACAGGGAGCAGAGATATTGGCCGGTAGTTTGTCAGGATAGTGGGGTCAGCTGAGGGTTTTTTCAGGAGTGGGTTTACCATTGCATGTTTCCAACATGAAGGAACTGTGGAGAGTTGGAGAGATGAATTTAGCGTGTCTGCTATGATAGTCAGGGAGGTGGTGTCAAGCTGTTTTAGGATACTAACGGGTAGTGGATCACGAGGGGAACCTGATGATATGGATTTCAAAGAAGATTTTAGGGAGTCCACGGTTATAGGAGGCCATTGTTCTATCTATGGTGTTCAGTTTGTCCAGCATTACGGGGACGTCGTCCTGTGGGCCATTTCCATTAGAGATGGAGCTGATGTTAAGGATGATTTTTTCTATTTTTTCATTAAAAAAGGAGGCAAGGTCCTGACATTGTTTTTTATTTAGGGGACGAGTCGAAGCAATAGTTTGAGCACCTGCAAGATCCTTTACTGTGTTGAATAATATTTTAGCTTTATTTGCAGCATTATTTATGGTATTGGCCACATATAGGGCACGGGCCTTAACGCAAGAATAGTGGTAAGCATTTCTGGCCTTATTATATATTATCTTTTTTTCTTGATTGTAATCTTTGCGCCACTGCCTTTCTAGGGCTTTACAATTTGATTTTTCGGTTTTAAGAAGTTCATTGAACCAGGGGGCTGGGGGGCGATGGGTGTTTCTTTTTGCCTGAATTTGAGGAAGACATTTATCGGCTGCGTTTGCTAGCCATAGATTGGTGGCTTCAGCTACACTTTCCATATTCTGGTCATGAGTAGGTGGACTATTTGTTAGGATTAGGTTAACTTTTTCTATATCAAGGAGTTTCCAATTTCTCATGGAATTAGCTGGCCATGCTATATTTATTTGGGGGGCGTTTGGTCGATTAAGGCAGAAACTGAGGAGATGATGGTCTGACCAACATATGGGGCTGGTTTGAATCCATTTGAGTTCTGGGATATTGGAAAGAATAGGATCTAATAAGTGTCCTGCCTTATGCGTGAGTCCTGAGTTGAGTAGTGACAGGTTGAGGGCAGCTAGGTCGTCAATTAGATTACAGCACGCCACGTTTGTCGAATCCTCAAGATGCAGATTTAAGTCCCCAAGGAGTGTAAAGTTCTTGAAATCTAGAAGGAAAGGGGTGATATAGTTTGCTAGGTTAGCTGCCCATATGCTGGCATTTCCAGGGGTTCTGTATATTAGGAGGCCGTAAAAAGTAAAGTTGGGTTTAGGGTGATTCTGAAAGAAGCGGCTTCACAGTCGGGGCTGTTGACTGGATGTAGATTGCAGATAAAATCCTTGCGATAAATAATCGCAATACCTCCACCTACTTGGCCCTGTCTATCTCTTCTTACGATGGCGTAGTTAGATGGGAGGGCGGTTGCTACATCCGGGCCAGAGCTTTCATGTAGCCATGTTTCTGTTAGGAACAGGGCACTAGGTGCTTCGTCTAGCAGGAAGGTGAGGATGTCGAGTTTATGTTGTGTCAGAGATCTGCAGTTTACGCTAAAAAAAGAGTATTTACTAGAGGTGTGCTTTGAGCGTTGGGATGGTATTTGTGTACAAGTATCGGGGTCAGGATGTGGTTGGATATTAGTAATGAAAAAGTGGCAATTCGTACAATGTGTGCTACCAGATGGCGTAAGCTTGGTGCAATCACAGTGTATTGCAGGCCGTAAGGCTTTTAATTGTTCGGAGCTCAGTACCTGAGATGGGGCGGACTGTTGGAGAATAGTTCCCTGCTCCATGCCCCGTACTGTCCCGGACGGGCCCAGACGGGCAGGTCTTAGGCTTGTCTTCGGCGCGGCTGTGGCGCGGTTGCTGCGCGTATTCGCTGCACGCCATAGGACGTGTCTGGTTTATGTATAGGACGGGCTAGTCTTCAGCTCCGCCTCTACACATCCATTTGCCCAATCAGTGCCTGCCCCAGCCTGGAAGCCGGAAGAAGGTACCGCCCTGCACCCTCCACACAAACAAGATTAGCGCTTGCGGTGGACCGGGGCTACAGGGGTCACAAGTGTTTTAAAAGGATAATCTTACCGAGCTAATTTCACAATTTACATCACACAATGCAATTTTTTTAAATCAAATCGACGCGGTGAAGTTTAAAAGGTGAGGTGTTATTCGCGCTCAAACATGCATTCGTTTTCAGCGCTGCTCGGCTCACATTAAGTATTTCTAAAAGCAAAAGCGGCGTAATTTGCATTCAATCACGCAGCTACAGCTTCGGCATATCATTCGCTCATCAAATGTCATCAGAAAGAGTGAAAATAATAAAGGGCTTATGTAGAGGACGGGCTAGTTTTCAGCTCCGCCTCTACACATCCGTTTGCCCAATCAGTGCCTGCCCCAGCCTGGAAGCCGGAAGAAGGTATTTATTTTATTTATTTTTGAAGCTTGTAGAGCGCACAGCTACCTCCGGCGGAGGTGTCCCGGCGCTAGAGTTACATGATTGTCCCCCTAAAGAATAAACCGCCCTGAACCCTCCACACAAACAAGCCTAGCGCTTGCGGTGGACCGGGGCTACAGGGGTCACAAGTGTTTTAAAAGGATAATCTTACCGAGCTAATTTCACAATTTACATCACACAGTGCAATTTTTTTTAAATCAAAGAGACGCAGTAGACATATCCAGGACTGAAAAAACTTCACCACCACTCATCGCACTCAACATCTCCCCAATATTGGGAAGAGGCTGCCGATCCACCCAGATGTTTTTGTTTAGATCTCTGAGATCGATGCACAAACGAATCTTGTTTCCATCCTTGGGCACAACCACAATGGGGGCAAGCCATTCTGAAGCCTCAATTGGTTCAATGATCTTACTTTCTAACAATTTATCAAGTTCTTGTTGAAGGGGTTCCTTCATGAGTAGAGGAATGGGCCTTACTTTATGCACCACTGGTACAGCATTTTTCTTTAATATGATGCGATGTGTGAAACCTTTCAAAATACCTAATTTGTCAGTAAACACACTAGGAAAAGCACACATGAATTTCTCACTCCAATCAATATCAACATCATGTACCTTCTCTACAACCATTACTGGTTCTTGACTATTGGGATTAAGGATTATGTTTAAATCTTTTTGATGGCGCCATCCTAGAAGATTGGAACCATCCTCAGATATGTATACTCTGCCATGTACAGCATTTCCTTTGAAAACAATATCACTCCACAACATACCCATAATATTGACTCTCTTTCCACCATACCAAACCGCTTTTATGTCAGATCGTAATAAATCACTGTCACGTCCATTCATTTCTTGTTCAAAAATCGTTTTAGCAATAATGGTAAATAGGCTGCCAGAATCAACCAGAACAGTGACAGGAGATTTTCCCAAAAGAATCTCGCAATGTGGCTTCTCGAGTTTGTCTGTACTCTCTTTTTTTACTACAATACCATCGTTACCTTCAGAACACTGGCTATCAGTAACAGATTCATTATTAGTTTCATTAGTGGAGTGGTGTGGCTCACTGGTTAGAGGCGGCAGAGCTGAAAGCAGAGGACGGCCCGGGACCAGGGTTCTATCCCCGACGTGGCAGGGTTGTGGACCAGGGTCAGCGGACTCGATAATTCTCGCCTCGGTGCCTACTCTAACCAGGGATCAGACTCGGCAATTCTGGGCATTAGCTTGCCTCATCTCCACAACGGCCCCACACATACGCCAGGGATGCCTGGTTTCACCTTGGAGATACCCAGTAGGGACCATCTCACAGGGAAAGCCAGGACGGGTTCCCCAGTGGTCTACAGCGCAGAGATACTCCTTCGGGAGTCGATTCTAGCGCTTTAGAAACCCACAATTAATTAATTAATTAAAAATGTTACATTCATCAATAGCTACAATAACATCCTCCTGAACTTCACCAAGATTCTCAACTACTTTTACATTAGATTGTTGTGTAGGTCGCATTTTTGTTCTACACATTTTGGCCAAATGACCCCTTCTCCCACAAATTCTACAAATTGAATTTCTTGCTCCACAAGTGGGACTGGTGGCAATATGCCCAGGTCTACCACTTCGATAACAGATAATCATTCTCCTTTCAGCTTGTTTGCTAGTCCCCTTTTCTAATACTTTATTTTCATTTTTAACCTTCACCTTTTGCACATCAATCGCACTCACATTTTTTTTTCAACTGGTTTGATGTTTACTTTTCCAACATCAATTTCTTTCAACCAAACAGCTGTATTCTCCATGCTTCTAGCTATTTGTACAGCTTCATCGAGAGGCGGATCCATAGATAAAAGTCTCTCCCTAATTTTTTTATCCTTCGTGCACCTGACAATTTGGTCATGAATCAATGACTCCATCAAAGTATTAAACTCACAGATTACAGCTAAACCACGTAAGGCAGCTACATAATTTATGATATCTTCATCTTGCAATTGAGCACGACAAAATAATTTATGTCTTTTAAATACTACACTCAGTTTGGGAGTGATATGCTTCTCCAACATCATAAGAGACATATCATACACATTAATTGGATGTCCATTCCCAATTCCCAAAGAAATTTCTGGAAGATCATCATAAATCCTTCTACCCTCAGTACCCAGATGATGCAATAATATTGCTTGTCTTCGAATAAGACCATATTTGTCCCCACCAATAGCTAACATATAAGTGAAAAATATGTTCTTCCATCTTTTCCAGGGTATAGCTTCACGCTCGAGCGCACACATGAAATGGTTACAGAGGCTCGAGCGCATACACAAGCCCACGATAAATACAATCCAATGCCTCTTCGAGGAATGTTTACTTTTAAATCAAGTCCAAGTCACATGTGCTACAAGCCTCGAGCTTCAGACACCGTTTATGTAAAAAAACCACAATTTCTATTTCTATCGCGCTTGAGTGCATTCACTTGTAACGATGATATTTAAAGAGTTGAAGATGATTAATGGACAAAAAGCTCTTTAAAACAGTGCCATTTCTTCAGCAGCAGTTTACTTCCAGGAGTTATTTATAGATGAACAGCTGAATACCCTTAGTCAGAGTTAGTAAAAATTGAAATACACACAGCGCCCAAAAATGATAACTGTTCTTGTTTAAAAGAATTGTAAAGTTTTCATCTTATGGGCAATTTTACATCTTGTTAAAACCCATTTTGTAGATATTATTCATTATAAATTAATTCTACACTTCGAGAATAACGTTTCTCTGTTTCTTACTTGCTGTCAATCTGATCAATAAGTCCTTAAATCATCAAATATCCAGCACGAAGAATAAAATGGTTGTAACTCACGGTTTTCAATAAGTAAATCCTTGCAGGAGAATTCTTCAGTTTACCGTGTAAATCCAGGGGTGAAGGTTACCACACACTACCCCCTGCGTAGTTCTCCAAGTCCTCGTCGCCATACAAAGTGAGTAATCACACTTAAATTCTTGAATATAGAGCTTGTTTATTCACAGTTTACAAGATACAACTTCACAGTAACCTCCAGCTTACAACTGCTCTCATTTAGAACTTCTAGTGATGTCACCATGAACATCATCAGGTCCTACCTTAAAGAAGACATCACCACACTAACCCAATCCTGTCAAACATGCCATATATCAGTCAGGAACTTAGAATAAAATGCAATCCTGGACAAGGCAGCACAGTGTACTCAGGGGGCCCGATTCACAGAATGAACTTAAGACTCGGTCCTAAACTTACTACTATTTTGGTATTCACAGAATACACTTACTACTTTTGACATTCACAGAATGAACTTACTACTTTTGGTATTCACAGAAGTTAGGATTTTGTCTTAAGTTTGTCTTAAGACAAACTTAAGACAGACTTAAGACAGACTTAAGACAAAATCCTAACTTCTGTGAATACCGAAAGTAGTAAGTTCATTCTGTGAATGCCAAAAGTAGTAAGTGCATTCTGTGAATACCAAAATAGTAGTAAGTTTAGGCTTGAGTCTTAAGTTAATTCTGTGAATCGGGCCCAGGATACCTATCCCAGCATTCACTCACCACAGCAATGATGACAGAATCAAGGCACAGAAATACTCAATCTCCTACAAGTTAGCATTAACACACATGTGAAAAGAGACGGCTACTTGTAACAACAACATGAGTGTGTCCTGCATGGCCTACATTGCCTAAAGATGGCCTACATCGCAATATCCATGGGCTCGATTCACAGAATGAACTTAAGACTCAATCCTAAACTTACTACTATGTTGGTATTCACAGAATGCACTTACTACTTTTGGCATTCACAGAATGTACTTACTACTTTTAGTATTCACAGAGGTTAGGATTTTGTCTTAAGTTTGTCTTAAGACAAACTTAAAACAAACTTAAGACAGACTTAAGACAGACTTAAGACAAACTTAAGACAGACTTAAGACAGACTTAAGACAGACTTAAGACAAAATCCTAACTTAAGTCTGTCTTAAGTCTGTCTTAAGTCTGTCTTAAGTTTCTCTTAAGACAAACTTAAGACAAAATCCTAACTTCTGTGAATACCAAAAGTAGTAAGTGCATTCTGTGAATACCAAAATAGTAGTAAGTTTTGGATTGAGTCTTAAGTTCATTCTGTGAATGCCAAAAGCAGTAAATGCATTCTGTGAATACCAAAATAGTAGTAAGTTTAGGATTGAGTCTTAAGTTCATTCTGTGAATCGGGCCCTCTGTGTCAATCCAAGTCCACCATGACAACTTGTCTGACAAAAAGCAATAGCTGACGGCTGACAACAAATTGTGTAACTATCCATCTTATATTTTAGAAACGCATTACATGTATGCACCAAATTCACATGCTAAAATAAGTGAGCAAATCAAAGGCTCTGTCAATGTCATGCAGGCCAGCAACAAAATCAGTGGATGCACAGGGACATATGTATGAGTGAGTGTCAAACATGCTGGCTAAGAATGATTAAACACAAGAGGATTCAGCACTATTCAACAAGTTGTAACAATCCAACATCAGTTGTTCAAGAAACAGTGAGCACACAGAAAGATTTCCAGATCACCGATATGAATATCTTAAAAGGATTTTCTCTTTATTTCATACTAGCAGCCCGCCCCAGCGTTGCCTGGGGCAGAAAGGGGCTGGGGGCAGTACACCCGCTCCCGCCCCGACCCCCTCCCGCCCCGACTCCCTCCCGCCCCGACTCTCTCCCGCCCCGATTCTCTCTCGCCCGACTCCTTCCCGCCCCCACTCCTCCCGCCTGTCCCTCTGTGCACACCCGCTCCCCTCCCGCCCCGACTCCCTCCCGCCCGACTCCCTCCCGCCCGACTCCCTCCCGCCCTGACTCCCTCCCGCCCTGATTTCAATGAGCATTTACATTACCTGAGCTGCCGCTCCTTCCCGTGATCTTCACTTTACCGCCGCTCCATGTCCGCCGCTCCTCTTCGCCATGACGCACCTGAGCCGCCGCTTCTACCCGCGCTCCTCACTTCACCACCGCTCCATGTCCGCTGCTCATCCTCGTCATCACGCACGTCGCGGCCAGAGCAGCGTCGCGGCCGCCGCTACTTTCAGGGCACTACTTTTTTTTTAAAGTTATATTTTTAAATGTACTTTTATTTTTATTTTTTATAGCCTATGTCCATCTGCACACCCTGACAATTTCTACAATGTATCGGGTGTGTGGATTGGCGCTGTGGTTCCCGAGTTTACCTGGCTGAAAGGTCTGTGTTCTCTCTTTACAATAGTAGTATAGACTAGCAGCCCATCCCGACGTTGTCCGGGTATGAATTGCTGCCGGCCTGTAGTATATTGTTTCGTAGGATTTTGTTTTGATAGCATTTTTTATGTGTGACAGGCCTGTGAAACGCTCTGATTCACAGTGCACTGCTGATGCACTTAAGAGTGGGCGTTCAGTAGTGTGTGAACTCGAGATTCCCTACTTTATTTCCCTTGCAATATTATATATTATATAGCGCGATCTCGACAACATGGCATGAGCACAATTTACATTACAGAAGAACACATTCATTTGTGGTAGGCACGGGGCGACAAAGCGATATGCTTGAAATCACAGGATGTTGAGCTGATGCCGAGATTGGAACATAGCTCCCCATCTCTAAAGTTCGCAATTCTAGAACTTGTGGTGGGAGGTGTGTCTAAAAGTGTATGTCGGTACTGGGCATCAATGAGAGAGACCTGTGCATTTTTCCAATCAGTGGTGAAAAAATATGAGCATGTTGCTGGAGATGTGGGCCGCCGTGCCACCAATGTACTTACGGGGGAGGGTAAACACCCATTATTCCGCAACTTTCTTTCCGCATGCCATCACTCTGCATACTTTCATTACGAAAGTACCATGACTCCACAATGCCATTATAACGCATGGCATTACATTTTATATGCTTTTACCACGCATACATTTACAACGAAATTCGTTGTAAATGCATGAATGGTAAAAGCATGTTTTCTTTTAAATGTTTGGATAAGGCAAGTATGGGTATCGGGGTATATGTTTTGGGGTACTGAGGTATATGTGTTGGGGTGTTTGGGTATTTTAAGGGTTCAGATATAGTTTTGGGTTATGGGGTACAAGGGTATTTTTAGGGTTCAGGGCTAGGTTTGGGTTGTGGGGTATAGGGGTATTTTTAGGGGTCAGGGGTAGGTTTGGGTTTTGGGGTACAGGGGTATTTTAAGGGTTCAGGGCTAGGTTTGGGTATTGGGGTACAGGGGTATTTTTAGGGTTCAGGGCTAGGTTTGGGTTTTGGGATACAGGGGTATTTTGGGGTTCTGGGCTAGGTTTTGGTTTTGGGGTACAGGGGTATTTTTAGGGTTCAGGGGTAGGTTTGGGTTTTGGGGTACAGGGGTATTTTAAGGGTTATGGGCTAGGTTTGGGTTTGGGGGTTCAGGGGTACTTTAGGGTTATGGGGTAGGTTTGGGATACAGGGTTATTTTTAGGGTTCAGGGGTAGGTTTGGGTTTTGAGGTACAGGGGTATTTATAGGGTTCAGGGCTAGGTTTGGGTTTTGGGGTACAGGGTTTATTTTAGGGTTTAGGGATAGGTTTGGGTTTTGGGGTACAGGGTATTTTCATAGGGTTAAGATGGGTTAGTGTTTAAGGGTGTTGGGGTATTTTATAGAGTAAGGGTGGGTTATGAGTATGGGGTGCAGGGGTATTTAAAGTAGGGGTGGGCGGAATTGTCGCAAACTTAGTACAATAAATCCGCAATATTTCGTTCCGTCAGATTTCCAATTATTAAAACAGAAACCTCATATATTCAAGGTAAAATAACAAGTATTTCTACATGCTAAAATGCATAGAGTCATTTCACAAAAGTGAAATTAGCTTCCAGCAAGCAGTGAGAGAGGTGATGATTTTGAGATCAAGCCCCTGCAAAGCATTATGGGACGAGATTAGCAGTGGGAAGTGAATATTATAGTATCCAAATAATTCTACAAAGAGCTGCAGTTCACCTCGTGGTCCCCCCAGTTGTCCCCAATGAGGCAAATACAATAGCATTTAAAATATTATACATCAAACTGCAGTTCACCTCGTGGTCCCTAGATGTCCCTGATGAGGCAAATGCAATAGCATTTAAAATATTACACATCAAGCTGCAGTTCACCTCGTCGTCCCTAGATGTCCCTGATGACGCAAATGCAATAGCATTTAAAATATTATACATCAAGCTGCAGTTCACCTCGCTGTCCCTAGATGTCCCTGATGAGGCAAATGCAATAGCATTTAAAATATTATACATCAAGCTGCAGTTCACCTCGCCGTCCCTAGATGTCCCTGATGAGGCAAATGCAATAACATTTAAAATATTATACATCAAACTACAGTTCCCTCGTTGTCCCAAGATGTCCCTGATGAGTAAAATTCAAAAACATTGAAACCCTTTCATCAATGCTAAAAAATGATGCTAATATTATCCCATAATGCTTTGCAGGGCCTTTTAGTTGTATTTTTGCCCATAACTGTGCTTGGGGTGGTTCTAAGAGAATGGGACCTCCACTGAATTACTACTTAAAGGGAGCAGGAATGTATAGAACCTGGGAAGAAAAAACAACACTGGTGACGGAATGCCCCCAGCGATTGTCACGCCCCCAGCACACACCCACAGCACAATGCAGACACGCCCACAAGGGACTACTTTGCTGGCACGGTTCTTACACTTTTAAATGTATATGGTGGGTGTCTGCATAGCCTATGTCCTTCTGCTGCAACTGCCCTTTCCAACGCTGTATTGGGTGTTGTGATTGGTGCTGTGGTTCCTGAGATTATCCACCTCAAAGGTTTGGGTTCTCTATTATATTAGTATAGATTTTCATAAAAGCAGAAGATCACGGCCGAAATGTTTCATCTCACAAAGAGACTTCTTCAGGGCTATTGAAAAAACATACAAGTGCAATTTAAAAAAATTTTTCATACGTACATTAAGACACAAACATTACATTTAAAAGAAAACACACATATTATAAACCCAAACCTAGCCCAGAACCCTTAAAATACCCCTGTACCTCAAAACCCAAACCTACCCCTGAACCCTAAAAATACCCCTGTACCCCAAAACCCAAACCTAGCCCTGAACCCTAAAAATAACCCTGTACCGCAAAACCCAAACCTACTCCTGAACCCTAAAATACCCCTGTACCCCAAAACCCAAACCTAGCCCTGAACCCTAAAAATACCCCTGTACCCCAAAACCCAAACCTAGCCCTGAACCCTTAAAATACCCCTGTACCCCAAAACCCAAACCTACCCCTGAGCCCTAAAAATACCCCTATACCCAAAAACCCAAACCTAGCCCTGAACCCTAAAAATACCCCTGTGCCCCAAAATCCATACCTATCCCTAAACCCTAAAACTACCCCTGTACCCCATAACCCAAAACTATATCTGAACCTTTAAAATACCCAAATTCCCCAAAACATATACCTCAGTACCCCAAAACATATACCCCTATACCCATACTTACCTTATCCAAACATAAAAAAAACATGCTTTTACCATTCATGCATTTACAACGAATTTCGTTGTAAATCTATGTGTGGTAAAAGCATATAAAATGTAATGCCATGCATTATAATGGTTTTGCGGAGTCATGGTACTTTCGTAATGAAAGTATGCGGAGTGATGGTATGCGGAAAGAAAGTTGCGTAATAATGTGTGTTTAACCTCCCCTGGTAAGTACATTGGTGGCACGGCGGCCCACATCTCCAGCAACATACTCATATTTTTTCACCACCCATTAGAAAAATGCACAGGTCTCTCTCATTGATGGCCAGCACCGACATACACTTTTAGACACACCTCCCGCCACAAGTTCTAAAATTGCGAACTTTAGAGCTGGGGAGCTACGTTCGAAGTTGAAGTTGAAAAGCATTTGTTGAGCGCGCTAACACCAGGCGGTTTCATGGCGCTATGACTTGACTTAGAGAGAAAGAAAAAGAGGTGAGAGAAGAGGAAAAAGCACAGACAGTTATTATAGAGGAAAAGCTAGAGAGAAGAGATGAGTTTTAAGTGCTTTACGGAAATCCATGTAGCTAGGCAGGGACCGAATGGAGAAAGGAAGGGCGTTCCAGAAGGTAGGGGCAAGAATGGAGAAGCGAAGGCCACCATGTTTTTTCCTCTTGAAACGAGGGACCACCAGGAGGGCTTGGGTGGAGGAGCCAAGGCTCCTGTTAGGAAGGTAGGGCCGGATTTTTGAGTTAAGAAAACCAGGAGCGGTGCCTGCGAGGGCCATGAAGGTAAGACAACCCAGCTTAAAAAGGGAACGCTGGGAAATAGGGAGCCAGTGGAGAGATTTAGGGAGGGGAGTGACACGGTGGTACTTGGGGAGCTTGTAGATCAGGCGTGCTGCCTGATGCTGGATGAGTTGAAGGCGTTGGAGCTCATACGCCGGAATCCCTACATAGAGGCCATTGCCATAGTCCAAGCGGGAGACAATCGTGGCCATGACAATGAGCTCAAGGGCATCAGCAGAAAAAAACGGGAACATTTCCGGATGATGCGTAGGGAGAGGAAACAAGACGAGACAACGGCGCTGATCTGAGGGCGCATGGTTAGATCTTGGCTGACAAGAATACCCAGGGTTTTTGCTTTAGTAGAAGGAGAGGGTGGGGGACCGAGGGCAGAGGGCCAAAAAGCAGGGGACCATGGGCTAGGCAGGCTGCCGGTAAGTATCAGTTCTGTTTTGTCCGGGTTAAGTTTTAACTGGTTGAGGTTCATCCAGTCAAAGATGAAGGTGAGGACGGAACGGAGATTAGAACTGGAGTCGTGAGAGGGGGAAAGATTAAAGATAAGCTGGAAGTCGTCCGCGTAGTTATAGACTGACACCTCCATGTTCTGTAAAGCAGAAATGAGAGGGTGGATATAAAGATTAAAAAGAAGAGGGGAGAGGGAGGACCCCTGGGGGACCCCACATGTGATCGGGCAAGGAGGGGCAGAGAAGCCATCCTAGGAAGGAGGTAAGCCAGGCCAAGGCAGTCCCCCGGATGCCGGCGCCTCGGACACGGTTGAGGAGAATGGAGTTGTCGACCGTGTCGAAGGTGGTGGACAGATCAAGGAGAACCAAGGCCTGGGAGGAGTTGGTGTCCGCACTCTGCCTGAGCTTGTCCAGGACCGAGAGGACCACGGATTCCGTCGAATGAACTGGACGGAAGCCAGCCTGATGGGAAGCCAGGAGGTGGTTATCCTCAATGAAGGTCGAGAGGCAAGAGGTGATGTGGCTCTCAAGAGTTTTTCCTAGGAACGGGAGTAAGGAAATTGGGTGGAAATTAGAAAGGGAGGACGGGTCAATCCCGGGCTTTTTCAGGATAGGGGTGATGATGGCCGATTTGAAAGCAGCCGGGACGGTGCCCTGTTGAATGGATGTGTTGAGGAGAGTAAGCGGGGTTTCGGGCAGTTGGAGAAAACCTCCTTCAATATGCGGGCAGGGCAGCAGTCCAAGGGGGACCCTGATTTGATTTTCTTTAGTAAGGAGAGGAAGGTCTCTTTGGGAATTAGGGGGAACGTGTCAAGAAAGACGGATGGGGTGAGAAGTGGGGGGGGGAAGGAGGGGGAAGGCAAGGGTAAGTTGTGCCTGATGGTGGCTATCTTCTCTATGAAGTAGGTGTTAAGGGAGTTACAGAGAGATTGAGAGGGAACCGGTTTGGGTAGGACTCTATCTGCGGCTGCTAAGTTATGGACAATGGAGAAAATCTCCTTGGGTTTGTTACTAGCAAGGAGGATTTTAGCCGAAAAGTACTCTGTTTTGGCCCTCTGAATAGATGTTTTGTATTCGCGGAGGAGGGCGGAATATTGAGATTTGAGAGTGGGGCAGTACCTGCGCCTCCAACGGCGTTCGGCTTGTCTTAAGGAGAGTTTAAGAGTTTTAAGATCATCGGTGAACCATCTGTTGGCCTCATGGAAGCGGCAGGACCTGACTAGCTTGGGGGGGCCGGCTGAGTCGCAGGAAGCCGAGAGCCAGTAGTTGACGGCGGCTACCTGCGAGTCCGGGAAGGAGTCCACCGAGTGAGGGGGCGAGGCCGCAAGGGAGGAGCACAAGGCGGGCATGTCCACACGGTTCTAATTGCGGAGCTTGTATTTTTTGGGGGAGAGAATTTACTAACAGCCCCAAAGTCGAGGGAAAAGGAAATGAGCGAGTGGTCAGACCAAATACACAGGGAAATGGACAGAGACGAGATGGAGATATTGGCAGCCCAAATCTGGTCTAGGATGTGGCCACCTGAATGAGTGGGAGCGTGGACCAGGGAGGTGAAATTAAGACAGCCAAGAGATTCGGTGAAATCTCTGGTCATGAGGTCTTCCCGGGGGTCATGGGGCCAGAAGTTGAAGTCGCCCAGGATTAACACAGAGGAATTGTTGACCACAAGAGTGGCCAGCAGGTCCTGGATGGCTGTGATAAAATCAGGCATTGCCTGAGGGGGACGGTATAATAGAAGGCAGGTCAGAGGGACTGCGAGGTTGACTGAGCGGGCCACTAGGAAGTTGACTGAAGGGATAGGAGGATAGGGCAGTAGTTGGAACTGGAATTTGGAGTGGACAATTATGGCCACTCCACCACCAGCTTTCCCGTCCGGACGGTCAGCGCGGAGGGCATAATAGGATTCGGGGAGGGTTGCCAGAACGTCCGGTAACGAGTCAGGGGAATACCAGGTCTCGGTAAGGAATAGGATTTCGGGTTTTGCGGAGGTCAGAAGGTTGAACAGCTCAAGTTGGTGCTTGACCGCCGAGCGGGTGTTCAATAGCATGGCAGGGGGAGAAGTCGCAGGGAGCTGCGGGGAGTGCCCTGCGAGCGAGAACAAATCCGCTGGAGTCAGGACAAGTGAAGAGATTCCAAGATAGCTAATGCGTGCCTGGGTGTGAGGGCTAATGCGCCAGTTGCCCTGGCAGGCCAGGAGTTGGGCCGACGAGTAGGATATGGTTTGGGCATCAGCGCAACATCCTGTGATTCCAGGCAAATATGTCTCTCCGTGCCTACCACAAATGAATGTGTTCTTCTGTAATGTAAATTGTGCTCATGCCATGTTGTCGAGTTCGCGCTATATAATATTGCAAGGAAAAATAAAGTAGGGAAACTCGAGTTCACACACTACTGAACGTGGACTCTTAAGTGCATCAGCAGTGCACTGTGAATTGGAGCGTTTCACAGCCCTGTCACAGATAAGAAATGCTATCAAAACGAAATCCTACAAAACAATATACTACGGGCCGGCAGCAATTCATACCCGGACAATGTCGGGACGGGCTGCTAGTTTACAATACAGTGGATAACTCACAAGTCAATCAGAAAAATACCATTGTTAGTTAATGAGCAATAATTATTGATATCGTACCTTCACACAGTAAAAAAGAGTGTATTCACATGGACGTTTGTATAATTGAACCAGATAACTGAGAATCCAATATACGGAAGACTTCTTATGTAGTGAACATTATCTAAAATAATAGATTTGTGAATGATAAGACAATATCTGTTTCCAGGGCCGGACTAGGAACCAAAACCGGCCCTGGCAAGTGCTCGGCCGGTTCCTCCTCCCCCGTCCGGGGGGTTGGGGATGCCGCCGAGCTGTTTGTCAGGGCCGGTTTTCGGCCAGTTTTGTAACAGGGCCGATTTTGCAGCTATGCTGCAAAAAAGGCCCTGTATCAAAAACGGCCCCCAAGTGCCCAAAACCGTCCCCCCAACCGTGCGGCGCACTGGGGGATTGCCCGGTGCCCGCTACAGCCAGTCCGGCCCTGTCTATTCCGGTGTACTAGGTTCACATACATGAATATATAGATTAGCGTTTTCAATAGTGCAAGCCAAATATAGCACAGTCACATGGTCTTTCATGGAACTTCGATGCTCTACTTAAGACTAGAGGACTGAAGAAATCTCCCTTGGGTGACTCCCCTGCTTGGTAGGCACCAGTAAAGCATTTGCCAGTCTGCATCTCTGAAGCTCCCGATGGACTCCAAAGTACCTGCAGCCCAGGAGATAGATTTCCAGACTTCTCAGAGGTTAACCCGAGTCCCCAGCAAAGCAGAGACCCGCAGCCTTCGTTAGTGATGTGGCACCAGAACTCCTGGAAACCGTACACATTTGCTAGTGCATTAACTTCTCGACAACTCTTGAAATTGTGCTTCGGGTTACTTGTAGCCCAAGCCCCGAGCACCATCCGCACTGAAGATTGTGGGCCTTCACTCCTCGAGTGTTCTGTGAGCCTGCTTCTTGCATTTCTGCTTGAGGCCCCTTTGCAATCCTTGGTCCGTCAACTGGTGTGTTCCCACAAAGGCAACTCTGATTTTTCTTGGGCTTCCCTGATTGCTCCAGATGTGCCGTGACTTCCAACCAAGTGGTAAGTCCCTCGGGCCCTGCTGGTCTACACCGAAGCATTTCTTTACTTCCTGCATGGGTTGCTGTTGCCAAGAATTGTTGGGTCCAATCCGAGCACTAACACCACAGCACTCGACATCCTTTATGGGACAGCTTGATTCCAGATTCTGGTTGTCATCAACGCCTCCTGGTCCTCGTGGCTGAAAGTCAAACTTCACCTTTTTCGCCTGAAATCACCCGACATCAGTGGGCATTTGTCTGTCATGCCCCTGGTCACTGGCTAGTGACCCAGACGCTGTCCACACTGCTTTCAGGTTCTTCTCATCTTCAATCCATGCTTTTTCTTTTTTTTTTTTTTATATTTTTATTGCAGAAACACATAAAATACCAGCCTACAAGGAGCCCTTCAGCTCAGCCGTATTAGGGAGTGTCGTAATAATTGGTGTAGTGTCACACGGCCATTCAGCCCACACCCCGGAGGTCGGGCGGCAAGTATCAGCCCTATGCTGAAGGCACACCTACAAGAACCAGTTTAGGCATTCAAAATCACTTCAATATTCTGCTTTTTTCTTTTAACCCCAACCCCCCCCCCCAACTGTACATTTTAACTCAACCCCGTGCTACAGTCACGGAAGTAGCCACATCATACACTTCTGGCTGCATTCGTGGTAATTACTCTAAATACACATGCATATTAGTGTGCAGTCCTTCCTTCCCCCGCCTCATCACCACCCAACATGGAGCAATGCTTTTCATATCCTTATCCTCCTGCTCTGCACTCCGATCCCCCTATACCCATACTCTAGGCTTCATATTTCGTTCAGTTCCCTTTTAGATTGCAGTGGTTGTCTCACCCCCCCCCCCCCCTATTCCCCTGGTAACCTCCCTCATTGCCCCCTCTCCAACCCATGATACTGCCTCCATTTGGCCCATACTCTGCGGAACTTTTTGGGGCAGCCCCTTGCTTTATAGGTCACCCTTTCTGCGGCCATGTAGAGGTCTAGACCCCGTCTCCATTCCTCAATGTCTGGTGTCTCCGAGGCTCCCCAGTATTTTGCGATGTCCCTTTTTGCTACTACCAGTGCTAGCACCAAGAAAATGAGCAATGGGCGTGGCAAGTCCACCTCGTTTGTCATGCCCAGTAGGGCCAGCTTAGGGTCCAGCGATAGTTCCACCCCTAGGACTTCCCCCAGTTCAGTGAAGATGTGCGACCAGTAGGTACGTATTCTGTCGCAGGCCCAAATGGTGTGGAAGAAGTCCCCTTGTTGTTGGCGGCACGAAGGCATGCCGGGTCATTTATTTTCCCCAGTTTAAGGAGTCGTATTCTATCGAAATACGTTCTATGGAGCACATTTAGCTGAATGAGGCGTAGCCTGGATTTGATTGCTACTTCCCGGGGATGCATGAGGACGATCTCCCAGTCCAGATCTTCCATTGCCCCCACATCTGCCTCCCATATGCCCCTAAGCTTTGTCATGTCACCCAGCATGTTATTTGTCAGGGTTTTATATGTGAGGGATACCGCCTGGTCCATTATCCGTTCCTGAAGGAATCTGCCCTCCAGTGGCGCATATTCCGGTATCTCTGTGAGCGTGATGTTTTGGGCCCTCCAAGCATGTCTCAGCTGTGTGTATTTAAACATTTGTGAGTGATGCAGCCCAAACTCAGTCTGAAGTACCTGGAATGGCTTCAGTTCTCCCCTGGAGATTACGTCCCCTATGTTCGATATGCCTATGTCATCCCACCTTTGGAAGCCCCTCAGCTTACAGATTTCTGTTAACCATTGGCAATGCCATAACGGCGTCTGTCTAGTGGGTTTGCCCTCCCATCCCATACGTTTTGTGGCCTTGGACCAGGCTCTCAGTGTGATTATCGTCGCCGGTAGGAGCGACTTCCTCGTCGAACCACCATACAGATAATATAGTATATTTTTGGGTGACATCTTGTACCTTTCGAGTGCATATGTCGGGTGATCCGCCGGTGCGTGGATCCAATCATTTATCGGAGTCAAGTGTTCCGCCCAATAGTAGGCCTCTAGGTTGGGTAGCGAGATCCCCCCACTGTATTGGTGTCGTTGGAGCGTCTGCAGGGCTATCCGCGGTTGCTTTCCTAACCACAGAAAGGTACGAAGATCCGCATGGATCTTCGGTATGGTAGTGTTCGGGAGCGGGTAGTATTCATTTTGGAGTGCGTATAGGAACTTAGGGAGGGTAATCATTTTGTACATTGCCGCCCGGCCCAGAAGAGTGAGCAGCAATTGCTTCCATCTATTCATGTCCACCACCGCCTCCCCCATAATCCGTGCTATGTTTTTACTAAATGCGAGTTTCTCATCTAGGGTAATGTAAATGCCCAGGTCCTGAAATCCTACCGTGGTAGTAACCAGTGGTTCAGGCAAGGTCCCCCACGCCTCCTTCCCTTGTGGATCATATATAATCGACTCATGCCAATTTATCGTGTGGCCTGCTCTCGCTCCAAATCTGTCTAATTCCCCAAACAACTCCGGCACCGTAGTGTCGGGTTGAGTGATGTACATTAGCACGTCATCGGCATAGAGTGACATTTTTTCTTGCACGGCAACTGAGGTTTCTCGCGAGAAGCCATGAATATCTGGGTTCTGTCTTATCTTTGCGGCCAGGATTTCGATGGTTAGTGTGAATAGAAGAGGAGACAACGGGCACCCCTGGCGTGTACCCCTTTCAACCCGGAATTCACGAGATAATCTCCCATTCACCCTCATTCGCACTCTTGGCGCCGCGTATAGGAGCTGTATCCACCCCCGAAATTTTGGGCCAAGGCCAAATCTTTGTAGCGCTGCCATGAGGAAGGGCCAGTGCACCGCGTCGAACGCTTTTTCTGCATCAAGGGAAAGGAACCAGTGGGGTTCACTCCTTCCCTTGACTTCTTGCAGCCAGTTGTGTGTGCGCCTGAGGTTTAGCTTGGTTGCTCTGTCCGGCAGAAATCCCGATTGATCCATATGTATGAGGTCTGGGATTACCGCTCTCAGGCGATTAGCTAAGATGGTCGCTATGATCTTCACCTCCATATTAAGGAGAGAAATGGGGCGGTATGAGGCGCATTCATCTTTTGGTTTGCCCTCCTTATAAATCGGCACAATGGTGGCTAGTGCGAGGTCAGGTGGCAGGGACCTTTCCTGGTATGATTCGGTGAAGAGGACTTTAAGGTGTGGCGTCAGGAAATCAGTTGCCCGTTTAAAGAATTCCGCAGGGAACCCGTTTGGTCCTGGCGTCTTACCTGTTTTCAGTTTGGTTATAGCGTCTGATATCTCGTCTGACGTGATATCCGCTTCCAACACCGTGCGTGCTTCGGAGGACAGTATTGGTACCTCCGTCATTTCCATATATTGCAGCGCCACGTCCATATCCCCCAGGTCTCTGGCCGCATAGAAGCATTCGTAATGTGACGTGAAAGCCTCCGCTATCCCCTCGTCATTGCTCACCAGTCCCCCCTCCGCTGACTTGATGTGTTCCACCCACCTAGCCGTCCTTTCCTTCCTGTTCAGCCATGCCAGTAGCCTACCAGATTTATCCCCTACATCGTATAAACGATGGAGGGTTGCCAGGGACTGTGTCCGCGCCTCATTTGATACCACCTCTCTATATTTCTTTTGAGTATCAAGCAGTTGTCGCAGAGTCACCGCGTCCTTGTGTGCTTGATATTCCTCTTCCAAGTTCAAAATTGTGGCTTCCAGGTCAACCTCCTCTGTATTCTATCCCGTAGAACCGGCTTCATTGCCTCCCAGAAGGTAGTCCCTGAAGCGACTGATCCTTCAGTCTCAGCTACATATACCTTAATGTCTGCCCTGATGCCACGTGCAATCTCCGGAGTCTGGAGATCCCAGGCCGCCAAACGCCATTCTGCGCCTCTTCCTCTCCTCACCTCTCCCACCTTTGCATACAGGGGCGAGTGGTCCGAGATTCCCCTCGCTTTGTATTCTACCACGTCATTCGCTGTTAGGTATTGCCTCGCTACGAATATATAATCGAGTCTCGAAAAGACCCTATGTGCCCCGGAGTAGAATGAGTATGCGGTCTGTGTAGGGTGTCGCCACCGCCATATGTCAGTGAGTCCTATAGTGGCCATCTGCTGAGACAGTGCTGTCTGTGTTCCCCCTCTACGTGCTTGCCCCGTGCGATCTTGCTCTTCAGACATTACATCGTTAAAATCGCCTCCTACTATTTGTATGGTGTCCGCTGTATCTTAAAGAATGGACGTGATTGCCTTGAGCGTACGTGCTTGGAGTTTCGGCGGTGCATAAACCGAGATTATAGTGTACCTATGTCTCCTCCATGTCCCCTGCACTCCCACATAAGTTCCTTGAGGGTCACTCCATGTGCGTGTGGTACCGAACGGGGACGACTTTTTAATTAGGATCGCTACCCCTCTGAAGTCCGATGTGTACCCTGCATGTGCCAGGACCTTATGCCGACCCCTCGCTATGAATGCACGTTTGACCCCTCGCAGGTGTGTTTCTTGTAATAGAATGATATCCGGTGCTGTTCTCTTAAGGTATGCAGTCACCAGTCCCCGTTTAATTTTTGATCCCAGGCCATTCACGTTCCACGTCAAGATAGTGAGTCCCCTGTCGTCCTGTTGCGGTGCATCTAATGTATCTGCCATTGTGAAGATTGATTCTTATCTGTCGTTGGTATCTGCGATGGATGCGGGGAACGGTGTGTCGAAGTGTATGGCTGTAGTGCCCCCCCCTGTGCCCCAACAAACTTGAAAATCCCCCTCCCCCACCCCACCTCCCTCCCCTTCCAGATGTGTCCTTGAACGGAACATAGCTTTCCGAAGGAGTAGGCCTGTCGCCCACCCACCAAACCCTCCCTAGCAAACACCAAACAACCCTACAAACGTGTCAAACACAACACAATGAAGGGGGTGTATCAACTTGCGTGCTTCCCTGTAGCGGGCTGCTACTCCAGTTCTTCCAGTCCTCCAGGTTACAGATCCTTCACCTGTTTCCCGGTGTCTCTAAACTGATAGTGCATTGTGTGTCGCAGTCCCTCTTCCGTTAGGATTTGGAGTCTTGAGATTCGGATTTGGGCGCACTGTGTTGTCCCGACCGGTCCTGTTCCAACACCCGGATCTCTTGTACCAACGGATGATCTGATTGTCTCTCGTCTTCTTCTCCCTCTCCACCTGATGTGTGACTGTCGAGTGTCTCCTCCTCATCGCCTTCCGACCGTGCCGTGTTGCGCAACACTGCAAATCTCGACCCCGGTGCTGCTGCACCTCTTGGAGAGGCGGAACGCCCTGTCCTTGCCTTCCCTGTGTCGCGGCCTCTATACGGCGTCGCTGGGGTTTGCCTCTTGGATCGTCTGGATTTCAGTCTCTGAGGCTTCGGAAGTTCCCAATGAGTCGCGTTTTTCAGTGACCTATCTAGCACATCACGTCTTGCGATCTCTCTACTGTTGAGGATCGGGCGCTCTTCCAGCCATTGCCAAGCGTCTTCCGGGTGTGCAAAAAAGAGTGTCTGCTCATTGAATATCACCTTAAGTTTCGCAGGGAACAGTAGCATGTACGAAATTTTTAAGTCTCTAAGTTTAGCCTTCACCGAGTCAAAGGATCGCCTCTGCTTTTGCACCTCTTGACTGTAATCCGGGAATATCATGATGTGTGAGTTTTCCAGCCGACCTCACCCATCTTCCTCGCCTCTTTCAGTATCAAGTCTCTGTCCGCAAAGTTAAAAAAACGTGCAATAACCGGACCCGGTCTTGCCCCCTCAGGCGGTTTCGCGAGGAGTGCTCAATGCGCCCTCTCTATTATGAAGCATGGCGAAAATTGTGCCAGTGGGAATGTTTCTCGTAGCCACGCATGCAGGAAGGGCACCATGTCGTTCTTTTCAATTCCTTCTGTAAATCCCACAAAGCGTAGGTTTTACGCCGGGCTCTATTTTCGGCGTCATCCACTTTCCAGGTGAGCTGGCGATGTGAGGCCTGCAGCTCCGCCATGTCTTTTCGTAAGGTCGTGATAGAGTCTTCGGCTTCACCCATTCGTGTCTCCGCCGAGGTGACCCTGTCGAATAGATTTCAAAAGTCCTGCCGTAAGAGTGTCACTTACGAACCCACCTCACCAGTTTTGACCTCCAATGCCGCCCTGGACTCCTGAATGTCTGTACGGGAGGCCTGGATTGCCGCCATTAGCAGATCGGTGTCAGAACGCATGCTCGGGCCGCTGGGAGGCCTTCCGCCACCTGGCGCGGCACAGCAAAGTTGTCCATTGGGCCCTGTTTGGGTCCTTTCGGCTGGATTTCCTTTTTCCCCATGGTTCTTCGGGTGATCGCAGTGCGGGTGCTCCGCTGGCAAGTCGCTTCCCACCGCTCGGACGTTAGATGAGGCCTCAGGGCACTCTCTCACTGCCCAAGGCCTCCCCGGTTCCGAACCTCTACAGTTTTCCGGCCGGGTTCCCGGTGCCCTCTCTCTGGTCCTTTCTTTCCACGCGGCGGGCCCCGGGCTTCCCTGTTGCACCCCGTGCCGGCAGTGGCCTCGTCCGTGTCTCCCAACTTCTAAAAGCTCACTGGCCTGCCTCGGGCGTTGGTCCCGGCCACCGGTCAGTAATCCTCGTCAGGGGCGACTTCTGGTCCCCTGCCTATCGGGCATGGACACTCCAGGCCTCTCTCCCTCTCCCAATCACGCACCACCATCAGTCACGTTCGTGCCTTTGCGTCCCTATCCCCTCGTGTGGGCGTTGTATGGTAGCGTATCTTGACGGTTGCCTCCGCTACTCCGGCTTGTGGTGGTGGTGTGTCTGGCTTGTTGTGTTCCGTTATGCCCGTAGGTGCCCCCAGACCTGGTTGCCGTTGTCGGGACAATACCGGCATGCGCTTTTCCCCGTCTTGTGCTTCTTGCGCAATCCCGGAACGTGTCTCAATACCTTGGCCCCCCAGGAGATGTCGGGTATGGCGCCATGGTATCCGTCGGGGGCCCGGGGCCCTCCCGGTTGCCACCTCCCGTCTCTCCCAGCGCTGCCGGCCGGGTCTGCTTGACGTCCGGTGGGTCCCCTGAGGGTGAGCTTGCGCCGGGACTCAGGCGCGGCCCCTACCCATTGTGCAGTGATCTGGGCGGGCAGGTCCGTAGCTTCAGGGCGTCTCGTCGGGGTAGGTCGGGTGGCTGTCCTCTGCCTAAGCGCCCGCCACTGTGCTCCTCAGGACTCACCACCACCTCCAGTCTCCCTGCACCCTGCCGCCGGGGACCAGGATCGTTGGCCGAGGTCGTGGACGGGATCAGAGTGTCACCTCCCGGGAACACCGCAAGCGGTATAGGCGGTGTGTCCCACGCCCGCCGCGGCTCTCCTCCTGCTCTGCCGCCACTACCAATCTCCTCGCGCCGGCCAGTCGGGAGCCCAATTCGCGCCTCTCAGGGCCAAAGGCTCTCCCTCTTAGCTCCAGGCGCCATCTTAGTGTAGGTCTCCCTTCAGCGGACGATCTCCAGTCGAGTAGAAGGGGGGAGCCGATGCAGGGGCTCGCTCGGGGTGTGCCTGCCGTCGATTGTGACTCCCACCTCGGCAACTTCGATCAAGGGGAGGGCAGGAAGTCAGAGCTTACTGCGCTCGGAGCACCCGGGTGCCGACAGCCGCCATCTTGGTGCAGTCGGGTGTACAATCAGGTTACTCAGGAGCGTTTTCCCTGTCCGTGTCGCCGAAAATCTCCTTCTTGCCCCCTTTATCCGGTGCAGGACACCTTCAGCCTCATTTTAGTCGTTTTTTGGAGGTACTGGTTGGGTATTATTGTTGGATCACGAGGCAACCTCTCAGGAGCTCTGCAGTTGCACGTCCTAACCGGCCATGCTGTTGGCCACGCCCCTCCATCTTCAATCCATGCTTGGATCCACCTGGATACTTTCCTCTTCACCGGCAGCAGCACTTTGAAGCAGAACACCATTGGAACTGCAGATCTTTGTAGAATTATTTTGATATTGGATACTATATAATATTCACTGCCCACTGCTAATCTCATCCCATAATGACTAAACGTACTCAACTGGACCTTCTAAAATACGCCTACCCCGGTGTACCTAGCCTAAGCCTAGTACGTGGGAAGGAGTAAGTGAGATGTAGTTTGAGTTAAGATAGTTTTTGCCAAGAATCTGAATCAAGAATTCTCTAAGGGTCTAATCAGCTCCGTACCTTAGTTATAGAATGAAGGAGGTCTTGTATCTCTCTCTCAGGACTGGATCTCCGAGCAACCCGCAAGGGTGACCGGAAAACACTGGAGCTGGATTTCTCGGCAGGAGAACAGACAGCGTCTCTCTCAGTGCGTCAATGGGAGGGTCGGCTTCCTTCGGCACTCGTTACAGCAGGGCGTCGGGTAAGTAGATAGCCGAATGGTCCAAACCACCGTGTGTTTGCTAAGGCAGATGCTGGTATATTTATACCTGGAAGGTGCCGACTTTGACGTAAGGTTGGACATAAGACGTCACTAAGAACTCGCAGTTCTTTCAGGACTCCAGGAGTTCATTGGACAAATCAAAACAGAAGCAGGGGGAATTCCCGGGCTGCTGGAGGCTTGGTTTGTTTAAGAACGTGTTGTACTTTCTAGGAGTCTATGGGAGTAGCCTTGCCGTATTTGGACTGCATTGGCTATGGCTGAATATGGATATGATTCTTATGCCTTTATAAGGATATGATTTGTTATAACCACATAAGGGCATAAATCGGTAATATTTAAATAGGGTCCTAGATACGTTCACAACACCCACTCCACGTATAATGTCCATCATTACTAAATACTAAGCAATATAAAACATATAACGATGCATGTGTTTTCCAGCCCACCCCAAAATACATAAAATGCATTTGAAATGGTACATACAGGAAAAATGAGTATTATACTGTACGTTTTCAAGCAGTGGTATCATTCAGATAATGCAAATATAGTACGTTGAAATATTGGCTGAATGAATTGCGAAAATTACATTTATGAAATGGCTCTTAATACAGAAGAGAAGGTCGAGACCATTTCATCACATATTTATACAAGACTGTACATGTGCTAGAGGCTAAATCAAAAATATTGTCTCTAGAGTCTCTAAAAATAGAAATCTTGTTCTCCAAGAATAGTTCTACTTTAAGCAGAGTATCATGTGCCAAAACAAAAAAGGTCAATATTTTGGGAACGGAAAAATAATTTCGCTTTCAGGGAAAAAAAAAATAGTTCCAATGTTTTTTAGAAGTTCTGTTTATCAAAACTGAAGGCCGAATTCAGAGTTCAGGGAACGCTGTGTACTCTTTTTTTCTAAAAAGTTATTCTCTTTGTTCGGAGAGAACATTAACTCAGATAGACTGGCAAAGAATTCGTCTACAACAGTAGGTGAAAGTTGGACCAAGTCCGAAAAAGTAGAAATAGTCCAAATGTGAGAGGCATTGCCGTCATCGGTGTCTACATCAGCAATGGTCACAGAAGGTTGTACCTGTGTGCCGCTTTCATCTCGTACCTCACCACCACCTAATCGTAATGGTGAGGTCTCAACGAATGCTGTCATCAGAATAGGTAGCCGCTGGGGACAACGTGTTGCATGAGCCGTTACCGAACCAAGCAAAGTATCGATATCCATAGGTACTGCTGATGGTAGTGTAAGACAGACGTCCAACACAGATTCTTCTCCGCATAGCAGACATCGTAGAACAGGTAAGATGCAACCTTGCCAGATTGGTCTGAATGAAAGAAACCAGATGGTATTCAGATCTCTTAGCCGAGCCGAGCCGAGGACCTTAGTAATCCGCTCTCGGTATCTCATTGCTAGGATCGTGTCTTCCATTGTTGCCTGAGTTGTGTCTGTGACTTGACTTGCCATATCGGAGAAGAAGGAACAAAAATTAAATTCCTGCTACGAATCCCAAGATGAGAGGCAGGCCGCCGAACACAGAGTGCACGAAATTCGGGAAGATGCTCAGGATTGCTTCAAAGGGTGCTAATAGTCCCGAAAAAATAGTCTTAAATACATGTTCGATGCCACTGGTATCTGACATGTTTAAGATTTGACCTAACATTTCTACGAAATGCACGGGGCAATTTGTCGATAATAATGTATGTATCTCTGCTGCTGTCCTTGCGACTTGCAGATCATACGTTTCTCTAGACGAGGTTAAAGGCACAGTTGTCTGTCAAGGAATAGACTTCATTCTGCTTAAAGTATCAATTCGAATAGAAGAGATATTCAGAGAAGGCCATATTGCTGCCTCCTTGTCTGGTTTGTTGTTTGGATACAATACTTGCATACAGCAAATGACCCTGGAAGTAACGCTCACGAGATAGGCCGTTCCAGGCACCATGCCACAACAGCTGTGGTCACTTATTATAACTTAGCTGCCGTTGGAAAGTTGTCTGAAAAAAGGCTCTATCTGTGTTGCAGGGATGCCTTGCAGGTGACATGAAAGGTTATTTGATGAACCTTCGCAGGCTCCATGCAAGTTAATACCTTGACACAGAAGTGTGCTGCTTAGTGAATTTTTACAGTTGTTACCACTAAGAAATACCTTTTTTTTCCCTTCACTATAATATCTATGTGTATAAGGTAAATTCCAGGTTGGTTTGATGTATCCTTTACCCAACCTTTCATACAGGCCTGCTGGTATATACTTTTGGCAATATTGAAACTGAAATATCGTTATCGCAATTGTAATTGCACCATGTATTATCCATTCCATGATAGGTCGTTCTGACATTGTCAATGGTAATTTTTCTAGTTTTTCAATGCTCAGCACCGTATAGTCTGCTCCTTTTTGTGCCAAAGAGATTTGTTTATCTGTAAGGTTAAAGATAGAAAATAATGACGTTGTGTTGATTAGACGCCATGGCACGTAGCCTGAACGGAGGTTTTGTAACGTCCAGCCTAACTGTACAATAGAACGTAATTGGGACTGGCCATGTTGTCTGAACTGGGGTGGCTGAGTGAACTAAAGAATGGTGATGGATTAAACCCAGATCAGTTGACTGGGGGTGAGTGTTTGATTTGTTCAAACGCTCCGTCCATCATCGCCTTTTGTATCGCTTTGTTCGCCCTAAGTGTGGCAGGGTATGCTCAGACGTGAGTCCCTTGTTCACTTGGCCATTGGATTCAAGATAGCCTGGCTGATGAGGATTATGAATCCGAAACCGGTCCCAGGATGCTTGTTTCCGGTCCAGGGAAGACATGGCTTGGCAGTTCGGGCTGGACTGTTCCCACGAGGCACAGGGTCAGACTGATTTGCATATAGCCATGTCTGAACTGGGGTGGCTGACTGAACTAAAGAATGGTGATGGATTAAATCCAGATCAGTTGACTGGGGGTGAGTGTTTGATATGTTCAAACGCTCCGTCCATCATCGCCTTTTGTATCATGTTGTAACATTAGCATATCCTGTTCTATTATATCAATAGCAGATGATACAATGCTGTCCAGTGAATACATTCTGGAGGACAGAGTCGTTAACCCATTGTCCACTACAGACAGTGATTTTTCCAAATTAATACGATCAATTTCTCGTATTTTTTCAGCAGTTTCAATTTGCATTACTTTCGTTGTAAGCAGCGTATATACCGGCGTATATGAAACGTTTTTGATGCTGTTTGCGAGCTCCCAATATCAAATCTTGCAAGTCAGCACCTTCTTTAAGTAAAGCCAAGTGATGCTTTATTTCAGGCAGTGTGGATTTCTGTAGCCACTCAAGGCATAGTTTTCCTACACTATATGTTGTTATTATCCCTGGATGTTGTCTCTGGGAATATCTTGGGTCTGGCCTGGTCTGTTTGAACCCCTGTGTTTTGTTCAGGAATCTATCTTGACAGTTATTAGTGTCTGTGGGCCAGATCAGCCATTTTCTCCAATCAGGATTAGTTCTGTTTTGGTGTAAAATATGGGATACGTCTATCTCCACATCTGAAGTGCTATTACTATCAGGTATGGGTTTTGGAATAGACGGTTTGTTTAAGTCTTTTATCTTGGCTAGGCCAAGACAGATTGTTTGTTGAATGGTGTCATTCAGGAATATTATCTGTTCTGGGATCATGCAGGCTCTGAATAATGATTCTAGACCTTGTACCTGCCAGTCTTTTGTACCCCAGACTGTCTTAGTCTCAATGTTATTTTTCCAAAATTCAAAACCAAATGTAGACATTTTTTTAATAAAATTTTTCTGAATAAATCAGTTTAGTATTTGTCAACATGTTTTTCGTTCCTGTCTTATTCACTATTTTAAAATAAAACGTTTCTGGATCAGTGTTATTAAACCCAGGGAAGTATGGGAATTTCACAAAAAATGTTTTTGAACTGCCTTTTGGTGGTGTTGGACAATGTTCCCATTGATTATAAGTATAAACATTTCTAGGTTTAGCAGATTTATGCAAATAGTGATGTCCATAATGATTAAAACAATACATTTCTTCATAATTTGATGAACCTTGTAAATAATCAGGGGGCATATTACCAACAACTAGCGATAATTTTTGTCTCTAACTTGTTTAGAGACAAAAATTATCGCCGCACATCGGCGATTTTTATCGCAGATAAACCTTGCTATTAGCAAGGTTTATCGCAAATGCGATAAAAAACGGCCGCAATGCATGAATATCGCTGAAAAGTCAGCGATATTCATGCATTATCGAGCAAATGCTCTTAGCCATGTTATCCACCTCCCATTGGATAACATGGTGAAGAACTGCTCAGGGCAGGTGTTAGCTTTTGGAGATATTCGCGCTTAGCGCGAATATCTCCAAAAGTTGGTAATAGGAGATAGCGATGTTAGCGACTGTTTCCAGTCGCTAACATCTTGGCACGCCCACTTTGCATGTCATTAGTGATAAATATCACTGGCATGCAAAGCGGGGCCCAAGATGGTCGCTATCTCCTATTAGCTGTCACTAACTGGTGTTAGCGACAGCTAGGTAATAGGGAGATCATTTTATCTCCGCTTTCTTGGCTTTTAAAGCCAAAAAAGCGGAGATAAACCCGCTTGATAATATGCCCCCATGTTCTGTAAATGTTGCTGACATTTCTAAATCTGACATCATATTATTAATATTTTCAAAGTCCCAATCATCAGAGAAAGTACTAGGTTATACAAAGTCACTTAAAGAAACCTTGAACTGGTGTAGATGTTTCAAGAGTTCAACCGGGCCATAGATTTCGTAATCAGTAGCATCCCATGCTACACCACCAGGTATTGGAATGGCTGTGATGTTTACTGATGGAAGTTCTCTTTTTTCGATGTGAGACGATCTGTGAGATTTTAGAACCAAGTTGATGTTCTGACTTGCTGTGTCCATTGTACTATATTTTCCATCAATAAATCTACCCAAACCTAAAACCAAAATGAGCCAAAGTAGGAGGAAAAGTACACCTAACACAATCCACAATTTAATCCATGGTGAATTCAGATATGTTTCACCAAGTTGAAAAAGAGTTCTGTAATTTTGTCTTTGAAAGTTGTGTTTGCTGGTTTGTCCACATGTTCACTTAGATCATCAGAAAAGTCATCGAAATTGATGAAGTAACCAGATGCAGTTCTGTCAATTTTTGGAATTGCTTCCGGATTTTCATTAATCTTTGGATTTGTATGTTCAGAGGCTACATCATTGTAGACTGGTGTTTCTTGATGAACTGTTGCAATTTGGGTTTCAAGAGGCACAAGCTCCATGGCTTTGTTGCATAGTCTTTCTTTATTTACTGCAGGTTTATCAAATGTGATTAGTCTCTCAGTTTGAACCTCTTGGATTGTTGCAAGGTTTGGTCTTCTGCTACTTCTTGGGAGTCCACTGGGCCTACTACTTATTATTGGCCACATAATTGTGGTTTTACCAGGTCGATTGATACAACTCTGTTCTCCTTTTTACCAGCAAGCGGCGGTAGTACTACTGATCTTGTTCCACTGATAGCTAAGACAGGTACTGCTTTTCTGTAAGAAGGCCCAAATTCCTTTTTCACCACGATCTTTTCTCTGACCAGATCCCCAATCTTTGGAATCCAGACAGGTCTTGCTGGGACAGGTAGTTTTTCTTCAGTGGCCGTTGGCTTTAACTTTGTGTTACTTAGACTTCTTCTTGTTTCATTTAAGTCCTGTAAAACAGCCAAACGATCTCTGATATCAAAGGTTTTTTGTTTCACCACTGAAGTCTGACGATCGAGGTCTTCGATTAACATTCTAGTACCAAACAAAAGTTCATACGGAGTGATCCTTCCCAGAGAATTTCTTGGCAGATTATTAAGACTACGTTCGACACTTATTAGATGTTTGACCCACCCGTCACCCGAACCTAATACCCTCGCTGTTATAGATTGCTTTATGTCCCGGTTTTTTCTCTCCACTACCGCATTTCCCTCGGGATGGAATGGACTAGAGTACCGCAATGCAATGCCCATGCTGGTCGTGGCCTCCTTGTAAGCTCGAGAGCTAAACGCAGGACCCTGGTCAGAATGTAGCATGCCAATTGCGTATGTGCCGATAAAGACTCGCAATTCTTTTATAACAGTTCTGGCGTCAGCCGAGCGCTGGGGCCACATCTAAATGAATCTCGTCTTAATAATTATGGGGTTGCATTCTTCCGTGTGGATGTCTGCGTGTAGATAGCCTAATGCTGTCTAATAGAGGTGTCTGGGCTGGTGTCTGGTCCGGTTCACAACTGCGATCTCTGTTGCAGTCCTGACAATCCATTGCAAAGTTATAAATTTGCACGCTCATCCCCGGCCACCAGTATTGTGATTGCAATTCTATTAGAGATTTCAAGATCTCTTGGTGCCTCAGACCCATTCCCATGTGCGCTTCTTGGATCAAGTAAGCCCTCCGGTTCGTGTTTGGAATTACTCTATCCCCCACTCCAGGGATTCGAGCAAAAGGAACGGAGTTCGCATCAATTATGTATGTATTATTGAGTGGATAGTTGAGAGGTAATGCCGCATAGTCGCCTTTTAATGAGACTTTTACTGCCAGCATGGTTTCTCCATCGATTTGTTTTTTAGAACACTTTTTTGTAGCTACGGAAGCCGGTTGAACCACTGCCGTTCTGGCTCTGTTAGCCAATGAATTCCCTGCAACGTGAACGCCATCACGTCGAAGACCCTGCGTATGTATCACGTGAGTCTTTCGTAGTTCTTTCTGTAAAAGAACTACTTGTTCCCATAGTTTTTTATGCTTTGTTGTGACACCTGTCTCATCTTTGTAACCATTTTCAATCCAGGTCTGCATGAAATTATTGTAAGACTGGACGCAGAAATGCGAATCGCACACTATTAGTGTGGGGAATTCGCGATCAGCATTCTCGAGCGCCATCTTCAAAGCTTGTAGTTCAGCTCGCTGAGCTGTACAGTTTCTGAGTGATTCAGTTTTAGTGACCATTGGTTTGAATTTACCTATGCGCCAGCGACCTTTAACAATCGCGTATTCTGCTGTATTGTAAGTTTTCTTATCCAGAACGTAGTGTTGTGCAAATCTGTCTGTGTAGATTACACTGGCATATTGTTCTAGAAGCAGAATTTCGGTCGGCAGAGGACATTCATATTCGTATTGGAGAAATTCTTATGTTTTTAAGTTAGGATCAAATTTGTATACTACGTCTGATGCAGCAAGAGAATTAACCCACTGTATCCATCTCGGGTGTAAAGCTTTAGCATTGGGAATGCTTGCTCTTGTTACTGCTTCTAGGGCAGGTACCGGTGTAACGATTATTATTCGTTTACCTTGTGCGAGGGCTCTTTCTTTTGCTACAGCAGTTTGACCCGCAGTCAGAATGTTTTCATTAAACTGAATTTCATTTCAGCTTGTGTGTACAAGTGTGATTTATAAGCTATTGGTACCGTTTCTCCCTCATTAGAGGTCAGGTACGTGAATCCGCATCTTCCTGGGATGACTCGGATTACAAGGTTGTGTTCGTTTGGTCGTGTTTGCAGTTTTGTTTTAGTTAACATGTCTGTTTGTAATGATCGTAAAATTTCTGTGTGTTTCTTAGTCCAATTAATTGGTTTTAAATCAGGTTTTATTAATTCGTAGAGAGGTTTAACCCTCTCTGCATAATTTAGAATGTAAGTTCTTCCAAAATTCAGGAAACCTAGAATTGATTGTAAGTTTTTCAGTGTTTTTGGAGCTTGGAGTACTGCACACTTCTCTAAGAAGTTGTCTGCTAGGCTTTTGCCTTCACTTGATAATTCATATCCTAAAAATAGGACTGTGAGGTGGGCAATTCGTGACTTTTTAAAGTTGAATTTGTACCCTTCAGATGCGAACCCAAGTATGATGGTGTTTACTCTTTTCAAGTGTGTCTCCAGGTCATCGTCTGTAAGATAGATGTCATCGACATAAGATAATGCCTCATCATCATACATTTGTAGTAACTCTGTTACCCTGGCTGAAAATAATCCTGGGCTATTCTTGAATCCCTGTGGGAGATGACAAAATTGCTCCTGGGCCCCCATACTGGAGAAAGCGGACAAATACCTGCTTTCTGGTGCAATGTTTTGACAGAAGAAACCATTTGAAATATCGAATGTTGTTTTATATTTTTTGCGCACGATGTTATTCATTAGTGCTGCACTGTGTGCTGCAAATGTTTTGGAACAAGAGTTTAGGTGTCTGTAGTCCAAAACTAGACGATATGAATTGTCTGGTTTGGAGACAGGAAACAAAGGGTTGTTCATTTGTGAGGTGCATGTTTCAATCACCCTGTGATATTCAAGTTGATCCAAGATCTCCCTTACTTGCTTTTTAGCTTCTTGCTTAACAGGATACTGCCTTTTGTGCAGTAGGTTGATTTTTAACTGAATTTTGTGGTGAGGAGAATTCTCATCCCGTCCTACATGATTTTTATATAATGCAGGAGCTTGGGCCACTGCCCCTTTTCTAGCATATCGGTATTTTTTATGAATTGGAATATGATTTGAGAAGGCAGGCATAATCATTTCTTCGCCATGTGGGCACTCCCTGACAAACTCTGGTGGCCAGTCTTTCTCTGCTAGAAGGATGTCATAGCCTTTAGATACGTATTCCCAAAAGAGACCTCTTATTTTCCTAGTTTTGTCCCCCTCTATACGTAATGTTATTTAATATAATTTATGGGGTACACTAACTCTTGTGTCTGCAGTTTCCACTTGAATGTATTCATTCATGTCCACTGTCTCCAGAAGATTCATCAGGATCTTGCGAGCTATCGTCACTTCTGCTGCGCTGTCTAGCATTGTCTGGGCCCATTCTCCGTTTTTCAGTTGTGTCCTCAGAATCCTCGGCATGTTTTATTTTAATACTAGCTATCTTTTTTTTGGGAAATTGTAATTTTTTACTTTGATGAGCAGGTTCCTTGTCTTTGGACTTGACGCGCTCGTCTTTATGTTCTGACCGTCCTCTTCTTTCCGATTTCTGTGAGGAAGTCTGAAAAGATCGAGAGGGACGTGTATCAATATCTTGATATCTGTCAGGTTTTCTCAAATTGTCCCTATTTCTAAGGTTGTATCTTTTTTCTGAGGGTTCCCTTTGTGGAGACTTGACCCTTCGTTCTGGAGATCTATCTCTTCGTTGAGGAGACCTTCCTCTGGACTGAAACTGTTTTTCTATGGGAGTGGTTTGTTTATTACCCTCCCACCTCTTTTTTGGAGTATTGAGATTATTCTTGATAAAGGTTTTTTCAGGATTTTCAGTTAGTTGTGGTTTTAGTGGTTTCCCACCCGAACTATCTCTACCTAGTTCTTCATAGGATTTTTCAATTATTCTGGCAAGTTCAAAAGGTTGTTCTGCTATATCTGTTTCTTTCAATTTTTGGCGGTAGATTGTACCGTAAACTGTCAATTGAACTATTTGTCTATATGCTTTTGTTAATTCTTTTAACTTAACTTAAAGTTCCCCGCTTGACATTTTTTCAATGTGGGGATGTGGTGTGTAGCCAGCTAGAACTGGTCATGTGGCTCCTGGTCTACCTAGTGGACCGAGCCTGGTGAAGTGATTTTGATGTTTTAGGGCGCCATTAAACCAGAGCTGATGCTCTTGGTAAGTTAGTGGAATTTCAATGTCCTCGAAGGGGACGTATTCCTCTGGAGATTCATCTATTTTGTAGTAGTGAAAATCGCGTGTCACGGTATTTGCTGCCAGAAAATGTATCCAGGAATAGAATACCTCTGTCTGCCGATATTCATGGGCCTCTACCACAAATATGACTGTACCACCTCTTGATGATACCCCATTATTTATAAGTTTGTAAGTTACACTCTTCCTTACATTGACAGGGATGATTATAGCATCCGGGTTATCTTGTTGGAGAGTTGTATCATCCGCTAAAAGTTGAGCTGCTATTTTAGCTCTCTCCCTTTCGTCTTCACTTTCCGGCATTTTGCTGACAGAAAGTTTTGCAGAGCAAGTTTCAAGGAAACAAAGATTAGGTGCACAATATTTTGGAACACTGTATCCTTCAACGTTGACTAAACCAAAAACTAATTCATAGGATTCTCATCCTACTAAGTTCTGGCGGATATTAACCTTTTACCCACTCCAGACGTCTATTGGAGTTTTTACGGGAAAAAGGGGTCTGTGTGGAAAGCACGACTGAGTTACTCTAGTATCTAGCGTTAGATTATCGCCTTACCAAACGTTGGGCGCCATGTAGTGTAGTTCCTATATTCCCAATAGGCTCTGCGCATTGGAATAACATAAACGATAGTTTAGACGTAGGACTGAGGTCGACTAGGTCTCTATTGAATATGTTAGACTTAATTATGAATGCCATCTAGCTCAGAGGTCACTAGAAACTTTCTCGAGTGAACAGGAAGGAGTTAACCTTCCTGAATAGACAAGAAGGGAATAGTTTCTGACAACTGCATAAACATGACAACTTTGCTCCCTCCAGAATAAGGAATATACAGCCTGATTCATGTACATGCCGTTTTGCGTGTCCCTAATAGCGAATCATAGCGATTCGCTATTGAGGACACGCAAAACGGCATTCATGTAGGAATTGCTACTTAAATAGCGATTCCTACATGTTCTTTATTTGCGAGTAGCAATTTGCTACTCGCAAATACTCCCCATTCATTCCTATGGGCCAAGAGGCCCATAGGAATGAATGGGGATTTGCGAGTAGCAATTTGCTACTCGCAACTAAGATAGCGATTTTAAGGGTGCCAGGGGTGTCCAAAGGACGCCCTGTAGCACCCCTAAAATGCACTTTTGGACAGGTGTTGCGCACACACATGTCCAAAGGACATGTGTGTGTGCTACATGCAACTTTGAAAAATGCTTTTAAAAGCATTTTTCTGAGTTTTTGCTATTTACCGACAGGTCTGACCTGTCGGTAAATAGCGGCCCCAAAAGTCCAAAATCGCTATTTTGTTTTGTGTCATGAATAGCATTTGAGCAATCTCTATTAGAGATTCCTTAAATGCCATTCCACGCAAATATGCGAATTCTTACATAGCGATTTTTGCATTTGGTATCATGAATACCAAATGCAAAAATCGCACTCGCAAAGGGCCAGATTCTCAGAATCTGGCCCTTTGCGAGTGCAATTTACCTACATGAATCAGGCTGATAGCTCCAGAGTCGCAGAAACAATAGATAGCTATTTCACTCAGTCAATCGTGCATGCTTAGTTTCACCAGGATTGCAGAGAAATAGAGAGACGGGCGTTTTCAATAAAAGTGGTTATTTATTGAGGAATCTTCTTTCTCATGCAAGAGAAGTGAATTGCCACAATTGTAATACTGTTCCCATGAGGCACAGGGTCAGACTGATTTGCATATGGCCATGTCTGAACTGGGGTGGCTGAGTGGGCTAAAGAATGGTGATGGATTAAACCCAGATCAGTTGACTGGGGGTGAGTGTTTGATTTGCTCAAATGCTCCGTCCATCATCCCCTTTTGTATCGCTTTGTTCGCCCTAAGTGTGGCAGGGTATGCTCAGACGTGAGTCCCTTGCTCACTTGGCCACTGGATTCAAGATAGCCTGGCTGATGAGGATTATGAATACGAAACTGGTCCCAGGATGCTTGTTTCCGGTCCAGGGAAGACATGGCTTGGCAGTTCGGGCTGGACTGTACCCATGAGGCACAGGGTCAGATTGATTTGCATATGGCCATGTCTGAACTGGGGTGGCTGAGTGGGCTAAAGAATGGTGATGGATTAAACCCATATCAGTTTACTGGGGGTGAGTGTTTGATTTGCTCAAACGCTCCGTCCATCATCCCCTTTTGTATCACAATTGCAATACTTGTCATAAAGTAAAGTAAGTACAGTAAAAGGAGTATTATGAAATGATACTGTAAAAGCATTGATATGGTTTCTAAGCCATAAGATACTTAAAACGGATAAAATACATACAATGATAAAAGTTGACTGAACGTACTCAACTGGTGCTTCTAAAATACGCCTACCCCGGTGTACCTAACCTAAGTCTAGCACGTGGGAAGAATCTGAATCAAGAATTCTCTAAGGGTATAATCAGCTCCGTACCTTGGTTATAGAATGAAGGAGGTCTTGTATCTCTCTCTCAGGACTCGATCTCCCAGCAACCCGCAAGGGTGACCAGAAAACACTGGAGCTGGATTTCTCGGCAGGAGAAAAGACAGTGTCTCTCTCAGTGCGTCAATGGGAGGGTCGGCTTTCTTCGGCACTCGTTACAGCAGGGCGTCGGATAAGTAGATTGCCAATCTGCTCCAAACCACCGTGTGTTTGCTAAGGCAGATGCTGGTATATTTATACCTGGAAGGTGCCGAGTTTGACGTAAGGTTGGACATAAAACGTCACTAAGAACTCGCAGTTCTTTCAGGACTCCAGGAGTTCTTGGACAAGTCAAAACAGAAGCAGGGGGAATTCCCGGGCTGCTGGAGGCTTGGTTTGTTTAAGAACGCGTTGTACTTTCTAGGAGTCTAGCCTTGCCGTATTTGGACTTGAGGTTCCGCAAAAATTATTACGACGTTCTGGGCATTGCCGAATATGGACGAGTTTGGTATCTACGAACCGCAAATGACGAGTTCGGCAAGTGTGCGAAATTTCGCTACACTACCTGCCAGGGTTCGTTTAATATTACGTGTTCTTCATCTGAAACCCTTGGGTTCCATTTTAGATACGGCATCCATTTTGTTTCTTGCCCTCACGTAGTCAGCGAGCAGGTAACTGTTCGCTCCTTGACCCTCTAGTTCCCAAGCCTTGCGGAAGACGCATGTTTCTTTCATGCGTCTTTATGGCCGGAGGAATGACACAGCAAAGGCAGATGGCTCAGCTTGAGGGTAATCTGGCCGTGCCGGCCTATTGTGACAGCCGTGCAGGAGATGGATCCAACTCTTTGATCCCACGATCATGCTTCCGATATTACCCCCACACTCTTTTCTCTACACGTGTCTGACTTCCTTGCAGCTGTTCTTGTCTCTTCTTCTTTGTCATTTACAACTCTAATGGGTATGCCTAATGGTGGGAAGATGTGCTTTTACAGTTGGGAACCGGCGTTGCTATTGTAATTATGTTCCGGGATTCTGAACACATGAAAGCGACCCTTTTGAAGTTTTACTGTGGGAACTGAATTGTAACCTTTTGTTCACACGTTGTGCAATGGCAACATTTTGTATAAAAGAGAGCGACCTACAATACAATTTGAAGCAGACTCTCAGAACCTACACACTGTTGTACTTCTTGTGACTTTTGCCTCCCTGCAGTAATAAACGCTGATCTTCGAAGGAAGTATCCCGTGTCTCTGTAATTTGTGCGCCGAAACAGGTATCCCATGAAGGTTATAGGTGTTGTTCCCTGGCACCGCTGGTACTGTTAAAAGTCCAGTCCTTCAGTTGGCGCCCAACGTGGGGCGACTTCAGCGGTACCGGTCCAAAGCCTGATGATCGTGAGGAACTTCGTGTGAAATCTCCGAGGGAAGGTGCACCCCGCTTCATCGATCCTGTTGTCGAAATAAGTGGCCCGAAGTTTTTCCCTGCGAAGATTCCCGCCTCCTGACGGCTGCGACGGACCGATGCCCTGACTGTCGACCTGTCTTCGACGCCCGGTGCAGACCTTACGTACAAGCGAGACAATAGACGGGCCTTCCTGGTGACGCCATTGAAGTTCTGAGTTAAGTATTTTGTGGGTCGCTCCCAGTCCTTAGTGGTTGTTCTAGCTTTTTGAAAGCTTTGTTGTTAGCCTTTAAGGTTTTGTTGTAATAGCTCACTGAACTTTGTAATAGCCTCCTCAGGCTTTGTGGTTAGCTCTCCGAGCTTTGTGATAGCCTTAAGGCTTTGTTGTATTGCATGGTTCCATTGCATTTGTGGTTCTTAGTATTGGTTCTTAGTATTATTTGACAGTTGCAATTGCCAAACACCGAGGGTTTTGACTTACACGAGGTTTTATTGCTTCGGTAATCCTTGAAGTTTGATACTAGGTTAGTGTGCACGATGCCTAGCCATAGTGGTTTGTTTCGTATTTTCAAATGTTGCGCAATGGATTCCCGGTTGGAGGACTCGTGTCCGATACCTCCAGTTGGAACTCCGATACATGATCTTTATAGTCGACATGGGGTGGGTCCAATAGTATATAATGATTACTGGGTTCGCTATACAAAGAAAGACGGTGATCTTAGATGGCCACCACATGGAACTTTTGAACTTTCGATTTTAGATAATCTTGAGGCTAAATTATTTTTAAAGAAAGCTAGGCCAGCTATGTTTGATTCCTTTCGGATATGGCGTAAAGAGGCCAAGCAGAAAGAAATCAAACAACTTAAAAAGGATCAAAAGCAAGGGTTCGTTCCAATAATGCAAGCTATACGAGAATGTAAACAGGACAAAGAAGAAAAGGAAATGGAAATCTCTGCTAGATTGCATCATATGAAAATAGATAAATGTTACCCGGTTTTACCGAATACTCTAGAAAAGAAAGAAGAAGATTTAAAGGAGGATTCCTTGTTATCATATTTGATGAAATCACCACCTCCTTACGTACAGGGTGCTACTGCTCCTGTAGCTCCTCCTGTAGTTCCTCCTGTTGTACCCCTTGTTGCTCCAGCGGCTGCGGGCCAGCCCGTTGTTAACCCTACGTTTGTTCCACCACCTGTCCTTGTTCCTACTGCTCCTGTACCTGTACCTTCGCAGACTGTTGTTTCTGCCACTCCGACTACCTTGTCCGTTCTTACTATGCCTTCCTTCACTTCTGGTGTTGTTGCCCCTGTTTTTCTTTCCCCTTCTGTTCGTAAGCGTGTTCCTAACTCTGTT
The DNA here is from genome assembly GCF_964261635.1 of Lissotriton helveticus. Classification (NCBI taxonomy): domain Eukaryota; kingdom Metazoa; phylum Chordata; class Amphibia; order Caudata; family Salamandridae; genus Lissotriton; species Lissotriton helveticus. The sequence continues at coordinate 198,884,897 of NC_136057.1, read as the reverse complement.
GCTACCCTTTATTCACCTCTTTCTGGTCCATTATTTTCGTCTGATTCATCTGAAACTCCTCAGAGACGGAGTCAGATCCCTAGTGGTAGGGAGAAAGAGACGTTAATAACCATGGCACATAGGTGGATAAAACATCCTGCTAATTACACTCCACGTGTAGTCTTCGATACGTTTTCTCAGTTTAATGAGCCTACGCAGAGATTTGTATTTGAGGAGATGTGTAACTTTTTGAGGGAAGAATGGTATAATGATGATGTAGATAATGTACCGTCCGACATAATTGAACTTCAGAGTCACTTCTCGAACGGTATGATTATAGGAGACGATGTACGACGTGCCGTGGAACGCTTATTAGCGTTCAGATCCACAGCACATTCTCGGGCGTCAGCAGATGATACCACTAAGAATTGGAAAGCGGTTCCTGGTCAGTATCCCATGAGAGAGGTTCCGCCACTGTGGGTGCCTGGTGATCCTAATGCAAACCCTGTGGTTCTACCGCATTTTCGAAGGGTATGGATACATCTTCCATGGAAACGATCGGAAGTTTTGCAAGTAAAGCAATCCTTACCCGATCCGCGTAAAAATCCGTCTGGTTATTATAAGGAGTTATCGCAACTGGTGGAAGCTTCTATTATGAACCTTGCCGATATCGACATGTTGTTTGGTAATGTTGTACCGCAACCAGTTTGGGCGAAAATTCGTCAAGCAAACCACGCAAATGAGCTAGGTGGTGATTGGGCTGCACTACTAGCGGCTGATGCATTACAAGTTGGTGGGGCTAAGCCTGACCAGCTAATCTTAGATTTGCCTCAGAAAATCATTACGCTCATGAAAACTCTCATGCCAGCGATGAAGGTGAACTGGGATAAGTTATCAGCTTGTAAGCAGAAGAAAGACGAGAGTGTCTCCGATTTCTTTACGAGGTTCGAGGAAGCGTTTGTCGACCACAGCGGCCAGGACATGGGCGCTGAGGGAGGCCAGCGGTTATTCGTTGACAAATTCGTGTCAAATTTGCTGCCTGAGCTATGTAACAAATTAAAGAATTCAGAGAGTGCGTGGGCAGTTTCAACCCCTGCGCAAATACTAGCAACGGCCCAGTATTATGAGAATAGGGAAAAGGAAGAAAGTGATCGTGTAGAAAAGAAAACGAAAGAGCTCAAAACAAAAGTTTTGTTGCAGCAAGCATACCCCCCACGATCAAACCAAAATGATTCACAACAGCAGTATCGACCACGAGCACAGCCTGATAGGATGCAGCCGCGTTCTGACAATTTTGAATATAGATCTTCACTTGGGTATAATCAGTGTGCATATTGTAGGAAAGAGGGACACCTAAAATATGATTGTCTTGCCTTACGGGACCGTCTGAATAGTGTGTCGACACGAGGAAATCGTGGTGGTGGTCCCCAACAGGCATCACGAGGTAGAGGTCGTGGTTCATCCCACAATCAGATTGATCGTCATCAAAATCAATCAGATGCAAATAATTGTTTTGACCAGCAAAATGCAGGGTCAGTCCGATCTGCACAGTATAATGTGGATGATTATTACGCAGAGCATGAGACTGTTGTAAATGACCATTACTAGGACAGCCAACGACAAAGAGAGGGAGTAGTGTCAGTTCCGGTCGATCAGAGTGGGCCTTACGTTGCAGTGGCTACATCGGGTGTAGTTGAGCCTTTTCTGTTAGACACTGGTGCGACGAAAAGTTCCATCATGCATTCGAAACTCCCTGGCGCACCTTTGTCTGGCTCAACAAACGTTTCCGTTGGATTCTCTGGCGCCCCTGTTAGTAACCCAGTCTCTAGTCCTTTGCCTCTTATGATTGGACCTCGTGAGCTAACGGCTCCACTGATTCTATCTACAGGTTGTGGTGAGAATCTTTTGGGCCTGGATTTGTTGAAACGATTATATGCAACATTGTATTGTTCCCCCGAAGGAGTGGAGCTTACATTGGGACGGAGAGTGATCTCTCCAATGTATTTATCGGTCGATAAATTCCCACCGGAATTGAGTTCCCTCCCTGCGTCCTTATGGGCCACAGGTCCCAATGATGTGGGCCTGTTAGACATTCCACCCTATGTAATTCAATTGAAACCAAATGCGCGATTACCGCGTTTACCTCAATATCGTATTTCTCTTGAGGGCGAACGAGCACTGTTAGCAATCGTTCATGATCTCATTGGAAAAGGTGTTGTTGAAGAAACTCGTGGAAACGTGTGTAATAGTCCTGTATTGCCAATTCTGAAACGAACTGACCCCAGTAAACCTCCTGTGTATCGCTTCGTTATAGATTTGAGAGAGGTAAATAAAATAGTGGTTCCACAATTTCCTGTGGTCCCTGACATTACGGCTTTACTAACAATGATTCCGGCATCTGCCTCCTGGTTCACAGTGATCGATCTAAAGAATGCTTTCTTTAGCATTCCGATTGCCGAGGAAAGCAGAGACCTATTCGGATTTTCATTAGGTGGTCGCAGTTTTAGGCTAAAACGCGCTCCACAGGGCTACTGTGAGAGTCCGTCAATCTACAGCCAAGCACTTAAAGGTCAACTTGATGCCTTTGTATTACCTAAAGGTGCAGCTTTGATTCAATACGTTGACGATCTTTTAGTGGCAGCTGATACGGAAGCTATTTGCAAAACGGCTACAGTATTATTGTTACACTATCTACATAACTTACACCACAAGGTATCGCCTTCAAAGCTACAGTATTGTTGTCAAGAAGTTACCTATCTAGGTCACTTAATGTCAAGAGAAGGGAGAAGGTTGACCCCGAGAGAATTGCAGCGATTTCCCGAATGACTGTGCCAAAAACCCAGAGAGATGTTCGCGCCTTTTTAGGTATTACGTCCTACTGCAGACAATGGATTCCAAATTTTTCATTGTTGGCGAAACCATTGATAGCCCTCACGTGCAAGGATGTCCCATCCCCAGTACCTTGGTCTGAAGAATGTCAGAAAAGTTTTTCGGAATTACGTGATGCGTTGTGTTCGGCTCCTGTGTTGGGCACTCCTGACTACAGTAAGCCATTTACACTATACGTTCACGAGAGGGATGGTTGTGCGTTGAGTGTTCTGACACAACCTTTTGGTGGTAAGCAACGCCCATGTGCCTATTTTTCTTCGACTTTAGACCCAGTAGCAAGAGCCTTGCCAAGTTGTTTAAGGGCAACAGCGGCAGCTGCGGCGTCCATTCGACAGTCCGCAGGTTTAGTTATGGATAATATGCTTACGGTAATGGTTCCGCATGCAGTTGACACTCTATTGAATTGAACGAAAACTCAACATCTGACAAGCGCAAGATTGTCTGGATATGAGTTGACGTTGCTGGCCAGTCATATACGGATAAAACGATGTAATGTGTTGAATCCAGCAACATTGCTGCCGATCGACACTGAATTAAGTGGTGAAGCAGTACATGACTGCTATCTCAAAACTGAAGAGGAAACTAAGGGTCGTATTGACCTAAAAGATACTCCATTGACAGATCCCGATGGTACTTTGTATGTGGATGGTTCCTGTTTTAAATTGCCGAACGGTGATGTGACAATTGCGTATGCTGTAGTAACATTGAAAACGATTGTAGAAAGCGCAAGATTAAGTCAGAAATCAGCTCAGGCTGCCGAGTTAGTCGCCTTGACAAGAGCGTGTGTGTTGTCTAAAGATAAACGGGTGAATGTGTTTACAGATAGCCAGTATGCGTTTGGTGTGGCACATAGTTTTGGACGACTGTGGAGAGAGAGAGGATTTCTTACGTCGCATGGCACGAAGATTCAACATGGTCAGCTTGTAAATGATCTTTTAGATGCACTCACATTGCCTAAACAGGTGGCCATAGTCAAATGTAGCGCACATCAGAAAGTAACGGACAATGTGGGTCGTGGTAATGCATTTGCGGATGAAACGGCTAAAGAGACGGCTAAAGATTTGACGAACAGAATGTATGTTACGAGCTCAGTGAGATGGCCAACAGAGACTGGTATGTGTGAAGACACATTTGAAAGTGTGAAAGGAATACAGAATGAAGCCACTGAGACGGAAAGGGCAAAATGGAGAGAGAGCACGGGAAGATTGGATGAGAATGGATGTTGGGTTGATTTATCAGAGAAGCAGAGATGGATGTTACCGGATGCGTATGTGCTCGCTGTTGTTACAATGGCTCATGGTATGGCGCACATCAACACGAAAGGTATATGCAAGTCGTTGTCTCATGTATGGAAGAATGATGGGATTACTAAATGTGCAGAGAGAGTGGTTAAGAATTGTATGGTGTGTTTGATGCACAATCCCGGTAAGGGCACCCCCACTCCACCTGGCCATTTTGCCCCTCCTACGTACCCTTTCGAAGTTATTCAGTTGGACTTTATCCACATGGAGAGATGTAATAATTTGAAGTTCGTTTTGGTGGTGGTGTGTGCATTCTCTAGATGGATTGAGGCCTACCCCCTTAAGGATAATACGGCTTTATCCACGGCAAAAATTTTGCTCAAACAGTATTTTCCCCGCTACGGAATGCCTCGGGTCGTATGGTCGGACAACGGAAGTGAGTTTGTTGGGAGTGTGATGAAGAGTGTGTGTCACGGTTTAGGAATAGTACAAAAATTTCATAGTGCAAACCATCCACAATCAGCAGGCCTGGTGGAAGGATATAATGGCACCCTAAAACTAAAATTGGCCAAAATTCAGGCAACAACTGGTTTATCATGGCCCGACGCTTTGCCTCTGGCTCTCCTGTCGACCAGGGCAAATGTACACTCTCGAGTAGGGCTCAGCCCATATGAGATTGTGTTCGGCCGTCCTGCTAATGTATGGGGAGTCCCAAGACCAAAGGAATTTGACAGAATTGAATACCCTATGTTGATTGATTATCTCTATGATCTGACTGCTAAATTGAGTTTGATTCATCAACAGGTCTTTGAGTCTCTGCCATCACAAACAGAGGGTCCTGGTCATCGACTTCAACCAGGGGACTGGGTCCTTGTTAGAAACTACGGACGAAAACGAAACCTTGAACCAAGATTTGTGGGCCCGTTTCAGGTACAGCTGGCTACGAGGACGGCGGTTCGACTACACGGACGCCGGAACTGGGTACACGCTACCCACACTAAAAAAGTCCCGCTTCCTTTGCCATCGGACACCTGGATAAGAAGAGGTCTTTCTTCATCTGAGACCGACACTGCACCACGTTTCGTTCCATTCAGCGAAGCTCGGCTTGTATCTGACACCGTTGCTGACTCCTCTCAAACAATTTCCTCCACGTCAACCTTGGAAAATTTGACTGTTGAACAATTGCCTGAACAATTGAACACTCCTTTGCCGACCAATCCATTGTTTGAAGATCAGACTCGCCCTGGAAGTAGCCGATATTTTCTTCGTCCACGAACAAGCCATAAATAAAAAGATTTTTTTGTTTATAGGTTCTACATTGCTCTGAAAACAGTGGACATTATATATTGTGTATCTTTTTCTTTTTTCGTACAGCCAAGAACATTATCTAGTTAGAACCTACCATCCAGGTTGACCGTAAGGCCGTGCGGGTACTCCCTTCTGTTTAGCAGCTATCAACACAAGGTTGGTTTCTATTATCAATTTCTGGGAACTCCTGGGAATTGATAACCGCTACTCAGAACGAAGTGCGTCAAGAACGTCGCGGACGGTCGTTAGGGGATGGAATCATCATTGTCTGAGCTGTCGAAAAGAGAAGAAATGTTGGCGCAAAGATCTACATTGCAGAAAATATGTCATACAAAATGGTTTTTCTCACAAGTAATCATACTGTTTCTCACCATATCTATGCTATTGGTAGGAGGAATATATTATGGGTCTCAGTTCTTATTGTCTTCTGCTACACCTACTCTTCCATCTCATGATCAATATTTCGTTTCTACTGTTTCTCCACATTCCTTTTATCCTCTGCCTCAACACGAACAAATCAGACGTGCGGAATTCAGAAACAACTCTTTTATCCAACTCCTGCATCAGCATCAGTTAGTGGTAAACACTACCAATTGTTGGGTGTGTGGGTTAATGCCACATACCATGGATAAAGGTATTCCGTACTTAGTTCTGCCTTATAGTGCACAAGGGTCAGCTCGAGCATTACAAACTATGTTCCGTAGCGCACTAGAGTCCTACCCCCATCGAGAACCACGCTCAGCAAACTCTGGTCCTGGCCCGTACCATAAGACTCTGGCGAGAGCTATTGCAGACTTAGATAGAGATATTTTTGATGCATCGCTCATCCCAGAGGAAGAGGTGCGAGCATATAAGGAACTAAGTGAAGCTGAGTACAGCTTATCAGTGGGTGAGAGGCAGCTTAAAAGCTCGCCACCGATATGGATTGTACCTCACCTTGGTAATTTCTGCTTGAAAGGTCTTGGTCGAAATCCGAGAGCTCAGTTTGGGGAGAGTGCTTGTACCGAGACATATGTCTTACCGACACTCTCCTCCCCTGTCTTCCTGCCTGCCAAGGGTACCTACTTCGTATGTTATGATCGAGCCTATACGTGGTTACCTCATGACTTCTCGGGTACCTGCTATATTGCAAATCTTTTGCCTCCGACTTTCACTGTGGCCTCTGACTATCACAGAAATAGAATTGTAAGAGGTGTGATTAGCAAAGAAGATACTTCCGGACAAGAAGCTGGAGACTTCTTTAAGGGTTTTCTACCGTTCTGGGGACCAATGGTTAATAGCAGGAACCTGAGACAGTTAACTCGTGTAGTAGAATCAACTGCCAACATAACTGCAAATGCCCTTGGTAATTTGACAGCCGAACTCCAGGCGGATAGACTAATGACGTTGCAGAACCGTATGGTTCTAGATATCGTTCTAGCAGATAGAGGTGGAGTTTGTAAAGTCATCCATTCGAGCTGCTGCATATTCATACCTGATAACGCTCCAACGGTTTATCAGGCCATCTCTAAGTTGCACAAAATTTCGGAGTCCATACACGTGGACGAAGGAAATTGGACGCTTCTGGGATGGTTTTGGGGTCTGATATCGACTTGGGGTTGGAAGATTCTGATGATCATAGGGGTTGTTGTGACATTTCTGTTCTCATGTTGTCTTTGTGTGCAATGTGGTCCTGCCTTATGTGGCCTTTGTGCTACGACGTGTATAAGACAGCCTGTTGTCACCAAAGAGGCATTGAAGAATAGTGTATCAACAACATCTGAGTGATCTGATGAGTATCGAAATCGATTATGATTCCGACTAGTGCTTGCCTACATGAGGGCAAAAGGACCGTCTGAGGTTCCGCAAAAATTATTACGACGTTCTGGGCATTGCCGAATATGGACGAGTTTGGTATCTACGAACCGCAAATGACGAGTTCGGCAAGTGTGCGAAATTTCGCTACACTACCTGCCAGGGTTCGTTTAATATTACGTGTTCTTCATCTGAAACCCTTGGGTTCCATTTTAGATACGGCATCCATTTTGTTTCTTGCCCTCACGTAGTCAGCGAGCAGGTAACTGTTCGCTCCTTGACCCTCTAGTTCCCAAGCCTTGCGGAAGACGCATGTTCCTTTCATGCGTCTTTATGGCCGGAGGAATGACACAGCAAAGGCAGATGGCTCAGCTTGAGGGTAATCTGGCCGTGCCGGCCTATTGTGACAGCCGTGCAGGAGATGGATCCAACTTTTTGATCCCACGATCATGCTTCCGATATTACCCCCACACTCTTTTCTCTACACGTGTCTGACTTCCTTGCAGCTGTTCTTGTCTCTTCTTCTTTGTCATTTACAACTCTAATGGGTATGCCTAATGGTGGGAAGATGTGCTTTTACAGTTGGGAACCGGCGTTGCTATTGTAATTATGTTCCGGGATTCTGAACACATGAAAGCGACCCTTTTGAAGTTTTACTGTGGGAACTGAATTGTAACCTTTTGTTCACACGTTGTGCAATGGCAACATTTTGTATAAAAGAGAGCGACCTACAATACAATTTGAAGCAGACTCTCAGAACCTACACACTGTTGTACTTCTTGTGACTTTTGCCTCCCTGCAGTAATAAACGCTGATCTTTGACGCCGAAGGAAGTATCCCGTGTCTCTGTAATTTGTGCGCCGAAACAGGTATCCCATGAAGGTTATAGGTGTTGTTCCCTGGCACCGCTGGTACTGTTAAAAGTCCAGTCCTTCAGACTGCATTGGCTATGACTGAATATGGATATGATTCTTATGCCTTTATAAGGAAATGATTTGTTATAACCACATAAGGGCATAAATCGGGAATATTTAAATAGGGTCCTTTTACGTTCACAACACCTCCCTACCGGAGTGGGGATGCCATCCACAAATGGATAACTGCACTGGAAAGGGCCTGAAAAGTTCAGAAGGCCCTCAAGGAGCAGTGGGCAGCAATCTTATGGTCCTCCTTTGCAGACAAAGGTAGATACAAGCTCCTCACTGTCAGAGAAGAGATGCTGACAATTATAATGTCTTGAAAAGTGCACTGATTGAAGGGTTTGGCCTAACCACTGAACAGTATAGATTAAAGTTCAGAGATATCCAAAAGGCACAGACTCAAGATTGGGTGGACATTGTAGATTGTGCTACCAAGGCTCTGGAAGGTTGGATACATGGCAGTAAGGTGTGTGATTTCAAAGGATTGTTCAATTTAATTATGAGGGAGCAGATCCTTATTAACTATCAAAGCTAGCTTTTGCCCCAGTACCTAGGGGACTCTGATCTGACCTCTCCCCAAGAATTGGGAAAGAAGGCTGACAAATGGGTCAGAACCAGGGTAAGGTCTAAGAATAAAGGTGGTGACCAGAAGAAAGATTCTACAAGTCTCAAGAGAAAGGTGGGGATAAATCAAAAGACAAGTCCCCTGCAGGGCCCCAAAAATCCACTTCTGGGGGTGGGGGGTGGGTCCCAAACTCCTTCCTCTCCTGAAAAGAAACCATATTGCCATGTTTGTAAAAAGCCTGGCCACTGGAAAACTGACCCAGTTGCCCCAGGATTGGCAATAAAGAAACTGTTCCTCCAACTAACACTACCACTCCCCCTGGAACTACTAGTAGTAATCCCCTAGGCGGTAGTGTTGCAACCAAAAGTTAGGTGCATTCTCATGGGGAACAGAGGCGGGCCCTAGTTTAGACCCCCCCCAATGCTTTGGGCAGGTACAGACAGGAGCCCATAATCAATGGTCAAAAAGCTGTGGCCTTCAGGGACAGAGGGGCTAGTGTCACCATGGTGACTGGGAAACTAGTCCCCCCTCAACAGCTTTTACCTGAGTTTAAGTACCAGGTGACCAACATTGATGGTGTTAGAACAGATCACCCCATGGGCATAGTCAATCTCAGCTGGCCCAAAAACAGTGGTAGTGTTCCGAAACTTGCCTGTAGATTGCCTACTAGGCAATGATCTGGAAATTTCAGCCTGGGCTGAAGTTGAACACCAAGCCCATCTGAGAATGCTGGGCATCCCTGAGAGAGTTAGTGGGGCTGTGAGAGCCACAGCCCAACCCCAGGGACATTTTGAAGTGATGGAGCCTGAAAGAATGGCCCACTCTCCCCCACAAGAGAACACAAGGGATGAAGAACATTCTTCTGCCCAGACTATAGGTAAGGGCCAGCCTCCTCAGGGAACTGATCCTACCCCTAGTGAAGGACCTGCCCCAGAGGTAGCAGGCCTGTCCTAACAACCCCTCTGATGGCAGGGGACCCTTCCAAGGTAGTATCCAGTCTGGGGCAGGTAACCTGCACCTTGTTACCCTCCCTCAGTCAGCCCAGGGCTGCAAAGGTGAGGGAGGTCAGTGGACCCCACAGGGCTCCCTATCCAGAGGAACACCCCCATCAGCAGATTAGGGACACCCATTCTAGTAGCCCTAGCCAGGTGAAAATTCCTCAACCCTCTGAGAGATCCCTTTTTACAGTATATAGGGGCCGCCCCCAGATAGACTCTGTTGGGCAAAGGCAAACCTGGGACCCAGTGGTTCCAAACCTAGCAGGTCCCTCCAGTGTTCCACCCAAAGGGACCCAACCCCCAGCTGTAGGCAGCCAGAGGTTCACCCTTAGAGCAAAGTGCAACTCAGTCATGGTAAGAAAGGCATCCATGGTGACCAGTGATCTGAGGAAGCTGAGACCAACCTTATTAGGGCCTCACTTCCCCACTCAGACACCTCACCAGCCTTTTACTTTACCAAAACACACCACAGGTAGTGAGTCCCCATGGTGGAGACCCTCTCATACCCTTAGGGTGAGGGATTGCTTAGTGGACCATAAGACAGGGGGTAACCATGCTAGTGCAGGTACTTCCTTATATGGCCACTTAGTCAATAAAGGCTCAACTGAGCAAGGTTAGCCTTATCTCCTTTCGTTTGTGTGGGGGGGGGTGTTATGTAGGAAGTTGGAATCTGACTACATTGTTGCCCCCACTTTTGTCATGCTGTTTTGATGGTTTTTTACTTATTTTGGCTGGGATCCTGGTATTCGGTCCCCAGCCTATCTGCTTTCCTCTCTAAATTGTTTCCCTGTACTATAGGTAAACTCTAGTTTGGTTACTGGGGTACCCTTTTGAGTCCCTAGTATATGGTACACTAGGTACTAAGGGCATGGGTACCCCAGAGGCCTACCAGGGGCTGCAGAGAGTATTATGCCACCCCTGGGAAGCCCTCCAAAAGGACACCACAGGACTGCTATTGCAGCTGGGTAAGGTGGTGCATGCACCCCTTACTAAGATATAGGTTACCTATATCTACCTTAAATCACTACACATAGAGACCTATCAGTCACCCCTATAGCCGGCCTTATCAATCCTGAAGGCAGGGTGCTTGGTTTTGTGTGAGAGGGTGCCCATGCATGAGCAGCGCCCCTCTGCAGCCTTTGGAATCTATTCTCTGGGGCTGTTCTGTGATGCAGCCTGACCATATACTCTTAAGTGCAATATAACCTCGCTGTAAATGCTAACTTTGGGATGTCTGCACGGAAACATGTCATGTTTGGTGTCAAACACTTTGCAATCGGAATACTACCCCCCCCCCTGCCAGTTCTAGCGGCAGGGGTAGAATTCCATCCTTCTAGAGGGAGAGACATGTACACACCGGTCAACCCGGTAACACGTTTAAAAAGCCCTGGCATCACAAAATGGATGCTGCAGCCACACACACAAGTCTGGCCTCCTGCTGCTGACTTCTCAGAGGCCTACCCGAGTCCCCAGCAAAGCTGAGACCCGCAGCCCTCATGAGTGACGTGGAACCAGAACTCCTGGACACCATGCACATTTGCTAGTGCATTAACTTCTCGACAACTCCTGAAGTTGTGCTTTAGATTACTTATAGCCCAAGCATCTAGATCCATCTGCGCCAAAGATTGCGGGCCTACACTCCACAAGTGTTTTGTGAGCCTGCTTCTTGCATTTCCGCTCAAGGCCCCTTAGCGATCCCTGGTTCGTCGACTGGTGGGTCCTCACAAAGGCAACTCTGATTTTCCTTGGGCTTCCCTGGTTGCTCCAGACGTGTCCTGACTCCCTACCGAGTGGTGAGTCCCTCATACCTTGCTGGTCTACACAGCAGCATTTCACTACTTCCTGCATGGGTTGCTGTTGCCAAGGCTTGTTGGGTCCAATCCGGACACCGACACCCCAGCACTCGACATCCTTCATGGAGCAGCTCAGTTCTATATCCTGGTTATTGTCGACGCCTCCTGGTTCTTGTGGCTGAAGAGTCAAGCTTCACCTTTTTTACCTGAAATCACCCAACATCGGTGGGCATTCGTTTATTGTGCCCCTGGTCACTGGCCAGTGACCCAGCTTCTGTCCCCTTTGCTTTCAGATTCTTCTCATCTTTGATCCAGGTTTGGATCCACCCGGACACTTTCCTCTTCACTGGCAGCAGCACTTTGAAGCAGACCCCCATTGGAAACGCCGATGATTCCCGACACCAAAAGACACCTATCCACCCGGCTTCCCTGGGTGAGGTAACTCAATTATTCCAGTGCTCCCGTGGGTGTTGGCCCTAGAACCCCTTAAGTCTAAAGGGGTTTGCTCAAAGTCCTTTCCGAAGTGTCCCTTTTCTTTAAATTTCCAACCGTGACTTTTTTCCCATTGAAGTTAACGGCGATCCGCGGCTGTGTTCAGACACTGCATGCGTCCCCTGTGGGTTCCCTGTGTCACTACCTTGGGTGGTTCCTTGTGTCCCCAGCACTTCTACAGGCTCTAGGCCTTGTGTCTAGTCAAGTTGTGGTTCTTATACCACTTTCTTAATATATGGTTTGGTACGCCCCTAGGGCTCAACGTATATTGTGCTAATTTACTATGTGCTATTAAGTTTCCTGTATGTACTTTTGCCTCTCACCTCATAAATAGACTAGTGGGATGTGTTTAGAAGAAAATCCATATATTTCATATAGATACCTTGTATGGTTCTCCTTTCATTTGGTCATTTACGAGATTATAGACTGGTAAAACAATTGCTTTACATTCCTTCAAGACTTAGACTGAAGGCTGCTCTCCATAGCTACCACTAGGATGGCTTTCAATAAAGGTTGTCTTTAACCTATTATCAATGAGGGTTGTTTGGAATACTGCAAGGTGCCCACTAGAATAGTGGACAACATATGCCAGGCCAACTTCTCACAGCCCTATATTTAGAAACCAATTAAATGCATATTTTGGGAATGATGCTCCTGTTCCTGCTGTTTTTACTGTTGCTAGTGTTCTTGTTGTTGGTTTTGGCTGCTGCGAGTCAACAGTATTGCCCCCAGGGTCCATAGAAGTTGAAGGCTGCACTCCAGAACTTGAAGTGGGCGTCTAATTTCCAGCAGTTCTTTTTCTAGGTCACTGGCGTGCTCAGCAATCCACAAGTTGTAGTTTAGAACATCCCAGAATGAAAATGAAAGAAAGTGGTCAGTAACTGTTTGTACCTTGGATCAAGAATTGTGTCACAAATGTAATGTTTGGATGTCACAATGTCTCTTTGCACTTTGTATTAACAGCCAAGCGAAGGATTAAGCTCTCCACCAACTCATGCTCATCTGTTTTTTTATCCACATTTGCACACATTTCAGACACCACCTTTAGCTGATCCTGTTGCGTATGCAACAACGGGATAGCTTGGCCCACTGTACTTTTCTCCTTGCTGACTTCCCATGTGAAAACCTCAAAAGGAAGCAGCATCTCTGTCAGGCACTTGACTAGGCCCCATTGGTCCATCTCAAAGATCATTCCCTTCACAGTTGCATCCCCTCTTTGCATGACATATACATTGATTGGTCTGTACTGCTCAAACAGACATTGTAACATGTAATAAGTTGAGTTCCGGCATTTCTGAGTGCTTGAACTGGTAACTATTATCATGCTGAATGATCCTCAACTGCTTCCGGGCTTTAAAAGAATGACTGAAATGAGAGCAGATTCTTCTGAAGGTGGACAGTAAGTTGCTGACTCAGTTTATTTTTTTGAAAGTCCTTTTCAATGATGTTCACGCAATGCGCCAAACACAGGACCCTGAAATAGGCACCATTTAACATGGTCTTAACTATATCACTGCCATTGTCCGTGGCATTAATCCACTGTTGAGCCCTCTGGGTCTCAGCCATTCAGAGATCTTATTGTTAATGTCATCCAAGATGTTGGTTGAAGCTGTTTGGGATTTCTCCATGGTGAACATGTCTACTGTTGCATGCCTCTGAGCTCCATTAAAAAATGTTGGCAATGTCAGTAGTGTCGACACCTGCAGATATCATTTCTCATCATCATAATCCCCACAAAAGATATCCAGTGTGCAGGCATCAACATGTAATCATTGGCTTGACCTCTGGTCCACATGTCTGTTGTCAGGTGGATGGTGTGAACAGCACTCTCCTTCAAGGCTTATCCAACCAATTCCAGCACATCATGATGTAACACTGGAACAAGAACTCTGGCACTCCTTCCACAAAAGAAAAAGGGAGCAGGTCCAGTGCTAACATTTTAGCCAGCTTCACATTGTACAAATGTGCCGTTGGGTGGTTGCGTTTGTACTGCCCCTCCTGGCTAAATATGCTAGAAAAAATAATATGAATGTTTTCCTTTTCTGGTGCCACTGATGCAGGTGGCTTCTTGAAAGCAGAAGCTGGCATGCTCAATATGCATCTCAACTGGTCAGTTACTGTATACTCTTGCCTTGGTGTCTAGACCTGACTCTGAGTCTTGTGCCATTGCGATGTTGCTGATGAGGGTGATACTACTGCACTGCTGGGGACAGGGCTGATTTGCGCAATAAAAATGTCACCCTCTTCTTCACCTTCACTTTCTACCATGATTGGATCAGATTCCCTGCTCTCAACACCTTCACCAACACCACTTTCCGTTTTTTTTGCTAATGTGCACTTTCCAGCAGATTGTGCAGTGTTTTCTCAAATGGATTGTTTGGCCTCTGGTGCCATAATTTATACCAAGCTTACCCCGACTAACACTTGCGTTGCAAATGGAGCACACGGCAATGTTTGCTAACCCTAACGAAGTCCCAATCTGGAGAGGTGAACTTTCTGATACTGGTGTCACTGCCAATGTCCCTAGAAGTGGTGGTAGGTGGGTGTTTCAATGTTTGCCTCTCTGCAGTGCTTGTGAATGTAGGTCACAGGGCCTTGCAAATACAGCTGGCAGTGGTGGTATCTGTGTCACTCCCCTCAGCGCAGATTGAAATTAGGCCTGGATGACACTGTGTACTTATCTGCACTGTGAATAAATAGCAAAATAATTGCAAATGGCATCCTGCACAGTGTCAGTTATGATAAAACAAGTATCGCTCGCTTTGTATGCTAAAGTGCATATAGTACTTTCACAAAAGTGAAATCTGAAAACTTAGCAAGCAGTGAGAGAGGTGATGATTTTGGGATCCTCCCTAACCTAGGGGGAGTACCAAACAGATGCCTTGAAAACAAAAAAGCACATCTCTTTGAACGATTTGGTGGTGGTCCCATCCTCTTAGGACCACCCCAAGTACAGTTATTAGCAAACAACATTCCCAACCACAGGCCCTGCAAAGCAGTATAGGATGAGATTAGCAGTGGGCAGTGAATATTATATAGTATCCAATATCAAAATAATTCTCCAACGAGCTGCAGTTCAACTGGTGGTTACTAGATGTCCCTCACAAGTCAAATGCAAATGCTTGATGAAAGGGTTTCAATGGTTTTGCATTTGACTCGTAAGGGACATCTAGTAACGACTAGTGGAACTGCAGCTTGATGTAAGAATAATTTCAATGCTTTGCATTTGACTCCTGAGGGAAATCTAGTAATGACTAGGTGAACTGCAGCTCTTTGTAGAATTATTTTGATATTGAATACTACAATATTCACTGCCCACTGCTCATCTCCTCACATAATGCTTTGCAGGGCCTTTGGTTGGGATTGTTTTTTTGCCAATAACTGTGCTTGGGGTGGTCCTAAGAGGATGGGACCACCACTGAAGTTCAACAAAATGTGCTTTTTGTTTTTGCTCTTTGTGTTCACGGCATCTTCTTGGTCCTCCCACTAGGTTAGGGGGGAAAAATCATCAGCTCTCTCATTGCCTAATGTTTTCATTGTAACAGTACACTTTTGTGAATTGGTTATATCCTTTACTTTAGCATATTAAATTGTTGTTTCAAAGCATCTGAAGACTGTATGATTGGTAATTCTAGCTTGAACTCTGGAGGCCCAAAAAAAGTCTGAAGTGACATATCAGTGATGATAAGCTTTTTCTAATCAATGCCCACATTTTTTGGTATCAACTGCAACTGTCAGTTGGCAGTGGTACTTAGCTTCACCTTGTTGTGTGGTCGGGTCTGGCAGCACTGTGGGTGATGATTCTTCCCTTGTGCACCTAAAAGCAAACAAGCAAGAAGATCATTGAAATGTGGCATTGTTTCAGTTTGATGTAGTAGTACAAACAATATCATTTAGTGTGGTTACTTAAGTTATAAATAATTAACAACAATAGGGTGTAGCCATTCAAAAGAAAAATCTCACCTACATAAACTTACATTTACAATCATGTGCATCAAGTTAGGATGTGGCACTCAGAGAGGTGCAGGTCAAAATGGATTAATACTTAGAAAATTAATGTTGTTGTGCGGCTATAGCACCTATGGCCGACAGGGGGTTGGAAAGGTGGGGAAATGTGAAAGAGAAAATTGCACACACAAAATTAAAAACAAAAAATTAAAAATTAAAAACAAAATGTAATTACAATAAAGAATTAAAAAAAGTCACAAAAAAAGAAAAATTTAATAAACCAAATTATGGAACAAATTCTCAAAATAGTAAACATTAAAAAAATATAATTGCTGATGTATTAGGGGACTACCATGAGAAACCTGTTGGGATTTGGGAGGCAAGGAGAGTAGTAGGTGAAAAATGCAAACAAAAGTATATAATAATATAAAACACTGTTCATACAGTACATTTTGTATGAGCATTGACCTACTAGGCGTCAAGCATATTGTTAAACTTATATCAGGGAAAAGTTTTTTTTTTTAAATGAGCACACACAAAAAGTCTTCAGCCCTTGCATACAAAATGGCTTGAAAACTGAAAAAAAGGATGGTTGCACAAAATGGCCACATGTTCAAACAACAAGCAAGGAGGAATGGCCACAACAAAGAACACATTCAGGCCTACGGAAAAAGCATAAACCTGGACACACAAAATTGGCTCAGCCACATGGTCAAACAACAACAACCAGCAAGGAGTCATGACCACAAGAAAGAACACGTGCAGCCTTATGGCAAAAGCACACTGGCAGCCTATACAAAATGGCTGCCAGTAGCATGGTCAAACAACAACAACCAGCAGGGAGGCATGGCCACAACAAAGAACACATGCAGGCCTATGGCAACAGCAAACTGACTGCCCACACAAAATGTCCACCAGGCTCTTGGTAAAACAACATAAACCAGCAAGGAGGCCTGGCCATAACAATGAACACATGCAGGCCTATGGGAAAAACACACTGGCTGCCTACACAAATGGCCACAAGACAAATGGTCAAACAACAAAAACAACCAGCAAGGAGGCATGGCCACAACAAAGAACACATGCAGGCCTTTGGCAAGAGCACACTGGCTGCTTGCAAAAAATGTCTGCCTTCCACGTGGTCAAACTACAACAACCAGCAAAGAGTCATGGCCACAGCAAAGAACTATGGCAAAAAAGCACAGTGGCTGCCTATACAAAATGGCCGCCAGCTACATGGTCAAACAACAAGCAGGAGGCATGGAAAACTAAGAAACACATGCACTATACAAAGTAGCCCCATGCCACATGACATGGGAAACAAAGAAAAGGGGTGGCCTTGGGAAAACACATTCACACACTGGCCAGACAAAGGAAGCAGTGCAACACAGGAGAAAACAGCAAGAAAGCAATGCCAAAAGTGAAAATTAACTGGGCTAAAACATTTTACAACAACTCACATCCCCCAAATGCATCAAATATATTATCCCACCTAAAAACTGTTTGCAGAAACAAAATGTGAAATACCCCCAAAAAAACATTTTGTAATGAAATCCAATGCCATCCATGGCCTAAATGATTTTTCAATTAAACAGATACCACATAAACAGTTGTTTCAAGCACCCATCATTAGTAGTGGGACCATTGGCAGACTAGGCCACATAGTGAACTAAATTAATAGTACAAATGTATTAAAAAACATGGAGAAATGTACTGAACTGTGCCACATTTTTCCTTTATAAAAGAAGAAAAATTATGTGCAGAAAAATAACTAGGTACCTTCTGAAACTGAAGGCCACCCACCTCAATACATTTAAAAAATCAAACAAAAGTACAAATAAATCCTGGTGGATACTCTCTATCAAACAAACAACACACATACAGTTTTTTAACTTACTTGTGATCTCACAAAAACGTAGTACTCAAATCCAATGTTCTATATGCCGCAAACAGAGAGATGCTTCCAACTCCAAATCCAAAGGAAAAGTGACCAGGAGGTGGACAACGCACTGGGAAGAGCCTGATGGACAGGAACAGGAAGCTGGAGTCTCTGGGGCACTTCCTCCTTGTTGAAATTTTTTGTTGTTGAAAAAAGGGCCCCTCACACAAAAAAACAAATTGAATGGTCTATTTGAGAAGGTTTTATACTCCAAATTGTCTTTTTGAGGAGATTTAGCTGCTTCTGGAGAATAGAATCTTCTCCAGGTTGCAACTGTGGTTGATCGCACTAGCCTACGTCACAAAAGAAGCGCCGGAAGTTGCTAGTGTGACCTAAAGCTGCCACAGCACCCGCAATATGTTTCGGGAGCTCGCGGGCGGCTAGCAAATCTCGTGGGCAATCTCGAGTGCGCGGCAAGCCTAGCCTTGCTCCCTGCATGTGCAAAATGCCATGACAAGTGTCCCAGCCGAAAAATATTCCGCTCTGTTGCAGAGTGCAGAATTTGTTGGTAACTCTGAGTTCTCCGCGGAACACGGAGTTGCAAAATTCAGCAAACTCCGCAAGTGGAGTGTAGTTTTACGCCCAGGCATAGCCCCCTGTCACACTTATCTGCTAAGTGATGCCACCCCAAACCTGGATCAATGGAAGTCTGCACCGGGTGTATAATCCAGCATTACCCAGTCCTCAATAGTACACCGTATACATTGACCCATGCATCGGCCATGTTATTTGTGCATTGCACCAGTTGTGCCAGTAGTAAGTCGTACATCAACATCAATGCATGGAAGTGACTGAATAAGTGCCAATATGCTGTGTATTCCACACCCAATGGACATTTGAGTAGCAATGCGTCATAAAAATTACGGGGCAGATTTACATTAACTGGCGCATCCCCAGGGATGCGCCAGTTAATGTGCGCCACAGTGCGCCACAGCTCCGCCACCCATGGTGCGCCGCATTTACAATGCGGCGCATCATGGTGCAAGGCAGGGAGGATGCGTGACGCATCTTTCGGCGTACGGGCGGCGCATTGCTGGAGTCATGTTGCAAGTGCGACATGACTCCAGCAATGCACAGGGGCCACCCCTACATTGCATGGTGTATCACCCTTACGCCTGCTCCAAAGCAGGCGTAAGGAATTGACGTAGAAAGTGACTCAGTGAAATCTTGTAGATTTCACTGAGTCACTTTCCAGGGGCGTTCCTGCGACGGAACGCCCCCCCCTGCACCGGAACGCCTACATGAAACCTGACGCAGGTTTCATGTGGAGCGGGGCCTTACACCGTGACGCATCTCCATAGATGCGTCACGTTCTAAATGCCTTGTAGGGATGCGCCACGTTTACGCCGCCATGCGTGACGCAACAGCGGCATAAACGTGGCGCAAGGGCCTCATAAATCTGCCCCTACGTATTTGTTGAAAACATGCAGGAAATGACCAGGACATAACGCAATGGGTGTGGCAGGCTGCATACTAGGAACTGTGAAGTTTCTTTGACTTTCACTGTTTTAGTCTGTGCTGGGTGGTGGAGGTGTATCTGTGAGTGTCTGTTTTCGTGCTGAATATCTAGTCCTGTCATTGTCCGATCTGTCCCTGACTGGTGTATTTGTCTTATATTTTTGTCATTAAATATTGTGCTGTTGTTAAATTTGTCTGCGCATTGTTGGGAGTCTTTCTGTTTTGGATTGAAATTTGTAGGGGTAGTGTTTGTATTAATGGGTGTTTTGGGGGTTTGTACTTTGTTTGGGAGGGATAGGGAGATGTCTGCATGTGGGAAGAACTTTTCTGAAGGAGAGTTGCGGGCCCTATTTTGTCTACTTTTGCACTACCTGCCCAAGATGCTGGCCCCTGGGGGTAGACTAAGTCAGGGGTACCCATCAAAGGACAAAAAAGACAAGTGGGAGCGTGTGCGCTGTCATCTAAACCAAACCTTTTCGCTGGATCAGACCGTCTTGCAAATCAAGCATTTATGCACCTGACTTGGTGGCATGGGAGGCCGATCTTTTTGATCACCTGGGACTGGAGATCAGAGGACCAGTAGG
This sequence comes from Lissotriton helveticus, assembly GCF_964261635.1. NCBI lineage: Eukaryota > Metazoa > Chordata > Amphibia > Caudata > Salamandridae > Lissotriton > Lissotriton helveticus. The sequence goes on along the minus strand of NC_136057.1, from coordinate 198,864,989 downwards.
TATGCATTTATGGATCACCTGCATTTAGTAATGTATCCATAGCTGTAATGCAAAACTTAAACATGGAATGTGCATCATTTGTTTTGTTGTACCTTCACTTTGTAACATGAAACATGTACATTCAAATGACTTACTGAGAGAAAATCTATATACCTAAAGGACTTATGTGTGCCTCAGAGTGCTTACATTAAGCAAGCCTGCAGCAAGCTCAGTGCCAGTCGCTGCATTGACATACTCTGGCACAAGGGGTTGTTCAACGGCTTGCAGGCAGTTGTTGTCAATGTAAATGCATGGAAATTTGACCATTCCCTCATTTGAAATTTACAGATGACATGGGGAAGATCCAAGATTACCAAAGCAGCACTGTTGATGGTCGAGCAGAAGATATATATTCAAATTTCATTTCTGAAAAATGATTCATGTGTTCTGCATTGTGCTGCACATCTACATGGATTAATAGGCTATATTTAAATTGTACATGTGCAGAACAGTGGATTTTACAGGGCAACAATGACATATCATAGCTGCAGACAAGATGAATCCTTGCACAAAATTGGAAGGTACTAGGATATTCCACTAGTCAGCACTCTTTGCACCAGTGTCATTACGATGTCACATATGAAATGAAATGAAATGAAATGAAATGAAATTAATTTATATCGCGCAACTAAAACCCTGAGGTACCAAGGCGCCTAACAAAACAAATCAAAAATGGCATATCAGGCTACAGGTATGCGCGTGCAAAAAGACGGGTCTTCAAGGCCTTTCTAAATAGCTGCAGGGTAGGGAGAGACCTCAGTTCCCCCGGGAGGGCATTCCACCACTTAGGTGCCAAGGCGGAAAAAGCTTTACCGCCCCATCTCGCTTTTTGAATGCGCGGGACTGATAAAAAGGCCTTACTTGAGGAGCGTAAAGTCCTACAAGGACTATAGCGCGACAGGATAGATCCAATTCCTAGAAGGCTATTTTTAGCTAGGGCCTTGTAGATAAGGCACAACACCTTAAACACGATACGATCTTCCATAGGGAGCCAATGAAGTCGTTTTCTGGCCAGGGTGGCCGAGATACGTCGAGGTAAATCCAGAGCAAACCTTGCCGCTGCGTTCTGGACCACCTGCAAGCGCTGCAGCAGACTTTTGTTCAGTCCCGCATACAGCGCATTGCAGTAGTCCAGACGAGAGCCCACTAGAGCGACTGCCAGTTGTTTCCTAGCCTGCTGCGAGAGATAGTGCCTGATCTTCCTCAGTATGCGGAGGATACCCCAACAGGTAGAGATGGTCCTATTAACCTGCTGGCGCATACAGAGGGTAGGATCAATCACTACCCCAAGATTTTTAGCAGATGCAGCAGGGACAGGGTATGCTCCCAGTGAGTCTGGCCACCAATCGACTGACCATACCTCCTCCTTATCCCCAAACACCATCACCTCCGTCTTCTCCCCATTCAGCTTTAGCGAATTGTGAATCATTCACTGTCCGACAGCCTCCATGCAAGATCTAAAATTGGAGGCTGTCGGAGAAGCTGGCTGGGAGAGAGAGATGAGGATCTGGGTGTCATCCGCATAAGAAACTACCTCCATCCCAAAAGATCTAATTAGTCTGGCAAGGGGGGTCACGTAGATGTTAAAAAGGGTCGGACTTAACGCCGACCCTTGAGGGACCCCACATTGCACAGATAGGGATGGAGATAGAAAGGAGCCCAGCTTTACTCTTTGCTCTCGTTGATCGAGGAAAGAGGTAAGAAGAGCTAGTGCCTCCCCCTGAATCCCAATCTCCCTCAGACGAGATGTTAAAACTGAGGGAGAATGGGTATCGAAGGCGGCTGTAAGATCTAAGAGGATTCAGAAAAGGGGGTGGTGATGAACAGAGTGTCTGAATTAAGCAGACCACTCTTACCCAGTCCAAAGATCAGGGCTTGATCCATTACCGTTATTTAGCTCACTGCCCCATCCCAGCTCAGAACCTGGCTATATGCAAATTAGTCTGTCCCTGGCCCAGTGCATCATGGGAACAGGGCAGACCAAACTACCAAGCCAATTCTTTACCAGAAAGGAGACAAGCTACCGGGGACCGGTTTCTGGCATTTCAGCCTCATCGGCCCGGCTTGCTTGAATCCTGATGGAGCAGTGAGCAAGGGACTCATGTCTGAGTATACCCTGCCACACCTATAGTGGCCAAAAACGATTCAGAAAAGGGGGTGGTGATGAACAGAGTGTCTGAATTAAGCAGACCACTCTTACCCAGTCCAAAGATCAGGGCTTGATCCATCACCGTTATTTAGCTCACTGCCCCATCCCAGCTCAGAACCTGGCTATATGCAAATTAGTCTGTCCCTGGCCCAGTGCATCATGGGAACAGGGCAAACCAAACTACCAAGCCAATTCTTCACCAGAAAGTTCTGAAACTGGGATGGTGCAATGAGCTAAAAAACGGTGTTGGATCTAGCCCTGATCTCTTGACTGGGTGAGAGTACTCTGCTTAATTCAGAGACTCTGTCCATCACCACCCCTTGTTGTAAATAATATAGTAAGATCTAAGAGGATCAGGAGGGAGGTCTGTCCCCTATCCACAGACATACGGATATTATCTAGTACTATTGTGAGGGCAGACTCGGTGCTATGTTCCCTCCTGAAACCATGCTGGGAAGGATCTAAACAGCCAGAATTTTCCATGAAGGCAACAAGATGTTTGTTCAAATGGATTTCTAGCATCTTCGCAGGGGCTGGGAGCAGTGAGATGGGGCGGAAATTCTTTAGTACCCCAGGGTCGAGAGAGGGTTTCTTAAGCAAAGGTCTTACTACTGCATTCTTCCACTGTTGAGAAAAAATACCCTCTCCCATGGCCCTATTCATGATGTCTACCAGAGGGGGTAAAAGAGAATTCCTACACTGCTTCAAGATCTTAAGCGGACAGACATCCAGAGGAGAGGCAGATTTGATTTTATCCAGAAGTGTCTCTGAATCATGTAGGGAGAGAGAAGGGAAGGATTCCAGGTAAAAAACCTGAGATCCTTCCGAGAAGGCAGGGTCCAGAGCCACAGGAACAACAGGCTTAACGGTAACAGGTCTCAGTAACTCTAAAGCAGTATAGATGTCCAGGATCTTAGTCTGGAAGAAAGACGCTATGTTCTTACAGAGCTCCTGGGACGCAATCACCGGATCGGGGATCTGAAGGGTAGTAAGGGAATCCGCTATCCTAAAGAGCTCTTTAGGAGAAGAAAGTGAGGAAGTCAGGGCAGTAAAGTATTCTTGTTTTACCCTGATAACCTCCAATTTATACTTTCTTATCAAGATCTTATGGGTATCCTTATCCCTTAAATCCCAGCTGGTGTGCCATAAACGCTCCTGTCTCCTAACCTCTTGTCGGAGTAATCTTAAATGCTCCGTAAACCACGGGGCTGAAGGTCTTTTTCTGGCAGAATAGCATGGCCGTGTCGGGGCCAATACTTCCAAAGCCTCAGTGATGGTCTTGTCATATTGTAGGACAGCTGACTGAACATTGTCCCCCAAAGAAGAAGGCATGCTCGATATCCAAGGTATAAAGGAACCTTCCTTAATATTATTCAGATTCCTACGTAGTTCCGTTTTACTCGGAATATTTCTAAAACCATCCAAGATTGGACAGGACAGAGTAAATGGTACGGCCAGATGGTCAGACCATGACAGAAAAAATGGATCTTTTACTGTCAGCCTCGGATCGTTAGAAAAAATTCCATCGAGCGTATGTCCTGCTTGATGAGTGGTAGCTTTCACCAATTGGGAAAATCCACAAGCTGACATACCATCTAGCAGGGAGAGAGTGTCATGGGTCTCTAACAGCTCAAGATGGAAGTTAAAATCTCCCAGAACCGTTAGGTTGTCACAGCCAAAATAAGGCTCTAGGGTATGGAGCAATTGCTGTCCAAAGTCGGCTCTAGGGCCTGGAGGGCGGTATATCAAAAGTCCATTAAATGTAAATTTATGGAGGCCTGTCAAGGAGGAATAGAGTGCTTCAAAGTTATCCCTAGAGACCTTAACCGAAGTGATAAGGCAATGGAAGCACTCCTTGTAAAGAATAGCTAACCCCCCACCAACCCGGCCCACTCTATCATGCCGCGCCAGACCATACCCTTCCGGGACTGTGTTAATAAGGTCAGGGCCAGAGGAGTCTTTAGCCCAAGTCTCCGTGACAAAGACCAGCGACGGCTTTCTGTCAAGTACAAGCTCCTTGAACATAATGCTGTTCTTAATGAGTGAGCGAGCGTTAACAAGAAGACTTCTTGTCTCGTGTTAATTCCTGTATCCACCTGGGGGTATAGTAAATGAGTGGAGGGAGGTAGACCAGGAACACTAGGGCATGAAATAAAACAGCCGCAGTGCGGAGAGGAGAGAAGGTCTTCAGGAGAGCTTCGATGGAAACACGATAATTTTAAGGGCTTAAGCCTTAACATCTCCTGTGCCGAGTACTTACCGGTCTGTGGGCCCACCTCATTATAACCAGCCGGCCAGCCGTCCAGCCCGTCCTTAGCGCGGACGGGCGCAGACGGGCTGGACTCTGGCGTGACTCCGGCGTAGCGACGGCTTACACGCTGCGCGCCATGGATTCGATTTATATAGGGCTCTGACTGCTCTACCTGCCTACTAGAGCGCCCGATAATGCAGCGCTTCCTAGACCCACCCAAGATGGCGCCCACCAATTATAAGATACGAGGGTCAGGGCCGCCTAAATAGCGGTGAGGACACGAATTATAATGCAGAATTGCGGACAGTGATTTAAAAGCAGGGAGTAACTATCATAAAAATAAAAAGCTAAATGAAATACAAAAAACAGGAGTTTTATAAGCGCAGAACGCGTCTTCAAGCCAGCGCAAAGCGCGTATCATGCAGCCAACAAGAGAGAGCTCCTACCTCCAACCGGTTTTATAAGAAAAGCCACGAAGCCGGGAACTGCCTCTGACTGCTCCACCTGCCTACTAGAGCGCCCGATAATGCAGCGCTTCCTAGACCCACCCAAGATGGCGCCCACCAATTATAAGATACGAGGGTCAGGGCCGCCTAAATAGCGGTGAGGACACGAATTATAATGCAGAATTGCGGACAGTGATTTAAAAGCAGGGAGTAACTATCATAAAAATAAAAAGCTAAATGAAATACAAAAAACGGGAGTTTTAAAAGCGCAGAACGCGTCTTCAAGCCAGCGCAAAGCGCGTATCATGCAGCCAACAAGAGGTGTCTACCTGTCCTTTCCCATCAAAGTACTGCTCAGTTCTGCCGAGGGTCGATGGTGTCACCCATGTGTCATGGTAAAATGGAATCTGAATACCTGCATCACAAATTAATGTACTATTTAAGGAATGTGTGTCAAAGCTGTTTTGTATGACTGAAATACTAGCATGACATTGTTTGTAAGTTGAAAATTAGCACATGTAACTGCACTAATTACAATGCAATGTCCAATTTCTTGTCTTGTAGGAGGACATGTCCCATTCACCCATGGTGAGGAGGACAGCTTACAGGACCCCAACGCTACTAGTACGTGCCATAAGTACATGTATGTAGCATTTTAACGTCTGTGTGTGATGTATGTGAATTGTAACAATGTGAAGTATTCTGCAAGGTGATTATCACCCACTACCATTTTGCAGTCTGTGTACCTACCTATACAACTGAACCTGCCCACAGATTTGATTGGGATTAACAAGGAGGAGTTTCATTGTGAATGTAGTCTGTTTGTAAGCAGGCCCACAGGATCGAGGCATCTTTACATGTGTGTTTATCTTAGCACCCCACACAACCATGGACCATCACCTCACTTCCGGAATAATGAAGGGCCCTCAAGAGCTGCCTGTTCGAATGATCCTCTGGTCCTGCATGCACCTGTATACCCTGTTGGGTGATTAGCCATGTTTTACTAATCCTGATTGATTAATTGACTATACAATAGAATAATAGGCCATACCATACTATACAATGATTGGCCATACCATACCATTCCATACAATGACAGCCGTAACTAAGATAGGCCATACCACACCATACAATGATATGTCGTGCCATAACATACTATACTATATAATGACAGGCCACACCATACCATACCATGGCAGGCCATACCACACCATACTAAACTCTACAGTGAAATAACATACCATACCATACCATACTATAATATACAATGACAGGTGATACCATAGGGTACTATTCTATACAATGACAGGCCATACCATCCTATACTGTACAATGACAAGCGATATCATGCTATACAATGACAGTGTGTACCATACCATAGAAAGAATGCCATACTCAACCATCCAATGACAGGCCATACCAGACTATACTATGCCACACTATACAATGACAGACCATAACATACCATAACAAACTCTGCAATGATAGACCATATCATGTTATGTTATGTTATGTTAATATATATTTATTAAGCGCTCGTACGCCCAGGGGCTTCATGGCGCTATAGAAGGGAACACAACACAACAGTTAAGAATGAGAGCAGTTATGGTCTCAGCAATAGGCCTGCGAAAATAACCAAGTTTTAAGGGAGTGTCTAAAATTAAGAAGGTTATCGCTCAATTTCAACTGCAAGGGAAGGGAGTTCCAAAAGGTGGCCGCCAGATGGTCAAAACAGCAACCACCTAAGCGCTTCCTTTTATAGGAGGGAACAGTCAGTAGAGATTTTTGAGTAGGTTGCGCGAGGGAGCATATCTGAAAAACAGATCTTTTATAAATTTAGGGCCAGCGTCTTGTAGGGATTTAAAAAGGATGCAACCTGTTTTAAATGCCACACGCTGCGCAACAGGAAGCCAGTGTAAGTGCTTCAACCCAGGTCTAATGGAATGTCTGTTTGAGAGTCCCAGAATCAGTCTAGCAGCTTGATTCTGGACCCTCTGAAGACGTTTTAGCTCTCCAATTTGAAGCCCCAAATAGAGACTATTGGAGAAATCCAACTGGGACAGGACCAAAGCAATTATAACTTGAATAAGGGCAGCCTGTGAGAGAAAGCAGGCAATTTTTCTTATCTTTTTTAACTGAAAAAAACTAGAAGACACCACCGCGCCTACTTGTCTTTTCAAAGAAAGATCTTCGCTAATTAGTACACCCAAACTTTTAACTGAGGACGATCTAACCGGTGGGGCCCCCATGCTAGATGGCCAAAAGCATGGGCTCCAACTTAACACACTGTGTCCAGGCAAGACCAGTTCGGTCTTGCCTGGATTAAGTTTCAGATGGTTACAGCTCATCCAAACCTGAATGTGTGCCATGGTGTTTTGGAATTCCTCCAACGAGTCCCTGGTGTTCAAAGGAAAGATAAGTTGTATACTATACAGCAATAGCCTATACCATACTATACAGTGACAGGCCAGACCATGACATACCATACAAGACAGACCATACCATATTGTAGAGTGACAGGCCATACCCTTCTGACTCAATCAGCATTTGTATAGCACAGCACTACTACCCCTAGGGGGTTCTGGCCACTGTAGGTGCGATGTCTCCATCGAAAATCTAGGTATTGGGGTCCATATTATCAAGAAAGGGCGATACATTATCGCCGCTTTTATCGGCAGGAAACTGGCACACTCACACCGGATGCCCCGAAGCCCAAGCCTGGGCCCCCTGGGGAGAGCAGCGGAGAGGCAATTAAGACTGTACCTCCAAAACAAGGCACCTGCGCTGGGAAGGCTGGTGCCCAGAACGACCCAGGGCCTAAGGCAGGTACACCTGAAAATCCCACTGCTGCCACACCAGGTAGCAAGGGGAGGGGTGAGGAGGGGACCAGGCAAGGGACCGCCCGAACCCTTCAATGGGTAAACCTCACCCACAGACATGCCCAGGTTATGCCCAGGTTATGCGGTGGGAATTAAAGAACAAAAAGGGCCTCAAGCTAGACCGAGACCTATTCTTGAGCAAGGTCGTCAAGACAGCTGGGATCTTAGGCCAAGGTGTGCTGAGCTGCCAGGCCTCAGCGTCAGGATGGATCTACCTTCTCAGTTTTATCACAAAGGCACTCTTCAGAAAGTACTGGGAGTTCTTCCATGGGAAGAAGGAGGAGAAGCCCTACGCTGAATTTGCCATCTTGTCAGGATGGGAACCGGCATAGACAGAGAAGAAGATCACAGTTGAGATGACCAACCCCCACATCCCAGACAAGGACATTGCATGACTCCTCCAACGGTACAGGACCATCAACACAGGACCCACCAAGATCAGAGATAGCAAAGGAATTTGGAACACGACCTGGCAAGAGATTGTTAGCCTCCAAAAGGACCCAGCATCAGGAACGGTCTGAGACACCCACCAGCGAGCTTCTACCCAGGAGCCGACGAGGGAAGGATCAAATACTAAGGACAACACTTCAAATGCCAGAAGTGCCAGGCCGTGGGACACAGAGGAAAGGAATGCCCAGAGAAGTTCTGCAGGATCTACAAACAGACCGGCCTCGAAGCAGGCACATGCGGTGGGTTCAAGAAGTGCAACTTCTGCGGAGGAGAGGGTCACACCTACTACCGATGCCTCAAATCTGACCTGCCAAAGACCTACGCATCTGCAGCAGCAGCAACCTCAGCCTGGAGACACAACAGACCGATGGTATCACCAGCAGACAAAGCCAAGCTGAACGCCCTCCTGCAGGATGCCAAGATACAAGCGGCCAAAACACCAGAGGCACCCAGGAAGGCGGAACATCGAGGACGACGACTTGCTTCAAGAGACATGGAAACAGGTCTGGTCCCAGACGCTACACCAGAAGACCGCAAAAGAGAGGGAGGAGGCAGAGGAACACAGATGGTCCAACGTCAAGGTCCAGTAGGCAAAACCTGCATGAAATACCACAGCCCGGACCCAAGCCGGAAAAGTTTGAGGAGGAAACAACACCGGACACAACCCTCTAGCGGGGAAGCAGGAAGAGGACACTGAGAGGAAAGAGGACTTCCTGGCCAGCAAGAAGTTGAACAAGGAAGGCACAGAGGAAGAGGACAACGTCATTGTGGAAAGCGAGGAAGATTACCACAACGTAGAGATGGAGGACGAGGAAGAAGACGGGGGAGCTCCAGTCGGTACTCCAAGAACTCCATCAGCAGCTCAACAGTATGGGAACCACAGAAGAGACAGCATAGTGGATCCCAGACATGGGATTAGAATTGTTCATCTGGAACACTGAAGACAGTACAGGAGAGGGAGAGCAGGACCAGCACATGGCTCAGCACTCAAAGTAGAGCACACCAGGGCCTTCAACCCCAGTAGATTTTGAACCGGACACTGACGGCTAGCGTGGAGACAATGGATGTATCATTGTTCACCCTAAACGTCAGAAGTGTGAAGGATCAGGTTAGGCGGGTTGGTACATTGCACTTCCTGGCAACTCAGAACCAAGATATCTACTTTCTGCAGGAATGTGGGATTCCCTATGTCCAGTCATGCAGCCAACTTGAATGGCAGTAGACACACAGGCCATCGTTTTGGTCTGGAGGAAACAAGTGCAAATCATCTGAAGTGGAAATTCTGATCAATGGGAGGCATTTCACTCTCCACAAGGTCACCGAGCAGGTCAACACACAACAGAGTGCTGGTCGTGGACGGCTCATAGGCCGGTGAGCCTGTTAGGCTCATCAATGTCTATGCCCCCCTAGGGGATAATGAGTGACTCGAGATGTTCAGGGTGCTCAGGATGCAACTTGTGACCTCCAGAACCATCCTAATGGGTGGTGATTTCAACTTCATAGTAGAGTTGGATGGACACACTAGGTCAGACTCTGTTGGGATGGATGTGACGTCCAGGTTGTTGGTGGAGATGGTAGGTGAGGTGTCCTTCCAGGATGTCATCGGGAGCATGAGGCCGAACTACGGGAATTTTTCCTGGAGTAGGCCGGATGGATTCATTCGTTCACGGATCAACTTCCTATTCAGTTCACCTCCCCAATGGTAACGACTGGGCGAAGCTCCATGGTCGCTGTCTACTTCTCTGACCACAGAGCAGTCAGTTTCGAGGGGGACTTTCAGAGTTGCGTATGTAGAGTGGAGAGACAAGAAGGACCTCTTTCACTCTGCTGGTGAGTAGTGGGATGGGTGAAGGACAGGTTCCAGAGCTTTTTCCAGGACGCAAGCAGAGCTGCTGCCAAGGGAAAAGAAGAGGTAGTCAGTTCAGGAAGCTGCTGCGCAAACTGGAGCAACTGTACGAACTGGAGCTCGGGGAATGGGGTGTGGATGACGAACTGGAAGAAACTTGAAGAAACTTGAAAAGGGATCACCGAGCACTTCATGGAGGAACCCAGGAAAATCATCTTCCGGACCAAAACCGAGAACTTCTAGAATGATGAGAAATTCAACTTGTTGTTCTTCAAGAAACTTCACTCAGCCCGCACACCGCTGGTAGAGCTTCGGGACTCGAAGGGAAACCTTCAAGGTGAGAAATAGCAAGTCATGAGAGTCGTAACTGACTTTTACGGCAAGCTTTACTCACCAAAGTCGTCAGAGATGGCCCAGAAGGATAGTTTCCTAGACGGCATCTCGAAGACACAGGGTGGGAAGAGCAAAAGGGCCTGAATGCGCCCTTCACCCTGGAAGAGCTGCACTTGGCTGCTACGACCTCCAAGAGAGGCAAGAGGCCTGGAAATGATGGCCTCCCAGTGGAACTTTATGTCGAACTGTAGGACCTGATCAGGCCAGGCTTGCTGGACCTCTACGAGGAAATGATGGGTTCTTGGATCACGGGAAGAGTGGTATCCTTTGCCAAATTCAAGATATGTGGGAGGGGGGCTGGGTCACGAGGTGAACCTAATTTAACCTTAGTGAAAATGGATTAGAGAGCACTCGTGTCCAAAAGGGGAATATGCTCTAGCTTTACTTGTACATCTGGGGGTTGCATATACGTTGGGTATGAGTGGACATGGACTACTGAACCCGGGAATGTGAGGTATATATTGTGAATCTTCTTGTAGAAAAATTCAACCAGGTCATTGCAGCGCATGGGGGCCCCGTCTGTGCTAGCTGGTGGTGCAGCAAGTTTTGTAAGCGTTTTAGCAATGCGGAAAATTTCCCATGGTGTATTCGCAGCTAGAGTGATTCTTTCCCCATAATATGAGGCTTGTGCTTTTTTAATTTCATTTTGGTAGATTTTGATACTGGCCTTATATTTTTGTTTACTAGATAACACATAGGACCCGATTCACAGAACTAACTTAAGACAAAATCCTAAACTTACTACTTTGGTATTCACAGAAGGTAGGATTTTGTCTTAAGTTTGTCTTAAGACAGACTTAAGACAGACTTAAGTTAGGATTTTGTCTTAAGTCTGTCTTAAGACAAACTTAGGACAAAATCCTAACTTCTGTGAATACCAAAAGTAGTAGTTAAGATTTTTCTCAACTTTACTACTACTAAACTGAGAAAAATCCTAATTTTAAGACTTTCGGTATTTACAGAAGGCATTAAGGAGTCCTAAAGTTAGGAGTCCTAACTTTACTACTACTAAATTGAGGAAAATCATAATTTTAAGACTTTCGGTATTCACAGAAGGCATTTAGGAGTCCTAAAGTTAGAAGTCCTAACTTTACTACTACTAAACTGAGAAAAATCCTAACGTTAAGACTTTCGGTATTCACAGAAGGCATTTAGGAGTCCTAAAGTTAGGACTCCTAACTTCTGTGAATACCAAAATGAGTAACAGCCTGATTCATCAAGCCGAATTGCGCTCGCAAAGGGCCAGATTCTGAGAATCTGGCCCTTTGCGAGCGCAATTTATGCATTTGGGATTCATCATCCCAAATGCAAAAATCGGTAATTGCTAATTCGCTAAATTGCGAGGAATTACATTTAAGGAATCTCTATTTGAGATTCCTTAAATGCAATTCATGAAGCATTTTAAAATTGAGAAAATGCAATTTTGGGCCGCTATTTACCGAGAGGTCAGACCTCTCGGTAAATAGCAAAAACTTAGAAAAATGCTTTTAAAAGCATTTTTCTAAGTTGCATGTTGCACACACACATGTCCCTTGGACATGTGTGTGCGCAACACCTGTTTCAATTTGCATTTCAGGGGTGCTACAGGGTGTCCTTTGGACACCCCTGGCACCCTTTCAATCGCTATCTTATTTGCGAGTAGCAAATTGCTAATCGCAAATAAGGAATACTCCCCATTCATTCCTATGGGCCTTTTGGCCCATAGGAATGAATGGGGAGGTATTCCTTATTTGCGATTGGCAATTTGCTACTCGCAAATAAGGAATGTGTAGGAATCGCTATTTATTTAGCAATTCCTACATGAATACCGTTTTGCGAGTCCTTAATAGCGATTCGCTATGATTCGCTATTAGGGGCTCGCAAAACGGCCCGTTGATGAATAAGGCTGATACGTGCCTTCTGTGAATACGAAAATGGTAGTAAGTTTAGGATTTTGTCTTAAGTTAGTTCTGTGAATCAGGCCCCAAGTCCTTAACAAATTGTCAATAAGTGTTACAAGCAGTGAAAATCAAAATAATGGTGTATCAACTTTCCAAATAGTTAAGCGAAAAAGAAGAACAATCCTGCATGAAGAAAAACTGTGATATCAAAAGAGGAACGGAAGCCAAGAAGCTAGAAATATAATATAAGGCAAGGAGAAAGAGGAAGCCCCGGATTGATGAAGGGAGAGCGGGTAGAGAAAGGAGGGCAGGGAGAAACATGGAACAGAAGACAGAGAGAGGAGGACATAGGGACATAGGGACATCAGAGAGAAAAAAAGACAAACAAGTGACATTACTATAATTCCTGTACATTCAATGTACTGAGCCACCTAGTTAGGGGAACCCAAATCTCTAACACCTTTTTTTTTGGAAAGCCTACCTTTTTTGGCATCTATAGACTTCTCAAGTTTGTAGGTGGCAAGCAATCGAGCCTGCCATTGAGCAAACGAGTGAGGATTCGGGTCCTTCCAATATGTGGCAATACATATCCTGAGGATAGTCATTGCCACAAACAGAAGGGCTCCCCCTGTTTTCAGATCAATTGTGTTATTTAACCTTAGCAGTATAGTAGTTTTGAATGTTTGATTTGCTCAAACGCTCCGTCCATCATCCCCTTTGGTATCGCTTTGTTCGCCCTAAGTTGGCAGGGTATGCAGAGACGTGGGTCCCTTGCTCACTTTGCCACTGGATTCAAGATAGCCGGGCTGATGAGGGTAATGAACCCGAAACCGGTCCCAGGATGCTTGTTTCCAGTCCAGGGAAGACATGGCTTGGCAGTTCGGGCTGGACTGTTCACATGAGGCACATGGTCAGACTGATTTGCATATGGCCATGTTTGAACTGGGGTGGTGGAGTGAGCTGAAGAATGATGATGGATTAAACCCAGATGAGTTGACAGGGGGTGAGTGTTTGATTTGCTCAAATGCTCCGTCCATCATCCCCTTTGGTATAGTAGTTGGTGTCAGTTAGATGTCTAGTGATAAAACTCCACAAATAAACCGCTGCACCTTTACAAATAATGGATCTAGTTTTGGGCACGTGGCAAATATATGTCCCGAGTCTGCACTGTACTCAATCAATCAATCAATCAGGACACTTGTAAAGCGCACTACATACCCGTGAGGGTCTCAAGGCGCGGGGGGGGTGCTGCTACTGATCGAAGAGCCAGGTCTTGAGTAGTCTTAGGAAGGCCAATAGGTCTTGGGTCTGCCGTAGGCTGGTGGGGAGGGTGTTCCAGGTCTTGGCGGCGAGGTGGGAGAAGGAGCTGCCTCCAACTGTCGTTTTTCTGGTGATGGGGACAGCGGCGAGGGCGAGGTCAGCAGAGAGGAGCTTGAGGGTGGGGGGGTAGAAGCTGAGTCGTCTGTTGAGATACGCTGGGCCGGTGTCGTGGAGGGCTTTGTGTGCGTGGATGAGGAGCTTGAAGGTTATCCTCTTGTTGACGGGGAGCCAGTGTAGGTCTCTCTGGTGGGAAGTGATGTGACTGCGGCGGGGGATGTCGAGGATCAGACGTGCCGAGGCGTTCTGAATGCGTTGCAGCCATCTCAGGAGCTTGGCTGATGCTCCTGCATAGAGGGCGTTACCGTAGTCCAGTCTGCTGGTGACGAGGGCCTGGGTGGCTGTTCTTCTTGTTTCAGTGGGGATTCACTTGAAGATCTTACGAAGCATTCGGAGGGTGTTGGAGCTGGAGGAGGAAACTGTTTTGACCTGCTTAGTCATGGTGAGGGTGGAGTCGAGGATGACCCCTAGGTTGCTTGCGTGGTCTGTGGGTGTCGGAGCAGTTCCTGGAGTGGTCGGCCACCAGGAATCGTCCCAGGCCAAAGGGGTGGACCCAAGGATGAGGACTGCCGTCTTGTCTGAGTTCCGCTTCAGTTGGCTGTTCCTCATCCTGTCGGCGATGGCCTTCATTCCTTCGTAGAGGTTGGTTTTGGCTGTGTGAAGGTCTTTGGTGGGGGAGATGATCAGCTGGGTATCATCGGCATAGGAGATGATGTTGAGGTCGTGTTGACGGACGACGTGGGCGAGGGGTGTCATGTAGATATTGAACAGCGTTGGGCTGAAGGACGAGCCCTGGGGTACGCCGCAGATGATCTCTGTGGCATTGGAGTGGAAGGGGGGGAGGCGGGCGCTCTGAGTTCTGCCAGCGAGGAAGGATGTGGTCCAGTCCAGGGCCTTCCCTTGGATTCCGGCGTCGTGTAGGCGTATGCGTAGGGTGCGGTGGCAGACCGTGTTGAAGGCGGCTGACAGGTCCAGAAGGATGAGGGCTGCTGTTTCTCTGTTGTCTAGCAGGGTCCTGATTTCATCTGTGGCGGCGATGAGGGCAGTTTCAGTGCTGTGGTTGCTGCGGAAACCGGACTGGGATGGATCCAGGATGTTGTTGTCTTTGAGGTAGTGGGACAGCTGTTTGTTGACGATTTTCTCGGTGACCTTAGCCAGAAATGGGAGCAGGGAGATGGGCCGGAGGTTCTTGAGGTCCTTGGGGTCTGCCTTTGGTTTTTTAAGTTAGGCGTTGATCTCGGCGTATTTCCAGCTTTCCGGGAAGGTTGCTGTCTCAAAGGAGATGTTAATGGCCTTGCTGAGATGGGGTGCGATGGATGCGCTGGCTTTGTTGAAGATGTGGTGGGGGCATGGGTGTAGCGATGAGCCGGAGTGGATGGTCTTCATGATCTCGCTGGTGTCCTTGTCGTTGACGCTTGTCCAGGAGAGTAGATGGTTGGTGCGTGTTGTGGTGGGGGCAGTGGTCGTTGTGGCGGTCGTGGCGTTGAAGCTGTTGTGGATGTCGGTGATCTTCCGTTGGAAAATCTTAGCCAGTGAGTCGCATAGGTCTTGCGAAGGCAGCATGTCGTTGGCGTTGGAGCTGCGGTTAGAGAGTTCCTTCACGATGTTGAAGAGCTCCTTGCTATTGTGTGCGTTGTTGTCTAGGTGGTCCTTTAATGAGGCCCTCTTGGCGGCTCTGTAGCTGTCCGGTGATCCTTTGCGAAACCAGTTCTTCTCCAGTTTTCGGCATGTTCTTTTGGAGGCCTGGAGGTCTTCGGTGAACCAGGTGGCTTTCTTGCTGGTGTGGCTGTTGGAGGGTGTCTTGAGTGGGGCGAGGGTATTGGCGCAGTCGTTGATCCATTGTCTGAGGTTGCGGGCGGCGGTGTCGGGGTCAGTGGAGTCGGCGGGTGGGTTCTGGGCGAGCGTGGTGGCGAGCTGGTCATCAGTGACTTTGTTCCAGCATCGTCGAGGCAGCAGTTGGGAGAGGTGGTGCGTGGTAGGCTTCCTGAATTTGAAGTGGATGCTGTGGTGGTCGGTCAAGTGGGGTTTCTTTGGTGCAGTTGAAGGAGACGTGGGGGCTTGCTGTGAAGATGGGGTCGAGCGTGTGGCCGGCGGTGTGGGTGGGTGTTGTCATGAGCTGTCTGAGTCTGAGGTTGGCGAGCAGGGTGGTGGAGTTGGTGTCGGTCTTGAGATGAAAGTTCAGGTCTCCTAGGAGGATGTAGTCCGTAGAGGTGAGGGCGTGTGTGTTGACGAAGTCGGTGATGGAGTCGCTGAACTGTGGTCGGGGTCTGGGGGGTCTGTAGATGAGGTTTCCTCTGAGGGTGGTGTTGGGATCGGTGTGGATCTGGAAGTGCATGTGTTCGGCGGTGCTGAGGGTGACGTCGGTGTTGGTCGATACTCTGAGGGTATTCCTGTGGACGATGGTGATTCCTCCTCTTGTTCTGTTGGTGCGGTCGCTGCGCGTGATCTTGTATCCTTCCCGGATGGCAATGGCGATGTTGGGTGTGGAGGCAGGGTTCAGCCAGGTCTCTGTCAGGAAGGCAACATAAGGGGAGATAGAGTCGAGGAGGTCCCAGAGCTCAAAGGCATGTTTGCGGGCGGAGCGAGTGTTGAGGAGGATGCATCTGAGGTAGTTGGGTTCCTTGGTGGGCGGTTTGGCTGGACGGATGCTGGTGAAGTTGCAGTTCCGGCAGGTGAAGGGTCCTTGGGTGCGCTTTGGGGTTGCCCGGTAGCAGGTGTGTTCTCGGCCGGGGTTGAGCGCGTAGAGGGTGCTGGCATCATAGTGCGGTCGGGCATCGTGGCGTCTCCGGGGTCCAGGGGTTCTGGCACCGGGCGCGGTACAGGCGTGGACGGGCACAGACGCTCTTGCCTTAGGCGCGCCTTCAGCACGCCAGCGGCGCGACCGCTGTGCGGCCACGCAGCGGCCGCAATAAGAAGAGGAGGTGGGAAGGAGGAAGGGAGTAGTAGCTGGGTGGGGTGAACGGGCGAATGGGAGCAGGGGGCGGGGACGCAGCAGCAGGAAGTGGGACCGGCGAGGGGGTAAACAGGCACAGGCAAAGGCAGTGAATCAGCGAGGCAACAAAGCAAGGCAACAAAGCAACAAGGCAACAAAGCAAGGCAACAAAGCAACAAGGCACAATCAGGGAAACAGAACAAAGTGAAAGGCACAGAAAACAGTAGCGCGGGCAGAGACAAGACCACAGGGGATGCAGCGGCGGTAAGCGGGACCAGCGAGGGGGCAAACAGGCATAAGCAAAGGCAATGAAGCAGCAAGGCAACAAAGCAATAAGGCACAATGAGGGAAACAGTACAAAGTGAAGGCACAGAAAACAGTAGCGCATCTAGTGCAAGTTGTTCCGTTACCAGTACCCCATTTTGCAACTCTGCTAGGAGTTATATATAGGAAGAATCCTGTTTTGAATGGGTTTGTGCCAGACTTAGGACATGACAGAAAGTGTTAGGTGGAACATTCATTTTCAGCTGCCACTTTTCATCTATTTTGCTTACATCATCAGGCCTTCGTTCATTTAACATTGAATAAATGTTTCCGATCCGTGGTATACTAGGCCCTAGGGGCCCGAATCACAGAAGAACTTAAGACTCAATCCTAAACTTACTACTATTTTGGCATTCACAGAATTAACTTACTACTTTTGGTATTCACAGAAGTTAGGATTTTGTCTTAAGACAGACTTAAGACAAAATCCTAACTTAAGTCTGTCTTAAGTCTGTCTTAAGACAAACTTAAGACAAAATCCTAACTTCTGTGAATACCAAAAGTAGTAAGTGCATTCTGTGAATACCAAAATAGTAGTAAGTTTAGGATTGAGTCTTAAGTTCATTCTGTGAATCGGGCCCTAGAATTTTATCTATAAGGTTGATCTTTGCGAACCCCGCTAGTCCGCCAGTCTTGTTTGTTAAATAGCCTGTAAAAGCATTATACTGAAATAGCTGATTATTGCCCAGATTGTAGCGGGTTTTAAGAGCACTGAAAGACTAGGGGCATATTATCAAGAATGGGCGTTACATTATCGCCGCTTTTATCGGCAGGAAACTGCCGATAAAGCGGCGATAATGTGCTTGATAATATGCTCTATGAATTCCAATCGAAGCCCATGTTAGATGTGAAGACATCTAACAAGGGCTTCGATTGGAATTCATAGAGCATATTATCAAGCACATTATCGCCGCTTTATCAGCAGTTTCCTGCCGATAAAAGCGGCGATAATGTAACGCCCATTCTTGATAATAGAATGGGCGTTACATTATCGCCGCTTTTATCGGCAGGAAACTGCCGATAAAGCGGCGATAATGTGCTTGATAATATGCTCTATGAATTCCAATTGAAGCCCATGTTAGATGTGAAGACATCTAACATGGGCTTCGCTTGGAATTCATAGAGCATATTATCAAGCACATTATCGCCGCTTTATCGGCAGTTTCCTGCCGATTAAAGCAGCGATAGTGTAACGCCCATTCTTGATAATATGCCCCTAGATGCCTTCGGAAGTTATCACATCTCCCATTTTAGAGAAACCGGCTTGATACCACTGATGAAGGTATGCATTTTGGAAAATAAGTAGTAGGTTATTATTGTTCCTAATGGGAGTATAATGGTTTAGTTTAGCAAGTCTGAGTAGCTTACGTATATTAAAAAATACTCTATAAGCATTCATCAAAGTCTTGAATCTAACCCGTTTGTAATAGCCATATTCCAGCTGACGCCAGAGGCAACCCCTTACGTTTTCCCCTAGTAGTGTTGTGTAGGGGATGACATTCCTAAGGGATTCTCAATGGGAAGATCATGCAATACCTCAGAGCTATATTGCAAAACAGCAGCCCAAAAATACAGTTTTATATTAGGGAGAGCCCACCCTCCTCTATCTCTGGGTAGTGAAAGAAATTTAAAAGCTCTTCTTGGTCGTGCTTAGGCCCAGATGAATTGGAAGAAGATTTGTTCGAATATATGCAACATATTATTGTTAAAATCTAGCGGAATTGTCCTAAAAAAATAGAGTAAATTGGGGAAAAAGGTCATCTTTAAAACGTTGCATCTCCCTACTATTGTTAAGTGTAAGTTGTTAATTTTTTTAGTGACTTTTTCATTTCGGCTGCAAACAGGGTCAGATTTTCTTCTACAATTAAGTCCAAGTTAGAAACTATATTAACCCCTACTTATTTGACCTTCTGAGTTACTCTATCGTCAACCCAATTTATTTTCTCATTTAAGACAATCTGCATTTTTGTTTTATTGAGGGCATGTCCGGATATCTTCCTGAATTCTTGGGTCTCTTGTTCCATAGTCTTAATGGCCCTTTTAGGCTCTGGGGTTATTATAGCAAGGTCATCAGCATACGCCATGATTTTCGTGTCAGTGCCGAACCTACTCACCGCTATTATTTCAGAAATGAGTTCATTTTTTTTAAATCAGAGGAGAGCTTTTATTACCTCTGAGCAAATAGCTGTTGTCTTGGCAGGTCACAGAATAAACAGGAGTATTTATTCAGCCAGGACTTTGCCCTTAGCTAAACGCGGGTGAATCTTTGCATTTCAGAATAGTGTTTAAAAAAAAAGAGGTTCCAAAACTAAGGTTCATTATTTTGTATACAGGTAGACATTTCAATTAAGGGTTTTCCTCTCTTTAAACATTTTTGTACGCATATTCTTGGCTCTATTGCTAAATGAGAATTGTCCTTTTTAGTAAGAAAAAATGTGGCGCCAAATTTTGTCATGTTTCAAGTTAGGCTTCTCTGCTTAGATTGATAAATCAATGTGTCTAAAGTGATAGGCAAGGGATGCAGCTTGCTTCCTATATGTGAAATTATCAAAAATGATTGGGTTTATTAAAAATAATGATTAATTATAAAAAAAAATTATTAAAAATAAGTGCTACAAAGGTCGTTTTTTACTATTAATAAAGCTGAATGCTCATACTATGACCTCCTAGCATTACAATTTAATTTAAGTTGTGTTGCACTGCATAATGAGGACATTAGCATATGAAATTTCACTTAGCGCAGGCGTAAAAAACTCATTTTTCTAAGGATTTACATGAGATATGTCTAATGTCTAATCTCTGTAATGTGTAAAGAACATTCTGAGGATGATTAATATGTAACATAATTGTAGGATATTTATTTTTAAGTGCCCCAAATATCAAAGTCGAATTTGTGTGTTTTTGTCATTTAAAATAGCTTTAAAGTGCCTTAGGTTTCAGTAAATGCATACATTTAGGTATAATACAAATTTGCAGGTTGTTCCCATTCGGGGTTGCTTTTATTGGCTCAGTCAGCCACTGTGCCTGGTGCAGAGGTTTGAGTTTAATATCAGGGTTGAAGGTTTTAACTCCAGCTGGACTTACTGAAACGTTTATCTATTTAAGGTTGCTGAAATGAGTACCATTGCATAGGGTAGTAGCACACATTTGTTCTAAAGCTGGTATGTTATGTTATGCGAATTATTCACAGTAAATGTCTTAATAATCTAAGTATAGCAATAAATTGTAGCCCCTAACAGGAGTCATATGTATAACATGTGTTTTTAAATAGAGTGAATTATTGCAGGTTAGGAGGAATTAGGAAGGCCTCTTGTCTTTGACAAACTTCTTAGTGAGCAGAAGCTGGGGGCTAAAAGAGCTGCAGAGGCTGGCTCGAGTCGCGCTGAGGTGTTATCTTTAGTTTCCCTGTAAACAATGGTAGCAGGCTGTCATGTCGACATCTGTGACCTCGTAAATTAGGGCCTTGTCTCTGCGAAGTGCAGAATGACCTTGCTAAACGGGCCTCGAAAAGGAAGGGTTTCTGGTTTCTCCACAAAATTAAAGAACTTACAGCCTGATTCATCAATCTCCCGTTTTGCGAGCCCCTAATAGCGATTCATAAGGAATCGCTATTAAGGACTTGCAAAACGGGATTCATGTAGCAATTGCTAAATAAATAGCGATTCCTACACAATCCTTATTTGCGAGTAGCAAATTGCTAATCGCAAATAAGGAATGACTCCCCATTCATTCCTATGGGCCTTAAGGCCCATAGGTATGAATGGGGAGTCATTCCTTATTTGCGATTAGCAATTTGCTACTCGCAAATAAGGATGCGATTTAAAGGGTGCTAAGGGTGTCCAAAGGACACCCTGTAGCACCCCTGAAATGTAATTTACATTGGTGTTGCGCACACACATGTCCGAAGGACATGTGTTTGTGCAACATGCAACTTAGAAAAATGCATTTAAAAGCATTTTTCTAAGTTTTCGCTATTTACCACGAGGTTTGACCTCGCGGTAAATAGCGACCCGAAATTGCGAATTCGCAATTTAAAAATGGTTCATGAATTGCATTTACGGAATCTCAAATAGAGATTTCTTAAATGTAATTCCTCGCAATTTAGCGAATTCGCTATTACCGATTTTTGCATTTGGGATGATGAATCCCAAATGCAAAAATTACACTCGCAAAGGGCCAGATTCTCAGAATCTGGCCCTTTCCGAGCGCAATTAAGCTTGATGAATCAGGCTGTTAATTTCACAGGTAAAATATGAAAAAGGGTTTGTTTTTTAAAGTCCCAACATCATGCTAAATGCTCTGCAGAAAAGATACATTTGTATTTCTGCTCTGAAAAGATAATGTCTGCTGGTTGCTTTTATTTGACAGAAAATGAGGTATTGCATTAAGTATTGCACAGAAAATAAGAGGAAGCTCTTTATTAAAATTTTGAAGGCTACATGCCTAAGTGAGAACGACTTGCCAATAAATAATTATTTTTCACAGTGGAAATGGTGGCACAAAGTTAACATGGAGTGTCAGTGAAAGAATCTTACTTTTAGCTTAATGTTGCAAGCTGACTGACAAGATGGTAACAGTTAAGTAATGGAAATTTATTTTTGTGTCTGTTAATGTGTATCATGTTTGGTCTTCTGATTACAAGTTATAAAGGATATTTGTTTGTTATGAGCAATGTCTCTCTTTTGTGAGTTGTGTATTTTTTATTTTTTTTTGCTTTTGCCCGCAGATCATTCATGGATTGTTCTGAGTGATTTTAAGGCTGACAAGACACGTGAGTTTGGTTGGTTGAAAAGGGATGTGTTTTTGCGTAACTCCTTTGGAAAGGAATGTTCAGGTGGTTTTTATGTTTGTGTATTTGGTTCTATCATGAATTGTTCTTGATGGTCTCGTATGTCAGAAGTGACACAGTAGATTGTATTTCCAGCCGTTCACGACTGACTAGTGATCAGCTGTCAAAAGGAGTGTAAGGAAAGTAAAAAAAAGTGTGAAGAAGGTAAGAGAAAGTGTAAAAAAAAGTGTAATTTTGATTTTAAACATGACAAATTAAGCAGGTTTTGGGCTGCAGGTTCACAGTGCATAAAGTACATAACTTGAAGTGTGTGCGTCACCGCTCATTCACATATGCTATTGTTTTGTCCATGTTTTTTGTGCTTGATATACAGCAAGTATATCTGATGGTTTGACATGTCCGTTTTGTGCGTTTTTATTTTATGTATGTTTTTGTTTTATGTTGTTGCTTTAGATACTATTACAAGTTCACCTGTGTTGTGAAGGGTTCTACATGACGATGTATATCGCTGCACAACAGTTGGGTGAATTTGCGTTGATACTAAATTTCACAGATATGATATTTTTTCATCCTGTGAGCAAGACAGACAACACTTCATCGGTGTATGTCAAATTTGGCTATAATGGTATTTGAACAAAAATAAAAGAGATATACAGGAAGCAAGGTTTCACCTACAGTTAGTCACGTTACTGTCCCCTTTCCTTTAAGGAACAGGCAGCCCTAAATGTATGTATCCTGATTGGACGTGAGGATAAATTATAGATCTGTGACTTTTGTGCATGGTGACCTAATTTTTTTATTACATTAGTCAGTTTTGTTCTGCTTCCTAAGCAGTGTATGGCTTTGCACCATAAAGGAAACAAGGTTTCATTTTTCCCTGAAGAAGGAACTGGAACATTAGCTGAGATTACCGTATATGGTGTAGCGTCCAGCGGTAGAGCTAACATTTGTGAACTATTTTGATTTTTGTGTATCACCCCCCACTTTTGGTGTTGTGTCACATGCTTGACTATCACCCAAGTAATTTCTTGTTCTTCCTATAGATTTTTCTTTTGTTACTTCTCCCCTGACCCATGTCGCATCGTGCCTAGCTATTGGGGATTTTAGCTGTTACCTAGTCCCATTTCTCTTTTCCATATTCCTTTCACCAGTTAGCCTTCTTTTATTATTATTATTGTATTAGGTTCACACTTCCAGATTGCAGTAATGTACTAGGAATCCCTATATTATGTATAATTCCCTTTTGTATAACCAGACTGTTTTTTAAGAATTTTCTTTAGGCCTACCTTGATGTTTTCCAGTCTGACCGTCATGGTAGTGATGGACTGGTTAACTGACTCAATGCTATTATAAGACAAGTTTTCACATTTTGATCATTAGCCTGTGTATTGCATAGTGCACTTGATGCACAGTTATTAAAAAGGGAGGTATCAACATGTCCCTGATAATTTGTATTATGCGATTTCTCTTTTTAGATGTTTTAGATAAAGAATTTAGGAACACCTATATGTAATCATAGAGAGAAAAAATGTGTTTACCCCATTAGACGATGTCACCATGCGTGAGGACATCCATTTAGATAGAATTTTCATGTAGTTATCTACCCTTAGATAGTAGAGGATATGCTCTCATATGGAAACCCAATTGAAGAGATTAAAGGCACTGTTTTGCTTATTGCCTTTGTCTTTGTATTCTATGAGAATGACAGTGTATTTTAGATCATAATAGTCCCATGGCGTAATGACCACTCCTTTGAAGATTGCAGGCCACCTGCTTGCAGTCCCCTTGTTATACAATGAACTGTTTTTGAACTAAATTGAAGGGAACTAACAATTGTGTCCCATTTCCTACGTCACTAGGTTCTGCGGGATTAAGTCATAATAACCTGCGGAACTTTGATGTAAAGCTAATTCCCATCAGTGACAGTCTCAGCACCCAGAAAGTAGCAAGGTTGGATAGTGATCGCCAGCACGCCATCAATGGGATCGTCAAAGTATTGTACTTGCTTCATCAGAAGGCGTTGAACATCAGAGAAGAAGGAGGATCTGGTTTTGCCACAGAACCAGAATTTCAGTGTAAAAGAGCGAAAGAGAAGGATTCCTGTTGTCTTGAGGCTTCAGTTTTTCACCTGTCATGTGCTGGTAACCTCTGACAGTGTGCAGTCCCTTGAGCCCATTGGCCTGAGTTTTGGCCACACAACCCCTTTTCCTTTGCTCCAACGGAAGTGCAGTGCACCGGAGGATCCAAGATTGGCAAAAAGGCATTACATTATGGTGCCCATGAAAGGGCAGCCTGAGCGTTCTCTGACACTGAGTTATGAGTGTTGGAGCCTGAGAATGTAGACTCGGATCTGCATAAGATGATCTGTGCCCTTGATCAATGAAGAGCACACTATCTGTAGTGCCTTCCGCAGAGGAGAGATATTGGTGCACTGCCTTGAGATATTGAGATTTTCGAATGGAAAGGCCTGAATGAAGAGGCCCATGCGGAAGAAAGCAACAGAAGCGGATTTGATGGACGATAGAAGCCTGCCAGAGAGGCTTTGAACGGACTCTGGGCATAGCTGGTTGCACAAGTTGTTTTCGTGCGATTGCATAACATGGGTGTTAGGAGACTGATTTTTGTTATTTTGCTGGCATTGTTTTAAAGTAGTATTCTGTTTAGTAAAAGCAGAATAAAGTCCATTCTCTGTGGAAGAGTATCCCTTTTCATCTGAGAGCATTGATAAGGATCGCCACTGTTTCACCTGAGTATATAATAAGTTTCTGAAATGCATAGGAGCCCTAAAAATGTTATTAGATAATTTTAGGATTTGCTTTTGCTTAGTGTTGTGAAAATGATAATACTGTTTGTAATAGTGGGCATTACTTTCTTCTGCTATCTAAATGTTGAATGCTTTGTTCCCTTTGTATTCCTGCTGATAGCTTACATATATCTGCCTTTATGAAATGAGTAAAATGCTTGCCTAGCAATAAATTAGGATTTGCCTGTGTAATGGCAAAAGGAGGGTCTAAGATTCCTTAATTTTGACTCCATCTTACATTTATCGTCATTTTATGTTTCCTTTACCCAGGCTGCATGATTCACAAAGTGTTTCTGCCCTTTGGACTGCAACGTGTTGAAAACCCCCTCTGTCCTTGCTTTGAAACCCACCTCAGACACCAGCTGGCCTAACTAATTCTTGTCTGAACTACCTAATCCCTGTATCAACTATCTGTTAGCCTTCAGTATTCTTCTCTTGTCGTATCTTATCTTTTGGCCTTCGCTATTCTCTCCCTGTGTTTTCCTATTCCACAACCTTTTCCTTTGAAGCACGGAAACATGTCCTGCCATTACTGACTGACCTGTAGGTGGTGTAATTGATTAACTTATCGGGTTGGGCAAAAGCACGACTCAAGGGGAATGTTCTGGTTACATGATGCCTTTTTATTGTGAATGTTTGTCTATTCGCTAATATTTGGCAGATCCTGTATGACCATATTAGGTATTTTGCATGTTTGCAAAAGCTAGGACTGCCCCTTTCTTTTATGCTGAGTTTGTAACCCTAAGCATATAAAAAGACCTCTGTGTTCTGTACTCTTTAGACTACCTCATTCAGTTGCTACGGCTTCTGTGTGACGTGGCCTCACTTAATTAAGTTTAATAAAGATGTCTTTTCATATTTCAGCTTCTGTGCCAGTTCTTTATTATCAAGTACCCCTGAGAATGAAGACTTTAGTTTCTTCACACCGGCAATTTATAATCATTAGAAACAAGTATATATGGGTTGAGGTGACCAGAGCACTCTGTACATGACTCCACTGGCTCCTAGTGTCATTCTTGGTATATATACTGCATCATGCCTGGTAGCCTTGATTAGAGACTCTACGTGATGACCTGTGGTACAGCAACAATTCAAATTTCTTTTTGTTTTGCAGCTTTGAATAGCTCAAACTTGTGAAACATGTTTGAATACGTCCTATTTAATCACAGATTGTTTCTTAATTCATCCTGTGAATATGATATGCTAGAATAAATTTAAGTTCTATTTCATTTGTTGTATTTCTTATTTTATTCTCCATCTGAAATTTTCATCAAGTTCATAGCATATTTTCGCTAGTTGGTGACTTTCCAGGTGATTTCTGAGCAGCCGACACATGTTTCGCCCACTATTGGCCCATTGGCCTGGGGCTTTCTCAACGCTTTTGTATTCATTTGTACATCAACGTTTTTAATCGTAGTATATAGTATCATTCAGCAAATATTAGACACATGTTTCACCCCATATTCCCCATTGGCCTGGGGCTTTCTTAAGGCTGCAAAGATGGGATGAATTCCTATCTTTCAATTAGAATCAAGTATAGCCACCATGAGGTGCAGGGTGAGTGAAGACATTAATCATATTGAAGGTGATATTTCCAACATCATACTGCCTACATGGCAATGGTAGAAATACATTACCAGTGATGTCAAACGGCAAGGTGTATTAGTGCCAAAGGGGTTAAATCGAACTAATCCGGTTGCATGTTACTTTGACATGGTTAGTTGTTGATTCATCAAAGGACAAAGAGTGACAGGGATGCTGGTAAGTGCATTGTTGTCAGAGTGCGGATGGATATTCCAGACAGGTTGGTGTCAGGCAGAACGTATGCTTATACAAAGTGAAGGCACAGAAAACAGTAGCGTGGGCAGAAACAAACCTACGGGCCTACCACTGGCCACCCGGGATGAGGCGCAGGTGGCAGCCTGTGGTTGGAGGAGGGCCTCGAACTCAGCAGCAGCTGGGTCAAGGGCACGGCGCAGTCAGGTGAAGCTAAGCAGCGTGGAGAGCGACCTCCCTTCGACAGGGTCACGGGTCGCTCTCACTGCCGCGCAGCGGCTGCCATAAGAAGGGGAGGTGAGAGGAAGGGAGGGAGGGAGGAGCAGCTGGATGGGGGAACGGGCGAATGGGAGTGGGGTGGGCGGGCCGCAGGGGGTGCAGCGACGGTAAGCGGGACCAGCGAGGGGGCAAACAGGCACAGGCAAAGGCAGTGAAGCAGCGAGGCAACAAAGCAAGGCAACAAAGCAACAAGGCAACAAAGCAAGGCAACAAAGCAACAAGGCACAATCAGGGAAACAGTACAAAGTGAAAGGCACAGAAAACAGTAGCGCGGGCAGAGACAAGACCACAGGGGATGCAGCGGCGGTAAGCGGGACCGGCGAGGGGGCAAACAGGCATAAGCAAAGGCAATGAAGCAGCAAGGCAACAAAGCAATAAGGCACAATCAGGGAAACAGTACAAAGTGAAGGCACAGAAAACAGTAGCGCATCTCGTGCAAGTTGTTCCATTACCAGTACCCCATTTAGCAACTCTGCTAGGAGTTATATATAGGAAGAATCCTGTTTTGAAAAATTGTGCTTGCAATTTGGATGACAGTAAATGGGTTTGTGCCAGACTTAGGGCATGACAGAAAGTGTTAGGTGGAACATTCAATTTCAGCTGCCACTTTTCATCTATTTTGCTTACATCACCAGGCCTTCGTGCATTTAACATTGAATAAATGTTTCTGATCCGTGGTACACTAGGCCCTAGAATTTTATCTATAAGGTTGATCTTTGCGAACCCCGCTAGTCTGCCAGTATTGTTTGTTAAATAGCCTGTAATAGCATTATACTGAAATAGCTGATTATTGCTCAGATTGTAGCCGGTTTTAAGAGCACTGAAAGACCAGGGGGCATATTATCAAGGGGGTTTATCTCTGCTTTTTTTACTTTAAAAGCCAAGAAAGCGTAGATAAAATTATCTCCCTATTACCTAGCTGTCGCTAACACCAGTTAGCGACAGCTAGTAGGAGATAGCGACCATCTTGGGCCCCACTTTGCATGTCAGTGATATTTATCACTAATGACATGCAAAGTGGGCGTGCAAAGATGTTAGCGACTGGAAACAGTCGCTAACATCGCTATCTCCTATTAACAACTTATGAAGATATTCGCGCTAAGCGCAAATATCTCCAAAAGCTAACACCTGCCCTGAGCAGTTCTTAGCCATGTTATTCAATGGGAGGTGGATAACATGGCTAAGAGCATTAGCTCGGTAATGCATGAATATCGCTGACTTTTCAGCGATATTCATGCATTGCGGCCGATTTTTATCGCATTTGCGATAAACCTTGGTAATACCAAGGTTTATTTGCGATAAAAATCGCCGCAGCGCAGCGGTAAATTTTTGTCTCTAACCAAGCAATAGCGATAATTATCGCTATTGCTTGGTAATATGCCCCCAGATGCCTTCGGAGGTTATCACATCTCCCATTTTAGAGAAACCAGCTTGATACCACTGATGAAGGTATGCATTTTGGAAAATAAGTAGTAGGTTATTGTTGTTCCTAATGGGAGTATAATGGTTTAGTTTAGCAAGTCTGAGTAGCTTACGTATATTAAAAAATACTCTATAAGCATTCATCAAAGTCTTGAATCTAACCCGTTTGTAATACCCATATTCCAGCTGACGCCAGAGGCAACCCCTTACGTTTTCCCCTAGTAGTGTTGTGTAGGGGGATGACAGTCCTAAGGGGTTCTCAACGGGAAGATCATGCAATAACTCAGAGCTATATTGCAAAACAGCAGCCCAATAATACAGTTATAGTCAAGTCAAGTCAAGTCAAAGGATCTTCATTCGGAATAAAAACATCCATAAAAGTACATACAAATGTAATTTTAAAACAATACAGTACAATGATAATATGACAGCTGGAAAGAAAAAAGCATAAACCAATCAATCTTATTTTACATGAACACACAAATTGTCCCTCCTATTCTTAAAAACAACATTTTACACAATTAAAACTGTTTTCTAACAAACAGAGATAAAAAGATGGATGAAAGAAATAGCAGCAACATTTAATTAGTCCTCATCAATCATGTGCAAAGGAGCGAATAAAACCCAATGTGCAAAGAGAGCCTTTATAAAGTGCATAAAAAAAAAAAAAATACAGTGTGCGGGTGTTATACATCAATATATAAAGTGGCTCGTGAACGAACGGCAGCTTTGAGAAAGCAGCTCACTCTGAATATTACTTCATCAGATTCCAATAATAAAAAGGTTCTCAGTGCTTTTCTAAAGCAAGTCTACTTATGTTTTCTACAATAAGACATCAAATAATGAGCAGAAAGAATTTTATAAAAACCGCAGAAAAACAAAAAGTGCAAAAGGCTCTGTTTCATATTTGGGTTACAAGGACAATACAAGGTTTCTAGATGTTTATTGTAACCCAGAGGAAAATTTAACAGATTTCCTATGCTCCCATCACGAAAGCGAAACAGCAAGCTTCTGTTCCATCTGCCAAGGTGTAAACATAGATATCTGTGAGGAGGGCCTGGATGTTGAATTTACGAGTCAGAATAGCCCATGTATTTTATAACAGTACACTTTGACAGATTTTTCCTTTCCCGCTCTTCTCTATACAAATGATACAGTGCCCTATGAATAGTAGTCTTGTGGGAACGATTTATTAAAGTAGGTGAAGTAAACAAATGACCATGTCCTAGGCTGTCAAGGCAATCTTTTACAGCTTTTAACCAAGGTATATAGTGTGCCCTGTCACATTTTAGGCAGTCCAAAATTATATCACGTGTCAAGGTGGCAGCCGGGTTAATCCATAATTTTAGCCAAAAGAGTGCTGGTCTTGATCTTACAAAGTCTTCTATATATGAGATGTTTAATTCATTATGACATATACATTGAGGGGAACAAATAACCCCACCCAACACCTTCCGACAAAACCTGTTTTCTTCGGTTTAGAGATGGATACAATTTGTGTAACCCCAAACCTCGGCGCCATAAGTACCGGTTGGGATGCATTGGGTTTGATAAATTTTTACTGGTGGTGTAATCACATCAGCGTGGGAGGGTTGTCACAAAGAAGTGACACAATTTATAGCTTTACCCAACTTGTTCCTGGCATAAGAAACATGTGGTTGCCACGAACCAGAGCTTGAAAATAGCAACCCCAGATAGGGAAAAGTGCAAGTGCTTTTCAAAACATTTGACCCTGATTTAATCTCAGCCATTTTATGTTTTTTAGGACCACAGCTCATAATAAACAATTTTTTAAAATTAGTGGTCAAACCTAGGTCTGCCATGAAATGGACAAAGCCTGAGATTAAAATACGGAGTGCCTTTGGTGTGCGGCCCATTAGGACCGCATCATCAGCGTAAAGGAGGGTAGGTATAGGGACTCCATTCACATAGGGTACATCTTTTGTTAAGGTACTCAAAGAGGAGCTCAAATTATTGATGTAAAGAATAAAAAGGAGGGGGGCCAGCACACATCCCTGTCTGACCCCCCTGCCAATGCTGATGTCGTCAGAGACTTCGCCAGATTGATTAATACGCACACGAGCTCTTAGATCACTATGTAAGAAAGCTAAAAAGTTCACCAAATAATCATCCAAACCATAATTAAGGAGGGTGGACCATAGACGAGAACGATTAACAAAATCAAAAGCAGAACTTAAGTCCATAAAACTTCTTTTAGGTTCTTTTAGCAATATTATATTTTGCCATAATCAAACTCAAGTTCAAACATTGTTCCACCGTGCCAACATTACTACGAAAACCAAGCTGGCTGGGATGTAGAATCTTGCTCTCCTCCGCCAGATTTTAATCCTTTTAAAAATAACCCTTCCCAAAACTTTCAAGGTATTATCGATTAACGATATAGGGCGGTAACACCCGGGATCCAGCCTGTCACCTTTTTTAAAAATGGGCACGATGGGGCTACAAGACCATGTTTCTGGTATTTGTTCATTCATTAAGTTATTAAAAACATTGCATAGCAATGGGGCCCAAAAGTTAAGTTCACACTTTAACTGATCGATTGAGAGCCCATCGGGCCAGGCGCTTTATTTCCTGCACTTTCAGCTATGGCATCCTCGACCTCAGACACGGAGATGTTAAGGGGGCTTAAAAGGGGGTAGGTTAAAGCAGGGTTGTCCGGTGTGGCGTAAATTTTAGCAAAATGTTCAACCCATGTGGGTCCAGTGATGTTACAATTAATTGCCGTTAAGTTCGACCCTATGGATCTTAGGTTCTTTAGGTTCTTTACCTCCCTCCAGAACCCGGTAGTGTCTTTCAGTTCGGCCGAGCGTGCCAGGGAATCCCAGTGAGTCTTAACCAATTCATTAGTTCTATTTCGTAGGATGGATTTATACTCTGTTCTGAGTAACCTTATTTGAAGAATATCTCTGGGTTCAGATTTTAAAGCAGCCCTTAACTTCCTATTTGCTTTAGAGCAAGAGGCATCGAACCATCTAGGTGTTTCCTCAGATGTCCTCGAAGCAGGTCTGGAGATCTCACTTTTTATTACAGAGCAGAGTTCACTAAATGAATTGATTATGTTACCCCCATGGTCATCGCTGGTGAGGCAGATGTCAATCAGGGCTGGATGTTTTTTGATGGCTTTTACCAGAATTTCCCTGTTATTCACGCCCCTCCAGGCTACCCTCAATTTGTCAGTTGAAACTTCCAAGTTTCTTGCTCCTATTTCAGTTTGTGGGCATTTACCCCTCGGAAGTAGTATGTGAATTACAATAGGGAGAGGGTCACTATATACTTTACACACAACCTCAGCCTTCGTTAAAACATTGGCGACAGTAGGTGAGACAAATACATAATCAATCGTGGTGCCACTACCATGACCAATAAAATTGGGAAACGGGGCAGTGCTGATTTCCATACCGGCATGCTCCATGCAATTTACAAGTTCTCTACCTGCAAGGAAATTTAATAGTTCTATACCTCTTCTGCAGGGGGGGTTTCTAAAGTGTAAATGTGCATTAAAATCCCCTCCTATACAAATGCCATCGAATTTCCCATATTTCTGTCCATCCATAATTTCATCAATAAACTCAAATAAAAGAATAAAATTACAATTTGGTTGGGACAAGAAGTCATTGTTGTAAAAATTGATCAAACATAGCCTTATCCTATTGATGTATGCCAATGCCATGAAACTTGGGCTATTAGTTTGAAGTAAGTCGGTTTTTACTTCTGCAGATATTTTAACCCAAATGGAAAGGCCCCCACTAGGGCGGCCTAAGGGGGGGGCCGAGACAGTCCTGTTATGGCAACAGTACCCCTCGAGTAGCAGATCATCGGTGCACCAGGTTTCTTGGAACATTAGTACGTCGTGAGAAGAGACCCAATCCATCCAAGATGTAATTTCCATCTTGGCCTTCAGGCCAGTAATGTTCCAGCACAGTATTGACAGGTTATTATCGGGCCTCAAGCAAGGGACCTGGTCAGTTACTAGAGAAAGTACTGTTGTAATTTGCCCCTGTAGTTCACATGGTGTTTCAAATGGGAAAGTTTCAGATGTTAATGGGGGGGCCTCAGAGGATGTTTCCACTGTGTGATCAGAAGCCGGACACATAGAAACAGGTACTTCAATAGTGGGAGGCAGTCAATCCAGTGTACCCAAATCGTGAAGTGGTGAAAACCTGTTATGTAATGGAAACACAGGTGGAGGCTGCATCATTCTGTGTGGGGGGCGATAAAAATAATTTAACGGTAAGGGGGTCACCAGAGTGGATGGGCCATGATGGACAAAGTTCTTGTTTAACAAAGACTTCACAGTACCAGGATTCCTAAAATTGACTATAATACAGTCCCCGTTAATGTTTTTAAAAAGAGGACCAACCCATGTTACTCGGCGTGTGGATATAATTTCTTTGGAAACATCATAGCCAACCCCCTTGTGCTTGGTTAGCCAGTCGATGCATTTATTGTGCAGTTGCACCCACGACTCTCCTTGCCCTTCCCTGAGAGGTGGAATCCCAGCCAGAACTAAAACGTAAGGACACGCCTCAGGTGGAAGATGTAAGGCAGGGCCTTGATGTTTAAGAGGCCTGGTGTCTTCATGTAGGGTCTTATTGTAGCGCTGGCTTGGGTTTGAAGGGGCATTCTGCGTTGTTGTACCTATGGCGGAATTACATTTATGGTTGTTCTTAGGTGCACTAGTGACAGTGGAGGGCAAGGAAGGTTTACTTGGAGGATCAGGGGGATTATTTTCCCTTATGCTGGTGGTCGCCACAGGTGGCACAGTTGTTGGCGGACCATTCGCAGCTTGTGATACCTTAACCCTATTTTCTATCGGCGGATTGCCATTTGTTGTGTGGTTACTGCTAGTGAGTGCACGGGTAGTAGATTCCAGGTCTTTTAACAGACGTTCACCTCTTAATTTATCCAGTGACACTGTCCCTTTTCTTTTGGCATCATCATTTTTGATTAGATTTTCCAGTCTGTCAAGTCTCTTAAAAATATTATTAAATTGTTTGATCATTTGACCTTCGAGTTGCTTAAAAATTGTATCCGCGATGGTCTCGATGAGATTTCCCTCAGATTTAGAGTGCGAACTATTTACATTGAAAAAATCCGTCTGGGTGGAAATAGTCATTGAATTTAGACCATCATTGTTTATGACAATGACATCATCCAGATGGGGTTGAACCTGCTCGGATACTGTATGTTGTTTTTGTTTCTTCCCCCTATTCCACATACTTTGCGGTGTTGGTTGATTAACAGTCCTAGGGGGCTGCTTCCTTTTATTATATGTTGATTTTACTGGGCCTCTTTTACGCTTAGCTCCTGTGTTCTCAGTGAGCTCAATGGTTGTTGATAGAGGGGTAGGGTCTGGGGCTACAGCTGAGGCTGTGTAGGTGATAGTGTTTTCATCCTCCAGAACAATTGGCAAATTAACAGCAACAGATTGTTGTTTTTCCACAATTACTTCGGGAAATATGTGCATGTTGCCACTTAGATTCCCTGTTGCAGCTGGTAAGTTAGTGGTAGGCGAACCCATTGAAAACCTCCTCTCAGTTTCAACAATCTCATTGAATGCAGTGTCTATTAATGCCTCAAAGGACGTAATAAGGGATGCAGAGTTTTCAGTGTCCTGAGTGGCTGTGTTTATATTTTTGCTAACAACATTACATTTGGCCATGGTTACAGCCAACTAGCCAAGAAAAGTATCACCTTTAGAGAGGGGCGTTAGAGATGTAGCCCGCCCGACGACTGTTGACCTCCGAGGGCCTCAGAGGGCCCGCCCTTTGCCCGGGCTTAGCCCAGCGTCGCCCGCGCGAGTCCCGCGATGCGCGGACACCCGCTGCTTAACAGTGCCTCCGGGTGCGGGCAGGGCATTGGCAGCTTCCTGCCGCAGGCACTGCTGGGACCTGTAGTCCCCCTCACTCGGCGGCCGTGCCTGATGTCAGGAGGCAAACGGCGGCGGAGAGGGACCGGTCGCAATGCGGGGAGCCAGGTGAGAGTAGGGCAGCCCCCGTGGTCAGCGTGCAAGGCAAGGCAGAGTTCCAACAAGCAGCGTTCCCCCGCTGCTGATCTGCGGTGTTTGAAAAAGGCCCCCCTATACAGTTATATATTAGGGAGAGCCTACCCTCCTCTATCTCTGGGTAGTGAAAGAAATGTAAAAGCTCTCCTTGGCCATGCGTAGGCCCAGATGAATTGGGAGAAGATTTGTTCGAATATATGCAACATAATATTGTTAAAATCTAGCGGAATTGTCCTAAAAAAATAGAGTAAATTAGGGAAAAAGGTCATCTTTAAAACGTTGCATCTCCGTACTATTGTTAAGTGTAAGTTGTTAATTTTTTTATTGACTTTTTCATTTCGGCTTCTAACGGGGTCAGATTTTCTTCTACAATTAAGTCCAAGTTAGAAACTATGGGCCCGATTCACAGAACTAACTTAAGACAAAATCCTAAATTTACTACTTTTGGTATTCACAGAAGTTAGGATTTTGTCTTAAGTTAGTCTTAAGACAGATTTAAGACAGACTTAAGTTAGGATTTTGTCTTAAGTCTGTCTTAAGACAAAATCCTAACTTCTGAGAATACCAAAAGTAGTAAGTTTAGGATTTTGTCTTAAGTTAGTTCTGTGAATCGGGCCCAATGGGCCCGATTCACAAAATGAACTTAAGACTCAATCCTAAAGTTACTACTATTTTGGTATTCACAGAATGCACTTGCTACTTTTGGCATTCACAGAATGAACTTACTACTTTTGGTATTCACAGGAGTTAGGATTTTGTCTTAAGTCTGTCTTAAGTCTGTCTTAAGTCTGTCTTAAGTTTGTCTTAAGACTAACTTAAGACAAAATCCTAGCTTCTGTGAATACCAAAAGTAGTAAATTCATTCTGTGAATGCCAAAAGTAGTAAGTGCATTCTGTGAATACTAAAATAGTAGTAAGTTTAGGATTGAGTCTTAAGTTCATTCTGTGAATCGGGCCATATATTAACCTCTACGTATTTGACCTTCCGACTTACTCCATCGTCAACCCAATTTATTTTCTCATTTAAGACAATCTGCATTTTTGTTTTATTGAGGGCATGTCCAGGTATCTTCCCGAATTCTTGGGTCTCTTGTTCCATACCCTTAATGGCCCTTTTAGGCTCTGGGGTTATTATAGCAAGGTCATCAGCATAGGCCATGATCTTCGTGTCAGTGCCGAACCTACTCACCGCTATTATTTCAGAATTGAGTTCACTTTTTTTAAATCAAAGGATCAATATACAGGGCAAATAGCAGCGGGGAGCAAGGTCACCCTTGTCTAGTCCCGCGTGTTATCCCTATCTGTTCTGTCAAGCGTCCGTTAATTGATATTCTGGCCTTAGGGTCTTGATATAGTGCCTGCAGCGACAGCAGAATCCTAGGACCGAAGCCAATCTGCCACATGACACCCCATAAGAATTGCCAGGAGACCCGATCAAACGCTTTTACAGCGTCCAGAAGTATTAATGCGATCGGGTCTCCAGTTACTTTGGCGGCGTCAAATAAGGTAATAGTCTGACGGATATGTTCCATGGTGCCCTTTTTTGGGATGAATCCATGCGGGTTTTTTGGAGACAAGAGGCTCAATATTTGAAGATAGTCTAGACGCAATAATTTTAGAAAATATTGATAACAGTTATGGGTCTATATGAAGACATCTTCCGTAGTGGTTTATCTTTTTTGAGGAATATTACGATCTTTGCAGTAGACCAAGTACGTGGTGGAGAGGACCCGTTAAAGATGGAGGCAACCACGTTTGTAAAAAGTTCTTTTATTTGCTGCGAAAAGATTTTGTAGAATTCAACTGGAATGCAATCTTCTCCAGCGGCTTTGCCATCTGAAAGGCTTGCTAATGCAGTTGCAATTTCCTCCCAAACTGGAGAGATTTCTATTTGATCGCAGCTCTCTCTATTGAGTTCAGCTACCTGTATTGCCTCTAAATAATTATTAATCTCCATTTCTCTATATTCTGTGGGTCTCATAATTTCTTTAGTGTATAATTTCTCGTAAAATTCTCTAAAAGCCTCCTCTATTTTTATAGGATTGTTAGTTATCCCTTCAGAATTTGTTTGAATTGAGGAGATTACGTTGGCAGTTGCCTGTTGTCTGGTGGATATAGCCAGTTGGTGGCCAATAAGTTTGCCACAGTAATATAGCCATTCTCAGGGCGAGGCCCATTTTGCAGCTGTTCTTTCTGCTAGTACAGTCCCCATCTCTGCCTTAGCAATCGTTACGATAGTCTGCGCTTCTTCAATTCCTGTTCCTGACTGGACGGCCTGTATTAATTTCTTTTCAGCTTTTATCATTTGATCTTGAAAGAAATTGACCTGTACTTTCTCTTTTTTGTTCCTTCTGATGGAAAATCGGAGCGTCTCCCCCCTTATGCTTGCTTTTAATGTATCCCACACGACCATTACCGGAGCTGACCCGGTGTTTATATAAAAAAAAAAAAGATGCTAAGCAACACCATGCATATTTTTAGCATGCATATTTTTAGAGACTCTTGGGAAGTTAAGATCCATAGCCTTGCCAAAGAATAATGAAGTTATCATGAAGCTGTAGTGCTGAACGAGACATAGTTCCTGAGCTTTACTTTCACAAATGTGTTACCTTTAAGGGCAAGGCAGTGGGAAGCAGTTCTAGGTTGCTATTGGTTGGTAGTGGAAAGTATCTCGAGGAAGAAGCTAATGTTGGAAGGCTCTCTCATATTCCTAGACATCAGGCTCTTAAAGAGCTCACAAGCAGCTTCACCGGCAATTTATAATCATTAGAAACAAGTATATATGGGTCGAGGTGACCAGAGCACTCTGTACATGACTCCACTGGCTCCTAGTGTCATTCTTGGAATATATACAGCGTCAGTAGACTTGATTAGAGACTCTACGTGATGACCTGTGGTACAGCAACAATTCAAATTTCTTTTTGTTTTGCAGCTTTGAATAGCTCAAACTTGTGAAACATGTTTGAATACGTCCTATTTAATCACAGATTGTTTCTTAATTCATCCTGTGAATATGATATGCTAGAATAAATTCAAGTTCTATTTCATTTGTTGTGTATCTTATTTTATTCTCCATCTGAAATTTTCATCATGTTCATAGCATATTTTCACTAGTTGGTGACTTTCCAGGTGATTTCTGAGCAGCCGACACATGTTTCGCCCACTATTGGCCCATTGGCCTGGGGCTTTCTCAACCCTTTTGTATTCATTTGTACATCAACATTGTCAATCGTTCTATATAGTATCATTCAGCAAATATTAGACACATGTTTCTCCCCATATTGCCCATTGGCCTGGGGCTTTCTTAAGGCTGCAAAGATGGGATGAATTCCTATCTTTCAATTAGAATCAAGTATAGCCACCACAAGGTGCAGGGTGAGTGAAGACATTAATCATATTGAAGGTGATATTTCCAACATCATACTGCCTAAATGCAATGGTAGAAATACATTGCCAGTGATGTCAAACGCAAGGTGTATTAGTGCCAAAGGGGTTAAATCGAACTAATCCGGTCGCATGTTACTTTGACATGGTTAGTTGTTGATTTATCAAAGGACAAAGAGTGACAGGGATGCTGGCAAGTGCATTGTTGTCAGAGTGAGGATGGATATTCCAGACAGGTTGGTGTCAGGCAGAACCTATGCTTATTTCTCAGTGGTCAATGTGTTAATACTTTGTGTAAGAAACATTAGCTTATAAGTGCCCTTATTTAAATCCTTGTTAATTGTTAGTTAACTAAAGTGTCTATAGTGTGCTCATGTTAGTTAGCAACTTGTAGGGCACAAATAATTAAACAGAATGGGCCCGATTCACAGAACTAACTTAAGACAAAATCCTAAACTTACTACTTTTGGTATTCACAGAAGTTAGGATTTTCTCTTAAGTTTGTCTTAAGACAGACTTAAGACAGACTTAAGTTAGGATGTTGTCTTAAGTCTGTCTTAAGTCTGTCTTAAGACAAACTTAAGACAAAATCCTAACTTCTGTGAATACCAAAAGTAGTACGTTTAGGATTTTGTCTTAAGTTAGTTCTGAGAATCGGGCCCCGTATGTTTTGTATTTATTTGTACATCAGAGTTTTCAATCGTTGCATATAGTATCATTCAGCAAATAATAACAGCAATAAAAGTCAGCCAGAAATTATTCCTCTGGGTAAAAAAAAGAACATAAAACATAGCAGGTGGTCTTTAGGGGGTAGTCCTAATTCAGAGCAGCAATATATCAGATTTAAGACTTTACATATGAATCATAATTGTATTGACAAGGGTACAATACAATACAATTTGTAAAGCGCGCTACATACCCGTGGGGGTCTCAAGGCGCTGAGGGGGGGGGGGCTGCTACTGATCGAAGAGCCAGGTCTTGAGGAGTCTCCTGAAGGCCGGCAGGTCCTGGGTCTGTCGCAGGTGGGTAGGGAGAGTGTTCCAGGTCTTGGTGGCGAGGTAGGAGAAGGATCTGCCGCCAGCGGTGGATTTTCGGGTGCGAGGTACTGTGGCGAGGGCAAGCTTGGCAGAGTGGAGGTTGCGGGTAGGGGTGTGGAAGTTGAGTCGGTGGTTGAGGTATGCTGGTCCGGCGTTTTGGAGGGCCTTGTGTGCGTGGATGAGGAGTTTGAAGGTGATCCTCTTGTTGACGGGGAGCCAGTGCAGGTCTCTCAGGTGGGGTGTGATGTGGTTGCGTCATGGAATGTTGAGGATGAGTCGTGCCGTGGCGTTCTGGATGCGTTGTAGCCGCTTTAGGAGCTTGGTTGTTGTTCTAGCGTAGAGGGCGTTCCCGTAGCCCAGTCTGCTGGTGACGAGGGTGTGGGTGATGGTTCTTCTAGTGTCATGGGGGATCCATTTGAAGATTCTGCGTAGCATTCGGAGGGTGTTGAAGCAGGATGCGGAAACTGCGTTGACTTGCTTGGTCATGGAGAGGGCGGAATCTAGGGCGATTCCCAGGTTGCGGGCGTGGTCGGTGGGTTCTGGGGCTGTTCCTAGCGATGATGGCCACCAGGAGTCGTCCCAGGCTGAGGGGGCGGAGCCGAGGATGAGGACCTCCGTCTTGTCTGAGTTCAGCTTCAATCTGCTGTGCTTCATCCATTCGGCGACGGCCTTCATTCCTCTGTGGAGGTTGGCTTTGGCGTTGTGGGGGTTTCCGGAGAGGGATATGATCAGCTGGGTGTCGTCGGCGTACGAGATTATGTTGAGACTATGTTGTCGCGCGACGTGGGCGACTGGTGCCATGTAGATGTTGAACAGCGTCGGGCTGAGGGAGGATCCCTGTGGGACGCCGCAGATGATCTCGGTGGTATTGGAGCGAAAGGGTGGGAGGCGGACGCTCTGGGTTCTGCCGGTGAGGAAGGATGTGGTCCAGGCCAGGGCCTTCTTTTGGATTCCGGCGTCATGGAGGTGAACTGTTAGGGTGCGGTGGCAGACCGTGTCGAAGTCTGCTGATAGGTCTAGAAGGATGAGGGCGGCTGTTTCTCCTTTGTCCATCAGGATCCTGATGTCGTATGTGGCGGCGATGAGGGCAGTCTCAGTGCTGTGGTTGCTGGGGAAGCCTGACTGAGATGGGTCCAGGATGTTGTTGTCTTCGAGATAGCAGGGCAGTTGTCTGTTGACAATCTTCACCGTGACTTTCGTCGGGAAGGGGAGCAGGGAGATGGGCTGGAAGTTCTTGAGGTCATTGGGGTCGGCCTTCGGTTTCTTCAGTAGGGCGTTGATCTCGGCATGCTTCCAGCTCTCCGGGAAGGTTGCTGTCTCGAAGGAGGAGTTGATTGTTTTCCGGAGATGGGGTGCGATGATTGCGCTGGTTTTGTTGAAGACGTGGTGAGGGCATGGGTCAGATGGGGATTCGGAGTGTATGGAGTTCATGGTCTTGATGGTGTCTTCGTCGCTGACGTTGGTCCAGGTGGTCAGGCGGCTGGTGCGGGTGGAGGTCACAGGACTGGTTGTCTCGGCAGTGGATGTGGGGGTGTCGGAGTTGAAGCTGTCGTGGATGTCGGCGATCTTGTGGTGAAAGAAGATGGCCAGTGAGTCACACAGGTCCAGAGAGGGTGGGATGTCGTTGGTGTTGGAGCTAGGGTTGGAGAGTTATTTCACGATGCTGAAGAGCTCTTTGAAGTTGTGTGCGTTGTTGTCTAGGTGATCTTTGAAGGCGGTCCTCTTGGCGGTCCTGATGAGTTGGTGGTGTTTGCGGGTGGCGTTCTTGTGGGCTGTGCAGTTGTCTGGTGCACGGTCGTGTAGCCATTTCTTCTCCAGCTTCTGACAGGTGTGCTTGGAGGTCCAGTGGTCTTCGGTGAACCACGCAGCTTTTTTGTTGGTGTGATTGGTTACGGGGGTCTTGGTTGGGGCGAGGGTGTCGGCGCAGTTGTTGATCCACTGTTTTAGGTTGGTGGCGGCCGTGACGGGGTCAGTGGGGTCAGCCGGTGGTCTCAGGGCGAGGGTGGTGGTCAGTTGATCCTTGGTGATTTTGCCTCAGCAGCGGCATGGCAACTGTTGGGCGTAAAGGTGGTGCGTGGTGGGTTTCCTGAAGGTGAAGTGGACGCATCTGTGGTCGGTCCAGTGGGGTTCGGTGGTGTGGTTGAAGGAGACGTGGGGACTTGCGGAGAAGATGGGGTCCAGTGTGTGTCCGGCGGCGTGGGTGGGTGTCGTCACGAGCTGTTTGAGTCCGAGGTTGGAGATTAGGGCTGTGGAGTTGACGTCGTTGTTGTTCTCGAGGTGGAAGTTCAGGTCCCCGAGGAGGATGTAGTCCGTGGAGGCGAGGGCATGGGTGCTGATGAGGTCGGCGATGGTGTCGCTGAACTGTGGTCGGGGTCCAGGTGGTCTGTAGACGAGTGTTCCTCTGAGGGTTGTGTTGGGGTTGGTGTTGATCTGGAGGTGCATGTGTTCGGCGGTCGTGAGGGTGTCTTCGGTGTTGGTCGGGACTCTGAAGGTGTCTTTGTGGATGATGGTGATTCCTCCTCCCACTCCGTTGGTGCAGTCCCTGCGGGAGATCTTGTAACACTCTGGGATGGCTATGGCGATGTCTGGTGCCGAGGTGGCGTTCAGCCAGGTCTCTGTCAGGAAGGCGACATCCTGGGTGGTTGAGTCTAGGAGGTCCCAGAGTTCGATGGCGTGCTTGCGGGCAGAGCGGGTGTTGAGGGGGATGCAGCTGAGGTGGTTGGGTTCTCTGGTTGATGGTTTCGCGGGTCGGATGCTAGTGAAGCTGCAGTTCCGGCAGGTGAAAGGCCCTTGGGTGTGCATCGGGGTAGCCCGGTAGCAGGAGTGGTTGCGTCCGGTGTTGAGTGCTTGGAGGGTGCTGGAGTCGTAGTGCAGTCTGGTCTTGTGGCGGTTGCGGGATCCAGGGGTCTGGCGCTGGGCACGGTCCAGGCGCGGACGGGCGCAGACGGGCTTGCCTTAGGCGCACCTTCGGCGCTCCCGCGTCCGCTGCATAAGAGGCGAAGTGGGAGGGAGGAGCAGCTGGGAGGCGGGAGCGGGTGGCCAATGGGCGAGGGGAAGGGACACCGAGTGCAAGCGGTCGTTTTCTGCCGCCCGAGTAGATTTGTACTCGAGCAACAGCTTTCTCAACGCAGACTGGTAGTTTCTCATCGCAAGCGGTCGTAAGCATACGTAACCACTCGTAATGAGAAACCTGACCTCCCGCATTGAGAATCTCGCCGGGAGGTTTATTTTACATTTCACACGCTCGCGATCGGCAACTTGATGTTGCTGATCACGAACAAGGAAAAAGTCTTGCCGGGATTTTGATTTTGCTTTCTCGCGGTCACCAACTTGACGTTGAGGACCGCGAGAAAGCAAAAAATATCCGCTACGCTACGTATTTTTGCACTGTGCTACGCGCAATTTGAGTAGTGTTTAGTAACGCAAACTATGCACGCTCCGTTATTCGTAGCGTAGTACTACGCCCAGAGTTAGTACTTAACAAAACAGTACAGCTCTGTGGTCCATATAATTGGTATTTTAAAGAGGGCACCTCGAAGGCTAACGTGGTGTATTCAGTATGTATGTTGTAATAAAGATGCCTCGTAGTCCACGTATATTAAGTAGGTTGATTTATTATGATAGATGTTATGATCAAGAGCAGTGGGTATAACAATGTAATACTAAAATCAAATACGTTTTGAAAGTTAAAGTATTGCGGTGAAAACCTGGCTGAATTGAGTTGGTCAGACTTATAGAGATGTGGGAAGAGACACAGTTTTTCATTTTATTTCTTGGTTTTTTATTTATCCAGAAAGGACAACTGTACATAGAGTTCCAAGGGTAAAGATATCGGAGACAGTCTAGAAGATACTAGTAGGGTATTGAGGGTCTTCTTATAACATCAGCTATATATAGAGGT
Organism: Lissotriton helveticus; assembly: GCF_964261635.1. NCBI lineage: Eukaryota > Metazoa > Chordata > Amphibia > Caudata > Salamandridae > Lissotriton > Lissotriton helveticus. The sequence goes on along the minus strand of NC_136057.1, from coordinate 198,822,607 downwards.
GACCAATAGATTTCTGGTTAGCATAAAATTATCGTAGGCTTTCCTACATACAGACCCATTAAAGAAATGTGGTATCACCCAAAATTGTCACAGGACCTGGGTATCAAATGGTAAGAATGAAAAATTGGTCCTAGACCTATCCTTGGTATTCAGAACAAATGAATCAAAATGCTACTTTTTCACAGGAATTAATCCTTAGCAAGAAACGAAAAGGAAAGCCCAATGCGTTTGCCTATACACACAAATAATATATACCCGTCAGTTGTTCAAAGAAACTCATATTCACTTATGAACATATTCATTTATTTATATATTTACAAATTCATGAAAAACATTATACAAAATTCAAAGACGGAAAAGTAGAAATACTGCCAGGTGCAGTATAGAGTGCAGAAAAAAGGTGCTCGTGTCAAGGGATAGTTATAAAGAAGTTTAAAAGGTTCGAAAAACAAAGATAAGGAACAATTCCTTACAAATGAAACCTGACCCACAAACTTAATCACGACAAATTATTATTCTTTCTTCTTTATTTCTTTATTTCAGCAATTTGCCATAAAAGATTGCACAAATACATACATGTTATAGAAGAGAAAATATACCATTTTTACAATGTACAATCGTTAAAAATTTGACACAATAAATAGGTAATTAAAAGCACATTCCTGCATGGTTGGGTATACCACCGTTAGATCGTACAAGAAAATGGTATTGCATTTCTGGTCACATTTTTAAACCTTTTTTGCTTCTGGCAATATAAACACAGTAAAGGAATCTACTAACACTAAAAACAATAATCTGGGAAGTATCAGACTTGATCAATCTATATGCCAGATGACATGACCTTATACCCAAAATGTTACACAATGGTTTGATCCTTTTTTTCCTGGCTTTGGAGTAAGCTTGACAGAAAAATAATATATGGACCTCATCCTCTTTGTAATTTCCCTCGCACATTAAGCAATTGCCACTTGCTACATGGGTTTCATCTTTGTTTTTCCTTGACCAATATTCCTTTAAGTGATTGGTCATAAGGGGCCCGATTCACAGAACGAATTTAAGACAAAATCCTAAACTTACTACTTTTTTTTTTTTTTTTAAACCTTTATTTGAGCAAGCAAGAAGGTACAAAGATGGGCCTACAACCACACGGGCCAGCCGCTAAAAAGGAGTAGACACATATCATTTATGCCCGCAGAGGTAACAATCAATCTACAATGCTATACTCCACATTATATACAGAGCAAAAAACAGGTTTTATGTATATAAAAGAACAAACATACAAAAAGGCGAGAGTGTATCACTGAAGGTCAGCCCAAGGGACGCAAGGGGGGGGACAGCAAAGGAAGTGCAGTAGCAAAATTCTAAGCACTAAGGAGTTCGGAGGGGGGGGGGGGGAAGGGGCGCAGAGATCAGGAAGAAGAAGGGGGGAGAGCCGGAAGCTCCAGCTCAGTCCCTATATGAAGATTCCGAGAACGCAAGGGGAGGAGTACAAATGTCGCCACGGTATTCATTCCATTGACCCCACACCTTCACCCATGCCCTGGGTCTGCCCCTGGCCACATAGACGGTTTTCTCACGGAACATGGACCAGTCCATATTATCCTCCCATTGCGAGAGGGCAGGGGGCCTGGAGGCCCCCCAGAGTTGCGCAATATCTCGCTTCGCAATCATATAGCCCAGGGTGGCCCACCTAGTTTGCGCCACCGAATAGTCAGTGGGCTCCCAAACATTCAAAAGACAGCGACGAGGTTCCGGACGCAAGGACATCCCTGTCACCACAGTCATCAGATCAAGCACAGCCACCCAGTAAGCAGCCACCAACGGGCACTCCCAAAGAATATGCAGGAAAGTAGCACGCAAACCACATCCACGCTTACACAGTCCATCGGAGGAAAAGCCCATCACCATCAGTCGCGGTCCCGTCACGTACACCCGATGAAGGATCTTCAATTGGACCAGACGGAGTCGAGCCGGGATAGCCACCTCCTTCGGGGAGGAGAGGGCCGACTGCCAGTCCTCATCATCAAGTTCCAACCCATCTCCCACCCACTGTTCCCGAAGTCGGGCCAATAAGACAGTCCGATTGTTAATCAACTTCTTATAGATCAGGGAGATAGTGCTATCAGGAAGATATTCGTCAAGGATACGGTCTTCAAGGGGGGAAGAGTCAGGCGGAATCTCACCAGGAGCAAATACCGAAACCAAAGCGTGCCTGACCTGTAAATAACGAAAGAACTCCCGACTACTCAGGCCGTAGTCAGCCTGGAGGGCCTGAAACGGGCGCACAGAACCCTTAGAGTACACATCCCCCACCTTAGAGATCCCAATCAAGTCCCAACGGTCAAAACCCTTGGAGGACCAAAGACCGCCCAGACGTTCTGAAGCATAAAGCGGCGTCGCCAACGTCAAGCGATCCTCCCAGCCCAGGCTTACATTCGCGGCACGCCACACCGACAAAGCAATCAAAGTAGGTCCCACAAGATGGCGCCCAGCGGAGCGAGAATAGAGCACTCTATTAAAGTCACCTCCCGGAAGCTGAAGTTTATCCATCTCAAACGCCGGATTACGACCTGGCGAGAACATAGCGTGATTAATAGCGGACAGATGGGAAGCCCAGTAGTATCTCTTAACGTCGGGGAGCGCCATGCCCCCATCATACCACGGGATGGAAAGTTTCGCGAGAGCAATGCGCGGTCGCCCATCCCAAATAAGTTGCCTCTGAAGGCTCTCAATCTCCCAAAAATAGGCCTTAGGGATAGGATCGTAATAATTCTGGAGAGCGTAGAGAAACCGCGGTAGTGACATCATCTTAAACAGGGCCGCCCGACCCAGGGGAGACAAGGGAAGTTTGCGCCAACGGGCAACGTCCAAACGGAGCCTAAGCAACGGGGGAAGGAGATTACGATCGAAACGAAGGGACGGGTCCAGGGTAACAAAAACCCCCAAGTATTTGAAGCCATCCCGGACCACCTGAAGAGGAAGTCTACTCGGCAACGGAGGCAAGATACCAGATAAAACGTATACACAGGACTTGGACCAGTTGATGACGAGGCCTGAGTTAGCGCCAAAGGAAGCAAGAACGTCAAATAAAACAGATAAAGACTTGCGAGGGGAAGTAAGATACAAGAGGATATCGTCCGCATAAAGCGAGACGCGGTCTTCGAAGTCCGGGGCCCAACGAATCCCTTTGAGGGATGGTTCCCAACGGAGCCAGGCCGCCAACGGTTCAAGAGCGAGCGCAAACAACAGAGGGGACAAGGGGCAACCCTGACGGGTACCCCTGCCCAAGGAGAAGGGAGCCGACACTCTACCGTTCACTACAACTTGTGCCAGAGGTTCCGCGTACAATAGTCTAACCCAGCTAATAAACTCGCACCCGAATCCGAATTTCTCAAGAGTCGCCCATAAATAGGGCCATTCCACAGTGTCAAAGGCCATGGAGGCATCCAGGGACGCCAAAATGGCCGGCTCAGTCAAAAGCCCCGCCCTCGCCAGCACGCCGTGGAGGCGACGTAAATTCAGAGCAGTGTTTCGATGCGGGATAAAGCCAGACTGATCCGGATGGACCAAATCCCCAAGAACCGAAAGGAGACGGGTCGCCAAAAGTTTAGCCAACACCTTAGGTTCAACATTTAATAGGGATATGGGCCTATACGAGGAACAGAGGTCACGCGGTTTACCCTCTTTGGGGATGACAACAATTGTCGCCAGACGCTGATCATAAGGAAGTATGTTCCGCTCACGAGATTCTAGAAACATGGCGCGAAGATACGGCGCCACCTTATCGGGGCGCAACTTGTACAACTCAATAGGCAAACCGTTCGGGCCCAATGCTTTGCCCGAACGGAGCGAACGAACTGCAGTGGCTATCTCATCATTCGTAAAAGGGGAGTCCAAAGCAATACGGTCCAAGTCGGTGACACAGGGCAAAGTGATATCACGGAGAAGAAGGCGGGAGTCGGCAACATCCCTTACAGACACGGGAGCATATACCACACGGAAGTATTCCGCAAAACGATCAACAATGGCAGTCGGATCAATCACATTCTCACCACTCGCAGACTGAATCACGGGCACCACACGATTAACTCTTTCTTTCTTGTCCAACCACGCTAGGAGTTTGCCCGCTTTATCACCCACATCATACAATCTGCCCTGCTGCTCACGAAACATCACCTTCGCAGCGTCAGTGACCAAGGATTTGTATGCAAACTGTTTCAGACCCAGGGCATGGAGTTTCTCAGGCGTGACGCCAGACTCCAACTCGTCCTCCAAAGCAGAAATCTCCCCCTCGAGGTCCACCACCTCTCTCCTCCCAGCCTTCTTAGCCTCAACAATCAAGGAAAGGGCCTGTCCACGAATCACAGTTTTAAATGCCTCCCACAGGGACACAGCCGAAGAGACCGACCCCTCGTTTTCCAGGAAATATGCATCCATGGACTTGAGCAAGAGGGTACGAGTCTCAGGGGAGGAAAGATACCAAGGGTTAACGGGAGCCACTCGGCCCGCCGCCTCTACCCCAACCTCGAAACGAAGCCAGAGCGGCGAGTGATCAGAAATACCCCTTGGCAAATGTAAAATCTCACGAACCGCCGATGAGTGGGCGGCGGGCATCAGGAAATAATCCAGCCGAGACAGACTGCCATGAGCCCCAGAATGGAAGGTGTATTGGAGCTGAGTAGGATGCAACAGTCGCCAGCAGTCCACAAGGCCAAAGGTATCTAGAAACCCACCCAACCACTGCTGAGCCTGCGGGGTATCTCTAGGGGGATGGCGATCGTGAAGGCCGGAAAGCACCGAGTTAAAATCACCGGCCAGAAAGAGAGTACTATCAGGGAGATCTAACAAAACACGGCCCAAATCAGTAAAAGTAGAAGCCTGCAAACCCGGGGGAACATAAACATTGAAGAGAGATAGGGTGCGGCCTTCATATCTACCCACCAAGACAGTATATCTCCCACGATCATCGTGAATCACCTCATCTATCGCCAGGGGAAGGGAGGTTCGAACAAGAATACCCACACCCCTAGATCCGGAGGTGAACCCCGAGTGCGCCACAAGGCGGTAGCCCCATCTATTCATTGCATAACAAACATTACCAATCAAATGGGTTTCTTGCATAAAAACAATGTCCGGTGACAGACGTCGTATACATTTTAAGACAACACTGCGCTTAATACGATCTCCCAGGCCATTAACGTTCCAGGAAAGAAATTTCAACCCTCTACCCCCCATCCCAGCCGCCCGAGCCAAGACCCCTCGTCCATGAGCTAGACATCAGAAACAGCAGCAGACACAGGAGCAACTCGCCTTGAAAACAACACACAGAAAAGAAAAAACTTCCCAACCCCCCTCCCCCAAACTGAAGAGAAACACCCCCCACCCTGCACCCCTGCAAAAAGCTAAAGAGCCACCCCAACCTGCAGTGTGCCTGTCGCCCAAGAACCCCTATTCTACACAAAGACCCCGGAGGAGGAAAGGTCTCCGTTCCACCCTCCCCCCGACCTCAGCAAGAACAAAAATAACTAATGAAAAACAAAATAATCACAATGTAGAGGGACGTCGGCCAACACTCCTGATAGTGTATTCAAAATAAGACATAAGAGCCGAACAGTTAGATCTCCGCACCACCTTCGGCACCACCCGGGTGAGCGGCAGAGTCAGTCTCAGGAGGACGATCAGGCAACGAGTCCAGCCAGTCATTAACAGCATCTGGCCGATCAAAGAAAAGGGTACGTTCATTGTATTCGACCCGAAGTCTGGTGGGAAAGAGCATGGCGTAACGTAGGCCCCGATCCCGAAGACGTTTCTTGGCACCACGAAACTCCATACGTTGTCTCTGAACCTGTTGAGAAAAGTCCGGGTAAAAGTTCACCGTAGCATTCTCAAAGGCCACCGGGCCCTTCACCCGCGAGGCCTGCAGGATAGCGTCCCGGTCTCTATAATGAAAAAGCTTCGCTACAATGGGTCTCGGCGGGGCTCCCGGCTTGACTTTGCCCCCTGGAACACGATGTGCGCGTTCCACCGTGAAAAATTTTGTAAGACCAGAAGGGGCCAGATGGTTCAAGACCAGATCCTCAACCAGGAGATCCACCGAGTGGGGTTCAGGGTTCTCCGGTACACCAACCAGGCGAACATTGCAGCGACGCGCCCTATTTTCAAAATCCTCCAGGCGACGGGTCATGAAGTCGTTCCCCCGACGGAGATTTCCGATCTCTGTCTGGAGCTCCGAGACGTCCTTCGTAAGGCTAGACGATTTAATATCCAATGATTGTACCCTCTCATTCGTCTTGCCGAGATCAGCACGAATCAGATTCACCTCAATAGCCACGGTGTCAAGTTTATGGGCCAAGGCCTCGTACTGTAGGCCGATGGATTCCCTCACACCCGAGATGGCGCCCATGATATCCTGTAGGGAGGGCTCCGCCGACTCTTCCAAAACTCGTTCGGTCGCTATACTGGAACCAGGCAGGGCAGCTCCGGGGGACCCCTTAGAATGGGTATAACGGTCCATGACATTCGATTGAACTGGAGCTCCGCGCAGAGGTGTTTTCGTCTTGCGCGTCTCTCTGTCCCCTCTGCCCGCCATTTTGAAGATGCGTCACAGGACAAGCCACCAGAGTCGACGGGCCCGACACCCAAAGTACAGGATCAAAAGTACACTAAAAAGGGGGCACAACTCGGGTAGAGGTCGCCAGGCCAGCAAATAGGTCGCATGAAAGTCCAACAGCCGATCTGCCTCCAAGTCTCAGCGGCAACACGACATCCACACCCGTGGCCCAAGTCGGAACAGAATCGAAACCGAAACTTAGGAAGGGGGGACCCACAAGGCCAGATCTCCTGCCGTTGTTGTTCAATTGCAGGACGGCTACAGAACCGCACCCCGTCCCGGGCGCACCTCAAGGGCGGAGCCCAAAAGTTCAGAGCATCATTTCTCAGGATTACGAGATCCAAATCAATTTCCGAAAAGTGCCAGGGTAATCAGCCAAACGTCCCCTACACGAATTCTTGCAAGAAATCAGGATTCAGCCAGGATAAAATGCCGGGAGCGGCGAGGGTCCGGAGAGCGCTGTGCTCACGCGGCCATCTCGGATGCCCGCCAAGCTCCTCCCCCTCCTAAACTTACTACTTTTGGTATTCACAGAAGTTAGGATTTTGTCTTAAGTTTGTCTTAAGACAGACTTAAGACAGACTTAAGTTAGGATTTTGTCTTAAGTCTGTCTTAAGTCTGTCTTAAGACAAACTTAAGACAAAATCCAAACTTCTATGAATACCAAAAGTAGTAAGTTTAGGATTTTGTCTTAAGTTATTTCTGTGAATCGGGCCCACAGTTTCCATACCTGAACTTCAAAAATAAGGTCTTTGCAAGGGGAGGCTCAACTTTGTCGAGGAAGATCTCAAAGAGGGGCTCATCCTTAAAAGATACAAAGGTATTCACAAGAGTCCCACAACTATTCCCATTGACTAATTGGTTGTTTATAAAGGACCAAAAGACTTTTTTCACCAACGTTTTTGTGTTATGCGGTAGCCTTTCTGGGTGCTCCCATAACTGTGCGAGACCTAAGATGGAAAACCATGATTTAATATGTTTAAGCCAGGTAATAGAGTTCAGCAAGTCTAAGCCCATTATTTCTTGTAACCCTTTCCTGTAGTCATCCAATTCTGGTGTCAACCACAATCTTACCCAGAACATTAAAGGCCTGAGGGTGGTATAATGATCTGTCCTCTTAAAGTTCAGATCCAATTGGAGAGGCACTAAAGGTGTGCTTGTAGGGATCCTTACAGTACTTCACATGAATTTATTATCCATTGACGTAAAGGTATCCTTTGCCGAAGGTCCCCAGATCTCAGCCCTGTAAAGAGCTGCAGGTTGGACTTTAAATTTAAAAAGTTCCATAACTGGAGTCACCGCCTTGCTCGTGCTTGCGTTGAGTTTAGTGATAATGGGTGCGGTATTTTGGGCAAAGATCCCCTAACTTTTCTGGATTTGAGGTTTCCAGGTAAATTTCGAGTCTATCTCGACCCCCAAATAGGAAAAGTGGTCCACGAGTTCCAGATCCTGACCATCTAAAGTTAAGCGTCCATTGTCCGGCCTATTTGGATTTAGGGCCATGCACTTTGTTTTATTTACATTAATTTCCAGCCCTTTCTTCTCACAGTATTCATTAAAGGAGTTAAGTAGCGCCTGGAGACCTTTCTTGGTTTGTGAAATCAAGATGGTGTCGTCCGCGATAAGTAGCGCAGGCACCCTTTCTCCTATTAGTCGGGGCGAATCATTCGAGCAGCCTTCCAAATGAGCAGGGATGTCATTCACAAAAAGTGAAAATAGGGTTGGGACCAGGACGCATCCTTGGCGAATTCCACGTTCTATTGGTATATTTTGGGTCAATTCGCCATTTGGGCCCCATCTCACTTTTGCAAAGTTCCTGGCGTGCAGCTCGATTATTTGAGCCAGAAGGCATCCTGGCATCCCGGCCTCATCAAGGGACCTCCAAAGGAGATCCCGTGGAACTAAATCGAATGCCGCTCTTAAGTCTACGAAAGCGACGTATAAGTGCCCTTTCCTAATGGAGACGTATTTCCAGTATAGGCAACAGAACCTAAAAACTTGGTCAATGGTGCTGACCTTACTCCTGAACCCAGCTTGCAGTTTTGTAAATACCCTTTTCTCCTCTAGCCAGGAGTTTATACGGATTAGTATGTGCCTTGAATATAATTTCTGCAGGATGTCCATGAGGCTAATCGGTCTATAATTAGAGGGTTCAGACCGATTGCCCTTTTTAAAAATTAAAACAATCTCGGCACCCCGCCAGCTATCTGGAAATTTACAATTGCTAGATAAGACATTAAATAAGTAGTTTACATAGGGTGCCCAGACCTTTATATCGTGTTTATACAAGTCCCCGGGTATTTCATCAAGACCCGGGGCTTTGCCATTTTTCAGTGCATTAATTGCCATTTCTGTTTCATCGATAGAAAAGTCTAAGCACTCAATCTGGGGAGGAGCCCAGAATACTGTCTTACTACATTTATCCATACCACTATCAAATTTTTGATATAGTGTCGTAAAATGATTCACCCAAGTGGCTTCATCAAGATATACATCTTTCACTATTCTCCCTATATTGCTCCCGTTAGCAACTAACCTCCAAACCCTACAGTGTCCTTTGCTTTTGCGGCGACCAGCAATTCTGCCCAGCTTGCCTCCTCCCACGCCTTCTTTGAGGTCATCTGAATGCGCTTATACGACTCCCTTGCTAGTTTAACATCATTTTGACTTTTGTTTTTTATGGCGAACATAAGCTCCCCCTTGGCTAGCCTACAGGACTTGTCATACCACGCTTTACCATGGGACAAGTTCCTTGCATTCTGCTGCCTCTTCTTTGGCATTTTTGTTAGTAATGTTTTCAGTGTTGTGAAAAACTCCTTATGCAATACCATGAATTGTTCTGTGATGTTATCGCACCCTAACAGGGGTGCAAAAGTCGACTCAAATAATGAGTATATTGCCGAAAGAGAATCACCATGTTCTAGCACATAGGGCCACTTTAAAGCTCGTCTATTGTTACTAACCAGTGTTTCGTCACTCAGGGCGGTATTACGAGCCTCTAGTGGCAGTGCATCGTTAGGCTTCTTAACCACATCGATGCTCGATGAGTTCCAGCCCTGTGCTGGAATATGCAAAAACCCATTATTCATGACGAGCTGGGCTCGTCATGAGCGTGCTGGGAGGCTACTGCATGACGAGCCCAGCTCGTCATGAGTGTGGAAGGGGTTAAACAAGGGTGCATCAATTGTTAGTTCCATTGGGTAATGGTCACTCTCTGACCTATCCCTTACCTCAAGATCAACCATATACTGCCAGATTGACAGTGAGACAATTATAAAGTCTAAGTTTGCTTTTAGTGGTAAATCTTGAGAATGTAGGTTTTTTTAGGGCATCTGAGGGAAGGCGGCCATTACACGCCCTAAGACCGTGATCAGCCATTAACTTCACTATTTGTACTGCCAAGGTGGAAGATTTCACAAACTTAATGTTGTCCAACCGCGGGATGTTATATACAGAATCTTCATCCTCGAAGACATCAGTAAGTCCTGGGACAGGTTCGAAGTTGCAGTTTAAATCTCCACCAATTATTACAGCTTCTTTACCAACCACCCTCCCCATGAATGAATCTAATTTAGCTAGGATAGCCGATTCCTTGGTGTGGGGTAGTGGCCTGTTGTAAACATTAAATAGATAACACAGTCTCCCATCCACAGTTCTAATTTTGAGTGCCAGGATATCTGGTGAACTAATATCCAAAACTTCTATCCTAATCTTCAGGGTTACCTTAACCCAAATGATTAGGCCCCCAGAAGGCCTACCCCTGACTGAAGGGACAGCTCCAATGCCATATGATTTAAAGCCAACCCTGTGTGGTGTACCAACTGCCCATGATTCCTGTAATAGACATATGTCACAGGAATCAATGTACTCCGCCCACTCAGGGTCCCTTAAATTCTTGGTTACTCCTGCTATATTCCAAGAAATTAACGTCAATGACGAATTGCCACTGCTGCTGGAAGGTCCTGCATTTAAAGTAACTACATCCAGTAGTGGTGACACTGGAACAGTCAACTCGTCTTGGGACAGTCTACGTGTTTCAAACTCCACCCTTTGTAGGGCGTATCCCTTCACTCTCTGGTCAACTGGTGCTACCATGCATCTCTCATTTTGTTGCAACTCACGGACCACATCAATACCTAAACAATGGGCATCTCCCTCCCCCGTACTTATTCCTATACTTTCTTCTAGATTACTTTCTTCTGGATCATTTATAAGCGTCAAAGGCACAGTGCGGGGTATAATGGATTTACCATTGGGGCTATTTGTGCAACCTGTCTTTTGGGTATGTCAATCGACTTCTTCAAGACAGCTGAACCTGCTGTAAGTTGGGGCCCCAGTCCACCAACTGTGATTGCCCTGCCTGCCATTTACTGTCCCTCCCCGGGCATAGTGTCTTGCCATTAACCAATTCCCTTCATGATTATGATACGTCTGCTGGGGATAAAAGAAAGTAAGTGGTCTGGTTTCGATAGATGAATTCCCACCATCGGTGTTCCAGGAGCATAAGTGGTGTACCGTATTAGGTTCTTCAAATGTAACAACAATACAGTCACCTGAGATGGATTTATGTGAGGGGCCTATCCATGGCACCCTTCGTACCATTAAGATATTACTTATAATATGGTTGGGTAAGGGCCTGTTTACGTTCAACCAATGTGTTACTTTGTTCTTCAGTGACCAAAATGTTTCCTGATATTGATTGCCTATTTCCGGTACCCCAGTTAACACTACTACATATGGCCTGGCATCTGGTGGAAGGTCTATGTATCCCCCCCGATGTTTCTCTTTTGAATAGAACCCCTGATGGTTAGGTTGTTGGGTCTTGATTTCTTTGGTCCTCAAAACTGCAGTATGTTTTTGAGCTGGAGCCGGTTGTACAGGCATTTGCTTGGATACATTCGTTTCTGGGTTACTAGCTTTAGTTACGTGGACTTCCGATCGGGGTTTAGTTGTATGTATTTCTGGCGGTAATACTGGAGTAGGGATAGTAGGTACTGGTATAGCTTTGGCAACATCAGATGTACTATTTGCTTTGCTTCCCACTATGCTAAGGCTTGACAAGGTTATAATACTCTTTTCCACCTCAATCAACTGATTTTCTATACGTGAGAATCTAACTTCCAGAGGTGTTAGGAGTTTTTTTAGCGTTTCCCAAACAGTTTTTAAAAATTCCTCAATTCTTCCCTCCTCCTCGCAACCCATTACCCCACCATTCTCGGCTACTATTTGGGGAACTTGCTCCTTATCTACTGTATCCAGATTAACCTCGTCAACATTTAAACTGGTTTTTTTGCCATTGGGGGACGCCTGATGGAACATACCACTCCCACCCCCTTCATTAGATTTCCCACCGTTGAAATACTGAGCCTTTGCTACTTTAGCCTTTTTCCTCGCATATGCAGATTTAATATTACGTTTCCTTTTTTGAATTGGACTCTTTTTGCTTCCACAAAAGTTATTCAAACATGCCCCATTTCCCTTTAGGATTGTCTCTGAGGGTACCCCCGATACCAAATCCACCACATCCAATGATGAACTGCGATTGATTGGAGGACTAGGGGCTAACACAAGGGGGGTCATATCTGAGGTGTGATGCACTTCCGCCACTGTTATGATTGGTACAGGGCCAGACAAATGCTCCGGGGTTTTGACATTTGCTATGTGCCCTAGAGAAGATTTTTTGGCCATTGCATAGTCCTGGGACAGTCTTCTTGCTGCTTCTAAATCCATAGATACTCTCTGTTGCATTTTATTGATTTCTTTGTCTATGGCAGTATTAGTCCTTGTTATGAAGTCATCTAAGGTACCGGTAAACTGTTTCCCTCCTTTAGCAGCCCTGCTTCTGCTTTCTCGCGTGGACATTACTCTAAGATTCCCTAGCAAGGGACTACAAACACAAAACAGTAATAACAATAATATGCAGAAACCAAGAGAAATGGCCCGGTCCGGTCTTACTCGGTCTCTAACGGGCTTCAACGGGCCCGCTCTTGGCCCGGTCTTGGCCCGGTCGCTCCCGCGTGCTCCCGCGCAGCGGCCAACTGAAACTGTTTTATAACACGCTGGGGGTGGGGCAAGCAGGGAGAGCGGACCAGGTGTTGGCGGTCAGCTAAGCAGGGACTCCTGGGAGTTGGAGTCCCTTCAGCGCCACTCGCAGCCCTGCCTTTTGCCCACACGCACCCCCAGCAACCTTGGTATCAGGAGCAGGTCCGTGGATAAGTGGATCTCTTCGGCGCAGCGGGACCCGCGCAGCGGGTCCGGCAAGCTGTTGCAGTGATCCTTGAAAAGGGATTTCCAAAAACGTCCTCGCTGGTAAGGTCAGTGTTAGTGATTCCCACCGGAGCCTGAAGCAGGAGGGTTTATGTTGCTTCAGGTGCGCTGGGGGCGGGGCAAGCAGGGAGAGCGAACAAGGTGTTTGCGGCCAGCTAAGCAGGGACTCCTGGGAATTGGAGTCCCTTCAGCGCCACTCGCAGCCCTGCCTTTTGCCCAAACGCACCCCCAGCAACCTTGGTATCAGGAGCAGGTCCGTGGATAAGTGGGTCTCCTTGGCGCAGCGGGACCCGCGCAGCGGGTCCGGCAAGCTGTTGCAGTGATCCTTGAAAAGGGATTTCCAAAAACGTCCTCGCTGGTAAGGTCAGTGTTAGTGAAAATTATTATTCAATGGGGGAGGGAGTGGAAAAAAATGGATTCACTTACAGAGGCACATATTCTCAAGGACTTATTGCCAAGTTAACGGCATTTTATTGCAGCCAAAGTGGCGATAAATGTAACGCCCCATTCACAAGCTGGTGTTAACAGCCCATATCACCAGTTTACCTGCGATAGCAGCTGCAAAAAACATCACTACAGATGACTCCCGCAACTATCGCTAATGAGATGCAGAGTAGGCGTTCCCATGCCAAAAGCTGAGACAACACCATTCCGCAACATTCTCAACGACCAGCCAGATAGGCGATAAGATCCTAAAACAGGCGATACGGTGCGTTAGCAGCAGGAAATTAACGCCTGCTCTGACCTGGTGTAATGCCGGACGACAGCCGGCACCACAAAATTGAGCCCAGCCCAGAGCCACACCTGAAGAACAACAGATGCCATGGAGCCAACGATCATGCAGCTCGGAGCCCCAACAGGGCCACAACACCCACCGTCTCCACCCCCAGGCCCGCCACACCCACCTCCCCCCCAGGACCGCCACAGATGCAGCGCAGACAAAGACCAGTGGACCTTCAGGAAATGCACCCGCCTCACAGACTCAACACCATGGAAAGTCATTGCCCACTACAGGCACAAAAGGACAACCATCCTCCACATCCTGACCATCATTGCCCAAAGGCTGACGGTACCAACACAGCGGACAACCAACATCCCACCTCAGACAAAGCTGCTGGCTGTGCTAAATCTGTTGGCCTCTGGTACCTTCCAACCAACAACTGCCAGAGTTGGAGGAGTCTCACAGCTAGCCCGTACAAACTTCCTCACATCTGTCCTGGATGACACCATCAGCTTGGTACCCCACTACCCATACTTCCCCCACACTGTGCAGGACCAGCCCGAGACCAAGCAAGGCATCTACAGCACAGCTGGATTCCTGCACGTGTCAGGGGGCAATTGACTGCACACATGTCCTACTTGTGCCCCCTGGCAACACTGCACACAATAACCGCAAAAGAAAGCGCACATATTCCACCAATGTCAAGGCAATATTGGACCACTGGGGAATCTCCATCAACTTCGTTGCCAACCACCCAGGCAGTGTGCATGATCCCTACATCTTGCGACAGTCCATCATCAACCCGCGCTACCAGGAAGGCACCCAGGGAAATGCACTGCTCGTTGGCAAATACCAAATGAACACACCACATACCTCAACTCTACAACCATGCAACTCACAACAATGGAAATGCACATGTCACAAGCTCACATACAACATGCCAAACAACATGCACACCCACCAGACACGACAACGGCATGGCACCTCGCCCACACAATAGCAGAGGTTGGGATCAGGCATGTGCGAAGGAGGCAAGTGACCCATGAATAAGAATGTACACAATGCCAAGAGTGGCTTGGATGTGCTGGCCAGACTGCAGTATGCAGACCACACAAATATCCATTTCGACACACACCGCTGGTGTTTGGAGTGTAGTGGACGCAACCATTTCAGCCCAGCCAGTGGGGAAGATCGTGGAAATGTAGCTTGTTACGTCACCCCCTTAAGTGTGAGAGGAATGGGCTGGCCCAGTGTACGCTAGGCCAGCATAGGAGTGTGAATAAAAGGCACGTAACTCTGGGCGTGGTCCGCTTCCGGACTGCCCAACGTCTCTGCCAGGGCAGCGCCTTTCACCCCCCGACATGAGGCCAACGCCGTCGCCGTGAGTGGGGTTGCCTGCGATCCTGTGCGCCTACTGCACCACGGGACGCTGGTCCCCGATCCAGCCTTGCCCGCCCCTGCGTACCCAGGCCTCAATGCCCACCTGCCGACACCCGCGTGTGTGTCGAAGAGGGCCCACCACGTGCCGGTACAATCTCCAAGCCTGAGGCCGGCGACCTTGGCAGCCTCCTCAGACAATCACGACACAGGACCACAGTACTCCTTTCTCGTTGACGTACTCTACCAGCATACACAGCGGACTAGTAGGTCACACATTTGGAATTTAGTGTTGATTACACTATGGCGAGAACATATCATTGCACGCAAGGAGAGGTGTAAGAGGAAGACGCATTGCAGTCAGGAGGACAAAAGGATCATCGTTACAGTGGTGATCGAACACTACCGACAACTGCTCTGGTGTCACTGACTCTGTGCATCGTGAGCCAACAACACGTGGCGGTGGGCCACTGCTGACCGCTGCCTCAGGCATACACTGCGGTCAAGTAGGTCACACATTTGGGACTGAGTCTTGATTTAGCAATGGGCGAGTCCGTATACCGGCATCATCGCAGACTGCATCCCCTCTCAGCCCACGTGGCAATAAAGACTGTTCTCCGACAACCATGGACACTCTTCAGTTGCACTTAGGTGGCGTCTGAGTCTCTTGACTGGGGGTTGTCTTCTTCCTCATGTAGCTGATACCGAATTGCTGGTGAAAACGAGGCTGTAGCATTCCACTCCTCAATTTGCCGCTTCTGGATGACTTCTGCCCTCTGCATCATGACCTGGAGGACGCCTTCCACTGTCCCCCGCAACACTCCACCACATTCCCCTCAGACATCGAAGAGGACCCGCTCAGTCCGCATCACCCTACCTCAGTGCACAGCAAGTCACCGTCCCGTGACGGTGTGCCTGTGCCGGTGGCTGTGCATCCGGGGCCACTAACTCTGTGCTGGTCAAGTCAGGG
This sequence comes from Lissotriton helveticus, assembly GCF_964261635.1. Taxonomy (NCBI): domain Eukaryota; kingdom Metazoa; phylum Chordata; class Amphibia; order Caudata; family Salamandridae; genus Lissotriton; species Lissotriton helveticus. Next base: position 198,806,662 of record NC_136057.1, on the reverse strand, counting down.
GCCCTATCTTCTGAGATATTGGATGGCCTCTGAGACGATGGCATTGGGGTCATCAACGCCATTTGTCTGTGGCCCTGCGCTGTCCGCTGCCTCCGGCCTCAACTGCAGTCCACCAGGGCGCACACATCAATTCGAGTCCTGACCGGCCCGGACGTCGCAACACTGCAGGAGGCAGACGCCACCACCGCCAGGACCACCTCCAACCACCAACTGCCAGAATCGCAACAGTCGTACTGGCAGACTAACTGAGTTACTCACACCTGTCGTGGATACCATCATCTGCCTGATACCCTGCTCAGCACTCCAGGTGCCACTGACTCTATGCCCTGCAACCCATGGACCATTACTGATTGGTTTTTTGCTGTGGAGCGGTTACGCATCAGTGTCACCTCTGGCAGTGTGGGAGTCCTGGGACGATGATGAGGAAGAATATGCAGGTGTAACACTCCCCACTGCAGCTGCATCAGGTATTCCCTGAAGGGACACATTCCTAGACAATTCATTCACATGGGCGGGCATGCTCAGCACTAGTGCCCCAACCTCAGTGCTCGGAAACTCAAGGACACTTCTGTTTGCTTATTGGGGGTCCTCTGAGCTTGCTCCAGCTACCATCATGATGCGTCGCTGTAGTTTCTGTAATACTGGTGTGTTCCATTTCCGTTTTGATATTGATCACTGTTTAATTTGTTGCCAGCAGCAACCACTTTGTGCAGGCTGGCTTACACTCACCCCACACACATCCAGCACAGGTGTCATTGTACATGTGACCCTGCTAATAAAGGGTCCAGGCGCACGTGCCCGTGGCCAGTTCCACATACTATCTGCATGTGTCCGTGTGGTCTTGATGTATGCATGAGGGCCCTGGGCCCTACGATATTACATTGTGCTGTATATACCGGACACAGACATGTCACCACAGGCAGTGGGTTAGAGCTTGGACATGTATCTTGGTCGTCACCCATGCAATACATAAGGGAAGTGGGCTGGGCTGTCGTACGCAGGTCCAGCGCGGGTGTGTGACTGATGATAGCGGGGCTCTGGGCATGGTTCAGTACAGATAATGTGCAACTGCATGTGTCACTGTCGCAGTGTGGGTCTCCTTTGTGGGGTGTAGGTGGTCCATGAAGGGAATGAGACACCCACATATGTGTGGTATCTAGGTTGTCTTCCATTGGTTCGGATCCCACCTGAACCTGTTCGGCCACCTCCTTTTGGCATTCTGAGACCTAGCATAGAGATGCCATGTGTGGGTCGGTGAAGGTTTGGGAGCCAGCTGTGCTTGCGGGTGTTTCCTGCTGTGTGGTCTGTTGCAGGGGCTGTGCTTTCCTCCATTTCGCTTAGCTGCCCTGGGCCTTGTGGTGGGTTGCATGGGATGTCCATGGGCTCTTGTAGGGCATCAGTGTCGAAGGTGTGGTGGTCCCCTCCGGCATTACTGATGAGTAGTCTGCTCTGCTCTGCTGGAGGTGTTGTGTGTCCCTCTGCAATGTGGAGGAGAGATGCATGTTGAAACTGTGTTGACATGTATGTTGGTGCATTGTTCTTGTTTATATGCAGACTGTATGACAATGTACATTGTGACTGTTTGGGAGGTGCTGGATTTAGATGTGGGACAGTGTCCATTTGGACTACATGACGGATGTGTGGTTGAACGTGTACATTTCCATCTGACAGTTTCCTGCTCTGTCAGATATAGTTGGCCTGTTTCTGTGCATGTGCTGACCCACTTGTGTCCTCTATGCTGCAGTGTCGGGGTTGCACATTGTACCACATTGTCGTCAATGTGGATGTGCAGTTATTGCTATATGTGGTGTGCTCCAGTGTGTCACGGGGATCAAGGATATGATCCAGGGTCATTGTCGGTGTGCAGTGTGCTACACATCGTTGTGCATGTGTGCCATTGTGCCCATATCCCCCCGTCCCCCCAGTCCCTGTTCGTTGCTCACCCTGTTGATGTTGTGTATGGTCCTCCCGAGCTGTGTCCGGATTCCCGACTGCTCGCACCGTCTCCACACTGATGACTGTGGTCACTGTACATGTGGCCCTGCCAATAAAGGGCCCGTAGCCAGTTCAACATAATATCTGCGTGTGTCCCTGTGGTCTTGTTGTATGCATGAGGGCCCTGGGGCCTACGATATTACACTGTTGACTGTGGCATCCGTTTCCTCCAGCTCCTCCTGTGGCGCAGGACTCCCACTGCCTGTCGCCGTTGCTGCCTTCCTGTTTGCAGCTGCTTTGTGCCTGGTTTTGATTTTCACATCATGCCAAGGCCTCTTGACGTGTTATCTGGTGACTATCGCATGGTACCGCTGTGCTGTGAACACTTAGTTGACATGGCGTAATTGTACCCCATTAGAGTGCGATGTTGAATGTTGCGTTAAGTTACTTTTGCGATGCTTATCACACATTCTTGAGAATATCCCCCAGCGTTTGCTCAACTGTGGTGTTGTGTCCAGGGGCAAACCCCTCGTGACACTATGCTTTGATGGTTAATGTGAGCTGCATGTTATGTGGGTGTCATATTTATGTGTTTGAATCTGAAACTCACTTCCTCACTTCCTCCATCCCTCTGAACTCTTTCCGGGCCTTCAAAATTGATCTTAGAGCTCTCATCCTCCAAAGGCAGTCCCTGGAATAATTCAACACATTTATTGACCCTTACGGTCATCTGGCAGTCTCATGAGGTCAACTAGTAAATATGTATTTTACTCCTGATTTTAACCTAACTCTGACACCTTTTTATTTGTACAATATAAATATGCAAATAGTTTTGGAACTGCATATATGTAACTTACCTGAGGGCATATCATCAAGGGCTGGTGATATAATTATCACAGAACAACAATCAGGAGAGAAAGGGTATTTGCCAGTAAAGGCAGGAGAGGGACTCCCTGTCCCCTTTAGTATATCAGTAAACAACAATAAGGGAATTACACCTTGAGGATATACCCAATACTCAATAGAGGCGGGTCTGTGTGTTAACCACAATCCAAGAGAAGGACAACCTTTGTCCTTTAGAAGACCCCTCACTCACCAACCTAGTTGGTGACATGCTTCATCATCGGGGTCCCACCCGGACAGCCGAATGCCATCCAGGTGTGCTACGACACCTGATTACAGTGGAGCTGGATTTAATTTTTTATGTGTGAAAAAGGAGGGAACCTGCAGCCTGATTCATGTAGGCAATAGCGCTCGCAAAAGGGCCAGATTCTGAGAATCTGGCCCTTTGCGAGTGCGATTTTTGCATTTGGTATTCACAATCCCAAATGCAAAAATCGCTATGTAAGAAATCGCATATTTGCGTGGAATGGCATTTAAGGAATCTCTAATAGAGATTCCTCAAATGCTATTCATGACACAAAACAAAATAGCGATTTTGGACTTTTGGGGCCGCTATTTACCGAGAGGTCAGACCTGTCGGTAAATAGCAAAAACTCAGAAAAATGCTTTTAAAAGCATTTTTCTAAGTTGCATGCTGCACACACACATGTCCTTTGGACATGTGTGTGCGCAACACCTGTTCAAATGTGCATTTTAGGGGTGCTACAGGGCGTCCTTTGGACACCCCTGGCACCCTTAAAATCGCTATCTCATTTGCGAGGAGCAAATTGCTACTCGCAAATGAGGGATACTCCCCATTCATTCCTATGGGCCTCTTGGCCCATAGGAATGAATGGGGAGTATTTGCGAGTAGCAAATTGCTACTCGCAAATAAAGAACATGTAGGAATCGCTATTTCATTAGCAATTCCTACATGAATGCCGTTTTGCGTGTCCTCAATAGCGAATCGCTATGATTTGCTATTAGGGCCACGCAAAACGGCCTGTACATGAATCAGGCTGTAAGTGTTATTAAAAATATCCGGTACTGCCCACTTACGTGATTTATTCTGGGGTGTAACGAATAATATTAAAAAAAGGGGAAGGCACCTGTTGCCCAATTAGGAGAGCTGTCGGTGAAAAAACTATAATACAGGGTGTGAGATTAAAAAGGTCTACATGTTTCTACCTATGTGTAAATTTAATAGGTTTTCGTCAAGACCATGGGGTACATAAGGGACGGTGTACGCACGCTAAGGCGCACCCTATCCTCGTATGTAACAAGAGGAGAAACTAAAAATGAATCTCCAAAAGAGCTGTTTTCTTCTTTTATTTGTAGAAAAAGCCTGTGGAAAGAATGAGGGAAAAAGGGTTGTGGATAACGAACATACATATATATAACCAACATATAATACATAATAGGTGATTGGTGATGTACATCATCATTCAACAAAGACTTGATGTGAGGGACGTGTGAGGTAAGTCCCAATATTGCATGCAACCAGCGAATTACATATCACGTGGTAGCGCACCCAATGTATCTTAGATACAGAGATCGCTCAGTGTCAGTGCTCGCCTTGAACAGGGGCATTAACATGTGTGGGCGAAATCCTGGGTGTTATCTCTCAATGACTGAGAAAGCGAAGTCGTCATGGTGGTGAAAAGCGACTTCACGTGATTAAAACAGCATCCAGTAAGAACGCAAATAATGTGTGAGCTAAAAAACCAGATCTGGACGTGCTATACCGACCACATAAAAACATACGAGCGAAGGTGTCTGTTATACGGAGCATGCACAAAAGTAGTGTGATTAAAGGAAGACGAACGTCTTACTGGGAGCGTTACTACTCAATGCTCCATGAGCGATCTCGGGACTGGCACTTTCCTCGTTACGATCTGGCAGGAAAGTAACAAACAGAGTTTTAAGGATATGCCAACATGAGAGAACCAAAGGGCTATGTACGCCCCCTTAGAGGAACAATCTTACTTGTAGCAGGAAGGGAGGGCGCGGTTTGCACCTAAACCGTCACCGCGAGTGCTCCGTGTGTTACTGAGCGAGGATGCCGGCGTGATAAATGAGTGAGAAGCTTCCGGGTTGGGCGCGGTCAGCTCTAACGCATCACCGGTATACTAACCAATAGTGAGGCGGGAGTGTGGGGGTGTGTGGAGGACTACACGTGACTATCAATGTGGCCAATCAGAACGTGAGCGTTCGTGGGCCGATTGTGCATTTACATTATTTAATCGTATTTTATCGAGTGCGACTCGAGATACAGCGAGCGGGTCAGTGGGTGTTACCATTTACTTAGAAGAATAAGAGTGAGGATGTATTAACTGGATAGCATAATTGTGTTATACAAGGGTCAGTCTAGGGGGTCATACAGTATCAGGAGATTGATGATTAATAGGGAACTCCCACAGTTTTTTGCGAGGGGACTAGTTCTGTACTGAATTCCAAGGAATATTATCGTTGAGGCCAGTCTTATGTGTAGCCAGTCTGTAGACCCAGCGTTGTTCCTTTTCGAAGAGATTGGACTCTTTCTCAACTTGTTCTATGATGGTCCATTTAATGTCATCCGGGCCATGTTTCATAGACAAAAAATGTTCTGTGAGTTTTGTCATTGTTTTTTGACAATGGATCGTACTCCGATGTTCGCATATGCGTAGCTTGATCCTCCTGCTGGTCATGCCCACATACCGTAACTTACAGGGACAAGTGATTAAGTACACCACATGTGTGCTATTACAGTTGGTATGTGATCTGTTTGTCCAGATCTTACCTTCCTCCAAATTTAATGTCTTAGTGTTCTCTGTGAGAGGACAGACACTGCAATTCCCACATTTGTAGTGTCCCATGACCTTGGGTAGGCCCCATGCGTTGAGTACTGTTGGATCTTCTTCAGTTTTTTTCTTCTTTGGCCTGGTGTTGACTAAACTGTCGCGTATACTCCTTGCTCTTTTGTAGGAAAATAAGGGTTTGTCCCATTTTAAATTACCTGTGTTGATTATCTTCCAATGTTTATTCATGGAATTAGACATTAGGTTTGATGCGGTACAGAAAGTGGTTACGCAAGTCAGTGGCGTACCAGCTTGTTCTTTGATATTATCCTCTAGTAGTGCTTCTCGTGGCTGATTCCTGGCACGTTTCTGGGACTTCTTGAGGATAAAGTCTGGATAACCCCTTGCTTGGAGTTTAGTGGTTAAATCACCTGCTTGTTTGCGGTAGTCACTGAGTTTGCTACAATTCCTTCTAATTCTTAAATATTGACCGTAAGGGAGGTTCTCTTTCAGGGGTCTCGGGTGGATGCTCTCGAATTTCAGGAGATTGTTCTTAGCAGTAGGTTTAAAATGGGTCCTGGTTTCCAAGTGACCTCCCTCTTTAGTGATCGTTAGATCAAGAAAGGTCAAAGTCGTGGGATCTTTAGTATGTGTGAATTTTAGATTGTTGTCTAGAGTATTGATCCACTCGAGGAATACCAGGAGTGTTTCTTCTGGTCCTTGCCATATAGTCAGGACATCATCTATATAGCGCTTCCAGAGGAGGATGTGTGACGAGAAAGGATTCTGGTCACTTAAGATGAATCTCTCCTCGAAGTCATACACATACAGACCCGCCACGCTTGGAGCAAATGTGCTTCCCGTCGATGTTCCACCTATTTGGAGGTACAGGGTCCCCTCAAACTCGAAGTAGTTCTTTTTGAGTGCTAGTCTAGCACATTCTAGGATAAAGTTTCTTGGAGTTCTGTGTGACCAAGCCTCTTTTTTCAGTGCATTTTCCAATACTTCCAATGTATCTTCCTGCGGTATGCTCGTATATAGGCTCTCTATGTCAAGACTGACAAGTATGGTCTCGTCGTCAATTGTCACTTGGTTTAGTAGTTGTAGGACGTTTTTGGTATCCTTCAAGTATGTCGAAGTTTTTTTAACTAGAGGCCTCAAAAATATATCACAGAATTTTGACAGAGGTTCTAGGACTGATGGTGGTGGGTGTTGGAAAAGTGGTTGCCATCCATACATCTGGAATGGTGGAGGATAGAACGGTGGTTGGTAGCCTTGCATCATTGGGTTGAACTGAGGCCAATTGCCTTGTTGTGTTGTTCTCCCTCTCCCTTTGCACCGTTGTTTGTAGCTTCCAGTGCTGGAGGTGCTTGAATTGCTGCTCATTGAGCTGTTACTAGGGGAGACTGATGGTGGATCTGTTTTCATCGGTGCTGTGTACTCAGGGTCAGAGTAGGGATATGTTTTGGTGAAAGAGAACTTCTTTAAGTCCTTCTGGAACTTAGATACCTTTTGTTGGGTGAGATTGTCTTTATATTCGTTAATCTCCTTGTTAAGTTCCTCCAATTTTTTCTTGTAGCCAGTGATGGAGGCTTTTATCTGTCCCTCAATGACTTGAATTTCGACTAAGATTTTTTCGGACAATCGTACCGCTGTTTTTAGGATCAACATGATCCAGTCATGTGTGCAATGCCACGCTATTAGGGCCCAGTCCTTTCTGAAAGTGGCGTCTTCCAGGAAGATGCGTGGGGCATTGGTCACTAGTAAGCCTTTCGGAGCCATTTTATTGATTACATATTCTTTAAGAATAGTCCCGTGTAAGATAGTCCTTATCCTATTTTTCGTGAGTTCAGTGAGTTTCTCCCACTCAGTGGTTTGTGAGATACTCTGCGAGATGTTGGTATCCGCAAAGGTTGAGAGGTCTCCCATAATAGCATCAATCTCTTCAGATGAAAAAGTGAGGCCCTGGTAGTCGCTCATATTGTCAGAAAGTGGTAGTGTATGTGGTCCAGAAATGGGGTAAGTAACTACAAAAATAAACTACAAAAATAAAAATAAAAACTCTTGCAGCTGTGCGCTGCCAACGATAGAACAACAATCAGGAGAGAAAGGGTATTTGCCAGTAAAGGCAGGAGAGGGACTCCCTGTCCCCTTTAGTATATCAGTAAACAACAATAAGGGAGTTACACCTTGAGGATATACCCAATACTCAATAGAGGCGGGTAAATGTAGTACACTTGTACACTTGTAAAGCGCACAGCTGCCCCAGCAACGGGGCGTCCCGGCGCTGTATAACTCTGGGGAACCCGTCCTGGCTTTCCCTGTGGGATGGTCCCTTGCTGGGAGTCCCCAAGGTGGAGCCAGGCATCCCCGGAATTGGTGGGGCCGTTGTGGAGATTAGGCAAGCTAATGCCCAGAGTTGCCGAGTGGAACCCCTGATTAGAGTAAGCACCAAAGCGAGAATTATCGAGTCCGCTGACCAAGGTCCACGACCCTGCCGCGTCGGGAATTGAACCCTGGTCCCAGGCTGATTTCTGCTCTCAGGCCTGCCGCCTCTAACCAGTGAGCCACACTACTCCACTGTGTGTTAACCACGGGTCTGTGTGTTAACCACAATCCAAGAGAAGGACAACCTTTGTCCTTTAGAAGACCCCTCACTCACCAACCTAGTTGGTGACATGCTTCATCATCGGGGTCCCACCCGGACAGCCGAATGCCATCCAGGTGTGCTACGACACCTGATTACAGTGGAGCTGGATTTAATTTTTTATGTGTGAAAAAGGAGGGAACTAAGTGTTATTAAAAATATCCGGTACTGCCCACTTACGTGATTTATTCTGGGGTGTAACGAATAATATTAAAAAAAGGGGAAGGCATCTGTTGCCCAATTAGGAGAGCTGTCGGTGAAAAAACTATAATACAGGGTGTGAGATTAAAAAGGTCTACATGTTTCTACCTATGTGTAAATTTAACAGGTTTTCTTCAGGACCATGGGGTACATAAGGGACGGTGTACGCATGCTAAGGCGCACCCTATCCTCGTATGTAACAAGAGGAGAAGCTAAAAATGAATCTCCAAAAGAGCTGTTTTCTTCTTTTATTTGTAGAAAAAGCCTGTGGAAAGAATGAGGGAAAAAGGGTTGTGGATAACGAACATACATATATATAACCAACATATAATACATAATAGGTGATTGGTGATGTACATCATCATTCATCAAAGACTTGATGTGAGGGACGTGTGAGGTAAGTCCCAATATTGCATGCAACCAGCGAATTACATACCACGTGGTAGCGCACCCAATGTATCTTAGATACAGAGATCGCTCAGTGTCAGTGCTCGCCTTGAACAGGTGCATTAACATGTGTGGGAGAAATCCTGGGTGTTATGTCTCAATGACTGAGAAAGCGAAGTCGTCATGGTGGTGAAAAGCGACTTCACGTGATTAAAACAGCATTCAGTAAGAACGCAAATAATGTGTGAGCTAAAAAACCAGATCTGGACGTGCTATGCCGACCACATAAAAACATACGAGCGAAGGTGTCTGTTATACGGAGCATGCACAAAAGTAGTGTGATTAAAGGAAGACGAACGTCTTACTGGGAGCGTTACTACTCAATGCTCCATGAGCGATCTCGGGACTGGCACATTCCTCGTTACGATCTGGCAGGAAAGTAACAAACAGAGTTTTAAGGATATGCCAACATGAGAGAACCAAAGGGCTATGTACGCCCCCTTAGAGGAACAATCTTACTTGTAGCAGGAAGGGAGGGCGCCGTTTGCACCTAAACCGTCACCGCAAGTGCTCCGTGTGTTACTGAGCGAGGACGCCGGCGTGATAAATGAGTGAGAAGCTTCCGGGTTGGGCGCCGTCAGCTCAAACGCGTCACCGGTATACTAACCAATAGTGAGGCGGGAGTGTGGGGGTGTGTGGAGGACTACACGTGACTATCAATGTGGCCAATCAGAACGTGAGCGTTCGTGGGCCGATTGTGCATTTACATTATTTAATCGTATTTTATCGAGTGCGACTCGAGATACAGCGAGCGGGTCAGTGGGTGTTACCATTTACTTAGAAGAATAAGAGTGAGGATGTATTAACTGGATAGCATAATTGTGTTATACAAGGGTCAGTCTAGGGGGTCATACAGTATCAGGAGATTGATGATTAATAGGGAACTCCCACAGTTTTTTGCGAGGGGACTAGTTCTGTACTGAATTCCAAGGAATATTATCGTTGAGGCCAGTCTTATGTGTAGCCAGTCTGTAGACCCAGCGGTGTTCCTTTTCGAAGAGATTGGACTCTTTCTCAACTTGTTCTATGATGGTCCATTTAATGTCATCCGAGCCATGTTTCATAGACAAAAAATGTTCTGTGAGTTTTGTCATTGTTTTTTGACAACGGATCGTACTCCGATGTTCGCATATGTGTAGCTTGATCCTCCTGCTGGTCATGCCCACATACCATAACTTACAGGGATAAGTGATTAAGTACACCACATGTGTGCTATTACAGTTGGTATGTGATCTGATTGTCCAGATCTTACATTCCTCCAAATGTAATGTCTTACTGTTCTCTGTGAGAGGACAGACACTGCAATTCCCACATTTGTAGTGTCCCATGACCTTGGGTAGGCCCCATGCGTTGAGTACTGTTGGATCTTCTTCAGTTTTTTTCTTCTTTGGCCTGGTGTTGACTAAACTGTCGCGTATACTCCTTGCTCATTTGTAGGAAAATAAGGGTTTGTCCCATTTTAAATTACCTGTGTTGATTATCTTCCAATGTTTATTTATGGAATTAGACATTAGGTTTGATGCGGTACAGAAAGTGGTTACGCAAGTCAGTGGCGTACCAGCTTGTTCTTTGATATTATCCTCTAGTAGTGCTTCTCGTGGCTGATTCCTGGCACGTTTCTGGGATTTCTTGAGGATAAAGTCTGGATAACCCCTTGCTTGGAGTTTAGTGGTTAAATCACCTGCTTGTTTGCGGTAGTCACTGAGTTTGCTACAATTCCTTCTAATTCTTAAATATTGACCGTAAGGGAGGTTCTCTTTCAGGGTTCTCGGGTGGAAGCTCTCGAATTTCAGGAGATTGTTCTTAGCAGTAGGTTTAAAATGGGTCCTGGTTTCCAAGTGACCTCCCTCTTTAGTGATCGTTAGATCAAGAAAGGTCAAAGTCGTGGGACGGGAGGAGGGGTGGCTCAGGTACACTGGGCACCGGAAGATCCGATCGTGAACCACACCAGGAGCAAGAATCAACAAGCGGGACCGAGCAACACTTAGAACTAGTGACCAATCTGGGAACTAGACCTCTATCAATCACTGAAGTACAAGTCCTAAACAAAGGACTAGGTTTTGTCCCTACACAAAGATTCGACAAATTCCAACTCCATTGTGAGCTAGCTGGTTTCTTTAGAAAATTGAAACTTAAGGCTTTCTTTGAAAAAAACACTGAGAACAACGAGAATCAAGACCTCAATGAAACTGGACTACGACCAAAGTCAACCTTCACCCCCCCTCCGCACATGACACCGGTGGAACTTTCCGCTTTTGAGCAAGCAGTATTTAATGATATTGAAACCTTCCAACCCAAGGAACCATTTACTAACTTCACCAAACCAGAAAGGCTAGCTCTGGAAGAATTAAGACACTGTGAAACCATCACTTTCAAACCTGCGGATAAAGGGGGAGGAGTGGTAGTACTGGACACCACTATGTATAGAACTGAATACCTCCGCCTTTTGGGGGACGTGCAGAACTACCGACAACGGACCTATGACCCTATTCCCGAACTAAAAAACGAAATCAAATCACTCATTGACCATGGTGAAGAGAGAGGATTCATTTCGAAACAGGAGGCGAACTATCTTTGCAACAACGAAGGGAAGATTCCATATTTCCATATTTCATACTCCCTAAGATGCATAAGAACAAGCATCCCCCGCCTGGTAGACCCATTGTATCAGGCATTGGATCAGTCCTAGAACCTCTGTCAAAATTCTGTGATATATTTTTGAGGCCTCTAGTTAAAAAAACTTCGATATACTTGAAGGATACCAAAAACGTCCTACAACTACTAAACCAAGTGACAATTGACGACGAGACCATACTTGTCAGTCTTGACATAGAGAGCCTATATACGAGCATACCGCAGGATGATACATTGGAAGTATTGGAAAATGCACTGAAAAAAGAGGCTTGGTCACACAGAACTCCAAGAAACTTTATCCTAGAATGTGCTAGACTAGCACTCAAAAAGAACTACTTCGAGTTTGAGGGGACCCTGTACCTCCAAATAGGTGGAACATCGATGGGAAGCACATTTGCTCCGAGCGTGGCGGGTCTTTATGTGTATGACTTCGAGGAGAGATTCATCTTAAGTGACCAGAATCCTTTCTCGTCACACATCCTCCTCTGGAAGCGCTATATAGATGATGTCCTGACTATATGGCAAGGACCAGAAGAAACACTCCTGGTATTCCTCGAGTGGATCAATACTCTAGACAACAATCTAAAATTCACACATACTAAAGATCCCACGACTTTGACCTTTCTTGATCTAACGATCACTAAAGAGGGAGGTCACTTGGAAACCAGGACCCATTTTAAACCTACTGCTAAGAACAATCTCCTGAAATTCGAGAGCTTCCACCCGAGACCCCTGAAAGAGAACCTCCCTTACGGTCAATATTTAAGAATTAGAAGGAATTGTAGCAAACTCAGTGACTACCGCAAACAAGCAGGTGATTTAACCACTAAACTCCAAGCAAGGGGTTATCCAGACTTTATCCTCAAGAAGTCCCAGAAACGTGCCAGGAATCAGCCACGAGAAGCACTACTAGAGGATAATATCAAAGAACAAGCTGGTACGCCACTGACTTGCGTAACCACTTTCTGTACCGCATCAAACCTAATGTCTAAATCCATAAATAAACATTGGAAGATAATCAACACAGGTAATTTAAAATGGGACAAACCCTTATTTTCCTACAAAAGAGCAAGGAGTATACGCGACAGTTTAGTCAACACCAGGCCAAAGAAGAAAAAAACTGAAGAAGATCCAACAGTACTCAACGCATGGGGCCTACCCAAGGTCATGGGACACTACAAATGTGGGAATTGCAGTGTCTGTCCTCTCACAGAGAACACTAAGGGCCTTATTTATGAAGGCCTTGCGCCACCGGTGCGTCACTTTTTCCCATGTTAAAAGTGACGCACCGGCGGCGCAAGGTCTTCATAAATAAGGCCCTAAGACATTAAATTTGGAGGAAGGTAAGATCTGGACAATCAGATCACATACCAACTGTAATAGCACACATGTGGTGTACTTAATCACTTGTCCCTGTAAGTTATGGTATGTGGGCATGACCAGCAGGAGGATCAAGCTATGCATATGCGAACATCGGAGTACGATCCGTTGTCAAAAAACAATGACAAAACTCACAGAACATTTTTTGTCTATGAAACATGGCCCGGATGACATTAAATGGACCATCATAGAACAAGTTGAGAAAGAGTCCAATCTCTTCGAAAAGGAACAACGCTGGGTCTACAGACTGGCTACACATAAGACTGGCCTCAACGATAATATTCCTTGGAATTCAGTACAGAACTAGTCCCCTCGCAAAAAACTGTGGGAGTTCCCTATTAATCATCAATCTCCTGATACTGTATGACCCCCTAGACTGACCCTTGAATAACACAATTATGCTATCCAGTTAATACATCCTCACTCTTATTCTTCTAAGTAAATGGTAACACCCACTGACCCGCTCGCTGTATCTCGAGTCGCATAAAATACAATTAAATAATGTAAATGCACAATCGGCCCACGAACGCTCACGTTCTGATTGGCCACATTGATAGTCACGTGTAGTCCTCCACACACCCCCACACTCCCGCCTCACTATTGGTTAGTATACCGGTGACGCGTTGAGCTGACCGCGCCCAACCCGGAAGCTTCTCACTCATTTATCACGCCGGCGTCCTCGCTCAGTAACACACGGAGCACTCGCGGTGACGGTTTAGGTGCAAACGGCGCCCTCCCTTCCTGCTACAAGTAAGATTGTTCCTCTAAGGGGGCGTACATAGCCCTTTGGTTCTCTCATGTTGGCATATCCTTAAAACTCTGTTTGTTACTTTCCTGCCAGATCGTAACGAGGAAAGTGCCAGTCCCTAGATCGCTCATGGAGCATTGAGTAGTAACGCTCCCAGTAACACGTTCGTCTTCCTTTAATCACACTATTTTTGTGCATGCTCCGTATAACAGACACCTTCGCTCGTATGTTTTTATGTGGTCGGTATAGCAGGTCCAGATCTGGTTTTTTAGCTCACACATTATTTGCGTTCTTACTGAATGCTGTTTTAATCACGTGAAGTCGCTTTTCACCACCATGACGACTTCGCTTTCTCAGTCATTGAGACATAACACCCAGGATTTCGCCCACACATGTTAATGCCCCTGTTCAAGGCGAGCACTGACACTGAGCGATCTCTGTATCTAAGATACATTGGGTGCGCTACCACGTGGTATGTAATTTGCTGGTTGCATGCAATATTGGGACTTACCTCACACGTCCCTCACATCAAGTCTTTGATGAATGATGATGTACATCACCAATCACCTATTATGTATTATATGTTGGTTATATATATGTATGTTCGTTATCCACAACCCTTTTTCCCTCATTCTTTTCACAGGCTTTTTCTACAAATAAAAGAAGAAAACAGTTCTTTTGGAGATTCATTTTTAGTTTCTCCTCTTGTTACATACGAGGATAGGGTGCGCCTTAGCGTGCGTACACCGTCCCTTATGTACCCCATGGCCCTGACGAAAACCTGTTAAATTTACACATAGGTAGAAACATGTAGACCTTTTTAATCTCACACCCTGTATTATAGTTTTTTCACCGACAGCTCTCCTAATTGGGCAACAGGTGCCTTCCCCTTTTTTTAATATTATTCGTTACACCCCAGAATAAATCACGTAAGGGGGCAGTACCGGATATTTTTAATAACACTTAGTTCCCTCCTTTTTCACACATAAAAATTTAAATCCAGCTCCACTGTAATCAGGTGTCGTAGCACACCTGGATGGCATTCGGCTGTCCGGGTGGGACCCCGATGATGAAGCATGTCACCAACTAGGTTGGTGAGTGAGGGGTCTTCTAAAGGACAAAGGTTGTCCTTCTCTTGGATTGTGGTTAACACACAGACCCGCCTCTATTGAGTATTGGGTATATCCTCAAGGTGTAACTCCCTTATTGTTGATATAATTATCACCACGTTAGCATCCGTTTTCGGGCAAAAAGCAGAGATAATTATATTGCATTATTTACAAGGACACGCTAGCGCGTGTTTCCTTGATTCAGCTCCCGTTTTGTTCATGCCTCGCTTTGCATCTCTAATGAGATGCAACGTTGGCATTCCCTGTGAAAACTGATTGAAAACGATCGCTAATTGTCCTTCTCCGTATTTACAATACGGCCCATGACACCCATAGCGATATATAAAGCCACGCTAACGTCGGTTATCGCCGTATTGTACGTCTGCATTTTTCCTAACTAACCTATCTTTGACATGGGAGGTGGATTGAGTGGCTAAATCCACATCTCCCTATCAGTAAGGATTCCCCTATTGCTGTAGGATTATCACTGGATTCCCTGCGATAATCCTGCATTTCGCGGCTATCGTTGAATTTCACCTCCCCGTGAGGATAAGCAAGACCACCTCCGTGTACCATCCTGCCGGTAAGGGTGCCGTGGAGAGGTTTAACCAGGATCATCAAGGGTATTTTGCAGCTTGCCACCACCAACAACCTAGCGTGGAGAAATGAGATAGGCAAAACATTGTGGGTGTTTCGCATAACTCCATGCAATATTACAGGGCATAGCCCATTTGAGCTAATGAGAGGAAGAACACCTACGTCTAAGGACAATGCATGCTGGCAGACTGGTCGCCTGAACACAGTCAAACTACGTTTGCTAAAAACACAGGTAGATAGTAAGAACCACTACGACAGAAAACATAGCTGCAAAGCGGTACAAGTGTCTGCGGGTGATATGGTACGTGTGAAGTATAGCGGACTCATAACCAAAGGGCAGAATAGATATTCGCATCCACTCATAGTCGAGAAAGGTTCTGTAACTCGGCCCTACTCAGCGATGGTAGAGTGTGGCATTTCTCGAGATTAGCCCCTGGCAAGTATGGCAGCAGGTGCGGAGATGATTTGGATGCACGTAGAACCATAATTGGTGGAAGAATGGATTTATGGGATGATGATGAAGACAAATTGGATGTGGCACAGGATGCACAGGGCTCAGTCACCTCTAGACACATTGGGTGTTTTCCTGATAGGGACATGGTAGGGGCTGACCCAAAGAGCAACCAACGCTCAACCTCCACTGGTTGCAGTGGGCATGCATCAGTCGGTGTAAGAGTAGAACCATCAAGAACGAGATGTGGTTGCAGTGTTGTGCCACCGAGCAGACTCAATGATTTTATTTGTGACTAACTGTTTACCTTCTCTGTTGTTCCTCAAGGAGGAAGATGTGTTGTGATTGCACTTTACTGTTAAGTCCCTCTCCTTCCCCGTACCCCCCACCCCTCCTTCCGTCCGTCAGCTGTTGACCTGCCACTCCAGACCCTCCACTTGCCCTCTCCCCATCATCTCATGGTGTGTTGGTATTTCTCCTAAATAAACCAGTGAAACTTGCATCCTGGTTACGACTATTTAGTACAGAAAAAGTCTAGATACTAGGGGGCAGATTTACAATAACTGGCGCATCCCTGCATATCAGCAGTGATGCAACAGTTATGGTGCGTCACGGCTCCGCCACCATGGATGCAACGCATTTACAATGCGGCGCACCATGGGGCAGAAATGGACAGACGTGTGACGCTTCTGTGCCGTAAAGGCGGCGCATTGCTGGAGTTGCGTCGCAAGCGTGACGCAGCTCCAGCAAGGCTCTGGGGTGCCCTATCTTTACAATGCTGCGTTAATCCTCACGCCTGCTTCAAGCAGGCAGAGGGTTTTGATGCAGCAGGGGCCCAAAAGTGACAGAGGAGGCGTTCCTGCGCTGGAACGCCCCCCCCCTGAGCAGGAACGCCAACTTCTGGAGCAGGCCTTTACAACGTGATGCGTCACGTTGTAAATACCCCGTCGCATGGCCCTGGTTTTCCGCCGCCGCTGCGCAACGGCGGCGTCAAAGCGGCGCAAGGGGCTTGTAAATCTGCCCTAGTCGGGTAGTGGAGGTCTTACTATATAATTGGCTGTTAGCGTCTATATAAAGGTAAGGGATAGATTTCTAATTAGCATGAAATTATCGTAGGCCATCCTATTTATAGAATTTGCATATCTGTGGTGCAAGGTCTAGAGTCAAACTCCTCGTGACAGTATGCGCCCATGGATGGCGGTGTGTTATACGGACGTCATTTGTATGTATTAGAGGAAGGACAAGCGGGACGAGTCCCTCTACCAGGGTCTCTAGGGTCTGTCCGCCATTTTGAAATGGTTCCTTAATATGCTACGATATGTGACAAAGTCAATTTAAACAACCTGTGTGCGGATAACAGTCAAATGTTTGCGGTGAGATACAGACAGTGTGTGTGTGTGTGTGGTGTTTCAGAGAGAAAGAGTGTATGTGCCTGTGAGAGAGCGTGTGTGTGTGTGTGTGTGTGTGTGTGTGTGAGGGAGAGTGAGAGTGAGAGAGTGATGAGGGGGGAAGTTGAACGCGTCCACTAAATTGCAAATGCTGTACCATCAGCTGTTACTAGAGCGCAGACTGTCTAACAACAACCCGCCGCTTTGGGTATATTTGCATACCCAGAAGCCACTGCAAAGCCACAAACACTTATCTGTTATTCATTGTCATCGGTAAAAGAGTGTTTTTAAATATTAAAATCTATATGTGCATATATTAGCGTTACATTATTCCCGTTTATTTTATGTTTGTAAAGTTACCATAGTTTTCTTACATATATTTCGTAACACTATGTAGGGAAATGTATTCTTCTTTACAGCTAATGAAATCATGTCTTTCTTGTCGATGATCATGCGCACTTCGAGGGGTGATAATAACTGACATTAAAGGAATTTTTGAAGGGTTTAAGAAAAGTTAAGATTATTTATTTATTTAATTATTTATGCATTTTTATATAGCGCGGACTTTACCCGAAGGTGTCAGAGCGCTTCACAAAAGGAACAGAAATGAAACAAAATGAGAAACATTACAAAAGCATATGTTACGTTACATACGTTAATAGAGACATTAGTGATCAAACAAAATACATGAGGTAATAAAAATTGTGAGCAACCAAAAATACATGAGGTAGTAAAGGTAAAAGTGACAATTGTGAACAAACAGAATAATAAAAATTGTGAGCAGCCAAAAATACATGAGGTAGTAAAAGGTGCACAGGAGGAAAAAGTGACAAGTGTGCAGTTACAAGAGAAAACAAAGTATCATTTGAGGTATAATACTGCAAAAGGTGCTAGGCATTCGGGCACAAGAACAAGCTGTAAAGTATGAATCAAGACGTTGAAATCCAATAAAGGGGTTTATTAGGTGAAGGGAAAAGGCACAGAGCATCCAGTAAGGAGGAGAGCAGGATCAAACTGCCAAACAGAGAATCTGGAACATAGAACCAGGGAGGCTCACGCAGGAGCCAGGTTCTAGTTCCAACAAGGAAATAAATAAATAATAAGGAACATCACAGAAGGGAATTAATAGAATGCAACACATCTCCCCCCTATAAAACAAGCAGAGCTGTAAAGAGAAGGGAAATATTAAGACAGGAACCTAGAAGGTAAAACAACAGGTCTGGCATTGGTTTTGACTCTATGAGCCACAGACTGAGAATGTGGAACGTTGGTACTGTCATGATGAGTAGGACTTTGAGCAGAACATTTGTCATGAGTAGATGTCTGGGCAGAACCTGGAGGAACAGACTTACACTTGGCAACCCTCCTTATGTTCCAGGCTCTACCATCTTGGGTAATGACAGAATTCCTGAAAACTTTGACAATCTTAATGGGATTGCCGAACTTAGAAAGACCTTTGAGAGTGAACCCAGGTTTCTTGATCCTGACCCACTCACCCGCAACAAAATCAGGAACTTTCACATTCATTTTCCGGTCAAACAAATTCTTCATAGTGTTCTGTTTGGTTTCAACCCGACTGGCCACTTGCGAGATGTCCAAGTGGTCAACCTTAACATCTAACTTCTTAACCCACCAGGGACAGATTTCGGAACTAGGAGTTCTCCCTCTTAGAAGCTGGAAGGGACTGACTTCAGTGACGGCATGTGGGGTGATGCGGTACATCCAAAGTCTTTCCCTTACCACATCCCTCCAAGATTCACCCGAAGAACAAGCAAGCTCCACAGCATTTTTGAGGACACGGTTAAACCTCTCAACCTGGCCATTTTCTCTAGGCTCATACAACGAGGTAGTGTGATGCTTGATACCACAAGAAACAAGAAAATCCTCCATGTCCCGAGAGATAAGTTGAACACCATTATCAGTAATAAGGATTTCAGGGGAACCCTCTCTAGCAAAAACTTCCCTGAGGAAAGAAATGATGACCAAGGTGGTGGCACAGGAGACAAACTTAACTTCCGGCCATTTGCTGTGATAGTCAATTAAAACTAAAGCAAAACGAGCATTCTCTGGTAGGCGATGGAAGGGACCAGAAATGTCAAAGGCAAGTTTCTGCCAGGGATGGTCAGGCCAAGAAACAGGATGAAGGGGAGCAGAAGACACTTTAAGCATCTTATCACTACTAATGCAATCCACACAGTCACGGACAGTTCTGTCTACCATCTTATCAAGGCCAGGCCACCAAAAGTTAGTCCTAATGAGACGTTTCATAGAGGACATTCCAATATGAGTCTTATGGGCCAAAGAAAGAATCTTGTTGTACAGCGAAGCAGGAGGAATCATTTTCCCAGCCTTAAACAAAATCCTTCCTACAGCCTCAATCTCAGACGAAACCTGGCAAAAAGGGGCAAATTCAGGTAAAACAGATTTATCCTTGGGCCAACCTTTTTCCAAACAGTCAAAAATAAATGAAAAAATAGGATCCTTCTCAACTTCCGACATCCACTCAATCTCAGAGATACCCCGGAAATCACTAGAAATATAGTCATTGACCACAGAAACAATGTCAATTTCACGATTATCCGGGTTGGAACCAACATCAGGGCAAGGCAACCTGGAGAGAAAATCCGCCGTGACATTACTCCTACCAGGAACATACAAAACCTCAAAATCATACTCCTGCAATTTTGAAGATAAGCGTGCAATGCGAGCAGTTGAGTTCCAACCTCCCCCAGGAGACAAAATTCCAACCAAGGGCTTGTGGTCAGTTTTAAGAATGAATCTGTTGCCCCAAACATAATTGCGAAAATGCTCCACAGCCCATGTGCAGGCTAACAACTCCCTTTCGATGACCGCATACCTCCTCTCAGTGAGTGATAGGGTCCTTGACGCAAAGGCAACACACCATTCCTCTTTGCCAGAAACCTGACCTAACACAGCTCCAAGACCATAACAACTGGCATCCACGGTAATAATACACTTCTTGTTAAGAGAGAAGGATCTCAAAGTGGGAGCATTGACGATATCTTCTTTGATAGAAGAAAAGGCAGACTCCTGCCTTTCAGACCACACAAAGTCAGAGGACTTCCTGGTAAGCTCCCTGAGGGGTTCCATTTTCGTGGCGAAATTGCGAATGAACTTACTGTAGTACTCGCATAAGCCAGCGAAGGAAAGCAATTTCTCCTTGTTATCAGGAGAAGGGGCTTTTACAATGGCATCAACAAGGGAACGCTTGGGAACTACACCGTCAGCAGACAAGGTGTGACCCAAGTATTCGACACTCTTACAAAATAATTTACACTTGTTAAATTTGAGGGTAAGACCAGCATCACATAACTTATTGCACACATCCTTAAGATGGACACGATGATCATCCACATTCTTGGAAAAAATGAGGATATCATCCTGGAAACACTTTACGAAAGAGCTAACTTCCTTAAAAATATGGTGCATGGCCCTCTGAAACACCGAAGCGGCGGAGGCTAGGCCAAAAGGCATCCGCTTAAATTGAAAAAGACCAAACGGAGTGATGAAAGCAGTAAAATGCTTTGCATCATCAGTCAATTCGATTTGGTGATAAGCGGAACGCAAATCAAGTGTGGAAAAAATGCAAGCACCATCCAACAAACAAACCATTTCGTTTATATTAGGGAGAGGGTGACAATCAGTGATTAAATTAGCATTGAGAGCTCTTAGGTCCACACACAACCTGATACTTTTATCGGGTTTCTGAGCCAAAACGATGGGCGAAACCCATTCAGAGGACTCCACTTCCTCAATAACACCTCCAAGGATCATGTCGTCTAATAAGACCTTGAGTTCAGCTCTTATACTAATGGGTACACCCCTCAATTTTTGTTTGACTGGGATGGCACCACTTTTAACTTTGATCCTATGGGAAAAGCCTCTAAGTTTGCCAAGTTTCTCAGAAAAAACTTGAGGAAATAACAAAGGGAGGTCCTTCTCAAGATCACACTCATTCTTGGAAGATTCAGAAGCAATCATACTATCATCAGACAGAAGAGTATTGGCCTTACAGGAAGCAGTGTTGTCCAAAGGTGCAGTATCACAAGTGATGGCAACCACAGAGATAGGATCTTTGTTCCTGGGATTTAAGGTAATTCCAAGTTTGAATTGATCCCTCCAGCCCAGAACATTCACACCTTTGACAGCAATATACATCTTGATCCAAGCACTGTTCCCTCTAAATTCAATGATAACTTCTTTATAACCAACCACATTAATAAAGGATTCATCAAAGTTTAGTGCAGCAATGTCAGACTCATATAAGGTAGAAAGATCAACAAGGCTCCCAAAAATTTCATTGCAATATAACTTGGTAATAATGGTCCAGGGAGAGCCTGAATCAGCCATAAGTTTGAGCTCTTTTCCTAAAATATTAACAATACAATCCGGAGAACTCAAATTTTCTGCAGATTTGATATCAACCACATTGCGGATAGAAACAACAATACCATGTTCTAGGTCTTGGGATGAAGACATACCTTGTGATACAGTAGAAATTTTGCCTTTAAATGAGGAGGAAGAATCTTTTCTAGTACCAGTGTCTTTACACATTTTTGAAAAATGACCAACACGTCCACACTTACTGCACTCTTTTCCAATAGCAGGACAACGAGAATACGAAGCAATGTGGTTGGGATTACCACACCTAAAGCAGTAACAATTCTTAGAATTGGACTGAGTTTTGTTATTAGCATTAGGCTTGCTATTGGAAAATGAGCTAGAGGAGGAAACAGCAACAGCATTAACATTGCCCTCGTCAACAGTAGAGGATGATTTGCTAACAGCACAGGTGCTAGAGGAGGCTTTACTTTCTAGAGTTTTCATCCAACGCTCAGATTGTTCAAGAGCTTTGGAGGTACTGATAGTCACTTCTAAACTGGGATCACCTAGGATCCAAAGCTGTTCCTGAACCTTTTTGCTTCTTACGTGTACAATGATTTGGTCCCTAAGCATTTCGTCGGTCATTAAACCAAAGTTGCAATGTAGGGACAAAGCTCGAAGTGCAGTGAGAAAATCATCAAAACTCTCATTTTCTTCTTGAGCCCTAGTATAGAATTTATACCTGTTTAATGCCACACTAGTATTCGGTTTAAATCTATTTTCAATGCGCAATAAGGCTTCATCATAAACATTGTGATCCCCTCCTGAGCGCATAGGAGGAAGAGTTCTGAATACATTTTGACCCTCTGAACCCAAGCAGTGGAGGAAAATATTCTTCTTCCTCTCAGCAGACATACGCTCGCCATCGATAGCCTTTAGATAAGTAATAAACTCTTCTTTCCATCGTGACCACGGAATAGATGGTTCACCTTTAGTCTGTAGAAACTTGCTAGGAGGATCAAATTGCATGGTAAATTAGTATGGTTACACTAACTAAATGTAGTAATTATATATTATAGAATAATATAAATAAGCCTTAAAATTAACACAAATAGCAATAGTTTTCCACAGAAAATTGTAAAATGCCAAAAATGAGAAAGTTTAAATGAAGTTGATGTCTCAAAAACGTGAAAAGTTGCTAAAAGTTAAGTAGAGTAAAAGTTTTACAGTCTAGTAAAATTTTGAAGAAACGAGTTTTTCCTGAAGGTAGATCAATTATGAATACAATGCCAAAGTACCAACCAGTTTGTAGAGAAGTTGTTCATAGAGTGCGTTATCCGGTAGAGAGAAGAACAGGATAGCTGCCGTATAGCTCAGAAACAAGGACAGCAGAAGCGTGTCAGGTATAAACGCTCCCAGCTGAACGCTCCTAGCTTCCGCTAGCGCTGACTTCCTTTTGCACTTCACTGCGGACAGTAAGACAGGCGTCATGCAGGGCCGACGCTACGAGGCTCTGAACGCTGCTTTGTGACGTAGTGCAAGAAGAAAATAAGGCGCATCAGCGTTAGAAACAAGTTGACGCGTTGAACGCGCTGCGTTGGCTGAAAGAATGCTGGTCGGTAGTTATGGCAACCAGAAGCGCGTGACGTTGTTGACGAAATGGTGGCTATGGTAACGGTATTGGCAGATCTCGGCAATTTAGAAGAAATGTAGAAAATTCATAAAATCCGAAGAGTACATACCAGGAAGTTGGCGATCGGACGCTCAAGTAGAAAATTTTTTTAAACAGCAGTCCGAATATGTAGAAAACGAAGAGGTAGGCCGGTTCGTTTTTTTTGAAGAGGAATACTTCGCACCTGTGCCTTGTAATGCTGCAGAAGTGTTCCTCAGGTTCTCCAATCGTCGCCAATTTGTAAATTATGAATCAAGACGTTGAAATCCAATAAAGGGGTTTATTAGGTGAAGGGAAAAGGCACAGAGCATCCAGTAAGGAGGAGAGCAGGATCAAACTGCCAAACAGAGAATCTGGAACATAGAACCAGGGAGGCTCACGCAGGAGCCAGGTTCTAGTTCCAACAAGGAAATAAATAAATAATAAGGAACATCACAGAAGGGAATTAATAGAATGCAACACAAGCGTTATGTAAGACAAGGAGGCACTTGTGCCAGAATCAAAAGTAAATACATGTGAGAGGTAGCAAACCGTGTGTTACAAGGGCAAAGTGGTGTGTGCATGTTACACAAGGACACCAAACACAAGTACATGGAAAATACTCCAAAGAGGCATACACTCCAACCCCAGGAATACCCTGGGAAGGCACTTCCATGGTCGTGGAAAGTCTTCCTCTACATAACAAGAGGACGTGAATTACTTTTGGAGGTGTCTCTGGAGGAGGAGAACTTTGAGGTCCCTTTTGAAGGCCTGGGAAGGAGGCGGAGGTCCGGAGCTGAGGCGGAAGGGAGTTCCAGATTCTCACTGCGTTGCCTGAAAAGGATTGGGCCATTGTTCTCTCCTTCTTGAAAGAGGGAGGTTCTAGTAGAAGCTTCTCCGCATTGCGTGAGGGTCTAGAGCCTCCAGAGAGTTTCAGTTTATTCGCCAGGTAGCGAGGAGAAGAGGAGTGTAAGGCTTTGTGGGTGATACAAGCGGTCTTGTAGATAGCTCTAGCCTCGCAGGGAAGCCAGCGAAGGGTGGATAACATCGGTGTGATGTGATCGCTTCTTTTGGCCCCATAAATGAAGCGAGCTGCTGAATGGAAAACAGACTTAAGTGGGGACAGGTGAGATTTGGGGAGGCCAGTAAGAAGAGAGTTGCAGTAGTCTAGTCTGGAGAGGACCAGGGATTGCACCAGGGTTATAAGGTCCTGCTCCGGGAAGAAGCTTCGGATTCCCCAAAGAAGGCGCAGTTGGTAACGGGCAGATTTTGCAATAGAATTGATGTGGGGAGTTAGACTGAGTTTTTTGTCTAGTATAACTCCAAGGGATTTTGCGCTGTCGACAATGATGGGTTTATTGTTAAGTAGATTCATCTGATCCATCCATGATTGAACCGGGGGGGGAGAGAGTGAGGAGGAGAAGAAGAGGAATTCAGTTTTGGAGGGATTCAGAATCAGTTGATGAGTTGACATCCAGTTTTGGATGGAGTCTAGAGTAGAGCTTAGGAAGGAGAGATCATGAGTGGAGGCAACCTTGAGGTAGAGTTGAGTGTCGTCTGCATAGAGATGATAGTGAATCCCGGATTTGCTTAGGAGGTTTCCCAGTGGTTCTAAGTAGAGATTGAACAATGTGGGTGCAAGTATAGAGCCTTGAGGAACACCCTGACCTACCGCCACAGGAGACGAAAGACTGTTCGCAATTTTGATCATTTGGGATCTGTCAGAGAGGAAGGATGCAAACCATTTAAGCACAGTGCCCTCCATGCCCATTCTCTGTTGAAGGATATTGAGGAGGGTGTTGTGATTGACAGTGTCAAAGGCTGCAGACGGGTCCAGGAGAATAAGAAGACAGGACCCCCCCGAATCGAGTATCCTCAGTGCGTCATCAACCACTTGCAGAAGGGCTGTTTCAGTGCTGCAGTTTTGCATGAAGCCAGACTGACAATTGTCCAGAAGATCATTGTCCTTGATATGACGAGAGAGTTGATTTGCTACACATCTTTCTGTGATCTTCGCAAGGAAGGGAATGTTAGTAATGGGGCGGAAGTTGTTGAGGTCCTTCGCATCAGCAGTGGGCTTTTTAAGCAGAGGGGTGACCTGCCCAGTTTTGAAGGGGACAGGAAGGGAGCCTTGACAGAGGGAGAGGTTGATCAGAGTGGCCCAATAGGAAAGGGAATGGGTATAGAAGTCCAAGGCAATGGCACTGGGGATAGGGTCAAGAGAATGGTTGGAGGGCTTTGTTTCGCGTATGCACTTGAGAAGGGCATCTTCAGATATGGGGTCAAAACTCTGCCAGATCTATTTGGTCGTCATTAAGATCAGTTATTATTAAAGAAACTTTATATCGAATAATCAGCGTTGGGTCCCAAGGGGTCTCTAAGTATGACATGAGGTGATAGATGCCTAAAGTATGTCAACTGGTGCCGAGTGTCGCGTCGATGATAGCAGGATGGTAGTGGGGCTTTGTGGGTGGTTAGATGTTGCAGGATTCTTTATTAGATTATTTTCCTTTACTTCAGTTACCTTGTAAATGTAAGCTTTCCCATTTAATTAACCGCTTTGCCATGGCATGTCCGCCGCAGTGAGGCAAAAATGATGCATGCGCAGTTCAGACGTTCCCCGGACGTCCAGCGCACACGTCCACCGTGACGGCGGACGGCCAGGGGCCGTCTGATGCATCGAAAAGGTTCCTATTTTTCTGATTGTTAGTGCTGTCTGAAGTAAACAGCTGTTAACCTGTGGACCGCATGTGCAGGTCAGAAGGACTGTAGACGGCCCGGGCCGTACTTTGAGTGTCACTGTCATAGAGGAAGCTAATCCTGGAAGGCGTTCTCATATCGTTGGAAGTCTCACTCCTACTTAGCAGCAGCGTCGGATTGGTAATGCGGGCATTCGGGCAATGCCCGAGGGGCCGGTGTCCAAGGACTGCTGTGGGCTGTTTTTTTAGCAGTCTGGGGGGGCTTTTTGGGCGCTGTCTTTGTTCTTCTGATACAGTCAGCGGCCCAGGGGGTGTCTGAGTGACCATTCTAGCTGCAGATGGGCGCTCATTACCTCCGTTTAGCACCAGGTCGAGGTGTCACTCCCTTTGTCTCTCGGGCCGGCCCATTAATGTCTCCACATACTGAGCGGGGGTAGGGGGCCTGAGTAGAAGTGGCCTCACTTGTTTCACCAGTCTAAACTAACGCGTGCATTTTTTTTTTAACCCCCCCTTCTAAAGTTTTTTTTAGAAGATTACGCCAACGCAGTGATATGAGGAGTGTTTATGCAAATGTGGGCCGATTTATTTTTGTCTGCCCGGGCCGATTTTCATTCCCAATCCAACCCTGTTTAGCAGACAAGCAGCTTTGCTGGGTCGTAGTGACCAAAGCAATGTGAACAAGCTTTCCTAGTGTCATCATCGGGGTATATATATACCGTGATGCCTGGTAGACTTGATTAGGGACCCCTTCGAATTACCTGTGGTAGGGCACCCATTCACATTTCTTTTTAGGTCCAGCGTAGGCAGCGCTTGCGCTATCGCTTAGCGACTGATCTGTTGTGTATGGTTTAGGAGTTGAACTCCCATTGCTGCTAGATGTTTTTTTATTTGGCTGTGTTACTGTCCATCACAAAAACTTGTTTGTAATGGGTAATCCTCCCTTTATGTCCCTCCTTTTCGTTTTTCGTTTTGGCCGAATGCAGCACTGCCTAAGTTATGCCTTAGATGTTGATGTCTTTGTCTGAGGACTTCTTTTCTTGTTTTTTTAACGGTGCTCTTTCCATGCGTGAGGCTACCCGGGTGCTCTGCCAAAGTGAGCCTACCTTTTCCCCAGCGAGACGGAGCTCATCTGACCCCCACACCCCCACCGATTTCTTCACACACGGCACCTCTTTCTGTACACAAGGCTCCTTGTGGACATCACGCCCCCTCCTCCACCCTTGTATGAACCTGCTTGAGTCCGCCGGACGATGCGCGGCCTACAACAGAATAACTAAATGTGCGTTCAGGTTTTGATCATTTATGCGGTTTATCGCATATCCTTCTTTTAAAACCTTTTACAGATATATTATGGGGCTTGGCTTCTTTTGGGCTTTTTTTTAGTAGTCCCTGATGGTACTTGGGCTTCTTTTCAAAGGAGTTGTGCTTGTTTCAGTCACCCTCCCACCATGCACCCACCCTTAACCCCTTCCTTCCTTTTGTTACTTTGGCGCTCCCCATGAGTTCATGGGAAGGGCATACCCTTGATTACACTGAGGTGTGTTATGGCGATGTGGATAGCGCGATTCTCCATGCAAGTTACATTGCCAGTAAAATGTAGAGGCATTTTATCAAGAAACGGCCTTAACATTATCGCCGCTTTAGCGGCAGAAAACTGCCGCTAAAACGCCGATAATGGTCTTGATAATACGCCCTTGTGAATTCCCATAGAAGCCTATGTTCTGGTGTGAACATGGGTGTTGGACCTGGGAACCAAGGGGCATATTATCAAGGGGGTTTATCTCCGCTTTTTTGACTTTAAAAGCCAAGAAAGCGGAGATAAAATTATCTCCCTATTACCTAGCTGTCGCTAACACCAGTTGGCGACAGCTAGTAGGAGATAGCGACCATCTTGGGCCCCACTTTGCATGTCAGTGATATTTATCACTAATGACATGCAAAGTGGGCGTGCCAAGATGTTAGCGACTGGAAACATTCGCTAACATCGCTATCTCCTATTACCAACTTTTGGAGATATTTGCGCTAAGTGCGAATATCTCCAAAAGCTAACACCTGCCCTGAGCAGTTCTTAGCCATGTTATCTAATGGGAGGTGGATAACATGGCTAAGAGCATTAGCTCGGTAATGCATGAATATCACTGACTTTTCAGCGATATTCATGCATTGCGGCCGTTTTTTATCGCATTTGCGATAAACCTTGGTAATACCAAGGTTTATCTGCGATAAAAATCGCCGCAGCTCAGCGGTAAAGCGATAATTATCGCTATTGCTTGGTAATATGCCCCCTGGTCACATAGGGTAGCTTGACACTAAGCAAGGAGGCCTAACTCCAACATACATGTGTTGAGTTTGCGTCTCACCCACTCAGTAACTCAATGCCCCTCCATCCAAAAATGACACTACACCTTAATTTTTATAAAAGTAGAAAAGCTTTATCTTTCCTTAAGTTAGTTCCGCTGCTGCACTTATTCTAATGAATCAGCATTAGACTACTTTCCCATTACACTTATTTTTGGGTTCATATAAGAAGTCTAGGGTACAAGATGCAAAAACAATTCTACCCTTATGTTCAGGTTATGCTATTGTGGATTAAGTATATTCATTGCAACAGTACATTTCCTAGACAAAGAGAAGTTAGACTCCGATATTATTTCAAGGCAGTAATTCTCTGAAAAGAAAGAATTTTATCAACTGTTTGTCTAGTACGCTAATTGTAGATTTAAGTCTGAACAATCTCTACATGTTCATCTGAGGTCGAGAATCAATTTCCCCTAGAATTAAGCTTTTGAACTTCCCAGAAGGGATTCTCCCTCCCCTCTTTTAAAGGGGCAACCTCGTATTCAATCAGTCACTGGGAAGAGGAGCTGGTCTCCTTGATGAGTAGTGACTTCTCGTACCTCACAGCATAGATTCTAGTCTCAATTTAGCCTAGAACTCCCGGGTATGGTTCTAGTACCTCCAGTTTAGTTCGATTCCCCTCTCTGGTTTTCCTCAAGTCTTCCGATTTCAGCCGGCGAGGAAGAGGAGCAAAAGGCTAATTACCACTTGGCTCAATTGAAGACTCACAAGCACTGTCTAGCCTTTCGCAAGCCCAATCCCCCACCTTACTTGGTACCAGAGGCAGCAACCGAAGGTCCGGTGAACTCAGGCAGGCAGGCGGTGTCTTCGAAGATCCTTCCGACGTTCTCCTCAGCTGGGCGGCCCTTCCGACGTTCTCCTCAGGTGGGCGGCCCTTTGCGGCTGGCACACGGAAGGGGATTACCTCGGTCTCCGACGTACAAGCTGACTCCTAGAGTCTCCTCCCTTCCGCTCGCTGTGAGGCGAAGAACCTCCCCTCAGTCGTCCTCCTTCGGGTTCGTCCCGCCTACAGGCGCTCTTCCTCGTTAGCGCTAGGCGGGATCTCACTCGCTTACGCTTACGCCCTTCTCCCGGAAAGCAAGGCAACTTCCCCTCTGTCCGCTCCTCCACCACGGAACGAGCACTCCAGCGGTAGGCGCCTTTCCCACACTTGCCCGACCTGGAAACCAGTCTCCGGCCGGTCCGGCACCGCTTCACCACAGGGGCTGAGAGACAGCCGCGGTAACACCACCAGGTACGCCAGCTGGGGAATGAAAACCCCGCGTTGGCAGGCAAGCTCCGGGGAGGGTTATCGGGATGAAAGGAGGCTGGATTTCCGAGGCAATTCGCCCAAGGTCACGGGGATACTGATAGGGATAAAGTCCTCTTCCCCTTCGCACCTTAACTTCCTGACACCCTAACACCAGTCCAGATCTTCCCACAGTGGCATTAACGGGTAGAAGAAGCGTTATCTCCCGGTGGAGGTCAGCAGGGCCAGATCCACTGTCAGGGGGTAATGTTAAACGTGGGGGTAGCAGCCCCAAGGGGAAGTCAAACCCTCCTACCCTGCACTAGCCTCCCTTCACAATAGTCTAAGCTCCTCACTGCACTCCCGCTCCAAACCTTCTCTCACTCTCTACAAAATGGCCGCCCTCGTTCTGACCCTTTTATAGGCTTACCCTCAAGCCTCCAGAACCAGCTGGAAGGTGCTAGAGCATTCCTATATTGTCCTATGGGCCTGTCTCCTAAAGGGTCCGTTATGGCAGTTACTGTCCACCATTTTGGGCATCTAGGCTTTACCTCAGAAAAAGGAAGGATTTCTGGGTCTGAGAGGAACCATGGGGTCAAGGAGCACCTAACCCCCCTGGTCAAAACCTGAAAAATCTAGTGGACATCAAAAATGAAAGGTTGTGAGGGGCAAAAAGGGGACAAAATAAATAACTGACAGGAGGGACCACCCAAAGGGCTGACAGGTCTAACAATGGGCTTCTATGGGAATTCTCTACAGCGTATTATCAAGCCCATTATCGCCGCTTTAGTGGCAGTTATCTGCCTCTGAAGCGGAGATAATGTTAACACCATGCTTGATAATATGCCTCTTACTTTTTAATCCACTCCTAAACCATAGGTTTTCAGATTGCACACAGCTTTGCATCAGAGGTTAGCTCCCTGACACGGCTCCCGTGCTGCCAATGACCGCAAATGCTACAGCCACAATAGTAGTAATAACTTTATTCGTTATCCAGGCACCATCAAAGTGTACAAACACATAACATTACAGTAAATATATCAAGGTGGATTTT
Organism: Lissotriton helveticus; assembly: GCF_964261635.1. Lineage (NCBI taxonomy): Eukaryota > Metazoa > Chordata > Amphibia > Caudata > Salamandridae > Lissotriton > Lissotriton helveticus. The sequence goes on along the minus strand of NC_136057.1, from coordinate 198,776,132 downwards.
AAAATATCTTCCATCACAGTTCAATTTTCCTTTTTTTTTTTAAACTAGCAGCCCGTCCTGACGTTGTCCGGGTATGAATTGCTGCCGGCCAGTAGTATATTGTTTCGTAGGATTTCGTTTTGCAATTTTATATAGCGCGAACTCGACAACATGGCATGAGCACAATTTACATTACAGAAGAACACATTCATTTGTGGTAGGCACGGGGAGACAAAGCGATTTGCCTGGAATCACAGGATGTTGAGCTGATGCCGAGATTCGAACGTAGCTCCCCATCTCTAAAGTTCGCAACTCTAGAACTTGTGGTAGGAGGTGTGTCTAAAAGTGTATGTCGGTGCTGGGCATCAATGAGAGAGACCTGTGCATTTTTCCAATCGGTGGTGAAAAAATATGAGTATGTTGCTGGAGATGTGGGCCGCCGTGCCACCAATGTACTTATGGGGGAGGGTAAACACCCATTATTCCGCAACTTTCTTTCCGCATACCATCACTCCGCATACTTTCATTACGAAAGTACCATGACTCCGCAATACCATTATAACGCATGGCATGGCATGGCACACATTTTATATGCTTTTACCACGCATACATTTACAACGAAATTCGTTGTAAATGCATGAATGGTAAAAGCATGTTTTTTTAAAAATGTTTGGATAAGGCAAGTATGGGTATAGGGGTATATGTTTTGGGGTACTGAGGTATATGTTTTGGGGTGTTTGGGTATTTTAAGGGTTCAGATATAGTTTTGGGTTATGGGGTACAGGGGTATTTTTAGGGTTCAGGGCTAGGTTTGGGTTTTGGGGTATGAGGGTATTTTTAGGGTTCAGGGCTAGGTTTGGGTTTTGGGGTACAGGGGTATTTTAAGGGTTCAGGGCTAGGTTTGGGTTTTGGGGTACAGGGGTATTTTTAGGGTTCATGGCTAGGTTTGGGTTTTGGGATACAGGGGTATTTTAGGGTTCTGGGCTAGGTTTGGGTTTTGGGGTACAGGGGTATTTTTAGGGTTCAGGGGTAGGTTTGGGTTTTGGGGTACAGGGGTATTTTAAGGGTTATGGGCTAGGTTTGGGTTTTGGGGTACAGGGGTATTTTAGGGTTATGGGGTAGGTTTGGGTTTTGGGGTACAGGGGTATTTTTAGGGTTCAGGGGTAGGTTTGGGTTTTGAGGTACAGGGGTATTTATAGGGTTCAGGGCTAGGTTTGGGTTTTGGGGTACAGGGGTATTTTTAGGGTTCAGGGGTAGGTTTGGGTTTTGAGGTACAGGGTATATTTATAGGGGTAAGATGGGTTAGTGTTTAAGGGTGTTGGGGTATTTTATAGATTAAGGGTGGGTTATGATTATGGGGTGCAGGGGTATTTAAAGTAGGGGTGGGCGGAATTGGCGCAAACTTAGTACAATAAATCCGCAATATTTCGTTACGTCAGATTTCCAATTAATAAAACAGAAACCTCATATATTCAAGGTAAAATAACAAGTATTTCTACATGCTAAAATGCATATAGTCCTTTCACTAAAGTGAAATTAGCTTCCAGCAAGCAGTGAGAGAGGTGATGATTTTGAGATCAAGCCCCTGCAGTGGGAAGTGAATATTATAGTATCCAAATAATTCTACAAAGAGCTGCAGTTCACCTCGTCGTCCCCAGTTGTACGCGATGAGGCAAATGCAATAGTATTTAAAATATTATACATCAAGCTGCAGTTCAACTCGTGGTCCCTAGATGTCCCTGATGAGGCAAATGCAATAGCATTTAAAATATTATACATCAAGCTGCAGTTCACCTCGTCGTCCCAAGATGTCCCTGATGAGTAAAATTCAAAAACATTGAAACCCTTTCATGAATGCTAAAAATGATGCTAATCTTATCCCATGATGCTTTGCAGGGCCTTTTAGTTGTATTTTTGCCCATAACTGTGCTTGGGGTGGTTCTAAGAGAATGGGACCTCCACTGAATTACAAGTCAAGTCAAAAGTCAAAAAGTTTTTATTTGTATTGGTACTCAACAGAGGACCACAAATATTACATATACACAAAATACCAGAAAGGATAATAAGTTTACCTCATTAATCAATTAGTATAAAAACAACAGAGATTTACAAAATTTATAAAAATTATAACAAACAAATTCATTAGGGGGTTGTTTCCCCACTGTTGATAATTCTTTTTCTTTTGTAATCATGCAGATTCGATATATTGGGTCGAGATACTTAGCACGAGCTGCCACTACTTTAGAGCTGCGGCATACGAATAATAAATGCTCAACAGTTTGGTCACTCCCTTGACATAAAGGACATATTGGTGAGTCTACAGTTGACCACCTTGTTTTGAAAGATTGCACAGGCAAAATACCCAGTCTTAACATAGAAATCACCCTCCTAGCACTGTGTGTGAGGGAAAACCCAATGTACGGCTGGATATGTTTATACTCTAACAAGTCTGTATAAGATTTATAGGTTGATAATTTTATGCTGTGTGCAAAATCTAAGTCAAAACTCAGTTTTGGGGTGAAACATTTAAGAAATAGTTTCAATTGCGATACAGACCAGGTTAGTAAAATATCTGTACTGATTTTAGCCATTTGAAATGCAATTGTCATGTTCCCTAAAAAGGTTTGTTTAGCAGCTTCTGTATCAAATGTTTCATTTTTCAGCAAGAATCTTAGTGATCCCTCCTTTGCATGTAGGAGGTTGTAGGCCCACCTGATAATGTTTGCCACAGCCGTGGCGTACGAACTTGTCAAGGAAAATTCTAGTCTTAAAACCTGAACTGGTATAGCAGCTGAGACCTTCATGATTCTTTTCAGGATTTTTCCTTCTTGGCGGTCCATAAAGCCCCATTGTTTTATAGGGATATATTCCGTCGCGTATGATAGGACTGCAGGAATCTTTGCTTTATATATTTTTAGCATTGAGGAGAAGTGCCTGCTCCCGGTAGCATTATAGAGTCTAGAGAGTGCTCCAGCGTGTAGATCAGATTTCTTTGTTAGATTATCTGTATGTTTTGTGTTTGTTAAGTTCTTTGAGAGAATCCTGCCAAGGTAAATATATTCATCTGCTTCATCAATTTTTTCTCCACCTAGCCTCCAGGTGTATTTGGCACTTGGTTTCCTCCCCGAAAAAGCTACAACTTTTGTTTTCTTAATATTTGGAATTATAAAATTTTCTTTTGAGTATGTGCACAAAATGTCCAGCGATTTTTGCAGACCAAATGGAGTGAGGTCAAACATCACTATGTCGTCCGCATAAAGCAGCGAATGAATACTTTGTTTGTTAATTTTTGGAGGCAGACTCAAGCCCTGTTGTAACTGATATGGCAGGTCGCTAAGGTATAGAGAAAATAACAAAGGGGCTAAGAGACATCCTTGTTTTAGACCATTACCTGTATTAATTTTTTCCGTTAAACCTTTTTCGCCCCCCATTTGAACTTGGCACCACGTTTTCGTGTGAAGGCTTATTATAACCTGTAACAGTTGTTCATTGATACCAAAGCTCCTTAGTTTGTTCCAAAGTGTGGGTCGGTCGACACGGTCAAAAGCGGTAGAATAGTCTATAAATGCAGTGTAGACAATCTGAGTTTTCCTAATCACATATTTGTCGAGGATAACCTGTATAATTGCGATATTGTCCGTAACAGAATGTTTGGGTCTAAAACCAGCCTGAAACATAGGTATTAGACCCAGCGAAAAAGCCCAATTTTTCAGATGAAGCAATACTTCTGCTGCAAAGATTTTTCCGGTGGCATCCATTAATGCTATTTGGCGGTAATTTCCTGCTACCGTTTTACTACCTTTTTTATGTATAGGAATAATGATGCTCCCTTGCCATGATTTTGGTACTAGTCCGGTGGTCAGAATATAGTTAAAAAGTGGCGCTAACACTAGGCTCCATTCCTTAGGGTCTACCTGCAGACCTTGATCGAGATTTGGTCTGGACCAAAGGCACCTGTACTTCTGGCTTTCCGAATGTGCGTTTCTACCATTATTGCCGTTGTTGTGAGAGTTGATGATTTGTGTTTTTCCTTAATTTTTTCAACGCTAATTTCGTGTAATTTAACCATATTCGATTTATAAAGATCCGTCAGATAAATTTCCCATTCTTTAGGCGGAACCGGTATAGCTACTAATTTCTTTTTAGTTCCAGTTAATTTAGCTATTAAAGACCAATATTTTCTCTGATTGTGTTCTTTTGCAGCTATTCCGATCTTGGAAAGTTTTTTTCTTACTTGATTTCTCTCTTCTCAGTTGATTTTTCAGTTTGTTTATTTATTTCTTTCTTGAAGGAGAAGAATTTAAATACTGAGCACGTATCAATTTGTTGAGTTTTTTCTTGGTTAATGAATTCCAGGGATTGTTTGTGCTTTTCTTCTTTTTATTACCTGTGTTATCTTGTTGGATCATTTTTGATAAAACCGCTTTAAATTCCTTGAGCATGAGCTCAAAATTTAGTATAGGGTCATCTGGATAAGTTTTCCTTAGTAGTTGTGTATGCTTAATCAGTACTATTATTTTGTCAACAAGAGGAGAATTCCAAAAAATGCGTCTCTGTTCGCTGTTTACCAGAGTTGCATTTCTATAGAGGATCAACCGTCCTTCTTCTGCTGTTTGGACTGTCCAGTTGGTAACTAGTTGCATCACGGCATGATCACTGTCTGCTGTAAAATTGGAGTGCAAATACGTGACTGTGTCAAATAGATCCATACCACAGATGATGTAATCTATGATTGAGGGGGTTCCGTTCCCCTGTCTAGTAAATGATGCCGGGATATCCCCTTCTACGTTCCCATTCAGGATCACCCCATTTATGGTGGGTAGCGCTGAAATCATCAGTTTCCCTCTTTTATTTGAATGAATAGTACTGGGGAATTGAGGAGTAGAAAAGTCCAATATTTCCTCTTCGTATATGCATTCCCACTTTCTTATTTCTGAGTTTGAGATTTTCCCATTAAAATCACCCGTGATTATGTAAGGCGGAAACGAATGGTCCTCTATAATTTGCGTAATAGTTTCCATGATGTTTATAAATAGGATGTCATGCTTGCTTCCAGGGGGCGCATATATATTAAAGAGCAAGATTGCTTTTTGAGAACCAGCATTATGAATATTTAAAGAAAGTTTGATGCATTGTAGATTGACATGATTTGTTTCAACTATCTCCTGCGCCCACAGATGGTCCTCCCTCAATAGAATAGCCAATCCTCCTTTGGCATGGCCCCGATTAGTTGTTTTTGCTGGTATACTATAGGCAAAATAGCCTTTCTGCGAAAATGAATCTGTTGCCCATGTTTCTTGCAGAGTCAGAATATCGGGCTGATTATTTAAGACCTCATTCATTTTGTTTTTTGTTCTTCCTGCGATATTCCACGATGTTAGCTTTAGACCATTGTTAAACAGGTTGCTTCCGTCGGGTACGCATTTTATTGCTATTCAATGTCTCCGATATCCAGGTCCAAGATTTTACTGTATCAATGTCAATGGCTTTGGTCTCATCTGGATCTAAGTACCAAACTTCCCTTTGTCCCTTGTTCACTTGAATTTTCAGGGTCTCCTCCCCTTGTTGGATACCTCTTGAATAGGTTACTCCAGGAACTTTTGACGCTGAAAAAACTCTTCGAGTGATTATTGATTGTGGACTGAGGATTGATTGGGTATGGTCTTTTAAAATTTTGTAGTTTTTATTGTCTTTAGGCTCATCCTTTTTAATGACGTCGTATCCAAACCTATATATTGTCTCTTTTTCCTTAAGAATGATCCCAGGTAGTACAGGCGACCAAAAGGAGACCAATGCGACTTTATTAAAACCTCTTTTGGGAAAAGTTACTAAATCTATTTCATTGCTAGTCAAAGATTGCAGAGACCGTATATTTTGCAAGAGATTCAGTATCCTGCCTCTATTGAGTGGGATATTATCAGTGGGAAAAAGTTCTTCAAATGGAGTAGGTTTGATTGTGCTTCTTCTCTTTGTTGGAAGTCCCTCTTATCGCCATTTCCAACTCCAATTTCCTCATTTCCTTTCTTTGCAAGTATCATAGCAGGAAGATATTCGTCTGCTCTTGGGTTCAATATTTGCGTGTTCGCTATGTTTTTTTCTTTAGCGGTTTCTCCTTTTTTCGGAATATGTGGGGTAATAATCTCTTCATTATCTTCCTCTAAATTTTTTCGAGGCGTATTAGTTTTATGGAATTTTAGCTTTCGTGTTTTCTTTTTTTGAATCCTTCTTATTGGTTTTTTTCTCCTCTTGTTCCTTCCTAATTCATTTTTCTTATTTGTTGGTATTCTTCCTTTTTGAGTTTCTAAATTTGTACTAGTATCATTATCTTCCTTATCAGAGACTTTATCGTGAGTATCCGTTTCTATGTGTTTTGTGAAAATTGGAAACTGTTTTACCTTTTTCTGTGGTTTTTCTCTAAATAGTTTTTTCAAAGAATAGAGTGTAGATTCATTTAATGATTCCGATGTTATCTTGTTTTGTAGTTCTGTGAATACTTTTTCTGAAGTCTGGGTAGAAGAGTTACGTTTTGTTTGTTTGTGGCCTATATCAATTTGCTTAGTATTATTATTATTTGGTTGATTTTCCGTTGGTTTTAAGGACTCTTTTTTCTTTTTCTCTTCTACTAGGAACTTTAAAATCCCTATTTGAACATCCAGAGTTTGATCTGAATTTTCTAGGATGTTTCCTAGAAAGGAGAGAACCGATTCTAATATCTCTTGTAAGGAGAAAAGAGCTTTTGATATTGGAGTTGTCGATTTATCGTAATTATTGTGTTCCGATAAAAAAGGATCCAAAAAAGAGTCATGTTCCCTAGATAGTACTGATGTTCGTTTTTGGGAATTGTTTGATAGTTTTGGTTCAGAACAGTAATCTGCTGACATTAAATTAATTAGACTTGGATCCTCTGATTTATGTAGACTCCCGTTGCCTCTTATGGGAGTAGAGGATTTCAGGAGACTAGCCTTATTATCCACTAATTCGGAATCATTTAAGGAGCGATTGGATTTGTTGATAGAAGCCATATCGCTTGCATTATGCGTCAATTGGGGTGACTCCGATAAGCGAGTTTGATCCCTGATGTTTAAGTGTGTTTCAAGTTTAGTTTCAATATCCGGCATTATCTTTTCGGGTTCCTTTTTTGATGGTATAGCAGAGAAATATTCGCTAATTGCCGGGGTTAAAGTACTTCGGCCATCTTTTATTGCGTTGTTTGTAGATTTTCTGACAGCTTCCTCGGTACCCATTCGCTTCATGAATATTGTTCGTGATCTTAGTTTTTTAATACCCATTCCACGTATTTTTTTGAGTCTTTTCGATGTTGTTGATATTAATATCTCAATGAGACACGTTCTTAGCACTGGGAGCGTATTTACACGAGACTCTGATCAGCCCCTCCTTACAGATGGTAGAGTAATTTACCTCTTTTGACTATGATGTTAGTGGAGAAATACCTTGTAACAGGAATTCGATGTAAATGTATATTTTGTAAATGGTGATGTTAATAGGGTGGCCCGTCCCGTCCTCGGACGGCCACAGACGGCCCGCCCTTTGCCCGGGCTTAGCCCGGCGTCCCGCTCGCGTCCCGCTACGCGGGAATGATGGTGTCTATATATGCTAGTGGTTGGTGGTCGTGTCCGTGGGCGGAGCGCCGGGGGAAGAGGAACCAGCTGAGCAGCCTGAGGGTTGCTGGTCCTTGCAGTCCCCCGGAGCGCTGAAGGAAGATAGCCCGAGCCTCAACCCGCTGGACTCTAGCTGGGAGCGTGTCACCAGCCCTGTCGAATGCAGGGCTTGCTCACACCAGCGAGTCCTCGTCAAGGGGAGGCTAGGGGATACAGGCGGATCAAAAAGCGAGGAACTCCAGCGAGGAAACAAGTAAGCAGCTCTGTGTAGAACAGTGAGTGGCACCCGCGAACCGGGTGTCACGAAAGTTAATCCGGAGGTTGGTGGTCGTGTCCGTGGGCGGAGCGCCGGGGGAAGAGGAACCAGCTGAGCAGCCTGAGGGTTGCTGGTCCTCGCAGTCCCCCGGAGCGCTGAAGGAAGATAGCCCGAGCCTCAACCCGCTGGACTCTAGCTGGGAGCGTGTCACAAGCCCTGCCGAATGCAGGGCTTGCTCACACCAGCGAGTCCTCGTCAAGGGGAGGCTAGGGGATACAGGCGGATCAAAAAGCGAGGAACTCCAGCGAGGAAACAAGTAAGCAGCTCTGTGTAGAACAGTGAGTGGCACCCGTGAAGCGGGTGTCACGAAAGTTAATCCGGAGGTTGGTGGGCGTGTCCGTGGGCGGAGCGCCGGGGGAAGAGGAACCAGCTGAGCAGCCTGAGGGTTGCTGGTCCTCGCAGTCCCCCGGAGCGCTGAAGGAAGATAGCCCGAGCCTCAACCCGCTGGACTCTAGCTGGGAGCGTGTCACCAGCCCTGCCGAATGCAGGGCTTGCTCACACCAGCGAGTCCTCGTCAAGGGGGAGGCTAGGGGATACAGGCGGATCAAAAAGCGGGGAACTCCAGCGAGGAAACAAGTAAGCAGCTCTGTGTAGAACAGTGAGTGAATTACTATTTAAAGGGAGCAGGAATGTATGCTGCATGATACTCGCATTGCGTTTGCTCTAAGACGCTTTTAGCGCTTTTAAAATCCCCGTTTTCGTATTTCATTTAGGTATTATTTTTAGCACAGTTATTCCCTGCTTTTATTCACTGGCCGCAATTCTGCACTATAAATCGTGTCCTCACCGCTATTCAGGCGGCCCTGACCCTCGCATTTCACATTTGGTGGGCGCCATCTTGGGTGGGTCTGGGGAAGCGCTGCACTATTGGGCGCTCTAGTAGGCAGGCAGAGTAGCCAAAGCCCTATATAAACCGGACCCATGGCGCGCAGCGTGTTCGCGCAGCGTGTAAGCCGTCGCTACGCCGGAGTCACGCCTGAGTCCAGCCCGTCTGCGCCAAGGACGGGCTGGATGGCTGGCCGGCTGGTCAAAATGAGACGGGCCCATCGGCCGGTAAGTACTCGTTACAGGAGATGTTAAGGCTTAAGCCCTTAAGATTATCGTGTTATCATAGAAGCTCTCCTGAAGACCTTCTCTCATCTCCTCACTGCGGTTGCTTTATGGCATGCCCTAGTGGCCCTGGTCTACCTCCCTCCACTCATTTATCATACCCTCCGGTGGACATAGGAGTCAATACGAGGCAAGAAGACTGTATTCTTGTTAATGCTCGCTCACTTATTAAGAACAGCATTATGTTTAAGGAGCTTGTACTCGACAGAAAGCCTTCGTTGGTCTTTGTTACGGAGACTTGGGCAAAGGACTCCTCTGGCCCTGACCTTATTGAAACATTCCCGGAAGGGTATTGCCTGGCACGGCATGATAGAGCGGGCCGGGTGGGTGGGGGGTTAGCTATTCTTTACAAGGAGTGCTTCCATTGCCTCATTACACCGGTTAAGGTTTCCAGGGATACCTTTGAAGCACTCTATTTCTCTTTGACAGGCCCCCATAAATTTACATTTAATGGACTTCTGGTCTATCGCCCTCCAGGCCCCAGAGCTGACTTTGGACAGCAACTGCTCCACACTCTAGAGCCTTATTTTGGCTGTGAAAACCTAACGGTCCTGGGAGATTTTAATTTCCATCTCGAGCTGTTAGAGACTCATGACACTCTCTCCCTGCTGGATGTTATGTTTGCTTGTGGACTTTCCCAACTGGTGAAAGCTACCACTCATCGAGCAGGACATACGCTCGACGGAATTTTTTCCAACGATCGGAGGTTGACAGTAAAAGATTCCTTTTTTCTGTCATGGTCAGATCATCTGGCCGTACCATTTACTATGTCCTGTCCAATTTTGGATGGTTTTAGAAATATTCTGATTAAAACGGAACTACGTAGGAACCTGAATAATATTAAGGAAGGTTCCTTTATACCTTGGATATCGAGCATGCCTTCTCCCCTGGGGGATAATGTCCAGTCAGCTGTCCTACAATATGATAAGACCATTACAGAGGCCTTGGAAGTATTGGCCCCTACACGGCCATGCTATTCTGCTAGGCAAAGACCTTCAGCCCCGTGGTTTATGGAGCATTTAAGATTACTCCGACAAGAAGCCAGGAGACAGGAGCGTCTATGGCATACCAGCTGGGATCTAAGGGATAAGGATACCCATAAGATCTTGATAAGAAAGTATAAATTGGAAGTTATCAGGGTAAAACAAGAATATTTTACTGCCCTGACTTCCTCACTTTCCTCTCCTAAAGAGCTCTCTAGGATAGCGGATTCCCTTACTACCCCTCAGACCCCCGACCCGGTGATTGCGTCCCAGGAGCTCTGTAACAACATAGCGTCTTTCTTCCAGACTAAGATCCTGGACATCTATACTGCTCCAGAGTTACTGAGACCTGTTACCACCAAGCCCGTTGTCCCCGCTGCCCTGGACCCTGCTCTTTCGGAGAGACCTCAGGCATGCTGCCTGGAATCCTTCCCTTCTCTCTCCCTACAGGATGCAGAGACACTTCTTGATAAAATCAAATCTGCCTCCCCTCTAGATGTTTGCCCGCTTAAGATCCTAAAGCAGTGTAGAAATTCTCTTTTACCCCCTCTTGTAGACATCATGAACAGGGCCATGAGGGAGGGTATTTTTCCTCAGTAGTGGAAAAATGCAGTAGTAAAACCTTTACTCAAGAAACCCTCTCTCGACCCTGGGGTACTAAAGAATTTCCGTCCCATCTCACTGCTCCCAGCCCCTGCGAAGATGTTAGAAATCCATCTGAACAGACATCTTGCGGCTTTTGTGGAAAATTCGGGCTGTTTAGATCCCTCCCAGCATGGATTCAGGAGAGAACATAGCACCGAGTCTGCCCTCACCATAGTACTGGATAACATCCGTATGTGTGTGGATAGGGGACAGACCTCCCTCCTGATCCTTTTAGACCTCACAGCCGCCTTCGATACCCTTTCTCCCTCAGTCTTAACATCTCACCTGAGGGAGATTGGGGTTCAGGGGGAGGCATTAGCTCTACTTACCTCTTTCCTCGATCAACGAGAGCAAAGAGTGAAGCTGGGTACATTTCTATCTCCATCCCTGTCTGTGCAATGTGGGGTCCCTCAAGGGTCGGCGCTGAGCCCGACCCTTTTCAACATCTATGTGACCCCCCTTGCCAGACTAATTAGATCTTTTGGGATGGAGGTAGTTTCTTATGCGGATGACACCCAGATCCTCGTCTCTCTCTCCCAGCCAGTTATTCCGACAGCCTCCAATTTTAGATCTTGTATGGAGGCTGTCAGACAGTGGATGATTCACAATTCGCTGAAACTGAATGGGGAGAAGACTGAGGTGATTGTGTTCGGAGGTAAGGAGGAGGTATGGTCAGCCGATTGGTGGCCAGACTCACTGGGAGCATGTCCTGTCCCTGCTGCATCTGCTAAAAATCTCGGGGTAGTGATCGATCCAACCCTCAGTATGTGTCAACAGGTAAATAGGACCATCTCTACCTGTTGGGGCATCCTCCACATACTGAGGAAGATCAGGCACTATCTCTCGCAGCAGGCTAGGAAACAACTGGCAGTTGCTTTAGTGGGCTCTCGTCTGGACTACTGCAATGCGCTGTATGCGGGACTGAATAAAAGTCTGCTGCAGCGCTTGCAGGTAGTCCAGAACGCAGCGGCTAGGTTTGCTCTGGATCTACCTCGAGGCACCTCGGCCACCTTGGCCAGAAAACGACTTCATTGGCTCCCCATGGAGGACCGTATTTTGTTTAAAATCTTGTGCCTGATCTATAAGGCTTTAGCAAAAAATAGCCTTGTAGGAATTGGATCTATCCTGTCCTGTTACAGTCCTTGCAGGACCTTACGTTCCTCAAGCAAGGCTTTTCTATCAGTCCCGCGTATTCGAAAAGCTAGATGGGGTGATAAAGCCTTTTCTGCCTTGGCACCTAAGTGGTGGAATGTTCTCCCGGGGGAATTGAGGTCTCTCCCTACCCTGCAGTTATTTAGAAAGGCCCTGAAGACTCGACTGTTTGCGCACGCATACCTGTAGCTTGATTTGCCATTTTTTGATTCATTTTGTTAGGCGCCTTGATACCTCAGGGTTTTAGTTGCGCGATATATAAATCATTTTCATTTCATTTCATTTCATGTATAGAACCTGGGAAGAAAAAACAACACTCGTGACGGAATGCCCCCACGATTGTCACGCCCCCAGCACACACCCACAGCGCAATGCCGACACGCCCACAAGGGACTACTTTGCTGGCACGGTTCTTTTACCTTTTAAATGATTATGGTGGGCGTCTGCATAGCCTATGTCCTTCTGCTGCAACTGCCCTTTCCAACGCTGTATTGAGTGTTGTGATTGGAGCTGTGGTTTCTGAGATTACCCGCCTCAAAGGTTTGGGCTCTCTCTTTATTATATTAGTATAGATAAGTGATAAGACGCTATTCTAAATTCCTTCCCTTCCATTGTTACTAGCACATAAAAGCAGAAGCAGTGGACAGGCTAGGCTACGTGCAAATAGGGCAAACACTTTCAGACATTGCCTTTCAACTTGGAACATAAAATACATTAAATTGGCACATTAAAATCAAACTATGAATAAAAAAGAGTTGATCTAAGCACGAGATGTCAAATTCAACAATCTACTACGTTTGTGTCAAACTGCCTGTAGAAATTTGCTCACAGCAACAACAATAATAGGACTAGTATTGCTTTTTTAAAATTCTAAAAGCCACTAAATATTTCTTTACCTTCAAATTATAACACAAGGGAATAGTCCATTTCCAGCGTGGGCCATGGTAATCAGAGCAGAAAAATAGTATGTACTTCATTCTCATCTCCCTGGCCACACGCTGGGCAGATACTGAGACTTTGAACCTTTTGCCATTTATTAGTTAAAGATCTTAAGGGTAGAGTACCAAATCGGAAGCAAATATTCTGGGGCAGAATTACAAGCCCTGTGTGCCACTTTTGCACCGCCGTTGCGTCACTTCTGTGACACAATGGCAGCGTAAAGCAGCGCCATGCTGCGTGGTATTTACAACATGATGTATCTAGGGCGATGCGTCACGTTATAAAGTCCTGCTCCACATGAAACCTGCGTCAGGTTTCATGTGGGCATTCCGGAGAGGGAGTGTTCTGGTTGCATGTAACATAAAGAGCATATCATGCACAATGATTGTGGTGGTCCTGTAATAGCAAGCCTCAGCCAGGACTACCAGTCCAAGGGATTCGCCCTTCTCTGCTCAGAGTCCTTAGACCAATAAAAAGAAGTTGGCATAGAAACTGGAATAGAAAAGACAGAGGGGCATATTACCAACAACTAGCGATAATTTTTGTCTCTAGCTTGTTTAGAGACAAAAATTATCGCCGCACATCGGCGATTTTTATCGCAGATAAACCTTGCTATTAGCAAGGTTTATCGCAAATGCGATAAAAAACGGCCGCAATGCATGAATATCGCTGAAAAGTCAGCGATATTCATGCATTATCGAGCAAATGCTCTTAGCCATGTTATCCACCTCCCATTGGATAACATGGTGAAGAACTGCTCAGGGCAGGTGTTAGCTTTTGGAGATATTCGCGCTTAGCGCGAATATCTCCAAAAGTTGGTAATAGGAGATAGCGATGTTAGCGACTTTTTCCAGTCGCTAACATCTTGGCACGCCCACTTTGCATGTCATTAGTGATAAATATCACTGACATGCAAAGCGGGGCCCAAGATGGTCGCTATCTCCTATTAGCTGTCACTAACTGGTGTTAGCGACAGCTTGGTAATAGGGAGATAATTTTATCTCCCCTTTCTTGGCTTTTAAAGCCAAAAAAGCGGAGATAAACCCCCTTGATAATATGCCCCAGAGTTTATTAAGCCTCATGAGGTGGAACTACATTCACACAACACCCTTCGGTAGTGTAGGAGGTAGCACACTGACTGGAAGGAGCTTTGTCCTTTTATACCCACACAGGAGCTTTAAAAAAATGCGGTACTAGGTACAGAATGCTGGTTTCAAATACATACAAGGTCATACAGAGAGTGTGCTAGCAACAAGTGGGAAGGGCTGACAGTAAGCTAATTCTGGTGAACACATCCTGACAGTTACAAGTTAGGGACAGCTGTAAGCTCTACTGGGCATGTGCAAAGCAGAAGAGGATAAATATATCTCGTCTCTAGGCACATTTCAAGAGCAGTTAACAGGAAGGTAGGACAGAGCACATGGTGAGCACATGGCAAACAAAATGGCTGCCAGAAATACAAAATGAATTCCGTAAAATGGACAAGATAGTCTCTAACTACAAGGGGCCTCATTTATGAGGCCATGCGTCACTTAGACGCCGCCGTTATGAAGCACCAGCAGTTTAACAAGACAACTAGAAAATGCTCCCTCTTGACCTATAAGTACTTTTATCGTAGGAATAGTCTCTCAAACACAGGGCATACACTAACAACATCTACACATATTGTAATTTTTTTTCTCATTTTACTTTATTTCACAATAGAAAGATTCTTTTTTTCTTTTTTTATCATCATTTTACACTTATAGCATTTATAAAAAAATATATATACTTTCCATACAAAAGCTTCAGAGAAAAATTATTTCACCACAATGAAACAATGCAAATATATCTTTGGTTGATCAGATTCATATTAACACTAGATCAATTAATTATGCACAAAAACAGGTAGAGAGCCGCACACACACAACACATACACTCTTCCTAAGCATCCATTCCATTACAAAAACATAAAATGTATCCTATAGCATTGGGTCTGATGTCCAATTAATGACCAGATTCATTAGGTTTGAAAGAGGGGAGATGGTCGACGCGTTTCGGTGGAGAGAACAGGAGTACGAACCACCTTCTTCAGGACCAGTCAGATACAGTGCGATATAGGAACTCTAAACCTGGAGTGCAGATCTTTCTGAGAGACAGAACGTGGATATAACGGCCCTTCTCAAAATTGTGAGGACCTGTCACGCAATCTGGTATATTGTCAGAGGAGAAGGAACCAGATTTCTGCTACTTTATTGATAAAGTGATACGGACAGCTGTTTGCTGTAAGATGTATAAGTAGTCACTAACAGGCAGGAGGCGGCTGACTGCAATTTCTAAATTCGACTTGTCTTTAGCTAAAGATGTGGAGGGGACGCCACCTTTTCAAATGTTTATCCGTAGCTATGCAGATGTCACAACCGTCTAAAAGTACGATGTATCTTTAAAATGCCCACACGTCTTGAAAGCTCAAGATTTCTAATCCCCTTCGGCGGCCGCCACCTCCATCATCCTCGGGTAGCTCGATACTGCCGACAGTTTAAAAAATGTGCCTTGTTGCACCATATTTACAAAGTGACGCATCTAGTAGATGCGTCACTTTGTAAACCCCTGCGCTACATTATACCTACGCTTGGTATAATGTATGCGGGGAGGGCGTTCTTATGAAAGAAAGGGTCATAGAAGTGGCACAGTGAAATCTATAAGATTTCACTGTGCCACTTCTAGGACACAAATCCGTCAATTTCTTACGCTTGACTCACAGCAGGCGTACGACTGACGCAGGCCCTTTCACACGGGGCTTGCCCCATGTGAAAGGACACATTGCTGGAGTTGCATCACTTTTGTGACACACTCCAGCAATGCGTAATTTTTGCGCCATACAGATACGTCAGAAATACTGACGTATCTGTAACTCCTTGCGCCATGATGCGTCATACTGTAAATATGACGCATCATTGGTGTCGCAAGGAGGGCGCAGTGAAAAGTGACGCATCGCGGTTTTCACGCAGCGATGCATCACTTTTCATAAATGAGGCCCAAGATGTCTTCTGCTAATGCTTAATCTAATCATTGCTAAATTACAACAGACGACCCTTTCAGCATTAGCTGAAGACATTCGTCTATCTAGGGTAATCTAGATCTGCATCCTGTACATTGATGTTCATCATCTCAGTAATTTCATAGTTTAGCATTTGTTGTTCTTTTGCAATATTTCTTTTGGCAGGTCTACACGCAGTGATGCACATGGAGCATAGGACTGCATTGTATACAAGTACAGCATGTAAATAGTATCACCAGTAGTATACATAGAATAGTCAGTAGTTTCCAGCCCCAAGTAACAAACAATGTCCATATCCAGGTTGAAAATGTCCATGTACCAGTCTCTGGGTGAATTTCTGCACCAATCTAATGCAGTTTAGAGATTGCATCATAAACTGAAGGTAAGTGATCAGGTATAAAGTTGCAACAACTGCTACCGATGATGCGACATGCGCCTCCTCGATCAGTCAAAATCATGTCTAATACCATCCTATTTTGAAGTGCTACAATTCTTGCAATTTGCAGTTCTACTGTAATGTTCCCAAGTGCCATAGCTGTCTGATTGGTGACAGCTTCCACAACACGAGTTAATCGCCTTATCTTTTTGCTATTCAATGCAGCACCCACAAAAAAGAACAAACCCAAATTGAAATCGACATATTGTTGCAAAGTGGTGCCTGTCTGGTCAAATTCATCTGTGCTTATTGTTTGTTTGTATCTATTCTTAGAAATATCATTGTACAACTTCAGGTCAAGGTGATATGATGCAGCTGGTAAAAACACAGGGGCTTACAAAAATAATATGTAACATACCCCACACCATCCAACAGGTAATTGATAATACCCTTTATTACCACACACAAAGTAGGTGTTGTGCGACGATGTAAAACTACTGTTACTAGCACCTTCAATAGGTAATGTAGAAATACATTCACTGCGTCCTACGGGAATTCTCCCAACACTACCAATACATAAATCTGCTTTAGCTCTTGTTACAGATATCACAAAGAGTCCATTGTTTTTGATAGTCCCCACATTTGTGAAGACATATGGTGTTGAAATATTGTCCGGTTGGTACTCTTCCCATTCCCATTTAGTCCCTTTAGCTTGAGGATAACCTTCTTCATCTTGGTAGCATTCTTCTACTGAGGGCTTTCCGAAAGCAAACAAAAGGGCATACCAAGCTTGACATGAACCATTATGGGAAAACGGTAGAGGAATAAAAGGCGTTCCTCCTTTCTTTTGGTGTGCAGGTATCATCCCACACACCCAACAATTGGTAGTATTCGAAGCATTGTGTGTATGATGCAACATCTGGATGAATGTGTTATTCAGGTAAGATTGTCGATGCTTCTGCTCATGATAGGGAAGGGTATAGTAGTGATGCTCCAGTGGTACTGGAGTAGATGCAACAAAAAGCTGTCGAGCAGGAACCACTTTCTCAACAAACCAAGTGGTTATTGCCAAAATCACCAGGGCAACAACAAACCCTACAGTACAAATGATTCTTTTGTTATTCATTTCAATAACAGCGATGATCGATCTTTCTAAGAACCTGTTGAAAACAATCTTTAGAGCTCTTCTTCCTTGGGTATCCGTTGATTTCTTCACCATGGGCCAAGACGGGTGTCACTACACTAATGCAAGGCTGATCCCCCCCCTTGCCACAATGGCTCTCCGTTTCACAAACCATGGGCGGTAGCTCAACCAGTCTCGTTCAACACTGCAGATTCTTTCTCGGTCTCAAGTGGTATCGCGATACTCCAGGAATCGTGTGGTCCGGGAAGACTTCCGCAGATTCGTCAGGTGAGATAGCTTGACCTTCCTCGGTCTCCAGAATATCTCAATGGTCGGTCAGCGCAGCAGGTTCCACCAAGGCGGGTGATACACGCTTACAGTGCGTGGTGTGCAGCCAGTTCTTTTTGATCGTCACTCGAACTGCTGTCCTTGTAGCCAAAAGCACCTGCTCCGGGCCTCGCCACCTCGGCTCCAAGCTGTTCAATCTGTCGAAGACCTTGACCATCACATAGTCACTGGGACGGAGTTCATGAGCCTCGACTGTAGATCTGTCAGGAAGAGCTTCTCGAACCTGTTGATGAATAGAGGTCAAACTGTCGGTTAACTGTGCCAAATAATCATTCAACAGAACACAAGGTACATCATGTATGGGGCGGGGCCTAGGAACTCTCCAAATGTTACTCGGTCTCCCAAATACCACCTCGTACTGTGTAAGACCTGATGGTGAGTGTGGCACCGATCTTATGGATAACAATGCCAAAGGCAGTGCATCTGGCCACTTTAGGTACGTAGAAGCCAGTATTTTTGCCAACTTCAATTTTAAAGTAGCGTTATACCTTTCCACCAATCCTGCTGATTGCGGGTGGAAGACTGTATGGAATTTCTGTTTGATCCCTAAACCTTTCAGGACATACTCAACAACTTGCCCAATAAAATGAGGTCCGTTGTCACTCCACAAAATTTTACAAACGCCATACCTAGGAAAATATTCCTTCAGAAGCACCTTTGCTGTGGTAAGAGCAGTATTATCTTTTGTAGGGTATGCCTCTATCCATTTACTGAACGCACATACCACCACTAGGACATATTTTAGATTATTGCAACTTCAATAGGTGTGGTTGGTGTAGCAAACCCTCCTGTAGGAGTTTGTGTCCCTTTTCTAGGATTATACTGATTTTAGCTGTGCTGGCAATTTCAGGATGATCCCAAACTTGTGTAAGCAATTTAGTTATTGCTAGGGCTCCAACATGTGCCAGCCCATGTGCCATTTGAACCATAGGTTATAAATAGGCTGCAGGCAATTTCCATTTATTCATTTCTTTGTTACGCCAACAACCCTCATCATCTAACATTTCTTCTTTAGACCATTGCTCAAATTCTTCCACAGAGGCAGATCTCTGTATATCCAATACTTCCTCTCTAGCATCATGCCAACACTCAGCTTGGGATTTTACTACGTACATAGATGTAGTGCTTCGCTGCATCGCAGTCTCACGAGCTACGTGATCTGCAAAGGCATTGCCTTGTCCTATTTTGTCAATGATTTTCTTGTGTGCGCTACACTTCATAATGGCAACTTTCTTCGGATATGTAAGTGCAATCAAGAGGTTATGTACTAATTCTCCAAGCATTATCTGCATCCCCTGGGATGTAAGAAAGCCTCCAGAGTAGGCCAAAATCATGAACCACTCCAAAATCATAGCGGCTATCCGTGTAAATGTTCACACATAAGTCAATACTAAGCTCACACGCTTGTGTCAAAGGGGCTGATTCACAGAACTAACTTAAGACAAAACCCTAAACTTACTACTTTTGGTATTCACAGAAGTTAGGATTTTGTCTTAAGACAGACTTAAGACAGACTTAAGACAGACTTAAGACAGAATCCTAACTTAAGTCTGTCTTAAGTCTGTCTTAAGACAAAATCCTAACTTCTGTGAATACCAAAAGTAGTAAGTTTAGGATTTTGTCTTAAGTTAGTTCTGTGAATCGGGCCCAAAGCTATTAGTTCAGCTGCTTGAGACGACTTCTGAGGTATGCAAGCTGTTTCCACTACTGTCTCAAGCGTAGTAATTGCATATGCCGCTGAGGTTGCGCCATCTGGTAACTTCAAACAGGACCCATCAACCCACAGTTCCCGATGTACATCTGGAAGGGGCGTATCTTGCAAATCGATGTGACCCTTTGTCTGTTCCTCAGTAAGGAATATACAATCGTGAGGTTCCTTTGACTGGGACTGAGTCGCAGGATATGGCAACAAAGTGGCTGGGTTCAGTGTTGCGTATTTATTCAACATAATATGAGGTGCTAGCAATGTCAATTTGTATCCTGTCAGGCAAGCACTAGTTAAGTGTTGTGTCTTAGTCTGATTCAAAAGGGCATCTACTGCATGGGGTACTAGCACCAACAGTTTGTGTGACAAAACTATCCCTTCACTCTGATGTATCGACACAGCTGTCGCTGCAACTGAACGAAAACATCTAGGCAACGCACGAGCAACAGGATCAAGAACTGCAGAAAAATATGCACAGGGACGCTGCTTGTCACCGTGTGTCTGTACTAAAACTGACAATGCACACCCATCTTTCTCGTGTACATAGAGTGTAAAAGCTTTTGTGTAGTCTGGTGTGCCTAACACTGGTGCAGAGCAAAGAGCTAATCTTAACTAACAAAAAGCATTTTGGCAATCATCTGTCCATGGAAGGGGGAACGGAGTGTTCTTCGTCAAAAGTGCTAGCAGGGGTTTAACAATGTGTGAAAAACCCAATATCCATTGCCTACAAAGCAAAGTCAAACCAATAAATGCACGGACATCTTTCTGTGTGGAAGGTACTGGGGTGTTTAAAATTACTTGAATGCGATCTGGTGTCAATGCATGGCCCTCCTTAGACAGAAGGTGTCCTAAATAGATTTTTTCTTAAGTTAGTTCTCTGAATCGGGCCCAGTATCTTATTTCAAAATGGGAAGAATCTGACTATTGCAAACATTTTAAGGAACTTCTTCCACAACCCCCACTGTAATCATATCATGAACAATGCGTGTAAGTGCAGCCATTTGCCCTACATCGGTGTCTGAAGTAGCCCACAAAGTACTAGGGAGTGAGGCTAGTGCAATGTCCTCTTTAACAATGCAAGATCTCTCAATTACAGGGTAGTTGTCATTCAAAGTAACCCGTACTCCTTCCGGAGAACATCGTATCGTAGCCCTGAAATATTTGAGCATATCAAGACCCACAATATTATCTGGTGTGTTTGGAGAAAGAAAAAACGGACATGGAGCAGTAAACTTATCAACATGGAATGCAAGTGGTTGTGACAATGGGCTAAGGGAAGGTGTTCCATCGAAACCTATCAATGTAATGGTTAAGCCATACAGGGGAGCTCTTGGAACCAATTGTTTATGCAAGGCGCTAAGAGTAGTTCCTGTATCAACCAGAAACTGATCAGTAGAACCCAAAACATGTGCTGTAACATAGGGACCCCTCTGATCTACTGGAACGTCAACTGATTCCTTACCCCATCCTAGGCAATCCTATGCATAAGCAGAATCTTGCAAATCAGACGGCTCATAGTCGGACATTTGATATTGGTTCCGTCTGTCAAAAGTATTAGACCCCTCCTGTCCACGTGTATTAGCATCAAACCTAGCCTGATCATTTGTGTTTCCTCTAGGCCCTGAATATCCAAAACGATTTCTCATTTGTCCCCGACCACGTGAACCCTGCTGAGCACGCAGTACTGGACAGTCAGAAAGCCAATGTCCAAATTTCTTACAATACGCACACTGATCAACAGACATATTTGAATGAGTATAGGGAGGAAAGGACACACCATAAGATCCACCTCCACCTCTATTATTACCTCTAGAAGGTGGGCCATAAGTCTGAGCCATCATATGCTTTGTTTTTAACTCTTTAGATTTTTTATCCTCCTTACTTTTTGCTTCTAATTCTTGTCGTTCATAATACTGAGCCATAGTTAAGAGAGAAACCAGAGAGGAGGTAGTCCATGAACTTTCACTGGCCTTTAGGCGACTAGCTATTCCTGGCAAAAGGTTTGTGACATCTTTATTGACAAACAAATGCCTACTCATGTCATCTGTCAATGACTGGCCACTAAAATCGTGGAATGCTTCTTCAAAGCGTGTGAAGAAGTCTGAAACTGATTCATCTATCTTTTGCTTGCAAGACGCTAACATAATCCAATCTATCTTTTTAGGAGGAATAATCGTCTTTAATTTAACCAATATAGCTACCGGAAGATCTAAAATTAACTGACACGGTTTCTGTGCAGGTTTTCTATCTTCATCTAATTGTTCTAAATCTTTCCACAATGCCCCAAATGCCACACGTGCATCAACTTTACGCACAGTTCTCCACATATAAGGCGGTAACATTAACCCAAAAAACAAATCAATATCAGACAAAGTCATGGTACAAGAGCTAATGGCACCCTCAATTTCCTCATAAAAAGCTGTTGGATTCTTTCGCAGATCAGGCAATGCATTTTTAAGAGACATGACATCTGCTCTATTCAAGGAGTGTAAACCCAATTATAAATAAAGTACCCTTTCACGTCGGTAGAAGTCTTATCATCACTTGTACCTGCTTCCCGCATGGGTTTCACATTAATTACAACATTCTTATCTGTTTCGGGCGTCGAAGCTCGTGCCATGTCGATTCGGGATGTTTGTGCAGCATCTGTTGCCTTTTTCTCCTCCCGCAAACGGACTGCTGCATCACGTAGTTTAACCAAGCGTCTGATCGTGTCAGTCACCTAGGAGAAGACAAAAGAACCTTCACGTAATTGCTTACAATCAGCTGCTATATCATCTGGCTCTACTTCCACTGAATATTTCCTAAATCGATCAACAACCTCTGCAGCCAATATCTTGGTAAAATATTTTTGTTCCCTTTCCGACCGATTCTTAATAGTATCTAGAAGTTCAGAAGCAGTGATAGTACTACGATTGGCTTTTTGCGCCGCGGATCTAATCTCAGAGGAACATTCGGTAGTTAACATCGAACGAGTGTCTCGGGCTTTATCCTGCTCTGTAGGAGAGTCCTCATCTGACTCATAAGGAGCAGAGGGAAGAGTATATGGAGGTGGACAACGATCTAATAAGAGAGAATCATCTTGGGGTTTATTAAGAATAGGATAAAGAGGCCTACGAATAGCGTATTGGCCATTTACATATAACTGACGCTCCCTAACTTCCCTATCTTTAATTTCTTTATTTTTTCATTTCTAATGCTTTCGCATGGATACTTTTATGTTTTTCTTTTTCAATCAAGGCCTGCTCATGCTTCATTCGTTCACGCACTTCTTTCTCCCACATTCGCACACAATCAAACATGTCTTTCCTAGCCTTTTGCTTAAACATTCGTTGCTCCACATACTGAATCTTTCGTAAAACAAATGACCCATGCATAGGCCAATGCAACTCAGGATCCTTACGGGTGTATTTGTTCTATAACGTGCTGTACATTATGGACGAAATACCATACTTAATATACATGTCCCTATTAGGCGTCCCCTCTGGGGGGGCTGGTTGTGCTTCGTCAAGTTTCAAAGTGGTACCACTACAAAAGCAACACATCCTACTAAGTATGCTGGAAACAGGCATGTCAAAAATAGTGCAAAATATGCAGATTAGAAAAAATAGTGCTTAAGGTATTCTTCGTACGTTGCGCCGTTCAAATAATCCACAATAGAGAAAAATCGCCTCATTACCTGCCTATTCGTATTGCAACACACACACATATATATATATATATATATTCACTGAAAAAACCATAGGTTATAGACCATATATAGTTAGGAATTAGCATTTACAAAACCTTGAAAATTCACTGAAAAAACCATAGGTTATAGACCATATATAGTTAGGAATTAGCATTTAAAAAACCTTATTTTACTCACACAAAACCATTGAAATTCCATATATAGTTAGTTGCACTAACTATATATCGCGCACCCGCAATCCACTGCTGATCATGTCACATATTACATCATTCATGACATGGTCAGTGACATCACTGATGACATCACTGATGACATCTCAAATGACATCACTGATGACATCACTGATGACAACATCCAGTGACTGTATGTTTCTGTAAAGTTAAAATATGTCTTACATATTGAAGAATGAGTGGATGTATAAGTGTCTGGATGAAGGATTTAGTAGGTGCGTGACTGACTGTATGAGTGAGTGATTAAATGTGTCTCACTGAATGCATGGGTTAGTGACTAAACTGTCTTAATTTGTGCATCATTATGTCTGTTGTTCTGTAAACTGCTGCATGTGTTGATCATTAGCTATACGAGAGGCTATATGTGTTATTAATTGGTTGCCCAAGTATTTCTATGGGAGATTGAGTTTGTGTGGGGGTGGCTGGAAGGTGTGTGACTCTATGCATAGATGTGTGAGCAGTTTATTCACTAGGTGTATGAGTTCAAGAGTGCATGTGGAAACAGCTACATGGGCAGTTGACTGTGTGCATGAGTGTATTGATGAGTGAATTGATATCTCAATGCTACATGTCATAGTAAGTACATATGTAAAACACAGTACATGTGAGAGTTGGCATATATAAATAACTGTGCATGAGAGCCACTGAATGAGTGAGTGGTTGTATCGATCATTGTGAACTTGTATCAGGGATTGTATAAGAGAGTAAATATGTGTTAGTATATGTTTCAATAAGTAAGGTGTGTTTAACTGTATAGTTGAAGAAATGGAGGTGAGATTGTTTCTTTGCATGACTGACTGGGTGTGTGAGTAACTCCATGGATGAGTGGCAGTGTGTGAGTGTCTGTATACACTGAGTGTATCTAAGGTTATATTAGAGTCTGAAGAGGTTTATCGTATTAGCACAAGAATGATGTCAAATGAGATGTCATCAGTGATGTCATCAGTGATGTCATTTGAGATGTCATCAGTGATGTCATCAGTGATGTCACTGACCATGTCATGAATGATGTAATATGTGACATGATCAGCAGTGGATTGCGGGTGCGCGATATATAGTTAGTGCAACTAACTATATATGGAATTTCAATGGTTTTGTGTGAGTAAAATAAGGTTTTTTAAATGCTAATTCCTAACTATATATGGTCTATAACCTATGGTTTTTTCAGTGAATTTTCAAGGTTTTGTAAATGCTAATTCCTAACTATATATGGTCTATAACCTATGGTTTTTTCAGTGAATTTCAATGGTTTTTTAATAGCAAATATCATAAACTGTCGAATGTCAAGTACGTGGTAACTGAAAACATTTTCGTGTTTATGCACACTGATCTGCTTTGAATGGTGCCCCCCCACCCCCTCATTTCTATTAGGAGTACTCTCTCTTTGCAGATAGTGAAAGGTAGTTAACGCAGGCCTTTGCCCCCGTTGTAATCCGTCGTGCCTGTTTCTCTCTCCATTTGATTGATTGTTATCCAAGTATTTACTGTTTTAGAATTAGTTCTCTTTGGTTCATTCTCTATTTACAAACAAACACAGAGTCGCAATACTCTGTTTAGTCTTTGCAGATAACGAAAAATCGTGTAAAAAAAAAGAAAAGGAATCGAGCAAAATCAGTAGGCCACTAATGGGATCTCTTTTTGACCTCGCTAAAATAGAAACATTAGGAACAACCCCTCATGACAAATACAAAACTAGGGAGATGAACTGAACTCCACACAATGATGGCTGCAAAACAGCTCGGCTCCGCCACCCACCCCGCCCAAAATAACGATAAAGAACGGCTGCCATGATTGGTTGCGGAATGACCACGACGGAGCTACGAAATGGTGCTGCTCTCATGCTAACCCCAGCTTCAGTCTGAAACATCCAGAAACACTGTAGACTACCAATTCGATCAGTTCCGGTAGCGCCCCAATGTAACCCGGTAGAGAAGAACTAGCCCTCCCCTCTTTGACTGATGGTTCTTGTTGCCTGTCCCTTCTGTTGTCATTTAACAGAACTATTTAGCCTGCTGAAAGGGGTTGTGTTCCGACCGCTGGTTGGTGGAGACATTTTGACTATATTCTGTACCTGCGTTGTCGCGTAATGCGTCATATGACGCGCCGCGTTAGCGCATCCGGAAGTCATCCGGGGCGCGCAGCGCGTAACGTAAGCATAACAAGTCATGTGACTTGTTAATAAAACTTTTCATTGGTTCATTTTACTTTTCTTATTGTAATGATGAAAGGCTTGGTCATATGACCTAAAAATTACGCTTTTCATTACTTCCGAACATTATTTTTTCTTAAATATATGTTATAATGTTCCAGGCTAATGTACTTTCCCGGAAATTTTACAACTGTCCTGCAAGTAAAATATATTCTTTTTTCGAGAAAAAGAGCGTTTCTTCGTCCCATGACGGAGCCGTTGAGCAAAAGAGGGTCGACCTGCTGTCTTAGTCGCCGATACGCCTGAATATGAGATTCTTATCGATCACTTTATGTTGCAGGAATAGAAAACACAACAGCCCTTGACCATTTATCTTTACTGCGTTCCTTCGTATTATACCTTTTACCCTTCATGTAATTGGTCTGCTTTATTTCACTTGCCTTTTAATGATTCTAAAACAGTCACTATTATTAAAAACTTTACCAATGTATATACTACTACCATGTTTTCTTTTAAAAACCTTTATTGTGAAAATTTCATTATACAAATACGAGCCTATAACCACGTGGGCCTGCCACAGAGCAAACTGTAATCGTATATGATGAATAGACATTTACACTGTAGAGGAACGTAACGGGCGGGCCATTAGGTTGCAAGAACTAAGGTGTTTAACAGTTACGGAATCGGTGGACGTACATTTTATAATTAA
The DNA here is from genome assembly GCF_964261635.1 of Lissotriton helveticus. Taxonomy (NCBI): domain Eukaryota; kingdom Metazoa; phylum Chordata; class Amphibia; order Caudata; family Salamandridae; genus Lissotriton; species Lissotriton helveticus. The sequence continues at coordinate 198,750,018 of NC_136057.1, read as the reverse complement.
AATACGACAGGGCCAGTTACAATAAAATTATCTAGATATACATTTGCGGGCAAGTACCATGGGTGACGTTAATTCGAACTTTCAACAGTACAGTAATCAATAACACATCAGAACTTAATATCAATCGGGATGTCGAAATATTCAATCAATTCTCGTCCCCGCCCGCCATGTGCTTCAAAACTGCATACGTATCTCGTGATTTCAAGGTTCTGCAACCAGTACACAACAAGGAGTTACGAGTCCCATTTATTCCGGCGCCATTTTGGGCGAGGACGGGCAGGTCCAGGATATAGTCAAAATGTCTCTACCAACCATCGACTATGATGATGTTCATATGCTGTATTTATTAGAGTAACACTCATCTGTCCACATGAAATTAATTTGCCACAATCTAAACATGTCATTTTAATCTTTCCAAAGTTCTTCTAAATATTTGGGACCGTTTCCCTTGCCTCTGAAGCTCTCAGTGCCACTTCTTTGATGAATGTACTAGCAGGTCAGGGGTTCTCCTCCAAATCTCTCTTTTATGCAGCACTATAATTAATTGGTGCCACCTCTCCATATGACGATGCATGGTATAGTTACCACAACTATATTTTTTTTCGGTTCCTCTGGAGAGTTCATCGTGGCAGATGAAGCGTGTAACGTACCGGGCATTTACCTTTTTTTGCATGTACAGGAAAGGAAAAAAAAATCGAGCGTCCGAGTTCTAAGGTGTCCCAGGGCCATTTTAGTGGACCAGGCCCAAATCCAAAGAACAGCCATCTCACAGGCTAATGGGGAGACCCACGCCGAGTTTCAGCATTGTAGGATGACCACACCAGTACAGCAACTTGCTAGACATCACCTCGGTGCCATCCGGATCTCGGCGCCCCACTGCAGATGAAGTGCCTCTCAACTATGAAACCACCACGGTGACATCCGGATCTTGGCGCGTTGTGCTGCCTTCGGCCTATTCGCACATCGGTCCGCTACTGACGCCATCTCACAGGCTAATGGGGTGACCCACGCCGAGTTTCAGCATTGTAGGATGACCACACCAGTACAGCAACTTGCTAGACATCACCTCGGTGCCATCCGAATCTTGGCATCTCAACGCCTAGTGGTATCTTCCATACAAAAAATATTGTTACGCTGCCTTTGGCCCCATTCGCACATCAGTCCGCAACTTAGACATCACCTCGGTGCCATCCGGATCTTGGCATCTCAGCGCCTTGTGGTGTCAGTCAGAAAATATTGTTGCGCTGCCTTTGGCCCCATTCGCACATCGGTCCGCTACTGACGCCATCTCACAGGCCAACGGGGCGCCCCACGCCGACTTTCAACATTGTAGGATGGCCACAGAAGTGCGATAACTTACTAGACACCACCTCGGTGCCATCCGGATCTTGGCGCGTTGTGCTGCCTTCGGCCTATTCGCACATCGGTCCGCTACTGACGCAAACTCACAGGCCAACGGGGCGCCCCACGCCGACTTTCAGCATTGTAGGATGGCCACACCAGTGCACCTTACTAGACACCACCTCGGTGCCATCCGGATCTTGGCGCGTTGTGCTGCCTTCGGCCTATTCGCACATCGGTCCGCTACTGACGCCATCTCACAGGCCAACGGGGCGCCCCACGCCGACTTTCAGCATTGTTGGATGGCCACACCAGTGCGGCAACTTACTAGACACCACCTCGGTGCCATCCGGATCTTGGCGCGTTGTGCTGCCTTCGGCCTATTCGCACATCGGTCCGCTACTGACGCAAACTCACAGGCCAACGGGGCGCCCCACGCCGACTTTCAGCATTGTAGGATGGCCACACCAGTGCACCTTACTAGACACCACCTCGGTGCCATCCGGATCTTGGCGCGTAGTGAAGCTGCAGCAGCTGCAAATAAGCTTCAGACAGTGTTACAACCGCTGCTCAGAACTCTCAACTATGACACCACCTCGGTGCCATCCGGATCTTGGCGCGTTGTATTGCCTTCGGCCTATTCGCACATCGGTCCGCTACTGACGCCGCCTCACGTGCCAACGTATTTTCTCCGCATTTTATACCCTATGCCGCATAACAGGTCATGTGACTTGTTTATAAAACTTTTCATTGGTTCATTTTACTTTTGGTTTCCTAATGATGGAAGGCTTGATCATATGACCTAAAAACAACACTTTTCATTGGATGAAAACTTTTTTTTTCCCAAACGATGAAAGCCCCACCTTGTTTCTGGATGTTTCAGACTAAACTGGCGTCAGCATGAGAGCACCACCATCTCGTAGCTCCGTCATGGTCATTCCGCGAGCAATCATGGCAGCCGCTCCCCACCAGAAGCCTGCAGGAGTCGGGGCCCCCAAAACTTTTGATGAATTCTCAAGGCGGAGGGGACGCTTTCGAGAATGGGGTCCAAGACCTAGCAGACAGCGTCCGATTTCCAAGGTGTCCCAGGGCCATTTCAGTGGACCAGGCCCAAAAAGGAAAGAGCCTGCCACCATTTTGAGAGTCCTGTGACAGCCGCCTATCGCTGCACCGCAAGAGTGGGCGCAACTCAGCTGAATTGCGGCTTTTTGACACAGTGGACCAAAAACAGACGGAATGGCAACTGAAACGGTAAAGGGGCGCCCCACTACAACAGATGACACTCCACCTGGAGAGGCCCGTTCACGCCGCCTCCCCCGGAGCGCCCCACGCCGTTATTCGGAGCAGCATTGTAGGATACCAAAACCAGTGCGGCAACTTACTGGACATCACCTTGGTGCCATCGTTCTGCTGCCTTGGAACTATTCGCACAACAGTTTGCTACTGATGACCCAACCCCCGCGACGCCCCACGCCGTTATTTGCTGGGTGGCAACTTACTAGACATCACTTTCGTGTCATCTAGATTTCGGCGCGTTCTGCTGCCTTGGAACTATTCGCACAACGCCGGAAATCTGGACGTTGTGCTGCGTTGGGACTATTCGCACAGCCGACCGCTACTTCGTTGTTTTTCCCTAAAAATGTTTATATGTTATTACTATTTTTGTTTTCTTGTATATATTTATAAATTATTAAAGTTTTATAATCTTACTACTTTGTCGGAGTGCTATATATTTTTAATGTGACACATAATTGTAAAAACTTTGATGTACAAAGAGTCATCCCTGGAATCTTCCGCTTCACGCTCGGTCCCCTCCCCAATCACAATACAGGATGGTTTTCAGATAATAGCAACGCTTCTGCTGTGACGGATCTCATCGAGTGTGGGCCTTGATCTACTATAACTCCTTTGAAGAGGGGTGATTCTTTACAGCTGTGGCCATAAACTACATCTGCAGGGCTAGCTGATAGCCTAGGACCGGCCTGGACAATCGGACACAGAGGAAAAGGAGTGTCAGAGGGTGCGGTAGTGAATAGGGCGAAAGGGAGGTGTCGGGCGGGCACAGGGTGTGATTCTCAGGGAAGAGCAGCGCAGATGGGGGGAGGTTTATTACCCATGCATAAGACAGAGAGCGGGGGTGACCACTGCCTGGGTGAGATGCTTGCGAGGGTGGGGAGCCATGCTAAGGATCGACAGCGTGCACAGAGTGGGTCTGGTCAAGGCATCTAAAATGGCTGCCGTGCACGACAAAAGTGTGGCATTTGAAAAAAGACAAGATGGCGCAGACAATGTTTTTCAACACTTCCTGATTTCCTTCGAATCGAACGTTAACAGACGTTGGGGCATATTACCAAAGTTAAGCGATATTTATCCCTAACGATGCATTGCAAAGATTTTTTTACCGTCAGAAATTATCGCAGATAAACCTTGCTATTATCAAGGTTTATCGCAAATACGATAAAAAACGACCGCAATGCATTAATATCGCTGAAAACTCAGCGATATTCATGCATTACCGAGCTAATGCTCTTAGCCATGTTATCCACCTCCCATTGGATAACATGGCTAAGAACTGCTCAGGGCAGCTGTTACTTTTTGGAGATATTCGCGCTTATCTCGAATATTTCCAAAAGTTGATAATAGGAGATAGCGATGTTAGCGACTGTTTCCAGTCGCTAACATCTTGGCATGCCCACTTTGCATGTCATTAGTGATAAATATCACTCACATGCAAAGTGGGGCCCAAGATGGTCGCTATCTCCTACTAGCCGTCGCTAACTGGTGTTAGCAACAGCTAGATAATACAGATATAATTTTATCTCCGCGAAGCGGAGCGCTGTTACAGATATATATCTTGTTTTTGAACGTTAATTTCTCAAAATGCACTGAAGCACATATATTGAGACCTAGCAAAGGCACATCGGGCTACCAGTCCCTAATATTTTACCAAGTTTCGTGCAAATCCATTCAGCCGTTCGATTATTATTAATATTTTTTTTTTTTGCCCCGCGGGGCCCTTTTAAAACCTCCACATCAAACCTAGGGGGTCAGCGAGGATCTACTATGCCCCCTTATGGTCATTTGCCCCTTCGCTTTGGCCTCCTCTTGTCTCTCGATCCTACCGAGAGACAAGATGGCGGCCGCTACGTACTGTTTGGAATGTTTACAGACACCGGAGAGCCAATCAGCTTCGCTTCGCAAAGCTCCGTAACGCGAAAAGTACGCGAAGCGGTGCGCTGTTACAGATATATATCTTTTTTTGAACGTTAATTTCTCAAAATCCACTGAAGCACATATATTGAGACCTAGCAAAGGCACATCGGGCTACCAGTCCCTACAATTTTGCCAAGTTTCGTGCAAATCCATTCAGCCGTTCGATTATTATTATTATTTTTTTTTTTTGCCCCGCGGGGCCCTTTTAAAACCTCCACATCAAACCTAGGGGGTCAGCGAGGATCCACTATTCCCCCTTATGGTCATTTGCCCCTTCGCTTTGGCCTCCTCTTGTCTCTCGATCCTACCGAGAGACAAGATGGCGGCCGCTACGGACTGTTTGGAATGTTGACAGACGCCGGAGAACCAATCAGCTTCGCTTCACAAAGCTCCATTGCGCGAAAAGTACGCGTCCTGGAGCGCTGCCCGGTCCGCTGTTACAGATATATATCTTTTTTTAAACGTTAATTTCTCAAAATCCACTGTAGCACATATATTGAGACCTACAAAAGGCACATCGGGCTACCAGTCCCTACAATTTTGCCAAGTTTCGTGCAAATCCATTCAGCCGTTCGGGCTAAAAGTGAGGCCAACCGCCCTATGGAAAACTCAATGTTAAAAACACGTTTTGGGACCCCCCTTTTTTCTCGACCCCCCCTGGACGAACCCCCCCCCCCAATTTTCAGGGGCTGCTCAGAAACAAAATGTGCCATTTTCCTGAAAATTTCAGCCAATTCCGTCCACAAACGCCAAAGTTATTAGACATAGAATTTTCAAAAAACCCATAGAGAAAAAATCCTAACTATATATACCTACTGGCGACCGCCAGTAGGTAATATATATATACATATATATATATATATATATATATGTATATATATATATATATATATCAAAATGAGGTTCAATATTGGCCAATTTCATAAACAAAGCCGCAGTAAGTGTTACTAAACTACCTTACCGGTCAAAGGCATCAATATCCACAGCAAGTGCCGCAGAACGGCTCTTACCAATCAAATAGTGTCCAGGTTCCTATTGCCAAGTTCTCAAATTGACCAAATGGTCACTGCAGTAGAGATCTCAGTCGAGGACCGGCGCCACCTGGATGGTCAGATCAGAAAGAAAGGGAAAACGCAGTGGATGCCAAGACTCGGGTCTCCTCCGGCAGTGATCATGTCCAAAGCGAGATTCCAATCCTTCGTCTCGACCACTCCTTCGGGCATCCAAGTCGCCGATGAGCCCCACGTAGGAAGTGCCAATTTGTAGTAGCAAGCCTCAGCCAGGTCTACCAGTCCAAGGCATTCACCCTTCTCTGCTCAGAGTCCTTAGACCGATACAAAGAAGTTGGCACAGAAACTGGAATAGAAAAGACAGAGTTTATTAAACCTCATGAGGTGGAACTACATTCACACAACACCCTTCGGTAGTGTATGAGGTAGCACACTGACTGGAAGAAGCTTGGTCCTTTTATACCCACACAGGGGCTCAAAAGAAGGCGGTACAAGGTACAGAATGCTGGTTTTAAATACATACAAGGTCATACAGAGAGTGTGCTAGCAACAAGTGGGAAGGACTGACAGTAAGCTAATTCTGGTGGACATATCCTGACAGTTACAAGTAAGGGACAGCTGTCAGCTCTACTGGGCATGTGCAAAGCAGAAGAGGATAAATATATATCGTCTCTGGGCAGATTTCAAGAGCAGTTAACAGGAAGGTAGGACAGAGCACATGGTGAGCACATGGCAAACAAAATGGCTGCCAGAAATACAAAATGGGTTCCACAAAATGGACAAGATAGTCTCTAAATACAAGATGTCTTCTGCTAATGCTTAATCTAATCATTGCTAAATTACAACAGTCCCATCCTCCTAGGACCACCTCAAGAAAAGATATGGGCAAAAATACAATGCCAACCAAAGGCCCAGAAGAGCATTAACAGGTGATATTCTAGAGTTTGGTGAATAATACAGTTTTAGCTCTGAGCTGAGTCTTAGATCCTGCCTCTTGAGGAATGTTTTGATATTGGGTACAAGAATATTCACTACACTCTAGAATATCGTCCCATATTGCTTTCCAGGGCATTTGGTTGGGATTTTTTTTTGCCCATACCTGTGCTTGGGGTGGTCCTAGGAGGATGGGACCACCACCAAATGATTTCAGCATGATGTGCTCCTTGTGTTCAAGGCATCTGCTTGGTCCTCTCCCTAAGTTAGGAAGGACACCAAAATCATCAGGTCTCTCACTGCTAGCTATTTTTTTCCACTTTTGTGAGATAACTATATGCATTTTAGCATGTTATTTTTTATTTTTTTATTTTTGTGTTTTATTCAGCAATAACAAACATTTCCAAGTTTTGATATCAGCACAAGTACAATTATTTAAGCACGGCAATACATCACATATTAAGTAATTGGTAAAAGAACAAAAAAAACAGTATATGTGCTTTTCAGGTCTCGCCTGAGCCACCGCATGCGCTACCCTGCCAGACATTTAGTAGAGGCTTTAAAAAGTGCTACCACAAGCTGCTTTGGCTGGCGTAGCGCTTGCGTTCACGCGCGCGTGCACTTGTGAAACTGCCAGCTTTCAGCGCACGATCAGGTGCCATTTGTCTTTCCTCTCACTTGATTGCTTTTACGCTACTCCGCCCGTCCCATCCCCCGCCGCATCTCGCTGCTTTCACTTTCGCTCGCGGCCAATGCATGTTTATATTTACGTACATCTACACGTTAAGTAGAGATATTACACTGACGTTTTTTCATTTCTGCATTTTATGACACTCAGAAAGGTATTGTTGTAAAACACTGGATGATATACATGTATCACTCAGCCACATGCATTGCAAAATCTGGTAGTCTTTAATTATTTCTCCCAATCATTCTTCTATGTCTATGAATTACCTAAAGTGACAGGTAGTATAATCTCGCGATGTCTCCTCACTAGAGGGACGTCAGACGCGTAGCATTTAACAACAGAAACACATAAAATTGACGAGTTCACTATAGTCCATCTTCTTCGCTAACCGAACACAGTACTGAGGGAATCGCTATATTGTCGAGAGCAATAAGTACTCTCATTGAGTCAGAAATTGCTACAAATCTTACCTGCAACACACTAAAAGCGGCAGTTTAAACGCACATTGCGAGCATCGTATTTGTTTTGTGCAAATTTACTCGCAAAATTCAATAAAGACAGGAATATTAAAACATGACATAGGATCTGGATTCCTTTTAAACATCATCAACGCCGGGTATTATTAGATCCTCTCTAAATGTCATTTGTGCCAGGCATAGTTAATGTGCATAACGTCAGTAGGTTTACTGCTTTATGCAAGTTTAACCATTGATCTGATTTAAGATACATCCGGCCACCGTACAAATTATATATTGGAGCCCTTTATATATTATTCAGGTCACCATTCAACCATCTCAACACTGACACTCAGCATAATCACTATCTATCTAGGACTTAGAGCCTCATGAGCATATATATTTCCATAGTTATCGGCGACCAGCATCTATGGACGCCTGTTACACTGGCTTTCTTTAAAAATGGATCCGATGTCGGTGGTACCCAACAGCACAAACAACATAAGCGATTGAGCATGATTATATCTAATGACTAAAGAGGGGGGGTTTGGCCCTAAGGGAAAGAGGGTAGGTAGGGCCTGAAAATAGTACAAAAAGGGGATTTTTACCTATGCCTCTGATGCTGATTGAAGAAAAAACAATTAATGCCTGCAAACGGATAATCCAAAATTTATTTGTTTATCCGGACAATTGATTTATGTCATTGCTATTTGTTAGCTTCTTGTAAAAAACATCATTTTTTATAGACAGAGAAAGAACATCATCAACTTAATTTCAAGCCATACACCATTGTTAAATATACAACAATATATGCAAGTGATATTTAAATAATACTAGTGAATAAACATACAATACTAATGTGCTTTTTTTGTAAAAGTTGCAAAAAACATAAATATATATATAACCAAATCATTAGACAGTTGCCAAAGGACCGTACTACATAAAGCTCTGGTTGACAAAATGAGTTACATGTCCAGGGAGTGTACCATTCTGTTGTACCTCCCACACTTATATTCAAATTTTATTGCATTTGAATATTTATTTGCCTTAGAAAGTGTCACTGATGGCAATAATACGTTTCATTTAATGAAATGAAAGAATGTCTTTAATGAATAAGTGAATGCCGACGCGTTTCGAGTCTCCCTGTATGTACTATATCTAATGACAGCATGATTGATCATATTGCCACATTAGAATAATATTATGAATTATAAACTCCTCTCCAACAAATATATCAGACATCTAACCAGGCACCAATTAATTTTAATATTTCAGGATACTCTTGTGCCGTATTCTCTTCTCTTATGTGGAATCACAAATTTGAGTTTTCGTTGAGTCAACACCTTGTCATCACACTACATATCTTCTTTAAACAAATTCCAAGTAAGTACATATGCACTAAACCATTTACTAAATAGGGGCCTCTTCACATGTTCCGTTCCATTTTTTTCAAACCAACTGTGAATTAAATATTGCAGTTTAATATACCCTCAAACTTCTGAAGCGGAAACCAGCCTTTCAATATAAAATGCTACGTATACACAAAGAAAATTGGTGACTGAACAATATGTAAGTACATTCTCTTGACAAGTAGGACATGATTAATAGCCTACCATTTTGCTCCAAACATTGCTCCGATAAAATATGAAATTACTTGTCTTCACAGATTGAAACTATTTGATGAAATGGCGTTCACATAAACACTGGCATTGTCCTTACTAAACTACCACACAGGTATGTATGTCCTTAAAACCTCCTGTCTTAATTACAATTAAAACAAGTAACCTATGGATAAACCACCATAAATTAGTCACTATAACATAATTCCTTTCTTCTCTATTGTGCACTAGCACCAACGTGGACATCAAAGGTCCAGCTACTGGTCTTGGACATTTAAAAGCAAGAACAGTAATTCCCTATACGATGATTACTACTGACTGTATATAGTATAGTAAAGGTACACACCATCCCTTTTTAGGTCTAGCCTACACAGCGCTCATGCACAGTAGACCTTTAGTTGTCCTGCAGCTCTTTTTCAAAGCACATACTCGTGCTTGTGGCAGCAAATGCCTGGCGGGAGTGCGCAGCGGTGTGCCACAAGCACGAGTATGTGCTCTCAAAAAGAGCACACTGCGCGTGCACGCATATACACACTCACCACTCCAGGGCGCGCACCTCTCTTCTCGCCCACTCATCACCGCAGTTGGGTTTCCAAGGATGTCTCGCTGCTTTTCCCATTCTTTCTGTCTGTGTAAGGTACACCGTTTCGCTGTATTTTTTTGTTTCGGTTTCTTTGCCTGTGTATTTCTCCTTTTAGCGCTTCCTTTCTCTTGCAGTCCCAGTGTTGTCTTTGTTATCCGTGTGTCTCTGTTGTGCTGTATTTCTTCGCTTTCTTTGCCTCAGTGTGCATTTTTCCTTCTAGCTCGCTCTTTCTCTTGTGTTCATATCATTGTTTTTGTCATCTGTCCCTGTTTTGCTGTTTTTCTTGTTGTTTGTCTCTGTAACCTGTTTCTGTTGGTGTGTGTTTTCTTTTGTTCTTATCTAACTTTGAATGTTGACGAAACTTACTCCTGTTGTTTAAATTGGGGATTGCAACTTATGAAATCGGCAAATCTCGAGCACTATTTTGGTGGTTCAGAGCAAAAACAGGATCTGTGCCCTCCCTGTTGTTGAGGTGTGTAATTGGAACTTGCATTTTGAGGTGCACTGGGTGGCTTAGATATAGTGGGCCCGATTCACAGAATGAACTCAAGACTCAATCCTAAACTTACTACTGTTTTGGTATTCACAGAATGCACTTACTACTTTTGGCATTCACAGAATGAACTTACAACTTTTGGTATTCACAGAAGCTAGGATTTTGTCTTAAGTTAGTCTTAAGACAGACTTCAGACAGACTTAAGACAAACTTAAGACAAAATCCTAACTTAAGTCTGTCTTAAGTTTGTCTTGAGACAAACTTAAGACAAAATCCTAACTTCTGTGAATACCAAAAGTAGTACGTTCATTCTGTGAAAGAGGACATTGCACTAGCCTCACTCCTTAGTACTTTGTGGGCTACTTCAGACACCGATGTAAGGCAAATGGCTGCACTTACACGCATTGTTCATGATTTGATTAAAGTGGGGGTTGTGGAAGACGTTCCTTACAATGGGCCCGATTCACAGAACTAACTTAAGACAAAATCCTAAACTTACTACCATTTTGGTATTCATAGAAGGCACTTACTCATTTCGGTATTCACAGAAGTTGGTAGTCCTAACTTTAGGACTCCTAAATGCCTTCTGTGAATACCGGAATTCGGATTTTTCTCAATTTACTAGTAGTAAAGTTAGGACTTATCTCCGCTTTCTTGGCTTTTAAAGCCAAAAAAGCGGAGATAAACCCCCTTGATAATATGCCCCTTAGTTCATTATGTGAATGCCAAAAGAGGTAAGTGCATTCTGTGAATACAAAAATAGTAGTAAGTTTAGGATTGAGTCTTAAGTTCATTCCGTGAATCGGGCCCTCTGTGGGTGCAGCCAATTGTGGTGATAAGGGCATGAAAGCATAGGGAAATATATATTGTCCAGGAACTCAAACTTTGGTCAAGGAGAACTATGAGATTGAAACCGGGAACTACTTGTACCTCAGAATGTATGTCAAATGACCATGTCAAAACAAAACAAACAAGCATTGGCATAGCCAATAGGTCTCGCTTTTGGAACCTTATAAGTATTTAGTTATGCAGCAGAATATCATTGGTGCAATAACATCAACTGTTGCATGGCTAAAAACTTATAAGGTCCCAAAAGAGAGACCTATTGGCTTTGCAAATGCTTGTTACATTCATCTCTTAGACTGTCCTACTAGGCCCCTACAAAGTTCAGCAGTAGGCCCGCACTCAACCATGTCCATATTTTAGCAGGCACATTTTTGCTGTGTCCTGTGTAAATCAAAAATAAGCTTAGTAATCTAAAGAGAGTAGATCATTATCCAGTTTGTTATTATTCACATATTTCAGAGAGTATTTTTTTTTTACACTCCTATGTGTGCTAGTGCAATCATTTTATGTGGGCACTGAGTTTGGGTCAGCATGTAACCGGAGTGGGTGTTGTTCTAACAGGTACGTTGTGAGAGGAGCCCATATGTCTCGCGGTCAGGAGGGCATCTGGATCAATTCGGGATAAGTATTCAGCTGCTCCTGCCATAGGATCCGGTCCCCCAGCCATTCCTTAAATTTTGGAGCCCTGCCCTGCCCCTGCCACATCGACAGGCCACTCGGCGCCTAGCTAATAATATGCTACAATCGACAAAGTTATGTTGGGCTGTTGGGATGTTGGGAGCTTCTCAGTGTATCCCAACAAAGCTAGCATTGGGGACATCTGTATTTCTAATAGGGTCATGTGTGCCAAAGCTTTGAAGATCAGCTGCCAGTACTATTGTACCACCCCACAGGACCATGCTAAATGAAGGAAATCTACATTATCTGTTTTGCATCTATCACATCGTGCATGATCTCGTAGGCTATAGCAGTGCAGTCTGGCAGGAGTATAGTATGTTCGATGTAGGAATTTAAAATGTGTGATACAGAGTCGGCTATTTGAGGAGACAAGTTCTGTTTGCTTACAACAGTAAACCCATTGCTGGTCTGTAATATCGCATCCCAGTTCTATGCACCAGTTGGCACGAGCTGAGCAGGGTTTATAATCAATGTCTGTGTATATGCTGTGTAATAGAGTCAACACCAGGTGGGAGGCTTCAAGTACGCGCAATACATAATGTAGTGGTGCGACTGTGGGGGGTTCTTTGGGGTATGATGGTGTATGTTCTCGAATACCCTGTCTCAATAGCACATATAGAAATATATCCATAGAGGAGGCTTGTTCTTTTTGAAAAAGATGTGTACCATTTAGATAGAGATCCCACCAATTATGAATCCGAAAGTTTTAAAATTAGGATTTTTCTCAGTTTAGTAGTAGTAAAGTTAGGACTCCTAACTTTAGAATCCTAAATGCCTTCTGTGAATAAAGAAAGTCTTACAATTAGGATTTTTCTCAGTTTAGTAGTAGTATAGTTGAGAAAATCCTATTTTTAAGACTTTTGATATTCACAGAAGGCATTTAGGAGTCCAAAAGTTAGGAGTCCTAACTTTACTACTACTAAACTGAGAAAAATCCTAATTTTAAGACTTTCGGTATTTACAGAAGACATTTAGGAGTCCTAAAGTTAGGAGTCCTAACTTTACTACTAGTAAATTGAGAAAAATCAGAATTTTAAGACTTTCGGTATTCACAGAAGGCATTTAGGAGTCCTAAAGTTAGGACTACTAACTTCTGTGAATACCGAAATGAGTAATTGCCTTCTGTGAATACCAAAATGAGTAAGTGCCTTCTATGAATACCAAAATGGTAGTAAGTTTAGGATTTTGTCTTAAGTTAGTTCTGTGAATCGGGCCCATTGTAAGGAACGTCTTCCACAACCCCCACTTTAATCAAATCATGAACAATGCGTGTAAGTGCAGCCATTTGCCCTACATCGGTGTCTGAAGTAGCCCACAAAGTACTAGGGAGTGAGGCTAGTGCAATGTCTTCTTTATTAATGCAAGATCTCTCAATCACAGGGTAGTTGTCATTCAAAGTAACCCTTACTCCTTCCGGAAAACATCGTATCGTAGCCCTGAAATATTTGAGCATATCAAGACCCACAATATTATCTGGTGTGTTTGGAGAAAGCAAAAACGGACATGGAGTAGTAAACTTATCAACATGGAATGCGAGTGGTTGTGACAATGGGCTAAGGGAAGGTGTTCCATTGAAACCTATTGATGTAATGGTTAAGCCAGACAGGGGGTCCCTTTGAACCAATTGTTTAGACAAGGCGCTACGAGTAGCTCCTGTATCAACCAGAAACTGATCAGTAGAACTCAAAACATGTGCAGTAACATAGGGATCCCTCTGATCTACTGGAACTTCAACTGATTCCTTACCCCATCCTAGGCAATCCTATGCATAAGGAGAATCTTGCAAATCAGAGGGCTCATAGTCGGACATTTGATATTGGTTCCGTCTGTCAAAAGTATTAGACCCCTCCTGTACACGTGTATTAGCATCAAACCTAGCCCTATCATTTGTGTTTCCTCTAGGCCCTGAATATCCAGAACGATTTCTCATTTGTCCCCGACCACGTGAACCCTGCTGAGCACGCAGTACTGGACAGTCAGAAAGCCAATGTCCAAATTTCTTACAATACGCACACTGATCAACAGACAAATTTGAACTAGTATAGGGAGGAAAGTACGCACCATAAGATCCACGTCCACCTCTATTATTACCTCTAGAAGGTGGGCCATAAGCCTGAGCCATCCTATCCTTTGTTTTTAACTCTTTAGATTTTTTATCCTCCTTACTTTTTGCTTCTAATTCTTGTCGTTCATAATACTGAGCCATAGTTAAGAGAGAAACCGTAGAGGAGGTAGTCCATGAACTTTCACTGGACTTTAGGTGACTAGCTATTCCTGGCAAAAGGTTTTTAACATCTTTATCAACAAACAGATGCTACCCGTGTCATCTGGCCACTGAAATGGTGGAATACTTCTTCAAAGCGTGTGAAGAAGTCTGAAACTGATTCATCTATCTTTTGCTTGCAAGACGCTAACATAATCCAATCTATCTTTTTAGGAGGAATAATCGTCTTTAATTTAACAAATATAGCTACCGTAAGATCTAAAATTGCATTTTGCGTTTTAAATAATGGACACTGTACTTACTTACCTATTTTAAGGATTGATGAACTTTAACATAATGCTGTGAACTCTTGATCCCACAATGCACTACTCAGACGCTCACTGGAGCTTGATTGTTAGTATGCAAATGAGGGGCTTGAAAAGCGCGAAAAATAGCGCGGCAGCTTGGGAGTGTCTTCTGATGGCCCGTGACCAAGAACTATGTGAGTTCGAAACGGGTTGGGCCCGAGTGCACGCATTGAATGGACCTGGTTTGCTGTAATTATTGAATAAAAGAAGCTGTGAAGGGAAGTGCGTCTCCGTTCTCTTTGACAGAGGTGTGAAACGTGATATTTCGGTTTGTCAGCCGGGAGACAGCACATCCGCAGACTACAGCGGTCCAAGGGGCATAGGAACGGAGCCCTAATTGGAACCTCCAGTGACTTTTATTTTACAGAGACATTCTGGGTTGTGCGTTTTAAATAATGGACACTGTACTTACTTCCTTATTTTAAGGATTGATGAACTTTAACATAATGCTGTGAACTCTTGATCCCACAATGCACTACTCAGACGCTCACTGGAGCTTGATTGTTAGTATGCAAATGAGGGGCTTGAAAAGCGCGAAAAATAGCGCGGCAGCTTGGGAGTGTCTTCTGATGGCCCGTGACCAAGAACTATGTGAGTTCGAAACGCGTTGGGCCCGAGTGCACGCATTGAATGGACCTGGTTTGCTGTAATTATTGAATAAAAGAAGCTGTGAAGCGAAGTGCGTCTCCGTTCTCTTTGACAGAGGTGTGAAAGGTGATATTTCGGTTTGTCAGCCGGGAGACAGCACATCCGCATACTACAGCGGTCCAAGGTGCATAGAAACGGAGCCCTAATTGGAACCTCCAGTGACTTTTATTTTACAGAGACATTCTGGGTTGTGCGTTTTAAATAATGGACACTGTACTTACTTACCTATTTTAAGGATTGATGAACTTTAACATAATGCTGTGAACTCTTGATCCCACAATGCACTACTCAGACGCTCACTGGAGCTTGATTGTTAGTATGCAAATGAGGGGCTTGAAAAGCGCGAAAAATAGCGCGGCAGCTTGGGAGTGTCTTCTGATGGCCCGTGACCAAGAACTATGTGAGTTCGAAACGCGTTGGGCCCGAGTGCACGCATTGAATGGACCTGGTTTGCTGTAATTATTGAATAAAAGAAGCTGTGAAGGGAAGTGCGTCTCCGTTCTCTTTGACAGAGGTGTGAAACGTGATATTTCGGTTTGTCAGCCGGGAGACAGCACATCCGCAGACTACAGCGGTCCAAGGGGCATAGGAACGGAGCCCTAATTGGAACCTCCAGTGACTTTTATTTTACAGAGAAATTCTGGGTTGTGCGTTTTAAATAATGGACACTGTACTTACTTACCTATTTTAAGGATTGATGAACTTTAACATAATGCTGTGAACTCTTGATCCCACAATGCACTACTCAGACGCTCACTGGAGCTTGATTGTTAGTATGCAAATGAGGGGCTTGAAAAGCGCGAAAAATAGCACGGCAGCTTGGGAGTGTCTTCTGATGGCCCGTGACCAAGAACTATGTGAGTTCGAAACGCGTTAGGCCCGAGTGCACGCATTGAATGGACCTGGTTTGCTGTAATTATTGAATAAAAGAAGCTATGAAGGGAAGTGCGTCTCCGTTCTCTTTGACAGAGGTGTGAAACGTGATATTTCGGTTTGTCAGCCGGGAGACAGCACATCCGCAGACTACAGCGGTCCAAGGGGCATAGGAACGGAGCCCTAATTGGGACCTCCAGTGACTTTTATTTTACAGAGACATTCTGGGTTGTGCGTTTTAAACAATGGACACTGTACTTACTTACCTATTTTAAGGATTGATGAACTTTAACATAATGCTGTGAACTCTTGATCCCACAATGCACTACTCAGACGCTCACTGGAGCTTGATTGTTAGTATGCAAATTAGGGGCTTGAAAAGCGCGAAAAATAGCACGGCAGCTTGGGAGTGTCTTCTGATGGCCCGTGACCAAGAACTATGTGAGTTCGAAACGCGTTGGGCCCGAGTGCACGCATTGAATGGACCTGGTTTGCTGTAATTATTGAATAAAAGAAGCTGTGAAGGGAAGTGCGTCTCCGTTCTCTTTGACAGAGGTGTGAAACGTGATATATAAATATATATCAAAACGAGGTTCAATATTGGCCATTTTCATAAACAAAGCCGCAGTAAGTGTTACTAAACTACCTTACCAGTCAAAGGAATCAAAACCCACAGCAAGTGCCGCAGAACGGCTCTTACCAATCAAATAGTGTCCAGGGGCCCGATTCACAGAATGAACTTAAGACTCAATTCTAAACTTACTACTATTTTGGTATTCACAGAATGCACTTACTACTTTTGGCATTCACAGAATGAACTTACTACTTTTGGTATTCACAGAAGTTAGGATTTTGTCTTAAGT
The DNA here is from genome assembly GCF_964261635.1 of Lissotriton helveticus. Classification (NCBI taxonomy): domain Eukaryota; kingdom Metazoa; phylum Chordata; class Amphibia; order Caudata; family Salamandridae; genus Lissotriton; species Lissotriton helveticus. Next base: position 198,733,201 of record NC_136057.1, on the reverse strand, counting down.
TTGTCTTAAGACAGACTTAAGACAGACTTAAGACAAAATCCTAACTTCTGTGAATACCAAAAGTAGTAAGTTCATTCTGTGAATGCCAAAAGTAATAAGTGCATTCTGTGAATACCAAAATAGTAGTAAGTTTAGGATTGAGTCTTAAGTTCATTCTGTAAATCGGGCCCCAGGTTCTTACTGCCAAGTTCTCAAATTGAACAAATGGTCACTGCACGGCGAATCAACAGACGAGATCTCAGTCGAGGATCGGCGCCACCTGGATGGTCAGATCAGAAAGAAAGGGAAAACACAGTGGATGTCAAGACTTGGGTCTCCTCCGGCAGTGATCATGTCCAAAGCGAGATTCCAATCCTTCGTCTCGACCACTCCTTCGGGCATCCAAGTCGACGATGAGCCCCACGTAGGAAGCGCCAATTTGTAGTAGCAAGCCGCAGCCAGGCCTACCAGTCCAAGGGATTCACCCTTCTCTGCTCAGAGTCCTTAGACCAATAAAAAGAAGTTGGCACAGAAACTGGAATAGAAAAGACAAAGTTTATTAAACCTCATGAGGTGGAACTACATTCTCACAACACCCTTCGGTAGTGTATGAGGTAGCACACTGACTGGAAGGAGCTTGGTCCTTTTATTCCCACACAGGGGCTCAAAAGAAGGCGGTACAAGGTACAGAATGCTGGTTTCAAATACATACAAGGTCATACAGAGAGTGTGCTAGCAACATGTGGGAAGGGCTGACAGTAAGCTAATTCTGGTGGACACATCCTGACAGTTACAAGTTAGAGACAGCTGTAAGCTCAACTGGGCATGTGCAAAGCAGATTAGGATAAATATATCTCGTCTCTAGGCAGATTTCAAGAGCAGTTAACAGGAAGGTAAGACAGAGCACATGGTGAGCACCTGGCAAAGAAAATGGCTGCCAGAAATACAAAATGGATTCCACAAAATGGACAAGATAGTCTCTAAATACAAGATGCCTTCTGCTAATGCTTAATCTAATCATTGCTAAATTACAACAGTCCCATCCTCCTAGGACCACCCCAAGAAAGGTTATGGGCAAAAATACAACGCCAACCAAAGGCCCAGCAAAGCATTAAGGGGTGATATTCTAGAGTTTGGTAAATATTATAGTTTTAGCTCTGAGCTGAGTCTTAGAGCCTGCCTCTTGAGGAATGTTTTGATATTGGATACTAGAATATTCACTACACTCTAGAATATCGTCCCATATTGCTTTCGAGGGCATTTGGTTTGGATTGTTTTTTTGCCCATACCTGTGCTTGGGGTGGTCCTAGGAGGATGGGACCACCACCGAATCATTTCAGCATGATGTGCTCCTTGTGTTCAAGGCATCTGCTTGGTCCTCTCTCTAAGTTAGGGAGGACACCAAAATCATAAGGTCTCTCACTGCTAGCTATTTCTTTTCCACTTTTGTGAGATAACTATATGCATTTTAGCATGTTAAGATAGAATTATTTAAGGTATCAAAAGAGACTAGCTCGGTATGACTTTTATGATGGGACTCTGACTGGTTTTGTCAGTGGGCACCTGGTGGGTGCATTCATGAAGCCCTCACCCACCAACCTAGTTGGTGGCATGCTTCATCATCGGGCTCACCCAGTGACACCTAGCGTGTCCCGGGTGTGCTACAACGCCTGACTACAGCGGAGCTGGTATATTACTGAGAGTGCAGTGAAGGGTGTGTTGTGAAGTGAGAGTTAAAACGGCTTGGCGGGGTTCCCAATACCCGAGGGTTAAATTACACTTTAATAATTGGGCCGCCGTCAGCGGTTAAAATAAGGCGGGGGGATGTTAGGGTGGTGAGATACGACCCCCTACATCCATGGGTCGACATGTTTCAGCCAGTGCCTTAAATATCTGGCTTTCCTCAGGACCTAATAAAAAAGGTGATGGTGTAGACTAAAAAGTGGGTTTGTGTAATACAGACTATGTGTTACACGCGCTAAGGTGTTTGTCTAGGTGTGAGAGGGGGGTTCCCTTCTCAAACATTCCTGGACATACAACGTAAAGGACATAGACAAAACATTTACATAGAAGAGAGTCACATTAGCATAATTGGCGTAGTCATACATTTTGTGATAGCCAGGTCTATAGTGCATTGTGGGTAGACTATAAATAGCTATGGTGTAATGGTATTGGTGGTACCATTAGGGTGAGGATCGCATTTTGATTGGGTGTGGTGTGGCTAAAACACGGAAATCACACTAAGGTGTTACATGGTGCGATTAGGCGTAAAGAGTGCGTTCTTACGCTAGGTTTTACTGTTGATGCTTCCAGGAGAGAAGCGGCTGGGGGATGGCCCTATGGGAAAAAGGCCAGGAGTTTAGGAGACCTGTTATGGGAGAAAAGCGCTTACCCATGGTCGAGGTGATCGTCATACTCACAGCTTTACCAGACAGAGCCCTCCGAGTACCTGATGTGCCGTCTTCGCATTCCGTTGAGATATGCTTGGTTTTGCGGCCTGTTTTATACCTGGTTGCAATGAGCCAACTCGTTTCACCTGTGTTAGGAGAGTAAGGGTGGAAAGACTCGCCTAGGCATGGAGACTCCCATGCGCATGTGCATGTGCATCCCGCTACGAGGGTTGGAGGCGCATGCGCGGTGAAGGATCGCGCATGCTTGGTGCGGTTATCGCTGGGCATGCTTAGAACAGTCATAAATTAACGATGGTGCAATATTTGGTAATAATTAAGGTCGCATTAGTGAGGGATGGAAACGACACAGGGTCCCTTAGTGGTACATGAGGGGGGATTTGGTTGGTGGTGCATGTAATGTGTTGGGTCCATTGCTAGCACGTTATTGAATTCCAGGGAATCGCGTCATTCAAGCCCTCAGTGGCTGTTGAAAGGCGATAAATCCAGCGCTGCTCTTTGCTCAGCAGTTTCTTGTCATTGTCTATCACACTTTCAGGGATTTGTTCGATTATTTTCCACCTAAGGTCATTCGGGTTGTGACAGTGGGTGATGAAATGGTTGGTGAGTTTACTGATGTTCTTTTTGCACCTGATTGTGCTTCTATGTTCCGTTATTCTCGTTCGAATTTTGCGTGTGGTCATCCCGATGTAGCGGTGGCCGCACGTGCAGGTTAGTAGGTAAATCACATTGCTTGAGTTACAGTTAGTATGGTTGCGTTGAGTCCATATCTTGCCCGGTTCCAGGTTGAGTGTCTTGGAATGTGAGGTCAGGTGACAAACGCTGCAGTCATTGCAGGGGTAATATCCGGTTACTTTTGGGAGGCCCCAGGCATTGAGGATAGTGTTGTCTGGTGGTTTGGCCTTTGTTCTAGGGCGGGTGCTCACTAGTTTGTCTTTCAGGTTGTTGCACCTTCTGTATGCGAATCTGGGGGTGTCCCAATTTCTTTGGCCTGAGTTGATTATCCTCCATTTTTTTCTGATCACTTTTGCTACCTCATTGGAAGCTGTGTTGAACGTGGTGACGCAAGTGATGGGTTGTTAGTGATTTTCCTTAATGGTAGTTTCAAGTAGGGCGTCTCTATTCTGGTTCTGGCCCTTTTCTTAGTCTTAGAGATAATGCCTTTTGGGTAGCCTCGTTCCTCGAGTTTTTTAGCTAGGTCTGAGGATTGTCTTTTGTAATCAGCCACACTGGTGCAGTTTCTGTGTATTCGCAAGAACTGCCCAAATGGGAGGTTCTCTCTCAGTGGTCGTGGATGGAAGCTCGTGAAGTGGAGCAGGGAGTTTCTTGCCGTGGGTTTATAATAGGTCGTGGTGACGAGTGTGCCATCTTGTGCCCTGATGTCCAGGTCTAGGAACGCAAGTTGTTTGGCACTTGAGGTGCTGGTGAATTTAAGATAGGGGTCTCTGCTGTTGAGCCAGGTCAGGAAAGCATCAAGGGTTGGTTGTGATCCCTGCCAGATTACGAGGATGTCATCTATATACCGGCGCCATTTCAGAATATGGTTTGTGAAGGGATTTGTGTCCGTGGTGATGTGAGTATGTTCAAAGTTATGGACATAGAGTCCAGCCACGCTGGGGGCAAAAACGCTGCCCATAGTCGTGCCATTGGTCTGGAGGTAAAAGGAGCCATCGTATTCGAAGTAGTTCTCTTTAAGGTCCAGTGTGGCACAGGCCAGGATAAACTCCTTCGGGGTGTGGTACGGCCATGGTGATTCCGTGAGGATATCCCTGAGTACTTGCAGGGTGGCGTCTTGGGGAAGGCTGGTGTAAAGGCTCTCCACGTCCAGTCCCACCAGCAGTTGTGTGTCCGTATTGAATTCGGTGTTGTTTATCACCTGTAATAGGTGCTTAGTGTCCTTGATATAACTAGGAGTTTGTTGTATCAACACATAAAACCTAGCGTAAGAACGCACTCTTTACGCCTAATCGCACCATGTACCACCTTAGTGTGATTTCCGTGTTTTAGCCACACCCAATCAGAATGCGATCCTCACCCTAATGGTATCACCAATACTATTACACCATAGCCGTGTATAGTCTGCCCACCATGCACTATAGACCCGGCTATCACAAAATGTATGACTATGCCAATTATGCTAATATGACTCTCTTCTATGTAAATGTTTTGTCTATGTCCTTTATGTTGTATGTCCAGGAATGCTTGAGAAGGGAACCCTCTCTCACACCTAGACAAACACCTTAGCGCGTGTAACACATAGTCTGTATTACACAAACCCACTTTTTAGTCTACACCATCACCTTTTTTATTAGGTCCTGAGGAAAGCCAGATATTTAAGGCACTGGCTGAAACATGTCGACCCATGGATGTAGGGGGTCGTAACTCATCCCCCCGCCTTATTTTAACCGCTGACGGCGGCCCAATTATTAAAGTGTCATTTAACCCTCGGGTATTGGGACCCCCGCCAAGCCGTTTTAACTCTCACTTCACAACACACCCTTCACTGCACTCTCAGTAATATACCAGCTCCGCTGTAGTCAGGCGTTGTAGCACACCCGGGACATGCTAGGTGTCACTGGGTGGGCCCGATGATGAAGCATGCCACCAACTAGGTTGGTGGGTGAGGGCTTCATGAATGCACCCACCAGGTGCCCACTGACAAAGCCATCATAAAAGTCATACCGAGCAAGTCTCTTTTGATACCTTATATAAACCAAGGGGGACACAGACTAGCTTTCTAGTCCTCCCTCTCTCTTTTGATTCGTCTAAGATATAATTATTGTTTTATTTTTTATTTTGTTTTTTATTTTTGTGTTTTATTCAGCAATAACAAACATTTCCAAGATTTGATATCAGCACAAAGTACAATTATTTAGGCACGGCAATACATCACATATTAAGTAATTGGTAAAAAACAAACAAACGCAGTATATGTGCTTTTCAGGTCTCGCCTGAGCCACCGCATGTGCTACTCTGCGAGACATTTAGTAGAGGCTTTAAAAAGTGCTACCACGAGCTGCTTTGGCTGGCCTAGCGCTTCCGTTCACGCGTGCTTACACGTGCAAAACTGCCAGCTTTCAGCGCCTGATCAGGCGCCATTTGTCTTTCCTCTCACTTGATTGCTTTCAAGCTCCACCGCCCGTCCCCTCCCCCGCCGCATCGCGCTGCTTTCCTTTTCGCGGCAAATGCATGTTTATATTTACGTACATCTATACGTTAAGTAGAGATATTACTCTGACGTTTTTTCATTTCTGCATTTTATGACACTCAGAACGGTATTGTGATAAAACACTGGATCACTCAGCCACATGCATTGCAAAATCTGGTAGTCTTTAATTATTTCTCCCAATCATTCTTCTATGTCTATGAATTCCCCAAAGTGACGCGTAGTATAATCTTGCGATGTCTCCTCACTAGAGGGACGTCAGACGCGAAGCATTTAACAACAGAAACACATAAAATAGACGAGTTCACTATAGTCCATCTTCTTCGCTAACCGAATACACTACTGAGGGAATCGCTATATTGTCAAGGCCAGTAAGTACTCTCATTGAGTCAGAAATTGCTATAAATCTTACATGCAACACACTAAAAGTGGCAGTTTAAACGCACATTGCCAGCATCGTATTTGTTTTGTGCAAATTTCCTCGCTAAATTCAATAAAGACAGGATTTTAATCTGGATTCCTTTTAAACATCATCAACGCCGGGTATCATTAGATCCTCTCTAAATGTCATTTGTGCCAGGCATAGTTAATGTGCATAATGTCAGTAGGTTTACTGCTTTATGCAAGTTTAACCATTGATTTGATTTAAGATACATCCGGCCACCGTACAAATTATATATTGGAGCCCTTTATATATTATTCAGGTCGCCATTCAACCATCTCAACACTGACACTCAGCATAATCACTATCTATCTAGGACTTAGAGCCTCATGAGTATATATATTTCCATAGTTATCGGCGAGCAGCAACTATGGATGACAGTTAAACTGTCTTTCTTTAAAAATAGTTCAGATGTCGGTGGGACCCAACAGCACAAACAACATAAGCGATTGAGTATGATTATATCTAATGACAGCATGATTGATCATATTGCCACGTTAGAATAATATTATCTATCTATACTAATATAATAAAGAGAGAGCCCAAACCTTTGAGGCGGGTAATCTCAGGAACCACAGCTCCAATCACAACACCCAATACAGCGTTGGAAAGGGCAGGTGCAGCAGAAGGACATAGGCTATGCAGACGCCCACCATATACATTTAAAAGGTAAATAGAACCGTGCCAGCAAAGTAGTCCCTTGTGGGCGTGTCTGCATTGTGCTGTGGGTGTATGCTGGGGGCGTGACAATCGCTGGGGGCATTCCGTCACGAGTGTTGTTTTTTCTTTCCAGCTTCTATACATTCCTGCTCCCTTTAAATAGTAATTCAGTGGAGGTCCCATTCTATTAGAACCACCCCAAGCACAGTTATGGGCAAAAATACAACTAAAAGGCCCTGCAAAGCATTATGGGATAAGATTAGCATCATTATTAGCATTCATGAAAGGGTTTCAATGTTTTTGAATTTTACTCATCAGTGACATCTTGGGACGACGAGGTGAACTGCAGCTTGATGTATAATATTTTAAATGCTATTGCATTTGCCTCATCAGGGACATCTAGGGACGGCGAGGTGAACTGCAGCTTGATGTATAATATTTTAAATGCTATTGGATTTGCCTCATCAGAGACATCTAGGGACGACGAGGTGAACTGCAGCTTGATGTGTAATATTTTAAATGCGATTGCATTTGCCTCATCAGGGACATTTAGGGACCACGAGTTGAACTGCAGCTTGATGTATAATATTTCAAATGCTATTGCATTTGCCTCATTGCGGACAACTGGGGACGACGAGGTGAACTGCAGCTCTTTGTAGAATTATTTGGATACTATAATATTCACTTCCCACTGCAGGGGCTTGATCTCAAAATCATCACCTCTCTCACTGCTTGCTGGAAGCTAATTTCACTTTGGTGAAATGACTATATGCATTTTAGCATGTAGAAATACTTGTTATTTTACCTTGAATATATGAGATTTCTGTTTTAATAATTGGAAATCTGACGGAACGAAATATTGCGGATTTATTGTACTAAGTTCACGCCAATTGCGCCTACCTCTACTTTACATACCCCTGCACCCCATAATCATAACCCACCCTTACTCATTGTCAGTGAAATTGCTCTCCCACCCTCGCAGCTCCACCATTAAGTGAGGTGCCCCTGCCCCTGCACTCTTGAGTGTTGGTGATCGAGGCCCTCCTCCACCCGCAGATTTCCCTGCGCCTCATCCCTGGTGGTCCAGTGGACCTCTGTCTCCTTTCTCTCACTCTGCTCCTTCACTCGGTTTTCTACTCTTTCTATCTTTCACCTTTCTGCACCTTTCTGCATCTCTGCTCTTTTGTGCCTTATTTCTGCCCATTTTCCCTTTCTCTCCCTCTGCTCCCTTCACTCGTTTTCTCTCGTTTTTCTACCCTTTCTATCTTTCACCTTTCTGCACCTCTGCTCTTTTGTGCATTATTTATGCCCATTTTCCCTTTCTCTCCCTCTGCTCCTTCACTCGTTTTTCTACCCTTTCTATCTCTCACCTTTCTGCTCTTTTCTGCATCTCTGCTCTTTTGTGCCTTATTTCTGCTTATTTTCCCTTTTTCTTTATCCCTTCTTTCCTCCCTTTACCTTTCCCCGCCGCTGCTGCCCCCGCGGCCCCTCCCCCCCCCTAGCGCAACCGGCCCAATCTCCCCTCCCCGCTCCCGCCTCCCAGCTGTCCAGCCCTCCACGACCCCTACTTAATGGCGGCCACTGCGCGGCCGCGCCGCTGGTGCACCGAAGGCGCGTCAAAGGCAAGCACGTCTGCATCCTCCTCAACGTTTGATCCCTCCACAAACACGCCACAGAAATCTGGGACCTACTTGACAGCACCACCCCGGACGTAGCATTCTTCACCGAAACCTGGACCAACACCACCTCGGGACCGGACATCGCCATCGCCATCCCCCAAGGATACAAGATCTCAAGGAAGGACCGCCCCACCCACCCAGGAGGAGGAATCGCCATCATCCACAAATCCAGCCTCCGCCTGAGCACACTCCCTGACGAGTCCACAGAACTGATGGAACACCTTCACTTCAAGATACTGGCCAGCCCCACCGCCGCCCTCCGAGGAACCCTCATCTACCGACCCCCTGGACCCCGCGGACCCTTCGCCAACTCCATCACGGACATTATCTCCCCGCAGGCCATCGCATCCACCAACTACACCCTGCTGGGAGACCTCAACTTCCACCTCGACAATCAACTGGACCCCAACACCACATGCCTCCTGGACAACCTCCACAACATTGGACTCCGCCAGATCGTGACCGAGCCCACACACTCAGCAGGACACACCCTCGACCCCCTCTTCACTACAAGAAACTCCATCACCTTCAGCCACACCACCGAACTCCCATGGACCGACCATCGTTGTGTCCACTTCACCTTCAGAACACCCACCATCCACAGACACCAGCACCTGCTTCCACAAAGAAACTGGACCAAAATCACCGACGACCAGGTCACCTCCTCACTCAACAACTCCACCCCAACCATCGCGGAAAACGACGACTCCAACACCGCAGCCCGAACCCTGCATAGATGGATCTCGGACAGCGCCAACACCATAGCCCCCCTCAAGAAAAAAAACAATACCCGTGCCAAGAAAGCCAGATGGTTTACCACCGAACTTCGAGAATCCAGGCGCACATGCCACCGCCTCGAAAAGGCCTGGAGAAACACCAAATCCACAGAAGCCCACAACAACTTCAGAGCCGCCACCAACGCCCACCATCAACTCATCAGAGAAACGAGGAAAAAAGCGATTGAAGACAGAATCTCCACCCACGCACACAACAGCAAGGAACTCTTCAGCATCATCAAGGAGTTCGCCCAACCCACCAGCTAGTCTACCGACATCCCTCCCTCACAAGACCTCTGCGACAAACTCAGCACCTTTTTCCACCACAAAATCAAGAGCATCTACGACAACTTCGACGAAGACAACCAACACACTGAACCCTCACCAACCACCCCCGACACCCGGAAACCAGCGATTGATGACTGGACAGCCCTCACCACCGAAGACACACTGAAGACAATGAAGTCAATCCACTCAGGGGCCCCCACGGACCCCTGCCCCCACCACATCTTCAACAGAGCCGCCGACACAATCGCACCCATACTCCGCCACACCATCAACCGCTCCCTGGCGACTGGAAACACGCCGAGGTGAACCCCCTCCTAAAGAAACCTTCAGCGGACCCCACCGACCTCAAAAACTACAGACCCAGTTCCCTGCTCCCGTTCCCAGCGAAAGTCATCGAGAAAGTCATCAACAGTCAACTCGCCACATTCATTGAAGAACACAACATCCTCGACTCCTCCCAATCCGGCTTCAGAAAAAACCACAGTACGGAAACCGCCCTCCTCGCCGCAACAGACGCAATCCGCACCCTACTGGACAAAGGAGAAACAGTAGCCCTCATCCTCCTTGACCTATCAGCGGCGTTCGACACAGTCTCCCACCGCACCCTAATACGCAGACGCTATGACGCAGGAATCCAGGACAAGGCCCTCGACTGGATCTGCTCCTTCCTCTCCGGCAGGACGCAGCGGGTCAGACTCCCCCCATTCCTCTCGGACCCCACACCTACCACCTGCGGAGTCCCCCAGGGCTCCTCCCTCAGCCCGACGCTCTTCAACGTCTACATGACTCCACTTGCCCCCATCGTCAGAACCTACGGACTCAACATCGTGTCATACGCAGATGACACCCAGCTCATCCTCTCCCTATCCAACGAGCCCAACACCGCCAGACGCAACTTTCGAGAAGGCATGGAAGCCGTCGCCAAATGGATGAAAAACAGCTGCCTACAACTAAACACCAACAAAACAGAAGTACTCATCATGGGCCCAAACCCCGACGCCTGGAGCGACACCTGGTGGCCCACCGCCCTCAGAAACCCGCCAACCCTCACAGACCACGCACGCAGCCTGGGAATCATCCTGGACTCCGAGCTCAAAATGGACCGCCAGATCAACTCTGTCTCATCTTCCTGCTTCCACACCCTCCGCCTCCTTCGTAAGACCTTCAAATAGATCCCCCTCGAACACCAAAAGACAGTCACTCACGCCCTGGTCACCAGCAGACTCGACTACGGCAACGCACTCTACGCCGGAATAAACAAAAACCTCATCCGCAAGCTACAGAACATCCAGAACGCCGCCGCAAGACTGGTCCTCAACCTGCCAAAACACTGCCACATCTCCCAGCACCTGCGCACACTCCACTGGCTCCCCGTCGAGGCGAGAATCACCTTTAAGATGCTCACCCACGCACACAAGGCCCTCCACGGCACCGGACCAGCATACCTGAACAGCCGACTCAATTTCCACGCACCCCAAAGGACCCTACGATCAGCCCAGCTCTCCTACGCCGTGGTCCCCCGCACCAGAAAGACCAGATCGGGAGGCCGCTCCTTCTCCTTCCTCGCTGCCAAAGCATGGAACGCCCTTCCGCTCCACCTCAGACAGACAACATCGCTCCCCATCTTCGCAAGAAACCTCAAAACCTGGCTCTTCGACAGACCCCCTCCTTGATGGAATGGAACCTGCACCCCCCACCCCTAGCGCCTTGAGACCCTTACGGGTGAGTATTCGCGCTTTAACAAACCCCTGATTGATTGATTGACTCTATAAAATACCCCAACACCCTTAAACACTAACTCATCTTAACCCTATAAATATACCCTGTACATCAAAACCCAAACCTACCCCGGAACCCTAAAAATACCCCTGTACCCCAAAACCCAAACCTAGCCCTGAACCCTATAAATACCCCTGTACCTCAAAACCCAAACCTACCCCTGAACCCTAAAAACACCCCTGTACCCCAAAACCAAAACCTACCGCATAACCCTTGTTAGACCTGTCTGCCCCTGTGAGTTCCCTTACCATTATTATTTATTTTGTCTCCCTTAGCCCCTAGTGTTATCAGTTTTTTTCTGTAATGTCCACCTGGATTTTGCTAGTGTTGTCTGGGGGCTAGGTGTTCCTTGACGCTATTCCTCCATTTTCTCTTTTTGAGGCCTAGCCTACCTCCTGGAAATTGAGGGAAACCAAAGGACCTAAAATGGTGGCCAGCAACTGCCATAACGGTTTACTTAGGGAGGCTGACCCATTGGACCAAGTGAGGAAAGTTCTGGAACCCTCTGGCATGTTCTAGTAGTCAGGGGCTAGCCTATAAAAGGCCAAGTCCAGGGCGGCCATTTTGTAGTACACACTGACCAGAGGAGAGTGTAGTGGTCAAGGACAGGAGGGAGGCAACTAAATGAGGAGGACAGCGCTTTAATAGGGAAAGATTGTCCTGTGGGCCGGCTTTCGCCCTATACTGATGCTGACCCTCTTGGTTTGACTGAACCCTGACCTGAGGGACCCATAACTAACTTTTAAGCAGGTCCAATAACTCTACCTCACCAAGGTGCGGGAGCGTGAAACTGCCCTAGAGACTGCCAGAAAGTGAGAGTTACGCTTCAAAAGGTGGTTGCCAACTTAAGAGAACTGGAACCTCTCACCGCTTTGCTGTGGGAGTGAGTATCCCCTCTGCGGGAGTGACGTTGTGTGCGAGACATCAGCTGTCAGCCCTGGGTCCGAACCCGACCGCTGTGGTGGGTCGGAAGAGGCGGAGCCTGTGTCGGAGGGATCGTGGAAGGAGGAACAAGCGCCGCTACGGTCCCGCCGGAGGAGCAACACGAACTGACAGAACCAACCGATGCGAACTCCAGCTGAGTCCTCTCATCGTCGGCGCTTGAACGGGTAACCGGAGCGCGTAGGCAACTCCAGCCGAGTTGTCCCTTCAGTTCGAAGTAAGCTGGGAAATCTGTGGGGAAGCGGGAGGCGGCACAGCGAGTGAACCGTGAACACTGACTCGCCGGACTAAAGAATAACTGCAAATAGACATCCCGGCTTCGGGACATTAACCTTTAGAGTCCTGATTTAACCCACTTGAGAAACCACTGAGGTATTGAGGGTGTGTGAAGGGAAACGGTGCCCCGAGTAAACGAACCCTGGGCACGAGTGCTAAGTACCGGAGTACAGGGTGAAAGTAACAGCCAGAGATCATTGTACTATTAACTCCTCAGGGCAGTAAATGACCTTTAAGAGCCAGAACGTCCCAAATAGAAGTAGAGCATAAAAGTAGCAATAAGAAAGAGTAATTAATTTGCCTGTCTTCTTTTGGCCGTATAGCTGGCTGTGACCATTGCCAGGAACGCTGCTGGGGGTAGAACTCTGTGGAGCCGTGAGCTCGAGCTAATTTAGACCCTGAGTTCGGATGGGTAACGTAAATGTCAGGTTATATAATGTGGTGCATTAATCTTGTACAGTGACCTACCCATTCTGCACTATTTAAGTTGACAAGCAATACTGTTGATATTGATGGTGGTTAATCTCAAATGAAATGTAACCAGAATTAATCTTCACTGAATTGAGAAAGTTGATGAATATTGCTAATTGAATGTGGAAACTTCTTTTGAACTAAATGTATGCACTAATTTGACTGAAAAGGAACAAAGAGAACTTTTATAAAAGGTACTGGTATTTTTCTAAACTGGTGTGGCGTCCTTTATTTTTAATGGTAAGTCGCTGAGTTATGGTGAGTGGGATTGTAAGCACTACACAAAAGCCTCGGAGTTTAGCTTTGTCCACTGTGCCAGGCTAGCATAATTGGTGTTCAGCGTTGGGATACGGGTTTGTGCTTACACCCACTTAGTAGTAACGCAGTGCTTACCACGGGCCTACACCTGGAGTTTTCTCCAAGCGGTCTCCCTAATTACATTTTTTTGCTTTTCCAAATTTACTTCTGGCGGTGGGTGGAGGTGATCCTTGTGTACTGTCCTTACCTACCTCGGAGTGGCTATCCACAACCCCACTGTTAAGATGGAGTTCAATTTTGAAGGGTTGGAGACCTATACTGTGGCGCAACTCAAGGACTTCTGTCAGGAAAGGGGGGTGTTCTACAGGCGAGGGGCCAAGAAAGAGGAGCTCCAAACTAGTCTGAGGGCATGGGTGGAAGCGCACCCGGAGGGAACGGTTGAGGAGGACGAGTCCGAGAAGAACACTGTCATCGAGGTAGATGGGGTGTGGCCACTGGGGGTGGGGGATATGTCAATTAGCCCCAAAGTAACCTCCCGGGAGGGTACCAGTGTTTCTTCACGAGGGTTAACTGAAACTGAACTAGCTGACCGGAGGGAGGAGAGGCAGTTAAAATGGGAGTTAGCTAGGTTGGAGATGGAGAGGGCGGAAAAGAGGTTAGCTCACGAATTAGTACTCAAGGAGCTGGATCTCAAGGCCCTGCAAATAGGGACTCCCACACCCAACACCTGGTGGACAGCAAGCTGACCAGCCCCAGGAAGCTTGCTGAGGAGGCGGACATCTGGGCTAGTACCCGGGTGTCCCCAAGGGGGACTGAAGGGGATTCCCAGAAGTCTGGACAGGGCGCTCCCCAGAAGAAAGAGGGGGGAGATAACAAGAGGGAGTTCTCTAAAGGTCTCCAAAATAACTTTAAGGGATTAGGATTCACCCCTAGGGCTAACCCACCCCGAAACCCTAATCCTGGCCAAAGCCAGCAGCCAAGGGTTGTCCATTGCTTTGAGTGTGGTGGTGTTGGACACTATAAAGGAGACGTGAGATGCCCCAAAAGACCACCCCCTCCCACTGGAGGAAAGGCCCCGGGAGTAACTAGTGTAGTGCTCGGGGAGGAATTGCCCTTAAATAAGATAGGGGAGTGGGCGGGTGTCACCTTAGTGTCCCTGGGAGAACGGGAGATGGTTCCAAAGATCCAGTTGCCCGCAAATACTGTGAAGTATGAGCAATGGGGCACCATCAATGGCCAGAGAGGGGAGGCTCTGAGAGACACAGGAGCCAGTATGACTATGGTAAGGAGTCATCTGGTGTTTCCAGAGCAGATACTTCCAAATGTACTCCACCCCGCCACGATGGCTGACGGCAGAATGGGTCACTATCCAGTGGCCAAGGTTCCATTTGAGTGGGAAGGGGTTGCAGGTTCACTTCGAGTTGCCGTAAGCCCTGCCGTGCCTGTCGATTGTCTGCTGGGGAATGACATGGAGCACAATGCTTGGAGGGAGGTGGAATACCGGACTCATTCTGAGATGCTGGGTTCACCTGACTGGGCCTGTGTTAGCACAAGGTCCGCGACTACCCGGAGGGGGAGTTCGCTTACACTGGAGCCTGGAACAATGGCCCAGCCAGCTGCCAGGAAAGAGGAGGACGGTAGGCAGGAGGAGCCTGCCTCAACATCCCCACCTCGTGAGATGGATAGGCCACCTGCGGAGGTGGACCTGGAGTCCACAGAGGAGGATGTTGCCCCCTTGGAGAACCAACCCATCCCTGCTAGTTGGCATGTGGAGGGAGGTCCTACCAGGGAGGAATTCTGCAAGGGTCAGAAGGAGTGTCCTACTCTTGAGGGACTGAGGCGACAGGCCGAAGCCCAGGCAGCAGGAAATGTTACAGGGCACTACCATATTTACTGGGAGGATGGACTCCTCTACAGTGAACCCAAGGCACCCGTGCACGGTTCATCCCGGGCCTTGGTGGTCCCTAAACGTTATCGAGCCTTTCTTTTAGAACTGGCTCATGAGATACCCTTGGCAGGACACTTGGGTCAGGACAAGACCTTTGCCCGGCTTGTCCCCCACTTTTATTGGCCTCAGATGAGGGTGGCGTCCGATACCTATTGTCGGACATGTGTGTCTTGCCAAGCCAGTGGGAAAACAGGGGTGAAGCTGAAAGCTTCCCTGGAACCACTTCCTGTCGTTAGCACCCCCTTTGAAAGGGTGGGATCGACATTGTGGGGCCATTGGATCCACCAACTTCAGCTGGTCACAGGTTTATCCTGGTTCTGGTGGATCATGCCACACGGTACCCAGAAGCAATTCCTCTGAGGACCATTACTGCACCGGTAGTGGCAAGGGCCCTGATGGGGATCTTTACCCGAGTGGGTTTCCCCAAGGAGGTTGTGTCCGACAGGGGGACCAACTTCCTGTCAGCTTACATGCGGGCTATGTGGAAGGAGTGTGGAGTGACCTATCGGTTCACCACTCCCTATCACCCACAGGCCAATGGCCTCGTGGAAAGGTTCAACAAGACCTTGAAGGGCATGATAAGAAGTCTGCCTGAGAGCCTGCGGAGGAAATGGGACGTCCTCCTACCCTGCCTATTGTTTTCTTACAGGGAAGTGCCACAAAAGGGAGTGGGCTTCAGCCCCTTAGAGCTTTTGTATGGGCACCCTGTACGTGGACCTCTCAGCCTGGTGAAAGACGGATGGGAACAGACTCCCAGGAAGCTTCCCCAGGATGTGGTGAGCTACATGCTGGCCTTCCGGAGCCAAATGGCTAAGTTGTGGAAGCAAGCTTCCGACAACTTGGAAGCCAGCCAAGCAGTAATGAAGGAGTGGTATGACCACAACGCTCACCCAGTGGAGTTGCCTGGCCAGAAAGTGTGGGTGATGGAACCTGGGGAGCTAAGTGCCCTCCAGGATCGCTGGACAGGCCCCTTTGAGGTGATGGAGAGAAAGGGTAAGTCCACTTACTTAGTGGATCTTAAGACCCCCCGACAGCCCCTACGGGTGCTGCATGCCAATCGCCTCAAACCACACCACGAGAGGCCCGAGGTTACCTTAATGATGGTGACTGATGGAGCAGAGGAAGAGGAAAGCGAGCCTCTCCCTGATCTTTTTTCGTCTCAGGAAAAGGATGGGTCGGTGGAGGGAGTGATTCTCTCCTCATCCCTAACTCCTGAACAGCAGAGGGATTGCCGCCAGGTCCTGGAGCAATTTCCCTCGCTGTTCTCCCTTGTCCCGGGAAGAACCCATCTGTGTACCCATGATGTGGACACAGGAGACAGCCCACCTGTGAAGTCTAAAATCTACCGGCTGTCAGACAAGGTGAAGGCCAGCATCCATAGTGAGGTCGCTAAGATGCTGGAGCTAGGAGTGATTGAACCTTCTAGTAGCCCCTGGACAAGTCCGGTGGTTCTGGTACCTAAAGCTGCCCCGCCGGGCACCACTCCAGAACTGAGGTTCTGTGTGGATTACCGGGGACTAAATTCAGTAACAAAGACTGATGCTCATCCGATCCCGAGGGCGGATGAACTCATTGACCGGCTGGGAGCTGCCCAATACTTGAGTACCTTTGCCCTTACTTCGGGGTACTGGCAGATCCCCCTTACAGATGGAGCAAAGGAAAGGTCAGCCTTTTCCACGCCTGAGGGTCACTACCAGTTCTGTGTGATGCCCTTTGGGCTCAAGAACGCTCCTGCCACTTTTCAGAGGCTGGTGAACGAGGTCCTCTCTGGAATGGAGACTTTCGCGGCTGCTTATCTGGATGACATTGCTGTCTTCAGCAGCAGTTGGGAGGATCATTTGCAGCATTTGCAAGCTGTTCTCCAGGCCCTGAAACAGGCTGGCTTGACCATCAAGGCCAGCAAATTTCA
Source organism: Lissotriton helveticus (assembly GCF_964261635.1). Classification (NCBI taxonomy): domain Eukaryota; kingdom Metazoa; phylum Chordata; class Amphibia; order Caudata; family Salamandridae; genus Lissotriton; species Lissotriton helveticus. The sequence goes on along the minus strand of NC_136057.1, from coordinate 198,716,220 downwards.
GATTGGGCAGGGGTCGGTGGTGTACCTAGGCCACTTGGTGGGCAGGGGAACGGTGCAGCCCCTACAGGCGAAGATCGAGGCTCTCATGGCCTGGGAGCCCCCCAAGACCCAAACCGAGGTCCGAGCCTTCCTGGGCCTCACTGGATACTACCGTCGTTTTGTGAAGGGGTATGGCACCATTGTGGCACCCCTCACTGAACTTACATCCAAGAAACAACCCCGGTGGGTAGTTTGGACGGAGGCTTGTCAGCGAGCCTTCGTCACCTTGAAACAAGCAATGTGTACTGCTCCAATCCTCAGAACCCCTGATTTCTCAAGAGAATTCATTGTCCAGACGGACGCATCGGAACATGGCATTGGGGCAGTGTTATCGCAACTCAATGACGAGGGCTTGGATCAACCTGTGGTCTTCCTGTCCAGGAGACTGCTTCCCAGGGAACAGAAGTGGAGTGCAATTGAAAGGGAAGCCTTTGCGGTGGTCTGGGCTCTGAAGAAGCTGCGCCCATACTTGTTTGGTTCACACTTCCTGGTTCAGACCGACCACCGGCCCCTTCGTAGGCTGATGCAAATGAAGGGGGAGAATCCCAAGTTGTTGAGATGGTCCATCTCCCTACAGGGAAGGGACTTCTGGGTGGAACATCGGCCTGGGGTGGACCACGCCAATGCAGACGGTCTCTCAAGGTATTTCCGCCTTAGTGATGAGAACTCCCAAGGGGTTGGGTAGCTCTCCCCACTTTCAGCTGGGGGGGACGCGTGTTAGACCTGTCTGCCCCTGTGAGTTCCCTTACCATTATTATTTATTTTGTCTCCCTAAGCCCCTAGTGTTATCAGTTTTTTTTCTGTAATGTCCACCTGGATTTTGCTAGTGTTGTCTGGGGGCTAGGTGTTCCTTGACGCTATTCCTCCATTTTCTCTTTTTGAGGCCTAGCCTACCTCCTGGAAATTGAGGGAAACCAAAGGACCTAAAATGGTGGCCAGCAACTGCCATCACCAAGGTGCGGGAGCGTGAAACTGCCCTAGAGACTGCCAGAAAGTGAGAGTTACGCTTCAAAAGGTGGTTGCCAACTTAAGAGAACTGGAACCTCTCACCGCTTTGCTGTGGGAGTGAGTATCCCCTCTGCGGGAGTGACGTTGTGTGCGAGACATCAGCTGTCAGCCCTGGGTCCGAACCCGACCGCTGTGGTGGAGGCGGGGCTCAGCAGAGGCCGGCTGACAGGAGGAGGAGATCCGCGGTGACGCTGCAAGAGAGGTGGCGTCCGGAACCAGGAAGACCCCTGCGGCGGAAGAGGCGGAGCCTGTGTCGGAGGGATCGTGGAAGGAGGAACAAGCGCCGCTACGGTCCCGCCGGAGGAGCAACATGAACTGACAGAACCAACCGATGCGAACTCCAGCTGAGTCCTCTCATCGTCGGCGCTTGAACGGGTAACCGGAGCGCGTAGGCAACGCCAGCCGAGTTGTCCCTTCAGTTCGAAGTAAGCTGGGAAATCTGTGGGGAAGCGGGAGGTGGCACAGCGAGTGAACCATGAACACTGACTCGCCGGACTAAAGAATAACTGCAAATAGACATCCCGGCTTCGGGACATTAACCTTTAGAGTCCTGATTTAACCCACTTGAGAAACCACTGAGGTATTGAGGGTGTGAGAAGGGAAACGGTGCCCCGAGTAAACGAACCCTGGGCACGAGTGCTAAGAACCGGACTACAGGGTGAAAGTAACAGCCAGAGATCATTGTACTATTAACTCCTCAGGTCAGTAAATGACCTTTAAGAGCCAGAACGTCCCAAATAGAAGTAGAGCATAAAAGTAGCAATAAGAAAGTGTAATTAATTTGCCTGTCTTCTTTTGGCCGTATAGCTGGCTGTGACCATTGCTAGGAACGCTGCTGGGGGTAGAACTCTGTGGAGCCGTGAGCTCGAGCTAATTTAGACCCTGAGTTCGGATGGGTAACGTACATGTCAGGTTATATAATGTGGTGCATTAATCTTGTACAGTGACCTACCCATTCTGCACTATTTAAGTTGACAAGCAATACTGTTGATATTGATGGTGGTTAATCTCAAATGAAATGTAACCAGAATTAATCTTCACTGAATTGAGAAAGTTGATGAATATTGCTAATTGAATGTGGAAACTTCTTTTGAACTAAATGTATGCACTAATTTGACTGAAAAGGAACAAAGAGAACTTTTATAAAAGGTACTGGTATTTTTCTAAACTGGTGTGGCGTCCTTTATTTTTAATGGTAAGTCGCTGAGTTATGGTGAGTGGGATTGTAAGCACTACACAAAAGCCTCGGAGTTTAGCTTTGTCCACTGTGCCAGGCTAGCATAATTGGTGTTCAGCGTTGGGATACGGGTTTGTGCTTACACCCACTTAGTAGTAACGCAGTGCTTACCACGGGCCTACACCTGGAGTTTTCTCCAAGCGGTCTCCCTAATTAAATTTTTTTGCTTTTCCAAATTTACTTCTGGCGGTGGGTGGAGGTGATCCTTGTGTACTGTCCTTACCTACCTCGGAGTGGCTATCCACAACCCCACTGTTAAGATGGAGTTCAATTTTGAAGGGTTGGAGACCTATACTGTGGCGCAACTCAAGGACTTCTGTCAGGAAAGGGGGGTGTTCTACAGGCGAGGGGCCAAGAAAGAGGAGCTCCAAACTAGTCTGAGGGCATGGGTGGAAGCGCACCCGGAGGGAACGGTTGAGGAGGACGAGTCAGAGAAGAACACTGTCATCGAGGTAGATGGGGTGTGCCCACTGGGGGTGGGGGGTATGTCAATTAGCCCCAAAGTAACCTCCCGGGAGGGTAGCAGTGTTTCTTCACGAGGGTTAACTGAAACTGAACTAGTTGACCGGAGGGAGGAGAGGCAGTTAAATGGGAGTTAGCTAGGTTGGAGATGGAGAGGGCGGAAAAGAGGTTAGCTCACGAATTAGTACTCAAGGAGCTGGATCTCAAGGCCCTGCAGATAGGGACTCCCACACCCAACACCTGGTGGACAGCAAGCTGACCAGCCCCAGGAAGCTTGCTGAGGAGGCGGACATCTGGGCTAGTACCCGGGTGTCCCCAAGGGGGACTGAAGGGGTTTCCCAGAAGTCTGGACAGGGCGCTCCCCAGAAGAAAGAGGGGGGAGATAACAAGAGGGAGTTCTCTAAAGGTCTCCAAAATAACTTTAAGGGAAAAGGATTCACCCCTAGGGCTAACCCACCCCGAAACCCTAATCCTGGCCAAAGCCAGCAGCCAAGGGTTGTCCATTGCTTTGAGTGTGGTGGTGTTGGACACTATAAAGGAGATGTGAGATGCCCAAAAAGACCACCCCCTCCCACTGGAGGAAAGGCCCCGGGAGTAACTAGTGTAGTGCTCGGGGAGGAATTGCCCTTAAATAAGGTAGGGGAGTGGGCGGGTGTCACCTTAGTGTCCCTGGGAGAACAGGAGATGGTTCCAAAGATCCAGTTGCCCGCAAATACTGTGAAGTATGAGCAATGGGGCACCATCAATGGCCAGAGAGGGGAAGCTCTGAGAGACACAGGAGCCAGTATGACAATGGTAAGGAGTCATCTGGTGTTTCCAGAGCAGATACTTCCAAATGTACTCCACCCCGCCACGATGGCTGACGGCAGAATGGGTCACTATCCAGTGGCCAAGGTTCCATTTGAGTGGGAAGGGGTTGCAGGTTCACTTTGAGTTGCCGTAAGCCCTGCCGTGCCTGTCGATTGTCTGCTGGGGAATGACATGGAGCACAATGCTTGGAGGGAGGTGGAATACCGGACTCATTCTGAGATGCTGGGTACACCTGACTGGGCCTGTGTTAGCACAAGGTCCGCGACTACCCGGAGGGGGAGTTCGCTTACGCTGGAGCCTGGAACAATGGCCCAGCCAGCTGCCAGGAAAGAGGAGGACGGTAGGCAGGAGGAGCCTGCCTCAACATCCCTACCTCGTGAGATGGATAGGCCACCTGCGGAGGTGGACCTGGAGTCCACAGAGGAGGATGTTGCCCCCTTGGAGAACCAACCCATCCCTGCTAGTTGGCATGTGGAGGGAGGTCCTACCAGGGAGGAATTCTGCAAGGGTCAGAAGGAGTGTCCTACTCTTGAGGGACTGAGGCGACAGGCCGAAGCCCAGGCAGCAGGAAACGTTACAGGGCACTACCATATTTACTGGGAGGATGGACTCCTCTACAGTGAACCCAAGGCACCCGTGCACGGTTCATCACGGGCCTTGGTGGTCCCTAAACGTTATCGAGCCTTTCTTTTAGAACTGGCTCATGAGATACCCTTGGCAGGACACTTGGGTCAGGACAAGACCTTTGCCCGGCTTGTCCCCCACTTTTATTGGCCTCAGATGAGGGTGGCGTCCGATACCTATTGTCGGACATGTGTGTCTTGCCAAGCCAGTGGGAAAACAGGGGTGAAGCTGAAAGCTTCCCTGGAACCACTTCCTGTCGTTAGCACCCCCTTTGAAAGGGTGGGATCGACATTGTGGGGCCATTGGATCCACCAACTTCAGCTGGTCACAGGTTTATCCTGGTTCTGGTGGATCATGCCACACGGTACCCAGAAGCAATTCCTCTGAGGACCATTACTGCACCGGTAGTGGCAAGGGCCCTGATGGGGATCTTTACCCGAGTGGGTTTCCCCAAGGAGGTTGTGTCCGACAGGGGGACCAACTTCCTGTCAGCTTACATGCGGGCTATGTGGAAGGAGTGTGGAGTGACCTATTGGTTCACCACTCCCTATCACCCACAGGCCAATGGCCTCGTGGAAAGGTTCAACAAGACCTTGAAGGGCATGATAAGAAGTCTGCCTGAGAGCCTGCGGAGGAAATGGGACGTCCTCCTACCCTGCCTATTGTTTTCTTACAGGGAAGTGCCACAAAAGGGAGTGGGCTTCAGCCCCTTAGAGCTTTTGTATGGGCACCCTGTACGTGGACCTCTCAGCCTGGTGAAAGACGGATGGGAACAGACTCCCAGGAAGCTTCCCCAGGATGTGGTGAGCTACATGCTGGCCTTCCGGAGCCAAATGGCTAAGTTGTGGAAGCAAGCTTCCGACAACTTGGAAGCCAGCCAAGCAGTAATGAAGGAGTGGTATGACCACAACGCTCACCCGGTGGAGTTGGAGCCTGGCCAGAAAGTGTGGGTGATGGAACCTGGGGAGCTAAGTGCCCTCCAGGATCGCTGGACAGGCCCCTTTGAGGTGATGGAGAGAAAGGGTAAGTCCACTTACTTAGTGGATCTTAAGACCCCCCGACAGCCCCTACGGGTGCTGCATGCCAATCGCCTCAAACCACACCACGAGAGGCCCGAGGTTACCTTAATGATGGTGACTGATGGAGCAGAGGAAGAGGAAAGCGAGCCTCTCCCTGATCTTTTTTCGTCTCAGGAAAAGGATGGGTCGGTGGAGGGAGTGATTCTCTCCTCATCCCTAACTCCTGAACAGCAGAGGGATTGCCGCCAGGTCCTGGAGCAATTTCCCTCGCTGTTCTCCCTTGTCCCGGGAAGAACCCATCTGTGTACCCATGATGTGGACACTGGAGACAGCCCACCTGTGAAGTCTAAAATCTACCGGCTGTCAGACAAGGTGAAGGCCAGCATCCATAGTGAGGTCGCTAAGATGCCGGAGCTAGGAGTGATTGAACCTTCTAGTAGCCCCTGGTCAAGTCCGGTGGTTCTGGTACCTAAAGCTGCCCCGCCGGGCACCACTCCAGAACTGAGGTTCTGTGTGGATTACCGGGGACTAAATTCAGTAACAAAGACTGATGCTCATCCGATCCCGAGGGCGGATGAACTCATTGACCGGCTGGGAGCTGCCCAATACTTGAGTACCTTTGACCTTACTTCGGGGTACTGGCAGATCCCCCTTACAGATGGAGCAAAGGAAAGGTCAGCCTTTTCCACGCCTGAGGGTCACTACCAGTTCTGTGTGATACCCTTTGGGCTCAAGAACGCTCCTGCCACTTTTCAGAGGCTGGTGAACGAGGTCCTCTCTGGAATGGAGACTTTCGCGGCTGCTTATCTGGATGACCTTGCTGTCTTCAGCAGCAGTTGGGAGGATCATTTGCAGCATTTGCAAGCTGTTCTCCAGGCCCTGAAACAGGCTGGCTTGACCATCAAGGCCAGCAAATGTCAGATTGGGCAGGGGTCGGTGGTGTACCTAGGCCACTTGGTGGGCAGGGGAACGGTGCAGCCCCTACAGGCGAAGATCGAGGCTATCATGGCCTGGGAGCCCCCCAAGACCCAAACCAAGGTCCGAGCCTTCCTGGGCCTCACTGGATACTACCGTTGTTTTGTGAAGGGGTATGGCACCATTGTGGCACCCCTCACTGAACTTACATCCAAGAAAAAACCCCGGTGGGTAGTTTGGACGGAGGCTTGTCAGCGAGCCTTCGTCACCTTGAAACAAGCAATGTGTACTGCTCCAATCCTCAGAACCCCTGATTTCTCAAGAGAATTCATTGTCCAGACGGACGCATCGGAACATGGCATTGGGGCAGTGTTATCGCAACTCAATGACGAGGGCTTGGATCAACCTGTGGTCTTCCTGTCCAGGAGACTGCTTCCCAGGGAACAGAAGTGGAGTGCAATTGAAAGGGAAGCCTTTGCGGTGGTCTGGGCTCTGAAGAAGCTGCGCCCATACTTGTTTGGTTCACACTTCCTGGTTCAGACCGACCACCGGCCCCTTCGTTGGCTGATGCAAATGAGGGGGGAGAATCCCAAGTTGTTGAGATGGTCCATCTCCCTACAGGGAATGGACTTCCGGGTGGAACATCGGCCTGGAGTGGACCACGCCAATGCAGACGGTCTCTCAAGGTATTTCCGCCTTAGTGATGAGAACTCCCAAGGGGTTGGGTAGCTCTCCCCACTTTCAGCTGGGGGGGACGCGTGTTAGACCTGTCTGCCCCTGTGAGTTCCCTTACCATTATTATTTATTTTGTCTCCCTTAGGCCCTAGTGTTATCAGTTTTTTTTCTGTAATGTCCACCTGGATTTTGCTAGTGTTGTCTGGGGGCTAGGTGTTCCTTGACGCTATTCCTCCATTTTCTCTTTTTGAGGCCTAGCCTACCTCCTGGAAATTGAGGGAAACCAAAGGACCTAAAATGGTGGCCAGCAACTGCCATAACGGTTTACTTAGGGAGGTTGACCCATTGGACCAAGTGAGGAAAGTTCTGGAACCCTCTGCATGTTCTAGTAGTCAGGGGCTAGCCTATAAAAGGCCAAGTCCAGGGCGGCCATTTTGTAGTACACACTGACCAGAGGAGAGTGTAGTGGTCAAGGACAGGAGGGAGGCAACTAAATGAGGAGGACAGCGCTTCAATAGGGAAAGATCGCCCTATACTGATGCTGACCCTCTTGGTTTGACTGAACCCTGACCTGAGGGACCCATAACTAACTTTTAAGCAGGTCCAATAACTCTACCTCACCAAGGTGCGGGAGCTTGAAACTGCCCTCGAGACTGCCAGAAAGTGAGAGTTACGCTTCAAAAGGTGGTTGCCAACTTAAGAGAACTGGAACCTCTCACCGCTTTGCTGTGGGAGTGAGTATCCCCTCTGCGGGAGTGACATTGTGTGCGAGACATCAGCTGTCAGCCCTGGGTCCGAACCCGACCGCTGTGGTGGAGGCGGGGCTCAGCAGAGGCCGGCTGACAGGAGGAGGAAATCCGCGGTGACGCTGCGAGAGAGGCAGCGTCCGGAACCAGGAAGACCCCTATTAACTCCTCAGGGCAGTAAATGACCTTTAAGAGCCAGAACGTCCCAAATAGAAGTAGAGCATAAAAGTAGCAATAAGAAAGTGTAATTAATTTGCCTGTCTTCTTTTGGCCGTATAGCTGGCTGTGACCATTGCCAGGAACGCTGCTGGGGGTAGAACTCTGTGGAGCCGTGAGCTCGAGCTAATTTAGACCCTGAGTTCGGATGGGTAACGTACATGTCAGGTTATATAATGTGGTGCATTAATCTTGTACAGTGACCTACCCATTCTGCACTATTTAAGTTGACAAGCAATACTGTTGATATTGATGGTGGTTAATCTCAAATGAAATGTAACCAGAATTAATCTTTACTGAATTGAGAAAGTTGATGAATATTGCTAATTGAATGTGGAAACTTCGTTTGAACTAAATGTATGCACTAATTTGACTGAAAAGGAACAAAGAGAACTTTTATAAAAGGTACTGGTATTTTTCTAAACTGGTGTGGCGTCCTTTATTTTTAATGGTAAGTCGCTGAGTTATGGTGAGTGGGATTGTAAGCACTACACAAAAGCCTTGGAGATTAGCTTTGTCCACTGTGCCAGGCTACCCTATGTAGACTAGGTTCCCTAGGTCTAACAACCCTAAAATACCCCTGTACCCCAAAACCCAAACCTAGCCCATAACCCTTAAAATACCCCTGTACCCCAAAACCCAAACCTACCCCTGAACCCTAAAAATACCCCTGTACCCCAAAACCCAAACCTAGCCCAGAACCCTAAAATACCCCTGTATCCCAAAACCCAAACCTAGCCCTGAACCCTAAAAATACCCCTGTACCCCAAAACCCAAACCTACCCCTGAACCCTAAAGATACCCCTATACCCCAAAACCCAAACCTAGCCCTGAACCCTAAAAATACCCCTGTGCCCCATAACCCAAAACTATATCTGAACCCTTAAAATACCCAAACACCCCAAAACATATACCTCAGTACCCCAAAACATATACCCTTATACCCATACTTGCCTTATCCAAACATTTTTAAAAAAACATGCTTTTACCATTCATGCATTTACAACGAATTTCGTTGTAAATGTATGCATGGTAAAAGCATATAAAATGTAATGCCATGCGTTATAATGGCATTGCGGAGTCATGGTAATTTCGTAATGAAAGTATGCGGAGTGATGGTATGCGGAAAGAAAGTTGCGGAATAATGGGTGTATACCCTCCCCCGTAAGTACATTGGTGGTACGGCGGCCCACATCTCCAGCAACATACTCATATTTTTTCACCACCGATTGGAAAAATGCACAGGTCTCTCTCATTGATGCCCAGCACCGACATACACTTTTAGACACACCTCCCACCACAAGTTCTAGAATTGCGAACTTTAGCGATGGGGAGCTACGTTCGAATCTCGGCATCAGCTCGACATCCTGTGATTCCAGGCAAATCGCTTTGTCTCCCCGTGCCTACCACAAATGAATGTGTTCTTCTGTAATGTAAATTGTGCTCATGCCATGTTGTCGAGTTCGCGCTATATAATATTGCAAAACGAAATCCTACGAAACAATATACTACTGGCAGGCAGCAATTCATACCCGGACAACGTCGGGACGGGCTGCTAGTGAATTATAAACTCCTCTCCAACAAATATATCAGACATCTAACCGGGCACCAATTTATTTTAATATTTCAGGATACTCTTGTCCCGTATTCTCTTCTCTTATGTGGAATCACAAATTTGAGTTTTCGTTGAATCATCACACTACATATCTTCTTTAAACAAATTCCAAGTAAGTACATATGCACTAAACCATTTAATAAATAGGGGCCTCTTCATATGTTCCCTTCCATTTTTTTCAAACCAACTGTGAATTAAATATTGCAGTTTAATATACCCTCAAACTTCAGGAGCGGAAACCAGCCTTTCAATATAAAATGCTATGTATACACAAAGAAAATTGGTGACTGAACAATATGTAAGTACATTCTCTTGACAAGTAGGACATGATTAATAGCCTACAATTTTGCTCCAAACATTGCTCTGACAAAATACGAAATTACTTGTCTTTACAGATTGAAACCATTTGATGAAATGGCGTTCACATAAACACTGGCATTGCCCTTACTAAACTACCACACAGGTATATATGTCCTTAAAACCTCCTGTCTTAATTACAATTAAAACATGTAACATATGGATAAACCACCATAAATTAGTCATTATAACATAATTCCTTTCTTCTCTATTGGGTACTAGCACCAACGTGGACATCAAAGGTCCAGCTACTGGTCTTGGACATTTAGAAGCAAGAACAGTAATTCCCGGGGGCGTGGCTAGCGACCAGGCAAGATGGCCGCAGCTTAGGAGAGCTCCGTGACCTGAGGAGCCTCCCACCAAAATCCGTCTATTAATCCTGCCCTACACAGGCCCCTAACACGATGATTCTCTGACCGGAGCACCTCCGCTGCAAGAGGAGCCAACCCATATCGTCGGGAACCCCTCCAAAGCGGAGATCCGCCGCAGCACGATTTGTGGCCTAATCTGCCCTTCGGAGCCGGGGACTAAATTAGGTCGGAGGCCCGGGGACATGTGCGGCAGGAGAGAAGCCCGTTTTCAGGCAACAGCAGCCGAGCCCTGAAGTAGACGCCGGGACCACCCGAGGACCATGCCCCAGTGACAGTGTACACGGGACAGCCGCTTGGACGGTGAGAGCGACGCGAGTGGCCAGATATACCCCGAGGGGCCTCAAACACCGGAGTCAGCGTGCGGCGGGCCGGTCACGGGCCCACTGAGACCAACATCCCCCTGGGGGAGCACAAGAGAAGTACCGGCACACGGGCCGCTCGGCAGGGTGGGTCCAGCACCTACAACATTAACATGGCACTGGCGTTGTACAGGAAGGGCCACCCGACGTGAGGCCCCCCAATCATTGAAGACCTATAACTCGGCCATCGGCTGGGGAGCAGAGCCCAAAAGCGCAAGAGGAACGACAGGGCCCCCCTTCCCCCCCAGAAAACAGAAAGTAAGTGGCAGCCGGAGGTCCGCGAGAAGGGGAGAGAGGGGAGACTGCCCGGCTCCGGTCCCAGGAAGGGGTCATTAAGGAACGGGGGAATTAGACGCCGAGGGGCCGGCTATTGAAACCTCACCCCAGGTTGGCTGATAGTACAATACCCTACGGCACGCAACAATGAGCGGCAGGGGGGTAAGGGCGCAAACACAGGCCCCCAGACTGGAAAAATATGCCTACAACAAAGACGGTGCGGAAACAGCGAAAGGGAATGCGCCGCAGTCGTCCGCACAACAGCCACACAGCTCGGGGGACACTGGGGAAATCACCCTAAAAGATGAAATGGCGACACTACAGTCGATGCAATCCTCGATAGGCACGATCTCTACGGACATTTCCTTAATGCGAGCAGACCTCGCCAAAGTAACGGACCGCCTGGGAGAAGTGGAAAAAACGACAACGGGACTCTCGGCGGACACAGTGGACCTACAAATCAGAGTGCGCAAGCTGGAGCAAGATAACACGGTGCTGAAGGCTAAGCTGGACGAACAAGAAGGTAGATCCCAATGCAATAATGTACGCCTGGTTGGCGTACCAGAGACGGTCAGGGGCCCGGCTCTTGACCTCTTGGTGGAGGACATTATTCAGACCCAGCTAAAACCACGAGGCCTATCTAATTACTTCTCGGTGGAGTGGGCCCATCATGTGCCAGGAGGGAAACCGCGCCCAGGGAACCCACCGCGGCCCATTTTGGCATGCATTTTCAACTTTTGTGACTGCAACGCCATTTTACAGGCTGCACGAGTTGCCCCACCGATTAAGGTCGAGAACTCGGAAGTCACCTTCTACCCGGACTACACAGCAGCAGTGGCGCAACAACGAAGAAGCTTCGTGGAAGTGAAAAAATAATTGCGGAGCAGGGAAATCAAGTACTCAATGATATTTCCAGCGCGGCTCAGAGTAGAATCCGAAGGGAAGACGTGGTTCTTTGAATCGCCAGGTGAGGCGAGTGACTGGCTAGAAGGTTGGCAGCCGGCAAGAGGCCCCCTAAAATCTAGGAACGACCCGAGGCTAACCAGAGGAAGATAGACAGCGTATGGGGGATGGACACTGAGGTAAGAAAACCTGGAAGATTGCAGCATGACCGACGGACTGCAGCTGAACTGGCGATACTAGCCACTTGGAAAACAATGCAGACCGCGACTAATGGGCTGGCTCTAACGGGGGTGGAGGGGGTAGAATGTGAAAATTGAAGTCTGACACAGAATCAGGCGGGCACAGCCGAATAATTCGAGAAGACTGCGAGAGGTAGGAGATAATGGACCTAATACGCAAAAATGGGACTAATTCCGAATGGGGGACTCCTTAGGGTCGACGAGGTCTCACCCTGCCGAGTTATGCAGGTTACAGGGGAATGTAAGCACTCTGCTCAGTTGGGGAGGTGGACGGTTTGGTTCCGCCGGGTAGGGAGGCAGGGTGGGGTGCATGGGTTTTAAGTTACGCAAAGTTTATGTGCATTTGTATAAAGGTTACGGTTACACAGTCTCTTTGAGATGACACTGGGCCCCGGGGGCACGAATAGGGGACAGGTTCACTGACAATGGCACCGTGAATGACACTCCACTCCACAAACACTATGCAGAGCACCGAACTGACGGGAAGTGATCCCCGGGCACCTCGTATGGTCACCCCCCCTTGACCGTGATATCATGGAACGTAAATGGGTTGGGTCACAAAATTAAAATAGGCATAGTCCTACAGTATTTAAAGCGGAAGGCCCCCACAGTGGTTCTGCTTCAAGAAACCCACTTGACAGGACAGGCATGTAAGGCACTCAATCGATGGGAGTTTAAAATGGCCGCGCATGCGGAGTTCTCCTCGGGATCCAGGGGGGTGGGTGTCTTGATTCACAAGAGCTCCCCATTAGTGGTCACTAGAACGTGGATGGATGATAATGCGAGGTTCGCTGCACTCACCTGTCAACGGTAGGGGCTTAGCTACAACATAGTCTCAATATATATTCCCCCGACACTTCACCAGGCAACACTCCATGATCTCGGTGGGCGGTGGGCGGGTGTCACCTTAGTGTCCCTGGGAGAACGGGAGATGGTTCCAAAGATCCAGTTGCCCGCAAATACTGTGAAGTATGAGCAATGGGGCACCATCAATGGCCAGAGAGGGGAGGCTCTGAGAGACACAGGAGCCAGTATGACAATGGTAAGGAGTCATCTGGTGTTTCCAGAGCAGATACTTCCAAATGTACTCCACCCCGCCACGATGGCTGACGGCAGAATGGGTCACTATCCAGTGGCCAAGGTTCCATTTGAGTGGGAAGGGGTTGCAGGTTCACTTCGAGTTGCCGTAAGCCCTGCCGTGCCTGTCGATTGTCTGCTGGGGAATGACATGGAGCACAATGCTTGGAGGGAGGTGGAATACCGGACTCATTCTGAGATGCTGGGTACACCTGACTGGGCCTGTGTTAGCACAAGGTCCGCGACTACCCGGAGGGGGAGTTCGCTTACGCTGGAGCCTGGAACAATGGCCCAGCCAGCTGCCAGGAAAGAGGAGGACGGTAGGCAGGAGGAGCCTGCCTCAACATCCCTACCTCGTGAGATGGATAGGCCACCTGCGGAGGTGGACCTGGAGTCCACAGAGGAGGATGTTGCCCCCTTGGAGAACCAACCCATCCCTGCTAGTTGGCATGTGGAGGGAGGTCCTACCAGGGAGGAATTCTGCAAGGGTCAGAAGGAGTGTCCTACTCTTGAGGGACTGAGGCGACAGGCCGAAGCCCAGGCAGCAGGAAACGTTACAGGGCACTACCATATTTACTGGGAGGATGGACTCCTCTACAGTGAACCCAAGGCACCCGTGCACGGTTCATCACGGGCCTTGGTGGTCCCTAAACGTTATCGAGCCTTTCTTTTAGAACTGGCTCATGAGATTCCCTTGGCAGGACACTAAGGTCAGGACAAGACCTTTGCCCGGCTTGTCCCCCACTTTTATTGGCCTCAGATGAGGGTGGCGTCCGATACCTATTGTCGGACATGTGTGTCTTGCCAAGCCAGTGGGAAAACAGGGGTGAAGCTGAAAGCTTCCCTGGAACCACTTCCTGTCGTTAGCACCCCCTTTGAAAGGGTGGGATCGACATTGTGGGGCCATTGGATCCACCAACTTCAGCTGGTCACAGGTTTATCCTGGTTCTGGTGGATCATGCCACACGGTACCCAGAAGCAATTCCTCTGAGGACCATTACTGCACCGGTAGTGGCAAGGGCCCTGATGGGGATCTTTACCCGAGTGGGTTTCCCCAAGGATGTTGTGTCCGACAGGGGGACCAACTTCCTGTCAGCTTACATGCGGGCTATGTGGAAGGAGTGTGGAGTGACCTATCGGTTCACCACTCCCTATCACCCACAGGCCAATGGCCTCGTGGAAAGGTTCAACAAGACCTTGAAGGGCATGATTAGAAGTCTGCCTGAGAGCCTGCGGAGGAAATGGGACGTCCTCCTACCCTGCCTATTGTTTTCTTACAGGGAAGTGCCACAAAAGGGAGTGGGCTTCAGCCCCTTAGAGCTTTTGTATGGGCACCCTGTACGTGGACCTCTCAGCCTGGTGAAAGACGAATGGGAACAGACTCCCAGGAAGCTTCCCCAGGATGTGGTGAGCTACATGCTGGCCTTCCGGAGCCAAATGGCTAAGTTGTGGAAGCAAGCTTCCGACAACTTGGAAGCCAGCCAAGCAGTAATGAAGGAGTGGTATGACCACAGCGCTCACCCGGTTTAGTTGGAGCCTGGCCAGAAAGTGTGGGTGATGGAACCTGGGGAGCTAAGTGCCCTCCAGGATCGCTGGACAGGCCCCTTTGAGGTGATGGAGAGAAAGGGTAAGTCCACTTACTTAGTGGATCTTAAGACCCCCGACAGCCCCTACGGGTGCTGCATGCCAATCGCCTCAAACCACACCACGAGAGGCCCGAGGTTACCTTAATGATGGTGACTGATGGAGCAGAGGAAGAGGAAAGCGAGCCTCTCCCTGATCTTTTTTCGTCTCAGGAAAAGGATGGGTCGGTGGAGGGAGTGATTCTCTCCTCATCCCTAACTCCTGAACAGCAGAGGGATTGCCGCCAGGTCCTGGAGCAATTTCCCTCGCTGTTCTCCCTTGTCCCGGGAAGAACCCATCTGTGTACCCATGATGTGGACACAGGAGACAGCCCACCTGTGAAGTCTAAAATCTACCGGCTGTCAGACAAGGTGAAGGCCAGCATCCATAGTGAGGTCGCTAAGATGCCGGAGCTAGGAGTGATTGAACCTTCTAGTAGCCCCTGGTCAAGTCCGGTGGTTCTGGTACCTAAAGCTGCCCCGCCGGGCACCACTCCAGAACTGAGGTTCTGTGTGGATTACCGGGGACTAAATTCAGTAACAAAGACTGATGCTCATCCGATCCCGAGGGCGGATGAACTCATTGACCGGCTGGGAGCTGCCCAATACTTGAGTACCTTTGACCTTACTTCGGGGTACTGGCAGATCCCCCTTACAGATGGAGCAAAGGAAAGGTCAGCCTTTTCCACGCCTGAGGGTCACTACCAGTTCTGTGTGATGCCCTTTGGGCTCAAGAACGCTCCTGCCACTTTTCAGAGGCTGGTGAACGAGGTCCTCTCTGGAATGGAGACTTTCGCGGCTGCTTATCTGGATGACATTGCTGTCTTCAGCAGCAGTTGGGAGGATCATTTGCAGCATTTGCAAGCTGTTCTCCAGGCCCTGAAACAGGCTGGCTTGACCATCAAGGCCAGCAAATGTCAGATTGGGCAGGGGTAGGTGGTGTACCTAGGCCACTTGGTGGGCAGGGGAACGGTGCAGCCCCTACAGGCGAAGATCGAGGCTATCATGGCCTGGGAGCCCCCCAAGACCCAAACCGAGGTCCGAGCCTTCCTGGGCCTCACTGGATACTACCGTCGTTTTGTGAAGGGGTATGGCACCATTGTGGCACCCCTCACTGAACTTACATCCAAGAAACAACCCCGGTGGGTAGTTTGGACGGAGGCTTGTCAGCGAGCCTTCGTCACCTTGAAACAAGCAATGTGTACTGCTCCAATCCTCAGAACCCCTGATTTCTCAAGAGAATTCATTGTCCAGACGGACGCATCGGAACATGGCATTGGGGCAGTGTTATCGCAACTCAATGACGAGGGCTTGGATCAACCTGTGGTCTTCCTGTCCAGGAGACTGCTTCCCAGGGAACAGAAGTGGAGTGCAATTGAAAGGGAAGCCTTTGCGGTGGTCTGGGCTCTGAAGAAGCTGCGCCCATACTTGTTTGGTTCACACTTCCTGGTTCAGACCGACCACCGGCCCCTTCGTTGGCTGATGCAAATGAAGGGGGAGAATCCCAAGTTGTTGAGATGGTCCATCTCCCTACAGGGTATGGACTTCCGGGTGGAACATCGGCCTGGAGTGGACCACGCCAATTCAGACGGTCTCTCAAGGTATTTCCGCCTTAGTGATGAGAACTCCCAAGGGGTTGGGTAGCTCTCCCCACTTTCAGCTGGGGGGGACGCGTGTTAGACCTGTCTGCCCCTGTGAGTTCCCTTACCATTATTATTTATTTTGTCTCCCTTAGCCCCTAGTGTTATCAGTTTTTTTTCTGTAATGTCCACCTGGATTTTGCTAGTGTTGTCTGGGGGCTAGGTGTTCCTTGACGCTATTCCTCCATTTTCTCTTTTTGAGGCCTAGCCTACCTCCTGGAAATTGAGGGAAACCAAAGGACCTAAAATGGTGGCCAGCAACTGCCATAACGGTTTACTTAGGGAGGCTGATCCATTGGACCAAGTGAGGAAAGTTCTGGAACCCTCTGGCATGTTCTAGTAGTCAGGGGCTAGCCTATAAAAGGCCAAGTCCAGGGCGGCCATTTTGTAGTACACACTGACCAGAGGAGAGTGTAGTGGTCAAGGACAGGAGGGAGGCAACTAAATGAGGAGGACAGCGCTTCAATAGGGAAAGATCGCCCTATACTGATGCTGACCCTCTTGGTTTGACTGAACCCTGACCTGAGGGACCCATAACTAACTTTTAAGCAGGTCCAATAACTCTACCTCACCAAGGTGCGGGAGCTTGAAACTGCCCTCGAGACTGCCAGAAAGTGAGAGTTACGCTTCAAAAGGTGGTTGCCAACTTAAGAGAACTGGAACCTCTCACCGCTTTGCTGTGGGAGTGAGTATCCCCTCTGCGGGAGTGACGTTGTGTGCGAGACATCAGCTGTCAGCCCTGGGTCCGAACCCGACCGCTGTGGTGGAGGCGGGGCTCAGCAGAGGCCGGCTGACAGGAGGAGGAAATCCGCGGTGACGCTGCGAGAGAGGCAGCGTCCGGAACCAGGAAGACCCCTGCGGCGTCGGAGGAGGTGCGCCCGAAGCGAAGGAGGCTGGTCGGAAGAGGCGGAGCCTGTGTCGGAGGGATCGCGGAAGGAGGAACAAGCGCCGCTACGGTCCCGCCGGAGGAGCAACACGAACTGACAGAACCAACCGATGCGAACTCCAGCTGAGTCCTCTCATCATCGGCGCTTGAACGGGTAACCGGAGCGCGTAGGCAACTCCTGCCGAGTTGTCCCTTCAGTTCGAAGTAAGTTGGGAAATCTGTGGGGAAGCGGGAGGCGGCACAGCGAGTGAACCGTGAACACTGACTCGCTGGACTAAAGAATAACTGCAAATAGACATCCCGGCTTCGAGACATTAACCTTTAGAGTCCTGATTTAACCCACTTGAGAAACCACTGAGGTATTGAGGGTGTGAGAAGGGAAACGGTGCCCCGAGTAAACTAACCCTGGGCACGAGTGCTAAGAACCGGACTACAGGGTGAAAGTAACAGCCAGAGATCATTGTACTATTAACTCCTCAGGGCAGTAAATGACCTTTAAGAGCCAGAACGTCCCAAATAGAAGTAGAGCATAAAAGTAGCAATAAGAAAGTGTAATTAATTTGCCTGTCTTCTTTTGGCCGTATAGCTGGCTGTGACCATTGCCAGGAACGCTGCTGGGGGTAGAACTCTGTGGAGCCGTGAGCTCGAGCTAATTTAGACCCTGAGTTCGGATGGGTAACGTACATGTCAGGTTATATAATGTGGTGCATTAATCTTGTACAGTGACCTACCCATTCTGCACTATTTAAGTTGACAAGCAATACTGTTGATATTGATGGTGGTTAATCTCAAATGAAATGTAACCAGAATTAATCTTCACTGAATTGAGAAAGTTGATGAATATTGCTAATTGAATGTGGAAACTTCTTTTGAACTAAATGTATGCACTAATTTGACTGAAAAGGAAAAAAGAGAACTTTTATAAAAGATACTGGTATTTTTCTAAACTGGTGTGGCGTCCTTTATTTTTAATGGTAAGTCGCTGAGTTATGGTGAGTGGGATTGTAAGCACTACACAAAAGCCTTGGAGATTAGCTTTGTCCACTGTGCCAGGCTACCCTATGTAGACTAGGTTCCCTAGGTCTAACAACCCTAAAATACCCCTGTACCCCAAAACCCAAACCTAGCCCATAACCCTTAAAATACCCCTGTACCCCAAAACCCAAATCTACCCCTGAACCCTAAAAATACCCCTGTACCCCAAAACCCAAACCTAGCCCAGAACCCTAAAATACCCCTGTATCCCAAAACCCAAACCTAGCCCTGAACCCTAAAAATACCCCTGTACCCCAAAACCCAAACCTACCCCTGAACCCTAAAGATACCCCTATACCCCAAAACCCAAACCTAGCCCTGAACCCTAAAAATACCCCTGTGCCCCATAACCCAAAACTATATCTGAACCCTTAAAATACCCAAACACCCCAAAACATATACCTCAGTACCCCAAAACATATACCCCTATACCCATATGTTGGAAATGGGGGTTGCCCAAGTCTCAAAGGGGGTAGCATGGCATCAAGCGGGCAGGCCAAACTTCGAGGACATGTGAAGCACTCACGCAGTACCCTCAGTCAACACACCAGGCACACCACAAAAGAGGCAGGACACCAGTTTGAGTTGGAAAAAGATACGTCGTTTAGTAGGGTTTCCAACCTGCAAGGCAAAAGAATGCAAAACAGTAGTGTCACACAGGACGCCAAATGGCGCCAGAGCCAAGTGAATAAAGGGGGGAATTATTTACATAGGAAGTAGTCCATGCTGAAAGAGAAAAATTGTGATTAAATAACAGTAGACCTGGGGCCAATCTGGCGGGGCCAACTCAGGCTCTCATCCTTAGGGGGTTGTAATTGCAAAATTCTACGTTAGCATAGAAATACATCATGCACATTAGCACCAACCCACCCCTGTTAGGGAAAAACAACAACAGAGCATTACAGCACATACTAGTCAGGAGCACCTGTAAGAAATCAGTACGGCAGGCTCATTAACCAGGGCATAAACAGGGGCCTGGAATAACTCATCAGGCCAACCCATTGACCAACATTATGCAGAACATACCTCACCCAGCATTAATATCAGATAGGGGCCCTCCTCCTAGATCAGGAACACCTGTCAGGACTCAACTAGGCTCCCTTTACCATCACTAAGGGGTATCAACATCAGGGTGTACACAGCAGTCAACCCTCCTTACTCCGGGACTCCCTTAGACATTTCCTTCCTCAGGGTTCCTTAATAACTGGGGACCTCAGGGCAACCCGTACAGCAGGGACCTATATTTGCACTAAGGGAGAATAAAACTCTCTACCCCAAAATATGCGATAAGGACAACCGGCTTGCTCCTAAGTTGTCTAGAAGGACAGTGAGGTACAGGCGATGTAGGGCAGTTCAATACTTCTCGTGCCCAAGTTGCAGGTGCCCTCTGCCAGACGGGCCGCCTGATAAAGTAACACAGTCCCCGGGGCGGGCACCGGCAATGTACCCCGTTGCCCTCTTTATCCCCCACACAGTTAAATGTAGGCCCCACTCACCGGGCTCAATAGGTTCTGCGGGGCGTCCTTTGGGGTCTCCTCTGCAGGGGGGGACCAGGCACCGACAATGTGCCTCTAGGCCCCCCTTTCCGCGGCGTCACCCGGGGCCCAGGGGTTCCAAAACGGCCTCTGGACGGCCACACTCGCCTCACCCGGGGCCCAGGGGTTCCAAAACGGCCTCTGGACGGCCACACTCGCCTCACCCGGGCCTCCTAATCTCACAGGGGGGCCTGGGGCTTCAACACGGTGTCTGGGCACCCGTGGGGGAAGCCTGCCTGGCTTTCCTCCCACGTTACAAGGCTCCTGCAGCCGGCTTCGTTGGAGGGGGCGGGGCTGGCACCGACAATGTGCCCCGGCCCCTCACTTAGGACCGCAGACCGGCGGGGTGGCCTCCCGCTCCGGTCGCTCCAATTCGGGGCTCCCCATTGACCACGGGGGCCCCGCACCAACACTTCACCTGGGTCCCCTTCCCTCACGGGGACCCAGGGCTTGGCGACGCTCTTCTCGCTCTGGTGGGCCGGCACCGACAGCGTGCCCCGGCCCCGCCTTCTCCACCGGCCCCTCGCGTGGGGCACAGACCGGCGGGGTGGCCTCCCGCTCCGGTCGCTTCTCTCGGGGCTCCCTCCTCGGCACGGGGGCCCCGCAACGGAGCTTCACCCGGGTCCCCCTCCTACCTCAAGGGGACCCGGGGCTTCGATTCCCCTTCTCCCGGCCTTCCCGGCCAATAGCCAATCCCTGCGCGGCCTTCAGGGGTCATGGCCGCGCAGGCCAATCAGTGCGTGGCGGGGGCGGGCCGATGACGCGGTCAGGCCCCCGTCACGTGACGAGGTAGACGGCGGCTTCAGGGCCTAGCGCGGCCCTCACTCCACTTCGGCGGCCCTCTCCTGGCACCGGGGGCCGCCGCAACGAGGCCTACAGCAGTGGGGGGGTCCCACACACGCCGGGCCGCGGCGGTGATTCACAGCGGCGATAAGGGGTAGGCTCCCTTGTAATTAATTAATTATATAGCGGACAGCGCGCTGGAACGAGGGTAGGCTCCTCAGCGCTATTCCTCCTCACAGTTTCCTCAGCGCCTGCACAGCGCGATTCTCCTCAGCAGATGGCGCTATTTACAGCGCACTGCTCCTCACACAGCTGGCAAAGGGGGCCACAGCTTCCTTGGGGGGCACCAACCTCCCCAAAACAGCGCTTCCACAGCACAGCGTCCAGCAGGTACACCTCACAGGGGCTCAATCCTCCCCAGGCGGCTCCACCTGGCCCAGCACTTCAAAGGGGGCCACAGCTCCTCCAGAGGGGGTAGACAGTCCCACTGCAGTTCCTCAGGGGCAAACTCCTCACCTCCTGGGGGGAGTCCAATTAGCTCCTTCCCTTCCCAGTGCTCTTTCAGCGCGGCGCTGGCATGGTTCAAGATCCCAACTGTGACAGGGACCTAGTCAGGGGCCCTCCCTTGTCAGGGGCCCAGGGGACAGCAGAGGGGGGGTTCTAGGGGTGCAGGGCCCAGCTCACAGGCCCATGTGGCGGTAGCACCTCACAGCAGGTCCCCTCTCTTTCTTGTCCCAGCGCTGACTGACTCTCTAGTGACACTTCACCCTATTTATACCCTCCTCCCAGGCAGTGCCAGGACCTTCTAGAATGTTGGCACATCTAGCCTCAACTGGTTCTAGGGGAGGGGGTGAGCACCCTGGGTGCCAGGCTTTCCCTCCAAAAGCTAGGGGTAGCTGGGTAATATTATCTAGACCGCTGACCTATGTCAGTCCAGTGGCAAAACCCATGGCCATGGCATCCATTTTAAAAGCAATACATTTCAGTCAGGTGCAGTTTTAAAATGGGGGTGCAGTTTTAAAATGGGGGATTTTACAAGTGCTCACATTATGTCAGGTAATTACATTTTTCAAAAGGGGTCTCACACCACTCATGGCCTATACAGGTTTAATCCCATGGGGGAGACAATCTAGATGAGGGGGTCAAAAGCGAAAAATTTTGGGGGGAAAAGGCCAAGTCCAACACGACTCCCCCCCAGCCAAAAGCCAGGGTAGACATATCAATGCCTTGATGGGCTTCCCTGCTTGGGGCGGAAAAAGGTGGACGCAGGCCTGCAACTACAGGAGCACCTGCAGTCTCTCCTCCACTCTGGAACCCAATGGTTCTCTTTCGCAACCCTCCCTTCACCAACAAAACTACCCCACTGGTGTTCCCTAGTGGGATGTTTCTCCTTCCTAGAGTGGGAGGCTCTAGCCTCAGGCTTGTAATTCCCTTGGACCACTCTCTTCTCTCCAAACTGCCACTGGTCCACCCACCTGGGGTCTACACCCTCAGACTGACCAGCCCTTAGGGGCGAGGCTCTCCTCCCCCTACTTCTCCTCCTAGGGTTCCTCCATCTCCTACGCTGGGGGACACCCTCACACAACTCTCTTCCCAACCTGGAGTCGAAACCCACAGGCTGAACCGGTGACAGGGGCGAGTCCTCCCTCTCCCTGCACCCCCTCCCAGAGTCCCGCACCCTCCTAACTGGAGTAGTACCCCTGGGAGTCACTTCCGGGGGGACTCTGGTTACAGAGGTCCCTCCCACCAGAGCAGGCAAACCCTGTCCCTGGCCACCCAACCCAGGATCTGCGCCCTGTGGCTGAGCTGGTGACAGAGAAGAGACCTTCCTCTCTCTGCACCCCCTCCCAGAGTTCCGCACCCTCCCACTGGGAGTAGTACCCCTGGGAGTCAAATTGGTAGGGACCTGAATTACAGGTACCCCACCCTCCAGGTCAGGCAACCCCTTAACCTGGAACCCCAGTCCAGGATCTAAACCCTGTGACTGGTCAGACCCCCGAACCACTGGAGCTCCAATTATTAATGCTCCGGGTCCTCCTGACATGAGGGGATCCCTTCCTCTGGATGACACATTGGGACAGCCTAGACTCCCAACCTGGGGTTCTCTTAAAGAACACTCCAGGCCCGGTGACCACAGCTGGGGCATCTCGGGACACCTCCCCGTCTCACTCCCTTCAGGATCACTTCCCTCAGCCTTCCCAGACGCTCTGGCACTTACCCAGAGGTCTGCCTCCCGTGCAAGTTCCCTGGGGTCTGAGAACCCGCACCGCAACAGATGGTGACGCAGTCTTGGGAAACAACTCCTCAGCATGTGCTCCCGGATAACGGCATGGCACAGCCCTTCCCAATCCTCCACTGCTCTCCTCACCACCCAATCCTCCAGTACAGTCCAACACTCCTCCTCGAACTCTCCCCAGGACTGATGGAACAGCTTTCCCCTGCCCCTAAACACTAACCCGTCCTCCTCTTCCGGGGAATCAGGCACAGTCTCTTGGGCTTCGGGAGTGGGACTCCTTGCACTGGACCTACACTCGCTGCCACCACTGGATCCCACCCTCTTCGGTGAATCCAGACTCCTAAAACCACTCTCAGGGGACAACCTACCCACCTGAGCTGATCTCTCCCTGGCGAAGGCCCTCTCCGCTTCCGCCATCCTCTCCAGCGCTAGGACTTTTTCAGTCTCTAGTCGCTGCTCTTCTACCCTCAGCTGCGCTAAGCCCTCGGCATGCCTGAGCTTTGCCAGCGCCAGCTGATGCTCCCTCTCTTCTCTCCTATCTACCCACTCTTCTGGGGACAGGGAAAGGGATGGGGCAGTGCCCCCGGGACTGGACCCAGTGCGAGACTCCCTATCTTCGGTGTCCTCCACAGCTACTGGCGTCTCTGCCCTGCTAGACTCTTCCTCCTCCTCATCGGAGCAATTACCTCCAGGGTTCTGGATGGGGAGCCCTCTCTCTGGTCTCTAACCCACTGACCCTTCAAAACTTCGGGGGGGTAGTCAGACAAGTCCCCACTAATCTCTAAGGGCTCTCCCCTCTTGAGGGCCTCATAGAGAAACAAATTTCTCCTGATGTTTCCTACTGGGGGTATCCCTCTCTCCAGGAGGAAGTCTATCACCTCCTGTTCGGTGTACTCCATCAGTTCCACTTCCTGGTAAATCAACCCCATCGTGGCGAGGTACACCCGGGACACACCCACAGTGGAACAAGGGGACAGTTCAGAACACTCTTCAGGAGGAAGCAATTTAGCAAACAATCTTCCAAACAATAATCCCCACCACAAGGCTCTACTTGTGGTGTAACCTGTGGCTGCTGTGGTACTGCGCAAACACAAGTCCTATCCCACCGCTTTGCCACCAAATGTTGGAAATGGGGGTTGCCCAAGTCTCAAAGGGGGTAGCATGGCATCAAGCGGGCAGGCCAAACTTCGAGGACATGTGAAGCACTCACGCAGTACCCTCAGTCAACACACCAGGCACACCACAAAAGAGGCAGGACACCAGTTTGAGTTGGAAAAAGATACGTCGTTTAGTAGGGTTTCCAACCTGCAAGGCAAAAGAATGCAAAACAGTAGTGTCACACAGGACGCCAAATGGCGCCAGAGCCAAGTGAATAAAGGGGGGAATTATTTACATAGGAAGTAGTCCATGCTGAAAGAGAAAAATTGTGATTAAATAACAGTAGACCTGGGGCCAATCTGGCGGGGCCAACTCAGGCTCTCATCCTTAGGGGGTTGTAATTGCAAAATTTTACGTTAGCATAGAAATACATCATGCACATTAGCACCAACCCACCCCTGTTAGGGAAAAACAACAACAGAGCATTACAGCACATACTAGTCAGGAGCACCTGTAAGAAATCAGTACGGCAGGCTCATTAACCAGGGCATAAACAGGGGCCTGGAATAACTCATCAGGCCAACCCATTGACCAACATTATGCAGAACATACCTCACCCAGCATTAATATCAGATAGGGGCCCTCCTCCTAGATCAGGAACACCTGTCAGGACTCAACTAGGCTCCCTTTACCATCACTAAGGGGTATCAACATCAGGGTGTACACAGCAGTCAACCCTCCTTACTCCGGGACTCCCTTAGACATTTCCTTCCTCAGGGTTCCTTAATAACTGGGGACCTCAGGGCAACCCGTACAGCAGGGACCTATATTTGCACTAAGGGAGAATAAAACTCTCTACCCCAAAATATGCGATAAGGACAACCGGCTTGCTCCTAAGTTGTCTAGAAGGACAGTGAGGTACAGGCGATGTAGGGCAGTTCAATACTTCTCGTGCCCAAGTTGCAGGTGCCCTCTGCCAGACGGGCCGCCTGATAAAGTAACACAGTCCCCGGGGCGGGCACCGGCAATGTACCCCGTTGCCCTCTTTTTCCCCCACACAGTTAAATGTAGGCCCCGCTCACCGGGCTCAATAGGTTCTGCGGGGCGTCCTTTGGGGTCTCCTCTGCAGGGGGGGACCAGGCACCGATAATGTGCCTCGAGGCCCCCCTTTCCGCGGCGTCACCCGGGGCCCAGGGGTTCCAAAACGGCCTCTGGACGGCCACACTCGCCTCACCCGGGGCCCAGGGGTTCCAAAACGGCCTCTGGACGGCCTTACTCGCCTCACCCGGGCCTCCTAATCTCACAGGGGGGCCTGGGGCTTCAACACGGTGTCTGGGCACCCGTGGGGGAAGCCTGCCTGGCTTTCTTCCCACGTTACAAGGCTCCTGCAGCCGGCTTCGTTGGAGGGGGCGGGGCTGGCACCGACAATGTGCCCCGGCCCCTCACTTAGGACCGCAGACCGGCGGGGTGGCCTCCCGCTCCGGTCGCTCCAATTCGGGGCTCCCCATTGACCACGGGGGCCCCGCACCAACACTTCACCTGGGTCCCCTTCCCTCACGGGGACCCAGGGCTTGGCGACGCTCTTCTCGCTCTGGCGGGCCGGCACCGACAGCGTGCCCCGGCCCCGCCTTCTCCACCGGCCCCGCGCGTGGGGCACAGACCGGCGGGGTGGCCTCCCGCTCCGGTCGCTTCTCTCGGGGCTCCCTCCTCGGCACGGGGGCCCCGCAACGGAGCTTCACCCGGGTCCCCTCCTACCTCACGGGGACCCGGGGCTTCGATTCCCCTTCTCCCGGCCTTCCCGGCCAATAGCCAATCCCTGCGCGGCCTTCAGGGGTCACGGCCGCGCAGGCCAATCAGTGCGTGGCGGGGGCGGGCCGATGACGCGGTCAGGCCCCCGTCACGTGACGAGGTAGACGGCGGCTTCAGGGCCTAGCGCGGCCCTCACTCCACTTCGGCGGCCCTCTCCTGGCACCGGGGGCCGCCGCAATGAGGCCCACAGCAGTGGGGTGGTCCCACACACGCCGGGCCGCGGCGGTGATTCACAGCGGCGATAAGGGGTAGGCTCCCTTGTAATTAATTAATTATATAGCGGACAGCGCGCTGGAACGAGGGTAGGCTCCTCAGCGCTATTCCTCCTCACAGTTTCCTCAGCGCCTGCACAGCGTGATTCTCCTCAGCAGATGGCGCTATTTACAGCGCACTGCTCCTCACACAGCTGGCAAAGGGGGCCACAGCTTCCTTGGGGGGCACCAACCTCCCCAAAACAGCGCTTCCACAGCACAGCGTCCAGCAGGTACACCTCACAGGGGCTCAATCCTCCTCAGGCGGCTCCACCCGGCCCAGCACTTCAAAGGGGGCCACAGCTCCTCCAGAGGGGGTAGACAGTCCCACTGCAGTTCCTCAGGGGCAAACTCCTCACCTCCTGGGGGGAGTCCAATTAGCTCCTTCCCTTCCCAGTGCTCTTTCAGCGCGGCGCTGGCATGGTTCAAGATCCCAACTGTGACAGGGACCTAGTCAGGGGCCCTCCCTTGTCAGGGGCCCAGGGGACAGCAGAGGGGGGGTTCTAGGGGTGCAGGGCCCAGCTCACAGGCCCATGTGGCGGTAGCACCTCACAGCAGGTCCCCTCTCTTTCTTGTCCCAGCACTGACTGACTCTCTGGTGACACTTCACCCTATTTATACCCTCCTCCCAGGCTGTGCCAGGACCTTCTAGAATGTTGGCACATCTAGCCTCAACTGGTTCTAGGGGAGGGGGTGAGCACCCTGGGTGCCAGGCTTTCCCTCCAAAAGCTAGGGGTAGCTGGGTAATATTATCTAGACCGCTGACCTATGTCAGTCCAGTGGCAAAACCCATGGCCATGGCATCCATTTTAAAAGCAATACATTTCAGTCAGGTGCAGTTTTAAAATGGGGGTGCAGTTTTAAAATGGGGGATTTTACAAGTGCTCACATTATGTCAGGTAATGACATTTTTCAAAAGGGGTCTCACACCACTCATGGCCTATACAGGTTTAATCCCATGGGGGATACAATCTAGATGAGGGGGTCAAAAGCGAAAAATTTTGGGGGGAAAAGGCCAAGTCCAACACCATACTTGCCTTATCCAAACATTTAAAAAAAAACATGCTTTTACCATTCATGCATTTACAACGAATTTCGTTGTAAATGTATGCATGGTAAAAGCATATAAAATGTAATGCCATGCGTTATAATGGCATTGCGGAGTCATGGTACTTTCGTAATGAAAGTATGCGGAGTGATGGTATGCGGAAAGAAAGTTGCGGAATAATGGGTGTTTACCCTCCCCCGTAAGTACATTGGTGGTACGGCGGCCCACATCTCCAGCAACATACTCATATTTTTTCACCACCGATTGGAAAACTGCACAGGTCTCTCTCATTGATGCCCAGCACCGACATACACTTTTAGACACACCTCCCACCACAAGTTCTAGAATTGCGAACTTTAGCGATGGGGAGCTACGTTCGAATCTCGGCATCAGCTCGACATCCTGTGATTCCAGGCAAATCGCTTTGTCTCCCCGTGCCTACCACAAATGAATGTGTTCTTCTGTAATGTAAATTGTGCTCATGCCATGTTGTCGAGTTCGCGCTATATAATATTGCAAAACGAAATCCTACGAAACAATATACTACTGGCAGGCAGCAATTCATACCCGGACAACGTCGGGACGGGCTGCTAGTGAATTATAAACTCCTCTCCAACAAATATATCAGACATCTAACCGGGCACCAATTTATTTTAATATTTCAGGATACTCTTGTGCCGTATTCTCTTCTCTTATGTGGAATCACAAATTTGAGTTTTCGTTGAATCATCACAATACATATCTTCTTTAAACAAATTCCAAGTAAGTACATATGCACTAAACCATTTAATAAATAGGGGCCTCTTCATATGTTCCCTTCCATTTTTTTCAAACCAACTGTGAATTAAATATTGCAGTTTAATATACCCTCAAACTTCAGGAGCGGAAACCAGCCTTTCAATATAAAATGCTATGTATACACAAAGAAAATTGGTGACTGAACAATATGTAAGTACATTCTCTTGACAAGTAGGACATGATTAATAGCCTACCATTTTGCTCCAAACATTGCTCCGACAAAATACGAAATTACTTGTCTTTACAGATTGAAACCATTTGATGAAATGGCGTTCACATAAACACTGGCATTGCCCTTACTAAACTACCACACAGGTATATATGTCCTTAAAACCTCCTGTCTTAATTACAATTAAAACATGTAACATATGGATAAACCACCATAAATTAGTCATTATAACATAATTCCTTTCTTCTCTATTGGGTACTAGCACCAACGTGGACATCAAAGGTCCAGCTACTGGTCTTGGACATTTAGAAGCAAGAACAGTAATTCCCGGGGGCGTGGCTAGCGACCAGGCAAGATGGCCGCAGCTTAGGAGAGCTCCGTGACCTGAGGAGCCTCCCACCGAAATCCGTCTATTAATCCTGCCCTACACAGGCCCCTAACACGATGATTCTCTGACCGGAGCACCTCCGCTGCAAGAGGAGCCAACCCATATCGTCGGGAACCCCTCCAAAGCGGAGATCCGCCGCAGCACGATTTGTGGCCTAATCTGCCCTTCGGAGCCGGGGACTAAATTAGGTCGGAGGCCCGGGGACATGTGCGGCAGGAGAGAAGCCCGTTTTCAGGCAACAGCAGCCGAGCCCTGAAGTAGACGCCGGGACCACCCGAGGACCATGCCCCAGTGACAGTGTACACGGGACAGCCGCTTGGACGGTGAGAGCGACGCGAGTGGCCAGATATACCCCGAGGGGCCTCAAACACCGGAGTCAGCGTGCGGCGGGCCGGTCACGGGCCCACTGAGACCAACATCCCCCTGGGGGAGCACAAGAGAAGTACCGGCACACGGGCCGCTCGGCAGGGGGGGTCCAGCACCTACAACATTAACATGGCACTGGCGTTGTACAGGAAGGGCCACCCGACGTGAGGCCCCCCAATCATTGAAGACCTATAACTCGGCCATCGGCTGGGGAGCAGAGCCCAAAAGCGCAAGAGGAACGACAGGGCCCCCCTTGCCCCCCAGAAAACAGAAAGTAAGTGGCAGCCGGAGGTCTGCGAGAAGGGGAGAGAGGGGAGACTGCCCGGCTCCGGTCCCAGGAAGGGGTCATTAAGGAACGGGGGAATTAGACGCCGAGGGGCCGGCTATTGAAACCTCACCCCAGGTTGGCTGATAGTACAATACCCTACGGCACGCAACAATGAGCGGCAGGGGGGTAAGGGCGCAAACACAGGCCCCCAGACTGGAAAAATATGCCTACAACAAAGACGGTGCGGAAACAGCGAAAGGGAATGCGCCGCAGTCATCCGCACAACAGCCACACAGCTCGGGGGACACTGGGGAAATCACCCTAAAAGATGAAATGGCGACACTACAGTCGATGCAATCCTCGATAGGCACGATCTCTACGGACATTTCCTTAATGCGAGCAGACCTCGCCAAAGTAACGGACCGCCTGGGAGAAGTGGAAAAAACGACAACGGGACTCTCGGCGGACACAGTGGACCTACAAATCAGAGTGCGCAAGCTGGAGCAAGATAACACGGTGCTGAAGGCTAAGCTGGACGAACAAGAAGGTAGATCCCAATGCAATAATGTACGCCTGGTTGGCGTACCAGAGACGGTCAGGGGCCCGGCTCTTGACCTCTTGGTGGAGGACATTATTCAGACCCAGCTAAAACCACGAGGCCTATCTAATTACTTCTCGGTGGAGTGGGCCCATCATGTGCCAGGAGGGAAACTGCGCCCAGGGAACCCACCGCGGCCCATTTTGGCATGCATTTTCAACTTTTGTGACTGCAACGCCATTTTACAGGCTGCACGAGTTGTCCCACCGATTAAGATCGAGAACTCGGAAGTCACCTTCTACCCGGACTACACAGCAGCAGTGGCGCAACAACGAAGAAGCTTCGTGGAAGTGAAAAAATAATTGCGGAGCAGGGAAATCAAGTACTCAATGATATTTCCAGCGCGGCTCAGAGTAGAATCCGAAGGGAAGACGTGGTTCTTTGAATCGCCAGGTGAGGCGAGTGACTGGCTAGAAGGTTGGCAGCCGGCAAGAGGCCCCCTAAAATCTAGGAACGACCCGAGGCGAACCAGAGGAAGATAGACAGCGTATAGGGGATGGACACTGAGGTAAGAAAACCTGGAAGATTGCAGCATGACCGACGGACTGCAGCTGAACTGGTGATACTAGCCACTTGGAAAACAATGCAGACCGCGACTAATGGGCTGGCTCTAACGGGGGTGGAGGGGGTAGAATGTGAAAATTGAAGTCTGACACAGAATCAGGCGGGCACAGCCGAATAATTTGAGAAGACTGCGAGAGGTAGGAGATAATGGACCTAATACGCAAAAATGGGACTAATTCCGAATGGGGGACTCCTTAGGGTCGACGAGGTCTCACCCTGCCGAGTTATGCAGGTTACAGGGGAATGTAAGCACTCTGCTCAGTTGGGGAGGTGGACGGTTTGGTTCCGCCGGGTAGGGAGGCAGGGTGGGGTGCATGGGTTTTAAGTTACGCAAAGTTTATGTGCATTTGTATAAAGGTTACGGTTACACAGTCTCTTCGAGATGACTCTGGGCCCCGGGGGCACGAATAGGGGACAGGTTCACTGACAATGGCACCGTGAATGACACTCCACTCCACAAACACTATGCAGAGCACCGAACTGACGGGAAGTGATCCCCGGGCACCTCGTATGGTCACCCCCCCCTTGACCGTGATATCATGGAACGTAAATGGGTTGGGTCACAAAATTAAAATAGGCCTAGTCCTACAGTATTTAAAGCGGAAGGCCCCCACAGTGGTTCTGCTTCAAGAAACCCACTTGACAGGACAGGCATGTAAGGCACTCAATCGATGGGAGTTTAAAATGGCCGCGCATGCGGAGTTCTCCTCGGGATCCAGGGGGGTGGGTGTCTTGATTCACAAGAGCTCCCCATTAGTGGTCACTAGAACGTGGATGGATGATAATGCGAGGTTCGCTGCACTCACCTGTCAATGGTAGGGGCTTAGCTACAACATAGTCTCAATATATATTCCCCCGACACTTCACCAGGCAACACTCCATGATCTCGGTAAACTTCTATTAGACCTACCTGAGGGCGAATTGATCCTAGGGGGGATCTAAACGCAGTGTGTGACACTACCATCGACAGCAGCCCACCCAGAGAGAGCAATAAATTCAGCCAACTCCTCTGGGACTTTCTTGGGGCCATGGGTCTGACCGACATGTGGAGACTTAAACACCCCACGGAACAACAATATACGTACTACTCGGGGGCGCATAATAGTCTCTCCCGTATAGACTACATACTTACATTGGCGATACCCCCCGAGAACATCACAGCGATTGACCACGTAGCTAGGGGGATTTCAGATCACTCCCCAATACAGCTTACTTACACCACTCACCTCCCGAAGAGACAGCGCATCTACCCCCTATACCCCGGCTTTCTCCAGAACCGTAAGATTACAAGGGCCCTGGTGACAGCCACAGACCTTTACTTTGCTGAACATACTGCGACAGTAGATTCCCCGTGCACGCACTGGGAGGCGTATAAATCGGTTATCCGGGGGCAAGCAATCTCAACTATCACCCGACACAAGCGGGAACAAAGACGAATTATTGATTCCCTAGAAGCAACGGCACTACAGGCGGAGAGGGAGCGCGCACTAGACCCCAACGAAACCACAGCGCAGACATTGACACTAGCAGGGCATGAGTTTCGGGCATATGCCGAAGATATGGCTAAAGCGAGACACACAGACACAATGCACAAAGTATACGAATTAGGCGACAAAAAGGGGAAAATGCTCGCATGGCTCGAAAAGAAGGAGAGGGCGAGTAGGTGGATAGCACAACTGATACTAGAGGACGGCACACTTACAACAGACGCTCAGCTGATTGTTGAGGAGCTAGCAACATACTATGAGAAAGTTTACACACCCCGAATACAGGCAACAGAGGAGGACTGTGGGCAGTTCTTGGACAATATACCACTACCAACACTACAGGTGGAGGATATGGAAACGTTAGAAGCCGATTTATCGACAGAGGAGGTGGGAAAAGCACTAGGGGCACTACACACGGGCAAGGCTATGGGACCCAATGGGTTGCCGGTGGAATGGTATAAAAGGGTAGCGGACAAGATCACCCCCATTGGATAACAATGTACAACGACAGCCTGATGCAGGGGACACTGCCCAGGGACCAGAGGCTAGCTACAATCGTGACGATACACAAACCGGGTAAGCCACCGGAACAGCCCTCTTCTTACCAACCAATATCACTAATCAATGTGGAAGCAAAGTTATTGGCCAAAACACTGGCACAATTTCTACAGCCCCATCTAACGACACTGGTCCACCCGGACCAGTCTGGCTTCATGCCCGGCCGCAACACCTCCCTTAATTTGCGTCACCTCCACGGGGTGCTGGCCCGCACCCTCTAACACCAAAATGATACGGCCATCCTCTCCTTGGATGCGACTATGGCATTCGACCAGGTGGAATGGCCATTCCTGTTTGCCGTCTTACGGAGGATGGGTTTCGGCCCAAGATTCTGTGGCTGGATTCGGCTACTTTATACAGCACCCCTGGCGCATGTGTTCGCAAATGGTCATATCTCGATGGAGATTGCGCTGGGCAGGGGTATGCGGCAGGGCTGCCCACTCTCACCGCTCCTCTTTGCCTAAATCTTAGAACCTCTGGCGGCCTGGACACGCACGACGCAGCTACTCCGGGGGCTTACATGGGAGACGGGTTGGGAAGACCGCATCTCCTTATACGCCGAGGATGTGCTAATATACATGATATCCCTGACAGAGTCCATGAAGGCCCTCTTGGACATCCTCGCAGTGTATGGGTAGAAATCCAGCTACACAATCAACTGGTCAAAATCACTGCTCTACTTGCTACGCGGCCCGGTGCCGACTCTGCCCCCAGATTGTCCAGTGCAAATAGTGACCAGAGGGTTCAAATATCTAGGGATATATATCACTCCTCAGGATACCACCTTTATGGAGGAAAACCTGATGAAGCCACTACACAGACTGAAATCTGACGTCTCCCACTGGCGGTCCCTCCCGCTAACTCTGTTAGGTAGGGCAGCACTTTTTAAAAATGTTGGCACTCCCTAGGTTCCTCTATGCACTTCTAAATACTCCTTTCCCGGTCCCACTCTCCTATTTTAAGGCCGTTAATGCCAAAGTAGCTACTCTACAATGGGATGGGAAACCTGCTCGAATAGCACAATCCAAATTGATACGAAGCTGGTATGACGGCGGCATAGCACTACCAAGCGTCAAATTGTACTACTGGGCGGCACAGCTAGTGATTGTCAATCAATGGCTGCACACACCACACGATGGCCCAGCTTACCGACTAGATAGGGATGTACTACCGGTTGATCTGCTGATGAGAGCCTTGTACACAAACAAGAAGCGCCACACATTGACAGGCCCCACGGCCCACACAATCAAAATATGGCACACGGCCCAGAAGGCGCTGGGATGGGAAGGGGTGCTTACGCTGGCTACCCCACTCTGGGAGACAAGACGACTGGGCACCTTGGCAAACACTAAACGGTTCAAGCACTTGGACATAATGGTTATTACAAATATTGGTGACTTGTGGGTAAGGGGAGAAATCATACCATTCGACACACTCAAAGAAAAATACGGAATGGCAGACACAGAGTTATACCGATACACTCAAATTAGGCATGCACTTCAAAGCGCTATCCCCCCGGGCACCACATTGACAGACACTTCCCCACTTGAGGACAGGCTCCTCACATACCACCTAGACAAAAAAAGCCATATCACAAACGTACCGGAAATTGGTAAACTACCTCCCTGATCCTACGGTAGTTCTGCGTAGCAAGTGGGAGGTGGAACTGGGGGACATAGAATACTCTGACTCGATGGATGCGCTGGCGTCGGCCAGAGAGGCAGCGATACCATCAACTTTGAAATTAATACAGCTCAAAGTCCTGCATCGTGTATATTACTCCCGCACCACGGTACACAAATTGGGGCACGCGTCTGATCCACTTTGCCTGCGGGGTTGCGGACAAACCGGCACATACTTCCATACGTTATGGGATTGCCCAAAAATACAATCATATTGGGAACAAGTGCTAGAACAAATTTCGGAAGTGAGCGGGGTGGAAGTCCTGGCAGACACTAGATGTTACATTTTAAATATATGGCAACCAACAGACCTCAACGTGGCGCAAAAAGCGTGGGCTACACTAGGAATGGCCATTGCAAAACAAAATATAGCACGGAACTGGGGTTCCGGGGTAACACCTGCACAATCACAATGGGAAAATGATATGGACGTAGCGATGGTAGCTGAAAAAGCAGTTTACACGCATCGGGGTTGCCCAAAAAAGTGGACGCGAATATGGGGGAAATGGAATGAATCCTGAGGGAATTTATGTGTACCACCATGTACAGCACTGACCCCTGAAAACAGCCCATGAAAGGGATGGAACTATGAGCAAAGGATGTGACCACCAACATAATGGGGAGGGTGGGGAGAGGCAAGAGAGGGTGATTTACGGGGTAGTAAAGTGGGAAAGATGTTACTAAACCTTGCTGAGTGAACGCTGCCGAAACATTTATAATCGATCACTGTACATGGAGGAGACTGTAGTTGATTGTTGTATATTTGTATGACTAATGGAATGAAAATAAAAATGTTAAAAAAAAGAACAGTAATTCCCTATACTATGATTACTCCTGACTGTATATAGATAAGGTACACACACATCCTATTTAGGTCTAGCCTACACAGCTCTCATGCATAGTAGACCTTTAGTCGTCCTGCAGTTCTTTTTCAAAGCACATACTTGTGCTTGTGGCAGCAAACGCCTGGCTGGAGTGCGCAGCGGCGTGCCACAAGCACAAGTATGTGCTCTCAAAAAGAGAACACTGCGCGTGCACACATATACACACTCACCACTCCCGGGCGCGGACCTCTCTTCTCGCCCACTCACCACCGCAGTTGGGTTTCCAAGGTTGTCTCGCTGATTTTCCCATTCTTTCTGTCTGTGTAAGGTACACCGTTATGCTGTATTTTTTCGATTTCTTTGCCTGTGTATTTCTCCTTTTAGCGCTTCCTTTCTCTTGCAGTCCCAATGTTCTCTTTATTATCCGTGTGACTCTGTTTTGCTATATTTCTTCGCTTTCTTTGCCTCAGTGTGCATTTTTCCTTCTAGCTCTTTCTCTTGTGTTAATCTTGTTGTCTTTGTCATCTGTCCCTGTTTTGCTGTTTTCCTTGTTGTTTGTCTCTGTAACCCGTTTCTGTTGGTGTGTGTTTTCTTTTGTTCTTATCTAACTTTGAATGTTGACGAAACGTACTCCTGTTGTCTAAATTGGGGATTGCAACTTATGAAATCAGCAAATCTCGAGCACTATTTTGGTGGTTCAGAGCAAAAACAGGATCTGTGCCCTCTGAGGTGTGTAATTGGAACTTGCATTTTGAGGTGCGCTGGGTGGCTTAGATATAGTGGGCCCGATTCACAGAACTACCTTAAGACAAAATCCTAAACTTACTACTTTTGGTATTCACAGAAGTTAGGATTTTGTCTAAAGTTTGTCTTAAGACAGACTTAAGACAGACTTAAGACAGACTTAAGTTAGGATTTTGTCTTAAGTCTGTCTTAAGACAAACTTAAGACAGAATCCTAACTTCTGTGAATACCAAAAGTAGTAAGTTTAGGATTTTGTCTTGTTAGTTCAGTGAATCGGGCCCAAAGGGCCCGATTCACAGAATGAATTTAAGACTCAATCCTAAACTTTCTACTATTTTGGTATTCACAGAATGCACTTACTACTTTTGGCATTCACAGACTGAACTTACTACTTTTGGTATTCACAGAAGTTAGGATTCTGTCTTAAGTTAGTCTTAAGACAGACTTAAGACAGACTTAAGACAAACTTAAGACAGACTTAAGACAGACTTAAGACAAAATCCTAACTTAAGTCTGTCTTAAGTTTGTCTTAAGTCTGTCTTAAGTTTGTTTTAGGACAAACTTAAGACAAAATCCTAACTTCTGTGAATACCAAAAGTAGTAAGTTCATTGTGTGAATACCAAAAGTAGTTAGTGCATTCTGTGAATGCTAAAAGTAGTAAGTGCATTCTGTGAATACCAAAATAGTAGTAAGTTTAGGATTGAGTCTTAAGTTCATTCTGTGAATCGGGCCCTGAGCTTGGAGGAGAAATCTTCTCAGAGGAAGGAGGTAAAACTCTTTGCAGTGACTTCTTTCACGGTTCTTCTCCAATGCTTGATAACTGAGGAGTAGCCTTCTCTGCAATATGGCGAACAGTGAATTTAAAAGCACACTGGACCAATAACATCAGTCTCCGCATAATAACCCGATAAAATATACTTTACTGCGTTCTCCTTGAGGAGCAGGATTAATTGCAAGTGTGACACTTTAATACACTGTTGACTGGTAGTTATGGCATGAGTGGAATTTCGTGTTCTATGTTTTTTTGTACCGTCTGACAGGTAGCATGTTTGAACACACTCTTGTGCTGTTAAATTGGCTTTTGCCTAATATGATGTAAAAAAGTTACAAGACCTGCTCTAACCCCACGAGCCCCAAGGGTGGTGTTGAAAATTAGCATCTAGTGGTGTAGTTTGTAGACAGTTCTTTTAAGTTGCTCTATACCTACTTCGTTTACCAGCATGCAATACAGTTGCTATATTTGAAAAAGTGCATTAAGTACACTCGTATCTTAAACAACTCTCTTGCAATCACGTTGGAGAACACCTCCTGGTCAGGCTTTTTAACACATAGAATCATGATTTTGTATTCTGTAACACTGATCACTATGCAACTCTTTGTTGCATCTCGCATGCAATGGGATTATTTTTAATATATTTAGGTGCTTGTTCACCTTAAACAATGCAACACAACGTTTGAAAAGATATCAGCAGAAATGTGCATAGAAACCAAGCAACCAACCTCAACATCGCAGGGTAGGTAACTGAAGCGCCACAAATGGTATGTAAAACTCTGTAAATGTTCATATGTTGCTTAATATTTGGTTTACCCAGTCTGTGGGCGCAGCCAATAGGGGGGATAAGGTCATGGAAGTGTGGTAAATAAATAAATAATACCCTATTTTTGACTAGACTTATAGCATAACAGATAGCTCAATAAATAAGAGTCAAGATTCGAGGTAGTAGGAGTTTCTGCAGGTTTATTACAGCACAAGGACAGGATCAGGACAACCTGCATAGGAATAGGACAATAAGGCCCAGCAGGACAACTGGGGCCCAGCAGGGGAAAAGAGGCCCAGCAGAACAAAAGGATCCCAGCAGGGGAAAAGAGGCCCAGCAGAACAAAAGGATCCCAGCAGCTGCTGGGGCTGGGTCTGGGATGAGCGCGCTAACATTTAATAACATAACATTGATTTATATACATAGCGCAAACACATAGCATTACATTGCAGTAGGCGTAACAGTGGGTGGAGCAGAAAGCGTGACGTGTAACAGTCGCGAGAGATAACAGTAATAAGAGGTGTAACTGGGAGTTTACTTAGACATGTGATGTAGAACGTAACAGAATATGTCATGAATGGGCGGACACATAGGAGGGGGCTACCTAAGGAGCCGGGACCTCTAACCTAATGGTGCGCGAAAACTGGCAATGACGTGTTACTAGGAGAAGCTGGGGGCTACGAACTCTGTGCTAGGAGCAGAGACTAGAGTCTGGAGGGTCGGAGCGACATGTACCTAAACCCTATCTGGTATCTAATGTTTAGGGAACATGTTGATATAAACTAGAAGTCATGAGGGGAAAAGCTAACCTGATTCTAAGACTGGACCATGCATTATTCTACATGTAGTGCGTGATGAAGAATATTAAATGACCATTAAATACAGTATTTCTCTAACATGGAGACGAGAAGGCTAGACAATGACGGAAACTATTGATGCAGTTCAGTAGCTTAGGAATGCAGAGGAGGAGGACTGAACTGATAGCAGGAACTATAACATACTTTTGGCAGACTCAGAGGCAGAGCCGGGGTGCACCGGGCACTGCGAGGCAGGAAGTAAGTGAAAGGTCGAGGATACAGGTGGGGGCTGTATCGCTCCTCAGCGAGGCTTTCAGGAGACAGGAGCTGAATCCAGGGTCCGGGCCCTTTGAGGCCTGGAAACGGGGACTTTATAATGGAATAACGTGCACACTGAGAAACGTGGCAACATTACTTACATAGGCCTGATATTCGTAGTATTCACGAGGACTGGAAACTAACATACTAGAGGTGGACACAACTGTAATTGCGTCTTCAATCAGAAATGGGGAATAACATATGCATATTGGTCATGCATACATAACATATGATGGATGGGGCGTAGGGACACAGAACATGGCAAAATTTACTTTTCCACATTCCCTCCTTGTCACTACGTTTCCATCAGGAAACATCAATATTCATGATACCGTCTATCATTTCATACAGTACCATTTGCTCGTCTCGAATTGTCTTGGAACGGGATTTAGAACGGGGCTTGGGACTAGGAATACAAGAGGTAGCACACATGCTGCAAATCGCAGGGCCACATTGTATACAGAGGCAGCAGCTGAATATGATCGCTACTGCAATACCTAGGAAGGACAGGACTTTCCATCCCCATGCGGAAATTATATTCCAGAACCAACCGGACCATGTCCAGGTGCCTGGATCTTGATGTAACAGATGGGCAATTTTATGGAGTCTGGTTATAGCTGAATAAACAGACGGCGCGTTATTTGGAATGAAAATGCAACAACTGGATCCGAGAATTCTACAGGCCCCGCCCCTATCGGCCAGTATGACGTCAAGGACGAGACGATTCTGTAAAACGACAATTCTCATAAAGGATTGCTCTTCAGTTAAGTTACCTAGAGCGGAGGCAGTCTCATCTACTACTGCTTCAAGGGTTCTTGTTAACCTACGGATTAGCTTACTATTTACAACTGTACCTAAATAAGGGAAAACACCTTTATCTATATCAATGAATTGCTCGGCGGCGGTTTCAGTATAATCGACAATCGGGAGATTTCTCTTGTGTCTAGTGTGTACTAAGAAAGAATTCCTATGATAATCAGGTGGGGCTAGAAAAACAGGTGGCAGTAGGAAAGCAATGTAACAGGTTCCCTCCCAATCGAGGGGCAGACGGACATATGCAGTTTGACCACAAACAAAATAAGAATGACGTGAAGCTTTAAAAATAGATTTCCTACTGTCACTATACTGGATAACAGTAGTACATTCACTATGACCTATATGTACAGAACCATAACTACGGACACATAATTTGCCTTTGACTGGTAGTACTGAAATAGCGGGTGAGTCTGGAGTAGTATCAGACTGAACATTCAGAACCATGAAATTCGACGAATAATTTCCTAAATTATATACTTCATTTTCTAGATCTAAACCTGTTCTATGGGGGAAACCTTGCTTGTCTGGGAAACATGTACTATTAAGAAAAGACATATCTGTTGAGGATGACGTTAGCGTGGACCATGCTCCACACGAACCATTGTGTGAGAATGGATAAGGAAAAAGTGGCAGAACTCCCTTCGGTGTCTGGAAAGGGGGGAGTCGACCACACACCCAACAATTAGTGGCATTGCTGGTCTGGTGTGAATAATGTAACATACGGATGAATGTGTTATTACGCATGGCGAGGCGGTATGAATATTCGTGAGGAGGCAGATCACTAAACGTGTGCTCTACTGTAGTATGAGCAGACATATTTACATGAGGAACTGGAAAACACAGATAGAAAGCATAACTGGTGCAGGAAATCATTATGCTAAGAAATAATATGAAACTTAGAAAAACGATGCATTGAAGTGAACTTCGACTGACTCTCTCACTATGGGGGTCTATTTTATACATGTCAGAAACAGTCTAACCGTTTCACCTAGGGGAGGACTTATACAATCAAACTGGCTGACTTATTAGACCTGAGCTTTAACTTATACTCCTGTTGCGGAGTTTTCTCTAACAAGGGAGGGGTTGTAATAAAGTCCTTTAAAACAATGTTCTGGCAATCCTTCGAATCCTGGGAAATGTTCTTGGCAATGTCTGGTTCCGATCCTTTGAAAAGTTTTACATGAGAAAGGTGGACC
Organism: Lissotriton helveticus; assembly: GCF_964261635.1. NCBI lineage: Eukaryota > Metazoa > Chordata > Amphibia > Caudata > Salamandridae > Lissotriton > Lissotriton helveticus. The sequence goes on along the minus strand of NC_136057.1, from coordinate 198,676,217 downwards.
CACCCCTTCCTGCCTTCCAACTTGACGGCAGTTCGGGTGGTCAAGAGGACCTGACGTGGCTCCTTCCAACGTGGTTCCAGCGGACTTGATCTGTCAAAATTTCTGATCATCACTAGGGACCCTGGAACGATCTCGTGCGGTGCCACCTCGGTATTGTCTGGAAATGCGGCGGCAACCTGTGAACGACATGAGTTGAGGGCAGACATCAAGGAAGCTAGGTAATCTGTCAGCATATTACATGAAACATCGGTAATACTTCGGGGTCTAGGAGTACCCCACATGTTAGGGGGGCGGCCGAAAACGACCTCATACGGGGACAGACCTGATCTGGAATGTGCGACCATACGCATGTAAAACAGAGCGACTGGCAAAGCTACTAACCAGTCTACACCCTTGTCTTTACAGACTTTTGCTATACGGATTTTCAGAGTCTGATTATGTCTTTCGACTAGTCCAGCTGCTTCTGGATGGCGTACACAATGGAACTTCCACTGGTACCCTAACAAAAGGGAAACATGTCTCATGAGTTCGGATGAGAATGGCTGACCGTTATCAGAATATACGACTCTAGGGAGTCCATATCTAGGGAAGAATTCACGAACCAACTGCTTGGCAGTGGTCGCGGCTGTGTAATCTGGGACTGGATATGCTTCTGTCCACCTGGACAAAGCGCATACAACTACAAGGACATACTTGAAACCTCGACATCGCTCCATTTGAATATAATCCATCTGGAGGACCTCAAAAGGGTGGTCAGGGGGCTGGAAACCACCTTGTTCCACCGGGACACTTTTACCTGGATTAAACTGACAACATATCATACAGGTACGGACTTTCTGCTTGGCTGCAGCTCGTAAATGCTTGTTAAACCAAATGTTCTGGATACTGTCTAACATAGCTTTTTCTCCTAAATGTGCTGGACTATGTGCGGTATTGATAATGACTTGAACCATAGAATCGGGGAGAAACCATGTGGCTCTACCCTTCGTTAACCATCCTTGATCTGTCTGGACCCCTCCTTGTACAGACCATTTCTTGATTTCATCGGGAGTAGCATGTAACTGGATATCTATGACATCTTGTGTAGGGTCCTTAACTGTCATGCATGTAGTCAGATCTGGAATATGCGTCATGTTTACTGGAATGTCTGGAGTCTGTGCTGTAAGCTTGGCTGTGCGGTCTGCTAGATCATTACCTTGGGAAATAATGTCAGTGACTTTCGTATGTGCTTTGCATTTCATGATAGCAATAGATGTCGGTAAATGTATGGCATCTAACAGAGCTTGAATAAGGGGACCATGCTGAATCTTGGTTCCATGAGAAGTCATAAAACCTCTCTCCTGCCAGAGCACTCCGAAGTCGTGTACAACTCCGAATGCGTAACGTGAATCTGTGTAAACATTAACCTTCAGGTTCTTGGCGTGTATACAGGCTTGTGTCAGAGCAACTAGCTCTGCTGCTTGAGCGGACAGGGTATCAATACGGTGTGTTTCAATAACTTCAGTGTCAGTAGTCACTGCATACGCGGCGACTAGTTCTCCTGTACTAGTTCTCATACATGAACCGTCCACATAAAGTGTCAGGTCAGGATCTGGTAACGGAATGTCTGTCAGATCTTGTCTTGGCTTTGTCGTAATGTTAACTACTTCCACACAATCATGTGGGTCTGGATTTGAATTAACTGATGGTAACAGTGTAGCAGGATTCAGGACGTTGCAGCGTCTAATTTCTATGTGTGGCTGGAACAGTGTCAGTTCATAACCTGTTAAACGTGCAATTGTCAAGTGTTGAGTTTGTGTTCGGTTTAAAAGAACTTCTACTGAATGTGGGACCTGTACTGTCAGGGAATGTCCTAAAACTATGGAATCACTTTGTCTGATAGCTAGTGCTGTGGCTGCAACTGACTTGAGGCACGCAGGCAACGCCTGGGCGACTGGATCTAATGTGCTCGAAAAATAAGCACAGGGCTTGTATTGACCTGCTTGATCTTGTGTGAGAACAGATAATGCTGTACCTTCGCGTTCTGTAACGAAAAGTATAAAAGGCTTACTGTAGTTCGGTGTAGCTAGAACTGGAGCTTGGCATAGGGCTTTCTTTAACTCGTTGAAACTAAGTGTATGTTCAGATGTCCAAGGGAGGACAGTCGATACGGCTGCCTCCTGTGTCGTTAACTGTATCAGTGGCTTGGCTAGAAATGCATACTGGGGAATCCATTGTCTACAATAAGAAGTAAGGCCGATAAAGGCACGTACCTCCTTCTGGGTTCTGGGCTGGGGAAGACTCGCTATTAGCTGGATACGGTCGGGTGTCAACTGCCTACCCCTCTTGGACAGCAAGTGTCCTAAGTACACCACTTGCTGGACACAGAATTGAAGCTTTGAAGGTGACACCTTGTGCCCCATCTCGGCTAGAAAATACAGAACTGTAAGTGATGCTCGCTCGCAGTCACGTTCAGAACGGGCTGTGATCAGTAGATCATCGACATACTGGAGCAGGGCAGTGTCAGTTGGCATGTGAATGTTGTCTAGTTGTCTCTTGAGTGCTTGACTGTAAATACTAGGGCTTTCTGTGAAACCTTGAGGAGCGCGTGTAAACATATAGCTCCTTCCATTTAAACAAAATCCGAAAAGAAACTGGCTGTCTGGATGAATTGGAACACTAAAAAATGCATTCTTGAGGTCAATAACAGTGAAAAACATGGCTTCGGGATCAATGGCTGTTAACAGGGAAGAAATGTCTGGAACAACTGGGTACTGAGGAATAATACATTTGTTAAGCTCTCGTAAATCAATCACTAATCGATATACTGGGGGTGCATTTGGATCAGTACGTTTCATGACTGGAATGATCGGAGAATTGCATACATTGGAGTCAGTTTCTACAACTACTCCCTGAGCCATGAGCTCGTCAATAATTTTGGATAAGGCTGCTACAGCCTCAGGTGGCAATCTGTACTGTCTGATTCGTGGTAACACTACACCTGGTTTGAGAGTCACACGATAGGGTGTGATTTGCATGTAACCTACATCAGTTGGACCTTGCGCCCATAAATGCTGCGGAACATTAGACAATCTTGAATCAAAATCTCGCAATACATAGTGACCCTTAAAGTCACGTAGGAACAGACGTATTCCCTCTGGGGAACAGCAAATAACTGCACCTAATTCTTTCAGTGTCTTAATACCTAACAGATTTTCTGGACATGACTTAGTAAGTAACAGATCAGTAGTACGGGACAATGGACCTACTTCTAGAGTAACTGGCTTTGAAATCTCATTAACTATGGGTTTTCCTGAAAATCCAAGGGAAACATTTCTTGAGCCTGAGAGCGGAGCCCCTGGAACTTCGGCGTGACTAATTGTGGTCCTACTTGCCCCTGTATCGATCAGAAACTTTCTGTCTTTCCCTAATACTTGACTGTGTACATAGGGACCTTCTTGGTCTACAGGTATCTCGATGAGAGGCAAGCCTACCTCCCTCTCTAGGCTGTTTCATGAATATGACTGGTACTCTGGATACTCGGACTGTGCATACTGGTACATCTGTGAAGTAACGTGCTGTGTTGCAGCAATAGGCTGCGGTACTGTAACTGTCTGTGGTGCATTCTGTGACTGAGGAGTCTGTGAAACTTGTTCTTGTCTCGGCGGACGTGGTCTTTCTTTAGTCTTACCAGTAGCTATGTTGTGTTTCAGAACTGCACACTCGTTTATAAAATGACCTGGCTGTTTACAATAATTGCAGTTCCCTTTAACGGGAGCTGCAGGATGACTGGCTTGAATCGGACCCCTCTTCTGACTGTCTTGAGGAATAGATTGTGCAACTAGCACTTTCATTTTCGTGTCTTTCATACGTTTTCTTTCGTGTTCTTGCTCTTCTCTGATTCTATTCTGGTGATACTGAAGCATCTGGAGCATCTGGGACGGAGTATTTGCTTGCCAGGTGCTTTCGACTTTCAAAACTCGGTTTTTAATTTGTGGACTTGAATTCTCGACTAATTTGGTAACGAAAAGATGAGGGTATGACTCACTACTTGTCTTGAGACCACTATTAATACTGAAACATTTTTCGAATCTAGAATAAAAATCACTAATGTCTTCATCTTGTTTCTGTTTACAGGCTGAGATTGCATCCCAGTCTTCTTTCCTAGTTGTCAATAATCTGGGTAAAACTTGAATCAATAATTCTGGTAACTCTTTACATTTATCTCCAAGACCGGTACCTGGTACTCGTGCCTTGTCTTCAGCTTCTAGAGCTGCCCAATCGATCTTTTTCTCTCCCACCTCCCATTCTTTTTCTTTTAACTTTTCATACACCCCTGCGGGTAGCAGAACCTTTAACATTTTAATGACATCTGGATAAGTGTATTCTCCCATACGGAGCATGTCTTTTAATTCTCTATGGAACCCTGCTGGATCTTTGTCATGACAGGGAATTAATTTTTTCATTTCGAGAAGTTCCATCTTTGAAATCGGAGTGTATACAAACACTCGTTGCATTACGCCACCCGCCCCTTGGACTGGGTGGACTTCTCGTAGCGGATTCTGTCTGTCTATATAGAATGGTTTACTTTCTGGGGGTGAGACATGAACAAAATGCGGGTTCAGGAACGTTCTATACTTGTGGCGCTGTTCTAGAATGACACTAATTAAATCGGTACCTAGACCTCTCCATCTATACTGGAGTAACTCGTTCAGGATATCGTGTAACGGGCCTGGATCAGAGTGTTGACCCTCATACAGAGTAATGAGGTGCTGGATCATATACATACCCACCAGTCGTTGCTCGGCTGGGGGCAGTTTCAGAAACATTTGTGCCACTATTTCGTCTGGAAAAGTGGTAGAATCAGTAATCCATCGGACTGCTGATCGGGCTAGTTCTTGTTCATGCATGGTGCTTAACTCACTATAACCGACTCGTGATTTCAGAATGTGATCGGTAGCTTGAAATACTTGTTCTAGAGAACCTTGTTCTGGTGTTGGATGATGAAAAACAGACTTGGGTTCTAGGCGTAAATGGCGATCTGGAAATCTGGATTTTCCTACATACGCTATTCTGGCGGGATTCTCGTCTTCCTCTTCAGGATCAGAGATACTTTCTTTCTCGCTTACTTGTGCTGCTTTACGCTGTTCGTGTAACCTTATTATTTCTTTACGAATTTTCTTGTACATACTTTCCATGGCACTAATGGTCTTGTGCTTACCCTCGGCTATATTATCACTCCACCTTGTCAGGATTCTCATTTCGGCGGGATCTTTAGACGGGTAATCTTGTTCTCTTATTAGACAATTGATCAGGAACTTTAATATCATGAGCTGAATCTCGGCTTTCCTTTGAGACATAATCTCGCCAATACTTTCTGGATCATCCCCTGTACGGATGAAACGATATATTCTGTCTAGATCTTCTTTCATATTCGGCAAGGTAACTAGATACTCGGTCACCCTTCTTACGCGTACGGAATATAAAACCATATTATACTCGCCTGGGACTGCGTCATAGACACATTCGGCAAGGGCTTGTCTGATTTCTGTAACAGACTTATTACTTTTTGGAGTACGCTGTGATGCTTGAGCATGTAATTCGAGTGCTGATAAACGCTTGTGTGGCGGCGGGGTTTGAGGAGGACCCCCTCCTGCGGCCCCTAGACTAGAATCGTCGACTGACATTCTTCGTGCTTGCAGGGTCGGTAATTGTAACGTGGGCTGAACTTGTATGGCAGGCTGACCCGGGGGTACCGTAACAGGTACTCCGGTGTCTGGAGGAACTGGAAGTGCCTGATTTACAGGGACAGGTGGAGCGCGAACTGGATTTGCATATTCTGGAACTGTGTCGTCCAAATAGGACGAAATAAAAATATCAGCTGCGGTCGGTTTGTGACGCAGCTTGGTCGGAACCAATGGTGGCGGGAAATTACTGGGTGCCTCTGGGGTCGCTTTTAGCAAGCCTTCGGCAAGGAGAGGATACATACCCTTAATAAGGGCATGCCTCTGTCTATCTGACTGTTCGGCTTTGACTTGTTCACCTATCTCGATTAATTCTCTTTCTTGGGCTCGTTCTTGGGATTCTCTACTTAACTCTGACTTTCTGACTTCCTTTTCCGTTCTTTTATGAGCTTCCTTACGCCATAACTCGATGGCATCTTTCTGTGACTGTCTGGCTTTCTTTTTCCATAATGCTTCTTCTACTCGCATGATACATTCGGCATCCCATGTACCCGATACGGGCCATCTATACTTTTCTTCTAACTGTTTGGTATACTCTACCCATAAATCTAGATACAATATGGCGCTTATGCCATGTTTCTGATACATAAAGTGACCTGGACTGTCCCTAGGCGGAACAGGAACTGCTGCTTCCAGCAGACCCTTTCTAGTTTTTAACTGACGTAACTTGGAAAAGAGCGGCATTCTAAACTTGAATCGGAACACAATACAATACACGAAAAACAATAACAATTGGGAAAACAATTCAGGCATACCACGACATTGGAAATACATTAAACAACATTATAAATAACAGTTCGAACAGAATACTACCTGAAAATACTGAAAACAGAAACAGAACAGAATTCTCGAGAACGGAACAGACTAGAATTACTGGATGCACTGCTATAACAGTACGGAACATACCGGTCCCATAAAGGAACACATCAAGACCCGTATCCACCTAGGTGAACACTTCGTTTGTGGGCTTGGGTACCACCAACCCACGGACCAGGAGTCAATTTAGACTGACCCTGTCTAGACACTACCCCAGCAATGGTACTCACCGGGCAGCACGGAACGGAAGGCCTCGGACGGGACTGGACTACGACGACGAACTTCGGACTTCGGACTTCAGTTACGGGTGGACCTCCGGATACCTCGGACCTTGGACTCTCGGCTTGGGCTCTGGTCGGGACTCGCCGCGTTCCTCCACCGTCTCGTTCGGATGCTGGACCGCCTCCTCCGTCTCCTCCGTGGGCCTGAGGGATACTTGAAGCAGAAATATCTGCACTGGCCAGTATGGTTCCGTCACGACTGCAGAGGGTCAGGGGGTCGGCGTGGCTTCACCGACGCGTGGGGAAAGGGCAAGTCCCTATTCGGGCGCCATTATGTGGTAAATAAATAAATAATACCCTATTTTTGACTAGACTTATAGCATAACAGATAGCTCAATAAATAAGAGTCAAGATTCGAGGTAGTAGGAGTTTCTGCAGGTTTATTACAGCACAAGGACAGGATCAGGACAACCTGCATAGGAATAGGACAATAAGGCCCAGCAGGACAACTGGGGCCCAGCAGGGGAAAAGAGGCCCAGCAGAACAAAAGGATCCCAGCAGGGGAAAAGAGGCCCAGCAGAACAAAAGGATCCCAGCAGCTGCTGGGGCTGGGTCTGGGATGAGCGCGCTAACATTTAATAACATAACATTGATTTATATACATAGCGCAAACACATAGCATTACATTGCAGTAGGCGTAACAGTGGGTGGAGCAGAAAGCGTGACGTGTAACAGTCGCGAGAGATAACAGTAATAAGAGGTGTAACTGGGAGTTTACTTAGACATGTGATGTAGAACGTAACAGAATATGTCATGAATGGGCGGACACATAGGAGGGGGCTACCTAAGGAGCCGGGACCTCTAACCTAATGGTGCGCGAAAACTGGCAATGACGTGTTACTAGGAGAAGCTGGGGGCTACGAACTCTGTGCTAGGAGCAGAGACTAGAGTCTGGAGGGTCGGAGCGACATGTACCTAAACCCTATCTGGTATCTAATGTTTAGGGAACATGTTGATATAAACTAGAAGTCATGAGGGGAAAAGCTAACCTGATTCTAAGACTGGACCATGCATTATTCTACATGTAGTGCGTGATGAAGAATATTAAATGACCATTAAATACAGTATTTCTCTAACATGGAGACGAGAAGGCTAGACAATGACGGAAACTATTGATGCAGTTCAGTAGCTTAGGAATGCAGAGGAGGAGGACTGAACTGATAGCAGGAACTATAACATACTTTTGGCAGACTCAGAGGCAGAGCCGGGGTGCACCGGGCACTGCGAGGCAGGAAGTAAGTGAAAGGTCGAGGATACAGGTGGGGGCTGTATCGCTCCTCAGCGAGGCTTTCAGGAGACAGGAGCTGAATCCAGGGTCCGGGCCCTTTGAGGCCTGGAAACGGGGACTTTATAATGGAATAACGTGCACACTGAGAAACGTGGCAACATTACTTACATAGGCCTGATATTCGTAGTATTCACGAGGACTGGAAACTAACATACTAGAGGTGGACACAACTGTAATTGCGTCTTCAATCAGAAATGGGGAATAACATATGCATATTGGTCATGCATACATAACATATGATGGATGGGGCGTAGGGACACAGAACATGGCAAAATTTACTTTTCCACAGAAGCATAGGGAAATGTATATTGTCCAGGAACTCAAACTTTGGTCAAGGAGAACTATGAGATTGAAACCGAGATCTACTTGTTCCTCAGAATGTATGTCAAATGACCATGTCAAAACAAAACAAACATGCATTGGCATATCCAATAGGTCTCGCTTTTGGGACCTTATAAGTATTTAGTTATGCAGCACAATATCATTGGTGCAATAATATCAACTGTTGCATGGCTACAAACTTATAAGGTCCCAAAAGCGAGACCTATTGGCTATGCCAATGCTTGTTACATTCGTCTCTTAGACTGTCCTATTAGGCCCCTAAAAGGTTCAGCAGTAGGCCCACACTCAACCATGTCCATAGCTGGCACATTTTTGCTGTGTCCTGTGTAAATCAAAAATAAGCATAGAAATCTAAAGGGAGTAGATCAGCTATGCAGTTTATTATTATTCACATATTTCAGAGAGTAGTTTTTACACTCCTATGTGTGCTAGTGCAATCATTTTATGTGGGCACTGAGTTTGGGTCAGCATGTAACAGGAGTGGGTGTTGTTCTAACAGGTACGTTGTGAGAGGAGCCCATATGTCTCGAGGTCTGGAGGGCATCTGGATTAATTCGGTATATGTATTCAGCTGCTCCTGCCACAGGATCCGGTCCACCAGTCATTCCTTAAATTTTGGAGCCCTGCCCCTGCCCCATCGACAGGCCACTCGGCGCCTAGCTAATAATATGCTACAATCGACAAAGTTACATTGGGCTGTTGGGAAATTCTCAGTGTATCCCAACAAAGCTAGCATGGGAACATCTGTATTTCTAATAGGGTCATGTGTGCCAAAGCTTTGAAGATCAGCTGCCAGTACTATTGTACCACCCCACAGGACCATGCTAAATGAAGGAAATCCGCATTATTTGTTTTGTATCTAGCACATCGTGCATGATCTCGTAGGCTATAGCAGTGCAGTCTGGCAGGAGTATAGTATGTTCGATGTAGGAATTTATAATGTGTGATACGGAGTCGGTTATTTGAGGAGACAAGTTCTGTTTGCTTACAACAGTAAACCCATTGCTGGTCTGTAATATCGCATCCCAGTTCTATGCACCAGTTGGCACGAGCTGAGCAGGGTTTATAATCAATGTCTGTGTATATACTGTGGTATAGAGTCGACAACAGGTGGGAGGCTTCAGGTACGCGCAATACATAATGTAGTGGTGCGACTGTGGGGGGATCTCTGGGGTATGACGGCGTGTGTTCTCGAATACCCTGTCTCAATCGCACATATAGAAATATATCCATAGAGGAGGCTTGTTCTTTTTTAAAAAGTTGTGACATGTCCTTAAATGTACCATTTAGATATAGATCCCCCCAATTATGAATCTGGAATATGGATTTGGTCTTGGAGAAGATTCCCTCTGATAGTAGTGGTATCCACGGATGATATGTAAGGGGGGCACTGGAGAGTAAAGAATTGGAGCTTGGAGTATTTGGAGGAGGCGTTGCCAGGCTTTTTAATAGTGCTTTCTACTGAAGACGGTCCGTCAGCTCTACGTTCCGGTTCAGCTAGGATTACCCCGTCTAGTTTGATTGGATGTGCCAGACAGTGTTCTGTAGCAACTTGGGGCGTGTATCTGGGCCGATGAAACCAATAATGTGCAAAGTGCGTCTGTGCGCACAGAGAGTACAATTCAAAATTTGCACGTCGAAACTCCCTTGTGCATATCGCCTAGTGAGAATCTCCCACTGCAATCGTGGTTGCTTGCCTTCCCAAATCAGTCGTATGAGCTCTGTTCTAAGCATTTAAAAAAGGGCCACCCAGGGAATAGGGGAATGTTAAGAAGAGATACAAAAATTTAGGAAGGGTGATCATTTTGATAAACGAGATATGTCATGCAATTATGAGGGGCAGAGCTATCCACCTAGTAATGCAGTTTGTGGCATGCTCCAGTGTACATCCAGAATTACTTCCCAGGAGCTTAACGTGGTCGTTGGTGACCTGTATCCACAACTGTTTCACCTGTTCTGTTCACCACTCCATAGGGTAGTCCGTGTGGAAAGGCTGCGCTGCTGCAGTAAGTGAAAAGAATTGCGATTTTGACCAGTTAATGGTGATACCTGACAGTCCACTGAATCGTATAAATTCGCGCAGCAACGGGTTAAGATTATGGATCGGGTCTTTTAAGTATAAGGTGACGTCATCTGCATATAAAGAGACCAAGATAGGGCGTAGAGAGCACCTAAGGGCTTTTTACGAATGGTGTTGCCGGAGTCTCGCTGCAAGGGGTTCGATTGCAAGGGCAAACAGTAGTGGGGAGAGAGGGCATCCTTGCCTGGTGCCCCTTGTGAGATTAATGGGGGATGAGGTATGCCCATTGATGCGTACCCGAGCCATGGGGGAGGTATACAATAGCCGAATCCACGATAGGAACCTGATCGGATATCCCATACATTGCAATATGGTGAATAGTTAGTCCCATTCCAAAGGTTTTTGTGGCGTCTAAAAAGATGGCCACGATTGCCAGTTGCGGGTCAATACCGTGCATAACCAAAAACAGCGTTTGCAAATTATGAGAAGTCGCCCTTCCCGGTATAAAACCTGCTTGATCCGGCAGCACCAGCTTCTCCATTAAGAGACTGAGTCTATTTGCCAGAATCTTGGCCAGGATCTACGCATCAGTGTTAATTAGGGATAGTGGTCTGTACGAGTCGCAGTGATTCGTAGGCTTGTCTGGCTTGAGCAGGGAGATAATAAGAGCTTCTCTCATAGAAGCTGGTAAAATTTGACTCTATCGACTCCTCATATACTTCCCTCATATACTTCCCTCAGTATGGGTATCAACTGTTCAATGCAGGTCTTGTAGAAATCTACTGGTAACCCGTAAGAACCCGGGGCCTTACCCGATTTCATTTGCATAATCGCATCTTTAAACTCATCCACCTCGAATGGTGCAGCTAGAAACTTTCTTTGGGTGTCACACAGCCATCCCAAAGCGATAGAATTTAGGAACGTATTGAAATCAGGGGGGTTGGCGCGTCTAGAGGTGTTCAGCGTCTCATAATATGCAGTGAATATGTTGAGAATGTTGTGGCTATCTTTATGACATGTTTCCGATGGACCTAGTATCTCCAAGATATAGTTTGAGAATCTTGCTTTTGTATAGTCTGAGCTTGTGCCCTGCCCGGCCGCTCACCTTCCCCATAATGTCGTGCTGTGAAGTGTTTCCCACAGAACCTCATTTCCCGTTCAGCAGTATGTATATTTTTGGTGAGTTTGTTTCGAAGGTCAGCTCTCCGTGAGCCCGATGGGTCTTGCCACATATCTGTTTCCAACAGCTTGAGTTTACCCTCCAGTTTACGCAAATTGCGTTGTGTGTCCCTAAACACCCCAAAACTCTTAGCAATACAAAAACCACGAATTGTAACTTTAAAAGCTTCTCATAGAGTACCCATGCTAGACACCGATGCTTTATTTCGGGTAAAAAAAGTCTGAGATCCCCATCTCCCAATTCAGCCTGGAATACCGTGTCCAAAAATGCTTCAGGTACCAGTCTCCAAATGAATGGGGGAGCGTTAATTTCAGGGAGAGTTATCTGTAACAGCATGGGGGAGTGGTCCGAGAATGTTCTAGCCATATGTGCCACAGCTGTTATCCAAGGGGCCACTCCCCTGGAGACCAACCAATAGTCTAAATGAGACCAAGCAGCGTGGGTGGTGGTGTGGTATGTGCCTTCCTTCCTACCTGGGTGCCAATGTCACCATGTATCAACTAGCCCATGAGCTTGGAGGAGCTGTGTGAGAGTCTCCTGCATTTGTGTGTAGTGGTGCAGTTGAGGATGAGAGCGATCTAGCGCTGGGCATAATGTTGCGTTGAAATCTCCTTCCCAAACGATAAGTGTGGAACCGACTTTTAGGATCAATCCCCAAAGAGAGGTGTAGTAGTCAGGGTCATCGATGTTAGGGCCATAACTACATGCCAGAGTGAGGGATTGCTTACCCAGATGACCGCAGAGCAAGCAATATGGACCCGCTGGGTCGCTCATTGAGCCTACCAAGACAAAGGGGATACCTTTTTCAATTAATAGTAATGTTACTCTTGAATAGGATGAATACGAGGAGAATATCCGTATCAAAGACCATCTGGTTCCAAGTGAGGACTCGCTATAGGGGGTAGTGTGCGTTTCCTGAAGAGCAGCTATATGTATTTGGTGTCGATCCATGTAGGATAATAGTTGTCTACATTTACGGGGGTCTCCCAGGCCTCTAATATTCCACATGAGTAGATTAATCTTCTGAGGATCAGTTTCTGATGCCATACTCATGTTGGGATCGGATAAAAAAATGCTGCCTTATGCGAGGATCTGGTGGTAAATAGTGCCATGTATGCCGAAGTGTTCAGTTGGTGCTGTATCATATTGAAACACGTAAGATAATGCAACAGAACTTTACCCACCCCCACCCACCACGGCCCCCCAATCGTGCCTGAATAGCCTGCCCCTCCCAACCCCAATATAGCACCGTAAATGCATAGTCGAAGCAGTTATTACAGACAGCTAGAATAACAACAAATATAAACCGCAAGTGGTAAGGGGGATTGCCTGTGTGGGGGGTCACCAGGGCAACACAGAAACAACCACTCCACTCTCGTCCAGAGGCCAGGACTGCTTGGTGTCCCCTAGGGAAATAAAGCCGGCCGTGGGGGCAAAATTGTAGGTTGTTACCGCCTGCCATGCTGCAAAGGAAGTGCATGTAGAATTTTCAACAGGAGGAAGGCAAGAGCCGGGAGACAAATTAAAGTCACTTATCTGGATTCAGCCTCCAACAGTCCATTTGTCCACTCCAATCTGCTACATCGCCACCATTAATTCAGCGGGCTCCGAACACCGGGGGGCCCTGCTTAAGCGAGTGCATCGGTCTGTTTGCGGAGAGGGTGATCTGGAGAAACGGTCCTCCGAGGTGTTCCCAGGGGAGAGGCATTGTATTGACTTGAGGAATTCCTCCGCCTGATGCGGATTAGTGAGGATGTTGCTTTTTCCTCGGTGTGTGACCCGCAAGCGAGTCGCGACAATAGGGCATAGTCAATCTGAGTTTTCCGGAGTTTTTGCTTAACACCCAAAAACTTATGACGCGCCTCCTGTACTGCCACCATGAAGTCGGGAAAGATACTATATTCCACCTCCTCAAATTGCAAGTTCTTGTTCTCTCTGGCCAATTTTAGAGCGGTGTCTTAATCGGGTAATTTAGGAGATGCACCGCGATTGGTCTGGGGGGTCCACCAGGAGGTGGCCTGGGTCCTGGGGAGCGGTGCGCCCGTTATGTAATGTTATGTTATGTTATTGTGATCGCATTTTGCACTATTCTTTTGTTTTTAAATTGTACAACTGTGCTCAATTGTGCTTATTGCGGGCACCGTTCTGAATACTTCTAACTGCCCACCTTGTCCTTACCTGCTCGTCCCCACCGCAGCCGATCAGGCGCTGCCTGGGGTCCAGCTTTGGAACCGCCATCTTGGGTGAGGAGCAGGCGAGCGGTCCAGTGCTCGGCCCCTCCCGCCCTCGTAGCCATAAAAACCCTGAAATCCACCGCATTCACCGATTGATAGTGTGCATGCGGCTGTGGTTGTCCTGAGGCGGAAAGCCAGGACTGTATGTGTGCGAGCGCGCATTGATTTGCATTATTTTAAAACTTGCACTTGTGATCGCATTTTGCACTATTATTTTGTTTTTAAATTGTACAACTGTGCTCAATTGTGCTTATTATGGGCACCGTTCTGAATACTTCTAACTGCCCACCCTGTCCATACCTGCTCGTCCCCACCGCAGCGGATCAGGCGCTGCCTGGGGTCCAGCTTTGGAACCACCATCTTGGGTGAGGAGCAGGCGAGCGGTCCAGTGCTCGGCCCCTCCCACCCTCGTAGCCATAAAAACCCTGAAATCCACCGCATGCACCGATTGACAGTGTGCATGCGGCTGTGGTTGTCCTGAGGCAGAAAGCCGGGACTGTATGTGTGTGAGCGCGCATTGATTTGCATTATTTTAAAACTTGCACTTGTGATCGCATTTTGCACTATTCTTTTGTTTTTAAATTGTACAACTGTGCTCAATTGTGCTTATTGCGGGCACCGTTCTGAATACTTCTAACTGCCCACCTTGTCCTTACCTGCTCATCCCCAACGCAGCCGATCAGGCGCTGCCTGGGGTCCAGCTTTGGAACCGCCATCTTGAGTGAGGAGCAGGCGAGCGGTACAGTGCTCGGCCCCTCCCGCCCTCGTAGCCATAAAATGGCTCCCCCGACTAGGAAGCGCAGCGGGCGTGCCAAAGGCAAGCCTGTCTGTGCCCGTCCGCGACCAGTCGGGACCCGGGGCCAGTCAGGCTGCTTGTCCAATTCCATACTCCCGCAATGACCTCATGAAATACAATAGAGGTCAGGGCTATTTGTCTAGGGAAACAGTTAACCGGGCAAGAAGACTAGGAATTCTAGCCGAGTGCACTCCTCCCGTAGAGTCTATCAACATGATGAGCCTCAACAGCCAGGCGATGCCTGGCTTACATTCTCACTCCCTGGCCATTCTCTACCTAAATACCCGCTCCCTGGTAAAACACCAGATGGATATTTTCCTTCTGTTAGACACGGACAAACCGGATATCCTTCAACTCACCGAGACCTGGCTGACCCCTCATTCTGCTCCAGATATAATAGCAGCTCTACCACCGAACTACTATATTATTCATGCAGATCGGGGGTCAGGCAAAGCCGGCGGGGGGGTTGCTGCAGTTATCCGCTCCAACCTGAAAGTCATCACCCTGACCTGCTTGAACCTACCAGACACAGAAAATCTGATGCTCAAGCTCGAAACCCCTCACACAACTATTACATGTGTCCTTTTGTACAGACCCCCAAACACTATGCCATCCTTCCCTCTTACGTTAAGTGAGCAAGTCGCCAATCTGGCGATGGATCATGCCAGGATTTTTCTGATAGGCGATTTCAATTATTGGTTCAGCAAACCCACGGAAGGTCTTCACTCTAGGGAACTTACAGAGCTCCTTACAAACTTGAATTTCTCACAACGAGTGCTCTCGCCTACCCACTGTAAGGGCCACATCTTTGACCAGGTATGGGCCAATACGTCGTTAGTCACAACTCCGACAACTATCCCCTGCCTTTGGTCGGACCATCTCATTCTTAAATTCAACCTAGTCTACTTCCCCTCTAAGGCAACCACCACAGTAGCGGGTGGACGAGCAAGAAAATGGAACACTCTAGATGGAGCAGAATTTCTACAGACACTGGCCAATACAATCTCAACCCCCATCCGGACATTAATCTATCTGAATCTAGCCTTTCCGGCTGGCTACAAGCAGCAAGTGACATTCATGCCCCTTATAAAAAAGTCAAATTGGCTCGGCGCGCAGACGCCCAAAGATGGTTCTCACCTGACCTAAAAGCAAAGAAACTGGCCTTGCGTCAACTGGAACGCCAATGGCTACACAGTTACGCCCCGACTTAAAGACTAGGTTTACCACGGCCAGGAAAGATTATATGAAATCCATTTCCTCCACCAATGCCGCCTATTTCTCCTCCCGCATCCTTAGCTCGATAAATAGATCAAAGGAAATTTTTTCCATACTCGACGAGCTAACAAATTTAGATAGTGTCCGCCCCAGTGTAACCCCAACTCAGTCCTTCTGTGACTCTCTTAATGTCTATTTTATCGAGAAAATTGCGGACATTAAAGCAGTATCTCACAATCCCTGATCCCTATTACCATCGGTACGACCACCACTAATAATTTTGGTACACTTAGCAGCTTCCCTCCCTTCACCCCAGAGCAGTTTCAGGAGCTGCTAATAAGAGTCAAATCTGGCGCCCCGTCGGATAGATGTCCACCTTACATTCTAAAAAAGTGCCTCTCCGCTCTTCCGGTTCCTGCCTTCACTCTCTTGAATGATTCCTTGACCTCTGGACTAGTGCCCCTGGCTTTCAAGGAAGCAACGGTTATACCGCTCCTAAAGAAAACTGGGGCAGATCCTACTTGTAAGGCAAACTATCGTCCCATCTCCTTGCTTCCCTTCCTGGCAAAGGTAATGGAGGCTCATGTAGCTAAATGCATCTCCAACTTCATGGAGGAATCTAACTGCCTTGAACCCCACCAGGCGGGGTTCCGGCCCACCCATTCAACGGAGGCGGTGGTAACTACAGTACTAGATACCCTTTGGAACTGCGCAGACAAACGCTCTCCCCAGGCCTTGGTGCTCCTGGACTTGTCGGCCGCGTTTGACATGGTCGACCATACCATCCTGATCGACCGTGTCACCCAGGCCGGCGTTCGGGGCACAGCGGCCAGCTGGCTGAAGTCCTTTCTGGAGAACCGCTCTCAGGCAGTTCGGCTGGGTGACCTAGTTGGCACCAAACACACTATCACCTGTGGAGTGCCACAGGGCTCCTCCCTGTCACCTCACCTGTTTAATCTCTATATCCTTCCCCTAATTCAGGCCCTTAGAAATAAACAAGTGACCGTGTTCAACTACGCAGATGATCTGCAACTGCTTTTTACAATCGACAATACTGAAACCTCTATTTCTAATTTTCAACTGACCATGAGGAACATCCAAGCTTGGATGGATCAAAACCACCTGAAATTAAACCCGGGAACAACTGAGCTAGTCCTCACAGGAGACAGCGTCAAATAGTGGGGCTCCCACTACTGGCCGCCTGACATGGGACAAGCCCCGACTCCCTCCCCCTCGCCAAAGACGCTTGGAGTCACCTTGGATAGTGATCTCTCACCAAAAACAAAAGTGGGCCAGGTGGTCTCCAAGTGTTTCTTCCAACTTAGGAAAATCCAGAGAGTTCGGCGCCTCCTTACCCCGGAAGCTATCACCCAGGTGGTGATCGCCACTGTGCTGTCCCACCTGGACTATGCGAACTCCATTTACCTAGGCTTACCCCTCTACCTGCTTAAACGCCTTCAGATGGTACAGAATTATGCCGCCAGACTGATTTTGAGCCAACCTAGATGGCAACCGGCTACCCCATTGCTTATGAAACTTCACTGGCTTCCTGTGGCCCAGCGCTGCACATTCAAAACAGGGTGTACAATCTTTAAATCCTTACACTGCAAAAGACCCAAATTCATTGATCAACTTATCACAAAGCATGTCCCGTTCCGCAATCTGCGCTCAGCCCATCTAGGCCTCTTACAGACTCCTTCTTTCAAACATAAGCGTTCTGGCGGCTGCAGGTTTGCAACATTGGCTCCTCGCCTGTGGAATGCATTCCCCCTTGAGATCCGGACTTGCCCAGACCTCATCTCATTTAGGAAAGCCTTAAAGACCTGGCTCTACAAACAAGCATACCATTGCTCCTGCATGCATAAACCTCCAGCTACGTCTTCTGTCTTCAACAACGCCAGGAAACCAATCGGTGTCAGTGCGCTTAACAAATCATTATTAACATAACATAACATATTGGCCTCTTATGTAGCGCATGACTCACCCAGGGGCATCTCAGCGCTTACTTAGGTGAAAACCGAAGGGAGAATGGAGTATCAATGCCGAAGAGAATTAAAATAAGAAGGCCTTGAGTTGTTTCCTGAAAACCAGATAGGAGGTATATTTATGCAAAGCCTCTGGGAGGAAATTCCAGTACTTGGGGGCAATATATGAGAAAGCTTTGCCCCCTGAACGGGTACATCCGATGCGAGGGCAACAGTGCCATCGCGTTTCATCTCAGTTTACAACAGGAAATCTGCTTATCAATCAAGAGTATTTGTAAAGCGTGCTACTCACCCGCTAGGGTCTCAAGGCGCTGGGGGGGGGGGGGCTGCTACTACTCGAAAAGCCAGGTCTTGAGTTGCTTCCTGAAGGAGAGATGGTCCTGGGTGAGTCGTAGGTGGGTGGGGAGGGTGTTCCAGGTCTTGGCCGCCCGGTAGGTGAAGTATCTTCCTCCGGTGGTGGTTCTGCGGATCCGTGGGATGGTGGCGTAGGCGAGGCTGGCGGAGCGGAGCTGGCGGGTTGGCGTGTAGAACGTGAGGCGGTTGTTGAGGTATTCGGGGCCCAAGTTGTGGAGAGCCTTGTGTGCGTGGGTGAGGAGTCTGAACGTGATCCTTTTGCTGACGGGGAGCCAGTGCAGGTCCCTCAGGTGGGCGGAGATGTGGCTGTGTCGGGGGATGTCCAAGACGAGTCGTGCTGAGGCGTTCTGGATGCGCTGGAGTCTTTTCTGTAGTTTGGCGGTGGTCCCACCGTAGAGACCGTTCCCGTAGTCCAGACGGCTGGTGACGAGGGCCTGGGTGACCGTTTTCCTGGTTCCAGTGGGGATCCAGCGGAAGATCTTACGGAGCATGCGGAGAGTGCTGAAGCAGGAGGAGGTAACGGCGTTAACTTGGTTGGCCATCGTGAGGGAGGAGACAAGGATGAAGCCCAGGTTGCGTGCGTGGTCCGTGGGCTTGGGTGGGGGGCCCAGAGCAGGGGGCCATCAGGTGTCGTCCCAGGCGGAGATGGATGGGCAGAGGATGAGGACTTCCGTCTTGTCTGAGTTCAGTTTCAGGCGGCTGAGCTTCATCCAGTCTGCGATGTCTTTCATTCCGTCCTGGAAGCTGGCTCTGGTGGAGGTGGGGTCGTTGGTGAGGGAGAGGATCATTTGGGTATCGTCGGCGTAGGAGATGATGCTGAGGTTGTGCTTGCGTGCGATGGCTGCGAGGGGGCTCATGTAGACGTTGAAGAGGGTGGGGCTGAGTGAGGAGCCTTGAGGTATGCCGCAGATGATCTTGGTTTTGGATAACGGGGAGATAGGTCCTTGGGACGTATGGTCAGCTGGACCCTATGTAGTATTTATGAAAAAACAAGTGCTGGCCATACAGAAAGTTTTTAAATCTCCTTCTTTTGGAGTGACAAATAAAGTTTTACTTCAAAATTTGTCTGGTATTATTTATTTTATACCCTTTTGCTTTTTGTTTTCAAGATTCAAAGAATTCATTATACGAAAAAGACATACCCAAATACAATTATCATACAATTGTTCAAAAACATGTAAAAAACATTACATATAACAAACAGAACATATATCTGAATTTCATATATACATTAGCACAAAGGCTTGTGCATCAACATCATTAACCATTATTGCACTAACTTTCCTTAAAAGGAAAAGTTCTTTATACTCAAAATAAGGAAAAAATCAAGTGGAGAAAACAATATATGTACAAAACAATGCAAGTTTGACTGAGAGAATAAATCAAAACATCAGTCCCACAAGAAGCTAGTTATTTTTAGCAGTTGTCAGATACTTGTCTCCAATTTGCCGACGCGTTTCGAACTCGCTATTTTACTTTGCGTGTTCTCGTCAGGGCGTAATGACTCTATCCTGTAGGGGTTATGCAAAATATGGAAAAGAAATGACGTCAGTTCCTACTTAATTTCCAATAGCCTTATCAAACAAATAGCTCCAACTCGTGAGTGCATACCTTATACAAAACGTCACTGGTGGGTGGGGTTCAGTATGTACTATCAAAATCCCCGTCGTGGTATCTGGGAGGGAATGAATGGAAGGGAATCAGAATCAATTGTGTATTCCAATATAGAGCCGGATGCCTAATGCCAAACACACGAGGTCCTCGCTCCTACCTTCAAGTGATCCCGTCTCTTTTCAAAATTGAATTTGTGGTTCTCCCTTTGTGCATAGGGGAGCCCCCCTGGTTACACTGGTGCCTGCCAAAAGGAGAAGTTGGTAACTAATCCATGTTATATCATTTATCGATATTGTGGTTCTCCATAATTGTTAAAAAAGTACCTGTGACTATAGTTTTATGGCGTGGTCTGGGGTCCGCTTTATCTTGATTTGTGTGGTCCACCTTGCCCAAACAGTGCCTCCCGATGTGACGCCCGGGTCCGCACAATATTAACACTCTGCCAAAGAGAAACAAGCGTTCGGTTAACAAACCGCTTGTTGGCATTGCTTAAGACGTGCTCGCAGTTTTTCGAGGGCGAAGGACACCTACCTAGTTTCCTCTGTTCAATCTGCCTCCATCGCTAGCAGTGGCAGTCCATCAGTGCGCCATGTTTGAAAGAGGCGTCACTATTTTATTGTCACATGATTCACGGGGTTCTGGGACATGTAGTCCACTCGTGATTTGAAGAACGCACACAGAGCTGATTTAACTATAAAACAAGGAGTTTTATTTTATTGTAACATAAATCACGAGGTTCAGGGACATGTAGTCCACTCGCTATTTTATTGTCACATGATTCACGGGGTTCTGGGATATGTAGTCCACTCGTGATTTGAAGGACGCACACAAAACTGATTTTGCTATAAGACAGGGAATTTTATTTTGTGTCACATGATTCACGAGGTTCAGGGACATGTAGTCCACTCGTGATTTAGAGAACACACACAGATCTAGTTTTAAATATAAAACAGGGAGTTTTATAACCTGGAGATTTCCGACATGGAATTCAATCCAGTTTGAAAACTGTTAAATCGCAATATTAAATAGGCTTCTTTCCTGAGTAGAACATCATCCACATCCTGGACTGTTTTCGTGTGCCCTATTGTATATAGGACCGTCCATTTGAAATCGGTCTCTGAATGACCCTGTTCTATAAAATGTTGAACCATGGGTGCCGATACCACTTTAGTTGTGATCCGCGATCGATGTTGTGTAATGCGAGTGTTAATCTGTTGGTTTGTTTTCCCAATATAGAGTTTGACGCAACTACACGTTATTGCGTAGACCACATTCCTGGTCTTGCAATTACTGAAACTCTCATTTCTCCATCGTGTCCCCCGGTAAATAAATTCACTGCCCTCAATCGTTGATTCGCACGAGACACAGTTACCACACCTATGGTGGCCTATTATCTGTTTCATGTCCCATATTGAAAGCAGATCGTGTTTTGGTTTTTCTATCATTACATCTGCCCGTACCATGTGTTGACCTATACTTCTGTTCTTTTTAAAGGCAAAAATAGGTCTTGGAAATGGACATTCCAAGTCTTCCAATAAATGCCAATTTTTAAGTATGGTTTGTCGCACTTGGTGGGCATGGGGACCGAACGTAGTCACACAGACAAGTTTGTCTAGCTCTTGTTTCTCTTTACGTTCAAGCAGACACTCCCGTGGTGTAAATTGTGCCCTCTTGCGTGCATGTTTCAGTAATTTGGCAGGGTAACCCCTGTTGGTCATCTCATCGCAAAATTTCTGTGCGTGTTGGTCATAGTCTGCTATCTCCGGGCAGTTTCTTCGTATACGAAGAAGCTGCCCATAGGGTAGATTAGTTCGCAAATTCCTAGGATGGGCACTCCGGTGATGGAGGATGGTGTTTCTATCTGTCTTCTTTCTGAAGAGAGAAGATTTTAAAACACCATCGGTACAACTTATTTCAACATCCAGAAATGTCATTTTTAAGTTACTGTGTTCAATCGAAAACTTAATGTCCGGATGTTTGTGGTTTAGCCATTGATGAAATTCAAGCAGTTCGGTGTGGCTCCCCTGCCACAGGAGCCACACGTCATCGATATACCTGAGCCACTGTTTTATATGTTTTTTGAAGGGGTTGTTGTTCTCCATGAACTTGTTCTCGTATTCGCCATAAACAATATGGCCATCTCCGGCGCATAGGGGCATCCCATGGCCGTCCCTTTGATTTGGGCGAAAAACTCGTCATTGAAACGAAAATAGTTCTTTTTAAGTGTCAATTCTGCGATCTCCAAGATAAATGAAGTTGGGACCCGATGGGGTCTTACCCTCATATCTAAATACAATTCAATGACTTCCAGTGCTTCACTTTGTGGGATTTGTGTATATAATGAGGTCACATCCATTGTGACCATGATCTCACTCGAGGGGTCAAAATGTATTCCCTCAACTTTAATCAAAAAGTCAGTGGTGTCCTGGAGATATGACTTGACATTACTCACAAAAGGCTTCAAGAAATAATCAACGTATTTCGATAGTGGTTCCAAACACGAGTCACACCCTGAGACGATTGGTCGTCCAGGTGATCTTGGTGGCTTCTGCGAGGAAGGGCGGGCGATGGACTCTTTGGGTTCTGTCGGAGAGGAAGGAGGTGATCCATTCCAGGGCCTTTCCTTGGATCCCGGTGTGGCGGAGGCGGGTTGTCAGGGTGCGGTGGCAGACCGTGTCGAACGCAGCTGAAAGGTTGAGCAGGATGAGGGCGGCGATTTCTCCATTGTCCAGCAGGGTCCGGATGTCGTCGGTGGCCGCGATGAGGGCGGTCTCGGTGCTGTGGTTCGCTCGGAATCTGGACTGCGATGGGTCGAGGGAGCCATTCGTCTCCAGGAAGGCTGTCAGCTGTTTGTTGACGGTTTTCTCTAAGACTTTTGCAGGGAAGGGGAGGAGCGAGATGGGGCTGAAGTTCTTGAGGTCTGAGGGGTCTGCAGTGGGTTTCTTCAGGAGGGCGCTGATCTCTGCGTGCTTCCAGCTCTCCGGGAAGGTGGCGGATATGAAGGAGTTGTTGATGATGTCCCGAAGTTTGGGTGCGATGATGGAGTCGGCTTTGTTGAAGATGTGGTGTGGGCAGGGATCAGCTGGGGAGCCCGAGTGGATGGTGTTCATCGTGTGGGTGGTATCTTCCGTGCTGACCTGAGTCCAGGCGCACGTGGTGGTGGTGGGGGGTGTAGGTTCGGTGGTGGGGTAAGTGTTCTGAAAGCCGAAGCTGTCGTGTATGTCGACGATCTTACAGTGAAAAAAGGTGGCCAGAGAGTTGCAGAGGTCTTGAGAAGGCGTGATGTCGTTGTTGCTGGCGTTGGGGTTGGAGAGCTCTTTCACGACGTTGAAGATTTCCTTGCTGTTGTGGGTGTTGTTGTCCAGTCGTTCTCTGAAGGATGACCTTTTGGTGGTGTGGATCAGCTGGTGGTGTTTGCGGGTGGCGTTCCTGAGGGCTGTCATGTTGTCCGTTGACTGGTTGTGGCGCCAGGCTTTCTTGAGGTCACGGCAGGATTTCTTGGAGTCTTTGAGATCGTTGGTGAACCACGCAGCTTTCTTGCTGTTGAGGTTGCTGGGAGGGTTTTTCAGTGGAGCAAGGGTGTCGGCGCAGTCGGTGATCCACTGTGTGAGGTTGCGGGCTCCTTCATTGGGGTCCGTGGTGTTGGTGGGAGGCTTTAGGCGCAAGGAGGTGGTGAGTTGGTCGATGGTGATCTTGCTCCAGCATCTTCGGGAGTTTGTTGAGGGCAGTGGTGAGTCGTTGTTTTCCTGAAGTTGAAGTGTACGCAGCTGTGGTCGGTCCAGTGGAGCTCGGTGGTGTGGCTGAAGGAGATGTGCTTGCTGGAGGAGAAGACAGGGTCGAGCGTGTGGCCGGCGTAATGGTTGGGAGTGTTGACCAGTTGCTTGAATCCGAGGTTGGCGAGGTTGTCTAGTAGGGCGGTGGTGTTGATGTCCTTGTCGTTCTCCAGGTGGAAATTGAGGTCTCCTAGGAGGATGTAGTCGGGGGAGGTGAGGGCGAGTGGGCTGATGAAGTCTGCGAATGGCCTCGCTGAAGTGTGAGTGCGGTCCCGGGGGTCTGTAGATGAGGGTTCCTCTGAGGGTGGTCTTGGGGTCGGTGTGAATCTGGAAGTGCAGGTGCTTTGCGGTGGCGAGGGTGTCGTCGGTGTTGGTCGTGATGCAGATAGTGTTTCTGTGGGCGATGGCGATGCCTCCTCCGGTCTGGTTGACGTGGCACCTCCGGATGATCTTGTAGCCGTCCGGGATGGCAATGGCAATGTCAGGGGCTGAGGAGGCATTCTTCCAGGTTTCCGTTAAGAAGGCGACGTCTGGTGCCGTTTTGTCCAGGAGGTCCCATAGTTTCGACGGCGTGCCTGTGGATGGAGCGGGTGTTGAGCAGGATGCACTTGAGGTGGTTGTTGTTGGCGGCTGTTTTGGCTAGCGCGCTGCAGGACCGAGTGCAGGTGAAGTAGCAGGCGTGGCAGGTGAAGGCTCTGTGGGTGCATTTCAGGGTGGCTTGGTAGCAGGCTGGATGTCGGCCCGTGTTGAGTGCGTGGAGGGTGGCGGCGTCGTAGCTCAGTCGGGTTGACTGGCTCTGGCGGGGTCCAGGGGCTCTGGTGCTGGGCGCAGTCCAGGTGCGGACAGGCATAGACGGGCTTGCCCTTGGCGCGCAATCGGCGCGCCCGCTTTGCAAGGCTGCTGCGCGTACGCGCGGTCCCCGCCATTTATGGCGAAGTGGGAGGGAGGAGCAGCTGGGAGGCGGGAGCGAGGCGGCGAATGGGGAGCGGGAGACAGGAGAAGGGGGCAGGGCTGCAGGAGAGCAGAGGCGGGGAGCAGAGGGGGGGTTGGAAAGAGCGGGAAAGCAGAGCGGGGGAGAGCGAGGGCAAGCCTGGGCAAGCCTGGAGAGTGAGGGCAAGCCTGGGCAAGCCTGAGGAGCGAGGGCAAGCCTGGAGAGCAGGGGCCCTAAGGTGAGGCGGCAGCAAGACGGCCAAGCTGGTAGAGGCAGCAGAATCCGGGCACACGGGGCCGTGCGGTAGTAGAGTGACCAGGTCAAGGGTCACTCAAGGTTACAAAGTTTCTTTTGCAAATAACCAGGACCTGTTCCATTGATGGCTTTAAAGGTGAGACTACAGACCTTGAAGAAGGATCTCTTTTTCACTGAGAGCCAGTGAAGCTCTCTGAGCAACGGGAGTGATGAAGAGCATGGGGGATGGTTTAAAACCATCCTTGCCGCCGTATTTTGGATGACTTGAAGTTTAGCTGCCAAGGTTTCACCTACTTCGGCCAGTAGGGCGTTCCCGTAGTCTAAGCGGCTCACCACCATCGCTTTCACCACCATTCTGCGATGTTTCACTGGTAGATATGGAATAATTTGACGGAGTAGACGAAGACTATAGTAGCAAGAGCCTGTGATGTTTTTGACATTATCCTTCATAGTTAGTTTGTCATCCAGTTGACTTCCCAAGCTCGTCACTGAGGATGAGGGATTTGGAGCCCTCCCCAACTGGGCAGGCCACCAATCGACCATATTGAAGTTATTCGTTGTTCCCAGAAGCATAAGCTCTGTTTTTTCTGGATTAAGTTGGAGGCAGCAGTCTGACATCCAGTTTGAAATGACCAACATTTCTGCCGAAAAACGCAATCTCTCCTCATTTAGATTCGATCCAATAGGGAAAATCAGCTGAGTATCGTCTGCATATGACATAATCTCAAACCCAAAAGGTCGAACGATCTTAGCCAATGGAGCCATATATACGTTAAAGAGAGTAGGGCTCAAGCAGGAGCCCTGTGGTACTCCCTTATCTTGCAGGAATTTTTGAGACCTGAAAGGGCCCAGCATGACCGTGTGCCCTCTGTCTGCCAGAAAACTTTTTAGCCATTTCAGAGCGAGGTCCTCAACACCACATTCCCATAACCTCTCCACAAGCAGTCGATGGGAGAAAGTATTGAATGCTGCGGAGAGGTCCAAGAGGATGAGTATTGAGGATCCTCCCTCATCAAGGGTTTGTCTTATTGAATCCGTGACCGCCAATATGGCGGTCTTGGTACTAAAGCCAGGCCAAAAGCCTGACTGTGAGGGGTCCAGGATATTATTAATCCCTAAATAATGACTCTTTATATGGGTTTCCAGTATCTTCCCCAGCAGAGGTAGCAAAGATATTGTTCTATAATTGTTCAAGACTTGTGGATCTGCTGTCGGTTTTTTAAGAATTGGTCGAACATAGGCTTCCTTCCAAGACTGTTGAAATAGAGCCCATTAAAATGGAGGAGTTAAAAATGTCCTGGATTGGCGGAGCACAAATGGAGGAGAGAAGGGCCATTGTATTGGGAGAGCATTTGTCACTCGGAGATCCCGATTTTGCTGCCTGAAGTTGATGATTTATATCCTCCAGTGAGGCTGGGGCTGATTCACAGAACTAACTTAAGACAAAATCCTAAACTTACTACTTTTGGTATTCGCAGAAGTTAGGATTTTGTCTTAAGACAGACTTAAGACAGACTTAAGATAGACTTAAGACAGAATCCTAACTTAAGTCTGTCTTAAGTCTGTCTTAAGTCTGTCTTAAGACAAAATCCTAACTTCTGCGAATACCAAAAGTAGTAAGTTTAGGGGGAGGAGCTTGGCGGGCATCCGAGATGGCCACGTGAGCACAGCGCTCCCCGGACCCCCGCCGCTCCCGGCATAATATCCTGCATGAATCCTGATTTTTTGCGAGGATTTGTATAGAGGACGTCGGGCTGATCTACCTGGACTTTTCAGAAATTGATTTGGACACCGGGTGCCTGAGTTATGGTGAATTGAACTTCTGGGCTCCGCCCTTGAGGGGCGCCCGGGACTGGGTGAGGTTCGGCGGCCGTCTTGGAGTTGAACAACAACGGCAGGGGGATTGGACTTGTGGGTCCCCTTTTTAAGTTTCGGTTTCGATTCTGCCTCAGACTGGGACATTGGTGAGAGGGTCGAGCCGGAGCTGGTGCCAGGACGCGCGTCGGCTGTCGGGCCTTGGCTGGAATATTCTCCTCGTTGGCTGCCTCTATCCTAGTGATACCCCTCTTGCGGTCCGTTTGGTCCCGGGGCCTCCATTTCTGGTGCCCGGTCCGTTGACCCTGGTGAATCTCCTTGTGACGCATCTCCAAAATGGCGGGCAGAGGGGACCGGGAGACGCGCAAGACGAAGACACCTCTGCGCGGGGGCCCGGTCCAATCTAATGTTATGGACCGTTATACCCACTCTAAGGGGTCCCCCAGAGCTGCCCTGCCCGGTTCCAGTGCATCTGACCACGTCGTGGACGCATCGACGGAGCCCTCCTTGCAGGACATCATGGGCGCCATTTCTGGCATGAGGGAGTCACTAGGCCAACAGTACGAAACTTTGGCCCACAAACTTGATACGGTGGCAATCGAGGTGAATCTAATTCGAGCCGATCTCTCCAAAACGAACGAAAAGGTGAAGTCGCTGGATATCAAATCATCCAGCCTCACGACGGACGTCTCTGAGATACAGACGGAGATTGGCGATCTCCGTAGGGTGAACGATTTCATGACCCGGCGCTTGGAGGATTTTGAGAACAGGGCACGTCGCTGTAATGTTCGCGTGGTTGGTGTGCCGTAGAACCCAGAACCCCACTCGGTTGATCTCCTGGTTGAAGACCTGATCCAGAACCACCTTTCTCCATCTGGCCTTAGTAAATTTTTCACAGTGGAACGTGCACATCGTGTCCCGGGGGGCCAGGGTAAGCCAGGCGCCCCGCCGAGACCTATTATTGCGAAGCTTTTCCACTATAGAGATCGGGACGCTATCCTGCAGGCTTCGCGGGTGAAGGGCCCGGTGGCCTTTGAGAATGCCACGGTGAACTTTTATCCGGACTTTTCCCAACAGGTCCAGAAGCAGCGGATGGGATTTCGTGGTGCCAAGAAGCGTCTTAGGGACATGGGGATGCGTTACGCTATGCTCTTTCCGACCAGGCTGCGGGTTGAGTATAATGACCGAACTTTCTTCTTTGATCGGCCGGACGCTGTGAATGACTGGCTGGACTCCTTGCCTAGTCGACCTCCTGAGACTGAGTCCGAGGCCCACCCGGGCGGTGCTGAAGGTGGTCTAGAGAGCTGAACATTTCGTCTATGCCTGGTGCCTTGTTTTGTTTTGAATAACTTCTCCAGGGGTGTATGCCTGTGTTCCTCTATTGCTTATATGTTTTATGTATGTTCTTTTTCTCGTCATTGGTCTTGATCGGGGTGGCGGGTGGTACGGAGCCTTTCCTCCTCCGGGGTCTTTGTGTAGAATAGGGGTTCTTGGGCGACAGGCACACTGCAGGTTGGGGTGGCTTTTTAGCTTTTTGCAGGGGTGCAGGGTGGGGGGTGTTTCCTTGTTATTTGGGGGGAGGGTGGTTGGGAAGTTTGTTGTTTGTGTGTTCTGTTTTCAAGGCGACTTTATCCTGTATTTGACAATGTTTCTGATGTAATGCTCATTGGTGGGGGGTTTTGGCTTTGTTGGGTGGGATGGGGGGTAGCGGGTTGAGATTTGTTTCGTGGAACGTTAACGGTCTGGGAGATCGTATCAAACGAAGTGTGGTGTTGAAATGTATACGACGTTTATCTCCTGATATTGTTTTCCTGCAGGAGACTCATTTGGTAGACAATGTTTGTCATGCAATGAATAGGTGGGGCTATCGCCTCGTAGCACATTCGGGGTTTACCTCGGGTTCTAGGGGTGTGGGTATCCTTGTTCGGGCTTCCCTCCCCCTAGCTATTGATGATGTGATTCAGGATGACCGGGGGCGATATGCTGTCCTTGTGGGTCGCTATGAAGGTCGTGCCCTCTCCTTATTTACTGTTTATGTGCCCCCCGGCCTGCAGACCTCTACCTTTTCAGATTTAGACCGTGTCTTGTTGGACCTCCCTGATAGTACTCTCTTTCTGGCTGGTGATTTTAATTCGGTGTTCTCAGGTCTCCACGATCGCCACCCCCCTAGAGATACTCCTGCGGCCCAACAATGGTTGGGTGGATTTTTGGATACCTTTGGCTTGGTGGACTGCTGGAGGCTTCTACATCCTACTCAGCTTCAGTACACCTTTCACTCTGGGGCCCATGGGAGTCTGTCTAGGCTGGATTATTTCCTGATGCCTGCTGCTCAGTCGCCAGCGGTGCGTGAGATTGTACACCTACCCAGGGGTATCTCTGACCACTCTCCGCTCTGGCTTCGTTTTGAGGTCGGAGTGGAGGCGGTGGGCCGGGTGGCTCCCATCAATCCGTGGTACCTTACCTCCCCCGAGACCCGCAGCCTTCTGCTTAAGTCTTTGGACGCGTATTTTCTGGATAACGAGGGGTCTGTTTCCTCGGCTGTGTCCCTATGGAGGCCTTTAAGACGGTGATTCGTGGGCAGGCTCTCTCCCTTATTGCTGAAGCTAAGAGGGCGAGGAATAGGGAGGTGGTGGACCTTGAGGGAGAGATTTCTACATTGGAGGATGCTCTGGAGTCTGGTGTCACGTCTGCGAAACTCCATGCCCTGGGTCTGAAACAATTTGCCTATAAATCCATGGTCACGGATGCTGCTAGAGTGATGTTTCGGGAGCAACAGGGTCGTTTGTATGATGTGGGTGACAAAGCGGGTAAATTGCTGGCATGGCTGGATAAGAAGGAGAGAGCTAATCGTGTGGTGCCGGTGATTCAGTCTTCGAGTGGTGAGAGTGTGACGGACCCGATTGGAATAGTTGACCGTTTTGCTGAGTATTTTCGTGTGGTGTATACCCCTGTGTCTGTGAGAGATGTGGATGACTCTCGCCTTCTATTGCGTGATATAGCTCTGCCCAGTGTTTCCCATTTGGATCGTGTGGCGTTGGACTCCCCCTTTACTGTTGATGAGATAGCTACTGCCATCCGTTCACTCCGTTCGGGCAAAGCACTGGGCCCGAACGGGTTGCCAATTGAACTGTACAAGTTGCGTCCCGACAGGGTGGCGCCATATCTTCGCGCCATGTTTCTGGAGTCCCGGGAACGGGGTATTCTCCCTTATGATCAGCGACTGGCCACGATAGTTGTCATTCCCAAGGATGGTAAACCGCGAGAACTTTGTTCCTCCAATAGGCCCATATCCCTGCTAAATGTTGAACCCAAGATATTGGCGAAACTCCTGGCGTCCCGCCTCCTGACGGTCGTTAGTGACTTGGTCCATCCAGATCAATCCGGATTTATCCCGCATCGCAACACGGCTCTGAACCTACGTCGTCTTCACGGCGCGATTGCGAGGGCGGGGCTTTTGACGGAGCCGGCCATTTTGGCATCGTTGGATGCCTCAATGGCTTTCGACACTGTGGAATGGCCTTACCTTTGGGCGGCTCTTGAGAAATTTGGTTTCGGGCCTGAGTTTATTGGTTGGATCAAGTTATTATATGCGGAACCTCTGGCACAGGTGGTGGTAAATGGTAGAGTTTCGGCTCCTTTCACCCTTGGTAGGGGTACCCGTCAGGGATGCCCCTTGTCTCCGTTGCTTTTTGCACTCGCCCTGGAACCGTTGGCTGCTTGGCTTCGGTGGGAACCTTCGCTCAAGGGGATTTGCTGGTCTCCGGACTTTGAGGACCGCGTTTCGCTTTACGCGGATGACATTCTTTTGTATCTCACCTCCCCGCGTAAATCTCTGTCTGTTTTATTTGACGTACTTGCTTCCTTTGGTGCCAATTCCGGCCTCGTTATTAACTGGGCCAAGTCCTGCGTGTATGTTCTTTCGGGCGTTTTGCCCCCATTGCCGAGCAGACTTCCTATACAGGTGGTCCAGTCTGGCTTCAAATATTTAGGGATTTTTGTTACGATGGACCCCTCGCTCCGCTTTGAGCGTAATCTCCTCCCCCCGTTGCTTAGATTGCGCCTCGACGTGGCCCGTTGGCGTAAGCTTCCTTTGTCTCCACTGGGCAGGGCGGCCCTGTTTAAAATGATGTCCTTGCCGCGGTTCCTTTACGCGCTCCAGAACTTCTATGACGTTATCCCCAAGACCTATTTCCGAGAGATCGAGAGTCTTCAAAGGCAATTGATTTGGGACGGGCATCCACGTATTGCCCTCGCGAAACTCACCATCCCTTGGTACGACGGGGGCATGGCGCTCCCCGATATCAAGCGATATTACTGGGCGGCCCAGTTGTCTGCTATTAACCACGTGATGTTTTCACCGGGTCGGAATCCTGCGTTCGAGATGGATAGACTCCAGCTGCCGGGTGGGGACTTTAATAGAGCGCTTTATTCTCGATCTGCCGGGCGCCATCTCGTGGGCCCGTCCAGGATTGCAGTAACTGTGTGGCGAGCGGCGAATGTGAGTTTGGGATGGGAGGATCGATTGACGCTGGCAACGCCGCTTTATGCCTCGGAACGATTGGGCTGTCTCTGGTCTACCAAGGGTTTCGACCGCTGGGATATGATTGGGATTTGTAAGGTGGGTGATGTGTGCTCGAAGGGTAGTGTGAAATCGTTCCAGGCCCTCCAGGCGGAATATGGTTCGAATGGTAGGGAATTTTTTCGTTATCTGCAGGTCCGGCACGCCCTCGCCTCAGTTTTGACTCCTGATGAGGCCCTGCCTGAGTCTTCCCCCCTCGAAGATCGTGTCCTTGATGGGCACCTGCCTGATAGCACTATTTCCCTGATCTATAAGAAGCTGATCAATAATCGGGCGGACTTATTGGTCTGACTTCGGGAGGCTTGGGTCGGCGATGGGTTGGAACTAGACGATGAAGATTGGCAATCGGCACTCTCTTCTCCCAAGGAGGTAGCCATTCCTGCCCGTCTCCGTTTGGTTCAACTTAAGATCCTTCATCGAGTGTATGTCACTGGTATGCGTCTGGTGAAGATGGGCTTTTCCTTGGATGGGTTATGTAAGCGTGGTTGTGGTTCGAGTGCTACCTTTTTACACATTCTTTGGGAATGCCCGGTTGTAGCGGCTTACTGGACTGCTGTGCTTGAGGTGATGACTGATGTGACTGGTGTGGCCCTGCGGCCGGAGCCTCGGCGATGTTTGTTGAATGTTTGGGAGCCCACCGACTACTCTGTGGCCCAGACCAGATGGGCTACCTTGGGTTACATGATAGCGAAACGGGATGTTGCCCAGCTTTGGGGCGCATCCAGGCCCCCTGAGGTCTCGAAATGGGAGGACAACATGGACTGGTCCATGTTTCGTGAGAAGACTGTTTATTTGGCCAGGGGCAGACCCGGGGCGTGGACGAAGATTTGGGGCCAGTGGAATGAATATCGTGGGGATATCTGTACCCCTCCCCTTGTAGGCACTACTGAGGTTGTCCTATCTCCCTAGGCGAGCGTTCCCGGAACCCTTTCATACTGTTTTTTGAATTTCCTATTCTCCCCGCTGCTCCCCCCCCCCTGACCTTGTTGGAGCCTCCTGGCTCTGGGTATGTCCTCCTGATCGTGAACCATCCCCTCCGTTCTTTGAGCTGACCTTAATTACCGTGCATTCGCCTTTAGTGTTTGTTTTTTCTTTTTGTATAAAATAAAAATTCAATATGTTCTGTGATATGTTGGGAGTAATGCTTTGTGCTGGATTCGTGCCGGACCTCGGGTGTATATTCTGCTTTATGCCTTGTGCCTTATTATTAGCGGCCAGCCCGTGAGGTTGTAGGCCCATTCTTGTATTTCTCTATGCTTGCTCAAATAAAGGTTTTTGAAAAAGTAAAAAAAAAAAAAAAAGTTGTACGTTTAGGATTTTGTCTTAAGTTAGTTCTGTGAATCGGGCCCATAGTTTCGAAGTGCTTAAGATGACAACCATACACTGTTGTGGAGGCATCAGAAACCCCAGTAGATCTGATATAGTTAGAGCTCCTGGTAGGAAAATTGTCATATATTAATAAGATTCTATTTTGAAAATATGTCGCTAAAGAGTCATTGAGTTCCTGTGTTTCTAAAGATGACTGTTTACATGCTTGACGGGAAGCAAAATCTTTCACAGTATCAAACAGTGCCTTAGATGAATTTCCGGCTTGTTCTATTTGAAGCTGTATAAATGTGCATCTAGCTGTTTTAATTTTTTGATGATAGCGAGATAAAGCTGCTTTATAACTTTGTTTATCTGTCTCATCTTTAGTTCTTCTCCATCGTCTCTCCAGGGCTTTACATGAAGACTTGACAATTATTAGGTCCCCTGAATACCACGGGGCCGACTTCCGCCGGGTAGCGGACTTCCTATTACACTCAGGGATGACTACATCCGGAGTCTGTGTCACAGCCAAATTGAAACTGGTCAACATAGCGGAGGTGACCTGAAGGTTTTGTCCGGGGTCTTTATTATAGAGTGGAAACGTCTTCTTGAACGCTTCCAAGGTGAGTTTCTGCCAGGGTCTACCCCTTTGTGAATTTGAAGGGTTGGAAGGCTTCTAGTTGGAAGAATCAGTATAAGGAGGGCATGAGAATAGAATCAAGGAATGATCCGTCCATGTCAGAGAAGGCGAGAGGTGAAACTTTAAATGTTCGATATTCGTAAAGATAAGATCCAACATGTGGCCTGCGCTGTGGGTGGGACCACACACCTTTTGCAGTAAACCCATATCATATAGGCTTGCAGTCAACTGAGTGACATCTGGGTTAGACAGATCCTCAGTAAGAAAAGTTGTGGGAGGCCCCCTCTTACTGGTTATGTGGGACCAGGGGGAAGTTACGAAAATATATGGGGTGTCCCTTTTACTTGCAGGACCGAAGAGGCCTGCACCTCAATATGGGTATTTTGTATATCTCCAAGTACTCAGGGATTGGGACCAGACTCAATGATTTTACACAACATCCATTATTCAATATATGATACGTTAGCAAGCTGTATATAATATTTCTGGGTAACAGGTGTACAATTTAAAAATTAGAGTTAGAATTAAAACAACTACTTGTCTAATATCAGATGTCTGTATTTATTATTCATCAGTACAAAAAATTAGGACATGTCACATCTTTAAAATTACATCTCTATGTGGTCAACACAATTTTATCCATAGTTCATAGTTTAAAAACACATTTAATACACAGTAAAAGACGTTTAAAATACACAGTATCACAGTTGGAAAGTTAATACAGAAGAATCACAATTTCTAGTCGACGCAGCGTTTCGGTTTTTCTTATCTCACACCTTCTTCAGGACTGATTCTAGAAAGATTTTTATTAAGAAACAATAAGGTTACTGTTTGTTGACTAATGTCACGTTTTTAGATTACATCGTTCATTTTGTCCCTACTTCTAACTCGCCCCCACTCCTTCCAATTGTATTGCATTTCGTAGAGGTTTATATAAAACACAGTTCTGTTGCACACTTTTCCCCTTTTTTTTGATTACCAAGAAGCATACATTTTTTGTATATATAAAGTGTCTCTTATTCCTTCTACGTACAATTGTCTGTTTAGCTTGCTGTTTTTACCTAAACTCAGTATTTCATACGACATTTTCAACCCCTATTCAAGTTCCTTGGAGATATACAAATATTTCTGTACCTTAGGGTTCACGGGTGCTTATTAGACACGTATCATATTTATTAGCTTGTGTCTGTGCTCTTTGGGTATCTATACCAAAGTGGAGGTTTATCTATCACCGATAAGGGCCCAATACAATCGCCTTACCTTTAACACTAATCTTTGTGATTAGATCCACCTAAATTTCTGGTGATATTTCTGTGCCCCAGTCTTATACGAGCTGTTGCCGGTAGTCATGCATATTACCGATTTCAGATATCTCCTATGATAAAAGGAAGGGGTAGATGCACTGCTGTAAGTCTTACATCCTTCTTGTAGCATAGTATACATGCATGTGTATTTTTTATGTGTACCTGATCTGATTCAGGATCTTTCCTTCCACACTGTGCGAGGAAGCCACCGTTAAATTGCAGGACGTAGGGAGTCCTTTAACATAAACATAATATCATTATTCAAGGATCTCTAGGTGAGACTTTTTCTTAAGGATATTTTTGCCCCTTTGTACTCACCTAATTTCAAGTGGTTCAGACTGATGTAGCGATTTTCTTCTCAATTATCATCGACTACAGGAAGCTTTGGGTTTTAATTATCCTTCTTGCTCCTTTACAGCCACTGTATTCTATAAAATTAATTATTATAAAATATTAGTCCACATCCTCTATTGTGTAGTTATCCCCTACTGTTAAATTAATTTATGATATTCTTCACCTCATCTTAAGACTATAGCAGTTTTCGTTTTAATCTCTAGACTCATTTTTGTCACAAGCCCTGCTATGTCGGCATCTGTTGGCATTCCATTGCGCAATTGCTATTTTCATGATTGACTTCCACACTGATCTATTTCTCCGCTGGTAGTTACTATTTAGTATAGTAATTGCGCAATGGGAGGCCATCAGATGCCGACATAGCAGGGCTTGTGACAAAAAAGAGTCTAGAGTTCAAATTGAAAACTGCTATAGTCTTAAAATGAGGTGAAGATTAGAATGAATTAATTTAATAGTAGGGATAAACTACCAGCGGAGAAATGACACGCGCCTGAGTGGTACTAAATCTGGAAATATTTGGCAGCCACCAGCAACCCCAGAACACGGCCTAATCCCTGCTGATGAGGGGTAAATACCCCGAAACACGTGTCCAGGGATGGCGAAGATAGCGAAGATAGCAGAGAATCGAAAGAAGATGCATCGCGGAACACGAACTACACTTACCACAGTCTTTAGGGGTGATCCCGCTGGTGTGTGAGTAGTGTGCGACCCCACCCCCAACTGTAACGTTAAAGCTCCCTTGAGCAGTTGGCTGACGAGCTTGGGAACCCACACCTGCGCGCCTGAGTGGTACTAAACCTGGCAATATTTGACAGCCACCGGCAGCCCCAGAACATGGCCTAATCCCTGCTGATGAGGGGTAAATACCCCGAAACACGTGTCCAGGGATGGCGAAGATAGCGAAGATAGCAGAGAATCGAAAGAAGATGCAGCGCAGAACACAAACCACACTTACCACAGTCCTTAGGGGTGATCCCGCTGGTGTGTGAGTAGTGTGCAACCCCACCTCCAATTTTAATGTTAATGCTCCCTCGAGCAGTTGGCTGACGAGCCTGGGACCCCGCACCTGCGCGCCTGAGTGGTACTAAACCTGGCAATATTTGGCAGCCACCGGCAACCCCAGAACACGGCCTAATCCCTGCTGATGAGGGGTAAATACCCTGAAACACGTGTCCAGGGATGGCGAAGATAGCGAAGATAGCAGAGAATCGAAAGAAGATGCATCGCGGAACACGAACTACACTTACCACAGTCTTTAGGGGTGATCCCGCTGGTGTGTGAGAAGTGTCCGACCCCACCCCCAATTGTAATGTTGAAGCTCCCTCGAGCAGTTGGCTGACGAGCTTGGGAACCCACACCTGCGCGCCTGAGTGATACTAAACCTGGCAATATTTGGCAGCCACCGGCAGCCCCAGAACACGGCCTAATCCCTGCTGATGAGGGGTAAATACCCCAAAACACATGTCCAGGGATGGCGAAGATAGCGAAGATAGCAGAGAATCGAAAGAAGATGCATCGCACAACACGAACTACACTTACCACAGTCCTTAGGGGTTATCCCACTGGTGTGTGAGTAGAGTGCGAACCCAACCCCAATTGTAATGTTAAAGCTCCCTCGAGCAGTTGGCTGACGAGCTTGGGAACCCGCCCCTGCGCGCCTGAGTGGTACTAAACCTGGCAATATTTGGCAGCCACCGGCAGCCCCAGAACACGGCCTAATCCCTGCTGATGAGGGGTAAATACCCTGAAACACGTGTCCAGGGATGGTGAAGATAGCGAAGATAGCAGAGAATCGAAAGAAGATGCATCGCGGAACACGAACTACACTTACCACAGTCCTTAGGGGTGATCCCGCTGGTGTCTGAGTAGTGTCCGACCCCACCCCCAATTGTAATGTTGAAGCTCCCTCGAGCAGTTGGCTGACGAGCTTGGGAATCCGCACCTGCGCGCCTGAGTGATACTAAACCTGGCAATATTTGGCAGCCACCGCCAGTCCCAGAACACGGCCTAATCGCTGCTGATGAGGGGTAAATACCCCGAAACACGTGTCCAGGGATGGCGAAGATAGCGAAGATAGCAGAGAATTGAAAGAAGATGCAGCGCGGAACACGAACTACACTTACCACAGTCCTTAGGGGTGATCCCGCTGGTGTGTGAGTAGTCTGCAACCCCACCTCCAATTGTAATGTTAAAGCTCCCTCGAGCAGTTGGCTGACGAGCCTGGGACCCCACACCTGTGCGCCTGAGTGCTACTAAACCTGGCAATATTTGGCAGCCACCGGCAGCCCCAGAACACGGCCTAATCCCTGCTGATGAGGGGTAAATACCCTGAAACACGTGTCCAGGGATGGTGAAGATAGCGAAGATAGCAGAGAATCGAAAGAAGATGCATCGCGGAACACGAACTACACTTACCACAGTCCTTAGGGGTGATCCCGCTGGTGTCTGAGTAGTGTCCGACCCCACCCCCAATTGTAATGTTGAAGCTCCCTCGAGCAGTTGGCTGACGAGCTTGGGAATCCGCACCTGCGCGCCTGAGTGATACTAAACCTGGCAATATTTGGCAGCCACCGCCAGTCCCAGAACACGGCCTAATCGCTGCTGATGAGGGGTAAATACCCCGAAACACGTGTCCAGGGATGGCGAAGATAGCGAAGATAGCAGAGAATTGAAAGAAGATGCAGCGCGGAACACGAACTACACTTACCACAGTCCTTAGGGGTGATCCCGCTGGTGTGTGAGTAGTCTGCAACCCCACCTCCAATTGTAATGTTAAAGCTCCCTCGAGCAGTTGGCTGATGAGCCTGGGACCCCACACCTGTGCGCCTGAGTGCTACTAAACCTGGCAATATTTGGCAGCCACCGGCAACCCCAGAACACGGCCTAATCCCTGCTGATGAGGGGTAAATACCCCAAAACACGTGTCCAGGGATGGCGAAGATAGCGAAGATAGCAGAGAATCGAAAGAAGATGCATCGCACAACACGAACTACACTTACCACAGTCCTTAGGGGTGATCCCACTGCTGTGTGAGTAGTGTGCGACCCCACCCCCAATTGTAATGTTAAAGCTCCCTCGAGCAGTTGGCTGACGAAATTGGGAACCCGCACCTGCGCGCCTGAGTGGTACTAAACCTGCCAATATTTGGCAGCTACCGGCAGCCCCAGAACACGCCTAATCCCTGCTGATGAGGGGTAAATACCCCGAAACACGTGTCCAGGGATGGCGAAGATAGCGAAGATAGCAGAGACTCGAAAGAAGATGCAGCGCGGAACACGAACTACACTTACCACAGTCCTTAGGGGTGATCCCGCTGGTGTGCGAGTAGTGTGCGACCCCACCCCCAATTGTAATGTTAAAGCTCCCTCGAGCAGTTGGCTGACGAGCCTGGGACCCCGCACCTGCGCGCCTGAGTGGTACTAAACCTGGCAATATTTGGCAGCCACCGGCAACCCCAGAACACGGATTAAACCCTGCTGATGAGGGGTAAATACCCTGAAACACGTGTCCAGGGATGGCGAAGATAGCAGAGAATAGAAAGAAGATGCATCGGGGAACACGAACCACACTTACCACAGTCCTTAGGGGTGATCCCGCTGGTGTGTGAGTAGTGTGCGACCCCACCCCCAATTGTAATGTTGATGCTCCCTAGAGCAGCTGGCTGACGAGCCTGGGACCCCGCACCTGCGCGCCTGAGTGGTACTAAACCAGGCAATATTTAGCAGCCACCGGCAACCCCAGTACACGGCCTAATCCCTGCTGATTAGGGGTAAATACCCCAAAACACGTGTCCAGGGATGGCGAAGATAGCGAAGATAGCAAAGAATCGAAAGAAGATGCATCGCACAACACAAACTACACTTACCACAGTCCTTAGGGGTGATCCCGCTGATGTGTGAGTAGTGTGGGACCCCACCCCCAATTGTAATATTAAAGCTCCCTCGAGCAGTTGGCTGACGAGCCTGGGACCCCGCACCTGCGCACCTGAGTGGTACTAAACCTGGCAACATTTGGCAGCCACCGGCAACCCCAGAACACGGCCTAATCCCTGCTGATGAGGGGTAAATACCCCAAAACACGTGTCCAGGGATGGCGAAGATAGAGAAGATAGCAGAGAATCGAAAGAAGATGCATCGCGGAACACAAACTACTCTTACCACAGTCCTTAGGGGTGATCCCGCTGGTGTGTGAGTAATGTGCGACCCCACCCCCAATTGTAAAGTTAAAGCTCCCTCGAGCAGTTGGCTGACGAGCCTGGGACCCCGCACCTGCGCGCATGAGTGGTACTAAACCTGGCAATATTTGGCAGCCACCGGCAACCCCAGAACATGGCCTAATCCCTGCTGATGAGGGGTAAATACCCTGAAACACATGTCCAGGGATGGCGAAGATGGCGAAGATAGCAGAGAATCGAAAGAAGATGCATCACGGAACACGAACTACACTTACCACAGTCCTTAGGGGTGATCCCGCTGGTGTGTGAGTAGTGTGCGACCCTACCCCAATTGTAATGTTAAAGCTCCCTCGAGCAGTTGGCTGATGAGCCTGCGACCCCGCACCTGCACGCCTGAGTGGTACTAAACCTTGCAATATTTGGCAGCCACCGGCAACCCCAGAACACGGCCTAATCCCGGCTGATGAGGGGTAAATACCCCGAAACACGTGTCCAGGGATGGCGAAGATAGCGAAGATAGCAGAGAATCGAAAGAATATGCATCGCGGAACACGAACTACACTTACCACAGTCCTTAGGGGTGATCCCGCTGGTGTGTGAGTAGTGTGCGACCCCACCCCAATTGTAATGTTAAAGCTCCCTCGAGCAGTTGGCTGATGAGCCTGCGACCCCGCACCTGCGCGCCTGAGTGGTACTAAACCTGGCAATATTTGGCAGCCACCGGCAACCCCAGAACACGGCCTAATCCCTGCTGATTAGGGGTAAATACCCCAAAACACGTGTCCAGGGATGGCGAAGATAGCGAAGATAGCAAAGAATCGAAAGAAGATGCATCGCACAACACAAACTACACTTACCACAGTCCTTAGGGGTGATCCCGCTGATGTGTGAGTAGTGTGCGACCCCACCCCCAATTGTAATATTAAAGCTCCCTCGAGCAGTTGGCTGACGAGCCTGGGACCCCGCACCTGCGCACCTGAGTGGTACTAAACCTGGCAACATTTGGCAGCCACCGGCAACCCCAGAACACGGCCTAATCCCTGCTGATGAGGGGTAAATACCTCAAAACACGTGTCCAGGGATGGCGAAGATAGAGAAGATAGCAGAGAATCGAAAGAAGATGCATCGCGGAACACAAACTACTCTTACCACAGTCCTTAGGGGTGATCCCGCTGGTGTGTGAGTAATGTGCGACCCCACCCCCAATTGTAAAGTTAAAGCTCCCTCGAGCAGTTGGCTGACGAGCCTGGGACCCCGCACCTGCGCGCATGAGTGGTACTAAACCTGGCAATATTTGGCAGCCACCGGCAACCCCAGAACATGGCCTAATCCCTGCTGATGAGGGGTAAATACCCTGAAACACATGTCCAGGGATGGCGAAGATGGCGAAGATAGCAGAGAATTGAAAGAAGATGCATCACGGAACACGAACTACACTTACCACAGTCCTTAGGGGTGATCCCGCTGGTGTGTGAGTAGTGTGCGACCCTAACCCAATTGTAATGTTAAAGCTCCCTCGAGCAGTTGGCTGATGAGCCTGCGACCCCGCACCTGCGCGCCTGAGTGGTACTAAACCTTGCAATATTTGGCAGCCACCCGCAACCCCAGAACACGGCCTAATCCCGGCTGATGAGGGGTAAATACCCCGAAACACGTGTCCAGGGATGGCGAAGATAGCGAAGATAGCAGAGAATCGAAAGAATATGCATCGCGGAACACGAACTACACTTACCACAGTCCTTAGGGGTGATCCCGCTGGTGTGTGAGTAGTGTGCGACCCCACCCCCACTTGTAATGTTAAACCTCCCTCGAGCAGTTGGCTGACGAGCCTGGGACCCCGCACCTGCACGCCTGAGTGGTACTAAACCTGGCAATATTTGGCTGCCACTGGCAACCCCAGAACATGGCCTAATCCCTGCTGATGAGGGGTAAATACCCCGAAACACGTGTCCAGGGATGGCGAAGATAGCGAAGATAGCAGAGAATCGAAAGAAGATGCATCGCGGAACACGAACTACACTTACCACAGTCCTTAGGGGTGATCCCGCTAGTGTGTGAGTAGTGTGCGGCCCCACCCCAATTGTAATGTTAAAGCTCCCTCGAGCAGTTGGCTGACGAATCTGGGACCCCGCACCTGCGGGCCTGAGTGGTACTAAACCTGGCAATATTTGGTAGCCACCGGCAACCCCAGAACTCGGCCTAATCCCTGCTGATGAGGGGTAAATACCCCGAAACACCTGTCCAGGGATGGCGAAGATAGCGAAGATAGCAGAGAATCGAAAGAAGATGCATCGCGGAACACAAACTACACTTACCACAGTCCTTAGGGGTGATCCCGCTGGTGTGTGAGTAGTGTGCGACCCCACCCCAATTGTAATGTTAAAGCTCCCTCGAGCAGTTGGCTGATGAGCCTGCGACCCCGCACCTGCGCGCCTGAGTGGTACTAAACCTGGCAATATTTGGCAGCCACCGGCAACCCCAGAACACGGCCTAATCCCTGCTGATGAGGGGTAAATACCCCAAAACACGTGTCCAGGGATGGCGAAGATAGAAAAGAATCGAAAGAAGATGCATCGCACAACACAAACTACACTTACCACAGTCCTTAGGGGTGATCCCGCTGATGTGTGAGTAGTGTGCGACCCCACCCCCAATTGTAATATTAAAGCTCCCTCGAGCAGTTGGCTGACGAGCCTGGGACCCCGCACCTGCGCGCCTGAGTGGTACTAAACCTGGCAATATTTGGCAGCCACCGGCAACCCCAGAACACGGCCTAATCCCTGCTGATGAGGGGTAAATACCCCAAAACCCGTGTCCAGGGATGGCGAAGATAGCGAAGATAGCAGAGAATCGAAAGAAGATGCATCGCGGAACACAAACTACACTTACCACAGTCCTTAGGGGTGATCCCGCTGGTGTGTGAGTAGTGTGCGACCCCACCCCCAATTGTAATGTTAAAGCTCCCTCGAGCAGTTGGCTGACGAGCCTGGGACCCCGCACCTGCGCGCATGAGTGGTACTAAACCTGGCAATATTTGGCAGCCACAGGCAACCCCAGAACATGGCCTAATCCCTGCTGATGAGGGGTAAATACCCTGAAACACATGTCCAGGGATGGCGAAGATGGCGAAGATAGCAGAGAATCGAAAGAAGATGCATCACGGAACACGAACTACACTTACCACAGTCCTTAGGGGTGATCCCGCTGGTGTGTGAGTAGTGTGCGACCCTACCCCAATTGTAATGTTAAAGCTCCCTCGGGCAGTTGGCTGATGAGCGTGCGACCCCGCACCTGCGCGCCTGAGTGGTACTAAACCTTGCAATATTTGGCAGCCACCGGCAACCCCAGAACACGGCCTAATCCCAGCTGATGAGGGGTAAATACCCCGAAACACGTGTCCAGGGATGGCGAAGATAGCGAAGATAGCAGAGAATCGAAAGAATATGCATCGCGGAACACGAACTACACTTACCACAGTCCTTAGGGGTGATCCCGCTGGTGTGTGAGTAGTGTCCGACCCCACCCCCATTTGTAATGTTGAAGCTCCCTCGAGCAGTTGGCTGACGAGCTTGGGAACCCGCACCTGCGCGCCTGAGTGATACTAAACCTGGCAATATTTGGCAGCCACTGGCAGCCCCAGAACACGGCCTAATCCCTGCTGATGAGGGGTAAGCATGGGCGTAAAATCCGCTCCGATCGCGGATTTTTCGGATTTTCGGCAAATTCGCAATCCGCGAACTCTCGCGAATTTGTCAAAAATCCGTGAATCCGCTCGCGGCGGATTTTTTGCTTGGTTGCGGCGCGCGACGTGGTGCACGGCGTTCACTTTCCGTCATTTAGCGTTTGCCGAGTTGTTTTTCTTTGCGAGTGACGCGCCATTTTAGATCTTGCTGCGTGTTCCCGCGGGAGTTTGGCGCCCGCGAATACGTACTCGCGGCTTGCCACCTTGCACAGCACACCTCGCGAGAGTTCGCAATTGCGAACACGTAGTTGCGGCGGAAAGGAACAATCTCGCACTTGCGAAATAGAGATTTTGCAATTTCGCACAAGAAAATCACCAGCAAACAGGATAAACCTTCAGAAAATTATGATTTTTATCAGAATCACTCCTCAGGTTG
Source organism: Lissotriton helveticus (assembly GCF_964261635.1). NCBI lineage: Eukaryota > Metazoa > Chordata > Amphibia > Caudata > Salamandridae > Lissotriton > Lissotriton helveticus. The sequence continues at coordinate 198,633,118 of NC_136057.1, read as the reverse complement.
ACATTTGCATGGCCTTTTTTTTTGCAAGGAGTCCATTTTGGGGGGGGGGGGAGGAAGGAAGTGCCCCACAGTCTCCAACTTCCTGTTCCTGTCCAGCAGGCTCCTCCCAGTGCTTTGTCCATCTCCTGGTCACTTTCATTTGGATCTGGAGCTGGAAGGATTACTTTTTGTGGGTGCTGCTGGATATTTGGATTTGAGGCCTTTTTGACTGTCTTTAGATCACTTTTGGATTAGAAATCAACTTTCACAAGTAAGTTTGTTTGGGGCATTACAGTTGCTGCAAGTAAAATTTTGGAACTTTTTCAGAACATTAAATAAATTATATTGTGGGTAGCCACAGTATCCAGTAGGACCAGGGTTGGTTAGGGGTGCATGATACAACTGTTTTGTTGAATTTAAACACCATTGAGGCCATGGATGGGCTGGGATTGTGCTGATTTTTGTCCTTTTTTTGGGCCTGCTGGTGTGGCCCTTTGCCCAGGGGTGGTGAGTGTTGCATGGGCCTAGTCTTTCTGTGGGGTGTCTTCTTGAATTTAAACATAATTGAGGCCATGGATGGGCTGGGATTGTGCTTATTTTATTGTTTTTTGTCGTTTTTGGGGGGCTGCTGGTGTGGCCTTTTGCCCAGGGGTGGTGGTGCATGGACTGAGTGTGCCTGTGGTGTGGTCTCACTCTCTTTAATGTAAACATCATGGATGGCATTGGATTGTGGTGATTTCTGGCTGTTTTTCTGTTTTTTGGGGGTGTACTGTTGATGTGGACTGGCCATGTGGGTGGTGGTGGTGGCCATCTTGAGTGCTGGCTGGTACAGGCAACATGTGCTTGGGGTGTAAGGGGCCATTTTGAGGAGAGGCAGTGTCTGAGGCCTGCACTTATTTTGCCTACTTTTCATCCATTATGCCCAGGGGTAGTGAGTGTTGCATGGGCCTAGTGTTTCTGAGGGGTGTCTTCTTGAATTTAAACATAATTGAGGCCATAGATGGGCTGGGATTGTGCTTATTTTATTGTTTTTTGTCGTTTTTGGGGGGGCTGCTGGTGTGGCCTTTTGCCCAGGGGTGGTGGTGCATGGACTGAGTGTGCCTGTGGTGTGGTCTCACTCTCTTTAATGTAAACATCATGGATGGCATTGGATTGTGGTGATTTCTGGCTGTTTTTCTGTTTTTTGGGGGTGTACTGTTGATGTGGACTGGCCATGTGGGTGGTGGTGGTGGCCATCTTGAGTGCTGGCTGGTACAGGCAACATGTGCTTGGGGTGTAAGGGGCCATTTTGAGGAGAGGCAGTGTCTGAGGCCTGCACTTATTTTGCCTACTTTTCATCCATTATGCCCAGGGGTAGTGAGTGTTGCATGGGCCTAGTGTTTCTGAGGGGTGTCTTCTTGAATTTAAACACCATTGAGGCCATGGATGGGCTGGGATTGTGCTGATTTTATTGTTTTTTGTCGTTTTTTTGGGCCTGCTGGTGGGCCCCTTTGCCCAGGGGTGGTGAGTGTGGCATGGGCCTAGTCTTTCTGTGGGGTGTCTTCTTGAATTTAAACATAATTGAGGCCATGGATGGGCTGGGATTGTGCTTATTATATTGTTTTTTGTCGTTTTTGGGGGGCTGCTGGTGTGGCCTTTTGCCCAGGGGTGGTGGTGCATGGACTGAGTGTGCCTGTGGTGTGGTCTCACTCTCTTTAATGTAAACATCATGGATGGCATTGGATTGTGGTGATTTCTGGCTGTTTTTCTGTTTTTTGGGGGTGTACTGTTGATGTGGACTGGCCATGTGGGTGGTGGTGGTGGCCATCTTGAGTGCTGGCTGGTACAGGCAACATGTGCTTGGGGTGTAAGGGGCCATTTTGAGGAGAGGCAGTGTCTGAGGCCTGCACTTATTTTGCCTACTTTTCATCCATTATGCCCAGGGGTAGTGAGTGTTGCATTGGGCCTAGTGTTTCTGAGGGGTGTCTTCTTGAATTTAAACACCATTGAGGCCATGGATGGGCTGGGATTGTGCTGATTTTATTGTTTTTTGTCGTTTTTTTGGGCCTGCTGGTGGGGCCCTTTGCCCAGGGGTGGTGAGTGTTGCATGGGCCTAGTCTTTCTGTGGGGTGTCTTCTTGAATTTAAACATAATTGAGTCCATGGATGGGCTGGGATTGTGCTTATTTTATTGTTTTTTGTCGTTTTTGGGGGGCTGCTGGTGTGGCCTTTTGCCCAGGGGTGGTGGTGCATGGACTGAGTGTGCCTGTGGTGTGGTCTCACTCTCTTTAATGTAAACATCATGGATGGCATTGGATTGTGGTGATTTCTGGCTGTTTTTCTGTTTTTTGGGGGTGTACTGTTGATGTGGACTGGCCATGTGGGTGGTGGTGGTGGCCATCTTGAGTGCTGGCTGGTACAGGCAACATGTGCTTGGGGTGTAAGGGGCCATTTTGAGGAGAGGCAGTGTCTGAGGCCTGCACTTATTTTGCCTACTTTTCATCCATTATGCCCAGGGGTAGTGAGTGTTGCATACTTGCATGTCCCACTCCCTAGTCTTTCTGTGGGGTGTCTTCAATGTAAACATCATGGATGGCATGGGATTGTGCTCATTTTTCTGTGTTTTGTCGATTTTTTGGGGTGTATAACTGAACTGATGTTCCTCTGTCTTCCATTGCTTTTAGGTGCACAAGAAGACTCAAGAGAACCACCAGTGCCAGGAAGAAGTCCTGCAGCGGTGTGTGTGTGCAGCATAACGTCACGCGACGTCACGTCTGGACACAGAACCCTCTGCAACTCGTGCAACTGCTGCCGTGCTGACCTGCTCTGAAGAAGATGGCCCCAAAAAAAGTAACCCGTAGCTCCTCTAGCAAGAAAGGTGCCAGTAAGGAGCAGAAGAAGCAAGTTACCAAGGACACTGGTGTGCTGCCCGCCCCTTTTTTTGGGAGTAAAAAAAAAAGTATGCCTGCAGCAGCAGCAGCGGGATCTGCTGGGGACCAAGCTGGCAGCAGCACCCCCGCTCCATTGGGCTCAGTGCCACCACCACCACCACGCCAACTTAAGTCCAAGCCCTTGAGTGCTGCAGAGGCAGCCAGTATAGTTCTTTAATCACCATCGACCAGTGATGTTGGCTCATCGCAAGAAAGCAGCAGCAATGTCCCTCAATCAACACAGGTTGTTGTAGCTCATCTGACGAGTGTTGAACAACCACAGCCGCAACAACAATCACATGTGCAAGTACAAGCCCAAGTACATGTGGAAGGAGAGGCAGCGCAAGGAGATGCGCAAGCAGAGGTGCATGGAGGGTCACAAGTGCCCACAATAGTTGTTCCTCCCGAAGTAGGGGCACATCAGGAAATCGACAATCAAGGCGAGGTATCATTTGAGGAAGCCACTCCTCCTGATGATCCTTCATTGTCTTCCACACCCCTAGCAAGGAAGAGATCAAGGGTGGTGTCTACATCTTCTTCAAGCACACCTCCTTCTGATGATACGGATCAAACTTGGGAACCAGCACCACAGCCGTCTGAGAGTGAGGCACACCATGATCCGACAAAGGTAGTTAAGCGTAAAAGGAAGCTCGTCCAAAGTCTCAGAGTTATGGAGTGTGATGAGTCTCAACAAGAAGTGGCGGATACTGCTGCTGATGAAGACTCTGCCAACGACGACCCAGTCATCATAAAGGTCACTGCAGCCCCAGCGGGCATGCAGCAAACAGACATTTTGACCCTAGCCCGAAGAGCTGCTGAGCGTGATGATGATGATGATGATGTTGTCGATGAGGAGGCAGTGGAAACACCACAATCATTGGAGTTAAGTAGTACACCAACTCGTCCCGCTTCCATATTTCTTTCTGGCAAGAAGAGACCTCCGTCAACCTCGACCTTAATTAGTGGCGGTGAAAGTGCAAAACGTACAAAAGTTGGGCAATCCAGATCCTCCACTTCATCTGGCATTAGCTTCATGACCACCACCACCAATATCGCCGCCTCCTCCAGGTCCCACAGACACTTCAAGTCCCCAGTTTGGGACTTCTTTACTGTTTGTCCCAAAAATCCAAAGTTTGCCATTTGTACCCTTTGTAAGCTTGCAGTTAGTCGTGGTAAGTCAGGTACCAACTATGGTACCGGCGGCCAGAGAGGTCATCTTGAGAGAAAGCACGCTGTCAAATGGTTTGCGCACCTAGATGCGATCAAGAAAGGCCAAATTCAAGGAAACGTTGATGTTTCATCTGATGATGACGAGCAGGAAGAAGACGTATCAAACACTTCCCTTACACCCAGTACCCCTGTCAGCAGCACACCCAATGTGAGGCACACTAAGAGTGTTGGAGCGAGTGAGACACCAACGCACAAAAGTTCACCAGCGATCAAAATTGGGTCAACGAAGTCATTATCAGCCCGTAAATGCTTGGTCCATGGCAACATTAGAACAATGCTTACTTCAGACGTGCCATATGAACGCAACCACCCACTGACGCGTCTGTATAACACTAAGCTGGCTAAAATGCTAGCTGTGGACCTTCTACCTTTTTCTTTTGTAGAAGCGGTAGGTTTTCTTGAATTAGTGGCAACGCTCTGCCCTAAATGGAAGGTTCCGAGCCGGTTCTATTTTGCCAGAGTTGCGGTTCTAGCACTACATGAAGATGTGCTGGAGGCGATTGGGGCAGCTTTGCAGAAGAGTGCTGTTCACACAATACATCTGACAACAGACATGTGGACCAGTGGCGCAGGCGCTGATTACATGTGCATCACTGCACACTGGGTCTCTTTTTCAGGTGTTAAAGCAAAGCTAAACGCAGGTGTTGACCCGGACAAAGTTTTCAAAGCTGCTCGGAAACATGCAACACTAGCCATGTTTGGCTTGGAGAAAAGTCACACAGCAGAAAACCTTTTGGAAGAGTTTAACAAAAAGGTCTTGAAAATGCTATCCCCCCTAAAACGCAAGATTGGTTATGTTTCCACGGATAATGGCGCCAATGTAGTTAAGGCCATGTTGAAGGGTGATCATGTTAGAGTGCCGTGTTTGGCGCACTGTATCAACCTGGTAGTTCAAAAATTCTTGATTGATAAACAGAGTCCAGCGTTCGAGGTAATGGCCACCTGCCGCAAAATGTGCAACCATTTCAGCCATTCTTTTAAGGCCCGGAAGCATCTGCGGAGACTGCTACTTCAACGTGGAATGCCAGTGAAAGCACTCATCCAGGAGGTGGCAACACGTTGGAACTCAACCTTCTACATGCTTGAGCGTCTGTATGAGCAGTATACGGTACTCGATCACTATTTCTTCACAGAGGGTACATCTCAGAAGGAGGACCTGCGGATGAGTGCGGCGCAATGGGACATAGTTAAAAGCCTGACAGACATGCTTCGTCCTTTTGAGTTATTCACGCGTGCAGTCAGCCAGGAGGACTGTAATTTGGGAAAAGCTATCCCATTGTTGTGCATGCTGGAGCACCAACTGATGGCGGTGTCTTCTGAGTTTGAAAAAGATGTACAAAAAAAAGACCATTTTATTTTGTCTGAGAAATTATTAGAGCGCCTACGTGGTGATGAACGTCTTCAAAAGATCAAGTCAGATCAGCATTACATTTGTGCTACTATTCTGGATCCACGCTACAAAAAAGCGCTGGCAGGCGAAGCATTCTTTCCTTTTGCTGATGCAGATGTTCAAAAGTAAAAACATTGGTTAGCCTGGTCAGCCAAGAGGTTTGAAAAAGAACGGCAGGTTATTGAAGGAGAAGCCAGTACATCAGCATCAGCATCAGCAGGCCATCCCCAGTCACAAGAATCCACTTCTGCACCTGTGGCTGGGGCACAAGTGACCTCTCAGCCGTTAAAGACACCGGCAACTGGATCATCTGCACCACACACAATGACAACACTAACAGTGGCTGCGGAGGAGGATTGGCTAAGTTTGATGGGGTATGGTTCTCGAAAAAATGTCACAGGCACAGCAAAAAGTAAGCAAAGTGGAGGAACAGTTGATGACCTTGAGTCGATGGTGCAGGACTATCTGAATGACTCAACAGAGGTCTTTCTTAATGATGAGCCATTGCAGTATTGGCATGGCAAAAAACAATTGTGGCCACAGCTCTTCAACCTGGCTATAAACTATTTGTCTTGCCCACTCGCAAGTGTGTCTTCTGAATGTGTTTTCAGGGCTGCTGGTGGCATTGTAACTCCCAAACGGAGCCGCCTCTCGCCCAAAAATGTGGAGCGGCTGACAATGATCAAGATGAATCAGCACCTCATACCACCAGATTACAAAGTACGAGAAAGCACGCCGCATGAAGACGAGGAGGACGGCAACGTAGATGAGGGGATTTGTTCTCTGTTCGGTGGCACTGACCTCATCCAGCCTGAATTCGCAGAGTATGATGACGAAATCTTGTTCTTATTCCCTGACACCGAGCCCTGAAAATGAGACAATCAATCAAGAACTTTCTTTTTCGTCCTTATTCACTTTTATTCCTGTGTGCTTTGTGTCTCTCTTTCTTTGTTTTGCACAGTTAATTTAATTCAAACTTGAATCACCTAATCCCAAAAACAAGACCATCATCAGAACTGTCTTCACTTGTTTGCTTATTGATTTGAAGGTGCCGCAGTCTACATTCCTCAGGTTCACAAGTTCTGAAGAACATGCTCCTCTATCCTCCTCCTCCAGACTGCGATTTCCCTCAAAGCAGAGTGCTGGATTACGCCCAATGAAGAAAGACTCAGCACTTGTGGGGGTGATGTACTTCTTTGCGGGTGAGTTGACGGATTTGGGCCCATTGCTGTGAAGCTCTAATAATGGACAAAAGTGTTTTGGACCAAATATGAGGTGGAAATTTCTTGCTGTTTTTGCCGACTTGCTTGCCTTTGAGGTGCTCTTTGGCGGGGTTCCGGGTGTTTGTGGGTAATTTTTGGTGTCTGGGAGCACTGTTGCGACAGTCTAATCTTGATTGCATTTGCTTTTCAGGAAATCCGTGGTGGAAAACAGGAGTTATGATGATTGATGATGATGATGACCTAGCTGCACAGCGCCGCGTTTGGACCGAAGGCCGAGAGATATTGTAAGTATGAGATTTAGCTTTTTCGCTGTTTGGGGGTGTTTTCGGGTGGTTTTTTCCGGGTGGGTTGGCGGGTCTTGCCTGGGGCATTCCTGGGAAGGTCTAATACCGGATAGAAGTGTTTTGGACAAAATCCTGAAGGAACAGCCTTTTTTTTGCTATTTCTTCTGTCATCTTGCTCAATGTAGCGTTTTGGGGGGCTTCCTGCTGTTCGTGGGTGGGTTGCGGCCGGGGTCTCTGTCGAAGCACTGCTGCGACAATCTAATCTTGATTGCATTTGCTTTTCAGGAAATCCGTGGTGGAAAACAGGAGTTATGATGATTGATGATGATGATGACCTAGCTGCACAGCGCCGCGTTTGGACCGAAGGCCGAGAGATATTGTAAGTATGAGATTTAGCTTTTTCGCTGTTTGGGGTGTTGTCGGGTGGTTTTTTCCGGGTGGGTTGGCGGGTCTTGCCTGGGGCATTCCTGGGAAGGTCTAATACCGGATAGAAGTGTTTTGGACAAAATCCTGAAGGAACAGCCTTTTTTTTGCTATTTCTTCTGTCATCTTGCTCAATGTAGCGTTTTGGGGGGCTTCCTGCTGTTTGTGGGTGGGTTGCGGCCGGGGTCTCTGTCGAAGCACTGCTGCGACAATCTAATCTTGATTGCATTTGCTTTTCAGGAAATCCGTGGTGGAAAACAGGAGTTATGATGATTGATGATGATGATGACCTAGCTGCACAGCGCCGCGTTTGGACCGAAGGCCGAGAGATATTGTAAGTATGAGATTTAGCTTTTTCGCTGTTTGGGGGTGTTGTCGGGTGGTTTTTTCCGGGTGGGTTGGCGGGTCTTGCCTGGGGCATTCCTGGGAAGGTCTAATACCGGATAGAAGTGTTTTGGACAAAATCCTGAAGGAACAGCCTTTTTTTTGCTATTTCTTCTGTCATCTTGCTCAATGTAGCGTTTTGGGGGGCTTCCTGCTGTTCGTGGGTGGGTTGCGGCCGGGGTCTCTGTCGAAGCACTGCTGCGACAATCTAATCTTGATTGCATTTGCTTTTCAGGAAATCCGTGGTGGAAAACAGGAGTTATGATGATTGATGATGATGATGACCTAGCTGCACAGCGCCGCGTTTGGACCGAAGGCCGAGAGATATTGTAAGTATGAGATTTAGCTTTTTCGCTGTTTGGGGGTGTTGTCGGGTGGTTTTTTCCGGGTGGGTTGGCGGGTCTTGCCTGGGGCATTCCTGGGAAGGTCCAATACCGGATAGAAGTGTTTTGGACAAAATCCTGAAGGAAACACCAGTTTTGGCACTTTTTGTAAGTTAGGGTTCGTTAGGGTTAGCCCTACCAGCAGGATTGCATGTGTTTCGGGGGGTTCTATTGCAACGCAGTTCTGGTGTTGTAGAGCACTGTTGGAGCGATGCTGGCTATGGATACTTTTGCTTGCTTGCAAGTGGTTGGAATACAATCCACGGTCTGTATTTGGGCCTACTGTTACTTTCAAAGTACGTTTTGTAACCATTTTTCTGATAGGCATCGTTTTTGGAGATCTGATTGGGGTTCTTCTACATTTTTGCGACTGGCTTTAGTAAGGGTCTTGGTGGGAGCATTGCTGGGAAGGTCAAATTTTGTTCTAAAACACAGTTTATAGTACACCTTAATTGAGGGGAAAGATCCGCTATAATATTTTGGCCATACTTATTTATCTTTAAAAAGGTGAGTCCGACAGAGCACGCAATTTCAAAAATATTGTACTGTCTATTAGGGAAATCAAAGTGTCACATTTTGAACCACACAGCGTACATACCTTTTATTTATTTATCAGTGGTATTGTAATAGCACTTCCTGTTTTCCGTTCAATAATTACAGGCCGGGTTTCAGTCAACATCCGCCAGGCAGGCAGTGGACAGGGTGTCTTCTGTCAGTGGTCACCAACATTGATGGACGAAGCGTCAGCTGGAATGGAGGAGTGCCGCCAATAACAGGAATTGTTTGCTGCATGCAACTTACTTACCAAATTCAAGGACAACACCAAAAACATACGCAATACAGATACAGTATCCATTGTATTATTCTATGAGTGTGACTGCATGTGCTTAGCTTTAGTTTGTAACCAAAGATTGTCTTTATCTTCAATTATTGTTTGTCCATGCTCTGCTTTTTTTTTCTTCTCTCAACAAAACCTACCCAAAAAGAAACCCCCATTCCCATCCATTTTACAAACCCTAACCCTCTTCCCCCGGGCTGTGTTGTTTTGCTTGATGTCTGACTAAAATGACATCAATAATTCCACACACTTGCTGGGGAGGATAAGGTCATAGCAACAGGCTGGTGAAGGAATACGAGGATATCTTCTAGACTTACTCAGCTTCAGTACTATATCTTCTAGTAGTAGTAGCCAATGTCAAATAAATTCAACGCAAGTACTAGTTATACTTGCAAGCAAATACTTTACCATTTGTTAGGCTACATTATGGCACTGTTCTGTCTGTCACCTGCTATATTCTCGATCGTACCGTAACCGTTGTAATGCTACAGTAAGGACAAACAAAGTTTCGTTTTCTTTTTTCCATAGGCATGCAACTGCCACTGTGTCACACCACTAGTACCACCGCAATGAGGAAATGTCACCCGCCCACGATTGACAACGTTAATCCCCATTTCACGTGGAGCCAGCCCTGGGCCTAGCCCTAATTTCTAACACAAATTACAGGTAAGATAAGCGTTTGGTGGGAGGTAGTATAATGGAGTATTATTTCGGAGTAGACAAGAGATTGACGGTTGTACTACTAAAGTCCTACGACTGTTCAGGAAAACAAAGTTACTGTTACACCCCCGCCCCCCACCCACCAGACTGAAAAGCAGTAAAAAACAGGTATGGTCAGATAAAGTTTAAAAATATATTTATGTAGCCCTAACAAAATAATCTCCCTCACCCACCCTAACCCCAACGATTGTCTTTGAAACGTCCCAAAACGATCCCAACTCCCAAATCCCACCCCCCAAAAGTCTATAAAAAAAGGGCAAGGGACACTCCACTACTGGAGGGTGCTGGTGCTGGTGCATTTTGCGGCATGGGCATCATACTCCTTGCGGCGGGTGGCAAGCTCGGAGCGGAGGCCCTTAACCAAGTTCTTATACTTCAGGACCTCCTGCTCCAGGTTGGACATTCGGACTCGTAGGCGGCGTTGGCGTTCCTTGCAGCTCCTGTGGGGGGCAGCTGGTATTTCTGTTGCTTGGCGGTGGCGGTTGTCTTTGTTAGCCCGGCTCGGTCCCGCTGGCTTAGTCACGGAGGAGGATGCAGTGGTCACAGTCGAGGATGTTGTTGTTGCCCCGCTCGACTGCGTGTCCTCCTCCTCCTCCAGGGCCACCAGCCGCCGATATTCGGCGACTGTGGGCTCCAGCCTCCGTTGCCGGGCCATTCTAGCCTGCTCCCTCCGTGTTGTTGATTTGGAAGGAGCAACTATATGAAGAAAGAAAGACATAGTCTGTAACCAATGCTCCTTAGCATTAATAACACAAAGTGATTGAGCCGAAAGTTGGGTCACAGTACAAGTAGCAAATTGAAAGCACAGTACATAACTATTGAGGACAGTATCTATGTAACCTCCCACTTCTGCATCCTTGCTCTAACATTAGTGGTAGTTTAATGAACAAATTCTACGACCACTATGGACTTCCATTACAGTCGACTATGACAGTACACCAGTCTTATTCTTCTTCTTCTCTCTTGTTTAGGGAAATTGGTACGTTATCTTATGCAAGCCGGCAGAATGACATGGACAGCACAGTGAACTTGCACCCGAGAAAAAAAGTTGCACACCATGATGAGTGAGACAGACTTGCGTTACTGTACCGGTCCAGTACATGCAGGTGGTGAAGCTATTACTTTTCTATTACGGGTGGCACTGAGAATACTCTGTTACAAGGGCTACTGCTTAATTCATTTACCTTTCACCCTACAGTGCAAATGAGTACTAGAAAAGGAAAATGAAGAAGCTAACTAATTTGATTATCTATCACTTCACATGGGACGTATTTGATGACATATGGGATGACTTTAGGTGCTTTGCTTAATATTGAGTGGACAGTGATACACCCACACATGAATGACGTACTACAAGTAAACTAAAGTTATTAAGAGAGGTACGGAGTGTCCACCGTAATAACCAGATATATGCTGTGATTGCAGACGCAATACAAAGTACTGCTACTATTCATGGTAGTATTGGACACATTTACAATTTCTTTTCCTTGCCTTCCCTGCACTGGAACGGACGTGCGGGTGCGGTGGTACATGCTCTTCAAGGTAACACTTACTTCATCTGGCGACCATCTACTCTCTCTAGATACACATGTGCTAACTAAGAGTCAGAGAATACCATGCTCCAGGCATCCATTCAGTCAAAGTATACGCACACATACAGTTTCTGTTTCACCCACCCAGGCTGCTGTCCTTCCACCCATCCTTGCTTCATCATTGACCCAGCCATGCACCATACCATATTCTTTCCTTCCCAGCCACCTCGGGGGCCAAGCAAACACATATCGTTCTTCTTTGCCAGCCATCATACAAGTTCGCATCCCACTTACTTACACCCTTCTTTCGCTTTTCGTTCATGCCATCCATCACGTTCGTCTAAGAACTTATTGGGATTCTTCTCACCAAAAACTTCACAGCTAAGTCGAAGTACATTTCGAGGAGGCTACTACCTGGTTGATTTGTAATACACCCGTGCAGAAAGCACACTATGCAGTCTTCAATCTCAATAAGTAAGGAATATATAGCTTACCTGTTTCCGCCACCACCGTTTGAACCCCCACAGGACCGTCCGCCGGCTCTTGCACCGCCTCCTCCCCAGAGTCCGCCGAGTCCTCGCCCAACACAGCCACCTCCGCGCTGGCCCCGTCACCAGATGTTACACCTACAAAGTACATTTAAGAATGTTAGAATACACCACTCACTACTATATAATATTTGGTCTAGGAGAAATGTTAAAAAAACTGAATACAATGTAATAATTTGTGACTGTCTACTCCAAAGTAAAAATGTCCCATTTTCCAGGGAAGGCTGTTGTCTTGCTGCACTTTTATGCACAACTGATGAATGCTTGCTTTTGATTTTTAACACGCACCACTTTTTCTCCTAACAGACAGAAGCTTGACTCCTAAGAACACGACCAGGATCAAGTTCAAACCAGGTGAGAGCTCGGCTCGACCACAAGAAATGTGTCCAATTAATCGTCAGCACTAACCACTTTTCCGTTTTCAGTTAAATAGTTTTATGACAAAGTAGATTTTAATAAATGTGTTTACTTTTAATAAAGCTTTTAAACTTAAATAGACTCTGTGGTTTTTGTTCCTCCAGACTAGACTGGATGAGCTAAAGGTTTTGGAATTTTTGCAAGCATGAGTGCCTCTGACACTTCTTGACTGTGCTGTGACTCCGTACTCTCTTGTCCTGCGTACGATAATCTAGAGATCATTGGGGATCAATAATCGGTGACTTCGGGAGCTGAATGACTCTGCCACACTATCTAGTCAGTAAGGAGACAGTGCATAGAGCTATTGCTGAATAGAATGGGAGTCCAATGGAATTGCCAAATGTCCAATCTTAGTTAGCTACACAGACAGACTAATAAGAATAGTCTAGTAATACCACAGGGAGTCATATTCGAGGCAGGATAAGAATTTATATCCAGTCTACAAGAAGATCAAAGACGATTTAGAAAAAATCGAATGAGGAACGCTAGGAAAAAATAGGTACTCTTTATTAAAATGTAAACTTACTGGGGCCAGCAAAGGAGCCCTCGCCTGCCCGATCCTGGCCTGCATCCTCAGCACCCTCCTCCTGTGTCCTCTTGCCCTTGGGGGGAGCTGATGTACAACATGAAAGAAAGAAAAACCAGAAAACATGGATGAGATTTTTCAACCAAATCAAACATTTCAAAAGAACAATAACAAAATATTTTGGAGAAATAGCAAATAGATAGACAACTATTCCACGGGATCTATCTCATGTGGTATACTACGTTATTCGTATTGCCTGATTTGCGGAACGTTGACTTAGAAAGTTCCTATGTAACTCAATAAACAGACTACTAAAGAGGTTTGCCTAGGCCTGGCACTGCAGGCAGCAGTCCGCAGCACGCGAAGTGACAGACAAAGTCCATCCTGCTTGCAGATCAGTGAATACTCAAACTATCAATCCACCCACCACCGCCACTATTTCTTCTTATAGCCATGTGTCTAAAGGAAGGACTGGACTTCAGTCTGTTGGGGCTGATTTAGAAGTCCCTTGCGGCTCATTTTCCTCCATTGTTGCGTGCCTTTTGTGACGCAGCGGCAGAACAAAAGACTCGCCATGGTGTTGGTGCGGCGTATATATTAAAAAAAACCACATATGGGCATATGGGCGATGCATCACTTTGGAAAGCCCTGCGCCATCAGGGGGCGTTCCGGCGCAAGGGAGGGCGTACCTGCGCAGGAACGAATCCTAAAAGTGGCTGAGGGAAATCTACAAGATGTCAATCAGTCACTTTTAGGACAATGATGCATGATTCAAACCCTGCGCGCTTGAAGCCGACGTACGGCTTGATGCAGCATTGGGGAGATAGGGTACCCCAGAGCATTGCTGGAGCTGCGCCATCGTTGGCACGCAACTCCAGCAATGCGCTGCCTTTACGGCACAGATGCGTAAGGCTTCTGTGACGTTTTGGGCCAATGGGTGGTGGTGGCATGGCACACAATTACTGCCGCATCCCTGCTACTTTGCAGGGATGCGCCGGTAATTGAAAATATGACCCTTAGTGTCTAGCATTACGCAGTTCTTATCTTTACACTACACTCATACATAATTTCTCAGGCCAATGAAATGCTTCTGAACACAACATACAAAACAAAGAAGCATAGTAGCAAGCAAGGCTACTGAGAAGGAGAGCAGTGCACCTGAAATGCATAGAAGATTTTGAAATATAATTTACCTCAATGTAATCGGCAGCATTATTGCTCTTGGTAAAGAACAAAGATTTGCAAATAACAGAGCCGGATAAAACAGAGTAGTAAATGAATAGCTACTACTACTCACCAAGCCCGGGGACCTCTACGCCGAGCGCGTCCAGCAAGTCCCGCTCCCGGTCCATGACATCGGTCCAGCGGTGGGTGGCCTGGTTATATGTGCTCCGGACCCCAGAGAGCTTATACATGGCCCGGCACACCTTCTCCCACCGCTGGCGGCGCTCCCGGGTGCCATAGCCAATCGCGATCTTGACGCCTCCCAGGATCGTCTTGGGGAGGCGGCGCTGGACGTGGAAGATGAGTGCCGCCACTTCCTCCGCGCTGAAGATCTCCCGCGGGACCACTTGCTCCCCCCTCAAACGCCCGCACGGGAGCCGGGCACGGGGTGCGGGACCCTTCCCCTTCTCAGGGTGCTTCCCGGCTCCCTTTACCATGGTCTGGGCAGAAATACAGTTAAATGATAAACAAGAAATAGAATAGTGAAGAAGAAAAGAAAAGAGTTTAAAAAAGTAGTTTAAAAGTAACTAAAAGCAGCAGAAAACACAAAAATATAGAGCTAGAAAAATAGAGGGATAGATAATAAGTAAAATTAGATCAAATAAACTTCAAACAAGCAAAGGATGGCAGAGATTGAGAGAGGATAGAGAAAGCATGCCCAGAACCATAGCAATGAATGAGAAACAAGATGGCCGCGCCCGTTCACGACCGCGTGGGTAAGTTCGCGCGAGATTTTCCTCGCGAGCACGCGTGAAATTGTACTAGCGAGCAGCACACTTTGCGAGATTACACATAGCGGCCGGAACGGAATTACGTCACGCAAACAAGATGGCCGCGCCCGTGTACGACCGATAGGGTAACTTGGCAAACGTATAGCTAGAAGCGCCTCGCGGACACGCGCAAGATCACGCGAACATACACGTCGCAAAAAAAACAATTTTGTATTCGCACGTATTCGCGGCTTCCGAAATCAATCTCGCACGCATTCGCGCCCCAAAAAACGCACGAAATTGCAGAAAAAACTATTTTAGCTAAACTGAAAGCAATGAGCAGGTGCAAAAGTTCAAACTTAACATTAGTAACATTCAAGGTAGTGCTTCCTGAGGGGCCCCTCCAGAGTTTGCAACTATTCTATGACCCTGCTATGACCCAAACAGCAGGCTCATAGAATAGCTACAAGTAGACCATAAAGGTCCTGTGAAAAAAAATTTCACTGCAACAAAAAGCAAATTACAGATAAGGAAGGAAGCAGGTGCCAGCCAGACTGGAACTTTCAAAATTACTGACACATTAATGACCCACAAATTAATTGATGGCAGTTGAAGAAGGGCAGGTGTGCTTGCTTTTTTCAACCACCATAATCTACAGTGATAAATAAACCTAATGGGTGGCAGTGAGGATGTACCAGAGGGTGGCATGGGTGTCCCAGAGGGTGGCAGTGGTGAAACAGAGGGTGCTGTGAACCTGTGATGATAAACCAGACGTAGAAACAACATAGTCGTGGCCGTTGCGAGCCGAAAAGTAAGTTCGCAATTGCGAACTTGTCCCAAAATCGGCGCGAATGCGCGCCAACACAAAAAACGGGAAAATCCGCAAATCCGCTAGAGTTCGCGTATCTTCGCGGATTGCGAATCCGTAAATCCGCAATTTCGCGTACGCGAGATCCGCTAGATCCGCCCATGCTTAATGAGGGGTAAATACCCCAAACACGTGTCCAGGGATGGCGAAGATAGCGAAGATAGCAGAGAATCGAAACAAGATGCAGCGTGGAACACGAACTACACTTACCACAGTCCTTAGGGGTGATCCCGCTGGTGTGTGAGTAGTGTGCAACCCCACCTCCAATTGTAATGTTAAAGCTCCCTCGAGCAGTTGGCTGACGAGCCTGGGACCCCGCACCTGTGCGCCTGATTGGTACTAAACCTGGCAATATTTGGCAGCCACCGGCAACCCCAGAACACAGCCTAATCCCTGCTGATGAGGGGTAAATACCCCGAAACACGTGTCCAGAGATGGCGAAGATAGTGAAGATAGCAGAGAATCGAAAGAAGATGCATCGCGGAACACAAACTACACTTACCACAGTCCTTAGGGGTGATCCCACTGGTGTGTGAGTAGTGTCCGACCCCACCCCCAATTGTAATGTTGAAGCTCCCTCGAGCAGTTGGCTGACGAGCTTGGGAACCCGCACCTGCGCGCCTGAGTGATACTAAACCTGGCAATATTTGGCAGCCACCGGCAGCCCCAGAACACGGCCTAATCCCTGCTGATGAGGGGTAAATACCCCGAAACACGTGTCCAGGGATAGCGAAGATAGCGAAGATAGCAGAGAATTGAAAGAAGATGCAGCGCGGAACACGAACTACACTTACCACAGTCCTTAGGGGTGATCCGACTGGTGTGTGAGTAGTGTGCGACCCCACCCCCAATTGTAATGTTAAAGCTCCCTCGAGCGGTTGGCTGACGAGCCTGGGACCCCACACCTGTGCGCCTGAGTGCTACTAAACCTGGCAATATTTGGAAGCCACCGGCAACCCCAGAACACGGCCTAATCCCTACTGATGAGGGGTAAATACCCCAAAACACGTGTCCAGGGATGGCGAAGTTAGCGAAGATAGCAGAGAATCGAAAGAAGATGCATCGCACAACATGAACTACACTTACCACAGTCCTTAAGGGTGATCCCACTGGTGTGTGAGTAGTGTGCGACCCCACCCCCAATTGTAATGTTAAAGCTCCCTCGAGCAGTTGGCTGACGAGCCTGGGACCCCGCACCTGCGCGCCTGAGTGGTACTAAACCTGGCAATATTTGGCAGCCACCGGCAACCCCAGAACACGGCCTAATCCCTGCTGATGAGGGGTAAATACCCCGAAACACGTGTCCAGGGATGGCAAAGATAGCGAAGATAGCAAACAATCGAAAGAAGATGCATCGCGCAACACAAACTACACTTACCACAGTGCTTAGGTGTGATCCCGCTGGTGTGTGAGTAGTGTGCGACCCCAACCCCAATTGTAATGTGAAAGCTCCCTCGAGCAGTTGGCTGACAAGCCTGGGACCCCGCACCTGCGCGCCTGAGTGGTACTACACCTGGCAATATTTGGCAGCCACCGGCAACCCCAGAACACGGCCTAATCCCTGCTGCTGAGGGGTAAATACCCCAAAACACGTGTCCAGGGATGGCGAAGATAGCAAAGATAGTAGAGATTCGAAAGAAGGTGCATCGCGGAACATGAACTACACTTACCACAGTCCTTAGGGGTGATCCCGCTGGTGTGTGAGTAGTGTGCGACCCCAACCCCAATTGTAATGTTAAAGCTCCCTCGAGCAGTTGACTGGCGAGCCTGGGACCCCGCACCTGCGTGCCTGAGTGGTACTAAACCTGGCAATATTTGGCAGCCACCGGCAACCCCACAACACGGCCTAATCCCTGCTGATGAGGGGTAAATACCCCGAAACACGTGTCCAGGGATGGCGAAGAGAGCGAAGATAGCAGAGAATCAAAAGAAGATGCATCGCGGAACACGAACTACACTTACCACAGTCCTTAGGGGTGATCCCGCTGGTGTGTGAGTAGTGTGCGACCCCACCCCCAATTGTAAAGTTAAAGCTCCCTCGAGCAGTTGGCTGACGAGCCTGGGACCCCGCACGTGCGCGCCTGAGTGGTACTAAACCTTGCAATATTTGGCAGCCACCGGCAACCCAAGTACACGGCCTAATCCCGGCTGATGAGGGGTAAATACCCCGAAACACGTGTCCAGGGATGGCGAAGATAGCGAAGATAGCAGAGAATCGAAAGAAGATGCATCGCACAACACAAACTACACTTACCACAGTCCTTAGGGGTGATCCCACTGGTGTGTGAGTAGTGTGCGACCCCACCCCCAATTGTAATGTTAAAGCTCCCTCGAGCGGTTGGCTGACGAGCCTGGGACCCCACACCTGTGCGCCTAAGTGCTACTAAACCTGGCAATATTTGGCAGCCACCGGCTACCCCAGAACACGGCCTAATCCCTACTGATGAGGGGTAAATACCCCGAGACACGTGTCCAGGGATGGCGAAGAGAGCGAAGATAGTAGAGAATCAAAAGAAGATGCATCGCGGAACACGAACTACACTTACCACAGTCCTTAGGGGTGATCCCTCTGGTGTGTGAGTAGTGTGCGACCCCACCCCCAATTGTAATGTTAAAGCTCCTCGAGCAGTTGGCTGACGAGCCTGGGACCTCGCACCTGCGCGCCTGAGTGGTACTAAACCTGGCAATATTTGGCAGCCACCGGAAACCCCAGAAAACGGCCTAATCCCTGCTGATGAGGGGTAAATACCCCGAAACACGTGTCCAGGGATAGCGAAGATAGCGAAGATAGCAGAGAATTGAAAGAAGATGCAGCGCGGAACACGAACTACACTTACCACAGTCCTTAGGGGTGATCCCACTGGTGTGTGAGTAGTGTGCGACCCCACCCCCAATTGTAATGTTAAAGCTCCCTCGAGCGGTTGGCTGACGAGCCTGGGACCCCACACCTGTGCGCCTGAGTGCTACTAAACCTGGCAATATTTGGAAGCCACCGGCAACCCCAGAACACGGCCTAATCCCTACTGATGAGGGGTAAATACCCCAAAACACGTGTCCAGGGATGGCGAAGTTAGCGAAGATAGCAGAGAATCGAAAGAAGATGCATCGCACAACATGAACTACACTTACCACAGTCCTTAAGGGTGATCCCACTGGTGTGTGAGTAGTGTGCGACCCCACCCCCAATTGTAATGTTAAAGCTCCCTCGAGCAGTTGGCTGACGAGCCTGGGACCCCGCACCTGCGCGCCTGAGTGGTACTAAACCGGGCAATATTTGGCAGCCACCGGCAACCCCAGAACACAGCCTAATCCCTGCTGATGAGGGGTAAATACCCCGAAACACGTGTCCAGGGATGGCAAAGATAGCGAAGATAGCAAACAATCGAAAGAAGATGCATCGCGCAACACAAACTACACTTACCACAGTGCTTAGGTGTGATCCCGCTGGTGTGTGAGTAGTGTGCGACCCCAACCCCAATTGTAATGTGAAAGCTCCCTCGAGCAGTTGGCTGACAAGCCTGGGACCCCGCACCTGCGCGCCTGAGTGGTACTAAACCTGGCAATATTTGGCAGCCACCGGCAACCCCAGAACACGGCCTAATCCCTGCTGCTGAGGGGTAAATACCCCGAAACACGTGTCCAGGGATGGCGAAGAGAGCGAAGATAGCAGAGAATCAAAAGAAGATGCATCGCGGAACACGAACTACACTTACCACAGTCCTTAGGGGTGATCCCGCTGGTGTGTGAGTAGTGTGCGACCCCAACCCCAATTGTAATGTGAAAGCTCCCTCGAGCAGTTGGCTGACAAGCCTGGGACCCCGCACCTGCGCGCCTGAGTGGTACTAAACCTGGCAATATTTGGCAGCCACCGGCAACCCCAGAACACGGCCTAATCCCTGCTGCTGAGGGGTAAATACCCCGAAACACGTGTCCAGGGATGGCGAAGATAGCAAAGATAGTAGAGAATCGAAAGAAGGTGCATCGCGGAACATGAACTACACTTACCACAGTCCTTAGGGGTGATCCCGCTGGTGTGTGAGTAGTGTGCGACCCCAACCCCAATTGTAATGTTAAAGCTCCCTCGAGCAGTTGACTGGCGAGCGTGGGACCCCGCACCTGCGTGCCTGAGTGGTACTAAACCTGGCAATATTTGGCAGCCACCGGCAACCCCACAACACGGCCTAATCCCTGCTGATGAGGGGTAAATACCCCGAAACACGTGTCCAGGGATGGCGAAGAGAGCGAAGATAGCAGAGAATCAAAAGAAGATGCATCGCGGAACACGAACTACACTTACCACAGTCCTTAGGGGTGATCCCGCTGGTGTGTGAGTAGTGTGCGACCCCACCCCCAATTGTAAAGTTAAAGCTCCCTCGAGCAGTTGGCTGACGAGCCTGGGACCCCGCACGTGCGCGCCTGAGTAGTACTAAACCTTGCAATATTTGGCAGCCACCGGCAACCCAAGTACACGGCCTAATCCCGGCTGATGAGGGGTAAATACCCCGAAACACGTGTCCAGGGATGGCGAAGATAGCGAAGATAGCAGAGAATCGAAAGAAGATGCATCGCACAACACAAACTACACTTACCACAGTCCTTAGGGGTGATCCCACTGGTGTGTGAGTAGTGTGCGACCCCACCCCCAATTGTAATGTTAAAGCTCCCTCGAGCGGTTGGCTGACGAGCCTGGGACCCCACACCTGTGCGCCTAAGTGCTACTAAACCTGGCAATATTTGGCAGCCACCGGCTACCCCAGAACACGGCCTAATCCCTACTGATGAGGGGTAAATACCCCGAGACACGTGTCCAGGGATGGCGAAGAGAGCGAAGATAGTAGAGAATCAAAAGAAGATGCATCGCGGAACACGAACTACACTTACCACAGTCCTTAGGGGTGATCCCGCTGGTGTGTGAGTAGTGTGCGACCCCACCCCCAATTGTAATGTTAAAGCTCCTCGAGCAGTTGGCTGACGAGCCTGGGACCTCGCACCTGCGCGCCTGAGTGGTACTAAACCTGGCAATATTTGGCAGCCACCG
The DNA here is from genome assembly GCF_964261635.1 of Lissotriton helveticus. Lineage (NCBI taxonomy): Eukaryota > Metazoa > Chordata > Amphibia > Caudata > Salamandridae > Lissotriton > Lissotriton helveticus. The sequence continues at coordinate 198,612,493 of NC_136057.1, read as the reverse complement.
GCAACCCCAGAAAACGGCCTAATCCCTGCTGATGAGGGGTAAATACCCCGAAACACGTGTCAAGGGATGGCGAAGATAACGAATATAGCAGAGAATCGAAAGAAGATGCATCGCGGAACACGAACTACACTTACCACAGTCCTTAGGGGTGATCCCTTTGGTGTGTGAGTAGTGTGCGACCCCACCCCCAATTGTAATGTTAAAGCTCCTCGAGCAGTTGGCTGACGATCCTGGGACCCCGCACCTGCGCGCCTGAGTGGTACTAAACCTGGCAATATTTGGCAGCCACCGGCAACCCCAAAAAACGGCCTAATCCCTGCTGATGAGGGGTAAATACCCCGAAACACGTGTCCAGGGATGGCGAAGATAGTGAAGATAGCAGAGAATCGAAAGAAGATGCATCGCGGAACACGAACTACACTTACCACAGTCCTTAGGGGTGATCCCGCTGGTGTGTGAGTAGTGTCCGACCCCACCCCCAATTGTAATGTTGAAGCTCCCTTGAGCAGTTGGCTGACGAGCTGGGGAACCCGCACCTGCGCGCCTGAGTGATACTAAACCTGGCAATATTTGGCAGCCACCGGCAGCCCCAGAACACAGCCTAATCCCTGCTGATGAGGGGTAAACCCCGAAACACGTGTCCAGGGATGGCGAAGATAGCGAAGATAGCAGAGAATCGAAAGAAGATGCAGCACGGAACACGAACTACACTTACCACAGTCCTTAGGGGTGATCCCTCTGGTGTGTGAGTAGTGTGCAACCCCACCTCCAATTGTAATGTTAAAGATCCCTCGAGCAGTTGGCTGACGAGCCTGGGACCCCACTCCTGTGCGCCTGAGTGCTACTAAACCTGGCAATATTTGGCAGCCACCGGCAACCCCACAACACGGCCTAATCCCTGCTGATGAGGGGTAAATACCCCGAGACACATGTCCAGGGATGGCGAAGAGAGCGAAGATAGTAGAGAATCAAAAGAAGATGCATCGCGGAACACGAACTACACTTACCACATTCCTTAGGGGTGATCCCGCTGGTGTGTGAGTAGTGTGCGACCCCACCCCCAATTGTAATGTTAAAGCTCCCTCGAGCAGTTGGCTGACGAGCCTGGGACCCCGCACGTGCGCGCCTGAGTGCTACTAAACCTTGCAATATTTGGCAGCCACCGGCAACCCCACAACATGGCCTAATCCCGGCGGATGAGGGGTAAATACCCCGAAAAACGTGTCCAGGGATGGCGAAGATAGCGAAGATAACAGAGAATCGAAAGAAGGTGCATCGCGGAACACGAACTACACTTACCACAGTCCTTAGGGGTGATCTCGCTGGTGTGTGAGTAGTGTGCGACCCCACCCCCAATTGTAATGTTAAAGCTCCCTCGAGCAGTTGGCTGACGAGCCTGGGACCCCGCACCTGCGTGCCTGAGTGGTACTAAACCTGGCAATATTTGGCAGCCACCGGCAACCCCAGAACACGGCTGTTGGACCCGGCCTTGTGGCGTGGTTCGCCGCTGTTCCTCCGGCCCCTGTGAGCGTAGCCCTTCACCCTGAGTTCCCTGCGCAGCATCCCCGTCAGTGTAGCCTGCAACCCGAACCCTGGTCGTCCTGCTCCTTGTACGCCCAGACCCCGTAACTGACGACCAGGCCGGCATGTCCCGTCCCGCTCCCGGCTCCGAGCGCCTAACCTTGCATGCCCCACAAGGCCCGGCAGCCATTTTCCCTTCCCGAGATCCCTGACTCCCTGGGCCTAGCGTGATCCCGGCCCCAGCGAAACCCAGACTCCAAAGGCACGCCAGTCCCGGCTGGGGGGTAAAGCGCTCCCCGAGTGAGATAAGCCAGGAACGTTCGATGGCACCTCCGGCCTCCCTTGAGAGACTGGTATCTGTCACACCTTTGGCCTCCCCCTGGGGGCCAGTTTTGATTGCACCTCTGGCCTCCCCGAGGGCTGGCTCCAGACCTGCTGGGCGTCTGGGAATTCCCGGACCCATCTTCTCAAAGGATCAAAGAGCCAACCGCCGGACCTCGCCAACGACCAGCCCCCAGGGCATGAGACCTCCGCCTGCGAGGGTCCGGACATCAAAGGGCCAATGGACTATATCTGGGCCCGCCCGACAACTAGCGGGCAGTTGTATCTTGGACCTGAAGCCCTGCTGATCTGATCGCGGCTGACCCTGAGAAGAACTCAACCTCGCATCGCTGAGCCCTGCTGATGCTGTCGTGGCTCCTAATTCACAACAAGGAACTGAACCACCTGAGCCCTGCTGACGCTGTTGCGGCTTGAGCTTGAACTCGTAACCATCGGAGCCCTGCTGACGCTGTCGCAGCTCGTCCTCTCTAAGACCTCGGAGCCCTGCTGACGCTGTCGCAGCTCGAGCTTGAACTCGTAACCATCGGAGCCCTGCTGACGCTGACGCGGCTCGTCCTCTCTAAGACCTCGGAGCCCTGCTGACGCTGTCGCGGCTCGAGCTTGAACTCGTAACCATCGGAGCCCTGCTGACGCTGTCGCAGCTCGAGCTGAACTCGTAACCATCGGAGCCCTGCTGACGTTGTCGCGGCTCGTCCTCTCTAAGACCTCGGAGCCCTGTTGACGCTGTCGCGGCTCCCCAAGAACTTCTCCAGATCGAGCCCTGCTGACCTCGTCGCGGCTCAAGGAGTACTCTGGTCCGGCTGGACCATAGAGATCACCATCACGACCTGAGCCGACTCGACGTGAGCGAAGCAGCCAGTACGACCATCAGCTTCCGTATCCCCCGGTTTGAGGATTGAGAGCTGTGCGCAGGGTACGCCTCGTACTGGCCCAAGGGCTAAAGACTGTCCCGCTTCCCCCTTCCCGAGTCCACAAAGACTTTGTGATCCCTCGATCATTGTGTACATAAGAGTGCTACTTTCTTTTACTACTTATAAAGAACTTGTTACTGAAATCCAACGGTGTGGTGTTCATTCGTAAGTGTGGTGTGAGCTCCGTGTGTACGATCATAGACTCCCCGGTGAGGACCTCACGATAAGACTCGGCAAGATCTGTGGGAGAGGTGGGTCGGGTGAGCACAACCTGGCCCTCTGAGATCGCCCCTTCTAACAACGGCCTAATCCCTGCTGATGAGGGGTAAATACCCCGAAACACGTGTCCAGGGATGGCGAAGAGAGCGAAGATAGTAGAGAATCAAAAGAAGATGCATCGCGGAACACGGACTACACTTACCACAGTCCTGAGGGGTGATCCCGCTGGTGTGTGAGTAGTGTGCGACCCCACCCCCAATTGTAATGTTAAAGCTCCCTCGAGCAGTTGGCTGACGAGCCTGGGACCCCGCACGTGCGCGCCTGAGTGCTACTAAACTTTGCAATATTTGGCAGCCACCGGCAACCCCAGAACACGGCCTAATCCCGGCTGATGAGGGGTAAATACCCCGAAACACGTGTCCAGGGATGGTAAAGATAGCGAAGATAACAGAGAATCGAAAGAAGATGCATCGCGGAACATGAACTATACTTACCACAGTCCTTAGGGGTGATACCGCTGGTGTGTGAGTAGTGTGCGACCCCACCCCCAATTGTAATGTTAAAGCTCCCTCGAGCAGTTGGCTGACGAGCCTGGGACCCCGCACCTGCGTGCCTGAGTGGTACTAAACCTGGCAATATTTGGCAGCCACCGGCAACCCCAGAACACGGCTGTTGGACCCGGCCTTGTGGCGTGGTTCGCCGCTGTTCCTCCGGCCCCTGTGAGCGTAGCCCTTCACCCTGAGTTCCCTGCGCAGCATCCCCGTCAGTGTAGCCTGCAACCCGAGCCCTGGTCGTCCTGCTCCTTGTACGCCCAGACCCCGTAACTGACGACCAGGCCGGCATGTCTCGTCCCGCTCCCGGTGTGGTAAATAAATAAATAATACCCTATTTTTGACTAGGCATATATCATAACAGATAGCTCAATAAAATAAGAGTCAAGATTCGAGGTAGTAGGAGTTTGCAGGTTTATTACAGCATAAGGACAGGATCAGGACGACCTGCATAGGAACAGGATGACAGGGCCCTGCAGGACAAAAAGGGTCCCAGCAGCTGCTGGGGCTGGGTCTGGGATGAGCGCGCTAGCTTTCAATAACAATACATGAACTTATATACATAATGCAAACACATAGCATTACATTGCAGTAGGCGTAGCAGTGGGTGGAGCAGAAGGCGTGACGCGTAGCAGTCGCGAAAGATAACAGTAAAAGTAGGTGTAACTGGGCGTATACATAGACATGTGGTGCAAACGTAACAGAATATGTCATGAATGGGGCGGAAACATAGGAGGGGGCTACCTAAGGAGCCGGGACCTCTAACCTAATGGTGCGCGCAAACTGGCAATGACGTATCACTAGGAGAAGCTGGGGGCTATGAACTCTGTGCTAGGAGCAGAGACTAAAGTCTGGAGAGTCAGAGCGACATGTACCTAAACCCTATCTAGTATCTGATGTTTAGGGAACATGTTGATATAAACTAGAAGTCATGAGGGGAAAGGCTAACTTGATTCTGAGACTGGACCATGCATTATTCTACATGTAGTGCGTGATGAAGAATATTAAATGACCAGTAAATGCAGTATTTCTCTTAACATGGAGACGAGAAGGCTAGACAATGACGGAAACTATTGATGCAGTTCAGTAGCTTAGGAATGCAGAGAAGGAGGACTGAACTGATAGCTGGAACTATAACATACTTTTGGCAGACTCAGAGGCAGAGCCAAGCTGCACCGGGCACTGCGAGGCAGGAAGTAAGTGAAAGGTCGAGGATACAGGTGGGGGCTGCATCGCTCCTCAGCGAGGCTTCAGGAGACAGGAGCTGAATCTGATGTCCGGGCCCTTTTGAGGCCTGGAAACGGGGACTTTATAATGGAATAACGTGCACACTGAGAAACGTGGCAACATTACTTTACATAGGCCTGATATTCGTAGTATTCACGAGGACTGGAAACTGGCATACTAGAGGGGGACACAACTGTAATTGCGTCATTAATCAGACATGGGGAATGCATATGCATATTTAATCATGCACACATAACATATGATGGATGAGGCGTAGGGACACAGAACATGGCAAAATTTACTTTTCCACATTCCCTCCTTGTCACTACGTTTCATCAGGAAACATCAATTTTCATGATACCGTCTATCATTTCATACAGTATCATTTGCTCGTCTCGAATTATCCTGGAACGGGATTTAGAACGGGGCTTGGGACTAGGAATACAAGAGGTAGCACAAATGCCGCAAATCGCAGGGCCACATTGTATACAGAGGCAGCAGCTAAATATGATCGCTACTGCAATACCTAGAAAGGACAGGACTTTCCATCCCCATGCGGAAATTATATTCCAGAACCAACCGGACCATGTCCAGGTGCCTGGATCTTGGTGTAACAGATGGGCAATTTTATGGAGTCTGGTTATAGCTGAATAAACAGACGGCGCGTTATTTGGAATGAAAATGCAGCAACTAGATCCGATGACTCTACAGGCCCCGCCCCTATCGGCCAGTATGACGTCAAGGACGAGACGATTCTGTAAAACGACAATTCTCATAAAGGATTGCTCTTCGGTTAAGTTACCTAGAGCGGAGGCAGTCTCATCTACTACAGCTTCAAGGGTTCTTGTTAACCTACGGATTAACTTACTATTTACAACTGTGCCTAGATAAGGGAACACACCTTTATCTATATCAATGAACTGTTCTGCGGCAGTTTCAGTATAATCGACAATCGGGAGGTTTCTCTTGTGTCTAGTATGTACTAGGAAGGAATTCCTATGGTAATCAGGTGGGGCTAGGAAAACAGGTGGCAGTAGGAAGGCAATGTAACAGGTTCCCTCCCAATCGAGGGGCAGACGAACATATGCGGTTTGACCACAAACAAAATAAGAATGACGTGAAGCTTTGAAAATAGATTTCCTACTGTCACTATACTTGATAACAGTAGTACAATCACTATGTCCTACATGTACGGAACCCTTATTACGGACACATAATTCGCCTTTGACTGGTAGTACTGAAATAGCAGGTAAGTCTGGAGTAGTATCAGACTGAACATTCAGGACCATAAAATTCGACGAATAATTACCTAAATTATATACTTCATTTTCTAGATCTAAACCTGTTCTGTGGGGGAGACCTTGCTTGTCTGGGAAACATGTACTGTTAAGAAAAGACATATCTGTTGAGGAGGACGTTAACGTGGACCATGCTCCACATGAACCATTATGTGAAAATGGATAAGGAAAGAGTGGCAGAACTCCCTTCGGTGTCTGGAAAGGGGGGAGTCGACCACACACCCAACAATTAGTGGCATTGCTGGTCTGGTGTGAGTAATGTAACATACGGATAAATGAATTGTTACGCATAGCGAGGCGGTATGAATATTCGTGAGGAGGCAGATCACTAAACGTGTGCTCTACTGTAGCATTAGCAGACATATTTACATGAGAAACTGGAAAATACAGGAAAAATGCATAACTGGTGCAGGAAATCATTATGCTGAGAAATAATATGAAACTCAGGAAAACGATACATTGAATTGAGTTTTGACTGACTCTCACTATGGGGGTCTATTTTATACATGTCAGAAACAGTCTAACCGTTTCACCTAGGGGAGGACTTAGACAATCAAACTGACTGACTTATTTTACTAGACCGGAGCTTTAACTTATACTCCTGCTGCGGAGTTTTCTCTACCAAGGGAGGGGTTGTAGCAATGTCATTTGCGGGACAGTCCTTGATATCCTGGGAAATGTTTTTAGAGACGGGTTTCAGTCCTTTAAAAAGTTTAACGTGAGAAAGGTGTAACCATCCTTTTCGGCCTTCCAACTTCACGGCTGTACGGGTGGTGAGGAGGACCTGACGGGGCTCCTTCCATCGGGGCTCCAGCGGACTTGATCTGTCAAAATTTCGGACCATCACCAGGGAACCTGGAACGATTTCATGCGGTGCCACCTCGGTATTGTCTGGAAATGCGGCGGCAACCTGTGAACGACATGAGTTGAGGGCAGACATCAAGGAAGCTAGGTAATCTGTCAGCATATTACATGAAACATCGGTAATACTTCGGGGTCTAGGAGTACCCCACATGTTTGGGGGGCGGCCGAATACGACCTCATACGGGGACAGACCTGATCTGGAATGTGCGACCATGCGCATATAAAACAAGGCGACTGGCAGAGCTACTAGCCAGTCCACACCCTTATCTTTACAGACTTTTGCAATACGGATTTTCAGAGTCTGATTATGTCTCTCGACTAGACCGGCTGCTTCAGGATGGCGTACACAATGAAACTTCCACTGGTACCCTAACAACAGGGAAACGTGCTTCATTAATTCTGAGGAGAATGGCTGACCGTTATCAGAATATACGACTCTAGGGAGTCCATATCGAGGGAAGAACTCACGAACCAACTGTTTGGCAGTGGTCGCGGCTGTGTAATCTGGGACTGGATATGCTTCTGTCCATCTGGACAAAGCGCATACAACTACAAGGACATACTTGAAACCTCGACATCGCTCCATCTGGATATAATCCATCTGGAGGACTTCAAAAGGGTGGTCAGGGGGCTGGAAACCACCTTGTTCCACCGGGACACTTTTACCTGGATTAAACTGACAACATATCATACAGGTACGGACTTTCTGCTTAGCTGCAGCTCGTAAATGCTTGTTGAACCAAATATTCTGGATACTGTCTAACATAGCTTTTTCTCCTAAATGTGCTGGACTATGTGCGGTATTGATTATGACTTGAACCATAGAGTCGGGGAGAAACCATGTGGCTCTACCCTTCGTTAACCATCCTTGATCTGTCTGGACCCCTCCTTGTTCGGACCATTTCTTGATTTCTTCGGGAGTAGCATGTAACTGGATATCTATGACATCTTGTGTAGGGTCCTTAACTGTCATACATGTAGTCGGGTCTGGAGTGTGTGTCATGTTAACTGGAATGTCTGGAGTCTGTGCTGTAAGCTTGGCTGTACGATCTGCTAGATCATTACCTTGGGAAATAATGTCAGTAACTTTCGTATGTGCTTTGCACTTCATGATAGCAATAGATGTCGGTAAATGTATTGCATCTAACAGAGCTTGAATAAGGAGACCATGCTGAATCTTGGTTCCATGAGAAGTCATAAAACCTCTCTCCTGCCAGAGCACTCCGAAGTCGTGTACAACTCCAAATGCGTAGCGTGAATCTGTGTAAACATTAACTTTCAGGTTCTTGGCGTGTATACAGGCTTGTGTCAGAGCGACTAGCTCTGCTGCTTGAGCGGACAGGGTATCAATACGGTGTGTTTCAATTACTTCGGTGTCAGTAGTCACTGCATACGTGGCGACTAGTTCTCCTGTACTAGTTCTCATACATGAACCATCCACATAAAGTGTCAGGTCAGGATCTGGTAACGGAATGTCTGTCAGGTCTTGTCTTGGCTTTGTCGTAATGTTAACTACTTCCACACAATCGTGTGCGACAGAATTGGAACTAACTGATGGTAACAGTGTAGCAGGATTCAGGACGTTGCAGCGTCTAATTTCTATGTGTGGCTGGAACAGTGTCAATTCATAACCTGTTAAACGTGCAATTGTCAAGTGCTGAGTTTGTGTTCGGTTTAAAAGAACTTCTACTGAATGTGGGACTTGTACTGTCAGGGTATGTCCTAAAACTATGGAATCACTTTGTCTGATAGCTAGTGCTGTGGCTGCAACTGACTTGAGGCACGCAGGCAACGCCTGGGCGACTGGATCTAGTGTGCTAGAAAAATAAGCACAGGGCTTGTATTGTCCTGCTTGATCTTGTGTGAGAACAGATAATGCTGTACCTTCACGTTCAGTGACGAAAAGGGTAAAAGGCTTACTGTAGTTCGGTGTAGCTAGAACTGGAGCTTGGCATAGGGCTTTCTTTAACTCGTTGAAACTAAGTGTATGTTCAGATGTCCAAGGGAGGACAGTCGATACGGCTGCCTCCTGTGTCGTTAACTGTATCAGTGGCTTGGCTAGAAATGCATACTGGGGAATCCATTGTCTACAATAAGAAGTAAGGCCGATAAAGGCACGTACCTCCTTCTGGGTTCTGGGCTGGGGAAGACTCGCTATTAACTGGATACGGTCTGGTGTCAACTGCCTACCCCTCTTGGACAGCAAGTGTCCTAAGTAGACCACTTGCTGGACACAGAATTGAAGCTTCGAAGGGGACACTTTGTGCCCCATCTCGGCTAGAAAATACAAAACTGTAAGGGATGCTCGCTCGCAAGCATGTTCAGAACGGGCTGTAATCAGTAGATCATCGACATACTGGAGCAGGGCAGTGTCAGTTGGCATGTGAATGTTGTCTAGTTGTCTCTTAAGTGCTTGACTGTAAATACTAGGACTTTCTGTGAAACCTTGAGGAGCGCGTGTGAACATATAGCTCCTTCCATTTAAACAAAATCCGAAAAGAAACTGGCTGTCGGGATGAATTGGAACACTAAAAAATGCATTCTTGAGATCTATGACAGTGAAAAACATGGCTTCTGAATCAATGGCTGTCAATAGGGAAGAGATGTCTGGGACAACTGGGTACTGCGGAATAATACATTTATTAAGCTCTCGTAAATCAATCACTAATCGATATACTGGGGGTGCATTTGGGTCAGTACGTTTCATGACTGGAATGATCGGAGAATTACATACATTGGAGTCAGTTTCTACAACTACTCCTTGAGCGATGAGCTCGTCAATAATTTTGGATAAGGCTGCTACAGCCTCGGGTGGCAATCTGTACTGTCTGATTCGTGGTAACACTACACCTGGTTTGAGAGTCACACGATAGGGTGTGATTTGCATATAACCTACATCAGTTGGACCTTGCGCCCATAAATGCTGCGGAACATTAGACAGTCTGGAATCAAAATCTCGTAATACATAGTGACCCTTAAAGTCGCGTAGGAACAGACGTATTCCCTCTGGGGAACAGCATATAACTGTACCTAATTCTTTCAGTGTCTTAATGCCTAATAGATTTTCTGGACATGACTTAGTAAGTAACAGATCAGTAGTACGGGACAATGGACCTACTTCTAGAGTAACTGGCTTTGATATCTCGTTAACGATTGGCTTTCCTGAAAATCCAAGGGAAACATTTCTTGAGCCTGAGAGCGGAGCCCCTGGAACTTCGGCGTGACTAATTGTGGTCCTACTTGCCCCTGTATCAATCAAAAACTTTCTGTCTTTCCCTAATACTTGACTGTGAACATAGGGACCTTCTTGATCTACAGGTATCTCGATGAGAGGCAAGCCTACCTCCCTCTCTAGGCTGTTTCATGAATATGGCTGGTACTCTGGATACTCAGACTGTGCATACTGGTACATCTGCGATGTGACATGCTGTGTTGCAGCAATAGGCTGCGGTGCTGTAACTGTCTGGGGTGCATTCTGTGACTGAGGAGTCTGTGAAACTTGCTCTTGTCTAGGCGGACGTGGTCTTTCTTTAGTCTTACCAGTAGCTATGTTGTGTTTCAGAACTGCACACTCGTTTATAAAATGACCTGGCTGTTTACAATAGTTGCAGTTCCCTTTAACGGGAGCTGCAGGATGACTGGCTTGATTCGGACCCCTCTTCTGACTGTCTTGAGGAACAGATTGTGCAACTAGCACTTTCATTTTCGTGTCTTTCATACGTTTTCTCTCGTGTTCTTGCTCTTCTCTGATTCTATTCTGGTGGTACTGGAGCATCTGGAGCATCTGGGACGGGGTATTTGCTTGCCAGGTGCTTTCGACTTTCAAAACTCGATTTTTAATTGGTGGACTTGAATTCTCGACTAATTTAGTAACGAAAAGGTGAGGGTATGACTCACTACTTGTCTTGAGACCACTGTTGATACTGAAACATTTTTCAAATCTAGAATAAAAATCACTAATATCTTCATCTTGTTTCTGTTTACAGGCTGAGATTGCATCCCAGTCTTCTTTTCTCGTTGTCAATAATCTGGGTAAAACTTGAATCAATAATTCTGGTAATTCTTTACATTTATCTCCAAGACCGGTACCTGGTACTCGTGCCTTGTCTTCAGCTTCTAGAGCTGTCCAATCGATCTTTTTCTCTCCCACCTCCCATTCTTTTTCCTTTAGCTTTTCATACACCCCTGCGGGCAACAGGACCTTTAACATTTTAATGATATCTGGGTAAGTGTATTCTCCCATACGGAGCATGTCTTTTAATTCTCTATGGAACCCTGCTGGATCTTTGTCATGACAGGGAATTAATTTCTTCATTTCAAGAAGTTCCATCTTTGTGATCGGAGTGTATACAAACACTCGTTGCATTTCGCCACCCGCCCCTCTGACTGGGTGGACTTCTCGTAACGGATTCTGTCTGTCTATGTAGAATGATTTATTTTCTGGGGGTGAGACATGAACAAAATGTGGGTTCAGAAACGTTCTATATTTGTGGCGCTGTTCTAGAATGACACTAATTAAATCGGTACCTAGACCTCTCCATCTGTACTGGAGTAACTCGTTCAGGATATCGTGTAACGGACCTGGATCAGAGTGCTGACCCTCATACAAAGTAATGAGGTGCTGGATCATATACATACCCACCAGTCGCTGCTCGGCTGGGGGCATTTTTCAGAAACATTTGTGCCACTATTTCGTCTGGAAAGGTGGTAGAATCAGTAATCCATCGGACTGCTGATCGGGCTATTTCTTGTTCATGCATGGTACTTAATTCACTATAACCGATTCGTGATTTCAGAATGTGATCGGTAGCTTGAAATACTTGTTCTAGGCAACCTTGTTCTGGTGCTGGATGATGAAAAATAGACTTGTGTTCTAGACGTAAATGGCGATCTGGAAATCTAGATTTTCCTACATACGCTATTCTGGCGGTATTCTCGTCGTCTTCCTCTTCAGGATCAGAGATACTTTCTTTCTCGCTTACTTGTGCTGCTTTACGCTGTTCGTGTATCTTTATTATCTCTCTACGGATTTTCTTGTACATACTTTCCATGGCACCAATGGTATTGTGCTTTCCTTCGGCTATATTATCACTCCACCTTGTTAGAGTTTTCATTTCGGCTGGATCTTTAGACGGGTTATCTTGTTCTCTTATTAGACAGTTAATTAGGAACTTTAATATCATACGCTGAATCTCGGCTTTCCTTTGAGACATGGCCTCGCTAATACTTTCTGGATCATCCCCTGTACGGATGAAACGATATATTCTGTCTAGATCTTCTTTCATATCCGGCAAGGTGACTAGATACTCGGTCACCCTCCTTACGCGCACGGAATATAAAACCATATTCAATTCGCCTGGAACTGGGTCATAGACACATTCGCCCAGGCTTTGCCTGATTTCTGTAACAGACTTATTACTTTTAGGAGTACGCTGTGATGCTTGAGCATGTAATTCGAGTGCTGACAAACGCTTGTGTGGCGGCGGAGTTTGAGGAAGACCTCCTCCTGTGGCCCCTAAACTGGAATCATCAACTGATGCTTTCCGACCTGGCAGGGTCGGTAATTGTAACGTGGGCTGGACTTGTATGGCGGGCTGACCCGGGGGAGCTGTTAAGGGCACCCCGGTATCTGGGGGAGCAGGAATTACCTGATTTACAGGGACTGGCGGAGCGCGAACAGGATTTGCATATTCGGGAACTGTGTCGTCCAAATAGGACGAAATAAAAATATCAGCTGCGGTCGGTTTGTGACGTAACTTGGTCGGAACTAACGGTGGCGGGAAATTACTGGATGCCTCCGGGGTCGTTTTTGGCAAGCCCTCGGCAAGAAGAGGATACATACCCTTAATGAGGGCATGCCTCTGTCTGTCTGACTGTTCGGCTTTGACTTGTTCACCTATCTCGATTAATTCTTTTTCTTGGGCTCGTTCTTGGGATTCTCTACTTAACTCTGACTTTCTGACTTCCTTTTCGGTTCTTTTATGAGCTTCCTTGCGCCATAACTCGATGGCATCTTTCTGTGACTGTCTGGCTTTCTTTTTCCATAATGCTTCTTCTACTCGCATGATACATTCGGGATCCCATGTGCCCGATACGGGCCATCTATACTTTTCTTCTAACTGTTTGGTATAATCTACCCATAAATCTAGATATAATATGGCGCTTATGCCATGCTTCTGATACATAAAATGACCTGGACTGTCCCTAGGCGGAACGGGGACTGCTGCTTCCAGCAGACCCTTTCTAGTTTTTAACTGACGTAACTTGGAAAATATGGGCATGACTGAACTGTAATCTAGACACAATACAATACACAATGAAAACACGAAATCACGTCGCACTCATACCACAACATTAAAATACATGAAGAACATTATAAATACCAGTTCGAACAGAATATTACCTGGAATACTGAGAACAGAAACAGAACAGAACTTCTCGAGAACGGAACAGACTAGAATTACTGGATGCACTGCTGAAACAGTACGGAACATACCGGTCCCATAAAGGGACACATCAAGACCCGTATCCACCTGGGTGAACACTTCGTTAGTGGGCCTGGGTACCACCAACCCACGGACCAGAGTCAATTCAGATTGACCCTGTCTAGATACTACCCCAGCAATGGTACTCACCGGGCAGCAAGAACGGAAGGCCTCGGACTGGACTGGACGGACGACGAACTTCGGACTTCAGTTACGGGTGGGCCTCCGGATACCTCGGACCTTGGACTCTTGGCTTGGGCTCTGGTCGGGACTCGCCGCGTTCCTCCACCGTCTCGTTTGGATGCTGGACCGCCTCTTCCGTCTCCTCCGTGGGCCTGAGGGATACTTGAAGCAGAAATATCTGCCGGTGCACGGTATGGTTCCGTCACGACTGCAGAGGGTCAGGGGGTTGGCGTGGCTTCACCGACGCGTGGGGAAAGGGCAAGTCCCTGTTCGGGCGCCATTATGTGGTAAATAAATAAATAATACCCTATTTTTGACTAGGCATATATCATAACAGATAGCTCAATAAAATAAGAGTCAAGATTCGAGGTAGTAGGAGTTTGCAGGTTTATTACAGCATAAGGACAGGATCAGGACGACCTGCATAGGAACAGGATGACAGGGCCCTGCAGGACAAAAAGGGTCCCAGCAGCTGCTGGGGCTGGGTCTGGGATGAGCGCGCTAGCTTTCAATAACAATACATGAACTTATATACATAATGCAAACACATAGCATTACATTGCAGTAGGCGTAGCAGTGGGTGGAGCAGAAGGCGTGACGCGTAGCAGTCGCGAAAGATAACAGTAAAAGTAGGTGTAACTGGGCGTATACATAGACATGTGGTGCAAACGTAACAGAATATGTCATGAATGGGGCGGAAACATAGGAGGGGGCTACCTAAGGAGCCGGGACCTCTAACCTAATGGTGCGCGCAAACTGGCAATGACGTATCACTAGGAGAAGCTGGGGGCTATGAACTCTGTGCTAGGAGCAGAGACTAAAGTCTGGAGAGTCAGAGCGACATGTACCTAAACCCTATCTAGTATCTGATGTTTAGGGAACATGTTGATATAAACTAGAAGTCATGAGGGGAAAGGCTAACTTGATTCTGAGACTGGACCATGCATTATTCTACATGTAGTGCGTGATGAAGAATATTAAATGACCAGTAAATGCAGTATTTCTCTTAACATGGAGACGAGAAGGCTAGACAATGACGGAAACTATTGATGCAGTTCAGTAGCTTAGGAATGCAGAGAAGGAGGACTGAACTGATAGCTGGAACTATAACATACTTTTGGCAGACTCAGAGGCAGAGCCAAGCTGCACCGGGCACTGCGAGGCAGGAAGTAAGTGAAAGGTCGAGGATACAGGTGGGGGCTGCATCGCTCCTCAGCGAGGCTTCAGGAGACAGGAGCTGAATCTGATGTCCGGGCCCTTTTGAGGCCTGGAAACGGGGACTTTATAATGGAATAACGTGCACACTGAGAAACGTGGCAACATTACTTTACATAGGCCTGATATTCGTAGTATTCACGAGGACTGGAAACTGGCATACTAGAGGGGGACACAACTGTAATTGCGTCATTAATCAGACATGGGGAATGCATATGCATATTTAATCATGCACACATAACATATGATGGATGAGGCGTAGGGACACAGAACATGGCAAAATTTACTTTTCCACACCGGCTCCGAGCGCCTAACCTTGCATGCCCCACAAGGCCCGGCAGCCATTTTCCCTTCCCGAGATCCCTGACTCCCTGGGCCTAGCGTCATCCCGGCCCCAGCGAAACCCAGACTCCAAAGGCACGCCAGTCCCGGCTGGGGGGTAAAGCGCTCCCCGAGTGAGATAAGCCAGGGACGTTCGATGGCACCTCCGGCCTCCCTTGAGAGACTGGTATCTGTCACACCTTTGGCCTCCCCCTGGGGGCCAGTTTCGATTGCACCTCTGGCCTCCCCGAGGGCTGGCTCCAGACCTGCTGGGCGTCTGGGAATTCCCGGACCCATCTTCTCAAAGGATCAAAGAGCCAACCGCCGGACCTCGCCAACGACCAGCCCCCAGGGCATGAGACCTCCGCCTGCGAGGGTCCGGACATCAAAGGGCCAATGGACTATATCTGGGCCCGCCCGACAACTAGCGGGCAGTTGTATCTTGGACCTGAAGCCCTGCTGATCTGATCGCGGCTGACCCTGAGAAGAACTCAACCTCGCATCGCTGAGCCCTGCTGACGCTGTCGTGGCTCCTAATTTGCAACAAGGAACTGAACCACCTGAGCCATGCTGACGCTGTTGCGGCTTGAGCTTGAACTCGTAACCATCGGAGCCCTGCTGACGCTGTCGCGGCTCGAGCTGAACTCGTAACCATCGGAGCCCTGCTGACGTTGTCGCGGCTCGTCCTCTCTAAGACCTCGGAGCCCTGTTGACGCTGTCGCAGCTCCCCAAGAACTTCTCCAGATCGAGCCCTGCTGACCTCGTCGCGGCTCGAGGAGTACTCTGGTCCGGCTGGACCATAGAGATCACCATCACGACCTGAGCCGACTCGACGTGAGCGAAGCAGCCAGTACGACCATCAGCCTCCGTATCCCCCGGTTTGAGGATTGAGAGCTGTGCGCAGGGTACGCCTCGTACTGGCCCAAGGGCTAAAGACTGTCCCGCTTCCCCCTTCCCGAATCCTCAAAGACTTTGTGATCCCTCGATCATTGTGTACATAAGAGTGCTACTTTCTTTTACTACTTATAAAGAACTTGTTACTGAAATCCAACGGTGTGGTGTTCGTTCGTAAGTGTGGTGTGAGCTCCGTGTGTACGATCATAGACTCCCCGGTGAGGACCTCACGATAAGACTCGGCAAGATCTGTGGGAGAGGTGGGTCGGGTGAGCACAACCTTGCCCTCTGAGATCGCCCCTTCTAACAACGGCCTAATCCCTGCTGATGAGGGGTAAATACCCCGAAACACGTGTCCAGGGATGGCGAAGAGAGCGAAGATAGCAGAGCATCGCGGAGCACGAACTGCACTTACCAAAGTCCTTAGGGGTGATCCCGCTGGTGTGTGAGTAGTGTGCGACACCACCCCCATTTGTAATGTTAAAGCTCCCTCGAGCAGTTGGCTGACGAGCCTGGGACCCCACACCTACGCGCCTGAGTGGTACTAAACCGGGCAATATTTGGCATCCACCGGCAACCCCAGAACACGGCCTAATCCCTGCTGATGAGGGGTAAATACCCCGAAACACGTGTCCAGGGATGGTGAAGATGGCGAAGATAGCAGAGAATCGAAAGAAGATGCACCGCGGAACACGAATAACACTTACCACAGTCCATAGGGGTGATCCCGCTGGTGTGTGAGTATTGTGCGAACACACCCCCAATTGTAATGTTAAAGCTCCCTCGAGCAGTTGGCTGACGAGCCTGGGATCCCGCACCTGCGCTCCTGAGTTGTACTAAACCTGGCAATATTTGGCAGCCACCGGCAACCCCAGAACACAGCCTAATCCTTGCTGATGAGGGGTAAATACCCCGAAACACGTGTCCAGGGATGGCGAAGATAGTGAATATAGCAGAGAATCGAAAGAAGATGCATCGCGGAACACGAACTACACTTACCACAGTCCTTAGTGGTGATCCCGCTAGTGTGTGAGTAGTGTGCGACCCCACCCCAATTGTAATGTTAAAGCTCCCTCGAGCAGTTGGCTGACGAATCTGGGACCCCGCACCTGCGGGCCTGAGTGGTACTAAACCTGGCAATATTTGGTAGCCACCGGCAACCCCAGAACTCGGCCTAATCCCTGCTGATGAGGGGTAAATACCCCGAAACACCTGTCCAGGGATGGCGAAGATAGCGAAGATAGCAGAGAATCGAAAGAAGATGCATCGCGGAACACAAACTACACTTACCACAGTCCTTTGGGGTGATCCCGCTGGTGTGTGAGTAGTGTCCGACCCCACCCCATTTGTAATGTTGAAGCTCCCTCGAGCAGTTGGCTGACGAGCTTGGGAACCCGCACCTGCGCGCCTGAGTGATACTAAACCTGGCAATATTTGGCAGCCACCGGCAGCCCCAGAACACGGCCTAATCCCTGCTGATGAGGGGTAAATACACCGAAACACGTGTCCAGGGATGGCGAAGATAGCGAAGATAGCAGAGAATCGAAACAAGATGCAGCGCGGAACACGAACTACACTTACCATAGTCCTTAGGGGTGATCCCGCTGGTGTGTGAGTAGTGTGCAACCCCACCTCCAATTGTAATGTTAAAGCTCCCTCGAGCAGTTGGGTGACGAGCCTGGGACCCCGCACCTGTGCGCCTGAGTGGTACTAAACCTGGCAATATTTGGCAGCCACCGGCAACCCCAGAACACGGCCTAATCCCTGCTGATGAGGGGTAAATACCCCGAAACACGTGTCCAGAGATGGCGAAGATAGTGAAGATAGCAGAGAATCGAAAGAAGATGCATCGCGGAACACAAACTACACTTACCACAGTCCGTAGGGGTGATCCCGCTAGTGTGTGAGTAGTGTCCGACCCCACCCCCAATTGTAATGTTGAAGCTCCCTCGAGCAGTTGGCTGACGAGCTTGGGAACCCGCACCTGCGCACCTGAGTGAAACTAAACCTGGCAGTATTTGGCAGCCACCGGCAGCCCCAGAACACGGCCTAATCCCTGCTGATGAGGGGTAAATACCCCGAAACACGTGTCCAGGGATAGCGAAGATAGCGAAGATAGCAGAGAATTGAAAGAAGATGCAGCGCGGAACACGAACTACACTTACCACAGTCCTTAGGGGTGATCCCGCTGGTGTGTAAGTAGTGTGCAACACCACCTCCAATTGTAATGTTAAAGCTCCCTCGAGCAGTTGGCTGACGAGCCTGGGACCCCACACCTGTGCCCCTGAGTGCTACTAAACCTTGCAATATTTGGCAGCCACCGGCAACCCCAGAACACGGCCTAATCCCTGCTGATGAGGGGTAAATACCCCAAAACACGTGTCCAGGGATGGCGAAGATAGCGAAGATAGCAGAGAATCGAAAGAAGATGCATCGCACAACACGAACTACACTTACCACAGTCCTTAGGGGTGATCCCACTGGTGTGTGAGTAGTGTGCGACCCCACCCCCAATTGTAATGTTAAAGCTCCCTCGAGCGGTTGGCTGACGAGCCTGGGACCCCACACCTGTGCGCCTGAGTGCTACTAAACCTGGCAATATTTGGCAGCCACCGGCAACCCCAGAACACGGCCTAATCCCTACTGATGAGGGGTAAATACCCCAAAACACGTGTCCAGGGATGGCGAAGTTAGCGAAGATAGCAGAGAATCGAAAGAAGATGCATCGCACAACATGAACTACACTTACCACAGTCCTTAAGGGTGATCCCAGTGGTGTGTGAGTAGTGTGCGACCCCTACCCCAATTGTAATGTTAAAGCTCCCTCGAGCAGTTGGCTGACGAGCCTGGGACCCCGCACCTGCGCGCCTGAGTGGTACTAAACCTGGCAATATTTGGCAGCCACCGGCAACCCCAGAACACGGCCTAATCCCTGCTGATGAGGGGTAAATACCCCAAAACCCGTGTCCAGGGATGGCGAAGATAGCGAAGATAGCAGAGAATCGAAAGAAGATGCATCGCGGAACACAAACTACACTTACCACAGTCCTTAGGGGTGATCCCGCTGGTGTGTGAGTAGTGTGCAACCCCAACCCCAATTGTAATGTGAAAGCTCCCTCGAGCAGTTGGCTGACGAGCCTCGGACCCCGCACCTGCGCGCCTGAGTGGTACTAAACCTGGCAATATTTGGCAGCCACCGGCAACCCCAGAACACGGCCTAATCCCTGCTGCTGAGGGGTAAATACCCCAAAACACGTGTCCAGGGATGGCGAAGATAGCAAAGATAGTAGAGAATCGAAAGAAGGTGCATCGCGGAACATGAACTACACTTACCACAGTCCTTAGGGGTGATCCCGCTGGTGAGTGAGTAGTGTGCGACCCCACCCCCAATTGTAATGTTAAAGCTCCCTCGAGCAGTTGACTGGCGAGCCTGGGACCCCGCACCTGCGTGCCTGAGTGGTACTAAACCTGGCAATATTTGGCAGCCACCGGCAACCCCACAACACGGCCTAATCCCTGCTGATGAGGGGTAAATACCCCGAAACACGTGTCCAGGGATGGCGAAGAGAGCGAAGATAGCAGAGAATCAAAAGAAGATGCTTCGCGGAACACGAACTACACTTACCACAGTCCTTAGGGGTGATCCCGCTGGTGTGTGAGTAGTGTGCGACCCCACCCCCAATTGTAAAGTTAAAGCTCCCTCGAGCAGTTGGCTGACAAGCCTGGGACCCCGCACGTGCGCGCCTGAGTGGTACTAAACCTTGCAATATTTGGCAGCCACCGGCAACCCAAGAACACGGCCTAATCCCGGCTGATGAGGGGTGAATACCCCGAAACACGTGTCCAGGGATGGCGAAGATAGCGAAGATAACAGAGAATCGAAAGAAGATGCATCGCGGAACACGAACTACACTTACCACAGTCCTTAGGGGTGATCCCGCTGGTGTGTGAGTAGTGTGCGACCCCACCCCCAATTGAAATGTTAAAGCTCCCTCGAGCAGTTGGATGACGAGCCTGGGATCCCGCACCTGCGCGCCTGAGTGGTACTAAACCTGGCAATATTTGGCAGCCACCGGCAACCCCATCACATGGCCTAATCCTTGCTGATGAGGGGTAAATACCCCGAAACATGTGTCAAGGGATGGCGAAGATAACGAATATAGCAGAGAATCGAAAGAAGATGCATCGCGGAACACGAACTACACTTACCACAGTCCTTAGGGGTGATCCCTTTGGTGTGTGAGTAGTGTGCGACCCCACCCCCAATTGTAATGTTAAAGCTCCCTCGAGCAGTTGGCTGACAAGCCTGGGACCCCGCACGTGCGCGCCTGAGTGGTACTAAACCTTGCAATATTTGGCAGCCACCGGCAACCCAAGAACACGGCCTAATCCCGGCTGATGAGGGGTGAATACCCCGAAACACGTGTCCAGGGATGGCGAAGATAGCGAAGATAACAGAGAATCGAAAGAAGATGCATCGCGGAACACGAACTACACTTACCACAGTCCTTAGGGGTGATCCCGCTGGTGTGTGAGTAGTGTGCGACCCCACCCCCAATTGAAATGTTAAAGCTCCCTCGAGCAGTTGGATGACGAGCCTGGGATCCCGCACCTGCGCGCCTGAGTGGTACTAAACCTGGCAATATTTGGCAGCCACCGGCAACCCCATCACATGGCCTAATCCTTGCTGATGAGGGGTAAATACCCCGAAACATGTGTCAAGGGATGGCGAAGATAACGAATATAGCAGAGAATCGAAAGAAGATGCATCGCGGAACACGAACTACACTTACCACAGTCCTTAGGGGTGATCCCTTTGGTGTGTGAGTAGTGTGCGACCCCACCCCCAATTGTAATGTTAAAGCTCCTCGAGCAGTTGGCTGACGAGCCTGGGACCCCGCACCTGCGTGCCTGAGTGGTACTAAACCTGGCAATATTTGGCAGCCACCGGCAACCCCAGAAAACGGCCTAATCCCTGCTGATGAGGGGTAAATACCCCGAAACACGTGTCCAGGGATGGCGAAGATAGCGAAGATAGCAGAGAATCGAAAGAAGATGCATCGCGGAACACGAACTACACTTACCACAGTCCTTAGGGGTGATCCGGCTGGTGTGTGAGTAGTGTCCGACCCCACCCCCAATTGTAATGTTGAAGCTCCCTTGAGCAGTTGGCTGACGAGCTGGGGAACCCGCACCTGCGCGCCTGAGTGATACTAAACCTGGCAATATTTGGCAGCCACCGGCAGCCCCAGAACACAGCCTAATCCCTGCTGATGAGGGGTAAACCCCGAAACACGTGTCCAGGGATGGCGAAGATAGCGAAGATAGCAGAGAATCGAAAGAAGATGCAGCGCGGAACACGAACTACACTTACCACAGTCCTTAGGGGTGATCCCTCTGGTGTGTGAGTAGTGTGCAACCCCACATCCAATTGTAATGTTAAAGCTCCCTCGAGCAGTTGGCTGACGAGCCTGGGACCCCACACCTGTGCGCCTGAGTGCTACTAAACCTGGCAATATTTGGCAGCCACCGGCAACCCCACAACACGGCCTAATCCCTGCTGATGAGGGGTAAATACCCCGAGACACGTGTCCAGGGATGGCGAAGAGAGCGAAGATAGTAGAGAATCAAAAGAAGATGCATCGCGTAACACGAACTACACTTACCACAGTCCTTAGGGGTGATCCCGCTGGTGTGTGAGTAGTGTGCGACCCCACCCCCAATTGTAATGTTAAAGCTCCCTCGAGAAGTTGGCTGACGAGCCTGGGACCCCGCACGTGCGCGCCTGAGTGCTACTAAACCTTGCACTATTTGGCAGCCACCGGCAACCCCAGAACACGGCCTAATCCCGGCTGATGAGGGGTAAATACCCCGAAACACGTGTCCAGGGATGGCGAAGATAGCGAAGATAACAGAGAATCGAAAGAAGATGCATCGCGGAACACGAACTACACTTACCACAGTCCTTAGGGGTGATCCCGCTGGTGTGTGAGTAGTGTGCGACCCCACCCCCAATTGTAATGTTAAAGCTCCCTCGAGCAGTTGGCTGACGAGCCTGGGACCCCGCACCTGCGTGCCTGAGTGGTACTAAACCTGGCAATATTTGGCAGCCACCGGCAACCCCAGAACACGGCTGTTGGACCCGGCCTTGTGGCGTTGTTCACCGCTGTTCCTCCGGCCCCTGTGAGCGTAGCCCTTCACCCTGAGTTCCCTGCGCAGCATCCCCGTCAGTGTAGCCTGCAACCCGAACCCTGGTCGTCCTGCTCCTTGTACGCCCAGACCCCGTAACTGACGACCAGGCCGGCATGTCCCGTCCCGCTCCCGGCTCCGAGCGCCTAACCTTGCATGCCCCACAAGGCCCGGCAGCCATTTTCCCTTCCTGAGATCCCTGACTCCCTGGGCCTAGCGTGATCCCGGCCCCAGCGAAACCCAGACTCCAAAGGCACGCCAGTCCCGGCTGGGGGGTAAAGCGCTCCCCGAGTGAGATAAGCCAGGGACGTTCGATGGCACCTCCGGCCTCCCTTGAGAGACTGGTATCTGTCACACCTTTGGCCTCCCCCTGGGGGCCAGTTTCGATTGCACCTCTGGCCTCCCCGAGGGCTGGCTCCAGACTTGCTGGGCGTCTGGGAATTCCCGGACCCATCTTCTCAAAGGATCAAAGAGCCAACCGCCGGACCTCGCCAACGACCAGCCCCCAGGGCATGAGACCTCCGCCTGCGAGGGTCCGGACATCAAAGGGCCAATGGACTATATCTGGGCCCGCCCGACAACTAGCGGGCAGTTGTATCTTGGACCTGAAGCCCTGCTGATCTGATCGCGGCTGACCCTGAGCAGAACTCAACCTCGCATCGCTGAGCCCTGCTGACGCTGTCGTGGCTCCTAATTCACAACAAGGAACTGAACCACCTGAGCCCTGCTGACGCTGTTGCGGCTTGAGCTTGAACTCGTAACCATCGGAGCCCTGCTGACGCTGTCGCGGCTCGTCCTCTCTAAGACCTCGGAGCCCTGCTGACGCTGTCGCGGCTCGAGCTTGAACTCGTAACCATCGGAGCCCTGCTGACGCTGACGCGGCTCGTCCTCTCTAAGACCTCGGAGCCCTGCTGACGCTGTCGCGGCTCGAGCTTGAACTCGTAACCATCGGAGCCCTGCTGACGCTGTCGCGGCTCGAGCTGAACTCGTAACCATCGGAGCCCTGCTGACGTTGTCGCGGCTCGTCCTCTCTAAGACCTCGGAGCCCTGTTGACGCTGTCACGGCTCCCCAAGAACTTCTCCAGATCGAGCCCTGCTGACCTCGTCGTGGCTCGAGGAGTACTCTGGTCCGGCTGGACCATAGAGATCACCATCACGACCTGAGCCGACTCGACGTGAGCGAAGCAGCCAGTACGACCATCAGCTTCCGTATCCCCCGGTTTGAGGATTGAGAGCTGTGCGCAGGGTACGCCTCGTACTGGCCCAAGGGCTAAAGACTGTCCCGCTTCCCCCTTCCCGAATCCTCAAAGACTTTGTGATCCCTCGATCATTGTGTACATAAGAGTGCTACTTTCTTTTACTACTTATAAAGAACTTGTTACTGAAATCCAACGGTCTGGTGTTCGTTCGTAAGTGTGGTGTGAGCTCCGTGTGTACGATCATAGACTCCCCGGTGAGGACCTCACGATAAGACTCGGCAAGATCTGTGGGAGAGGTGGGTTGGGTGAGCACAATCTGGCCCTCTGATATCGCCCCTTCTAACAACGGCCTAATCCCTGCTGATGAGGGGTAAATACCCCAAAACACGTGTCCAGGGATGGCGAAGAGAGCGAAGATAGCAGAGCATCGCGGAACACGAACTGCACTTACCAAAGTCCTTAGGGGTGATCCCGCTGGTGTGTGAGTAGTGTGCGACACCACCCCCAATTGTAATGTTAAAGCTACCTCGAGCAGTTGGCTGACGAGCCTGGGACCCCACATCTGCGCGCCTGAGTGGTACTAAACCTGCCAATATTTGGCATCCACCGGC
Organism: Lissotriton helveticus; assembly: GCF_964261635.1. Taxonomy (NCBI): domain Eukaryota; kingdom Metazoa; phylum Chordata; class Amphibia; order Caudata; family Salamandridae; genus Lissotriton; species Lissotriton helveticus. Next base: position 198,588,463 of record NC_136057.1, on the reverse strand, counting down.
AACCCCAGAACACGGCCTAATCCCTGCTGATGAGGGGTAAATACCCCGAAACATGTGTCCAGGGATGGCGAAGATGGCGAAGATAGCAGAGAATCGAAAGAAGATGCACCGCGGAACACGAATAACACTTACCACAGTCCATAGGTGTGATCCCGCTGGTGTGTGAGTATTGTGTGACCCCACCCCCAATTGTAATGTTAAAGCTCCCTCGAGCAGTTGGCTGACGAGCCTGGGATCCCGCACCTGCGCTCCTGAGTTGTACTAAACCTGGCAATATTTGGCAGCCACCGGCAACCCCAGAACACAGCCTAATCCTTGCTGATGAGGGGTAACTACCCCGAAACACGTGTCCAGGGATGGCGAAGATAGTGAATATAGCAGAGAATCGAAAGAAGATGCATCGCGGAACACGAACTACACTTACCACAGTCCTTAGGGGTGATCCCGCTAGTGTGTGAGTAGTGTGCGACCCCACCCCAATTGTAATGTTAAAGCTCCCTCGAGCAGTTGGCTCACGAATCTGGGACCCCGCACCTGCGGGCCTGAGTGGTACTAAACCTGGCAATATTTGGCAGCCACCGGCAACCCCAGAACTCGGCCTAATCCCTGCTGATGAGGGGTAAATACCCCGAAACACGTGTCCAGGGATGGCGAAGATAGCGAAGAGAGCAGAGAATTGAAAGAAGATGCAGCGCGGAACACGAACTACACTTACCACAGTCCTTAGGGGTGATCCCGCTGGTGTGTGAGTAGTGTGCAACCTCACCTCCAATTGTAAAGTTAAAGCTCCCTCGAGCAGTTGGCTGACGAGCCTGGGACCCCACACCTGTGCCCCTGAGTGCTACTAAACCTTGCAATATTTGGCAGCCACCGGCAACCCCAGAACACGGCCTAATCCCTGCTGATGAGGGGTAAATACCCCAAAACACGTGTCCAGGGATGGCGAAGATAGCGAAGATAGCAGAGAATCGAAAGAAGATGCATCGCACAACACGAACTATACTTACCACAGTCCTTAGGGGTGATCCCACTGGTGTGTGAGTAGTGTGCGACCCCACCCCCAATTGTAATGTTAAAGCTCCCTCGAGCGGTTGGCTGACGAGCCTGGGACCCCACACCTGTGCGCCTGAGTGCTACTAAACCTGGCAATATTTGGCAGCCACCGGCAACCCCAGAAAACGGCCTAATCCCTGCTGATGAGGGGTAAATACCCCGAAACACGTGTCCAGGGATGGCAAAGATAGCGAAGATAGCAAACAATCGAAAGAAGATGCATCGCGCAACACAAACTACACTTACCACAGTCCTTAGGTGTGATCCCGCTGGTGTGTGAGTAGTGTGCGACCCCAACCCCAATTGTAATGTGAAAGCTCCCTCGAGCAGTTGGCTGACGAGCCTGGGACCCCGCACCTGCGCGCCTGAGTGGTACTAAACCTGGCAATATTTGGCAGCCACCGGCAACCCCAGAACACGGCCTAATCCCTGCTGCTGAGGGGTAAATACCCCAAAACACGTGTCCAGGGATGGCGAAGATAGCAAAGATAGCAGAGAATCGAAAGAAGGTGCATCGCGGAACATGAACTACACTTACCACAGTCCTTAGGGGTGATCCCGCTGGTGTGTGAGTAGTGTGCGACCCCACCCCCAATTGTAATGTTAAAGCTCCCTCGAGCAGTTGACTGGCGAGCCTGGGACCCCGCACCTGCGTGCCTGAGTGGTACTAAACCTGGCAATATTTGGCAGCCACCGGCAACCCCACAACACGGCCTAATCCCTGCTGATGAGGGGTAAATACCCCGAAACATGTGTCCAGGGATGGCAAAGAGAGCGAAGATAGCAGAGAATCAAAAGAAGATGCATCGCGGAACACGAACTACACTTACCACAGTCCTTAGGGGTGATCCCGCTGGTGTGTGAGTAGTGTGCGACCCCACCCCCAATTGTAAAGTTAAAGCTCCCTCGAGCAGTTGGCTGACGAGCCTGGGACCCCGCACGTGCGCGCCTGAGTGGTACTAAACCTTGCAATATTTGGCAGCCACCGGCAACCCAAGAACACGGCCTAATCCCGGCTGATGAGGGGTAAATACCCCGAAACACGTGTCCAGGGATGGCGAAGATAGTGAAGATAACAGAGAATCGAAAGAAGATGCATCGCGGAACACTAACTACACTTACCACAGTCCTTAGGGGGGATCCCGCTGGTGTGTAAGTAGTGTGCGACCCCACCCCCAATGGAAATGTTAAAGCTCCCTCGAGCAGTTGGATGACGAGCCTGGGATCCCGCACCTGCGCGCCTGAGTGGTACTAAACCTGGCAATATTTGGCAGCCACCGGCAACCCCATAACATGGCCTAATCCTTGCTGATGAGGGGTAAATACCCCGAAACACGTGTCAAGGGATGGCGAAGATAACGAATATAGCAGAGAATCGAAAGAAGATGCATCGCGGAACACGAACTACACTTACCACAGTCCTTAGGGGTGATCCCTTTGGTGTGTGAGTAGTGTGCGACCCCACCCCCAATTGTAATGTTAAAGCTCCTCGAACAGTTGGCTGACGAGCTTGGGACCCCGCACCTGCGCGCCTGAGTGGTACTAAACCTGGCAATATTTGGCAGCCACCGGCAACCCCAGAAAACGGCCCAATCCCTGCTGATGAGGGGTAAATACCCCGAAACACGTGTCCAGGGATGGCGAAGATAGCGAAGATAGCAGAGAATCGAAAGAAGATGCATCGCGGAACACGAACTACACTTACCACAGTCCTTAGGGGTGATCCCGCTGGTGTGTGAGTAGTGTCCGACCCCACCCCCAATTGTAATGTTGAAGCTCCCTTGAGCAGTTGGCTGACGAGCTTGGGAACCCGCACCTGCGCGCCTGAGTGATACTAAACCTGGCAATATTTGGCAGCCACCGGCAGCCCCAGAACACAGCCTAATCCCTGCTGATGAGGGGTAAACCCCGAAACACGTGTCCAGGGATGGCGAAGATAGCGAAGATAGCAGAGAAACGAAAAAAGATGCAGCGCGGAACACGAACTACACTTACCACAGTCCTTAGGGGTGATCCGCTGGTATGTGAGTAGTGTGCAACCCCACCTCCAATTGTAATGTTAAAGCTCCCTCGAGCAGTTGGCTGACGAGCCTGGGACCCCACACCTGTGCGCCTGAGTGCTACTAAATCTGGCAATATTTGGCAGCCACCGGCAACCCCACAACACGGCCTAATCCCTGCTGATGAGGGGTAAATACCCCGAGACACGTGTCCAGGGATGGCGAAGAGAGTGAAGATAGTAGAGAATCAAAAGAAGATGCATCGCGGAACACGAACTACACTTACCACAGTCCTTAGGGGTGATCCCGCTGGTGTGTGAGTAGTGTGCGACCCCACCCCCAATTGTAATGTTAAAGCTCCCTCGAGCAGTTGGCTGACGAGCCTGGGACCCCGCACCTGCGTGCCTGAGTGGTACTAAACCTGGCAATATTTGGCAGCCACCGGCAACCCCAGAACAAGGCTGTTGGACCCGGCCTTGTGGAGTGGTTCGCCGCTGTTCCTCCGGCCCCTGTGAGCGTAGCCCTTCACCCTGAGTTCCCTGCACAGCATCCCCGTCAGTGTAGCCTGCAACCCGAACCCTGGTCGTCCTGCTCCTTGTACGCCCAGACCCCGTAACTGACGACCAGGCCCGCATGTCCCGTCCCGCTCCCGGCTCCGAGCGCCTAACCTTGCATGCCCCACAAGGCCCGGCAGCCATTTTCCCTTCCCGAGATCCCTGACTCCCTGGGCCTAGCGTGATCCCGGCCCCAGCGAAACCCAGACTCCAAAGGCACGCCAGTCCCGGCTGGGGGGTAAAGCGCTCCCCGAGTGAGATAAGCCAGGGACGTTCGATGGCACCTCTGGCCTCCCTTGAGAGACTGGTATCTGTCACACCTTTGGCCTCCCCCTGGGGGCCAGTTTCGATTGCACCTCTGGCCTCCCGAGGGCTGGCTCCAGACCTGCTGGGCGTCTGGGAATTCCCGGACCCATCTTCTCAAAGGATCAAAGAGCCAACCGCCGGACCTCGCCAACGACCAGCCCCCAGGGCATGAGACCTCCGCCTGCGAGGGTCCGGACATCAAAGGGCCAATGGACTATATCTGGGCCCGCCCGACAACTAGCGGGCAGTTGTATCTTGGACCTGAAGCCCTGCTGATCTGATCGCGGCTGACCCTGAGAAGAACTCAACCTCGCATCGCTGAGCCCTGCTGACGCTGTTGTGGCTCCTAATTCGCAACAAGGAACTGAACCACCTGAGCCCTGCTGACGCTGTTGCAGCTTGAGCTTGAACTCGTAACCATCGGAGCCCTGCTGACGCTGTCGCGGCTCGTCCTCTCTAAGACCTCGGAGCCCTGCTGACGCTGTCGCGGCTCGAGCTTGAACTCGTAACCATCGGAGCCCTGCTGACGCTGACGCGGCTCGTCCTCTCTAAGACCTCGGAGCCCTGCTGACGCTGTCGCGGCTCGAGCTTGAACTCGTAACCATCGGAGCCCTGCTGACGCTGTCGCGGCTCGAGCTGAACTCGTAACCATCGGAGCCCTGCTGACGTTGTCGCGGCTCGTCCTCTCTAAGACCTCGGAGCCCTGTTGACGCTGTCGCGGCTCCCCAAGAACTTCTCCAGATCGAGCCCTGCTGACCTCGTCGCGGCTCGAGGAGTACTCTGGTCCGGCTGGACCATAGAGATCACCATCACGACCTGAGCCGACTCGACGTGAGCGAAGCAGCCAGTACGACCATCAGCTTCCGTATCCCCCGGTTTGAGGATTGAGAGCTGTGCGCAGGGTACGCCTCGTACTGGCCCAAGGGCTAAAGACTGTCCCGCTTCCCCCTTCCCGAATCCTCAAAGACTTTGTGATCCCTCGATCATTGTGTACATAAGAGTGCTACTTTCTTTTACTACTTATAAAGAACTTGTTACTGAAATCCAACGGTGTGGTGTTCGTTCGTAAGTGTGGTGTGAGCTCCGTGTGTACAATCATAGACTCCCCGGTGAGGACCTCACGATAAGACTCGGCAATATCTGTGGGAGAGGTGGGTCCTGGGGTGGTCGGGTGAGCACAACCTGGCCCTCTGAGATCGCCCCTTCTAACAACGGCCTAATCCCTGCTGATGAGGGGTAAATACCCCGAAACACGTGTCCAGGGATGGCGAAGAGAGCGAAGATAGCAGAGCATCGCGGAACACGAACTGCACTTACCAAAGTCCTTAGGGGTGATCCCGCTGGAGTGTGAGTAGTGTGCGACACCACCCCCAATTGTAATGTTAAAGCTCCCTCGAGCAGTTGGCTGACGAGCCTGGGACCCCGCACCTGCGCGCCTGAGTGGTACTAAACCTGGCAATATTTGGCATCCACCGGCAACCCCAGAACACGGCCTAATCCCTGCTGATGAGGGGTAAATACCCTGAAACACGTGTCCAGGGATGGCGAAGATGGCGAAGATAGCAGAGAATCGAAAGAAGATGCACCGCGGAACACGAATAACACTTACCACAGTCCTTAGGGGTGATCCCGCTGGTGTGTGAGTATTGTGCGACCCCACCCCCAATTGTAATGTTAAAGCTCCCTCGAGCAGTTGGCTGACGAGCCTGGGATCCCGCACCTGCGCTCCTGAGTTGTACTAAACCTGGCAATATTTGGCAGCCACCGGCAACCCCAGAACACAGCCTAATCCTTGCTGATGAGGGGTAAATACCCCGAAACACGTGTCCAGGGATGGCGAAGATAGTGAATATAGCAGAGAATCGAAAGAAGATGCATTGCGGAACACGAACTACACTTACCACAATCCTTAGGGGTGATCCCGCTGGTGTGTGGGTAGTGGGCTACCCCACCCCCAATTGGAATGTTAAAGCTCCCTCGAGCAGTTGGCTGACGAGCCTGGGAACCCGCACCTGAGTGGTACTAAACCTGGCAATATTTGGCAGCCTCCGGCAACCCCAGAACATGGCCTAATCCCTGCTGATGAGGGGTAAATACCCCGAAACACGTGTCCAGAGATGGCGAAGATAGCGAAGATAGCAGAGAATCGAAAGAAGATGCATCGCGGAACACGAACTACACTTACCACAGTCCTTAGGGGTGATCACACTGGTGTGTGAGTAATGTGCGACCCCACCCCCAATTGTAATGTTAAAGCTCCCTCGAGCAGTTGGCTGATGAGCCTGGAACGCCGCTTCTGCACGCCTGAGTTGTACTAAACCTGGCAATATTTGGTAGCCACCGGCCACCCCAAAACTCGGCCTAATCCCTGCTGATGAGGGGTAAATACCCCGAAACACGTGTCCGGGGATGGCGAAGATAGCGAAGATAGCAGAGAATCGAAAGAAGATGCATCACGGAACACAAACTACACTTACCACAGTCCTTAGGGGTGATCCCGGTGGTGTGTGAGTAGTATGTGACCCCACCCCCAATTGTAATGTTAAAGCTCCCTCGAGCAGTTGGCTGACGAGCCAGGGACCCAGCAAATGCGCGCCTGAGTGGTACTAAACCTGGCAATATTTGGTAGCTACCGGCAACCCCAGAACTGGGCCTAATCCCTGCTGATGACGGGTAAATACCCCGAAACACGTGTCCAGGGATGGCGAAGATAGCAAAGATAGCAGAGAATCGAAAGAAGATGCAGCGCGGAACACGAACTACACTTACCACAGTCCTTAGGGGTGATCCCGCTGGTGTGTGAGTAGTGTGCAACCCCACCCCCAATTGTAATGTTAAAGCTCCCTCGAGCAGTTGGCTAACGAGACTGGGACCCTGCACCTGTGCGCCTGAGTGGTACTAAATCTGGCAATATTTGGCAGCCACCGGCAACCCCAGAACACGGCCTAATCCCTGCTGATGTGGGGTAAATACCCCGAAACACGTGTCCAGGGATGGGGAAGATAGCGAAGATAGCAGAGATTCGAAAGAAGATGCAGCGCGGAACACGAACTACACTTACCACAGTCCTTAGGGGTGATCCCGCTGGTGTGTGAGTAGTGTGCGACCCCACTCCCAATTGTAATGTTAAAGCTCCCTCGAGCAGTTGGCTGACGAGCCTGGGACCCCGCACCTGCGCGCCTGAGTGGTACTAAACCTGGCAATATTTGGCAGCCACCGGCAACCCTAGAACACGGCCTAATCCCTGCTGATGAGGGGTAAATACCCTGAAACACGTGTCCAGGGATGGCGAAGATAGGGAAGATAGCAGAGAATCGAAAGAAGATGCAGCGCGGAACACGAACTACACTTACCACAGTCCTTAGGGGTGATCCCGTTGGTGTGTGAGTAGTGTGCGACCCCACCCCCAATTGTAATGTTAAAGCTCCCTCGAGCAGTTGGCTGACGAGCCTGGGACCCCGCACCTGCGCGCCTGAGTGGTACTAAACCTGGCAATATTTGGCAGCCACCGGCAACCCCAGAACACGGCCTACTCCCTGCTGATGAGGGGTAAATACCCCGAAACACGTGTCCAGGGATGGCGAAGATAGCAAAGATAGCAGAGAATCAAAAAAAGATGCATCGCGGAACACAAACTACACTTACCACAGTCCTTAGGGGTGATCCCGTTGGTGTGTGAGTAGTGTGCGACCCCACCCCCAATTGTAATGTTAAAGCTCCCTCGAGCAGTTGGCTGACGAGCCTGGGACCCCGCACCTGCGCGCCTGAGTGGTACTAAACCTGGCAATATTTGGCAGCCACCGGCAACCCCAGAACACGGCCTAATCCCTGCTGATGAGGCGTAAATACCCCGAAACACGTGTCCAGGGATGGCGAAGATAGCGAAGATAGCAGAGAATCGAAAGAAGATGCATCGCGGAACACGAACTACACTTACCACAGTCCTTAGGGGTGATCCCGCTGGTGTGTGATTAGTGTGCGACCCCACCCCCAATTGTAAATTTGCGATATTTATCGCTAAATAGTCTTAGCGATGATTTTTTTATCGCTGGATATGTTAGCGGAGAAAACATGCTATTAGCAACGTTTTTCTCCATTGTGCTAAAATATCCAGCGATAGCGGCGAAATGCATGAATATCGCTGTATTCTCAGCGATAGTCACGCAATTCGACGCATTAGCGACAAAATGCTCTTAGCCATGTTATCCACCTCCCATTGGATAACATGGCTAAGAACTGGTCTGGGCAGGTGTTAGTATTTGGAAATATTCCAATGCTACTCCTGCCTTGCTAATAGGCGATAGCGACGTTAGCGGCTGCTTTCAGTCGCTAACTAGTTTGGTACACCCACTTTGGATGTCATTAGCGATAAACATCGCTGACATGCAAAGCGGGCCCCAAACCGCTCGCTATCGCCTAAAAGCTGTTGCTAACATCAGTTAGCGACAGCTTGCTAATAGGGCGATAGAATTATGTGCAATATGGGCGATATGATTTGTGCTGGTGCACAGTGAAAGGAACAAATGCTTGTAACTCTAGAGCATCTACCAAATCTTTTTTATATCTTCAAATTCCTTTTGACATATGTCTGACAATACAAATTCTTCATTCTTTCCTAGTAATTTTCTTAAATTGATAGATTTACTTGCTAGATCCTTTATAAATTTTCCATAATATTCTACCATACCTAAAAAAGAAACAACTTCTTCTTTATTCTTTGGAGACACCAAATTTTGTATGGTATCTACCAACTCTTTCTTAGGTGAAATTCCCATAGATGATATACTGTGTCCTAGATAATTAACTTCACTTACTGAAAATTTAAATTTTTCATATTTCAACATCAGTCCAGCAGTTTCCAACCTCCTCAAAACCAATCTCAAAGTCTTGTCATGATCTTCTTGATTGCTTCCATAAATCAGTAAATCGTCTTGATAACACCGATTTTATTCCTTTCAAAATAGAGGCCATCACTCGCTGCAAAATCAACACAGCGGACACAAGACCAAACGGCATCCTGTTATACTTAAATGCACCCATAGGAGTAATAAAAGCCGTTAAGTCCTGTGAATCCTGCGTCAACTCAATCTGATGGTAAGCCTGAGTAAGATCTAATGTCGTAAACAATTTTGAATCACCCAAAGAAGTTAATAACTCATCTATATTTGGCAATGGAAATGTATCCACTATAACCTCTTTATTGAGTGATCTCAAATCAAAGCAGAATCTTATTTCGCCATTGGGTTTATTCGCGACAACAACTTGCGACAACCATTCCGTTGCCTCTACAGGAGATATAATATCTTGGTCTTGTAATTTTTTTAATTCTGGTTCAACTTTATCTTGTACAGCTATCGGAATTCTCCTTACTTTAGCAATGACATGTACAGCATCTTTCTTCAACTTAGTACTATGCTTGTAACCTTTAAGACAACCTAACTCTGAACGGAAAAGTCTTGGAAACTCCTTTATAAAAGAGTTACCATCAGATTCTACTTCTTGAATTTGAACCTGAGGATTTGAATTAGGATTCAACATCACACCCAATAAACCTTGATGTGACCACCCAATCAAACAATCACCAATTTTTGAAACATATATTTTTCCAACAATTATCTTCTTTTCGATTTCAATAGAGGCATTGAAGTAACCCAACATACTTATGGAAGTATCACCATACCCCCCCGGACTTACATCCATTTTGAAAAGCCTGTTTTTCATCTGAAAATATTTTTCATACATTTCTTTTGAAATAATTGAGATATGAGAACAAGAGTCAAATTTCATTTCTAACTCTATACCCTCAATTTTAACTTTTCCACTTGGATGATCATTGCTTCTCTTCTCTTTTACCTGACATATAACCTCCTTTATCTCTTTATTAATTACATTCCTATCTTTAGATTTACAAAACTTTACAAAATGTCCCTTTTTCCCACACCCATGACACACAAAACTCAAAGCTGGACATAACTTTGAGTTAGCTTTGTGGGATCACTGAAAGAATATCGACTACCAAAATATCGACTACCCAAAATATAGAGGAAAAAATATCTACAGCAAAAATATCGAGTTTGTATGTACAAACAGGTAAGTACAAAAATATCGAGTACAAAATATCGTTTACAAAAATATAGTTGTAAAAAATATCGTATTTACTAAAAACAGTGTTAAATTAAATTAATATTAATAATTAATTACTAAAATATACTTAAAATTACTTAAATGAACTTATAATAATTAAATAATTCATGAAAGTTAAATAAATATGTTTTATTTCATATTTATTAAACATATATATATAGTAATAAAATATAATAAAATAATACCCAAAAACTGAAAACTGACCCTGAACCCTAAAAATACCCCTTCACCCAAAAACTGAAAACTGACCATGAACCCTAAAAATACCCCTTTACCCAAAAACTGAAAACTGACCCTGAACCCTAAAAATACCCCTTTACCCAAAAACTGAAAACTGACCCTGAACCCTAAAACTACCCCTTTACCCAAAAACTGAAAACTGACCCTGAACCCTAAAAATACCCCTTTACCCAAAAACCCAAAACTGACCCTGAACCCTAAAAATACCCCTTTACCCAAAAACCCAAAACTGACCCTGAACCCTAAAAATACCCCTTTACCCAAAAACCCAAAACTGACCCTGAACCCTAAAAATAAAAACGATATTACTTCACTTACCTTAAAAACGATATTACTTCACTTACCTTAATAACGATATTTTGGCTGTCGATATTCTGTCCAGTCGATATTTTCTCCAAACGATATTTTGGAGTCGATATTATGTCCAAACGATATTTTGGAGTCGATATTATGTCTGTGTACCAGCTTTGTGCCCAGTTTTTCCACATCTGAAACATGTTATAGTATTAGACGATGTTTCTTCTTTACTCACATCTTTTACATACTTTTTGACTTCTTTTACTTGAGAAACACTTTCTTTCACCTTCTCAACTACTGTCTCAGATTGTCCTTTGTCATTCTTTAATTCACTTGCACATTTTAACATATGCTCCACCCTTTTTGCCCTACCTATAACCTCTTCTAATGGTGGTTCATCCTTGAGCCACAATTATTCTCTAATTTTATCCTCTCTACATTTTAAAACAAACTGATCTCTTATACGCTCCTCATTAGTTGCACCAAATTTACAAGTAGAGGATAGTTTTCTTAATGCAGATAAATGTTCCTCAACTGATTCATCTTTACCTTGCTCCTTTCTTGCAAAATGGTATCTTTCCATTATTGTGCTCACACGAGGCAAATAATTTTTATCTAACTGTAATAAACATACTTCATACTCATCCAAACCTCGTTGTTCCTGAGGAGATAAGGCCGGTACATTTTTTATTACCTCCTGTCCTTCTCCCCCTAAACAATGTAACAATAAAGAACATTTCCTTTCCGCACTTAAATTTGTGCCACATACCCTTGCATAATGTGCAATTTTTTTTCCATTTACTCCATTTCACCTTTGGTTCTCCTGGATCACTTAGAAAAAATGATGGAGTAGTGACATTCTGCATTTTTAAATCTTAAACACCAATAGATTTTACTTATATTCCCCTTCTCTAAAACATCCAATAAATAGAACAATATATAAACAAATCCAGTTACTACTTCAATAACCTTAATGAATATATTTCAGAGATGCACAAATATATCCTTATTTCGCAACTTTGTTTCGTTTTTTTCTTATAAATCACAGAGCATTTTAAATTGTACTCATTGTTTTCCTTAAATGCTACCTACTGTATATGTTATGTTATGTTATCTTGAGGAGGTTATATTTCTTCAATTAACACACCTTACTACTACTTCTTAATTAAATAAACCTAGTTTATCACTCATTTCACATTTTTTAATACCAAAGTCTGAAAACAAAGGGGTATATTACCAACAACTAGCGATAATTTTTGTCTCTAACTTGTTTAGAGACAAAAATTATCGCCTCACATCGGCGATTTTTATCGCAGATAAACCTTGCTATTAGCAAGGTTTATCGCAAATGCGATAAAAAACGGCCGCAATGCATGAATATCGCTGAAAAGTCAGCGATATTCATGCATTATCGAGCAAATGCTCTTAGCCATGTTATCCACCTCCCATTGGATAACATGGCTAAGAACTGCTCAGGGCAGGTGTTAGCTTTTGGAGATATTCGCGCTTAGCGCGAATATCTCCAAAAGTTGGTAATAGGAGATAGCGATGTTAGCGACTGTTTCCAGTCGCTAACATCTTGGCACGCCCACTTTGCATGTCATTAGTGATAAATATCACTGACATGCAAAGCGGGGCCCAAGATGGTCGCTATCTCCTATTAGCTGTCACTAACTGGTGTTAGCGACAGCTTGGTAATAGGGAGATAATTTTATCTCCGCTTTCTTGGCTTTTAAAGCCAAAAAAGCGGAGATAAACCCCTTGATAATATACCCCAAATTTTCTTGTTATTTTCTTTCTTCTACTTCACATGTTGTGGCACTCGATTGAGCAGACTAACACCGCATAGTCCTGAAGTCTTTAAAACTCCTTTTTCACGTGTTATTACTTTCCTTCAGATCCGATATTACCTGTTATTACTTCACTACTGATCCAACGTTTTCATACATCAGAAACACGAACAGATAAACACAATGGGCCAGATTCACAGTATGAACTTAAAACTCAATCCTAAACTTACTACTATTTTGGTATTCACAGAATGCACTTACTACTTTTGGTATTCAAAGAAGTTAGGATTTTGTCTTAAGTCTGTCTTAAGTCTGTATTAAGACAAACTTAAGACAAAATCGTAACTTCTGTGAATATCAAAAGTAGTAAGTTCATTCCCTGAATGCCAAAAGTAGTAAGTGCATTCTGTGAATACCAAAATAGTAGTAAGTTTACGATTGAGTCTTAAGTTCATTCTGTGAATCGGGCCCTATGATCCTTCCACGCTTTAACGTCACGTGATCTCTTCACGCAGTATGCTCTGCGCTGAATCCTCATGCACGTTCTAATGCGTCATCAAATGTCTTTTACATCCATGTAAAAATGAGCTCTGATTCCATGCCAACTGCCACAAGCCGCAAGACACTTCCTTATTCACCCGCTCAGAGGAGCTGAGCTTCCACGCCAACTGTCAACTAGCCACGAGACACTTCTTTATTCATCCGCACCAATCCACAAATGATTTACGAGGTATCTTTTCAAATTATTTCCTTTCCTAATTTATTTTAAAATCTGCCGCTGGGGAAGATTCTACTTCCCGCTTGTATTTCAGCCGCAGGAGAAGGATAAACAACCCGCTGTTTACTCTTTGCCCAAATAAATATCCACACTCGTTTCCGTTTTTACTTCGACTATCTTCCCAACTTTAAAATTTAATCTGCCGCTGGAGAAGTTTTTAAACCTCCCAACTTATATTTCAGCAGGGGAAAAACAAATAATACGCTCCAATTCAATAACACAGTCCTCTTTTACACTTCCTTCTTCATATATATATATATAATAGCAGCCCGTCCCGACGTTGTCCGGGTATGAATTGCTGCCGGCCAGTAGTATATTGTTTCATACGATTTCATTTTGATAGCATTTCTTATCTGTGACAGGCCTGTGAAATGCTCCGATTCACAGTGCACTGCTGATGCACTTAAGAGTGCGCGTTCAGTAGTGTGTGAACTCGAGTTTCCCTACTTTATTTTCCTTGCAATATTATATAGCGCGAACTCGACAACATGGCATGAGCACAATTTACATTACAGAAGAACACATTCATTTGTGGTAGGCACCGGGAGACAGAGCGATTTGCCTGGAATCACAGGATGTTGAGCTGATGCCGAGATTCGAACGTAGCTCCCCATCTCTAAAGTTCGCAATTCTAGAACTTGTGGTGGGAGGTGTGTCTAAAAGTGTATGTCGGTGCTGGGCATCTATGAGAGAGACCTGTGCATTTTTCCAATCGGTGGTGAAAAAATATGAGTATGTTGCTGGAGATGTGGGCCGCCGTGCCAACAAAGTACTTACGGGGGGAGGGTAAACACCAATTATTCCGCAACTTTCTTTCCGCATACCTTCACTCCGCACACTTTCATTACGAAAGTACCATGACTCCGCAATGCCATTATAACGCATGGCATTACATTTTATATGCTTTTACCACGCATACATTTACAACGAAATTCGTTGCAAATGCATGAATGGTAAAAGCATGTTTTTTTTTTAATGTTTGGATAAGGCAAGTATGGGTATAGGGGTATATGTTTTGGGGTACTGAGGTATAAGTTTTGGGGTGTTTGGGTATTTTAATGATTCAGATATAGTTTTTGGTTATGGGGTACAGGGGTATTTTTAGGGTTCAGGGCTAGGTTTGGGTTTTGGAGTATAGGGGTATTTTTAGGTTTCAGGGGTAGGTTTGGGTTTTGGGGTACAGGGGTATTTTAAAGGTTATGGGCTAGGTTTGGGTTTTGGGGTACAGGGGTATTTTTAGGGTTCAGGGCTAGTTTGGGTTTTGGGATACAGGGGTATTTTAGGGTTCTGGGCTAGGTTTGGGTTTTGGGGTACAGGGGTATTTTTAGAGTTCAGGGGTAGGTTTGGGTTTTGGGGTACAGGGGTATTTTAAGGGTTATGGGCTAGGTTTGGGTTTTGGGGTACAGGGGTATTTTAGGGTTCTGGGCTAGGTTTGGGTTTTGGGGTACAGGGGTATTTTTAGGGTTCAGGGGTAGGTTTGGGTTTTGGGGTACAGGGGTATTTTAAGAGTTATGGGCTAGGTTTGGGTTTTGCGGTTCAAGGGTATTTTAGGGTTCAGAGGTAGGTTTGTGTTTTGGGGTACAGGGGTATTTATAGGGTTCGGGGCTAGGTTTGGGTTTTGGGGTACAGGGGTATTTTTAGGGTTTAGGGGTAGGTTTGGGTTTTGGGGTACAGGGTATATTTATAGGGTTAAGATGGGTTAGTGTTTAAGGGTGTTGGGGTATTTTATAGAGTAAGGGTGGGTTATGATTATGGGGTGCAGGGGTATTTAAAGAAGGGGTGGGTGGAATTGGCACAAACTTGGTACTATAAATCCGCAATATTTCGTTCCGTCAGATTTACAATCATTAAAACAGAAACCTCATATATTCAAGGTAAAATAACAAGTATTTCTACATGCTAAAATGCATATAGTCATTTCACAAAAGTGAAATTAGCTTCCAGCAAGCAGTGAGAGAGGTGATGATTTTGAGATTAAGCCCCTGCAAAGCATTATAGGGCGAGATTAGCAGTGGGAAGTGAATATTATAGTATCCAAATAATTCTACAAAGGGCTGCAGTTCACCTCGTTGTCCCCAGTTGTCCCCGATGAGGCAAATGCAATAGCATTTAAAATAGATTACATCAAGCTGCAGTTCACCTCGTGGTCCCTAGATGTCCCTGATGAGGCAAATGCAATAGCATGTAAAATATTACACTTCAAACTGCAGTTCACCTCGTCCCTAGATTTCCCTGATGAGGCAAATGCAATAGCATTTAAAATATTATACATCAAGCTGCAGTTCACCTCGCCGTCCCTAGATGTCCCTGATGAGGCAAATGCAATAGCATTCAAAATATTATACATCAAGCTGCAGTTCACCTCGTCGTCCCAAGATGTCCCTGATGAGTAAAATTCAAAAACATTGAAACCCTTTCATGAATGCTAAAAAAGGAATGCAAATCTTATCCCATAATGCTTTGCAGGGCCTTTTAGTTGTATTTTTGCCCATAACTGTGCTTGGGGCGGTTCTAAGAGAATGGGACCTCCACTGAATTACTATTTAAAGGGAGCAGGAATGTATAGAACCTGGGAAGAAAAAACAACACTTGTGACGGAATGCCCCCAGCGATTGTCATGCCCCCAGCACACACCCACAGCACAACGCAGACACGCCCACAAGGGACTACTTTGCTGGCATGGTTCTTTTACTTTTTAAATGTATATGGTGGGCGTCTGCATAGCCTATGTCCTTTTGCTGCAACTGCCCTTTCCAACGCTGTATTGGGTGTTGTGATTGGTGCTGTGGTTCCTGAGATCACCCGCCTCAAAGGTTTGGGCTTTCTCTTTATTATATTAGTATAGATATATATGTCTTTCCTATTTTATTTCTCTCTCCTCTTCATCTTTAATATTAAATCCTTTCATTTCCACACACTCTTCATGTTACTTAGCTTGATGATGAGGCGTCCTTTTCTTCTTTTCCTTGGACCCTCGTCGCCAATGAAAAGTTCTGAATAAACACACAAAGATGAGAGAAGTTGTTCAGAGGTTTATTCATTGACACCCCATCCATCAGCTACCTCAGGATTAACTGACCCTTGAAGAACATCCATAACCACAGCATTCTAGGGGGCATATTATCAAGGGGGTTTATCTCCGCTTTTTTGGCTTTAAAAGCCAAGAAAGCGGAGATAAAATTATCTCCCTATTACCAAGCTGTCGCTAACACCAGTTAGCAACAGCTAATAGGAGATAGTGACCATCTTGGGCCCCGCTTTGCATGTCAGTGATATTTATCACTAATGACATGCAAAGTGGGCGTGCCAAGATGTTAGCGACTGGAAACAGTCGCTAACATCGCTATCTCCTATTACCAACTTTTGGAGATATTCGCGCTAAGCGCGAATATCTCCAAAAGCTAACACCTGCCCTGAGCAGTTCTTAGCCATGTTAACCAATGGGAGGTGGATAACATGGCTAAGAGCATTTGCTCGATAATGCATGAATATCGCTGACTTTTCAGCGATATTCATGCATTGCGGCCGTTTTTTATCGCATTTGCGATAAACCTTGCTAATAGCAAGGTTTATCTGCGATAAAAATCGCCGATGTGCGGCGATAATTTTTGTCTCTAAACAAGTTAGAGACAAAAATTATCGCTAGTTGTTGGTAATATGCCCCTAGGTTCCACAGAACCTTCACAAATGTAGAAGATAGAGAGAGGGCACTACACACAGTGCACCAGCACAAGGAGAGAGCAGAAATGCTCCAAATATTTGTAAATGTGGAAAATTTCTGCTCTCTCCCTCTGCTTTGCTTGCTACCTTGGTTTGTGTGAAAGATTAGCAAATCTGCCTATTGTGAAGGAAAACAGAAGAAGTTCTGGTTTTCTTTCTGTCGATTTATTTTGAAATCCAAAGCACCCACCACCAGAAGCCATCCAGTCACCGAGGATCCAACCACCGTCCGGCGTTGCTAGGATTCTCCGCAACCTGGTGGCAACGCTTGAGAATGTAAGAAGGAACATAAGGAACAATAGCAATGACTACGGGCCCGATTCACAGAATTAATTTAAGACAAAATCCTAACTTCTGTGAATACCAAAAGTAGTACGTTTAGGATTTTGTCTTAAGTTAGTTCTGTGAATCGGGCCCCATGAGTCTCGTGGAAGCACGTGACTCATGGTGAAACATAAGGTAATAGCACTGAAAAATAAGGTAAAAACTTTACAGATATATGATGGCATTACAACACTGCCCCTAAGCGTATTGCTGCTAGGCTTTTAGGGGCAGATTTACAAGACCCGTGTGCCACTTTTGCGTCGTTTTCCCCATGTTAAAAATGACGCAAAAGTGGCGCAGTGGTCTTGTAAATCTGCCCCTTAGTACTTTCTCTCTATGTGAGTGATTTTCAGTGATTACATGGTTAAAGGTGCATGGCCTGGTTAGGCCAGGGCTTACTGGGGGTTTAATTTGAGGCACTGGTTGCTGGTGGGGTCCACTGGCGCTCATTATAGGGACTGGCATGTATCATCAAATTATCAACCAGAGCATAACAGAGATAACTAGAGCAATATACTAAAGAGCTAATATTGGTGAAAACGAAAGAAATATATTACAATAAACGAAAGCAAAGATAGTCATACAAATCTTTATAATCCCCCACTCGCTTCACAATTTCATACACCAATTTTCAAATATCTATTTGACGCTATAGTTCAATCTTATATTGTACTGAAAATATGGATTGCTTGCGAAGAGGTACAAACAATCCTCCAAAAATTCCCAACGGTTCGCAGGCGCCTCACTGCCACCCGAAGTGCAAGTGATTCTGCCTATGCGCGCCGGCCATCTTGTTTTTCAATAAGGTGATATTTTCCGTATGTTAAGAGAAAAATATATACCCTGGAAAGATAAGACGACTAACAAAACAAGTATATTAAGCAGATAGACTTAATATAAAACACATGCGCTTTTATAACATTTAAAATCTACAGAAAATAAATGGTGAAAATCTAGTAAATGCATCCTAGGTATCTAGACATAGCCCAAAGGATTGTGGGTATGACGATTAAAAGGCTATAAGACCCACGCATGCTCAATGGAGAAGGCGTGATCTCGTAGCCCTCCCCACCTCTAAACATAAACATTGGACTCCGATGTGGCCTTTGTGCCCGCTTCAGGGTCGAAAGGATCCCGCTCCTTTGATCTGAGCTCAGGCGCACGTGCGGCTGCTGAGGCCAAGCTCCCGGTCCAGGATCTTGCACCTCTGTGGAAGTGGATGGAAATAACGTACACAAGCTGCAGTCCCACCGACAGCCGACAGAGGGCCTACTGCTGCACCCTCAAAACACAACAAATGTACCATTCATTTGGTGATGATGCAGATATCGGCAGAACACGCAGGTATGTCCAAAGTGGATTCGTGTTTGTGCGGAAACAAATCCCACATGGAGTGTCCTGCTGGACACGTTCTAGTCTTTTTGCAAATGCAGCCCACACTGTACACCCACCCACCACCGGCGTCACGAGTCAGGTGACCCGGTCAATAAACCATTAACCAGCCCACTATCAGTGTCTGTGTCCAATTCCTTCCAGCGTGCGGGCCTAGCGCCCAACATTACACCACACATTAATATTAGTGCAATGTAACTAATACTGGAGAGACACACACGCATCATTTGCTATATTCAATATAATTGAAGCCCGTTACCTTGACATGAGTGAGGCTACAACCCCATTCACTTTTATTAATGCACTGGTAGTGCAATCGGCTGTACCAGATATAAAAAGCCATGTAAAGTCACCCTGCATGACTTTACATTACCTTTTTAAATATGTTTCCCTTTCAAAGGGGTTCAATGTGTGTTGCTGTGGGTGTTTCCCGCAAAATCCATGGGACTTGACACTACAGGAGAAATGTCACAAAGAAGAGACATATTTATTTTTCTTCTTTTTTTTCCCATGCACAGGAAGAAGAAAATGCCATTAATTATTAGTTTTGTGCAGGAAGGTGTCAATCATCCCAGCAACGCAGGAACCGTGGCAAAATGATGCAAGGGGAAAGCACACTGATGCGTCTTTTGCTACTAATACGACGCATGTGGAGAAGTGTGGCTCACCGATTAGAGCGGCAGACCCTGAGGCAGAGGTCTGGTCCGGACCAGGGTTCAATTCCTGTCGCGGCAGGGTCTTGGGCTCAATGTCCTCGGACCCGATAATTCTCGCCTCGGTGCCTACTCTAATCATGCGTTCCACTCTGCAACGCTGGCAATAGCTTGCTTAATCTCCACACTGGCTCTCACAAAGCTAGGATGCCTGGCTTCACCTTGGGGGTGCCCAGGAGTGGACACCTCACAGGAACAGGCCTGGAAGGGTTCCACAGCGGTATTCGTACAGCGCTTAGAGACCCCTGAGTGATAGGCGCTATACAAATCCAAATTACATTTACATCTCTGTGCTTGAAAATGACGCAACACTGCAGCCAAATGGCTTTCGGCGGTGCGCTGCATCATTTTCTTGTAGATGAGGCCCTTGGTGCTTAAAGCCAACAATTGCTTTAATTTAGTTGTCTCCCGCCTGAAATTGCCTCCCTGTTGTGTTCTTATTCTTGTTATTATTTAATACTGTGGAATTTAGAATGTATATGTATTCTGTTCTATGCTTTGTCTTGCTTCAACCAGTATCTCACTGCTGCTGATGCGGACGGACCTGTTTCCTGTGCCTTGAATAAAGAAGATATTCTACTTTCATTTTCTCCAGGAATCTATACAACAATTTATGGTGGTGGGCTGGCGGATGAACTACTTTCTCAATAAGAACAGTGGGGCATATTATCAAGGGGCTTTATCTCCGCTTTTTTGGCTTTAAAAGCCAAGAAAGCGGAGATAAAATGATCTCCCTATTACCAAGCTGTCGCTAACACCAGTTAGCAACAGCTAATAGGAGATAGTGACCATCTTGGGCCCCGCTTTGCATGTCAGTGATATTTATCACTAATGACATGCAAAGTGGGCGTGCCAAGATGTTAGCGACTGGAAACAGTCGCTAACATCGCTATCTCCTATTACCAACTTTTGGAGATATTCGCGCTAAGCGCGAATATCTCCAAAAGCTAACACCTACCCAAGAGCAGTTCTTAGCCATGTTATCAAATGGGAGGTGGATAACATGGCTAAGAGCATTTGCTCGATAATGCATGAATATCGCTGACTTTTCAGCGATATTCATGCATTGCGGCCGTTTTTTATAGCATTTGCGATAAACCTTGCTAATAGCAAGGTTTATCTGCGATAAAAATCGCCGATGTGCGGCGATAAGTTTTGTCTCTAAACAGGTTAGAGACAAAAATTATCTCTATTGGTTGGTAATATGCCCCATTATTCAAGGAAAAGAAAAGTGATAATTAAACTCGGTTGGTGCTAAAGGGTATAACGGAAAACAGACAATACCGAGAAGAACCAGACTAAACGTCACTGAGGTACTCTCAACCTCTATTGTTAGTTATTTTCGTAAAATAGCGTGGGACAATCGGTCCGCTATTTTACTCATGTCAGTTACGGTATATGCGTTCTTTAATAAGCAGCGCGTCATTTGAAAAGTCACTGCGCGCTCCTTACCTGCTGCCGCCAAGCAACGGAAAGACGCATTACGTAACGTGACGGGGTCACGCAACGTGACCCGACAGAGGAACCGTTTAAAAAAAAAAACAATTTCAAGTCATTTCATCATCATACGTATCTTCCCTTAGCAACCGAAAACCGAGCAACTGCTTTAAGAGATTCTTATCGGATTACACAGGAAACAGGTGGGAGTCCTTAATTGCGTTCTTATTCTTACTAAGAATTATTACATTTTTGTTCATTTAACACGTGATTACTTAAGACATTATAGTGAATACTGATACTTTATATATTCTAACATGGCTCAACAAAACTTTACGATAAATCCTCCTCACAATTTTTGGGTGTCAGGCAACGAATCAACTATGATTTGGACAGAGTGGAAAGATTTATTTTCTACATTGCTGCCATAGATGAAAACAAAAAAAGTCTGCTGTTCAAAAGAAAATCATTATTTTGTTATTACTTGGTCCAAAAGGATTAAAAACATATACCAGAATGCCAAAAGCTGCAGTTAGTGGTGATACAGATGTATTTCTATTTGGACAAATATTTTACACCTAAATTTTGCATAGGAGTAAAAAGGTATAAATTCTTCCAACCCAAAAAACTTAAAGGTGAAGCTGTTGATGACTATGTTGAGGAACTTAAAAAATTAGCCATTGATTGTAAATTTGGAGCTAACCACAATGACTTTATAAGAGATCATATTGTGATACACACTAACAATAGTACTATTCAAGATCGCTTATGGATCAATGGTAACTCTTCACTACTTAAGGTGGTTAATTTGGTGCGCAAAGCAGAAATGTCAGGCAGGTGTGCAACAGAATTACAACTCCCAGACAAAGAAAGGTCAGACGTGTGTGATGTGAGCCATAAGAATAAATTTGAAAACAGTAAGGAATACGAACAAAAATGGAGATCAAATAATTCAGAAGGGAGATCAAATAACTCTGAATGGAAATGCTACCGATGTGGCAGCAAAGATCACTTAGCACACAGTAAGTCATGTCCCGCACTTAAGCAAAAGTGCACGAACTGCGGTCTGGTTGGGAATTTCACAAAAAGTTGTTGAAGGAATAAAGTCAAAGTGAAATGCGTCCACGATGTGGGAAGTTCCAGCAGTAGTGAGAATGAAAATGAAGAAGGAAGTGATAAAACGTCATCTGTCTTAAATCTTCAAGAAAGGAGATTTGTAAGATGAGAAAAATAGATGAGAAAATACAAAAGGGAAACCTGAATGCAACATGTCCATTGGTGGATTGAACATTAGAATTTACGCAGATTCAGGATCACCGTTTACAATAATAAATGAGGAGATATGGAAGGATAAGTTTAAGGAACGAATAGGGGAATATTTGTCTCCGCCGGATATCAAACCAGAAAGCTTTACAGGTGAAAGTATAGATCTAATTGGGTACAGATGGTTATTATTTGAATTTAAAAACAGAAGTGCTAGAGGAAAGTTGTATATAGCAAAGAGTGGTCTGTCAGTACTTAGTTGGCAAGACCAAGGGAACTTACACATCATATTAGACCCAAATAGCAAGGAAAAAGTCTTGGTTGTTGACGAGTCAACGTCCATTGGAAAGGAAATGGAATGTAAATTTCCTGGAGTATTTAAAAAAGAATTGGGTACCCTTGAAGGGTTTGAACATCAGATCATTCTGAAACAAGATGCAATTTCTAAAATTCACAAAATGAGAATGATACCCATTATGCTATGTGATGAAGTAGAAAAGGAACTAAAAAAACTAGTTGATCTAGATGTTATTGAATCGGTAGAATCCTCTGCTATGTTATGTTATATTAATTGAGGCTTATTGAGCGCACTAACACCCGAAGGTTTCTTGGCGCTAACTGGAAAGACATGTGAATGAGCAGAAAAGAATTTATTCAGGAAGGGTAAACAGAAAAGTCTTAAGGAGTTTCCTGAACTGAAAAAGGGAGTTGCTAGATTTAATAGTCGGAGGAAGGGAGTTCCAGAGCCTGGGGGCAAGGAAAGCAAAACGACGGCCTCCAAATTTATGAAGTTTAAATTTGGGGATGACAACCAAGTGATGGGAAGCTGAACGAAGGGAGCGAAGGGAGCGGGCAGGTTGGTACAGGGTAATCCGGGATTTCAAAAAAGCAGGGCAAGGACAGTGAAGGGATTTGAATGCCAGGCAGCCCATCTCTGACTGGATTTCTCCAGTTCTTGTGGCACGTCGGAGTAATAGCAAAATCCGTTTATGTGTGGATTTGCGCCATGTAAAAAATAACATATTAGTTGATCGCTTTCACAGAGATGGTATCGTGTCTTAAAGGAGCTTCTTGGTTTTCAAACATTGACCTTTCAACAGCATATCATCAAATCTTGTTGTCAGAGAAATTTAGAAGAGTCACAGGGCCTCATTTATGAGGCCTTGTGACAGTTATGCGCTTCTGATGCGTCACTTTTTGTGATGCATCGGCGGCGCAAAACATTCCTCCTGTTGAGCACTATTTACAAAGTGACGCATCTAAGCTTAGATGCGTCACTTTGTAAACCCCTGTGCTGCATTATACCTGCGTCAGGTATAATGTATGCAGGGGGGGGCGTTCCCCCACAAAAAACCTCGTAGAAGTGACACAGTGAAATCTATGAGATTTCACTGTGTCACTTCTAGGACGCCGTTGCGTCAAAATCTTGCGCCTGCATCACAGCAAGCGTAAGACTGACACAGGCTCTTCCTTTCACTTGGGGTGTGCCCCATGTGAAAGGATGCATTGCTGGAGCTGCGTCACTTTTGTGACACACTCCAGCAATGCGTCACTTTTGCGCTTACAGATATGTCAGAAATACTGACGTATCTGTAACTCCTTGCAACATGATGCGTCATACATTAAGTATGACACATCAGGTATGTCGCAAGGAGTGCGCACTGAGAAGTGACGCATCGCTGCTTTCACGCAGCGGTGCGCCATTTCTCATAAATGAGGCCCACAGCCTTTATAACACCTTTTGGGTGTTTTCAATACAAATGTATGCCTTTTGGACTGGCTTCAGCAGCGGCCGTATTTCAAAGACTTATATACAAAGGCCCCAATTCACAGAATGAACTTAAGACTCAATCCTAAACTTACTACTACTTTTGGCATTCGCAGAATGCACTTACTACTTTTGGCCTTCACAGAATGAACTTACTACTTTTGGTATTCACAGAAGTTAGGATCTTGTCTTAAGTTTGTCTTAAGACAGACTTAAGACAGACTCAAGACAAAATCCTAACTTCTGTGAATACCAAAAGTAGTAAGTTCCTTGTGTGAATGCCAAAAGTAGTAAGTGCATTCTGTGAATACCAAAATAGTAGTAAGTTTAGGATTGAGTCTTAAGTTCATTCTGTGAATAGGGCCCTCAGGGCCGATTCACAGAACTAACTTAAGACAAAATCCTAAACTTACTACTCTTGGTATTCACAGAAGTTAGGATTTTGTCTTAAGACAGACTTAAGTTAGGATTCTGTCTTAAGTCTGTCGTAAGACAAACTTACCACAAAATCCTAGGGCCCGATTCACAGAACTAACTTAAGACAAAATCCTAAACTTACTACTTTTGGTATTCACAGAAGTTAGGACTATGCCTTAAGACAGACTTAAGACAGACTTAAGACATTCCTAAGTTAGGATTCTGTCTTAAGTCTGTCTTAAGTCTGTCTTAAGACAAAATCCTAACTTCTGTGAATACCAAAAGTAGTAAGTTTAGGATTTTGTCTTAAGTTAGTTCTGTGAATGAGCCCCCTAACTTCTGTGAATACCAAAAGTAGTAAGTTTATGGGACCGATTCACAGAATGAACTTAAGACTCAATCCTAAACTTACTACTATTTTGGTATTCACAGAATGCATTTACTACTTTTGGTATTCACAGAATGAATTTACTACTTTTGGTATTCACAGAAGTTAGGATTTTGTCTTAAGACAAACTTAAGACAGACTTAAGACAAACTTAAGACAGACTTAAGTTAGGATTTTGTCTTAAGTCTGTCTTAAGTCTGTCTTAAGTTTGTCTTAAGTCTGTCTTAAGACTAACTTCAGACAAAATCCTAACTTCTGTGAATACCAAAAGTAGTAAGTTCATTCTGTGAATGCCGAAAGTAGTAAGTGCATTCTGTGAATACCAAAATAGTAGTAAGTTTAGGATTGAGTCTTAAGTTTATTCTGTGAATCGGGCCCAAATCGTTTGTTATGTTATGTTATGTTATATTATTTTTATTTATACCGCGCACAGCTGCCCCAGCGAAGGGGCGTCCTGGTGCTGGTAAAATTGCGTCCTGGCGCTGGTAAAATTGGCAAGGAAAATGGAGTATCATTTTTTCAAGATGATATTTTGGTTTATGGAGAGACCATGCAGCAACATGATGAGAGACTAGAAAAGTTGTAGGTATCATTGAGTTGAGCAATTGTAAATTCCGTGAGAGAAATGTCTCATATTTAGGTCATGTGATCAGTGCAGAAGTTGTTAAACCAAAACTTGAACTAATTGATGCTATAAAGAATGTACCTTCCCCCAGCAGCAAAGACGAGGTAAGGTCTTTCCTGGGAATGGCGGAGTATTGTGCGAAGACTATTCCAAATTTTGCAGGGAAAGAATTTAAAGTTAGACAACAACTAAAAGAAATGTGAAATTTAGTCGGGATCCATTGTGTGAAGAGGAATTCCACTATATCAAAGAACTAGCAGCCCGTCCCGACGTTGTCCGGGTATGAATTGCTGCCGGCCAGTAGTATATTGTTTCGTAGGATTTCGTTTTGATAGCATTTCTTATCTGTGACAGGCCTGTGAAACGCTCCGATTCACAGTGCACTGCTGATGCACTTAAGAGTGCGCTTTCAGTAGTGTGTGAACTCGAGTTTCCCTACTTTATTTTCCTTGCAATATTATATAGCTCGAACTCGACAACATGGCATGAGCACAATTTACATTACAGAAGAACACATTCATTTGTGGTAGGCACGGGGAGACAAAGCGATTTGCCTGGAATCACAGGATGTTGAGCTGATGCCGAGATTCGAACGTAGCTCCCCATCTCTAAAGTTCGCAATTCTAGAACTTGTGGTGGGAGGTGTGTGTAAAAGTGTATGTCGGTGCTGGGCATCAATGAGAGAGACCTGTGCATTTTTCCAATCGGTGGTGAAAAAACTATGATTATGTTGCTGGAGATGTGGGCCACCGTGCCACCAATGTGCTTACGGGGGAGGGTAAACACCCATTATTCCGCAACTTTCTTTCCACATACCATCACTCCGCATACTTTCATTACGAAAGTACCATGACTCCGCAATGCCATTATAACGCATAGCATTACATTTTATATGCTTTTACCACGCTTACATTTACAACGAAATTCGTTGTAAATGCATGAATGATAAAAGCATGTTTTTAAAAAAATGTTTGGATAAGGCAAGTATGGGTATAGGGGTATATGTTTTGGGGTACTTAGGTATATGTTTTGGGGTGTTTGGGTATTTTAAGTGTTCAGATATAGTTTTGGGTTATGGGGTACAGGGGTATTTTTAGGGTTCAGGGCTAGGTTTGGGTTTTGGGGTATAGGGGTATTTTTAGGGTTCAGGGGTAGGTTTGGGTTTTGGGGTACCGGGGTATTTTAAGGGTTCAGGGCTACGTTTGGGTTTTGAGGTACAGGGGTATTTGTAGGGTTCAGGGCTAGGTTTGGGGTTTAGGATACAGGGGTATTTTAGGGTTCTGGGCTAGGTTTGGGTTTTGGGGTACAGAGGCATTTTAAGGGTTATGGGCTAGGTTTGGGTTTTTGGGTACAGGGGTATTTTAGGGTTCAGGGATAGGTTTGGGTTTAGAGGTACAGGGGTATTTATAGGGTTCAGTGCTAGGTTTGGGTTTTGGGGTACAGGGGTATTTTTAGGGTTTAGGGATACGTTTGGGTTTTGGGGTACAGGGTATATTTATAGGGTTAAGATGGGTTAGTGTTTAAGAATGTTGGGGTATTTTATAGAGTAAGGGTGGGTTATGATTATGGGGTGCAGGGGTATTGAAAGTAGGGGTGGGCGGAATTGGCGCGAACTTGGTACAATAAATCCGCAACATTTCGTTCCGTCAGATTTCCAATTATTAAAACAGAAACCTCATATATTCAAGATAAATTAACAAGTATTTCTACATGCTAAAATGCATATAGTCATTTCACAAAAGTGAAATTAGCTTCCAGCAAGCAGTGAGAGGTGATGATTTTGAGTTCAAGCCCCGGCTGGGACGAGATTAGCAGTGGGAAGTGAATATTATAGTATCCAAATAATTCTACAAAGAGCTGCAGTTCACCTCGTCGTCCCCAGTTGTCCCCGATGAGGCAAATGCAATAGCATTTATAATATTACACATCAAGCTGCAGTTCACCTCGTCATCCCTAGATGTCCCTGATGAGGCAAATGCAATAGCATTTAAAATATTATACATCACGCTGCAGTTCACCTCGTTGTCCCAAGATGTCCCTGATGAGTTAAATTTAAAAACATTGAAAC
Source organism: Lissotriton helveticus (assembly GCF_964261635.1). Lineage (NCBI taxonomy): Eukaryota > Metazoa > Chordata > Amphibia > Caudata > Salamandridae > Lissotriton > Lissotriton helveticus. The sequence goes on along the minus strand of NC_136057.1, from coordinate 198,561,186 downwards.
CCTTTCATGAATGCTAATATTGATGCTAATCTTATCACATAATGCTTTGCAGGGCCTTTTAGTTGTATTTTTGCCCATAACTGTGCTTGGGGTGGTTCTAAGAGAATGGGACCTCCACTGAATTACTATTTAAAGGGAGCAGGAATGTCTAGAACCTGGTAAGAAAAAACAACACTCGTGACGGAATGCCCCCAGAGATTGTCACGCCCCCAGCACACACCCACAGCACAATGCAGACACGCCCACAAGGGACTACTTTGCTGGCACGGTTTATTTACCTTTTAAATGTATATGGTGGGCGTCTGCATAGCCTATGTCCTTCTGCTGCAACTGCCCTTTCCAACGCTGTATTGGGTGTTGTGATTGGTGCTGTGGTTCCTGACGTTACCCGCCTCAAAGGTTTGGGCTCTCTCTTTATTATATTAGTATAGATTCTTTGATAAAGTGCCACATTAATCAAGCTTTGACCCGTGTTCAGACACATAGGGGCTGATTCACAGAACTAACTTAAGACAACATCCTAAACTTACTACTTTTGGTATTCACAGAAGTTAGGATTTTGTCTTAAAACAGACTTAAGACAGACTTAAGACAGAATCCTAACTTCTGTGAATACCAAAAGTAGTAAGTTCAGGATTTTGTCTTAAGTTAGTTCTGTGAATCGGGCCCTATCATTACGGTCAACGCAAGTAATAAGGGTTTGGGTGCAGTGCTCACTCAAAAGAATTCTAGCAATAAGGAAAAAATATATTGTTTGCTTCAAGGTCACTTTCACCCTCAGAGGAAAAATATCCTATAATTTAGCGAGAGGCACTAGCATGTGCGTGGGCACTTGATCATTTCAGAGCCTTCATTTGGGGTAAACCTGTAGTATTGCGGACTGACCACATCCCACTAATTAAGTTGCTTTCCACAGAAGGCGTTTCTTCTGCTTCTGCAAGGCTAGCACGCTTATCCATGAGAATGAAAGATTATACTCATAAAATTATTTATCTTCCAGGCAAGGACAATCTAATTGCAGATTTTTTGTCAATTTCACCCAATCCTGTGGAGACATGTGAGGATGACCCTTGGGGTGACTTTAAAGTAGCCTTAGTACACGATTCAGGCTTGTCTACAATCAAACATAAAGATTGGGTGGATAAACATTCTAAAGATAAAGCTTTACTACAAGTTGTAAGGACATGTCTGAGGGATGGTCAAGAAAAGAGTAGCAGCCTGATTCATCAATCTCCCGTTTTGCGAGCCCCTAATAGCGAATCATAAGGAATCGCTATTAAGGACTTGCAAAACGGGATTCATGTAGGAATTGCAAAAAATGTTGCGATTCCTACATGTTCCTTATTTGCGATTAGCAAATTGCTAATCGCAAATAAGGATGCGATTTCAAGGGTGCAGGGGTGTCCAAAGGACACCCTGTAGCACCCCTGAAAAGCAAATGTAGCCAGATGTTGCGCACACACATGTCCAAAGGACATGTGTGTGTGTAACATGCAACTTAGAAAAATGCATTTAAATGCATTTTTCTAAGTTTTTGCTATTTACCACGAGGTTTGACCTCTCGGTAAATAGCGGCCCAAAATTGCAATTTCGCAATTTTAAAATGATTCATGAATTGCATTTAAGGAATCTCAAATAGAGATTCCTTAAATGCAATTATCTATTGAAAATGACATCATTTATAGAGGTTGTAAGGTCATTCCCCCATCGGGCATAAGGAAAGTAATTTTAGAACTGTGTCATGAAGGTCACTTTAGGGTGGTAAGGACAAAGAATGTAGTAAAGGAATCCTTCTGGTGGCCATGTATCGACAGAGCTGTGGAGCGATTCGTTAATAATTGCACTATTTGTTCTCGTTCAGACAAGACACTTCACACCCTTAAACCTCCTATGTCAAAAGTTAGCATTCCAAATCAACCGTGGGAGGACATTGCAATTGATGTAATGGGGCCAATTTTGTGAATCACAAGAAATATATCATAGTTTTAATGGACTTATTAACTAAATGGCCATCATTGAAATTGTGAGCAAAGCAGACACAAAGTCTGTTTTGGATTTTTTGGACCATGTCTTCTTTTCAGAAGGAATACCTATCACACTTCTGAGCGATAATGGTGTCCAATTCACTTCTTTAGCTCCCAAAACATATTTTGATAGAGTGGGTTTAAAACACAAAACTACAGCACTATATAATCCAAGTGGAAATGGAACTGTTCTTCGTTGCCTGAGCCTTCCAGGGCTCGCCATGTAAGGATACAATCATAGGAAACCCCTTTAGGTCCTTAGGTTTCATCATCGTTGTCCTCATCTGATACGTCCAGTACTGCTTAGAAGCACATGAGGCTGTGGATCATCTTATGGCATGCCGGGGTCGATGTCTGCTTCTTCCTTACTTCCAGGCGATTTCTGGAAAACAAAAGAACATCTTTAAAACAGCACAGGAGCCTCCAGCAGTTCTGGAGGTCGCTCAGTGCGTGTGTCCCTGGGAACAAACCATATATCACACAGTCCGCAGTGATGCAGGGTGTAAGTATCCAGGTCTTAAGATCTGTGCCTAGGGCCTTCAGCAGGTCCTCAGCCTATGCGTACTCCCAGAAGAGATGGTGTGTCATCTCGTCCTCAGTGCACTCTCTCGGGCAGGACTTGTATCGGTTGAGTCCTAAGTCTTCCCTAACGAGTCAAATACAAAAGCATTGAAACCCTTTCATGAAGCTGCAGTTCAGCTCTTTGTTGAATTTATAGTATTAGCTCTCAGCTCAGGGTTTCAATGCTTTTTCGTTTGACTTGTGAGGGACATCGGATAACAACTAGTGGAACTGCAGCTTGATTCAATGCTTTTGCATTTGACTCTTGAGGGACCCCTACCTACACGAGTTGAACGGCAGCTCTTTGCAGAATTATTTTGATATTGGATACTATAATATTCACTACCTACTGCTAATCTTGTCCCATAATGCTTTACAGGGACTTTGGTTGGTATTGCATTTTTGACCATAATAACTGTGCTTGGGGTAGTCCTAAGAGGATGTGACCATCACTGAATCGTTCAGCAAGATGTGCTCTTTGTTTGCAAGGCATCTTCTCAGTTCTCTCCCTAGGTTAGGGAGGATCCCAAAATCATCACCTCTCTCACTGCTTGTTAATTTATCACTTCCACTTTTGTGAAATTAATATATGTGTTTTAGTATTTAAAGACAGAAGGCCTGATTCACAGAACTAACTTAAGACAAACTCCTAAATTTTCTACTTTTGGTATTCACAGAAGTTAGGATTTTGTCTTAAGACAGATTTAAGACAAAATCCTAACTTAAGTCTGTCTTAAAACAAACTTAAGACAAAATCCTAAATTCTGTGAATACCAAAAGTAGTAAGTTTAGGATTTTGTCTTAAGTTAGTTCTTTGAATCGGGCCCAGAGATATTTATTATTTTACCAATAATAAATGAGGTCTCTTCTGGCGGAGCAAAGGCGTTCCGTGAGAGGTTCAATCATGCAGATGAACAGAAAAAAGGAGAGCAAACAGCCATGCCTGACGACTGACCTGACGGGGAAAGGTTTGGTTGTCCTGCTGTTACCCAACTCTAACATCAGAGAAAAGTTTCCCAGATCCAGGGCTTGCCTTTTTCTGATCAAGGATTGATCAAGGCCGTCAGAACGTTGTGGCTCTTGTCTTGACGTACTTGACCTTGTTCCGGAATTGGGCCAAGTTGGCCACGATTTTCAACCCGGTATCCCACAAGTCTGGTCTGAGCAGACTATTTATGCTTTTACCTTCTTTAGGCGGTTGACCATCACCTTTGCGAGAATTTGTAGTCCACCTTGAAGAGAGAGATGGGTCTGTAATTCTTGAGGTCTTCTCTCTACCTTCTTCTTGTACAAAAGTGTTATTGTACTCTCTCGTAGGGATTGCGGCATACTGCCCTTGCCCACGATTTCCTCATGTAGGTCCAGCAAGTTTAGCCCGATCAGGTCCCACAGTTCGACATAAAGTTCCACTGAGAGACCGTAATTTCCAGGCGTCTTGCCTCTCTTGGAGGTCGTGGCAACCAAGTGCATCTCTTCGAGGGTGAAAGGCACGTTCAGGCCCTCTCTCTCTTCTGGACCCAGTGTCTTTGAGATGACCTCCAGGAAACTATATGCCGGGGCTCTCTCTGATGACTTTGGTGAGTATAGCTCACCATAAACATCGGTTACGACTCATGACATACTCTTTCTTATCTCGGATGTTGCCCTCCGATTCCCGAAGCTCTACCAGTGGTGTGCGAGCTGAGTGAGGTTTCTTGAAGAAGAACGACTTGCATTTCTCGTCCTTCTGCAGGTTCTCGGTTTTGGTTCGGAACCTGTCCTTTCACCCTTCTCACCACTCACTGGTGGAGTGATAGAGGTCCTTCATGTCCCTCCACTCTACATACGTGACCCTGACTCCTCTTTTTAAAGCAGAGAGAAGATCAACTTCCATGATCCTGGGCCAGCGGGGGACTTCCCTGAAAGTTCCCCTTCAAAACTGACTGCTCTGTGGTCTGGGAAGTGGATGGCGACCATGGAGCTTCGCCCAGGCTTCATCTTTGGGGATGTGAATAGGAAGTCGATCCGTGAACGCACGGATCCGTCAGCCTATTCCAGGAAAAATTCTTGCCGTTCGGCCCCCTGCTCCCGATGACATCCCGGAGGGACGCCTCACCTACCAGCTCCACCAACAGCCTGGAAGTTATGTCCATCCTATCAGAGTGTGACCCAGTGCGTCCATCCAACTCTACTATGCAGTTGAAATCAACACCCATCGGGATGCTTCTGGAGGTCACAAGTTGCATCTTGAACATCTCGAGTAGCTCATTCTTCCCTGGGGGCATAGACATTGAGGACCCTAAAAGTTTTACCGGCCCACGAGCCGTCGATAACCAGCACTCTGCCGCTGACTTGTTCGATGACCTTGTCCACAGTAAAATGCCTCCCCTTGATCAGACTGGCCACTCCAGACGATTTGCATCTGCTGCCGTTCAAGCTGGCTGTCCGACTGGGAATCCCTCATTCCTGCAGAGAGCATATATCTTGGTTCTGAGCGGCCAGGAAGCGCAATGTGCAGACCCGCCGACCTGATCCTTCATACTTCTGATGTTTAGGGTGAACAATGATATAGCCATTGTCTTCGCGCTAGCAGTCAGTGTCCAGTTCGAAACCTTGTAGGGTTGAGGGCCCTGGGTAGCTCTCCTTGGGGTGCTGAGCTTCCTGCTGGTCTGCTCTCCTACTTTTCTGATTTCCTCAGCGTTTCTGATCAATACCTCTAGTCCCACGTCTGGTATCCACTGTTCTGCCGCTTCTGTGGCCTCGATGGGTCCCATCATGTTCAACTGTTGGTGGAGCTCCTGGAGTGTGCCGTGTAAGGAAGCAATTCTTCTCCCTCCTCTTCGCTCTCCATTTCCTCCTCCTCTACGTTGCTGTCGTCGTGGATGATGATGATGCTGTTTTCCTCTTCTCTCCTGGCTTTGTTGATCTTCTTGCTTGCCAGGTAGTCCTTTTTAGTTGTTGTCATCGTCTGTTTTCAACTGCTTCTTGGTAAGTGGGAGACAGCGTTAGCCACGTTCCCCTCCACTGTTTTCCACTTGGTAAGGAATGGTGGTGCTTCCGGTGGGGGCACCTGTTGGTCCTTGGCGTTGGTCCGCTTTGTTCCTCCGCCACCTCCTTCATCTTTGAAAACTACTGGCGCTGCATTTGGGACCGTAACTAACTTCATGTCTCTTGGATCAAGTCGTCTTCCTCGCCGCTGCTCTCTGTTTTCACTTCGGGTTGTTTTCCCTTCTTCTTCTTCTTATCCCCTTTTGACATCGTAGAGTCTTCTGTCACCAGCTCCTCCTCCTTGTCCTTTGATTCCGGCATCAGGTCTTTGTCCCTTGGGGCTTCCTTTGGTGTTGGGGCTCTAGTGTCCATCTTGTCTGCCATTTGGTGGATGTGGGGCTTAGCAGTAATTTCTGGGTTACCGCCGAGTTTACCGTTGTCGCCTGGGGTCCTCTGCCTGGGTACCTGGGATGCCTCCCAGCAGACCACAACAGTCTGCACTGCAAGAAACACTGTCTAGTCATGCCCTAGAGGGACCAGTGACTAAATATCGAGGGACAGAATATCGACTGTCCAGAATATCGATGCCAAAATATCGAGGGACAGAATATCGAGTCCCTATCTACAAACAGGTAAGTACTAAAGTATCGAGTACAAAATATCGATGTTTAAAATATAGTTAACTAAAATATCGAGGGCCAGATGTAGGTCGCCGAATACCGGTCGGTAACGGCCGAATTCGGCCGTTACCGACCGGTATTAGGCGATTGAGATGTAGGTGGGTCTGTATATACAGAATCGGTATATTTAACGATTCGGTAAATTTACCACTTTGGTATTTTACCGAATCGGTAAATATACCGATTCTGTAAATCCATATGTAAGTGGCACTCTTAAGAGTGCCACAGGCCCTTAAGAGTCGGTATTTTACCACCAATCCAATTGGGTGGTAAAATACCGAATCCAGGTGTGCATGCACATGTGTGCATGCACACCTGTGCCATGTGACACACAGACATGCCCTTAGGGCATGTCTGTGTGCCACATGGCGCACATGCCTATTTTTGGGGTGCCAGAGGGTGTCAAAGTGACACCCCCTGCACCCTTGTTAAAATCGGTATTTACCGATTCTGTAATTACAGAATCGGTATTGCCCATTGATTCCTATGGGCTGCAAGGCCCATAGGATTCAATGGGCAATACCGACTCGGTATTTACAGATTCGGCAAATACCGAATCTTAACGATTCGGTATTTACCGAATCAGAAATACCTACATCTCCCCCCCTCTATTTTACCACCTCTTAAATACCGATTCGGTATGAATCGGTATTTAAGAGGTGGTAAATTAAAATTACCTACATCTGGCCCCGAATGTTTTAAATGTATTAAAAATATTATAAAAGTAATTAAATAATAAACACAATTAAATAAAACAGATAAAATAATGAAAAAAGCTTAAAATGTAAAAATACTAAATGTAATATAAAGAAAACATATTTTTTAACATATATATATATTTACTTAATAATATTATAAATTAATTATTAATCTTAATTATAAAATATTTAAAACATTATTAAAAATATATTTACATATATAAAAATAAACCTATTATATAAATATAAAAATAAATATTATATAATATTTAAAAAAAATAAAGTAATACTTTTTATGTTAATTAATAATCTACACTACATTAAATATAAGTAAATTAAAAACGTTGCATAGCTAAGGGAATAAAATAAGTATTCACACTCCAAGTGCAAAAATAGAGAATTTGTTGGATAGCAGGTGCGTGCAAATTTCTAGTCCCATTCCAGTGAGTGCAACAATAGAGAAAGCGTTGGATAGCGTAGCGGTAAAAATTACTATTCACACTCCAGTGACTGAAACAGTAGGGAAAGTGTTGGATAGCGGGTAGTTAAAAATTACTATTCTGACTCCAGCGAGTAGTAGAGTAGTAGAGAAAGTGTTGGATTGCGTAGAAGTAAAAATTACTATTCCCTCTCCAGAAGGTGCAACAGTAGGGAAAGTGTTGGCAGCTTGGTAGCATAGCTGATAACACTGTGTATTTGTCTGCATTGTGAAATAATTGCAAATGGCATCCTGCACAATGTCAGTTGAATTAACATAAGGGGCCACTTTTGGGTCACTTTTCCCATTAAAAGAGACGCACGGAGCTTGTAAATCTGCCCCTAAGTATCTCGCCTCGGTGCCTCTCTAACCATGGGTCCCACGCTGCAACTCTGGGCAATAGCTTGCTTAATCTCCACAACGGCCCCCTCGCTCCCGGGGATGCCTGGCTTCACCTTGGGGATGCCCAATAGGGATCATCTCATAGGGAAAGCCAGGACGGGTTCCCCAGCGGCACACAGCGCCAAGACGTGCGCTCTACAAATTCATACTAACATAACATAACATTATTTAGAGGTACAAGTCTCCATAGCAGCACCTCTACATTCTCATTCCAGAGCCTTGGAGTGGTGACCCTTCCTTACAGCAACAGGTTAAATGACTGTGAATTATTAGTATTTTTACCTATTCACAGTTTAAGAAGGTCTGAAATATTTTACAATTATGAAGCATTTTATAATAAAGACATGCCCCAAGAAGCAACGAAAATTTTGAAAATTCTAACAAGATAGTGCACAAAGTGATGAGTCCAGTGTACAGAGCAAATTCAAGGTCTATATTAGGAGTTCATCATGGAAGTGCAAGAGAGGGCAGGAAGGTATCTGCACAGGAGGCATATTGTTTCAGCGAGATCATGTTATGTTATGTTATGTTAATTTATTTTATAATGCGCACAGCTACCCAACAAGGGTTTCCCAGCGCAAGCCAACAGAAGCTCAGCAAAGATCTAACATTAGCAGTGTTGATTAAAAAAACAAGTTTTTAATTGTTTACGAAAGTTTGGAAGCAGCTTCTCCCTCCGCTTTGCAGCGGGTAAGGAATTCCACATAGTGGGCCCCAGCAGAGAAAAGGAACCACCTCCCATTCTTGACAACTTAATCCTGGGAATCACAAAAAAGCTCATCCGAAGAAGAGCGAAGTAGTCGAGAAGGATGGTAAGGGTGAACCAGATCTTGTAAATATTTAGGAGCAGAGCCAATGTTAATTCTGAACATATAGCACAGGGCTTTACATTTTATACGATGTTCTACTTTAAGCCAATGCAGTTCTCTCAAAGCGTTAACCGTGTTAGACATTCTAGCAAGTCCACATAACAATCGGGCTGCAGAATTTTGCACCACCTGAAGCTTACGCAACACATCTTTGTTGGACCCCAAAAAAAGGACATTAATGTAGTCCAGGCGAGATGTTACAAGCGCCTGGACTACCGTCCTTTTGGTGTCCACAGGGAGCATTCAGATTATTGTTTTTAGCCATTTTAAGATGGTGGCTGCAATTTGTACTGCCTGTTGGTTCATTGACAATTTATTATCAATAATAAAGCCTAGATTGCGGACTTGAGAGGCGGGCGTGGGTAAAGGTCCCATTTCATCTGGCCAATGTTGAGGGCCCCAGTGTTCAGAATTTTTTCGAAAGGTAAGCACTTCCGTCTTTTCCCAGTTTAACTTAAGCAAATTGAGCTGCATCCATGCTGCGATATTTCGCAAGCCCAATTGCAGAGTAGACAGGCCCTATTTCCTATCAGCCGATAAAGAAAAGATGATCTGAGTATCATTAGCATATGAAAACAGTGTAAGCCCTGTCGCTTCAGCAATCACTGCTAGGGGCTGCACATAAATGTTGAAAAGGAGTGGGCTCAAAATAGAGCCCTGAGGTACTCCATACTGGGATGTAAAAGACTTGGAGGTGGCCCTAGAGGAGAACACCTGGCCAGCCAAGCGCCAAGCCAGCGATGCCCAATCACTGTAAAGATTTTATTAATACCTTGTGGGAAACCATATCAAAGGCGGCACTTAGATCTAATAATGTAAGGGCCGATGTATTTCCATCATCCAAGCGCTGACGTAACAACTCAGTGACACCCAGGAAAGTGGTCTCTGTAGAAAATCCTGGTCTAAAACCTGATTGTGATGTATGCAAAAATTGAGAGGATTCCACAAACATAGCTAATTGGCCATTCACATGCTTCTCCAAAACTTTAAAAAAACGTCGGGAGCAGGGAAATAGGCCTAAAGTTGGACAACATGGCAGGATCTGCATTTGGTTTTTTTAACAGTGGCAGGACCATAGCATGTTTCCAAATCATTGGCATTACTGCCTCCATGAGAGAAGCATTTAGTAGCTCCATGACTACTCTTAAAGCAGGTTCTTCCATCTGAAGAAGCACTGAGGAGGGGATCAAGTAGCATGGCGAGCCCGATTTAATGCTCGCAATTTTTTTTTTAAAGATACCAGTGTCCAATAGAGACCACTGCTCTAATTTTAACCGAGAGCCTTCAAACATGGTATGCACCCGTTCACTATCAAGTTGAGCTGGGTTTAACACACCAATTACACCTAATGTCTGATGGATTTGTCCCACTTTATTTATAAAGAAGTTAACTAGAGAGTCACACTGTGGTTTATCAAGAACAGGTGGACTAGGTTGGGTCTCTGAACCAGCTAACTTCTTAACCATTGAAAATGAAGTACGAGGCCGTTTTTTTGCACCCAGAACAGTAGAGGAGACATAATCAGCTCGTGCCTTCTTGAATATAGCATGACATTTTTTCAATGCGGCTTTATTGATGTTTTTGGACTCTGGAGTGTAATTCCTTCTCCAGCTTCTTTCCAAAGCTTTACACTTGGTCTTTTCAACTCTTAGCTGCTCTGTAAACCAGGGAGCAGGTGGTTATTACATTTTTTGCCGTGGTTGGCAGGCAAACATTAGCGGCGGAGGTAATCCAACTATAAATACTATTCAGTGAAGCCAGTTATATGGAGTTATAAGGCGGAGCATTATTTGACAATAGCTGATTGAATGTTGCAATATCCAAATTTTCCCAATTTCTGGTTCAACCTGATGTAACAGAGGGCAGTGGGGACAGGTTGAGTGAACTACTATATTGAAACTTAACCGCGAAATGGTCGGTCCAACACAGAGGCAGTGGCGGTAGACAATTAATGTCAGGTAGGTTAGAGAAAATAGGGTCCAGAAAGTGACCAGCTATATGAGTGGGGCCAGCATTACATCTCCCCCCCTCTATTTTACCACCTCTTAAATACCGATTCGGTATGAATCGGTATTTAAGAGGTGGTAAATTAAAATTACCTACATCTGGCCCCGAATGTTTTAAATGTATTAAAAATATTATAAAAGTAATTAAATAATAAACACAATTAAATAAAACAGATAAAATAATGAAAAAAGCTTAAAATGTAAAAATACTAAATGTAATATAAAGAAAACATATTTTTTAACATATATATAGCAGGTGCGTGCAAATTTCTAGTCCCATTCCAGTGAGTGCAACAATAGAGAAAGCGTTGGATAGCGTAGCGGTAAAAATTACTATTCACACTCCAGTGACTGAAACAGTAGGGAAAGTGTTGGATAGCGGGTAGTTAAAAATTACTATTCTGACTCCAGCGAGTAGTAGAGTAGTAGAGAAAGTGTTGGATTGCGTAGAAGTAAAAATTACTATTCCCTCTCCAGAAGGTGCAACAGTAGGGAAAGTGTTGGCAGCTTGGTAGCATAGCTGATAACACTGTGTATTTGTCTGCATTGTGAAATAATTGCAAATGGCATCCTGCACAATGTCAGTTGAATTAACATAAGGGGCCACTTTTGGGTCACTTTTCCCATTAAAAGAGACGCACGGAGCTTGTAAATCTGCCCCTAAGTATCTCGCCTCGGTGCCTCTCTAACCATGGGTCCCACGCTGCAACTCTGGGCAATAGCTTGCTTAATCTCCACAACGGCCCCCTCGCTCCCGGGGATGCCTGGCTTCACCTTGGGGATGCCCAATAGGGATCATCTCATAGGGAAAGCCAGGACGGGTTCCCCAGCGGCACACAGCGCCAAGACGTGCGCTCTACAAATTCATACTAACATAACATAACATTATTTAGAGGTACAAGTCTCCATAGCAGCACCTCTACATTCTCATTCCAGAGCCTTGGAGTGGTGACCCTTCCTTACAGCAACAGGTTAAATGACTGTGAATTATTAGTATTTTTACCTATTCACAGTTTAAGAAGGTCTGAAATATTTTACAATTATGAAGCATTTTATAATAAAGACATGCCCCAAGAAGCAACGAAAATTTTGAAAATTCTAACAAGATAGTGCACAAAGTGATGAGTCCAGTGTACAGAGCAAATTCAAGGTCTATATTAGGAGTTCATCATGGAAGTGCAAGAGAGGGCAGGAAGGTATCTGCACAGGAGGCATATTGTTTCAGCGAGATCATGTTATGTTATGTTATGTTAATTTATTTTATAATGCGCACAGCTACCCAACAAGGGTTTCCCAGCGCAAGCCAACAGAAGCTCAGCAAAGATCTAACATTAGCAGTGTTGATTAAAAAAACAAGTTTTTAATTGTTTACGAAAGTTTGGAAGCAGCTTCTCCCTCCGCTTTGCAGCGGGTAAGGAATTCCACATAGTGGGCCCCAGCAGAGAAAAGGAACCACCTCCCATTCTTGACAACTTAATCCTGGGAATCACAAAAAAGCTCATCCGAAGAAGAGCGAAGTAGTCGAGAAGGATGGTAAGGGTGAACCAGATCTTGTAAATATTTAGGAGCAGAGCCAATGTTAATTCTGAACATATAGCACAGGGCTTTACATTTTATACGATGTTCTACTTTAAGCCAATGCAGTTCTCTCAAAGCGTTAACCGTGTTAGACATTCTAGCAAGTCCACATAACAATCGGGCTGCAGAATTTTGCACCACCTGAAGCTTACGCAACACATCTTTGTTGGACCCCAAAAAAAGGACATTAATGTAGTCCAGGCGAGATGTTACAAGCGCCTGGACTACCGTCCTTTTGGTGTCCACAGGGAGCATTCAGATTATTGTTTTTAGCCATTTTAAGATGGTGGCTGCAATTTGTACTGCCTGTTGGTTCATTGACAATTTATTATCAATAATAAAGCCTAGATTGCGGACTTGAGAGGCGGGCGTGGGTAAAGGTCCCATTTCATCTGGCCAATGTTGAGGGCCCCAGTGTTCAGAATTTTTTCGAAAGGTAAGCACTTCCGTCTTTTCCCAGTTTAACTTAAGCAAATTGAGCTGCATCCATGCTGCGATATTTCGCAAGCCCAATTGCAGAGTAGACAGGCCCTATTTCCTATCAGCCGATAAAGAAAAGATGATCTGAGTATCATTAGCATATGAAAACAGTGTAAGCCCTGTCGCTTCAGCAATCACTGCTAGGGGCTGCACATAAATGTTGAAAAGGAGTGGGCTCAAAATAGAGCCCTGAGGTACTCCATACTGGGATGTAAAAGACTTGGAGGTGGCCCTAGAGGAGAACACCTGGCCAGCCAAGCGCCAAGCCAGCGATGCCCAATCACTGTAAAGATTTTATTAATACCTTGTGGGAAACCGTATCAAAGGCGGCACTTAGATCTAATAATGTAAGGGCCGATGTATTTCCATCATCCAAGCGCTGACGTAACAACTCAGTGACACCCAGGAAAGTGGTCTCTGTAGAAAATCCTGGTCTAAAACCTGATTGTGATGTATGCAAAAATTGAGAGGATTCCACAAACATAGCTAATTGGCCATTCACATGCTTCTCCAAAACTTTAAAAAAACGTCGGGAGCAGGGAAATAGGCCTAAAGTTGGACAACATGGCAGGATCTGCATTTGGTTTTTTTAACAGTGGCAGGACCATAGCATGTTTCCAAATCATTGGCATTACTGCCTCCATGAGAGAAGCATTTAGTAGCTCCATGACTACTCTTAAAGCAGGTTCTTCCATCTGAAGAAGCACTGAGGAGGGGATCAAGTAGCATGGCGAGCCCGATTTAATGCTCGCAATTTTTTTTTTAAAGATACCAGTGTCCAATAGAGACCACTGCTCTAATTTTAACCGAGAGCCTTCAAACATGGTATGCACCCGTTCACTATCAAGTTGAGCTGGGTTTAACACACCAATTACACCTAATGTCTGATGGATTTGTCCCACTTTATTTATAAAGAAGTTAACTAGAGAGTCACACTGTGGTTTATCAAGAACAGGTGGACTAGGTTGGGTCTCTGAACCAGCTAACTTCTTAACCATTGAAAATGAAGTACGAGGCCGTTTTTTTGCACCCAGAACAGTAGAGGAGACATAATCAGCTCGTGCCTTCTTGAATATAGCATGACATTTTTTCAATGCGGCTTTATTGATGTTTTTGGACTCTGGAGTGTAATTCCTTCTCCAGCTTCTTTCCAAAGCTTTACACTTGGTCTTTTCAACTCTTAGCTGCTCTGTAAACCAGGGAGCAGGTGGTTATTACATTTTTTGCCGTGGTTGGCAGGCAAACATTAGCGGCGGAGGTAATCCAACTATAAATACTATTCAGTGAAGCCAGTTATATGGAGTTATAAGGCGGAGCATTATTTGACAATAGCTGATTGAATGTTGCAATATCCAAATTTTCCCAATTTCTGGTTCAACCTGATGTAACAGAGGGCAGTGGGGACAGGTTGAGTGAACTACTATATTGAAACTTAACCGCGAAATGGTCGGTCCAACACAGAGGCAGTGGCGGTAGACAATTAATGTCAGGTAGGTTAGAGAAAATAGGGTCCAGAAAGTGACCAGCTATATGAGTGGGGCCAGCATTACAAAGGGGGAGATTCAGTGCAGCTAGATCAGCAATAAGCACCTTACTTGCAGGACAGTCCTAGTTTTCCAAATGAAGATTTAAATCTCCTAACACTGTAAAATTGGCTAATTTAAGTAGCCAAGGAGCCAACAGGTCTGGCAACAGAGACACCCATGAACCAGCTGGTCCAGGAGGACAATAGATCAAGGTCCCAGATAGAGTGAGTTGAGAGAATAAGTTTAAAAAGAGCAGCTTCACAGTCCTGCAAATGGAAATTTTCCCATTTACATGAGTAGCTTTTTTTTAATAAATAATCGCAATCCCTCCACCCTTCCTGAAGATTCTGTCTCTCCTTGTTATAGTATAGTTATCGGGGAGTGCGCATACCACATCCGGACCAGAACTATCGTTTAACCAAGTTTCCGTTAAAAAAATAGCATCGGGACCTTCACTATTTAACAAATTAAAAATGTCATCCTTATGTTTTGGAAGGGACCGACAATTAATGCTCCAGAAACTATATGTTTTATTTTGCCTGGAGTCCCTTTTGTTTGTACTAGGGTTAGTAAAACCATACCTACAGCCACTACACAACTGGTTGGCCTCTACTGGACATAAAAAATTACAATTTACGCCCGTCCTACCTTGCAAGCTAAGTAATTAACCTGACGAATAATGTATAATTGGTTTGAGGGGGGAAGAATCTTGGGCATGAATTATGGCCCCTGGTCCCGTTCGGTCTCGGACGGTCGCAGACGGTCTTGCCTTTGTCGCGCCTTCGTCGCGACATTGGCACGACCGCTGCGCATACCCGCTGCACGTCAAGACCATGGCTCTTAAGTAACAGCAGGGCCGATCTGCGTGCAAGGAGTGAAATGCTGACCTCTGTCAGTGCACGGGAATTGAAGATGGCCGCCAGGGACCGAGAGTGTCCTGAGAAACGACCCAATTGCGTTTGTTTAAGCCCCCCAAATCTAATGCAGCTCTAAAGTAGAAGACGATAGCAATTAAAATATTATAAAAACGATTATTTTCTGTCAGTGCTAAAAATCGTTTTAAAAATAGTGCAGTCTCAGTAATTCATATCAGCATTCCACAATTCCCCCCAAGAAGATTGCATTCCTCGTTTTTAATCCAAATGCCAAAACGAAGCTTCTGCAAAGCAGCGTGCCCGACCAGACCAAGCCCCTTAAATAACAGCAGGGCCGGTCTGCATGCAAGGAGTGAAACGCTGACCTCCGTCAGCGCGCGGGAATTAAAGATGGCCCCCAGGGATCGAGAGTGTCCCGAGAAAAGACCCAATTTTGTTTGTTTAAGCCCCCCAAATCTAATGCAGCTCTAAAGTAGCAGACGTTAGCAATTAAAATAATATAAAAACGATTATTTTCTGCCAGTGCTAAAAATCTTTTTTAAAATAGTGCAGTCTCAGTAATCCAGCATTCCACAATTCCCCCCAAGAAGATTGCATTCCCTGTTTTTAATCCAAATGCCAGAACGAAGCTTCTGCAAAGCAATGGACCAATGCTATGCCAATTACCATAAACCCCAGTTAGACATAATCTTTAGTCACAGACAGCAGAACAACATTTTGCCACCAAGGGATGAGCAGTGCAGTTAAGGCATATTTCAGAGAGGCCTCGCGTGGCACCTGACATGACCTGTTAGGATGCCCACTGCCCCGTCCCTTGTCAACAACAAACTGCAAAGGCTACACAGAATAAGAGCTTGATATGTCTGAATATGAAAGCTCGACAGCACACATAATTCACCCAAGAGCCTGTGGAAAGTGAGCAATCAGACAGCAGCAGAAAATCCTACTGCTGATCCTGGCTGCATCTATTTTTACCTGCCTGCCAAGTAACGGTTACCTATACACATGTGCCTTTCAACGCTTTATTGCTTTTATTGGATTGCCTGTATTTTCATTGTTGTGTCTGTGACTTCTGTTGTCTGTCTTCCCCCGCTGCCTGTACGTGGCCCATGCCCCCTTTTCTTCCCTCTGTTCCCCTCGCTGTCCCTGTGCTCTCTCTGCCCGGTTTTCCCTTCTGTTCCCCTCGCTGCCCCCGTGCCTCTCTGCCTGTTCTGCCTTCTGTTCTTAGCTGCCCCTATATTTCTGTATTCTGTATTTTGCTTCTGTGCCAATCGTTTTTTGTGCCCGTCTGCCCTCTGTGCTACTCGTTTTTCCCTCCTTTTTGTGCCCCTTTTGCCTTCTGTTCCTCTTGTTTTTTTGCCCTTCTGCCTTCTGTTCTACTCGTTTTTCCCTCGTTTCTTGTGCCTTTCTGCCCTCTGTTCCACTCGTTTTTTGTGCCTTTCTGCCCTCTGTTCCACGCGTTTTCCCCTCGTTTTTGTGCCTTTCTGCCCTCTGTTCCACTCGTTTTCTCAAAATTTTTGTGCCTTTCTGCCGCCTGTGCCACTCGTTTTCCCTTGTTTTTTGGTGCCTTTCTGCCCTCTGTTCCATTCGTTTTCCCTCGATTTTTGTGCCTTTCTGCCCTCTCTGCCACTCGTTTTCCCTTGTATTTTGTGCCTTTTTGCCCTCTGTTCCACTTGTTTCCCTTGTTTTTTGTGCCTTTCTGCCCTCTGTGCCACTTGTTTTCCCTTGTTTTTTTTTTTTTTTTTAAACCTTTATTAGCAAGAAAGAAATATTGTTACAAGCCCTCAACCGCCAGGGCTGGCCAGTAGCATACAGTAACAATAGCGTATTAAGACACAGTTCATCAGCCGACAACCGAAGGTCCGGCAGCGATAATGCACGATATCACTCAAATTCTACAGTGAAAGGATATTTAAAAGGTTTCACATTTTTAAACAATTAAACAATAAAACGCACCCAAGAAAAGGAAAGAGTCGAGGCTGTACCCTGGGAAGTAGTGTCCGTTCCATGTGATACGGGGGGAGGCGAACAAAGAACAGAATTAAGAAGCAGGAGAGATACCGGGAGAGGGGGGGGACACAAGCAAGAAACATATCATAGAACACGATAAAATAGGAAACCGAAACGTACAGTCAAGGAGAACAAGGAGTGTCGGGAGGTTCAGTAAGGGGGGGATCACATATCTCCCCTCGGTAGGAATTCCACTGGTCCCATATCCTACCCCATTTCTGTGGCCTGCCACGGGAGACATATACAATTTTTTCCCTGAACATGCACCAGTCCATGTTTTCTTCCCAGTTGTGAACCGATGGTGCTCTCTGAGATCCCCACAATTGAGCAATGTCCCTTTTCGCAACCATATTTCCCAGCGTGACCCATTGAGTCTGAGCAACAGTGCAGTCATTCAGCTCCCAGATGTTCAACAAACAGCACCTGGCCTCCGGCAACAACACAACACCCGTCACCTCACCCATCACCGCATGCACTCTAGTCCAAAAAGACACCACTTCCGGACATTCCCAAATGATATGGAGGAAGGTAGCAAGCACACCACAGCCACGCCTACACAGCCCATCCTCAGAAAAACCCATATGCATCAGTCGTGGACCCGTGACATAGACTCGGTGCAGGATCTTCAGCTGAACGAGTCGCAGACGCGCCGGAATCGCGACCTCTTTAGGGGAGGATATCGCAGCCTGCCAGTCCTCATCATCCAACTCCAGCCCATCGTTAGTCCAGGCACTACGAAGCTGAACAAGCAGATCCGAACGATCATTGATGAGTTTTTTATAGATAAGAGAGATAGTGCTGTCCGGAACATGTCCGTCCAGCACCCTGTCCTCCAAGGGAGAATACTCTGGGATAATAGATCCGGCTGGAAAAACCGATTCAATGGCATGACGGACCTGAAGATAGCGAAAATATTCTGTGTCATTCAAATTATATTCCTGTTTCAATTCAGCAAAGGTCTTAACTTTATTTTTAGCCCAGAGGTCGCCCACTTTACTAATACCAATGAGGTCCCATCTATCGAACCCCTTCGACGTCCACAGCTCACCTAGTCTCTCCGCGGCAAACAAAGGGGTCGCCCTAGTCAGCCTAGCCGCCCACCCCGTAGCCGTGGTCGCACTGCCCCACACTCGCACCGCCACTCCAGTGGGACCCGTCAAGTTCTTTCTGGCGCCTCGAGAATAGAGCGCCCTGTTATAATCGCCCCCGGGCAGCAGCCACGGATCCATCTCAAAAGCAGGATTCGGAACTGGACCGTACATGGCATGGTTAACCGCACTCAGCTGAGATGCCCAGTAGTATCTTTTAATGTCAGGCAACGCTATACCACCGTCGTACGAGGGCAACGTCAACTTCGCAAGCGCAATGCGGGGTCGTCCGGCCCACACTAGTTTCCTCTGGAGGCCCTCGATTTCTCGAAAATAACTGGCCGGCACCAGATCAAGAGTGTTTTGGACGGCATACAGAAAACGGGGAAGAGACATCATCTTAAAAAGGGCTGCCCTTCCCAAAGGGGACAAGGGTAAACTACACCACGCCGCAACGTCCGACCGAAGCCGGGCAAGCGGAGGTAACAAATTCCGCTCGTAGCGTACCACTGGGTCCAATGAAATATAGATCCCCAAATACTTAAAGCCACCTCTAGAAACCGGAATCGGGCAAGTGCGGGGCAGAGAGGGTGAGTCTCCAGTCAATGGGAAAATACAAGACTTGGACCAGTTGATGACCAAACCGGAATTACGTCCGAAGGAACTCAAAATGTCGAAGAGGACTCCCAGTGATTTACGGGAGGAGGTCAGGTACAGTAATATGTCGTCGGCATATAGTGATATGCGATCTTCGAAGTCAGGGGACCAACGAATACCCTTGAGTGAGGGCTCCCGGCGGAGCCACACGGCAAGGGGTTCAAGCGCAAGCGCAAATAGAAGCGGCGACAAAGGACACCCCTGCCTCGTGCCTCGTCCGAGAACAAATGGCTCCGAGAGGCTGCCGTTAACCACAACCTGAGCCAACGGCTGCTCATACAGAAGCTTGACCCACGCAATGAACTTCGGGCCAAAACCAAATTTAGCAAGAGCAGCCCACAAATATGGCCACTCAACCGTATCAAAGGCCATCGAGGCATCAAGGGAAACCAAGATGGCCGGTTCGTTGAGAGACCCCGCCCTCGCAAGGACACCGTGAAGACGGCGAAGATTGAGCGCTGTATTGCGATGGGGGATAAAACCAGACTGGTCCGGGTGTATCAAAGCACTAATCACCGTGACCAATCGGTTAGCCAAAAGCTTCGCCAATATCTTGGGTTCCGCATTCAAAAGCGAAATCGGTCAATACGATGAACAGCGCTCGCGGGGCTTGCCATCTTTATGGATAACCACAATGGACGCCAGCCTCTGGTCCAGGAGAAGGGACCCGAGGTCTCGCGATGCCGCAAACATCCGAAGAAGATACGGCGCCATTTTGTCTGGGCATAGCTTGTATAATTCAACTGGTATACCGTTCGGACCAGAGGCCTTCCCCGAGCGAAGGGAACGTATAGCGAGCGCAACCTCGTCAGTGGAAAAGTCCGCCTCCATGAGCACCCTGTCCGACTCTGAGAGACTAGGCAACACTAGATCACGAAGCAACAAGTGCGAGTCCTCTTCTGGCAAATTCGAGACCGGCGCGTATACAACACGAAAGTGCTGGGCAAACACCTCAACCATCCCAACCGGGTCCACCACAAGCGTTCCTTCAACTTTCTCAACAACAGGCACCACACGATTCAATCTATCTTGTTTGTCCAGACAAGCAATCAACTTTCCCGCTTTATCACCTACATCATACAAACGTCCCTGTTGCACACGGTTCATCGCCTCGGCCGCGTCAGTCACCAGAGCCCTATATTCAGATTGCTTAAGAGCCAAAAAGTGCAGTCTCTTGGGTGTAACCCCAGACTCCAACTGTTCCTCCAACTCAGCAATTTCAGTTTCCAAGCTCACCACCTCCTCATTTTTGCGCCTCCTCTCACCAGCAATCAAAGACAGAGTCTGACCACGAATCACGGTTTTATAGGCCTCCCACAGGGAGACCGGGGAGGACACCGATCCCTCATTTTCAGCAAAGTAGAAGTCCATACACTTGACCACCTCCGATCTGATTTTGGGGTTATGAAAATGCCATGGATTGATCGGGGCAATCCGACCCCCAGCCCCCAGGTGTACATCGATATGGAGCCAAAGCGGGGAGTGGTCGGAGATCCCCCTAGCCAAATGCTTGATTTCACGTACCGAGACCAACTGCACCACCGGCACGAGGATATAATCTAGTCTCGAGAGACTCCCATGAACTCCCGAGTGGAAGGTGTACTGGAGCCGTCCAGGGTGCAGTTGTCTCCAACAGTCCACCAGCCCAAAAGCATCTAAAAATTTCCCCAGCCACAACTGCGATGCGGGAAGGAGCCTAGGGGGGCTACGGTCACACTCACCATCAACCACGGAATTAAAATCGCCACCCACCACCAACAAACCATCAGGCAACCCCAGTACCACCCCACCCAGATCGGTGAATGTAGTAGACTGCAGACCAGGCGGAACATATACAGACAATATAGAGATCGACTTTCCCTCCCACCTCCCCGCAATAGTCGCATAGCGGCCTCTGTCATCCAACACCGTGCTATCTATCTCCAGGGGGAGGGAATTCCTAACCAGGATGCCCACCCCCCTCGAACCAGTGGTAAAGCCGGAGTGGGCCACCAAACGGTAACCCCGTCTATTCAGTGCGTGACACGTATTACCCACCAAGTGCGTCTCCTGGAGCAAAACTACATCAGGGGAGCATTGCTTCAAATACTGCAGTACTATCCCCCGCTTTATCCTGTCACCAAGACCGTTAACGTTCCAGCTCAACACCCTCAGCCCCCTACCCCCCATCCCAGAAGTAGACAGTCAGCCCCCCCCCACCATGAAACAGGCAAAGAGCAGCAAATTTGAAACACAGCTCAGCCTCGATACAAACAAGAAAGAAAGAACCCCCCCACCACCCCCAGTGAACCCGCAAAACACAAACCCCCCTCCCTGCACCCATGCGGTAGACCAGAAAGCCACCCCAACTTGCAGTGTGCCTGTCGCCCCATTGAACTAACCTACAAAAAGAGAGAAAAAGTCCCCAGAGGAGGAAGATTCCCTATTCCCCCCCACCCCCAGGTATCCACACTATAAAAAACATAGTCTCTGAGCCACTGCCGTGAATTCAGGCTCGCCGATGCAGACTCACTGCTCCAGGTCTTCCAAGCCGCCTTCAGCGCCCCTCGAGCTCTCCGGGCCCTCATGGCGCGTCGACAAAGTGTCCAACCAGTCACTGGCCACCTCAGGGAGGTCGAAGAAATACGCACGATCTTCACGCTCGATCCTCATGCGGGCCGGAAAAAGCATAGCATATTTCAGTCCCATATCTCTAAGGCGACTTTTCACTCCCGTAAAGCCCATTCGTTGTTTCTGCACCGCCTGTGTAAAGTCCGGGTAAAAACTGATCGATACATTCTCAAATTTGGTGGGTCCAGTCGTGCGCGAAGCTTGCAGGATAACATCTCTGTCCCGGAAATTAAAAATCCTAGCTATTATGGGCCGCGGAGCGGCTCCCAACTTCGGCTTCCCACCTGGGACTCGATGAGCCCGCTCCACAGCGAAAAATTTACTAAGGCCTTTCGGTGCCAGATGTTTCAACACAAGATCCTCCACCAAGACGTCTACGGGCAAGTCAGCGGAGCTCTCCGGAACACCCACGATGCGGACGTTGTTGCGTCTGGCCCGGCCCTCGAAATCTTCCAGCCGATGGGCAAACAGATCATTGGTCGTCCGGAGATTGCGGACTGTGGTCTGGAGATCCGAGACATCCGTGATCAGACTCGCAGTCTTGATATCAAGGGACTTGACCCGCTCATTAGTTTTCCCCAAATCCGCTCTGATGAGGTTGACCTCGATCGCCACCGTGTCTATCTTAGCTGCCAATGTTTCATATTGCTGGCCCATGGTGGTTCGAACACTCGCAATGGCGCCCATAACATCCTTCAAAGTTGGCTCCTCAATTTCAGGAGCACCGTCGCCAATTTCCTCGAGGGCACCACTCGACCCGCCCGGGGAGCCCTTAGGACGAGTAAAGCGATCGATAGTCTGGGATTGGGCAACTCCTCCTCGGGACGGGCCTCTAGTGGTGCGCTTCTCGACAACCGCCCTGCCCGCCATGATGGGCAACAAACTCCGACTGGACCTGTAGGGTCTGGTCAGAATGATTACCGTCTTGGCAAGTTCGTAAAGGCGAGAGGGCAGAAATCAAACGCTGGTTGAAGGTTGGCAGCAATAACAGAGCCGGTGCGCCGATCGGCTGCAGGTCGCTGACCACAACGACCAAAAACGAAACCGAAAGTACCCCAGGGGCAGAGGGTGTGGCGTAACAGCCGTTGTTGTTCAATGCCACCTGGGTACCTCGGGGTCTCGAGCCCCCGGTTGGCATACGATGTAGGCCTCAAAGTTCAAAGTGCAGTAAGTCCGGTGTCCGGCGGCCAAATCGATTTTCGAAAAGAGTGTGGACATCAGCAGGGCATCAATAAAAAGTACCCGTCGTCCAAATCAGGATCATTCACAGGATAGTCGCGGGAGGCGGAAAGGGTCTAGGGAGCCCCTAGCTCACACGTCCATCTTGGAAACGCGCGAAGCTCCTCCATCTTCCCTTGTTTTTTTAGCCTTTCTGCCCACCGTTCCACTCGCTTTTCCCTCATTTTTTGTGCCCTTCTGCCCTCTGTTCCACTCGTTTTTTATGCCTTTCTGCCCTCTGTGCCACTCGTTTTTTGTGCCTTTCTGTCCTCAGTGCTACTCGTTTTTCCCTTGTTTTTTGTGCCTTTCTGCCCTCTGTTCCACTTGCTTTCCCCTTGTTTTTTGTGCCCTTCTGCCCTCTGTTCCACTTGTTTTTTGTGCCTTTCTGCCCTCTGTTCCACTCCTTTTTGTGCCTTTCTGCCCTCTGTGCCACTGGTTTTTCCCTAGTTTTTTGTGCCTTTCTGCCCTCTGTTCCGCTCGCTTTTCCTTGTTTTTTGTGCCCTTCTGCCCTCTGTTCCACTCGTTTTTTTGTGCCTTTGTGCCCTATGTTCCACTAATTTTTTGTGCCTTTGTGCCCTCTGTTCCACTCGTTTTTTGTGCCTTTCTGCCCTCTGTTCCACTCATTTTCCTTCGTTGGTGCCATTCTGCCATCTGTCACACTCGTTTTTTGTGCCCTTCTGCGCCACTCATTTTCCCCTTGTTTTTTGTGCCCTTCTGCCCTCTGTTCAACTCTTTTTTTGTGCCCTTCTGCCTTCTGTGACACGTGTTTTTTCCTTGATTTTGTGCCCCTTTTGCCTTCCGTTCCACTAGTTTCCCCAGCCGCTGTGGCCCCACCCTCCTGACTGCCCACTCGCTGCCCCCAACTCACGATTGTATTGTTGTGGTCTTGCCGCCCCTGCGCCAACATTCACAGCTCTTGTGTGTTGTGAGGACGCATGGGTGTTTCATTTTTCACTGCGACGACAGGCACTCGAGTCCTGCGGACCCCCTGGGAATGTCTCACGGACCCCTGGGGGTCCACGGACCACAGTTTGGGAAACGCTGTTATATGTGGACATATGCATATTAGGAGTACTATCAGGGCACTCAAGGATAGGATTTATGAGCACATGAGGGCATTAAAGATGCAGGATCCAAGATATCCAGTAGCAAAACACATAAGTGAGAGCAATAAGCAAGGTGTTCAGAAAAGCTTTGAATGTTTTTAGATTGATTATATTCCACAGGATTCAAGGGGAGAAAATAGGGAATTATCCCTCAGGCAATGTAAGGCCAAATGGATATTATGTTTGTATACAGTAAAGTCAGGATTAAATGCAGACCAAGAACTTCACTATTTTTTGGGTGATATGTGAAGCAATTTAGGGGCATATTAGCAAGGACAATATCGCCGCTTTAGCAAGACTTTTTCTCGCTAAAGCAGCGATAATTCGCCCTATTAGCAAGCTGTCGCTAACAGCAGTTGGCGACAGCTTTTAGGCCATAGCTACAGGTTTGGGACTCGCTTTGCATGTCAGCGATATTTATCGCTAATGACATGCAAAGTGGGCATACCCAAACTGGTAGCGACTGAAAGCAGTAGCTAACACAGCTATCGCCTATTAGCAAGGCAGGCGAAGCGAGAAAAAACATCCAGCTAAGCGCGATTATCGCTCGCTAGAATCTAACGCCTGCTAAAAAGTTGACTTACCTGTATAGTCAATGGGGGGTGGATTATCAGATTAAGCCCCCATTGGCGTTAATGCGAGGATCGCTGCATTTCCAGCGATATTCTCGCATTTTGCCGCTATCGCTGGATATTTTAGCACAGCAGAGAAAAACATTGCTAATAGCATGTTTTACTACAAAACAAAGAGAGAGAAAGGGCTGTGGCAGAAACGCTCTCAGTCCCCAGGTTATCCAAAATTCAAAACAATGAAAGACTTCAAAATCTATAAAAAACACACTCCAAATCCAGCATAACCCTCGGAAAACAGTCTTACCAAGAGGAAAAATGAGGGGAGTGAGAAAGAAAATAAGCAATAAAGTGGGGAGAGAAAAGAACAATGATAAGAAGAAAATCCCTCAAACACCAAACAAGTAGGTGTTAATTATTATAATTGGGTTTTCCAAGTATGAAGATGGAAAAAAGAGGGGGGACCACCCATAGGGCCCAAAGTAAAAGTGCAAGTTTAAAAAGAAGATAAGCAGTTCCTAATATCAGTTTTAATAGAGGGATAGCCTACTTCTATTAAAAGCATGTGAAAAAAACGGACATTTTAAAGGCATGACAATGAAACCTAATAGCATGTTTTCTCCGCTAAGATATCCAGTGATAGGCAGCGATAAAAAGAAATTCGCCAAGCACATTTAGCGATAAATATCGCTATTTGTCGCTAATATGCCCCTTGGTTCCCTTAGCCTCTGTATGGTGGCCTTTGACAATTCTCCCTTTTATACTCAGGGGTCCGTATTTTAAGTTGTTATACTACCATGTGCTGTTATATGTTTAAGATATACAGGTCTGTATGGTGCACTGTTTATACATTCTGGATGTTATGTTTTGTAAAGTGTCCATAAAGGTTACTGCTCCTGGGAATATGTTATAGACATATTGAGTACTAGCAGCCCATCCCGACTTTGTCCGGGTATGAATTGCTGCCGGCCAGTAGTATATTGTTTCGTAGGATTTCGTTTTGATAGCATTTCTTATCTGTGACAGGCCTGTGAAACGCTCCGATTCACAGTGCACTGCTGATGCACTTAAGAGTGCGCGTTCAGTAGTGTGTGAACTCGAGTTTCCCTACTTTATTTTCCTTGCAATATTATATAGCGCGAACTCGACAACATGGCATGAGCACAATTTACATTACAGAAGAACACATTCATTTGTGGTAGGCACGGGGAGACAAAGCGATTTGCCTGGAATCACAGGATGTTGAGCTGATGCCGAGATTCGAACGTAGCTCCCCATCTCTAAAGTTCGCAATTCTAGAACTTGTGGTGGGAGGTGTGTCTAAAAGTGTATGTCGATGCTGGGCATCAATGAGAGAGACCTGTGCATTTTTCCAATCAGTGGGGAAAAAATATGAGTATGTTGCTGGAGATGTGGGCCGCCGTGCCACCAATGTACTTACGGGGGAGGGTAAACACCCATTATTCCGCAACTTCCTTTCCGCATACCATCACTTAACATACTTTCATTACAAAAGAACCATGACTCCGCAATGCCATTATAGCGCATGGCATTACATTTTATATGCTTTTACCACGCATACATTTATAACGAAATTTGTTGTAAATGCATGAATGATAAAAGCATGTTTTTAAAAAAATGTTTGGATAAGGCAAGTATGGGTATAGGGGTATATGTTTTGGGGTACTGAGGTATATGTTTTGGGGTGTTTGGGTATTTTAAGTGTTCAGATATAGTTTTGGGTTATGGGGTACAGGGGTATTTTTAGGGTTCAGGGCTAGGTGTGGGTTTTGGGGTATAGGGGTGTTTATAGGGTTCAGGGGTAGGTTTGGGTTTTGGGGTACAGGGGTATTTGTAGGTTTCAGGGCTAGGTTTGGGTTTTGGGATACAGGGGTATTTTAGGGTTCTGGGCTAGGTGTGGGTTTTGGGGTACAGCGGTATTTTTAGGGTTCAGGGGTAGGTTTGGGTTTTGGGGCACAGAGGTATTTTAAGGGTTATGGGCTAGGTTTGGGTTTTGGGGTACAGGGGTATTTTAGGGTTCAGGGGTAGGTTTGGGTTTTGGGGTACAGGGGTATTTTTAGGGTTCAGGGGTAGGTTTGGGTTTTGGGGTGCAGGGGTATTTTTAGGGTTCAGGGGTAGGTTTGGGTTTAGAGGTACAGGGGTATTTATAGGGTTCAGGGCTAGGTTTGGGTTTTGGGGTACAGGGGTATTTTTAGGGTTTAGGGATAGGTTTGGGGTTTGGGGTACATGGTATATTTATAGGGTTAAGATGGGTTAGTGTTTAAGGGTGTTGGGGTATTTTATAGAGTAAGGGTGGGTTATGATTATGGGGTGCAGGGGTATTTAAAGTAGGGTTGGCCGGAATTGGCGCGAACTTGGTACAATAAATCCGCAATATTTCGTTCCGTCAGATTTCCAATTATTAAAACAGAAACCTCATATATTCAAGGTAAAATAACAAGTATTTCTACATGCTAAAATGCATATAGTCATTTCACAAAAGTGAAATTAGCTTCCAGCAAGCAGTGAGATAGGTGATGATTTTGAGATCAAGCCACTGCAAAGCATTATGGGACGAGATTAGCAGTGGTAAGTGAATATTATAGTATCCAAATAATTCTACAAAGAGCTGCAGTTCACCTCGTAGTCCCCAGTTGTCCCCGATGAGGCAAATGCAATAGCATTTATAATATTACACATCAAGCTGCAGTTCACCTCGTCGGCCCTAGATGTCCCTGATGAGGCAAATGCAATAGCATTTAAAATATTATACATCAAGCTGCAGTTCACCTCGCCGTCCCTAGATGTCCCTGATGAGGCAAATGCAATAGCATTGAAAATATTATACATCAAGCTGCAGTTCACCTCGTTCTCCCAAGATGTCCCTGATGAGTTAAATTTAAAAACATTTAAACCCTTTCATGAATCCTATTAATGATGCTAATCTTATCCCATAATGCTTTGCAGGGCCTTTTAGTTGTATGTTTGCCCATAACTGTGCTTGGGGTGGTTCTAAGAGAATGGGACCTCCACTGAATTACTAATTAAAGGGAGCAGGAATGTATAGAGCCTGGGAAGAAAAAACAACACTCGTGACGGAATGCCCCCAGAGATTGTCACGCCCCCAGCACACACCCACAGCACAATGCAGACACGCCCACAAGGGACTACTTTGCTGGCACGGTTCTTTTACCTTTTAAATTCATATGGTGGGCGTCTGCATAGCCTATGTCCTTCTGCTGCAACTGCCCTTTCCAACGCTGAATTGGGTGTTGTGATTGGTGCTGTGATTCCTGAGATTACCCGCCTCAAAGTTTTGGGCTCTCTCTTTATTATATTAGTACTAGCAGCCCGTCCCGAAATTGTCTGGGTATGAATTGCTGCCGGCCAGTAGTATATTGTTTTGTAGGATTTCGTTTTGATAGCATTTCTTATCTGTGACAGGCCTGTGAAACGCTCCGATTCACAGTGCACTGCTGATGCACTTAAGAGTGCGCATTCAGTAGTGTGTGAACTCGAGTTTCCCTACTTTCTTTTTCCTTGCAATATTATATAGCGCAAACTCGACAACATGGCATGAGCACAATTTACATTACAGAAAACACATTCATTTGTGGTAGGCACGGGGAGACAAAGTGATTTGCCTGGAATCACAGGATGTTGAGCTGATGCCGAGATTCAAACGTAGCTCCCCAGCTCTAAAGTTCGCAATTTTAGAACTTGTGTCGGGAGGTGTGTCTGAAAGTGTTTGTCGGTGCTGGCCATCAATGAGAGAGACCTGTGCATTTTTCAAATGGGTGGTGAAAAAATATGAGTATGTTGCTGGAGATATGGGCCGCCGTGCCACCAATTTACTTACGGGGGAGGGTAAACACCCATTATTCCGCAACTTCCTTTCCGCATACCATCACTTAACATACTTTCATTACAAAAGAACCATGACTCTGCAATGCCATTATAATGCATGGCATTACATTTTATATGCTTTTACCACACATACATTTACAACGAAATTCGTTGTAAATGCATGAATGGTAAAAGCATGTTTTTTTAATGTTTGGGTAAGGTAAGTATGGGTATAGGGGTATATGTTTTGGGGTGTTTGGGTATTTTAAGGGTTCAGATATAGTTTTGGGTTATGGGGTACAGGGGTAGTTTTAGGGTTTAGGGATAGGTATGGGTTTTGGGGTACAGGGGCATTTTTAGGGTTCAGGGATAGGTTTTGGGGTTTAGGGGTATTTTTAGGGTTCAGGGGTAGGTTTGGGTTTTGGAGTACAGTGGTATTTTAAGGGTTCAGGGCTAGGTTTGGGTTTTGGGGTACAGGGGTATTTTTAGGGTACAGGGCTAGGTTTGGGCTTGGGGTACAGGGGTATTTTTAGGGTACTGGGCTAGGTTTGGGCTTGGGGTACAGGGGTATTTTAGGGTTCAGGGGTAGGTTTGGATTTTGGGGTACAGGGTAATTTTTAGGGTTCAGGGCTAGATTTGGGTTTTGGGGTACAGGGGTATTTTTAGGGTTCAGGGGTAGGCTTGGGTTTTGGAGTACAGGGGTATTTTAAGGGTTCAGGGCTAGGTTTGTCTTTTTTGGTACAGGGGTATTTTAGGGTTCAGGGGTAGGTTTGGGTTTTGGGGTACAGGGTATGTTTATAGGGTTAAGATGGGTTAGTGTTTAAGGGTGTTGGGGTATTTTAAGGAGTAACGGTGGTTTATGATTATGGGGTGCAGGGGTATTTAAAGGGAGCAGGGTGGGATTAGCACACGATATGAGACATGGCATGAAGGGCGGAACGTACCACATGCCCCCAGCGTTTGTCACGCCCCCAGCACACGCCCACAGCACAACGCAGACACGCCCACAAATGACTACTTTGCTGGCACGGTTCTTGTACCTTTTAAATGTATATGGTGGGCATCTGCATTGCCTATGTCCTTCTGCTGCAATTTCCCTTTCCAACGCTGTATTGGGTGTTGTGATTTGTGCTGTGGTTCCTGAGATTACCCGCGTCAAAGGTTTGGGCTCTCTCTTTATTATATTAGTATGGATAGATTGATTCAAGACTCTCAAGGGTTTCCCTAGGTAACCTTAGCCATGGTGGTACTTATATGAGGGAGTGTCTGACGTTATAAGTTGGTCTTGTCACAATGCGTTGGAGTTCTGAGAAATCTGTGTACTACTGCTTGGATTTGCAGTATGTCTTTAGAGATTAGCTTGGAAAACTCCAAAATGGCGAAGTTTTTGTTCTGCAGAATGGAGAAATGCCTTGGGTTAATTTTGCTTCACTTTCATTACGGGACCCATTATGGTGTGTGTGGTGTACTTGTCAGTGTCCCGTGGTGAGTCTGGTCTTTTTTTTGTCACTTATGTGGGCACCGTGTTATCTCTACTTGAACTCACCACTGCTCCGTATTGGCTATATCTGGGCATTATTCAAAATTACTTGACAGGTTGGGATTGCTTATGCTTGTTTGCCATATATATTATGTGGGGTCAGGACTAATATTAGATCTACTTGGGACCCTTTCAATGTATGAATCCTCGCCTCTATTACAAGCTACATCTTGTGTTTTCTCTTGGTTAAGGGGATGCAGTGACGGTTCTTATGTAAAGAGATATTACTACAGCTCAGCTATATGTATGTTTTGCTTCTATTTTCGGAAGTGTCATCAAAAGACACACAATTTTGCATTACTGAACTGAGATTTGAATAGGATTCATCCAGAGGTAATGAGGCAGGCAAGAGGGGAGTATAGACTAGCTATTAAGGAAAGGGAAATTACACGGAGGAATGAAGCATGGGAATCCCTGCACAAGGCCTCTCTAGCGGAGACAGTGCAGCTTTCTGGAAAACGGTTAAAATGCCTTTTTTGATCTCCCCAGAGATGGTCCTACATTAGAAATAGCGATAAGTGAGGACCAATGAATTGAGTACTTCTCAAGGGTTTTTAATGGTATGGGTGGAACTGAAAATTGCCAGGAGGGATCTGACCAAAACCCTTGGACTCAGTATTCAGACCTTCAATTCACACTGGATGAAGTGAATCGGGCAATCTCTGTTAGTAAGGGTGGAAAGGCGTCTGGGCCATTGGGGTCCCGGAATACTTGTTTAAGTCTAATCTGACTTTATGGGGCCCAATCCTAACCCAGTTGATTAATGCTAGTTCCGTTGCCCCCTTTCCGCCAACATGGGTCGAGTCAATTATTGTGATAGTCTTCAAAAAGGGGAATCGCCACGATCCTGGATGTTACAGGCCTATTTCATTACTCGAAAAACAGAGAGCCATCCAATTATCCCCCAGGGACTGGGTATATTGACGCCATAACTAAGGTAGCAGGGCATATCATTTTGGGACATCTACATCTCTGGGCAGAGGATAATAAAGTCCTCTCTGATTTTCAATATGGATTTCGTGAGGGGCTAAGGACCATCGAGCAGAGTCTGAATTTGCTCATCCTAGTATGGAAATATACAAGAGCAAAGCAGGGGAGATTGTTTCTAGACTTAGTGGACCTCATCGCAGCCTTCGATTCCATAAGACATGCGAAGCTGTGGGAGATCCTTGGGGGTGGGGTTGGATGAACAAATCATTTATTTTCTCCAACGTTTCTATGATAACGCACAGGTGCGAGTTCAATGCGGCCTGGCGGGCAGTTGTACTGCACCCATCCCTCAAAGGAAGAGGGTTAGACAAGGATGTGGGCTGGCCCCCTTTCTTTTTAATCTTTATAATTAATGGCCTGGGAAACGCTCTGCTAAAAAATAATAAAGATTTCCCTCAGATAGCTGGGTGCCCCATACCCGCTCTCCTTTACGCGGATGATGCAGTTTTAATGTCACGAACGTTAGTAGGATTACAAAGGGTCCAAGATAGCTTTTCTAATTTTATGGGTAACCTTGGACTGAAGGTGAATACCTCAAAGACTTTTATAATGAGGTGTGGCCATGGCAGATGAGGATGTAGGTATATGTTTGTCGACGTTCAGAAAATAGCCCCAACCAAAAGATTCTCGTACCTTGAAATACTTTTTAAACAAAATGATTCTTGCGCACAAGCGTTGCAAGCTAGGAAACTAGTTTTCTCTAGAACTAATCCTGTACTTTTTTAATTTTTGTAGAAAACTAGGCAGGAAAGCCCCAGTCGAGCTCCTGCAGATTTGTAAAGCAAAACGTGTTTCTGCAGCATTGTATGGAGGTGGACTATGGGGTTTTACTGATACACACTCCCTACTAGAGGAGGAAAACACTTTCTTGAAATATATATTGTCTGTTCCAAGTAGTACATCGACATACGCCTGTCACGCTGAATTGGGTTTAACGCACCGTTCCGATCTCATAAAGATGGATCCCATCCTCTTATGGCACCAAATTTGGACAAAGATGGAGCCTCATTTAAACAGGGACATCCTAACAGATACCCTATAGTTGGATGGAGCAAGACTTGGGACACTTGGAATAGTTTACTGAACCTAATACTATGCAATTGGTACAGAGAAAGGATCTAAAAAAAGAGGGCATTTTACTGCTGGACACCCTAAGATTCTCAGGTGAGTTTTTAAAGCCTATGTCCAGCAAAACCAGATGATTTTAACAACTTTTAGTATTCAACTGTATTTAACGATCGTACCTGGTGTTTATGATAGGTTCCTCCTGACAAGATTTAGGTTCAGGATATTCCATAGAAATGTACGTTTCCCAAAAATGTATGATTGGGCCCGAATACTGCAATTGTGTCCATGTGACAAACGCTCGCATCAAACTACCATTAATTTATTTTTATTCTGTACATTTTATAGCAAATTGAGAAGATTTTGGGTTGTTCCGATTTAAAATCCATGGGGATCAGGCAGTCCGCCCGGCGTTTATTGCCCTACAATTCCTGGATAATGTACACTCAGTGTGGAGAATATCAATTTTTTTAAAGAAAGTGGTTTATTTTAGGAAAAGTATTCATATATAAGTTTAATAGATTAAGTAGTTCTAAAACAACTGTTTCAAATATAAACAATTAGTTTTTGTATATCATGTTTGTCAACAAGCTGCAAAACTATATATTATTTTGAATACGCATTTTATGAGTGTATGAACAAACAGCTGGTTAACATTGTGGGCCCGATTCACAGAATGAACTTAAGACTCAATCCTAAACTTACTACTATTTTGGTATTCATAGAATGCACTTACTACTTTTGGCATTCACAGAATGAACTTACTACTTTTGGTATTCACAGAAGTTAGGATTTTGTCTTAAGTCTATCTTAAGTCTGTCTTAAGTCTGTCTTAAGTCTGTCTTAAGTTTGTCTTAAGACAAAATCCTAAATTCTGTGAATGCCAAAAGTAGTAAGTGCATTCTGTGAATACCAAAATAGTAGTAAGTTTAGGATTGAGTCTTAAGTTCATTCTGTGAATCAGGCCTTGTGTTTTTAACTATCACTTTTTGTAATAATTTGTATGTTTTTTAAAATGCGTTTATGATTTATCAGATAGCGATCTAATAAAGCAATGTTGACTTGACTTGACTTGAATAGGATTTAGCCGTTTGAATTGTCGTATACACGAGGTAGGTACGGGATGTGTCTTACATGGTACCATGGTTTATTATATGTATTTCACGTACATAGATACTTATTGCTATTATATGGTTTCCCTCATTTAGGTTTACCCATACTTTTGGCAGATATCATATATATATATATATATATATATATATATATATATATATATATATTACCTACTGGCGGTCGCCAGTAGGTATATATAGTTAGGATTTTTTCTCTATGGGATTTTTGAAAATTCTATGTCTAATAACTTTGGCGTTTGTGGACGGAATTGGCTGAAGTTTTCAGGAAAATGGCACATTTTGTTTCTGAGCAGCCCCTGAAAATTTTGGGGGGGTTCGTCAAGGGGGGGCCGAGAAAAAAGGGGGGTCCCAAAACGCGTTTTTCCCATGTTAATTTCCATAGGGCGGTTGGCCTCACTTTTAGCCCGAACGGCTGAATGGATTTGCACGAAACTTGGCAAAATTGTAGGGACTGGTAGCCCGATGTGCCTTTTGTAGGTCTCAATATATGTGCTCCAGTGGATTTTGAGAAATTAACGTTTAAAAAAAGATATATATCTGTAACAGCGGACCGGGCAGCGCTCCAGGACGCGTACTTTTCGCGCAACGGAGCTTTGTGAAGCGAAGCTGATTGGTTCTCCGGCGTCTGTCAACATTCCAAACAGTCCGTAGCGGCCGCCATCTTGTCTCTCGGTAGGATCGAGAGACAAGAGGAGGCCAAAGCGAAGGGGCAAATGACCATAAGGGGGCATAGTACATTGTCGCTGACCCCCTAGGTTTGATGTGGAGGTTTTAAAAGGGCCCCGCGGGGCAAAAAAAAATAAAATAATAATAATCGAACGGCTGAATGGATTTGCACGAAACTTGGCAAAATTGTAGGGACTGGTAGCCCGATGTGCCTTTGCTAGATCTCAATATATGTGCTCCAGTGGATTTTGAGAAATTAACGTTCAAAAAAAGATATATATCTGTAACAGCGCACCGCTTCGCGTACTTTTCGTGTTACGGAGCTTTGCGAAGCGAAGCTGATTGGCTCTCCGGTGTCTGTAAACATTCCAAACAGTCCGTAGCGGCCGCCATCTTGTCTCTCGGTAGGATCGAACAGCTGAATGGATTTGCACGAAACTTGGCAAAATTGTAGGGACTGGTAGCCCGATGTGCCTTTGCTAGGTCTCAATATATGTGCTTCAGTGCATTTTGAGAAATTAACGTTCAAAAACAAGATATATATCTGTAACAGCGCTCCGCTTCGCGGAGATAAAATTATATGTGTATTACCTAGCTGTTGCTAACACCAGTTAGCGACGGCTAGTAGAAGATAGCGACCATCTTGGGCCCCACTTTGCATGTGAGTGATATTTATCACTAATGACATGCAAAGTGGGCATGCCAAGATGTTAGCGACTGGAAACAGTCGCTAACATCGCTATCTCCTATTATCAACTTTTGGAAATATTCGAGATAAGCGCGAATATCTCCAAAAGCTACCACCTGCCCTGAGCAGTTCTTAGCCATGTTATCCAATGGGAGGTGGATAACATGGCTAAGAGCATTAGCTCGGTAATGCATGAATATCGCTGAGTTTTCAGCGATATTAATGCATTGCGGTCGTTTTTTATCGTATTTCCGATAAACCTTGATAATAGCAAGGTTTATCTGCGATAATTTCTGACGGTAAAAAAATCGTTGCTAAGCATCGTTAGGGATAAATATCGCTTAACTTTGGTAATATGCCCCAACGTCTGTTAACGTTCGATTCGAAGGAAATCAGGAAGTGTTGTAAAACATTGTCTGCGCCATCTTGTCTTTTTTCAAATGCCACACTTTTGTCGTGCACGGCAGCCATTTTAGATGCCTTGACCAGACCCACTCTGTGCACGCTGTCGATCCTTAGCATGGCTCCCCACCCTCGCAAGCATCTCCCCCAGGCAGTGGTCACCCCCGCTCTCTGTCTTATGCATGGGTAATAAACCTCCCCCCATCTGCGCTGCTCTTCCCTGAGAATCACACCCTGTGCCCGCCCGACACCTCCCTTTCGCCCTATTCACTACCGCACCCTCTGACACTCCTTTTCCTCTGTGTCCGATTGTCCAGGCTGGTCCTAGGGTATCAGCTAGCCCTGCAGATGTAGTTTATGGCCACAGCTGTAAAGAATCACCCCTCTTCAAAGGAGTTATAGTAGATCAAGGCCCACACTCGATGAGAGCCGTCACAGCAGAAGCGTTGCTATTATCTGAAAACCATCCTGTATTGTGATTGGGGAGGGGACCGAGCCTGAAGCGGAAGATTCCAGGGATGACTCTTTGTACATCAAAGTTTTTACAATTATGTGTCACATTAAAAATATATAGCACTCCGACAAAGTAGTAAGATTATAAAACTTTAATAATTTATAAATATATACAAGAAAACAAAAATAGTAATAACATATAAACATTTTTAGGGAAAAACAACGAAGTAGCGGTCGGCTGTGCGAATAGTCCCAACGCAGCACAACGTCCAGATTTCCGGCGTGGGGCGTCGCGGGGGGTGGGTCATCAGTAGCAAACTGTTGTGCGAATAGTTCCAAGGCAGCAGAACGCGCTGAAATCTAGATGACACGAAAGTGATGTCTAGTAAGTTGCCACCCAGCAAATAACGGCATGGGGCGTCGCGGGGGGTGGGTCATGAGTAGCAAACTGTTGCGCGAATAGTTCCAAGGCAGCAGAACGATGGCACCAAGGTGATGTCCAGTAAGTTGCCGCACTGGTTTTGGTATCCTACAATGCTGCTCCGAATAACGGCGTGGGGCGCCCCGGGGGAGGCGGCGTGAACGGGCCTCTCCAGGTGGAGTGTCATCTGTTGTAGTGGGGCGCCCCTTTACCGTTTCAGTTGCCATTCCGTCCGTTTTTGGTCCACTGTGTCAAAAGCCGCAATTCAGCTGAGTTGCGCCCACTCTTGCGGTGCAGCGATTGGCGGCTGTCACAGGACTCTCAAAATGGCGGCAGGCTGTTTCCTTTTTGGGCCTGGTCCACTGAAATGGCCCTGGGACACCTTGGAAATCGGACGCTTGTCTGCTAGGTCTTGGACCCCATTCTCGAAAGCGTCCCCTCCGCCTTGAGAATTCATCAAAAGTTTTGGGGGCTCCGACTCCTGCAGGCTTCTGGTGGGGAGTGGCTGCCATGATTGCTCGCGGAATGACCACGACTGAGCTACGAGATGTTGGTGCTCTCATGCTGACGCCAGCTTCAGTCTGAAACATCCAGAAACAAGGTGGGGCTTTCATCGTTTGGGAAAAAAAAAAGTTTTCATCCAATGAAAAGTGTTGTTTTTAGGTGACATGATCAAGCCTTCCATCATTAGGAAACCAAAAGTAAAATGAACCAATGAAAAGTTTTATAAACAAGTCACATGACCTGTTATGCGGCATAGGGTATAAAATGCGGAGAAAATACGTTGGCACGTGAGGCGGCGTCAGTAGCGGACCGATGTGCGAATAGGCCGAAGGCAATACAACGCGCCAAGATCCGGATGGCACCGAGGTGGTGTCATAGTTGAGAGTTCTGAGCAGCGGTTGTAACACTGTCTGAAGCTTATTTGCAGCTGCTGCAGCTTCACTACGCGCCAAGATCCGGATGGCACCGAGGTGGTGTCTAGTAAGGTGCACTGGTGTGGCCATCCTACAATGCTGAAAGTCGGCGTGGGGCGCCCCGTTGGCCTGTGAGTTTGCGTCAGTAGCGGACCGATGTGCGAATAGGCCGAAGGCAGCACAACGCGCCAAGATCCGGATGGCACCGAGGTGGTGTCTAGTAAGTTGCCGCACTGGTGTGGCCATCCTACAATGCTGAAAGTCGGCGTGGGGCGCCCCGTTGGCCTGTGAGTTTGCGTCAGTAGCGGACCGATGTGCGAATAGGCCGAAGGCAGCACAACGCGCCAAGATCCGGATGGCACCGAGGTGGTGTCTAGTAAGTTGCCGCACTGGTGTGGCCATCCTACAATGCTGAAAGTCGGCGTGGGGCGCCCCGTTGGCCTGTGAGATGGTGTCAGTAGCGGACTGATGTGTGAATGGGGCCAAAGGCAGCGCAACAATATTTTCTACAATATTTTCGGAGTAGAAGACACCACAAGGCGCTGAGATGCCAAGATCCGGATGGCACCGAGGTGATGTCTAAGTTGCGGACCGATGTGCGAATGGGGCCAAAGGCAGCGCAACAATATTTTCTGAAGAGAATACACCACAAGGCGCTGAGATGCCAAGTTCCGGATGGCACCGAGGTGATGTCTAAGTTGCGGACCGATGTGCGAATGGGGCCAAAGGTAGCGTAACAAGATTTTCTGTATGGAAGATACCACTAGGCGTTGAGATGCCAAGATTCGGATGGCACCGAGGTGATGTCTAGCAAGTTGCTGTACTGGTGTGGTCATCCTACAATGCTGAAACTCGGCGTGGGTCGCCCCATTAGCCTGTGAGATGGCGTCAGTAGCGGACCGATGTGCGAATAGGCCGAAGGCAGCACAACGCACCAAGATCCGGATGTCACCGTGGTGGTTTCATAGTTGAGAGGCACTTCATCTGCACAAGGTTTTTTAAATGCTAATTCCTAACTATATATGGTCTATAACCTATGGTTTTTTCAGTGAATTTTCAAGGTTTTGTAAATGCTAATTCCTAACTATATATGGTCTATAACCTATGGTTTTTTCAGTGAATATATATATATATATATATATATATATATATATATATATATATATATTCACTCCCAAATTGCCCTGTGCATTAGAGGAGCTCACACGATGTTGGGCTATCCAGCCTCTTTTGATGCAGCCAGTCTTTTCCGGTATGCGTAATTTTCCACTGCCTACGCGTTTCGGGGTCTCACGCCCCTTCTTCCTGGGCAGGAAAACGACACACCTGAGCCAGTACACGTTTGTTTCTGGTTTTTATTCAGCATGCCCTCCCTCTATGGGCGTGTATTCTTTTCCACCGCCCCAGACGAATCCTGGGACATGCAGTCCTCTGCACTGGTAAGTTCATATTACTATAAGTAAGTTCTGGCGTTCGTTCGTGATTAATCTTCCATTTGTACTCTAAGTGAGCCGCGACCTTCAATTCCGGCTCAATTTGCATATAACAGCATCGTGCCGACAACAGCTCTGATATGTTCAGTTCTTGCGGCTTCAAACTGTTGGGATGAGCGTTGAGTCCCAGTCAGTTGACGGAGCCTCCTCCCACGGCCAGCTCCTCTAATGCACAGGGCAATTTGGGAGTAAATATATATATATATATTTATATATACTTGAAGATGAAGGATCCCAAGAAAACAACAGCCAGCCAGGGCAAAAATCTGAATCCAGGTTTTCATTGCTGTGACTCTAAAAGGTGCATCACGTGTGAATACCTTTTACAAACATCATCAGTTACTAGTTATGTTACCAGAAGGACCTATGCAATAAGGCAGCATCTTACATGTCGCTCAACATGCATTATTTATGTGATTCAGTGCCAACGGCAAAGCTGTAAAAAATAATATGTATGCCAAACAATGAATGACCTCCGCACACGATTCAGGAACCACAAATCAGCAATAATTAATAAGAAAATTGACCAGCCTGTAGCCAATCATTTTAACCTTGTGGATCATTCACTATCAGATTTGAAGATTTTCCCCGTGGAACATGTCTCAAAGGAAGAACTACTGGACTCCAGGGAAAACTTCTGGATGTACCGTTTAAAATCATTGCATCCAGATGGACTGAACATTACTGACAATACATCCTGATTACTGCATATCTCAAGAACTCTCAGGACTGCATTGATTCCACATTCCAAATGGAATCTTCACTCATGATGCTTTTTGAAAATTCAGCTGTGTCATCTGTGCAGCCACTGAGCTTACCATCTTGAAACTACCTGTGGAAGGCGGAAGCTGAAACGTTGTAGTGGAAATATATTTTTGTTCTTTGGTGAATCTATCTGTTTGAGTCACTTCTTTCTTGGATATATATATATATATATATATATATATTCACTTAAAAAACTATAGGTTATAGACCATATATAGTTAGGAATTAGCATTTAAAAAACCTTATTTTACTCACACAAAACCATTGAAATTCCATATATAGTTAGTTGTACTAACTATATATCGCGCACCCGCAATCCACTGCTGATCATGTCACATATTACATCATTCATGACATGGTCAGTGACATCACTGATGACATCTCAAATGACATAACTGATGACATCACTGATGACATCTCAAATGACATCACTGATGACATCACTGATGACAACATCCAGTGACTGTATTTTTCTGTAAAGTTAAAATATGTCTTACATATTGAAGAATGAGTGGATGTATAAGTGTCTGGATGAAGGATTTAGTAGGGGCATGACTGACTGTATGAGTGAGTGATTAAATGTGTCTCACTGAGTGCATGGGTTAGTGACTAAACTGTCTTAATTTGTGCATCATTATGTCTGTTGTTCTGTAAACTGCTGCATGTGTTGATCAGTAGCTATATGAGTAACTATATGGGTTATTGATTGGTTGCCCAAGCATTTGTATGGGAGACTGAGTGTGTGTGTGGGTGGCTGGGAGGTGTATGACTCTGTGCATAGATGTGTGAGCAGTTGATTCACTAGATGTATGGGTTCAAAAGTGCATGTGGAAACAGCTGTATGGGCGGTTGACTGTGTGCATGAGTGTATTGGTGAGTGAATGGATATCTCAGTGCTACATGTCAAAGTAAGTACATATGTAAAATACAGTACATGTGAGAGTTGACATATATAAATAACTGTGCATAAGAGCCAGTGAATGTGTGAGTGGCTGTATGGATCATTGTGAACTTGTATCCAGGATTGTATAAGTGAGTAAATATGTTTTAGTATATGTTTGAATAAGTAAGGTGTGTATAACTGTATAGTTGAGGAAATGGAGGTGTGATTGATTCTTTGCATGACTGACTAGGTGTGTGAGTAACTCCATGGATGAGTGACAGTCTGTGAGTGTATGTTTACACTGAGTGTATCTAAGATTATATAAGAGTCTGAAGAGGTTCATCATAATATCACATGAATGATGTCATCAGTGATGTGATCAGTAATGTCAAATGAGATGTCATCAGTGATGTCATTTGAGATGTCATTTGAGATGTCATCAGTGATGTCATCAGTGATGTCATTAGTGATGTCATTTGAGATGACATCAGTGATGTCATCAGTGATGTCATCAGTGATGTCATTTGAGATGTCATCAGTGATGTCATCAGTGATGTCATTTGAGATGTCATCAGTGATGTCATCAGTTATGTCATTTGAGATGTCATCAGTGATGTCATCAGTGATGTCACTGACCATGTCATGAATGATGTAATATGTGACATGATCAGCAGTGGATTGCGGGTGCGCGATATATAGTTAGTACAACTAACTATATATGGAATTTCAATGGTTTTGTGTGAGTAAAATAAGGTTTTTTAAATGCTAATTCCTAACTATATATGGTCTATAACCTATGGTTTTTTCAGTGAATTTTCAAGGTTTTGTAAATGCTAATTCCTAAC
Source organism: Lissotriton helveticus (assembly GCF_964261635.1). NCBI lineage: Eukaryota > Metazoa > Chordata > Amphibia > Caudata > Salamandridae > Lissotriton > Lissotriton helveticus. The sequence goes on along the minus strand of NC_136057.1, from coordinate 198,520,677 downwards.
TATATATGGTCTATAACCTATGGTTTTTTCAGTGAATTTCATTGTTTTTTTAAAAGCTAATATCTGTAGCTGTAAAATGTATTCTTCTTTAAATCCCAAAATATATTTTATATGTTTATTAATAATTTTTTTTTTAAATATTTTTTTTTGTTCGCTCCCGGTTCGCGAACCGGGAAGCTTCCCGTTAGCTCAATTTGATGCGGCGACCCGGTCCGCGAACCGGTAAACGTTCCGTTTGCGCAACTGCAACGTTAGAAATCAACATCGCGACGTATCACGTTGTCGCGTAATGCGTCTTATGACGCGCCGCGTTAGCGCACCCGGAAGTGCTCCGGTACGCGAACTGAGACGCGAAGCGCAGCTCCCCGGAAGCGATCCGGGGCGCGTCGCGAAAGCGCGACGTATCGCGTTGCCGCGTAATGCGTCTTATGACGCGCCGCGTTAGCGCACCCGGAAGTGCTCCGGAGCGCGAACCGAGGCGCGAAGCGCAGCGACCCGGAAGCGATCCGGGGCGCGTTCCCCAGCGCGTAACATAAGCGTAACAGGTCATGTGACTTGTTAATAAAACTTTTCATTGGTTCATTTCACTTTTGGTTTCATAATGATGTAAGGCTAGGTCAGGTGACCTAAAAATAACACTTTTCATTGGTTTAGAACTATTGTTTTTCCCAAATCATGAAAACCCCTCCTTCTTTCCTCACTCTGACTTTCATCTTTGTGAGAGGAAGACCTTTTTTGATATTTGAGCAATGGCTTCATTAGTAGCTTCATCTGGTGGACCCCCACCACCACCACCACCTCCTCATGGGAAGAGAGGACCACCTCCACAGTTCATCAGCAACACAGAGGAGGAAGAGGATGAACAAGAGGAAGAGGAGACAGAAGGACCACAGTTTTTACAAGAGGAGCCCCGGGTTTCTCATCGGAAAACCAGTTTTATTTGGCAGTTTTTTTCAATCCCTGAAGGGCAGAAGAAAGTTAATGCTAGATATGTCACCTGCCTCATATGTAAAGAGGAGTTATCTAGAGGCACCTTAAAAAAGTATAGCTTCGGTAACTACACCATGCATCGTCACATGAGCAGGTGGCATCCATTAAACTACAGCCGGGCAGAGATGCGTGACCTGCAGGACAACCCACCAACTCCTGTGGCCAGGTCAACATCACAGGTATCTTTGACAGGACCAGAGGCACGGGAAACCGTGCCAAACATTCAGGACAACTTTGTCCATATGAAGATTACCTGTTTGTATTGCGGTGCATTACTGTCATGTGCCAATATGAGCATTAACCTAATCAACCGAGCATTTCAAAATCACAATTGCCCTAAACGCCCCAGACAGTAATTTTTTTTTTTGCTCCTGTTGAGCCCTTTCCAATGCCTGTTTTTTGTTGTTTCCCCTCCATCAAAAACAAAAAAAAAACATAAAACTGTTCAAAAAATACAAAAAAAACAAAAAATGTTCAGAAAAATAAAAAAATATATAAAACAACAAAAAGATTTAAAAAAAAGTTATTTTCAGAACTACCTCCCCTTTCAAAAAAAATTGCTAGAATGTTTAGCACTCTGGCAAGCTCTATTTCTTTTGGTTCGCTTCCCCGTTCGCTTCCCGGTTCGCGAACCGGGAGCGAACCAAAAAAAAAAAAAGAGGAGTAAGTATAAGGGAAGTAAACAGAGAGTAATGTTAAAAGAAAGACAGCTATAGGGAGTAAACCAGAGATACTGTTTAATAGATCTATTTACCGAAGAAAAGATGGAAGAGGGTATAATTGTGAAAAACAAAATAGATAAGGAAGTGAAAGAAAAAAAAGAGAGTAGAACAATAACAAAGAAGAGTTTCTTGGAGAATGTGAGTGAATGTTCAAAATAAGATTAAAACATGTGGAATAACAGAGAGAAAAAACAGAAAACAGAAAAGAAAAAATAACAGAAAAAGATTAATTGAAACAGCAAAGAAATGTAAATAACATAGAGCCATATCATCAACATAGGCAATAAAAGTTTTGCAGCTTTTATCGGCAGAAATGTGTCGCTAAAGCTGCTTTTGCGGCAGAAAACTACCGCTAAAACCACTTTTGCAGCAGTTTTCTGCCAATAAAAACAGCAATAATTTTATTGGCTGTGCTCATAATATGCCCCTTAGTGTGCTTCAACTACACAGAGAAAGCATTATGAACAAGTAGTGAAAGAGTGATCAGTCAAAGACACTAAGAGTAATAGAGACGGAGTGAGTGAACAAGAGTGAGGAACTATGAGAAGAGAGGGACTGAGAAAAAGAGTGGAAGGAGTTGAGTAAATAGGTAATAGAGAAAGGAATGAGGAAAGTAGCAAAGGCAGGAAACTGAGGGTTAAAGAAATGAAGCTGTGGAACTAATAGTAGGTGAATGTGATAGAAATGTAACGAAAAGAATACAAAACATTTACCTTATAATTGTCGGTAACTTACTCACTTTTTATTTTTATACTTTCAATCTGTGAAAGAGAGAACAAACATTTGAAAAATATTAAAACATGTATTTAAAAATTAGAAAAGACAAGGGAAAAGATTGAAGGACAAACAGTTTTTCAACAACTTTGACACTTACAGAAGCTTCTGCTTCTCCAGGCCCCCTACACGGTCCTAAAGATATACATTTTAAACTAACAGTATCTTGATGCAGATGAAGTGAGGCCTATCTTAAAACATGGTGCATCTTTTGCACTGCTGTTGTCTCACAAAAGTGTCGCAAGACACTAACATTTTAAATGATTGTTTCAGGATGCCAATAAGATGTGTCCTATCCAGAGGTTTGTTTGAGGTGAGGCCTACTCAGGGTTCCAAATGAAATTTCGAGTTGTTGAAGAGAACAGAGGACATAATACATGTGAAGGCCTACCAATGAAGTAAGTCATGTCCACGTCACTCTTGAACAAAGGCCAGACCTCTTCTGTGTCCGTGGACAGACCTAAACTTCATCTGCACAATGTCATTCGTAAACTTAGGAAACACAGGTGATGTAATTAAAAAATGTGGAGTTTCTTTTCCTCATTTCAGAATCACATCACCTGTGTTGCCTTTGGTTAGGTATCTCATAGTGCAGATGGAGTCTAGCATATCAAAGAGTACACAGAAGTTGAGCAGTATATACAACAATTTTGACATTTACAGAAGACTTAGCTTCTTATCTTGTTGGAGATGAAGTCAGGCCTGTCTTGCAACATGGTGCATCTTTTGCATCACTGCTGCATCGGTTTCATGTGGCACGGGTTTTTTACAGCATGACACATCTGCCTAGATGAATCAATTTTTAAATATGTCGCCACATAGCAAATCTTTTGCACCGCCACTGCGTCACAAAAGTGACGCACAGTGGCGCAAAAGAGGCATACACCTATCATAAATCTGTCCCTAACATTTGAAATGATTGATTCAGGATGACGATAAGGTGTGGCCTCTCCAGAGGTTTGTTTAAGGTGAGGCCTACTCAGGGTTGCATATCAAATTTACGCTTGTTGAAGAATACAGAGGAGATAATACATGTGAAGGCCTACCAATGAAGTAAGTCATGTTCACTTCACTCTTGAACAAAGGCCAGACCTCTTCTGTGTCCGTGGACAGACCTAAACTTCATCTGCACAATGTCATTCGTAAACTTATGAAACACAGGTGATGTAATTGAAAAATGTGGAGTTTCTTTTCCTCATTTCACAATCACATCACCTGTGTTGCCTTTGCTTAGGTATCTCATAGTGCAGATGTAGTCCAGCATATGAAACAGTACCCAGAAATGCACACTGCATGCAACAACTTTGACACTTACAAAAGCTTCAGCTTCTGCATGCCCCCTACACAGTGCTAATTATATACATTTCAAACTCATGGTATCTTGCTGGAGATGAACTGAAACCTATCTTGCAACATGGTGCATCTTTTACACAAAAGTGACCCACAGCGGAGCAAAAGAGGCGCACGGCCATCATAAATCTGACCCTAACATTTTAAATGATTGTTTCAAGATGCCGATAAGGTGTAACCTATCCACAGATTTGTTTCAGGTAAGTCCTACTCAGGGTTGCAGATGAAATTTAGGTTTGTTGAAGAATACAGAGGAGATTATACATGTGCAGACCTACCAACGAAGTGAGTCATGTCCACTGCACTCTTGAACAAATGTCAGACCTCCTCTGTCTCCTGGAACAGGCCTAAACCTCATCTACACAATGTGATGTGTAATGTTTGGAAACACAGGTAATATAATTGAAAAACGTGCAATTTTTTTTGCTCATTCCACAATCATATCACCTGTGTTTCCTTTGCTTAAGTATCTCATTGTGGGAATGTAGTCTATCATATGAAAGACTACATAGAATGTGAGCACTGTATGCAACAACTTTGACACTTACAGAAGCCTCTCCTTCTCCATGCCTCCTACACAGTTCTAAATGTACATCATAAATGCAAAAAGTACAGAATTAATTATACATGTTAAATGGTTTATTTTTGCTGTTCTCAGAATGTATCAAATTTCACTAAAAACAGTGACTTGAAGGTATTCATCATATAACAGCGGGGAAAAAAAACACAATCAAAATGATTGTGTTTAAAAAACCCATACAACATAACAAATCAGAATTCAGAACTCCTTAAAGTTAACTTACTTTCCATGACGTCAAAGGATGTCCTATGAACAGCTTACACTCTGTTGTGCTGTTATTACTTTCAGCCCGCCACTTTCTGAAAGAAAACCTCCATTGTTTTGAAAAATATGCTACATACAATAAATGACTTCTCGCTCTCTACCACACGTTTCCACAAGGCCAAATCATGTCAGAGCCATTTATAACTCTTGGATTTCTTGTAAGCCAATCCCGTCATTTTGCATTTCCGCAACTTTCAGAATTAAAATGTTGAAGATCATTTTCACAATCCTGGACTAGTAATATCTTCCCCTTCTTCCTCACTCATGTTCTACATTTCCTATGTCACTGATACTGCTTACTATGAAGCAGACTTACACTACCTCTATGACTACTACAATTATTTAATTCTCTACATCACTTTTAATCACAAAGCAATATAAAACAGTAGACAGCATTGCAGACTTACATTCCCTCTACTCCATGTTTTGATTGGCTGCTTCAATTAGCTTATAAAAAGAAACAGTTTTTCTGAACTCATTCAAAGTGCAGTTATTTTTCCATGACGTCAAGTGTTATGGTAAGAAGTTATGTCTCTGTACTACACTTATCCTCAAGGCCAAATTGTGTAGGAGCCATTAGAACTTCTTGAAATTCCTCAGAGCACATCCCAAGATTCTTTCCCTAAAATTTTGGTTTTAAAAACACCAGGTAAGAATTTTTAAGGTCATACGGCAATTTTTGTTTTTGAAAATTAAAACAGAATCGTTGCAGAATGACCAGCCATTTCTAGACTTTAAATAAGCTGTGTAATGTCCTGATGTTATTGAAGGACCGTCATGATATATAATTGCTGCACTTACAAAAGTCCTTCCTGACAACTGTGAAGCTACAACATTTTTAATTAAAGTTGTCAATTTTGTTCCATCAGGCCTACATCGTTGGAACATTAAAATGACATACTGGCCATATGTTCGTATAAATAATGTTGACATCATTTCAGATTTACATTGGCTACACTCCATGTTGTGATCAGCTGCTTTTACTAGCTTATTAAAAGAGACTGATTTACTGTCTGGCAAAGTTAAATATATAAATCTTTCTGAGTCTACACTAGTAGTACTTGATACCCTACAATTCTCGCAGTCATGCTGCCATTGATAAGAAAGCCCAAAAAGGTGATCTACATCTACACCTTCAGCATGCAATACATCAAGTATATACATTAAAAACTCCTGACAATCTTGCTGAATATTTTGAGAGAATTGTGTTTGGCCTGAACATCTGTCTAACAGATTTCGAATTTCAGACACACTTTCTATTTTTGTTCTATCTGTGCTACATTTCTCTAACACAGAATTTAACAAACTGCAAAATCTTTGATCATAATTGACCACAATCTCTTCTTTTACATTTTCTAGAGAGAACAAAACATTAACCACTACCTTAGCATAGCAGTTGACACCAGAACTGTTTTCAAATTGAAAACCAACAACATCTTCAACAGAATCCTTTTTGTTTCTGCTTATAATTTCAGGTTCATCGACTTTTCGTCTTTTTGCTGCAACCTCCCTAGTATTGGTCACATTTCTTCGTTTCCGGCCTACCACACGTTTCTCAAACAAAGGATATTGAGGCAAATGTGGCGCATACTCTCTTCTCAACCTATTGTATTCCTTAACACAATCTAGATCCGCACAAATGTTTGTGACATCACACTCAATCAAGTACAATCCCGATAAAGTTCTAACTCGTGACAATGCCACATATGCCATACCCTCCTTGAACACAGAACTGCCAATATTCACCAATGCACTGTCTACACTTAAACCTTGCGATTTATGGATTGTCACCGCATATGCCAAGCAAACAGGAAACTGCTTACGGCGAACATATAAGTCTTTTACAAGCAAAAATCTAACAGAACAACGACCAATTAGCTGTACTTCCTCAATGCCATCAAATTTAATTTTTAAAAATTCAATTCCATCTCTATTTCTGTATTTCACAAAATCAACAACATTACCCATTGATCCATTTACCAGACCTCTTTCAACATGTAAATTCCTTCTTAAAATTATACGGCAGTTCAAGCACACATTCAGAGTCTTTTCAAAACCTGCAGTTTTAGATATAGTCTTCTCTAATGAATCCAATTTTGTTTTCAAATCCTCAGACAAAATAATTGTTGATCCCATATGCTCTACTCTGTCAATAGCTTCCAGTTTCACAATCTCTTGCTTTTCTAAATGCAACATTTTGTTGTTGAATTTGGCACATTCTGCAAGAGTTGGCATCAAACATATTCCAGATTTTTTCTCAATACTTTTCTGAAAAATATTCTCAGGCACAACATCTTGTTCTGGATATAAATTTGACAGTAATCGTGCATGTAAAGCTTCTTTCCCATGCTCGGTCACTTTTCCAATTCTAACATCTTGTAGAATATTCTTGTAAACTTCATCCTTCGCCTGACGCATATTTTCATGCAGTTCAGCATAATTGAAGTTTAATCATATATTGACGTTGCCAATGCTCCCTAGGCACTTCCTGGTATCTTCATGCGTGAGCATTTTGAACACAGGTTGCCCTTTCACTGGTGTCAGCTGCAGAAGATCTCTGAAAACAATGATGTGTTTGCCACCAAATAACACATCATACTCTGTTTTGAGAACTTCTTGCATTCTCAAATGCACAAAGGCAAGCATGACATTGGAAACCATGCTTACTTCGTCAATGATAAGAAGTTTCATTTTCCTCAAGATTCTTGAAACTTCACAACAAGCATCTCCAGATAGCTTGTGATATTGTAATTTGTTGTCATGCTCCACTGGCAGCATCAGTAAATGATGTAAAGTAATCCCTTTAATGTTATGTGCTGCCAGTCCAGTTGGAGCGGTGACAACACAAGACAGCGATGACTCAGTCCTTTCCTGCAAATAACATGAAATTGCTTTAATAAGGAAACTTTTTCCGGTTCCCGCTTCTCCACTCACGTACAGTCGGACAGGCTTCAACGACGTACATGAGCACTCTTTCTTCTCATGACTTAATCCATGATCAATTTGCATGGTAACTTCGTCATATATTTTCCTCTGCTCAACGTTGAGTTGTCTTTCCAACTCTTCTAAGTTAACCGCATCCTCCTGAGCATGTACCATGGCTCTTTCCACTTCATTCATAGCAGTGGCAGCTTCATTTTCGATAACAGGTCCTCCTAGTGGATCCTGACTCAATGAAGCAGAACTCTGACTGTCCTGAGAACTGTCTCTGGCAATCTCGGCTGCAATCGTTGCTTCCTGCTCGATTTCCGCATTCAACATTTCTACATATTTAGGAAAAGCAGGACATTCTATGGTCTCCTTGGCGGCAGTGAAAGAGTCTTCATAACAGAGGAAATCTCCAAGCAGTTCCTCTTCTGCACACCAAGGCTTGAAAAGTTGCAAAAGTGCTAAATAGAAAAACTCCTTTTTTTCAGGAGATTCGCCACTCAATTTTCGATGGTTTACCAAGTGGCATTTTCTTTGCTTGACCAGACATCCCTCACTTCCAATTACAGCATACACTCCTTTCTCAGTATCTTCTTTGATGTTCCTCTTGAATATGTAATTTTGAAGAACCTCATACAGACAAACATTCTCGAGGTGACTGCTTCGATTTGGATTATATGTCTCCAACATGTTGGTCTTCAAAATGTCGGTACTGTTTGGCTCCTTTTCCGCCAAATACTCAATTTCCCGCACAGGTTTCAGCACTCGATTACGCGTTGCAGCAAGACCAAGACTCGCCCAAACGATACTCCTAGATTTGGCATAGAGACTTGCTGAAGACAACCGGTCAGAACATTCGTAAGCTCCGATTTCTCGATGCGACAACATCTTCAGACTGAAACTGTACAACTTCTTACTGAGGCTATTTTCATGGGAAATGTCCTCCCACATATCCTTCAATTCTGTCTTCTCTTTTTTGGTGATGTAAGATGTCACATACCGAGCCACAGCCATACAGTTATCAGCCACAAACTGTATATCCATGTTAGCATTCCACATGGACAAAATCACCGGGTTGTAGTCGTTGATGTACTTGGACTCTTCGTTCCTCTTCAAATTGTATGTGTTTTTAGGTGATTTCTTCATCACATTATGTCGCAGCGAAGACATCAAACTGTTTACTCTTCCTTTAGAAATCACTGGTCGTGGAAAGCCGAAACGACATTTGGTGTAGAACTTGTCCTTGTTTCGGAATTTACGACGACAGTACTTTCCACATCGATGGCTTTGGAAAAGTAGAACTTTTTCTCTTAGGCTTTTCTTCTCCTTTGCGTTTGGAACAGCACACGTAGAATACTGTTGTATGAAACTCATCACTGAGTCTTCTGGATCCGTTCCAAATTTAGGTGCATCCTTGATCCACAGCAGCATATGTATATGAGGAGCACCTCTTGCTTGGTACTCCTTTCTCCAGAAGAAATCCAACACCTCTCCAAGAGGTGGATTCTTCTTATTCATGATGAAAGACATCATAGCTTCAAATCTATGATTGAAGTACCTGCATACATTGACTGGATCCAAAGAGCACAGTTCTCCGGGTGTCTTGAATTCGATGTTTTCAATGTTTCCATTTGCCTCTCGTAGAAATTCAAGTAAGTCTTCCCAGCCATACTCGGCACAGCTCAGAGTGAGGAACCATGTGGGAGTTCCTAAGTTCCTCAGCATACATTTTAAATCACCATGACGACGGTACCAGTACTCATTAGTACCACGCTGACACGCCATGAGATTAATCAGGTGACAATCCAAAATACTGTCTTGGACATTGACTTTATCCATAAAGTCACTTGCCGAGATGTTTTGCATGTGTATACCACTTTTCAAGATGTGGTTCACTGCATATGACAGTCCAGACAGATCGCTTTCAAACAGGAGATGAAACAAATAGGGAATACATTGTCGAAACCTAGCATCTCCTGCATACAATCGCAAAGTCCGTTATTCAGAAGCAGGAATTTGATGAGGTCGCTCATCATATCTTCCTCCCTGACCTGTTGGAAAAAGCTGTGGGAAACACCGAGCTTCCAAACTTTCCTCCCAAACACTAATGGGACTCCCTTTGGCTTGTTTCATTTGAAACAACTCAATAGCATTCCCCATGACTTCCTTGGAATGCAAAGGATGAACACTATAATGTTCATATATTTCTTCACTAGTAGAGGGTTCTACTTTCTCAATTTGACCAGCACACAAATCGCTATCCTCTTCCTCACTTACTTCCTCTTCTGCAACATATACATTCTTATAGTATTTATTATTTTTTTTCAAATACAATGTTGCCTTTTTGACTTTCCTAACATCCACTAAATCTTGCCATATTTTCTTATTCTTTGTCGGAACCCCATTAACTAAGATAACCAGAGGTTCCTCTTCCACTTTTTCTACTCCAATTGTGTTAATGTTTTTCTTCAAATCTAGAGGCAAATAAACAACTCTTCCCTTTAATCCTCTCTGTAAATCTGATGGAGGCAATTTCCCTGTCTTTGGCTCCATTCTTACAATAGCCTGAAAGGGATGGATACTTTGAATCAAAATAGATTCATAAGTATTTAAATCCTTCAATTCAGAAGGAATCTCAACCAATTCCAGATTATTATGAACTGCTCTAGCAGGCATCTGGTTTTGATTTAATTTGTTACAACAATAAGTACACACACGTTGATCCAATCCCAAATCAAAACAATTTTCTACCATCAAGTATGTTGTGAAATCCTTCCATTCACTATTATTTTCCCTTTCACTTTTTGCATATAAATCCACTAACTTAGTCTGATTCTTATAATAAGTGCGTCGACAACACACACAAGTGAAATTTGGCCTCTCACTTGATTTCACCTGAAACGTCGCAATTTCCCTCTGAAAATTATCTGTACTGGAAACCTGTACACTATCTTCCACATTACCCTCTTCTTCTTGGTCAATTTCAACATTCTCCTCTTTACTTCCAAAGTAACAAAACTCAATTTCTTCACATATATTCTTCACATCTATTTCAGAACCATGCAAAAGAGCAGCGCATAATTGTTTAAGCATAATTGCTGGACTCTTAGCATAATACAACATTCTAACTAATTTCCTCACTTTATTATGATGCACTGCTAGCATCCTGAAATGATGAAAAACACTCTGGCATACTCTCCTGGAAAGACAAGCCAGTGAATGACCATGCAAACCTGTCACTTCTCTCACTCTGCAAGGATCTAATTCTTGCAACAACTTCATTTTCTGCTTCAAACTTTTCTTATTAAATGTCCGTACAAAATCACAAAGCGAATTTATGGAATCCTGTCGCATACTGCAAATACTACTACACTTCCAGGTGTACACAGGACCCTTAGGACGTCTTCCTAAAACCTCATTACCTAACACCTCTTCTGTCTCTGTTGTCACAAGTTTTTCTTTTTCAACCGGACAACCATCTTTCACTTCATAAGCTCGACCACTGGTGTCAACTGCATGCACCAAATCATTATCCTGGAAATAACTCTCCTCATTAAAAAATGCCTCACAACTTGAACTATGCATCCATTCTCCAGAAAAAATTTCACAAAAATTACTACGATTAACTATTTTCTTCCATCTACTATTTCTTTTGAAATCATAAATTGCCTTGTTTAGCTTCATAATTCTATTGATTATCAAAATAAATAACTTACGTTTAATTTCAAATGCCTGATCAATAACTTTCTCAACAATTTTTTTTCTCTTATAAAAAAACACTTTCTGTTGACCTTTCTTAATATTTTTTAACAAATTGCCAATTATCCTGTTGCGGAACATTCGTTTACGAATGTCCCTAAACTGTTGTTTCCTTCTACTATCATGCACAGAGTTATCTCTTGCTCTAGCAGTAAAATTTTTCATTGGCCTTTCCTTTCCGTTTAAATTGATTCTCTTTTTCTGGACTGAAACATTTTCTGTAGTAATACTTTTTTTACTACAAATATTTCTTATAAATGTTTTTGTGCTCTTACCCGGTGCTTTCTTGGTGACTTGACAAGTTTTTCTGTTAGAGGACTGCTGCCTTATTTCATGGTCCTGCTGTCTTTGACGTTTTGCAGCTTTTCTAAGTCTTTCTTTGGTTGGCATGCTCAAATCTTGAAATGATCTGCAGTTGAATCTGTGGTAAAATATAATAAAAAATGTTATTAACCACTATTACCAAACAGTAAATCAATAACAGTCATCAAAAACTTAACACACTACTTGACATTTTTACATAGAATATTTTTTAGTGCTTGGCAAATTTAGAATACAGAAATAGCAGAAAAGAAATGGAATTCATATTCATTTTACCTGTGCTGTTTTATATGTGAATCTGATCTAATTTTATGAGCATATTTTGATATTTTATTGAAGACACTACACATAACCTGTTTTTGAAGGTGTCTTTATTTTTAAATGAAACGGTTTACATTTTTACTTTTCATTTATTATAAATTTTTAAAATAAATGTTTATAGTTCCATAGGCTCAAGCACGTCAGCTTCCCATCCTATGTCATACAATTCTGACAAATCTGCATCCTCATCATGTTCTTCTTCATCCTCAGGATTTAAATCATCCAAGGGATCAACATCCACTGATGTTTCAATTACGAGTTCAATGATGAGGTCGAAATCAACTGATTGCTGATTGTCGCTCATGTTGATGTTGTCGTTATCTTTAAAGAAAGATAACAACAATGAGATGTTGGAGAGTAAGAGACAAATCTCAGAGATTATAATAGTAAAATTGTTTAACAAGAGTAACATTTTGCAGCTATTATTTAGCCATGTCCAGCGATGCTGAGGAGGTGAAGCCTATGTCCAATTTTTCAGTGAACAGGACTCATCTCTTCTTAACCTTGGATAAGCCTCACCGACTCTGTGTCCCCTGCACATACTTAAATGTAAAGGGGCAGATTTATGTTAACTGGCACATCCCCAGGGATGCACCAGTTAACGTGCACCGCTGCTCTGCCACCCATGGTGTGCCGCATTTACAATCAGATAGGACAATGCTGCGTCAAAACCCTGCGCCTGCTTAAAGCAGGCATAGGTCTTGACGCAGCATTGTGGAGATGGGGCACCCCTGAGCCTTGCTGGAGCTGCATCGCACTTGCGATGCAGCTCCAGCAATGCGCCACCTTTACGGCACAGATGCGTCACGCATCTGTGCCGTTTTTGCCCCATGGTGCGCCGCATTGTAAATACAGCACACCATGGGTGGCGGAACAGCGGCGCAGGATGACTGGCACATCCCTGGGGATGCGCCAGTCATCATAAATCTATCCCTAAGCTTCTTATCTTGTTGGAGATGAAGTGAGGCCTGTCTTGCAACATGGTGCATCTTTTGCATCACTGCTGCATCGGTTTCATGTGGCACGGTTTTTTTACAGCATGACACATCTGCCTAGATGCATTAATTTGTAATTTTGTCGCCACATAGAAAATCTTTTGCACCGCCACTGCGTCACAAAAGTGACGCACAGTGGCGCAAAAGAGGCATACACCTATCATAAATCTGTCCCTAGCATTTTAAATAATTAATTCAGGATGACGATAAGGTGTGGCCTATCCAGAGGTTTGTTTAAGGTGAGGCCTACTCAGGGTTGCAGATCAAAGTTACGCTTGTTGAAGAATACAGAGGAGATAATACATGTAAAGGCCTACCAATGAAGTAAGTGATGTCCACTTCACTCTTGAACAAAGGCCCGACCTCTGTTGTGTCCATGGACAGACCTAAACTTCATCTGCACAATGTCATTTGTAAACTTAGGAAACACAGGTGATGAAAGCGTTTTTTGATTGCCTTTGCAGCATGTTTGGGTCACTTTTAACATGGCTATGTAACTCAAACAATCAAAATCTAAATTTGCCAAGCACAGGTGGGAGCATATTTACAAGGAATTTGCACCACGGGGAAAGGTCTTTTAATTTAAAATGGGAAAAATAACATCAGAGACACTCAAATGCCTTATAAAGAAGCATACACCATTATGTCCTTGTCATAAATTTAAAAACCATTCCTTTACCTCAAAAACGATTTTCAAGTCATAATTTCAAAACACTGCACATGGGGAAATGACTTAAAATGTCCTTAAGACACATGAAAGCGTTTTTTGATTGCCTTTGCAGCATGTTTGGGTCACTTTTAACATGGCTATGTAACTCAAACAATCAAAATCTAAATTTTCCAAGCACAGGTGGGAGCATATTTACAAGGAATTTGCACCACGGGGAAAGGTCTTACATTAAAATGGGAAAAATAACATCAGAGACACTCAAATGCCTTATAAAGAAGCATACACCATTATGTCCTTGTCATAAATTTTAAAACCATTCCTTTACCTCAAAAACGATTTTCAAGTCATAATTTCAAAACACTGCACATGGGGAAATGACTTAAAATGTCCTTAAGACACATGAAAGCGTTTTTTGATTGCCTTTGCAGCATGTTTGGGTCACTTTTAACATGGCTATGTAACTCAAACAATAAAAATCTAAATTTGCCAAGCACAAGTGGGAGCATATTTACAAGGAATTTGCACCATGGGGAAAGGTCTTACATTAAAATGGGAAAAATAACATCAGAGACACTCAAATGCCTTATAAAGAAGCATACACCATTATGTCCTTGTCATAAATTTTAAAACCATTCCTTTACCTCAAAAACGATTTTCAAGTCATAATTTGTAAGCATGGGCGTAAAATCCGTTACGCTCGCGGATTTTTCGTATTTTCGGAGAATCCGCAATCCGCGAACTCTCGCGGATGCGGCGAGAATACGCAAAATCCGCGCGAAGCGGATTTTTTGTTTGTGTTCGCACTGCTCGCGCTGCTCGCGGTCCGCGGTGCGGGCAGGAACAATCTCGCACTAGCGAAAGTACAAAAATTAGTAAAGGAAGTGGCCCAGTCTCCAACTTCCTGTTCCTGTCCAGCAAGCTCCTCCCATAGGGGTGGGGTGAAGGAAGTGCCCCAGTCTCCAACTTCCTGTTCCTTTCCAGTAAGCTCCTCCATTTCCTGGCCACTTTGATTTCGATCTTGACTGGGAAGGATTACTTTTTGTGGTTGCTGCTGGATATTTGGATTTGAGGCCTTTTGGATTACTTTTGGATTCGAAATTTGATTTCACAAAGAAGTAAGTTGATGTTGTTTGTTTGTGGTGATTTTTGTGTGTGTTGCTTTTTTTTCGACTTTTTGGGGGGAAAATCTGCAAGTTCGCGAGCTGAGGATGTTTTTGCTTGTGTTCGCACTGCTCGTGTCCCGCGCAGCAACAATCTCGCACTCGCGAAATTGTAAAAATTACAATTCTGCTGCACATGAATAGAAAACCACCAGGCTTATTTATGGGTGCATGCATGATACAACTGTTTTGTTGATTTTTTTTTTAACATGATTCTGGCCAGGGCATGGATGGCATTGGATTGTGCTGATTTTTGAGTGTTTTAGGACTTTTTGGGGTGGTGTTGGGGGCTTGCTATGTGGGTGGGGGCCATTTTATTGTCTGGTCCCGTGTGGGTGGGGGTCTAGCCAGTTTGTGTGCTTTGTGCCATAGGCCTGCACCCACTGTGCTCTGATGTCATCCATTATGCCCAGGGGGGCCCAGAATCGGTCTGTTCGCGTTTTTTGCGGGTTTTTGCCACGTTCGCACCGTGAAGCAACAATCTCGCACTCGCGAAATTGTAAAAATTGCAATTTTGCACCGGAAAACCACCAGCAGGCAGCATAAGCCTTCTGAAAATGGATGGATGGCATTGGATTGTGGTGATTTGATTTGTGTTGTGTTTTTTGACTTTTTGGAGTAGGGGTTGGGTGCTGGCTATGTTGGTGGTGGCCATTTTGAGGCATGGTCCTGGCCATGTGGATGGGGGGGTCAAGCGGCCATTTTGAATGCAGGCAGTGAGCTTTAAAACATAGGCCTGCACCCATTGTGCCTTGCTTTCACCCATTGTGCCCAGGCGGAGTCAGGGGTACATGAAAGTACAACCCTCTGTGTGTTTGCTCTCTTGGATCAATGTTAAATTCCTGTTTCCCAAAAATTTTGCAAATCCTAATTTTGAAATTTCCATATTGTGTGGTGGTGTGCAGTGTGCACGTGTGTATTCATAAATGCCTACTTGCAAACTGTTTATTCAAGCGCTACATATGCAACATTTATATTTACTGATGTTCCTCTGTCTTCGTTTGCGTTTAGGTGCACAAAACTCCGCATCATCGTTGAGCATCAGTGCCAGGAAGAAGTGCTGCTGCGGCCTGTTGTTCCGACATCTGAAGAAGATGGCTCCAAAAAGAGGTGCCCGTAGGTCCTCTTGCAATAAAGATGTCTCTACTAAGGAGAAGAAGAAGCAAGTGGCACCACTTACCAAGGAGACTGGTGGCTCAACCAATACATTTTTTGGGCAACAACAACAAAAAAAACAAAGGCCCACCATGAGTGCTGCACAGGTAGCCTGTTTAGTTGTTGAATCACCAACGACCAGTGATGTTGGTTCCTCGCAAGAAAGTAGCAGCACACCATCAACACAGGTTGTAACTCATCTCACAAGTACTATTCAACAACCAAAGCCGCAACAACAACTGCATGGGCTACTAGTACAAGCAGAAGTACATGCGCAAGGAGCTGTCCAAGAAGGAGCTGTCCGAGAAGGAGCTGTCCGAGAAGGAGCTGTCCGAGAAGGAGCTGTCCGAGAAGGAGCTGTCCGAGAAGGAGCTGTCCGAGAAGGAGAAGGCCGAGAAGGAGAAGGCCGAGAAGGAGCTGGCCGAGAAGGAGAAGGCCGAGAAGGAGAAGGCCGAGAAGGAGAAGGCCGAGAAGGAGAAGGCCGAGAAGGAGAGGTCCATGGAGACTTGCAAGTAGAGGTCAGAGAAGATGCCCATGTAGCGGCGCATGGAGCGGTGCAAGTGCCCACAATGGTTGTTCTTCCAGAAGTAGGGGCACAGGAGGAAATTGACTTTGGAGCCGGGGTATCATGTCAGGAAGACGAAGCCACTCCTCCTGATGATTCATTTTCTCCCAGCTCCCCAGCAAGGAAAAGATCAAGGAGGGTGTGTAGAAGTTCCTCTTCAAGCCCCGCTCCATCAGATGATGATCTGGATCTAGATTGGCAACCATCTCTGACGTCTGAGAGGGAGGCACACCATGAGCTGCGAAAGGTATCACATGTTAAAAGGAAGGGCCCCGGAAAGCTCATACTTATGGATCCGAACGTCCGACTTGATGAAGTGGTGCATTCTGATGTTGTTGAAGAGGATGACAGCAATGATCTATTCATCACACATGTCAGTCCAGCCACACCGGCCATGCAGCAGACAGACATTTACACCCTATCCCGACGTCATGCTGAGCGTGACCCTGGCGACGTGCCACTGGTAGCACCACCAACGCAGTCAAGTAGTACCACAAGTTCAACAAAACCTACAGCTCCCATATTTTCTCCCCAGAGAGGGACTCCATGCAGCTCGACTCCCTCAAGTAAGGTTGCTGCAATAATTGCACAACCCAGTAGATGTCTGCAAGGCTCATCCACCACTGCTTCATCTGGCATTGGCAGCAGTATCACCTCGTGCGGCAAAACCAGAAGTTTCCAGTCCCCAGTTTGGAACTTTTTTAGTGTCCATGAAAAATATGATAACATAGCCGTTTGTTGCATTTGTAAGACTAGCGTTAGCCGTGGTAAGACTGGTACCAACTATGGAACCGGAGGCCAGATAGGTCATCTTGAAAGAAAGCACGCTGTCGAATGGTTTCCGCACCTAGCAAACGTCAAGGGAAAGCGATCCCAAAGGGCAAGTGGCCAAAATATACCCATAGTAGGTGTTTCATCTGAAGATGATGGGGAGGTAGAAGAAGCGTCAGACATGTGTCCGGTTGCACCCAGTACCCCTGGCAGCACCACACCCTCTGTAACACATAGCAGGCACACTGAGAGTCTGGGAGACACACCAATGCGGAAAATGTCAACACTGATCAGAAGTGGGTCGAAGAAGGCATCAGCATCATCCCGTAAATTTGTCCAGCGCACCATTTCAGCCATGTTCTCCTCAGATGCGCAATTTCAACGCAACCACCCAACTGTACGCCTCTATAACACTAAGCTGGCAAAAATGCTAGCGGTGGACCTTCTCCCTTTTTCGTTTGTCGAAGGTGTGGGTTTCCTTGAACTCATGGCAACATTGGCCCCTAAATGGAAGGTTCCTAGCCGGTACTATTTTGCCAGGGTTGCTGTTCCAGCACTACACAAAGAGGTGCTTGAGTTGGTGGGGGCAGCTTTGCAGAAGAGTGCTGTTCACACTATACACCTGACAACAGACATGTGGACCAGTTGCCAAGCCCTTGATTACATGTGCATCACTGCACACTGGGTCTCTTTTTCAGGGGTTATAAAACAGATAAATGCAGGTGGTGACTTGATCGAGATTTTTAAGGGTGCTCGTAAACATGCAACATTAGCCATGTTTGGCATGGAGAAAAGTCATACTGCAGTCAACATTTTGGCTGACTTTAACAAAAAGGTCTTGCAATGGCTGCGCCCAAGACATTGCAAGGTTGGTTATGTTTCTACAGATAATGGCAGTAATGTAGTTAAGGCCATGGCGGACGGTTTCTATTTCAGAGTGCCGTGTTTGGCGCACTGTATCAACCTTGTTGTGCAAAATTTTTTGAAAAAAGAACTTGCAGTCGACAAAACACTGACCATCTGCAGAAGAATATGCACACATTTCAACCATTCTTTTAAGGCCCGGAAGGAGCTGAGGCGCAAGCAAAATGAACGTAGAATGCCAGTGAAAGCACTTATCCAGGAGGTGGCAACACGTTGGAACTCAACCTTCTACATGCTTGAGCGTCTGCATGAGCTGTTTCCAGTAGTCAATGAGTATTTCTACAACCTGGGTGGTGATACGACAGAAATGATGCTAGCGGTGGAGCAATGGCAGCTAGTTAAAAGCCTGACAGACATGCTTCGGCCTTTTGAGGTCTTCACGCGTGACGTCAGCAGGGAGGACTGTTCTTTGAGCAAAGCTATCCCACTGTTGCTGAAGCTCGAGCACCAAGTCAAGGTGGTGTCTTCACAATTAGAGGACGTTGGAAAGAACGAAGCACATGAGTTGGCGCAGAGATTATTACAACGCCTAGTTAGCAATGAACGGCTTGTAAATATCAAGAAACAACAGCACTACATTTGTGCTACTATTCTGGATCCACGTTACAAAAAGCCATTGTTTGGCAAAGTAATAATTCCTTTTGAAACATCGGATGTTACAGAGTACAAAGGTTGGCTAGCTCAGTCAGCCATTCGTTTTGAAAGAGAGCGGAAGGAAACTGTAGGAGAAGACAGTACTACTAGTGAATCAGCAGGCCATCAGGCGTCCCAAAAAAGCCCGTCTGCATCTGTGCCTGTGGCAGAAGTGAGTGACTTTCCCTCTGAGCCGTTAACCACACCAGCAACCGTATCATCTACACCAGGCGCATGCGATATGTCTGAAGCGAGTTGGCTAACTCAGCTAGGGTTTCCTGGTCCTAGAAAGGACACAGAAGTGCAAAGTACAGGAATCCGGGAGGACATTCTTTCAATGGTGCAGGCCTATCTGGATGACTCAACAGAGGTCAATATTACTGAGGACCCATTGGCGTATTGGCATGGGAAAAGAAAAATATGGCGAGAGCTCACCAACCTGGCTATCAATTACTTGTCTTGCCCACTCGCACTCAGAACGTGTTTTTAGTTCTGCTGGTGGCATTGTGACTTCCAAAAGGTCCCGCCTCTTGCCCGCAAATGTGGAGCGGCTCACCTTGATAAAGATGAACCAGCACTTCATACCACCAGATTACAGAGTACGAGAATGCACGCAGGAAGAAGAGGACACCGCCCTACCTGAGGAAAGGTCTCCTCAGTTACCAGAAGTAACCCCGACTGATGATTTAGCAGAGTATGAGGACGAGTTCTGCTTCCCTGACAGCGAGTTCTGAAAATGACTCAATCATTCATTAATTGTAAATAGTCCTCCTTATTCACTTTTATTCCTGTGTGTCTGTCTTTCTTTAGCAAGTGCTTCATCACATTCCCAACAAAACTGTAATCAACCAATAAAACAACAAGCCCATCAACAGAACTGTCTTGATTTTGATGCCGCAGCATTCCTCAGGTTCACAACAGTTAGTTGACAAGAACTCAGTCCTGGTCGTCTATCCTGAGTCCTCCTCCTCCAGACTCACCCTATCCATTACCCATAATGCTGATGCCTGGATTCTGCACAATGAAGAAACTTACGTTGACGAGTCCCCTAACGCCTTAGGACACTGTGAATTCCAGGTGGAGCCAGCCCTCAAACACAAATTACAGGTAAGATAAGCGTTTGGATGGGAGGTAGTATAATGGAGTGTTCGGAGAGGCGAGAGAGTGACAGTGGTACTGGTAGTAAAGTCCTAGGGCTCTTGAATTAACAAACTCTGTGACAGGCATTTACTTTGGAAAACATTTGGCCTATTGCACGTGAACGTTTAGGCGTTATCATTGCTCGCTTGCCTGTCTTAGGGGTGCTGTCTGTGGGGCTTCTAGGTTTTTGTGGTGTGTGAGCACCGCTGCCACATTTCTAATGTTGATTGCTTTTGTTTTGCAGAAAATCCACGCCGGGAAACTCCAGTTGTGGCCCTGCTGCAAAACGCTTTAGGACTCTGTGAATTCCAGGTGGAGCCAGCCCTCAAACACAAATTACAGGTAAGATAAGCGTTTGGATGGGAGGTAGTATAATGGAGTGTTCGGAGAGGCGAGAGAGTGACAGTGGTACTGGTAGTAAAGTCCTAGGGCTCTTGAATTAACAAACTCTGTGACAGGCATTTACTTTGGAAAACATTTGGCCTATTGCACGTGAACGTTTAGGCGTTATCATTGCTCGCTTGCCTGTCTTAGGGGTGCTGTCTGTGGGGCTTCTAGGTTTTTGTGGTGTGTGAGCACCGCTGCCACATTTCTAATGTTGATTGCTTTTGTTTTGCAGAAAATCCACGCCGGGAAACTCCAGTTGTGGCCCTGCTGCAGAACGCTTTAGGACTCTGTGAATTCCAGGTGGAGCCAGCCCTCAAACACAAATTACAGGTGAGATAAGCGTTTGGATGGGAGGTAGTATAATGGAGTATTCGGAGAGGCGAGAGAGTGACAGTGGTACTAGCAGCAAAGTCCTAGGGCTCAAGAATTATCAAACTCTGTGACAGGCATTTACTTAGGAAAACATTTGGCCTATTGCACGTGAACCAACACGATGACAGTGTTCAGTTAAATGAAATTACTGCAAAACCACCACCCACCCAGCTCAAAAGTAGTAAAAAAACAGGTATGCTCAGTTAAAGTTTGAAAAAGTATATTTATATCCCTAACAAAATAATCTCCCGCAAGACCCTCCCTAACCCCAACAAATAAATAGTCCTCAAAAGTCCCCAAAAAACCCAACTCCCAATTCCCACCCCCCAAAAGTCTCAAAAAAAGGGGCAAGGGACACTCTAGGGATGCAAGCTGTTAAGTTTGGCCTCCAGGGCATCATGCTTTAGGGCCAGGGCATCATACTTTTCTTGGAGGATGGCTTGATCTAGGCGGAGGCCCTCCACCACATTCTGATATTTGTGCCATTTCTGGACCTCCGCCTCTAGGTCGGACACTCTGCGGAGTGCACGGCGCAAGCGACCTTTAACAGTGCTGCGAGGTGCAGCTTTTGCTGCTCGGCGGTGGCGTCTTCCGGCACGGCTCCGGTTCGCTGGAGCACTGTGCTTACCGGCAGAACGTGGGGTAACAGAGGAGGATGTAGATGATGTTAAGTTTGATGCACTGGAGTGCGTGTCATCCCCCTCCAGTTCCACCAGTCGCCGATATTCGGCAACAGTTGCTTCCAGCCTCCGTTGCCGGGCCAGTACAGCCAGCATACTCCTCGTTGGTTTGGAGGTTTTAGTATTGCCAACTATATGAAGAAAGAAAGACATAATCTGTAACCAATGCTCTTTAAGAATATGATTAACACAAAATGATTCAGCAGGAAGTTGTGTCACAGTACAACTAGCAACTAGCCAGGGCAGTACAAAACTATTCAGGCCAGTATCATGGGCGTCCGCAGGGAGGGGCGCTTGAATCACCATTTCCCTTCCCACAACTCACTTGTATCCTTGGTTTGGTGCTCTTTCATATGAAAGAGATCTGGCAGAAGTGAGTGATTTTTCCTCTGAGCCGTTAACCACACCAGCAACCGTATCATCTGCACCAGGCCCAGGCGATATGTCTGTTTCCCTCCCTCTCTCTCTCTCTCTCTCTCTCTCTCTCTCTGTCTCCCTCTTTCTGTCTCCCTTTGTCTCCCTCTACCTCGCTGTCTCTCTCTCTCTGTCTCCCTCCCTCACCCTCCCTCTGGCTCCCTCCCTCTCTCTCTCTCCTTCTGTCTTCCTCTCTCTCTGTCTCTGCCTCTATCTGTCTTTCGGTCCCAGCCTGCTGTAATTACCATATTGTAATTTGTCACTGGGCCACCACTGAATACACATCATATCCTATCTAAGAGTCAGATAGTACCTCCATGATCCAGCTTACCTGTACTCGCCACCGCCACCGTCTCCTTCCTCACAGTCTGTACTTCTTGCTCTTGGTCCGACTCCTCTAGCGCCGCCTCCTCCCCAGATTGACCCTCGGACTCCGAGTCAATGATGACCACCACATTCGAGCTGGCCCCGCCACCAGATGTTCCACCTACAAAGTAGATTTAAGAATGTTAGATTACACCACTCCACTAGTATTTGGTCTATGAATGAAAAAATGTGAAAACAACAGAAACATTAATTGACTGTCTACTCTAGTCTAAAGTAAAAGGGAAAGCTGTTGTCTTGCTTCATTTTTTTGTCACAATTGTTGAATGCTTGCTTAATTTTAACACACACTATTTTTCTCTGAACAGACAGAAACTGGACTTCTAAGGACAAGAGGAACATCAACTTGAAACCAGGTGAAAGCTCGGCTCGACCACAAGAAATGTGTACCAATCCAGTACTCATCAACTCAGCACCAAGCACTTTTCCATTTCCAACTAACTTTATTTTAATATATGTGTTTACTTAAACTTTTAATAAAGCTTTTAAACTTGAATTGACTCTGTAGTTTTTAGTCCTCCAGAGAGTCCAGACTAGAGTGACTGAGCGAAAAGTTTTGCAATTTTTGCAAGGAGGAATCTGTGCTGCTGACACTACCAGGTTTATTTATACAGTGTGCCAAACACGCAACTCTGAAATATTATTACTCTGGTCTTTGGTGTCCATAGTTCGGTTTGTGGAGAATTGTCCCTGCAACAGTAGGATTATTGATTTTGCTCCTATCTAAACACTATTTCGAAACAATTAAATTAGGAATGCTTGGACAACAATAGGTCCTCTATATTTAAATGAAAACTTACTGGGGCCAGCAAAGGAGCACTCGCCGCCCTGGCCTGCATCCTCCTCCTTTGGAGCCACTGCTGCATCAGATTTTTCGGTCCGCTTGCCCCTGGGCGGACCTGACGTACAACATGAAAGAAATAACAGAAAACATTGATGATTGCTGCTTGCCGATGTCCTTGTCAACCAAATCAAACATTTAGAAAGAACAAGAACCTACTATTTCATCCAAAAAGAGGGCTACAAAGGAAGGACTGCACCTGAGCCTCTACTCTAGGGGCAGATTTACAAGCCCCTTGCAGCTCTTTTGCTCCATTCTTGCGTCAATTTTGTGACGCAGCGCCACAACAAGAGAGGCGCCATGGTGTGGCGTATATTAACAACGTGACGCATATGGGAGATGCATCCCATTCTAAAACCCTGCGCCATTAGGGAGCATTCCATCGCAAGGGAGGGCGTTCCTGCGCAGGAACGCATGCTAAAAGTGGTTATGGGGAATATATAAAATTTCAATCAGTCATTTAGGACAATGATGCGTCACTGAAACCCTGCGCCTGCATGAAGCAGACTAACGGCTTGACGCAGCATTGCTGGAGCTGCGCCATCGTTGCAACGCAACTCCATCAATGAGCCGCCTTTACAGCACCGATGCGTAACGCTTCGGTGACGTTTTGGGACCATGGTGTGCCGCATTGTAAATACGGCGCACCATGGGTGGTGCTGGCGTGCCGCACACTTTGCAGGGATGCGCAGGTAATTGCTAATCTGACACTTAGGGGCATACTTACGAGTTCTGAGCTGGACACCTCCAGATGTGCACCAGAACAAATGCGTAACGCAAAACTAACCTTGCGTCACGGCAGATGCGCCGCTATTACAATGCGGCAAACCCTGGCGCAAGGGTAGGCAGATGCGTGACGCATCTCGTGACGAAATAGGGGCGCATCTCTAGAGTCGCGTCGCGGGCGCGATGCAACTATAGCAGTGCTCAGGGCTGCCCAATAATACTCAACATACCACATCAGTCCTTACGCCTGCTTCAAGCAAGCAGGCATAAAGAATTGACATAGCAGCGTCGCGGAAGTGCCTGCGTTAAATCTTGTAGATTTCACGCAGGCACTTTTGCGAGGCACACATCTGCCTGACCGGCACCCCCCACCCCCCACCCCCCCCTGCGTGGGAACGCACCCATTGTGGCGCAGGCCCAGGCCTTCACGTGGCGCATCTCCTTAGATGCATCACGTTGTACATGACTCGCAGGGATGCCCCACGTTTACGTCGCAGTGCGTCAGGTAAGGCAGTGTAAACGTGGAACAAGGGGCTTGTAAATCTGCCCCTTTGTGTCTAGCATTACGCAGTTCTGTAAAATACACTCATACATTACTCAGCCCAATTAAATGAACACAAAATAGAAAACAAATAAGCAGTGGCACCGGCACAGAGAAGGAGAACAGTGCACCTGAAATGCACAGAAGATTTTGAAATAGTAATTTACCTCTCCTATCAATGTAATCACCAGCAGCATTATTGCTCTTTGTAAAAAAGTTAAAGCAAACATTTGCAATATAACACAGCCACATAGAGCAGGAGAAAAAACAGAGTAGTGAGTAATGAAAAAATTGCTACTACTACTCACCAAGCCCGGGGACCTCCACTCCCAGCACGTCTAGCAGGTCACGCTCTCGGTCCAGGATGTCGGTCCAGCGGTGGGTGACTTGATTGTAGGTGCGCTGGACCCCCGTGATCTTAAAAAGGGCCCGGCACACCTGCCCCCACCGCTTCCGTCGCTCCTGGCTGTTGGTGTAACCAGCAGCGATCCTGCCGCCTGCCGCGATGGTCCTGGGGAGACGGCGCTGCACATAAAAAACAAGTGCGCCCACCTCCTCAGGGCTGAAGATCTCCCGGGGCACCACCATTTCCGCCCTCAAGCGACCACACGGGAGCCGGGCACGGGCTGCGGTGCCCGTCTTGGGCAGCTTGACAGCTGTCTTGACCATGTTCTGGGCAGGTGTTAGCAGTAAAGAAGAGAAAAAATGAAAAAGAATAAGAGTAGGGAAGAAGGAAATAAAAGTTTAAAAAAGTAGTTCAAAAGTAAACAAAAGTAGCCTAAAACACAAAAATATAGATCTAGAAAAATAGAGGGATAGAAAATAAGTTAAATAGATCAACAAAATATTAAAACAAGCAAAGGATGGCAGAGATATACAGAGGATAGAAACACCATACCCAGACACATAGGAATGAATGAAAAACAAGATGGCGGCCCAATCACGTGCGCGTAAGTAAGTTCGCACGCGATTTCTCTCGCGAACTCGTGCGAACTTGTATTCGCAAGGCGCGAGTCGCGCGAGATTACACTTAGCGGGCGGAAACGGAAATACG
Source organism: Lissotriton helveticus (assembly GCF_964261635.1). NCBI lineage: Eukaryota > Metazoa > Chordata > Amphibia > Caudata > Salamandridae > Lissotriton > Lissotriton helveticus. The sequence goes on along the minus strand of NC_136057.1, from coordinate 198,495,256 downwards.
TCACGCAAACAAAATGGCGGCGCCCATACTCAACCTTGAGGTAACTCGCACGAGTTCGCGGCCTCCACGGGCCAGTTCGCACTACGACGCGCCCCGCGAATAGGGCGAAATTACCGAAAAACGAGTTTTGCAAAAGCAAAACGAACGAGCAGGTGCAAAAGTTCGAGCTCATCATTTGTAACCATTTACCAGGCTGTAGTGCTTCCTGAAGGGGCCCTCCAGAATCCGGTTGCCTACTTGCAACTATTGTGTGACCCTGCTCTGACAGTCACAGAATAGTTACAAGTATGCCATTGCATCCTGTTAAAAAAAATTATTTACATTGCATTTGCAACAAAAAGGAAAGGGAGCAGACAAGCAGGTGCCAGCCTTCATTAATGTCAGTTGGGGCAGGGCACGTGTTGTTGTTTGCAAAACTTAAAGCACTTAGCAGGTGTTTGTTCACTCAGTGGTCAATCAGAGGGTGTTGTGATGACACTGAGGGTGGCATGGGTGTGCCAGCCAGAGGGTGGCATGGGTGAACCAGAGTGCCAGTGTTGACAGAGGATGGCAGTGCTTTGCTTTGCCCCAATAATGTACACTGGTGAACTAGAGGGTGATGTGATGACACAGAGGGTGACATGGGTGAGCCAGAGGGTGGCATGGGTGACCAAAGAGAGTGCCAGTGGTGACAGAGGGTGGCAGTGATGAAGAAATCTTAGCAAACAGGCTGGGCACGTAGAAACAACAAGTTCGCAAAACTGGCGACCCGACAAGTAAGTTCGCAATTTGCAAAATTGTACAAAACCCTCGCGAACTTGCAGAAACCCGTGCGAACACACACACCCCCAAAAAATACGCAAATCCGCGGATTTCGCGTATTTTCGCAATCCGCGAATACGCAAATCCGCAAATTCGCGGATTGCGAATCCGCAAAATCCGCCCATGCTTAATAATTTTAAAACACTGCACATGGGGAAATGACTTAAAATGTCCTTAATTAAACAACAGGGGGTGGTGATGGACAGAGTCTCTGAATTAAGCAGAATCTCTCACCCAGTCAAGAGATCAGGGCTAAATCCAACACCGTTTTTTAGCTCATTGCACCATCCCAGTTTCAGAACCTTAAAATGTCCTTAAGACACATGACATCGTTTTTTGATTGCCTTTGCAGCATTTTTGAGTCACTTTTAACATGGCTATGTAACTCAAACAATCAAAATCTAAATTTTCCAAGCACAGGTGGGAGCATATGTACAAGGAATTTGCACCACGGGGAAAGGTCTTACATTAAAATGGGAAAAATAACATCAGAGACACTCAAATGCCTTATAAAGAAGCATACACCATTATGTCCTTGTCATAAATTTTAAAACCATTCCTTTTCCTCAAAAACGATTTTCAAGTCATAATTTGAAAACACTCCACAGCTCCTATGCACAAAAACACCCTGTCAGTACTAATACTTCACATTTTCTCCAATTACAATTTCTCAAAGAAACAAAATCTATTTGTAAAACACTTGAGACAAAGCAACATTTTAAAAACACAACTTTCTTCATAATTTTCTCCTTAAAGCACACTATTCTCTATCTAAATTAAATAAATCTTTTCTCACCTTAGCAAATACTTTATGAGTTTCAAAACAGTCTCAGAAATACACCAATTTGTCTTCAGCAGAACAAAGGGTATGCACTCCAGAGGTTGCAGCTATAGAAAGCACAGAAATGCTGTAATTCATCACACATATCTCTCATGTCACCCAATCAAAACTCTTCCCTCACTTTTTTCAAATCAAAACCCTTCCCCCCTCTGCCCTCTCTGCCTTTTTTGCATAGCAACCACCTCCTGGAAGACCTCTGGTGTTTGCAAGTTCACACAACAATGTTTCAATTGAACTCTGAACTCTCAGTGCACCTGCATATCCAGTGCAATCTTGCATTTAATGATTTTTTATTGACCATTCAAAATACATCTTTCAAAGAACTCATCCATGCACCCTAACTTTCTGTTTTCAGCAATCAAAATCCACCAATCACTGTTACTGCTTCATTAACACAGAAACTCCACAGTTTTTTTCATTTTAAACTCTTATTTTTACAACTGCCATTTCATTGCCACACTTCATCTGACTGCAGCAGAACCTTCTCTCACCATGTTTTCTGTCTGGATTGTTGGACATAGTTACATCTATTGGGCTCAGAGGTATGCTGAGAACAGAAATTTACCTAACCTCAATTTACAAGATGTGGAAATTAAGTGGTTTGGCCTCAGAGGATTAAAATGTCACCAATTGATACCATTGGTGAAAACCTTTATGCATTTGCCAAAACCTGACCTGTTAATTGTGCACCGTGGAGGTAATGATTTGGGCACTTTGACTGGGGTAGGTCTGGAAATGCTTTTAAAGGACACCTTTGAGCAATTGATGGCACTTTTTCCTCAAACTGCCTTGGTATATTCAAATATATGCCAAAGACAGAAATGGAGGTGGTCAAACCAATTTTGTCCACAAATTGAGAAGTCGAGGAAGCATGTAAACAAATCTGTTTCAGCTTACATGAGAGACCATGGAATGGGCTCCCTGTACAACAATAACTTGCGTTACTACATGCAAGATATCTACAGAGGAGATGGAGTTCACTTCTCAGATGAGGGCAACAGAATTTTCATTCTGAATTTAAGACTGTGCATTGGTACCTACTTATAAGTACCTAAATGTACCATAAACCCAAAAGCTCTTCTCAGAGCTACCCTACATCTGATCACTCACAATTATTATTTTACTCTAACTTTTTTCACTAATTTTCAACAAAGTACGCTCCCCGGGGCGCTACCCTGTACGCGAACCGGAAGCTAACCTCGCGAATGTTTTTAAAAAAATGATTTTTTTTCGCACATATAAGCCTCCTCAGCCACCCTCAGAAAACCTAGGGGGTCAAGATAAGTCTACCGTACCCCCTTCTACCCATTCTGAACATTATTTGCCCTCCATCTTGTATCTTAATTCGACCGAAACACAAAATGGTGGACTCCTGTAACGCTTCAGGTTCGCGTACCGGGGCGCTCGCCAGTTCGCGTACCGGGGCGTTCCCCGGGAAGCGCTCCATCAAAAAAAGGTGGGAAAGTAATTTACAGAAAAACGACTGGAGACACTTTCACCAAATATAGATTAGCTCATACTACATACCAATCCCTATCATTTTCACAAATTTGATTGAAATTCCATTTAGCCATTTAGCCTGTAGACCTCTCTAAATACCGTGAGGTAAATTACTTCACAAAACACATCTGAAGTGTTGGAATTGACAACCAATGAAATTGTTACTTTCATTTTCTACTTTTTTTACCTGACATTTGATTGGTTATATACCTGAATATATATAAAGGAAGAGAAAGAAACACAGCCATTTTGACTACTACTTCTTGTTGTACATTTCAATAGGATTTTCACTAATCACTTCAACTTCTTTGTAAAGGTAAGTTGTTATTTTAAAAACTGAAGTATATTGTGCACTATAAGTTAATATGGTAAACTTTTTCTGATAGTTATATACTATCCCTCTGTAGTAGTTATAGATTTAGATAGACTTCTCTGTTATAGTTATGGATGGAGTTAGGTTTCTCTTGTATAATTATCAATTTACTTACGTTAAATCACATACACTTTTTTATATTCCTACTTCCACTCTGATACTATACACTGCCCAAAGATAAATTCACTGATAAAAACTGCCTATCTAAAATTAATCCCAACAGTGCCCTATCTCTACTAATATATATTTTTTTTATCCAAATTTCAGGCAAAATGGAAGGCGAACACAAAGTTTCATTTCAAATTGTCCTGCAAGAGAGCAGCCAAGAAATAATTGATCCAAATTATATAGAATTTATGGATGAAACTTGGGACCAAGAACTACTGCAATGTGTGCAAGCAGGAGATGACCTCCTTCAAAATGAGGACATTTTACACACTCAGAGATTACAAGCTATGTTCAATGAAAATAACGACATTTCAGACAGTGAAATGTTAGAAATGTTATTAAATTTTGAAACACAATCACAATAATAAATAATTGCTTAAAAAATAAAGAAATTAAAAAATAATCAACAAAACCAACAATCAATTAACATACAGTATTTGAAAAGTCTATCATTCTTTTTTCCTTATAGTACGCTCCCCAGAACGCTTCCCGGTTCGCGGACCGGGCGCTCCCCATGGCCTCACTTTTAGCCCGAACGGCTGAATGGATTTGCACGAAACTTGGCAAAATTGTAGGGACTGGTAGCCCGATGTGCCTTTGCTAGGTCTCAATATATGTGCTCCAGTGGATTTTGAGAAATTAACGTTCAAAAAAAGATATCTATCTGTAACAGCGGACCGGGCAGCGCTCCAGTTCGCGTACTTTTCGCGTTACGGAGCTTTGTGAAGCGAAGCTGATTGGTTCTCTGGCGTCTGTAAACATTCCAAACAGTCCGTAGCGGCCGCCATCTTGTCTCTCGGTAGGATCGAGAGACAAGAGGAGGCCAAAGCGAAGGGGCAAATGACCATAAGGGGGCATAGTAGATCCGCCCTGACCCCCTAGGTTTGATGTGGAGGTTTTAAAAGGGCCCCTCGGGGCAAAAAAAAAATTATAATAATAATCGAACGGCTGAATGGATTTGCACGAAACTTGGCAAAATTGTAGGGACTGGTAGCCCGATGTGCCTTTGCTAGGTCTCAATATATGTGCTCCAGTGGATTTTGAGAAATTAACGTTAAAAAAAAGATATATATCTGTAACAGCGCTCCGCTTCGCGTACTTTTCGCGTTACGGAGCTTTGCGAAGCTGATTGGTTCTCCGGCGTCTGTAAACATTCCAAACAGTCCGTAGCGGCCGCCATCTTGTCTCTCGGTAGGATCGAGACTCAAGAGGAGGCCAAAGCGAAGGGGCAAATGACCATAAGGGGGCATAGTAGATCCTCCTTGACCTCTTAGGTTTGATGTGGAGGTTTTAAAAGGGCCCCGCGGGGCAAAAAAAATAAAAATAATAATAATCGAACGGCTGAATGGATTTGTACGAAACTTGGCAAAATTGTAGGGACTGGTAGCCCGATGTGCCTTTGCTAGGTCTCAATATATGTGCTCCAGTGGATTTTGAGAAATTAACGTTCAAAAAAAGATATCTATCTGTAACAGCGGACCGGGCAGCGCTCCAGTTCGCGTACTTTTCGCGTTACGGAGCTTTGTGAAGCGAAGCTGATTGGTTCTCTGGCGTCTGTAAACATTCCAAACAGTCCGTAGCGGCCGCCATCTTGTCTCTCGGTAGGATCGAGAGACAAGAGGAGGCCAAAGCGAAGGGGCAAATGACCATAAGGGGGCATAGTAGATCCGCCCTGACCCCCTAGGTTTGATGTGGAGGTTTTAAAAGGGCCCCTCGGGGCAAAAAAAAAATTATAATAATAATCGAACGGCTGAATGGATTTGCACGAAACTTGGCAAAATTGTAGGGACTGGTAGCCCGATGTGCCTTTGCTAGGTCTCAATATATGTGCTCCAGTGGATTTTGAGAAATTAACGTTAAAAAAAAGATATATATCTGTAACAGCGCTCCGCTTCGCGTACTTTTCGCGTTACGGAGCTTTGCGAAGCTGATTGGTTCTCCGGCGTCTGTAAACATTCCAAACAGTCCGTAGCGGCCGCCATCTTGTCTCTCGGTAGGATCGAGACTCAAGAGGAGGCCAAAGCGAAGGGGCAAATGACCATAAGGGGGCATAGTAGATCCTCCTTGACCTCTTAGGTTTGATGTGGAGGTTTTAAAAGGGCCCCGCGGGGCAAAAAAAATAAAAATAATAATAATCGAACGGCTGAATGGATTTGTACGAAACTTGGCAAAATTGTAGGGACTGGTAGCCCGATGTGCCTTTGCTAGGTCTCAATATATGTGCTCCAGTGGATTTTGAGAAATTAACGTTCAAAAAAAGATATATATCTGTAACAGAGCTCCGCTTCGCGGAGATAAAATTATCTCCCTATTACCTAGCTGATGCTAACACCAGTTAGCGACCGCTAGTAGGAGATAGCGACCATCTTGGGCTCCACTTTGCATGTCAGTGATATTTATCACTAATGACATGCAAAGTGGGCATGCCAAGATGTTAGCGACTGGAAACAGTCGCTAACATCGCTATCTCCTATTACCAACTTTTGGAGATATTCGCGCTAAGCGCGAATATCTCCAAAAAGTAACACCTGCCCTGAGCAGTTCTTAGCCATGTTATCCAATGGGAGGTGGATAACATGGCTAAGAGCATTAGCTCGGTAATGCATGAATATCGCTGACTTTTCAGCGATATTAATGCATTGCGGTCGTTTTTCATCTCATTTGCGATAAACCTTGATAATAGCAAGGTTTATCTGCGATAATTTCTGACGATGCTTAGCGGTAAAAAATTCGTTGCTAAGCATCGTTAGGGATAAATATCGCTTAACTTTGGTAATATGCCCGAACGTCTGTTAACGTTCGATTCGAAGGAAATCAGGAAGTGTTGAAAAACATTGTCTGCGCCATCTTGCCTTTTTTCAAATGCCACACTTTTGTCGTGCACGGCAGCCATTTTAGATGCCTTGACCAGACCCACTCTCTGCACGCTGTCGATCCTTAGCATGGCTCCCCACCCTCGCAAGCATCTCCCCCAGGCACTGGTCACCCCCGCTCTCTGTCTCATGCATGGGCAATAAACCTCCCCCCATCTGCGCTGCTCTTCCCTGAGAATCACACCCTGTGCCCGCCCGACACCTCCCTTTCGCCCTATTCACTACCGCACCCTCTGACACTCCTTTTCCTCTGTGTCCGATTGTCCAGGCCGGTCCTAGGCTATCAGCTAGCCCTGCAGATGTAGTTTATGGCCCCAGCTGTAAAGAATCACCCCTCTTCAAAGGAGTTATAGTAGATCAAGGCCCACACCCGATGAGATCCGTCACAGCACACGCGTTCCTACTATCTGAAAACCATCCTGTATTGTGATTGGGGAGGGGACCGAGCCTGAAGCGGAAGATTCCAGGGATGACTCTTTGTACATCAAAGTTTTTACAATTATGTGTCACATTAAAAATATATAGCACTCCAACAAAGTAGTAAGATTATAAAACTTTAATAACTTATAAATATATACAACAAAACAAAAACAGTAAAAACATTTAAACATTTTTAGGGAAAAACAACGAAGTAGCGGTCGGCTGTGCGAATTGTCTTGTAGGTCTTGGACCCCATTCTCGAAAGCGTCCCCTCTGCCTTGAGGATTCAACAAAGGTTTTGGGGGGCCCCGACTCCTGCAGGCTTCTGGTGGGGAGCGGCTGCCATGATTGCTCGCGGAATGACCACGAGGGAGCCACGAGATGGTGGTGCTTTCATGTTGACGCCAGCTTCAGTCTGAAACATCCAGAAACAAGGTGGGGCTTTTATCGTTTGGGAAAAAAAAAAGTTTTCATCCAATGAAAAGTGTTGTTTTTAGGTCATATGATCAAGCCTTCCATCATTAGGAAACCAAAAGTAAAATGAACCAATGAAAAGTTTTATAAACAAGTCACATGACCTGTTATGCGGCATAGGGTATAAAATGCGGAGAAAATACGTTGGCACGTGAGGCGGCGTCAGTAGCGGACCGATGTGCGAATATGGCCAAAGGCAGCGCAACAATATTTTCTGATTTGAAGACACCACAAGGCGCTGAGATGCCAAGATCCGGATGGCACCGAGGTAGTGTCTAGGTTGCCGCACTGGTGTGGCCATCCTACAATGCTGAAAGTCGGCGTGGGGCGCCCCGTTGGCCTGTGAGATGGCGTCAGTAGCGGACCGATGTGCGAATGGGGCCAAAGGCAGCGCAACAATATTTTCCGAATAGAAGACACCACTAGGCGCTGAGATGCCAAGATCCGGATGGCACCGAGGTGGTGTCTAGTAAGTTGCCGCACTGGTGTGGCCATCCTACAATGCTGAAAGTCGGCGTGGGGCGCCCCGTTGGCCTGTGAGATGGCGTCAGTAGCGGACCGATGTGCGAATGGGGCCAAAGGCAGCGCAACAATATTTTCGGAATAGAAGACACCACAAGGCGCTGAGATGCCAAGATCCGGATGGCACCGAGGTGGTGTCTAGTAAGTTGCCGCACTGGTGTGGCCATCCTACAATGGTAAAAGTCGGCGTGGGGCGCCCCGTTGGCCTGTGAGATGGCGTCAGTAGCGGACCGATGTGCGAATGGGGCCAAAGGCAGCGCAACAATATTTTCTGAATGGAAGATACCACTAGGCGTTGAGATGCCAAAATCCGGATGGCACCGAGGTGGTGTCTAGCAAGTTGCCGTACTGGTGTGGCCATCCTACAATGCTGAAAGTCGGCGTGGGGCGCCCCGTTGGCCTGTGAGGTGGCGTCAGTAGCGGACCGATGTGCGAATGGGGCCAAAGGCAGCGCAACAATATTTTCTGACTAGAAGACACCACAAGGCGCTGAGATTCGGTTAGCACCGAGGTGGTGTCTAGCAAGTTGCTGCACTGGTGTGGCCATCCTACAATACTGCTCCGAATAACGGCGTGGGGTGTCCGAAGGGGGGGGGAGGCGGCGTGAACGGGCCTTCCCAAGTGGAGGCTCGTCTGCTGTAGTGGGGCGCCCCTTTACCGTTTCAGTTGCCATTCAGCTGAGTTTCGGCCGCTCTTGATGCTACAGCGACAGGCGGCTGCAACAGGACTCTCAAAATGGCGGGCCTGTTCTTTGGATTTGGGCCTGGTCCACTAAAATGGCCCTGGGACACCTTAGAACTCGGACGCTTGAATTTTTTTTCCTTTCCTCTATATGCAAAAAAAGGTAAATGCCCGGTACATTACACGCTTCATCTGCCACGATGTACTCTCCAGAGGAACCGAAAAAAAATATCGTTATGGTAACTATACCATGCATCGTCATATGGAGAGGTGGCACCGATTAATTATAGTGCTGCATAAAAGAGAGATTTGGAGAAGAACCCCCGACCTGCCAGTACATTCATCAAAGAAGTGGCACTGACAGCATCAGAGGCAAGGGAAACGGTCCCAAATATTTAGAAGAACTTTGGAAAGATTAAAATGACATGTTTAGATTGTGGCAAATTAATTTCATGTGGACAGATGAGTGTTACTCTAATAAATACAGCATATGAACATCATCATAGTCGATGGTTGGTAGAGACATTTTGACTATATCCTGGACCTGCCCGTCCTCGCCCAAAATGGCGCCGGAATAAATGGGACTCGTAACTCCTTGTTGTGTACTTGTTGTACAACTTTGATATCACGAGATACGTATGCAGTTTTGAAGCACATGGCGGGCGGGGACGAGAATAGATTGAATATTTCGACATCTCTATTGATATTAAGTTGTGATGTGTTATTGATTACTGTACTATTGAAAGTTCGAATTAACGTCACCCATGGTACTTGCCCGCAAATGTATATCTAGTTAATTTTATTGTAACTGGCCCTGTCGTATTTTAATTATAAAATGTACGTCCACCGATTCCGCAACTGTTAGACACCTTAGTTCTTGCAACCTAATGGCCCGCCCGTTATGTTCCTCTACAGTGTAAATGTCTCCTCATCATATACGATTACAGTTTGCTCCGTGGCCGGCGCACGTGGTTATAGGCCCGTATTTGTATACTGACATTTTCACAATAAAGGTTTTTAAAAGAAAACATGGTAGTAGTATTTACATTGGTAAAGTTTTTAATAATAGTCACTGTTTTAGAATCAGTAAAAGGCAAGTGAAATAAAGCAGACCAATTACATGAAGGGTAAAAGGTATAATACACAGGAACGCAGTAAAGATAAATGGTCAAGGGCTGTTGTGTTTTCTACTCCTGCAACATAAAGTGATCGATAAGAATCTCATATTCAAGCGTATCGGCGACTAAGACAGCAGGTCGACCCTCTTTTGCTCAACGGCTCCGTCATGGGACGAAGAAACGCCCTTTTTCTCGAAAAAAGAATATATTTTACTTGCAGGACAGTTGTAAATTTTCCGGGAAAGTACATTAGCCTGGAACATTATAACATATATGTTTAAGAAAAAATAATGTACGGAAGTAATAAAAAGCGTAATTTTTAGGTCATATGACCAAGCCTTTCATCATTAGAATACGAAAAGTAAAATGAACCAATGAAAAGTTTTATTAACAAGTCACATGACCTGTTATGCTTACGTTACGCGCTGCGCGTCGCGCCCCGGATCACTTCCGGATGCGCTAACGCGGCGCGTCATATGACGCATTACGCGACAACGCAGGTCCAGAATATAGTCGAAATGTCTCCACCAACCAGCGGTCGGAACACAACCCCTTTCAGCAGGCTAAATAGTTCTGTTAAATGACAACAGAAGGGACAGACAACAAGAACCATCAGTCAAAGAGGGGAGGGCTAGTTCTTCTCTACCGGGTTACGTTGGGGCGCTACCGGAACTGATCGAATTGGTAGTCTACAGTGTTTCTGGATGTTTCAGACTGAAGCTGGGGTTAGCATGAGAGCATCACCATTTCATAGCTCCGTCGTGGCCATTCCGCGAGCAATCATGGCAGCCGCTCTTTATCGTTATTTTGGGCGGGATGGGTGGCGGAGTCGAGCTGTATTGCAGCCATCATGGTGTGGAGTTTAGTTCATCTCACTAGTTTCGTATTTGTCATGAGGGGTTGTTCCTAATGTTTCTATTTTAGCGAGGTCAAAAAGAGATCCCATTAGTGGCCTACTGATTTTGCTCGATTCCTTGTTTTTTTACACGATTTTTCGTTATCTGCAAAGACTAAACAGAGTATTGCGACTCTGTGTTTGTTTGTAAATAGAGAATGAACCAAAGAGAACCAATTCTAAAACAGTAAATGCTTGGATAACAATCAATCAAATGGAGAGAGAAGCAGGCACGACGTATTACAACGGGGGCAAAGGCCTGCGTTAACTACCTTTCACTATCTGCAAAGAGAGAGTACTCCTAATAGAAATGAGGGGGGGGGCAGCATTCAAAGCAGATCAGTGTGCATAAACACGAAAATGTTTTTACTTACCACGTATTTGACATTCGACAGCTTATGATATTTGCTATTAAAAAACCATTGAAATTCACTGAAAAAACCATAGGTTATAGACCATATATAGTTAGGAATTAGCATTTACAAAACCTTGAAAATTCACTGAAAAAACCATAGGTTATAGACCATATATAGTTAGGAATTAGCATTTACAAAACCTTGAAAATTCACTGAAAAAAACCATAGGTTATAGACCATATATAGTTAGGAATTAGCATTTACAAAACCTTATTTTACTCACACAAAACCATTGAAATTCCATATATAGTTAGTTGCACTGTCTCAAAATATATGCTCCAGTGGTTTTTACGAAAATTAACTTTGAAAAAATATATATTGGGCTACATTGGGCTATATACACGTTAGAGCCCAAATGTAGCCCAATGTAGCCCAATGTAGCCCAAAGATGGCCACCAGAGACAATAAAAAACCAAATGTAGCCCAAAAATCAGCCAGATGTAGCCCAACTATAGCCCAATGACAGAATGTCCCAGAGTGTTCTAAAGAACAACTAGAGCGCTAACAGTCTTACTTATGACAAAAGTATGGCACACCTGAAGTCATCTTGATTGGAATAAAGTGTTAACACTTAAAACATTTAATTTGCAAAGGAACAAAATGAGGGGGTTCATTTTGCCATAGAAATTATGATTAGTGCTGAAGAAAGAAAAATTAGGGCACATTTTGAGTGACTTCTCAAATCCTCTTATATTTCATTAAAAAAAATCTGATATGCAGTCTCCCAAGATGGCCACCAGAGACAAAGGAGCCCAAATGTATCCCAAATATCAGCCAGATGTAGCCCAACTATAGCCCAATGACAGAATGTCCCAGAGTGTTCTAAAGAACAACTAGAACGCTAACAGTCTTACTTATGGCAAAAGTATTGCACACCTGAAGTCATCTTGATTGGAATAAAGTGGTAACACTTAATACATTTAATTTGAAAAGGAACACAATGAGGGGGTTCATTTTACCATAGAAATTTTATATATATATATATATATATATATATATATATATATATACTGAAAAAACCATAGGTTACACACCAGTTATAGTTAGGTATTAGCATTTAAAAAGCCTTTGAAATTCACTGAAAAAAAACATAGGTTTCACACCAGTTATAGTTAGCTGGAAATTTTACTTGCATAAAACCATTGAAATTCCCATGTTATAGTTAGTTGAACTCACTATAACTTGCACGTCTGCAATGCACTGCTGATGACGTCACATATTACATCACTCATGACAGTGTTTTAAAAAAAATTGATTGGTTAACTGGCTTATTAAGTGTATCTTAGTGAATACATATATTAGCGAGTAATGTTTAAATATATATTACATCCAATCCCACTCCCCAAAGAATGGGTCCGAGTCCACTCGGTGACAGGGGATGATGTTTATTGCCAATTAAAAGCGCAGACAAAGGAGTTGGTATTTTCCTTGCAAATCACATAAGAGGGGATTGCTGTGCCCAGGAACCGCTAGACAGGGCAGACGCGTTTCAGCCTTTCTGCTTTCTTCAGTGCCAGTTTCTCCCCGGCAGCGATGTCACACCTGAGGGCCTGTTTAAATCATGGTTCGTCCTCTCCCATTGGAGTACTGCAGTGGCCCTTCCTCATCGGCTGCTGAGTGTGCTGTTCCTGTTTCTTTATCCATGCCGGATTTTGTGTTTCCACGTAGTGGGAGCAAAATACAGTGACTTGCCCACTCGAACCCCTGTGGCATCCCAGACTTGCTGGCCACGATCCTCACGCACCCCTGCAGGCAACACAGGGAACAAAAAAGGTCAGTTTTACCCCTGTCACCTTCACGCAGTGAAATACTGCTTCCTTTCTCCCCAAACGGCGAATGCGCACATGCGCATTTTTCACCATTCGGGGGGGCTACACGCTGTATTTTTAGATACACAGTCCATTTGCTCACAAGCTTAGCGTGTTGCTCCTGAACAAAAGGGGGTCCCGGAAGCTGGTGCTTGCTCACCGTTGAATATTACATCCAATCCCACTCCCGAAAGAATGGGTCCGAGTCCACTCGGTGACGGGGATGATGTTTATTGCCAATTAAATGCGCAGACAAAGGTGTTGGTATTGTCCTTGCAAATCACATAAGAGGGGATTGCTGTGCCCAGGAACCACTGGACAGGGCAGACGTGTTTCAGCCTTTCTGCTTTCTTCAGTGCCCGTTGCTCCCCAGCAGCGATGTCACACCTGAGGGCCTGTTTAAATCATAGTTCGTCCTCTCCCATTGGAGTACTGCACTGGCCCTTCCTCCTTGGCTGCTGAGTGCGCTGTTCCTGTTTCAGACTCCATGCCGGGTTTTGTGTTTCCATTTAGCGGGGGAAAAATACAGTGACTTGCCCACTCGAACACCCTGTGGCATCTCAGACATGCTAATTCCTAACTATATAAGGCCTGAAACCTATGGTTTTTTGAGTGAATTTTAAAGGTTTTTGAAATGCGAATTCCTAACTATATAAGGCCTGAAACCTATGTTTTTTTCAGTGAATTTGCAAGGTTCTTTAAATGCTAATTTCTAACTATATAAGACCTGAAACCTATGTTTTTTTCAGTGAATTTATATATATATATATATATATATATATATATATATATATATATATATATATATATATATATATATTTGTTGCTTTCTCTTGTATCAGCACACGGGCACACAGGCTTGGAAAAGGTTTTTTTCTCCATGCATGTGGAGATTCACCTGTTTTTCTAGTGGCAGAGGCCTTTAGGAACACTATATTTCACTTGTAAACTTAGTCAACAACAAGGGTATGTATTGGCCTTTACTTTACACGTCAGCTTAGTTGTGCCTCTTGGTATTCATCTATGTGACATTTATGGTTTTGAATTCACACTAAGGTGGCTTGGTGCATTGTACATTCGTATTTGCTTACTCTGCTTACTTTTTTGTGGGGGGCAAAAACTTTTATTAAGTGCTTAAAAGTTACGATACATAGTTTTTTTTAAGGAAGTGGTACCTCACCCCTTAGGGAGGGCAGTCCACTTTAACTTTTCAATCAATGTATTTTAAAATTTACATTCCATCAATTTGGGATTCAGATATATCTACAATGAGTGTGTTTATTACGGTTGTAATGGAGCTGCCATTTTAAAGAGTACAGTGGGGAAGGAGGGTTTTGTTATGGTTCTTCCTCTTCCTCACTTTCCTTCTTGTCCATGGCTGCATAGTCTCTTAGCAGGTTGAACACCATCCTGAGGCAAAGGCCTCTATATACCACCTCAGGAGAATGTCCTTCATACAACAGAGGAGTCTCCAGCACCGCTGGATAGCTTCCTCTGTGTGCGTCCCTGGAAACTGCCCATATAGAATGAACTGGTCCGTAATATTCTTGTAGGGGATGAGGGCTACAAGTTCTTCAAAGTTCAAGTTCAAATGATCTTTATTCGGAATTAATTCATCCATAAAAGTACACACAGGTTAAGCATAAAATTAGATAAAAACAGATTGATTTTGTATAAAAAAAGCCTTTTACAATTACAAGTGGGTGATTATATATCAGAACAACGTTTGTGCAAATAGCAATATTACAGAGATTCACAATGTATGGATATTTTACTTTACAGTTTCCACAGAAATCAGATCCATTGAGCCCAAGCGACTGAATGTCTGTGTGCAAATATGCAAAAGTTAGATGTGCAAAGAGCAATTATACAGAGTTACAAATCACAGATGTTCAATTGTTCGTTTGGTCAAGTTCCATAGTAGCCCGTGACCGCACACTAGCTTTAAGAAAACAACTCAGTGCAAATACAGCCTCATCTGAGAGCATCATTTGGAACATTCTCATCGCCTGATTAAAATCCCTTAACTCATGTTTACGACAATATGGCATTAAATATTGAGAAGTATACAATTTGTAAAAACCACAGAAGAAAAAATAATGTGTCAAACTTTGTTTACCACCCTTGGAACAGGGACAGTCCAGCTGCTCCAGGTGTTTATTGTAGCCAAGGGGAAAGCTTAGTAAATTTACAATACTGCCATCCCGTACTCGGAACAGGAGACTCCTGTTCCATCTTCCTAGTGTGATCAACAAATACCTCTGCGGTATAACAGAGATACCAATGTCGGGATCGGCATAAGAAATGTATTTTGTAATTGATTGTTTGGGGTATTCAGATCTCATCCGTTCCTCCCTGTACAAGGCATACAGTGCCTGTTTGACCATTTTCTTATGTGCGGGAACAATAGTATTCGGGGAGCTGAACAAGAGGCCCTGGCTACAAGTTCTTGTCGTAAGGCACTCCGTAGTCTATGGGCAATGGGGCAGGCCCAGAAAAGATAGTGTGCAGATTCCTCTGCGGGGCATCCCTTGGGCCGTTCATGTGCAGGCACAGGTCTCTGCTGTACACAAATGACCTCAGTGGCATGCCCCCCTTGACAGTCATCCATGCAATGTCCTTGTGTCTGTTGGTCAGAGCTGGGAAGGGTCAATTTCCCTACATGTGCGTTGCCGTTGCTGGTGGCAGGTCGCTCACTGGTTCAGTAGTGTCCCTGGACCTGATCAGTATGTGGATTGTCTTGGGCTTCCAAAGGCTAGGAGTAACAGAGTTCAGCCCAAATTCCTCCTCAAATATTTCTACCTCCCTTTAGTACCATGGGAGGTCCCAGTTGAATGTCACCGCGTTCTCTCACTTATCCCATCCCAGCCGTCTCCACACGGGGAGGAGGAAAAAGCGGACACCTTGTAGGCGGAGTGGTCCTTGTTCACATTTGACAGGGTTCTTAGGACGCAGCCACACACAAAGCAGGCCCTGTGAATCGTTGAGATGTTGGTGACTGCCTTCCTCCCTTTGTGGTAATTATTGTGCATGACTGACCTTTTCAGCGTGTCATCTTTGAGTGCCAGACAAAGTGGAACACCATGCTGTTGAGGGACTGTGCTATGCTGGACAGGCCTGTGTCACATACTGCAGCATGGGCAGTGCGTCGGTCCTGAGCACCAGAGCCTTCCTTTCAATGCTCAGGTTTTTCAGACTTCAGAGACCTTGGCCAGGCATTTGTTCCAGCTCTTTGCAGCCGCCCCTGGTCCTCCGAACCAGACGACAAGGATCTTCATCAGTCCTGCCTCGATGGGGAAGGGTAGAGGCTCGTTGTAGAGGTTCCATCACCCGAAGAGTTTCGCCTGTGACTTGTCCACATTGGCTTTTGCCCCTGATGACTTGCCAAAGTCCGTGCACGCCTCCAGGAGGGATTGGACCGATTTCCCATCCGCACAAAAGAGGGTGACATTGTCCATGTACAGTGAACACTTGACCTCCTTCTTCGCGTCGCCAGGTGTCGGGACCCCTCTCATGTTTGGGTTCTTCCTGATGTACTCAGAGAGTAGCTCTATAACCAAAACAAACAGAGGTGGTGAGAGCAGGCAGCCTTATCTTACCCAGGCCCAGACCTGATAGGAAAGGGGTCTGTTTTACAACCATTTACAATGCCTGAACTGAAGATGTCTCTATACATTACTTTAACGTAACTGCAGAAGCACTCCCCCATCCCAAAACCGTGCATTACTCTCTCCTTGAACTCATGGGAGACGCGGTTGAATGCCTTCTCCTGGTCTAAACAGACCAGGGCAGCCCCAATCTTGCGGTCCGTGATGTACTGTATCGTGTCAATGATCAGCGGTAGGATATCTGTGCCCCGCGACCCCACAGGCTTGGTCTGGGTGAACTAACTCTCCCATGGTGCCCTTCAGTCTATTTACTAGTATCTTTGCCAGGATCTTGTAGTCTACATTCAGGAGAGAGATGGGGCGCCAGTTCTTGAGGTCACATCTCTCCCCCTTATGTTTATACAAAAGCGCAATCTTTCCTTCCCTTAGAGTATGAGACATGATTCCCTCCCTCTCCATCTCCTGATACAGCTGCAGGAGATCTGGTCCCACTAGGTCCCACAGTGAGGCATAGAACTCGACTGGGAGACCGTCACTACCTGGTGTCTTTCCTGACTTGAAGGGTTTAACTGCGAGGTGCAGCTCGTCCAAAGTCAGGGGGGTATCAAGGACTTCTCTCACTGTGGAGAGACAGTTCTTAACAGACAGAAACTTTTCTGCTTGATCTCCCTCTGACCTCTTTTCTGAGTAGAGGACCCCATAGAAGTCTGTCACAACCTTCCTACTGTCCTCCCGTGTGTCACAGAGGTTTCCCTCCTTATTGCGCAGTTGAACCAGAGCGGTGTGCGCAGAGTGGATTTTCCTAAAGAAGGAGTTGCATTTCTCCCCCTTCTCCAGGTTCTCCACCTCGGAAGGGAAAATGATCCTCCTGGATTCGTTATGAAAGTGCTCGCTCTACTCTTTCTTGACTTCCTCCAGAGGGCTCATGACGTCCCGACTCCCACCTCCTGAGTTGGAGGTCGTGCAGTTCTTGCAGCTCTTGCTGTAGTCTTCTGAACTCCCTCTTTCTCCCCCTTGCAACCTGCCTGCCCACATTCTCGAAAACATCCTGGACCCTGCCTTGGACCCATTCCCACCATTCCCCTGTGGACTGGAAGGTGTCTTTCATGGCTTGCCACTGGGTGCATGTCTCCCTCAGCTCCTCCTTAACCCCCACTTTATACAGCAGAGATCTATTCAGTTTCCAGGTACCTGGATCTGTCAGAAACTTGCCTGTCATTTCCCCTTGGAAGTGGATAGCTTTGTGGTTAGAGAAATGCACTGACACCATTAAATGTTGCTTGAGCTTCACTGATTGAGAGGTAAAGATGAAGTCTATCCTGGAGCGCAAGTAAAGTCCACATTTGTAAAGCGCACAATCACCCGTAAGGGTCTCTCGGCGCTGGGGGCCGTCGGGAAGATTAAGCGAGCTATTGCCCAGAGTCACATGGTGCTGGGCTAACCTGCCCCCGGAGCCGGGGATCGAACCGTGTTCCCCAGATTCCAGCGTCAGTCGCCCTGGCCGCGGCGCCACACCTCTTCTGCAAGGAGCCATCCGGGTGGACTCAAGGTGAAGTTCCTGGCGTCCGCCCCCATGGTCCCAATGACGTCTGTCAGGGAGGCCTCACAAACCATCTCCACGAGTACTTTTGCAGCATCATCCATCCACCCTTCCCCAGCCCTGGCCCTGCATCTTCCACCTGCTTCTAGAATACAGTTGAAATTCCCACCCATCAAAATTTTTCTTGAGGTGACCAGCTGTGGCCTGAGGTGCTGAAACAGCTCCTGTCGCTCGCCTACGTCAGAGGGGGCATACAAATTGATAAGTCTAACTGTCTCTCCTGCCCATGAACTGTTGACGACAAGAGCCCTGCCGCCTTCCAGTTCGGTGACCGAGTCCACTCTGAAACGCCTTCCTCTGATTAAGGTAGACACTCCTACAAACCTACTGCTGTTCCCCCCCAGACCAAAAGGAAGGCCCTAGGGTCCACTTCTGTTCTAGGTGCTTGTGTGATGTTTTGAAGGGGATGGAGCATTCCTGAATCATGTACACATCACACCCCTGGCTGGCAAGAAAACTCAAATTGCTAGGACATCTGCGCCTGTCTCTAATACTTCTGACATTTATGGAAAATAATGAAATAGCCATCATGAATTCATTTTTTAGAGTTTAACTTAATAATTAAAGACTAATTATCAAGTCAAAGCAATTGGTTACAAACACAAGTGACAAGGCTACTTTCAGGGCTTGTTCAGCCTCCTGTTGGGTCTCTTGTGCTGGGCCTTCCTTCTCTGCAGCTGTTGCTTGCTGTTGTACAATGGCTGCTCCACACTCTTGGCTGGGCTTGGGGTCTACATTCTCCAGGGTGACGGGCAGGTCTTGCTCTTGGTCCTCAATGGAGGTCTCCACCTCTTCTACTCTTGCTGGCGATGGGGGTGGGGACGCTTCCATGGAGGTTGCCAGCTCCCTCATCTCCTTCAGCACTTTCGACACTTGCTCGAGTTGCTCATCTGGGCTGTCTTGTTCTAGATGCTCTTCCTCTACCAGGTCCTCAAGCCGGAGTAGAGGATGTGGGTGCTCACGGGTCCCTTGCTGGGTTCTTCAGAGTCCTATGAGTGCCTCCTTTTCCTGATCTCCTGGGTTGTCCAGGGCCCTTCATCCTGGTCCTCAGTGGCGGTTGGCGCGAGAGCCTCCATTGGCTAACTGCACTCACTGGGCCCAGGGGTGGCAGATGGGGTATGTCCGGGTGTCTTTAGCTCTAGCACCATGAAAGGGTCCTCGTTGGGCTTGGGTGTGTCCTGTTTAGAGTCTTTTCCTCTCCCAGTCCCCCTTCCCCGCCACAGAGCTGGTACTGGAGGCCTGGTCTCGTCTGCCTCCTCCTGTTGGTCTCTCCACAGAGGTTTGGCAGCTTGGGTGTAGGATTCGGCCCTTTTTGGGCAGTTCTTAAAGAGATGGCCTACACCCACACAGAGGTTGCATGGGGTTTCCTCTTTGCAGGTCTTTGCTGTGTGTTTTTCTTATTTGCAGTTCCTGCAAACTTATGCCGTGCAGTCCTTGCTGTGTGGTCTGGTTTGCTGCACCTGTTGCATAGTTTGGGCTGCCCAGGGTTGTACAGGTATCCTGAGTCGCGCCCTAGGGAGAAGCTGGAAGGGTGGTGGATTCCATCTGGGGCTGATGGGTACTCCTCCAGCTTACCATCACTGTCCATTTACCATCCCAGATGCCGTCACTGTCCAGGTTGCGGGAGGGTTCTTTCGTCACTGTGCAGTGGCGGCATAGAAAGGTTGTCAGATCTTGGATATTGACGTGTGGGTTGTAGACGTGCACGGTCATTCTCTTGACTTCCAGCACGAGCTGGCATTCCAGGTGGAAGTCAGAGAAAAGTTTCTCCTCCCATTGTGACCAGCACATCCGCCAATACCACCAGCAGATTTTTTCAGACATGACGGTAAGCAGGTAGGTGCCTTTGGGTGCATCCGACATGATGCACAAGATTTCTACTGCTGTGAAACCCATCTTGGTTACCAGCAGCTCAGTGAAGATCTTCCTGCTCAGGTGCGGTGTGGAGCCATCTGGTTCCACCTTCCTCTGTAGCTTTACGGTGTTGTGGAATCATGGATTCAGCAGTCTGCTCATCTTGCTGTTCTGTTGTGCTGTGCCCAGAAGAAAAGGAGGTCCTCAGGGAGCTGGCAGCAGGTAGGTCATCCTCAAGGCCAGTAGACAGGGTCCCCCTTTAGGTGGGTGGAGGACACAGGCAGACCCTCAGTAGTAGGGGTCTACTTCAGGCTGCCAAGGGATTCTCCAGCTGGCAGACAGCTCCTGCAGGTAGCCCACAGCAAGCAGTAAGTCAACAGCAGGCAGGAAGGCAGTCCAAAGCAGGTAGGCAGCCCGAGCGAGTCAGGCCGCTCCAGCAGGTCAGGTAGCCCCAGGAGGCAGGCAGCTCCAGGCGGCGGGAGGCTTCAGCAGGCAGGAGTCCTCAGCAGGCAGGAAGGCATGTCCAGAAAGCAGGCATCATACCTCATACGGTAATATATACATGCATAAATTTGAGACTGATTACATTTTGAACAATCCCGCCTGGACAACAAGCCTCTTGACTTTTAAACGTTACATTGACGACATATTCCTAATCTGGAAAGGTGAAAGAGATGCATTGGAAGAGAATATCGCTGTGTTGAACACACACAATGAGCGGATCAAATTCACCCACACCATAGACAAATCATCTATAGCCTTTTTGGATGTCCAAGTACTGCTTCAAAACAACACGCTTAGCACCAAAGTACACATCAAAAAGACTGACAGGAATTTGAGCCTCTTATTTCAAAGTTTCCACCCGGAGACATTAAAGAAACATCTACCCACATCTCAATACATCAGATTGAAAAGGATTACCACTCATGATGTGGATTTACAAGAATCATGGAAAGCACAGACTAACAAATATCGCTTAAGGGGTTATCCAGAGGAAATTCTTAATGAAGCTTTGAAAAAAGTCATGGTAAAACCAAGGGAGGTTCTATTGGAAGAAAAGTGCCCGATTAATGTCAATAAAACTGTTTGCGTTTTGAAATATTCTACTGAAGCACTACGCATCAAACGCATCATTAATAACCATTGGTCATTAATCCAAACTGAACCGGATTTGAAAGGCTTATACAACGAGAGAATTACATTTGCATTCCAGAGATCAAGGAACCTTAAAGAAATTTTGAATACACCTAAGAAAGAAAAAACAGTGCATAAGGGCATGTCCAGATGTCAAAACTGTGCTCATTGTAGCAACGTTATTGTAGGGAATAGTTTTCCCCATCCCACAAAGGGTCATCAAATTGAACTGCATCATTCTAGTACTTGCGACACAAAGAATATTATTTATGCCATCAAATGCCCCAGTGGCAAAGTTTATGTGGGTCAATCTGAGCGGAAATTTAAAGTGCGAATTACTGAACATAAAAGCAATATAAGACTATCTAACATCAAATCTACTGTAGCCAATCATTGGAAAGAAGCCCGTCACCAGATTTCGCAATTAAGATGTACAATTTTGGAGGTCATTCCACAACGCCGGGACATGGATCCCGTCAAACAGAGACTGCAAGCTGAGTACTTTTGGATTAAAAAACTCAAGTCCCTACAACCAGTGGGGATGAATGATCGGATTGAATATGCTTGTTTTCTATAAATTTCTTATTCATAATATTCTTACATCAAGCACTGCATTGGCTGATGAACTATTATGAGTCCCGGAATGCTACCGGTTTTTGTTTATCATGATGTTTCATTTTGTTTGTAAGTTTGCACTATTAGCGAGGGGCTATTTCAGAAATGTATCGTTTGATTTATATTTGAACTTAGTGATTAAGATCCCAGTCGCGTGTATTTCTATTGTTGCATTATTATTTGACAGGTGCATTTTGGGTCATTTTGGACTATTACGTTTTCCCACTCCACGCAAGTTACATTGCTTTATTTAACTTTTGTGCGTTCTATTATCGATGGGTATCTTGGTATGATTCACTTTTTTTCACTATATGCTCCCTGTAACTTTATTCTATCATTCACCCGCTCCTTCGTTCACATTTCCGTGAAGCCGTTGCACTCTAATCACGTGACACACGTCACACGCGAAAGCCACGTTGCTGATTGGTTTAATACCGTTAACTGTTCTCAGACACTCTGAACGCTTATACGGAGAAGAGTGTTGTCCGATCCGGATGTAAGTCGCTTGCCTGTCATTTTCTTTTATTCTATCGCTTAAATCTTTCACAATTTGTTTCTTATATCTTGTAGGCACGTAAAAATGATCCGTTTCTATCGCGTTTCACATTCGGGTGAACAGAGTGTTGTCACTGTTTGGGATGTCGATTTATGGTAACCGTGGGGGTATATACATAGGGCCCGATTCACAGAACTAACTTAAGACAAAATCCTAAACTGACTTCTTTTGGTATTCACAGAAGTTAGGATTTTGTCTTAAGTTTGTCTTAAGACAGACTTAAGACAGGCTTAAGACTGACTTAAGTTAGGATTTTGTCTTAAGTCTGTCTTAAGTCTGTCTTAAGACAAACTTAAGACAAAATCCTAACTTCTGTGAAAACCAAAAGTAGTAAGTTTAGGATTTTGTCTTAAGTAAGTTCTGTGAATCGGGCCCATACAGTTTTAATTTGGCCTCGAGAGTTTCTTTTTAAACACTTGACCACGGTGGTCTCTGTGGGCCTGATTCACAGAACTAACTTAAGACAATATCCTAAACTTACTACTTTTGGTATTCACAGAAGTTAGGATTTTGTCTTAAGTTTGTCTAAAACAGACTTAAGACTGGCTTAAGTCAGACTTAAGTTAGGATTTTGTCTTAAGTCTTTCTTAAGTCTGTCTTAAGACAAACTTAAGACAAAATCCTAACTTCTGTGAATACCAAAAGTAGTAAGTTTAGGATTTTGTCTTAAGTTAGTTCTGTGAATCGGGCCCTGTTACACTGGGATTCTGCCTATACACGTGTTGACTATTCATAACTATGGGCCCGATTCACAGAATGAGCTTAAGACTCAATCCTAAACTTACTACTATGTTGGTATTCACAGAATGCACTTACTACTTTTGGCATTCACAGAATGAACTTACTACTTTTGGTATTCACAGAAGTTAGGATTTTGTCTTAAGTGTGTCTTAAGACAAACTTAAGACAGACTTAAGACAGACTTAAGACAAAATCCTAACTTCTGTGAATACCAAAAGTAGTAAGTTCATTCTGTGAATGCCAAAAGTAGTAACTGCATTCTGTGAATACCAAAATAGTAGTAAGTTTAGGATTGAGTCTTAAATTCATTCTGTGAATCGGGCCCTATGTGCCTGTATTGCTGAGAGAGTATCTATTCTGGTCCTGTATCACTCTCTTACAGACCCCTGACGAAGGGTCTCTATCATTGACCCGAAATGCATTGGGTATTTTGAAGGATTGGAGCGAATGATTAAAACATTATAAGATTATCATTATGAAAGTTATGATCGTTGGAATAAAATTTGAATGAAATCATTGGAATAAGATTCGTGACTATTGGAGAAAAATGAGTATGAACTGTTAAGAAACCATCAGGTTTCAACTATACTTGTGCGCACATCCTTGTGAGAGGTGACCCTTCTCACTCTACGTTCACAGAAAGCAGGCATCCTCAGCAGGCAAAGCTCCAGCAGTAGCACTTAAAAGTGCATTTGTGTGGGTAAAAGCACCAAGTAGCTCTTTTGCAGAACAGTGACCTTGTGGTTTCTACCCTCCCAGGTAAGTATTTCTTTCTTTCTTTATTTTTATCTACCTATCTGTCAAGCCCTTCTCTCAGCCAGTCATCCAAGCCAGCCAGCCACGCTATCCAGCCTTGCCTTACAGCCTGGCCAACGAACCCAACATCCTCGGCTCGGAGGAGTGGTGTGGCTCACTGGTTAGAGGCGGCAGACCTGGGAACAGAAGTCAGCCTGGGACCAGGGTTCAATTCCCGACGCGGCAGGGTCGTGGACTTGGGTCAGCGGACTCGATAATTCTCACTTCGGTGCTTACTCTAATCAGGGGTTCCACTCGGCAACTCTGGGCATTAGCTTGCCAAATCTCCACAATGGCCCCATCAATTCCGGGGATGCCTGGCTCCACCTTGGGGACTCCCAACAGGGACCATCCCACAGGGAAAGCCAGGACGGGTTCCCCAGAGTTATACAGCGCCAGGAAACCTACAGACGGGTAGCAGTGCACTTTACAAGCTCAAATACATTTACATTTACATTTACTCAGCACCGCCTTCCATCCTGTCCAGCCCGGCCCTCCACCCAGCAGCCAACTAGCCCAGCCGAAGTGTGCGGACCACTTCACAGTCAGCCATTAGCCGGTCGGACCCAGGAGAGCTTCACCAGACAGGGGGTCAGCTGAGCCTTTCGGCTCCACCTTTCAGCCGAGGACATCAGCTTGGCCTCATCAGCAATAGCGGGCCTGCACAGCAGTCCAACTCAGCCAACCGGCTTAGATAAACAAGCATTAAAAATGCAATAGGTTTCGCCTTTCATTAAGTTAAAGCCATTTGCGTTGCTATACAATACCATTAGCAAAGCAAAGGGCTTTAACTTGGTCAAAGGCGAGACCTTTTGCATTTTCAATGTTTGTTTTTTATTCCTATAGAAATGGAAGGCCTTCAAACTCTTCCTCAGATATTCGAGGACAAGAGTTAAAATAGTAATTCACCTTATTCTCTTTCGTGGGCATAGTACAATGGGGGAACTGCTGTTTCATTTACCTCAACTAACAGTTTAAATGCAAGAGGGTCTCAGCAGCATTCTTTAGCTGCTGTTGAGGAATAAACAGCCATGCTCATCTGAGAGGCAATTATAGAGGCAATTATAAATCTTTGAGCTTGACGATGGCAATAGTTGATTTCTTATTTAGTGGACAATGCATAAAAGTAAGGGTTCCAAAAAATGCACCTTTCTAACACTGTCGCAATAGTGCCACGTATGTGTTGTTAAAGTGTTAGCAGTGCTACCCTCACTATACATTCTTTTTTTTGTTGTAAAAATTATACTTTATTTAAAATTATTTGTCAGGTTTACATTTTAAGCAGTCCCTTATATTTGGGTGCTGTACATTTAACCATTCTCAAAGAAGCGCACGCAGGCTATCTTTGGTGGTTTTCCATCAAGATTCCTCATTTTACCCATCCAGACCAACTCCTGATTTTCCAGGTTTCCTTTGCCCACTCTTGTCCAAATCTATGGGTGTCTATGCACATGTAAGAGAACATTTTATTGAAAACAAGTTTTTGGCATTCTTTTTCCGTGATTGCTTGGTGTTTGTACAAGGAAAGGTTCCTGTTTTCCCACATCGCCTCTTTCACGCAGTTTATTATTCTCCATAGCGTCCTTTCTTTATTTGCATTGCAATTCATGTCCAACTCATAGAGAACCAGTTCATAGGACAGGGATGACTGTCCTGTTAATTCTTTAATGAGCTGTCCCATTGCCTTCCACATGCTTTGTGCTCCGCCACAGTTCCAAATGAAGTGCATCATGGATTCATCTGCTGCACAGCCTGGTGTTGGACATCTTGCTGTTTTTGCCAGCTTCCTTGCATGTTGGAATTGCATTTGGATACCATCTTCCATGCCAAGTCTTTCTGGGAGTTTGTCAAGTCTTTGTGGTTCACCATCTCCCAAACCTTCCCTGATTGCTTCTCTAATTAGTTGTTTACCATTGTCACTGAGTCAGTTTCTTTCAGTTCTTTGCTGATCACCAGTAAAGACCCTCATTTTGTTACGGTGATCTGGAATCCATACTAATATAAAAAAGAGAGAGCCCAAACCTTTGAGGCAGGTAATCTCAGGAACCACAGCACCAATCACAACACCCAATACAGCGTTGGAAAGGGCAGTTGCAGCAGAAGGACATAGGCTATGCAGACGCCAACCATATACATTTAAAAGGTACAAGAACCGTGCCAGCAAAGTAGTCCCTTGTGGGCGTGTCTGCGTTGTGCTGTGGGCGTGTGCTGGGGGGCGTGACAAACACTGGGGGCGTGTGGTACGTTCCGCCCTTCATGCCATGTCTCATATCGTGTGCTAATCCCACCCTGCTCCCTTTAAATACCCCTGCACCCCATAATCATAACCCACCGTTACTCCTTAAAATACCCCAACACCCTTAAACACTAACCCATCTTAACCCTATAACCATACCCTGTACCCCAAAACCCAAACTTATCCCTAAACCCTAAAAATACCCCTGTACCCCAAAACCCAAACCTACCCCTGAACCCTAAAAATACCCCTGTACCTCAAAACCCACACCTAGCCCTGAACCCTAAAAATACCACAGTACCCCAAAACCCAAACCTACCCCTGAACCCTAAAATACCCCTGTACCCCAAAACCCAAACCTAGCCCCGAACCCTTAAAATACCCCTGTACCCCAAAACCCAAGCCTACCCCTGAACCCTAAAAATACCACTGTACCCCAAAACCCAAACCTACCCCTGAATCCTAAAATAGCCCTGTACCCCAAGCTCACACCTAGCTCTGAACCCTAAAAATACCCCTGTACCCCAAAACCCAAACTTAGCCCTGAACCCTTAAAATACCCCTGTACCCCAAAACCCAAACCTACCCCTGAACCCTAAAAATACCCCTATACCCCAAAACATATCCATGAACCTTAAAAATACCCCTGTACCCCAAAACCCATACCTATCCCTAAACCCTAAAACTACCCCTGTACCCCATAACCCAAAACTATATCTGAACCCTTAAAATACCCAAACACCGCAAAACATATACCTCAGTACCCCAAAACATATACCCCTATACCCATACTTACCTTATCCAAACATTTAAAAAAACATGCTTTTACCATTCATGCATTTACAACGAATTTCGTTGTAAATGTATGCATGGTAAAAGCATATAAAATGTAATGCCATGCGTTATAATGGCATTGCGGAGTCATGGTACTTTCGTAATGAAAGTATGCGGAGTGATGGTATGCGGAAAGAAAGTTGCAGAATAATGGGTGTTTACCCTTCCCCGGTAAGTACATTGGTGGCACGGCGGCCCACATCTCCAGCAAAATACTCATATTTTTTCACCACCCATTTGAAAAATGCACAGGTCTCTCTCATTGATGGCCAGCACCGACATACACTTTTAGACACACCTCCTGACACAAGTTCTAGAATTGCGAACTTTAGAGCTGGGGAGCTACGTTCGAATCTCGGCATCAGCTCAACATCCTGTGATTCCAGGCAAATCGCTTTGTCTCCCCGTGCCTACCACAAATGAATGTGTTCTTCTGTAATGTAAATTGTGCTCATTCCATGTAGTTGAGTTCGCGCTATATAATATTGCAAGGAAAAATAAAGTAGGGAAACTCGAGTTCACACACTACTGAATGCGCACTCTTAAGTGCATCATCAGTGCACTGTGAATCAGAGCGTTTCACAGGCCTGTCACAGATAAGAAATGCAATCAAAACGAAATCCTACAAAACAATATACTACTGGCCGGCAGCAATTCATACCCGGACAACGTCGGGACGGGCTGCTAGTTTTAATAATAACTGGAACGAAAGTCTCGCTTTCTGAACGGTATTACAGCAGGAAGGTGAGCTTACTGAATCGACAGTCTTGTCCTCTCCCCACTGTAATGCAGCCCATCATGCATTGTGCCCCCTTCTCGTGTTGATTTGCATATTAACAGACAGACAGAAAGGTTGAAACTCTGCCCGGGAAGGCTTGAGTTTTGCAGACTCAGCGTTAGGATAACGTTGGTAAATGGTATTTAAATGCACTCGCTTCAAATCTTGGATCCAATCTTCCAATATGTAATTGTGCGTCTTTCTAAGTATTTAATGATTAATTTTCCACTATGCATTGTTATCTCGTGTGTGTGTCCCAGATCTATTCGTTCGAAGTGTTACATGAAACAAGAGGGGTACCGCAAAGGCAGCCGCGTGTTTACTTTCGCATCCCAGAGCGCAATGCGAAAATAAACAAGCGGCTGACTTTGCCAAAGCTGAGTGAGAAGAAAAAGGTGTGTGGGGACTAATGAAGGAGAGAGTGTCACGCCACTGGTAAAATATCAAATCCCAGTGGACGGGGCCAAAAGGAGGCAATAGGCGGGGCCAAAAGTAAAAGATCAAATCCCGGTGGGCGGGACCAAAAGGAGATAAGGCGGCAACAAGGAGGGACTAAGGGGCATATCATCAACGGCCACTGGCCGTGCTTAGTGATAATTTTGTTAGCGCAGGCAATCTCTGTAATTAGCAGTAGCGCATTATTAACAACGCGTTTCTCCAGGGTGATAAAAATTCCAGAGATAGCGAGGTTATCGCTGTTTTGCAGGGAACATTGCTGCTTTTCCAGCGATGTTCCCGGCAAAACGACGATAACCTTGCTGATACGACCCACAGGGTCGTATCAGCATAATTCACTCAAATGCTGGGGATAGGTAAGTCTGTATTTTAGCAGACGTTAGTTTTTGGAGAATACAGTTGTTTTCTCCAAAAACTAATGTGTGCTAAAATGCTGGGGCAGCCTTGTAAATATTGCAATGTGAACATCAGTTATATTTGCAAGGTTATCCATCTGGGGGCGTACGCCCAGTGATGCCCACTTTGCATCTCATTGGAGAAGTATGGCTCAGGGGTTAGAGGCGGCAGACCCGGAAGCTGAGAGCGGTCCTGGACCAGGGTTCAATTCCCTGCCTCGGCGGGTCTTGGGCTCAAAAATTCCACGGACTCAATAATTCTCGTTCCGGTGCCTACTCGACTCATGGGTTCACACTCTGCGACTCTGGGCAATAGCTTGCTTAATCTCCACTACGGCCCCTCGCGGCGGGATGCCTGGCTTTCACCTTGTGGATACCCTGCTGGGGTTATCTCACAGGGGAATACCAGGACGGGTTCCCAAGGCAAGCGCCTTGATGCCTTCGGGTGATACGTGCGCTATATAAATCGCAATACATTTACATTAGAGATGCGTTGGGTAAAAGGGTACTAACATGCGATATGAGATAAAGCCCTTGTAAATATGCCCCTCAGAAACCTCCTTTACAATGAGAAGCCAGTGCTTTGGAATCTGTATTGAGTCCAACCTAAAAATCAACTCCACCACCGAGAGCTTTGGAATCTGTATTGATTCCAGGGCTGCTTTCCCAGCCGAGACCTAAAAATCGAGGGGCATATTTACAAGGACTGTGGGGGCATATTACCAACAACTAGCGATAATTATCGCTATGTTGGCTTAGCGGCAATATTTTTATCGCCGAGCTGCATCGATTTTTATCGCTTAGGAACCTTGCTATTATCAAGGTTTATCTCCTAAGCGATAAAAATCGGCCGAAATGCATGAATATCGCTGAAAAGTCCGCGATATTCATGCATTACCGAGCTAATGCTCTTAGCCATGTTATCCACCTCCCATTGGATAACATGGCTAAGAACTGCTATGGGGCAGGTGTTAGCTTTTGGAGATATTCGAGCTTAATCTTGGCTAACATCTTGGCACGCCCACTTTGCATGTCATTAGTGATAAATTTCACTGACATGCAAAGCGGGGCCCAAGATGGTCGCTATCTCCTACTAGCTGTCGCTAACTGCCCCTTTATTCTCCGCTTTTTTTTTAGCTTTTTAAGCCAAAAAAGCGTAGATAAAACCATCACCCTATTTACAAGAGGGTGCTAACATGCATAATCACATGTTAGCATCCTTTTTCCCAACACCCCACTTTGCATCTCTAATGGCGAGGCAGCGCGAGGCTGTACGTCTGAGCGTGAGGCAATTTACCGAAGTCAAAGCGCGAGACAGGTTTTCCTCAGTGCTGCGTTGTCGGTAGGAACCTGTTCGGGTGTGTGTTTTTTGTCAATTTCAGGCCGCCGTACTCACGTAACGTGCAGCGGCCATTTTGTTACTTTGGAAAAGTATATTTTAAGTTATGGGAGATATAGCTTCCATGTTTTGGGCAGTTTTTTTATCAAAGTCTGTCAGATCGAATGCCAGTTTCTGACAGACTTTAGTCGAGGGTTCAGTGAAAGGTCGCATTTGTCGTGTAGGGAGAGATGGTATTGGTTTTGGAAGGAAAGAAAGGCTTTTTGATATTACAGGTGTGTAGTGTTTTTATTTGAAGGAAAAGAGTTTTCATTGTATTATATTGATTATAATATTGTAGAATTAATAATAAGATATGGGAACCGATTCACAGAATGAACTTAAGACTCAATCCTAAAGTTACTACTATTTTGGTATTCACAGAATGCACTTACTACTTTTGGCATTCACAGAATGAACTTACTACTTTTGGTATTCACAGAAGTTAGGATTTTGTCTTAAGTTTGTCTTAAGACAAACTTAAGACAAACTTTAGACAGACTTAAGACAGACTTAAGACAAAATCCTAACTTCTGTGAATACCAAAAGTAGTAAGTTCATTCTGTGAATGCCAAAAGTAGTAAGTGCATTCTGTGAATACCAAAACAGTAGTAAGTTTAGGATTGAGTCTTAAGTTCATTCTGTGAATCGGGCTCATGGAAGGTGCTGATGGAAACTTTGAGGAAAGGATAAAGTCCTATAAGGACAAGATATTTGGAGAGATGGCGGCATCCATTGATAAAAAAATTGAGAATACATTAGAAAAAAGTATTCAAAAGAGACAGAGAGTTTGTGAAGATGAAAGTTTCTGGACCACAGAAGAGGTGGATGTAGTTGCTGGAACTTCCAGTCATGGAGGCAAAAAGGGTCAAAAAAGGAAATATATAGATGCAAGTAAAAAAGGAAGGGAACGTAAGGTTCTCAAAGGAGTCGCTATAAAGGCGAAAGTAAGCGCAAAGAAGGCGCAAAAGATGAAACATACCACTGTGGCCTGTGACACAAGCTCAAGTGGTGATGTAGAACTAACTTGTAGTTATAGTCTGGAAGATTCTGACGTGGAAGAGGTTCCAATTTAAGAAAAGTAAAATGGTTGAAAGAGATATTAAATTAGAAGAAAACGAAATAATTGACCCTCAAGGCGAGGAAATGTGTGATCCTCTTTTAATTCAGCACCCTTTGTCACCACAGTGGACTCCGGTGGAGCACGTGGCAAAGTATGTTCGTTTCTGGATAAGAAGGGAAATACCCAAGGAGGTTAGGACAAGAATGAGAAGAGAGTGTCCAAGGCCTTGTTTGGACAGTAAGGTTGCTTACACGCCAGAGCTTGATCAAAAGATGTTGGCGTTTATCAATAAATCAGGAAAAGATCCTAGGAGGGGCCTGGAGAAGGGCTTAAAAGGGTGTCAAGACAGGCTCTTGGATGTCTTGGGACCTTTAACTAAAATTGTTGATATATGCGAGGAAGCGCATTCAAATAATACTGGAATTGATGTGGCGGAGATGCGCCAATGTATCCAGAGGGCTATATGCCTTTTGGGGAATGCTAATACAGCTTTGTGTATTGAAAGGAGGAAATCAATCTTGTTCAAGATTGATCCAAAATTAGTGGATTTAGCAAGTAAAGAACCTGGGGAACGTTGTGAAGGTTTGTTGTTTGCAGACGATTTTGTTAAAGATATGTCCTGGTATGTCAATACCTTTAGTTCCCTTGAGACGGCACAGAAAGACATCAGGAGAGTTTTTGGAGTGGCCAGGCGAATGCGGGGTCGGTTCCTCGGCCGAGGTCAGGGAATTTCAAGAGGAAATTTCGGAAGAGGCAGAGCCTATAATTCAGGATATGGATCAAATTGTTATGGTTCGAGAGGAGGTCAAGGAAATGTTTTCCCACAGAGACAGAGAAGCAGAGGAAGAGGCATGCGCTCAGAGCGAAGAACAAGAGGGGCCTCAGGTAAGCAATGTACGAGACGATACTTCTATCCGAATAAAGTTGGCCGGCAGACTAGCACTATTTGTTTCGAGATGGAAGGAGATGGAAGGAGATTACACAGGATACTTAGGTCTTACAAACAGTTGTTGGTTACAGAATAGATTTTGTAGAAATTCCAGTTCAAGAGAGAGTCCCAAATATTTTGAGGTTTTCAAAAGAGATGGAGGATATGGTGACAAGAGAGATAGAAGCCCTGGATGAAAAAGGGGCAATAGAGGAGCCAAAGTTTGTAAGAGGAGGATTCATAAGCAATATATTTTTAGTAGAAAAGAAGGAGAAGAAAATGTGTCCTGTAATAAATTTAAAGGAATTGACCGATTGGGTCATGTACAATCATTTCAAAATGGAGGGAATTCATATGTTGAGAGATCTGTTGAGGTAAGGAGATTGGTTAACAAGGTTAGATTTGAAGGATGCTTATTTAACAATACTGATGTGCAAGGAACAGAGAGATTTTCTACAGTTCAGGTGGAAAGGGAAGTTATGGAAATTCAAAAGTCTATCATTCGGTTTGACTTTAGCCCCTTGGTGTTTCACGAAGGTGATGCGTCCGGTGGCAGCTTGATGAAGGTCAAGAGGGATTCGTTTAATTGTGTACCTGGATGATTTTTTGATCATGGCAGAAGAGATGTATCTAGCGAAGGAACGGACGGAGTTTGCAATCAGAGTGATAGAGGATTTGGGATGTGTAGGGAACAGAGAGAAATCTTGTGTGGTTCTTCAACATGAGATATCGTTTTTAGGTTTTCAGATTCAGACATTGGACTGTGTATTGAAGTTACCAATGTTGAAAGTGAAGACTATCAAGAAGGAGGTGAAGAGGGCTATGGATTCGGAATGGATCAGATTGAGACAATTAGCTCGGTTGCTGGGTCTGTTGTCTGCATCGATTAGGCGATTTATCCAGCTCCTCTTCATTACAGAGCATTACAGAGATTGAAGGGTTTTCACTTGAGGAAAGGAGCAAAGTATTCTCAAAGGTTATGGTTGAATCAGGATTCAAGGGAGGAATTGAAAAGGTGGATGACGAATTTGGAAGCATGGAATGGCAGGGCGATATTTGGAGAGGTACCAGAGATAGAGATAGAGTCGGATGCGAGTCTTCATGGTTGGGGAGCAAGGTGAGGAATGGTGTCAACAGGAGGGAAATGGTCGAAGGAGATGCAGATGCATATAAATTGTCTGGTGCTGCTTGCAGGGTCTTTTGCTGTGAAAAGTTTCATGAAGGATCAGATAAAGTGTTGTGTACTCTGGAAAATGGACAATCTGTCAGTGGTAAGGTATGTAAACAAGTTAGGAGGACCTCGGTCGAAGGGGCTAGTGAATTTAGCAAAGGATTTTGGGAATTTTTGCTTGGAGAAGGAGATTGTGGTTCAAGCTCAGTATATTCCGGGTCTGAGCAACGTAGAAGCGGATTGGTTTTCAAGATATTTAAAGGATGTGAGCAATTTTACAGTTGGAGACCAGATCCGGAAGCAAGGGGAATAGATGCTTTTCTACAGGATTGAAGAGCAAGAAGGAATTATGCTTTTCCCCCATTCTCTTTGATTCAGAGAGCATTGATGAAGGTCAGGAGAGAGAAGGCGGAGATCGTGATGATAACACCATTTTGGAAATCCCAAGTGTGGTTTCCAGATAAGATGGAGTTGTTGGTGGAGGATCCGGTGTTGTTACCGAATATAAGAGAAATTATTTTGGATCCACAGGAGAATGTTCACGATTTAGTATAAAAAGGACAGCTAAGACTGATGGCATGGCTGATTTCAGGAGAGTTTGGCAGGTAAATGGATTATTGGAGGAAGCTGAGAGTCTTATCACAGGTTCATGGTCAAAGGGAACAACAAAAATGTATAGATCAGCATGGAGAAGATGGTCTGGTTGGTGTTTTGAGAGGGATTTGGATCCCATGTCAGCTCCTGTGGTAGAAGTGGTGAATTTTTTGACTGAATTGTATGAAAAAGGTTTAGCTTACAATTCAGTGAATATTAGCAGGTCGGCTATTTCAGCAGGGCATATTTTGGTGGATGGCCTACAAGTAGGACAACATGGTCTAGTAAGAAGGTTGGTTAAGAGTGTAAGGATGATTCTACCTCTTAAAACGAAGTATGGTGTTCTTTGGGATGTTTCTTTAGTTTTGAGAGAGTTAGATAGTTGGGGTGGGAATGAGTTTTTGGATATTACATTTTTATCATGGAAACTAACCATGCTTCTTTGTGTGGCTTCTTGTAGAAGGGTATCTGATATTAGGGCTTTGAAGGTGGATTCTAGGTTTTTTCAACCGGAAGGTGTTTGTTTTGAATTAAGAAAGAGAACTAAGACTATGTCTAGGACAATTTTTTATCCTCAATTTGATGAGAATAAACAATTGTGGGCCCGATTCTGTTAATACCAAAATAGTAGTAAGTTTAGGATGAGTCTTAAATTCATTCTGTGAATTGGGCCCTGTGTGTTGTACATTGTTTAAAGAAATATGAAAAAAGAACTTTTGGTGTGAGACCAAGTGGATGTTCTCAGTTGTTGGTCTCTTTAAGGAAGCCTTTTAAGGCAGTTACATCTGCTACCTTGGCTAGATGGGTGAGAGAAGTGATGTTGAAGTCTGGGATAGATACATGTGTTTTTGGAGCTCATCCTGTGAGAGGGGCTATGGCTAGTAAGGCTTATATGAGAGGCTTTAGTTTAAGTGGGATTATGAAGGCTGCAGATTGGAGTAATGAATCAACATTTCAGAGTTTTTTTTTTAAACCTGTGGAAAATGTTGTAGAGGAGCTTTGAACATGCATAATATTGACAGGAGGAAGGCAAGATGAGATGGCGTCTGTGTGAGCGGTCGTAGTGGCAGTGCTCGGCGGCCCTGGGCAGTTTATCTCAGATACTTCTCTACAATTCCATAAGTTCTACATATCAGCCGATTTCATGATTACATGATCTAGGAACCCTTCACGTGCTATTCCGAGTTGGATGTGGTCAGCTAAAATCAACCTGCAACCTGTAACCCATAACCCGCAAAAAACCTGCAATCTGCAATTTGCAACCTGCTGTGCTCCTGTGTTCCAGTGCTCCGGCACCCCAGTACTCCACTGCCGCGAATACCCCCCAAGTAAGGAGTATAATAGCGGTATCATCATATCACGGCATTACAGCATTACAGCGCCGGGTAAGGTGATGGCTACGTTCCGCTTGTGAAAGTTGACAGGATTGGACTGACTGATGTGTCTTCATAATTACTCCCTGCTCCTGTCTGTCTGTTACATTCATCATTTATTTAGACTCTCTGTTCTGTATCCCGTACTTGTGGCTCCAATGCTAAAGTGCAAAAGTGCTAATCCTTTCTGATTGTGCACTCTGTCCTTTGAAAGCGGTCTGCGATTGACTCTTGCTGCATACATACATATTTCCTCTCGATCCCTTCCGTTCTCCGATCCACCCGTTCCCTCCCGATCTCACCTTACCTCCTGCGTGTATCTTGCCAGCACCCGAGCCACGCTTAACCCGATTACCGCACTGACCGGCATCTCTCCCCTCCTTCTCCTCCTGCTCCCGGACGTCATCTGCAAACCCGAGAGCTGGCCTTCAAATCTCACGCACGCTGTGTGTCCCGCGCTTCTTGTTTCTAGCGAGACGAAAGAGGCTCCGGCTGCAGGAAAAAAAAGGGGGAGAGAGGGAGGGACGGAGAAAAGATCGGGGTAAGGTGAATGCTGCTCGAAGGCAGAGTGAGATCAAAGAAATGGAGATACAACTTTAAAAACTTTAAAAATCGATCTGATATTGGTACTTTGACCCCCTCCTCTGCTCGGTTTAACACAGTGTTCAATGTCACATTATTTGCCCTGTTTGGTGAGACATCAACAAACCTCCAGGTCGACAAACTTTGTCCCTCCATCTCTGACTTCTCACAGAGTATCCTGGATTTCTGTCTGAGGAAAATTGATGGTAAAAACAGACAGAGAGGAGGCGAAAGTGTGCTGAGAAAACACACCGACTGTTTCAAGAGAGTTCAAGAAGGGCAACTCCGGATGACATCTCCGGCTACAGACATGGATAGAAGCGCCGAAGAGGATAGAGTAGATGGAGAGGGAGGACCCATCGTACAAAAAGACCAAAGGGACCAAAAGGATAAAAAAATTCAGAAAATACAAACAACAACACTAAGCAATATTGTCCTCAACAAAGGAAAAGTCGATGGAGGTGGAGTAGGTGTTCCCTTACAAGATGAGAGACCTAGCCTAGAAGATCAAAACCTGTCGAATGAAGAGATAGAAGAGACTGAAGAGACATTTACTACGAACCTAATTAACAGGTATAAAGGCCCTGAAACTAGAGGAGCCAGAGCAAAGGAAAGAGATATGTCAAAGAATGAGTCCCAAGAGAAAGAGAAAGAAAAGGAGAAAGAGAAAGAGAAAGCAAAGACTAAAGATAAAAATGCAGAAAAAAAGCTGGAAAAGGAAAAGGAAAAAGCGAAACGCAAGGAGAGAGAGAGAGAAAAAGAAAAGGAGCGGGTACCAGCCGACAAGAAGGAGACAGGGGGAGAAGAAGAAAATGCCAAAATAGAGCTAATGACGAAAAATGCACAGAGGTTTCAGACTATAAAAAACTTAAAAGCCACAGCTAAAAGTACTGGTCTCCCGGCGACATCCCAGCCGCGAATATCGAATATTTTCAGCCCCTGACCCAAAGAGCCCCCAAACGATGTATTTACAAATGAAAAAATGAAGAGCCAACAACAGAGCCAACAGCAAATCAAGGACTCTAGGGAGCCAGGTGAGAGCTGCAACGAGGCTCAAAATATACTCTCAAATGAAATTAGCTCCAATGGGAATCATACTCTCACTACAGGAGATGGAACCCGATATGAAGACCCAAATACTGGGAGTGAAGAGACAAGGCCATCCATAGAAGTTGACATACGGATGACTAACCAGGGAGACCCATCTGATCAAAAAAAGATGAATCAGAAAATAGAGCATTTACAACCCGCCCGCAACATGCAAACCTTTTCAGCGGGGAAAGACTCGCACTCAGCTAATTCATCAATCTCCGACGAAGACTCCGAATCAGAAATATATGAAACAGGGAGGTCTATTTCAAGCGACTCAAGCGAACTAAGCGAATCAAGCGAACCAAGTCCTGAAGCGCAAAGAGACTCAGCACTTCTAGAAATCACTGGCTCCGGTGACTCAAGATTACACACCAAAAATGGCGACAGGGGGAAAAAAGGAGCGGGACCGGGAAAAAACGGATGAAACATAAAAGGGGGGAAAAAATTGGTTGAACGAAGAGACCACAGACCCCGGTAACAATACCGATTATGACAAAAGCAGAACTAATCCTACCCGAAAAAGCCCAAGGATTAAATCCCTGGGAGAAACCTGATGTCAAAAAACAACTGAACCCTCATTGAGCGAGGTACTAAGCTCAATAAAGAATTTCCACGAGGATGTTAAGAAAGATAGCCTAAAAAATCGCATGGCCATTGAAAAACTACAAGGCGCTGTGAAAAAAGTAGGTAATATCTGCTCTGAAATGTCCAAGAGAATGGTCATGGTTGAAACTCGAACCGAGAACCTTGAAACTGAAGTCATGAAAATCCAAAAAAATGAAAAAGAGCTAGATGGAATAATAAAAGACCTCATGGCCAAAGTGGAAGATCATGAAAATAGATTTAGAAGGAACAATTTAAGGTTCCTTGGAATTCCAGAAAAATTTGAGAGAGACGACGCTAGAGGGGCAATGATTAACATTCTCAAAACATCATTTCCGGAACTGGAAGCCTGGGATATGGAAAGGGAGATACAGCGGGCCCATTGCTTTCCCTTAACCCTTTCAAAACAGCTAAATCAATATCCCAGGGCAATGTTGGTCTACTTTGGCAACTTTCTCCTCCACGAAGCAATTTATGATCTTGCAAGACCTACCACACAAAGAGAACATAAGGGGTTCAAATTTTTTGCGAGACCGGATTTGGCTCACTCGACTGTGGAGCGTAGATGGAAAATACGCCAACTATTTGGACCCTTTGAAAAACTCGGAGCAAAAGTATTCCTGCAAAATCCGGCACGCCTGAAAATTATATTCAAGGGCTCAACAAGAAGCTTTAATAGCGAAGTACAAGCGGAGGATTATTTACGAGAAATTACTGAGGCTAGTTCACGAAATTCAGGGAAATAATGTAAATCCTAGCTGAATTATCTATTCTACTCTTTATTCATGTACATAGTTTGAGGTATCACTGAAAATTAGTAGAAGGGTTGAGCAGGTCGGAGAATAAATCTATTCTATTTTTATAATAGGAAATGTGAAACGCTATTATATTAGCTAGACCCTAGTTTATTTGAGATTTGTATGTAAAATACATTAACAAACCAGCCCAGCCCGCTGGGCGCGCTTACACTGATGTCACACCCCTGCTCCCGACAAGGCCAGGTAACCTTCAAAGGTGGTGGTGAGTCGGGGGTGGGAAAGAGGGGGGATGGTCGGGCAGTTCGGGCTGTTAGCGGACACATTTTCAGGGAATTGAAAGAAAAAGCATCACATTATCGACACAAAAAATGGACTGATAGATGGGTATGCTCAAAATATTGTCATTAAATATTTGTGGGTTAAATGATATTAAGAAGAGACAAATGGTGGCAGTAGGCCTACAGACCATCGGTGCTAACATTGTATGTTTACAGGAAACTCATATTGAAGGGTCACAATCACACATGTTAAGCTCACTAGGATACAATCTGATCGGTGCAACTACACAGGGTATGCGGGCTAGAGGGGTAGCACTTTTAGCCAAAGGAAGAGGGTTTAATTTTAAGAGAATTAAATCTGATAAATTGGGAAGATGGGTGATCGCAGAAGTTCATACAGGACAATCCTCATCAATGACCATGTGCTCAATTTATGGGAATAATAGCGATGACCCCTTGGCAATTAATAATGTTTCCAATAAACTTACTAATTGGCCGCTACCTGTTATAATCTGTGGAGATCTTAATATAAATCTTTCATATGACTGGTCAATAAAAGATGACTGACATTACCGTGGACGGAAATCAAAAGTCTTTAAGGCAATCAAGGAACTATGTATTACCCACGGGCTAATCGATGCGTGGCAGACCTCAAATAGCAACCCCAATGACCCAGGGTACACATATTATTCAAATCTGCATCATACACATGCCAGACTGGATTACTTTTTAATCTCTAACTCAATCAAAACATTCTCCAAATTAGTAAAGCTACCCCGTATTATGTCGGATCATAATCCTTTGCTACTTACAGTTGAGACAACATCTCTGACACAGATACCACAAGCTTGGACATTCGAGAGGTCTCTGCTCCTCTAGAGCGAATATTGTAATCACATGAGAAGCTGGATATCTAACTTCTTAGCGGTTAATACAGGTAGCACAACGATAGATTTCGTTTGGGATGCCCTAAAAGCCGACATTAGGGGAGAAACTATACAATATTCACTCAGGACTAACAAGTGTGCAAGAGAAACATTAAGACTGTTACAAGAATCCTTAAAGAGGGTGGAGGAAGATCTTATAAGGGTAACAAGAAGCTTTTTTACCACAGAAGAGATAACTAATGCACAAACGCAGGTTGCAATAGCCAAAGCGGCAATCACAAATGTATATACCATCAAAGCAGTTAAAAAAGCTACTGCTCACCGTGAAAAAATATACGAGGTTAGTGAGTCAGTTGGTCAGCAATTAGCCATCCGGATGAGACAGCAGACTACACAAAACGCAATACAGGAAATCCAGGACCCTATAGCAGGCAAAATATCCGACTCAGATAAGATTAGAGAAGCATTTTGGCGCTTTTATAGTGCTTTATATACAGAAGAGGGAGAAATAGTTCAAGAGAAAATTACTGAATATTTAGACTTAGATACCTGTGACAAATTTAACACAGAAGATCAGGAAAACATGGAAAAGGCCCCCGACATAGAGGAAATAGTAAAAACAGTAAAAGATCTCTCCCGTGGGAAGGCAACTGGACTAGATGTGATTCCTCTTGAATTTTATATAGTATTCCTGGATCAGCTTCAAGAAAAATTGTTGAACCTATGCCTACATATATTTAGAGGAGGGAAACCCCCCAACTCTTGGTCAAAGGCTAAAATTGTTTTATTCCCCAAGAAAAATAAACCCTTGGACCAGATGGGCTCTTATCGTCCCATCACGTTAATAAACGCAGATTCAAAAATTGACTCTAAACTGCTTGCCAACCGTATCTCATTAATTATTCATAAAGTCATATCTAAATTTCAGCATGGCTTTATCCCCGGGAGAGACACCACTAATCACACACGGAGGGTAATCAGCGTATTTGACCATACCCAGGTGACAGGAGACCCGATGGCGTTAATACTACTCGACGCCGAGAAAGCTTTTGACAGGGTCTCCTGGTCATTCCTCTGGAAGGCTATGTCCCGGATCGGATTCAAACAGGTTTTCATACAGGCAATCGAAAAACTCTACATTAATCCTCAGGCTATGGTGATGGTCAACGGTTGCATTTCTAAAGAACTAAAAATCTTGAGAGGAACTAGGCAGGGATGTCTCTGCTCCCCGCTGCTGTTCGCTATTTATATTGATCCGTTTATTAGGAGATTGGAATGCAATAGGAATATAACCGCTATCTTGACACATAGATACTCAACAAAAACTCTTGCATATGCCGATAATATCGCCATTGTCACCGCTAATCCAAACTTGGCTATGCCTACTATTGAACTGGAGGCTGTAAGATTTGGGAAAATTTCAGGGTATGCTCTGAACCAAGGGAAAACTCAAATAATTATCAATAACAAATGTGATATGATAGATCCACGCATAACAGGTTCAGCTTCTTATCTAGGGGTTACGATTACTTCTGAATTAGAGAATCTAGTCGATCTGAACCTAAAACCCTCACTAAATAAAATGCAAAAAGATCTCTGCCGTATCAATAATCTACATCTTTCTTTGATCGGACGGGTCAATGCATTAAAAATTGTCTACTTTCCAAAACTCCTGTATATATTTAGAGCCATTTATCTGGAAATTTCAGACCAGTGGTTTAAAAGAATGGAACATATTTTCACGGACTTTGTCTGGTCATACACACAGTCCCGCCGTGCCTATAAACTGCTGACACTTCCCAAAGAAAGAGGAGGATTAAGTCTTCCAAATCTTAGGGTATATTATTGGGCAACAGTCTTGCTATATAATCATGAACTTTTTCTTCTTGACGGAACAGGGACAATTGTGGATAATGACGCCCCTTCAATTCATCAAATAATACTAGGTGATAGAAACACTGGCTATCTTTGGAGCTATCTCTTCGATAGTTACCATAAAAAAGTGAGATTAAAAACACTCATAGGAGCATTTAAGG
Source organism: Lissotriton helveticus (assembly GCF_964261635.1). Taxonomy (NCBI): domain Eukaryota; kingdom Metazoa; phylum Chordata; class Amphibia; order Caudata; family Salamandridae; genus Lissotriton; species Lissotriton helveticus. Next base: position 198,454,021 of record NC_136057.1, on the reverse strand, counting down.
TCTGGAAATCTGTGAGGAAAATGATAGGTTTGGGACGGTTATCTTTCTATACACCCATACAAAACAATCCCTCCCTACCAGACATATTTAAAGACTCCTATATTTATAGATGGATCACAGCCGGAATCACTCATATAGGATGTTTTTTTCCTCAGAGGGGCTATACTCTTTTGAATTGTTGAAAGACAAGTATCACTTGGAATGGAGAGACTTCTTCAAATATCTTCAAATAAGAGATTTTCTATTACGACGTGTAAGGGGAGAAGACACTATGATTAAAAACCCCATAGCCGAAATTATCAGCCACTCTCAGGAAAAAATCTGGATTGGGGGGTTATAGCAGCTATTATTGATGCATTTTATGGATGATTTGCAGAAGATCACTCAGAAATGGCAAAGTAAAATTACAATCTACACAGAAGAATTTGAGTATGTATATGGGCTATCGCAAACTATACTTATGTCAACGAAACTACAAACACAATTTTATAAAATATGTTTTTTTATGTATTATACTCAGGACAGAATCGCCAAATGGGGTAGTGGGAGAGGCACATGCTGCATCCGATGTAAGTTACAAAATGCGGACTGCATACACATTTTTTCATCCTGTCCCTCTCTAATTCCTCTCAAGTCAAAAATCGAACATTTCCTTTCACTGTTTCTCAAAATTGTGGTCACTCTATCTGATCAAACAGTAGTCCTGGGCGTAACAAACTGCACCCACCTGAATATCGGTCATGAACTGATTTTTATCTCGATGGCCGTATTAAGAATTTGCATAGCATCAGCTTGGTTAGATCCAATAGCCACCTGATATCAACAGTGGTTTTGAAGACTGTTAGAAATCTTTAACCTAGAAATGGCATTATATAAAACTAAAGGTAGGAAGTGTAGGATAAAAGGGCTAAAAATCTGGTTACCTTTAATAGAATGGTCTGAATCCCAGTGACTTATATAGTAATAATCTGGCTGTAATGATTTAGCTGTCACCTGTACCTATCTAACCCAATGTTTATTTGTCTTTGAATAATTATTTGTTAATTCATGTATTATCTTTTTCTTTTTTTATAGATATATGCTTTATGGTTTTCTTTTGTTCCACATTTAACCTGCCCGACCAGAGGGGGGCGGGGGTGTTGTTTTATGTGTTGTATTGTCTTTTTTGTATAAAATCAAATAAAGATATTTAAAAAAAAAAAGAACATGCATAATATTGGCCTCCGGGCCTTCATGTAAAATGCAGATTTTCAACATTTAGAAATGAGTAGAAAATCATGATTTTAATAAAGGCACAGAGGCTAATATTATCCCCCTGCTTTTCCCGCCCAGTTTTAATGATTTGGTTTTTTTCTTATTCAGGATAATGAAGTTTTTTCTAAGGAGTTGAAGTTCTGAAGAGTTGATGTCCTGGTAAGAAAGAAGATTTGGACTTGTTCGAATAGAGACTTTGTTTTTTTTTTAATACTAGCAGCCCGTCCCGACGTTGTCCGGGTATGAATTGCTGCCGGCCAGTAGTATATTGTTTTGTAGGATTTCGTTTTGATAGCATTTCTTATCTGTGACAGGCCTGTGAAACGCTCCGATTCACAGTGCACTGCTGATGCACTTAAGAGTGCGCATTCAGTAGTGTGTGAACTCGAGTTTCCCTACTTTATTTTTCCTTGCAATATTATATAGCACGAACTCAACAACATAGCATGAGCACAATTTACATTACAGAAGAACACATTCATTTGTGGTAGGCACGGGGAGACAAAGTGATTTGCCTGGAATCACAGGATGTTGAGCTGATGCTGAGATTCGAACGGAGCTCCCCAGCTCTAAAGTTCGCAATTCTAGAACTTGTGGCGGGAGGTGTGTCTAAAAGTGTATGTCGGTGCTGGCCATCAATGAGAGAGACCTGTGCATTTTTCAAATGGGTGGTGAAAAAATATGAGTATGTTGCTGGAGATATGGGCCGCCGTGCCACCAATGTACTTACCGGGGGAGGGTAAACACCCATTATTCCGCAACTTTCTTTCCGCATACCATCACTCCGCATACTTTCATTCCGAAAGTACCATGACTCTGCAATGCCATTATAACGCATGGCATTACATTTTATATGCTTTTACCACGCATACATTTACAACGAAATTCGTTGTAAATGCAAGAATGGGAAAAGCATGTTTTTTTTAATGTTTGGATAAGGTAAGTATGGGTATATGTTTTGGGGTACTGAGGTATATGTTTTGGGGTGTTTAGGTATTTTAAGGGTTCATATATAGTTTTGGGTTATGGGGTACAGGGGTAGTTTTAGGGTTTAGGGATAGGTATGGGTTTTGGGGTACAGGGGTATTTTTAGAGTTCAGGTATAGGTTTTGGGGTTAGGGGTATTTTTAGGGTTCAGGGGTAGGTTTGGGTTTTGGGGTACAGGGGTATTTTTAGGGTTCAGGGCTAGGTTTGGGTTTTGGGGTACAGGGGTATTTTTAGGGTACAGGGCTAGGTTTGGGCTTGGGGTACAGGGGTATTTTAGGGTTCAGGGGTAGGTTTGGATTTTGGGGTACGGGGTTATTTTTAGGGTTCAGGGCTAGATTTAGGTTTTGGGGTACAGGGGTATTTTTAGGGTTCAGGGGTAGGCTTGGGTTTTGGGGTACAGGGGTATTTTAAGGGTTCAGGGCTAGGTTTGGGTTTTTTGGTACAGGGGTATTTTAGGGTTTAGGGGTAGGTTTGGGTTTTGGGGTACAGTGGTATTTTTAGGGTTCAGGGCTAGGTTTGGGTTTTGGGGTACAGGGTATTTTTAGGGTTCAGGGGTAGGTTTGGGTTTTGGGGCACAGGGGTATTTTTAGGGTTTAGGGATAGGTTTGGGTTTTGGGGTACAGGGTATGTTGATAGGGTTAAGATGGGTTAGTGTTCAATGGTGTTGGGGTATTTTAAGGAGTAATGGTGGGTTATGATTATGGGGTGCAGGGGTATTTAAAGGGAGCAGGGTGGGATTAGCACACGATATGAGACATGGCATGAAGGGCGGAACGTACCACACGCCCCCAGCGTTTGTCACGCCCCCCAGCACACGCCCACAGCACAACGCAGACACGCCCACAAGGGACTACTTTGCTGGCACGGTTCTTGTACCTTTTAAATGTATATGGTGGGCGTCTGCATAGCCTATGTCCTTCTGCTGCAACTGCCCTTTCCAACGCTGTATTGGGTGTTGTGATTGGTGCTGTGGTTCCTGAGATTACCTGCCTCAAAGGTTTGGGCTCTCTCTTTATTATATTAGTATGGATGGATATGGATTTGCAGAACCCAAAAGAGGAAGATGGCTGCGGGTTCTAAGTGGATATGCATGTTCAGAGTTCTAGAAGTTTTTATGTGTTCTGATTCTATTTATTTGTTGCTGCTGCCTGAGTGGTAATAAAAGATAGTGCATAATATTAGCCTCCGTGCCTTTATTAAAATCATGACTTTCTACTCATTTCTAAATGTTGAAAATTTGCATTTAACCCCAAAGCATCAAAGCTCCCAAACACTTCTGCTCCCCCAGAAATCACAGGGATGAAACGATGCAGAGCGCCAAGACTCGGCCCATATTTATATAAAATTCACGCAACGCAGGGTGACCTTACTGCGCTGCGTGAAAGAGCAGGAATGCCCCATGGGGCTTATTTACTATAATATATGGGGTCAACACAGAACCCGCGTGCCTGCTGCTGCTTGTGGGATGGGAACGGGACGCTCTCCTGCTCAACCATTCGAGGCCTCGCCTCTGTCCTGCTCAACCATTCGAGGCCTCGCCTCTGTCACTGCAGCAGAATGCAACTTGAATGAGATTCATAGACGAAGAACATTTTAAGACCATTTCCCTCTTGACATCATAGCATTTTTTACGTAAAGTTCCCCACGTAGTTTCTTTCAATTTACTGATTTACTTCACTTGATGGTGGGTCTCGCCTTTGCTGTTATTCTTCAATAATTAAACTACTGCTGTTTATCATAGCCACACAAAGGGCAAGGAACGGAACCAGATATGGAAATCATAATACAGCTATGAAGCATAGCAGATGATCTTTCTTGCCTGGTGGTATCATGCATATCACTTATGAAAATGACACTCACTTTCAAAATCGTATTCAATATTTCAAGTGTAATGCCATCTTGGCAAAACATATACAAACACAAAAATATTTCTCATTCTCAGTGCTATAAAATACTATTTAACCTGTGACAATGAAACGGAAGTGAGTGTGCCGTTGAAGGAGCTCTGGGTATGAAATTTTACTAAAATCGTAACGATTTGTTACAGTAAGTTCATTTAGTATAGACTCACTCTAAGTATGTTTCACTTTAAGTATGAGCTTGATAATAATCCTTGTTAAAGACAGCCACTTGGTTATCTGCAAAAAAGATTTAACTTTCTTCACCCTATAATAGATCACGTGCTCTGCTAAGATCTTTCATAAATTACACTGCAATTGTGTAAAGAGGTCCGTTTCACCCCCAAAGAAACACTAAGGCCTGCTGTGCAATTTCAAGTATTTATTTTCCCGGAGCGCCGGGATATGCGTGTGCTATCTCTTGCCGGTCGGTGCCACACAAAATGGCCGCCTTCCGGTTCCGGTGGGCGGACTTCCGGATCCTGCACTCTCGGCAACAACTAGAATGATGCCACATATCTCCCCCCTTTATACACTGAACAACATAATAAAGGAAACAATCTCTTACTTAATGTCCATATCATAGTGTTTAAATCTCTTGGGAGTCCTCACGATTCTTCCTGTTCTTGTCCTCACTACATTCTCCACCTTCTCGTCTCCTTGCATGTCCTTCATGGCCATCCTTCCTCGGGTTTCTGTTCCTGCACCTTCGCCGACGTTTTTCTCCTCACTTTCTCCTTTCCTGTTAGCACTGCCACCTTCTTCGCTCTCTCTATTGCACCCGCCATGCATGATCTCCCTTTCCTCCACTTGTGGTATCCTTCCATCTACTTGCTCTTGTCTCCTTTCACTACATTCCGCCTCCCTTCTCTCTGCATCTCCTTCCATGTCTTCGTCTACTCCCGTCGTTCGCTTCAGTATCTTACTGCATTTGGCCATTCTGTCCTGTGACCAAACTTTGCCGTCACTAAGTAGTGCTGACCGGGTATAAGGTTCAATGACCTGTAGAGGCGGTGTGAATTTGCTCTCTCCTTTCCTCTTCATGGTCGCTAATTTCACCCTCACCCATTCGCCTTTCTCCAATGCCACTCCTTGTACATTCCGTCTCTTGTTGAACTGTTCAGTATATGTCTCTTGCGCCCTTTCCAGATTCCTCTTTACTATTGCCGGTGACCATTTGCTTTGCACCACCATTTGCATCCATGCAATATTGTCCTTGGTGAAGGGCTCTCTTCCCCTTAACACCTTAAAGGGGCTGTATCCTGTGCTGCCTGGCGTGATGCGGTAGGTAGGCCCATAGCATTTTGGGCAACTCCTTCTCCCAATCAACCCATCATTTATTGCAGCCTGGATAGTTCCCATGATTACTCGATTGAACCGTTCCACCTGGCAATTACCCGCCGGGTGGTAGATGGGTGTGTGCTTTACTTCAATTCCATTCCTGGACACATAGGCCACCCACTTGGCCGAGACGAATTGGGGCCCATTGTCGCATGTTATGACCTTAGGAATTCCTTCCTTTATGAACACTGCATTCAAAAACGCTATTACTGCATCCGAGTCTACTGTGTCCTTCACCTCCACTTCCGGCCACTTGGAGTACCTATCTATCAATACTATGGCATACTTCTGGTTCCCTTCGATGTCCAGGATTGGCCCTATAATGTCGATGGACACCATTTCCCAGGGTCCTCCCGGTGTGGGGAATTTTCCCAATTGTGGTCTTAGCATTACTTGGGATTTGTCCGCTTTGGAGCAGGAGTCACATTGTCTCACATACCTTTCTACTTGAGCGTCGATCGCAGGCCACCAGTATGCTTGTCGGGCCAGGGCCTTGGTTTTTGTGATTCCCTGGTGTCCCTCATGCAACAACGCCATCAGGTGTTCGATCAAGCCTGGGGGGGAACTACTTTGTCTCCTCTGAGTAAGAAAAGGGGGTCTTCCCCTAGAGACAGTTCTTCTCTCACCTCCCAGTATCTTCTCAATTCCTCTTTCAGATGCCTCTTCTCAGGCCACCCATGAGTAAAGTATCCTTTGATAGCCTCTAAGTCCTCGTCCAGCCTGTAGGCCTCTGCCCACTCCTGTGCACTAATCACTTGCTCCATGTCGTGCACTGTCGCCACCACGTAGCCTTCCCATCCAGGTTCCTCTTGTTCCTCTGCACCTTCCATGGCTGCCGCCCTGCTCAGGAAGTTGGCCACCTTGTTCTGAGGCCCTGGTATATACTCAACTTCATACACAAAATCTAATAGTCTTAATGTCATTTTGGCTATTCTTGGGGTGGCGTGTGCATGTCCACTGGACGTTAAAACCTTTATCAGGGGCTTATGGTCTGTGCGGACCACGAACTTGGCCCCCCACAGGTATTGTCGAAAGTGCTCCATTGCCCATACCACGGCCAGCATCTCTTTTTCTATGACGCTAAACTTCTCTTTGTTTGGCGCCAATGATCGGGACGCGAAGCTGTCTGTTGATATTTGTCCTTTGTCTGACCTTTGCATTAATACAGCGCCCAGACCTCGGTCGCTGGCATCAGTGGTGAGTATGGAATCCGCCTTCAGGTCAAAACCTTTGAGTGGTATGGCTTCTCCCATTTCCCTTTTCAACGCCTCGAACTCCTTCTGCTCTTCTTCGGTCCATTTGAACCTGTTTCTCTCTTTCAGCAATTGGAGTAGACAGTGCGTTTTTGTGGCGAAGTTGGGGATGAATTTGCTATAGAACTCAGCCATCCCCTGGAACGATCTGACGTCTTCCTTCTTTGCTGGGGCAGGTGCGTTCTTGATCGCCTCCATGTTGGCTCTCTTTGGCTCAATCCCTTTCTCGCTTACTTGTTGACCTAAATAGATGACGGAAGGAACCCCGAACTTGCACTTTGACCACTCTGCCGTGAGTCTGTTCTCTTGTAGTGTGCGTAGCACGACATGGAGTTTTTCATTGTGTTCTTGCTTGGTTTTTCCCACTACGAGGATATCATCTTGGAAGAACTGAACTCCCTCCACTTTTTGAAAGAGTCTGTGCATCAATTTTTGGAAAAACGCCGCCGCGGACGCCAGCCCAAACGGCATTCTCACGAATTTGTAACATCCGAATGGGGTTTTAAAGGAGGTAAGATGGCTGCTGGACGGATGGAGTTTCACCTGATGGTAGGCTGATGACAGGTCCACCGTTGAAAACCACTTAACCCCTTTTGTCATAGCCAACATCTTGTTGATGCGTGGGAGCGGGAATTTGTCTATTAAAATGTTTTTGTTAAGTTCTCTGAGGTCTACACAGAGCCTCACCTTCCCGTTGGGCTTCTGGGCAACCACTAGTGGCGACAACCACTCAGCGCTCTCTATGGCCTGTATCACCCCACTTTTTTCCAATCTGTCCAGTTCCTCTTGCACTGCTTCTCTGCATCGGAAGGGTATGTTCTGGACTTTGTGGATGACGGGTTTCGGTCCGTCATTCAACCGTATCATGTGCTTAAACTTGACTAGCTCCCCGATCTGTCCATTGAACACCTTCGGGTATTCTCTCTGCCAAGCCTCCTCTCCTTGTTCTTTCTCCGCGTCCATGAGCAACACTTGTTCTATGCCTCCTGGATTCAATAGGATGCCGAGGGCACCTTGGTCCTTCCAGCTGAGTACCGATGGTCCTTTTTCTGCTACGTAGAGTTTGCAGTTGGCACGTCTCCCTTTGAATTCGAATAGTAATGGGCAATACCCTAGCATGGGTATTCTCTGCCCAGTGTAGGTGACCGGTCTTACGTCCATGGGGTGCAATTCTGCTTTTATTTTAGACATGAACTTCTCTTCCCATACTTGTTTCTGGACGATCGTGAGGGGGCTCCCGAGTCTGCTATCATCTCAATCGGTACTCCTCCCATGTGCATGTCGAGTCTTGGCTTGTCAGACTCTTTGCCTCCCATTTCTAGGATTTGTACATCAATGTAGAGGAGTTCTTCCGGGTCCTCTTCCCCCTCTTGTGTTTCTTCTTGTTCCTGGTTTCCTTGGTCTATGTATTTGACGGTGGGCCTTTTAGATTTTCGACGACACACTTTCTCATAATGCCCAAATATGCCGCAGAACGTACACTTCGCCCGGAATGCTGGGCATACCTTGTCATTGCCCAGATGAGTTGTGCTTCCACACCTGTAACAGCTGGGCAGCTGGGTCTACCTCCTCTGCTTGCCTCCGGGTTTTCTCCTCCAGTTTGTTGGCTTCTCCTGGTGTCTGGATCTCTCGCTGGTTCGCGTTGTCTGGGTTTGTCTCCCTTGTTGTGTACCATGACCCTGCATACTGTTTGTGTGCCACCTCTGTCCTTCCTGGCTGCCTGCGCACACCGTTTGGACATCTCTGCCTTCTTCACCATGGCCCAGACCTCCTTCAGGGGAGCGTCTCCGTTTACCCACAGTTTTTCCTGTACATGCGTGCTCGTGGTGCGCATTATGATTTGGTCACGTACCACATCGTCATGTAGGGCGCCGAATTTACAAGTGAGGGCTAACTTCTGCAGAGCCGCCACATATTCATCAACAGTCTCGCCGCTCTCTTGTTTTCTGTGGAAGAAGGTGTGTCTGTCGATGGCTACACATACCACCGGTCTGTAGTGTGCATCTAGGTCTTCTATGGCGTGCCGGAACACATCTGTGTCGGTCGCGTCCCTGGTGCCTTTGACGATGGTGTCGTACACTCTCAATCCCTCTGGGCCTAAATTGTGCAATAGTATCTTCTTCCTCCTTGGGCTCGTGTAGGCGGCCTCACTTTCGTCCTCCAGGGCTTCCAAGTAATTGAGGAAGTATCTCTTCCAGTCTTCCCACGGCATCATGGGTTCCCCCCTCTTCGGAAGGAACGGTACCATGTGGGTGAGGGAAGTGGATGGTGTCGCCATCCTGCCGTCGCCCCTTGGGATCGCCTGGGCGGGAACCACGTGGTTGGGCGGGCTGCCCGGAGTCTGCCTGGTCTCACTGTCTTCTTGGTCGTTCTCCCTGCCGCTAGCCCCACCTGTGGCCCCTTCCGAGGTATTGGCTAGGCGTGGTCCCCCACTGTCAACTCTGCTGGGCACCTCGCTTCTTCCCTGCCGATTCGCCAGCGTGCCTGGGTGCGGGTTAGCGCCCTCCGGGTGTCGTTACCTTCCTTTGTTGCGTCCGTTGTGGGCAATCCCGTTGCCTCAGCCTGCGCACTGCTGGCCCCTTCCCCACGCTTGTCAAGGCTGGCCGGAGGGTGTATGTCCTGCGTGGCGGGGTGATGATGTGCTGGCTTTATGTTGGCTGGCGCACTGTCCGACGTCCTCTGCCGCGCTCCGGGGCGATGCCTGAATCTTGTGCTGGGGTGCACGATGGATTAGGGAATTTCTCCAATGCTAGTGTGGAGAGGGTTTCTTTTTTTTTTCTTCTCCGTATTGTTTGTGTTTTTTTTTTCTCGTTGCAGGACCAGCGTGGTGGTATCTGGCCTCAATCCCGCCTCGTCGCCATTGTAAAGAGGTCCGTTTCATCCCCAAATAAACACTGAGGCATGCTGTGCAATTTCAAGTATTTATTTTCCCGGAGCGCCGGGATATGCGTGCGCTATCTCTTGCCGGTCGGCGCCACACAAAATGGCCGCCTTCCTGTCCCGGTGGGTGGACTTCCGGATCCTGCGCTCTCGGCAACAACTAGAACGATGCCACAAATTGCCGTTAATCATCGTCACTCGAAATTCAATGACGCGCGGAGCAAACGTGTATTTAGCATAAAATGTTATTGAAGTTCTGCCTGTGGTTTCATAGATATCATTTATGAAAATTAGAGTCACTTTGCAAATGTCATTCAAAGTTTCAAGTGTATTGGTATCTTACCAAAACATATACTCACGTAAACGTATTTCTCATTCACAAAGCTAAAAAAGACTATTTTACCTGTGACAATAAAACGGAAGTGTGTGTGGCGTTGTAGTGGCTTCTGGGTATGCAAATTACCCCCCTCCAAAAAAAAACCAGCTTGTTGCTTTCAGTCAGACTTTAGTGACAGAGGATGGTGCTGCCCTGAGGCTTCCTGGACAGTTCAATCCCCCCTCCCTTTATTTATTTTTTTATGCATTTTTATATAGCGCGGACTTTACCCGAAGGTGTCAGAGCGCTTCACAATAGGAACAGAACTGATAAATGAGAACATTACAAGTGAGCAAAATACAAAATCAAACGTTACATTAAATGAAGCAAAAATGACAATCATGAGTCAACAAAATACAAGAGGTAGCAAACGGTGCATTACAAAAGTGAGAATTGTGAACCAACAAAATATAAGAGGTAGCAAACGGTGCATTGCAGGAGGAAAAATTGACGTGTGCAGGTTACAAAAGCATACAAAATAAACATAGAGGTATAATACTGCAATATATGGAGGACACTCAAGCACAAGAACAAACGTTACGGAGGCACTGGTGGCACTTGTGCAGGTATCGAGCAAACAAATGTAAGAGGTAGAAAACAGTGTGTTACAAGAGAAAGTGACGAGTGCATGTTACACACGAGTCCCAAACACAGGTAGAAGGATAATACTGCAATAAATGGCAGACTCTCAAACCACAAGAACACACTGGGAAGACACTTCCATAATCATGTAAAGTAGATTTTTCAATAATTGAAGGGCTTCCTTCAGATAATAGAGAGGGCATGGATTGCATTTGGAAATGTCTTTGAAGAAGGAGAACTTTGAGGTCAGTTTTGAAGGCCTGGGAGGAGGTGGTGGTCCGGAGCTGAGGCAGAAGTGAGTTCCAGATTCTCACTGCGCTGCCTGAAAAGCATTGGGCCATCAATCTTTCCTTCTTGAAAGTGGGATGTTCAAGCAGTAGATTTTCCGCATTTCGTGATGGTCTAGAGCCTCCAGAGAGTTTTAGTTTATTCGCTAGGTAGCGCGGAGAGGAGGAGTGCAAGGCTTTGTGGGTGATGCAGGCAGTCTTGTAGATAGCTCTAGCCTCGATGGGAAGCCAGTGGAGGGAGGATAACATGGGAGTGATGTGATCGCTTCTTTTTGCCCCATAAATGAAACGAGCTGCTCTCTCTCACTCTCTTTAGCACACATGCACGCGCACAAAAAACAAGCATTTGCAATGCAGTCGGTATAGCAATTGCGAGGTTTTGAGCTACTGGCATTGTACATGGCAATGCCTTTTATAATATTAAAAGGCATTGTCATTTACAATACCAATAGTTCAAAGTTTGGCAAAAGCGAGACCTATTGTATTGCAGAGCACAATGGGTTTTTTTTTGGGGGGGGGAGAGGGGTGTTGTGCATATTTATATCGCACGAACTCGACCCAAAGGTGTTGGAGCGCTTTACATGAGCACTGTATTTACATAATAGATTCAGGCACGGTGTTCCTGAAGCGGGCGCTGAACTCGGTTATTAAAGTTTTATTTTAAAAAAGGAACGAAGACACAACGAAGGTGAACACACTGATAGAGACACTCACAGATGGGCACACAGGCATGCAACGACAGATAGACACAGGATACAGACACACCCACTGACTAATGGGCACACACATGCGCACAGAGACATACACACCGATACATGGATGAAAACAGGCAAATAAATGACAGAGAGATACAAATTTAGACACGCATACACCTACAATTGGGACTTTAATATTTGTACATTTGCAATTGTTCTTTCTGTCTGTATCTCTTCCTTGTGTGACTTTACATCTTGTACATTTTCATTTTTTTTTCTGTTTGTATCTTTAATGTAACGCATGTAATCCTTAGTCCTTATGTTTTGCAACTGGTTCTTATGTAAAGCTCTCTGACACCTTCGGGTAAAGTTTGCACTATATATTTAAAAACACTGATATACAATGTTAGACAGACACAAATTGACATATGGCATACAGTCAGACACCCACTTACAGGCGGGCACAGAGGCAGTCAATGAGAGGCAGATACATGTATAGAAACACACCCACACCTCGAAGGATGAGCACACAGACTAATAAAATATAAGAAGGACACGCTGATATAGACGCACGCATATTGAAAGACGGGCAAACAAACATGTACACACACGGGCACAGAGATAGACAATGACAGGCAGATACACACACATACACATAAGTCAGATGGGTAGTCAGACATGCACACTGTAGGAAGCTGAATTGCCCAGTGAGGCAAATCCTTCCACCGCCTTGGACTAGCTCCTAGAAGACAAACACTGGGGCATATGAACATACCTAGTTATGCATTTTATGGGCTGTTAGAAATGGGATTTTTGGTAGGCTAGGGTGTGGGCCAAAGCCAGGCAAAAACCACCACTCTAGTCAGGATAAGGGCATTACACTTCTAAAATAACCCATGATCACCCCCTTGGTAGCTTGGCACGAGCAGCCAGGCTTATCTTAGAGGCAATGTGTAAAGCATTTGCACATAACCAGCAGTAATACAGTGTACTCACCATAAAAGGACACCACACCAGTTTAGAAAAATATCCAATAATTTTATATAATTAAGACAAGACCAAAAGCGATAAAAATCCACAATACTATACTTAAAGGTTCAATGTTCGAAATAAATACACAGATTAAAAAGAGTTCTTTGTGTAGATAGCTCCGTCCGTGCTACCACGGTGTAGTGAACAACAAATCCAATAGTTCTGGCTGGTCGCTGGATCGCGGGCCAGCTACGGTGTCGGGAAGACCCGCAAAACAGTGCCTGTGAGAAATGCAGGGCGTTGAGGCCCTTGAAGTCACAAGCGTTGCAGATCGAGCTCCTCTCTGGTGGAATCAGGAACGCTGGCACCGGCATGCGTCAGGTGCTGCGGTGTGAAGTGCAGCAGTGCCGCGTGCGGTGCCCCCAGGTCGCGGTGCGAGCAGTGGCTTGGTGGCGGCATCAGATGACGTCATCGGTGAGACCAGGGTCGTGGTGCGAGATGAAGGCGGTGCTCGTCACAGTGCTAGCAGGTCACGGTGTGAGCAATGGTGTCGTCGTTGCTGAAGCTCTATCGTCGGCTGACGAACTGGAGTCGATGGCGCCGACGTCAGTAGGCCAAGGCTGCGATGCGGGATGAGAGCGGTGCGTCATGTGACTAACGAGCGGTGTCCTCGAACCACGGTGCAAGCAGCAGCGTTTATTTTGGTGGGAAGAGGCAGCGTCAGGCAGGCCAAGGCGTCCTCAAGAAGCAATTCAATTAAAAAATATCTTTATTTCGGTAAAACTTTACCATAAAAGACGTTTGTCATACACATTAAAAACTGGTTCATATAAAATGATTTATACAACAAAATATAAAATTTGTAAAAGGATTTCTTAGCAAAGTCCCAGTGTACTGAAAATCAAGTCAGAGCCTTAAGACATTTCCTTCTAATGGACCAGAGAGCGCCCAAGTACTTGGCCATAGCAAACACAATGTGGTCCGAGAGATCAGTTTTTAAAACTCTGAAGGCGACCAGACACTTCGCGAGTCCCAGGTTCCTGCATAGGGGAGCGATCCAATACCTTCGGATCTCTCGATAGGCAGGACAGACGAAAAGGATGTGGAGTTCAGTTTCATCCATAGTTCTACATGCTGGACAAGTACTGCTTGCATCATCACTCCATTTGGATGCAAGAACTCTAATGGGGAGAGACCCATGTCTCCACTGCAGGTATAGTTTCCTCAATATGGAAGGGTAAATTTTATCCAGAGTTGGTTCCATATTATAGTTGGCCTTGTAGGACAAAAAGGAAACTGTGAAAGTCCCGAGATTTTGATGATTAAGTAGCAAGGACAGTTTGCTGTCACGGTAAGACTTGACTAATTCCTTTTTGGAGAGGAGATGGCACATGTTCAAAGGATCAGACCACATTGGTGAAAGGCCCAAGGCCTCCAATTCAAATTTGATGGAATTAAGCCATTTAATTTTCCCAGCGCCTGGGATAGCAAGGACCTCCTGAAGTCCTTCTCTGTAGCTGGCCAATTCCGGAGTTGTCCATAATCTACGCCAGAAGGCCAGTGGGCGTAAGGCCAAATCCTCATCGAGCGGACATAGGCCTAAGTCCATCCTGAGGGGGACAAGGGGAGTGCTCGGTGGTAGCCCAACAAGATTACGGATGAATTTATTTTCCACCTTCAAGAGCATTGATGTATTAGTGTGACCCCAAAGTTCAGATCCGTAGATAACGGCCCCCTTAGCCTGAGATTTATATATCTGTATCGGAGGGCCGATGGGCCTTATTGAGGATTTGTTGTTTGCCAAGAGTTTCATAATGCCCCCCGAGTGTTGAGTCAATTTGAGGGTGTACAGTCATAATATCGAGTCTTTTATTTCGACTGGACAGAATATCGAGTAAAAAATATAGAATGGACATAATATCGACTAGACATAATATAGACAACAAAAATATCGACTAGAGAAAATTAATATCGAATAGAATGGACATAATATCGAATCAAAAATATAGAATGGACATAATATCGACTAGACATAATATAGACAACAAAAATATCGAATTTAAGGTAAGTTAATAATAATTTTTATTTTTTGTGTAATATAAGTCTGTAGCGGGTTGTGGGTAATTTATTTTCTGTAGCGGGTTGTGGGTTTATAGGGGAATAGGGTGGGAAGTAATTTTATTATAATTAATTAAATATGTTAATTTATTTATTGATATTTATATAGAATTAATTGTTAATTAATTATTAATTGGTAATTAATTAAAATATAATTGGTAATTAATTATAATTGATAAATATTTTAATTTTAGTAATTTATTTTCTGTAGCGGGTTGTGTGTTTATAGGGGAATAGGGTGGGAAGTAATTTAATTATAATTTATTAAATATGTTAATTTATTTATTGATATTTATTTAGAATTAATTGTTAATTAATTATTAATTGGTAATTAATTAAAATATAATTGGTAATTGAAAATAATTTATAAATTTTTAAATTGTAAATTAATTTATTGTTAATAGGTAATTAATTAGTATGAGTAGGCAATTTTTATAATTAAATATTTATATTTTGTATTTATAAATAAATATTGAATATTTTTATACACTTTTTTAATATTTTAATTATTTGTAATTGGTATTACTATTTATGTTATTTATATATATTTGTGAAGTATTTACTTTCCCTACTATTGCACTCTCTGAAGTTGGAATAGTAATTTTAACCCCTACGCTATCCAACACTTTCCCTACTGTTGCACCCACTGGAGTGGGTATGCAACGTTTACAACGCTACTTTTACTATGCACTACCATTACAACAAAACTTTTAAATTGCAAAAACTTTTACAACGCATACATTTACAAAGCATGTTTTTAAAACGCAGATACCGTTACAACGCATACTATTACAATGTAAGTATTAGTAAGTATATAATTATTTTTAAAAGGTTATATGTTTGGGATTTTGGGTAAAGGGGTATTTTTAGGGTTCAGGGTCAGTTTTCAGTTTTTGGGTAAAGGGGTATTTTTAGGGTTCAGGGTCAGTTTTCAGTTTTTGGGTAAAGGGGTATTTTTAGGGTTCAGGGTCAGTTTTCAGTTTTTGGGTAAAGGGGTATTTTTAGGGTTCAGGGTCAGTTTTCAGTTTTTGGGGTAAAGGGGTATTTTTAGGGTTCAGGGTCAGTTTTCAGTTTTTGGGGTAAAGGGGTATTTTTAGGGATCAGGGTCAGTTTTCAGTTTTTAGGTAAAGGGGTATTTTTAGGGTTCAGGGTCAGTTTTCAGTTTTTGGGTAAAGGGGTATTTTTAGGGTTCAGGGTCAGTGTTCAGTTTTTGGGTAAAGGGGTATTTTTAGGGTTCAGGGTCAGTTTTCAGTTTTTGGGTAAAGGGGTATTTTTAGGGTTCAGGGTCAGTTTTCAGTTTTTGGGGTAAAGGGGTATTTTAAGGGTTCAGGGTCAGTTTTCAGTTTTTGGGTAAAGGGGCATTTTTAGGGTTCAGGGTCAGTTTTCAGTTTTTGGGGTAAAGGGGTATTTTTAGGGTTCAGGGTCAGTTTTCAGTTTTTGGGGTAAAGGGGTATTTTTAGGGTTCAGGGTCAGTTTTCAGTTTTTGGGTAAAGGGGTATTTTTAGTGTTCAGGGTCAGTTTTCAGTTTTTGGGGTAAAGGGGTATTTTTAGGGTTCAGGGTCAGTTTTCGGGTAAAGGGGTATTTTTAGTGTTCAGGGTCAGTTTTCAGTTTATGGGTAAAGGGGTATTTTTAGGGTTCAGGGTCAGTTTTGGGTTTTTGGGGTACAGGGGTACTTTGTAAAAATAAAGTAAAATTACATTTAAATTAAATTTATTTAATAAAATTAAATTATATTAAATTATATTATAATATTTTTTATTAATTTATATTCAAAAAAGTATTATATACTTACCAATACTTACGTTGTAATGGCATGCGTTGTAAAGGTATATGCGTTGTAAAATCTTGCGTTGTAAATGTATGCGTTGTAAAAGTTTTTGCGTTGTAAAAGTTTTGTTGTAATGGTAGGCGTTGTAAAAGTATGCGTTGTAACGTCATACATCCCTGGAGTGGGAATAGTAATTTTAACCTCTACGCTATCCAGCGCTTTCCCTACTGTTGCACCCACTGGAGTGGGAGTAGTAAATTTGACCTCTATGCTATCCAACACTTTTGCTAATGTTGAACTCACTATAGTTGTAACAATAAATTTTAAACATTTTCTAAAATGTTATATATGTTTATTTAATAATATTTTATATATATATATATATATATATATATATATATATATATATATATATATATATATATTACCTACTGGCGGTCGCCAGTAGGTATATATAGTTAGGATTTTTTCTCTATGGGTTTTTTGAAAATTCTATGTCTAATAACTTTGGCGTTTGTGGACGGAATTGGCTGAAATTTTCAGGAAAATGGCACATTTTGTTTCTGAGCAGCCCTTGAAAATTTGGGGGGGGTTCGTCCAGTGGGGGCTGAGAAAAAAGGGGGTCCCAAAACGTGTTTTTAACATTGAGTTTTCCATAGGGCGGTTGGCCTCACTTTTAGCCCGAACGGCTGAATGGATTTGCACGAAACTTGGCAAAATTGTAGGGACTGGTAGCCCGATGTGCCTTTTGTAGGTCTCAATATATGTGCTCCAGTGGATTTTGAGAAATTAACGTTTAAAAAAAGATATATATCTGTAACAGCGGACCGGGCAGCGCTCTGGTTCGCGGACTTTTCGCGCAACGGAGCTTTGTGAAGCGAAGCTGATTGGTTCTCCGGCGTCTGTCAACATTCCAAACAGTCCGTAGCGGCCGCCATCTTGTCTCTCGGTAGGATCGAGAGACAAGAGGAGGCCGAAGCGAAGGGGCAAATGACCATAAGGGGGCATAGTACATTGTCGCTCACCCCCTAGGTTTGATGTGGAGGTTTTAAAAGGGCCCCGCGGGGCAAAAAAAAATAAAAATAATAATAATCGAACAGCTGAATGGATTTGCACGAAACTTGGCAAAATTGTAGGGACTGGTAGCCCGATGTGCCTTTGCTAGATCTCAATATATGTGCTCCAGTGGATTTTGAGAAATTAACGTTCAAAAAAAGGTATATATCTGTAACAGCGCACCGCTTCGCATACTTTTCGCGTTACGGAGCTTTGCGAAGCGAAGCTGATTGGCTCTCCGGTGTCTGTGAACATTCCAAACAGTCCGTAGCGGCCGCCATCTTGTCTCTCGGTAGGATCGAACAGCTGAATGGATTTGCACGAAACTTGGCAAAATTGTAGGGACTGGTAGCCCGATGTGCCTTTGCTAGGTCTCAATATATGTGCTTCAGTGCATTTTGAGAAATTAACGTTCAGAAACAAGATATATATCTGTAACAGCGCTCCGCTTCGCGGAGATAAAATTATATGTGTATTACCTAGCTGTTGCTAACACCAGTTAGCGACGGCTAGTAGAAGATAGCGACCATCTTGGGCCCCACTTTGCATGTGAGTGATATTTATCACTAATGACATGCAAAGTGGGCATGCCAAGATGTTAGCGACTGGAAACAGTCGCTAACATCGCTATCTCCTATTATCAACTTTTGGAAATATTCGAGATAAGGGCGAATATCTCTAAAAGCTACCACCTGCCCTGAGCAGTTCTTAGCCATGTTATCCAATGGGAGGTGGATAACATGGCTAAGAGCATTAGCTCGGTAATGCATGAATATCGCTGAGTTTTCAGCGATATTAATGCATTGCGGTCGTTTTTTATCGTATTTCCGATAAACCTTGATAATAGCAAGGTTTATCTGCGATAATTTCTGACGGTAAAAAAATCGTTGCTAAGCATCGTTAGGGATAAATATCGCTTAACTTTGGTAATATGCCCCAACGTCTGTTAACTTTCGATTCGAAGGAAATCAGGAAGTGTTGAAAAACATTGTCTGCGCCATCTTGTCTTTTTTCAAATGCCACACTTTTGTCGTGCACGGCAGCCATTTTAGATGCCTTGACCAGACCCACTCTGTGCACGCTGTCGATCCTTAGCATGGCTCCCCACCCTCGCAAACATCTCCCCCAGGCAGTGGTCACCCCCGCTCTCTGTCTTATGCATGGGTAATAAACCTCCCCCATCTGCGCTGCTGTTCCCTGAGAATCACACCCTGTGCCCGCCCGACACCTCCCTTTCGCCCTATTCACTACCGCACCCTCTGACACTCCTTTTCCTCTGTGTCCAATTGTCCAGGCTGGTCCTAGGGTATCAGCTAGCCCTGCAGATGTAGTTTATGGCCACAGCTGTAAAGAATCACCCCTCTTCAAAGGAGTTATAGTAGATCAAGGCCCACACTCGATGAGATTCGTCACAGCAGAAGCGTTGCTATTATCTGAAAACCATCCTGTATTGTGATTGGGGAGGGGACCGAGCCTGAAGCGGAAGATTCCAGGGATGACTGTTTGTACATCAAAGTTTTTACAATTATGTGTCACATTAAAAATATATAGCACTCCGACAAAGTAGTAAGATTATAAAACTTTAATAATTTATAAATATATACAAGAAAACAAAAATAGTAATAACATATAAACATTTTTAGGGAAAAACAACGAAGTAGCGGTCGGCTGTGCGAATAGTCCCAACGCAGCACAACGTCCAGATTTCCGGCGTGGGGCGTCGCGGGGGGTGGGTCATCAGTAGCAAACTGTTGTGCGAATAGTTCCAAGGCAGCAGAACGCGTTGAAATCTAGATGACACGAAAGTGATGTCTAGTAAGTTGCCACCCAGCAAATAACGGCATGGGGCGTCGCGGGGGGTGGGTCATCAGTAGCAAACTGTTGCGCGAATAGTTCCAAGGCAGCAGAACGATGGCACCAAGGTGATGTCCAGTAAGTTGCCGCACTGGTTTTGGTATCCTACAATGCTGCTCCGAATAACGGCGTGGAGCGCCCCGGGGGAGGGGGCGTGAACGGGCCTCTCCAGGTGGAGTGTCATCTGTTGTAGTGGGGCGCCCCTTTACCGTTTCAGTTGCCATTCCGTCCGTTTTTGGTCCACTGTGTCAAAAGCCGCAATTCAGCTGAGTTGCGCCCACTCTTGCGGTGCAGCGATAGGCGGCTGTCACAGGACTCTCAAAATGGCGGCAGGCTCTTTCCTTTTTGGGCCTGGTCCACTGAAATGGCCCTGGGACACCTTGGAAATCGGACGCTTGTCTGCTAGGTCTTGGACCTCATTCTCGAAAGCGTCCCCTCCGCCTTGAGAATTCATCAAAAGTTTTGGGGGCTCCGACTCCTGCAGGCTTCTGGTGGGGAGCGGCTGCCATGATTGCTCGCGGAATGACCACGACTGAGCTACGAGATGGTGGTGCTTTCATGCTGATGCCAGCTTCAGTCTGAAACATCCAGAAACAAGGTGGGGCTTTCATCGTTTGGGGAAAAAAAAAAGTTTTCATCCTATGAAAAGTGTTGTTTTTAGGTCACATGATCAAGCCTTCCATCATTAGGAAACCAAAAGTAAAATGAACCAATGAAAAGTTTTATAAACAAGTCACATGACCTGTTATGCGGCATAGGGTGTAAAATTAGGAGAAAATACGTTGGCACGTGAGGCGGCGTCAGTAGCGGACCGATGTGCGAATAGGCCGAAGGCAACACAACGCGCCAAGATCTGGATGGCACCGAGGTGGTGTCCAGCAAGTTGCAGCACTGGTGTGGCCATCCTACAATGCTGAAAGTCGGCGTGGGGCGCCCCGTTGGCCTGTGAGTTTGCGTCAGTAGCGGACCGATGTGCGAATAGGCCGAAGGCAGCACAACGCGCCAAGATCCGGATGGCACCGAGGTGGTGTCTAGTAAGTTGTCGCACTGGTGTGGCCATCCAACAATGCTGAAAGTCGGCGTGGGGCGCCCCGTTGGCCTGTGAGTTTGCGTCAGTAGCGGACCGATGTGCGAATAGGCCGAAGGCAGCACAACGCGCCAAGATCCGGATGGCACCGAGGTGGTGTCTAGTAAGTTGCCGCACTGGTGTGGCCATCCTACAATGCTGAAAGTCGGCGTGGGGCGCCCCGTTGGCCTGTGAGTTTGCGTCAGTAGCGGACCGATGTGCGAATAGGTCGAAGGCAGCACAACGCGCCAAGATCCGGATGGCACCGAGGTGGTGTCTAGTAAGTTGTCGCACTTCTGTGGCCATCCTACAATGTTGAAAGTCGGCGTGGGGCGCCCCGTTGGCCTGTGAGATGGCGTCAGTAGCGGACCGATGTGCGAATGGGGCCAAAGGCAGCGCAACAATATTTTCTGATTTGAAGACACCACAAGGCGCTGAGATGCCAAGATCCGGATGGCACCGAGGTGGTGTCTAGCAAGTTGTGGCACTGGTGTGGCCATCGTACAATGGTAAAAGTCGGCGTGGGGCGCCCTGTTGGCCTGTGAGATGGTGTCAGTAGCAGACTGATGTGTGAATGGGGCCAAAGGCAGCGCAACAATATTTTCTACTATATTTTCGGAGTAGAAGACACCACAAGGCGCTGAGATGCCAAGATCCGGATGGCACCGAGGTGATGTGTAAGTTGCGGACGGATGTGCGAATGGGGCCAAAGGCAGCTCAACAATATTTTCTGAAGAGAATACACCACAAGGCGCTGAGATGCCAAGATCCGGATGGCACCGAGGTGATGTCTAAGTTGCGGACCGATGTGCGAATGGGGCCAAAGGTAGCGTAATAAGATTTTCTGTATGGAAGATACCACTAGGCGTTGAGATGCCAAGATTCGGATGGCACCGAGGTGATGTCTAGGAAGTTGTGCCACTGGTGTGGCCATCGTACAATGGTAAAAGTCGGCGTGGGGCGCCCTATTGGCCTGTGAGATGGTGTCAGTAGCGGACTGATGTGCGAATGGGGCCAAAGGCAGCGCAACAATATTTTCTGACTGACACCACAAGGCGCTGAGATGCCAAGATCCGGATGGCATCGAGGTGATGTCTAAGTTGCGGACTGATGTGCGAATGGGGCCAAAGGCAGCGTAACAATATTTTCTGTATGGAAGATACCACTAGGCGTTGAGATGCCAAGATTCGGATGGCACCGAGGTGATGTCTAGCAAGTTGGTGTGGTCATCCTACAATGCTGAAACTCGGCGTGGGTCACCCCATTAGCCTGTGAGATGGCGTCAGTAGCGGACCGATGTGCGAATAGGCCGAAGGCAGCACAACGCGCCAAGATCCGGATGTCACCGTGGTGGTTTCATAGTTGAGAGGCACTTCATCTGCAGTGGGGCGCCGAGATCCGGATGGCACCGAGGTGATGTCTAGCAAGTTGCTGTACTTGTGTGGTCATCCTACAATGCTGAAACTCGGCGTGGGTCGCCCCATTAGCCTGTGAGATAGCTGTTCTTTGGATTTGGGCCTGGTCCACTAAAATGGCCCTGGGACACCTAAGAACTCGAACGCTCGATTTTTTTTTCCTTTCCTGTACATGCAAAAAAAGGTAAATGCCCGGTATGTTACACGCTTCATCTGCCACGATGAACTCTCCAGAGGAACCGAAAAAATATATAGTTGTGGTAACTATACCATGCATCGTCATATGGAGAGGTGGCACCAATTAATTATAGTGCTGCATAAAAGAGAGATTTGGAGGAGAACCCCTGACCTGCTAGTACATTCATCAAAGAAGTGGCACTGAGAGCTTCAGAGGCAAGGGAAACGGTCCCAAATATTTAGAAGAACTTTGGAAAGATTAAAATGACATGTTTAGATTGTGGTAAATTAATTTCATGTGGGCAGATGAGTGTTACTCTAATAAATACAGCATATGAACATCATCATAGTCGATGGTTGGTAGAGACATTTTGACTATATCCTGGACCTGCCCGTCCTCGCCCAAAATGGCGCCGGAATAAATGGGACTCGTAACTCCTTGTTGTGTACTGGTTGCAGAACCTTGAAATCACGAGATACGTATGCAGTTTTGAAGCACATGGCGGGCGGGGACGAGAATTGATTGAATATTTCGACATCCCTATTGATATTAAGTTCTGATGTGTTATTGATTACTGTACTGTTGAAAATTCGAATTAACGTCACCCATGGTACTTGCCCGCAAATGTATATCTAGATAATTTTATTGTAACTGGCCCTGTCGTATTTTAATTATAAAATGTACGTCCACCGATTCCGTAACTGTTAGACACCTTAGTTTTTGCAACCTAATGGCCCGCCCGTTACGTTCCTCTACAGTGTAAATGTCTATTCATCATATACGATTACAGTTTGCTCCGTGGCAGGCCCACGTGGTTATAGGCTCGTATTTGTATAATGAAATTTTCACAATAAAGGTTTTTAAAAGAAAACATGGTAGTAGTGTATACATTGGTAAAGTTTTTAATAATAGTCACTGTTTTAGAATCATTAAAAGGCAAGTGAAATAAAGCAGACCAATTACATGAAGGGTAAAAGGTATAATACGAAGGAACGCAGTAAAGATAAATGGTCAAGGGCTGTTGTGTTTTCTATTCCTGCAACATGAGTGATCGATAAGAATCTCATATTCAGGCGTATCGGCGACTAAGACAGCAGGTCGACCCTCTTTTGCTCAACGGCTCCGCCATGGGACGAAGAAACGCTCTTTTTCTCGAAAAAAGAATATATTTTACTTGCAGGACAGTTGTAAAATTTCCGGGAAAGTACATTAGCCTGGAACATTATAACATATATTTAAGAGAAAATAATGTTCGGAAGTAATTAAAAGCGTAATTTTTAGGTGATATGACCAAGGCTTTCATCATTAGAATAAGAAAAGTAAAATGAACCAATGAAAAGTTTTATTAACAAGTCACATGACTTGTTATGCTTACGTTACGCGCTGCGCGCCCCGGATGACTTCCGGATGCGCTAACGCGGCGCGTCATATGACGCATTACGCGACAACGCAGGTCCAGAATATAGTCAAAATGTCTCCACCAACCAGCGGTCGAAACACAACCCCTTTCAGCAGGCTAAATAGTTCTGTTAAATGACAACAGAAAGGACAGGCAACAAGAACCATCAGTCAAAGAGGGGAGGGCTAGTTCTTCTCTACCGGGTTACATTGGGGCGCTACCGGAACTGATCGAATTGGTAGTCTACAGTGTTTCTGGATGTTTCAGACCGAAGCTGGGGTTAGCATGAGAGCAGCACCATTTCGTAGCTCCGTTGTGGCCATTCCGCAACCAATCATGGCAGCCGCTCTTTATCGTTATTTTGGGCGGGGTGGGTGGCGGAGCCGAGCTGTTTTGCAGCCATCATTGTGTGGAGTTCAGTTCATCTCACTAGTTTTGTATTTGTCATGAGGGGTTGTTCCTAATGTTTCTATTTTAGCGAGGTCAAAAAGAGATCCCATTAGTGGCCTACTGATTTTGCTCGATTCCTTTTCTTTTTTTTTACACGATTTTTCGTTATCTGCAAAGACTAAACAGAGTATTGCGACTCTGTGTTTGTTTGTAAATAGAGAATGAACCAAAGAGAACTAATTCTAAAACAGTAAATACTTGGATAACAATCAATCAAATGGAGAGAGAAGCAGGCACGACGGATTACAACGGGGGCAAAGGCCTGCGTTAACTACCTTTCACTATCTGCAAAGAGAGAGTACTCCTAATAGAAATGAGGGGGGGGGGCACCATTCAAAGCAGATCAGTGTGCATAAACACGAAAATGTTTTCACTTACCACGTACTTGACATTCGACAGCTTATGATATTTGCTATTAAAAAACCATTGAAATTCACTGAAAAAACCATAGGTTATAGACCATATATAGTTAGGAATTAGCATTTACAAAACCTTGAAAATTCACTGAAAAAACCATAGGTTATACACCATATATAGTTAGGAATTAGCATTTAAAAAACCTTATTTTACTCACACAAAACCATTGAAATTCCATATATAGTTAGTTGCACTAACTATATATCGCGCACCCGCAATCCACTGCTGATCATGTCACATATTGCTGGGACTCTGCTCCTTCTATGTCCCCTCGCGCGCCCTTCGTTCAGCCGACCTGTCACTGGCACGCACGACTAAGATCCGCAGGTGCCGAGCTGGTGGTCGCTCTTTTAGGCATCTGGCGCCGAAGCTGTGGAATTCGATTCCCCTTGGGGCTCGGGCCACTTCTAACCACTTGCTGTTCCGCAAACAGATTAAAACTTGGCTGTTCTCTTCCATCTAGCTCCACTTTCTCTGTTGTGTTGCACTGCTTCTAGGTATGTCCGCAGCGCTGGGACGCCCCATTGCTGGGGTAGCCATGCGCTATATAAGCAGAATTAACATAACATTAACATAACATATTACATCATTCATGACATGGTCAGTGACATCACTGATGACATCACTGATGACATCTCAAATGACATCACTGATGAGATCACTGATGACATCTCATTTGACATCAATGACCACATCACTGATGATATCATTCATGTGACAATACAATGCATCTCCTCACGTTTTAATATAACCTCTGTTTCACCCAGTGTTAAATACAGAGTATAATTTTTGAAACCATTGACACACCAATACTAGTTACTACATACGTACTCACTGATTCCTACGTCTACACACACATTCACTCATTCACCCATACAATCATTCATACATACAATCACTCATCTTTACAACACTATCATATGCACTCATACACCTATACAGACACTTACACTCTGCCACTCATCCATGGATTTACTCACACACCTAGTCAGTCCTGTAAAGAATCAATCACACTTCCATTTTCTTGTCTATACAGTTAAACATAGAGCACCTTACATTTTCAAACATATACTAACACATACTTACTTTCTTATACAATCATTGATACAAGTACACATTGATCTGCACAGAGTCACACACCTCCCAGCCAGCCACACACACACTCAGTCTCCTATACAAATACTTGGACAATCAATCAATAACCCATATAGTTAATCATATAGCTACTGATCAACACATGCAGCAGTTTACAGAACAACAGACATAATGATGCACAAATTAAGACAGTTTACTCACTAACCCATGCACTCAGTGAGACACATTTAATCACTCACTCATACATTCAGTCATGCACCTACTAAATCCTTCGCCCAGACACTTATACATCTACTCATTCTTCAATATGTAAAACATATTTAAACTTTACAGAAACACACAGTCACTGGATGATGTCATCAGTGATCTCATAAGTGATGTCATTTGAGATGTCATCAGTGATGTCATCAGTGATGTCATTTGAGATGTCATCAGTGATGTCATTTGAGATGTCATCAGTGATGTCACTGACCATGTCATGAATGATGTAATATGTGACATGATCAGCAGTGGATTGCGGGTGCGCGATATATAGTTAGTGCAACTAACTATATATGGAATTTCAATGGTTTTGTGTGAGTAAAATAAGGTTTTTTAAATGCTAATTCCTAACTATATATGGTGTATAACCTATGGTTTTTTCAGTGAATATATATATATATATATATATGTGTGTGTAATTTTTGGTGATATAATTTTTTTAATTATATAAATTATTTATTAAAATTACATTTTTTTATTAATTATTTCTAAGTTTACATTAAATATATTTATTACTATATTAGTTTTAACTTAATTTTAAGACATTTAAAAAAATCGATATTTTGACAGTCTATATTTTTGTAAGTCGATATTTTGGAGTCGATATTTTGGTACTTACCTGTTTGAAGATAGGGAGTCGATATTTTGTCAATCGATATTTTTGACTCGATATTTGTGTATCTCGATATTTGTGTCGTCGATATTATGTCAGTGATCCGAATTTGAGTGCTGCCTTCTCCAGATGTGTGTTCCAAGTAAGTTTATCATTTAGCAAAATGCCCAGATATTCAAAGGTTTTCACTCTTTCGAGCCTAATGTGTGCAATGCTTGGACTAAAATGGAATTTCTGTGGGGGGTTGAGGACCATGAATTTCGTTTTGATGGCGTTAATTTCTAATCCATGGGCCTCACAGAAGTCCACAAAGCCGTTGAGGATGCGCTGGATGCCCGTTGCCGACTTAGATAGTAACAGTGTGTCGTCTGCAAACATGATGGCTGGCACCCTTTCAGCGGCTAGTTTTGGGGCATCAGAGTTGAGTACCCCCGCTAAATGGGAGATTACCCCGTTGACATAGAGGCAGAACAGGGTTGGTGCGAGCACACAACCCTGCCATACCCCCCTGCCAACGGGGAACCTCTCGGACATTGCACCCATCCTACCACATCTGACCTGGGCGTAGTTAGTGCTATGAAGGCGAATTATCATTTTCAGCAAACCTTCCGGAACCCCCAATTTAGCAAGGACCTCCCACAGCTTGTTCCTGGGGACCAGGTCGAACGCTGCCCTCAGGTCCACGAATACAGTATAGAGGCTGCCACCCTCCAACTGCACCGTTTTCCAATGTATGAGGACAAAACGAAAGACCTGGTCAATGGTGGAGACCTTCTCCCTAAAGCCTGCTTGAAAGGGGCTGAGGATGTTAAAATCCCTGATCCACTCGTGTAAGCGATTTAGTAATAGCTTAGAAAAGAGTTTTTGGGATACATCGATCAGGCTTATAGGCCTGTAATTGGCCGGGAGAAGGGGGGACCCCTTTTTAAAGATTGGAACTATTTCAGCCCCCGGCCAAGTCGGAGGGATTGGCATGCCTTTCAGAATGGAATTGAATAGGACGCCGAGATAGGGAGCCCAGATTTTGGGTTCGTGTTTATAGAGGTCACCTGGCAGCCTGTCCAGGCCCGGCGCCTTGCCTGCAGGCAGGGACATGATTGCCATAGTGATTTCCTCTATACTAAAATCATCCATGCCAATTACACTAGTGGTAGTGGGGTGGTGCACTTCTGCAGGTTCGTTTGTGACCTGGTCACTGCTATGTGGTTCGTATAAATTTTTAAAATGATCCTCCCATACGGATGGTGCTATATTGCCCTCAACTGCTACAAATGGTTCGGCCGAGCCGTGCCTAACGATCTGCCAGAAAGTTCGTGAGTCTCGGCATGCAAGGGCAGCTGTTATTTTAGACCAGTTCCCCTCGTCCCAGTCTATTTTTGCAGCATGGAGGGCCGATTTATAAGCTAGACGTCTCTCCCTGATTACATTTGAGTTGTCTCGTGCTTTGAGTGATTGCAATAATGTAGATTTTGCTTCCCTACAGGGGGCGTTGAACCAGTTGGCTCTTCTCTTCTTGGGCTTTTGAGGCCTGGCCACTGGGTTCAGCACCCCTGCAACATTAGTGCATAGTTCGGAGTGAATATTACCGAGTTCAGAGAATTGTGCCGGCTTGGATGGAGGGGGAGTGAGTACCCCTAAACTACCTATAAAATTGATTTCAAATTCACTAACTGAGTGGTGCATACAACGCTCTACTTTTTCCAGGGCGGGGAGGACCAGTGCATAGAGTCTCTCAATGTTACAATGGTTCTCCAGCAATTTGGCCCATTTAATTTTGCGCCTGTTACCCGATAGCACAAGATCAGAGTGTGATGCAGAATTGTTGTCGACCTTGTCTATTTGCCGGCCATCGATCTCAATTTTTAGTGAGAGCAAGTTGTGGTCGCTATCAAGTCTGGGGATAACTCGAAAGTCTTTGACTTTCCTCCAGTCCCTGGTTGGAACCATTATGTAGTCAATCCGTGACTCATAGCCCGGCCTATTAAAGGTATTTTTAGGCGGAATGTCGCCTTTAAACCGGCCATTACAAGCCCTCAACGAGTGACTAAGCGTGAGGGACATTATTTGGGTTGCGAGTGGGGAACATGCCCTAGTCACTGGATCTGTCAGGGTGGGGATGTTCCACAATTCGTCCTCTTCACTGGATATGCCCACCAGGTAGTCAGGAAGTGGTTCATATTGGTGATTAAAATCTCCACCTACAATTAGAGGGGAGCAAAAATTATGTATGTCAAGGAACTGAGCTAGATCCTCTACTGGTCCCGAGGTAGCTGCAACCCCCACTGGTCTTGAGTATATGTTAATCAAGGTGACCTTACCTCCGCATGGCCATTCAAGGGAGACACACTGGAAGTCACAGGAATTGGTTTCCAGATGTGTGGCCCTGCATCCCAAGTGGGACCCGACCCAGATCGAGAGCCCTCCTGAAGGTCGGCCCTTTCCTCCCCATTTTGCTTCAATATCAAAGATGGCAAAACCCTGCCGAGAGTATTTTTCTCTTGCCCATGTCTCTTGTAAGAGACACACATCGTAGCCCTCAATGAGATCCCCCCAATCAGGCGTATCTACTTTATTGGATAACCCCGCCACATTCCAGGAGAGGATGGAAATTACACCCGGAGCCTCTAGTGTATTATTGGTGTCTGGCCTCTGCGAACTGTCAAGTGCTGAGAATTTGCCATATTGGTTAGGTGGAAAGGCATCCAATGGGGCACTAATTAGTTTGGGGCTGTGTGGTAATGGGGGGCTATCCTTAATCCTCATATGGGGATCAATGTTTATTGACTTTAGTGTACGGGTGTCGTGCCCACCTGGCACTACACTAAATGTGTGAGCCTTTAGATGATTTAATGTTGGTAGAGATGTTTTGGCACCCGTGTGTACGTTTGGTACAATGTAAGTTGGTAGATCACCCATTGAATTAGAATGAGAGCTCTTTGGAGTGGGTGGTAAAGGTGCGATGGTTGGCAAGTGTGGAAGTCAGTCCACTTCCTGTTAGAGATCGGTACCCCATTCCAGCCACCAAGTGCATCTGACCAAAAATTACTTTGCCCTCCCCATGTGTGATTCCTCTCCGGGACCCTTCTCCAATTCCCCCCCCGGGATGAGTGAGGGGTCTGGCTATTATTGTTGAAGTTATGCTATGGTTGGTCCAGGAAGAAATGGCGTGTGCAGTGTTTGGATCCTCGAAGGATACAATCACACAGTCGCCACTAGTAGACTTTTGTGTGGTGCCTACCCAGGGTACCCTCCGGACCATAAGGATTTTGCTCCTTAGGTGGCTGGGTATTGGTTTGTTGGAATCGAACCAGTGGATCACCTTGTTCTTTAAGGAGGCAAAGTTTTCCTGCTGGTTATGTGTCAATTCGGTTACCCCAGTCAGCACTACAACATAAGAACTGACCTCAGGGGGAAGATCTACATATCCCCTGGATCGTATGTAGCTAGTACTACTAGCACTCTGTGATGTTGAATGGTTAGCATTCTGGCCTTTTTGCCTCGAATTGGGCTGATCTATCGATGGTGGTACCCTTTGGCCGGATATGACTGATAGTGGTGGCGGGAAGGTTTCAACCGCCGGTTGGAAAGTGGTCGTCGTCGCCCTAGTTGGGAGATTATAAGTAATTACCTTGGTTCGGGGTTTAGGAATTGGTTTGGCCATGGGGCTGGCAATAGGACTGGAAAAAGTAGTAACAACAAGGGGGGGAGGGAGGGTGTCATTAGTTGATCCCAGGGACTTAGCCTTCGTAGGCGCCTGCGGATTCGCAGCAGCTTGGGTCACAGGGATAGGTGGTATTATGGAAGGCGAGGTTCCGTGTGAACATATTGGTTTAGCATTCTGCATGGTGATAGTGGCCAAATTTAAGATGCTCTTTTCTATTTCCAGAAGCTGTGTTTCTATATGAGTGAATCTCACTTCTAGAGGGGAAAGAAGTTTTTTAAGTGTTTCCCAAACAACAGTCAGAAACTCTACGTCCTTTCCTTTAATAGTACAGAGCGGAGTTCCAGCAGTGTCACTTTCTATGGTGAGATCATCATTTTCTTGGGTGACTACTGTGTGTGGGGAAGTGTTTACTAGGCGCGTTTCCAGTGGAAAAGACTTAGTTTTTGGCAGCGAAGCAGGGGGAGGTGCCTTAGTTAGCAACTGGGCCTTAGCTATTTTGGCCTTTTTCCTTGCATATGTCGAGGTGTAGTTACGCTTCCTTTTGTTATATTGGCCATTTTGTAGTATTGGAGGGTTGCCACCTTTTGGTAGCGTAGCGTGGTTGATCGTAGCTTTGGGGGATGAGCCCGTCTCAGTTTCCTTCTTATGCTCGGCAATTACACCCAGATGGAATTGTGGGGAAAGAGTGGGTTTTGGAGGAGATCCCCCCTGTAGCACGGGTATACTGTCCACTTGCAATTGGTGGATATCGGCATTTGTGACGATCAGAGTGGAAGCAGGGCCAAGCAAGCGTTCTGGTGTTTTGGCCCATGCAATAGACCCAAGGGAGGATTTTTTAGCAGCAGTTAGGTCAACTGACAATCTTCTAGCAGCTTCGAGTTCTAATGAGACCCTGTGTTGCATCTTAGTTATTTCATGATCAATTGCAGTGTGGGTCCTAGTAATAAAATCATCCATGCTACCATTTTTCAATTTGGATTTGGCCGCTCTGTCTCTAAACTCGCGGGTTGCCATGGAATGCACAAGATAAAATGCCTGGAAAGAGAACGTAAAGAGTTGGGTGATAAAATCAAGTGGGGTGGCCCAGTCCAGTCTCTACCTGCCTCTAACGGCCTAAAACGGCCCGCTCTTTGCCCGGTCTTCGCCCCGTGCTCCGCCCTGCGCGCGTCCCGCGTTGCGGTAGAGCTGGAGCCAGCAAAGAAGGAGGAGGTTGGGGGCGTGGCCGCCGGGGGAAGAGGCAGCAGCTGTGTGCAGCTGGGGCTGCTGGACCTCGCAGTCCCCCGGTAGGCACCAGGCGCTATCACTAGGCTTTGACCTCAACCTGGGAGCGCGTTTGCACTCCACCGACTGTGGAGCCGCTCACACCAGGGAGGACGGGGCAGGAAGCGATGAGCGGCACCCGCGGAGCGGGTGGCGCGAAAGGTAGCTGGAAGTACGGGGAAACACGCTGGGCAAGTCTTTCGTCCTCGCGGTGGGCAGGAGAATCCCAAAGGTAGCAGGAAGCACCCACTCAGCCGGATCCAGGCAGTGTTAACCACGGAGGCTGGGGGCGTGGCCGACGGGGGAAGAGGCAGCAGCTGTGTGCAGCTGGGGCTGCTGGACCTCGCAGTCCCCCGGTAGGCTCCAGGCGCTATCACTAGGCTTTGACCTCAACCTGGGAGCGCGTTTGCACTCCACCGACTGTGGAGCCGCTCACACCAGGGAGGACGGGGCAGGAAGCGATGAGCGGCACCCGCGGAGCGGGTGGCGCGAAAGGTAGCTGGAAGTACGGGGAAACACGCTGGGCAAGTCTTTCGTCCTCGCGGTGGGCAGGAGAATCCCAAAGGTAGCAGGAAGCACCCACTCAGCCGGATCCAGGCAGTGTTAACCACGGAGGCTGGGGGCGTGGCCGCCGGGGGAAGAGGCAGCAGCTGTGTGCAGCTGGGGCTGCTGGACCTCGCAGTCCCCCGGTAGGCACCAGGCGCTATCACTAGGCTTTGACCTCAACCTGGGAGCGCGTTTGCACTCCACCGACTGTGGAGCCGCTCACACCAGGGAGGACGGGGCAGGAAGCGATGAGCGGCACCCGCGGAGCGGGTGGCGCGAAAGGTAGCTGGAAGTACGGGGAAACACGCTGGGCAAGTCTTTCGTCCTCGCGGTGGGCAGGAGAATCCCAAAGGTAGCAGGAAGCACCCACTCAGCCGGATCCAGGCAGTGTTAACCACGGAGGCTGGGGGCGTGGCCGACGGGGGAAGAGGCAGCAGCTGTGTGCAGCTGGGGCTGCTGGACCTCGCAGTCCCCCGGTAGGCTCCAGGCGCTATCACTAGGCTTTGACCTCAACCTGGGAGCGCGTTTGCACTCCACCGACTGTGGAGCCGCTCACACCAGGGAGGACGGGGCAGGAAGCGATGAGCGGCACCCGCGGAGCGGGTGGCGCGAAAGGTAGCTGGAAGTACGGGGAAACACGCTGGGCAAGTCTTTCATCCTCGCGGTGGGCAGGAGAATCCCAAAGGTAGCAGGAAGCACCCACTCAGCCGGATCCAGGCAGTGTTAACCACGGAGGCTGGGGGCGTGGCCGCCGGGGGAAGAGGCAGCAGCTGTGTGCAGCTGGGGCTGCTGGACCTCGCAGTCCCCCGGTAGGCTCCAGGCGCTATCACTAGGCTTTGACCTCAACCTGGGAGCGCGTTTGCACTCCACCGACTGTGGAGCCGCTCACACCAGGGAGGACGGGGCAGGAAGCGATGAGCGGCACCCGCGGAGCGGGTGGCGCGAAAGGTAGCTGGAAGTACGGGGAAACACGCTGGGCAAGTCTTTCGTCCTCGCGGTGGGCAGGAGAATCCCAAAGGTAGCAGGAAGCACCCACTCAGCCGGATCCAGGCAGTGTTAACCACGGAGGCTGGGGGCGTGGCCGCCGGGGGAAGAGGCAGCAGCTGTGTGCAGCTGGGGCTGCTGGACCTCGCAGTCCCCCGGTAGGCTCCAGGCGCTATCACTAGGCTTTGACCTCAACCTGGGAGCGCGTTTGCACTCCACCGACTGTGGAGCCGCTCACACCAGGGAGGACGGGGCAGGAAGCGATGAGCGGCACCCGCGGAGCGGGTGGCGCGAAAGGTAGCTGGAAGTACGGGGAAACACGCTGGGCAAGTCTTTCGTCCTCGCGGAGGGCAGGAGAATCCCAAAGGTAGCAGGAAGCAAGGCGGTGCGGAGTGCGGTGCCCACAGGTCGCAGTGCGAGCAGCGGCTCTGTGGCGGCATCAACAGGCGTCGTCGGTGAGACCAAGGTCACGGTGCGGCATTGCGGCAGTGCTCTCTGCGGTGCCAAAGCTTCTGCATGAAGCGAGGCGGTGCGGAGTGCAGTGCCCATAGGTCGCAGTGCAAGCAGTGGCTCAGTGTCGGCCTTCAACAGGCGTCGTTGGTGAGATCAGGGTTGCGTTGCAGCGGTGCCCTCTGCTGTGCCTTCAGGACACGGAGTCAGCAGTGGTGTCGTAGACGTCGCAGAGTTGGTGTTCCTCGGGTTGCAGCACAAAACACACAGGCCCCAGTGCTGCGGGTCGAAGAGCTTGAAGTCTTTGTGGTTCCTGAGGCTTCGTGAACAGGAGGCAAGTTCTACCTCAAGCCCTTGGAGAGACTCACAAATTAGGTTGCAGAAAGTTCAGTCCAGGCCTTTCACTGCCAAAGACAGAATCAGCCACTGCATTTCAGCCCAGCAAAGCACCCAGAAAAGCAGTCGTTCATTTTCGCAGCTTCTCCGGCTCTTCTTCTTGGCAGTCTGCTTGACCAAGAGGTGTTCTAAAGTTCAGGGGTCGGGGCCTCAGTATTTGTACACAAATATACTTTGATCCTCCACGCAGAGAGTGTCAATTCCTGGCCAGAAACAGTCCAGCCTTCTCTGGTGTGATTTTCTGGCAGGAGGTGGAGACAGCATTTTCAGAGGCAGACCAGACCCTTTGAGGTGCAAGAAAATCTCGTCCCTCATCCCCCATCGCAGTCCAGGTCTATCCGGCCCTTTCCTGACCTACCTAGGCTATCTGGAGTCATACCTGCTCCCCAGCCTGCTGCCCTCCCAAACCCAGACAGGCAATCCACATTCCAGCAGAGGCACACGGCATGACCGGGCAAAATAATACTCACTTCCTAGAAGTGACCTTTATGAACTCAGAATAAAAAGGGCACCTTCATTAACAGCTGTGTCTTTAGATTCTGAGTTCAGGCATACTAAACTTAATTTCCTTCCTTAGGGGCACCTTACATGTAAGAAAAGGGAAGGTTCTGTTACGGGCCAGTGTGGGCATGGGCCGCTTCAACATGGGAGTCACGACTGCACACAGACTCTAGGGTGGCAGGTCTGAGAAACCTTTTTACGGCTACGTACGCGGGTGGCACAACCCCTGCTGCAGGCCCACGGGTAGCATTTGATTTACAAGCCCCGGCACCCGTAGTGCCCTTTACTGGGGACTGACAAGTAAATCAAGCTTCCAATCATGGAAACACTAATTCATAACACAATTTACCATATGAGCACCCGCACTTTACCACTGATCAGCAGTGCAAAAAGTGCGCAGAAACGATACACCAGCAAAAACAGAGTAAACACCGGGAGGTCAGAAAGCAAAAACTCAGGGGACTCATGCCAAAAGATGCCAGGTCTAACATGGGCAAAATCAGAAGGCTCTCCACTCCATTGGGTCAAGTAGCATGAAGCTACAGAAACAGAGCTCATTGTAAGATGCTCTCTCTCCAAAGGGCTTAGAAGAAGTGGGGTCTTTCCCCAAGTACAATGGGGCTGATTTATGAAGGCCTTGCGCCGCCGGTGCGTCACTTTTTCCCATGTTAAAAATGACGCACCGGCGGCGCAAGGCCTTCATAAATCTGCCCCAATATTCCCAATAACTCAGGTATTTTCCCCGGATGCATTTGTTCACCCTTAGTTGGCAGGGTATGCGCAGACGTGGGTCACTGGCTCACTTTGTCACTGGATTCAATCTAGACTGGCTGATGAGGGGTGTTGCCCTGAAACCTGTCCCTGGATGCTCGTTTCCGGACCAGTAAAGACCTGGCTTGGCAGTTCGGGCTGGACAGAATCCATGAGGCACAGGGTCAAGACTGATTTGCATATAGCTGGGTCTGAACTGGGGTGGCAAAGTGAGTTAATGAACGATGATGGAATCAACCCAGATCTGTGACTGGGGGTGACTGTCTGACAAGTTTCAGAACTCTGTACATCATCCCTTTGTGTTTGCTTTTTCCACTCTATTCTGTAAAATAGGCTAGCATGAAGCTACAGAGACAGAGCTCGTTCACTTTATGTGGCTTTTCATGGCCTTCCAAATGTGAGCCCCTTTCACGCAGAACACTGCGTGAAAGGGGAATTCACAGCAATATCCATGACTTTTTGACACTGCCCCATATTTTCGAGAAATCTAAAATCTGAGACAGCGCCAAAAATGTATGCTGCCCTAGGCGAGGCGTAGGTGAGGCACAGCAAGGAGAAATAACGTAATTTCTCCTCGGTTTTCCCCTTTCTACATGTGCTGCATTCTGCAGAACACATAGAAAGGCGAAAAAGCCTCGTAGGACACGATTCACAGAATGAACTTAAGACTCAATCCTAAACTTACTACTATTTTGGTATTCACAGAATGCACTTACTACTTTTGGTATTCACAGAAGTTAGGATTTTGTCTTAAGTTTGTCTTAAGACCAACTTAAGACAGACTTAAGACAGACTTAATCAGACTTAAGACAAAATCCTAACTTCTGTGAATACCAAAAGTAGTAAGTTCATTCTGTGAATGCCAAAAGTAGTAAGTGCATTCTGTGAATACCAAAATAGTAGTAAGTTTAGGATTGAGTTTTAAGTTCATTCTGTGAATCAGGCCCATAATGATTGTTTTTGTGCAGGAAAGTTTCCCTTCCTGCACAAAAATAATCATCTTGTAATGCAGGCACCCTTGCACCATGGTGCAAAGGTGCCTGCGATGAAGCACGGCAGCCCATTGTGTGCTGGGGCAGGGGAAAAGGACAGGAATGCGCCGTACCTACTAGATACAGCACATTCCAGCCCTTTTCTTTTGCCATAGGGCAGTGCAGCAGCAAGGCCGGCTGTGCTGCCCTGTAGCAAAAAAACAATAAATGAGGCACTTTATGTGGATGCAGTCTATGCTTGTGATTATAATGCACCCCTAATATGGTAATTGGATTTTGAGCTACATCACCTTATTCACAAGGCGGGGTTATGCCACCTAACATGGCTTAACGCCGCCTAGTGAATAAGGCACCCTATCACGCTATACTTAGCGTGAAAGGGGCAGGCAATAGGTGTTGTGGTGGGTGTTCCACCGCAACACCCATTGATTTTGACGCTGCCCCTTATTTACAAGGGTGGCATAAATATGGAGCAGCGCCAAAATTACGATCAGGGAAAACATGGTTCCTACCTAGGCGCACCAAGGAGAAATTTTTAATTTCTTACCTTTTTTCTGTTTACTTGTGTGCCGCATTGTGCAGCATACAGAGAAACAGCAAAACGCCATTGATTGTTTATGTGCAGGAAGGTGACCCAATTCTGTGAATACCAAAAGTAGTAAGTACATTCTGTGAATGCCAAAAGTAGTAAGTGCATTCTTTGAATACCAAAATAGTAGTAAGTTTAGGATTGAGTCTTAAGTTCATTCTGTGAATCGGGCCCATAAACAATCAATAATGTTGATTTGCTGATTCTACGTGTACTGCATTCTGCAGCATGCAGAGAAGTGGCAAATCCCCATTATTTGATGATTGTTTACATGAAGGAAGGGACACTTTCCTGCACATACACAATCATTTAAAAAAAATGCTGATTTGCAATTTCTATGTGTGATGCATTACGCAGCACACATAGTAGTTTAAAACGCCATTACTGATTGTTTATGTGCAGGAAGGTACACCTTAATCCACAAAAACAATTATTCCCCTCCACGCAGGCACCCATTTACTATGGTGCAAGGGTGCTTGCGCTGGCTCTAGGTAGCTAAATTAGCACCAGGGGAGGGAAAACACGAGGCTGCACCGTATTCTTGTAAATACAGTGCAGCCCTGTGTTTCAGAAGTGGCGGAGTGTGGAGTTAATCCAAGGAGGCTAAGGCAACGCTCCGCCACTTCCTTGTAACTACGCCCCACAGTTTTGTAACTAAGGGTGCTCCAGCACACCATTATTCACCCTTAGTCATCTAGTTGTTTTATTGTTGCATGAAAACGCCTGGACACACAAATAATTCAGCCACACTGATGGTTAGTTTCAAAACCCTGTTATTTAAACAAAGGACCCTCCATCCCTCAGGTGAGCCCTGGGTGCCTTGTGCGACAGAGGTTCTGGCAAGTAAACAAAACAGAGCTCATCTCTGTGAGAAAAGCAGTAACTCACAGCTATCCTCATAAAATACAAAGGGGCATATTTACAATCCCCTATCACCACCAGAACGTCACTTTTATGTGTGTCTATGCCACCCTGGTGGCATAGACACACATATCACCCTACTCAACAAACACATTGCAAGACACATATTTGTGGGCACACAGACATGGAAATGTGCACAGAAAGAAAAGTAAAATAAATGTAGTCCAAGTATCATATCAGACCACAATGTAAGGGCTACATGAAAGAGAAAAGGCCCACATTGATTGGAGATGTGGCAGGCTGTCAAAATGACCCCCTTGCCTCAACACCATACATATGCATGTGCCCACATGTCGGAGTTGTGTGCAAGACTGTGCATCAAGGGTGACACAACTACATACACACAATGTTCCACACAACACAGACACACAGGTACAATAAATCCCGCATGTCTGATGACATTGGTGGTGGCATGCCTACTCATGCACATGATCAGTCACACACACAGTGCATCCACATGTCAAGTATCAGAGAGATGGGGCCCTGTGCAGATGATTTGGAAATGTGTGATGTTGAGGCAAGGGGGCCATGTAGACATCCTGCCACATCTCCAGTAAATGTGTCCCCCTGCACGTCTAGGAGATGCAGTCCTGTGTACACATTGACAGCTCGCAGTGTGTGGCGCAATGGTGCATGGCGGTTGTGCTGGGTGGGGGAGGGGCAGGATCGGGTAGTGGAGTTGGAGAAACGACATGCTGGGGTTAGGTAAGTAAATAAATAAATCCAACCAATTACCTTGGACTTACTGCATAGCTAATTTGGTGTTGCAGCAAGTGCAAGTTAAATAGTAGAATTCATTTATTACTTAGCTAACTCAATCTTTTTCCACTCTGGCACTGCCGTGGACCCTCGAATTAGGAAGATTTCGCTGGAGAATTTTATCGGGACTGAGCCCACACTTCGCCGAACCCGCTGCGTGGGTGCCGCTTCAGAGACACCGGGGGAAGTGGTGCGAGCCCCTTGTGACCGGGCGCTGTGCTGTTGGCTGTGGAAGGGGGCAGAGCCGGCTATTGAGAACGCTGCAGGGACTCCAGCATCCAGGAGTCCCTGCGTGACCTGTAACACCTGGTCTGCGTTACCAGCTCGGCCCCGCCCTCCGCTCACTCTGCTCTCTTGAAAATCCCGTGCTTCCTGGACCTTTGTGGGAATCTTTTTCAACTCTGTCACTGCCGTGGACCCTCGAATTAGGAGGATTTCGCTGGAGAATTTTATCTGGACTGAGCCCACACTTCGCCGCACCCGCTCTGCGGGTGCCACTGCAGAGACACCGGGGAAAGTGGTGCGAGCCCCTTGTGACCGGGCGCTGTGCTGTGGGCTGTGGAAGGGGGCAGAGCCGGCTATTGAGAACGCTACTGGAACTCCATCATCCAGGAGTCCCTGCGTGACCTGCAACACCTGGTCTGCGTTACCATCATGGCCCCGCCCACCGCTCACTCTGCTCCCTATATAGTAGACAGAAGCCCCCGCCACGCGGGAGCGCCGGGCAAAGCCCGGGCAAAGGGCGGGCCCTCTGTGGCCCTTAGAGGCTTGAGGAGGCTGGGCAGGGCCACCCCCCCTTAGTCGTGCCACCTGTAACTGTGCTCCAGGTGACTTCTGACTTTCCCGTTTTCTGATATTCGTTCTCCCATATTTTCGCACGTCTACTCCTTGTGTTTGTTTTATAATTGTATCTAGGGGGGTACTGTACACTATACTTGTAGCCGTGCCTAGGAATTACAACATGGATAAGTCTAAAGATACGCCAATGTCGACCAGATCCACCTCATGGAAAAAGGCGCAAGTTACCACCCCACTCCCAACTCTCACTGCTATCGATAGACTGCTCCAAAAGACAATAGATGTAGTGGTTAATGCGATTGAGAATACGGAGAGGCGTCTCTCCTTACCCCCAAGTATGTGTTTGGCCAACCAGTCAACTCAAATCACTACGAATGCTAACACCTTAATACTACGTGTACTCACAGGATTCTATCCTCATGCATTCATTCGTAGGCCTCCCAAACATAGATAGGAATCAGATCATCTCATTAGATCAAACCCTACCCCCCGACTTTGACAATAGGGAAAGCAGGTTATCATTGACTCCTAGCCTGCAGATAAATGTAGAACCCTCCAACCTCATTCATGAGCTAGACGGAGAAGAAGGGGCTGTCGTTTGCATCGCTAATGAAGTTTGTACTTCATCTGATAAAGGGAGCCCCCTAAATGAGTGCTCGAGAGGGAAAGAGCATATAGATAATTAGTTACCCAGAAGAATTAAAAGGGCTGCCAGTAAACTCAGGGCAAAACCGAAGATTGCATGGCACAAACCTAGACCCGGACAGAGTAGACGTACGAGCCACACACAGAGGAATACCCACAGGGTGCCACAACCTATCACAATAATAGCCCAAAACCAGATAACAGACACCCAGGGAGTCACCGGGCAAGACACCATCGAATTAGCAAACCAGGTCTGTGATAATTCTATTTGTGTGAAGACCCTTATGGGAAAAATGGAACACCTAATGAGGTCTCTCATGCTCCCCATTCATGAAAGGGTAAAAACGATAGGGGAGAAACTAGAGAAACTAGAAGTAGTACAACAGCAAAATAATAATATCTTGACACAATTTGTCAATTCCCACAAACCACAGCCTCAACATAAACATAATGATAAACCATCTAATTCACTAAACAACAAAAACACCCAAGAAGCTGTATCGGTTATCCGTAAGTTAGCTAAACAGATACAGACACCGATACCTCCAGATAGAAGCCATAAGGAGTCTCAAAACAAGCAAGGCGAAAGCAGGGTCGTGTTGTCCCTTCCAGATGTACATCTAAGGGAAGCAGTAGTAGAAAATACAAATGGGGGGATGGGAGTGAGTGGGCGGCAGAGGGCTTGACAACAACTGTTAGTAATAGCTAGAGCAACCCAAAAGACCAAGACCTGTTAACAAGAACATGCGCTTAGATCTACCCCCTGAATCCCACCCTTTTACAGTGGTCATGATAGGTGTACCATCACTAGGAGAGGGGAAATCGGAAAATCATACTGAACTGAAAAATAAAGTTAGCCATTGGCTAACCAGATATAGGCCAATTCCCTCATACCTAAATGGCCAAATACTTAACGTTAGAAGGGTAGATTGGGTGGGCCAGAGAAACAAGGTCTTAGAAGGCGACTGTATCATCATAAATTTTAAAGACAGGCGCGTGGCAAGCTATATTAGTGGTTGGAGGGAAGGCGACTTAGAAAGTAGGATTCAAACTGTCGAACTCAGCTTCTTTTACCCACCAACCCCCATGACCCAAAGAAATACGTCTCAACACTACACAAAGGGAAGCAGGTTTCACGATCATTATGATTACCAACATATAACCAATGGTAATCTGCACCCAAATTATACCCATGACAATAGGTACTACGACCTTCATGATAATTAATATAGGGTCCCTATTTTTAATTGATTTAACGTCTTCCACTCTCAGGGAGACCTTGAAGCAGTGGATTGACTCTGTGCAAAGACTCCACTCTCCGCTAGTTACAATTCTTCCAAATTACGAAGTGGGATAGCAAATAGGGAACAGATGAAGGTAGATCCGTTTTTTTTAACTGCTGCACGGGGCACGTCTATTCCATCCACAGATGATACAGCTAGGGCAACTGACGTGGCCGAGCCCCATCAAGGGCAACTAGTGGCAGATAATGTTCTCCTGAATCATAGATGCCTAGATAAAGTAGACCTCGTATCAACATGCGAACTCACTCAAACGTCAAAAATTACTCAGAGTGATGACGCTACAGCAAATATAATCGCAGGGGTTAGCATTGAAATCAGTTCTGTTGCTCCCCCAGAAAAAGCTTTAGCTGCATGTGTGATGGCCCCTACTGAATTGCTGACCTCTAGATTTTATATAATCTCCTGGAACATCGCTGGGCTGGCAGGCAAAATTAGTGATCCGACCTGGGTAGCCTTCATAAGATCTTTTGCAGTGGTATGTCTCCAAGAATCCTGGCTGGTCAGGAACAACGCATCCATAGAAGGGTATAAAAGCTTCTTTGTACCTGCGGAGCCGTCACGTAGCGGCAGAGCCAAAGGGGGCTTGGCTGTGTTTATTGATCTATCATTAATATGCACAGTCAAAAGGTACTCCGTTTGCAACACTGACATCCAAGTGCTGTTGGTCAAGAAAGGGAAAAACTCACTAACCCTGATCAACTTTTATAACGCTGTAAATCACAACGGCGAGTGTTGACTCACGGATTTGGGTAACTTCCTTAGGAGTAATATGGAGAGCCTCATACACCAAATACTCATTGTAGGGGATTTTAACGCACACCCCTGTGGGAACCCAGGGGACACTGTAATAGGTTCACTGGGCTGCCACAGACAGAGAGGTTTTCATTTTGATCACACAAGGAGGGGTAATTTGTTGAATGATCTCCTGAATGAATTCAATCTAACCCCGGCCATGTCCGTGGTGGCTGACCATGTCCTCCATGATGTACCTACCTATAAAGGCAACTCAGGGGGTTCCTACATTGACCATATACTTTTCTCTGGTGACCTTGGTACCTCTATCTTGGATTTTAAAATTCAGGAGAACCAACACAGCGATCACAATCCAGTTTGCATTCAACTGGGTGGTGTGATATTTGAAACGCGTAAGAAGAGGCCAGATGGTGGTGTCTTAAAATGTACTTATGGCAAACATCATTTAAAGTGGGCAATGGTAGACTCGAGCCACTTATATGAACTAATTAACAACACGTGTGGCCCTGAGTTGTCCCTCTGTGTGTCTTCGGCACCTCCACCCCAGGAGCCCTGTCTTCTTTCGACTGTATCGTTTCTAAAGTCGGGGCAATGTTAACCATGCCCTCAACAGGGCTGGCTCGCAGTGGACCGAAATGGTTTGATCATTCATGCTCTAAGGCAAGTCGTGACTTAAAGGCGGCCCTAAAGGCCAGGCCTAGAGACCTGGCACGAATCAGGGCATCACGTACTCATTGTAATAAGGCCTTAGCGAAACGCAAATCAGAAGTGAAGGCCTCCTTCTGGGAAAACTTGCTAGATCCCAAAATCCTTGGAAACAGTGCAAAGTTTTGGGAACTCATGAATATACCTCTTTTTGAATTAACAGGTAACTCCGCTGTAGGTTCCAACATACCAGAAGAAGAGTGGGTCTCCCATTTTAGCTCTATTTTTAATAGTAACTTACCACAAGCTGATTTTAAAAATGGTGTTTTAGAAGATAACCCTCTGTGCTTTTCCACTAGCGAGGTTGAAAAGGGAATCAAGGGCTTAACAAGTAATAAAGCTCCAGGGCCCGACGGCTTGCACCCGGACCTTTTTAAGTCATGTATATCACTGTGGGCGCCTGTTCTTACTGCTGTGCTTAATGCAGCCGCTGTATCTGGATGCCCCTGGTCGTGGGGGGTCTCCACGACAGTTCCCGTGTTCAAGAAAGTGGACCATAATAGTACGTCCTGCTACAGACCAATATCTTTAATCGATTCTGTGGTCAAAGTAGCGAGGGGGGGGGGTAATCTTGAACAGATTAACAACCTGGGCAGAAGATCATAACATAATCTCCCGATCCAATACGGTTTTAGGCCAGGCCACTCCACGATTTCACAGTGCCTCAACCTGTATATGGTCCTGGGAAAATACACTTTGGCACGCCGGGGCACAATACACATGGCTTTTATGGACCTCTCATCAGCCTTCGACAGTGTCAATCGGGCTAAGCTCTGGGAGGCCATGGGCCACATGGGCTTGGAGCAAAATCTAGTTAACTTGCTGGCAGACCTGCACCAGGACACGAGAGCCAATGTACGTTACTCCCAAGAGCTAAAGGTAACAAGGGATTTCGGGGTGCATCGGGGAGTCCGACAGGGCTGCATTTTAGCTCCGTTTCTCTTCAATTTATATATTAACAATTTGGAGGAGAACCTTTTAAACACCGGAGCAGACTACCCCTATGTTGGGCGCAAAGGCCTACCCATTTTACTTTATGCGGACGATGCCGTTTTGTTGGCAAGGACCTCACAAGGGCTTCAATTGTTACTTGACTCCTTTTACAGCTTCATGAAATCCCGAGATCTCGCCATTAACAACACAAAATCCTTTGTAATGAATGTAGGGAAGGGCCACAAAAAGACGTTTCCTTTTCATGTTAATGGGGATAAGATCCCAACCGCAAAAACCTTTTCTTATCTGGGTGTCCTGTTCGATAACCAGTTGAATTGGGGTCCTGCAGTACAAAGGAAAAGGGGGTAGTTAACTCGGGCTAACGCCGCCATATTTAGCTTTGCCAGGAAAATGGGCAATCGCCCAATTGCTGCACTGCTAAAAATTTACCAGGGAAAGAGTGTGGCGCTAGCCTGGTATGGGAGTGAGCTTTGGGGGCACACGGCAATCAACGAATTGGCGGTAGTAGAAAATCATTTTTTGAAGCAGATGTTGGGGGTCCCAAGGGGAACGGCCAGTTTTATAGTGCATGAAGAACTGGGTGCCCCCTTTTTAAGCGATACCATAGCCCTTCGACCCCTAATCTGCTGGCTAAATTGTTGGTTAAACAAACACCTGCCACTTAATCACCAACTTCTGAGAGAAGCCCTATCTTGGGACAACATGCACAAAATCCCGTGGCTTAAATACCTGAAAGACCGCTTCTCAGAATTAGGGCGTCCTGAGCTTTTT
The DNA here is from genome assembly GCF_964261635.1 of Lissotriton helveticus. NCBI lineage: Eukaryota > Metazoa > Chordata > Amphibia > Caudata > Salamandridae > Lissotriton > Lissotriton helveticus. The sequence goes on along the minus strand of NC_136057.1, from coordinate 198,410,042 downwards.
ATAAGACCTGATTCTATTAACAGATCTGATGTTACATATGTGAGGAAAACTTTTTTCTCTTTCTCGGAATCTGCATCGAGAGGAGGTGGAATTGAACAAAAGCAGTGTCCGTAAATATGTTGTAATAAAATCTACACCCTGTATAGAACCGTACCGGACTTGGCCAATGTCGGGCTTTGACAGATTTTTGCTAACAAGGTTCCGTCTGGACTTTTTTCATTTACTGCTTGCTGTTCCCAAGGGGTGCCACCGAGGTCAAGTGCTACCGTCCTGCGGCTGCGACAATGTGTCTCGCAGGACTTGGTGCACTTCTTATTTATTTGTCCTTACTATGACATTCCTCGGAGGCTCTATTTAAAGCCCCTGCTCAAAAATATGAACTTTACACAGGTCAGACCTGCACTTTGTTATTTACAGCTGCTAACTCACGATTGCACTTTATTTGTATCTGGTTTCCTAAAATTAGCACTAAAATTCAGAAATAGCATGGAGGGTTAAATGTTTTTAATTGTTTTTAAACACTGTACTGTACATGATAAATTGTGGTTTTTAACTTCGGAAGAGAGTCTTAGATCGTTTTAACCTTTTTTTTTTTTAAATCTATCTATTGAATTGTGCTTTTATGGTTGTTTGTTTGAATAACCGAATAAAGACCTTTGACTTGGCTTGAACTCAGCATGTCGTGTCTCCAACTCCACTACTCCCCATCCTGCCCTCACCTGCCCTGCACCAAACCCATGCACCACTGCCCTGGTGGTGTACACACAGTGATGGCTCACAGTGGGAATTCAAGTGAGAAACTATCTAGTGAGTCAGCAAACCAGAAACACATGCAGGGTGATGTTCACAAGGAAGTGGTGGTGAGAGGTGTTAGCCTTCTTGGCTTAATGTCTCTCTCCGCCACCTTGAAAAAGCAAGGCTGCACCATATCCACAAGGACATGGTGCAGCCTTGGTTTTTCCTCTACGATGGCGCTAAGTCTCACAACTTAGCGCCAACGCAGACACTCTTGCACCAGAGTGCAAGGGTGTCTGCAAGCAGGGAGGTTTCCTTTATGTACAGGAGGTGTCCCTTTCTGCATATAAACACACCTAAAATGCCATTTACTAACTTACATGTGTGCTGCTTCATGCAGCACACATGTAAGTTTCAAAACTGCAATTAAAAAAAAGGTTTGTTTATGTACAGGAAGCTGTCCCTTCATGTACATAAAAAACCAATGAAGTTTTGCTTTTCCAATGTGTGCTGCACAAGGCAGCACACATGGACAATGCAAAAATGAGGAGAAATAAAGCTGTAATCCTCAATCATCAACTTGAGACAAGGGTTTTTTGGTCTCAAGTTTTGCGTTGGCTCCTATTTAGGCTGCCTTTGTGAATAGGGGGCTGAGTAAATATCAATGTGTGCTGTGGGGGAACGCCCACCACAACGCCCACTGCATGCCCCTTTCACGCTAAACACAGTGTGAAAGTGGACCTATTCACGAGGCAGCGCTAAGCCACGTTAAGTGGCTTAACGGCTGCCTTGTGAATAAGACGAGTCTCCTATCACTGCCACAACATCACAGAAAATGACGATGTCGTGGCAATAGAGGCCTATGAATATGCCCTGAAATGTTACAACAAACTGATCATGCAGCCAAATGGCTCAAATGTGCATATCCCACAATGCACCCAAACAGCAGACTGCACTCAAAAGGTGATGTAATACAATGAGCAGGGGGGCTATGCCTACAACACCACAGGGCGGGGACAATGCATATCAGGAAGGTGTCAACGAAATCTGTACTGCATGGCCTGTCTGTGTGCCAGACTCACAGAATTACAATGTCCCTGTAAAGAAGTAAGACAACTAAAGCATGACAACCAGCAAGGATACCAAAGTAGCAACCAATAATGACAAGTAGCAAAATGTCACACACACACTCCTTAGGTTGAATTGTACTCCTCCACTCCCAAGTGTACACATCTGCCATAAAGAAAACACCATTCTACATCAGTCCTGGTATCAGGTGCCCACGAAACCATTATGTGCATGTAAACCTTGCTGTTTGTGAAGTCAACTGTGAAGGTGACCAAATATGCAGTCATGGTTGTTATCACCCACACACAAATCCATGAATTGAATATTCATAACCAGGACAGCATGTATCATCCATGTGACCAGCTGTGTGTCACATACACATGCACACATCAACCTTCCATTTAAATTTGTTGGCAGGGTAGTGGTGACAAGGCCTGAGCACCACAAATATGCATTGGAATTCCACATCCATCTAATGCCGGGCCACTTACATATCACATGTGTGGTCAACATAGAGGTCTATTGTTGTTGACACTGTCTGTCCAGCCAGCAACAACAATAGAAACTCGCGGAGCACCATATTCACAACAGGTAAGCCAACGGGAGGGGAGTAAGCAATGCACACAAAACAAATCAAAATAGACAATAGACAAAGCTACCTGGATGCACATGTATTCAGCATAGTGCTGCACACATTGAAATAGCAAGTAGGCCTTAGTAGCCACTGCACCTACGGGCCATCCTCACACACAACTAATCTTGCAACTAATGCAGATGTGCAGTACACAGAAAAGGTGATGTTCTGTGAGCCACACTGACAATGCAAGTGACAGAGCATGATGAATACCATGCCTGCACCCCAAACATCTCCACATGGTGCAGGCCACATCACAGAGGTGGCTGAATGTGGCCCACATCCTTAAAGGAGCAGGTCACACTCTGACACATCCATGTGTACATACAACCCCTTACATAACCAAGACCTCTGCTTGAAAACAATGCACAAGTGTCCCAACTCTGACCATGACACATTTACCCTAGCTTGCAACATCTTAGCATTGGAAATGCACAGAAGTGGAGGCCCACTGCCTGAAAGGGATAAGGGGCAGAAAAACAAAAGCTGTATGGGTGAATATCCCATAATGCAGCGCACACACATAACAATTGGAGTTCAGCGACATTAACTGCAATGTGGGAGAAACTGCATTACCTTCACAACTGAACAGAGGACACAACTGGTGCCGCCTGTGTGTATGAACTTCCCAATCACATTAGTCATAGCTGTAAATTGTGAGATGACAATGTACAAGTACAACCTCATACCCATGATGTAGTCGAAAAAGGCAACATCCAGCAAGAAATAGGTAGCCCCTCCCAAACAGTCACAATGTACATTGTCATGCAATCTGCTTGTAAACGTCTCCAATGCATGATCATTCATGAAACACACAGTTAAAATGCTTCGGCCCTTTACATTGCAGAGGAACTAACATCACCTCCTGAACAGCAGCCTACCCCCTCTTCACTGCTGAAGACCGTAAGGGTGGGAATTGAGCAACTCCGTTCAGTCTCACCCCAATAAATATAACAGAAACTTCACATACCCCTGATAAGACAACAATTAAATCAAACATTACATGCAAAAATACATAGAGTCATCTCACAAAAGTGAAAATGAAAATTCAGCAAGCGGAGAGAGAGGTGACAAACAAGCAGATGACTTGAACACAAAGAGCACATCATGCTGAACGATTGGTCGTGGTCCCATCCTCCTGGGACCACCCCAAGCACAGTTATTGGCAAAAATACAATCCCAACCAAAGGCCCTTCAAAGCATTATGGGACGAGATTCTAGATTGTAGTTAATATTATGGTATCCAATATAAAAACATTCCTCAAAGAGCAGGCTTTCCAGGCTCAGCTGAGAGCTAATACTATAGTATTCACTAAACTCTAGAATCTCGCCCAAAAATGATTTGCAGGGCCTTTGGTTGGGATTGTATCTTGCGCCTGCCTCACAGCAGGCGTAAGACTCACGCAAGCCCTTTCCCATGGGGCTTCCCCATGTGAAAGGACGCATTGCTGGAGTTGCGTCACTTTTGTGAAACACCCCAGCAAAGCGTGACTTTTGCGCTTACAGATACGTCAGAAATATTGACGTATCTGTAACACCTTGCGACATGATGCGTCATACTGTAAATATGACGCATCATTGGTGTCGCAAGGAGGACGCAGTGAAAAGTGACGCATCGCTGTTTTCACGCAGCAATGCGTCACTTTTCATAAATGAGGCCCAAGATTCCTAAACATGGAGGGCCCGATTCACAGAACTAACTTAAGACAAAATCCTAAACTTACTATTTTTGGTATTCACAGAAGTTAGGATTTTGTCTTAAGTTTGTCTTAAGACAAACTTAAGACAGACTTAAGACAGACTTAAGTTAGGATTTTGTCTTAAGTCTGTCTTAAGTCTGTCTTAAGTCTGTCTTAAGACAAACTTAAGACAAAATCCTAACTTCTGTGAATACCAAAAGTAGTAAGTTTAGGATTTTGTCTTAAGTTAATTCTATGAATCGGCCCCGGAGTATTTTAAATTGTGTAGTTCAAATGTATTAAGAATGTTTCTATAAATATCAAGCAATGGAAGTACTATTTGCGGTAATACAGCAAAACATAAGAATATGCCAGAACATTTAGTCAACCATGTAGCTACAACTACAGTTTCAATGCATAGGTATCTTCTCTTGAGTACAATCATAGCATTAGTCAGCAAACGTGGCTAAGCACTAGTTCTAGAAATGTCCATTTAGTTCATTCTTAACTTTTTCATACCTCTTTTACTATTCTGAACCCCCAAAAACAAGCCTTTCTAAACCCTTCCCTCTGACTCTTCCCCCTCCGTCTCCCTTTTACTCGCCCCAAGCCTCCTGCTACTGCTATGAGCTCTAAAACATCCCTCCACTATCCTTCTCAATCCAAATAACATAATACCATATCCACCACTCAAATTATTTTCCTTTTTCATTATACTAATTCACCACTAATCCTTAATGGGTTCTGGAAAAGCGCGCTACTCGCTGAAAAAGCGCTTCTGACACTTCTTCAGGGATAATTAGCGCTATATAAATGCAGTTACAATACAATTTCCATATCTTTGACACACTGCAGCAGTGAATGCTTTGTGGGTCTTCAGTTCATATAGAACACATCCAGCTATTTTGTTTGCAATGTGATTGTGTGTCCTAAACTAAGCACATGTAACTCAACGTTGAATAGTTCCTCCACATATATGCTGTTGTCATTGTGGTATTGAATACCACCAATGTGTGCCAAAACTGATCTCTCATGGCATCATTTTCCATGACTGGTCTATAAGTTTGTCAGCAATAAATCGTCATAAATCACCCAAGTACCGGGGAGGGGAGAAGGAAGAGACAATGACGTGCGGTAAGCAGCTGTCTGTCTCATGTCAAGGCCAAGCTCCCACAGAATCGCTGTGTGTGCTAATTTGGAGGCTACTCAGCTCCTTGCTGACTGCCTGTACCTAGTGTACCATATACTAGGGACTCACAAGGGTACCCCAGTGACCAAACTGGATTGTACCTATAGTACATGCAATCAATTTAGAGAGGAAGAAGCTAGGCTGGGGTCCTGGATAGCAGGGCCCCAGCCAGACTAAAGTTGAAAAACAGTGAAACACCAGCAAAAAGTGGGGGTAACCATAGTAAGCAGAGCCTACTCTCCTACATCCCCCCCCAACACAGGGACATTAAACTAACCTTGACCAGTTGAGTCTTCATTTTCTAAGTGGAAATATCTGGAAAGTCCATCTGCATTGGCATGGTTACTCTCAGGTCTATGTTCCACTGTTTGGACCACCTCAAAGGTATGGGGTTTTCACCCTCATCTGTTTTAGCCATAAGAGGGGCTTATGGCCAGTCTGAACAGTGAAGTGAGTGCCAAACAGGTATGGCCTCAGCTTCTTCAGAGCCCAAACCACAGCAAAGGCCTCCCTCTCAATAGCTAACCAACGTTTCTCTCTAGGGGTCAGCCTTCTGCTAACAAAAGCTACTGGCTGGTCCTGACCTTCATCATTCAAGTGGGATAGCACAGCCTCTACCCCCTACTCAGATGCATCTATTTGGACAATGAATTATTTGGAGTAGTTAGGACTTTGCAGAATTGGTGTACTGCTTCAGGTCATCAAAAGCCTTTTGACAGCTAACTGTCCACTGAACTTTCTTAGGCATTCTTTTTGAAGTTAAGTCATTCAGGGGGGTCACAATGGATCCATACCCCTTGACAAATCTTCTGTAGTAAGCTAAGTGGTTTCTCGATACTTGCAAAACCATTGATTCAATGGACCAGAAAGGGAAGTCGAGACCAAATTGAGTGGGATGATGAGAGTTTGGAAGCATTCATAAAGTTGAGAAATTGTCTCTGCCAAGCACCCGCATTAGGTATTCCAGACTAGTCCAAAGAGTTTGCATTTTTCTGTTGCGAAAGGGAAGGATGTGCACTCTCAGTTTTAACACAGAGACATGGACTGACCAGACCCAGTGGCAAACTTCTCTGCCACATTGGATCCAGTTGCTTCAGCTTTACCTGGTTGCTTAAAAGCAGTAGCTGCTACGTGTATGAGCCTGGAGCAAAGCGAATTAATTGTAATGGGACATTGTCTCACAGTATATGTATCACATTCAGTTGAGATTCATTTAACAAGAACTTGGACCCAGCATCTTACCCCTAGTCAGATGACTAGATATGAGAGAGTGATTCTAGTTGCTAAAAATGTGACACTAATCAGATGTACTACACCGAATCCATCCACCTTATTGCCTAGTCAAGATTGTGAAGAAGTTAAGGATGAGGTTGAACATGATTGTCTGGAACTGACAGAATTGTGCACAAAACCACGTCCAGACCTCCTAGATGTTTCCCTGGCAATTTTGGACTATGTAATGTTTGTTGATGGTTCAAACCTGCGGCAAGATGAAGGCAAATTAAGTGCTGCCTATGCAGTATGCACAGTGTCAGGTGTTCTGGAAGAATCTGGTTTAAAAGTGGTGAAGTCTGCACAAATTTCTGAATTGGTTGTGCTGACAGAAGCCTGTAAATTGGGAAAAAGTTGGAGAGTAACCATATTTACGGACAGTCAATATGGTTTTCAGGTTGTGCACAACTTTGTCAACTATGGTTGCAAAGGGGATTTCTGACTTCTTCAGGATCCCCAAACAGAAATGGGAAATATGTGAAAGAATTGCTTGATGCAATAGAATAACCAAACCAAATTGCTGCTGTCAAATGTCCTGCACATCAGTCAGGAAATGATTTTGTGACAGTGGGCAATCGATATGCAGATCAGATTGCACAATTTTGTGCCAGGAACCACGTAGCACTGAATAAGAAATTGGAAGGGGTAGAAACTAGTTGCCAGCTTATGTTCTTTTTAGCTTTTGACACATGTGACGAGGTCAGACAGTTACAGGAAGGGGCAGATGAGGAAGAAAAGGAACTCTGCATTGAATGAGGAGGTACACAGAGTACGTTGCCTCTCGCCAAAGATGCTGGCCGAGGTATGTCTGATGTCCGTATTTTTCCAGAGAAGACCTACTGGCAATGAATCCCTTAGCTAATCAGTGTAAAGCTTTTCCATTACACCCTTTGAGTGGGCCCATCAGCTGACCATGCTGTAGGTTTGTGCTCCCTGATCCCTTATTCCCTCCGCCACATAATGTTACTAATTCACAGCGACGGCTGAAAATTTTGCAGCTTAACGTGAGGTCATTAGTTAAACATCATGCTGAAATCTACAACCTCATTATTGACGAAACTCCGGACATATTCTTTCTGACAGAGACGTGGCTCAATGGGGAAACGACGGCTGAGCCTAACTTAGGTCTCCCTACGGAATATTCCATCTGCATGTTAAATAGGGACACTAGGGGGGGCAGCATTGCGATGATTTTTAAATCTGATACTCCTGTCTCTTCACTAAGGAAGTACTGCAAGGGTGTGAATGTGCTCACTTTAGCATTAGTGTGGGTCGGCCATTAGTTTTATAAATTCGCTTCTGGAGGTGGTGGGCTCGCTTGCTGTGGGGACTGCAAATTTAGCATTTTTGGCAACTTGAATCTGCATTTCAACCTTATGCAAGACAATAGCATCTGTAGCTTGCTTGAAGATCCTGCTGCATTCCAGCTAAATCAACTGGTCTCTAGTCCCACGCACATGGGTGGCCATTTGCTAGACCCTATTTTTTCTAATATTGAGTCTGCTACTACGGCGATCCCTACCCCCGTGGGTTGGTTGGACCATCTGTTGGTGGAAATGTCCTTTCCTATATCAGAGATGTTCTGCAAGGATGCTCAGCGACCAGTTTTTAAACGCCCTTGGCGGAAATTGAGATTAGAGGACTTTCACGCACTTCTTAGCGCTGACCCTTTGTTTCCTTTTAACAACTTCGAGTTAGGTTATGAGATGTTTTGTGACTGGATCACATGGGCGCTGGACTCTCTCATCCCGGCGGGCTGGTTTAAGGGTCGTACTCATGACTCCAGTCATTGGTACAACGAAGCCTTGACCATATTGAAGAAGGCATGTAAAAGAACTGAGCGTGTATGGAGGAAAGACTATGACCCTGGAAAAAAATCACAGTACTTGGCCGAACTTAAATCTCACCATAGAGCTGTTTGTAAAGCTCGGCCGGCTTATTACGCCAATGAGATCATGCTCAGCTCCAACCCTGCTAAATGCATTTTTAAGATTTTGAAAGACGTCAGAGCCAGAAAAAATACGGCGCCTGTAATCACATCGGAACGTCAGTGTGAAAAGTTGGCCTCCTTCTTTGTAGAGAAAGTGCAGGCTATTTATAGGTCTTTTTCTTCTATGACCTCTCCCCTTAGACGAATTTCCTCAAGACCCTGTCCGAGCTCTAGTCTTATGGTTATTCCTGAGATTTCCCAGGAGGAGCTGACTAGGCTGAGTATGAAAATTAAATCGGGCTCTCCAGCTGATCCCTTAAAGCCTACTCATTTTAAGGAGTCTCTTTCGCTTTTTTTAGCACCTCTCTGCCAGATAATTAATTCTTCCTTCTCCTCAGCCATGGTGCCAACATGGTGGAAACAGGCATGGGTGTCCCCCATTTTTTTTTAAAGAACCTTTATTGTTTCAGCAAGGAAATACAAACATGGGCCTACAACCATTCCGGCCGGCCGCTATTCAAGTCGGAAATAGAGCAATACAGTATAGAAAAAGAAAGCGGCACGGAAATCAAGGTCCGATGAGCGTCCAGGATATAACATATGTGGAAATTTACAATGCGAGAATAAGGATCCAAGAAGGTTCATTTTACAATAAAGAAAAATAAAAGTAGAATCAATGCCGTACAATCATACATGCTCCTACGATAGCTAACAAAAAGCATAAAACCCGCCAGCAGTGCACATGCATTCGAAGTAATGGGGGTTAGGGCCTTTGGGTCAGGATAGGTATAAAAAACACATACAATTCGTTGCGAGCTATGCCCCATCCCGCAAAGCGAAACACACTGTAGGAAACATAGAAGACGACGACATCGAAAAGAGAAGGACAAAGGGCCATAAAGACAAAGAAAGGACAAAGAAACAATCCCATCCCTCTACCCCCACCCTGCACCCCTGCAGAAGGTTACGGCCTACCCCCCCCCAGCAGCGTGCCTGTCGCCCTAATTAAGAAACCCGAAATATAGAGAAGAAGAGAGAAAAAAGATGAAAAAATGTTGGAGGAGGACCATCGATCCGGCCACCAGGTCCCTCCCCACCACCGCGTGCAATAGTCGTCCGACAGCAATGGTAGAAGGACTACGAAGAAAAAAGTAACCATGTATAGTACAATCAATTATATCCCCGCTGAGTGTTCCTGAAATCACCGTCAAACAACAATAAGTCCCACCATGTTCCAAACGGATCATCCCTGGCCTCTTCTATCCATAGTACCAACGTATATCCCACTCTCAATCGGCATACAAGAGAGCATGAAGGGTCCAAATGTTCCAGGAGGATCGGGAAGTGTTGTTGCTCCATGGAACGTTAGCCACCAGAACCCCGCCGAAGACGCATGGCGGAAATCTGTCTGTATCAATGTCAACACCGATAACAACCTCCAGTCCGAACACAATTTCGCCAGCCATGGAAAAAGAGTCACACAATGCGGCAAGCGATGAAACACCGTCGGGGCAGCCCAAAACACGGACAGATGTCGTTCAGTTACTCGCCAAGCAGACAGGGGCCCCAATGAGTCAATCACATGCGCAACAGGTGTATCCGCAGCAATCTCATGAACCAAGTCTACCAGCGACTCTACGGACTTAAACGTAGCGGAGGCATTCGTCAGTGACACAGAGGCGGGCAGATCGGCGCCCACACGAGATTGAACCAAGCCTACGTGGAACGGCGGAGCAACAATGGCGGCCATCCTTCTTCCCAGTTCCCGGGCCTCCCGGATCAGGGTCCCTTTTATGGGCAAGATGATAGAGAAATTTGTTAACGGACATCTGTCCAGGTTCGTTGAGGATACACATGGGCTGGACCCCTCCCAATCGGGCTTCAGGCCAAGCCATAGCACCGAGACCACCTTGCTGTCAGTCGCAGACGATCTACATATGTACCAGGAGGGGGGCTACTCCGTCATCCTGGTTCTATTGGATCTGTCTGCGGCGTTTGACACCGTGTCACATGACATCATGACTACCAGACTTGTGAACATCGGTCTGGAAGGTGGAGCTCTGGCATGGTTAAGGAGTTTTCTGACTGACCGTACCCAGACTGTCATCCTGGGTCCCCACCGGTCAGAGGAGTTGAAGATCTCAAAGGGGGTGCCACAGGGGTCCTGCTTAAGCCCGACCCTGTTTAATATCTATGTGGCCCCCCTGGCAAACATCATGAGATCTCATGGGTTCATCACTATGTCATACGTGGATGACACCCAACTCCTCTTTCCGTTCAAACATCTTACAGAGACGGTCAGGAACTCTTTCTCCTCGGGGATGAAGGCAGTAGCCCACTGGATGGCATCTAACTTCTTGCAATGTAACGTTGCAAAAACGGAAGTGATGCTGTTCGGTGAGGCTAAGCTCCTATGGTCCCCAGACTGGTGGCCGCAAGATCTAGGCCCAGTTCCAGAGCCAAAGCAGGTGGTAAAAAATCTCGGCGTGCGTCTGGACCAGGAGCTCTCCCTGAAACAACACAGTAACCAAGTGGTGAGCTCATGCTTCCATGTGATCGCCATGCTGAGGAAAGTTTTTCCTATGCTCCCCAACTCAACTAGGAGAACGTTAGTACAAGCCTTAATACTGAGTCGTCTGGACTACTGCAACGGGATGCTCCTATCAGCAAACGAGGGAGTTATTGCAAGATTGCAAGTAGTCCAGAACACTGCGGCCCGTCTTGTACTAAATCAGCCCCCCCGCACACCATCGAAGCCTCTCTTGCACATCTTACATTGGCTACCCATTAAACAAAGGGTGAAGTACAAGATTGGATGTACTATACATAAAAGCCTCCAGAATAGAGGTCCTGAGTATCTAAACAGCAGATTCTCCCTCTATAAACCTGTACGGTCCCTGAGATCCAGTGACCAAGCTCTACTACAGGTTCCAAGAGCTAGAAAGACCAGGCAAGGTGGAAGGGCGCTATCCATAGCCGGACCAAGGCTGTGGAACAGCCTCCCTCTCTCTCTGAGACTCTGCCAGGAATATCTCCCGTTCAGAAAACAGTTAAAAACCTTCCTATTTCCCAACTAGTGATACCTGTGTACCTACTGCCACAAGCTGAAAGGTTTTTCAAAGGCGCGGAGATACTCCTTCGGGAGGTGATCCTAGCGCGGTATAAACCCGTAAATAAATAAATAAATTTGAAGGGTTGTTAATGCAGCCAGTACATCTCTGGACGTGGGCCCTTTCTCATGGTGCCAACCCCGGGGACTCTCTTGTACAGCGGTTTCTCTATCCAGATGAGGGGTGCGGAAAAGGGTGCCATCCGCCATCTTAGCCGTTACGGCCTCCTCCTTCTCAATCTCACCTCAGGACTGGGCCCCACACCAGGACGCGACAGGATTCACAGGAGGACCCCTAAAAGCAAAGCAGGCATCTCAACGGAGGGTCACCAAAGGGCTATACAAAATCTCTGCCGCTCCCCGGGAGTCACCCGTCGGTCCCGGGAGAAGTCGTTAATGCCCTGGCATCACATCGAGGGGGGGTCGGGTATCATGGTTTCCCTCCGGTCCTGCTGTATCGCACGTTCCGCAGAGCAATCTGCTATTTGGAGTAGATCGGCACTGTCGCCTTTGGCCAGGAGATCTCAGGTTCCCTCCGACCGACTCCCCCCGCAGCAGGAGGCCGCTGTTGTTGCAGTCGCGGCCGGATACTCTCCTCACTCGAGATCCCGGGCCCGGCACAATGAAGGCCGCCAAACAGTCGGGGACATATCTTCGGGTCTAACGCACGGAGAAGCCTCAGGAGCAGACGGTAAGTGAACGGTGTCCTTCGCCTACTTAGATATGCAATTATTGCGCAGGATAAATGCCAGGATATATGTGCGGGGTGAGAGGGCTCACGGAGCCGAGCGTTTATGCAGCCATCTCGATCGCCATCTTGGCTCCTCCCCTGTCCCCCATTCTTAAGAAACCAGCATTAGACGCGGCCAAGCCTGAGAACTTTAGGCCTATATCTCTTCTTCCCTGGGTGGCGAAAGTGGCGGAGGCTCATGTTAACATCACCTTAACTAACTTTATGCAGTCCAATGACATTCAGGATGCGTCGCAAAATGGCTTCCGCTCTGACCATAGTACCGAGAATGCTCTCCTAGCCATGACTGAACACCTGCGGACCATTCTTGACTCTGGTCAGAAAGGGGCACTGATCCTGTTGGACCTTAGTGCCGCCTTTGACATGGTCTCGCATGATGTACTGCTACAACGTCTGGAGGTGGCAGGCATTACGGGCCTGGTTCTGGAATGGTTCAGATCTTTTCTGACCTGAAGATTCTTCCGAGTATCTGCTCCCCCATTTCTATCTCATGTCCATTCCATTGAGCAGGGGGTGCCTCAGGGCGCCGCTCTGAGCCCCACAGTATTTAACTTGTATGTCCAGCCATTAGCTGCAGTGGCCAGGCAGTAGCCCTTTCAATTGTCTCATATGCGGACGATACGCAGCTGGTAGTTGCATTGGCTGAAGGTTCCACCTTGAACGCCTCCAGGTTTGGAGAGGGCCTGACGGCCGTGGCTGAATGGATGACCACTAACTATTTGCAGTTAAATGCTAGTAAAACTGAGATTTTGTTAGTTGGTAAGAATGCAAGCCTGTGGGGTGAGCATTGGTGGCCGAAGTCGCTAGGCAAGACTCCGGAACCCAAGGAGGAGGTTAAGAACTTGGTGGTGTGGATGGACTCCTCTCTCAGCTTTCGAATCCACACCAAGAAAGTTGCCAGTACGTGCTTCGGTCTCTTACGGGGACTTCTGAAGTTTTTTTAACCCTCAACACGCCAGCTGATTGTACAGTCAACTATTCTATCTCGACTGGACTATGCTAGTGCCCTGTTATTGGGGGCTAACCAAGCTGAGATTACCTGATTGCAAAGGATTCAAAACGCGGCGGCGAGAGCCTTGCTGGAGAATCCTCGGTTCTGTCCCATTGCTGACACCATTCGGAAACTTCACTGGCTTCCCATGGCGGAACATATCCAGTTTAAAACTTTATGTCTTTCTTTTAAGATACTGAAGCCCGCTACGCCCAATTTGCTTTGCAATTTGTTGACCCCGTATGTTCCATCTGCGTTCTGTAGGGCGGGAGGACGTTCCTTTCGATGTTGGGAGGCCAAACTATGGAACTCATTGCCGGTTCAGATACGTGGTCTGGAGGGTATGTTGGACTTTAGGAAAGCTATCAAAACCTATCCCTTTCCAGTACAATAGCTTCTCTAGCCTCTGTTTTTATATTGGAGTCTTCCTGCTGTGGTATCTAGGTTCATCCTCTGTTGTTGGAAGCGCCGGGATGCCCCTTTGCTGGGGCAGCCGTGTGCTATATAAGCATGGATAACATAACATAACATTAAGGGGGATAGTATCTACAAGGCAAGACTCATCCCGCAATGGCTCTGGACTTGGCAAAAAAGGGAAAATTCTGCCTCCATAGACTTAAAACTGAGTATAATAAATGAATTGGTTCCATTGACTGTGAACACTCCTTCCTAATTATAGGGGTTTGGGGTCTAAAAGGGGGAACTGATCCAGTATTTCCTAGAATCTATTCTGTTTGTGGGAAAATGCCTGTTACAGGCTACCTGAAAGATGGTATGGGAGTTGCTATTTTGGAATAGTATTCAATTCAATTCAATTCATGAAACTTTATTTCGGTTTTGAATTTACAAACCATAAAAGTTACACAAGCAAATACAGCGGGATAAAATTAATTGTGGAAAAAAAAGACAACATTAAGATACAATCATTACTTAGTTTACAACAATTTATAACAGTGCATTCTTTGATGATCTATATAGCAGCGTACAGTTTTTGAAATGCTTTAAAAAAAATTGAGAAAAATTCATTATAAGTCCAAGGATTTTCTGTATTTGACAACTGATTTTAATAGTATTCCCTAAAATGTATCACGTGGATAGAGACACTGGAATCAAGGAAGAGAAACAAGGACTAACACTTTTTAAAAGAGCAACTTTTTCAGAAATGGTGGGAGACATTTTTGGAGCACTGATACCTTCAGTTGGGGTCACTCTAAATTCACATAAAATTCGCAAATTGTCTACAGTGGTTAATTGATCGTCTTTCGACTGATACTGCTGGAGGGTTCCTCATGATTTATTTATTTATTTTAGGAGTTTTATATAGCGCTGACCAGACCTGAGGGTATCGGAGCGCTTTACAGCATTGTTTCAAGGTAGTTAAGCATATTACAGTAATTGTCAGCAAATAGATCAGAACGATTTGGTAGTCCAAGCGTGCTAAGGCTTATGGAAGCGGTGGACGAGTTCGGAGGTAGCCTTGTTGAATGTTGATTTCGGTAGATCTAAAAAGATCGGCAGACCAGGGGTCCCGTGTCTTCAAGGCCGAGTGGAAGAGTCCTGAGGTAGCCTTGTTGAGTGCTGAGTGGAGATGATCTGAGGATCGTGAGGCCGCTTAATCATGTGCAGGGAAAGTCTTGAGGTGGGCTCAGGGGGATGTGAGCAGAGTCAGGTCAGAGAACACCGTCCTCAGGGATGGCGTGGCTATCCATTTGGGAGGACGTGGTTCAGCAGGAGGATTTTAAGGTGTTTTTTTAATTTTGTGAAGGAAGGGATAGATAATTTTGGGTGCGGTTCCGGCAAATGATTTCGCAGCTGTTTTGTGTTTGCGTGTTTTCAAGGGTATGAGAAGGAGGGAGTTTGAGCTCCTGAGGTTTCTCGTCTCCCCGGCCCTCTTAAGTTTGGCGGCTAAATATTCTGGTTTTCCTGTGTGGAGGGCTTTGTGGGTGAGGCATGCCATTCTGAAGTTGGATCGCTGTTCAACTGGAAGCCATTTTAGTTCTCTTAGTGCTGGTGAAATGTGGTCATATTTCCTGATTCCAGTGACCATTCTGGCTGCTGCGTTGAGGGTTGTTCTGAGGGGAGCCAAGTTGGATTTTGAGGCACCAGTAAGGGTTGCATTGCTGTGGTTGAGTCTGGATACCACCAGCAATTGAGTGGCTTGTTTGAGGTCTTTGGCAGAAATGAATGGTTTGATTTTGTAAAGAAGCCTTTGGTTGAGGAAGGCAGACTTTGCAGAGTTTTTGATGTGGTTGCTCATGTCCAGTTTGGGGTCTAGGGTGATTCCTAATGATTTTACGGACTTGGCCAAGGTGTGGTTGCCGTTTAGAGCCTCTAAAGCTTTAAGCCACTCCGCAATTTGTGGGTTCTCTTCTTTGTTGGAGATGAGGAGGATCTCCGTTTTTACTTGGTTGAGTTTAAGGTGGTTTTGGGATAGCCAGCCTTGAATTTCTTTTAGAGTGTTATTTAGTCTGAGGATGTCCTCTGGGGAGGAGGTTTCTAGATAGATCTGGGTGTCGTCAGCGTATAGGTGGAAGGGGATCTTCGCCTTTTTAAGAATGGTGGTGAGGGGTTCCATGTATATGTTGAACAGTTGAGGTGACAGCACTGAGCCTTGGGGTACACCTCTGCTGACAGGGTGGAGGGAAGAGACTGTCAGCGCTCTAGCTGAACTCGCCCCCTTCTCTATTTAACCTCGAGGGAGGCGAGGACGCACGCAGCAGTGCACCGAAGGCGTGCCAAAGGCAAGCCCGTCTGCGCCCGTCCATGCCAGAACGCCGCCAGCTGCCACACCATTATCGTTAGTTTTGGGTGGTGTTTATTACCTTATCCAGTCACCCTCACCTTCTGAAAATGACTACAACTACCTCACGCTATATCAGGTATGCACAAAATGAACTTTTAGAATTAAATTCCCCCCTCTTTATGGCATCAGAGGCACTATTAACAGACCTTCCGAAGGCCCCTTGTACTGATTTCCTAGAGCCACCAGTGAAGATTCGTACCAAGACAGGCGAAGCTCAGACCGTTCCCACTAGCTCCGTACAGGTAAAATGTACGGCCATATACTTCAACGCTAGATCCATCCCAAGACATGCTCTGGAGATATTGGGCCTTTTAGACTCTGAAAAGCCAGATCTATATTTTATATCTGAGACATGGTTACACGAGCATGCCACTCTTGACCTTCACATAGCCTTCCCTCAGCAGTACGCTATAGTTAGGTCTGATAGAATAGGGGGTAGGGGGGAGGAGTATTGATAGCAGCTAAGGAAAACATGTATGTTCACATTATAGAACATTTTGTGGTAAATGAATCTGAAATCATTGTTTTCAGAGTGAATGGCTTGGGAAAAGAAGAAACATGGAAAGGAGCTTTGCTATATCGACCCCCGGGGGAATAAAGGAGATTTCGCCAATACCTTACTAGAAACTATAGCCCCTCATGTATTGACAGCGGATAATTTCTTATTACTGGGTGACTTTAATCATCACGCTGATGACCAGTCAAATACTGAGACAGAAAAACTGATCTCTTCTATGAATATCCTCAATCTGACTCAAAAGATCACAGGTCCCACCCATCAAGCTGGCCACACGCTTGACCTCTAATTCACTAATTCTCTTAATGTTTTGACGGCCCCCCTATTCCACTACTGTGAACTGACCACTACTTGGTGAAATTCTCCATAAATAGCTGTAGACTAGAAATGACTAGTAATAAAGACAAAAAAACCTACAGAAACATGAAAAAGATCATTCTCGCTGCTCTCTTGGATAATTTTGTGGTAGACCAAATAGACCCGAAGGCAAATGTCAATCTAGCAGCTATGCATCTGGAGTCTGCCGTTGGCAAGACACTGGACAAGATCGCCCCTCTACGAATGGTCCATTGTAGGGAGAACATTTCGCCCTGTTTTACAGACCAACTAAAAAACCTTAAAACCTTGACAAGAAATGCTGAGAAAACCTGGCGGAAAAGTAAAAATCTAAATGATCGCAAAACCTATCAAACCCTACATACTAAATATATGAGGGAAATAAGAACAGTAAAAAGAACACACTTAGCCGAACGGATAACTAAAGCTGAGAACTCGTCTAGGGAGCTTCATCATATCTTAAAGGAATTTACTTCCTTTAAAAGTCCACAATCAACACCAAAGACTGAAGAATGGACGGAAGACCTTTCTACATTCCTAGATGACAAAATCACAAATATATGCAAATCCTTCGATCTGGACAACGCACCCCTTCAATATTTAGAACAGGACACATACACGAAAGAATCTGTATATACAAATGATTCTTTCCCGAGATGGGCCACTTTTGATTTGCTTGACAACGAAAAAACCATACTAGTACGACGGAAAATTAAATCAGTCTCCCCCAGTGACCAATTAACTTCCAAACTATTTGCCACCTTTGCCCCAGCGCTAGTAGATTCTCTTTCCGGTCTTTTAAATAAATCCCTGAAGGAAGCTGAGTTCCCAAAAATTTGGAAGGTGGCAAGAGTTGAACCCATATTAAAAAAATCAGGCGCTGATGCAAATATTTTTTTTAATTATGGCCCCATCTCCTTGTTGGAAAGAAATCGGTTGGATGGATGCACAGCTGGTGTGTTCTCTGGTTTTGGGTAACCCACCCAAAACCAGGGAACACACCAGCTGTGCATCCATCCAACCGATTTCTGTTAATTCTCCTAACCTCAATAGGACGGATAGCACGCACATAGCACGACATGAGTAATTATGACGAAATTTCGAGGAGTACAGAGGCCAGAGCCTCCACATTTGCATTTAAGTCTGATGAAGCGGACAGAATATATGCTCTGATCAGGGATGAACTCTCACAGGAGTCCAACGTACGTACTAAGGAGCAAAGTATTAGACATCTAATCTACTTATTCAAAAGAAAGATCAATCAATAAATGCATGCAAGCACATTGACACACATACTTTCTCAAACCAACTGGCAAAATAACCTAAAACTGTTCATCCGATACATAGATGGCATCTTCATCATTTGGAAGAGCACAAAAATTGACCTAGAAACAGCTCTCACTGCATTCAATAATGTCGACGAAAGAATACAATTGACTTGGGAAATGTCTGAAACAACTATCACATTTCTAGACGTTAGAGTGAATCGCACTACTACTGGACTTGAAACCGAACTCTACACTAAAAGCACAGACAGTAATAATATGTTGTACTATTCCAGCTTTCATGAACACAGCTTGAAAAAACACCTACCGTTTTCCCAAATGGCTAGAATAAAAAGGATCACATCTACCGCAAACAAAACAGAACAAAAAACTGTGGAAATGGGCATGAAATTCAAACAGAGAGGGTATCCAACACAAATTATAGAGGAAGCAAAAACAAAAGTCAATCAGATTAGTAGAGACAAACTACTAGAACCAAGCACCAAAAAGGAACAAACTCGGCTAGTAGCAGTATCAAAATATTCAACATCAAGTGATAAATTCAAGAAAATCATACGGAAACACTGGAGAATACTAACGTTGGAACCAGATTTTAACAACTGCTTTAAAGACCCTCCGTTATTTGCCTATATTAGAGCGAGAAATTTGGGAGAAATGATCAAACCCCAAGTCACAACCATGGAGACATACAAAGGGACAAAGCCCTGTCTGAATTGTGGACATTGCAATAACATACAGAAACGAAACAAAATAAACCATCCAATGAAAGGCCACAGTATCAAACTTAAGGTGAATGGGACATGCGACACATCTAATGTAATATATGCCTTAAAATGCCCCTGCGGGAAGGTATATATTGGGAAGACTGAGCGTCGGATAAAAGTGAGAATTACAGAACATAAGTCCAACATTCGATTGAACAATATCAAATCATCGATAGCAGTTCATTTCAACGAAGCAAAACATAACATAACCCAACTCAAGTTCCTAATCTTGGAAATCATTAAGAAAACTGAAGGCAGAGACAATTCCAAATATCTTTTACAAAGGGAAAACCTTTGGATATACAGACTTGGCACACAGAAGCCAAATGGACTCAATGATCGCATCCAATTTGCATGCTACTTATAAATTGCCCTGTACGTGCCACACGGCACAACTGTGTTAGTTGCAAATGAGAATATCATACTCATGGTTAGATACACCCAAGTGTAAGCCAAACACTCTCGATAGCTCAAAGGTTTGATGCACTGACATCCAATATAGCAACAACAGGGTTCGAACCCACCCATTTTCTTTTCACTTCTCTTTTTAATACACGCCTGTTTTTATTTTTTATTTTTTCATACATTTTTTTACCCCACTTTCATCCGCTTTACATTCGTTTAAGCACAACAATAACCCCCCTCTTACAGGACATTATGGCGTTAGATCCCCATAAACACACCATGACGACGACAGTCTGTCTTCAGCGTCTATTGATCACATGACCGCAACCCGGTCATAAACAAACCACTATAATGGCGCGCATCCAGTAGAGCGGCGTTTTTCGAGCAAACAAACCTATGGAAGCTAATTAAGCCCATCCAGCATGGAAATCAGGTTAGTCGAGTTAGAGTTACTGTGTGGAGAGCGCCTACACTTATGATACTAAATAGCGCTAAGTTACATTGTCGATCTCTCTCTCTGTTTCTTTTAGCTTGTAAACCTCACATGAAACAAATCAGGCATGTAAGTCATAATTTCTTATCTACCTTTTCAAAAGTCAATGCATGTATTATATGACCGGTAGTTTTTAGTAATAGAGTATCCTTTTATATATTTGAACCTTGTTTTTCCATTATCAGAGTACCTTTGGCTATAACAACAGACTGAGATGTTAATATTGTAGACAACCATCCTAGACCATGAGTATAAACCAGTTATACCTTTATTCTTACAGCCATGTTATTCCCTGACGAAGGGCTATTTTAAAGCCCGAAATGCATTGGATAGAATAAGCAGACATGATGCCATATTGATGCACGAATGAAATGCTTAAAAACGATAATTGAATTTGATTTGAAGACGAAATAAGAATAAACTTGATTTTGAACATTTATGAACTTTGTGGGAAATCCTTTTCACGGGGAGACAGGCGAGTTCTCTCAGGGATGGTCCCAGTGGCTCACTGGTACCACGTTCTTGAGTCCCATCTCCTTGTTGCCATACTCAGGGAAAGTGTTGGAAGCATTTGTAAATGAACAACTGGTAAACTACTTGGGCTTGCCCTGGACAAACGTCAATCTTCTATTCTTGTCCTTTTAGATCTGTCAGCTGCCTTTGACACCATCTCCCACCAAATCTTGATCAGAAGATGTAATATCCTGTATATTGAGTGTATACATATCTCCCACTACTCCATCTGTAGAACACTCTGGTATCATGTCATTTGGAGTGTTGTTCTATGAAGCTGTCAGTTGGAGTAGGGCTGAGTGCCTAGCTGGGCACTCCTGGTGGGGCTATCTACTGATGTATCACTGATTTCCACTTATCTTCAATAAATCTACCTGAATATCACCTACCTGCGTGGAGTCAGTTACTACAGAAGACTATTGGAGTGTGGTGTCAGAGGGCAGGTTTTAAGATGGTTTGTCAGTTACCTGACGAACCGAACAACCACAGTACAAGTAGAAAAAACTTTGGCCAGTACTCGGCCCGACATAAGAGGTGTGCCTCAGGGCTCTATTTTGAGCCCCTCGCTCTTTAATGTTTATATGGCCCCTCTGGCCAAAGTGATCAGGGCATGTGGGTTTGACGTGTTATCATACGCGGATGATACGCAAATACTGGTTACACTTGGCCCTGACGTAAATGAGACCAAAAGGCGTTTCAGAATATGTATGGCAGAGGTAAAAAACTGGATGGGCCAAAACCATCTCCAGCTGAATGGCACTAAATCCGAAGTCATGCTATTTGGGAGAGCAAATGAACACTGGACCCAAGACTGGTGGCCTTCGGAACTGGGGGAGTGCCCTTCCCCAAAAGAATCAGTCCGCAACCTAGGGTTCCACATGGACAACAAGCTATCCATGAGTGACCAAGTTAATCATACTGTGGCCACCTGCTTCGGAATCATGCGGAGACTTCGCAAGGTCTTTAAATGGATACCAACCGAAGCACGTAGAATTCTGGTTCAGGGCCTTATCGTAAATAGGCTAGATTATGGCAATTCACTCCTCCTGGCCATTAACGAGTGCCATATCAGGAAACTGCAGGTCGTCCAAAATAAGGCTACTCGTCTGATTTTAGGCCTACCTAGACGATCCCCCTCATTGCCATGTTTGAGAACCCTACATTGGATTCCGATAAAAAAAAGAACTGTTTTTAAGACCCTATGTCTGGTTCACAAGCACATGTACGGGCGAGGACCAAAATACTGGACTCAGAAATTGACATGGTATATGCCGGGCTGACAGCTGAGATCAAGTACTAAGTCACTGCTCAAGCCGCTCAGAGTTCAAACTGCCAGAAATTGTGGTCGTGCCTTCTCTTTCATGGCACCTTCCCTCTGGAACGAACTTCCTCGGAGCCTTCGTATAACCACCGAACATATGAGCTTTCGAAAAAAACTAAAAACCTGGCTCATCTGCTAGTTTTATCCTTCGGCTCATCTTTTTATCTCAGGACTGTCTGCATGCGCCATGAGACTCCTTCGGGATGTGATATTTTTGAATTTGAATTTAAAAACATTTATTAAGCGCAACTTTTACCAAGCGGTTTCATGGCGCTTTACAGATAATAACCAGTACCAGCAGCAAGAGGAGGCTAAACAGCGAAAGCTCGAGAAAAAAGAAGAGTTTTGAGATTTTTTCGGAACTCTAAGTAGGAGGGTGAAGTGCGGAGACGCACAGGGAGAGAGTTCCAGAAAGCTGGGGCAAGAACCGCAAATTTTGCTCCACCAGCTTTCTTCTTTTTAAAACGGGGGGTAGCCAAGAGTGCCATGTGGGTGGAACGGAGTTCTCTGCCCGGCAGATAGGGCTTGATGGCTGAGCATATAAACTCAGGAGCGGTACCCATCCTGGCCTGGATGGTGAGGCAGCCGAGTTTAAATAAGGCTCGCTCTCTCATGGGCAACCAGTGTAATGCCTGCAATAAAGGAGTGATACGATGGGATTTAGGCAGGCCATAGATCAGGCGAGCGGCCTGATTCTGCACTAGTTGCAAACGATGGATGACATAGGCCGGCGCGCCATTGTAGATTATGTTGCCATAATCAATGCGCGAAAGCACCATTGCCATCACAATGATTTTTAGTGCCGGGAGGGAGAAAAAACGTGAAATCTTCCTGATTGTCCTAAGGGAAAAGAAACAAGAGGATATCACTGCACTAATTTGGGAATGAACAGAAAGTTGTGAATTGAGAAGAATCCCCAGGGTTTTAACTTTAGGAACCGGGAGTGGGGGAGCACCAAGTGATAGGGGCCAGTGGGAAGGGGACCAGGGACTGCAACCACCTCCGGTCAAGACCAGTTCTGTCTTATCCGGATTGAGTTTGAGGTGGTTGAAGTTCATCCAATCCTGAATGAACAGCATAACTGTTTGAACATTCTGGGCGGATGAGGGGGAATGGGAAAGGTTAAAAATTAGCTGGAGGTCATCGGCGTAATTAAACACCGTGACCTCGAGCTGCTGTAACATAGAAATGAGGGGGTAGATGTATAAATTAAACAAAAGAGGGGAAAGTGAAGAGCCCTGGGGAACACCACACACCACCTCACAGGAGGCAGCGGTGAAACCAGCAAGATGGACAGCCTGAGCCCTCTCACTCAGGAAGGACTCGAGCCATGAAAAGGCTAGGCCCTCTATGCCCGCCGCCCTGACACGGGTGAGGAGGATGGAGTGATCCACCGTGTCAAAAGCGGCGGACAGGTCCAAGAGGATGAGGGCTTGCGGGAGGTTGGTGTCGATGCCTTCCCGTAGCTCGTCCATCACTGAGACCACCACCTTCTCCGTGGAGTGGAGGGGCCGGACACCCGCCTGACAGGAAGAGAGGCAACGATTTGTCTCCACATGGGTGCTCAGGGTACTAGTAACGTGTGTTTCTAAAACCTTTCCCAAATAAGGCAGGAGGGAGATGGGGCGGTAATTAGAAGGGGATGAGGGATCAGCACCGGCCTTTTTGAGAATTGGGATAACGACCGCTGATTTATGGAAACTAGGAACATCACCATTGTTAAGTGAGTCGTTGAGGAAGGTGAGGGGCGGGGTAGGGCAATCTAGAAAGATTTCTCTAAGAATGTGAGCGGGGCCAAAGTCCAAGGGAGAGCCCGACTTCACCCGTTGGAGTAGAGGGAGGAGTGTGTCTTTAGTCAACAGGGGAATACTGGTTAATTTGAAGACAGAGAGGGGAGGGGAGGGATTAGTAAATGTAGATGATGGACGAGGGATGTTAATTTTAATCTTTGCAACTTTCTCAACGAAAAACTCATTGAGCGAGTTGCAAAGGGATTGGGATGAGGGGATCGTAGCCGTGGCTCTGTCAGATAAGGCCAGCTCGTGCCCGGTAGCAAAAATTTCTTTTGTCCGGGACTCCGCTGCCAGTATCCTGTTAGAGTAAAACTCAGTTTTGGCATCAAGGATGCCTTTTTTGTAGGTCTGAAGAACAGACAGGTAAGTGGTTTTTAACACAGGACAATTCGCTCTTCTCCATGCTCGCTCGGCTCTCGGTGCAGCCAGTTTCTTCACCTTGAGGTCTGAGGTGAACCATCGGTTAGCTGCATGGGCCCGCTTGACCGAAATTCGTCCCAAGGGGGCGAACTCATCGCCCGCCCGAGTCAGCCAGTTGTTGATGGTAACCAGCTGAGCCGAGGCTGCAAGGCCTGAAAGGTCAGGGGCGGTCTTGGCCAGAGACGAGCAGAGGGACGGCATATCAGCTTTGCCCTATTTCCTGATCTAGATGTTCTTGGGGAGCTGGGGTTTAGCCTCAGGGGCTAAGGCAAGGGAAAATGAAATGAGCGAATGGTCTGACCAGGGGCAAGGAGAGATAATGGGGGTGTTGTGGGGACGTTCAGAGCCCAGATCTGATCCAGCAAGTGACCCTGAATGTGAGTGGAACTGTGAATATGAGGTGTGAAATTGAGGCTGATCATGAGATCAGTAAACTCCTTAGAAAGGGAGCTTTCCGCAGGGTCGTTTGGCCAAAAATTGAGGTAACCTAGGACTAACACCGACGAGTTATTTATCGCCAGTGTAGCCAATAGGTCTTGAAAGCTGGAGAGAAATGAAGGGGTGGAGTGAGGGGGACGGTAAATCAGAACAGAGGTCAGGGGTGTCTGATGGGAGGTCGAACGTACTACCAGATAATCTACTTCGGGGTTGGGGGGGAAGGGAAGGGCCTGAAAGTGGAGGTCAGTGCGAACTATCAAGGCCACTCCTCCGCCCCTCCTGCCCTCCGGGCGATCCGCTCGAATGGCAGAGTATGGGGGGGGCAATGCAGCTAGTATATTGGGCAGGGAGTCGGCCTTGAACCAGGTCTCCGTTAAGAACAGGAGATCCGGTTCATGTGTGTCGATGTAATCAAATAGCTCGTACTGATGATTGACTGCAGATCTAGTATTCAGCAACGTGGCCGTGGTGTTAAATACCGGGGTGTGAAGGGTAAAGGGAAGCGGGGGAACAGGTAAAGGAGTGGCAAGCAAAGGGATCAGCTGTGATATAATCGGGGGTGGTGTGGAGGAGGAGGGAGAAAACAAACCAAGATGGGTCAGATGAGCGGTAATAGAGGGTCCAATTGTGCCGAGATTCCAGTAAGAACAAAGCTGGGAAAAAGAATATGTGAGTAGGGGAACATAATGGAGCGCCCCTAGCCCCTGCCGGCCGCGGACGGGCGCAGACGGGCTTAACTCAGGTGCAACTCCGGCGTTTCTTCGTCGCGCCCCCTGCGCTCATCCGCTGCGCTTCCGGCCGGTCATTGCAATTTCAAGCCAAACCCCACCCCCAGCTAGAGCGCAGCGCGCGTCACCGCCGGGAACCAGGTCCTCACGCAAGATGGCGCCTGCCCTCCACAACAATCGGCACGTCAGCCGTGATGGACCGGGGCAGGGAGGCACACCCCACGTTAGAAAGCTAGTCTCAGATCACCCGCTGTCTGGTAAGAGCTTAAAAGGTAGTGATACCAAGATTACTAAAAGATTTTAGTAGTCGCGCTGCCAAGCGCTATCAAGCGGCTGATAGAGGTAAAACCCAGAGGGAATGGAAGGGGAGGCAGAAGAGCTCTAAACTGTCCTGAAAGCTCGCAGTCTGCCCCCGGCGCTCAGCGGACCTTCTGTTGTGCTGCCACCACACTTACCGGAACCGCGAAGCGCCTCAATCCTGTGGACAATTTCAAGCCAAACCCCACCCCCAGCTAGAGCGCAGCGCGCGTCACCGCCGGGAACCAGGTCCTCACGCAAGATGGCGCCTGCCCTCCACAACAATCGGCACGTCAGCCGTGATGGACCGGGGCAGGGAGGCACACCCCACGTAGGAAAACGAGTCTCAGATCACCCGCTGTCTGGTAAGAGCTTAAAAGGTAGTGATACCAAGATTACTAAAAGATTTTAGTAGTCGCGCTGCCAAGCGCTATCAAGCGGCTGATAGAGGTAAAACCCAGAGGGAATGGAAGGGGAGGCAGAAGAGCTCTAAACTGTCCTAAAAGCTCGCAGTCTGCCCCCGGCGCTCAGCGGACCTTCTGTTGTGCTGCCACCACACTTACCGGAACCGCGAAGCGCCTCAATCCTGTGGACAATTTCAAGCCAAACCCCACCCCCAGCTAGAGCGCAGCGTGCGTCACCGCCGGGAACCAGGTCCTCACGCAAGATGGCGCCTGCCCTCCACAACAATCGGCACGTCAGCCGTGATGGACCGGGGCACGGAGGCACACCCCACGTAGGAAAACGAGTCTCAGATCACCCGCTGTCTGGTAAGAGCTTAAAAGGTAGTGATACCAAGATTACTAAAAGATTTTAGAAGTCACGCTGCCAAGCACTATCAAGCGGCTGATAGAGGTAAAACCCAGAGGGAATGGAAGGGGAGGCAGAAGAGCTCTAAACTGTCCTAAAAGCTCGCAGTCTGCCCCCGGCGCTCAGCGGACCTTCTGTTGTGCTGCCATCACACTTACCGGAACCGCGAAGTGCCTCAATCCTGTGGACAATTTCAAGCCAAACCCCACCCCCAGCTAGAGCGCAGCGCGTGTCACCGCCGGGAACCAGGTCCTCACGCAAGATGGCGCCTGCCCTCCACAACAATCGGCACGTCAGCCGTGATGGACCGGGGCAGGGAGGCACACCCCACGTAGGAAAACGAGTCTCAGATCACCCGCTGTCTGGTAACAGCTTAAAAGGTAGTGATACGAAGATTACTAAAAGATTTTAGAAGTCGCGCTGCCAAGCGCTATCAAGCGGCTGATAGAAGTAAAACCCAGAGGGAATGGAAGGGGAGGCAGAAGAGCTCTAAACTGTCCTAAAAGCTCGCAGTCTGCCCCCGGCGCTCAGCGGACCTTCTGTTGTGCTGCCACCACACTTACCGGAACCGCTGATATGTGCACAATACAAGTGACTAGACTAGACTAGACTAGGTCGGAGGTAAAGTTCTTGATTTTTAACTTTTGCAAGCGGTTCTGGAGGAAAGAGGTGAACCATCGGAGTACCTTATCATCGGCCCCTGCCCTTTCTTTAATGGCCTTGGGTGGTCTACTGTGTCAAAGGCTGCAGATAAGTCGAGGAGGATGAGAAGGCAGCATTGGCCAGAGTCAAGTGACTGGTGTATGTCGTCTGTTATGTTGAGGATCGCCGTCTCGGTGCTGAACACTTTTCTTAATCCCGATTGGTGGGGGTCAAGAAGGTTGATGTTGTCCATGTGTTGAGTTAGCTGTGAGAGGACGCATTTCTCCAGGATTTTTGATAGGAGGGGGAGATTGGAGACGGGTCTGAAGTTGTTCAGGTCCGTGCAATCAAGGCCTGTTTTTTTTAGTAGTGGTGTGACTTGGCCAGCCTTAAGGCAATCAGGTATAGTGCCGGATTGGAGGGAGCTGTTGATTATTCTGCACCAGAAGGGAGCTATGGCGAGTTTGAGGGTTTTAGTCAGTTGAGTAGGTATATGGTCTAGGAGGTGAGAGGCGGGTTTGGAGGTTGAGATTAGCTTGATAATCTCGTTGTGAGGACATGTGCTTTCTGTAGTATCTAGGGGAAGGCTTTTGCTGTCGGGATTGTTGCTGGTGTCTAGCGAGTGTTCGATCTTTATGATTTATTCTTCGAAGAAGCTGGCGAAATTTTTGCAGAGTTCCGAGGAGGCCTGGGTGAAGGTTGTTGTGGACTTAGTGGTTTGTTGCTTGATGATTTTGAAGAGTTCATTAGGCCTGTTTTTTGCATTGTCCACGGTGGAGCAGAAAAAGTATTTTTTTCATTGTGGATGTGCTTTTTGTAGCTTGCAACTGGTGATAGAAATTTAATGGTGATGGGTATTTTTGTGATGGCTCAAACATGCCATCAAAGGGAGGATTTATGGAGCAATGTTCCGAGTGAAACTTGCTTGAATGCAAATCTCCCGATAAGTGAATTATTCGTATCAACCTCAGTGTGTTGTGAAATTAACATGCATTACACGTCTCGTTGAAAAAGGGGGAGTGGGTCCGAGTGAAGCTGGCACAATTACGGAGAAAAAGCTAGAGCAAGTTCAGTGAACCTCTGCAAGTAAATGAAACCTATTCCCGATCTGCCTTATTAAGTGACGGCAAAGTGTGATCCCACAGCAGAATGGCCAAGTGCAATAAAGTGATCGGATGGGATAAAGCTGATGCCGCATCAAGCACCAAGAATACCAGCTGGGACTCGGATAATGAGGAGTACGACCCTGTAACCGACACACAGAGAAATGACACTACAAGAGACAATGATGTGGAAAGTGACATCATACCGTAGGACCACAGTAACAGCGAATCCGATACCTACCACAAACCTCCACAGCTCCTAATAGTGACCAGCAGGGGAGTACAAGAGAAATCAGAGTAAACATGAGGGAGGCACACTTGACACAAACACCCACTACACGTACCCACAGAATAGTAGTGCTACTAAAAAGATACAGAGAATACGATATGTAACTCTCTTTATAAAGTGTGTTTGATTCACCTCCTGTCTTCCCTCATTCTTATGTTTTCCTACCCCCAGATCAGCAGCACCAAAACTGTTATACGCAGTGCCCGGGTGTTGGACCTGCGATGGGCAAGCCCAGCACAAAGGGGGTAGCTTGGCACAAGTGACAAGGCGAGTGAAGGCTGTAGTGTTAAGCCGGCTTTGACCCAATAATAACTCCCTGTGCAGCCACACCAAAAAGAAGGACACCACACTACTGCTGTAGAAAAATACGATTCCTTTATGTAAAAATTGTCTGTAAATAGGGATGATTGGGATAGCACATATACATTTCTTTTAGTCACACATTTCTGGGCTTCAATTCTGTAATGAGTAGTTCCATAAACAATATCAAGAATAAATAGCATCAATAAATAGAATGAATATCAGGAATAAATAGCATCAATAAATAGAATAAATATTATCAGCAATCAATATCACAAATCAATAGGTTATATATCACTTTCGCCTAGCAGAATAAATACTGGTTCATTTAAATAAATAAACACATGTTCATTCTGGTATCGCTGCCACCAATTAAATATTTTAGGAACATTTCATTTGCATTACGTTTCAATTTGGAAAGATAACTCTTACAGTTTGTGTTGGTTTCAATCACAATGCATACAGGCTCCTCTGGACACAGAATGCGTTTTGAGAATCTTTTAAGGCTCATTCAAGGAGTACGCGCGTGTATCTAAAAAGGCAAGGAAACACAGTGAACATCTCATTTGCACGCAGCTGCCACCGGGATAGGATCTCTGCTTGCCGGTGGAGTCTCTACGCGCCTACGGGCTTTGTCATCGCTTGCACTCAGGCGGCACCAGTTCAAAGTCTTTAAACTGACGAACAGGCTGCCGGCGAGGTCACGCAACTTCCGCGCTTAGGGAAAACAATGCTGGTTCACAGTTCCTTCACAACGCTGCACATTACTGGAAGAAACAGGCCCACCTCACGTTGGCTGTGATCGAAAAGCGATTCAGTCAGGGCACAGCACTCCTCACACCAGCGGCGCGATTCTCAGGGGCTCACCGGACCTCCCTCTGACTTCCGCGTTCAGGGTGGTTCCCACCCACGGCCACAACTTCTGGGTCACTGGGGAGTGGCAGGGACGCTAGTCCCGCCCAACAAGGGTTGGCGCTCCCCGCCCCGGCGCACCACCTCACCTTCAGACCGCGCAGGAAGCGCTCTACGCTGGTGGGGCTCGGAGACGTCCGAGCTGCCCTCTAGAGGCGCCTGTCGCGAAGGGGGGCACAGTCGACGATCGCGGTCGCGGCGAACTTGCTCTCGCCACGCGACTCGTGAAGTCTGTCGCAATTCACAACCGGGGGGGGGCGGGGAGGCACACAATATTGGCCACAGTCTTTGGGGATGATGAGGCACTCGTTGGGCAGGCGCTGTAGGCGCAAGGTCACCGCTAATGCGGATAACTGGAACGCCAGTCAGGGTCAATGCCAATGACCTTTGCCACTCTACTGCCCGCGCTACCAGCCACCTCAGGGGTCAACAGGGCAGGTGTCAATCTGGTGTCAAGTCTGGAATCTAAAATGAATCTAAAATGGCCGCCAGGTACTGAGCCTTATATAGCCAGTGCCCTGGGGTGCTGGCACGAGCCAGAAGGTTCCAGAACCTTCTCTGGCTGTGACAATGACATGGCCCTTCGGAGGTGTATTTAGGCCACACAGAGCCACCGTACTGTGGTTCCAGAGCAGCCATTTTGTGTACCTGAGAGAAAATAAAGAAATTCTTGTCAGAAGAGCGCGCTAAACAAAGGGCGCCAAAACCTCCAAAGGTCAAGGTTCATGAAGGCTCCAATGGGAGTCACTCACATGAGGGAAAAGGGTGTCTACCATTTTAGGGCCATATCTTTGGGTTGACAACCCCAGTTTGTAATGCCACCGGTTTCACCATGTCTTGTAAATAGGTGCCACAAACCTGGTGAGCAACTGGGCTTCAAGGAACATCTAACCCCATGAAACAACACATAAAAAGTCCTGGCAGACAAAGAAAAGCGACAAATTTTGGGAGGTACAGGGGAACAAAAGAAATCATAATGGTGAGGGGACTCTCAGAAGCAGACAGGTCTAACACTCGTCCCCCCCCAGCTGAAAGTGGGGAGAACTACCCAACCCCTTGGGAGTCCTCAACACTAAGGCGGAAATACCTGGAGAGACCGTCTGCATTGGCGTGGTCAACACAGGGCCGGTGTTCCACCCGAAAGTCCATTCCCTGTAGGGAGATAGATCACCTCAACAGTTTGGGGTTTTCCCCCTTCATTTGCATGAGCCATTGAAGGGGTCGGTGGTCTGTCTGAACAAGGAAGTGTGAACCAAACAAGTATGGTCGCAGCTTCTTCAGTGCCCAGACCACCGCAAAGGCTTCCCGCTCAATGGTACTCCATCTCTGTTCCCGGGGAAGCAGTCTTCGTGACAGAAAGACCACGGGTTGATCCAGACCCTCTTCATTGAGTTGCGATAACACTGCCCCAATGCCAATGTCGGCTGCATCTGTCTGGACAATGAACTCTTTCGAAAAATCTGGAGCCTTCAGGACTGGAGCTTTACACAATGCTTGTTTCAGAGTGTCGAAGGCTCGCTGGCAAGCCTCCGTCCAGATGACTCTCCTGGGTTGCTTTTTGGCTGTGAGTTCTGTAAGGGGTGCCACGACAGTGCCATACCCCTTTACGAATCGTCTGTAGTAACCTGTGAGGCCCAGGAAGGCTCGGACCTCAGTCTGGGTCTTGGGGGTTTCCAGGCCATGTTTGCCTCAATCTTCGCCTGAAGGGGCCGCACCGTTCCCCTGCCCACCAAGTGACCTAAGTACACTACCGACCCCTGTCCAATCTGACATTTGCTGGCCTTGATCGTCAAGCCAGCCCGTTCCAGGGCCTGGAGAACAGCTTGCAAATGCTGCAAATGATCCTCCCAACTGTTACTGAAGACAGCGATGTCATCCAAGTAAGCCGCAGAGAATGACTCCATCCCGGTGAGGATCGTGTTCACCAGCCGCTGAAAAGTGGCAGGAGCGTTCTTGAGCCCAAAGGGCATGACGCAGAACTGGTAGTGTCCATCAGGTGTGGAGAAGGCTGACCTTTCCTTGGCTCCATCAGTCATGGGAATCTGCCAGTACCCTGCAGTAAGGTCAATGGTACTGAGATATTGGGCAGCTCCCAACCGGTCAATTAGTTCATCCGCCCAAGGGATTGGATGAGCATCTGTCTTGGTTACTGAATTTAGTCCTCGGTAGTCCACACAGAATCGCAATTCTGATGTGGCGCCAGGTGGGGCAGCTTTGGGAACCAATACCACCGGGCTAGACCAAGGGCTACTTGAAGGTTCAATGACTCCTAGCTCCAGCATCTTAGCTACCTCGCTTTGGATACTGGCCTTCACCTTGTCAGACAGCCGGTAAGACTTCGACTTCACAGGTGGGCTGTCTCCAGTGTCCACGTCATGGGTACACAGGTGGGTCTTGCCCGGGACAAGGGAGAACAGAGGAGCGAATGACCCCAAGACCTGGCGACATTCCTCCTGCTGCTCAGGAGTCAGGGATGGTGAGAGTTTCACTCCTTCCACCGACCCATCCTTTTCTTGAGACGCAAAAAGGTCGGGGAGAGGCTCAGTGTCCTCTTCCTCTGAACCGTCAGTCACCATTACCAACATGACTTCGGACCTCTCAAAGTGGGGTTTGAGGCGATTGGCATGTAACACCCGATGCGGGTGCCGAGGGGTTTTCACGTCCACCAGATAGGTAGTCTTGCCCATCTTTTACAACATCTCGTAAGGGCCTGTCCATCGGTCCTGGAGGGCGCTCAGCTCTCCAGGCTCCATCACCCACACCTTCTGTCCAGGCTCCAACTCCACTGGGTGAGCATTGTGGTCATACCATGCTTTCATGACTGCCTGGCTGGCTTCCAAGTTGTCAGAAGCTTGCTTCCACAACTTAGCCATTTGGCTTCGGAAGGCCAGCATGTAGCTCTCCACATCCTGGGGAACTTTCCGGGGAGATTTTTCCCAGGAGTCCCTCACCAGGCTGAGAGGTCCACGTACAGGGTGCCCGTACAAAAGCTCGAAGGGGCTGAAGCCCACTCCCTTCTGTGGCACTTCCCTGAAGGAAAAGAGCAAACAGGGTAGGAGGACGTCCCATTTCCTCTGCAGGCTTTCGGGTAGACTTCTGATCATACCCTTCAAGGTTTGGTTGAACCTTTCCACGAGACCATTGGTCTGTGGGTGATAAGGAGTGGTGAACCGGTAGGTCACTCCACACTCCTTCCACATGACCCGCATATACGCTGACATGAAGTTGGTCCCCCTGTCAGACACAACTTCTTTGGGGAATCCCACTCGGGTAAAGATCCCCATCAGGGCCTTCGCCACTACCGGTGCAGTAATGGTTTTCAGAGGAATTGCCTCTGGATACCTTGTGGCGTGATCCACCAGTACCAGGATAAACCTGTGACCGGATGATGTCGGTGGATCTAGGGGCCCAGCAATGTCGATGCCCACCATTTCAAAGGGGGTGCCAACGACGGGAAGTGGTTCCAGGGGAGCTTTCCGCTTCATCCCTGTTTTCCCACTGGCTTGGCATGACACGCACGACCGACAGTATGCGTCAGACGCCACCCTCATTCGAGGCCAATAAAAGTGGGGGACAAGCCGGGCAAAAGTCTTGTCCTGACCCAAGTGTCCTGCCAAGGGAATCTCATGAGCCAACTCTAATAGGAAGGCTCGGTAACACTGTGGGACTACCAGGGCCCGTGACAATCCGTGCACTGGTGCCCTGGGTTCACTGTAGAGGAGACCATCCTCCCAGTAAACATGATAGTTCCCAGACTCATTACCTGCTGCCTGGGCTTCAGCCTGTTGCCTCAGACCCTCGAGGGTGGGACATTCCCTCTGTCCCTTGCTTAGTTCCTCCCTGGATGGTCCCCCTTCCACTCGCCACTCAGCGGGGATAGGCAAGTCCTCCAACGGAATCAGGTCCTCCTCCGCGGACTCCGGGTCCACCTCCACAGGTGGCCTATCCGTCTCACGGGGCATGGACATCGAGGCAGGCTCCTCCTGTCCTCGAGACGCTCCCTCATCAGCAGCTGGGTGGGCCATTGTTCCAGGCTCCAACCCACGCGACTTCTCCTCCCGAGCAGCCGCAGACCTGGTACTCACACAGGCCCAAGCAGGTGTACCCAGCATCTCAGTATGAGTCCGGTATTCCACCTCCTTCCAAGCATTGTGCTCCATATCATTACCCAGCAGACAATCGACTGGCACGGCGGGGCTTACGGCAACTCGAAGTGAACCTGCAACCCCTCCCCACTCAAAGGGAACCTCGGCCACAGGATAGTGGCCCATTCTGCCGTCAGCCATCGCGGCTGGATGAAGTACGCCTGAAATCACCTGCTCCGAGGACACCAGATGACTCTTTACCATAGTCATACTGGCTCCTGTATCTCTCAGAGCTTCCCCTCTCTGGCCATTGATGGTGACCCACTGCCCATACTTGGTAGTATTTGAGGGCACCTGGATCTTTGGAACCATCTCCCGATCACCCAGGGACACTAAGGTGACACCCACCCTCTCCCTTCCCTTATCTAAGGGCATCTCCTCCCCGAGCGCTACACTAGCGACTCCCAGGGTCTTTCCTCCAGTGGGAGGGGGTGGCCTCTTTGGGCATTTCACGACTCCCTTATAATGTCCAATACCACCGCACTCAAAGCAATGGATAACCCTTGGCTGCTGACTCTGGCCAGGATTAGGGTTCTTCTGCAGAATAGCCTTAGAATTGGAAAAGTGACTTTCCCCCTTAAAGTTATTTTGGGGGCCTTTGGAGAACTCTTGTTTCTTGTTATCTTCTCCCCCTTTCTTCTGAGGAGCGCCCTGTCCGGACTTCTGAGAATCTCCTCCCGTCCCCCTCGTAGACACTCGGGTACTTACCCAAATGTCTGCCTCCTCAGCAAGCTTACGGGGGCAAGTAAGTTTGCTGTCTACCAGGTGTTGCCTCAGCTAGGGAAGACATTTCTCGAGTAGATGTTCCTTGAGTATTAGGTTGTACAACCCTCGATAGTCTTCCACATCACTACCTTGGACCCACCCATCTAGGGCTTTCTTGGCATAATCCAGGAAGTCAACCCAATTCTGTGAGCTCAGTTTGTGGCTGCCCCTGAACCTTTGCTGGTATTTCTCTGGGGTCAACCCAAACTTTCTGATGAGCGCCACCTTCATGGCGGGGTAGTCTACCTGCTCCTCCTGGTCTAGGGCCAATAGGGCATCCCTACCTGTCGGAGGCATGTACCGGTATATTCCACCACCCCAATGCTTCTCATGGATCCCATGGGCTCTTAAGGAGACCTCATAGGCTGTTAGCCACTTGGCTATGTCGTCTCCAGCGGTGTAACTGGCGACTACATCCTTAGGTAAATGAGGCCTGGACTCCCTGGCAAATTCCTTTGACTCGACACCCTGCGGAGTGATGTTGTGGGCCTGGAGGTTGAGTTCTCGTAGCTTGAACTCGTGTTCCATTCTCCTCCCTGCCATTCTCTCTTCCATCTCCATCTTGGCCAATTCCCATCTGAACTGTCTTTCCTCTCTTCTGTCGGCTAACTCGGTCTCTGACAACCCTCTTGAGGATACACTGCTGCCCTCCCGTGAGGCTACCTTGGGGCTGATTGACATCTCACCCACCCCCAGGGGACATTCCGCAGTTCCCTCAATGACAGTACCTCTGTCTGACTCCTCCTCCTCCACCGTTCCCTCCGTGTGCGCTTCCACCCAGGCTCGCAGACTAGTACGGAGCTCCTCTCTTTTGGCCCCTCGCCTAACAAACACTCCCCTTTCCTGACAGAAATCCTTGAGCTGTGCCACAGTATAGGTCTCCAGCTCTGACATTTCGAATTCCATCTTGTCAGTGAAAAGTGTGGACAACCACCCCGAAGTAGGTTATAAGGATAGGAACTCTGAGGGTCACCTCCACCCACCTCCAGGAAGAATTTAGAAAAAGCAAAAGATTGAATTAGAAGGCCGCTAGGAGAAAACTCCGGGTGTGTACCTGTGGTGCACCCTGAATTATTATGGGGTACAAAACAAGCACGGCTCGTGATCCCCCCCGCTGAGCACCAATTTTATGTTGGACCTGCGATGGGCAAGCCCAGCACAAAGGGGGTAGCTTGGCACAAGTGACAAGGCGAGTGAAGGCTGTAGTGTTAAGCCGGCTTTGACCCAATAATAACTCCCTGTGCAGCCACACCAAAAAGAAGGACACCACACCACTGCTGTAGAAAAATACGATTCCTTTATGTAAAAATTCTCTGTAAATAGGGATGATTGGGATAGCACATATACATTTCTTTTAGTCACACATTTCTGGGCTTCAATTCTGTAATGAGTAGTTCCATAAATAATATCAAGAATAAATAGCATCAAGAAATAGAATGAATATCAGGAATAAATAGCATCAATAAATAGAATAAATATTATCAGCAATCAATATCACAAATCAATAGATTATATATCACTTTCGCCTAGCAGAATAAATACTGGTTCATTTAAATAAATAAATACATGTTCATTCTGGTATCGCTGCCACCAATTAAATATTTTAGGAACATTTCATTTGCATTACGTTTCAATTTGGAAAGATAACTCTTACAGTTTGTGTTGGTTTCAATCACAATGCATACAGGCTTCTCTGGGCACAGAATGCGTTTTGGGACTCTTTTAAGGCTCATTCAAGGAGTACGCGCGTGTATCTAAAAAGGCAAGGAAACACAGTGAACATCTCATTTGCACGCGGCTGCCACCGGGATAGGATCTCTGCTTGCCGGTGGAGTCTCTACGCGCCTACGGGCTTTGTCATCGCTTGCACTCAGGCGGCACCAGTTCAAAGTCTTTAGACTGACGAACAGGCTGCCGGCGAGGTCACGCAACTTCCGCCCTTAGGGAAAACAATGCCGGTTCACAGTTCCTTCACAACGCTGCACATTACTGGAAGAAACAGGCCCACCTCACGTTGGCTGTGATCGAAAAGCGATTCAGTCAGGGCACAGCACTCCTCACACCAGCGGCGCGATTCTCAGGGGCTCACCGGACCTCCCTCTGACTTCCGCGTTCAGGGTGGTTCCCGCCCACGGCCACAACTTCTGGGTCAGTGGGGAGTGGCAGGGACGCTAGCAAGGGTTGGCGCTCCCCGCGCCGGCGCACCACCTCACCTTTAGACCGCGCAGGAAGCGCTCCACACCACACAGTTCCACTACTAACTATTCCAATCCAACCCACATAATTCCACTACACACCGCATACATACACTCCAAAACACATGGGTAAAAGACTGTCATTTACAGCGCCAATAGCTCTAACTCAAGCAAATGCAAAACCGATTGCATTTCCAATGTGTGTATTTCTTTCCTGCTGTTTTTTGCCACGTTGTGCCCCTTAATTTGAACTTGGCGCTTGCAGATTCAAAAATATAGATAAGAATACAAAGACTCCTGTCTTTCACATGCCCCTAGTTCAGTGGTCGAAGTGGGCGGGATCGGCAGGGCACGGCGTGCCCCTACTTCATTATTTCATTGAGTCCGTTCCCCTACTTTCTTATTTTAAACATTCCTTCTGGATGGCAGAAATCGCCAAGGCCGATAGTTAAGGCTCGACTTTTAGGGATGGGCAGAACGGGCAGAGAAGGAGAAGGTCTCTGGGGCACATTATCTACAAACTGCGAAAACCCCTTAGCACGTTTTTCATTAGCATCTTCTATTGCCCTCTATCGCTGAATGACATCGTCTTGTTAACGGCGTGTTAGCAACGCTTTGCTAACAGGCGAAGTGCAACCCAGCAATAGACTGCGATAATCATCATTAGCATGTGAAATCCTGCGATGATTTCACAGCGATAATAAAATGATTGTTAATAGGGGATTGTGTACCAACCAAACCACACATTCCACCTGCCATAGGCAATACTTCTAAGTCTGTTTTTTTCAGGTGTTAGAATCATGTGATAATGGGGGCTTAGCGCGTGTTTTGTTATCGCTTTGCTGTTCAGGGGCAGCGTTGTTGATACAGCGTTGTTGGTTTTGCAACAATTTCACATGTTGTCTTAAGAGAGAACGCCTACTTTGCATCTCATTAGCGATATCTATCGCTGTCATGAGATGCATTACGAAATCGGCTGCTAACATGGGCTGATGCATCTTTGCGCCGCCTTGTTAATAGGGCGATAAGAATATCGCCGCTTTAGCTGCAAAAAGCACCGCTAAAGCGGCGATACTTCCCTTGATAACATGCCCCTCTGTCTTTTCCTTCGTGCCCAGTGAAGACAAGGAGAGGGCAGCTGCCCCCCTCTCTTTTTTCCCCCTTTTCCCAGGCTCTCATTCTGACTCGCTCCTCCTCATTTAGTGAAAACTGAGACTTCAAGAAACAGGTATTACCTTCTCTTTCCTCCTTTCGTTTATTTGCTCCTCTGTGAAGTGGAATCCAAAAAGAAAAACACTTTTGCTCTGATATTTTTCAATTATTAAGTGCAGCCTCGAAGTGGAGAGAAATAAAACATTTAAAATATGAAAACTAACTAACTAACTTACTAAAGTAAGACAGAGTGGTTGCAAGGTGACCAGATTGATTTATTCACACCTAATAAACACATTAGCGCCACTTTACAGTGTTTGCCAGTGAAGCGCTACTTTTTTTTTCTCGTCTCTCTTTGAACAGCATTGTTTTCCCTGGGTGGGAAAGTGCATTAATTTCTGAATAAAGGGCCCGATTCACAGAATGAACTTAATTTATTTATTTATTTATTTTGTATACTTATATAGCGCAGTCCTGTCGCCCCAAGGGCATCCTGGCGCTTGAGATCCAGTCAACCACACCACCCCTGCTCAGCCAGTTCTAGGGAAAAGGTGCGTTTTTAGGGCTTTCCTGAACGGGAGGTAATCCCTATGACTTCTCAAAGGGAGTGGCAGGGAGTTCCAAAGTTTGGCCGCTGCGACACTAAACGAGCGGCCACCCATCCTAGTTCTTTGGAACCTCGGAACCACAAGCAATAGGGCTGAGGAAGAGCGAAGGGTCCGCGGGGCAGAGTACCAGGCAAACATATTTTGCAATGGCACTGGGCCCTGTTGGTGTACCGCCTTAAATACTAGGCACGCCGCTTTGTACACTACCCGCAAGTGCACCGGCAACCAGTGTAGATGCCTTAGGGCTAGGGTGGAGGAGCTCAGGTGAGGGTGAGAAAGAGCCAGCTTAGCGGCCATGTTCTGCACCCGTTGTAGCTTCCCCAGCAGGTTTGTTGGTGCTTTCAGGAGTAGCGCATTGCAGTAGTCTAAGCGACTGAGTATGGTCCCGCGAACTATTTCCGGCCTGGCCTCTGCAGGGAGAAGGGGCAGGACTTTACGTAACATGCGTAGCAGCATCATGCACGAAGAGATGGTCTTGTTAACGTGCATGTCCAGCTGTAGGTTAGGACCGAAGATCACCCCTAGGTTACGAGCTGACTCCGCAGCCGACACCGTCTCGGGGAAAGTGGAGGGCCAAAAGTTCTCCGGAAGTGCCCGCGGAGTTCGATCCATGGAGCAATGGAGCACCTCAGTCTTTGAGGTGTTAAATTGTAGGGAGTTGGCCCTGAGCCAATCAGCTGTAGCTGCCATGCAACGATGGAATGTCTCCAGCGGGATCGCATTATTTCCTTCCAGGGAGAAGACCAGCTGGGTATCATCGGCGTAATTAAAGGCCGAGATACCAAAAGATTTTATAAGCTGGACCAAAGGGCAGAGGTAAAGATTGAAGAGTATAGGGCTGATGGCCGAGCCCTCTGGAACCCCCTGCCCTACTTTCCGCGGCCCTGACCGGAACAGGGGGAGCGAGACCATCTGCTGCCGATCCTTGAGATAGGATACCAGCCAGTCTCTAGCCCCCTCTGTGACCCCGCACTCCTCCAGCCTCCTGATGAGGGTCCGATGGCAAACCGTATCGAACGCGGCCGACCGCTATTGACACGCGAACGAAGATTGTCCAGAACGGTTACCAGTGTGGATTCCGTTCCATGCGCAGGGCGAAAACCAAACTGCGCCTCATCGAACCATCCGATTTCTTCCAGGAAGCCTGAAAGTGAGCGGGTCACCCACTTTTCCACGATCTTAATAGGACGATCTTAAGACTCAATCCTAAACTTACTACTATTTTGGTATTCACAGAATGCACTTACTACTTTTGGCATTCACAGAATGCACTTACTACTTTTGGTATTAACCGAATGAATTTACTACTTTTGGTATTCACAGAAGTTAGGATTTTGTCTTAAGTTTGTCTTAAGGCAAACTTAAGACAGACTTAAGACAAACTTAAGACAGACTTAAGTTAGGATTTTGTCTTAAGACTAACTTAAGACAAAATCCTAACTTCTGTGAATACCAAAAGTAGTAAGTTCATTCTGTGAATGCCGAAAGTAGTAAGTTCAGTCTGTGAATGCCAAAAGTAGTAAATTCATTCTGTGAATGCCAAAAGTAGTAAGTTCATTCTGTGAATGCCAAAAGTAGTAAGTGCATTCTGTGAATACCAAAATAGTAGTACGTTTAGGATTGAGTCTTAAGTTCATTCTGTGAATCGGGCCCTATGAGTGTAAAATGAAAAATGTAACCATGTTGCTCCTCCTTACATTTCACATACTTTACTTAATTTTGCATTTCCTATGAATGTTTGCTTTTTCTAG
This sequence comes from Lissotriton helveticus, assembly GCF_964261635.1. Classification (NCBI taxonomy): domain Eukaryota; kingdom Metazoa; phylum Chordata; class Amphibia; order Caudata; family Salamandridae; genus Lissotriton; species Lissotriton helveticus. Next base: position 198,369,898 of record NC_136057.1, on the reverse strand, counting down.
GATGTTGTTAATTGTTTTTTAGGCAGCATATTGCTCTTGTCTAGTGTGTAATTTGAATTGAGTCACATCCAGGTGTTTATAGTGGGGCACAATTGGGTTGTAGTTGAAGGCAGTGTGAGTTTCTTTCAGTGAGGCAGTTTGGTGTTCAGTGGGGGAGAGGAAGTGGCACTATGGTCAGAGCTGCTGAATTTGGAACTGGAGAACCAGGATCAGCCTTCATGACCAGTCCACCAAACCACTCCCCCAGAGGGAGCACATTCCTGTGCTAGACCTTAGAAGGCCCGGAGTATCTTAAAAGCCCTGGTGTCTTAGCACCAGCAGGAGGACTCTAGCAATGGCAAGTGTGGGTTGACCTTGAAGGCACAATTCATACTGAAGTTCACCTTCAGTCTTGTGAGCAGGCCTCTGCAGCAGCGCACCCTAAAGCAACAGTGACTGTCACTGTGGTCACAAGACCTTTTAGTAGGGTGGCTCTAGGGCAGTGCGACCGCACCAGGCAGGGAAGGGGGGATTTCCAGGGACAATGTCAATGGAAAATTAAATTAATAATTAATTTTCCCTTGGCATCGTCTATCGAAATCCCTCTTACTCGGCCCCACTGCCCCACCACTGTTACCTGCATGGAACGCGGCTGGCGCTGACTTCAGTTGGGGGCGTCGTGTTTGCAAGTATAATATGGTATTCAAAGAACTTGATGCCTCTTTCCTGGCCACCAGCAATTTTTGGCAACAATCAAAATGTCATGATAACTCCAGTGATTAATGTTCTTAGTAGAGAGAGATGGGGGCATATTATCAAGCCAGGCGATAACATTATCGCCGCTTTATCGGCAGAAAACTGCTGATAAAGCGGCGATAATGGGCTTGATAATATGCTCTATGGAATTCCAATCGAAGCCCATGTTAGATGTGAAGACATCTTCCATAGAGCATATTATTAAGCCCATTATCACCGATTTATTGGCAGTTTTCTGCTGATAAAGCTGCGATAATTTTATCGCCTGGTTTGATAGTATGCCCCATGGTGTTTTGTCTAGTGGACGTTTTGACTCATGGAAAGGAAGCGCAGAGGGTTAATGTGCCTGCTACTAAGAACATGTACCATGCAGATCACAAAGTGCACTTAATATAAATAGGTCGGTGCGTTACTGCTTTTGTCAGAGAGTCCCTATTGTTACTTGCAGTTAATAAGTTAAAATCCTAACATAGAATAGTGAGCTATTAACTGTCATGTAAGAGCTGCATGCAAACTGCAAGGTATAAATTAGAGCGTAATGTGTTATTTCCCAGTCTTTGATTATCCTAATGTTGCAAAAAAGGGTTCATTTGGGTAGAAATCACTTCTGATTATTAAAGAGAACCCCCAACCATGGTATTACGTTTTAAATTCTGAGTTTGCTTTTCTCTAGACCAATCACTATTAAACTATGCTGCCTACTAGTATTGTTGTCATGTGACTCCTGCACCTTGCAGTTAATGTTAATGTTAAAAATATTTGTAGAGTGCATGGCTGCCCCAGCAACGGGGTGTCCCAGCACTCAGATGAGCACCAAGAGAGACAACAGCACGTAAGAAAAATTAGATTTGGGAGAATAGCCATGTCTTCAACAGCCTTCTAATAGTGAGGTAGGGCCCGATTCACAGAATGAACTTAAGACTAAATCCTAAACTTACTACTATTTGGTATTCACAGAATGCACTTACTACTTTCGGGATTCACAGAGTGAACTTACTACTTTCGGGATTCACAGAATAAACTTACTACTTTCGGTATTCACAGAATAGATTTATGACTACTAACTCTAAGTCCGAAATCGGGGAGTAAATTCCGGCCCGGAGGCGGAGCTTACGGCCCGGAGGCGGAGCTTACGGCCCGGAGGCGGAGCTTGCGGCCCAGAGGCGGAGCTTCCGGCTCGGAGGTGGGGATTTTTGCCATGCTGAAATCCCCAACTCTGGGCCGCAAGCTCCGACTCCGGGCCGGAAGCTCCGCCTCCGGGCCGTAAACTCCGCCTCCGGGCCGTAAGCTCCGCCTCCGGGCCGGAATTTACTCCCCGATTTCGGACTTAGAGTTAGTAGTCTTAAATCTATTCTGTGAATACCGAAAGTAGTACGTTTATTCTGTGAATCCCGAAAGTAGTAAGTTCACTCTGTGAATCCCGAAAGTAGTATGTGCATTCTGTGAATACCAAATAGTAGTAAGTTTAGGATTTAGTCTTAAGTTCATTCTGTGAATCGGGCCCTTTGTCCTTTGTCTTATGTAACATTTCCTATGCAGTGATTTACATTTTTACACATGCTAACAGTCTCTGCAAAGATTTTGCGTTATTAGTGCCAGTGGAACATACAACTGCAGCAGTGAGAAAGGGGACCAGTCAACTTTTGCACTTCACAGCAGCACAAATCACATTTTTTAGTAACATTTCATCCGTTTGTGCTATAAACAATTTATTATTTAAAATCGTCAGATTATGCAGCAGATGATGTACTATGTGGCAAATATGGCAGAGCCATAAATATGTCAAAAACCTTTGCAAACAAGTATATTTTGCCATTCATGTTTGAACTACTCTTGTGGAAAAAGGGAGGAGAAGTGCTGATGATAGAAACTCCATGGCTGGGAGACTAATGATTCCACTTTTAGGGATATTTGGGACATTCTGTAATTGGAAACGTATTCCACTTTGTGAGTGTATTTTAATGTCAATAACTGATATTAAACCTTAAATAAACATTTGTAGCCATTTGTTAAATTAAATAACGTGATAAGCAGTAACCGGTTAGTGAAATGGGAAACAAATACAAAAGAATTTGATATTTTGCTCTTTCTGCCACACCTCTGACACCGCCCTCTGCCCCAATCCACGGGTTATTCCTGCCCTCTGCTTCTCCGCCCACAGTTCCCCTACTTTTTTCCCCCACTTCGACCACTGCCCTAGTTGTAATAGGAAAGGAATCATTCATAGCACAAGGGCACAAATAGTGGGTTTGCTCAAATTGATCCGCACATCTATTGACTATCTAAGTCCGAAAAAAAGATTCTTTTCTTGCAAGTTACTAAGTGGGAGGTGCTCTCAAAGGGTGTTATTAAACCCACCCACTGGGGTGTCAATCAGTCTATTGATCCCAAGAATCCTGACCCAATGTTATATCCACTACATCCGAGCACACCTAATCATTATTTCTATAATCCAATTCAAACATATGTTGCCATAGGAACATTTTTGATAAAAAAAAGACTTTAGTCCAATTTCCCAGAATTCAGCTTCAAAGAAGTACTTGAGTCACGCTCTCCAATCAGATCTTGTGGATTTTATTTCACATAAAATATATGTTGACACAGCAGCAGCCGACGCGCGTTTCCGATCTCGTGCCGTACGAGATCGGGACAGAAGAAACGCGCCGAAGAGAACGCCTATCTTTTCCAGGCAACTGGACTTATCAGGGTCCAATGAGCCGTTTATGACACATTGATGAATTGTGGCTACCTCAGACTGCCTGGACTACATCTTTTCTTAAACTACATCTCAAACGGGAACTTTAAATTTGTGCTTTTATATGGGGAGAAAATAAAGCTGTGGTAAAGAAAACAAATGCTCCAACAAGTTACTGAACTACATTTTGGCAGTCATAATCAAAAAATATTTTTTGATTCTCCACTCGTGTTTAAGCCTTGAAAAAGTCCTGCGGGCGAAACGCGCGTTGGCTGCTGCAGTGTCAACATATATTTTATGTGAAATTAAATCCACAAGCTCTGATTGGAGAGCGTGACTCAAGTACTTCTTTGAAGCTGAATTCTGGGAAATTGGACTAAAGTCTTTTTTTTTATCAAAGATTTTTTTTTCCTATGGCAACATATGTTTGAATTGGATTATAGAAATAATGATTAGGTGTGCTCGGGTGTAGTGGATATAGAATCATGAATAGTACTTGACATATACGTTGAAAGCCTAAAGCACGTGTTGTGCACATCAAAGTGACAATTGGGAAAGACAGCCAATATCTCTAGCTTTAAAGATCCTAAAGGCGAGACCTATTGGCTATGCCTATGCTTGTTTTGTGTGGGTGCGTGCGAAAGAGAGAGAGAGAGCGAGGGATGGGGTAATTGAACGTGTCCAGGAAGCTTTAGGCAGAATACCATCTTCTGTTACTTGAGGGAAGTCTGCCTGAAAGAACAAGCTTTTTTTATTTTTGGGTAATTTTCATACCCAGAAGCCCCTTCAACACCACAATCACTTTAGTTTTATTGTCACAGATAAAATAGTATTTTTTAGCACTGAGAATAAGAAATACGTTTATATGTGTATATATTTTGGTAGCAATACACTTAAAACTTTGAAAAAGATTTGTAAAGTCACCGTCATTTTTTATAAGTAATAATCCTATCAGGCAGGGGAATTGCGTGCAATTATGCGCTGGATCTTTGTACTGCACTTGTCAATGGTAAGTGGTAGAAGCGGTAGAACGGCATTGGTAAATGGTTGGAGAACTGACCCATTCCCCACCTTGTCGGGGGTGAGTCAGGGCTGCCCACTCTCCCCCCTTCTGTTCCTCTGCGTGATCAAACTCCTCGCCGAACGCATTCGGCAGAACAGGAACACCAGAGAAGTAAAGGCACCGGGAAGTGGCGGACGAGGAGAAGTGTAGTGCTCCCTCTACATGGACGACGTCTCACTATTCTGCGTGGACAGACCACCTGTGAAAGAGCTGGAGAGGACTTGTATCAAGTTTGGAAAAGCATCAGGAGCAAAGATCAACAGCACCAAGTCGGAAACCCTGCTCTTCGGACATTGGACCCCCACCCGAGACCCACTGCCATTCCCCATAAAGCAGGATTTCCTGAAGATCCTTGAAGTCTGGTTCGGCGGAGAAGGTGCAGCAGAGAAGACATGGGAGGAAAGACTGGCAAAGACGAGGCAGAATCTGGGACCCTGGAGCCTCTGGAAGCTGACGATCGAAGGGAAGTCTTTGGTCCTGCGGAACGAGACCCTGCCAGTGCTCCAGTACGTCTTTCAAGTGTGGCCGGTGCAGACCAGAACGGCCAAGGCCATCACGAGTAAGTGTGGACGTAAAATCCGTTCCGCTCGTGAATTTTGCGGATTTTCTGCAAATTCGCAATCTGCGAACTCTCGCAAATTTGCAGAAAATTCGCAAATTCGCGCGAAGCGGATTTTTTTGCTTGGTCGCACTTGCCAAATAGAATACTATACAATTTTGCGGCGCGCAGCGTTCACTTACCGTTATTCAGCGTTTGAAGAGTTTTTTTTCTCCATGTGTGCGTGTGCTGCGCCATTTTGGATCTTGCTGCGGGATCCCACGGGAGTTTGTCGACCACGATTACGTCATCGCGGCTTGCCACCTTGCACAGTGAGAGTTTGGCAACGCGAGTACGTCATAAAGGCCCGTGATCACGCATCATGGGAGTAAACACTTGCGAACACGTAGATGCGGCGGGCAGCGACAATCTCGCAATTGCGAGATTGCAAAATTGGCAATTTCGCACAAGAAATCCACCAGCAGGCAGCATAAACCTTGAAAATTATGATTTTTATCTGAATAACTCCTCAGGTTGACATTTGCCTGCACTTTATTTTTGCATGGAGTCAATTTGGGGGGGGTGGGTGGGAGGAAGGAAGTGCCCTACAGTCTCCAACGTCCTGTTCCTGTCCAGCAGGCTCCTCCCAGTGCTTTCTTCATGTGCTGGTCACTTTGATTTGGATCTTGACCTGGAAGGATTACTTTTTGTGGATGCTGCTGGATATTTGGATTTAAGGCCTTTTTGACTTTCTTTGGATCACTTTTGGATTAGAAATTCAACAAGTAAGTTGATGTTGTTTGTTTGGGGCATTACAGTTGCTGCAACTACAATTTTGGAACTTTTTCAGAACATTAAATAAAATATATTGTGGGTAGCCACAGTATCCAGTAGGACCAGGGTTAGTTATGGGTGCATGATGCAACTGTTTTGTTGAATTTCGACATCATTTAGGGCATAGATGGCATTGGATTGTGGTGATTTGTGAGTGTTTTTTTATTTTTGGGGGTGTTGTTGGGGCTTTTTGCCCAGGGGTACTCACTCAGTGGCGTATGGGCCTAGTCTTTTTGTGGGGTGTCTTGAATGTACACATCATGGAGGGCATGGATGGCATTGGATTGTGGTGATTTTTGTGTGTTTTTCGATTTTTTTGGCTGTTGGGGCCTTTTGCCCAGGGGTACTCACTCAGTGGTGCATGGGCCTAGTCTTTCTGTGGGGTGTCTTGAATGTACACATCATGGAGGGCATGGATGGCATTGGATTGTGGTGATTTTTGTGTGTTTTTCAATTTTTGGGGGTGTTGATGGGGCATGGCCATGTGGGTGGGGGCCATTTTGAGGCCTGGTCCAGGGCTATGTGGTGGGGTTGAAGGGGCCATTTTGAATCCAGGCAGTGTGCTTTATGCCATAGGCCTGCATCCAATGTGCCTTGCTTTCATCCATTATGCCCAGGGGTACTCACTCACTCAGTGGTGCATGGGCCTAGTCTTTCTGTGTGGTCTCTTTAATGTAAACATCATGGAGGGCATGGATGGCATTGGATTGTGGTGATTTGTGTGTATTTTTCGATTATTTTGGCTATTGGGGCCTTTTGCCCAGGGGTACTCACTCAGTGGTGCATGGGCCTAGTCTTTCTGTGGGGTGTCTTGAATGTAAACATCATAGAGGGCATGGAAGGCATTGGATTGTGGTGATTTTTGTGTGTTTTTCGATTTTTGGGGGTGTTGATAGGGCATGGCCATGTGGGTGGGGGCCATTTTGAGGCCTGGTCCAGGGCCATGTGGTGGGGGTGAAGGGGCCATTTTGAATCCAGGCAGTGTGCTTTGTGCCATAGGCCTGCATCCAATGTGCCTTGCTTTCATCCATTATGCCCAGGGGTACTCACTCACTTAGTGGTGCATGGGCCTAGTCTTTCTGTGTGGTCTCTTTAATGTAAACATCATGGAGGGCATTGGATTGTGGTGATTTGTGTGTGTTTTTCGATTTGTTTGGCTGTTGGGGCCTTTTGCCCAGGGGTACTCACTCAGTGGTGCATGGGCCTAGTCTTTCTGTGGGGTGTCTTGAATGTACACATCATGGAGGGTATGGATGGCATTGGATTGTGGTGATATGTGTGTGTTTTTCGATTTTTTTTGGCTGTTGGGGCCTTTTGCCCAGGGGTACTCACTCAGTGGTGTATGGGCCTAGTATTTCTGTGGGGTGTCTTGAATGTACACATCATGGAGGGCATGGATGGCGTTGGATTGTGGTGATTTTTGTGTGTTTTTCGATTTTTTTGGCTGTTGGGGCCTTTTGCCCAGGGGTACTCACTCAGTGGTGCATGGGCCTAGTCTTTCTGTGGGGTGTCTTGAATGTACACATCATGGAGGGCATGGATGGCATTGGATTGTGGTGATTTTTGTGTGTTTTTCGATTTTTGGGGGTGTTGATGGGGCATGGCCATGTGGGTGGGGGCCATTTTGAGGCCTGGTCCAGGGCCATGTGGTGGGGGTGAAGGGGCCATTTTGAATCCAGGCAGTGTGCTTTGTGCCATAGGCCTGCATCCAATGTGCCTTGCTTTCATCCATTATGCCCAGGAGTACTCACTCACTCAGTGGTGCATGGGCCTAGTCTTTCTGAGTGGTCTCTTTAATGTAAACATCATGGAGGGCATGGATGGCATTGGATGGTGGTGATTTTTGTGTGTTTTTCGAATATTTCGGCTGTTGGGGCCTTTTGCCCAGGGGTACTCACTCAGTGGTGCATGGGCCTAGTCTTTCTGTGGGGTGTCTTGAATGTAAACATCATGGAGGGCATGGATGGCATTGGATTGTGGTGATTTTTGTGTGTTTTTCTATTTTTGGGGGTGTTGATGGGGCATGGCCATGTGGGTGGGGGCCATTTTGAGGCCTGGTCCAGGGCCATGTGGTGGGGGTGAATTGGACATTTTGAATCCAGGCAGTGTGCTTTGTGCCATAGGCCTGGATCCAATGTGCCTTGCTTTCATCCATTATGCCCAGGGGTACTCACTCACTCAGTGGTGCATGGGCCTAGTCTTTCTGTGTGGTCTCTTTAATGTAAACATCATGGAGGGCATGGATGGCATTGGATGGTGGTGATTTTTGTGTGTTTTTCGATTTTTCTGGCTGTTTGGGCCTTTTGCCCAGGGGTAATCACTCAGTGGTGCATGGGCCTAGTCTTTCTGTGGGGTGTCTTGAATGTAAACATCATGGAGGGCATGGATGGCATTGGATTGTGGTGATTTTTGTGTGTTTTTCGATTTTTGGGGGTATAGATGGGGCATGGCCATGTGGATGGGGGCCATTTTGAGGCCTGGTCCAGGCAGGGCCTGGCCATGTGGGTGGGGTTCTAGGGGCAATTTTGAAGCCAGGCAGTGTGCTTTGTTGTGTCATAGGCCTGCACCCAGTCTGCCATGCTTTCATCCATTATGCCCAGGGGTACTCTGTCAGTGGTGCATTTTATTGGTCTTTCCATTTTGGGGGGTAGGTATAATAAAAATGCTTACTTGCAAACTATTAATTGAAGCGCTACATATCCAACATTTATTTAACTGATGTTCCTCTGGCTTCGTTTGCTTTTAGGTGCAGAAAGACGAATCATCAGCCTCATCGTCCTCATCAGTGCCAGGAAGAAGTCCTGCTGCGGTGTGTGCAGCACAACATCACGTGCGGCCACAGACAACTCTGCAACTTGTGCAACTGCGGCCTGCTGTTCTGACATCTGAAGAAGATGGCCCCAAAAAAAGTTGCCCGTAGCTCCTCTAGCAAGAAAGTTGCCAGTAAGGAGCAGAAGAAGCAACTGGCGCCACTTACCAAGGAGACTGGTGTGACGACCGCCACATTTTTTGGGATAAAAAAAGTACGCCTGCAGCAGCAGCGGGGTCTGCTGGGGACCAAGCTGGGAGCAGAACCTCCGCTCCATTGGGCTCAGTGCCACCACCACCACGCCAACTTAGGTCCAAGCCCTTGAGTGCTGCAGAGGCAGTCAGTATAGTTGTTCTATCACCATTGACCAGTGATGTTGGCTCATCGCAAGAAAGTAGCAGCATCCCTCAATCAACACAGGTTGTTGTAACTCATCTGACGAGTGTTCAACAACCACAGCCGCAACAACAACCACATGTGCAAGTACAAGCCCAAGTACATGTGGAAGGAGAGGCAGCGCAAGGAGAGGAGCAAGCAGAGGGGCATGGAGCGGCACAAGTGCCCACAATAGTTGTTCCTCCCGAAGTAGGGGCACATCAGGAAATTGACATTCAAGCCGAGGTATCACATGAGGAAGCCACTCCTCCTGATGATTCATTGTCTTCCAGATCCCCAGCAAGGAAAAGATCAAGGATGGTGTCTACTTCTTCTTCAAGCCCCCTTCCTTCTGATGATATGGATGAAACTTGGGAACCACCATGGCCGTCTGAGAGTGAGGCACACCATGATCTGACAAAGGTAGCTAAGCGTAAAAGGAAGGTCCCCGAAAGTCTCAGAGTTATGGAGTGTGGTGATGACGCTGAACAAGAAGGGGCGTATACTCCTGCTGGTGAAGACTCTCATGACGACGACGCAGTCATCATAGGCGTCACTCCAGCCTCAGCGGGCATGCAGCACACAGACATTTTAACCCTAGCCCGAAATGTTGCTGAGCGTGATGATGATGATGGCGATGTGGGAATGGGACCACCACGAATGCAGTTAACTAGTACACCAACACCACCACCTACAGCTTCCATATTTTCTCGCCAGAAGGGACTTCCATCCACCTCGACCTCCATTTCCTCAATTAGTGGTGCTGTAAGTGCACAACGTACTAAATTTCGGCAACACACATCCTCCAGTTCATCTGGCATTAGCAGCATTCCCAGTATCGCCTCCTCCGCCCTCCACAGACATTTGAAGTCCGCAGTTTGGGACTTCTTTAGTGTTAGCCCAACAAGGGAAATAATTAGCCATTTGTACCATTTGTATGGTTTGAGTTAGTCGTGGTAAGCTTGGTACCAACTATGGTACCGGAGGCCATAGAGGTCATCTTGAGAGACAGCACACTGTCAAATGGCATGCGCTCCTAAGGGAGATCAAGGATGCCCGAATTGCAAGTCAACAAATTGTATCCGTTGATGTTTCATCTGCTGATGACGAGGAGGAAGAAGAAGCGTCAAACATTTCTTCACTTACACCCAGTACCCCTGTCAGCAGCAGATCTATGAGCCACACTAAGAGTGTGGGAGAGAGTGAGACACCAACATGAAAAAGTTCATCACGGAGCGTAACTGGGTCGCAGAAGTCATCATCATCCTGTTAAATTGTCCAGCCCACCATTAGAAGCATGTTGTTTTCAGAAGCGCCATATGAACGCAACCACCCAATGGCGTGTCTGTATAACACTAAGCTGGCTAAAATGCTAGCGCTGGACCTTCTCCCCTTTTCTTTTGTGGAAGGGGTGGGTTTTCTTGAAATGGTGGCAACGCTCTGCCCTAAATGGAAGGTTCCTAGCCAGTTCTATTTTGCCAGAGTTGCGGTTCCAGCACTACATGAAGATGTGCTGGAGGTGATTGGGGCAGCTTTGCAGAAGAGTGCTGTTCACACTATACATCTGACAACAGACATGTGGAGCAGTTGCGCAGCCACTGATTACATGTGCATCACTGCACACTGGGTCTCTTTTTCAGGGGTTAAAGCAAAGATAAATGCAGGTGTTGACGAGGACAAAGTTTATAAAGCTGCTCGGAAACATGCAACAATAGCCATGTTTGCCATGGAGAAAAGTCATACAGCAGAAAACATTTTGCATGAGTTTAACACAAAGGTCTTTGAATGGCTGTCCCCAAGAAAACGCATGATTGGTTATGTTTCCACAGATAATGGCCAACAAAACAATTGACCTAGTTCTTTAGGCAATTTACATCCAGATCTGTGAACACCTATGGATCGTCAAATAATCACTCCAACCACACCTCTAACTCTAGAGATTGTTACCGTGTCCCAATCTATTGCCATAATAAAAAGTAGTCATACTCTGATCAACTCATTACAAACAGCACAGGACTAACATTCACCAGAAGGACAACAATAAAAAATGTGTGACTAGCTAGATGGCACCTCACGGGCGCACCACCAATGGGACCCCTGGTTGGTACTCACCAGGATGGCCCTGTTCTCATCATCGGTACCACCTAGCTTAACGTAAACGTGTCCGAAACCCAAAGGAAAGGAGACAGTGAATTGTGCAGTGTACACAAACTTATATGTGACAAGGACTAACAACATTCAACATATAACAAAAAAGATTACTGTGCAAACAAGACACAAAAGTTTTACTCGCATTCCCTTGTTGCAAACGGTAAACACATATACATAAAAAAGAGAGATGTGAATACTACCTATCGATTCACACTCTGCTTACAGCCGACATGTTTCATTGCCTTGGTCTTTATCAGGCAATTTCTTCAGGGCAAAATAATGAGCTGCCACTGCCAAAAACACTGTGCTTTGAGTGCCTGTTGGCCAGTTTTTCTCTCATACCATCCAAGAGGGAAAACTTTCAATATCAGGTCACAACCCCCAGCGGTGGGTGTGATCCTTTCTCCCTTCAGTACTTTATCAGTGGAGAATAGTCGTTCCAGTGCCGAGAAGACGCCGAACGACTATTCTCCACTGATAAAGTACTGAAGGGAGAAAGGATCACACCCACCGCTGGGGGTTGTGACCTGATATTGAAAGTTTTTCCTCTTGGATGGTATGAGAGAAAAACTGGCCAACAGGCACTCAAAGCACAGTGTTTTTGGCAGTGGCAGCTCATTATTTTGCCCTGAAGAAATTGCCTGATAAAGACCAAGGCAATGAAACATGTCGGCTGTAAGCAGAGTGTGAATCGATAGGTAGTATTCACATCTCTCTTTTTTATGTATATGTGTTTACCGTTTGCAACAAGGGAATGCGAGTAAAATTTTTGTGTCTTGTTTGCACAGTATCCTTTTTTGTTATATGTTGAATGTTGTTAGTCCTTGTCACATATAAGTTTGTGTACACTGCACCATTCACTGTCTCCTTTCCTTTGGGTTTCGGACACGTTTACGTTAAGCTAGGTGGCACCGATGATGAGAACAGGGCCATCCTGGTGAGTACCAACCAGGGGTCCCATTGGTGGTGCGCCCGTGAGGTGCCATCTAGCTATTCACACATTTTTTATTGTTGTCCTTCTGGTGAATGTTAGTCCTGTGCTGTTTGTAATGTGTTGATCAGAGTATGGCTACTTTTTATTATGGCAATAGATTGGGACACGGTAACAATCTCTAGAGTTAGAGGTGTGGTTGGAGTGATTATTTGACGATCCATAGGTGTTCACAGATCTGGATGTAAATTGCCTAAAGAACTAGGTCAATTGTTTTGTTGACTTACTGAGTGGAGGGCGCCCTAGTTCTGTTTTTCCCTCTTGACTCCTATTGTATGTGTGATCCACGGATAATGGCGCCAATGTAGTTAAGGCCATGGATATGGGTAACTATTTCAGAGTGCCGTGTCTGGCGCACTGTATAAACCTGGTTGTTAAAAAATTCTTGAGTGAAGAAAGTCCAGTCTCCGAGTTACTGGCCACCTGCCGAAGAATGTGCACACATTTCAACCATTCTTTTAAGGCCAGGAAGCAGCTGAGGTGCCTGCAATATGAACGTAAATTGCCAGTGAAAGCACTCATCCAGGAGGTGGCAACACGTTGGAACTCAACCTTCTACATGCTTGAGCGTCTGTATGAGCAGTATGCGGTAGTCGATCAGTATTTCTTTAAACTGGGTACACCTATGATGGACATGAGGATACAGGTGGAGCAATGGCACCTAGTTAAAAGCCTGACAGACATGCTTCGTCCTTTTGAGGTCTTAACGCGTGCAGTCAGCAGGGAGGACTGTAATTTGGGAAAAGCTATCCCATTGTTGAGCATGCTAGAGCACCGACTGAAGGCGGTGTGTTCTAAGTTTGAAAAAGATGGAAAGGAAGAAGCATTTGAGTTGGCGGAAAAGTTATTACACCGCCTACTTGGCAATGATCGTCTTGAAATGATCAAGACAGAACAGCATTACATTTGTGCTACTATTCTGGATCCACGGTACAAAAAGGCAGTGGCAGGCAGAGTATTCTTTCCTTTTGATGACGCAGATGTTACAAAGTACAAACATTGGCTAGCTGTGTCAGCCACTCGGTTTGAAAGAGAACAGCAGGAAATTGAAGGAAAAGGCAGTACATCAGCATCAGCAGGCCGTCCGCAGTCAAAAAAATCCACTTCTGCATTTGTGGCTGTGGCAGAAGTGAGTGATTTTCCCTCTCAGCCGTTAACGACACAAGCAACCGTATCATCTGCACCAGACACAATAGTAATATTGTGTGATGAAGAGGATTGGCTAACTCAGCTTGGGTTTGCTTCTGAAATGGTCCCAGAAAAAAGTAAGCAAAGTGGAGGAACCCGGGAGAACCTTGAGTCGATTGTGCAGGCCTATCTGAATGACTCAACAGAGGTCCATCTTTCTCATGACCCATTGGCGTATTGGCATGGGAAAACAGTTGTGTGGCCAGAGATCACCAACCTGGCTATAAATTACTTGTCTTGCCCACTCGCAAGCGTGTCTTCTGAACGTGTTTTCAGTGCTGCTGGTGGCATTGTAACTTCCAAAAGGACCCGCCTCTCACCCAAAAATGTGGAGAGGTTAACAATGATCACGATGAATCAGCACCTCATACCACCAGATTACAAAATACGAGAACGCACGCAGGAAGAAGACGAGGAGGACACCAACTTAGATGAGGGAAGTTCTTCCCTGTTTAGTGACCTACTCCCGTCTGAATTCGCAGAGTTTGAGGACGAGCTCTTCTTCCCTGACACCGAGCCCTGAAAATGAGTCAATGAATCACTAACTTTCTTTTTCGTCCTTATTCACTTTTATTCCTGGGTGTCTGTCTTTCTTTGTTTTGCAAAATCTATATAAAAAAAACTTTAATCACCTAATCACAAAAACAAGCCCATCAGCAGAACTGTCTTCACTTATTTGCTTATTGATTTGAAGGTGCCGCAGTCTGCATTCCTCATGTTCACCAGTTCACAAGAACATGCTCCTCTATCCTCCTCCTCCTCCAGACTCCTATTTCCCTCAAAGCTCTCTACTTCAGTCCGTGTTGAGAGCGTGTGGGCCTAAGCGAGTGCGTGAGGCTAAGTTTACATCCAGAAGGTGCTCAAGAAAATGGAGACTGAACAAGAAGTTGAATTCTCCAACACAGAAACCAACGGAAAGCGCCCAGCAGAGGACATGGAGGAAGAACAGGCATTCAAAAGATCCAGAAATACAGACGAGATGGTAGAACTGCTCATTCTGCTCCAAAGCAAGAATGCCGGGGCAGTAATTGGAAAAGGTGGCAAAAACATCAAAGCACTGATGACAGACTACAATGACAGTGTTTCAGTCCCAGAGAGCAGTGAAGAACGGAACGAAAGAGTAACTGGATCGAGTAACTGGATTGACTAATGACCCCTGAAATGCCCCGATCGGACTTTCGATTCAGACACCCTCATCGCTGACGCGGTGCTGCTGAGCCGACACCGCGGACCACCTGCCGACACTGCGGACCACCCTGCCACCAGCCCTGCACTGGATCCAAGGCGGCATAAGAGCGGCGCATCAAAAGGGGTGGCTGAAACTCCAGGAGCCTGTTCCAGACAGCTCGACGACTTCGGAGGGCTGGAAGTGGTCCCCCGCTACAAGGCAGGGGAAGGCACTGGAGCTCGGTTGCTGACCCATCCCTAGGCTGCAAAGGAAGCCCAAAGGCATACACGGTTGAATCGGTGGGCACCCTCGGCAGCATAGGAGGGCACCCCCCCGCGCAGAGGCGGCTAAAGCTCCGTGAGCCTGCTGAGCCGGAACCGCCCGCCCGCTCCACCGCAGTGAGACGCAGTGAGTCTCAGAGGCTACGGAGGGCTGAGTAAAGCCGCAGCAGAGGAGCTACAGCGAACACCAGAGGATTGAAAGTGGCCCCCCCACCATCCGCTCCACGGTGGAGGACGGCGGCTGCTACGAAGTGGCAGTCCCTCCCCCTCCTGCTCCCCCCCGCACCGCAGCACCGGAGACAGGACACGGGCTCAGGAGATAGACACGCACGGAGGGTATTGCGCGCCGCTGCCCAGGGGAGCGACTGAGGAGAGCCCTGAGACCAACAACGGGAGCGGTTCTGCGATAGAAGACTGAAGCCTGCCCCCATCGAGTTTGTTAGATACCGGGTGATTACCTACGCTGCGTCTCATGGTGATACAGGCTTGGAGCCATGATCTGATCTAATCTGTTGAGTTCAATCACAAGCAATTCACAAATTTTAGCAAATTGGAAGGGACTGAGACACCTTGTGGATTGATGCATTGCTTCTGAAAGACTCTACGGTCGGACTCAGGGGGCACACAGAGACTTGAGGTATTTGTATTTCTCCTACCCGCCTGCTCACTTTTAAACTACCTCCTCTGTCCAAAATTGCTGGAGCCATAAACCTGTAACAATAAATCCCCCCCCCCCCACGGTACCTCTGTCCACGAGGCTCCTCAATTTAACTCCCCCCACACAGAGATAAGCATTCCTCCCAGATAGCTGGAGCATTGCTGGCTCGGATAGAAAGTGAAACTCCTCCCCCTAGGCTTAAAGTAATAGCAGCAGACAGAGGACTAATATCTCCACCTCCCCTGCATGCATGAAGGAGAGGGAACACTGCTTTCTATGCTAGCTAAGCAACAGCAACAAACAGAGGACTAATGTCTCTATCCCACCTATTTGGCGGACATGTTTGACTATTCTCTCTCATGGGCGGACATCCTGGATTAGTCATTTTATTCTTTATCTGAACACTCGCCAAGAATTAATCACTCTAGACTAATCACAACTACTGAGTACTTGGCTCAGTTAGGTATCTACACCCTCTTGTGAAAGAATGCCTGCCTATTATTATATTATTATACTTTTAACTATATTCTGAACATATGTAATGCACAGAATGCCACCTCATATTTGCAAGAATGTCTGCCTGTTATTGTAGCACACTCCTAGCTTTACTCTGAACATTTGTAATGCACAGATTGCTACACCATATCTGAAAAAATGTTTGCCTAGTTTTGAAGTATTGTACCTATACCTGTATGTTGAACATTTGTAATGCGCAGATTGCTACCTCATATACCTTTTACCGCAGTATTATTCTTCTACCTGTATTTCGAACAATTGTAATGCAATGCTACTTCATTTACCTTGGTTGCTAACTAATGTCATTTCTGATTTCTATGATTTCGGATTTTTGATGGTGGCACTACCCCATATATATATCTGGTTGATCACCAGTGACACTGTTGTACTCTATAACCTATTGTAACCTATTGTATGTATATGTTTCTCTGCGCACTCTTACATTTGGGATACGCCGATTGATCACTAGTACTATTCTTACACCGTGTAACCTACTGTATGTTTTTGTTTTTCCTGCACATGTGTACCACTATAGTGCATTCTCCTAGTCCCACCTAAACCATCATCGCAACATGGATCCCCCCATCCCCCCCATTCTCAGTCCCCATTACCCTCTCACCTCCTTTCTTAGTATAACTCCCCCTCCCCACAACATGACCACTCCCAATCCCATTTCCCCTCCTACTCTCAGTCCCCATTACCCTTCCTGCACCCCCACCTCGACTATCAGTCTCCCAGCATACACCTTGACCCACCCACCTACCATCATTGCCCTCACTCACACCAACAACCCCCTCCCCACCTCATCCACACCCCTCCCGCCCAAAACATCCCTTCTCCCCAAACACCTTCCCGTACACCAACACAACGCACACCTCCTCGAACACCAGCCCACGCTCCCACCTGCACACGAATTTCCTGGTCAGCCATTCCCCTCAGACGGCCGCCCCCACCTCCACCACCTACCCCACATTGGACAACATCATGGCCACCCTTGCTCAGATCAAAGATGACATACACAACATAAAGGAACTACTCGCCACACACCCCTCACACACCTCCCCTCCCAACTTATTCCCTACCCATCCGGTTGACTCACTCACTCAACACGCCCCAAACCGGGCGTCAATCCCCGCTCTTAGACGCAGCAAATGCCCTCGTCCCCCTCGTCGCCCCTGCATAACCTCACACAACTACACCTCCCCGCCCAACGAGTCCTCCATCCTTCCGTCAAACTCTCCCACTCAACCTTAATCATTTTTATTAATTGTCTGATTCCCACATGTTTGACTTTGTAGCCATTTACCTGTGCCATTTACTTGTACTATTTTGTACACAGGTTGGCTTTGTAGCCACCTATTTGTACCATTTATACTATGTGACCTATTGATTTATCTGTATGACTTTGCGTCCCCATGTACTCCTCTTTGTAAAGCGCTCTGATATCAGCAAGGATCTTGTCCGCGCTATATAAAACTTTCAAAATAAATAAATAAATAAAAGCAGATGGCTGGATTACGCCCAATGAAGAAAGACTCTGCACTTGTGGGGGTGTTCTACTTCTTTGCGGGTGAGTTGATGAGTATTGGGCATTGCTTTGAAGGTCTAATACCGGCTAAAAGTGGTTTGGAGAAAATCGGAGCAGAAAAAGTTTTTGCGCTTTTGATCACTTGCCTGACTTTGGGGTGCTGTTTGGCGGGCGTTTAGGTTGTTGTGGGTGGGTTTTGGGGTCTGGGAGCACTGCTGGCACCGTCTAATGTTGATTGCATTTGTTTTTCAGGAAATCCATGGTGGAAAAGGGGAGTTAGGGCCTAGCTGCACAGCGTATTTGGACAGAATTGAAAGTAGTAGGCCCATTTTTGCTTTTTGCCTGTTTGGGGGTGTTCTGCTTTTTTGCGGGTGGATGCAGGGGTCTGGGGCCATTGCTGGGAAGGTCTAATACCGGCTAAAAGTGGTTTGGAGAAAATCGGAGCAGAGTAAGTTTTTTGCGCTTTTGAGCACTTGCCTGTCTTTGGGGTGCTGTTTGGCGGGCTTTTAGGTTGTTGTGGGTGGGTTTTGGGGTCTGGGAGCACTGCTGGCACAGTCTAAAGTTGATTGCATTTGTTTTTCAGGAAATCCATGGTGGAAAAGGGGAGTTAGGGCCTAGCTGCACAACGCATTCGGACTGAATTGAAGGTAGTAGGCCCATTTTTGCTTTTTGCCTGTTTGGGGGTGTTCTGCTTTTTTGCGGGTGGCTGCAGGGGTCTGGGGCCATTGCTGGGAAGGTCTAATACCGGCTAAAAGTGGTTTGGAGAAAATCGGAGCAGAAAAAGTTTTTGCGCTTTTGATCACTTGCCTGACTTTGGGGTGCTGTTTGGCGGGCTTTTAGGTTGTTGTGGGTTGGGTTTTAGGGTCTGGGAGCACTGCTGGCACAGTCTAATGTTGATTGCATTTGTTTTTCAGGAAATCCATGGTGGAAAAGGAGGGTTAGGGCCTAGCTGCAGAGCGCGTTTGGACAGAATTGAAGGTAGTAGGCCCATTTTCGCTTTTTGCCTGTTTGGGGGTGTTTTGCTTTTTTGCGGCTGGCTGCAGGGGTCTGGGGCCATTGCTGGGAAGGTCTAATACCGGCTAAAAGTGGTTTGGAGAAAATCGGAGCAGAAAAAGTTTTTGCGCTTTTGATCACTTGCCTGTCTTTGGGGTGCTGTTTGGCGGGCTTTTAGGTTGTTGTGGGTGGGTTTTGGGGTCTGGGAGCACTGCTGGCACAGTCTAATGTTGATTGCATTTGTTTTTCAGGAAATCCATGGTGGAAAAAGGGAGTTAGGGCCTAGCTGCACAGCGCATTTGGACTGAATTGAAGGTAGTAGGCCCATTTTCGCTTTTTGCCTGTTTGGGGGTGTTTTGCTTTTTTGCGGCTGGCTGCAGGGGTCTGGGGCCATTGCTGGGAAGGTCTAATACCGGCTAAAAGTGGTTTGGAGAAAATCGGAGCAGAGTAAGTTTTTGCGCTTTTGATCACTTGCCTGTCTTTGGGGTGCTGTTTGGCGGGCTTTTAGGTTGTTGTGGGTGGGTTTTGGGGTCTGGGAGCACTGCTGGCACAGTCTAAAGTTGATTGCATTTGTTTTTCAGGAAATCCATGGTGGAAAAGGGGAGTTAGGGCCTAGCTGCACAACGCATTCGGACTGAAGTGAAGGTAGTAGGCCCATTTTTGCTTTTTGCCTGTTTGGGGGTGTTCTGCTTTTTTGCGGGTGGCTGCAGGGGTCTGGGGCCATTGCTGGGAAGGTCTAATACCGGCTAAAAGTGGTTTGGAGAAAATCGGAGCAGAAAAAGTTTTTGCGCTTTTGATCACTTGCCTGACTTTGGGGTGCTGTTTGGCGGGCTTTTAGGTTGTTGTGGGTTGGGTTTTAGGGTCTGGGAGCACTGATGGCACAGTCTAATGTTGATTGCATTTGTTTTTCAGGAAATCCATGGTGGAAAAGGGGGGTTAGGGCCTAGCTGCAGAGCGCGTTTGGACAGAATTGAAGGTAGTAGGCCCATTTTCGCTTTTTGCCTGTTTGGGGGTGTTTTGCTTTTTTGCGGCTGGCTGCAGGGGTCTGGGGCCATTGCTGGGAAGGTCTAATACCGGCTAAAAGTGGTTTGGAGAAAATCGGAGCAGAAAAAGTTTTTGCGCTTTTGATCACTTGCCTGTCTTTGGGGTGCTGTTTGGCGGGCTTTTAGGTTGTTGTGGGTGGGTTTTGGGGTCTGGGAGCACTGCTGGCACAGTCTAATGTTGATTGCATTTGTTTTTCAGGAAATCCATGGTGGAAAAAGGGAGTTAGGGCCTAGCTGCACAGCGCATTTGGACTGAATTGAAGGTAGTAGGCCCATTTTTGCTTTTTGCCTGTTTGGGGGTGTTCTGCTTTTTTTGCGGGTGGCTGCAGGGGTCTGGGGCCATTGCTCGGAAGGTCTAATACTGGCTAAAAGTGGTTTGGAGAAAATCGGAGCAGAAAAAGTTTTTGTGCTTTTGATCACTTGCCTGTCTTTGGGGTGCTGTTTGGCGGGCTTTTAGGTTGTTGTGGGTGGGTTTTGGGGTCTGGGAGGACTGCTGGCACAGTCTAATGTTGATTGCATTTGTTTTTCAGGAAATCCATGGTGGAAAAAGGGAGTTAGGGCCTACCTGCAGAGCGCATTTGGACAGAATTGAAGGTAGTAGGCCCATTTTTGCTTTTTGCCTGTTTGGGGGTGTTCTGCTTTTTTGCGGGTGGCTGCAGGGGTCTGGGGCCATTGCTAGGAATGTCTAATACCGGATAAAAGTGGTTTGGACAAAATCGGAGGTGACATTTGTTTTGCGTTTTTGCTGACTTGCTTGTCTTTGAGGTGCTGTTTGGGGGGTTCCGGGTGTTTGTGGGTGGGCTTTGAGGTCTGGGAGCACTGCTAGGTATGGATAGTTTTGATTGCAAGAGGTTTGAAGCAAATCCATGGTGGCAAAGGGGAGTTAGGGCCTCGCTGCAGAGCGCGCGTGGAGTGATTTTTGAAATTTGCCAGAAAATGATTTAGTCCCCATTTTTGTAGTTTTGCTTTTTGGCTGTTTGGGGGTCTTCTACTTCTTTCCGCCTGGGTTGACGGGTCTGGGGCCATTGCTGGGAAGGTCTAATACCGGATAAAAGTGGTTTGGAGAAAATCAGAGCAGAAAAAGATTTTGTGCTTTTGATCACTCGCCTGTCTTTGGGGTGCTGTTTGGCGGGCTTTTAGGTTGTTGTGGGTGGGTTTTGGGGTCTGGGAGCACTGCTGGGTATGGATAGTTTGATTGCAAGGGGTTTGAAGCAAATCCATGGTGGCAAAGGGGAGTTAGGGCCTAGCTGCAGAGCGCGCGTGGAGTGATTTTTTAAATTTGCCTGAAAATGTTTTAGTGCCCATTTTTGTAGTTTCGCTTTTTGGCTGTTTGGGGTTCTTCTACTTCTTTCCGCCGGGGTTGACGGGTCTGGGGCCATTTCTGGGAAGGTCTAATACCGGATAAAAGTGGTTTGGAGAAAATCGGAGCAGAAAAAGATTTTGCGCTTTTTATCACTTGCCTGTCTGGGGTGCTGTTTGGCGGGCTTTTAGGTTGTTGTGGGTGGGTTTTAGGGTCTGGGAGCACTGCTGGCACAGTCTAATGTTGATTGCATTTGTTTTTCAGGAAATCCATGGTGGAAAAGGGGGGTTAGGGCCTAGCTGCAGAGCGCGTTTGGACAGAATTGAAGGTAGTAGGCCCATTTTTGCTTTTTGCCTGTTTGGGGGTGTTTTGCTTTTTTGCGGGTGGCTGCAGTGGTCTGGGGCCATTGCAGGGAAGGTCTAATACCGGCTAAAAGTGGTTTGGAGAAAATTGTAGCAGAAAAAGTTTTTGCGCTTTTGATCACTTGCCTGTCTTTGGGGTGCTGTTTGGCGGGCTTTTAGGTTGTTGTGGGTGGGTTTTGGGGTCTGGGAGCACTGCTGGCACAGTCTAATGTTGATTGCATTTGTTTTTCAGGAAATCCATGGTGGAAAAGGGGATTTAGGGCCTAGCTGCACAGCCCATTTGGACTGAATTGAAGGTAGTAGGCCCATTTTTGCTTTTTGCCTGTTTGGGGGGGTTCTGCTTTTTTGCGGGTGGCTGCAGGGGTCTGGGGCCATTGCTGGGAAGGTCTAATACTGGCTAAAAGTGGTTTGGAGAAAATCGGAGCAGAAAAAGTTTTTGCGCTTTTTATCACTTGCCTGTCTTTGGGGTGCTGTTTGGCGGGCTTTTAGGTTGTTGTGGGTGGGTTTTGGGGTCTGGGAGCACTGCTGGCACAGTCTAATGTTGATTGCATTTGTTTTTCAGGAAATCCATGGTGGAAAAGGGGAGTTAGGGCCTAGCTGCACAGCGCATTTGGACAGAATTGAAGGTAGTAGGCCCATTATTGCTTTTTGCCTGTTTGGGGGTGTTCTGCTTTTTTGCGGGTTGCTGCAGGGGTCTGGGGCCATTGCTGGGAATGTCTAATACCGGATAAAAGTGGTTTGGACAAAATCGGAGGTGACATTCTTTTTGCATTTTTGCTGACTTGCTTGTCTTTGAGGTGCTGTTTGAGGGGTTCTGGGTGTTTGTGGGTGGGTTTTGGGGTCTGGGAGCACTGCTGGGTATGGATAGTTTTGATTGCAAGAGGTGTGAAGCAAATCCATGGTGGCAAAGGGGAGTTAGGGCCTAGCTGCAGAGCAGGCGCGGAGTGATTTTTGAAATTTGCCAGAAAATGATTTAGTCCCCATTTTTGTAGTTTTGCTTTTTGGCTGTTTGGGGGTCTTCTACGTCTTTCCGCCTTGGTTGACGGGTCTGGGGCCATTGCTGGGAAGGTCTAATACCGGATAAAAGTGGTTTGGAGACAATCAGAGCAGAAAAAGATTTTGTGCTTTTGATCACTCGCCTGTCTTTGGGGTGCTGTTTGGCGGGCTTTTAGGTTGTTGTGGGTGGGTTTGGGGTCTGGGAGCACTGCTGGGTATGGATAGTTTGATTGCAAGGGGTTTGAAGCAAATCCATGGTGGCAAAGGAGAGTTAGGGCCTAGCTGCAGAGCGCGCGTGGAGTGATTTTGGAAATTTGCCTGAAAATTTTTTAGTCCCCATTTTTGTAGTTTTGCTTTTTGGCTGTTTGGGGGTCTTCTATTTCTTTCCACCTTGGTTGACGGGTCTGGGGCCATTGCTGGGAAGGTCTAATACCGGATAAAAGTGGTTTGGAGAAAATCGGAGCAGAAAAAGATTTTGCGCTTTTGATCACTTGCCTGTCTATGGGGTGCTGTTTGGCCGGCTTTTAGGTTGTTGTGGGTGGGTTTTGGGGTCTGGGAGCACTGCTGTGTATGGATAGTTTTGATTGCAAGAGGTTTGAAGCAAATTCATGGTGGCAAAGGGGAGTTAGGGCCAAGCTGCAGAGCGCGCGTGGAGTAATTTTGGAAATTTGCCTGAAAATCTTTTAGTCCCCATTTTTGTAGATTTGCTTTCATGGCTGTTTGGGGGTCTTTTACTTCTTTCCGCCTGGGTTGACGGGCCTGGGGCCATTGCTGGGAAAGTCTAATACTGGATAAAAGTGGTTTGGAGAAAATCAGAGCAGAAAAAGATTTTGCGCTTTTGATCACTTGCCTGTCTTTGGGGTGCTGTTTGGCGAGCTTTAGGTTGTTTTGGGTGGGTTTGGGGTCTGGGAGCCCTGCGGGGTATGGATAGTTTTGATTGCAAGAGGTTTGAAGCAAATCCATGGTGGCAAAGGGGAGTTAGGGCCTAGCTGCAGAGCGCGCGTGGAGTGATTTTGGAAATTTGCCTTAAAATTTCTAAGTCCCCATTTTTGTAGTTTTGCTTTTTGGCTGTTTGGGGGTCTTCTACTTCTTTACGCCTGGGTTGACGGGTCTGGGGCCATTGCTGGGAAGGTCTAATACCGGATAAAAGTGGTTTGGAGAAAATCAGAGCAGAAAACGATTTTGCACTTTTGATCACTTGCCTGTCTTTGGGGTGCTGTTTGGCGGGCTTTGAGGTTGTTGTGGGTGGGTTTTGGGGTCTGGGAGCACTGCTGACACAGTCTAATGTTGATTGCATTTGTTTTTCAGGAAATCCATGGTGGAAAAAAGGAGTTAGGGCCTAGCTGCAGAGCGCGTTTGGACTGAATTCCAGGTAGGCCCAAAGTTTTTTACGTGTGGTTTTTCCCGTATTTTTCCTTTTGGCTTGTCGGGGGGGTTAAACTTGCTTTCGCCCAGGTTGACAGTTCTGGGGCCATTGCTGTAAAGGTCTAATCCCCGAAAAAAAGTGTTTTGGAGACAATCCCTTGGGAAAACGTTTTAGCATTTTCTGAGATTTCGCTCACTCTACCGTTTTCGGGGGGCTGTTTGTGGGGGTTCCTGGTGTTTGTGGGGGGGTTTGTGAGTCTTGGAGCAATGCTGGGTATGGATACTTTTGCTTGCTTGCAAGTGGTTTGAATACAATCCATGGTAGGTAAGGGGGGATTTGGGCCTACTTTATTTTCCAAGTACGTTTTGTCACCATTTTCTACTAGGCCTCGTTTTTTGGAGATCTGATTGGGGGTCTTCTCCATTTTTGCGACTGGGTTTATTAAGGGTCTGGGAGCACTGCTGGGAAGGTCTAATTTTGTTCTAAAACACAGTTTACAGTACACCTAGCTTGAGGGGAAGGATCCGCTAAATTAATTCGCCCATACTTATTTATCCTTCAAAAGGAGACACAGACAGAGTAGGCACTTTCAAAAATATTATACTGTCTAATAGGAATCTGAAAGTGTGACTTTTTGCACTACACAGCGTACATACCTTATATTTATTTGTCAGTGGTGTTCTAATATCACTTCCTGTTTTTCCATCAATAATTACAGGCCGGGTTTCAGCCTGTGCAATGGGAAAAAAAGGATGAAGTCAGGCTTCACATTAGCGAGCCGCAATTCAGCATCCGCCAGGCAGGCAGTGGACAGGGTGTCTTCTGGTCACCAACATTGATGGATGGAGCGTCAGATGGAATGGAGGAGTCCCGCTAATTAGAGGAATGGTTGGATGCATGCAACGTACCAAATTCAACAGGACAACTACAAAAACATATACAGTATCCGTTCTTTTCTAATTATCTTTTAAGTAATGTTATTGCTGTGAACTTCTATGAGTGTGACTCTGCATTTCTTTGATCTATGCTTCTAAATTCATCCCTACAGCCATTCCATAGGTTTTACTTTTGCTATTTTTTAAACCTAATATAATGTAAGAAGTGTTTCTCTGAGTGCAGAGATAGGCAAGTGAAAGCGCATAATTATTACTGCAGCCCTGTACTGTTGCATTCTTTCATTCACGGTTGTAGAAAGTACTACTTACTTTTCAGTAACCATGCATGCAGTAGTGCATGCACTTCCTTTATGTCACTTACAAGATTTATGGATAGCATTGTAGCCAAAGATTTGTTTATCTTCAATTATTGTTTGTCCATGCTGTGCTTTTTTCTTCTTCTCTCAACAAAACTTTCCCAAAAACCCCCATTCCCATCCATTTTCCAAACCCTAACCTTCTTCCCCTGGGCTGTGTGGTTTTGATTGATGTGTGACTAAATGACAGCAATAATTCCACACACTTGCTGGGGAAGATAAGGTCATAGCAACAGGCTGGTGAAGGAATCCGAGGATATATTCTTACTCAGCTTGACACTGAGTCACTATTGGCAAATGAAAGCAGATTTTCATGTGCGCCATCAACTTGATTAGTCATCAAGAACATCCTCCTCCTAGACGTGGCAAATTAATATTACGCTGCTGTGTCCTTCACCTTCAGTACTATTTGTTGTAGTAGTAGCCAATGTCAAAGAAATTCAACGCAAGTACTTTCAATACCTTACCATTTATTCGGCTACATTGTGGCACTGTTCTAGTGTACTGTCACCTGCTATATTCTCTATCGTACCGTTCTAATGCTACGGTAAGGACAAACAAGGTTTCATTTTCTTTTTTTTTCAGATGCTGCAACTGCCACTGTGTAACACCACAAGTACCACCGCAATAATGACATTTCATCCGCCCAGGATTGCCAACCTTAATCGCCATTTCCTGTGCAGCCAGCCCTGTGCCTAGCCCTATTTGCAAACACAAATTACAGGTAAGATAAGCGTTTGGGGGGAGGTAGTATAATGGAGTATTAGGAGAGACAATAGACTGAAGGTCCTAGGACTATTGAATTCACTTACTCTGTGACAGGCACTTAGTTTTGAAAACATTTGGGCAATTACTAGTACATACACAACTTGAATCAAGATGCCACTTAAGTCTCCTCCTACTGCTGGCTGCAGCTGTTGACCTTTCAGGCCAGGTCGGCATGCTCCTTGCGGAGGGTCTCGAGCAGGGTTTTGGTGTTGAGGAGCTCCTGCTCGAGGTAGGACACCCTCAGTGAAAGGCGGTGCACGCGTGCCTTGCACCTCTGTGGGGGGCAGCTGATTTCTTTGCTGCTCTGCGGTGGCGGGTGGCTGCGGTACCCCGGCTCCGTACCGCTGACTGGCTGACCCAGGGAGCGCGGAGGAGGATGCACGTGTTGCCGTGGATGTTGTCGACGTACTGTGCGTGTCCTCCTCCTCCTGGGCCACCAGCCACCTATATTCGGTGACAGTGGCCTCCAGCCTCCGTTGCCGGGCCCTTTTAGCCAGCTCCTTCCGTGTTGGTTTGGAAGGAGCAACTATATGAAGAAAGAAAGACATAGTCTGTAACCAATGCTCTTTAAGATTAACACAAAATGATTCAGCAGAAAGTTATGTCACAGTAGAACTAGCAACTTGCAAGCGCAGTACATAACTATTGTGGCCAGTATCTATCTAACCTCTCACTTCTTCATCCTTGCTCTAACATTAGTGGGAGTTTAAGGAATCAATTCTACGAGCACTATGGACTCACTCCATTAGAGTCGACTATGACAGTACACCAGTCTTCTTCTTCTTCTTCTCTCTTGTTTAGCAAAATTGGTACGCTAACTTCTGCCAGCCGGCATAATGCCAGCGCAGTCAACTTGCACCCGAGAAAAACAGATGCCCGCCATGATGAGTGAGACAGACTTGCGTTACTGTACCAGTCCAGTACATGCAGGTGGTGATGCTCTTACTTTTCTATTACGGATGGTACTGAGAATACTTTGTTACAAGGGCTACTGCTTAATTAATTTAACTTTCACCCTACAGTGCCAATGAATACTAGAAAAGGAAAATGAAGAAGATAAATAATCTGATTATCTATCACTGCACATGGTATGTATTTGCTTACATATGGGATGACTTTAGGTGCTTTGCTTTTTATTAAGTGAACAGTGATACATCCACACATGAATGACCGAGTTCTACTAAACTTATTAACAGAGGTAGTGAGTGGCCTTCGTAATAGCCGGATATATGCTGTGCTTGCAATACAAACTACTGCTACTATTCATGGTAGTATTTGGACAAAATTACAACTTCTTTTCCTTGCCTTTCCTACACTGGGACGGACGTGCGGGTGCGGTGTTACATGCTCTTCAAAGTAACACTTAGTTCATCCAGTGACCGTCTACTCTCCCTAGATACACATATGCTATCTAAGAGTCAGCTAGTACCATGATCCAGGCATCCATCCATTCAAACTATATGTCAATCATTCTTCTTCATGTCTCTCATCTGGACAAACCTTACGTTTTCTCACGGGAAAACAACCTTTTCATTTTATTTGGGAAACCGCAAGCCATACATTGTCGTGTATTTCTATAGGTTCTGAATCAGTCCCCCTATTCCTGACCCTATTCTGGTTAAACTAACTATCAAGTTAACTAACAGTCAGCCCATGAGGCAAGAAATCCTCCATGATGCAGATACCGTTATCTGACGCAGTCACACTACGGCACAGGAACGTGTTATCTGATTAGGTCATAACGCTTGAGATCTAATTAGACAAGCGACATTCCTCCAGCCCCTGATAAGGCATACGACGTTCTCATGACAAATCAAACCTATGACAACCTGGATAATCCGTGCGGCCATTGTTTTGATTTCACAGAGAACTTTAGTAAAGAATGTGCTAACGAGCAAGTCGTATGACATCTTTATTGACGTATCTATGTCCATCCTTACGTCAATCTCGGCACCTTTAAGGTATAAATATTGCCGACCTTGCCCTATGCAAACACACGCGTGGTGACAAGACGGAGCAGCCATACTTGCCGAAGCCGAGAGCAGAAGCAGACCCCGCTGGCAGCAGCCCCGCCTTCCTGACGCGCTGAGAGACGCGCTGCTATCTCAAGCCGAGAGACCCAGCACCGGCGCTTCTGGGCAGCCCTCGCAGGCAGCCTGGAATATCGAGAGCAGAGAAAGAGATACCATTCCTCATTCATCCAAAATTCCAGGTACAGAACTGAATAACCCCTCACAGAGAATTCTTTAGTTATTCACTTGGCAAAAACAAACTTAACTTAAACTGTAACTTTCTATTCCCGCCCACGCATTAGACTTAGGTCAGGTACACGGGGTAGGCGTATTTAGAAACACCAGTTGAGTACGTTTAGTCAAATGTATATGTGTATGTAAATATATTTTAATCATTTTAAACATTATATGGCTCAGAAACCATATCAATGTTTTTACAGTATTATTTTATACTATTGCTTCTAATGTATGCACTTTACTTAACTATAAGTATTGCAATAATATCGATCCATTTCTCTTGTAAGAGAAAAGAGACTGATCAATAAATAACACCTTTTTATTGAACACGCCCGTCTCTTCCTTTTCTCTACATTCTGATGAGACTAAGAATGCACGTACTGACTGAGTAAAATAATTGCCTTGTGCTCACACGACTCTTGAGATTGACTCTTGATTAGGGGAGAGCAAAGTTGTCATGTTCTATGGTTGTCAGAAACTAAATCCCTTCTTGTCTAATCAGGGGAGTTAATCCCTTCCTTGAACATTCGAGAAAGTTTCTAGCGAACTCTGAGCTTAGCTGGCAAACCCAAAAATTAAGTCTAGTATCGACAGTAGTAGACCTAGTTAACGTCTGGTCTAGGCCTTTACTGCTGTAGGTACTATTCCAATGCGCAGAGCCTATTGGGAAAATAGGAGCTACACTACATGGCGCCCAACGCGTTTGGAAAGGGCGATAAAACTAACGTAAGACATTTAGAGTAACTCAGTCGTGCTTTCTCACTCAGACCCCTTTTCCCAAATACTCCAAAGACGTCTGGAGTGGGTGAAAGGTAATATCCTCCAAAACCTCGCAGGAGGGAACTCCTATGTATGGTTTTTGGTCAAGTCAACGTTGAAGGATAAACAGTTCCAAAATATTGCGCATCTAATCTTTGTTCCATAAAGAAACCTGATCTGCAAATTAACATAATACCATCCTGTCCGTAAAATGGGAGACAGTGATGAAGAAAGAGAGGCAGTTAGATTAGCAGCTGAAATAGCAGCAGCTGATAATACAGCACTCACAGCAGACCCGGATATAATACTCATCCAGGTCGCCAAAAGGAGATCTATAACTCTAAAACTTATAGAAAATGGACTGACACCTAGAGGTGGCACAGTCATATTCGTAATTGAGGCACACGAATATCGGCAGACAGAGGTATACTATACATGGATACATTTTCCAGCAGCGAATGCTGTAACAAAGTACTTCCACTATTACAAAGTAGAGGAACCTCCTGAAACATACACTCCTTTCGAGGAGGTGGAAGTACCACTCAAATTCCAAGAGCATTTGCTCTTGTTTGATGGCGCCCTAAAACATAATAATCACATTACAAGGCTCGGTCCTTTAGGAAGACCAGGAGCAACGTGGCCGGTCTTAGCCGGATACACACCACATCCAGACATCGATAGAATGCCTGCAGCAGAGCTGTTAATACAGCTAAAACAACTACTAAAAATTCATAGACAATTAGTTCAGTATGTAATGCGGACTTCAACAATTCAGCCAGCGATTAAACTTCCACAGCTGACCCCTCACCAGGGGAACACAAATAAAATTACACCACAGAACATCCAGTCCTGCCTAGGTAAAGTTCCAGCTAAACGGGAACAGATACCATTCTGGTTGGCACAGAAAATTACCCAAATAGAGGCGGTGTTTCCTGACACCACCCCGCTGGAAAAACACAGGATTCTGACTATATGTCTCCCAATGGGAATCGCACCACACATTGAGGACTGTGACACTTGGGGTACAGTCTTTGCTTCCATCTACACAAAAACGCACGGTGTTCCATCCATTTCGGTAATACCAGATGTGCTAAAACAAATTCAAGATGAATACGGTCCAGAACCTGCTTTAACTCTTGGTATGAAATTACTAAAAGACTTCAAGCAGGTCTCGGCTATATTATTAGCCAACATAAAAGGTGAAGCAGCAAACGTGGCGATCCGCCAGAGGTTAAAAGAGACAGATATAGCAGACCAACCAGCTGAAATTGCCAGAATCATAGAAAAATCCTATGAAGAACTAGGCAGAGATAGTCTAGGTGGAATACCAGTAAAACCGCAACTGACTACAAGTCCAGAAAAAATATTTTTTAATAATAATAATTCACCAAAAAAGAACTGGGATGGAAATAAACAATCCAATCCTAAAGAAAAGAAATTCCAGTCCAGAGGAAGGTCTCCTAGGCGAAGAGAGAAATCTCCAAACCAAAGACAGAGGTCACCGCAGAGTGACCCCTCTGGGAATAGATATAACCTTAGAAATAGGGATAATATTAAAAAACCTGATAGATATCAAGACATTGATACACGTCCCTCTCAATCTTTTCAGAATTCCTCGCAGAAATCGGAAAGAAGAGGACGATCAGAAGAGCACGCCAAGTCCAAAGACAAGGAACCTGCTCAACTAAAAAAGAAATTACAATTTCCAAAAAAGAAGGTAGCCAGTATCAAGGTAGTTAACAATGCCGAGAATACTGAGGACACAACTGAAAAACGGAGAATGGGCTCAGACAATGCTAGACAGCGCAGCAGAGGTGAGCATAGCTCGCAAAGTCCTTATGAATCATCTGGAGACAGTGGACACGAATGAATACCTTCAAGTGGAAACTGCAGACACCAGAGTTAGCAAGCCCCACAAGATATACGAGATAACATTACGTATAGAGGGAGATAAGACTAGGAAAATTAGGGGACTATTTTGGGATAACCTCTCCAAGGGCTATGACATCCTTCTTGCTGAAAAAGACTGGCCACCAGAGTTTGTCAGGGAGTGCCCTCATGGCGAAGAAGTAATTATGCCTGCCTTCTCGAATCAAATACCGATTCATAAAAAATACACACTTGCTAGAAAGTGGGCAGTGGCCTTAGCACCTGCTTTATATAAAAATCATGTAGGATGGGATGAGGATTCTCCTCCTCACAAAATCCAGTTAAAATCACAACCAACTGCACAAAGGCAGTACCCAATTAAGCAAGAAGCTAAAAAACAAGTAAATGAAATAGTAGATCAGCTAGAATACCAGGGGGTGATTGAAACTTGCACCTCACAAATGAACAACCCTTTGTTTCCGGTCTCCAAACCAGACAATTCATACCGTCTAGTTTTGGATTACCGACACCTTAACACATGTTGCAAAACCTTTGCAGTGCAAAACTCACACAGTGCTGCACTAATGAATAACATAGTGCGCAAAAAATACAAAACAACCTTGGACATCTCCAATGGATTCTTTTGTCAAAATATAGCACCAGAAAGCAGATATTTAACTGCATTCTCAGTAAATGGCACTCAAAAACAATTCTGTCGGTTAGCCCAGGGGTACAAGAACAGCCCGGGGGTATTCTCAGCGAGAGTAACAGAATTACTACAACTATATGATGATGAAGCATTATCTTATGTCGATGACATTTACTTAACAGATGATGACTTGGAGACTCACTTGAAAAGAGTGAACACCATAATTCTTGGGTTCGCGGCAGAGGGTTACAAATTCAACTTCAAAAAGTCCAGAATTGCCCATCTGACGGTCCTATTCTTAGGATACGAGTTATCAAGTGAAGGCAAAAGCCTGGCAGACAATTTCCTAGAGAAATGTGCCGTAATCCAAGCTCCTAAAACACTAAAAAACCTACAGTCAATGCTAGGCTTCCTAAATTTCGGAAGAACATACATTGCAAATTACGCAGAAAGGGTCAAACCCCTTTATGATCTAATTAAACCAGACTTTAAAAGATCCAGTTGGACTCAAACACACACAGAAATTTTGAGATCCTTACAAACAGACATGCTAATTAAAACAAAATTAGAAACACGTGATAACACACGCAACCTTGTGATCCGAGTCATCCCAGGGAGATGCGGATTCACATACCTGACCTCTAATGAGGGAGAAAAGGTACCAATTGCATTCAAATCACACATGTACACAGCAGCTGAACAGAAATTCAGTAATACAGAAATAATCATTCGTGCAGTTCAAACCGCAATAGCTAGAGAAAAAGACATAGCTGACGGTAGACATATCACAGTCAGAACAGCAGAATCAGCCTTTGAGGCACTAACAACACCGTGTAATTTACCAACAACAACATTGAATCCGGAATGGATACAATGGGTGAATTCAATCACAACGGACAAAGTATGCTACTACTTTGATCCAGAACTAGAAGAATTAAAAAATCTAAAATATGAAAAGACGTATCCTCTGCCAATCGACATTCTGCCTCTACGACATTACGCCTGTGTAATCTATACAGACGGACATGCTCAACCCTCCGTTTGGGGAGAACAAGCATACAACCCCACATGTGAGATTACAAAAGAAGTGTGGCGCGGAGGTATATTAAAACCTCTATTAACAAAATCACACTCAGTAGAAACTAATTCAGAACAACAAACTGAAATAATCGCATTGAAAATGGCGCTAGATAATGCGGATCGCGAATTCCCGACACTTATAGTGTCAGATTCATATTACTGCGTCAAATCATATAACAGCGATTTGCAGACATGGATTCAGAACGGTTACAAAGATGACACAGATGCACCAATAAAGCAGAAACTGCTCTGGGAACAAATAGCTCTTTTACAAAAAGAACTACCAAAGACTCACGTGACACACTCACTGAGTCATCAACGTGATGGCGTTCACGTTGTAGGGAATTCATTGGCTGAAACAGCCGCAGCGGCAGCCACTAAATCGGCTCCCGTAGTTCGAAAAAAGCGTACATTAAAATACATTGACGGTGAAACATTGCTGGCGGTGAAAACGTCATCAAAAGGCGACTGCTCAGCGTTACCGATCAACTATCCACTCAATTATACATACATAATCGATGCAAACTCCGTCCCTTTTGCTCGAATCCCTGGAGTGGGGGATAGAGTGATTCCAAACATGGACAGGAGACACTTGTTAATCGCAGACGCACATATGGGTGATGGTCTTGGACACCTCAAACTAAAAGATTCTCTGGAAGATTTACAATCACGGTACTGGTGGCCAGGCATGAGCCTACATCATACCATGTTTGTAAAAAACTGCCCAAACTGCAACAGAAATCGCAGTGGGGAGAGAAAAAATATAATACGGTGGAATCTGACTGCAGATAACATCACCAGTAAAAAGAATGGCTTGCGATTAACATATACAGGCTAGTTTCCACTTATAATGTAGATCCACAGCACTCGGCTGACGTCCGGACTGTTATACAAAGATTTGCGAGTCTAAATGGCATATACGCTAAGAGCATGCTACGTTCGACCATTGTTTTCACTCAGGCAATCCAGCCTGGGGGGGAAACATGGCCAAATGAGCACAGCCCAGCGGGAATCTTCTCACTTCCTTCCTGAGGGTACTGGATGGTGTAAAGAAAAAACCAAGGCAGAAAGCAATCTATAATGGAAAGGATATTAGGTTCGGGAGCTGGGTGGGTCAAACATCTAATAAGTGTCCAACGTAGTCTAAATAACTTGCCAAGAAATTCTCTGAAGGGATTCAGTCCGTACGAATTATTATTCGGAACTAGGATGTTGATCTCTGACCTTGATAGTCAGACTTCAGTGGTAATAGAAAAAACCTTTGATGTCAAAGACCGTTTGGCTATTTTGCAGGACTTAAACAAAACAAGAAAAGACCTGAGCAACATACAGTTGAAACAACAGCCAACGACCACTGAAGAATCACCACCTGTCCCAGCAAGACCTGTCTGGATTCCAGAAGTCGGGGATCTAGTCAGGGAGAAGATCGCGGTAAAGAAGGAATTTGGGCCTTCTTACAGAAAAGCAGTTCCTGTCTTGTCTGTCAACGGGACAAGATCAGTTGTACTACCGCCACTTGCTGGAAAAAAGGAGAACCGAGTTGTATCCATCGACCTGGTAAAACCACAACATGTGGCCGATAACAAACAGTAGGCCAAGTGGACTCCCAATAAGTAGCAGAACACCAAGGTTTGCTACCAGTACAGAGGTCCTATCAAAGAGGCTCATCACATTCGAAACGCCTACAGAAGAACAACAAGGACTATGCAACAATGCAATAGAACTCAGACCTCTGAAAACCCAAATAAAAACATTTAGCAGAGACACACCAATCTACAATGAAGTACCAAGTGACAATGCAAGAAACAAAAATCCTGAAGCAATTGGAACAATTGACAGAACTGCATCCGGGTACTTCATCAACTTCGATGATTCCTCTGAAGGCTTCAGTGAATCAAAGACACAGCCATCATCAAAATCCTTTAAAGACAAAGCTAAGGAACTTTTGAAACAACTGAAAGAAACATATCTGGTTTCTCCATGGATTGAATTTTGGGTGGGTTTTGGTGCATTTATCCTCATACTTTGGCTCATCATGGTATTTACTTTGGGACGCTTCATTGAGGGAAAATATGCTAAAATGGACACAGCAAGTCAGAACATCAACTTGGTCCTCAAACCACACACATCTTCACACGTCGAGAAAAGAGAACTTTCTTCAGAACTTTCTTCAGCCAACTTCACAGCCAATCCGATACCTGGTGGGGTAGCCTGGGACAACACTGACTATGAAATTTATGGTCCGGTCGAGATCCTGAAATATCCACACCAAATCAAGATCTCTTTGAGTGACTTTGCAAAACCAAACTCATTTGCTGATGATTGGGACTTCGAGAGTATTAACAACATGATGTCTGATTTAGTAATGTCTGCTAAATTTACAAAACATGATTATTTGCAAGGTTCTACAAATTATGATAGTATGTATTGCTATAACCATTATGGTAACCATTTTTTGCATAAATCTGCACAACCTAGAAATGTTTTAAATTATAATCAATGGGAACATTGTGCTACACCTCCAAAAGGGAGCTCTAGAACCGTTTATGACAAATATTCATATTTTTCAGGTTTTAACATAACTAATGCTGAAACATTTTATTTTAAATTGTCAAACAAGACAGGGATGAAAACCATGATAACCAACACAAAATTGATATATTCAGATTCATTCTTTGAAAAAATGAATACTTTTGGATTTGATTATTGGGACAAAAATGTTGATTTGAAAAGTGTTTGGGGTACAAAAGAATGGCAAGTACAGGGTTTAGAAGCTTTGTTTAGAGCCTGCATGATCGCAGAACAAATGATATTTTTAAATGACACTGTTCAACAAACCACCTGTCTTGGCTTAGCCAAAATCAAAGATTTAATGAAACCGTCTATTCCAAAGCCAACAATGTTTAGCAATAACTCTGATACAGATGAAGAGATAGACGTAAACCATATATTAAACCAAAACAGAACACATCCTGATTGGAAACAATGGTTGATCTGGCCCACAGATACAAATAACTGTCAAGATAGATTCCTGAATAAAACACAGGGTTTTAAAATGACCAGGCCAGACCCTAGATATCCTCAAAGACATCACCCAGGGATAATAACAACCTACAGTGTGGGCAAATTATGCCTTCAATGGCTACAGTCTTCCACACTGCCTGAAATTAAGCAACACCTAACTTTACTTACTGATGGTGCTGACTTGCGTGATTTCATACTGGGACCACGCAAACAGCGTCAAAAGCGTTTCATAGCAGCCTCTGTATATGCAGCATACAATGAGGCCTGGAAGGTTACTCAAATTGAAACAGCAGAAAGAATACGGGAAATTGACCGTATCAATTTGGAAAAATCACTTTCTGTAGTGGACAATGGGTTAATGACTCTGTCCTCCAGAATTTTTTCTTTGGACAGCATTGTGTCGTCAGCAATCGATATATTATCGCAAGACTTACTGTTATTACAACATGGTCAGTCACAATTGCGTTCTATTGTACAACTTGGCTGGACGTTACAAAATCTGCGTTCAGGCTATGTGCCTTGGCGTTTAATCAACACAACGTCACTATTCCAAATCTTTAACCTTACTGATAGACAAATCGGTATGGCGCAAAAGGGTGCTGATTATACAATCTTGAGCATTGAAAAACTAGAAAGATTACCGTTGACAATGTCAGAACGACCTGTCAGTGAATGGATAATCCACGGAATCATAAATATTCCAATCTCAACCTTCAGGTTTCAATACTGCCAAAAATATATACAGGCTGGCATGTACGAGAAATTGGGAAAGGGGTACCTTAAAACAACTTGGAACCTGCCCTATTCACATGCATGTGTCAGTAATAAAGGACAGAAAGTTTTTCTTAGTGGCAACAATTGTGCTATGTCACTAAGCGGCACGCTTCTGTGTAACGGTATTAGTTTGCACGGAGCCTGTGAAGGGAATTCATACAACCTTTCATGTCACCAGCAAGGCGCACCTGCAACTGAAATAGAACCATTCTTTCAAAGACTCTATAATGGGAGTTACATTCTTATTGTAGACCGCAGATGTTGCAGTCTTATGCCCGGGACTCCTTATCTAGTCACTACAACGGCGAAGGTCAAGTGCTGTGGACGTTCTTTGTTCCCCAGCTCCTTTCCAGACAGGGAGGCAAGGGCATGGCCCAGTTTGAAAATGACTTCTATTCGAATAGACACTTTAAGCAGAATGAAAACAGTGCTTCTTCAGACGCCTACAAGGCTCACGTCATCTAAAGAAACGTATGATCTACAAGTCGCAAGGACGACTGCAGAGATACATACATTATTATCAACTAATTCCCCCGTACATTTCGCGGAAATCCTGAGCGAAATCTTAAATATTTCTGATACCACTGGGGTCTCAAAGGTATTTAAGACAGTATTTTCGATGGCATTAACACCATTCAAAGCCATACTGGGTATTTTTCCAGATTTCGTCCATTCGATTTTTGGCGGACTTCCCCTGATCCTGGGACTAATTGCAGGAATCCTATTCCTAGTCCTTATTTTTCGTTATGGCAACCCATGTCACAGATCAAACTCTCGCGACAATGGAAGATACGATCCTAGCCATTGGATACCGGGACCGGATATCAAAAATCCTGGGACTCTCCCGGCTTAGAGACCTAAACATGACTTGGTTTCTATCATTTCGACCAATGTGGCAAAGGTGTGTTTTACCTGTACTAAGGTGTCTGCTATGCGGAGAAGAATGCGTGTTAGACACCTGTCTGACGCTACAATCGGATGCGCCGGTGGATGCAGATACACTGTTGGTTCCTACCAAGGTTCACGCTTTGTGCTGCCCTCAAAGGCTGCCAATCCTGATGACGGCATTCCTGGAATCTTCACCACTACGATTGAAGAGTAGTGAAGTTCAAGATGAAAGCAGCATCGAACAGGTACGACCTTCTGTCAGCAATGCGAATCAGAATGTCAATGGAGACAATCATGCGCATGAATGCATGGTTACCCCTATTTCCGACTTAGTGGAACTTTCCCATGAAGCTGTTGACAGTTTTTTCGAAAGCCTGAATGATATGATGTTCTCTCCGGAACAGAAATAGAGACTTTTGAGTAAACTCGCACACGGCGTTCCCTGAATTCGGCCTTCAACTTTAAAAATAAAGTCACATGAACAATTTCACTCCAGTTCACGGACAGCAATTTTTTCAGCATGCCCCTTAAAATATTTTTCTACATATTTTTTCCCCGGGACACTGATCTTCTGCTTAAAGTAAGAAACTATTCCTAGAGAACTAAAATTTCTATTTTTAGATACTTTATAGACTTTAGCTGCCCGCTGGTATGTTCACAAATATTTTATTATGTGATGAAATGGTCTCGGACTTCCTTTCTGTATAGCCATATTAAGAGCCATTTCATGTGTATTTCTCATATACCAATAAGCAATAATGCATAAAAATGCGTGTTTACTTTTGCATTTAATTCATAGCTTAAGTGCATACAATATATATGACTGCAATTTTTCAGTATATTTGAAAATTTCGAAATGCATTTATGTATTTTGGGGTGGTAAGGTATACACTATACTCTATAGTATGTTGTACTATGTTATACTATGCATAGATTAGTAGATATGACCATAGTTAGCGTGGAGTGGGTGTCGTGTATTTCTATAGGTTCTGAATCAGTCCCCCTATTCCTGACCCTATTCTGGTTAAACTAACTATCAAGTTAACTAACAGTCAGCCCATGAGGCAAGAAATCCCCCATGATGCAGATACCGTTATCTGACGCAGTCACACTACGGCACAGGAACGTGTTATCTGATTAGGTCATAACGCTTGAGATCTAATTAGACAAGCGACATTCCTCCAGCCCCTGATAAGGCATACGACGTTCTCATAACAAATCAAACCTATGACAACCTGGATAATCCGTGCGGCCATTGTTTTGATTTCACAGAGAACTTTAGTAAAGAATGTGCTAACGAGCAAGTCGTATGACATCTTTATTGACGTATCTATGTCCATCCTTACGTCAATCTCGGCACCTTTAAGGTATAAATATTGCCGACCTTGCCCTATGCAAACACATGCGTGGTGACAAGACGGAGGAGCCATACTTGCCGAAGCCGAGAGCAGAAGCAGACCCCGCTGGCAGCAGCCCCGCCTTCCTGACGCGCTGAGAGACGCGCTGCTATCTCAAGCCGAGAGACCCAGCACCGGCGCTTCTGGGCAGCCCTCGCAGGCTGCCTGGAATATCGAGAGCAGAGAAAGAGATACCATTCCTCATTCATCCAAAATTCCAGGTACAGAACTGAATAACCCCTCACAGAGAATTCTTTAGTTATTCACTTGGCAAAAACAAACTTAACTTAAACTGTAACTTTCTATTCCCGCCCACGCATTAGACTTAGGTCAGGTACACGGGGTAGGCGTATTTAGAAACACCAGTTGAGTACGTTTAGTCAAATGTATATGTGTATGTAAATATATTTTAATCATTTTAAACATTATATGGCTCAGAAACCATATCAATGTTTTTACAGTATTATTTTATACTATTGCTTCTAATGTATGCACTTTACTTAACTATAAGTATTGCAATAATATCGATCCATTTCTCTTGTACGAGAAAAGAGACTGATCAATAAATAACACCTTTTTATTGAACACGCCCGTCTCTTCCTTTTCTCTACATTCTGATGAGACTAAGAATGCACGTACTGACTGAGTAAAATAATTGCCTTGTGCTCACACGACTCTTGAGATTGACTCTTGATTAGGGGAGAGCAAAGTTGTCATGTTCTATGGTTGTCAGAAACTAAATCCCTTCTTGTCTAATCAGGGGAGTTAATCCCTTCCTTGAACATTCGAGAAAGTTTCTAGCGAACTCTGAGCTTAGCTGGCAAACCCAAAAATTAAGTCTAGTATCGACAGTAGTAGACCTAGTTAACGTCTGGTCTAGGCCTTTACTGCTGTAGGTACTATTCCAATGCGCAGAGCCTATTGGGAAAATAGGAGCTACACTACAACATCTGTGCTTGACTTGCATTTGAATTTCAACCAAAGCATATATTGCGCACACATACAGTTTCTGTTTCAGCTACCCAGGCTGTTCTCCTTCCACCCATCCTTGCTTCATCCTTCACCCAGCCATGCATCATATTCCTTCCCAGCCACCTCGGGCACCAATGAATCACGTATCATTCTTGTTTGTCAGTCATCATTACTTTTAACTTGCTCGTCCTTCCACACTTACTTACACCCTTCTTTCGCTTTTCGTTCATCCCATCCATCAAGTTCATCTCAGATCAGATTTGGATTCTCGAAAAAAAATTCACCGCTGAGTTGAAGTAAATTTAGAGGAGGCTACTACCTGGTTGATAAAAAACTTTGTTCTAAATTTAAAAGTCTGCTTAACAGTATAGTAACTTAACTGTAGAAAATATATACTACACCCGTGCAGAGAGCAATCTCAATAAGTAAGGAATATAAGAGCTTACCACTGCCCGCCACTACCATGGCAACCGGCACAGCAGTTTCGTCCGGCACTTGCACCGCCTCCTCACCAGAACTTCCCTCCTCCACCTCCGCGCTGGGCCCAGCACCAGATGTTCCACCTACAAAGTACATTTAAGAATGTTAGATGTCATAGACATACACCACTCACTAGTATTTTGTCTAGGAATGAAGACATGTGAATACAGAAACCAATCTAATAATTTGTGACTGTCTACTCTAAAGTAAAAATGTCCCTTTTTCCAGGGAAGGGTGTTGTCTTGCTGCACTTTTTGGCACAACTGATGAATGCTTGCTTTTTAACAAGCACCATTTTTCTCATAACAGACAGAAGCTTCACTTCTAAGAACAAATCATCATCACTAGGACGGAGTGACCAACGATTCAGCACCAAAAAGAGAAATTAAAGTTCAAACCAGGTGAGGGCTCGGCTCGCCCACAATAAATATGTGAAATAAATCACCAAGCACTTTCCCATTTTTAATCAACCGTTTATGTTTCATGACAAGCTTGATTTTAATAAATATTTTTACTTGTAATAAAGCTTTAAAACTTAAATAGACTCTGTGGTTTTTGGTCAAGAGTGACTGAGCTAAAGGTTTTGCAATTTCCAAGCATGAGTCCGTGCCTATGACACTTCTGGACTCTGACTCCGTACTCTTGCCCTGCGTTGGAT
Source organism: Lissotriton helveticus (assembly GCF_964261635.1). Classification (NCBI taxonomy): domain Eukaryota; kingdom Metazoa; phylum Chordata; class Amphibia; order Caudata; family Salamandridae; genus Lissotriton; species Lissotriton helveticus. Next base: position 198,329,489 of record NC_136057.1, on the reverse strand, counting down.
AATCATCATTGGGAATCAATCATCGATGAATTCGGGAGCTAAATGACACTGCCACACAATCTAGTCAGTAAGGAGATTGGGGGTTCTTCAAAGTCTGATATCACTGAGGTATGTGGAAAGTCTACCTGCGCCTATTATAATTGATAAACAATGCACTATTTAGTGTCCATAGTTCTGTTAGTGCAGATTTGTCTCTGCAACAGTAGTAGTATGGATTGTCCTCCTATCCAAACCAAAAGTAAAGTAGTATCTTATTCTTTCTTGGTGGTCATTAACATTTTTATTGTTGGTAATTGTCAAAGCATAAACATTTAGGAGACTTGAAAAGACATTATGGACAATCCCAGAGGACTGTACTCAGTGCATAGAGCTATTGCTGACTAGAATGGGAGTTTTGTTTAACACCTTTTGCCAACTGTGCAATCTTAGTTAGCTACACAGACAGACTAATAAGAATAATCTAGTAATACCACAGGGAGTCATAGTAGAGGCAGGATAAGAATTTAGATACAGTCTACAAGAAGATCAAAGACGATTTAGAAAAAATCGAATGAGGAACGCTAGGAAAAAATAGGTACTCTCTCTTAAAATTAAAACTTACCGGGGCCAGCAAAGGAGCCCTCGCCTGACCGATCCTGGCCTTGAACAGCAGCAGCAGCCGATAACACCTCCTCCTCTGTCCTCTTGCCCCTGGGTGGAGCTGATGTACAACATGAAAGAAAGAAAGACCCGAAAACATGGATGATTGTTGTCAACCAAATCAAACATTTCAAAAGAACAATAACAAAATATTTTGTCGAAATAGCAAATAGACAACTATTCCACGGGATATATTGACCTATCTCATGTGGTCTACTACGATATTAGTATTGCTTGATTTGCGGACCGTCGACTTGGAAAGTTATGTAACTCACTAAACAAACTACTAAAAAGGTTCGCCTAGGACTGGCAGGCAGCAGTCCGCAGCACGCGAAGTGACAGACAAACTCCATCGTGACTGCAGATCAGCGACAACACTAAAAAGTTTCCTACTACATTAACCAGTCATTAAAATACTCAAACTATCAATCCACCACCACTATTTCTTCTTATTGCCAGGTGAACAAAGGAAGGACTGGACTTGAGTCTGTAGAGGCAGATTTACAAGCCCCTTGCGGCTCTTTTGCTCCATTATTGCGTGACTTTTGTAATGCAGCGGCAGAACAAAAGAGACGCCATGGTGCGGCGTATATTAACAACGTGACGCATATGGGAGATGCATCACGTTGTAAAGCCCTGCGTCATCAGGGGGCATTCCGGCGCAAGGGAGGGCGTTCCTGCGCAGGAACGCATCCTAAAAGTGGCTGAGGGAAACCTACAAGATTTCAATCAGTCACTTTTAGGACAATGATGCGTGACTCAAACCCTGCGACTGCTTGAAGCAGACGTACGGCTTCACGCAGCATTGGGGAGATAGGGCACCCCAGAGCATTGCTGGAGCTGCGCCATCATTGCGACGCAACTCCAGCAATGTGCCGCCTTTAGGGCACAGATGCGTAACGCTTCGGTGACGTTTTGGGCCCATGGTGCGCCGCATTGTAAATACGGCACACCATGGGTGGTGGTGGCGTGGCGCACAATTACTGGCGCATCCCTGCTACTTTGCAGGGATGTGCCAGTAATTGAAAATCTGCCCCTTAGTGTCTAGCATTACGCAGTTCTTTACACTACACTCATACATAATTTCTCAGGCCAATGAAATGAACACAAAATCAAAAACAAATAAGCATAGTAGCAACGCTACTGAGAAGGAGAGCAGTGCACCTGAAATGCACAGAAGATATTGAAATATAATTTACCTGCAATGTGATAGGCAGCATTATTACACTTGGTAAAAAACAAAAATGTGCAATATAATAACACACAGAGCGGGAGAAAACAGAGTAGTGATGAAATGGCTAGAAATAGCTAATACTACTCACCAAGCCCGGGGATCTCGAGGCCGAGTACGTCCAGCAAGTCGCGTTCTGGTCCAGGAGATCCGTCCAATGGTGGGTGGCCTGGTTGTAGGTGCGCCGGACCCCAGAGTGTTGAAACATTGCCCGGCACACCTTCTCCCGGAGCCCTTAGCCGCTAGCGATCTTGCTGCCTCCCATGATGGTCCTGGGGAGGCGGCGCTGGACATAAAAGATTAGTGCGGCCACCTCCTCCGCACTAAAAATCTCCCGGGCTATAACTTGCTCCCCCCTCAAACGCCCGCACGGGAGCCGGGCACGGGGTGCGGGACCCTTCCCCTTCTCAGGCTGCTTCCCGGCTCTCTTTACCATGGTCTGGGCAGAAAGGAAGGTAAATAATAAATAAGAAATAGAATAGGGAAGGAGAAAAGAAAAGAGTTAAAAAAAGTAGTTTAAAGTTAACCAAAAGTAGCAGAAAACACAAAAATATAGAGCTAGAAAAATAGAGAGATAGATAATAAGTAAAATAGATAAAAAAAACTTCAAACAAGCAAAGGATGGCAGACATTGACAGAGGATACAGAAAGAATGCTCAGAACCATAGCAATGAATGAAAAACAAGATGGCCGTGCCCGTTCACGACCGCGTGGGTAAGTTCGCGCAAGATTTCCCCCGAGATCACACGCGAACATGTACTAGCGAGCCGCACACTTTGCGAGATTACACATAGCGCCCGGAAATGGAATTACGTCACGCAAACAAGATGGCCGCGCCCATGTACGACCGCTAGGGTAACTTCGCAAACGTTGCGCTACAAGCGGCTTGCGAAAACGCAAAACATCACGCGAACTAACATGTCGCAAAAAAACCAAATCGTATATTCGCACAAATTCGCGGCTTCCAAAATCGATCTCGCCCGAATTCGCGCCCGCGCATCGCGCTAAATTGCAGAAAAACGATTTTTGCAAAACTGAAAGCACTCAGCAGGTGCAAAAGTTCAATCTTATCATTAGTAACCATTCCCTCTAGTGCTTCCTGAGGGTCCCCTCCAGAGTTCAGTTGCCTACTTGCAACTATTCTATGACCCTGCTATGACCCTCACAGCAGGCTCAGAGAATAGCTACAAGTATGCCACAAAGGTCCTGCTAAAAAAAATTACACTGCAACAGAAAGCAATTACAGATAAGGAAGCAGGTGCCAGACTGGAAGTTCAAATTCAGTGACACATTAATCAATCAGCCTCTAATTCATTCATAGCGATACAAAAGGGGATGATGGACAGAGCGTTTGAACAAATCAAACACTCACCCCCAGTCAACTCATCTGGGTTTAATCCATCACCATTCTTTAGTTCACTGAGCCACCCCAGGTCAGACATGGCTATATGCAAATCAGTCTGACCCTGTGCCTCGTGGGAACAGTCCAGCCCAAACTGCCAAGCCATGTCTTCCCTGGACCGGAAACAAGCATCCTGAGACCGGTTTCAGATTCATAATCCTCATCAGCCAGACTATCTTGAATCCAGTGGCCAAGTGAACAAGGTACTCACGTCTGAGCATACCCTGCCACACTTAGAGCGAACAAAGCGATACAAAAGGGGATGATGGACGGAGCGTTTGAACAAATCAAACACTCACCCCCAGTCAACTGATCTGGGTTTAATCCATCACCATTCTTTAGTTCACTCAGCACCCCAGTTCAGACATGGCTATATGCAAATCAGCATCACCCTGTGCCTCGTGGGAGCAGTCCAGCCCGAACTGCCAAGCCATATCTTCCCTGGACCGGAAACAAGCATCCTGGGACCGGTTTCGGATTCATAATCCTCATCAGCCAGGCTATCTTGAATCAAGTGGCCAAGTGAACAAGGGACTCACGTCTGAGCATACCCTGCCACACTTAGGGCGAACAAAGCGATACAAAAGGGGATGATGGACGGAGCGTTTGAACAAATCAAACACTCACCCCCAGTCAACTGATCTGGGTTTAATCCATCACCATTCTTTAGTTCACTCAACCACCCCAGTTCAGACATAGCTATATGCAAATCATTCTGACCCTGTGCCTCGTGGGAACAGTCCAACCCGAACTGCCAAGCCATGTCTTCCCTGGACCGGAAACAAGCATCCTGGGACTGGTTTCGGATTCATAATCCTCATCAGCCAGGCTATCTTGAATCCAGTGGCCAAGTGAACAAGGGACTCATGTCTGAGCATACCCTGCCACACTTAGGGCGAACAAAGCGATACAAAAATTCATTCATGTCAGTTGCGGCAGGGCAGGTGTGCTTTTCCCCCCATAATCTACAGTGATGAAAACGAGGGTGGCATGGGTGAGCCAGAGGGTGGCAGTGGTGAAACAGAGGGTGGCAGTGGTGAAAAAGAGGGTGCTGTGATGAACCAGACGGAGAAACAACATGGTCGCGACCGTTGCTACCCGACAAGTTTGCGAACTGGTAAAAAACCCTCGCAAATGGCAAAAACACTTGCGAACACAAGAAAAAAATCGGCAAAATTCGCGAGAGTTCGTGAATTTTGCGGATTGCGAATCCGTAAATACGCAATTTTGCGGATTGCGAATCCGCAAAATTCACCCATGCTTAATCACAAGAATGATCTTCTACTTCATCTGGAGCTCGAAGATGGACAAAGTGAAGAGGGCGGTGATGTTCAAGACCCACGACAAGGGAGGCAAAAGAGTGTCAGACATCACCACCATCCTGAGGGGGGTCTTTGTGTGCCACTGCGTGAGGAACACCCTGAGGACCGAAGATGAGAGACACATCGGCTTTCTGATGGCACGATTCTTCCTGCTGCCAACGTGGAGGTGCCTCGGCTGGGCAGAGTGGGCGAGCTCCGTCCCGTACAACTGGGAGACCCCGTGGTTCTACAAAGAAGTGGAAAAGTTTGTGAAGGAGTTCGGTTTGGAGGCAGCCCGCCTGCCACATGGACTCCGAAGCTTGTCCAATGACAGATACGTGCAAGGACATCAGTGAGCTGACAGGCTTCCTGCCCTCAGCCACAACAGACCACGTGTGCGGAAACGGAGCATCCAAGCGCCTGACGAACCAGCACAAAGACATCGTCTGGATGGCCATCCAAGGAGGACTTCCTGTAAGAGCCTTCATGCACGCAAGAGGACTCATCCGATACAAGTCCTGCCCAAAAGGGTGCACCGTGGTCGAGACAACATACCATCTCTTCTGGGAGTGCATGTATGCACAGGACATGCTGAAGGCCCTAGGCACGTAGATTACGGCCTGGATACCTACGACCTGCATCACCTCTGACTCTGTGATGTATGGACTGTTCCCAGGGACACATGCACTAGTTCACCTCCAGGGCTGCTGGAGGCTCATGTGCTGTTTTAAAGATGTTCCTTTGTTTTCCAGAAACCACCTACTAGTAGAGAAAAAGGAGACATCGACCCTGGTGTGACGTAAAATGATCCACAGTCTCCTGCGATTTGCAATTTTAATAATAAACCTCACCGAAATCTGAACCTTTCGCAGAAGCCAAAAGGCGTGTGATGGTTGTGGCTGTTCCACTCCAAGGCTGACCTGGTCTGTATGTTTCGCGTGAAATCTGATGCCATTTGTTGTCTGGAGGTGCATGTTGCAGCATCTCTATGTGATTGTCACCATATTTGTGCCTATGCAGCACTGGACGGATCAGATGGAGAGTGCGATGCCGAAACCTGAGGACCCAAAGGTGTCCTCTTGGTACCCTTTATGGGGGGGCCCTGGAAGGCTCAGGCAACGACAGCGACGACAGCGGACCCAAAGGGGTCCCCCTGCCGTCACCTGGAGGGGGCCCTGGAGGGACCACTAACCAGTCTTTTGTCTATTCTTTTCCTTCAATCCAGGAACCAGTTGGGGACAGGAGAGAGGAGAGGGTGGACGAAGACATGTGGAATAAATTACTGTATGTATTTGACTAACGTGACCTTTTCCCTTCACAGGTAAAAGGTCAATGGGATAACTTGTGCACTTGTTGCCAAGTTTGTTACCAACGACTGACGAATAAATAGGGTGCTGTGGAAGGTGACGATTGATGTATCTGAACCAGACACAATGCCCTGACAAGTATGAAAAAAAAAGAAGCTGTAGAAGTTTAATTTAAGAAGGGTCTCGTAGAGTGCGTTATACCAATTATGAATGCAAAGAGGGGAGCTACTTTTTAAAAAGAAATTTATTATAGCTTATATAGTGCCAAATCACCTACAGGTCTCAAGGCGCTTATTGACAGAGGGAAGCTAAGCTAATGAACAAAACATAAACTATACCCCTAGGTAGAAAATAAAGCTTCTTTGAACAAAAGTGTTTTTAAGGATTTCCTGAAGTGCAACAGGTCAGATTCTTTGCAAAGAGATTCGGAAAGTTTGTTCCAAACCTGTGGGACAACCACCGAGAAAGATCTACCGCCCTTCGTAGCTAATTTGTAGCGAAGGCAGGACAATAGTTGAGTATTTGAAGACCTTAGGAAGCGTGTCGGTTTATAGATTCCAAGGCGTTCTTTAATGTAAGCCGGAGCTTGACCATAAATTGCCTTATGCAAATGCACAAGCTTTTAAACTCCACCCGTAGTTTTATGGGGAGCCAATGCAGCTTACACAACAATGGTGATGCATTAGTGCGTCTAGGTAGCCGAAAAATCAACCTAGCTGCATCATTCAGGACCACTTGCAGTCTCTTTATCAGAGTTTGGGGGAGGCCCAAATACAGGGCATTCCCATAGTCAAGTCTCGAAATGACTGTAGCCGAGACAATTGTCCAGAGTGTAGAGGGGGAAAGCAATGGGACTAACTTGCGTAGCTGTCTAATTAAGTTAGTGCAGGTCCCAACCACTGAGGAGATCTGGCTGACCATTGACAGCTCATTGTCAATCTTAATGCCAAGACTTTTAACGTTGGCACAGGGTTTAGGGGTCGGGCCGAGATCTTGCGGCCAAAACAGGTCACCCCAGGGAGAAACTTCTGATGAAACCACCAGGACCTCGTTTTTTTCGGGATTGATCTTCAACGAGTTTGCTGTCATCCAATTCACAGTAAGGTTAAGAATTTTTTGAGCATGGGTCTGCGCCGATGCAGTGTTATCGATGCTGAATAACAACTGAGTATCATCCGCAAAGTTATAGGTTTTGCCGCCCATGCATACTAAAGAATCAATTAAAGGCTGCAAGTAAAGATTAAAAAGGAGTGGGGACAGAGCAGATCCCTGGGGGACCCCATACCTCAAAGTACCCAGATTTGATGTACAATCCTCCAATTGAATCCTCTGAGATCTTTCAGAGAGGAAGGATTTAAGCCATTTATAGGCTACGTCTTGTATCCCAATCGCGGCCAATCTGTCCAAGAGCAGGGTATGGCTGACAGTGTCGAAATGCCGCTGACAGATCTAATAATATCAGGGCACTCGGTTTTTTACTGTCAGCCATACCTCTAAGCTCATCAAGCACAGAAAGCATCACTAATTCGGTGCTATGATGCGCGCGAAAACCAGCTTGACGTTCATGGAGAAGATGGTGTGACTCCAGAAAGGATGACAAGGACGCCAAAATATGTTGTTCCAAAATCTTGGACAGAAAAGGAAGTTGGGATATTGGCCTATAGTTCTTTAGGTTAGTGGGGTCAGCTTCAATATTCTTTCTGCATTACATTTCAACGAGATGCATTTCCATATCCATAATCCTGTACACATCCAAACACTGCTGCTTGGCATTTGAAATTGCAAGAAACAGATATTTATGGGGCGTAGCAGTGGGGGTACTCTGTGTTGTAATCTACTGTCTCCTTGGTGTTTATACAGTGTGTTCCCTAGCGGAGATTAATAGGGCCCTTACTGTCACCCTGTGGTAATGCACCCTGATATTTATGCAGTGAGAAGCCTTGCAGATGCCATTTGAGATCTCTAGTGACCGTCTGTGATACTACTCTTTTGGGGTAAAGACAGTGGTTTGCTTGCCTGGCGTGGTTAGAAATGACCAGTGGTATCACATTCTAATGTTTATACAGTGTGCAGCCTGCTTGAAGGAGGGTGATAGGGTTCTCTAGTGATGGCCTGTGGTACTGTACCCTGGTGTGTATATATTGTAATGCCTGGCAGATGCCATCAGGAACCTCTGGTGACCACCTGTAGTACTGCACCCTTGTGCATTGAGAGAGTCACCAAGTCCTACTAGACCTCTAGTCAGGATTGGCTGAATTTGGGACCCAAAGCTATTTAAGCCGTGCAAGTTCAATTTTATCTGAAGAACAATATCAGTCCTGAATCAAGCCAAAGTTGCTAATCTTAAATTGCGCAAAAATATAATTAAAAAAAAATTCTACATTTTATTCAAAGTACATAGAGTGGGAATAAGTTTTATTGGGAGCGCAGGCCTAACGGCAGGGCTGCCGACCTTAGAGCTGAGAAACCAGGGGGCATATTTACAATGCCATTACAGCACTTTTATGCTACAGGCACACTGGCCCATATTTACAAGGCCATGTAAAGTCACACCGTGTGGCTTTTCATGGCCTTGTAAATTTGGAGGCGTTGATCGCCTTACTCTGTGTAGAACGGGCATTCCATGGGTATTGCTGTAGGTGTTCACACACAACACCCATGGTTTTGACACTGTCCCAGATTTACAACAAAGTGTAAATCTAAGGCAGCACCAAAACTAACGCCTTCAAAAAGCAAGTGTAATGGCCCGGGGCGACATGTTTACATTTCTCTGTTTTTAGGTCTCGACATCAAGTAAACAGTATATGTGGTGAAACTCCACCTACTCCACCTCTTGTTCTTTTCTGTCTGGGAGCCGGCTTTGTCCATCCTGCTCGAGAGCTGAGCGGTAGATACATTGTTGCAGCTGAGGAGTCTTCCCCCTGGGGGCTTTCTCTTCATTCCTGCTCTTGTGAGGCTGCTTTCTGTGCTGCTGGCAGCGAATACATTGCATAAGAGGCAGGGGGGCAGCCCCCCTGTCAGTGCCTCCTCCAGAGCAGGTGGTGGCTACAGAACGAGGTGCACACAGGCGGCTGCCGTTGCGAGTGTGTCTGACTTCCATTGGGACACCTGGCAGCTGCCTTAGTGTGTGAACTTTTTTCCCAACCCACGGAGGTAAGGCAGAGACCTCTTTTTTTTTCTTCTCGTTTTGCTTGTGACTGCTGCTTACATTATAGAATTGAAGTGGCAGCTGCCTCTTCCTTAAGACATAACGCAGAGACTTGGCTCTAATTTCCTTTTGACTAACGCAGATGTACCTTTAACTAGGGGTCATGACAATCTTTTCCAGGAAGTCGGAGGACTCTAGGGCATTTGATTTTATCCCTAACTCGAGTTGAGGTTGCAGAAGCGCATAGAAAGGAAAACAAATTGCTATTTCTTTTTGAGAATGTCATTAAGAAGGAATGTGATATTGCAGAACCTGCCATAGAATGTGTCGAAGACTTTTCAAATAGAGGAATTTTTAACATTACATTTGCTAGTGATTCCATTTGCCAAGGTTTTTTGCATTACGCACAGGCACGCTGGGATTGTGGGACTTTGCAGGGACTCACGTTTACGCCTATGTTTGCGCCCAAGGATGTTACGCTAGTAGTGCACATGTATAATCCCTACACTGACCCTCGCCTCATTGTAGTGTTTTTGCAGAGATATTGTGCTACTTTAAGAGGGGTTTAGAAAATTAAGAATATCTGTGGCATTTGGAATGGCAAAAGAAAATATGTTGTGACTTTTAAAGAAGAGATTACTGGAGTGCGAGGCTTGGCTCACCCTCCACTGACTTTTGCACTAGACACTAACAAGTGCTTCCTGGTTTATTCTGGTCAACTCTTATTTTGCAGATTGTGTCAGCAGTTTGGGCATGCAAAAGAACAGTGCTCTGGCTTGGTTTGTAGAAACTGTGGGGGTATGGATCACAAGGCGCAGGAGTGTCGTGTCCCCAAAAAATGTAATCTGTGTGGTAGCATTGATCATCTCTTTAAAGCATGTCCCAAAAGTAAGTTTTCATACTCATAGACAATCTTCCCATACCACCACTTCCGGTACCTCTGCCCTTGCTCCATCCTCTGCTGAGCCATCAACATCGGCACAGGCTGAAGTCACTGATTCAGACATTTTGGGTGTATTTGAAGGTATGGAGATCCGCAAGTGTAGTGTGCCTGAGGGGGAGGAGGAGGAGGACTGTGAGATTGCGGCTGTTCCTTCTTCCCAACCTGAAGAGCATGACCCTGAGCAAATCCAGAAAGAATTAGAACAAGAGGAAAAAGATAGACTTGAGGCAGAGCAAATGAAGCAGGTTATCCTGGAAGAACGTGCACGCCGTGAGGACGCAAAGCTACGTGACTCATCTACTACTTGTGCTAATGTTCCAAATCTGAGCCTACCTGTTGAGCCTTCCTCCAGTGATTCTATGAATCTATCTAACTCCATTATTCCTCCTACAGGTCATGAATCCAGTGTGGCTGGAGCAGTCAGGGATTTGCGCAAAGTAGCGGAAGACACAACCTCCTCTTTTGCCTCAGCTGTGGTGGTCTCTAGTGCAGCGGCTGACATGGAACATAGTGGGTGGGCCACTTATAACTAAAAAAAAGTGTAAACGTTCAAAACAAGCAGTGGGCCCAATTCACAAAGTAATTACAAGGCGGCGCACATCCTCATTGGACTGCCAAACAAGAAGGGGGAGGTATGACCCCCTAATTAACCTCTCAGACCCCGAGGAGGGTATCAACAACGTTGCTCAGGTTATAGAAGTGCAAGATAGTCAGATTTTTTATTTGGAGGCTTCACCTAACTTAGAGGCTTTGCTTTCACAGGATTCATTTAAAGGTGTCGACCATGACACAGCTTCACAGTTTGCATGTGCTCCTCCTGGTGTAGTGCCTGAATCACAAGACTTGTAACATTGCTGTTGTTTTACTTACTATACTCATGGCAGTAACAATTGCAACTTGCAACGTTAGAGGTATGAGTGGGAAATTACAGCAACATATGATCCTTCATTATTGTGAAAATGTCCAAGCTGATGTCATTTGCTTACAAGAATGTCACCTTGGTTTTAAACCCACCTATTTTTCTTAACAAATTCTTGTGGCAAAAAGGACCATCTGCACGGTCAGGCAGGGGCAATAAGAATGACGACGTTGTTATTATTTTTCAAAATAAGCATTGACAGATAATGGAAGAGAAAATTCTATCTCCAGGGAGAGCAGTTCTGCTGTCTGTACATATGGATGGAATCCCTTTAAAGTTATGTGGAGTTTATGCTCCAGCAAAAAAAACAGAACGTGAGAATTTGTTTTCACTAATCAAGCCTTTTTTAACAGGTTCAACACCATTACTGTTAGTTGGGGACTTTAATTACATCACCCATTGTAAAGACAGGCAAGGGGTACACACTGAGTACACATGGATGTAACCTCAAAACTTTTAAAAGCACTAATTTATGACCTAGGCCTATATGATACCGAAATGAAATTGTCTCCACCAGGGATAGCAGACCATGGAGGAGTCAAATCGCGTATTGAATATATATTTGCATCTAAGCTACTGTGTGCACAACATGGCATCGTCACTCCTGTTTCCTTTTCAGATGATCACTTGGTGTCCACGTCGCTCTCTGTTCCTGCCAGACCTCAAAGGAGTCCAGGCAAATGGAAATGTAATTGTGCATTATTGGAACAAGAAGAGATTTGTTATAAATACACCAAATGTTATGGTAAATGGGCAGCTCGCAAAAGTACCTTCCCCACACCCTATCAATAGTGGCTCTGGGTTAAATACCAAACACGGATTTTCTTCCAAACACCGAGACGGATATTGCACAAGTTAGAGTGGCAAGTTTTTCTTAAATTACAAAAAGACGTATTTTATTGCAACAATTGGGTGATGCAGGGAAAGAAGTACAAGACGACGTCAGATCACTTGAGACCGAAATGAATGCATGGCTTACAAAGAAAAGCAAAACTACAATTTTTCATTCCAGGGTGAAACATTATCAAGAAGATGAAAAGTGTACAGCATTCTTTTTTCGCAAAGAAGCAACATCTCATAAACTACTCACTACGCTTTTTAATGACAAAGGTGATAGAGTGACTGGGGTAGAACAATGCAAACAAGTGGCCTACACATTCTATTCAGCGTTAAATGCCTCTCCAAGCACTCCTCCTTCCAAAGAAGACATAGAGTTATACTGCAAAGCACTTCCAGAATGTCTTAATGATGAACAAATAAAGTTTTTGGGGGAACCTTTTGATGGAGAAGACTTTCTCGCAGCTTTGGGAGCTGCACCCAGGGGCTCTAGTCCTGGTTTGGATGGGTTATGGTGGGAGTTTTATAAAAAAAGTTTTGGGGTGTGCTTTGTAAAGATTTTATGGACATGATTGTACATAGTTTTGAGCATGATACATTTGCCACAGATATTTCCACAGGACTCATCACCCTCCTTTATATGAAAGGGGATGAAACATCTCTTCAGAACTGGCGCCTGATTTCTTTGCTTAACGTGGATTACAAGCTGGTATCCAAAGTGTTGGCACGTAGGTTCCGCTCTGTACTGCGTACTAGTATCCACTAAGAGCAAACATGTGCAATAAGGGAACGCACTATTGTTGACAGACTTATGATCATTCGAGATGTTCTACATTACAATCTGGACAGAAACATCCCTTTGGGAATATTGAGTTTGGATTTTTGCATAGCATTCGATAGTGTTTCATATGAATTCCTTTTTGCAGTGTTGTCCCATTTGCGGGTACCCCCCAATATCATGCAAATGTTACATATATTATACGAACAAGCAAGCAGCAAAGTGAGCATCAATGGTTTTCATACCGAGGCCGTTCAGATAAATAAGGGGGTACGACAAAGCTGCCCTTTGTCTCCCGCACTTTTTGTGTGCGCTTTGGAACCGTTCTTGTGTAAATTGTGAAGTGGCAAGGTAATTAGGGGGCATTTGTACCCGGTGGTTCAGCCTCACAGGTCATGGACGATGTTACATTCCTATGCACCACTGCAGCAGCAGCACGCAGAGCTCTTTTGCACGCTTCATTATTTTCACCTGTTTCAGGTCTTGCACTCAATATGGAAAAAAGTGTGTGTGTAACAGCTGGCCCCTGGGACCGGTTGGCAAATCTGCCTGTGACTACCACCACTGAACTTACGAAGATTGTGGGCCTTTATTTTGTTAATAAACAACAGGAGAGTGACACAGCTCAGAAACAAAGATCCTCACAAGGAATCGTGTGAGGGACAGCCAATGAACAAGTGAGGGATGGTGAAGGCAACACACAGAATGTTGGTTAGGAAGAACCCTCACTCACCAACCTGGTGGTGACATGCTTCATCATCGGGTTCCCACTGGAAGGACCTAGCGTCCTCCCAGTGTGCTTCAACGCCTGTTTACAGCAGAGCTGGTTCTTGTGTGTGTTGAGGTGATTAGAATAACCCAATTGTGCTCAGTGAAGTGCAAAAAAAGAGTAGGAAGAAATACACCTGCTAGGTTGTGACTGCCAATTATTTTATTATTAGTCCAACCAGCACTGGTTAAAAACAAGTGATGAGTGGAATCCTAGGAAAAGTCTCAATTAGTAGAGACCCCTAGTCCTCAATAGATATTGGAATAAATTTGGTCAACATGTTTCTGCTAACAGAGCCCGAGTCGCGACGCTAGGTCCTTCCAGTGGGAACCCGATGATGAAGCATGTCACCACCAGGTTGGTGAGTGAGGGTTCTTTCTAACCAACATTCTGTGTGTTGCCTTCACCATCCCTCACTTGTTCATTGTCTGTCCCTCACACGATTCCTTGTGAGGATCTTTGTTTCTGAGCTGTGTCACTCTCGTGTTGTTTATTAATAGTAGAACTAGGGGTAAGAGAGTGAATACCTATACCCTTACTCTCTTGTTGTTTGATTGTGGCCTTTATTTTGTGCCACAAGGGCATATTCAAAATTACTGTGCAATACTGCATGACAAAATAGTAAATAACTATGTAGTCTACGCGGAAACTCACAATGGAAGGCAAAGTATTAGTTATTAAAGCTGTATTATTTCCATTACTAGCAGCCCGTCCCGACGTTGTCCGGGTATGAATTGCTGCCGGCCAGTAGTATATTGTTTCGTAGGATTTCGTTTTGATAGGATTTCTTATCTGTGACAGGCCTGTGAAACGCTCCGATTCACAGGGCATTGCTGATGCACTTAAGAGTGCGCGTTCAGTAGTGTGTGAACTCGAGTTTCCCTACTTTATTTTCCTTGCAATATTATATAGCGCGAACTCGACAACATGGCATGAGCACAATTTACATTACAGAAGAACACATTCATTTGTGGTAGGCACGGGGAGACAAAGCGATTTGCCTGGAATCACAGGATGTTGATCTGATGCCGAGATTCGAACGTAGCTCCCCATCTCTAAAGTTCGCAATTCTAGAACTTGTGGTGGGAGGTGTGTCTAAAAGTGTATGTCGGTGCTGGGCATCAATGAGAGAGACCTGTGCTTTTTTCCAATCGGTGGTGAAAAAATATGAGAATGTCGCGGGAGATGTGGGCCGCCGTGCCACCAATCTACTTACGGGGAAGGGTAAACACCCATTATTCCGCAACTTTCTTTCCGCATACCATCACTCCGCATACTTTCATTACGAAAGTACCATGACTCCGCAATGCCATTATAACGCATGGCGTTACATTTTATATGCTTTTACCACGCATACATTTACAACGAAATTCGTTGTTAATGCATGAATGGAAAAAGCATGTTTTTTTTTTTACATGTTTGGATAAGGCAAGTATGGGTATAGGGGTATATGTTTTGGGGTACTGAGGTATATGTTTTGGGGTGTTTGGGTATTTTAAGGGTTCAGATATAGGTTTGGGTTATGGGGTACAGGGGTATTTTTAGGGTTCAGGGCTAGGTTTGGGTTTTGGGGTACAGGGGTATTTTTAGGGTTCAGGGCTAGGTTTGGGTTTTGGGATACAGGGGTATTTTAGGGTTCTGGGCTAGGTTTGGGTTTTGGGGTACAGGGATATTTTTAGGGTTCAGGGGTAGGTTTGGGTTTTGGGGTACATGGGTATTTTTAGGGTTGAGGGGTAGGTTTGGGTTTTGGGGTACAGGGGTATTTTAACGGTTCAGGGCTAGGTTTGGGTTTTGAGGTACAGGGGTATTTTTAGGGTTCAGGGCTAGGTTTGGGTTTTGGGATACAGGGGTATTTTTTATGGTTCTGGGCTAGGTTTGGGTTTTGGGGTACAGTGGTATTTTAAGGGTTATGGGGTAGGTTTGGGTTTTGGGGTACAGGGGTATTGTTAGGGTTCAGGGGTAGGTTTGGGTTTTGAGGTACAGGGGTATTTATAGGGTTCAGGGCTAGGTTTGGGTTTTGGGGTACAGGCGTATTTTTAGGGTTTAGGGATAGGTTTGGGTTTTGGGGTACAGGGTATATTTATAGGGTTAAGATTGGTTAGTGTTTAAGGGTGTTGGGGTATTTTATAGAGTAAGGGTGGGTTATGAATATGGGGTGCAGGGGTATTTAAAGTAGGGGTGGGCGGAATTGGCGTGAACTTAGTACAATAAATCCGCAATATTTCGTTCCGTCAGATTTCCAATTAATAAAACAGAAACCTCATATATTCAAGGTAAAATAACAAGTATTTCTACATGCTAAAATGCATATAGTCATTTCAGAAAAGTGAAATTAGCTTCCAGCAAGCAGTGAGAGAGGTGATTTTGGGATCAAGCCCCTGCAAAGCATTATGGGACGAGATTAGCAGTGGGAAGTGAATATTATAGTATCCAAATAATTCTACAAAGAGCTGCAGCTCACCTCGATGTCCCCAGTTGTCCCCGATGAGGCAAATGCAATAGCATTTAAAATATTATACATCAAGCTGCAGTTCAACTCGTGGTCCCTAGATGTCCCTGATGAAGCAAATGCAATAGCATTTAAAATATTACACATCAAGCTGCAGTTCACCTTGTGGTCCCTAGATGTCCCTATGAGGCAAATGCAATAGCATTTAAAATATTATACATCAAGCTGCAGTTCACCTCCCCGTCCCTAGATGTCCCCGATGAGGCAAATGCAATAGCATTTAAAATATTATACATCAAGCTGCATTTCACCTCGTTGTCCCAAGATGTCCCTGATGAGTAAAATTCAAAAACATTGAAATCCTTTCATGAATGCTAAAAATGATGCTAATCTTATCCCATAATGCTTTGCATGGACTTTTAGGTGTATTTTTGCCCATAACTGTGCTTGGGGTGGTTCTAAGAGAATGGGACCTCCACTGAATCACTATTTAAAGGGAGCAGGAATGTATAGAACCTGGGAAGAAAAAACAACACTTGTGACGGAATGCCCCCAGCGATTGTCACGCCCCCGGCACACACCCACAGCACAATGCAGACACGCCCACAAGGGACTACTTTGCTGGCACGGTTCTTTAACCTTTTAAATGTATATGGTGGGTGTCTGCATTGCCTATGTCCTTCTGCTGCAACTGCCCTTTCCAACTCTGTATTGGGTGTTGTGATTGGTGCTGTGGTTCCTGAGATTACCCGCCTCAAAGGTTTGGGCTCTCTCTTTATTATATTAGTATAGATTACTTTACACTGCAACAATTTTTCCTCCCTCCCCACAGGTGTTGCAGAAATGTACAAAAGTGCTTTTTACCTTTTTATGGGGGTCCAAAATGGAAAAATTAAGTAGAGAAAAATTCTGTAAGCTTTGGAGCAATGGGGGGAAAGGTCTTCCACGTCTTAAGACTTTTTTGTATTCTAAATTATTTAGTCATACTGGGCCAGATTCACAGAATGAACTTAACACTCAATCCTAAACTTACTACTATTTTGGTATTCACAGAATGCACTTAACACTTTTGGCACTCACAGAATGAACTTACTACTTTTGGTATTCATAGAAATTAGGATTTTGTCTTAAGTTTGTTTTAAGACAAACTTAAGACATACTTAACCCCTTCCACGCTCATGACGAGCTGGGCTCGTCATGAAGTAGCCTCCTCGCACGCTCATGACGAGCCCAGCTCGTCATGATGTGTGGGATTTACGATTTCTCAGCACAGCAGGGAAATATGCCGAGCATCCAAGAGGTTAAGACAGACTTAAGACAGACTTAACACAAAATCCTAACTTCTGTGAATACCAAAAGTAGTAAGTTCATTCTGTGAATGTCAAAAGTAGTAAGTGCATTCTGTGAATACCAAAATAGTAGTAAGTTTAGGTTTGAGTCTTAAATTCATTCTGTGAATCAGGCCCACTATTTCCAGAACAGAAGAAGATGTTTTAACCACTGCTAGCTGTTTTACATATTATTTTACAGGTTCTATGTTGCGAACGTTTGGACTTTTTACCCCTTACAATTTGCGGCCACTGGCTCAAACTGTTCCTCCCTTCTATGTGGCCGTACAGGCATTTCTGTGCAAAATAGACTTATTGCTCATACAAGAGAAATTTTAAAGACACTAAACGCTTGAAAAATGCTTTATTTTGTAGAGAAAAAACATTCATTACAGGGTCTCTTTCAAAAAAGCAGTCACGTGCGGTTTGGCGTATGGTGGGACACAGAGATCTTGGTCACAGCCACAAGGACATCGCCTGGATGAATGCCCATGGATACCTCCCGGTAAAGACATTTCAGCATCGTGGAGACCTCGCTCCCTCCGCAAAGTGCCCAAGACCAACTTGTGCCAAATAAGAGACGGTGTATCATTTGCATTGGGGTTGCCCGTATGCACAAGACTTCTGGACATTGCTTCAGCCTTTCTTGCTTCACATTGCGAACATTTCCACTCTGCCTTTTAAGACTATCTTGTATGGCTGGACATTGCCTACATCCCGCTATCCAACAGCCTGGAGACTTATTAACTGTGGGAAAGAATCCCTTTGGGAAGCATGGAACCTTATGTTCTATTTGCATAAGACGTTTAATCCGGAAACGTGCAGAACTCTTTGCCTTGCAAAATTAAACATTTATGTGGCTGCGGATCGTGAACTTTTGGGGGATGAACAGGCTTTGGCCACATGGCAAGTGCCTAAATGGAAAGACTAGGTTACTTGACATTCTTGATGGTTTCTCTGTTGTACATGACCCCCGTCACCCGGGAATAAGGATTGGCACGTATATAGGTTTTTATGAGAACATAAGCTATATCTAGGAGCAATGTAATTCTGAACTTTGATCTGTAACTCATGATCATATTGTAACAAAAATGTATTTGTCCTCTATATGTGCCTTTATAGAACACAATAAAGGTTTTCAAAACATATAAAGATAGAGATACTTATTTTATCATAACTGGCACTGTGCTGGATGCTATTTGCGATTATTTTTCACAGTGCAGATTATTTTTCACAGTGAAGACAAATACGCAGTGCCATCAGGGTGCTGGTGCTAGTGCTGGTGCTGCTACGCAAACTACACCCAGGCCTACTTTCTTGAAATCCAGACTTAAAAGCCCAAGTGATAGAGATCTTTCTTGAGCATACCACAGAACATCCCTAATGGTAACCAAACTGTCAACAATGGTGCGTCCTTGAACTGCACATGTCTGGGCAGGGTGGATACATGAATGAAGAACTTTCCTGAAGCTACGCGCCAGGACTTTAGACACCAATTTGTAATCCACATTTAGTAGTGAAATTGGTCTCCAGTTTTGGAGTGATGTTTATTTATTTATTTAAAAGGTTTTATATATAGCGCTACTGGACCCAAGAGCATCAGAGCGCCTTACAAGGATGGTGAACATAATGAGATAAAATTAACAATTAAGCAAAAAAAAGAGTTACAGTATGATAATGCATTCAACAGGGCTAAGGGGGCAAAGAAACAGAGAGATAAAATGAAGTGGTAAATTAATATTTAAAAGTTAGGAGAGAGAGGGGGTGAAGAGAGTGGGATTGAGTACATGAAGGGATTGAGAGGGGGTGGGAAGAGGAGTGGACAAGGGAAGAGAAAAGAGTGAAGGTGTTCAGAGTCAGTAACATTAGATACCCCAATGCTTGTTGAGAAGAAGTACTTTGAGTTCCTTTTTGAAGAGAGGGTAAGAGGGGTTGCAGCGATGATCCTTAGGGAGAGAGTTCCAAATTTTAGGAGCGTTACCAGAGAACGCACGGGATTGGGTCATTTGACATTTGAGTCTGGGTGTGATCAAGACAAGGGAGTTTGTGCTCCTCAGGGAGCTGGATTTAAAAAGGGGGTGGTGATGGACAGAGTATCTGAGTTAATCAGAACACTCCTACCCAGTCAACCGATCAGGGCTTGATCCATCACCGTTTTTTAGCTCACTGCACCATCCCAGTTCAGAACCTGGTTATATGCAAATTAGTCTGTCCCTGGCCCAGTGCATCATGGGAACAGGGCATACCAAACTACCAAGCCAATTCTTTGCTGGAGCAACCTGCTTTGTGTAGTTTTGTTGTAAGGTAAGAGGGGGTGTTTGGGTGAAGAGCTTTGTGAGTGATGCAGGCAATCTTGTAGGTGGATCTTCCTTCTATTGGGAGCCAATTGAGGTTTTTGAGGACGGGGGAGATGTGATCAAATTTTTTACAATCAGAGATGAGTCTCGCAGCTAGATTGAGGACAGATTTAATCGGTGCAAGATGGATTTTAGGGGTGCCAGCCAAAGTGGCGTTGCCCTAGTCAATCCTGAAAAGGACAAGCAATTGGACAACAAGTTTGAAATCGCCTGCTGGAATAAATGGTTTAAGTTTCTTGAGGTGGAGAAGTGTGAAAAGCGCACTTTTGGATGCATTTTTAATGTGGGGGATGAGATTTAGATTCTGGTCGATACTGATGCCTAGGGATTTGACAGAATTAGAGGTGGAGAGTGGGCAGTTAAGAGCTGTGATGCCACTAATCCAGAGTTGAATGGGAAGGGAGTTGTTTTTGGGGGAGAAAAGAATGATTTCAGTTTTATTCGGGTTCAGTTTGAGATGGTTCCGATGGAACTAGGTTTGAATTTTGGTCAAGGTCTCATTGAGGTGGAGAATGTCTTTGTGGGATTTGCTCTTGTAATATAATTGGGTGTCATCGGCATAGAGGTGGTAATTGATATTAGCTTGTTTGAGGATGTGGGTGAGTGGTTCCATGAACAGATTGAATAGGGTTGGGGAGAGGATGGATCCTTGAGGGACGCCGAGTGAGACAGGTTGAGGTTTAGAGAGAAAGTGGCTGAGCTTGATTTACTGTGATCTGTTTTGAAGGAATGAGGAGAACCATTTGAATATGTTGCCATCTAGGCCAAACCGGTCTTTGAGAGTCTTGAGAAGGGTAGGGTGGTGGACGGTATCAAATGCAGCTGAGAGATCGAGGAGGATTAGTAATGAGGATTCCCCTTTGTCTAGGGAGCGATGAATGTTGTCAGTGATATTTAACATAGCAGTTTCTGTACTGCATCCCTTTCTAAAGCCGGATTGGAAAATATCGAGGAGGTTGAAGGAGGCGATATGTTTCTCTAATTGCAATAGGACTTATTTGTCGAGGGCTTTAGAGAGGAATGGAAGGTTAGAGATAGGGCGAAGGTTGTTAAGGTCATTGGGGTCAGCAGTGGTGTTTTTGAGAATGGGTAAGATTTGACCAAGCTGAAGGGAGGTGGGGACACAGCCAGTGGAAAGAGAGGAGTTGATGATTTTGGTCCATATAGGGGCAATGATAAATTTAAGCTCTTGAACCAAAAGGGCGGGAAGAGGATCTTTGGAGTGGGAGGAAGGTTTTAGTTTGGCAATGATATTAGTGATCGTAGATTCCGATACTGGAATAAAATCACTCCATGAGGCATTGTTTTTAGCAGGGGGGCTTATTTTCTGAAAGGTATCTTGTTGGGGGAGAGCAGGGAGGGGATGAGAAGGATCGAGAGTTGTGGAAAAAGTGGACGGAGGAGAGTTAGGAGTATTAGGGAGGGTGTATAGATTGGGGGTAGGTTGTAGTGAGAGTAGGAGGGAAGAGAAGGATAGTTCGATCTTGTTGATTTTGTTCGTAAAGAAACTGGCAATTTCTTCGCATCTGTCAATAGAGGCTAAAATTTTAGGAGGGCCAGTGGAGGTTTATTTTTTAACAATGTTAAAGAGTTCTCTGAGGCGGTTTCTGGCCTGATCAAGTTGTGATCGTAGAAAGGAGGCTTTCTCATTAAAGATATGTTTTTTGTACTGGGCTCTAGCAGTTCTAAGAAGAGCCAGATTGTCAATGGTTGGATGATTCCTCCAAACCCATTCAGA
Source organism: Lissotriton helveticus (assembly GCF_964261635.1). Classification (NCBI taxonomy): domain Eukaryota; kingdom Metazoa; phylum Chordata; class Amphibia; order Caudata; family Salamandridae; genus Lissotriton; species Lissotriton helveticus. The sequence continues at coordinate 198,308,343 of NC_136057.1, read as the reverse complement.
ATGTCTAAGGGTCCGTCTTTCGTTATTAAGTTCAGAATTCAACCAAGACTTAGGTGGGTTGCTTTTTTGTTGTTTGAGTTTGATTGGAGCAATTTGGTCGAGGGCTTCAAGAATAGAATTGTTATAATGGTTAGTTAGGTCAGTGGTGCTGTCAGAGAGAGGTGGGAGAAGTAAGTGGGCCTTAATTGTGGATTCCAATTCGCCAGGAGGAATAAGGTGAAGGTTGCGTGTGGATTTCTTAGGTAAAGAGCTGATGAGGGTGGGGCGAGTCATGGATCTAATCATGGTGAAGAGGATAAGGTAGTGGTCAGACCAGTCTACCGGAAGTATATTTGAGAGGGAGCTCAAATCGTTGCTAGTCATAACAGCATCAAGGGTGGCACTTTTGTTATGGGTGGGAGAATGGCAGAGTTGGGTCATATTGGTGATGTCCATGGTATCATTAAATAGGATGACAGCAGGATCATAACTTTTGTTCCAATGGATGTTGTAGTCACCGAGGAAAAGATTTTTAGAATGTGAGAGGGATGATTGTATAATAAGATCAGACAACTCTTCCGTAAAGAGGATGTTTTTACCAGGTGGATGGTAGATAGTGTGCAACCGGGTGGTGGGGGAGTCAGGCATAATGAGATCAGCGCAGAGGTATTCAAAGGATGAAGGGTCTTGTAGATGAACGAGCGAGATGTTAAGTTCAATTTTAAAAATTATGGCGAGTCCTCCTCCTGTTTGTTCGATTCTATCTTTTTTAATGATAGAGTAACCAGGGGGGGATAAGCAAGTCGAGGATGGGAGTGGAGTGGGAGGTGAGCCAGGTTTCAGTTAGGAATGCAATGTCAATGTTTTCACTAAGAATGGTTTCATAAATCTCAGTAGCGTGGCAGGAGGCGGATCGGCAATTTATCAGCAGGCGACATAGGGGAGTGGAGTCGGGCGATTTGGAGGGGGGACAAGACGGGATATGCCTAAGTTGTTGGGGTGGTCTAGGGGAGGTCGGATGAAGGTGGAGTCTGCTTATTCCTAAGAGAACTGGGATGGTAGACAGTTAAGTAGGGGGGATAGTGGACGAAGGTGGTGGGGGAGAGGTAGTTAAGTTAGTGGAACTGTTAGCTTCAGAGGTTATTGTGCGAATACCAAGTTGTGGAGGTGTGGGTATGTTGGTATTGTAGGGAGTGACGATTAAGGAGGGTTGAGTGGGTAAGGTGTTGGTTGTGTAGTTGCTAGAGGTTAAGTTAGTGGATCTGTTTGCTTCAGAGGTTATTGGGCGAGGAGTGGGGGGACAAGGGGGGATAGGTCTAAGTTGTTGGGGTGGTCTAGGGGAGGTCGGAGGAAGGGGGAGTCTGCTTGTTCTTAAGAGAACTGGTATGGTAGACAGTTGAGTAGGGGGGATAATGGACGAGGGTGGTGAGGGAGAGGTAGTTAAGTTAGTGGAACTGTTAGCTTCAGAGGTTATTGGGCGAATGACAAGTTGTGGTGGTGTGGATATGTTGGTAGTGTAGGGAGGGACGGTTAAGGATGGTTGAGTGGGTAAGGTGCTGGTTGTGTAGTTGCTAGAAGTTAAGTTAGTGGAACTGTTAGCTTCCGAGGTTATTGGGCGAGTACCAAGTTGTGGCAGTGTGGGTATGTTGGTATTGTAGGGAGGGATGGTTGAGTGGGTAAGGGGCTGGTTGTGTAGTTGCTAGAAGAAGGAGTGTTTCTGTTGGTGCTAGAGTTTGGCAAACAATATGTGGATGTGTTGAGGAGAGTGTCGTTGTGCGAGGAGATGGTTTCAGTAAGGAATGAGATATCGCTTCTGGGTGAGGAGAGTTCTAAGATGAGGGACATAAGGACAAGTTCAATGGTAGGGGAAGCCGATGTGTTTGTTGAAGAGTGCTGTGGATCCGTATTGATTGGGCTGTTGGTCGAGTTAGGGTTGTTTAGGGGGGGATAACGTGTGGAGGGTGAGGAGGAAAGCCTGGAGGGGGGTGGGATTATAATGAGGGGGAGAATCATTTTTGGAGAGCGGAGGTGAACAAGAGGAGGATGTAGGAAAGGTATTCATTTTGGACAGACAGTTTGGTGAAAGTGGCATAGAGGAAGTAGGAGGTGGTGTATTTGTTGGATTGTGAGTTGTTGAAGAAAGCAGGGAGGTAGTGGAGGGTGATTGTGGGGGATATGTGGGGGCAGTTAAGGGGGAGTGGGGAACTGAGTCAGAGATAGATGTGGTAAGAGAGTCTAGGGGAGGGAGGAGCATAGAAGAGAGTGTGTAGTTGTAAAGGGGGGGTACTATGGTGTAAGTGGAAGAGGGAGAATTGATAAGGGATTCATGGGGAAGGAGGAGTATATAAGAGAGTGTATTATTGGAACAGGGGGGAATCTGGGGATAAGTGGCAGAGGGGTAAGGGATGTGGGAGTCAAGGGGGGAGGGGCATAGAAGAGAGTGTATTAATGGGACATGGGGGTCCCAGGAGGTAAGTGGCAGAGGGAGAAGCAGGAAGGGAGTCGAGTGGAGGGAGGAGCGCTGAGTAGAGTGTGTTTTTGGCATCAGGGGAGATCATCTGGTAAGTGGGGGATGCAGGGGGTATCGTTGTGTGCATGTATGATGTAGTGCAAGGAGGGGGGATGTTGGAGAGGAGGTTGAAAGGAGAGGTGCGTGTACCAGAGCAAATCAAATTAGGAAGAGGCGATAAGGGGGAGGGAGAAGTGAAGGGAGATGAAGACATTAAGAGTTGAGGAAGGTCAGAGAGACGAGTTAAGGGGGACGGGGATGATATGGGGGTGATTAATCTAGGGGTAGAGGGGGTGAGAGGGCAGGGTTCGGGTATTGTGTGGGGGTTTGGGATAAAGTGCTAAAGTGTTGTTCATTGGGAGTAGGAGAGGGAGGGGGAAAACCAGGAAGAGGCGATAGGGGGGAGGGAGAGGTGAAGAGAGAAGAAGGAAATAAAAGTTGGGGTAGGGTAGAGAGACGAGGTAATGGTATCGGGGATGAAAGGGGGGTGATGAGTCTAGTGGTAGAGGGGGTGAGAGGGCAGGATTGGAAGATATTGTGAGAGTTTGGGACATAACGCTAAAGAGTTGTTCAAAGAAATCGAGGTGCTTTTTAGACGCTTGGATGAGTATAGTTCCCAGATGGAGATATCTATTTTGCCTGGAAAAGAAGAAGATGGTGTAGTGGAGAGTTTTAGACCGTATGGGATGTTGCATCAATTAGAGATCAGGAGGTGACGTAAAAATATGCTTTTCCATTTAGATGGTTGTTTGGTGAAGAAGATGAAGTTGGTGATAAGTGTGATAAGTGAGGAGTTAAGGCTGTTACGGAGATCAGCAAATAAGGTTTCTGGGTGGAGGGTGATAACCCCTGTGGAAAAATCATTTGTAAAACAATTATTTTGAAAACCTGCATCCAGGACTTGCAAGTAGTCAGAGCATAACAGTCCTCAGAACTTCTTGTAAAACTCCCAAGTTAGACCATCCAAACCTGGGCTCGAGCCTTTGGGGGAGGATCTCAGTGCATCCAGGAATCCCTCACCTCCAAAAGGTTGCCCAAGGAAGTTACTTTGATCTAATGTTAACCCTCCTGTGAGTAAAGAATAGTACTCTTCTAAATCTGAAGCTGAAGGTGTTTTGACAGCAGCATCATACAAGGATTGATCAAAGTCAAAAGTGATGGTCTGGCACACATCTACCCCCTGTAATATGGCCCCTTTAGCATTTTGTAAGTTAGTTAGCAGCTTGTGTGATGCGTGAGCTTTTTTAAAGAAAAAAGAAGTACACTTTTCATCGTTTTGGAAATGCTTGCCCCTTGAGTGAAAGATACTATTTTTTTTTTTTTAAATTTTATTGAAAATTAACAAGAAACACAACAAACATCACAAGGCATGAAGACAATTGATCAGTTGGTCATGGGTCCGCGCAGAAGGCGCACCAGCGTAACGGCACACATCATACAGTCAGTATCCATAATAAGGGGGGGAGGGGCAGCGAGGAGACAAGCGATAGTACATGAAAAGTCAATATGTGGAATGTCAATCATGGGGACAAAGTGACATCGGGGAGCAAAGCATGCGGGGGGTTCAAACATTTCCACGATAGGAGTTCCACTGCGACCAAATTCTACTCCATTTCTTGGGGCGACCCCGTGACAGATAAACAGTTTTCTCCCTAAACCTGCGCCAGTCCATGTTTTCCTTCCAGGACGGTTCAGTTGGCGGCCTATCGGATCCCCACAGCTGTGCAATGTCTCTTTTTGCAATCATGTTGCCCAGGGTCACCCAGATGATCTGCGCCGTGTTGTAGTCATTAGGTTCCCAGACGTTAAGGAGACAACGCCTGGCTTCGGGAGATAATGCTACACCAGTCACCCTTTCCATTACTATTTATAACAAGGGGTGGTGATGGACAGAGTCTCTGAATTAAGCAGAGTACTCTCACCCAGTCAAGAGATCAGGACTAGATCCAACACCGTTTTTTAGCTCATTGCACCATCCCAGTTTCAGAACCTGGCTGTATGCAAATTAGTCTGTCCCTGGCCCAGTGCATCATGGGAACAGGGCAGACCAGACTACAAAAGCCAATTCTTACACTGGGAAGGAAACAAGCTTCCGGGGACCGGTTTCTGGCATTACAGCCGTCTTCGGCCCAGCTTGCTTGAATCCTGATGGTGCAATGAGCAAGGGACTCACATCTGAGTATACCCTTCCACGCTTAGGGTGGACAAAATTATTTACAACAAGGGGTGGTGATGGACAGAGTCTCTGAATTAAGCAGAGTACTCTCACCCAGTCAAGAGATCAGGGCTAGATCCAACACCGTTTTTTAGCTCATTGCACCATCCCAGTTTCAGAACCTGGCTGTATGCAAATTAGTCTGTCCCTGGCCCAGTGCATCATGTGAACAGGGCAGACCAGACTACAAAAGCCAATTCTTACACTGGGAAGGAAACAAGCTTCCGGGGACCGGTTTCTGGCATTACAGCCGTCTTCGGCCCGGCTTGCTTGAATCCTGATGGTGCAGACGGAAAAAAGCAGCATTAACCGTGGTTAACGCTGCTTTTTTTGTTTCTAACAGTGTTAGCGTGAAGCTTGATAATAGGAGAAATGTCGCTTAGCGACATTTCTCCTATTATTTTGCACTGGAACGCCCACGTTGCATCTCATTAGAGATGCAAAGAGAAGCGTAGTGAAAAAGGGTGCTCACATGCGATTTTGCATGTTGTTGATAGGGTGATATTTTTATCTCCGCTTCTTTGGCTTTTAAGGAGGACCTGTGCAACATCTGATAAACCCTCCTCGGTATCCGAGAGGGAAAGTAGAGGGCCATACCTGCTCCCTCTGGAATAGCGGTCCAAGGAAGAAGGACGTCGCTTGTAGCGGGTAACAGCAGGTGAGTCCATTGGGCTTTTAGTACATCTCGCTTTGCGCTTGTTGGAAATGTATGTCGTCCACCCGCTGTACTCCATATCCTTCCCCCTCTCTGTGGCCACAGTCGAGGAATGCAAAGAAAGAGCAGTGTCCTGTGCAGCCTGCCTCAGACCCTTTACTGCCTTCTCTATGGTGCCTTCTATATGGTGACGTTTTTAACAAGTACTTGCGCTGTGGGGGGGATCACCGAGACACCAGAATCAAGGACCTCAGTGATGGACCTCTCGTCCTTTGCGCGGGTAGGTGCACCGCCAGGCACAGTGGAGGAAGTAGTGCTCTTTGATTTAGGATATCTGCGCCACGCTTTTCTTTCTAAAGCCACAGTTTTAATCCTGTTTGTTTCTATGCGCTCCACCTCATCCCCTGTCAGCTGGGACACCAGAGGAACGGGTTAGGAGGATCTTCAGAGTCTAGGGGAGGCAATGCCACCTCTGGCTTCCCCTCCTGCTCTGCTTGTCGCTGCACCTTCTAATATCTATACCATCAAAGGAACCCAGTATGTCAGAGTCAGTAATGTCTGGTTGTTCCTGCCGGGTCTGTAGCTCTGGTGAAGCTACTGGCTGGGTGGTGTGAGGGGCTGGAGCGTGCTGCGTGGAATGGGTGCTAGCTGCTGAGGCATAGGAGAATTTACCCCTGGGACACATTTTAAAGAGGTGCTCCTCACTACCACGGAGATTGCATTTCTTTGGAGCAACACAGTCTTGGGCCTTATGATCTGCCCCCGAAGTTCCTGCAAATGAGCTCTGAACATTGGGGCATATTAACAAGGAACAGGGAAAATTAACGCTTAGCGTTAATTTTTTTAACGCCCGCTATCGCTGGATAATATCGCCTGGGTATCGCGTTATTAACACGCTAACTGCCTAGGCGATAAAAAATCCAGCGATAGCGGCTTTTTGGGAGATTATCACTGGTAATGCAGCAATAGAACTACAAGGATATGGATATCCTTGTTGATAGCCCATGGTGGACTTAGCCACCTCCCATTGGAATAAATGGCTTAGTCTGAAAATTAGCAGACGTAAAAAAGAAGCGTTAACCGTCGTTAGCGCTGCTTTTTTTGTCTCTAACAGGGTTAGCGTGAAGCTTGATAATAGGAGACATTTAAGCCACATTTCTCCGATTATTTTGCACTGGAACGCCCACTTAGCATCTCATTAGAGATGCAAAGGGAAGCGTAGTGAAAAAGGGTGCAAACATGCGATTTTGCATTTTAGCACCCTGTTGTTCATAGGGCGATATTTTTATCTCAGCTTTTTTTAGCGGAAAAAGCAGGGATAAACCCCCTGTTAATATGCCCCATTGTTCCTTGGAGTGGCCAAATTGCAGGCAGAGTCTGCAAAAAAGGGGTTGTCCTGAGTAAACCAAAAAACCCTTATTTGCTCCCAGGGTGAATGTCTGTGGTGAATGTGCCAACCCACGTACTCCTTCAGGGTCCTCCTTGAATGTTACCACATATTTCCTCTTCCCATTCCAAATCCCATACAGGTTTTTAATCTTTTGCCCCCTCTGATGGTGGCATAATACCGACTCAAAAACACCTCAATTAGCCTGGGATCCGTGTACGGGTTGTACATATGTACCACTAGCACAGTCTCCTTAGGTACAAAGAGAGAGGTTATAGAGAGCCCATAGAAAGCATTACTGTGTTATTTCCTTGTTGCATTGTGGAGAAACCCTTGACAGATAGACTCACTAGAAAAGGTAACATCAAACGCACTCCTGTTGGAGAAGTCCTGTACACATTCAATTGCCCTCTCAGATATATTATACTCCTTCTTTAACACTTCTTCAATGAGAAACAATACAGTCTTCTCCTTCCTTTAAGCTTCATCAATTTCCACACGCACCGTATTTGGCACGTAATCTGATGCGCCTATATTGCCAGCCATGCGTGCATATGAGGCCATGCTAATCGCCTCGATGGGGCAGGGGGAGTAGGCCCCCTGCAGGTAACTCAACTTAATGTCTATCAGCACCCGCCAAGCTCTTGTGTGATTGAGGGAGCAGGCGCGCTGGCTTTCACGTGCTGTGTAATAGCGGAAACAGAAATGTTCAGGGGAGTTTAGAAAATCGAAAAAAACTATGGGAGCGGGCGGCTGCCGCTGATCCAGTATAACAGGTAGTCTCCCCTGTATGCAAAATGGGGATCCGAGGCCAAGGGGCGTGATTGGATCAGAAATAGAATCCGCCCGTTGCCTCTGTAGAAATGTCACAAGTGTGCTCCTCCAAGAAAGAACAGCAGAGGTTTAAAACTTTAATTTCTGTTCAGTCCTACCTCCGAATGGAGACACTCGTGGCAACAGTAGCAGCAAGACCGCTACTGTATCATTCTGGAATTTCTTTGATGATGAGATGAGGCTTCCATCATTCCCCTCCCTTTCCCTCTGTCACGAGGGGGCCAGCGCGATCTGCACGGCCAGGGGAGGGGTGGGGGTGTGGGTAGCTTCCCTGGGACACCGCAGATAAAGTCGACCAGTCCGCTGGCAGGTGGAGAGTGCAGGATGGTAGCCACAACCACTGACTGAGATTTGCCTTCGCCGCTGGTATGCAAAACGGTGCAGACTGATCCTCTGCACTTGGACTTGCTGTGGGGGTGTCAGCTAGATACCCCATCAGATTTGGGGTGTGCAGCCTGGTCCCGGTTAAGCCAAGTCCTGCAGGACCAGCCCCCTAGCTTCATAGAAAGCTAGTGATGCCAAGTGCTGCAGGCCCAGCCCCCTAGCTTCAGAGAAAGCTTGTTGCCCCGGGAGCAAAGACCCAGTTCTTCAAGGCAGACAGGACAAGTGTTATCCCCACTCCAAAAGTCAAGTCAGAGTGATGCAGGCCCAGCCCATCAACAATCAGGCTTTTACATACTAACAACCATGTAGTACTTTCACAAATGTGAAACTTAAAAATTAAAAAGCAGTGAGAGAGGTGATGTTTTTGCGTTCCTCCCTAACCTAGGGAGAGAACCAAGCAGATGCCTTGAAAACAAAAAGCACATCTTGTTGAACGATTCGGTGGTGGTCCCATCCTCTTAGGACCACCCCAAGCACAGTTATTGGCAAAAAAACAATCCCAACAAAAAGCCCTGCAAAGCAATATGGGATGAGATTAGCAGTGGGCAGTGAATATTATAGTATCCAATAGCAAAATAATTCTACACCGAGCTGCAGTTCAACTAGTCCTAATCTTCCTCTAGAGAGGACGTATAGTTTCATGGAGTTGCATTTCGTTGGGGGGAGGGTATACATGCTTGGCAAGTTGGGGAAGCCGGAGTGGGAGGGGGTTCATCGGGGAAGGGCGTTGTGGTACAAAGCACAGTGGACTATTGAAATTGACATATATGCAAACAATATATGCATGCACAGTGGGAATGGCTGACACTAAGACTGACTCAAATGAGCTAAATGTACTGTCCTGGAACATAAGAGGCCTGAATAATCCCCGTAAAAAGAAAAAAATCATTGGGTACTTGGACAGGCACCATATTGGGGTAGGAGACTCATTTAGACCCTAGAGCAACCCCCCAATTTGCTGCAAAGTGGGTGTCTCACCGATGCTTTGCATCATCCTCGGGATATGCTCGGGGAGTGGTTATCCTAATCAGACGGGGATGCACTTTACGATGGGAGATTTGGACACGGATCCTAAAGGGAGGTACTGCCTGGTCTGGGGGAAACTGAACTCACATGACATCATCTTTGCAATTACTATGGCCCCAATACCGATGATGCGCACACCATGCTCCAGCTATGGGGTAAAATACAAGAGATAGGCACGACATATGTCATTTGGGGGGGTGATTACAACACAGTGGTGAACCCGCAATTGGACCAGTCTAGAGCTACCCCTATGCACTACACCAATACGCGACACAGGCAGGTGGATATAATAGACTCTACACGCCTTCTAGATGCATGGAGGTATAAACACCCTGGGAGGCGAGAAGGAACACGTCACAGTGCACTCCTCGTGGTCCAGATTAGATTATCTATTGGTCTTGTTGGGGTTGGCACACTGGCTGGACAGCGTTACCCACCTGGCCCGAACCTATTCTGACCACTCACCAGTGGTTGCTGCCCTCCAGGCCCAAGCTACACAATCCCCATATATAGGATGGTGCCTTAACCCCATACAACTACAAGACTCTGCCTTTCGGGTGGAATTAGAGCAAGATATTAAAGATTTCTTCTAACACAATGTGAATTCCGTGTCGAGTTTACCCACAGTGTGAGAGGCATTTAAGGTAACTCTCAGGGATTGGTGTATCTCTAAAGGAGGAAGCATCCTCAAAGATCTGCGTCGGGAGCTCCATAAATTAGAAAAAGACATAAAGGTACTTGAGGGGAATCTCGAGTCTGGGGTGGGGGATGGGGTGGTGAGAGCAGAACTCCATAGCAAGATTACATGAGAACGCAGCGGACCAAGAATGCAAGTTCCGAGGGAAGACACATATGGCACAGATATATGGAGCGGGGAACAGGCTGGGGAGAGCTCTAGCTAATGCGGTGCGACCTCCCAGGTTCGCCATCTACATTGCGAAAATACAAGATGAACGGAGAAACATATACCGAAATCTCCCAGTCCAATTAAACACATTTGTAGAATACTATGAACAGCTATACACCTCACATAGGGGCACCCCATTAGAATTGCAACAATACCTTGAGGATACTGCACTCGCGGGGCTGGGTGAAACTCAGCGCAAATTTTTGAACCATGATATTGAGGAGGATGAGATTACTGAGGCAATAATGCATATGCAGGCTGGTGAGCGCCAGGGTCTGCCGGACTGCCGGTGGAGTTCTATAAAACGTACGTGCAGGTGTTGGCTTCAATGCTGAAAGCAGTTTACTATGAGGCACTGGAGGAGGGCACACTACCCCAGACTATGAGAGAAGCTCTGATAACCTCGCTGTTGAAGCCTGGCAAATCACCGACTAGCTGCGACTCATACAGCCCCCTGTCACTGCTCAACTGCGACACTAAAATTCTGGCAAAGGTCCTGGCAACTCGGCTCAACCTCCTGATGGAGCGACTGGTGTTGCCAGACCAAGCAGGTTTTGTCCCTAACCGGGCCACATCCCACAATCTCAGGACTCTGTTGGTGGTGATGCAGGATATGGATCCCAACTGTTCGGCGGTCGCCGTGTTCCTAGACGCCACCAAGACGTTCGACTCAGTGGAGTGGGACTACTTGGTGGGAACGCTGGGATATATGGGGATGCCGCCTGCCTTTCTGAACTGGGTGAAATGATTATATTGGCAGCCACATGCCACTGTATTATTGAACAGGGCTAGGTCCGCCAATTTCTCCATTTTTAGAAGCACGAGGCAGGGCAGCCCATTGTCCCCAATTCTGTTTGCTCTGACAATAGAACCTTTAGCAGCGAAACTGCGGCATCATCATAAAAGCAGTGCGCTAGCACACCCCTCTAGACAGCTACTCATATCACTATACGCGGACGACATGACGCTGTATATAAAAAATCCCCAAGATATCCTGAATCCTGTACTATGCGAAATCACCAAGTTCGGGGCCATATCTGGAACACACATAAACTGGAATAAGTCTGCAGTCTTTCCACTAATGGCTAAGACAGACTCGCACCAGATGGACTATCCCTTGGTCTGGGAGATGGAGGACTTTAAATATCTGGGCACTCATATCGCAATGGACAAAGAGACTATGATGCGTACTAATTACGCACAGGCCATTGACAAGGTGACAGATAATATATCCAAATGGATACTGCTACCCCTGTCGATGGCAGGGCGAATCTCACTAATTAAGATGACGATACTACAAAAGTTTTTATACCTCTTCATCAACATACCCTACTACCCGGGCAGGTTCTTTTTTAGCACACTTAGAACGCAACTGGTTAGGCTAATCTGGGGGGGGGAAGCAGGTGGGACTCAACTTGGCCACATTGATGCTACCATATCAGCAGGGAGGTTCGATGTATACTGGTTCCGCCCTCCTCCATTTATGCCACACCTGGCAGTGGAGGATGTGTATATGGCACCGACGATGCCGAAGGATATATATTCATGCCAGTAAAGGGGAGAGAGAGGGACCCCTCCACGGTGGACTGCACAGTAGCAGCATGGAGGTGGATAGCACGCAGTATGGAGGCAACCCTGATGTACACCCCGAGAATGAAATTGGCAAATTCCCCATTACTGCAGGTCACCGGGGAAGGGATATGCCGTAGGATGCTGAGCCAACTGCACTATAACAGCTGGGGGGATCTGTACATTGGAGGGCAGTTCCGGACAAAGGACCAATTTTTGGGGGATCATACACCCACTTACATGGAAGTGTTTATGTATGTACGCCTTTGGCAAAGCTTGAAGGCCATAACATTAAACTTCCCAAGTGAACAAGACATATTTATACCTCTACACACATTATTGCAGTCGGGGGCACCCAAACATGTCATATCTTTGAAATATAAACAGATACGGTGCGCCACTCCCCCTCGACACTAAAGAGCCAGAACCGAGTGGGATAAGGATCTAGAAACTCCCTTGACAGACGAACAGTGGGAGGCCAATTGTGTACAGACGGAGGCAGTTACGGGTAGTGGTAGGCTCTGCTTAATACATTTTAAATTCCTGCAGAGGCTATACCATACCCCGGTTAAGCTGCACAAGTTCCGATTGAGAGACGATGATAGATGCGAGAGATGCAGGAGAGAAGGAGCAGATTTCATACATCTGGCATGGCAATGCCCACAGGTGACAGAACACTGGGGGGAAGTGTTCGAAGGTATGTCAGCCATGCTGGGTGTGCAGATTCCTCCTTCCCCACTAACAGCTCTCCTGGGGCTGAACGCAAACATAGCAACAGTCCACAAAAAATTTCTAGCAACAGGCATGTTACTGGCAAAGCGACAAGTAGCTTGCAAGTGGGGCAGAGGCCGGGCACCCAAGTTCAAGGGATGGATACAGGATCTCACTACGTGGCTGCACAATTAAGCGGATCTACTGCCCGTGAAGTCCAGGCCGAAAGATATATGGGGTCCACTGACCGCATACCTCCTAGCGCAGAGCACGGAAGGGGAGGAGGCACGGGAGGACAGGGAGTCAAATTCGGGGACGGGTGACACTGGGCCACGGTCTTAGGGCGGAGAGACATAGGGCCCGATTCACACAACTAACTTAAGACAAAATCCTAAACTTACTACTTTTGGTATTCACATAAGTTAGGATTTTGTCTTAAGTTTGTCTTAAGACAGACTTAAGACAGATTTAAGACAGACTTAAGTTAAGATTTTGTCTTAAGTCTGTTTTAAGACAAACTTAAGACAAAATCCTAACTTCTGTGAATACCAAAAGTAGTAAGTTTAGGATTTTGTCTCAAGATAGTTTTGTGAATCAGGCCCATAGATCCTGGGAGAACAGGAGCGTGCAGGGGGACAGGGATGGGCAGGATTGCAGGGAAGGGCACATAGTGGGGATAGAGGGTAATGACCTTGATCAGAATGTCCGCGGACACTGGCCCTCCTTGATCATAACTCTATTTTGGTCACCGGAAGACGGTAAGGGATGCGATGGCCAGGGAGATAATGAACGTGCAAGAAGGATGTGGGCTGGGGGGCGGTGGGAGGCAGAGGGGGATTATTCTTAGTGCCCAGATTAAGATGTCAGCCACAAACCAAATTTGAGTCTAAGAAAGCCAACTGTACTGTTATCAATAAATGTAACATCTGCAAAATGAACTGTGCAAGTTACTAAAAAGGTTTTTGAAAACTAAAAAATATATATATATATATTTTTTTGTTTTCCGACTCTTTTTCTATTAGTGATATCAAAACTGCCAAGGTAGTAATTTCCTCGTACCTGGTTTAAGTTTAGTAGCTTGATTTAAACATGAATGCGAAGAGGATGTTGTCCTTTTACCCCTTACTTCAGCAGTGACCTACAGTTCGTTTCACAAGGTTAGCATCCTGCTGTTTGCTGATTTGCATCTCACAGATGGTGCCCACCAAAAGATTACAGGGGCATATTACCAACAACTAGCGATAATTATCGCTATGTTGGTTTAGCGGCTTAGGAACCTTGCTATTATCAAGGTTTATCTCCTAAGTGATCAAAATCGGCTGAAATGCATGAATATCGCTGAAAAGTCAGCGATATTCATGCATTACCGAGCTAATGCTCTTAGCCATGTTATCCACCTACCATTGGATAACATGGCTAAGAACTGCTCAGGGGCAGGTGTTAGCTTTTGGAGATATTCGCGCTTAGCGGGAATATCTCCAAAAGTTGGTAATAGGAGATAGCGATGTTAGCGACTGTTTCCAGTCGCTAACATCTTGGCACGCCCACTTTGCATGTCTTTAGTGATAAATATCACTGACATGCAAAGCGGGGCCCAAGATGGTCGCTATCTCCTACTAGCTGTCGCTAATTGGTGTTAGAGACAGCTAGGTAATAGGGAGATACTTTTATCTCTGCTTTCTTGGCTTTTAAAGCCAAAAAAGCAGAGATAAACCCCCTTGATAATATGCCCCACAATCTTTACTACAAGTAATTTGTACTTAATTAATTGGCCTGGTTTCCTTTCGCAAGTGCTGAAAACATGCTAATATTTCACACTATAGCAGACTTTTAGGGCCATATTATCAAGAAAGGGCGATACATTATCGCCGGTTTTATCAGCAGGAAACTGCCGCTAAAGCGGTGAAAATGGGCTTGATAATATGCCCTTGTGAATTCCCATAGAAGCCCAGGGGGCTTTTTACCAAGCAATAGCGATAATTACCGCTATTGCTTGGTTAGAGACAAAAATTTACAGCTGAGCTGCGGCGATTTTTATCGCAGATAAACCTTGGTATTACCAAGGTTTATCGCAAATGCGATAAAAATCGTCCACAATGCATGAATATCGCTGAAAAGTCAGCGATATTCATGCATTACTGAGCTAATGCTCTTAGCCATGTTATCCACCTCCCATTGGATAACATGGCTAAGAACTGCTCAGGGCAGGTGTTAGCTTTTGGAGATATTCGCGCTTAGTTGGTAATAGGAGATAGCGATGTTAGCGGCTGTTTCCAGTCGCTAACATCTTCGCACGCCCACTTTGCATGTCATTAGTGATAAATACCACTGACATGCAAAGTGGGGCCCAAGATGGTCGCTATCTCCTACTAGCTGTCGCTAACTGGTGTTAGCGACAGCTAGGTAATAGGGAGATAATTGTATTTCCGCTTTCTTGGCTTTTAAAGCCAAAAAAGCGGAGATAAACCCCCTTGATAATATGCCCCCAGGTTCTGGTGTTAACCTGGGCTTCTATGGGAATTTACAAGGGCATATTATCAAGCCAATTATCGCCGCTTTAGCAGCAGTTTCCTGCTGATAAAAGCGGCGATAATGTATCACCCTTTCTTGATAATATGGCCCTTAGTCTCCATTTTTTTCTAAACAAATTTCAATACATTACAATATATTAGTACAGTTACAAAACCAACGTGTAAGCAAATTTATTTTAAAACAAAGAGGATTGCCAAAAATACTTTTTTTTAACAGTACTACTTTTATTCCTGTGTAGGTTTAAACACGTAGCTACAGTTGCCTTTTTAGTGGTTAATTTGTAAACCAAAACAAGAGCCTGGGCGGCATATTACCAACGTTAAGCGATATTTATCGCTAACGATGCTTAGCAACGAATTTTTTAACGCTAAGCATCATCAGAAATTATCGCAGATAAACCTTGCTATTATCAAGGTTTATCGCAAATGCGATAAAAAAAGGCCGCAATGCATGAATATCGCTGAAAAGTCAGCGATATTCATGCATTACCGAGCTAATGCTCTTAGCCATGTTATCCACCTCCCATTGGATAACATGGCTAAGAACTGCTCAGGGCAGGTGTTAGTTTTTGGAGATATTCGCGCTTAGCGCGAATATCTCCAAAAGTTGGTAATAGGAGATAGCGATGTTAGCAACTGTTTCCAGTCGCTAACATCTTGGCACGCCCACTTTGCATGTCATTAGTGATAAATATCACTGACATGCAAAGTGGGGCCCAAGATGGTCGCTATCTCCTACTAGCTGTCCCTAACTGGTGTTAGCGACAGCTAGGTAATAGGAAGATAATTTTATCTCCGCTTTCTTGGCTTTTAAAGCCAAAAAAGCGGAGATAAACCCCCTTGATAATATGCCCCTGGGTTCTCATTATTTCGCAGCTTTACACAGTATATGCAGCTTTATGCAGTATATTTCTTTTGTTACTTTGTGTTACAGAAAGCACATAATGTGGTTTGGAAACCAAAACTGACAACTTAATAGCTGGAAAACAAAATTGAAGTCTTGGCTTCTGCTTAATAAACTGTGGGGTATATTATCAAGGGGTTTTATCTCTGCTTTTTTGGCTTTAAAAGCCAAGAAAGCGGAGATAAAATTATCTCCCTATTACCAAGCTGTCGCTAACACCAGTTAGCGACAGCTAATAGGAGATAGCGACCATCATGGGCCCCACTTTGCATGTCAGTGATATTTATCACTAATGATATGCAAAGTGGGCGTGCCAAGATGTTAGCGACTGGAAACAGTCGCTAACATCGCTATCTCCTATTACCAACTTTTGGAGATATTTGCGCTAAGGGCGAATATCTCCAAAAGCTAACACCTGCCCTGAGCAGTTCTTAGCCATGTTATCCAATGGGAGGTGGATAACATGGCTAAGAGCATTTGCTCGATAATGCATGAATATCGCTGACTTTTCAGCGATATTCATGCATTGCGGGCGTTTTTTATCGCATTTGCGATAAACCTTGCTAATAGCAAGGTTTATCTGCGATAAAAATCGCCGATGTGCGGCGATAATTTTTGTCTCTAAACAAGTTAGAGGCAAAAATTATCGCTAGTTGTTGATAATATACCCCTGTGATTCTTGGCTAATTACTTAATTTATGTATATCCTATAAATAAAATGCTGTAATCTATAGCTTAAGCAATAGTGTTTATTATTAAGTGCTGCTAGTGAGTACCAGAAACCATAGACTCATATTTAGCACTTCATTTTTTTAGATGTTAAACACAATTACACAATGTGGAGCCCGCTAACCTGCATTAAATACTGCTTTCCCAAATTCACGCATCATGTATTTTTTGTTTTAGGTTTCTAAGTTAACTTTTAAATATTTTATACATACTTTCACGTCCACCTGCACAAAAACAACATTTTATTACCAGTTGCGGCTATCATAATTATAAAATACATGGCTTTGGTTCAGCTTAACATACTGTTACAATATTGGCCTAAACAACAACTGAAGACTGGCTTTGTTACATCTGCTTTTAAAGTGCTTAATTTGTAATTATAGTGGTGCTGGGGCTCTTTTGAGAAGGCAGCTTTACACAGTATATTGTTTGGGGGTAATTTATTTAGCAGTGAACATACATACAAATGCTAGTGTTACAGTCTACATGGGTGAAGCGCTTTGTTTTAGCACAGTGACCGCTTGTTTTTGTTTCCCGGCATTTAACCCGTTCCGCGCTCCTGTAGGCCAAAGGCCGACGGGAGTACTCCCCCCTGGTGCTGTGAACGACCGTTGGCCGTCGCAGCCCCGCCCACCCTTTAGAACGCCTTCACCGCCAGGGGCGTAACAAAGGCCCCCGCAGCCCACGCGGTGCGGGGGGCCCCTAGCTACAAGGGGCCCCCTCGGCACTGAACTCTGGCCGGGAGAGCTCCTGATTGACCCCAGAGGGGGCCCTCTTAAGTACCGTACAGGAAGGCCCCCTCACTTTTCCTTACGCCAGTGCTCACTGCGGCAGGCGTAAAGGGAGTCTGCCGGATCCAGACTCTTGCCTAACTGCGCGCACCTTGTATGGATGCGGGCAGAGGACACTGGTGTATGTTCTAAAAGCATTGAACCTAAACACCTCTTACATGTATAGCCCCGATTTGTTCTGAACTGGACGGGCTCTCCCTGGCAGGCTAACACGTTACCTAATGGCGGGGTTGAAGTTCTAAATAGGATGTTAAAAAATAGTACAGGTAAACTAATAGAAGCATTGGTATTTGCTTAGTTTCACATTACAAAGTGGACACTTCCCTGCCACATGGTGAGAAGGCATCATTATGCCTTTACAAATATTGACAAATGGTTTGACCCATACGGCAATAGTGGCACATGTCAAAGTAGCACAACAGGGAAACCCTGCTGATTTCCATAGGAAAAAAGAATATCTAGATAAATGTAAATTGGATAATCTCCAAAGGAACTAATTGATGCATATTTACAAGGGGATTGTGCCACCGAAGTATCACTTTCACCGATGGTCTGGTGGCGCAATGCCCTGAACTATGTTTACAAAGCGGTGTTAAGCCACTTTTTGTGTCTTAACGCTGCTTTGCAAATATGGTACAATTTCATGCAAGTATCTGTGTGAAAGGGGTGTACAAAGGGTGTTGCTGTGGGCGTTCCAACGAAACACCCATTGCATTTTGATGCTGCCCCGGATTTACAAGGATCTGTAAATCTGAGGTAGCACCAAGAACTGCAATAGCAGGCGTTAGAATGGTGAGACGAGGAGAAATTCTTTAATTTTTCCTGGTTTTTGCTTTTTCTATATGTGCTGCATTCTGCAGCACACTTAGAAAGAGCAAAACACCATTAATGATAGTTTATGTGCAGGAAGGTGTCTCTTCTGTCTTAAGTTTGTCTTAAGTCTGTCTTAAGACAAACTTAAGACAAAATCCTAACTTCTGTGAATATCAAAAGTAGTAAGTTCATTCTGTGAATGGCAAAATAGTAGTAAGTTTAGGATTGAGGCTTAGGTTCATTCTGTGAATCGGGCCCTTAGTGTGCTGCATTTTGCAGCACACATAGAAGTAGCAAATCGTCATTATTTAATGATTGTTAATGTGCAGGAAGGGGCGCCTTCTTGCACATAAACAATCATTAATGGCCTTTTGCTCTTCCAATATGTGCTGCAGAATGCAGCACATATAGAAAAAGCAAAAATAAGGAGAAATAAAAGTATTTTTCCTCATTTCGCCATTCTAAAGCCTGCTCTTGCATGGTGTTAGTTTTCACGCTGCCTCATATTTACACCTCCATGTAAATCTAGGGCATCGTCAAAAAGCAGTAGTACTTCCACAGAAACACCCATTGCCCGCCCCTTTTGCGCTAAGTGATGCTTGTAAAGGGCCCGTATTTACAAGGCAGTTTTAAGCCACAACTCCGCTTTGTAACAATGGAAAAGGGCATAGTGCCACTAAAACATTGCTAAAAGTGATCTTCTGGTGGCGCTATCCCCTTGTAAATATACCCCATAGTCTGGCCCTTGACTGTCCATGGGGCAGTGTTGCCAGATTTTGAGACCCCACCTTAAAGCCAAAGCCGTCCAAATACAAGCCCACATTCAGCCCAATGCAGACTAGTATCAGCCACAAAGCAGCCCAAAGCTCCAGCTCTCAAATCACACAAAAATGCCTTCAAAAAACCTTTTCCTTTCTGAGGAGGTACACAAAGCAGACATGAATGCGTAATTCTTAGAGCCTGGATGCAATAATAATGCAAAGTGTTACTCCTGCAGTTTGCTCACAGTGCATATGACCTCTGTATGCACAGTGTCTCTACGATGTATGTAGTTACTGAAATAGCATGAACCTAATGGGCCAAACAAACACTCAACACAATCATATGAGTAGGTATTGGTGATATCCTCCCTGTTATGCAAAAATTGAGCACAGGCTGGGGGCTCTTTGAAAAACAGTAAGTTAATTTCTCATTTTCTGTTGAGTAGAAATCAGTGCATTTTTTCCTATGTTTTCACTACATATGCTTCAGCAGACGTGCCCAGTCCCTCGAATTGCTGTGTTTGGGATGGAAAAGATCAAAGTATGTTAAAGCCACAAATATCATTCTGATATAAGTAGTATTATATAACAAAGGTGGCATCCCCACCAATAGATAATCCCATCAATGACAGGTAAACAGATTTCAGCTTCGGACTCCAACCATCTAGCAACTGAAACCCCTCATTCTGCATCCAACATCCCTCCCATAGTAACTGTATTGTTCATTTTTCCAGAAAGCAGCACAAGAACTGTTTTACGATCTAAAATGTCCAAACGGCACCAGTCCAATCACAGTCTCCAAGAACCTATTAAGCCCCCTTCTGTTGTGAGGTTTCCACTAATTTGTAAGACCTGTATGTTTGTTGGACAACATACACTTTGGGACACTTTGGGAGAGGTGCCTAGAATGATTCCAGGCATGCCTGCAGGATATTTTGGCCTAGAGACAAGCTAGCTCACAGTGCCATCATAAGCCCCGCTAACATTACAAGGGGCGAATAGTTTCTGGCAACCACTGAAAATGACAACCCTGACCCCTCAGGGATAGAGGAAACAGGTCAGAACATTTTGCTCAGTCACTCGTGCTTACTTGTACTCATAGAAATATGGTTTTGAGGTTTGAGGTTTTTATTAAATTAGCACAGTTACTTAAAACCATTGCTATAAAAGACAGCATTAGCACATATATAAAAATCAGCGTTAACACATTTGTCATGTTTAAAAGAAAAAGAAAAAACAAAAAACACAAAGCTGAGAAACAGCTCTCAAAGCTTAGTGTCTGTTGTGCTTCTAAGAAAAACCGTCTTGTAATTGCTGATATAAACATTTTGCTACGCTAAACCAAAGTAAAAGATGATAAAAACGAAAGGTGCTAAACCACGGGGGAGAAAAAGTCTGTAATGAGTTTTTGAGGGGGAAGAGGTAGGAGAGCGGGGACCGAAGAAGGTAACAGAAGATTGTCCAAGAGTCTCACAAATTTTCCCGACCTTGCAAGCACTTGAGTGTCAGTGGACGCGAAACAAAGGGCCGAAGCCTCCCAGCATGTCCTAATGCCCCATCTTAAGTACAAGGGGCTTAAGAGAGACTTTCTTGGGGCAGATAGGGCCGGGCAACAACACAGGAGATGCAGCCATGACTCAGAGTGGTAATTGAACAGTCTGCAGGACCCCCATCCCTTGTTGGAGCCCATCTGTTAAAAGCCGTTCAACGCAAGCCTAAGAAGTCGCATGAACATTATATTTTTCCGTGCCACTGCATTTAAGTTTTCCTGGAGATAGGCTTGCGGTTTCCCGGGAAGATACGAAGAGTTCAGGAGGAGCAAAATGGAAGATGATTTTACAGAGTGCAGATCCATACGATGGGAAATTATTTTGACCTGCCTGTTGATGGCATTTTTCCAGGCTGAGTATGGAATGGTGTCTAAAAGATGCGTTGTCCATCTCTAGCACTCTTATGGCCTTTGCAATCTGAGTGTTCCAAGGGTTGCCAGGATTGGAAAAGGTTTCTTTTAGCTGGGATTTTAAAGTGTTGTCACCGGCTTTTAATAACCTTATGAAATATTTCAGGGTATCGGCCTCGCAATAAATTGATTGTCTTTGTAGGCCCAGCTCCAAACGTAGTCTTGCTCGCTGAATAAAACTTGGAAGGTGGAAGATTTTTTTTTATAGGTGGAGATTTGGGCGAGATCAAGACTAGCAGAGCATGCGCCGGGAAAGGCCTGATGCCTGTAGGTTAAGGCAGGAAGAAGAGTAGCTTTGATCACCTTCAGAATGGCTTCTGCAGAGGGACTGCTCAGGGACAGGTTCAACCGGGTCAGGGAGTATGTGATTGCTCCTGCTCTCTTTTGCAAGGCAGCTAGGTGAGCTGCAGGTCTAGATGTCTCGTTGAACCAGACTCCCAGATAATTATATTTTACGGTTGTATTGATCCTGGCAGGCCCAATGTTCCACCTTAAGCTTTTCTTATTCTTACATCTGCCAAATATGAGTACCTTGGTCTTTGCCTGATTGATTTTCAAGGCATTAGCGATGTTGTATATATGGAGCGTACTTAACGCTCGTTGGAGCCCCGATTTAGCTTGGTCCATTATTACAATGTCCTCCGCATATTGTAATATATGCAAAGACTTCTTAGCAGGGCCCAGTTTTGGCGGGAGAAGATTGTTGTTCTCTAGAAATGTTCAAAGATCGGCTGTATAAAGATTTAACAAGAGAGGGGCAAGAACGCAGCCTTGTTTTAGCCCGTCAGCAACACTAATTCTTGAAGAGACTGTCTTTGGGCCGGTTTTGATTTGCACCCATGTGTTCTTGTGCAGGGAGATGAGTGCTCTGCGGGATCCCCCACTTATTCAGTTTCCTCCACAAGGTATTCCGAGACACTTTGGCGAAAGCCGCGCTGTAGTCAATAAAGCAGCAGTAAAGTGGAAGATGTTTTTTTTGGGCTGCTTGTTGACTCAGGGTGGCTAGAGTGGTGATATTGTCTATTGTGGAGGCCGATGCCCGAAACCCCGTTTGGTAGTATGGTATTATGTTATTGTCAGCAACCCATTTTTCAAGCACCCTAAGAAGACATCGTGCGTATGCCTTTGCCTCAAGATCTAGCAATGCGATGAGTCGGTAATTAGCCGGAAGCGTGGGATCTCCTTTCTTGAATATCGGGCATAGAATCGAACCTAACCATGAGTCTGGTACCTGACATGTCCTGAACACGTTGTTGTATAAAGGAGTCAAGAGGTCCGCCCACTCTACCAGGGCACATTTAAATACCCCAGCCGGAAGACCGTTGTGCCCTGGAGCACCTTAGTTTTTCATATTTCGCAGATGCATGGAGACCTCGGCTACAGTGGTCAACTCATGAGTTTCTGTTTGAGTGGATTCAACACGATCTCCTAGTCCAATCACCACTGGGTCCGGGGTATCACTGAAATATAGTTGGGACACGTGCAGGGCCCAATCTTCTTCACAAACCGCGTTTCCTCTCATCTTGTTCGTTGGACGGAGTTTGTTCATGTAGGTCAAAAACTTGGACTGGCTGTTGCCCTTAAGCAGGTTGAATATTTTTAGCCACTCAGAGTGTTCTTTTAGTCTCTTGGTTTCCCATAAGGATTTCTTGAAGGTCTTTCATGGAAATATACAGATTACACAGTCGGGCGTTTTCAATATGTTTATTGAACCAATGTTATTCTGGTGTAGAATACATGTGCTGCTATAATCAGTAGACAGAAGCAGATGAAAGTAAATAAAAGCACCCAAAGCATAAATAGTAGATAAAGTTCTACCATGGTGCTAAAACTGAGTATATTTATGCAGGCATCTAAGTAAGAAAGTATTGAGGCGTACTCCCACTATGCAAAACCCTACTCTGAGTGTACCTGGGTGTGTGTAGGTGTGAAGCCAAGAATCCCCCAACGGATGATCCGGCCCCATTACCTGCTGGGAGAGAATGTAGGAGCCCTGCTTGGCCATGAGCTGGACATCCCCTCACAGAGATGTCAGACCCCTGTGTTGTGAAGTCTCAGCATGCAGAGACCTTCGTGTCAGATGAAGTGCCTCCTCCTCTAATCTTTTGTGATGCTCATTATTTATAATAGAAAGCAGTCTTGCGATTAACCCTGGGCATAGTTTGTGTAGTATACGTTGAACTACATGTAGTACACAAAGTTGCGTAGTACGTAGCTGATGGCACTGTGTACTTGTCTGCACTGTACAATAACTGCAAATACCATCTTGCACAGTGCCAGTTATGATAAAATAAGTATCTCTATCTTTATATTTATATGCTGTTTCAAAATACTTTATTATGTAGATAAAGTCATACACACAGAGTTACAGTCAAAAAACATTTTGTCACATTAAGAGAGCAAAAATTACATATACAGAGTTGTATTGCGAAGAACTACAATATGTACATCAAGAGGTCAAGTGGCAGAAAAATGGCAGTTTGTCTCCCATGCGTGGCATGGCCCACCCTCAAAAAGTGAATAAAGATTTTATTGATCACCTATATAAATGCCAATCCTTATAGCCTGGTGACAAGGCAAACAAAAACAGAAGTTGTCAAAAATACACTATATATATATATATGTCTTAAGTGACCCAACCTTTCCAGTTTTTAATTTGCCACAACGTGTTGGCTTCCTCAAGTCCCAAGGTGGCACGATCTATATGAACATAAGTCATGATTTTATCAAGGAAAAGGTTTCTGCGTGCCTTAGCATCCATGTCCTTGTGTAGAAAAAGAAGCAGATTCCGTGCGTCCCACAATGCCTCCTTAGCACAGTTCAACAGTCTCCAGACAGTGGGGGTTGTGCAGAAATCTCCTGTCCAAAAAGAAGGGCATGGAAAGACAAGGTGGAAATGCCTGCAATGTTCAAAGGAAAGGGCTGTAGTAAAGTCCAGAAGGTCTTGGCATGAAGGCAACCCCATAGCAAATGGAAAACAGTTTTTTCATTTCGGCATCTTATGCGTGGGCAACATGCTGCAGGGGCCAAACCTCGCTGATGCTGAAAAACTTGCACAGGAAGGCATCCATGCGCAGCCATCCAAGCCAAGTCTCCTTAATTTTGGGTAATGTCTCTGTGGCCCACCATCTTCCATACTCGCAACGACTGTGGCTCTGACAGGATGCCCAGCAGGATCGGCTGCTCTTGTTCCCGGAGCTCATTTTTCAGTAAGGTAGGGTGAATACACACATCTCTATCCAAAACGTCGTGGCATTGCCCCCACAAAATATCTTGTAAATAAGGTAGGTACTGAAATCATAGCTTCATCTGTACGTGATACAACATAGCATAACACTTTAGACAACAAAAAAGTCTTAAGGTCTGGCAAACTTTTTCCTCCATTTTTCCAAGTTTTACATACTTTGTCCCTACTGAGCTATTCCATTCAAGAATTCCACAAGAAAGTAGAAATCATTTTCTGAATTTTCTGCAAAGTGCTGTGCTGAGGAGAAAACACCATAGCAAGGTATAGCAATAAGGGTAACAAAACATCTTTAATTACCAACACCTTCCCTTCTAGTGTGAGCTTTCGCAAAGACCACAGAGAAAGCTTTTTCAATAGTTTAGTCTGAAGTTCCTTCCAATTTTGTTCCTCATACCCTTGGCCCCCAAAGTATACTCGTAGAATTTTCGTGGGTTCTGTGGTCACTGTTACGTGTAAATGCGCCACCCGATCCCAGGGACCTGTGATCAAGCATACACTCTTGTCCATGTTTAAACATAACCCTGAAACTTCCTAAAAAAGAGATGCTTGTAAAAGAGTTCTGCGCACAGAGGCCGGAGTGTACATAATACCGTCACATCATCCATGTATGCCACGACTTTATTCTGGACCCCAGAACCCTCAGGTACAAAACCCCCTTTCACCAATTTGTCCTTTCTAAGTTTGCACAAGATAGGTTCCAACGCACAAACAAAAAGGATGGGAGACATTGGACACCCCTGACGTACCGCAGTGCAAATGGGAAATCCAGAGGTGTAAAAGCCGTTGATACACACTTGGCTGCGAGCTCCTTGGTAAAGGGTCTGTATCATTTTAATAAAAGTAGGAGGAACATTCATTGTTTTTAAAACCAGAAAAAGAAAATCATGAAAAACTTTATCA
Organism: Lissotriton helveticus; assembly: GCF_964261635.1. Classification (NCBI taxonomy): domain Eukaryota; kingdom Metazoa; phylum Chordata; class Amphibia; order Caudata; family Salamandridae; genus Lissotriton; species Lissotriton helveticus. The sequence continues at coordinate 198,283,531 of NC_136057.1, read as the reverse complement.
AAAGCCTTGTGAAAATCCAGGCTGAGAACACCCAGAGGTAGCGCCCTTTCTTTATTGTACCAGAGCGCATCTCGTAAAGTAACAAGGCTATCCACAATAATGCGCCTTCTGATAGCGCAAGCTTGATCTGGCTGAATACAAGCGAGCAGTCGAAGGCGGTGTGCAAGTACCTTAGCTATCAATTTGTAATCGACATTCAGGAGCGTGATTGGTCTCCAATTATTCAGGCAGGTTTCATCCCCTTTCTTATACAAGAGGGAGATCACATCAGTGGATAAATCTACAGAAAAAAGGTTATTAGAAAAACCTGCATTAATCATTGCCGTGTAATCAACACACAACAGGGCCCAACATTTTCGGTAAAACTCCCAAGTGAGCCCATCCAGTCCAGGGCTAGAAACTCTGCGAGAGGACTGTAGTGCCAACAGAAAGTATTCTCCATCAAAAGCATGTTCAAGGAGGTCAATCTAGGTCGCATCGAGACCACTAGCCTTGAACGATATTCCTCAAGGTCCTGCAAAGAAGAAGGGTGTTGTGGGGCAGCGTACAAGCATGAATAAAAGTCAAATGCTATTTGTTGGCAATGTTCAACATCTTGCATGATATCCCCCTTGTCATTTCACAACCTTGTCAGTAATTTGTGTGAGGATTTAGCTTTTTTAAAGAAAAAGGATGTGCAATTTTCATTCTCCTGATAGTATTGAACTCGAGAGTGAAATATTGTGGCTCTATTTTTATGTTTCATCCAATCATTCATATCTATCGTGACTAATTGGATGTCTTCCTTAACGTCTTTGCCTTTCTCTCCCAGGGGCATATTACCAAGGAATAGCGGGGCATATTACCAAGGGGGGGGCTAGGCAATTATCGCCGATTTAGCGGCCATTTTTGGCTGCTAAGCGGCGATAATTCTATTGCCCTATTAGCAAGCTGTCGCTAACTGATGTTAGCGACAGCTTTTAGGCGACAGCAAACGGTTTTGGGCCCGCTTTGCATGTCAGCGATGTTTATCGCTAATGACATGCAAAGTGGGCGTACCCAACCAGTTAGCAACTGAAAGCAGTCGCTAACGTCGCTATCGCCTATTAGCAAGGCAGGCGTAGCGATGGAAATATTCGTGCTAAGCGTGAATATCTCCAAATACTAACACCTGCCCAGACCAGAGATTAGCCATATTATCCAATGGGTGGTGGATAACATGGCTAAGAGTATTTTGTCGCTAATGCGTGAATATCGCTGTATTCTCAGCGATATTCATGCATTTCGCCGCTATCGCTGAATATATTTTAGCACAATGAGAAAAATGTTGCTAATAGCATGTTTTCTCCGCTAACAAATCCAGCCATAGGCAGCGATAGCATTTTGCGAATTCTTAATTGCGATTCCTTAATTTTCGCAATTAAGAAATCGCAAAATGTAACAATGATGCATGTGGCCATTAGATTCTATTAAGGACACGGAAGCGAGGATTATCCCACCCGTTGGGACAGTTATTCAACTGTAAAGTTGTTTTGATATCATGCTGTTTAACAACTTTTATGCCCACCCAAAGAGAAATGTAGTTGTGGGCTCCCTTTCTCAACCTTATTTTTCTATTGTAGGAAATGATTCCAACAAAAGTTGAGTGCCTTCTCCGGATGGAGTGAACGTACCTTCAGGATGGAAACAGACGCTTTCGCTGGTTTTGGATTGTTCTCTGTTGAGAACCTATTACAGGAACTGTTAATTTCTCCGTTGAGAATTCAAAGACTTTGGGGCATATTACCAACAACTAGCGATAATTTTTGTCTCTAACTTATTTAGAGACAAAAATTATCGCCGCACATCGGCGATTTTTATCGCAGATAAACCTTGCTATTAGCTAGGTTTATCGCAAATGCGATAAAAAACGGCCGCAATGCATGAATATCGCTGAAAAGTCAGTGATATTCATGCATTATCGAGCAAATGCTCTTAGCCATGTTATCCACCTCCCATTGGATAACATGGTGAAGAACTGCTCAGGGCAGGTGTTAGCTTTTGGAGATATTCGCGCTTAGCGCGAATATCTCCAAAAGTTGGTAATAGGAGATAGCGATGTTAGCGACTGTTTCCAGTCGCTAACATCTTGGCACGCCCACTTTGCATGTCATTAGTGATAAATATCACTGACATGCAAAGCGGGGCCCAAGATGGTCGCTATCTCCTATTAGCTGTCACTAACTGGTGTTAGCGACAGCTTGGTAATAGGGAGATCATTTTATCTCCGCTTTCTTGGCTTTTAAAGCCAAAAAAGCGGAGATAAACCCCCTTGATAATATGCCCCTTTGTTTGTTCTTATGGGACTTATCTTTATATTGGAGGCGTGGTTCAAAACCTCATGGATATTGATAAATGTTTAGTTTAACTTTCATTGGATGCTGTGTTTTGCAGTACAGAAATGAGAAAGCATAATCCTCGCCTCCGTGTTTTTAATTGAATGTAAAATCCTTGTCGCGATAGCTAGAAAATGTTGTATCCTCAATAAACTAGGGGGAGAACCAAGCAGATGCCTTGAAAACAAAAAGCACATCTTGTTGAACTTCGGTGGTGGTCCCATCCTCCAAGCACAGTTATTGGCAAAAAAAACAGTCCCAACCAAAGGCCCTGCAAAGCATTATGGGACGAGATTAGCAGTGGGAAGTGAATATTATAGTATACAATATCAAAATAATTCTACAAAGAGCTGCAGTTCAACTAGTTGTTACTAGATGTCCCTCACGAGTCAAATGCAAAAGCATTGAAGCTTTTGCATTTGACTACACGCATTACATTATTCCTCTGTTGCACAGTACAGGAACCTATTGTTACTCATTGCAGTATTTCTTTTATGTTTGCAACGTGTGTGATTCTAGCAATACGACGTGTCTAACCTTTCGGAAATGGTTAGAAGTCAGCTTAACTGTTGGTTAGAAGCGGTGATTGGGGATTGCAACCGACCAACCCACCGGAAGGAATACTACTCATTATTATATGTTAGTTTTTGTATTGTGTGGTCATATCGTATATCTTTTCATAGAAAGTTTATACTCGTTTTATAAAATTCGTGTGGAGTCCATATGTGGTGACATCATTGGGTTGCTGTGAGTGTGTTGCACATACTGTACACTCGTGCCTTGGAGATAAGCAGAGCTATCGTTACTAAAAGGCATATGTGCAAAATCACAGTAATTGATGTGCATCATAAATTGATTGCATACCGCAGCGTAACCACATATCGTATTTTTTTTATTGGTGGTTCTATTGTTAAGTGACCTTTAATCCACACATCATGTCTCAGGAGGAGAGCCAGTGAGACTACAACTGCAAAGTTAGTGAATAACGCAGTGAGGGAAATGATGATTTTGGGATCCTCCCTAACCTAGGGAGAGAACCAAGCAGATACCTTGAAAACAAAAAACACATCTTGTTGAACGATTTGGTGGTGGTCTTATCCTCTGAGGACCACCCCTAGCACAGTTATTGGCAAGAAAACAATCCCAACCAAAGGCCCTGCAAAGCATTATGGGACGAGGTTAGCAGTGGGCAGTGAATATTATAGTATCCAATATCAAAATAATTCTACAAAGAGCTGCTGTTCAACCAGTGGTTACTAGATGTCCCTTCGAGTCAAATGCAAAAGCATTGAAATTATTCTTCCATCAAGCTGCAGTTCCACTGGTCGTTAATAGATGTCCCTCACGAGTCAAATGCAAAAGCTTCATGAGAGGGCTTCAAGATCATCACCTCTCTCATTGCCTAATTATTTAATTTAAAAGTTCACTTTTGTTAATTGTTTATATGCTTTTTAGCTTTATGAAAGCATTTGAGGATGTTGATTTAGCTGCTACGTAATTTGCGGAGAATTAGTACAAACTACGTATTCAATTCTGCCAGTTTCTCCGGCATAGCTACTAATTCTAAGTTATTATGTAATGCTCTAAAATGCATTTTGTTCTCTTTTAATTTGTTGTAACAATATTTACATACATCTCCTTTTCACTTTTCAAATACAATTCAGCATTCCTACTTTGAATTTTATAATCAGTACGTCAACAACAAACACAAACATAGGGGGCATATTATCAAGGACCGGTGTTAAACTTATCGCAGTTTTATCGGCAGGAAACTGCCGATAAAACGGCAATAATGGGCTTGAGAATATGACCTTGTTAATTCCCATAGAAGCCCATGTTCTGATGTTAACATGGGCTTATATGGGAATTAACAAGGACGTATTATCAAGCCCATTATCGCCATTTTATTGGCAGTCTCCTGTTGATAAAAAAGCGATAATTTTAACACCGGTCCTTGATAATATGCCCCTTAGTTTTGTATTTTAGACCACACTACTTTCCAATTTCTTCTTCAAACTGATCAGTGCTAATCACTTTCCCATCTCCTCCAACATCTGTAATTGTCAAACTTTTACTTTCTATGAACTGCTCCTCTGAACCAAAATAACGCATTTCAATATCATCACACTTTTTTTTAACAACTAATAAAGAAGCATATAAAAGAATTGCACTCAGTTCACTTAAAAATAATGTAGGACTTTTTACATAGTACACTTTCCTCAGAAACTTCCGAATTTCTGAATGACATACTGCTAACATCCTCAACCGATGAAAAACACTTTTACAAACTTTTCTTTAAAGACAAGCCAGAAAATGCCTGTAGTTCTCAGTATATTTTCTTACATAGATGTAGTCCTTCTAACAACTTAATGTTCTGTTTAATACTTTCTCTTCCAAATCACAATGAATAACTTCTGTTTTAAATTGAAAGCACTATCCACTATACTTTCAATACGCTGTTTCTCTTTCAATTCAAAAACTTTTTTTTAAACTGCTTTTGTCTCTGAGTAACAGATACTCTTTCTTTATCATGTTTCCTTTTCCTGGTATGTGAAATTGAACTCTGCTTTACCTTACATGAAAAATTTGTATTTTTCTCTTGTGTGATCCTTTTTTCATCTTGTACTTATAGTAGAACAAGGTGTTTCTGTACTACTCCCATTTTTTTCTAATTCAAACTTTTATCTTTTGCAGAAATATATATTTTTCTTCTCTTTTCTTTTACTTCTTGGCTTTTCCAAATTTTAATCCAAACAATATAATTTTCCGGAAAACTGAAAAAAGATTCAATAATCTTTCACATTTGTTCACTATGGTAAAATAATAACATACCATTACAAAACTTCCACTAACGACTTCCACACCCAGTGCTGCAGCGTGATTGAACACGACAGAGCAGCACTAAGATGACAAGTAGTGCCATAGAACATACAGCAAGTATTTATTTAACTATTTACAAACACCTTTACAATTTATATGTAACTGTACTACCTCATACTTTTCACCTCTCCGCCGCACCCCACCACCCCACAACACTCTCTCTGCAACCCACCGCAGACAACTTTATAGATAGTATTTAAAAAAAATTTAGGGGCATATTACCAACAACTAGCGATAATTTTTGTCTCTAACTTGTTTAGAGACAAAAATTATCGCCGCACATCGGCGATTTTTATCGCAGATAAACCTTGCTATTAGCAAGGTTTATCGCAAATGCGATAAAAAACGGCCGCAATGCATGAATATCGCTGAAAAGTCAGCGATATTCATGCATTATCGAGCAAATGCTCTTAGCCATGTTATCCACCTCCCATTGGATAACATGGTGAAGAACTGCTCAGGGCAGGTGTTAGCTTTTGGAGATATTCGCGCTTAGCGTGAATATCTCCAAAAGTTGGTAATAGGAGATAGCGATGTTAGCGACTGTTTCCAGTCGCTAACATCTTGGCACGCCCACTTTGCATGTCATTAGTGATAAATATCACTGACATGCAAAGCGGGGCCCAAGATGGTCGCTATCTCCTATTAGCTGTCACTAACTGGTGTTAGCGACAGCTTGGTAATAGGGAGATAATTTTATCTCCGCTTTCTTGGCTTTTAAAGCCAAAAAAGCGGAGATAAACCCCCTTGATAATATACCCCTTAATCTATGTACTTAAGATGATATTATCAACCAAACAGTACACACAAAAATTACCATTATTAGCCTACAATTTTATCTACAACTTTCCAAACCATACACGGCCCCCCAGCTTTTAAGTGGGGGGGGTGTCTGTGGGTTTCTGAGCACCAGAACTTTATTTTAAATGGCCTCTATGGGGTCTACTTTCGGGCCTAGCACACATCATCGGTTTGTTATTCTTTATTGCAATGCAGTGAGACTGTGAGAGCATGCACATTATTTACTACTTAGAAGTGCAGACATCATGCCAAGTGACTTGCATTGTAGGAGAAGGGAAATCCTTTAAAAAGACACATTTTCTCTCAGAATTTCCCTTCTCTTTTTGCAACGCAGGAGCAACATCGTCGCGGGGTAATTAGCAAACAGACCACCAGGCGCGCATCGCCCATTGCCCCGGACTCTTTCAAACAGCTTCACGAGCGCACACACACAGCCGCACCTGAGTACTTCATAGGTCTTCAAAAGATCATTTTTTGGTAAAGAAGACTGTTCTTTTTCACCCCTTTTTATAGCCCCTACATCTCCACTCTGCCTATTGCTGAAAGAATTAGGGGGCATATTACCAACAACTAGCGATAATTTTTGTCTCTAACTTGTTTAGAGACAAAAATTATCGCCGCACATCGGCGATTTTTATCGCAGATAAACCTTGCTATTAGCAAGGTTTATCGCAAATGCGATAAAAAACGGCCGCAATGCATGAATATCGCTGAAAAGTCAGCAATATTCATGCATTATCTAGCAAATGCTCTTAGCCATGTTATCCACCTCCCATTGGATAACATGGTGAAGAACTGCTCAGGGCAGGTGTTAGCTTTTGGAGATATTCGCGCTTAGCGCGAATATCTCCAAAAGTTGGTAATAGGAGATAGCGATGTTAGCGACTGTTTCCAGTCGCTAACATCTTGGCACGCCCACTTTGCATGTCATTAGTGATAAATATCACTGACATGCAAAGCGGGGCCCAAGATGGTCGCTATCTCCTATTAGCTGTCACTAACTGGTGTTAGCGACAGCTTGGTAATAGGGAGATAATTTTATCTCCGCTTTCTTGGCTTTTAAAGCCAAAAAAGCGGAGATAAACCCCCTTGATAATATACCCCTAGGCTCCCCCGGAACTTCTCTCTGGTTGCGTCTCTGGAAACGACCACAAGCAGGCAACTCCAGCACAAACCTGCTCTGACCTTACACATTGTCTTGTTTTAGTGCTACGAAAACACATGTTTTGCCTGCCTCTCTTAGGGGCATATTATCAAGGGGGTTTATCTCCGCTTTTTTGGCTTTAAAAGCCAAGAAAGCGGAGATAAAATTATCTCCCTATTACCAAGCTGTCGCTAACACCAGTTAGTGACAGCTAATAGGAGATAGCGACCATCTTGGGCCCCGCTTTGCATGTCAGTGATATTTATCACTAATGACATGCAAAGTGGGCGTGCCAAGATGTTAGCGACTGGAAACAGTCGCTAACATCGCTATCTCCTATTACCAACTTTTGGAGATATTCGCGCTAAGCGCGAATATCTCCAAAAGCTAACACCTGCCCTGAGCAGTTCTTCACCATGTTATCCAATGGGAGGTGGATAACATGGCTAAGAGCATTTGCTCGATAATGCATGAATATCGCTGACTTTTCAGCGATATTCATGCATTGCGGCCGTTTTTTATCGCATTTGCGATAAACCTTGCTAATAGCAAGGTTTATCTGCGATAAAAATCGCCGATGTGCGGCGATAATTTTTGTCTCTAAACAAGTTAGAGACAAAAATTATCGCTAGTTGTTGGTAATATGCCCCTTAGTTCTCACACCCCCTCTTTAACATGAACATAAAAACTTTTCAATTACTTTTATATTCCTATACTGTGATTCACATGGAAATAACGAAATCAAGAGATTCTCACCACCCCAAATTACCTCTCTGGTATACTTTCTCAAATGTAAGAAGTACAGGTATTCAGTATCTGTCATATACGGCCACTTTTAAACAGTGTACCTATATACAACTCAACAAAACGTTAGGTTATGTTTCTACATTAACGTCTTACACTTAAAAGCTCCTTTACATTTCTTTTGCTATATGTACCTTTCTTTTAAAACACCACCAGAGAAGGATCGTGAAGTTTGCTCCACAGAAAGCAACTCAAACCTTTGTTATTCTTTATAAAATAATCTGCCTGTCAATGCTTTTCGCAAGCCTTTTCGACTCCTTAAGAGGCTGGATGGATAAGTATAATACGTCGTATTTGGGATTGGGCCGGACGAATAGTTGAATAAAAGGCGAGTGGATGCAGGGCCAAATGCATCAATGCATTGATACATAGATGGATGTATCAATGTATGAATGGAAGGATAAATTAATACAGGGACCAGTACGGGTAGACTGATAGATGCCTAGGATTGTTTATGGGACAGATGTATCTATGGATATATAGGAATATGGCTGCATGAATGACACAGTGCTTACAATAAATAAATGGGCTCATGAATGCTTAAGATAAGTGCAGGAACAGATGTATGTATGTATATGAGTAGGAATGTATGCATCAATTAAAAGATGGTTGGATGGCTCAGTGCTTAGGATAGGTGGATGCTGGGCTTTAATTGGGCCGGGTCTGAGGACTGTCACTTATTTTCAGGGAGCCTCCAAACAGGTCTCTATCAGGCTCTATTTTCAGCCCTCGCAAACATAGTTGATTTTATTTTCGGCCCTCACAAACATAGTCAATTTATTTTTATTTTTTTATTATTGCACTGCAGTGAGAGCATGCACATCGATGTATGCATGCTTATTTTGCTCACTACTGAGAACTGGATACATCACGCTTGGTTACCCACGTTGTAGAAGGAAGGGAAATCCTTTAAAGAATGTCTTTTTCCGAACGTAGGATAATTGGAGAGGATTTGCTAAAGCACACAATGATACTTATCTTGATTTAGACCATGGCCCAACTTGCATAGCCAACACCCCTTTAAGAGCTTTGCCCCCCCCCACCTTTTAGAGCACCCCCACTTTTTTTCTCCCACTTACAACCCTAACTACTCCATAGTAACAAAGAAAGTGTAAGCTTCCATTAAAATCTACAATGTCACCAAGTTTCATAATTTTCCATCAACACTATCAGCCTTCTACCACAGTACAAGAGTATCTATCAGCACGAAGAGTTCTTATCCACAAAAATATTGTGTCATTTGTGTACCTGTCTGCTGGAACACTCATCACCAAAAGGTATTAATATTGGGAATGTGCCAGAAAAACACATACCATACCATAAAGCGATTCATAAATGGCACACTACCACTGAACCGCCCTCTTCCCCATCCTTCCTTAACTTTACTAAATTAAAGAAAGAGCCACACCAAACCTAGTGCACATACTATATCAAGACAGGAACTTAATTTGACCTTGGCCAGCACTGTCGTTTGGCCAAGGTCAACTTTGCGGCGAATATTATCCACCACAACAGTGAGAGCGGATTCGGTGCTGTGATGTTTTCTGAATCCGTGCTGAGAGCTATCAAGATACACACTAGGCTCAAGGAAGGTGGAAAGATGTGTATTAAGGTCCGCTTCTAACATCTTTGCCGGGGCTGGGAGTAAGGAGATCGGCCTAAAATTTTTAAGGAGGCCTGGTCCAGAGACGTTTTTTTAAGGAGAGGCTTCACTATAGCCTTCTTCCACACCGGCGGAAATACACCCTGGACAATAGCCCCGTTCATGATTTCCAGCAGAGGCGGAAGGATGCTGTTTCTGCACTCCTTTAACTTTTTTAGCGGTACAGGATCCATTGGGGAAGAGGATTTGGTCCTGTCTAGCAGGAGATTTTCAGCCTGATTCATGTAGGTAAATTGCACTCGCAAAGGGCCAGATTCTCAGAATCTGGCCCTTTGCGAGTGCGATTTTTGCATTTGGTATTCATGATACCAAATGCAAAAATCGCTATGTAAGAATTCGCATATTTGCGTGGAATGGCATTTAAGGAATCTCTAATAGAGATTCCTCAAATGCTATTCATGACACAAAACAAAATAGCGATTTTGGACTTTTGGGGCCGCTATTTACCGACAGGTCAGACCTGTCGGTAAATAGCAAAAACTCAGAAAAATGCTTTTAAAAGCATTTTTCAAAGTTGCATGTAGCACACACGCATGTCCTTTGGACATGTGTGTGCGCAACACCTGTCCAAAAGTGCATTTTAGGGGTGCTACAGGGCGTCCTTTGGACACCCCTGGCACCCTTAAAATCGCTATCTCAGTTGCGAGTAGCAAATTGCTACTCGCAAATCCCCATTCATTCCTATGGGCCTCTTGGCCCATAGGAATGAATGGGGAGTATTTGCGAGTAGCAAATTGCTACTCGCAAATAAAGAACATGTAGGAATCGCTATTTAAGTAGCAATTCCTACATGAATGCCGTTTTGCGTGTCCTCAATAGCGAATCGCTATGATTCGCTATTAGGGACACGCAAAACGGCATGTACATAAATCAGGCTGTAAGTCCTTCCAGTGAGAGTGCTGGAAATTGGGTGAAGGATTCGGAGGGGCCTTCAACCAAAGTATCAAGGTTGGCTATAGTGAGAGGAACATCATCGTCCAGGGAGTGGCGTTGAGCTTCTAAAGAAGTATGGATATCTGCGATTTTACTATAAAAGAAATCCGAGATGTTATTGCAAAGATCTTGTGAGCTCACCACTGGATCTGGAAGTTGGAGAGAGCAAAGCGAATCAGCAATTTTGAAGAGTTCTCTAGATGAGGTTAGAGAACTTGTAAGATTGGAGAAATACTCCTGCTTTTCCATGATCACTCTCTGTTTATATTCCCGCAAAGCGGACTTGTGTTCCTCCCGATCCTTCATATTCCAAGATTTCCTCCAGCTTCTCTCCTTACTCCTACAGCTCTGCCTCAGAAGTCTCAGATGTTCAGAGAACCAGTGAGCAGTGGGCTTCTGTCTCGCCACATAGCGGAGAGAGGCGGGGGCAAGCTTCTCAACTGCAGTAATGATGGAGTCCGCAAGTTCTTGACCTGCCTCACCAGCCTCTCTTGAGGTGGAGGGCTCTATGGCCCGAACGTAAGGGGCAAGAGCTTCGTCAGTGATGTTTCTATAATTTCTCCTGAGAGCTTATGTGGTAGCGACCTGGTTAGCCGTGGCCGAGGCAGGGAGAGCAAGTTCTAGCGGCACTGCAAGATGGTCTGACCAGATCAGCGGCAGAGGGGGGCCAGTAGATAATCTTGAGTCACTGGAAAATACCCCGTCCAGAATATGGCCAGCCTTGTGTGTTGGGCTGTTCGCCATCTGAACGAGGTCACAAGTTTCAAGTGACTCAGTTAGTGTAGAGGTGTCCTTTGAACCAACTTCATTAAGGTGGAAATTAAAATCGCCCAAAATAGAGAGACGAGAATTTCCAAAATAGGGTTCAAGGATTCTAAGTAGATCTACACAGAAATTAGCTCTAGGACCAGGCGGTCTGTATATAAGTATCCCGGTGAATGAGACAGATGGGGCACACAAAATGCAGAAGTATAATGCTTCAAAACGGTCTTGGGGCATCGATAGAGGTTTGATGGTGCAAGAAAGGGAGGATTTATAGAGGATGGCAAGTCCTCCACCTCTCCGGCACAATCTGTCCTGCCTGTGGAGAGAATAGCCATCAGGAATGGCCAGAAGTAAGTCATGACCGGAGGAGTCCGAGGCCCAGGTTTCCGTCACAGAAACCCAGTCTGGCTGTCTCTCTTCAACGAACTCGTGGAAGGCAACATTATTTTTAATGAGCGAGCGCGCATTTATTAGGAAACCCGTTCTGGGAGGGATGGTAGGACGTTTTCCAAGGCGCAAATAGGGTCTTGTAGGAGCGGGAGCGGGGAAGCGAAGGGGAGCTCTGCATGTAAGACAAAAATGGGAATGTAGTATCCCCTCTGGAGTGAAACAATAATAGCATGAATGTGCTGACGGTTTAAGAGCCAACAGCTCAAAGATAGAATATTGCCTAAGTACCTCAAAAGATGGAGGAGAAGTGTAAGCCGAGTCCAGCCCATCCTGCAGCGCGTCCTCAGCGCGGACGGGCGCAGACGGGCTGAGCTCAGGCGTGACTCCGGCAGATGTCCGGCGATCCCGCTGCGCGATACCGCTGCACGTCGGCATGGCTTGTATTTATGTTGGTCCAGCCTCCTAGTGAGAACTAGACCGCTGGAAAGCCTCAACTCTCCCTCAAGATGGCCGCCAACGAGACGGGGCGAGGGACCCGCAAAGTGCGGTGGTCTTCCAATTATAGTGCAGGTGAGCGGGTCAAAGGTGCAGGTTAAGCGTGGCCGGCAATTTAAAACCAAGGGATAAGTGATACAAAGTAAAAGTAACCAAGAAGACAAAACGGGGAGATTTAAAATTCACAAGAGCTGCGCAAAGGTGAAGCGCTGTCTAGTAGTGCGCCGAGGCTAGTAGGGGCGCTCACCTGGGATTTGCCTTATATTTATGCAGGTCCAGCCTCCCAGTGAGAACTAGACCGCTGGAAAGCCTCAACCCTCCCTCAAGATGGCCGCCAACGAGACGGGGCGAGGGACCCGCAAAGTGCGGTGTTCTTCCAATTATAGTGCAGGTGAGCGGGTCAAAGGTGCAGGTTAAGCGTGGCCGGCAATTTAAAACCAAGGGATAAGTGATACAAAGTAAAAGTAACCAAGAAGACAAAACGGGGCGATTTAAAATTCACAAGAGCTGCGCAAAGGTACAGCGCTGTCTAGTAGTGCGCCGAGGCTAGTGACCAAGGAGAATCATAAGAAGAGTTCACAAAACAGCCAAAAAGGAGAGGGTCCAGTCCAGTTAGTAGCAATATTTTTTTTGCACGACTGGGTGAAGCTTTATGTAGATGATTCGGAATCTCTCCAATAGAAGGTCTCTTGTTGTCCGAAAGGAACCGGCCGTCCGGAGGAAAGGCAAAGCCTCAACGCGCTTGCCTTGAAAATAAAAAGATACCAGCTGGGTCATTAGAGGCCAAAAAACAAAGAAGGCGACGGCTAAAGGTTAAAGTTGCAGCGCGTCCTCGCGCTGATGAAAGGTAAAGTCAAATGCGGAGTCAGCAGGCGATAGGCAACCCAGCAAAAGGTGAAAGTTGCAGCGCGGCCTCGCGCTGTTAAATAGGAAAGGGAAAACAAAAGCGGAGTTAGCAGGCTCCAGGAAAACCCTGCCAAAACTCGTAGCGCCACGTCGCGCTCAAAAGCAAAAATCAAGGCATTGGGAGATCTCGAGGCAGCAGGGTACCACAGCACAGCGTCAATAGCACCAAGATGCTGGGACAGAATTGTAACAGAGTAAATCCAAAACAAGGAGCAGGTCTGTATACAAGCAAGGAAAGCCGATGCTGCTGACTCGGCGCTTGAGGGGCGCTCCCACCTGCTCTCACGCCAGCCCGCCTGCCCGCCGGACCCTGCTCCTACCCTGCTCGTAGATTACCATGTCTCAGAGCCAGCATGTTGGACCTTGGCCAAACCACAGTGCTGGTCCTATTAGACCTCACGGCTGCGTTCGATACCCTGTCTCCCGCCATTTTAACATCTCGGCTTAGGGAGGCAGGGGTTACTGGACCGGCCCTGAGTCTTCTTAACTCCTTTCTCCATGACAGAGAACAGAGAGTCATGCTTGGAGATTTCCTCTCCCCTGCCAAGTCATTGCAATGTGGGGTACCACAGGGGTCGGCCCTTAGCCCTACCCTATTTAACATCTACGTGGCCCTCCTTGCTAGACTAGTAAGATCGCAGGGGATGGAGGTGGTGTCTTACGCCGACGACACCCAGATCATGGTGTCGCTGTCCCACTCTGTCAGTACATCCGCATTCAGCTTTAGGTCATGCATGCAGCGTGTGGCGGAGTGGATGATCCTTAACTCCCTAAAGCTGAATGGCGACAAGACAGAGGTCTTGGTCTTCGGTAAAGACCAACACGTGTGGTCGAGCGAGTGGTGGCCTTCATCTCTCGGCACCTGCCCCACTCCCTCCCAATCGGCCAGAAATCTCGGCGTCATCTTTGACACTTCACTCTCCATGACGCTCCAAGTGAATAGGACAGTGGCCACTTGCTGGGGTGTCATCAAGATCTTAAAAAGAATTCTCCACTATCTCTCCTTCCAGGCGCGCAAACAGACTGCGATTGCTCTTCTTGGCTCCAGGCTTGATTATTGTAACTCTCTCTATGTGGAGTCCAACAAGGGCCTCATCCATCGACTGCAAACTGTACAGAACGCCGCAGCGCGCTTCATCCTGGCCCTTCCCATAGCATCATCTGCCACCACTGCTAGGAGAGATCTTCACTGGCTTCCCGTCCAGTTTAGAATCTCCTTTAAGCTCCTATGTCTCACATATAGAGCACTTTCGGCTGGCCCTGCGGACGCACTTGGTACCCTGCTTACCCGCTATGTACCCACGAGATGCCTACGATCGGCCGGGCTACACCAATTGGTAGTGCCCCGCGCTAGGCTGACCAGATGGGGAGCGAGAGCTTTTCTGTTGCTGCTCCTCAGCTTTGGAACTCCCTTCCGGTGGAGATCAAAACCCTTCCCTCCATTGACCTGTTTAAAAAGGCCCTTAAAACTTGGTACTTCATCAGAGCCTACCAATGAGATATTGCTGTCTGACCTGGCTTGTTCCTTTATTTTAGGCGCCTTGACGCCCATTGGGCTAAGTTAGCGCGATATAAGACACAATTCATTCATTCATTCATTCAATTTCAACAACTGTCTACTGGAACGCTCATAAGCAAAGCGTATTAAAACATGCAAATTTGCGGGTAAAACATATACCATGCCATAGGGCACTTTATAAGTGCTCCCAGTGGTACTACATCACCTTTATTAGCTCGTTACTATATTCTGTGTGTTAATCAGAAACATACCCACCTCCCCCACACCCACCCCGCCCTTCCCTAACCGTAGAAAATCAAAAAGGATCCCTCACCATTCCTAGTAGCGCCTCTATACCTACACACAGGCTTAATTTTAACAGGTGTGTGCCGGAACACTTATCAACAAAAAGTTGCTGTACTAACTACACATGCCCACGTTACAAATGTCCGTCTTATATCAGCAACATACGCACATTCCCCACCCCCACTCATACCCATGCTTAACCTTACGAAATCAAACAACGAGCCCCTGCACTCCCGTTACCGCCACTTTAGCCATACATAGACTTAATGTCAACAGGTGTCTGCGCAAACGCTCACCAGAAAAAGCTATTAAAACTTACAATTTTGCAACTCAAACATATACCTTACCATAAGACGGTTTATAAATAGTCACAGTACCACTACACCACCATAACACCCGACCTTCCTTAACTTTATGCAATAAAAGAAAGAGCACAGGCAAACGTAGAAGCGCCACTATAGCCATACAGAGCCTTAATTTCAACAGATGTCTCCTGAAAAGGTCATCAGCAAAACGTATTAAAACATGCAAATTCACGGGTAAAACATATACCATGCCATAGGGCGCTTTATAAGCGCTCCCAGTGGTACTACATCACCTTCAGTAGCTCCACATCTCCACGTTACTGTGGGCCTGATGTAGGTAGCCCTTTACCGATCGGAATCGGCCGAAAATACCGATTTTCGGCCGTTTCCGATCGGTAAAGGGCTATCGAGATGTAGGGGCACATTTTCGGTAATTTTACCGATTTGTTATCATTACCGAATCGGTAAATTTACCGATTCGGTAATGATAACGATTCAGTAAAATTACCGAAAATGCAATGTAGGTAGGCTATGTTCCATCAGCACATGGCTTACAGAATCAGTATTTTACCATGGAATACAAATCCATGGTAAAAAACCGATTCCTGTGTACATGCACATCTGTGCATGTACACATGTGCCATGTGACAGACAGACGTGCCCTTAGGGCATGTCTGTGTGCCACATTGCACACATGCCCGTTTTGGGGGTGCTAGAGGGTGTCAAAGTGACACCCCCTGCACCCTTGTGAATTCTTTAATTACCGATTCGGTAAATACCGAATCGGTAATGCCTAATCATTCCTATGGGCTTCAAAGCCCATAGGAATGAATGGGCATTACCGATTCGGTATTTACCGAATCGGTAATTAAAGAATTGTTAAGGATTCGGTAACGAATCCAGATGTTGGGACCTACATCCCATTTACCGATTTTGAAATACCGAATCGGTAAAATTCGGTATTTCAAAATCGGTAAATGGGATTTACCTACATCGGGCCCCGTATTCTGTATTTCAAACAGCAACATAACTACCTCCCCCACACCCACCCCTGCCCTTGGTTAACTGTACAAAATGAAACAGAAACCCCCCCATTCCTAGTAGCGCCACTATACCCATACACAGGCTTAATTTTAACAGGTGTTTACCGGAACACTTATCAGCAAAAACTATTCAAACATGCAAATTGGCGGGTAAAACATAAACCATCCCATAGCACTGTTTATAAATGGGCCCAGTGAAACGACATTACCTTTAGCAAATACACATGCCCACGTTACAAATATCCGTCTTATAATCAGCTACATACACACTTCCCCATCCCCACCCATGCCCTTGCTTAACCTTACGAAATCAAACAACGAGACCCGCCACTATAGCCATACATATACTTAATGTCAACAGGTGTCTGCTGGTACGCTCATCAGCAAAAGCTATTAAAACCTGCAATTTTGCAACTCAAACATACACTGTCATATAGCTACTGTTAATCTAGATGCTGTGTTAAGTTAGCATAGGCTTATTAAATGTTTAAACGCCATTTTTTCCTTTTTGCTGCTTCTGCACACGATACATAATTGTTGATTTAGCATTCAACCTAGAAGAGCTTTTGATTTACACGAGAATAATATGTTATTGCTCTCATATCAGCTTTGCCTAATAAACTATGTCTGAACAGTGAGTGCTGAAGCTACAAGGATAACACGACACAGATTGTTGTGAGAACTGATCTCCGCACCTTCATAGACATAACATAAGTGCAGCTCCTGCCAGATTCTGGCTTTAGGCGCGTTTTATATTGCTGGGTTTAGAGCACAAACACACACTTGATGCGGTTCGCATGCAGAGAGCTGGTGGAAGTTGATGTGATCTCTTCATACTAGGATCTTGAGGTATGGCCCGCCCTGCTAAAACCCAAAGAGACCTTCTTATATATTAATATAATATGCTAGTTAGGGAGGGTGAGAATTAAGTGTGGCTAATGCTTATTCATTTCAGCATAATAGCATGCTGTCACCTTTTGCTTTCTATGGACTAGTAACTATGCTGATAACTTTGCTTCTGATAATATGTTTTCTTGTATTATCTAAGATACTGTGTTTGAGAAAACGGCATTAGTAAATAAATATTTCAAATGTGCACGTGTCCTCATTTACTCCATGTTCTGGGTTGAAATGATTGTATAACAAAAGAGTGTTCATGTATTCCACGTAACCTGAGGTATTGTAAGTTCATGTTCTGGTTTGTCTAAGCATTGGGAGTGTTGCTATTACCAATGAGACACTTTAGCTAGCTCGGTAAGGGGATTTTGGGTACTGAGGTGAGTTTTGGGTCACCCTAATTCACCGAGGTTCCAAATCTCTGTGCACAGTTCTGTGGGAGAACGGAAACCCTGCTACAACACCATACCATAAAACGGATTATAAATAGTAACAGTACCACTACACCACCTCAACAACTGCCCTTGCTTAACTTTACACAATAATAAAAGAAAGAGCACAGGCAAACGTAGAAGCGCCACTAAAGCCATACAGAGCCTTCATTTTAACAGATGTCTCCCAACAAGCTCATCAGCAAAACGTAATAAAACATGCAAATTTGCGGGTAAAACATATACCATGCCATAGGGCACTTTATAAGTGCTACCAGTGGTACTACATCACCTTTAGGGATGTATGACATTACAACGCATGCTTTTACCACGCATGCCTTTACAACGCGGTTTTTACTTTGCATACCATTACAACGCATAGTGCTTTTGGGTGTTGGATAGTGAATTATTTAATTTACTATTCCAACTCCAGTCCCCGTGGACACTAGGGAAGGTGTTGGATAGTAAATTAAATCTATTCCCTATCCTAGAGCGCCCCCCAGCGCAATGCGTTGTAATGGTTTGCGTTTTAAAAGTTGCGTCGTAAAGGTACTGCGTGGTAAAAGTTGTGTTGTAAAGATTGTTCACCCACCTTTAGTAGCTCCACATCTCCACGTTACTATATTTTGTGTTTCAGACAGCAACATAACTACCTCCCCTACACCCACCCCCGCCCTTGGTTAACAGTATGAAATCAAACAGAAATTCCCACCATTCCTAGTAGCGCCACTATACCCATACACAGGTTTAATTTTAACAAGTGTCTGCCGGAACACGTATCAGCAAAACTATTCAAACATGCGAATTCGCGGGTAAAACATAAAGCATCCCATAGCACAGTTTATAAATGGGCCCAGTCGACCTACACCACCTTCACTAGCTAGACATCTATATGTTACGAAAGTCGTTTAAACACTCTGTACAGTGTATAGCAGGGCATGGGGAGAGTAAACAAAGTTCTAATTCCCAAACTTTTGATATACCGTCCCTTTACTGTATCTATATTAAAGATATTCAATGGAATGAATAAATTCAGAACAGCTTGCCGCAACCCTAGTTTGCACAAGATACCCCTTGGGGTTATTGAACTTTATAATGCTTACACAGCGGACGCATTTATTTCAAACTTACCTGGATAGAACTTCAAATACCAGCAAACACTGAGCAGACACACCCAGGTGGGCATGTACATCTACTGGTGTTTGAGTGGCGGTACTCCATTTTGCTGCATCAACCAGCACCTGTGAACAAGGGCCTAGGACGCCAGAAACTCGTCAGGACAATCTGGTAATGATGAATTTCTGTGCCTACGATGGGTGTTACAATGCTGCCAAACAGGAAATAAAACATGGCACAAGGTGCGAGGCCTTCCAAGTCTGGTGTTTTTTTCGTGTGGAATTAATTGTGGCCTGCCGGGGTCGCGGAAGTTTCCCCAGCGGATAAGCAGGTCCAGCATGATGATTACAGATCGCTATTGGAGCCTTGTGTCTTCCTGTCAAAAAGGGTTAGAACAGCTTGCCGCAACCCTTGTGTGTCACAAGATACCCATTGGGGTTATTGAACTTTTTTTGCTGCATCAACCAGCACCTGTGAACAAGGGCGTAGGACGCCCGAAATTCGTCAGGACAATCTGGTAATGATGAATTTCTGTGCCTACGATGGGTGCTACGATGCTGCCAAACAGGAAATAAAACATGGCACAAGGTGCGAGGCCTTCCAAGTCTGGTGTATTTTTCATGTGGAATTTATTGTGGCCTGCCGTGGTCGCGGAAGTTCCCCCAGCGGATAAGCAGGTCCAGCATGATGATTACAGATCTCTATTGGAGCCTTGTGTCTTCCTGTCAAAAAGGGTTAGAACAGCTTGCCGCAACCCTTGTTTGTCACAAGATACCCATTGGGGTTATTGAACTTTATGATGCTTAAACAGCAGCCGCATTTATTTCAAATTTACCTGGATAGAACTTCAAATACCAGCAAGCACTGAGCAGACACGCCCAGGTGGGCAGGTACATCTACTGGTATTTGAGTGGTGATACTCCGCTTTGCTGCATCAACCAGCACCTGTGAACAAGGGCGTAGGACGCCCGAAAAGCATCAGGACAATCTGGTAATGATGAATTTCTGTGCCTACGATAGGTGCGACGATGCTGCCAAACATGAAATAAAACATGGCACAAGGTGCGAGGCCTTCCAAGTCTGGTGGTTTTTTTCATGTGGAATTAATTGTGGCCTGCAGGGGTCGCGGAAGGCCCCCCAGCAGATGAGCAGGTCCAGCGTGATGATTATAGATCGCTATTGGAGCCTTGCGTCTTCCTGCCAAAAAGGGTTAGAACAGCTTGCCGCAACCCTTGTCTGTCACAAGATACCCATTGGGGTTATTGAACTTTATGATGCTTACACAGCGGCCACATTAATTTTTAAACTTACCTGGATAGAACTTCCAATACCAGCAAGAACTGAGCAGACACACCCAGGTGGGCAGGTACATCTACTGGTATTTGAATGGCGGTACTCTGCTTTGCTGCATCAACCAGCACCTGTGAACAAGGGTGTAGGACACCGGAAACGCGTCAGGACAATCTGGTAATGATGAATTTCTGTGCCTACGATTGGTGCGACGATGCTGCCTCACAGAAAATAAAACATGACACAAGGTGCGAGGCCTTCCAAGTATGGTTTTGGTTTTAGTGTGAAATATATATATTTATATATACATATATATATGTATGTGCGAGGCTCATCACTTTTAAAGACAGCAAACTGCTGAATCCATAGTGACAAAGAGTCGACCCAAAGAAGTGCTGGTGCAAAGGTGGTTTATTGAGATAAAGCCAGCCCGGCCGCCATGACGCGTTTCGCCTTAGGAAAGGCTTGATCACATGACAAACTGCTCGTCACTGAGCGGGGCATTTAAAGTGACAGTGCATCGAAAAGAATCATAAAAATTGTAAAAATACTATACATTTTTTAACGCTGTGATTGTGCAATCAATGAAAGAAAGCTTTTATGAAACATGTAAAATGTAAAATTTCCCAGGATGTTTCACATTCAATAAAACCAATTGTTTAGTAAATGAATATACAAGCATAATTACATAACACAAACTATTGGAAATGGTATTAAAACATGACAACTAATTTTGTCTATGTAAAAGAGCGTCGGCCCATAGTCTGCATGTAAACAAACCAAATTACCATGTTGTGCAAAAAGTCAAATAATATGCTCATATTCAATACAACAGCGTTAGTCCAATTTTATGAGACAGAAAATGGAATGATCTGAATAGAGCCCAAGTGGGCTTGTCACAATGCCTGCTAGAAACATGACAAGTGCAAAGGTGATTGTGCAAAATTAGCAATATACAGTGCAACTAAAACAACAGAAAGGGCCTGATTCACAGAACTAACTTAAGACAAAATCCTAAACTTACTACTTTTGGTATTCACAGAAGTTAGGATTTTGTCTTAAGACAGACTTAAGACAGACTTAAGACAAAATCCTAACTTAAGTCTGTCTTAAGTCTGTCTTAAGTCTGTCTTAAGACAAACTCAGGACAAAAGCCTAACTTCTGTGAATACCAAAAGTAGTAAGTTTAGGATTTTGTCTTAAGTTAGTTCTGTGAATCGGGCCCATAATTCCTGAAATATCAGTCAAAGAAAACTTTTATCTAAAAAATCTTAATTTCATAATTAAAAAATTATGTACAAATGAGTCACCACAATGTCAAGAGCTTATGTTATAAAAAGTGACATTACTGGGAGAAAAAATAGATTTTTAAATCCGGACAGGTCTTGTAGACATACTAATAGATCCTAAATGCAAGTGTAGAGATCTTCCCTATCATTTAATCCATTAGGATTTTTCGTATTAAGCTCCAAGATGTACCTCGTCTCAAGGAGACGGAGTTTGGCCTCACGGTCCCCTCCCCTCCTTGAAACTTCTACACAATCAATCAGAAAGAATTGGAGCTTATCAGGTATGCCTAGATGTTTCTCTTGAAAGTGCCTGGCAACCGGATAATTTTGATCGTGTCCGGAAATTGCACGTATGTGTTGGAGTATCCGTTTGTGGGCGGGCAGTTTGGTACTGCCCACATACTGGAGTCCACACGGACACTCCAACACATAGATGGCATAATCAGTCTTGCAGGTAAGCCACTTGGAAATGGCAATTGGATGTTCACGAAATGGGCTCTTAAAGTGGGTCCTATTGCTGCCAAACCGGCAGGCTTTACATTGTGGACATGCCTTAAAGCCCTTCTTAAGTGTCGACCAAGTGGTGGAGGCTCTTGGCTCCAAGGTGTTACTGACTAAAGCCTTCGACATAGAAGGAGATATTCGGAAGGTGAGCTCTGGTTTGTTGTCTACTTTGTGACCAATCACTGGATCACTTTGAACCAGGTTCCAGTTCTTGTACAAAATTTTCCGAAGAGCCCCATGTTGTCGGTTAAAAGTCAGGATAACTCGTGGGGAACTTGTTTTAACCTCCCCTACCAAGGAGACATCCGTGTGGATGTTTCTTACTTTGGGAATCAGAGCCTCTTGTCTGCTGACTGAATTTGAACGCTTGATCGCTTTAGTAAGATTATCATTAGAATAACCCCTGGCAAGGAAACGTAATCTGCATGCCTCTTGTGCAGCCGTACATTCGACATCAGTGCTGCAGATTCTTTTGATCCAGAGCATTTCCCCAAAGGGAATGCTCCGAATCAAGTGAGCCGGATGTTGGCTATTGGAATGTAATATAGTGTTCCCTGCACTGGGCTTTCTGTAAAGTCGTGTATTAAAGGTGTTACCTTCCACAAATACCTCTACATCCAAAAAACAAATAGATTCAGAACTCATATTTGAAGTGAAATTCAGATTAATGGTGTTTATATTAATCAAATCTACAAACGCTTTGGCACTGTCAATACTGCCCCTCCAAATAAGAAAAACATCATCAATGTAACGCAAATACAAAACAATGTTATTGGAAATAAAGTTGTGGTGTTGGCCGTCTAGGACCTGTTCCTCCCATAGCCCAACGTGTAAGCACGCGTAGCTACGTGAGAAACAGGCCCCCATCGCCACACCTCTAACCTGATGGTAAATTACGCCATTGAAGATGAAAAAATTCTGCTCGAGGCACATTTTGGTCATATCCAGTAACATTTTGTTATGTGCCATCGAATGTGGGGGGCCTTTGTTCAAATAGTAATCCAAAGCTTTGAGCCATCACAGTGTTTTTTTTTTAGGTATAGAGGGATAAAACATCCAGAGTCATTAATACCATATCTTCTTCCCAAATAAAGGGGCATATTATCAAGGGGGTTTATCTCCGCTTTTTTGGCTTTAAAAGCCAAGAAAGCGGAGATAAAATTATCTCCCTATTACCAAGCTGTCGCTAACACCAGTTAGTGACAGCTAATAGGAGATAGCGACCATCTTGGGCCCCGCTTTGCATGTCAGTGATATTTATCACTAATGACATGCAAAGTGGGCGTGCCAAGATGTTAGCGACTGGAAACAGTCGCTAACATCGCTATCTCCTATTACCAACTTTTGGAGATATTCGCGCTAAGCCGAATATCTCCAAAAGCTAACACCTGCCCTGAGCAGTTCTTCACCATGTTATCCAATTGGAGGTGGATAACATGGCTAAGAGTATTTGCTCGATAATGCATGAATATCGCTGACTTTTCAGCGATATTCATGCATTGCGGACGTTTTTTATCGCATTTGCGATAAACCTTGCTAATAGCAAGGTTTATCTGCGATAAAAATCGCCGATGTGCAGCGATAATTTTTGTCTCTAAACAAGTTAGAGACAAAAATTATCGCTAGTTGTTGGTAATATGCCCCAAAGTGCTCAATTTTGCTTAGGAAGTCGAAGGAGTCCTTGACATACGATTTGAGGGGCATATTATCAAGGGGGTTTATCTCCGCTTTTTTGGCTTTAAAAGCCAAGAAAGCGGAGATAAAATTATCTCCCTATTACCAAGCTGTCGCTAACACCAGTTAGTGACAGCTAATAGGAGATAGCGACCATCTTGGGCCCCGCTTTGCATGTCAGTGATATTTATCACTAATGACATGCAAAGTGGGCGTGCCAAGATGTTAGCGACTGGAAACAGTCGCTAACATCGCTATCTCCTATTACCAACTTTTGGAGATATTCGCGCTAAGCGCGAATATCTCCAAAAGCTAACACCTGCCCTGAGCAGTTCTTCACCATGTTATCCAATGGGAGGTGGATAACATGGCTAAGAGCATTTGCTCGATAATGCATGAATATCGCTGACTTTTCAGCGATATTCATGCATTGCGGCCGTTTTTTATCGCATTTGCGATAAACCTTGCTAATAGCAAGGTTTATCTGCGATAAAAATCGCTGATGTGCGGCGATAATTTTTGTCTCTAAACATCGCTAGTTGTTGGTAATATGCCCCATAGTTTTTACAACCTGGATATTGCTTCTGCGATAACAGGAGATGTCATTGAGTTGTGATTCCGCCTCTTTGAGATACTTGGGGTATATTATCAAGGGGTTTATCTCCGCTTTTTTGGCTTTAAAAGCCAAGAAAGCGGAGATAAAATTATCTCCCTATTACCAAGCTGTCGCTAACACCAGTTAGTGACAGCTAATAGGAGATAGCGACCATCTTGGGCCCCGCTTTTCATGTCAGTGATATTTATCACTAATGACATGCAAAGTGGGCGTGCCAAGATGTTAGCGACTGGAAACAGTCGCTAACATCGCTATCTCCTATTACCAACTTTTGGAGATATTCGCGCTAAGCGCGAATATCTCCAAAAGCTAACACCTGCCCTGAGCAGTTCTTCACCATGTTATCCAATGGGAGGTGGATAACATGGCTAAGAGCATTTGCTCGATAATGCATGAATATCGCTGACTTTTCAGCGATATTCATGCATTGCGGCCGTTTTTTATCGCATTAGCGATAAACCTTGCTAATAGCAAGGTTTATCTGCGATAAAAATCGCCGATGTGCGGCGATAATTTTTGTCTTTAAACAAGTTAGAGACAAAAATTATCGCTAGTTGTTGGTAATATGCCCCCATATCTTTAGGCCAAAGGACTACGGGGCATATTATCAAGGGGTTTTATCTCCGCTTTTTTGGCTTTAAAAGCCAAGAAAGCGGAGATACAATTATCTCCCTATTACCTAGCTGTCGCTAACACCAGCTAGTAGGAGATAGCGACCATCTTGGGCCCCACTTTGCATGTCAGTGATATTTATCACTAATGACATGCAAAGTGGGCGTGCCAAGATGTTAGCGACTGGAAACAGTCGCTAACATCGCTATCTCCTATTACCAACTTTTGGAGATATTCGCGCTAAGCGCGAATATCTCCAAAAACTAACACCTGCCCTGAGCAGTTCTTAGCCATGTTATCCAATGGGAGGTGGATAACATGGCTAAGAGCATTAGCTCGGTAATGCATGAATATCGCTGACTTTTCAGCGATATTCATGCATTGCGGCCGTTTTTTATCGCATTTGCGATAAACCTTGATAATAGCAAGGTTTATCTGCGATAATTTCTAACGATGCTTAGCGTTAAAAAATTCGTTGCTAAGCATCGTTAGCGATAAATATCGCTTAACGTTGGTAATATGCCCCTACGTTTCCGCCTTTATCGGCCTGTTTCACGATGATGTTATGATCTTTCTGGAGTTTTGTGATTAGTTGTTTATAACACCAGTTCTGTTTGGATATGTGAAATTTCTTTATATTTATGGCGGTGTAAAGTTTTTTCATGTCACGTACCACACTCTCCTGGAATGTATCCAAGTTATCATGGACCATGATGGGTTGAAAGGTGGATTTAGCCTTGAAAGGAGTAATCTGTTGCCCTCCTAGGTTAAGTGGCATTTCAATTGTATTACAAATGATTGGCTCATTTTGCAGATCCCACAGAGTGTCAAAAGTGGCCTGACTCTGGCTGCTGGTCATGATGGGACTTAATGCCGCCTCAGAGGGAATATTCTTCTTCGGATGTTGTTCGAAAAACTTTTTGGGTTTCAATTTCCGTGTGAATCTATAAATGTCCATGCGGGTGTCAGCATAGTTCATATTACACGGCGGACAATATGACAGCCCCAAATTGAGCACAGCTGTTTCCGCAGATGTTAATTTTAAACTTGAGAGGTTGACTACTGATTTGGCTGTGTTTTCCTTGTTTTCTTTTGGTAGCGTTTCCAGTGACCCTGTTTGGTCGGATTGTTGCCGCTTGACGCTCCGGGCGCGGCTGTTTTTTGGTGCGCGAGTCTTGTGTGATCTCAGGGTTTCGCGTCGGTCCTGGCACAGACAATCGACTTCTTGAGCCAGGGATGTATGTATGTATGGGTCCGATTCACAGAACTAACTTAAGACAAAATCCTGAACTTACTATTTTTGGTATTCACAGAAGTTAGCATTTTGTCTTAAGACACACTTAAGACAGACTTAAGACAGATTTAAGACAGGCTTAAGTTAGGATTCTGTCTTAAGTCTGTCTTAAGTCTGTCTTAAGACAAAATCCTAACTTCTGTGAATACCAAAAGTAGTAAGTTTAGGATTTTGTCTTAAGTTAGTTCTGTGAATCAGCCCCTATGTGTGTATGTATATATATTTACATATATATATTTATATATATATATATATATATATATATATGTATATATATATATATATATCTATACTAATATAATAAAGAGAGAACCCAAACCTTTGAGGCGGGTAATCTCAGGAACCACAGCACCAATCACAACACCCAATACAGCGTTGGAAAGGGCAGTTGCCGCAGAAGGACATAGGCTGTGCAGACGCCCACCATATACATTTAAAAGGTAAAAGAACCGTGCCAGCAAAGTAGTCCCTTGTGGGTGTGTCTGCATTGTGCTGTGGGTGTGTACTGGGGCGTGACAATCGCTGGGGGCATTCCGTCACAAGTGTTGTTTTTTCTTCCCAGGTTCTATACATTCCTGCTCCCTTTAAATAGTAATTCAGTGGAGGTCCCATTCTCTTAGAACCACCCCAAGCACAGTTATGGGCAAAAATACAACTAAAAGGCCCTGCAAAGCATTATAGGATAAGATTAGCATCATTTTTAGCATTCATGAAAGGGTTTCAATGTTTTTGAATTTGGGGGGAGGAGCCCAACCTAGGCTTTTAAATGACTGGAAAAAAACGTCAATTTCTCATGTTACCAAACAGCATCTGATGAGTCGAGATGACGAAACGCGTCATGCTGAGAGTAATAAAGAAATTTCAGAACCCCCACAGCGTGCTCCGTTCTGTTCCTTACAAGGGGACACCTTTGTGGCAAATAATTACGTGCATGCTGCTTTGCACGAAGGAGGCACCCGTCAATGGAGTTCGACAGAATAGGCAGCGTTCGTGTTTCAATCTCAAGATATATTTCTGTCAGAACCGCCGCTACAATGGACAGTATCTGCCACAATGGATTGCGACGAAAACAATGGCAAACCGATTACTCAAACCGGCTTTCCCAGATACCATTCCGCAGCGACCGACGAGTGGGGAGAAAAGCGGATTGTGAGGCTCCCAAACTACCAAGTGTGATGAAAACATCTGAGAGGCGAGTTACTTTCCCAAAGCGAGAAATAAAAGCTAAAATTGAAGAACCAACATCGCTAGTAACCAAACAAATTGAGGGATTATTACAAGAAACAGACACTCAAAGATGGCGGCCACAAACAGTTATGCATTCTCATCGGGCCGAACACTTGGTGGGAGGAGCCCAACCTAGGCTTTTAAATGACTGGAAAAAAACGTCAATTTCTCATGTTACCAAACAGCATCTGATGAGTCGAGATGACGAAACGCGTCATGCTGAGAGTAATAAAGAAATTTCTGAACCCCCACAGCGTGCTCCGTTCTGTTCCTTACAAGGGGACAACTTTGTGGCAAATAATTACGTGCATGCTGCTTTGCACGAAGGAGGCACCCGTCAATGGAGTTCGACAGAATAGGCAGCGTTCGTGTTTCAATATATATATATATATATATATATATATATATATATATATATATATATATATATATATTACCTACTGGCGGTCGCCAGTAGGTATATATAGTTAGGATTTTTTCTCTATGGGATTTTTGAAAATTCTATGTCTAATAACTTTGGCGTTTGTGGACGGAATTGGCTGAAATTTTCAGGAAAATGGCACATTTTGTTTCTGAGCAGCCCTTGAAAATTTGGGGGGGGTTCGTCAAGGGGGGGCCGAGAAAAAAGGGGGTCCCAAAACGTGTTTTTAACATTGAGTTTTCCATAGGGCGGTTGGCCTCACTTTTAGCCCGAACGGCTGAATGGATTTGCACGAAACTTGGCAAAATTGTAGGGACTGGTAGCCCGATGTGCCTTTTGTAGGTCTCAATATATGTGCTACAGTGGATTTTGAGAAATTAACG
The DNA here is from genome assembly GCF_964261635.1 of Lissotriton helveticus. Taxonomy (NCBI): domain Eukaryota; kingdom Metazoa; phylum Chordata; class Amphibia; order Caudata; family Salamandridae; genus Lissotriton; species Lissotriton helveticus. The sequence goes on along the minus strand of NC_136057.1, from coordinate 198,255,490 downwards.
TTTAAAAAAAGATATATATCTGTAACAGCGGACCGGGCAGCGTCCCAGGACGCGTACTTTTCGCGCAACGGAGCTTTGTGAAGCGAAGCTGATTGGTTCTCCGGCGTCTGTCAACATTCCAAACAGTCCGTAGCGGCCGCCATCTTGTCTCTCGGTAGGATCGAGAGACAAGAGGAGGCGAAAGCGAAGGGGCAAATGACCATGAGGGGGAATAGTAGATCCTCGCTGACCCCCTAGGTTTGATGTGGAGGTTTTAAAAGGGCCCCGCGGGGCAAAAAAAAAAAAAAATCATAATAATCGAACGGCTGAATGGATTTGCACGAAACTTGGTAAAATATTAGGGACTGGTAGCCCGATGTGCCTCTGCTAGGTCTCAATATATGTGCTCCAGTGGATTTTGAGAAACTAACGTTCAAAAAAAGATATATATCTGTAACAGCGCTCCGCTTCGCGTACTTTTCGCGTTACGGAGCTTTGCGAAGCTGATTGGTTCTCCGGCGTCTGTCAACATTCCAAACAGTCCGTAGCGGCCGCCATCTTGTCTCTCGGTAGGATTGAGAGACAAGAGGAGGCCAAAGCGAAGGGGGAAATGACCATAAGGGGGCATAGTAGATTCTTCCTGACCTCTTAGGTTTGATGTACCATTTTGCCAAGTTTGGTGTAATTCCGTTCAGCCATTCAGGCTGTAGACGTATCTAAATGTCCTATGGAAAATTGCATGGGGAAAACACATTTGAAAGTGTTGAAATTTAGAACCAATTAAAATGTTACTTTGGTTTTGTATTTGTGTGTGATGAAAGTTAATTGGTTATGTATATATGTCAAATGAGAGGAAACCACAGCCATTTTGTGATACTACTGTCTGAGGTACATTTGTGAGGAATTGTTGGTGGTGAATTTCTGGTGTTTGATTTACACAGTACTAACACTTTTCCTACTTTTAAAAAGGTGAGTTGTTAATTTGTAAGGGGAACTATGTTGTACACTTGAAGATAATTTGAAAAATGTTTTCTGTTATTTATTTGCAGTCCTTCTGTTATACTAAATACTTGATAAAGTTAGTTTTATATTATGTATTACTAAAAACGATAAATGAAAGTGATTATTTTTTTCTGCAATTTACAGCAAGCAATTTCAAAATAAAATGGCTCACAATGAAGAGACCGTGGCAATTTCTTTTGAATTGTCCACTACATTGATTGAAATTGAGAGCACCAATAATGAAATATTGTCACAAGGAGGACATGACTTGTATGATTCCATTAGATTGATTGAAATGGACAGCACCAAGAATGAAATATTGTCACAAGGAGATGACTTGAATGATTCCACTACGTTGATTGAAATTGAGAGCAGCAATAATGAAATATTGTCACAAGGAGGAGATGACTTGTATGATTCCATTAGATTGATTGAAATGGACAGCACCAATAATGAAATATTGTCACAAGGAGGAGATGACTTGAATGATTCCACTACATTGATTGAAATTGAGAGCACCAATAATGAAATATTGTCACGAGGAGATGACTTGAATGATTCCACTACATTGATTGAAATTGACAGCACCAATAATGAAATATTGTCACAAGGAGGAGATGACTTGAATGATTTTTTTGATCAATCTCTTGATGGCGAATTTATCGAGTGTTTGGAGACCATAGAGTTACAAGAATCATTATTGCAGACTTTTCATGAGGACATTGCTGATGAGGACATGTTACTAGTTCTTTCAAATTTAGAAAATTCTGAAGAATACATTTATATTTAGAAATCAAAAATTGTTTGAGACATTATTCATTTTTATTTTTAATTTATGAGGTTGTAGCGAAGTGATTGTAGTATAAAATGAGACTTATAGTATAGAGTGCAACATTTTTATGTTACATGGTAAGTTTACTCATATTTACTTCCCTTCTGCCACTATATTATCTCCAATGTGTATTTGACATCTCTTCTTCATCTCCGGCCTCCTTTCTCTCACTGTGTGTCTCCGATGCATCTTATCGCTGCTATTTTGTGTAATTACAGAAGAGAGTAAAATAAAATAGTTCGGAACGTGAAAAGGGGGCAAAGTAGAGCACTCCTCACCCCCTAGGCCTTTTTAGGCGGTCCCAAAAGGATCAGTTTCTGCTTTCCTGAGAGATTATGGTATGAGTTCCATATACCACAATAACTTGCATTACAACATGCAAGATATCTATCTCCTATTACCAACTTTTGGAGATATTCGCGCTAAGCGCGAATATCTCCAAAAAGTAACACCTGCCCTGAGCAGTTCTTAGCCATGTTATCCAATGGGAGGTGGATAACATGGCTAAGAGCATTAGCTCGGTAATGTATGAATATTGCTGAGTTTTTAGCGATATTCATGCATTGCGGCCGTTTATTATCGCATTTGCGATAAACCTTGATAATAGCAAGGTTTATCTTCGATAATTTCTGATGATGCTTAGCGGTAAAAAATTCGTTGGTAAGCATCGTTAGCGATAAATATCGCTTAACTTTGGTAATATGCCCCAACGTCTGTTAACGTTCGATTCGAAGGAAATGAGGAAGTGTTGAAAAACATTGTCTGCGCCATCTTGCCTTTTTTGAAATGCCACACTTTTGTCGTGCACGGCAGCCATTTTAGATGTCTTGACCAGACCCACTCTCTGCACGCTGTCGATTCGTAGCATGGCTCCTCACCCTCGCAAGCATCTTCCCCAGGCACTGGTCACCACCGCTCTCTGTCTTATGCATGGGCAATAAACCTCCCCCCATCTGCGCTGCTCTTCCCTGAGAATCACACTCTGTGCCCGCCCGACACCTCCCTTTCGCCCTATTCACTACCGCACCCTCTGACACTCCTCTTCCTCTGTGTCCGATTGTCCAGGCTATCAGCTAGCCCTGCAGATGTAGTTTATGGCCCCAGCTGTAAAGAATCACCCCTCTTCAAAGGAGTTATAGTAGATCAAGGCCCACACCCGATGAGATCCGTCACACCACACGTGTTCCTACTATCTGAAAACCATCCTGTATTGTGATTGGGGAGGGGACCGAGCCTGAAGCGGAAGATTCCAGGAATGACTCTTTGTACATCAAAGTTTTTACAATTATGTGTCACATAAAAAATATATAGCACTCCAACAAAGTAGTAGGAATATAAAACTTTAATAACATATAAATATATACAACAAAACAAAAACAGTAAACAACGAAGAGACCGTGGCAATTTCTTTTGAATTATCCAATAGATTTATTGAAATTGACAGCACCAATAATGAAATATTCTTGTCAGTAGCGGTCTGTTGTGCGAATAGTTCCAAGGCAGCAGAACGCGCTGAAATCTAGATGGCACGAAAGTGATGTCTAGCAAGTTGCCGCCCAGCAAATAACGGCGTGGGGCGCCGCGGGGGTGAGTGAGTCCAGTAGGCACCACAGCTATTCTTACCGGCATTGCAGAATTACTGCTGGGGACAATGCCTGTGCTGTAGCAGGGTCACAGCAGAAACAAAAAGGATTCTGTTGAAGATGTTGTTGGTTTTCAATTTGAAAACAGTTCTGGTGTCAACTGCTATGCTAATGTAGTGGTTAATGTTTTGTTTTCTCTAGAAAATGTAAAAGAGGGGGAGGCAGTCCAAAGTTCCGTTAAAAGGGCAAAGGAAAGGATCGGTGGTTTGAACTATCAGTCAAAAAGGGGTGGGGGTGCAACAATTTTTCCTACCGGATCACACTGGGCTTTCACCGGAAGTGAGGTCTGCAGGATTCTAGTAATTCAAAGTGAGGCTGGCGCCGACGTCCCGCGGATACAGTTTCGTCACTCCACGGGTGATCATGGCAGTCATTCCCCATCGGGGGTCGGAGACTCCCGCGGCTCCTCTAGAATCTTCAAGGTCGTGGAGGACTACGGTGGTGGAGTCAACCAGTGACCGGGCCATTTCTTTATGCTGGGCCCGCTCTTGCCAGGTCGACCGCCATTTTGAGAGTTCGGTAGCTACTGGCGATCGCGGGGTCAAATGAGCGAACGGGCTCCACCCTGCCGGGCGAGACGTTGCAGCATGGCCACAGTGGAAGAACTCTTTTCCGGGCGCCTGGAGCGCTGAGGGTGCAGCTGGGAAGCCTCCACCTGGGGAGGCGGGAGAGGCCTGTTCGCACCGTCTCTCCCTCCCAGTGCACCCCACGGCGTCTCGCTTGAGATTTGTTATGGCCGGACCAGGCGATGAGGACGAGGGGGGGGGGGTCGGAGGCATGTGCAAGACATCCCCCCCCAGTGTTGTCGCAGCCATTATTCATGAAAGAAGAAGTGTCCCGTCCGTCTTCGGGCCGGGCTTCCGGTAGATGTCGGCCGGACGCCCCTGGCTCTGGTGCCATGAACGGGTTTCTTGGTTTATCGGCTGCAGCCGGATCCCGTCGGCCTCGGCCCCCCGACCGTTGGTGGCCGGACCGGAAGAGCATGTGGCGGGACTACCTGCAACTCTCAAGGGCCACCGCGGCCGGACTGGGAGAGAGAGGGGAGGGTCGAGGAGACATTCCCCCCCCCCTGCAACTGTTCAGCGTTGTAAAGGCAATCCCCTGGCCGGGTCCCGCTGGCCTCGGCCTCTCCTCCGGCTACACCCTACGTTAGGATCTCCTGGCCGAGGCGTGGCAGCAGGACCTGCCTTATATGGGCTGCTCCCGGCTGGGCGTAGCCGGAACCCTGCCCCACCTTGGAAGTTTCCAGAGTGGGGGCGGATGTTCTACTGACTTGCATTTTCCCTAGTCTATCGATTTTTTTGGCGTGGCAGGCGGTGGGACAGCGAGGGGTGATTTGGTTTCTCTTACTGTTTTTCTGGTCTCTCACCACTGGCATATTTTAACGTTTTCTTGTTTCTAGGACATTAATAGGTTTTATCATTACGTTATGTTATCGTTTCTTTGTTCGTTGTTTAATAAAAGTTCATGTTCATCAGTGGCCTACTGATTTTCGTTTTCCTATTCTTTTCTTTCAAGGTTGTTTCATGCTAAAGTTTCTGTTAACAGGATACAGTGATCACTTCGTTATTATTGCATATGTCCTTTTCACTAGGGGTGCTCTCTGGTCGGGCCAGATGACGTATGTCTAGTAAATGGTCCGGGTGAAACAGGTGCATCAATCAGTGGGGAGTAGATAGGCATGACAGATTACAACGGGGGAGAAAGGTCCGCATTACGTACCCTTTCACTACTTGCAAAGATTTTCCTACGTTTATTTGCAAACAGGGAATACCTCCAAAAAGAACTAATTCCCAAACAGTCAATGTTCGGACAATCAATCAATCAATGAGGAATGAAATAGGTACGACGTGTTAAAGGCTTGCGTTACCTACCCTTCACTATCTGCAAAGGGAGAGAGAATATTCCTATTCTTCCGCGTTTGCAGGCAGAGAAGATCCTTAAGAGAACCAACTTCGAACATTTCAATGCTCGATTCAAACAATCAACAAGGGGTACTGTGAACACAAATGAACGCCGCTTATGTACATACGCATTGCTATTTTCAACAGGTTGTTCCTAATGTTTCTATTTTAGCGAGGTCAAAAAGAGATCCCATTAGTGGCCTACTGATTTTGCTCGATTCCTTTTGTTTTTTTACACGATCTTTGGCTATCTGCAAAGACTAAACAGAGTATTGCGACTCTGTGCTTGTTTGTAAATAGAGAATGAACCAAAGAGAACAATCAATCAAATGGAGAGAGAAGCAGGCACGACGGATTACAAAGGGGGCAAAGGGCTGCGTTAACTACCCTTCACTATCTGCAAAGAGAGAGTACTCCTAATAGAAATGAGGGGTGGGGGGCAGCATTCAAAGCAGATCAGTGTGCATAAACACGAAAATGTTTTTACTTACCACGTACTTGACATTCGACAGCTTATGATATTTGCTATTAAAAAACCATTGAAATTCACTGAAAAAACCATAGGTTATAGACCATATATAGTTAGGAATTAGCATTTACAAAACCTTGAAAATTCACTGAAAAAACCATAGGTTATAGACCATATATAGTTAGGAATTAGCATTTACAAAACCTTGAAAATTCACTGCAAAAACCATAGGTTAGAGACCATATATAGTTAGCTGGACATTTTATTGACATAAAACCAATGAAATTCCATATATAGTTAGTTGCACTAACTATATATCGCGCACCCGCAATCCACTGCTGATGATGTCACATATTACATCATTCATGACATGGTCAGTGACATCACTGATGACATCACTGATGACATCTCAAATGACATCACTGATGACCAACAGGCTTGATCACGTTTGTAATGGATTCAAAATGATAGTCCTATTTACAACAACCAAAATATAATCATAGAAAAAGGACTACTGTGCACTCACCCCCCAGTGTGGAATACATGGCAGACATATTGGAGTGATATATATTGCGAACAAACTCGACATGATGCAAGATTACTGCCTCAATAAAGATAAGTGAAACAAATCATATATATATTATCATTATCAAAACAATTTAGCCACTTTAAGATACAAAATCAAATTTAAAAAATCAAAAAACGACAACAATGAATCCAAGTGGACAGGATCTTATTAGTCTGTAATCACAGAGCTGAAGACAATTATCTAGGTGTCTATAAGTACCGCCCAAGTGGGCATAATATCAATCCTAGAGTCAACTCATCTAATTAGCGGCTAAATATAGATAATATTGGTACATTCATATATGTTCAAAATCTCCAAAAATTCATATTGGGCATATATCATATCGACAGTTCATCTTTGGTTTTCTAGTGTTGAGTCCTATCCAAGAATGCCTGATATCCATAAGTCCCAAGTGCAAAGTATCTGTGAATTAGTTAAAAACAAAATATTTTAAAATCAAGGCGTAAAATATTAACGGACTTCGCAGACATAATGTAGTTCAACATACAATCAAATAGTACATACTCATTTCAACAGTAATTATCAAATGACCTACTTCTTTGACACATATCGGGCTACTGTAATTACTTCTCTAGATGAACAGACAGTTCTTCATGATTATTTAACCCCTGTGGGTATGTACATTCAAAATCAATGATCATTTTTGATTCTAATTTGCGTAAGCATGTGGTTCTGTCCCCTCCTCGTGGACCTAGATCTACTTTGTCCAGCACCACCATTTTGAGAAGATTCTCATTTTGGTAGTGCTGCTCGAAGAAATGCCTGGCAACTGGGTATTGTGTGTTGTGATTTTTTATAGCCCTCATGTGCTGAAGCACCCTCTCCTTCGCCTTTAGAGTCGTGCTCCCCACATACCATTTATTGCACGGGCAGATTAACAGATAAACACAGTACATGGTATTGCAAGTTAGGGTTTTCCGTATCGTGAAGGTTCTGCCTGTGCTGGGTACCGTTATTTCTTTACAATTATCACTGTTACGGCACGCTTTGCAGGATCTACAGCATCTGAATCCTGGTATTTCCTTAGGTTTGCTGCCTCCTACCACTACATTGGGACTAAGCTCATCCCTAAGTGATTTACCTTTTCTAAAGGTTACTTGGGGATAATCCTTAAGGTGTGGTTTTAGATGTTGGTCTGTGAGTAACACATGCCAGTGTTTATTTAGAATTTTTCTCAATTCACCAGATTGGCCTGTAAATGTAGTTATAAACCTAATCTTGGATTCAGTTTCCGTATCCGCATTGGTGTTTAGGAGATCCCTCCTCATTCTCGTGTCTGCTTTAGCAACTGCCCCCTGTATGGTTTTGTTGCTATAGCCTCTCTCTTTGAAACGTGTGACCATCCTCGTTTTCTCAGTCTCAAACAGCTCATTGGTACTACAATTGCGTTTCGCCCGCAAGAGTTCCCCATAGGGGATACTGTCAACCAGTCGTCTCGGATGCGCACTTCTCGCATTCAAGAGACCGTTGCCGGCCGTGCTCTTTCTGTAAAGGCTAGTGGTCATTCTTGTCCCTTGTATTTCTACCAGCACATCCAAGAACTCTATTCTGGAAGGATGTATTCCAGCTGTGAACTGTAGGTTCATAGAGTTTTTGTTGAGCTGAGCCACAAACTGTTTCACAGATTCTTCCGAACCATTCCAAATCATAAAAATATCGTCGATAAACCTCAGCCACAGGACAACCTGGTTGTTAAAGGCGTACATTTCAGTGGACACCTGCTCCTCCCACCACCCCATGAAGATGTTAGCGTAGCTGGGGGCGAAGCAGGTGCCCATCGCCGTGCCCTGTGACTGACGGTAGATAGACTCATCAAAAATAAAATGGTTATGTGTAAGACAAAATTCAATCAAGTCTAATAACATATTTGAGTGGTCAAGAAACGCAATGGATCTTGCTTTCAAAAAATGTCCCACTGCCTGTAGCCCAAGATTATGTTTAATGCACGTGTACAGACTGCACACGTCCAAAGTAACCAGCATGTAGGTATCCTCCCATACAATACCTTCTATGCTTTTAAGAAAATGAGTGGTATCTTTTAAGTATGTTGGTAGAGCAACCACAAAAGGTCTCAAGAAGTGATCTATATACTGAGAAGTATTCTCTAGTAACGAGCCCATAGAAGACACTATGGGCCTCCCTGGTGGATCAGTGGCATTCTTGTGTACCTTCGGGAGAAGATACAAAATTGGTACCTTGGGGTGATCACATTTAAGAAACAAGTACTCATCCCATGTGAGTAAGCCTTTGTCCAGATAATCTTGTATTTTTGCCCCGAAAAGAACCTTGGTGACTCGAAAATCTGAGAAAGAACTAGGTTCATAACAGTTTTTATCTCCCAGCTGCCTATATCCCTCAGCTAGATATTTATTTTTGTCCAAAACAACAACATTGCCACCTTTATCCGCATTGCGGATGACAATGCTCTCATCTGCTTTTAAGTTTTTGATGGCACTGTGTTGTTCGAACGTCAAATTTTTTCTGTTATGAGGTGTTTGTTCCGATCTCAATTTTTTGAGGTCGGAAAGAACCCCTTTCTCAAAGACTTCCACCGCCTCACAGGTGATCTGGGGAATGAACTTGGATTTGGTTTTAAATGTGCTCCCTGGATTAACATTAGTATTCACACTTTCCTCAGATAAATAGCTATTACCTTCTACAACCCCTGAGGAGATAATTTCCATAATTCCATATCATTCAAGTCCAGATTACTGTTGGAGTGTGGTGTCCCAATAGATGTAGGTTTGATAGGTTGGGTTTCAAACCATTTCTTCAATTTCAACTTGCGTGAAAAATAGAATAAGTCAATTCTAGTTTGGGCATAGTTGAAATTGCCAGACGGGCAAAATGACAGTCCTAGGGATAGTACTTCATACTCATGCACAGTTAATATTTTGTCAGATAGATTAATTACCGTCATGGTTGAGTCTTGCTGCCCCTTGTCGTCATTCCCACGGGCTGTTTTCCGGCGCTGTTGTCTGATTTTGGCTTTCTTGTTCCTTTGGGTCTTCCCCGATTTCCTCTGCCGCGTCCTCTTTGGCTTTCCTGGTCTTGTAATTGGTCTGTCCTTCCCTGGTTTAGCACCTGAAATTGCAATAAAAAACGCTTCCTCACTTCCTCCTGATCATCCTTTGCAGGTTCGTTGAGGCCTGACAAATTGATATCCTGTAGGCTTCCATCCGATGCATCACTCTCAACCGGCTCAGCATGCACTACTTGTGGCGCGTTCTTAATCATTCTCTGAGCTGACTTGTCATACAGTTGATCATATTTTCTGTGAAAGGTTAAAGTGCGTCCACTCTGGTAGTCTTTGTAGTCCCTTAGGAACTTTCTTTGTTTTTTTAAAGTTATCTCTTCTGTTTCTGTAACTTAACCTCCACGTTTTTGGCATGAATGTCAAAGGCCTCCTTCCCCATTATAGGGATTATCTCCTCAATCAGAGCCTCTATTAGTTCCAGCAGCTTTTTACGATCTTTAAGTGCATACTTGACCAGAATGCGCATCATAATTGTAGAACATGCAGTTGAATTATTAGACCATTCATCCAGCATCTCCGGGTCTGGATCCTCAAAGGTGGGCACTGTGAATATTCTAAGGCCCCACGGTGCTCTCCCCGCATCCAGGTAGCGCTGTAGTGATTCAGCCTCCCACCACTTCCCAAGCTCTTTCCTTTGCAGCTTTTCCAACTTGAAAAGTAGAGTTTGCAAATGTACTTCCTTACTTATGTTCGCTGCTTGTGCTTTAGGATCTGCCACTGTTCCCCCTTGCATGAAGAACAGTTTGTCCGCCGCCGCTTTACGCCTTACATCCATCGCTGCCATACTAGATATTATGCACTTTAAGAACTGCGCAACTCCTGCCGGTTTCAGAGGACGCCTCCTCCTTTTAAATTTCGGCTCCCTACTCCCGCTGTAGTGGCTTGTGCTGGCATATGATGAAGCTTGTCGCTTGAATAACACCATGCCGAATAAACAGCAACAAAGAGTCAACCCAGAAATGCTGGTGCAAAGGTGGTTTAATTAAATAAAGCCAGCGCTGCCGCCATGACGCGTTTCGCCTTCGAGAAGGCTTGGTCACATGACAAACTGCATGACAGTAAGCAGAACTTTTAAAGTGACAGTGCATGAAAACGTATCATGAAAATGGAAGAAATACTTTACAATGAAACGCTGCGTTTATGCAATCAACCAAAGATATGTAAATATATCATCATAAAACATCAAGTTTTTTTGTGTTGTATCCTCTAGTGTTTTACAATTAATAAACTCAAAATATACATTTGTTAAATACAAAAGCATATTTACAAGACACAAGCCGATAGAAAAAGTAATGTATATACACGATAAATAATTTCATCTATGTACAAGAGCATCAGCCCACAATCTAAATATTCGGATGTTGTGAAGAGTAAAGTTGATATGTGCATATTCAAAACAGCAGCATTTATCCAAATTCATGAGACAACATGTCCAAAACCTCTGAATAGAGCCCAAGTGGGCCAGTCACAATGTCTGCCAAAAATATAGAAAGTGCATATAGGGATTGTGCAAGATTTAACAATAAAGTGCAAATATTAAGACAAATGATTCCAAAATATAATCTTAAAAAGTTTTTCTCATAAGAGTTCATATTGTTATTGGTTAAAAATATACAATGATCTATACAGAGTGGGAACTAGTTAAGGGGAACAGAAATTATTTATTATATCTGGACAGGTCTTATGGGCATATTGATTGATCCTAAAGACAAGTATAGAGATCCTCCCTGTCATTGAGACCGTTAGGATTTTTTGTATTAAGCTCCAAAATGTATCTCGTCTCAAGAAGACGGAGTTTGGCCTCACGGTCACCTCCTCTTCTTGAGACTTCGACACAATCAATTAAAAAGAATTGGAGCTTATCAGGTATGCCTAGATGTTTATCTTGGAAATGCCTGGCAACCGGATAATTCTGATCGTGTCCTGATATTGCGCGTATGTGTTGGAGTATCCGTTTGTGGGCGGGCAGTTTGGTACTGTATGTATATATTTTTCCAAGTGTGCCCTGCCATAAGGATGCACTCTCCAGTAGCAAAGTTCAAAGACTTTTATTAACAAACTAGCTATTCCTGGCAAAAGGTTTGTGACATATTTATCGACAAACAGATGCCTACCCGTGTCGACTGTCAATGACTGGCCACTAAAATCGTGCAATGCTTCTTCAAAGCGTGTGAAGAAGTCTGAAACGGATTCATCTATCTTTTGCTTGCAAGACGCTAACACAATCCAATCTATCTTTTTAGGAGGAATAATCGTCTTTAATTTAACCAATATAGCTACCGAAAGATCAATGCCCCAAATGCCACACGATCATCAACTTTACGCACAGTTCTCCACATATAAGGCGGTAATATTAACCCAAAAAACAAATCAATATCAGACAAAGTCATAGTACAAGAGCTAATGGCACCCTCAATTTCCTCCTAAAAAGCTGTTGGATTCTTTCGCGGATCAGGCAATGCATTTTTAAGAACCATGACATCTGCTCTATTCCAAGGAGTGTAAACCCAATTATAAATAAGGTAATCCTTTCGCGTCGGTAGAAGTCTTATCATCACTTGTACCTGCTCCTTTAGGAGGAACATAAAAAGGCGCGGCTTCCCACATGGGTTTCACATTAATTACAACATTCTTATCTGTTTCGGGCATCGAAGCCCATGCCATGTCGATTCGGGATGTTGGGGAACAGCTTTTACAATGCGGGTATTACTTCGCGCTAAAATTACAAGGCTGCTATTACAATGCAAGTCGTTACAACGACTTGCGCTGGAGGGCGCTGTTGGATAGGGAATAGTTAAATTTTCTATTCCAACACCTTCCCTACTGTAACGTGGGCTGGAGTTGGAATAGAAAATTAAACTATTCCACAATCCAGCGCTCACAGCGCAAGTCGTTGTAAGGACTTGAGTTGTAAAAACAGCATTGTAATGCCATACAACCGGGATGTTTGTGCAGCTGCATCTGCTGCCTTTTTCTCCTCCCGCAAACGGACTGCTTCATCACGTAGTTTAACCAAGCGTCTGATCGTGTCAGTCACCTGAGAGAAGACACAAGAACCTTCACGTAATTGCTTACAATCATCTGGCTCTACTTCCACCGAATATTTCCTAAATCGAACAACCTCTGTAGCCAATATCTCGGTAAAATATTTTTGTTCCCTTTCCGACCAACTCTTAATAGTATCTAGAAGTTCCGAAGCAGTGATAGTACTACGATCGGCTTTTCGCACCGCGGATCTAATCTCAGAGGAACGTTCGGTGGTTAACATTGAGCGAGTGTCTCGGGCTTTATCCTGCTCTGTAGGAGAGTCCTCATCTGACTCTTAAGGAGCAGAGGGAAGAGTATACGGAGGTGGACAACGATCTAATAAGAGAGAATCATCTTGGGGTTTATTAAGAACTAGCAGCCCGTCCCGACGTTGTCCGGGTATGAATTGCTGCCGGCCAGTGGTATATTGTTTTGTAGGATTTCGTTTTGATAGCATTTCTTATCTGTGACAGTCCTGTGAAACGCTCCGATTCACAGTGCACTGATGATGCACTTAAGAGTGCGCGTTCAGTCGTGTGTGAACTCGAGTTTCCCTACTTTATTTTTCCTTGCAATATTATGTAGCGCGAACTCGACAACATGGCATGAGTACAATTTAAATTACAGAAGAACACATTCATTTGTGGTAGGCACGGGGAGACAAAGTGATTTGCCTGGAATCACAGGATGTTGAGCTGAGGGGACACTTTCATTATTGAAAAGCGCTTCGCTGGTTTGGCGCTTGGCACGAGAGTTAGCACTTTGGAATCTCGCCGCACCCGCTCCGCGGGTGCCGCTTCGACGTGGGACCATCTGCATCTTTGCCTGCCTGTTGTGGGGGAACCCCTGAGCGGACTTCAGGGTCGGGATTGCTGCAGGGCTGCGAGCGTGCAGGGACTACCTGACCCAGGTGTCACTGCGAGACCGCGTCCAGCTTCCGGTCCGCTCTCCCTGCAGCTCCACCCCCCCGCCCTTTCCCACCACTATATACAGCAATTGTTCTCCCGCAGCGTGGGACGCAGCCCGGGCGAAGACTGGGCAAAGACTGGGCCGTTTGAGGCCGTTCGAGGACTAAGAGGGCTGGGCTGGGCCACCCCCTCTGGCCGGTACATTATACAGTTTTATTGTCTTTGTATTTATTTATTGTTATTTATATATCCTGTATAATGTGCTCACGGGGTAGCCGCAGCAAAACCCTTATGGCTGCGAACAATTCGAACAGAACCTTGGATGATTTTCTCATCAAAACTAATTTGGCTATTGATGAGGAAATTTGTAAAATGCAGCATAGGGTTTCTCTGGATCTTGATGCGGCACGAAGGCTATCTGCCCACCTAGCCAGCACCAAAAAATCATCCCTGGGGAAAATTGCTTCTGCCCGTACCCCTGAGCAAATATCAGGTCCCCGTCCTCTGTTAATAACGGCAGCTATCCATCCTGCCCCTACCACTGCCTCCCTAATGTCCCCAAAGTCTCCCCCCAATTCCTCACTTACTCCTGTGAAACCCAATCAGATTCTTGCCCCACCTACCTGCGTGACGGGCACTTGTTTCCCTTCTAAAAGTAATCTACCCCCGACACCAAGCAGGGTTAAGAAAGCTGCTATCTATAAAAAGAAATGCCGTGCTAGGTCCATTTATGCACGGAAAAAAGCAAAAATGGCTAGAGCAAAGTTTTTTAACAGCCGAAGGGCATTGTCTTCCAATGGGACGAAGGACGAAAGTCCTAAAATTAATTCTTGTCCCCTAGGTGGGGAAGATGTCCTCGGCTCACCTAGTTCAGTGGAAGACCACTCTTTGGATGGCTTTTCCGCCCCGAACAGTGTGAACAAATTTGAGGGTCGGTTGAGTGGATCCGAGAAAGACAGGGGGGGGGGACGAAGAATTCCTTAAAATAGTCTGGGGCACATTAAAACAATTACTTACCCCCTTGGAACTTAGGCTGTCTCGTATAGAGAACAACTTGCTAGAAATGGATAGAACCATAGTCACTCTGGCTAGTCTCAGCCTAAAGGAAATGGAGGCAAAACTCCCACGTGAAACCGTTCCAATCCCACAGACCCAGGTATTAGAACCCAGGCGCCTACCCACACAAATACCCCAAAATATCCCAGCAGTTCCGCCAATAACTAAACCCGTACCAAAGCCCCGAACAACTGTTGTAAATCATGTTGTGTCTACTCCTAGTCCCGCTGTACAAAGCCTTTTTCCTTTGCAAAGTTCAGCCAACCCCAAACAGAAACCTAATCCACGAACCTTATCACACTATGCAAAAAAACCAGACTCTGTAAACAATCTTCATCGGCCAGCTAATCGTCCCAACTTTCGTGGCGGGTTTATTGACCTTCCACCGGAAGCTGGCCCGTATGTTATCATATTAGCTGGTGTTCCTGAACTAGGTCTACATTCCCAGGAGAACCATCACTCCCTGAAAAATAAAGTCATCCATTGGCTTAACTCAAATAAACAGCTCCCCGACCATCAGAGAAGCAGTGTATTAATGGTACATAGAGTGCCTTGGATAGGCCCAACACACAAGTCCATAACTGGTGACTGCATAGTGGTATCCTTTGCAGATCCCCACACAGCTCAGCACCTTTGTACATGGCCCTCTCATGAAGCTAATGGAACAATAGTAGTGAGACCCCTCACTTTCTTCTATCCCCCAAGGCAGCCTCGAGTGCAGGAGGGTTTATGGTCAACCGTCCAGAATACAAGATGGACTACCCGTAGGGCTGATGGTTACAGCCAGCACAATTGGTGGCAAGGGGCACCTACCTCCAATATGTATGGGTGCTTGGAGGAGGTTGATTGACTTGGGGGGTCTGTTGATGCAATGTCTACTGTGGAATCCCCTTACCCACGGGGGATTGCTCTATCTACATCATTGACGACATCCACAAATGGTTTCACCTCTCATAAAAGCGTAGGCACAGTTTCTGTTTCAGATAATATCCCAGTTAAGTTCAGGAAAGGGGAAATGGGCTTGGAACCGATACCTTCTGCTTTTGCCAATGGCACGGATAACCCTTTAAGAGTGGCCTCCTGGAATATTGCAGGGTTACGGGGACGCTTGGACAACGACGATTGGGTCAATTTTATTGACTCCTATGATATCGTTGTCTTCCAGGAAACATGGTCAACTGTCCCCCTTTTTAGGCTGGGTTTTCTAAACTTTTCTAAACCTGCTATTCAGGGTCCGAAGGGTAGGGCCTCTGGTGGCCTAACCATTTGGATCAAAAACAACTTGGGTTTTCACGCAAAGGAGATTTTGGATGAGAATGCCGACCTCTTAGGTATTACCATTAGTAAAGCCAATACAAAGGGTTTTCTCCTAATTGATGTTTATGCCCGTGGCTGTGCGGGTGGGAGGAAACAAACTGTCCTGAATGACCTTGATCAATTTCTTAAGAAATCTAAAACTGATCAGATAGTTATAATAGCGGGTGACATGAATACATCTTTCGAGCCCATCCTTACCTTGGCAGAGGATGTGGGATCTGAAGAGGATACTGCCTGGAACATCCCCCCGCTATCTATTATCAAGGGAGTCAGGGGCACCGAGGCAGCCTTACACTGGTTGGGTTTCTGTCTGGAGTGGGGTCTTCGGGCAGTAAACGGGCGTACACGTTCTGATAATTCAGGGGCAGCAACCTTTGATAACGGTCTGAGCTCTAGCCGTATCGATTATATATTGATCAATATTGAATCATGGTCATGTGTGAAAGATATGGTGGTGGAGCCCAGACCAGAGAGTGACCATAATCCTCTTTCTCTGGAGATGTTGGTCTCCGGTATGGGTGCCCCCCTTATGGGAACCAACTACCTAACGTCTGATGTAGTTCTGTGTGACAATAGGCGGCGAGTTAAATGGTCCAAAGTTCTGGATGATCCAGTGCTTATTCCTAAGATTGAGGAGTTGGTTCTCAAAGTATGGAGTAGGATGTCATTAATACCTCCTTCTGGTAACATTGATTCTACAATTACCACTCTTCATGAGGAGTGCTTTTTGGGCCTTAAAAACCTTCTTACCAAACCCTTAAAGTCTGGTATTGTAAAGGCGCACAAAAAATGGTATAACAAAAGTTGTAGAGATGCCCACAGCAACTTAATAGTCGCTGTAAAAGGCCGGAATACAGATGATATTAGGATAGCCAGGCAGCGCTACAAGCATACTCTCTGGGCCGCCAAGCGGGACTGGGACGATTCTTACTGGCTTGACCTCCTCTGAGCATGTGAATCCTCCAACCAAACTGAATTTTGGTTGATTGTTAGGCGAGGCAGGGACTCAGCCCCCCAAGTTCCGGAGAACCATGTCTCAGCACAGTCATGGGTGGAATTTTTCTCGGACCAATTTAAAGACTCAAGTGTAGCACTGGACTCACCCACTGTAATGGCACCACAGTCCTCCCAACTACAATTGGGGGCCGAACTTGTGTTTTTAGAATCCGATACCGTTCACGCTCTCAAGTCTGTCAAGTCTGGCAAAGCCCCAGGTTTAGATGCCATACCAGCTGACCTTTTTAAACTAAACCTTGACCTATGGGTCCCCTATATTACGCAACTGGCTAATACCATCGCCGCTGGGGCTGAGATTCCTAAATCCTGGAAAGGGGCGGAAATTCTGCCAGTTTACAAAAATGGAGACCGTTCCATCCCAAATAATTATCGGCCTATTAGCCTGATCGACTCGATCCAGAAAATAGTTTCAAGGATGGTTTTACTAAGAATCCAGGGCTGGATCGATTCGAACAACATACTTTCCCCTATGCAGGCAGGGTTTAGATTTGGTACCAGTACCATAGATCAGGTGTTCCGTTTCTCTTTGCTTTTTTGGAAGGTGGTTCTTTTGGGTGGTGGGGTTTTATACGCCGCATTTGTCGACCTTAAGTCGGCTTTTGACTTAGTCCCAAGGAAGAAATTATGGGAGGCTCTTAGACAAATGGGCCTTCCTCCAGAGTTGTTGAGTCTAGTCCAGCGCTTACATGAGGATAATTTCGCTCAGGTAAGATGGGGGAGTCAGGGACAGGTGACCAAAAGCTTTCCTGTTCAACGAGGGGTGCGCCAAGGCTGTGTCCTGGCCCCCACCTTGTTCCTTCTGTTTATAAACCAGGTGAGCCAATACTTTAACAACACACAGTCGGATGCACCTACTCTGGGCGGACTTAAATATCCCATGTTAATTTTCGCGGTCGATACCCTTCTCCTCTCGAAAACTAGGGGTGGGTTACAGGTAGCCCTGAACAGATTTTCAGAGTTCTGTAAAAAAAACGACTTGCAGGTTAACGTTGAGAAAACCAAATTTATGGTCTTCTGCAAGAAAACCCCCCCCAATTGTTCTGTTACACTAAACGGCGCTTTAATTGAGCAGGTCAAGGTCATGACTTACCTAGGTGTGACACTTGACCATCAACTCAACTGGAATCCCCAACTGGAGACAACTAAACTTAAATTTAATCGCTTGGCCGGTTGTCTGGTCCAAGAACAAAAGAAATCTTTCACAAAACGAATCACCCCCGCCCTAAAAATCTATGATGCCAAGATCATCGCTGCAACACTATATGGAGCCGATGTTTGGGGTTACAAGGACTTATCATGTTTGGCCATTGCCCAGAATAGATTCCTGCGGAACCTGGTAGGTCTCCCGCAGTCTGCACCCCTAAAACCCCTGTTACTAGATCTTGGTTGCAGACCTATCACTGAGCTGGCACAGTATCGCCTAGTGGCACTATGGCGCCGCCTCTGGACAACCCCAGAGCTTAGCCTTTTCTGCCGTGAGCTTGATGAGGTAAAATCATTGTGGGGCGTGCTAAAGATACCATGGCTCAGGGAAGTCAAAAACATTCTGCATATGATGGGCCTACCAGAGCTATGGTCTAACCCAGGGGGGTGCATCTTTCCATCTAAACCTGAGTTTAAGGCCCTTTTTTGGGCCTGGAAAAGATCTATTTTAGTAGCCCAATCTTCGGATGCAAATTTAACAGGTTTATTCTTGATGCATAAAGCCATTCCCTTTCTAGAGCAGTATTGGGATCTGATCTCCAAAGTATTAGACTGTAAACTGTACCACCAGTTCCGTACAGGTACTTTGCCTGTTAATTCCTTTACAGCGAAGTGGGTTACAAAAGCAGGAAGCAAGTGTTTCTGGTGTCCCGACCAGGAAGAAAGTGTTGGTCATCTATTCTTTGGTTGTCCTGTCTATCAATCCCCTCGTAACAAGTGGCTAAAACCCATATGTGTAACCCTGAACTGTAGCAGTCATCGAGATGCACTGACCAAATTACAAGAAATTAGATCAGAAACGGTTGTGGTTTGTGTTGCCAAATTTTTGGGTTGGTCCTGGCTGATTCGAGCTAAGAGATTGAATATGCTTTTAAATTGATTGTTTTAACCATATGCATTTTTTTTTTTTTGTATCCTGTTTGTTGTGTATTCTGTGGATTCCAACGGTATTAACTTATGTGTATGTCGTAATCATCTTATTTGTATTGGGGATCCGCTAGTGGAATTTTTTTATTGTGTATTGTTTGTATGTTGTCTTTTATGAATTGCTTTTATTCGAAATAAAGACATATAAACTCGAGCTGATGCCGAGATTTGAACGTAGTTCCCCAGCTCTAAAGTTCGCAATTCTAGAACTTTTGGCGGGAGGTGTGTCTAACAGTGAATGTCGGTGCTGGCCATCAATGAGAGAGACCTGTGCATTTTTCAAATGGGTGGTGAAAAAATATGAGTATGTTGCTGGAGATGTGGGCCGCCGTGCCACTAATGGACTTACCGGGGGAGGGTAAACACCCATTATTCCGCAACTTTCTTTCCGCATACTATCACTCCGCATACTTTCATTACGAAAGTACCATGACTCCGCAATGCCATTATAACGCATGGCATTACATGTTATATGCTTTTACCACGCATACATTTACAACGAAATTCGTTGTAAATGCATGAATGGTAAAAGCATGTTTTTTTTAATGTTTGGACAAGGTAAGTATGGGTATAGGGGTATATGTTTTGGGGTATAAGGGTATATGTTTTGGGGTACTGAGGTATATGTTTTGGGGTGTTTGGGTATTTTAAGGGTTCAGATATAGTTTAGGGTTATGGGGTACAGGGGTAGATTGGGTTTTGGGGTACATGGGTATTTTTAGGGTTCAGGGCTAGGTTTTGGTTTTGGGGTATAGGGGTATTTTTAGGGTTCAGGGCTAGGTTTGGGTTTTGGGGTACAGGGGTATTTTAGGGTTCAGGGGTAGGTTTGGGTTTTGGGGTACAGTGGTGTTTTTAGGGTTCAGGGCTGGGTTTAGGTTTTGAGGTACACGGGTATTTTTAGGGTTCAGGGGTAGGTTTGGGTTTTGAGGTACAGGGGTATTTATAGGGTTCAGGGCTAGGTGTGGGTTTTGGGGTACAGGGGTATTTTTAAGGTTTAGGGGTAGGTTTGGGTTTTGGGGTACAGGGTATATTTATAGGGTTAAGATGGGTTAGTGTTTAAGGGTGTTGGGGTATTTTAAGAAGTAAGGGTGGGTTTTTGATTATGGGGTGCAGGGGTTTTTAAAGGGAGCAGGGTGGGATTAGCACACGATATGAGACATGGCATGAAGGGAGGAACGTACCACACACCCCCAGTGTTTGTCACACCCCAGCACACGCCCACAGCACAACGCAGACACGCCCACAAGGGACTACTTTGCTGGCACGGTTCTTTTACCTTTTAAGTGTATATGGTGGGCGTCTGCATAGCCTATGTCCTTCTGCTGCAAATGCCCTTTCTAACGCTGTATTGGGTGTTGTGATTGGTGCTGTGGTTCCTGAGATTACCCGCCTCAAAGGTTTGGGCTCTCTCTTTATTATATTACTAGCAGCCCGCCCCTGCGTTGCCCGGGGCAGAAGGGGGCTGGGGGCAGCATTTTTGGATTTTGTGCAGTCCCGGCCGGGCCCCCGCTCGCCCGACATTGCGTAGACCGCCTTCCGCCTCCCGCCCGCCTGCCTCCCGCCCCCGCCTGCCAGCCTCCCGCCCGCCTCCCGCCCACCTGCCTCTCACCTCTGCCTTACCTGAGCCGCGCTCCAGACTTCACCGCCACTCCCGGGCCCCCGCCCGCCCCGACATTGCTCAGACCGCCTCCCGCCTCGCCTTACCTGATGCGCCGCTCCTCCCCGAGCTCCGGACTTCACCGCCACTCCTCGCCGCTCATCACCGCTCCTCCCTTGTCGTCATCACGCACGTCGAGGTCGCGGTCAGCACTACGTCGCGGCCTGCGCTAGTTTTAGGGGACTACTTTGTTTATAAATTTACATTTTTTAAGTTACGTTTTATTTTTATTTTATGTCGCCTATGTCCATGTACACACCCTGAGGATTCCAACAATGTATTGGGTGTGTGGATTGGCGCTGTGGTTCCCGAGTTTATCTTGCCAAAAGTTTTCTGTTCTCTCTTTATAATAGTAGTATAGACTAGCAGCCCGTCCCGACGTTGTCCGGGTATGAATTGCTGCCGGCCAGTAGTATATTGTTTTGTAGGATTTCGTTTTGATAGCATTTCTTATCTGTGACAGGCCTGTGAAATGCTCCGATGCACAGTGCACTGCTGATGCACTTAAGAGTGCGCGTTCAGTAGTGTGTGAACTCGAGTTTCCCTACTTTATTTTCCTAGCAATATTATATAGCGCAAACTCAACAACATGGCATGAGCACAATTTACATTACAGAAGAACACATTCATTTGTGGTAGGCACGGGGAGACAAAGCGATTTGCCTGGAATCACAGGATGTTGAGCTGATGCCGAGATTCGAACGAAGCTCCCCATCTCTAAAGTTTGCAATTCTAGAACTTGTGGTGGGAGGTGTGTCTAAAAGTGTATGTCGGTGCTGGGCATCAATGAGAGAGACCTGTGCATTTTCCAATCGGTGGTGAAAAAATATGAGTATGTTGCTGGAGATGTGGGCAGCTGTGCCACCAATGTACTTACGGGCGAGGGTAAACACCCATTATTCCGCAACTTTCTTTCCGCATACCTTCACTCCACATACTTTCATTACGAAAGTGCCATGACTCCGCAATGCCATTATAACGCGTGGCATTACATTTTATATGCTTTTACCACGCATACATTTACAACGAAATTCGTTGTAAATGCATGAATGATAAAAGCATGTTTTTTAAAAAATGTTTGGATAAGGCAAGTATGGGTATAGGGGTATATGTTTTGGGGTACTGAGGTATATGTTTTGGGGTGTTTGGGTATTTTAAGGGATCAGATATAGTTTTGGGTTATGGGTACAGGGTATTTTTAGGGTTCAGGGCTGGGTTTGGGTTTTGGGGTATAGGGGTATTTTTAGGGTTCAGGGGTAGATGGTAGATTTGGGTTTTGGGGTACAGGGGTATTTTAAGGGTTCAGGGCTAGGTTTGGGTTTTGAGGTACAGGGGTATTTTTAGGTTTCAGGGCTAGGTTTGGGTTTTGGGATACAGGGGTATTTTAGGGTTCTGGGCTAGGTTTGGGTTTTGGGGTACAGGGGTGTTTTTAGGGTTCAGGGGTAGGTTTGGGTTTTGGGGTACAGGGGTATTTTAAGGGTTATGGGCTAGGTTCGGGTTTTGGGGTACAGTGGTATTTTAGGGTTCAGGGGTAGGTTTGGGTTTTGGGGTACAGGGGTATTTTTAGGGTTCAGGGGTAGGTTTGGGTTTTGAGGTACAGAGGTATTTTTAGGGTTCACGGCTAGGTTTGGGTTTTGGGGTACAGGGGTATTTTTAGGGTTTAGGGATAGGTTTGGGTTTTGGGGTACAGGGTATATTTATAGGGTTAAGATGGGTTAGTGTTTAAGGGTGTTGGGGTATTTTATAGAGTAATGGTGGGTTATGATTATGCGATGCAGGGGTATTTTAAGTAGGGGTGGGCGGAATTGACGCGAACTTGGTACGATAAATCCGCAATATTTCGTTCCGTCAGATTTCCAATTATTAAAACAGAAACCTCATATATTCAAGGTAAAATAACAAGTATTTCTACATGCTAAAATGCATATAGCTTCCAGCAAGCAGTGAGAGGGGTTATGATTTTGAGATCAAGCCACTGCAAAGCATTATGGGACGAGATTAGCAGTGGGAAGTGAATATTATAGTATCCAAATAATTCTACAAAGAGCTTCAGTTCACCTCGTCCTCCCCAGTTGTACCCGATGAGGCAAATGCAATAGCATTTAAAATATTATACATCAAGCTGCAGTTCACCTCGTGGTCCCTAGATGTCCCTGATGAGGCAAATGCAATAGCATTTAAAATATTACACATCAAGCTGCAGTTCACCTCGTCGTCCCTAGATATCCCTGATGAGGCAAATGCAATAGCATTTAAAATGTTATACATCAAGCTGCAGTTCATCTCGCCGTCCCTAGATGTCCCTGATGAGGCAAATGCAATAGCATTTAAAATATTATACATCAAGCTGCAGTTCACCTCGTCGTCCCAAGATGTCCCTGATGAGTAAAATTCAAAAACATTGAAACCCTTTCATGAATGCTAATAATGATGCTAATCTTATCCCATAATGCTTTGCAGGGCCTTTTAGTTGTATTTTTGCCCATAACTGTGCTTGGGGTGGTTCTAAGAGAATGGGACCTCCACTGAATAACTATTTAAAGGGAGCAGGAATGTATAGAACCTGGGAAGAAAAAACAACACTCGTGACGGAATGCCCCCAGCTATTGTCACGCCCCCAGCACACACCCACAGCACAATGCAGACACGCCTACAAGGGACTACTTTGCTGGCATGGTTCTTTTACCTTATAAATATATATGGTGGGTGTCTGCATAGCCTATGTCCTTCTGCTGCAACTTCCCTTTCCAACGCTGTATTGGGTGTTGTGATTGGTGCTGTGGTTCCTGAGATTACCCGCCTCAAATGTTTGGGCTCCCTCTTTATTATATTAGTATAGATTAGTATGGATATATATATATATATATATATATATATATATATATATATATATATATATATATATATATATATATATATATATATATATATATATATACTAGCAGCCCGTCCCGACCTTGTCCGGGAGCAATCAGGCTTCCCCGACCCCCGCTCGCCCCGACATTGTTCAGCAGCCCGGGACCCCGCCCGCCCCGACCCCCGCCCGCCCCGACATTGTCCAGCAGCCCAGGCCCTGCCCGCCTCGTCCCCCGCCTGCACCGACATTGTCTGTGGGTCCCCCGGAGCCTTACCTGAGCCGCTGCTCCTCCCCGCGCTCCTCAGTTTACCGCTCCGCTGCTCCTCGCCGTTCGTCACCGCTCCTCCCGCCGGTCTTTCGGTCCGCCGGTCCTCACCGCCTGTCCGCCGCTCGTCACCGCTCCACCCCCGCACCATGTCCGCCGCTCCTGGACGCCGCTCCTCCCCGAGCTCCTGACGTCAGCACGCAGGTCGCGGCCGGTGCTACTTCGAAGGGACTACTTTTTTTAAGGTACATTTTTTAAATAACGCATATTTTTATTGTTCATATAGCCTATGTCCATCTGCACACCCTGACGATTACAATGATGTATCGGGTGTGTGGATTAGCGCTGTGGTTCCCGAGTTTACCCGCCTCAAAGGTTCAAAGTTCTTGCTTTATAATAGTAGTATAGATATATATATAATCAAGACCTCATTGTATCGGAAGCCCACTGTGGGCAACAGCATATTACATGCGTCTAGTAGTCATCCACGCAGACTGATTAACAGTATCCCTTATGGGGAATTTTTACGTCTAAAAAGAAACAGTACACTTGACACTGACTTTGAAATAGCAGCACTGGGGAGTGTGGAGAGATTCCTACAGAGGGGCTATAGTCAACAACTGTTACAATATGTACTTAATCGTGTGAGAAAACTATCCAGGCAAGACATTCAAAAAGAAACATGGTCCAATTTCGGACCATGGAAAATTCAGATTAATTACGCCATATTCTGTGGATTCTCACAGATTAAGATCCATCATGATCCAGCATTGGCATATTCTTAAAACTGATTCTATCGTCGGACCAGATATCACTCCCACCCCACTGATCACTTTCAAGAAGGCAAGGTCAATAAGAGATCATTTGGTACACAGCAATCTAAACCCCTTGATTAAACAACCAGGGACATTAAAAGATGCAAAAGGGTTCTTCCCTTGTGGAAGATGCAAAGCCTGTGCATCCAGTAAGCGTGTCCTTTCTTATGAAGTGAGAGGATGTAGTGGAGGGAGGAGGATCGACAAGTTTATGTCATGTCACACCAACCAAGCAGTGTATCACCTCAGTTGCCCGTGTAATTTAAAATACATAGGCAGTACAATTAACCCGGTAAAGTTAAGAATTCTCGAGCACATGCGAGCGATTGTGAATAAGGACTTTTCCTATCCAGTCGCTCGCCATTTTGCCATCAAGCACAATAGTGATAGAGGTCTTCTACAATATCACTGCTTAGATTGTGTTCCCGAAACTATCAGGGGAGGGAACAAATTGCAGAAATTAAGAAGACTCGAATCCTGATATATAGTAGATCTCGAAACAAAAACACCGGGGGGGCTTAACACGGGGGAAGAGATGGCTTCTCGCCTTAGATAACAGTACTGAAATTTGATCTATGTAGAGGAAGTCGCCTATATATGAAATTCTTGACTAAATTGATGCTTTGTGATTTGATTGTTTTTTTATTATGTGTTTATCATGACAGCTCCCTTCTATACCTGATTATGTAATTTTGCAGTATAACATGAAAATGCGATGATTTGAAGGCATATCTTTGAGAACTCCCAATGAATTGTGATTGACAAGACAAGATGTGTGTGTCTGGGGTACATGTCTCTTGAAATGTTTCCTGTCTATACATGAGGAAGTGCAGCCATTTGGCTGCTGTTGCCGATCCACGGCAAGATTTGAATTTCTGGAAGCACGTTATGTGCGAAAGAATAATAGCAGGCTTTTACTTGCTTCAGTGTCACTCAATAATTTAACGAGTGATACAAAAATTCCCATGTATTTGGATCATGAAACGAGACATGGACTAGACGCGCACTCGAGATCTGAGTCATATTAACAGTAACTGCAACACCATGGTTACAAGGGACACGTGTCTCTTTATGATTGAGACATTTTTGCCGATACACGGCATGATCGAAGTCGAACTGTATTTGGATAAATACTAATAATGTTTGCTTAAAGCGCATCGAAAAAACACTCCAAGATGGCGCCTATGATTGTGCAGAGTGTAGTCCTTTGTCGATTGGTATTGCACTGTTTTGAATGGTTTAAAAATGGCGCCGTGCATAGCGTTCCCGTATGACACTGAGGAAGGGACGCTTCCCGAAAAGCGTTTGTCTTGAATAAAGTTTGTTGGAACTGCCAAGAAAACCCGTGAGTGCTGCCGTCTTTCTTTGACCAAGAGACCTGGGAAGAGAGCTGTGGAGCTATTATATATATATATATATATATATATATATATATATATATATATCCCTAAAGCCACCCTAAACCCCAAAAATTTCCCAGCACCCCAAAACCTGAACCCTAAAATTACCCCCTACACCCCAAAACCGTAACCCACCCTCTCCCCTAAAAATACCCCAGCACCCCAAAACCTTAAACCCACCCTGAACCCTAAAATTACCCCCTGCACTCCAAAACCCTAACCCATCTTGACCCCTAAAAATACCCCAGCACCCCAAAATCCAAACGCACCCTGAACCCCAAAATTACCCCAGTACCCCAAAACCTACACTCACCCTGAATCCTAAAAATACCCCCTACACCCCAAAACTCTAACCCACCCTGAACCCCAAAAATACCCTAGTACCCCAAAACCTAAACGCACCGGAACCCTAAAATTACCCCTACACGCCAAAACCCTAACCCACACTGACCCCTAAAAATACCCCAGCACCCCAAAACTTTAAACACACCCTCAACCCTAAAAATACCCCCTACACCTAAAACCCTATCCCATCCTGACCCCTAAAAATACCCCAGCACCCCAAAACCTAAACGCACCCTGAACCCCAAAAATACCCCAGTACCCCAAAACCTACACTCACCCTGAATCCTAAAAATACCCCCTACACCCCAAAACTCTAACCCACCCTGAACCCCAAAAATACCCTAGTACCCCAAAACCTAAACGCACCGGAACCCTAAAATTACCCCTACGCGCCAAAACCCTAACCCACACTGACCCCTAAAAATACCCCAGCACCCCAAAACTTTAAACACACCCTCAACCCTAAAAATACCCCCTACACCTAAAACCCTATCCCATCCTGACCCCTAAAAATACCCCAGCACCCCAAAACCTAAACGCACCCTGAACCCCAAAAATACCCCAAAACCTAAACCCACCCTGAACCCTAAAAATGCCCCATGCACCCCAAAACCATAACACACCCTGACCTCTAAAAATACCCCAGCCCCCTAAAACCTAAACACACACTGAACCCAAAAAATACCCCTGCACCCCAAAACCTAAACCCACCATGAACCCTAAAAATATCCCAGTACCCCAAAACCTAAACCCACCCTAAATCCTAAAAATACCCCAGCATCCCAAAACCATAACACACCCTGACCTCTAAAAATACCCCAGCCCCCTAAAACCTAAACACACACTGAACCCAAAAAATACCCCTGCACCCCAAAACCTAAACCCACCATGAACCCTAAAAATATCCCAGTACCCCAAAACCTAAACCCACCCTAAATCCTAAAAATACCCCAGCATCCCAAAACCCAAACATACACTTAACCCTAAAATTACCCCTGAAGCCCCATAACATATACCCCTACACCCCTACACCCCAAACCCTATACTTACCTTATACTTACACATAAAAAAAGATATGCTTTTACCATTCATGCATTTACAACGAATTTCGGGGCATATTATCAAGACAGGCGAGAAAATTATTGCCGCTTTAGCGGCAAAAAACTGCAGCTAAAACGGCGATAATGGGCTTGATAATATGCTCTATGGAATTCCAATTGAAGCCCATGTTAGATGTGACGGACATCTAACATGGGCTTCAATTGGAATTCCATAGAGCATATTATCAAGCCCATTATCGCTGTTTAAGCGGCAGTTTTCTGCCGCTAAAACGCCGATAATTTTATCTCCTGCCTTGATAATATGCCCCGAAATTCGTTGTAAATGCATGCGTGGTAAAAGCAGATAAAATGTAATGCCTTGCATTGTAATGGCATTGTGGAGTAATGGTATTTGAGTTGTCATGGTATGCGGGGTAATGGTATGCGGGGTAAAATATTTGTTGTAATGGTTGTCTACCTTTAGGCAGATGTGAACGAGAATGTGTCATTTGTTTCTTATGTATTTATTTACAAGACAATCGAGGGATGGTCTGAAAATGCCGCTAGCAACCTAAAGGGGATTCAATCACTTGTGGAACGTTTCATTTTGTGTCACATTTGGATGTTCATGATACTGCAGTGTATGTAACTGCGTATTCATTAACAGTCCCCATAAAAACAAACAACGCTGGGGGTGATGTTGCAGTAGGGGTGGGAACACATATCGTCCATGCAAAAAACAGAGGGGCTGCACAGCAAGACTCAACACGAATGTGAAGTGAAGAGTAAACATAACATTTCAGGGGCAGATTTACAAGTCCGTTGAGCCCCTTTTACGCTGCCGTTGCGTCACTTTTGTGACACAGCGGCGGCGCAAAGGAAGCGCCATGGGGCGGGGTACTTACATCTCCCAGATGCATCACGTTGTAAAGCCCTGCGCCAGAAGGAGCCGTTCCTGCGCAGGGGAGGGCATTCCGGCGCAGGAAAGCTTCCTAAAAGTGGCTGAGTGAAATCTACAAGATTTCACTCAGTCTCTTTGGGTCCCATGCTGCGTCAAAACCCTGCGCCTGCTTGAAGCAGGCGTAAGGATTGACGCTGCATTAACAAGATAGGGCCCCCAGAGCTTTGCTGGAGCTGCGTCGCGCTTGCGACGCAACTCCAGCAATGCGCCGCTTTTACGGCACAGATGTGTCACGCATCTGTGCCATTTTTTGCCCATTACAATGCGGCGCATCAATTGTGGCGGAGGCATGGTGCGCAATAAGTGGCGCATCCCTGCTGATATGCAGGGATGCGCCACTTATTGTAAATCTGCCCCTTAATATTTAGGGCCTGGCCACCCATCTGCCGCCACTGCTGCAGCCGGTCAAGGTGGGCTGTGGGTAAATGAACTTTAAGAGGCAGATTTACAACTTCTGGCGCATCTCTGCTAATCAGCAGGAATACGCCAGAACAGTTGTGACACCCCAAACCACCCGTGCGCCACCACTGATGCGCCGCATTTACAATGCGGCGCACCAGGGCGCACGGATGGGCAGATGAGTGTCGCATCCCCCGGCGGAAGGGTGGCGCATTGCTGGAGTCGCGTCGCAAGCGTGATGTTGCTCCAGCAAGGCTGGCGTGCCCCTATGCCTAAAGTGCTGCGTCAATCCTTACGCCTGCTTCAAGCAGGCGTAAGGTTTTGACGCAGCGGTGTCAGAAAAGTGACTGAGTGAAATCTTTTCCAATGCGTTCCTGCGCCGGAACGCCCACATGTGGTGCAGGGCTTTACAACGTGACGCATCTCCCTAGAGGCGTCACATTGTAAATACCCTGCAGCATGGCGCTGGATTTGCGCCGCCACTGCGTTACAAAAGTGAAGCAAAGGCGGCGCAAATGTGGAGTACGGGGCTTGTAAATCTGCCCCCAAGTGTCTGGTAGCTTGTCCCAGGCCTACAGTGCTATTGCAGTCAAAAGCAGTAGGATGGAGTGCTGATGAGTTATCTGTGTACTCACCAGCAGGGGCGGCCTTAGGCATGTGCAAGCTGTGTACATGCACAGGGCCGCCAAACACCAGGGGCCTCCACGCCAATATATATCTCTACTAATATAATAAAGAGAGAGCCCAAACCTTTGAGGCAGGTAATCTCAGGAACCACAGCACCAATCACAACACCCACTACAGCGTTGGAAAGGGCAGTTGCAGCAAAAGGACAAAGGCTATGCAGACCCCCACCATATACATTTAAAACGTAAAAGAATCGTGCCAGCAAAGTAGTCCCTTGTGGGCGTGTCTGCATTGTGCTGTGGGTGTGTGCTGGGGGGCGTGACAATCGCAGGGGGCATTCCGTCACGAGTGTTGTTTTTTTCCCAGGTTCTATACATTCCTGCTCCCTTTAAATAGTAATTTATTGGAGGTCCCATTCTCTTAGAACCACCCCAAGCACAGTTATGGGCAAAAATACAACTAAAAGGCCCTGCAAAGCATTATGGGATAAGATTAGCATAATTTTTAGCATTCATGAAAGGGTTTCAATGTTTTTGAATTTTACTCATCAGGGACATCTTGGGACGACGAGGTGAACTGCAGCTTGATGTGTAATATTTTAAATGCTATTGCATTTGCCTCATCAGGGACATCTAGGGACGACGAGGTGAACTGCAGCTTGATGTGTAATATTTTAAATGCTATTGCATTTGCCTCATCAGGGACATCTAGGGACCACGAGGTGAACTGCAGTTTGATGTATAATATTATAAATGCTATTGCATTTGCCTCATCGGGGACAACTGGGGACGATGAGGTGAACTGCAGCTTTTTGTAGAATTATTTGGATACTATAATATTCATTTCCCACTGCTAATCCACTCCCATAATGCTTTGCAGGAGCTTGATCTCAAAATCATCACCTCTCTCACTGCTTGCTGGAAGGTAATTTCACTTTTGTGAAATGACTATATGCATTTTAGCATGTAGAAATACTTGTTATTTTACCTTGAATATATGAGGTTTCTGCTTTAATAATTGGAAATCTGACGGAACAAAATATTGCGGATTTATTGTACTACGTTTGCGCCAATTGCGCCCAACCCTACTTTAAATACCCCTGCACCCCATAATCATAACCCACCCTTACTCTATAAAATACCCAAACACCCTTAAACACTAACCCATCTTAACCCTATAAATATACCCTGTACCCCAAAACCCAAACATATCCCTAAACCCTAAAAATACCCCTGTACCCCAAAACCCAAACCTAGCCCTGAACCCTATAAATACCCCTGTACCTCAAAACCCAAACCTACCCCTTAACCCTAAAATACCCCTGTACCCCAAAACCCAAACCTAGCCATTAACCCTTAAAATACCCCTGTACCCCAAAACCCAAACCTACCCCTGAACCCTAAAAATACTCCTGTACCCCAAAACCCAAACCTAGCCCAGAACCCTAAAAATACCCTGTATCCCAAAACCCAAACCTAGCCCTGAACCCTAAAAATACCCCTGTACCCCAAAACCCAAACCTAGCCCTGAACCCTTAAAATACCCCTCTACCCCAAAACCCAAACCTACCCCTGAACCCTAAAAATACTCCTATACCCCAAAACCAAAACCCAGCCCTGAACCCTAAAAATACTCCTGTACCCCAAAACCCAAACCTAGCCCAGAACCCTAAAACAACCCTGTATCCCAAAACCCAAACCTAGCCCTGAACCCTAAAAATACCCCTGTACCCCAAAACCCAAACCTAGCCCTGAACCCTAAAAATACCCCTGTACCCCAAAACCCAAACCTAGCCCTGAACCCTTAAAATACCCCTCTACCCCAAAAACCCAAACCTACCCCTGAACCCTAAAAATACTCCTATACCCCAAAACCAAAACCCAGCCCTGAACCCTAAAAATACCCCTGTACCCCATAACCCAAAACTATATCTGAACCCTTAAAATACCCAAACACCCCAAAACATATACCTCAGTACTCCAAAACATATACCCATATAACCATACTTGCCTTATCCAAACATTTAAAAAAAAACATGCTTTTACCATTCATGCATTTACAACGAATTTCGTTGTAAATGTATGCGTGGTAAAAGCATATAAAATGTAATGCCATGCGTTATAATGGCATTGCGGAGTCATGGTACTTTCGTAATGAAGGTCTATTTCCAACTCATGTTCATAACATTATAACAACATTGTATACAAATTTGCATGATTGTCCATTGAGTCTTCGGGATGTTCAGCTGTTCCTAGGCCATGTAGAGGACTTGGCCTTGGACGGGTCCCAAGACTTGAGGTCACCATTTCAGAGTTGTCCCTTCCGCGCATGCGACTTGGTCACATTGGTTTCAGACTCCAATACCCCTTCAATGCCCAAATGCAAACTATTAGAAAAGTCAAAGAGAACAAATATTAATTTCAAAATAAAATGATTTCACTGTATTCTACTTATTTCTACTCTATTCCCATTTACTTATAATGACTATATTTGCATTAGCATTTAGGATATAACTCATTTTAGTTTCAGCAGAGCAGATGCTTGGCACGTGAGTTTCTAAGTGGCCATTTTTGTTGTTATTGCGCAGAAGCACGCTTTTCCCTTCAAGCATTATGTCATCATGCGCAGTTCAATTCCCCTGTTTAGAAGCCATCTTTAATCACACTCAGGTTACTTGTTAGTAAAACACATACACAAGCTTCCCTCTGACTAAGAAATGTAGGTTTTTGATGCAAGATTAGTATGACAAACATTTATTAATCTATCTATACTAATATAATAAAGAGAGAGCCCAAACCTTTGAGGCGGGTAATCTCAGGATCCACAGCACCAATCACAACACCCAATACAACGTTGGAAAGGGCAGTTGCAGCAGAAGGACATAGGCTATGCAGACGCCCACCATATACATTTAAAAGGTAAAAGAACCATGCCAGCAAAGTAGTCCCTTGTGGGCGTGTCTGCATTGTGCTGTGGGTGTGTGCTGGGGGGCGTGACAATCGCTGGGGGCATTCCGTCACGAGTGTTGTTTTTTCTTCCCAGGTTCTATACATTCCTGCTCCCTTTAAATAGTAATTCAGTGGAGGTCCCATTCTCTTAGAACCACCCCAAGGACAGTTATGGGCAAAAATACAACTAAAAGGCCCTGCAAAGCATTATGGGATAAGATTAGCATACTTTTTAGCATTCATGAAAGGGTTTCAATGTTTTTGAATTTTACTCATCAGGGACATCTTGGGACGACGAGGTGAACTGCAGCTTGATGTATAATATTTTAAATGCTATTGCATTTGCCTCATCATGGACAACTGGGGACGACGACGACGAGGTGAACTGCAGCTCTTTGTAGAATTATTTGGATACTATTATATTCACTTCCCACTGCTAATCTCGTCCCATAATGCTTTGCAGGGACTTGATCTCAAAATCATCACCTCTCTCACTGCTTGCTGGAAGCTAATTTCACTTTTGTGAAATGACTATATGCATTTTAGCATGTAGAAATACTTGTTATTTTACCTCGAACATATGAGGTTTCTGTTTTAATAATTGGAAATCTGACGGAACGAAATATTGCGGATTTATTGTACCAAGTTCGCGCCAATTCCGCCCACCCCTACTTTAAATACCCCTGCACCCCATAATCATAACCCACCCTTACTCTATAAAATACCCCAACACCCTTAAACACTAACCCATCTTAACCCTATAAATATACCCTGTACCCCAAAACCCAAACCTATCCCTAAACTCTAAAAATACCCCTGTACCCCAAAACCCAAACCTAGCCCTGAACCCTATAAATAACCCTGTACCTCAAAACCCAAACCTACCCCTGAACCCTAAAAATACCCCTGTACCCCAAAACTCAAACCTACCCCTGAACCTTAATATACCACTGTACCCCAAAACCCAAACCTAGCCCATAACCCTTAAAATACTCCTGTACCCCAAAACCCAAACCTAGCCCAGAACCCTAAAATACCCCTGTATCCCAAAACCTAAACCTAGCCCTGAACCCTAAAAATACCCCTGTACCCCAAAACCCAAACCTAGCCCTGAACCCTTAAAATACCCCTGTACCCCAAAACCCAAACATACCCCTGAACCCTAAAAATACCCCTATACCCCAAAACCCAAACCTAGCCCTGAACCCTAAAAATACCCCTGTACCTCAGAACCCAAAACTATATCTGAACCCTTAAAATACCCAAACACCCCAAAATATATATCGGAGTACCCCAAAACATATACCACTATACCCATACTTGCCTTATCCAAACATTTAAATAAAAAACAGGCTTTTATCACTAATGCATTTACAACGAATTTCGTTGTAAATGTATGCGTGGTAAAAGCATATAAAATGTAATCCCACGCGTTATAATGGCATTGCGGAGTCATGGTACTTTCGTAATGAAAGTATGCGGAGTGATGGTATGCGGAAAGAAAGTTGCGGAATAATGGGTGTTTACCCTTCCCCGTAAGTACATTGGTGGCACGGCGGCCCACATCTCCAGCAACATACTCATATTTTTTCACCACCGATTGGAAAAATGCACAGGTCTCTCTCATTGATGCCCAGCACTGACATACACTTTTAGACACACCTCCCACCACAAGTTCTAGAATTGCGAACTTTAGAGATGGGGAGCTATGTTCGAATCTCGGCATCAGCCCAACATCCTGTGATTCCAGGCAAATCACTTTGTCTCCCCGTGCCTACCACAAATTAATGTGCTCTTCTGTAATGTAAATTGTGCTCATGCCATGTTGTCGAGTTCGTGCTATATAATATTGCAAGGAAAATAAAGTAGGTAAACTCGAGTTCACACACTACTGAACGCGCACTCTTAAGTGCATCAGCAGTGTAATGTGAATCGGAGCGTTTCACAGGCCTGTCACAGATAAGAAACGCTATCAAAACGAAATCCTACGAAACAATATACTACTGGCAGGCAGCAATTCATGCCCGGATAACGTCGGGACGGGCTGCTAGTACTAATATAATAAAGAGAGAGCCCAAACCTTTGAGGCGGGTAATCTCAGGAACCACAGCACCAATCACAACACCCAATAGAGCGTTGGAAAGGGCAGTTGCAGCAGAAGGACATAGGCTATGCAGACGCCCACCATATACATTTAAAAGGTAAAAGAATCATGCCAGTAAAGTAGTCCCTTGTGGGCGTGTCTGCATTGTGCTGTGGGTGTGTGCTGGGGGCGGGACAATTGCTGTGGGCATTCCGTCATGAGTGTTGTTTTTTCTTCCCAGGTTCTATACATTCCTGCTCCCTTTAAATAGTAATTCAGTGGAGGTCCCATTCTCTTAGAACCACTCCAAGCACAGTTATGGACAAAAATACAACTAAAACGCCCTGCCAAGCATTATGGGATAAGAATAGCATAATTTTTAGCATTCATGAAAGGGTTTCAATGTTTTTGAATTTTAATCATCAGGGACATCTTGGGACGACGAGGTGAACTGCAGCTTGATGTATAATATTTTAAATGCTATTGCATTTGCCTCATCAGAGACATCTAGGGACCGCAAGGTGAACTGCAGCTTGATGTATAATATTTTAAATGCTATTGCATTTGCCTCATCAGGGACATCTAGGGACGTTGATGTGAACTGCAGCTTGATGTGTAATATTTTAAATGCTATTGCATTTGCCTCATCAGGGACAACTAGGGACCACGAGGTGAACTGCAGCTTGATGTATAATATTTTGAGATGCTATTGCATTTGCCTCATCAGGGACAACTGGGGACGACGAGGTGAACTGCAGTTCTTTGTAGAATTATTTGGATACTTTAATATTCACTTCCCACTGCTAATCTCGTCCCATAATGCTTTGCAGGGACTTGATCTCAAAATCACCACCTCTCTCACTGCTTGCTGGAAGCTAATTTCAGTTTTGTGAAATGACTATATGCATTTTAGCATGTAGAAATACTTGTTATTTTACCTTGAATATATGAGGTTTCTGTTTTGATAATTGGAAATCTGACGGAACTAAATATTGCGGATTTATTATACCAAGTTCGCGCCAATTCCACCCACCCCTACTTTAAATACCCCTGCACCCCATAATGATAACCCACCCTTACTCTATAAAATACCCTAACACCCTTAAACACTAACCCATCTTAACCCTATAAATATACCCTGTTCCCCAAAACCCAAACCTATCCCTAAACCCTAAAAATATCCCTGTACCGCAAAACCCAAACCTAGCCCTGAACCCTATAAATACCCCTGTACTTCAAACCCCAAACCTACACCTGAACCCTAAAAAACCCCTGTACCTCAAAACCCAAACCTAGCCCTGAACCCTTAAAATACCCCTGTACCCCAAAACCTAAACCTAGCCCTGAACCCTAAAAATACCCCTGTACGCCAAAACCCAAACCTAGCCCTGAACCCTTAAAATACCCCTGTACCCCAAAACCCAAACCTACCCCTGAACCCTAAAAATACCCCTATACCCCAAAACCCAAACCTAGTCCTGAACCCTAAAAATACCCCTGTACTCCATACCCAAAACTATATCGGAACCCTTAAAATACCCAAACACCCCAAAACATATACCCCTATACCCATACTTGCCTTATCCAAAAATTTAAATAAAAAACAGGCATTTATCATTCATGCATTTACAACGAATTTCGTTGTAAATGTATGCGTGGTAAAAGCATATAAAATGTAATGCCACACGTTATAATGGCATTGCGGAGTCATGGTACTTTCGTAATGAAAGTATGCGGAGTGATGGTATGCGGAAAGAAAGTTGCGGAATGATGGGTGTTTACCCTCCTCCGTAAGTACATTGGTGGCACGGCGGCCCACATCTCCAGCAACATACTCATATTTTTTCACCACCGATTGGAAAAATGCACAGGTCTCTCTCATTGATGCCCAGCACCAACATACACTTTTAGACACACCTCCCACCACAAGTTCTAGAATTGCGAACTTTAGAGATGGGGAGCTACGTTCGAATCTCGGCATCAGATCAACATCCTGTGATTCCAGGCAAATCGCTTTGTCTCCCCGTGCCTACCACAAATGAATGTGTTCTTCTGTAATGTAAATTGTGCTCATGCTATGTTGTCGAGTTCGCGCTATATAATATTGCAAGGAAAATAAAGTAGGGAAACTCAAGTTCACACACTACTGAACGCGCACTCTTAAGTGCATCAGCAGTGCACTGTGAATCGGAGCGTTTCACAGGCCTGTCACAGATAAGAAATGCTATCAAAACGAAACCCTACAAAACAACATACTACTGGCCGGCAGCAATTCATACCCGTACAACGTCAGGACGGGCTGCTAGTACTAATATAATAAAGAGAGAGCCCAAACCTTTGAGGCAGGCAATCTCAGGAACCACAGCACCAATCACAACACCCAATACAGCGTTGGAAAGGGCAGTTGCAGCAGAAGGACATAGGCTATGCAGACGCCCACCATATACATTTAAAAGGTAAAAGAATCGTGCCAGCAAAGTAGTCCCTTGTGGGCGTGTCTGCATTGGGCTGTGGGTGTGTGCTAGGGGCGTGACTATCGCTGGGGGCATTCCATCACGAGTGTTGTTTTTTTCCAAGGTTCTATACATTCCTGCTCTCTTCAAATAGTAATTCATTGGAGGTCCCATTCTCTTAGAACCACCCCAAGCACAGTTATGGGCAAAAATACAACTAAAAGGCCCTGCAAAGCATTATGGAATAAGATTAGCATATTTTTTAGCATTCATGAAAGGGTTTCAATGTTTTTTAATTTTACTCATCAGGGACATCTTGGGACAACGAGGTGAACTGCTGCTTGATGTATACCATTTTAAATGCTATTGCATTTGCCTCATCAGGGACATCTAGGGACCGCGAGGTGAACTGCAGCTTGATGTGTAATATTTTAAATCCTATTGCATTTGCCTCATCAGGGACATCTAGGGATGACGAGGTGAACTGCAGCTTGATGTGTAATATTTTAAATGCTATTGCATTTGCCTCATCAGGGACGTCTAGGGACCACGAGGTGAACTGCAGCTTGATGTATAATATTATAAATGCTATTGCATTTGCCTCATCGGGGACAACTGGGGACGATGAGGTGAACTGCAGCGTTTTTGTAGAATTATTTGGATACTATAATATTAATTTCCCACGGCTAATCTCGTCCCATAATGCTTTGCAGGGGCTTGATCTCAAAATCATCATCTCTCTCACTGCTTGCTGGAAGCTAATTTCACTTTTGTGAAATGACTATATGCATTTTAGCATGTAGAAATACTTGTATTTTACCTTGAATATATGAGGTTTCTGTTTTAATAATTGGAAATGTAACGGAACAAAATATTGCGGATTTATTGTACTACGTTCGCGCCAATTGCGCTCACCCCTACTTTAAATAGCCCTGCACTCCATAATCATAACCCACCCTTACTCTATAAAATACCCCAACACCCTTAAACACTAACCCATCTTAACCCTATAAATATACCCTGTACCCCAAAACCCAAACATATCACTAAACCCTAAAAATACACCTGTACCCCAAAACTCAAACCTAGCCCTGAACCCTATAAATACCCCTGTACCTCAAAACCCAAACCTACCCCTGAACCCTAAAAATACCCCTGTACCCCAAAACCCAAACCTACCCCATAACCCTAAAATACCCCTGTACCCAAAACCCAAACCTAGCCCATAACCCTTAAAATACCCCTGTACCCAAAACCCCAAACTACCCCTGAACACTAAAAATACCCCTGTACCCCAAAACCCAAACCGAGCCCAGAACCCTAAAACACCCCTGTATCCCAAAACCCAAACCTAGCCCTGAACCCTAAAAATACCCCTGTACCCCAAAACCCAAACCTAGCCCTGAACCCTTAAAATACCCCTGTACCCCAAAACCCAAACATACCCCTGAACCCTAAAAATACCCCTATACCCCAAACCCAAACCCAGCCCTGAACCCTAAAAGTACCCCTGTACCCCGTACCCAAAACTATATCGGAACCCTTAAAATACCCAAACACCCCAAAACATATACCGCCGTACCCCAAAACATATACCCCTATACCCATACTTGCCTTATCCAAACATTAAAAAACACATGCGTTTACCATTCATGCATTTACAACGAATTTCGTTGTAAATGTATGCATGGTAAAAGCATATAAAATGTAATGCCATGCGTTATAATGGCATTGCGGAGTCATGGTACTTTCGTAATGAAAGTATGCGGAGTGATGGTATGTGGAAAGAAAGTTGCGGAATAATGGGTGTTTACTCTCCCCCGTAAGTACATTGGTGGCACGGCGGCCCACATCTCCAGCAACATACTCATATTTTTTCACCACCGATTGGAAAAATGCACACGTCTCTCTCATTGATGCCCAGCATCGACATACACTTTTAGACACACCTCCCACCACAGGTTCTAGAATTGCGAACTTTAGAGATGGGGGAGCTACGTTCGGAGGTGTGGCGCCGCGGCCAGGGCGACTGACGCTGGAATCTGGGGATCACGGTTCGATCCCCGGCTCCGGCGGCAGATTAGCCCAGCACCATGTGACTCTGGGCAATAGCTCGCTTAATCTTCCCGACGGCCCCCCAGCGCCTAGAGACCCTTACGGGTGATTGTGCGCTTAAAGAAAAAAAAAAAAAATCTCGGCATCAGCTCAACATCCTGTGATTCCAGGCAAATCGCTTTGTCTCCCCGTGCCTATCACAAATGAATGTGTTTGTCTGTATTGTAAATTGTGCTCATGCCATGTTGTCGAGTTTGCGCTATATAATATTGCTAGGAAAATAAAGTAGGGAAACTCGAGTTCACACTACTACTTAAGTGCATCAGCAGTGTACTGTGAATCGCAGATAAGACATGCTATCAAAACGAAATCCTACGAAACAATATACTACTGGCCGGCAGCAATTCATACCCGGACAACGTCGGGACGGGCTGCTAATACTTAATATTAGCGTTTTATATGAGATGATTGTTCCGAGCAAGTTTCGTTTCAAATCCTTGCTTCATCAATCCCCTCTCTGATTACATTTATGCCAACACATTTTACTTACACCCAATCAGATACCAACTTTAGCATATCTCAATTCCCTTCTCTGACTTCTCAATTTCATCATCCTCTTTGTCCTTCAAATTTGTCATTTTCTTGCACAATTCTCCTTTTATTTCTCCCAACCTGATTTCTTCATACTTTCTTGTCTTTCCTTGCATATTTACTTCATACTTTCTTCTCCTTATACTACATTTGCACCAGATCATTACTATCAAAACTATCATTGTTATTCCTAGTATGGGTAATATTATTTGTGCCACCATTCCTTTTTCCTGATTAGCAAACCATGAACCCATTGATGTTAGACTATTTTTTAATTTCTTCCATACACTATCAACTTCCAGTGGCTTCAGATCTTCTTCCAATTTCGTAATATTCTTAAAATATCTTCCAATTTCAACACTTTTGTCAGGAACATATGTACAACAATGTTGCTCTTGCAACATTTTACAGACTCTGCCCACTTTTGCCAATAGTATATCAAGGGCAAATCGATTTTGGAAAACAATTGATCTTATCACAACTGTTTAGGTATTGATCATCAGAAACCCTCCAGCAGTATTAGTTGATAAACGATCAACTACTGTGGGTAATTGACAAATGCTATGTGAATTTAAGACTACTCCCACTGAAGGTATCAATGCACTAAATATGTCACCTATTATTTCTGTGAAACTAGCTCTTCTATTTCAGACTAATTCACTACTGTTTTAATTGTTTCCAGTGATTCTTTTAACATGATAGACTTTAGGGAATACTATTCCAAAATAGCAACTCCCAGACCAACGTGCAGGAAGCTTAAATTAAGCTTTGTACCCACACACATAATAAATTTCAGGAAATACTGGATCCGTTCCTCCTTTTAATCCCCATCCTCCAAGAATCAAGACATTTTGTTCACATTCACTGGAGCCAATACATGCATGGTTATAGTCAGTCTTTAACCTATGAAGACAGATCTTCCCTTTCTTTTCAAAATCTAGGGCCATAGCAGCATGAGTCTTGCCAGGTGTGTATATACTTTCTTTTTCAGCCCATGGTGGAATATGACTTTTCTGCTCATTGGCTTTCTTCTGGAATTCTTTCCTCTACTAAATTCAAAAATATCTTTTCTTCTTCTGTAATGAACATGTCAAATTTTTTTCATGAGCTTCCGCTATATCAATTGTCTTTTGTGTTAGGAAAAACGCACCCATAAATTAGGCAACTTTGTCACTAAGTACTGGATTCATATTCTTTTGAATAGGAACCTCTAGAAAAATCACATCTAAATTTGAATAATAATATTGTAATTTCCCTGTTCTATAAAATAGACTTGTTAATATATTGCAGGATATGACATGTCAGGGGTAAATGGTGATATGTGACACCTTCTGCTACTGAAGCAGGTAGTTTCATACATACATAACAATCACTAATTTCCTTTTTTGTAAAATATTTTTATGAATAAAAATTTTATAGCATTTTTTCCCAAGAAATCCAATAAATGTTACAGCACACTTATACAAATTATATAATTTCAGTCATGACACAAATATTTACAAGTTAATTCATTACACGATGAAGATTACATTTTTTCAACCCGTGACGGTAGGTATATTGACAATAGCAACAGCGGCCACCTCCCGGTTAATAAACACATTTTTCCAGTTTGCTATAGGTTGCCATATCTTCCTGCCCGGAATTTTAGCTCTCCGCCCCTTTCTGTCATATATTGCTTTTTCCAGGTTATAAGTTGAGAGTAGCCTAGCAATCCAAGTTTGGAAGGTTGGTGGTACCCTATCGAGCCATGATGTTGCTATGCATATTCAGAAAACTGCAGTTACCATAAACATGAACTCCGTGGGGATACCCACTGTCCCTACCAGCACCCCCAGCAATATTAACTCATCTGAAAGCTTAATCTTTAGACCCAATGATCCATCAATAAAATTCTCAATATTGCTTTTTAAAGAATACAGTTGTGGGCATTGTGAGAACATGTGAACGATGTCTGCATTCGTTGAATCGCAGTGCGGGCAAGTTATTCCCGTGTTACCTCCCCATTGTGCAATTCTAGCAGGGGTATGGTAGAGCGAATATAGGGTCTTATAATGTTGCGACTGTAAAGTTGCTGAGCATAACACTGTACGGCCCAGATCTAAGGACAGCTGAAATCCCTCTGGCTGTGATCCTACTTTTTCTGCCCACTTCGTGGCAAATTTAGCCCTATCATCGCTTTTATATACATACAATTCTGCGTATAGCTGCCGGATTGTGCAGTGAGTGGAGCGCTCTATGTAGTCCATTATGCGGCATGTGCCGAAGCCCAGTGCACCCCCCTATTTATTTAAGAGGTAGCTTCTTACCTGAAGATATTTAAAGAAGCTGTTACCTGCTACCTTGAATTTTATTTGGAGCTCATGAAACTGCAGGATGCCCCCCTGTTGGTCCATGAGGTTCCCAATCTTCTTAATCCCTTTGTTGTCCCAGTCCCTCATAACCGTATCCCTGAAAATATCCCCAGGTAAAGAGTGATTCGTATACAGACGTGTATAACTATTGTACCTGCCTAAGCCCATTTTTTTTTAGATCGCCTTCCAAATGTTGTAAGCAGCTTGTAAAGTCTTGAACCTTGTGTGTTTGAAGTAGCTAAAATCAATTGTATTCAGAAACCCATTCTCAGCCCCATCACCCAGCAGTGCAGTATATACATTAGTGAAGCTAGGTGTGATGTCCCCTTGCTCGGTTCCCCCGCTCCAAATTATCCCCTGGAGGTACTGCATAGCTACAGCCCAGTAATAGAGCCTAAAATCTGGTGCCCCCATCCCCCCTTTTCCCTTGGTAGTGTAAGGTGTCGATAGGCTCTCCTGGTCTTACCCTGTGCCCAAATAAATTTGTTTACTATTGCTTCTATTTTGTTGAACCATAAATGGTCAAAAAGCAGTGGAATGCCTCTGAACAGATAAGAAAAACTTTGGGAATGTAATCATTTTAATCACGTTTATACGACCCATCAAAGTCAAATGTAGTTTATGTATCCTTTCGGTATTTTCCTTTACTTTATTTAATAGGGGTCTCTTATTAAGCTCTACTAGTCTGTCTAAATCTGCAGTGATTTTTATCCCCAAATATGTTGCTTCCTCAACCACTCTAGTGTCTTGATATGTCATGAAACTGTTCTGAACTATTTGCGTTTTCTCTTTGTTAATGCGGTATCCTGAAATTGCTCCAAAGCATGTTGCCTCCTTCTCTATCTCCAGGAGAGCCCTTTCTGGGTTATTTGTAATGATGGCCACATCGTCCGCATACACGAAAACTTTGTAGCTTTTACCATGTAGTTTAACTGGAGAGATCATGTAATTCCTTGCTAGCCTACGCAGAATAGGGTTGATATACAGGGCGAACAGAAGCGGCGATGCTGGGCATCCCTGTCTTGTCCCGCGCTTTATCTGCACTGCCTCAGTGTAGACTTTGTTCATTCTTATTCTGGCAGTAGGGTCTGAATATAACACCGGAATTGTCTTAATATAGCCCTTGCCAATACCAAACCACTCCATCACCTCCCACAGGTAGTTTCAGGAGACCCTGTCGAAGGCCTTCTCCGCGTCCAGGAATACAGCCGCGAAAGGGTCCCCTGCAACCACCATAGCATCTAAAATAGTGATCATCTGTCGCGTGTGCTGTGTGGTCCCCTTCCCTGGGATAAACCCGTGCTGTGATGTGCTAACTAAGTGCTCTATAACACTACTTAACCTTTGTGCCAGTGTCTTAGAGAACATTTTTGCATCCGCATTCATAAGCGTTATCGGCTGATAAGATCCTGGTTCTAGCGGGGGTTTGTTCTTCTTGATATCACAATGATGTCCGCCCCTGCCCAGGATTGTGGAACTGATTTCCCTATCTGTGCCTGGATAAGAGTCTCATGCATATCCTTCCCCAGTGTATCCCAAAAAGTTCTATAAAATTCTGCTGGGATTTGGTCCGGACCTGTGGCTTTTCCAGAGGGAAGGTTAATCACCGCTTCCTGTACTTCCTGCGCTGTAAATATGAGATCTAGGTCTTCCTTCTCCTCATCCTGTAACACTACGTGAGGTATGTCTGTCAGATACTCTATGATTTCTAGATTTGTGTTACTAAGGGTCTGTTCGTAGAGCGTGGCGTAGAATTTCCTAAAAACCTCCTGAACATCTGCTACCTTATTTACT
The DNA here is from genome assembly GCF_964261635.1 of Lissotriton helveticus. Classification (NCBI taxonomy): domain Eukaryota; kingdom Metazoa; phylum Chordata; class Amphibia; order Caudata; family Salamandridae; genus Lissotriton; species Lissotriton helveticus. The sequence goes on along the minus strand of NC_136057.1, from coordinate 198,211,939 downwards.
ACGACTCCCGCCCCATTATTTATTTCCTTTATTTCCCCTGCCGCTAGGTTTTCTCTAGTCCGAATTGCTAGGAGATGCCCTATTCTCTCGTTGTATTCATAACATTTCTCCCTTTTGGCTAAGTAATTGGCTGCCGTTTTTCTAGCTATACTCTTACTAGCCTCTGCTTTGTTCATCTCTATATTTAATAATAAATCCTCTATTGGGTCTTGGTTAGAGATGGCTAAAATTAGGCAGTCTTCTAAGTCTGCTAGGTCCCTGAACTTTTTATCCATTTCGGATTTCTCCTTCTTAGTCCTTTGAAGCGTGTAACAGAGGGTCTCCCCCCTGATACCAGCCTTAAAGGCATCCCAGACCGTACCAGCTGAGGTTGAGCATCTATTAATCTCCCAAAATTGACTAATCCAAATCCGCATTCTCTTAACATAATTTTCTTCTCTTAAAAGCCCTCTCTCAAAAGTCCAGGTATAAGGCTTTCTCCCACCCCCCCCAATGACCTGTGGGAGAGTTAGCACGAGCGGATTATGATCCGATAGTATCTTGGGGAGCCTCTCCAGCTGACTACCACCTTCAAAGAGCTTGAAATCAGAAAGTAATCTAGTCTAGCCACCATCCTATGTGGCGCCGAGTAAAATGTGCTCCCTGTCCCAGGTGGATAGTTCTGAACCCACACATCCACCAGTGCATTATGATGCGCTAAATTACATATAGCTTTACAAGTTCTCTTCTTCCTTCCCACATATATACCCCCTCCCATCATACCCAAACCCGCCAAACCGTTAATATTAAAATCCCCACAACATATAATTGGTTCCGGCCATAACGATAGCTCCTGGTCTAAAAATTCAAAAACCTCTGGTTCATCATCTGTGGAGCCATAAACAGAAACGATAGTACAGCATCCTGCCGCTGGTTCTCCCTCGATCATAACCCATCTCCCCCATTGATCCTCTTTTTTTCTTTTAGTTTTGAAGACCCCCTTCTTAGCTAGTATGGCCACTCCCCTTGTCTTAGATCCTTGTCTAGTATATGCGAGCACCTCAAAGCCCATTTGATATAACATAAATTTACTGTTCCCCTCTATGTGCGTCTCTTGAAGGCAGGTTATATCTACTTTCAGCATTCTTAACATAGCAGCCACTTTCGGTCTCTTCCCCCCATCATTTAGACCGCAGATATTTATGGAGGCAATCCTTAATGCCATCTAAAGTTATTATGTCTTCCCTTTCTAATATACCAGTTATTCCTCCCGTCACCCCGTGTGTGCAATACTTTTACCCCAAAAAACCTTGTGTCTGTGTAGTTTCTCCTCACGTGCTGTATTTACCAAACATTCATCCTTATCAACCAGCTCCCCCTTTCCTCCCCCCTCCCTCTGAGATCCCCCTCCTTCTACGGGCAAATAGGTCAATTATGACCTATGTGAAGCCTCTATAGGCTGTAGTGTCGCCTCTCTCTCCTACCCATGCCTACTACCCTATCCTGTTCATTTTAAGGTGGTAAGGTATATCTGTCCTATGGTGTTTTGACTGGGCTTCTCCCTCTATTATTCCTCCCCCTATGCTGTTCTGTAGGTTCCGCTAGGAATTCCCCTGCCTTAATTTCTGAAAAGAACATCCTGGTCTGCCCCCCATTGATAATCTTTAATCTTGCTGGGTACATTAGATATGCCTCCGCGCCTTGTTTCTGAAAAGGGGTGATCAGCTGCCTTAGCTTCCATCTTCTCTCAACTGTGACGTGACAGAAGTCAGGCCTCGCAAAAAATGTAACACCATCATATGTTTTCTTGGAATCAGGCCTGGATCTATCCATGATCTCCTGTCTTACCAGGAAATTCCCTAAGAACACAAGCATTGCCCTAGGCAGTGTATCTTGTTGACCCCCTCACTTCTTCTTCGCTGTCAGTAGAAATCTATAAGCTCTCTGGACTTCCGTCTCCCACTGCCACTGGGATTCAGGGAAGGCCCCCTTCAGGAGTCTAATGACATACCCTCTCGGATCTTGCCCTTCCACCCCTTCTTCTAGGCCAAGGAGTCTCACATTGTTCCGCCTCTGGCGGTTTTCAAAATCTTCGATCTTACTTGCTCAGTTTTGAAATCCTGACAATCTGTTGTTCCAATCTCCCAGTTCGTTCTTCCACTTGGGAGACCCTCTCCTCAACTTCTTCATACTTTTTGTTTATTTTCCTGAGTGACGCTTGGATCTTTTTTGTATCTTACCTTGCTCTCCGGCTTTCCGTCCTGGCCTCAGACTGTATCTGCCTTAGTGTATTAAACATCAGCTCCATTGTTACATTCTGAGGTGGAAGCCTTAGTGTCGGCCCTCCACTTGCCCCTTCTCCATGACTGCTTTCTTGGTATACCCCAGAGGTGGCTGAGTAATCCAACGATAATTTTTTATTCATGCTGCCCGGGGACCCCCCTCCGTTCCGTCTTGCCACAAGTTTCTTTTTCTTTTGAGTGCTTTTGTCCCTGGAGCCTCCGCTCCTATCTGAGTCTGTGGTAATATCTGCGGAGCTTTCCCCCTCGTGGTCACTTATGCCGGTAGAGTCTGACCCTTCGTTAACAGAAAAGAACTCAGGAGAGCCGCCTCTGGTTCCCTTGATCTCAGCCCGCTCTTGCTGTGAGTCCAGACTTAGCAGGCTCCCCCATTTCAGTCCCTGAGTCTGACTGTTATCAATATTCAGACCTGCCTCGACTGACAGCAAGGCATCAAGCATTTGTGTGTTGTTCTGCCTTTCCAGTGCCCCCAAAGTATCTCCAGCCTCCCCCGGCTCCCTCCCGCTCACCGTAGGTGTAGTCCTCGCCTCTCCTGCATGCCCGGCATTCTCCGCGAGATGCGGGGTTTCTTTGGACGTTCCTGCCGGTTGCCCGGCAACCGTGACGCTTGCGTCCTCGAGGACTGCTTTCTCCGATCCAGTGTCCAACACGGAGAGATGATTCATGCCACCGGCTGTCGCCTCGTCGAGAGTCGGGGGGTTAGGCAGTACCTTGGACGAAAAGGACTCCGTTAAGGTAGGCTGTCTCATGGCGATCGCATCCTTGCTGGGGGGGGTTCACCCGTTGAGATCTGTATGATTCTTTCCCGGATAAGCCGACATCCTGCTGTGCCTCTTTTTGCGTCTTACTCGCTCCAGTCACCGTCAGCCTTGGCTCTGGTTTCTTTTCGGCTCTCTCTGCTTTCCTCTGCTGAGCCTTTAATAGCACGGTAGAAGCAGGGGTCTGTTTTTTGCTTGTGGCTGGCATCTTTGGTGTTGCTCCTGGGCCTGAGCCGTCTCGCAATACCGGACCTTTAGTCGTACCGGTTGAAAGCGGCGGCTTCTCCTTCTCCTTGTCCTGCCTTATGCATTGAGACATCGCCCGGGGTGTTGTAGTGGCACTGACTAAGCTCCTCCAGTAAATCCTCAAACCTCGCAGTATTGAGAGAACCGCTTGTTTGAGCCAGCACTCTCTTCCACTATCACCATTACCGCCGCCTGTGGTAATGTGATTCAGCCCGCAATATAGCAGCATATCCGTGTTCAGATTACCAGCATTATTTTTTTAGGCAAGAGAGAGAGTGATGTGCGACTTTACTCTACAACGCTGTAGCGGCCATCTTGCCCCAACGTGGTGACGAAAAAAATATACTTCACAGATCAATCTAATTATCTCATTATTAAAGTGAGATCCTCTATCTGATTCCACAGTTACTGGAAAACCAAAACGTGGGATCAACTCTCTTAATAATAATTTTGGAACTGTTATGCTATTATTTCTTCTGTTGGATATGTCTCCTCCGACCGTGAAAACAAACATACTATGACAAGGATATAATTCAATCCCCTACATGGTGGTAACTGAATGAAATCTACTTGCAACCTCACAAATGGCCCTTCTGCTTTTCCAATTCTTCCCCAACTGACCACTGTCTTTCTTCCTGGGTTATTCTGTTGACAAATTAAACATCTCTGGCAAAGACTCTCTGCAACAGTCCTAAACCTTTGGTTGAACCAATCTTGTTTAAAGAGTCTGATCACGGCATCTCTACCTATCTGTGGATCTCCATGGTACAATCTGGCAAATTGTGAGAGTGAACAGTCTGGCATGAGTGGTCTATCATCAGGATAAATCCAGACACCATATTCCTCTCTCCTCTTGTATCCTAATTTTAGCCAACCTTCCTTTTCACTTACTTCTACTTCATCTTGTAAATGTTTCACTTCATCCCATGTCTCTATGGGTGAGATAAGCATAAGTTAGCATCTGATAAATAATAATAATAATAATAGTTACATTTATAAAGCGCCTGGTTACACTGAGCCAGTGTGTCACCACGCTGCAGTGGCAGTAAAGAACAGTAGCACCTATCACACAGGATTAGGACGCAGGGAAAAGGTAGGTCTTCAGATCTTTTCGAAAGATCGCTTCGGAGTGCTCCAGACGGAGTGTCTGCGGGAGCGAGTTCCACAATTGGGCAGCCAAGTATCGAAACGATCGCCCACTCATCCTGGCTCTCTTCATTTTGGGGACCTGTACAATACCTTTCCTGCCGGACCTTAAAAGTCTGGTCGGTACATAGGGTATTAGAAAATTGTGAAGATATGAAGGGCCCTTTCTTTGATTCCAGTTGTTTAAATTTTCTTGTTTACTGCCAATTTGGTTTTAGCACAGTACTTAGCAACTTGGACAGCATATCGATTACCAGCAGTCACATGGTCATTCCCAGACCGATGTGCAGCACACTTGATCACAACCACTTCTTTTGGCAATTTTATTGTTTCTAAAAGCTCTTTTACGTAGTTTCCATTTTTGACAGGGGTTCCTGAAGAAGTCAAGAAATCCCTCTGCATCAATAGTTGGCTAAAGTCATGCACAACCCCGTAACCATTCTGACTATCAGTATAAATGGTTACTCTCCAGTTCTTCCCAATTTTTCAAGCTTTAATTAAAGAAATCGATTTGGCTATCTATGCAGAATTGACTCCTGGTAAAGAGGATGCCTTGACTATTCCAGGCAATGTACAGACAGCATAAGTAGCACGTAACCCTCCTTCCTCATGTCTCAAACAAAAACCATCAACAAACAGCTCGTTTTGAAATTCTTTTAGAGGCTCTTCCTGTAGGTAAATCATCCTTAGTCATTATAGAATGCATCTCTTCTACCTCAGTACCTTGCTAGCATTATTTTGTAAAAGCCATCCTCATCAAGATCCAGTGTACAATATATGATGCAGTTCATTTTGCACAGTAAACCTCGTCCTAACAGTTTTACAGGACTAGAGTCACACACTACAAATTTGTGCATCTCTCTGAAATTAACAATGCAAACCTCCATGGGTTCTGTAACTGGAGTCCTAATCTGTTTATTTGACACGCCAACCACTTGGATTGCCTCACCTGTGAGGGGTAGGTTTGGGATGTCTGCTGTTCTCACAGTAGAATGGGTAGCAGCAGTATCCAATAAAAAGGTAATATCTTTTCCTTCTACCTTTCCATCAATATATGGACCTGACTGATCTACCGGCAAAGATGCACCAAGTACGCATTCCTCTTCCTCCTCCCTCAGGCACTGTCATTGCTCATCCTCAGTGGAACTACTGTTCTGCAAAATAAATTGTGATGTTATGGAGTTTAGCTTACCACTTTCTCCTGGAAATGAGGTGTCCACATTGTACTTTGCTCTGTTCACAAAATTTGGCATGGGGCAGGTGGTAACTGACTCTGCTTATTTACACCCGGTTGCGATTGACTCAATATCACCTCATTCTGCGTCTGTGAATTTAAATTTGGATTTGGGCCATTATTATTCTGAATAATTTTACCAGTGCCTCAATTATCCTCACCCATGAAAAGGACATTTCTTTTTCGCTTCTTCTCTGCTCTTTTTTCCCCTCGGTTTTCCCCCCCTATTTTCACTCTGTCCTGATCCTTTATTTTGATCACTACTTTGGTTACTTAATTTAAATTCCTGCTGTTCTGCCACTTTTACTTGAGCCCACATTACATTTTCTTCTAACTTTTTCCATCGGTTATCTACCTCATCTCCACAATATTTTACATATTTTAAGACTTTGGGCCCGATTCACAGAACTAACTTAAGACAAAATCCTAAACGTACTACTTTTGGTATTCACAGAAGTTAGGATTTTGTCTTAAGTTTGCCTTAAGACAAATTTAAGACAGACTTAAGACAGACTTAAGTTAGGATTTTGTCTTAAGTCTGTCTTAAGTTTGTCTAAAGACAAACTTTAGACAAAATCCTAACTTCTGTGAATACCAAAAGTAGTAAGTTTAGGATTTTGTCTTAAGTTAGTTCTGTGAATCGTGCCCTTTGTCTCTGGGTTTTACCTGCCAAATCAGCATGTGATTTTGTATCATCTTACAAATGTGGGGTCTCATACCAGATACAAATCGATACACAAAATTTCCCATTCCCTTGTCACCAATTGTTTCAAATCCACTATACTGTTTGAATACTTGTAGTAAACGCTCATAGTAAGCATGTACAGTTTCATTTATATATTGAGTCGTTCTATCTATTTTTTCCCTTCAGTCTCCTTTGGGGGAATTTTCCATTTCAGGAAACTGATAATTTGGTGATATTTCTTCATTGCCTCTTCTAAACGGGCTCCTGTTTTCTCATCCCTTGGGTACTCTTCACTAGACCAATCAACAGTGATTTTACATTCTGTCCATAAATCTGCAGGTACCACTATATCAAATAGACCATCCAGATCATTCAACAAAACTTTTGAGACCTTCACAAACCTTTCAACCTGTCTATACCATTCACCAGTTTTTTCTTTGAAAATCATTAGTAAATAACAAAATATCTTGCCTGGTCCAAGGAACGGTGCACAGACATAATATCGACTACAAAATATCGTTTGGACATAATATCGACTCCAAAATATCGTTTGGAGAAAATATCGACAGGACAGAATATCGACAGCCAAAATATCGTTTTTAAGGTAAGTGAAGTAATATCGTTTTTAAGGTAAGTGAAGTAATATCGTTTTTATTTTTAGGGTTCAGGGTCAGTTTTGGGTTTTTGGGTAAAGGGGTATTTTTAGGGTTCAGGGTCAGTTTTGGGTTTTTGGGTAAAGGGGTATTTTTAGGGTTCAGGGTCAGTTTTCAGTTTTTGGGCAAAGGGGTATTTTTAGGGTTCAGGGTCAGTTTTCAGTTTTTGGGCAAAGGGGTATTTTTAGGGTTCAGGGTCAGTTTTCAGTTTTTGGGTAAAGGGGTATTTTTAGGGTTCAGGGTCAGTTTTCAGTTTTTGGGTAAAGGGGTATTTTTAGGGTTCAGGGTCAGTTTTCAGTTTTTGGGTATTATTTTATTATATTTTATTACTATATATATATGTTTAATAAATATGAAATAAAAAAATATTTATTTTACTTTCATTAATTATTTAATTATTATAAGTTAATTTAAGTAATTTTAAGTATATTTTAGTAATTAATTATTAATATTAATTTAATTTAACACTGTTTTTAGTAAATACGATATTTTTTACAACTATATTTTTGTAAACGATATTTTTAACTCGATATTTTTGTACTTACCTGTTTGTAGATAGAAACTCGATATTTTGACTGTCGATATTTTCTCAACGATATTTTTGATGGTCGATATTCTGTCCGTCGATATTCTTTCAGTGATCCCCAAGGAACATGTACATATTCTCCTCCTGGTAATTCTCTCATAGGACACAACCGTTCTGCCTTTTTGGGTTCCCTTAATAAATATTTTGAATTTTGTTCTATTTGCCTGTGCTTCCTCCTTTTTCTTTGTCCACCTCGTTTTCCACCTGTCTAATTCTCCCCATTTCTGTAAAATTGTCATTAATTCTTTAATTTGTCATTTTCTCCCTGACACATTCATGTTCTCCAAATCTTTGTCAGTAAACTCTCCTCTGTAAGGTTTCTATAATACCTTGGATTTCCCTATTTCGATTCCCATTTCAGAAGCAAGCTCTGTTAGTTTTTCATGGAAATATATGTACATTTCTAGTTGTACTCCTACATAAGAACAACAGTTCTTCAGTGTATGTATGTAACCTGTTAATACCCACATTTTCAGCTAATATTTCCTCCAATTTAATTTTTAATTTCATAAATATCCATGGGGCATATTATCAAGACAGGCGATAAAATTATCGCTGCTTTATCGGCAGAAAACTGCAGATAAAGCGGCGATAATGGGCTTGATAATATGCTCTATGGAATTCCAATCGAAGCCCATGTTAGATGTCTTCACATCTATTTGTAAAATAGGGGCACTTGGAGTATGTCTACTAGGTCCTTCCTAATATGGTGGAGGATTCTTTGTTAAAATATCTTCCATAAATTCATCTTCGATTCCCCACAACCTGTCACATGTTTTGTTTTTCTTGTGCTCTTACCTCCTGACATTATTACAGGATACAGTGCCTCTGTGACCATTGCCTGTCTCTATTGTTTCATTTGATCTTCTCGGGTGTCTCATTTTCCCCTAGGGTAGGACCCTCTGTACCCTTTAGTACTTCTAGATCTGTCTCTATCATATGCATTCATTTCCCATTCTACTAAAGCTTCATACTGGGTTAACCTAGGTCTAGGCTCCAATTCATTCATTCTAGTCCTTAAATTTTGAAGAATTCTCCCATTAAAAGTACCGTTTTCTGGAAAGGCTAATATTCCATAACCTTTTGTATATTCCATCCAATTCCCTAACCACACACAGGTATGGTAACCTCTTTCCATCATCATAAATGAAGCAGGGGTTTTAGGTGGTGGGATGAGAATTCCTTCCCTAGTCTTAACAGGTTTGTCTTTCTTGAAATTATTTTTGATTCTTTACATAAACAACAGTATTCTATTTTCTCCGTACATATAGAAACTTGCGACTTGGTCCTCTAATATATTCTTGTCTGGCAAAACCTAAATATCTTCTGTCTGGGCGATTCCCTATTAAGGTTGGATCGAATTTCCACATACAAACTCCACTGTCCACTACTATTTCTGCTTTTATTTTGACACCTAATGAATCCCTTATGTTTACACATAGGTTCGCCAATCCTAATGTAGTTTATGTATCCTTCGTCCAATCAAGCTTGAGCTCACAATTCCACGTAAGCCGACACTAGCGCGGCTCTTTTGTGACGTCTGTGTCACTCTTTACTACTGACCACTCCTTTACAAATTCTCCGTAAATCACCCGCCGGCTGTCTCATCCAATCCCAGCGCGGCACTCTGTGACGTCAGCACAACTCCTGCAGCCGACCCTCCTTTCACAAGGTAATACGGAAAACTTGTTTTCTTTACAATTTTCATCAAAATCTTCATTAATAGCAACACAAAACATTCACTATTCTTCATAAATCTAAACCAGTTATATCTTATACTACGAGTAAAACCTTCCGCTATCTCTTCATACAATGCAAGTAAAACCCTTTCTGCTTACTCTTCAATCAAGCTCAGAAGAACCTGTTAATCTTCTAGTGTTACCCTTTCTAGATGATATAACACAAACATTTCACGAGCGAACTCTTTTGCTACACAATCACTCCCACTAATTCGATTTCTAGAAACTAGACGAATAACCTCGCGTGGCTTCCATTTATCACACGCTATAGACGTCACGGGAATTCCAGACAACATAAACAATTTAAAACATATGGGTTTGTTAAAACATAAATCAATACCCAATAATCACATGAATCGATAACCAACAATCACCAAATTAATCAATAAAATCCATACCTCTGCTACCAACAAACTGTTCCAGTGGGATACCAACCTGCGGACGACTACTACCAGGTATTCATCAGGGCCCATAAACACACACATTCATACACCCGACCTATAAATCGGTAATCACCGTGGGGATCAATTTTATAGAGCTAAGACTACTATATATATTTACTTCCTAATATTTATATTCATTTTCAGAATAAGCTCTATTTATGACTTATGGATCTATTTAGTTGATTATATTAGGTAATTATGATACAGATTCTTTACCCTATTTATTTATTGTGAATCACCACAGCCTCAGGTACCATTTAAAATATTTATAAAAATTATTCTTAAGAGCAAGCAAATTACAATGTTAACTACTCCGTACCTCCTGTCGTGTCTAGGTGGGAACACAGCACTCGAACACAGATTCTGAGTGAACACGTTTATTGCTTCACTCCTTTCGCCTCCTACTCCAAACTTCTTCTGAAACCCCATGCCCTCTCACGGCCCCTCCTCTTCCGCCAGCCCACCCCTGTCCTGCTATGCTGCACTGATCCTGATGCCCCTGTCCTCACGCTGTTACATCTCCCCCCTCTGTAAGAGAAAACAAACATACAAGATACCTCAACTCTGGTTGCTCCACGTATAAGACATTCTATTTACAGTTCCTCAATTAATCGCACTGGTATCCTGATGGTCCGTCTCGGACGCAGCTGAATGTCCGGGTTATCAGGCGCTCGTCTATCAGAGGCCAACACTGGCAGTTGACTACTACCAGATGGCACTTCAGCTCGTGAGTCTTCAGAAACTGGATCACTCAATAAGCCTCTGATGCTGGGGCTGCACGTCTTGAAATGCGTCACGTTCCGGGTGACTCGCTTCCCATCTGTTTCGGCTGTGATCATAGTTCCTTTCTGCTGGGTGACCCTCAGCGGAATCTCCTGATAGCGGCAATCAGTCTTCCTCCGTTGGTCCTGTCGCACCAGTACCCTTTCGGCGGTCTTCCTCATAGACTTTCATCTTTTCTTCTTTTATTCTGTCCACAGCAGCCAACTTTTCGTGCTCAGAGTCAGGGGACATAACACCTTCAGATGAGTCCATCATGGGCAATCTGGTGCGCACTGGTCTGCCTAGCATGAATGTTTGCCTGTGGTGGAGTGTGGCGTATTTAAATAGGCACTTAATACTTCGTTGAGCGCTGTTTGCATGTTCTTCTGGGTCAACTCTGCTTGCTGAATGGTTTTCTTGATGGTGGCCATGAATCGTTCCACCATTCCATTGGCCTGTGACCAGAGTGGCGTGATCTTGCGATGTGTGAAGTTTAAGTGTTGAGCAAACTCTGCAAAATCCTGACTGTTAAAGGGGGGTCCATTGTCTGATTTTACCACCTTGGGGATGCCCCAAGTGGCGAAGACCTCATCAAGAACTGATATGGTACCAGAGACCTTTGTGGATGAAATGAGATGTGCAATGGGGAACCTCGAATATTTATCCATGATAACTAGTACGTATTGTCCAGATTTAAACGGCCCAAAGAAGTCAACCGCAACCTGCTGCCACACGCCATCCGGCAATGGTGACATTTGAAGGGGCGCTGGGGAGTCCGGCCTGTTCACCAGTTGGCATTGCGGGCAGTCTTTTAAAGTGAGCTCTACCGTGGGATCCAGCATTGGAAACCAGACCCGTGCACTCAGGGTGGTGGCCCCATACACCAGGATATCATCACTTTAGTTCAGGGCGTTGAGAATATGGTGGATTGTTTTCCGAATCAATTCCTGAAATATTTCGGCGGCCGAGGATACACCAAAACTGAGCCTCTTGTACCTGAAGAGGCCAAGATGCGTTGAAAATGTAGTGATGTATCGGGAGCGCTCATGCAGTTCTAGCTGATGGTATCCTTTGTTAAGGTCCAGCTTCGAGAATATTTTGGCGCCATTGAGGGACGCGATCATGTCACTGATGTGCGGGCCTGCATGTCTCTCTAGCTCTATAGCAGTGTTAGGTGCCCTCATGTCCACACATAGACGAACTCTGTCAGTTTCACCCTTTTTGGGGACTACAACCACTGGAGAAACCCATGGCGTTGGTCCATCAGTCCGCTTAATGATGTCAGCTTTGAGCACGCCATGGAGTTCTTTTTCCACGGCTTGTTGCAGATGGAATGGAATCTTCCTATGGTGTTGGGCTACCAGAGTAATCCGTTCATTGATGTGAAGCCGGATTTGGCAGTTTGTCATCTTTCCAAGTCCTTGGAAGAGCTTAGGGAATTTTTGGATAATGTCAAGTTCGTCGTCCACTTTATACAATATGTCCACTAGTCTTAGTCGTTCCGCCGTGGGCAGACTCAGAAGGCAGTCAGCTTCAGGCCCCTCGATTACATGGATGTATGCCTGAATAGTACGATTTTGATAAGTCAGGTCTGTTGGGAACTTTCCTAGACAGAGAAGTGGCTTCTTGGACATCCACGTGTATACTCGCACATGGGCCTTGCTTAGTTGGGGTGGTGTCCTCATTCTGCGACATTCAGGCACGGGTATGTAGTTTAGGGAGGCTCCATTGTCCAGCACAAACTTGGCGCTGTGGGAGCCAAGTTTGATGTCGAGCCGCGGATATTTTTTTAAGCGGTCAGTATCTGCCACCCTGCATATGTATTTGTCGCTGTCAGAGATGGGTGACAGCGATCTGGAGTCTCTTGATGAGGAACGCTGCAATTGACAGGTTCGGCGTGAGTGGCAGCTGGATTGTGATGACCCTGTGGACGAGTCTCGGTGGTCTCAAACTGCTTTCGCATGGTGACGACTACTTGAGGTGCAAGATGATCTGATTTGTTCTCTGTGATCATCTTTGCAACGCTACGCATGTGTTGGTAATAGGCGATAGCGATGTTAGCGACTGCTGTCAGTCGTTAACAGGTTGGGAACGCCCACTTTGCATGTCATTAGCGATAAATATCGCTGACATGCAAAGCGGGCCCCAAACCGCTTGCTATCGCCTACAAGCTGTCGCTAACTGCTGTTAGCGACAGCTTGCTAATAGGGCGATAGAATTATCGCCACTTAGCTGCCGAAAACGGCCGCTAAAACGGCGATAATTCACTATCGCAACGCTTGATAATATGCCCCACAGTCCCCTGTGTGCTCCTTCATTTATAGGCCTCTGGTGTGCCTTCCGTATGGTTTGTTTCTCCATGCCCACTGGGACATGTAGTTCATTTCCCAAATACGTATTCAACCTTCAGTGGGTTCTGCATTCTTCACATTGTTTAAGGACAAAATAAAACCCTCCAGTGGGCCTCGGAGTGAAGCTCCGCTTTCATAAATCATATATATATATATATATATTACCTACTGGCGGTCGCCAGTAGGTATATATAGTTAGGATTTTTTCTCTATGGGTTTTTTGAAAATTCTATGTCTAATAACTTTGGCGTTTGTGGACGGAATTGGCTGAAATTTTCAGGAAAATGGCACATTTTGTTTCTGAGCAGCCCTTGAAAATTTGGGGGGGGTTCGTCCAGTGGGGGCCGAGAAAAAAGGGGGGTCCCAAAACGTGTTTTTAACATTGAGTTTTCCATAGGGCGGTTGGCCTCACTTTTAGCCCGAACGGCTGAATGGATTTGCACGAAACTTGGCAAAATTGTAGGGACTGGTAGCCCGATGTGCCTTTTGTAGGTCTCAATATATGTGCTCCAGTGGATTTTGAGAAATTAACGTTTAAAAAAAGATATATATCTGTAACAGCGGACCGGGCAGCGCACTGGTTCGCGGACTTTTCGCGCAACGGAGCTTTGTGAAGCGAAGCTGATTGGTTCTCCGGCGTCTGTCAACATTCCAAACAGTCCGTAGCGGCCGCCATCTTGTCTCTCGGTAGGATCGAGAGACAAGAGGAGGTCAAAACAAAGGGGGAAATAACTATAAGGGGGCATAGTAGATCCTCGCTGACCCCCTAGGTTTGATGTGGAGGTTTTAAAAGGGCCCCGCGGGGCAAAAAAAAATAATAATAATAATAATTGAACGGCTGAATGGATTTGCACGAAACTTGGCAAAATATTAGGGACTGGTAGCCCGATGTGCCTTTGCTAGGTCTCAATATATGTGCTCCAGTGGATTTTGAGAAATTAACGTTCAAAAAAAGATATATATCTGTAACAGCGCTCCGCTTCGCGTAACGGAGGTTTGCGAAGCTGATTGGTCATTCTGTCACTGGGCTATAGTTGGGCTACATCTGGCTGATATTTGGGCTACATTTGTTTTTTTGTGTGTCTGGCGGCCATCTTTGGGCTACATTGGGCTACATTGGGCTTCATTGGGCTACATTCGGCTAATTAGCAAATAGCTCATCGCAAACTAGGAATGGTAAAGAATCGCTATTTATTCCTTAAAGTTCGCTATTTAGGAAATGCAAATAACTTTGATGATACATATGGCGGTTCATCTCTAACAAGATAAGAAGCATAGGGATACATTTATGATGACTGGCGCATCACCAGGGATGTGTTAGTCATTCTGTGCCGCTGTTCCGTCACCTATGGTGTGCTGCATTTACAATGCGGCGCATCATGGGGCAAAAACAGCACAGATGCGTGATGTATCTGTGCCGTAAAGGTGGCGCATTGCTGGAGTTGTATCGCAAGTGTGATGAAGCTCCAGCAAGGGTCGGGGGTGCCCCTGTCGCAGGGTTTCTGTTCTCACACAGAATTGTGGACAGAGGATTGGAACCTCGGCGAATGCATTGCTGGAGTTGTATCGCAAGTGTGATGAAGCTCCAGCAAGGGTCGGGGGTGCCCCTGTCGCAGGGTTTCTGTTCTCACACAGAACTGTGGACAGAGGATTGGAACCTCGGCGAATTAGGGTGTCCCAAAACTCACGTTAGTAATCAAAAACTATTTAGCAAGCTAGGTACAGTGTCACATTGGATATAACAAACTCTCAATGTTTAGACAATCCAGAATATGAACTTATAGTACCTCAGGATACGTGGAACTCATGAACAGTCGGTCGTTATAGATTTCTTAGAAACCAGAACATGGAGTTAAGAAGAACAGATGTGTATTTGAAATGTTTATTTACTAATGCCGTCTTCTCAGGCGTAGTACCTTAGATAATAAAAGTACACATATTATCAGTAGCAAAATTACCAGCATAGTTACTAGTACATAAAAAGTGAATGGTGATAGTATGTTAACATGCTGTAAATGAATAAGAGTTAGCAACACTTATAAGCAGCCGCGGGCCGTGGAGGGAGTTACGGTGAGGCAGGGAGGCGGGGAGGGGGAGAAGCAGGGTGGAGAATACAAGTACACATATTATCAGTAGCAAAATTACCAGCATAGTTACTAGTACATAAAAAGCGAATGGTGACAGTATGTTAACATGCTGTAAATGAATAAGAGTTAGCAACACTTATAAGCAGCCGCGGGCCGTGGAGGGAGTTACGGTGGGGCAGGGAGGCGGGGAGGGGGAGGGGCAAGGTAGAGAGGGCTCCACCCTGCTTCTCCCCCTCCCCGCCTCCCTGCCCCATCGTAACTCCCTCCACGGCCCGCGGCTGCTTATATCTCACCCTCCCTAATACACATATTATATTATTTGCTAAGAAGGTCTCTTTGTGTTGGTTTAGGGCGTGCCCATACTTTAGTGTCTTAGATTTGAAGGAATCACATCAGCATACACCAGCTCTCTCTTCATGTGAACCGCATCAACTGTTGTGTATGTGTGTTCGGCAAAGCAATATAAAACCCGCCTCATGCCCAGAATTGGCAGAAGTTGCACTTATGTTATGAGTATGAAGTCGTGGAGATCAGACCTCATGACAATTCTGTATCGTGTTGTTCTTGAAACTTTAGCACTCGCTGTACAGATATAGTTTAACAAGTAAAGCAGATAGTAGACCAATAACATATTATTCTCATGTAAACCACGATGAACTACTAGGTGGAAAGCTAAAGCAACAACTAAGTGTCGTGTGCAGAAGTTGCAAAAAAGGAAAAATGGCGTTTAAACCGGTAATGAGCCCATGCTAACTTAACACGGTGTAAAGATATCCAGGACCTAGATGACACCTCCTCATGATCCGGAAACGAACTGAATAAGATAATAGAAGTGCCATCTCATGAGAGCAGATTGCAAGTTTATATGTGGACGGTCCGCAAGGTAAAGCATTAAAAACTAGGAAAATTTAATGCTAAAGAAAAATAAAACAGCCAAGTACTTTATCGAGTCTTAAGCCAATAGGCAAGGTAAATAATAAAAACTTGACAAATAAGTCAATGAATTGTCAATGAAATGCTAGTACTCAGCATATCAAACATGAAAAAGGTCTATGACATAACTGTGTATGCAAAATAAGCTGCAACAGCCTCCAATAGGAAGTCACCGTCTTCATCCGAAAACAGTTCAGCCATCCAATTTAAAAGCGGAAAAGAACATACGTGCTCTCCCAGCACCGGATCCTCTATCACCATCAGAGGACAGCTCGGTGGGTTTTCAAGAAAGCTCTGTTCCAAGAAAGACTGTGCTGCCGCCAGTAAATTCCAGGGACCAAGTAGTCCATGCATCAATGCCACAGCCATAATCCTTTCGCCAGGACAAACCAACTCGTGAGTAATGATAGGAGTCATCAGCTGATTAAAGTCGACGTCAGGAGAAACCGGTCCGCAGAGACACAAATCAATGGCCCAATCGAAATCACAGGTCAGGCAGTGAAATACAGGCTGGACACAGGTGAAGTAGGAGAACCGAAAAGATAATCCATATGCCGTGCTTAATATCGCCAACGGCATTGTGCCATAATATTCTAGCATGCGATTGCGGAACAGTGTCAGCAGCTGCAGGGTCGGAGGTTGCATAGGAGGGACATCCATATTTAAAAATGTAAAAAAGCACAAGAGCGTCTGCTGGTAATGCAAGTAAAAATGCCAATCCACGAACCAGAGTGCAGAAAATACAATGAAAGGAAGCAGGGATGACTCCAAAGATTTTCTCAAATGAAGTCACGAGACCACTGGTAACAACTTTAAAAAAGTGTGCCAGGGATTTTGTGGAGGATGCGTTAAAGATAGTCGGAAACATGTTGCTGAAATTGAAAGGCAAACCTGTGTACGGGTGTTCGCTATGTGAAGTACGAAAGTTTCACGGGCCGAACTCAAGGCCACCTCTCTCTGAGACAAAAGAGCTCTTATTCTTGCCATGCCGTTGAAACGTGTCCCAAGGTTGGTATTTGTGGCCAGATTGAAAACTCCCTATGTTCATGTGTGGGAGGAAATAGAACATTTCTGCAGCAAATAACCCGTTCACTTACTGTTACGATAAAAGGAATACTTTTAATTAACTCAGAACAATCTTCATTATTGAGCATCAAATAACTACCATTTTCCAACAACTTGAACGTGGGGATGATAGCAGGAACTGGCGTGCCTTGCAACACGCAAGCCATATTTGGTCGGTGTTTGTTGCATGAATGGTGTAACTGTATGTGCCTACACATTAGTGAATGATCTGGCGTCTCAGTGCATTCCTCTCCATTCAGATAAACTTCTTGATCATCTTTGAAACATCTGTATGTGTATGGAAGCGACCAGACCTCATGAAGAAAAGCACTACCTAAAGGTTCATAACGACCTATTGGTATATATTTCATACAATTTGAAAACTTATATAAAGCAAAAGGCAGCGTTATTAAACCGTGGATAAGGCATGTTGCCAAAAAACCCGCAATCCTCTGCTGATGATGTCACTGAGCATGTCATGAATGATGTAATATGTGACATCATCAGCAGTGGATTACGGGTAATGGTATCTCTAGTTTACTCCCCTATAGCTGTCTTTCTTTTAACATAAGTGTGTGTTTCCTTCCCTTATACTTACTGTTTTTGGTTCGCTTCCAGTTCGCGTACCAGCGAGCGAACTAGGAAGCGAACTAAGAGAAATAGAGGTTGGCACAGTTCCAAATATTGTACCAATTTTTTAATAACGGGGAGGTAGTTCTGAAAAGAACTTTTTTTTTTATTTTTCTGAACATTTTTTTACTGTTTTTGAATTTTTTCGGAACAGTTTTATATTTTTTTGGGTTTTTCTTGGAGGGGGCAATGAAAACGATTCATTGTAAAGGGCTCAACAGGAGCAACAAAACAAAAAAAAGAAGTATTTATTATTTTGGGCGTTTCGGACAAACTTGCATATGATAGTCAATAGCTCTGTTGATCAGAGTGATGCTTTTTTCTCCGTAGGAAATGAATCCATCGCAAAATGCGCAGGTGTGTTTTACATCACCAAATCTCATTTGTATATTTGGCACCATCTCCCTGCCCTCTGGTCCCGTTACTTCCGGTACAACAGATCTTCTGGCCATAATAGGGAGATTATCTAGGTCGTTCCGAAACTGTGCAGCACTGTAGTTGTTAGGATGCCACCTAGTCATATGGCGATGCATTGTGTAGTTTCCGAAACTGTATTTTTTGTCCCCCCCTCTGGACAGTCTATCTTGACATATAAGGCAAGTTACGTATCTTGCATTTACTTTTTTCTGACCTTTGGGAATTTTAAAAAATTGCCAAATGAAGTTTTCTTTCCGGTGAGACGTCCTGGGCTGCTCAGGCAAAAACTGCCTCTCTTCGTGCTCGTCCTCCTGTTCCTCTTCTTCTTCTTCTTGTTGAATTACAACTTGAGCAGGTGGTCCACTCTTCCTTGGATGTGGTGGAGGTGGTGGGGAAGCACCAGCTGAAGCTACTAAAGAAGCCATTGCTCAGTGATCACAAAGGGTCTTTCTCTCACAATGATGAAAGTCAGAGTGAGGAAAGAAGGAGGGATTTTCATCATTTGGGAAAAACAAGAGTTCTCAACCAATCAAAAGTGTTCATTTTAGATTATATGACCTAGTCTTACATCATTAGGAAACCAAAAGTGAAATGAACCAATGAAAAGTGTTATTACCAAGTCACATGACTTGCTGTGTTTACGTTAAGCGCTTTGCAGGGCCTCCCGGTTTGCTTCCAGAAACCTGCGCTTTGCGACTCGCTTCGCGTACCAGTTCGCTAACGTAGCACGTCATATGACGTATCACGCGACAACGTGAAACGTCATGCGGACGGGAGGCGTCACGATGTTGTTTTCTAACGCGGCACTTGCGGTAAAGAAACGTTTACCGGCTCGCGGTCTATTTCGCGGCATCAAGGTCAGCTAACGGGAAGCTTCCCGATTCGCGAAGCGGGAACGAAGAAAAAAAAATATTTAAAAAAAAAATTATTCATAAACATATAAAATATATTTTTGGATTTAAAGAAGAATACATTTTACAGCTACAGATATTAGCTGTTAAAAACCAATGAAATTCACAGAAAAAACCATAGGTTATAGACCATATATAGTTAGGAATTAGCATTTACAAAACCTTGAAAATTCACTGAAAAAACCATAGGTTATAGACCATATATAGTTAGGAATTAGCATTTAGAAAACCTTATTTTACTCACACAAAACCATTGAAATTCCATATATAGTTAGTTGCACTAACTATATATCGCGCACCCGCAATCCACTGCTGATGATGTCACATATTACATCATTCATGACATGGTCAGTGACATCACTGATGACATCACTGATGACATCTCAAATGACATCACTGATGACAACATCCAGTGACTGTATGTTTCTGTAAAGTAAAAATATGTCTTAGATATTGAAGAATGAGTGGATGTATAAGTGTCTGGATGAAGGATTTAGTAGGTGCGTGACTGACTGTATGAGTGAGTGATTAAATGTGTCTCACTGAATGCATGGGTTAGTGACTAAACTGTCTTAATTTGTGCATCATTATGTCTGTTGTGATGTAAACTGCTGCATGTGTTGATCATTAGCTATACGAGAGGCTATATGTGTTATTAATTGGTTGCCCAAGTATTTCTATGGGAGATTGAGTTTGTGTGGGGGTGGCTGGGAGGTGTGTGACTCTGTGCATAGATGTGTGAGCAGTTGATTCACTAGGTGTATGAGTTCAAGAGTGCATGTGGAAAAAGCTACATGGGCGGTTGACTGTGTGCATGAGTGTATTGATGAGTGAATGGATATCTCAATGCTACATGTCATAGTAAGTACATATGTAAAACACAGTACATGTGAGAGTTGGCATATATAAATAACTGTGCATGAGAGCCACTGAATGTGTGAGTGGCTGTATGGATCATTGTGAACTTGTATCAGGGATTGTATAAGAGAGTAAATATGTGTTAGTATATGTTTGAATAAGTAAGGTGTGTATAACTGATTGTATAAGAGAGTAAGTATGTGTTAGTATATGTGTGAAAAGTATGGTGTTCTGTGTTTAACTATAGATGAGGAAATCGAAGTGTGATTGATTCTTCACAGGACTGACTAGGTGTATGATTGCATATGATAGTGTTGTAATAATAAGTGACTGTATGTATGAGTAATTGTATGGGTGAATGAGTGAATGTGTGTGTAGACGTACGAATCAGTGAGTGTGTATGTAGTAACTGGTATTGGTGTGTCATGATGTCATCAGTGATGTCATTTGAGATGTCATCAGTGATGTCATTTCAGATGTCATTAGTGATGTCATCAGTGATGTCACTGAAGTATGGTGTTCTGTGTTTAACTGTATAGATAAAGAAATGGAAGTGTGATTGATTCTTTACAGGACTGGCTTGGTGTGTGAGTAACTCCATGGATGAGTGGCAGTGTGTGACTGTCTGCATAGGTGTATGAGTGCATATGATAGTGTTGTAATAATAAGTGACTGTATGTATGAGTGATTGTATGGGTGAATGAGTGAATGTGTGTGTAGACGTAGGAATCAGTGAGTGCTTATGTAGTAACTGGTATTGGTGTGTCATGATGTCATCAGTGATGTCATTTGAGATGTCATCAGTGATGTCATCAGTGATGTCATTTGAGATGTCATCAGTGATGTCATCAGTGATGTCACTGACCATGTCATGAATGATGTAATATGTGACATCATCAGCAGTGGATTGCGGGTGCGCGATATATAGTTAGTGCAACTAACTATATATGGAATTTCAATGGTTTTGTGTGAGTAAAATAAGGTTTTCTAAATGCTAATTCCTAACTATATATGGTCTATAACCTATGGTTTTTTCAGTGAATTTTCAAGGTTTTGTAAATGCTAATTCCTAACTATATATGGTCTATAACCTATGGTTTTTTCTGTGAATTTCATTGGTTTTTTAACAGCTAATATCTGTAGCTGTAAAATGTATTCTTCTTTAAATCCAAAAATATATTTTATATGTTTATGAATAATTTTTTTTTTTAAATATTTTTTTTTCTTCGTTCCCGCTTCGCGAATCGGGAAGCTTCCCGTTAGCTGACCTTGATGCCGCGAAATAGACCGCGAGCCGGTAAACGTTTCTTTACCGCAAGTGCCGCGTTAGAAAACAACATCGTGACGCCTCCCGTCCGCATGACGTTTCACGTTGTCGCGTGATACGTCATATGACGTACAACGTTAGCGAACTGGTACGCGAAGCGAGTCGCAAAGCGCAGGTTTCTGGAAGCAAACCGGGAGGCCCTGCAAAGCGCTTAACGTAAACACAGCAAGTCATGTGACTTGGTAATAACACTTTTCATTGGTTCATTTCACTTTTGGTTTCCTAATGATGTAAGACTAGGTCATATAATCTAAAATGAACACTTTTGATTGGTTGAGAACTCTTGTTTTTCCCAAATGATGAAAATCCCTCCTTCTTTCCTCACTCTGACTTTCATCATTGTGAGAGAAAGACCCTTTGTGATCACTGAGCAATGGCTTCTTTAGTAGCTTCAGCTGGTGCTTCCCCACCACCTCCACCACATCCAAGGAAGAGTGGACCACCTGCTCAAGTTATAATTCAACAAGAAGAGGAAGAAGAGGAACAGGAGGACGAGCACGAAGAGAGGCAGTTTTTGCCTGAGCAGCCCAGGACGTCTCACCGGAAAGAAAACTTCATTTGGCAATTTTTTAAAATTCCCAAAGGTCAGAAAAAAGTAAATGCAAGATACGTAACTTGCCTTATATGTCAAGATAGACTGTCCAGAGGGACCGACAAAAAATACAGTTTCGGAAACTACACAATGCATCGCCATATGACTAGGTGGCATCCTAACAACTACAGTGCTGCACAGTTTCGGAACGACCTAGATAATCTCCCTATTATGGCCAGAAGATCTGTTGTACCGGAAGTAACGGGACCAGAGGGCAGGGAGATGGTGCCAAATATACAAATGAGATTTGGTGATGTAAAACACATCTGCGTATTTTGCGATGGATTCATTTCCTACGGAGAAAAAAGCATCACTCTGATCAACAGAGCTATTGACTATCATATGCAAGTTTGTACGAAACGCCCAAAATAATAAATACTTCTTTTTTTTGTTTTGTTGCTCCTGTTGAGCCCTTTACAATGAATCGTTTTCATTGCCCCCTCCAAGAAAAACCCCAAAAAATATAAAACTGTTCAGAAAAATTTAAAAAAAAAAGTAAAAAAATGTTCTGAAAAAAAAAAAAAAAGTTCTTTTCAGAACTACCTCCCCGTTATTAAAAAATTGGTACAATATTTGGAACTGTGCCAACCTCTATTTCTTTTAGTTCGCTTCCCAGTTCGCTCCCCGGTACGCGAACCGGAAGCGAACCAAAAACAGTAAGTATAAGGGAAGGAAACAGACACTTATGTTAAAAGAAAGACAGCTATAGGGGAGTAAACTAGAGATACTATTACCCGTAATCCACTGCTGATGATGTCACATATTACATCATTCATGACATGCTCAGTGACATCATCAGCAGAGGATTGCGGGTTTTTTGGCAACGTGCCTTATCCACGGTTTAATAACGCTGCCTTTTGCTTTATATAAGTTTTCAAATTGTATGAAATATATACCAATAGGTCGTTATGAACCTTTAGGTAGTGCTTTTCTTCATGAGGTCTGGTCGCTTCCATACACATACAGATGTTTCAAAGATGATCAAGAAGTTTATCTGAATGGAGAGGAATGCACTGAGACGCCAGATCATTCACTAATGTGTAGGCACATACAGTTACACGGTTCATGCAACAAACACCGACCAAATATGGCTTGCGTGTTGCAAGGCACGCCAGTTCCTGCTATCATCCCCACGTTCAAGTTGTTGGAAAATGGTAGTTATTTGATGCTCAATAATGAAGATTGTTCTGAGTTAATTAAAAGTATTCCTTTTATCGTAACAGTAAGTGAACGGGTTATTTGCTGCAGAAATGTTCTATTTCCTCCCACACATGAACATAGGGAGTTTTCAATCTGGCCACAAATACCAACCTTGGGACACGTTTCAACGGCATGGCAAGAATAAGAGCTCTTTTGTCTCAGAGAGAGGTGGCCTTGAGTTCGGCCCGTGAAACTTTCGTGCTTCACATAGCGAACACCCGTACAGAGGTGCACATACTTTTCAATTCAGATTTGCCTTTCAAATTCAGCAAGATGGTTCCGACTATCTTTAACGCATCCTCCGCAAAGTCCCTGGCGCACTTTTTTAAAGTTGTTACCAGTGGTCTCGTGACTTCATTTGAGAAAATCTTTGGACTCATCCCTGCTTCCTTTCATTCTATTTTCTCCACTCTGGTTCGTGGATTGGCATTTTTACTTGCATTACCAGCGGACGCTCTTGTGCTTTTTTACATTTTTAAATATGGATGTCCCTCCTATGCAACCTCCCACCCTGCAGCTGCTGACACTGTTCCGCAATCGCATGCTAGAATATTATGGCACAATGCCGTTGGCGATATTAAGCACGGCATATGGATTATCTTTTCGATTCTCCTACTTCACCTGTGTCCAGCCTGTATTTCACTGCCTGACCTGTGATTTCGATTGGGCCATTGATTTGTGTCTCTGCGGACCGGTTTCTCCTGACGTCGACTTTAATCAGCTGATGACTCCTATCATTACTCACGAGTTGGTTTGTCCTGGCGAAAGGATTATGGCTGTGGCATTGATGCATGGACTACTTGGTCCCTGGAATTTACTGGCGGCAGCACAGTCTTTCTTGGAACAGAGCTTTCTTGAAAACCCACCGAGCTGTCCTCTGATGGTGATAGAGGATCCGGTGCTGGGAGAGCACGTATGTTCTTTTCCGCTTTTAAATTGGATGGCTGAACTGTTTTCGGATGAAGACGGTGACTTCCTATTGGAGGCTGTTGCAGCTTATTTTGCATACACAGTTATGTCATAGACCTTTTTCATGTTTGATATGCTGAGTACTAGCATTTCATTGACAATTCATTGACTTATTTGTCAAGTTTTTATTATTTACCTTGCCTATTGGCTTAAGACTCGATAAAGTACTTGGCTGTTTTATTTTTCTATAGCATTAAATTTTCCTAGTTTTTAATGCTTTACCTTGCGGACCGTCCACATATAAACTTGCAATCTGCTCTCATGAGATGGCACTTCTATTATCTTATTCAGTTCGTTTCCGGATCATGGGGAGGTGTCATCTAGGTCCTGGATATCTTTACACCGTGTTAAGTTAGCATGGGCTCATTACCGGTTTAAACGCCATTTTTCCTTTTTTGCAACTTCTGCACACGACACTTAGTTGTTGCTTTAGCTTTCCACCTAGTAGTTCATCGTGGTTTACATGAGAATAATATGTTATTGCTCTACTATCTGCTTTGCTTGTTAAACTATATCTGTACAGCGAGTGCTAAAGTTTCAAGAACAACACGATACAGAATTGTTATGAGGTCTGATCTCCACGACTTCATACTCATAACATAAGTGCAACTTCTGCCAATTCTGGGCATGAGGCGGGTTTTATATTGCTTTGCCG
This sequence comes from Lissotriton helveticus, assembly GCF_964261635.1. Classification (NCBI taxonomy): domain Eukaryota; kingdom Metazoa; phylum Chordata; class Amphibia; order Caudata; family Salamandridae; genus Lissotriton; species Lissotriton helveticus. The sequence continues at coordinate 198,187,413 of NC_136057.1, read as the reverse complement.
AACACACATACACAACAGTTGATGCGGCTCACATGAAGAGAGAGCTGGTGTATGCTGATGTGATTCCTTCAAATCTAAGACACTAAAGTATGGGCACGCCCTAAACCAACACAAAGAGACCTTCTTAGCAAATAATATAATATGTGTATTAGGGAGGGTGAGATATAAGCAGCCGCGGGCCGTGGAGGGAGTTACGGTGAGGCAGGGAGGCGGGGAGGGGGAGAAGCAGGGTGGAGCCCTCTCTACCTTGCCCCTCCCCCTCCCCGCCTCCCTGCCCCACCGTAACTCCCTCCACGGCCCGCGGCTGCTTATAAGTGTTGCTAACTCTTATTCATTTACAGCATGTTAACATACTATCACCATTCGCTTTTCATGTACTAGTAACTATGCTGGTAATTTTGCTACTGATAATATGTGTACTTGTATTATCTAAGATACTACGCCTGTGAAGACGGCATTAGTAAATAAACATTTCAAATACACATGTGTTCTTCTTAACTCCATGTTCTGGTTTCTAAGAAATATATAACGACCGACTGTTCATGAGTTCCACGTATCCTGAGGTACTATAAGTTCATATTCTGGATTGTCTAAACATTGAGAGTTTGTTATATCCAATGTGACACTGTACCTAGCTTGCTAAGGAGTTTTTGATTACTAACGTGAGTTTTGGGACACCCTAATTCGCCGAGGTTCCAATCCTCTGTCCACAGTTCTGTGTGAGAACAGAAACCCTGCGACAGGGGCACCCCCGACCCTTGCTGGAGCTTCATCACACTTGCGATACAACTCCAGCAATGCGCCACCTTTACGGCACAGATACATCACGCATCTGTGCTGTTTTTGCCCCATGATGCGCCGCATTGTAAATGCAGCACACCATAGGTGACGGAACAGCGGCACAGAATGACTAACACATCCCTGGTGATGCGCCAGTCATCATAAATGTATCCCTATGCTTCTTATCTTGTTAGAGATGAACCGCCATATGTATCATCAAAGATTTTTGCAGTTCCTAAATAGCGAACTTTAAGGAATAAATAGCGATTCTTTACCATTCCTAGTTTGCGATGAGCTATTTGCTAATTACAAATTACCCATTCATTTCCTTCATTTCCATAGGGCGGTTGGACTCACTTTTAGCTCGAACGGCTGAATGGATTTCCACGAAACTTGGCAAAATTGTAGGGACTGGTAGCCCGATGTGCCTTTGCTATGTCTCAAGATATATGCTCCAGTGGTTTTTACGAAAATTAACTTTGAAAAATATATATTGGGCTACATTGGCCTATATATATGTTGGAGCCCAAATGTAGCCCAATGTAGCCCAATGTAGCCCAAAGATGGTCGCCAGACACACAAAAAAACAAATGTAGCCCAAATATCAGCCAGATGTAGCCCAACTATAGCCCAGTGACAGAATGACCAATCAGCTTCGCAAACCTCCGTTACGCGAAGCGGAGCGCTGTTACAGATATATATCTTTTTTTGAACGTTAATTTCTCAAAATCCACTGGAGCACATATATTGAGACCTAGCAAAGGCACATCGGGCTACCAGTCCCTAATATTTTGCCAAGTTTCGTGCAAATCCATTCAGCCGTTTGATTATTATTATTATTATTTTTTTTTGCCCCGCGGGGCCCTTTTAAAACCTCCACATCAAACCTAGGGGGTCAGCGAGGATCTACCATGCCCCCTTATAGTTATTTCCCCCTTTGTTTTGACCTCCTCTTGTCTCTCGATCCTACCGAGAGACAAGATGGCGGCCGCTACGGACTGTTTGGAATGTTGACAGACGCCGGAGAACCAATCAGCTTCGCTTCACAAAGCTCCGTTGCGCGAAAAGTACGCGTCCTGGGCCGCTGCCCAGTCCGCTGTTACAGATATATATCTTTTTTTAAACGTTAATTTCTCAAAATCCACTGGAGCACATATATTGAGACCTACAAAAGGCACATCGGGCTACCAGTCCCTACAATTTTGCCAAGTTTCGTGCAAATCCATTCAGCCGTTCGGGCTAAAAGTGAGGCCAACCGCCCTATGGAAATTAACATGGGAAAAACGCGTTTTGGGACCCCCTTTTTTCTCGGCCCCCCCTTGACGAACCCCCCCAAAATTTTCAGGGGCTGCTCAGAAACAAAATGTGCCATTTTCCTGAACATTTCAGCCAATTCCGTCCACAAACGCCAAAGTTATTAGACATAGAATTTTCAAAAATCCCATAGGGAAAAAATCCTAACTATATATACCTACTGGCGACCGCCAGTAGGTAATATATATATATATATATATATATATATATATATGTACCAATCCCCTCCAAATTCTGAAGGAAGCCAGGACGCTCAGAGTTCGTTGCAGAATATTTTAATGGCAGTAGAATACGGTGCGACGCTTGAACTGTCACTGAAATGGCGCGATCAATGATCACTCACGGCGCATTTGGACTCTATATCGTAACATCATTGTGTATATATGATATATGTTGCAATCTAACACTAGTATTCTTTTGCCCACTTGGGCAATGTTTGAATTGCTATTTACAGCTACACGTCCTTTCGTGACAAACTGTTGTTTCCCTCGTTACCTAGCGACGATATCCAATCACATGGGGTTTGACTTCAGACATGTTCATAGCAGCCAATGAGCGCGGGGATATTGTTTCCTAGTAAACCACGTGATCGCAACTTTTCGCTATCACAAGATCTTTATTATATTAGCTTTTAATGATTGAACGATACTCGATAACAATCTGTACTGGACTATGTGGTTTTACTAGCGCATGTAGGGATAGCAACCCAATATCTTATCTGTGGCTGAAATTTACTTAGCATACATCATGCAAGAATTATGTTTAACCCCTTACGCGCACAATGCTTTGTTTTGTATGATTTACACTTTAGGATAATTCTTTCAATGTATTTTATACATTATAAGATGGCGACTTTGTGTTAACGTCTGAGTACACTGTATTACACTGGGGGTGTGTTTTTCAGCATTTAAAAATGGCTGACTATGTGTTGTTGACGAGCGTGAGCAAGCCTTATCGGCGAATCGCGTCGCACCGTATTCTACTGCCATTAAAATATTCTGCAACGAACTCTGAGCGTCCTGGCTTCCTTCAGAATTTGGAGGGGATTGGTACATATTTGAGGCCTGTCGGTGGCCTAACCAGGACCGCGCCGGGACAACCCCACGCATCTACCGACACTGGAGGAGAGATATATATATATATATATATATATATATTTGAGAAGGCTCCTCGCTCAAAAGAACGCACCACACTCACGGAGGTTGTCAGGTAAGCGCTTTACTCACAGCAGCATGCACAATGGCTTCAGGCACAGGAGAAAGGCTCTGATGGATTCAGAGACCATAGTTCGTCTTGTATTATATCCAACGCGTTTCAAAGGTCTTTGCCTTCTTCATCAGGGAAAAGACGAAGCGCTTTAAATAAAGCAGGTCCATTTAATATGACACACCTGTTATTAGGCTGGGCTGATGCCGCAATGTCTCATGGAAATTGTAGTCACGCAACTATTTGCGTATGGTATCTCCCGTTGTTGCCCTCAGCCGCTGTCTTCAGGCACTCACAGGGCACCTCCTCGCCAACCTCGAGGCATCCTGTACATCGGAGTAAGGTGCGGAGTATTCACGCATACTTAACGACCTGGATGGCTGCCGTATTCACGTCTCCGTGTAAGGATTTCTCAATGGCGGTGCTCGGCGTATGCAGTTCTGATGCTCGGCTCCAAGGTCCACCAAAACGCCTATATGCACTCTTGGGGCGGGTGCGGTGTAACGGCGGTGGGTCCGTTTCAATGTGAAGGCTCCTCGCTCAAAAGAACGCACCACACTCACGGAGGTTTTCAGGTAAGCGCTTTACTCACAGCAGCATGCACAATGGCTTCAGGCACAGGAGAAAGGCTCTGATGGATTCAGAGACCATAGTTCGTCTTGTATTATATCCAACGCGTTTCAAAGGTCTTTGCCTTCTTCATCAGGGAAAAGACGAAGCGCTTTAAATAAAGCAGGTCCATTTAATATGACACACCTGTTATTAGGCTGGGCTGATGCCGCAATGTCTCATGGAAATTGTAGTCACGCAACTATTTGCGTATGGTATCTCCCGTTGTTGCCCTCAGCCGCTGTCTTCAGGCACTCACAGGGCACCTCCTCGCCAACCTCGAGGCATCCTGTACATCGGAGTAAGGTGCGGAGTATTCACGCATACTTAACGACCTGGATGGCTGCCGTATTCACGTCTCCGTGTAAGGATTTCTCGATGGCGGTGCTCGGCGTATGCAGTTCTGCTGCTCGGCTCCAAGGTCCACCAAAACGCCTATATGCACTCTTGGGGCGGGTGCGGTGTAACGGCGGTGGGTCCGTTTCAATGTGAAGGCTCCTCGCTCAAAAGAACGCACCACACTCACGGAGGTTGTCAGGTAAGCGCTTTACTCACAGCAGCATGCACAATGGCTTCAGGCACAGGAGAAAGGCTCTGATGGATTCAGAGACCATAGTTCGTCTTGTATTATATCCAACGCGTTTCAAAGGTCTTTGCCTTCTTCATCAGGGAAAAGACGAAGCCCTTTAAATAAAGCAGGTCCATTTAATATGACACACCTGTTATTAGGCTGGGCTGATGCCGCAATGTCTCATGGAAATTGTAGTCAAAGTCAAAGGCAGGGTTGCACATTTGAAGGAAGCCACTCGAGGAAACCAAATATTCTCAGGAATTTATTTCAGCCTGCAAGCAGAGAATACATCAGCCATTAGCATCAAAGTTTCTACGCCGGCCGGGAAGAGAGGCTCACCGCAGAAAAGTTGGTCCTGCCAGAAGCAGAAGTAATTGGCAGATGTTCGAGGACTGAGTTGGCGTTGTTTGCAGGAAGCGCCCACTCTTTCTCTATTTGCAGCCACAAAGCGGGGCACTGAATCACAGTTCACGATCATCGACCCACTTGGGAAAGATAAAGACTTAAAAGTGGAACTGGTTTGCACACCCACTTGGGAAGGAACATTAACGTCGCACCACAAGAGCCAGGATGCCTTGCGAATTGCCACGCCCAGGGGCAGGTATATAAATGAAGGTGTGTGCGTTACTAGTGCTTACAGTTTCTGCTTGTGAAAACGCCACAGAAGAAGGGAGAGAAAGTTCCCGAAACGCATCTGGCATAGAAACTTTGATGCTAATGGCTGATGTATTCTCTGCTTTCAGGCTGAAATAAATTCCTGAGAATATTTGGTTTCCTCGAGTGGCTTCCTTCAAATGTGCAACCCTGCCTTTGACTTAATTTTAACGGCCGGGCACGGTCGGGAAGAGAGGCTCACCGCAGAAAAGCGGGTCCTGCCAGAAGCAGAAGTAATTGGCAGATGTTCGAGGACTGAGTTGGCGTTGTTTGTAGGAAGCGCCCGCTCTTTCTCTATTTACAGCCACAAAGCGGGGCACTGAATCACAGTTCACGATCATCGACCCACTTGGGAATGATAAAGACTTAAAAGTGGAACTGGTTTGCACACCCACTTGGGAAGGAACATTAACGTCGCAGCACAAGAGCCAGGATGCCTTGCGAATTGCCACGTCCAGGGGCAGGTATATAAATGAAGGTGTGTGCGTTACTGGTGCTTACAGTTTCTGCTTGTGAAAACGCCACAGAGGAAGGGAGAGAAAGTTCCCCAAACGCGTCTGGCGTAGAAACTTTGATGCTAATGGCTGATGTATTCTCTGCTTGCAGGCTGAAATAAATTCCTGAGAATATTTGGTTTCCTCGAGTGGCTTCCTTCAAATATGCAACCCTGCCTTTGACTTAATATATATATATATATATATGCATATATATATATATTAGCAGCCCGTCCCGACGTTGTCCGGGCATGAATTGCTGCCGGCCAGTAGTATATTGTTTCGTAGGATTTCGTTTTGATAGCATTTCTTATCTGTGATAGGCCTGTGAAACGCTCCGATTCACATTTCACTGCTGATGCACTTAAGAGTGCGCATTCAGAAGTGTGTGAACTCGAGTTTACCTACTTTATTTTCCTTGCAATATTATATAGCACGAACTCGACAACATGTCATGAGCACAATTTACATTACAGAAGAACACATTAATTTGTGGTAGGCACGGGGAGACAAAGCGATTTGCCTGGAATCACAGGATGTTGGGCTGATGCCGAGATTCGAACGTAGCTCCCCATCTCTAAAGTTCGCAATTCTAGAACTTGTGGTGGGAGGTGTGTCTAAAAGTGTATGTCGGTGCTGGGCATCAATGAGAGAGACCTGTGCATTTTTCCAATCGGTGGTGAAAAAATATGAGTATGTTGCTGGAGATGTGGGCCGCCGTGCCACCAATGTACTTACGGAGGAGGGTAAACACCCATTATTCCGCAACTTTCTTTCCGCATACCATCACTCCGCATACTTTCATTACGAAAGTACCATGACTCCGCAATGCCATTATAACGCGTGGGATTACATTTTATATGCTTTTACCACGCATACATTTACAACGAAATTCGTTGTAAATGCATGAATGATAAAAGCCTGTTTTTTATTTAAATGTTTGGATAGGCGTGGTCAAGATGGCGGAGTGAACGGACGTGTTCTTCCCGAGCTCCTGCGCCCGCCTAGGCCCTGATCCTTGAATTTACGCTTTTCTCCCCCCCAATCGGCCCGGAAGACCGGGTGTGGTCGGGAGAACATAGGGAAGCAGCAGAGTTGAGCTCCGGTCTCCCTGTCGGCCGCAGTGTCGGGCGCGGTGGGCCTGGCGGCTGACGCCCGGAGCGGTGGTGGTGGAGCACGACCGACCAGAGGCCCGGCTGTCGATAGCGCGGACTCTAGGGACCGTGAGGGACGATCTGCTGAGCTGCAGCCGCCGGTAGCTGACCCAGCGGTGCCGAAGGTCGTGGTCCGAAGAGAGCTGATCGGACCGTGAACGCAGCGGTGAGCCCGACTCCGCCCCCGAGACTAATCGAGGCCGCGGCTGCGGCCGGGGCCGGGTGAAGACGCAAGCCGGGACCGCTACCGTGGCTGCCCTAGTGTAGTGACGGGTAATAGCGGAAGGTCCAGGGGGTGCGGAGAAGCATTGGAGACCCGCCGGCACGGTGAGCCTGGACCGGAGGACAGCGGGCCGGTTTCCCGGTGAAGAGGGGGGCTCGGCCCCGGCCCGGGGACTACGCGAGGCCGCGGCTGTGGCCTAGCTGGGCGGTGCAGAAGGCTGAGTGCGCCGGAGAGGCGGCGAATCCTACCGGGTGGAGAGCCGACGAGCGGCAGCCTGCTCCCAAGAGCTGAAGCGGCACTGATCGAGACCGGAGCGGGACGGAGCCAGACCCTGGGCGCACCTCCCCCCCACGACCCGGCAGAGGCGGTGAGGAGCACCTCGGGGTGACGGAGACCGAGCGGGGAGCCCAGGGGCATTGCGGACTGACCTTGAGTGGGGTCGGAGTCTACGGTGCACAACACCAGAGTGGGACTGGCAACGCGGCGGCACTGGGCCTTCGAAGCAGAGTCAGGTGGGGGTAGCCGCCCCGGAGAGCGGGGGAGGGACCGGGACGGACTCCCCTTGAGTGGCCAGTCGCACGAGTGGGGGCCCTTGGCGCCCTGCGGATTGCACTGGGGGCCGGAGTGGTGTCGACCGGAAAGTTGGAGACGGCCAGCCTGGGCTGGGCCCCGGACAGCGCCTTCCCCTTCCCCCACGACTTCAGCAGAGGAGGTGAGGTACGGGCTGGGGGTGTGTATTTGGCTGCGGAGCCCCCGGAGGGGTAGCAATTTACCCGGAGCGGAGCAAGGGCCTGCGACATATTGCACCGGAGTTGATAGAGGAAAGCAGCAACACCTGGTACTTTGTGCGCGACTGAGAGGGGAATCAGATTGGGAACAGTGACTGAGTGGCGCAGTGCTCCCCCTGGGTGCGTGGACATTGGAGGTGAGGGGGGGGACCCCTCAAATGGTGTGACGCAAATTGAGACTGTGGTGTGCTGGTCCCGAGCAGCTGAGGCCTTGAGGCGCCTGCGACAAGGGTGTCCCGCCAAATCTGGGTGGAGGAAACACTCGCAGAGCCGGGTGAAGGAGTGGAGACTGTTGCCTAGGCGGTGCTCCCACACTGCGATCGGGCTGGGCGGTCTGTGGGCCCAGGCCTGGCTACTGCACGCATCTGCAGCCATCGAAGAACGCGGAGTTGAGGCAGAATCCCGCCTGACGCTTGGTCGAGCTGGGCCTTTCGTGGGCTTGGCCTTGGGTTGTGGTGACCATCTAGGGTAGGGCCACACACCGGAGACTCCCGAAGACTCGCGCCGGAGGTCCAGGCCTGGACAGGTGGCAAATTGGCTGGGGCCGGCTGTGGATAGCACGCGAGCTGTGGTACGGTGAGAAAGATGGCCGGGCAGAGGGGCGGCAAAGGGACAAACCGCACACTCCCCGAAATGCTCACTAAACCACCTGGTAAAGGAGGCAAGACCTCACCGCAGTCAGGTGGCGCAAGCGAGTCTCACGAGGGAAGCAGCGGAGAGCCCCCGGTCACCAGATCCTTTTTGGAATCACTTTTCGGGACATTGCGGGAAGACTTTCAAGAGTTGAAAAAGGAAGTGGCCGGCGAAATACGGGAACTACGCCGAGAGGTGGATGGAATCGGGGAGAGGGTAGAAGCGGTTGAGAGCTCCACGCAACGGCAGGACGAAGAGATTACGCACTTACAGCAAGAGGTACTTCGCCTCAGGGACCAGCACATAGATCTTCAACAGCATAATGAGGATCTGGAAAACAGGTCGAGGCGGAACAACATTAGGGTCCGAGGAGTGCCGTCCACGGAAGAGACCTCCGGCATAGTGGCTTATCTGCAGGAACTGTTCCGCACTGTCCTTAGCGAACCTACAGATTTCCCTATTAAGATAGATAGGGCGAATGAAAATGCATTACTGATGGAGCTGGCTTTGGGGGGGGGGGCGGGCGTGGGACGGCGAGGGAGGAGTGCTTGTGGCAGAGTCGCCCACGAAGGTATTTCCCCACAGACTTGTCCGGCAAGGGCAGGCCTGGGACTGATTGGACTACGAAGGGTGGAGAGGAATGGGTTGGGAAGGTCCGTTTGGGATTCGAGTTGGGGTGAGGGAGGAGGGGGTGAGGGGGTTGGGGAGTTGGGGGTCGGGGTTCTTGGGTTCCGGGAGGGGGGAGTTCGGGGTAGCTCTGTCCGGTGTTTCTGTCCTGTTCACTCAGTTTTGCCAGGGCTCACAGACCGGTCCGGGAGTAAGCTTGCCACTTGCTGCTTTTGATCGACAGTTGCTGGTGGGTAACGGTCATATGGTATGGCGGGTTTGAAAGTAGTAACTTTGAATGTGAAAGGGCTCAACAACCCCACAAAACGTAGAGCAATTCTTTCCTTGTTGGAGGCCTCACAGGCGGACATCTGTCTGCTACAAGAAACGCACTTGCTGGCTGGTGACTGTCATAGGTTACGGTCTCGCTCCTTCCCTACACAGTTCTTCTCCTCCAATACCACTAAAACAGCAGGTGTAGCGATCTTGGTCTCTAAATCCTTTAAGGGTGAAGTGCTACACAAATTGGCAGAGCATAAAGGGCGGATGCTGGCATACAGATTTAAGTTGGGGCCTCTGTTGTTTACGGTGGGATCGGTTTACTGCCCAAATGAGCGTCAGGACCACTTCCTCCATGCCACTCTGATAGATGTCACAGCGTCTCCTGACCGGCATCTCATTCTGGGGGGGGACCTGAACCTGGTGTTTGATTCCTCATTAGACAGATCAGCGCAGCGCTTTCCACAGACCGGGGAATTGTCACACACTATGAAATCGCAGCTAGCTGAATTCGATATGCACGATCTTTGGAGGGGATTACACCCCGCAGACAGGGACTACTCTTATTTCTCGCACGCACACAAAACTTATGCTCGGCTGGACTACCTGTTGGTCTCTGGCCCGGTGAGGGACATGGCCACTGCCTCCGAGGTAGGGGTCATCTCCCTATCAGATAACGCACCGGTCTCGGGGACCTTCCTGCCCCCGTCAACCCCAGTTCGGCGGGGGGTCTGGCGTCTTCGAGACATGCTTTTACACAAGAAAGTTGTGGTGCAACGTATCACCGAGGCGGTGGCTGACTTTCAACTTCATAACTCTAACCCCGACACTACGCTGGCGACACAATGGGGGGCGCTTAAGGCGGTTCTACGGGGAGAATTCATACAGATATCAGCGACCGAAAATAGAGAGAGGAAGGTTAAACGGGAAGAACTTACGCAAAAGGTCAGGGAATTAGAACAGGTACATCGGCGAACGGGGGCTCCTAGAATTTGGAAACAACTGAAGGCAGCAAGAAAACTCTTGTCGTCTCTGGATATAGACAGGGCTGAATATGCGGCTCTCCGTTTGAAGCACGCATATTATACAGGAGGGGATCGTTGTGGCCGGTTACTAGCGGCTAAGCTCAGAATCGCACATCATTGCCGTCGAGTTAAAGAACTTACGGTACCGGGAGGGCGCACGGTTACAGAGGACGTCGAAATAGCTGAGGCCTTTCGACAGTTCTACTCTGAGCTCTATGCGGAGGACGGCGCGACGACTGGGGACCCTGATGAATATCTTGATTCAGTGACTCTCCCATCCCTAGCTCAAGTGCAAACTGATCACTTGGACCGGGAGATTAGGATAGAAGAGGTTATTGCAGCAATCGCTAGGCTGAAACTCGGGAAAGCCCCGGGACCAGATGGATACACCACCCTTTTTTATAGGACTTTTTGCGCTACTTTAGCTCCTATTCTGACCAAGCTGTTTAACTCTTTCGCCTCCCCCGGTGCCATCCCACCGGATCTCCTGCAAGCCACGGTGTCAGTAATACCTAAATCAGGGAGGGACAGGGCCCAGTGTGGCTCGTATAGACCGATTTCCCTTCTTAATGTGGATCTTAAAATCTACACGGGGATCTTAGCGGCGAGATTGGCGCAGTATCTCCCCGAACTGATTGAACCGGATCAGTCCGGCTTTGTCCCTGGCAGGCAAACGGTGGATAATACCAAGCGGTTGGTACACATACTGGAAAAGGCTTCGCGAATCCCCGGGGAAAGGATGCTCCTTTCGGTCGACGCCGAAAAAGCGTTTGACCGGGTGCACTGGCCGTATCTTGAGCAGGTGATGGCTCGAATGGGCGTAGGGGAGAAATTCAGGAGCATGGTCTTTAATTGTTATAAGTTCCCGTCGGCTACGGTGCGAGTCAATGGCTGTGGGTCAAAGCGCTTCTATATTGAACGCGGCACGCGACAGGGATGCCCACTGTCCCCTCTCCTCTTCGCCCTCTACATGGAGCCTTTTGCCCAGAGGGTGAGACAAAACCCAGACGCCCTTGGGGTGCGGATGGGGGGTGTGGAAAAGTACATTTTGCCATGTTGTATGTGCCTACGTGTTCCCCATGTTATGTCATATGTGCATGATCGATATGCATGTATTCCCTTCTGATCGATTACAGACGCAATTATAGTTGTGTCTATCTCTAGTATGCCAGTTCCCCGTTTTCGTGAATACAACGAATATCCGGCCTATGTAAAGTTACGTTGCCACGTTTCACAGTGTGCACGTTAATTCATTGAAATATCCCCGTTTCTAGGCCTCAAAAGGGCCCGGACTCAGATTCAGCTCCTGTTTCCTGAACCCTCTCCGAGGAGCGATACAGCCCCCACCTGTATCCCTGACCCTTAGCTTACTTTCATGCCTCACAGTGCCCGGCTCGGCCTGGCTCTGCCTCCAGTCTGCCAAGAGTATGTTATGTTTCTAGTTATCAGTTCAGCCCTCCTTCTCTGCATTCCTAAGCTACTGAATCGCATCAATAGTTTCCGTCATGGTCTAGCCTTTATGTCTCCATGTAAGAGAAATACTGTATTAATATTCATAGAATATTCCCCGCACACGCACTACATATAGGATTATGTATGCACCAGTCCTAATGTCTGTTAGCCTTTGCTCTGCTAACTTTTGGATTCTATCAACATGTTCTCTAAACACTAGATACTAGATATGCTTAGGTACATGTCGCTCTGACACTCCAGACTTTAGTCTCCTCTTCTAGCGCAGAAGTCATAGCCCCCCAGTTCTCCCTAGTAACACGTCATTGTCAGTTTGCGCGCACCATTAGGTTAGAGGTCCCAGCTGCCCAGGTAGCCCCCTCCATGTTTCCGCCCCGTTTATGACATATTCTGTTACGTTTGCATCACATGTCTATGTATACGCCCTGTTCACGCCTTCTTGTTGCATCAGTCATGCCTTATCTTTCGCGACTGCTAAAAGCTCCGCCTACTGCTACGCCTACTGTACTGACTTTAATGTATTTTGTTTAACTATATATACTTATGCACTGTTATTAAAAGTTGCCACTTTTGTCCAGATCCTGCCCCCGGCAGCTGCCATCCCTGTTCCCGTACAGGCTGTCCTGTTCTTGTCCTTTATGCTTAATTAAAGCCTGTCAACTCTAGCTACCTCGTATCTTGACTCTTATTTATTGAGCTATCTATTTGTATGAGTATCCTGAAAAATAGCACAGGTAATTAATTATTTATTTACCACATAATGGCGCCCGAATAGGGACTTGCCCTTTCCCCACGCGCCGGAGAAGCCACGCAGGCCCCCTGATCCTCTGCAGCCGTGACGGAACCATACCGTGCACGTGCAGATATTTCTGCTTCAAATATCCCTCAGGCCCACGGAGGAGACGGAGGTTGCGGTCCAGCATCCAGACGAGGTGGTGGAGGAACGCGGCGAGTCCCGACCAGAGCCCAAGCCGAGAGTCCAAGGTCCGAGGTATCCGGAGGCCCACCTGTAACTGAAGTCCGAAGTTCGTCCGTCCGTCGTCGTAGCAGTCCAGTCCAGTCCGAGGCCTTCCGTTCTTGCTGCCCGGTGAGTACCGTTGCTGGGGTAGTATCTAGATAGGGTCAATTGAATTGTCTCTGGTCCGTGGGTTTGGGTATGCAGATCCAACACGAAGTGTCCACTTAGGTGGATGCGGGTCCTGACGTGTCTCTCTACGAGACCGGTAAGTTCGTACTGTTTTAGCAGTGCATCTAGTCATTCTAGTCAGTTCTGTTCTCGAGAAATCACGTATTCTGTTTTCAGTATTCCAGGTAGTATTCTGTCCGAACCGTTATTCTTAAATGTTATTTCATGTGTTTTCAATGTCGTGGTATGAATGAATTGTTTTTTCAAGTTATTATTGTGTTCATTGTGTATTGTATTGTGTCCAGACTCCAGCCTAGTTATGCCTTTGTTTTCAAAGTTACGTCAGTTAAAAACTAGAAAAGGTCTGCTCGAAGAAGCAGTTCCCGTCCCGCCTAGGGACAGTCCAGGTCATTTTATGTATCAAAAACATGGCATAAGTGCCATATTATATCTAGATTTATGGGTGGAGTACACCAAACAGTTAGAGGAAAAGTATAGATGGCCCGTATCAGGTAGTAGAAGAAGTATTATGGAAAAAGAAAGCCAGACAGTCCCAGAAAGATGCCATCGAGTTATGGCGCAAAGAATCTCATAAAAGAACAGAAAAAGAAATCAGAAAGTCAGAATTAAGTAGAGAATCCTCAGAAAGAGCCCAGGAAAGGGAATTAATCGAAGTAGGTGAACGAGTTAAAACCGAACAGTCAGACAGACAGAGAAATGCCCTCATTAAGGGTATGTATCCTCTTCTTGCCGAGGGCTTGCCAAAAGCAACCCCGGAAGCACCATGTAATTTTCCGCCGCCATTAGTTCCGATTAAGCTACGTCACAAACCGACCGCAGCTGATATTTTCCTCTCGTCCTATTTGGACGACACAGTCCCAGAATATGCGAATCCCGCTCCGCCAGCTCCTGTAAATAATGTAATTCCTTGTCCTCTAGCCACCGGGGCACCTGTTGAAGTACCTGTTACGGTACCCCCGGTCCAGCCCGTAGTACAAGTTCCCGCTACATCGGTCACTCTGCCAGCACGAAGAGTATCAGTCGAAGATTCCAGTTTAGGGGCCGCGGGAGGAGGTCCTCCAGGTACCCCGCCGCCAAATAAACGTATAGGGTTAGTCGAGTTACATGAACGTGCGTTACAGCGTACGCCTAAACATCAGTCCGTCGCAGACATCAGGCGAGCTCTTACCGAATGCTGTTATGATCCAGTCCCTGGCGAAGATAATATGGTTTTATATTCATTGCGTGTAAGACGGGTGACCGAGTATTTGGCCACCCTACCGAATATGAAAGAAGATCTAGACAGAATGTATCGTTTCATCCGTACAGGAGAAGATCCAGAAAGTATTGGCGAAAGCATGTCTCTAAGGAAAGCCGAGACTCAGCTTATGCTATTAAAGTTTCTAATCAATTGTTTAATAAGGGAACAAGATTATCCGACCAAAGATCCGACCGAAATGAAAGTCCTGACAAGGTGGAGTGATAATATAGCCGAGGGTAGACACAAGACAATCAGTAGTATAGAGAGTATGTACAAGAAAATACGTAAAGAAATAATAAGGTTACACGAACAACGTAAGGAAGCACTAGTAAGCGAGAAAGAAAATGAATCTGATACTGAAGAAGTAGAAGACGAGAACACCGCCAGAATAGCGTATGTAGGTAAATCTAGATTTCCAGACCGACATTTACGCCTAGAACACAAGAAAGTCGTTCATCATCCAGCACCAGAACAAGGTTCTCTAGAACAAGTATTTCAAGCTACCGATCACATTCTGAAATCACGAATCGGTTATAGTGAACTCAGTACCATGCATGAACAAGAACTAGCCCGATCAGCAGTCCGATGGATTACTGATTCTACCACTTTTCCAGACGAAATAGTGGCACAAATGTTTCTGAAACTGCCCCCAGCCGAGCAGCGACTGGTGGGTATGTATATGATCCAGCACCTCATTACATTGTATGAGGGTCAACATTCTGATCCAGGTCCGTTACATGATGTTCTGAACGAGTTACTCCAGTATAAATGGAAAGGTTTAGGTACCGATTTAATTAGTGTCATTCTAGAACAGCGCCACAAATATAGAACGTTTCTGAACCCGCATTTTGTTCACGTCTCACCTCCAGAAAGTAAACCGTTTTACATAGATAGACAGCATCCGTTACGAGAAGTGCATCCAGTTAGGACACAGGATGGTGAGATGCAACGAGTATTTGTTTACACCCCCGTCACAAAGATGGAACTCTTAGAGATGAAGAAATTAATTCCCTGTCACGACAAAGATCCAGCAGGGTTCCATCGAGAATTAAAAGACATGCTCCGTATGGGAGAATACACGTATCCAGATATTATTAAAATGTTAAAGGTCCTGTTGCCCGCAGGGGTATATGAGAAACTCAAGGAAAAAGAATGGGAGGTGGGAGAGAAAAAGATTGATTGGGCAGTTCTAGAAGCTGAAGATAAGATACGAGTACCAGGTACCGGTCTCGGGGACAAATGTAAAGAATTACCAGAGTTATTGATTCAAGTTTTGCCTAGGTTATTAGCCATGAAAAAGGAAGATTGGGATGCAATTTCAGCATGTAAACAGAAACAGGATGAAGATACTAGTGATTTTTATTCTAGATTCGAGAAATGCTTTATTATCAACAGTGGTTTGAAGACGGGTAGCGAGTCATACCCTCATCTTTTTGTTACTAAACTAGTCGAGAATTCGAGTCCACAAGTTAAAAATCGAGTTTTGAAAGTCAAAAGTACTTGGCAAGCTAGTACCCCGTCACAGATGCTTCAGATGCTTCAGTACCACCAGAATAGAATCAGGGAAGAGCAAGAACACGAAAGGAGACGTATGAAAGACACGAAAATGAAAGTACTAGTTGCACAATCCGTTCCACAAGACAGTCAGAAGAGGGGTCCGAATCAAGCCAGTCATCCTGCAGCTCCCGTTAAAGGGACATGCAATTATTGTAAACAGCCAGGTCGTTTTATAAACGAGTGTGCAGTTCTGAAACACAACATAGCTACTGGTAAGACTAAAGAAAGACCACGTCCGCCTAGACAAGAACAAGTTTCCCAGACTTCTCAGCCACCACAGAATGCACAACAGACAGTTCCAGCACCGCAGCCTATTGCTGCAACACAGCATGTTACACAGCAGATGTACCAGTATGCCCAGACAGAGTATCCAGAGTATCAACCGTATTCATGAAACAGCCTAGAGAGGGTGGTAGGCTTGCCTCTCATCGAGATACCTGTAGATCAAGAGGGTCCCTATGTACACAGTCAAGTATTAGGGAAAGACAGAAAGTTTTTGATTGATACAGGGGCAAGTAGGACTGCCATCAGTCATGACGAGGTTCCAGGGGCTCCGCTCTCAGGCTCTAGAAATGTTTCCCTTGGATTTTCAGGAAAGCCTATTGTAAACGAGATATCGAAGCCAGTTACTCTAGAAGTTGGTCCATTGTCCTGAACTACTGATTTGTTACTTACGAAGTAATGTCCAGAAAATTTGTTAGGCATTAAAACACTGAAAGAATTAGGTGCAGTTATTTGCTGTTCCCCAGAAGGAATACGCATGTTTTTGAGGGATTATAAAGGTCACTATGTATTACGAGATTTTGATCCAAGATTGTCCAATGTACCGCAGCATTTAAGGGCGCAAGGTCCAACTGATGTAGGTTTTATGCAGATCACACCCCATCGTGTGACTCTCAAGCAGGGTATAGTCCTGCCACGAATCAGACAGTACAGATTGCCACCTGAGGCTGTAGCAGCCTTATCCAAAATTATTGACGAGCTCATTGTTCAAGGAGTAGTTGTAGAAACTGACTCCAATATATGTAATTCTCCTATCATTCCAGTCATGAAACGTACTGATCCAAATGCACCCCCAGTATATCGATTAGTGATTGACCTTCGAGAACTCAATAAATGTATCATACCCCAGTATCCAGTAGTCCCAGATATTTCATCTCTATTGACAGCTATTGATTCTGAAGCTATATTTTTTACAGTAATAGACCTCAAGAATGCATTTTTCAGTGTTCCGATTCATCCAGATAGCCAGTACCTTTTCGTTTTTTGTTTAAATGGAAGGAGCTATAAATTTACACGAGCTCCTCAAGGTTTCACAGAAAGTCCTAGCATTTACAGTCAAGCACTCAAGAGACAACTAGACAATATTCACATGCCACCAGACACTGCCCTGCTCCAGTATGTAGATGATCTACTGATCACAGCCCGTTCTGAACGTGATTGCGAGCGAGCGTCACTTACAGTTCTGTATTTCCTAGCCGAGATGGGGCACAAGGTGTCCCCTTTGAAGCTCCAGTTCTGTGTCCAGCAAGTGATCTACTTAGGCCACTTACTGTCCAAGTGGGGTAGGCAGTTGACACCAGATCGTATCCAGTTAATAGCGAGTCTTCCACAGCCCAAGACACAGAAGGAGGTACGTGCTTTTATCGGCCTTACTTCTTACTGCAGACAATGGATTCCTCAGTACGCATTTCTAGCAAAGCCACTGATACAGTTAACGACACAGGAGGCAGCCGTATCGACTGTTCTCCCTTGGACATCTGAACATACACTTAGTTTTAATGAGTTAAAGAAAGCTTTATGTCAAGCTCCTGTTCTAGCTACACCGAACTACAGTAAGCCTTTTACACTTTTTGTCACAGAACGTGATGGTACAGCATTATCTGTTCTCACACAAGATCAAGCCGGACAGTACAAGCCTTGTGCTTATTTTTCGAGCACATTAGATCCAGTAGCCCAGGCTCTGCCTGCGTGCCTCAAGTCAGTTGCAGCCACTGCTCTAGCAATCAGACAAAGTGATTCCATAGTATTAGGACACTCTCTGACAGTACAAGTTCCACACTCCATGGAAGTTCTTTTAAACCGAACACAGACTCAGCACTTGACCATTGCACGTTTAACAGGTTATGAACTGACACTGTTCCAGCCACACATAGAAATCAGACGCTGCAACGTTCTAAATCCTGCTACACTGTTACCGTCAGTTACTTCAAATCCTGCCACACATGACTGTGTGGAAGTCATTAACACTATGACGAAGCCAAGACAAGATCTGACAGACATTGCCTTACCTGACCCCGACCTGACACTTTATGTGGATGGTTCATGTATGAGAACCAGTACAGGAGAACTAGTAGCCGCGTATGCAGTGACTACTGACACTGAAGTTATTGAAACACACCGTATTGACACCCTGTCTGCTCAAGCAGCAGAGCTGGTTGCTCTGACCCAAGCCTGCATACGTGCCAAGAACCTGAAAGTAAATATATATACAGATTCACGTTACGCATTCGGAGTTGTACACGACTTCGGAGTGCTCTGGCAAGAGAGAGGTTTCATGACTTCTCATGGAACCAAGATTCAGCATGGTCTCCTCATTCAAGCTCTGTTAGATGCAATACATTTACCGACAGCTATCGCGATCATGAAGTGCAAGGCACATACGAAAGTTACTGACATTATTTCCCAAGGTAATGATCTAGCAGATCGAACAGCCAAGCTTACAGCTCAGACACCAGACATTCCAGTTAACAAGACACAGACATCCACTCCAGAACAGACTACATGTATGACAGTTAAGGACCCTACACAAGATGTCATAGACATACAGTTACATGCTACTCCCGATGAAATTAAGAAATGGTCCGAACAAGGAGGGGTCCAGACAGAGCAGGGATGGTTGACGAAGGGAAAAGCCACATGGTTTCTCCCCGACTCTATGGTTCAAGTCATTATTAATACCGCACATAGTCCAGCACACCTAGGAAAAAAAGCTATGTTAGACAGTATCCAGAACCTTTGGTTTAACAAGCACTTACGAGCTGCAGCCAAGCAGAAAGTCCGTACTTGTATGATATGTTGTCAATTCAATCCAGGTAAAAGTGTCCCGGTGGAACAAGGTGGATTCCAGCCCCCTGACCACCCTTTTGAGGTCCTCCAGATGGATTATATTCAGATGGAGCGATGTCGAGGTTTCAAGTATGTCCTTGTAGTTGTATGCGCTTTGTCCAGGTGGACAGAAGCATATCCAGTTCCAGATTACACAGCAGCGACCACTGCCAAGCAGTTGGTTCGTGAATTCTTCCCCCGTTATGGACTCCCTAGGGTCGTGTATTCTGATAACGGCCAGCCATTCTCATCTGAACTCATGAAGCACGTTTCCCTCTTGTTAGGGTACCAGTGGAAGTTCCATTGTGTACGCCATCCAGAAGCAGCCGGTCTCGTAGAGAGACATAATCAAACCTTGAAAATACGTATTGCTAAGACATGTAAAGAGAAAGGTGTAGACTGGCTAGTTGCCCTGCCAGTTGCTTTGTTCTACATGCGCATGGTCGCACACTCCAGATCAGGCTTGTCTCCTTATGAGGTCGTATTCGGCCGCCCCCCAAATATGTGGGGTACACCTAGACCCCGCAGTATTACAGATGTTTCAAGTAATATGCTGACAGATTACCTAGCTTCCTTGATGTCTGCCCTACACTCTTGTCGTTCACAGGTTGCCGCTGCATTTCCAGACAATACCGAAGTGAAACCGCATGAGGTCATCCCCGGGGATCTCGTCTTGATACGGAACTTTGATCGTTCAAGTCCGCTGGAGCCTCGCTGGAAAGAACCGAAACTAGTCCTTCTGACCACCCGTACGGCCGTGAAGTTGGAAGGCCGTAAGGGTTGGGTCCACCTGTCGCATGTCAAGAAATTTCATGGACTCCGTGATAAAACCTTTGCCAAGAACATTTCCAAAGACTGTTCCTTTTCTAAAGACTGCCTGAAACCAGACTCTAAACCAGACACTGATACAAATCCAGAATTGACAGTTCCTCTGTTAGAGAAAACTCCGCAGCAGGAGTATAAATTAAAACTCCGGTCTAGTAAAATAAGTCAGCCAGTTTAATTGTCTAAGTCCCCCTCGGGTGAAATGGTTAGACAGGTATCTGACATGTATGAGATAGACCCCCATAGTGAGAGAGTTAGTCAAAACTCCATTCGATGTATCGTTTTTCTAAGTTTTCTATTGTTTCTAAGTTTGATGGTTACCTGCACAAGTTATGCATTTCATTTATGTTTTCCGATTTCTCATGTAAATAAGTTTTCTAATGCTACTGTAGAGCACACGTTTAGTGATCTGCCTCCTCACGAGTTATCCTATCGTCTTGCTATGCGCAATAACACGTTTATACGAATGTTACATTATTCACACCAGACCAGCAATGCTACTAATTGTTGGGTGTGTGGTCGACTCCCCCCTTTCCAGACACCGAAGGGAGTTCTGCAACTCTTTCCTTATCCGTTTTCACATAATGGTTCGTGTGGAGCATGGTCCACGTTAACGTCATCCTCGAATGATATGTCCCTTCTGAATAGAACATGTTTTCCAGACAAGCAAGGTCTCTCCCATAGAACCGGGTTAGATCTAGAAAATGAAGTTTATAATTTAGGTAATTATTCTTCGAATTTTATGGTCCTGAATGTTCAGTCTGATACTACTCCAGACTTACCTGCTATTTCAGTACTACAAGTCAAAGGCGAATTATGTGTCAGGAATAATGGTTCCGTACATGTAGGACATAGTGATTGTACTACTACTGTCGAGTATAGTGACAGTGGGAAATCTATTTTCAAAGCTTCACGTCATTCTTATTTTGTTTGTGGTCAGACCGCATATGTTCGTCTGCCCCTCGATTGGCATGGAACATGTTACATTGCCTTCCTACTGCCACCAGTTTTTCTAGCCCCATCTGATTATCACAGAAACACACATCTAGTACACGTCAGACATAGAAGGGAGATCGAGATCCCAATTGTCGATCAAACTGAAACTGCTCTAGAACAGTATACAGATTTCAATAGAGGTTTCTTCTTCTTTATAGGCCCTGTCCAGAATAGTAAGTCAATCCGTAGATTAACCAGAACCCTTGAAGCAGTAGTGAATGAGACTACTTCTGCTCTAGGTAATTTAACCGAAGAGCAATCTGCTATGAGATTTGTCGTGCTCCAGAATCGTCTCGTTCTTGACGTCATACTGGCCGATAGAGGAGGAGCATGTAGAGTCATCGGATCTAGTTGCTGCATTTTCATTCCTAATAACGCGCCGTCTGTTTATTCAGCTATAACCAGACTTCATAAAATTGCCCATCAGTTACACCAGAATCCAGGCACCTGGACATGGTCCGGTTGGTTTTGGAGTATTATATCCGCCTGGGGATGGAAAGTATTGTCATTTCTAGGTATTGCAGTAGCGATCATATTCAGTTGCTGCCTCTGTATACAATGTGGCCCTGCGATTTGCGGCATTTGTGCTACCTCTTGTATTCCTAGTCCCAAGTCCCGCTCTAAGTCCCGTTCCAAGACAATTCGAGACGAGCAAATGATGCTATATGAAATGATAGATGGTATCATGAATATAGCTGTTTCCTGATGGAAACGTAGGGCACAAGGAGGGAATGTGGAAAAGTAAATTTTGCCATGTTGTATGTGCCTACGTGTTCCCCATGTTATGTCATATGTGCATGATCGATATGCATGTATTCCCTTCTGATCGATTACAGACGCAATTATAGTTGTGTCTATCTCTAGTATGCCAGTTCCCCGTTTTCGTGAATACAACGAATATCCGGCCTATGTAAAGTTACGTTGCCACGTTTCACAGTGTGCACGTTAATTCATTGAAATATCCCCGTTTCTAGGCCTCAAAAGGGCCCGGACTCAGATTCAGCTCCTGTTTCCTGAACCCTCTGGGCCCGATTCACAGAATGAACTTAAGACTCAATCCTAAACTTGCTACTATTTTGGTATTCACAGAATGCACTTACTACTTTTGGCATTCACAGAATGAACTTACTACTTTTGGTATTCACAGAAGTTAGGATTTTGTCTTAAGTCTGTCTTAAGTCTGTCTTAAGACAAACTTAAGACAAAATCCTAACTTCTGTGAATACCAAAAGTAGTAAGTTCATTCTGTGAATGCCAAAAGTAGTAAGTGCATTCTGTGAATACCAAAATAGTAGTAAGTTTAGTATTGAGTCTTAAGTTCATTCTGTGAATCGGGCCCTCTCCGAGGAGCGATACAGCCCCCACCTGTATCCCTGACCCTTAGCTTACTTTCATGCCTCACAGTGCCCGGCTCGGCCTGGCTCTGCCTCCAGTCTGCCAAGAGTATGTTATGTTTCTAGTTATCAGTTCAGCCCTCCTTCTCTGCATTCCTAAGCTACTGAATCGCATCAATAGTTTCCGTCATGGTCTAGCCTTTATGTCTCCATGTAAGAGAAATACTGTATTAATATTCATAGAATATTCCCCGCACACGCACTACATATAGGATTATGTATGCACCAGTCCTAATGTCTGTTAGCCTTTGCTCTGCTAACTTTTGGATTCTATCAACATGTTCTCTAAACACTAGATACTAGATATGCTTAGGTACATGTCGCTCTGACACTCCAGACTTTAGTCTCCTCTTCTAGCGCAGAAGTCATAGCCCCCCAGTTCTCCCTAGTAACACGTCATTGTCAGTTTGCGCGCACCATTAGGTTAGAGGTCCCAGCTGCCCAGGTAGCCCCCTCCATGTTTCCGCCCCGTTTATGACATATTCTGTTACGTTTGCATCACATGTCTATGTATACGCCCTGTTCACGCCTTCTTGTTGCATCAGTCATGCCTTATCTTTCGCGACTGCTAAAAGCTCCGCCTACTGCTACGCCTACTGTACTGACTTTAATGTATTTTGTTTAACTATATATA
Organism: Lissotriton helveticus; assembly: GCF_964261635.1. Taxonomy (NCBI): domain Eukaryota; kingdom Metazoa; phylum Chordata; class Amphibia; order Caudata; family Salamandridae; genus Lissotriton; species Lissotriton helveticus. The sequence goes on along the minus strand of NC_136057.1, from coordinate 198,164,706 downwards.
CTTATGCACTGTTATTAAAAGTTGCCACTTTTGTCCAGATCCTGCCCCCGGCAGCTGCCATCCCTGTTCCCGTACAGGCTGTCCTGTTCTTGTCCTTTATGCTTAATTAAATCCTGTCAACTCTAGCTACCTCGTATCTTGACTCTTATTTATTGAGCTATCTATTTGTATGAGTATCCTGAAAAATAGCACAGGTAATTAATTATTTATTTACCACAGGGGTTACACCCATACGGTCAGCCTATACGCGGACGATGTTATTTTCACACTTGAGGATCCGCAACGGGCTTTGCCCGCGTGTATGGCGGAGCTCGAGGCTTTCGCGGGAGCGGCTGGGTTTAAGATGAACATGGGGAAATCCACGGCGTTGGATGTTTCCCTGACGCCTGGGACGAGAAAGGAGTTGCAGAGGCGGTTTCCGCTCAGGTGGTCGCGGAACCACGTGCCGTATTTGGGTATCCTGCTGGCTCCCACGCTGTCGGCGATGGTGGCGGTTAATTATGAGACGCTAGGCCAGAAGGTTAAGGAGGAACTGGGGAGGTGGAGCAAGGGGACGATATCGTGGCTCGGCAGGATAGCGGCGCTGAAGATTACGGTGCTTCCACAGATCCTGTATCTCTTTCGGGCACTTCCGCTGCAGCCCCCCAAAGGCTGGATCCAGATGATGCAGACGGCACTGTCCCAATTCGTCTGGCAGGGCCGTAAACCCCGAATGAAGAGAGCATTGACGACTTTAGCGCCGGAGGCGGGGGGACTGGGAGTCCCTGACCTTCACAAATATTTCCAGGCGTCGCAGTTGAGGTACCTGGTGGAATGGAGCAGGTGGGAGTCGGATAAGCATTGGCTCTTCCAGGACCAGGCGGTGGCTGGTCGGCCCTTGCAGGAAATCCCGTTCCTGCGTAGACAACACAGACCCCCGAACCTCTACGCTTCCCACGTTACGAGGGTACCGTTAAGGACATGGGATGCCGCTAGTGTCCGCTTCGAGCTCACCTCGTTCCCCTCTCCGTTCACGCCTATTGTAGACAACCCAGACTTCACGCCTGGGACGGAATCGGGAGCCTTTACGCACTGGCGAGAGAGGGGGTGCAGGGCACTTTTTCATGTGTACGGTGGGGATGGGGTCCTCTCCTTTGAGGACCTTAAGGGGAGCTACCAACTGGCCGAGGCGGATAGGATGAGATACTGGCAAGTCAGACATTGGGCGCTACAACCACAGGTGCGGGAGGCTGCGGACAGGAATCTGCTCCCTTTTGAGAGATGGATGGCGACGCGCACGTCGGACGCAAAACTCATATCTGATTTGTATAAAATGCTTCAGCCACCGCCTACACACATCTATAATCCTGGTAGGGAGAGATGGAACAAGGAATTGGGGAGAACACTTAGCCACAAGGAATGGGAGCAAATCTCATACCGAGCGCGACATTCTGCTCATCATGTGGGGCTGACTGAAACCTTCACCAAGGTGTCAACGTACTGGTACCACACTCCCGAGCGCCTGCACGAGATGAATAGACTCATAGACACTGCATGTTGGCGCGCTTGCGGGAACACTGGGACACTGACGCACATTTTATGGGACTGCCCGCTGATACAGGGTTACTGGAAGGAGGTGATCGATGAAATAGACAAATGTTTTGACATAGAGTTGCCCCGCTTCCCGGCCTATACCCTGCTGGGCCTCCCTAACGCCTTAATGTACCCGTTGAAATCCCGGAGAGGGAGACACATTGCCATCGCTTTGGGCTCGGCTGTACAGAACATTCTAATACACTGGCGCACCTCCACCATTCTATCAATCACAGGTTGGCTACACCGGCTGTGGCATGTACTGGGTATGGAAAAAATCTTGCTTACACTGGCTGGGGAGGTTGATCAATTCGAGGAGCTGTGGCAACCATTCCATGCATTACTGGCTACTGAATTCAGGGAGCTTACGTGCCCCAGATACCTGAGGCTCCTTAGGCTTACACCACCGATCACTTGAATGTCCAGCATGGCGAGGGAGGCACTCTATACGCATTAGGGGTAGAGAAAACAGGATGGGATCTGTGCGTTTCTGTGATATTCTTTGCGCAACACCGGACAGGGGGCGGGGGGGTGGGAAGGGGGGTGGGCGTGGGTGGCTGTTGGGATAGTTTGTTATGTTAAAACTGAAGTACAGCGGGGTTGATATTTGCTTTCTGATTCACGTTTGGACTCAAGGCTCGAGGAAGCCGTCTCCGGCGGTCCTCGTCTAACCGGGACTGCTGAACTTTGCAGGTGGCGGGGTGCTCAGGAGACAGCATTATTTCTGACGCTATACACTGCCTTTTTATGCCTGGTTTCCTTCCTATTTTTCACTGCTGTACCGCTATGCTTAATTCATAAAGTACTTTAAACCTAAATGTTTGGATAAGGCAAGTATGGGTATAGTGGTATATGTTTTGGGGTACTCAGATATATATTTTGGGGTGTTTGGGTATTTTAAGGGTTCAGATATAGTTTTGCGTTCTGGGGTACAGGGGTATTTTTAGGGTTCAGGGCTAGGTTTGGGTTTTGGGGTATAGGGGTATTTTTAGGGTTCAGGGGTAGGTTTGGGTTTTGGGGTACAGGGGTATTTTAAGGGTTCAGGGCTAGGTTTGGGGTTTGGGGTACAGGGGTATTTTTAGGGTTCAGGGCTAGGTTTTAGGTTTTGGGATACAGGGGTATTTTAGGGTTCTGGGCTAGGTTTGGGTTTTGGGGTACAGGGGTATTTTAAGGGTTATGGGCTAGGTTCGGGTTTTGGGGTACAGTGGTATATTAAGGTTCAGGGGTAGATTTGGGTTTTGCGGTACAGGGGTATTTTTAGGGTTTAGGGGTAGGTTTGGGTTTTGAGGTACAGGGGTATTTATAGGGTTTAGGGCTAGGTTTGGGTTTTGGGGTGCAGGGGTATTTTTAGAGTTTTTGGGATAGGTTTGGGTTTTGGGTACAGTGTATATTTATAGGGTTAAGATGGGTTAGTGTTTAAGGGTGTGGGGGTATTTTATAGAGTAAGGGTGGGTTATGATTATGGGGTGCAGGGGTATTTAAAGTAGGGGTGGGTGGAATTGGCGCGAACTTGGTACAATAAATCCGCAATATTTTGTTCCGTCAGATTTCCAATTATTATTTTTTTTTGAAAATGTGTTTATTTGCATATTAAGTAAAGCATAGCATGGTACATTTAGCATACAAGCAGTTGCATATTGATATGCCCTATGCTGGATAATAATGACAAATGGTACATAAATTTTCTGTTTTGTTGTATCTGCAGTTAACCAAACAAAAACCCCCAAGAAACCCTCCACCCATCACCCCTTGCAATCCCACCCTAGGCACTCATAATTCGTAATTGCGTATATACATTGGTATTTGGCTACACCCAAAAACAGCTCTTGTCTAATACAGTAGTCTGTGCAATCAGTCAGAGACATGATCAATAGATGAGTGGGTTACCCCAGTTCTGTGTATCGTGGTGCACCATGCACGTCCGTGGCAATTGGTAATGTATTGTGGACAGGTTGTAATTCAAACTGCGGAGAACGAGACATTAGATTCATCATCTCCCTCTGCCTCGAAAGCCCCTAGTATTGTGAACCAGTCCAGCGATATCAATGTCTTCCTATGGCCCCTACGTTGTTCGCGTTATAGCGCCTCCCCTTCTGCCCTGCCCCATCGTATAACCTCTGTCCTCCACATGTCATGATTGGGTGGTTTGGGCGATTTCCATCGCATGGTTATCGCGCGCTTCGCAAGCAGCATAGCCATATCAGTGAAGCGTGTCAACACACTCCTTTTACGCGCCGCTGGCCCTAGCCCTAGTAGTGTATGTTCCAAGGTGCATGCTAGTGGGGGCGCACCCACTTTGGTGAGCGATTCATGTATAGTGGTCCAATAGTAGCCCAGTTTCGGGCAGTCCCATAGCATGTGTAGCAGTGAGGCATCATCCGTTCTGCATCGAGGGCAGGTGTCTGCAGCGTCAGGGAACATAGCATGTACACGGCACGGCGTGAGATACGCCCTGTGCAATATCATCAATTGAATTAATTTGAACTTCGGGTTTCTAGCCACTTTTTTGGGGTATTGTAGGATACGCTCCCATTCTTTATCTTCGAGCGGCCGTCCAATGTCACGCTTCCATTTTACCTTTAGGGACAACAGTGATTGCGCCCTCCCCGCCCTGATGCCAGTAGTAGGCCATCTAGTTAGGTGGCTTCCCGTTCCCATGAGGTATTGCATCGTTAGTAATGGGTTTATGGGTGGCTCTTCGCCATCCCGCGCCCATATCGTTGTCACGTAGTGACGTAAACCAGCATGTATGAGGAACGAACCTCCGGTACATTATGTGTGGTTCTGAAGTCCTCAAAGGACAGTATGCGCCCATCCGCGAAGAGGTCCCCAATGTGTGTTACCCCTGCGTCGTGCCATGGTGTGAGTTTGTGGGCCGAGAGCGTTCCCGATTCTAGTGGGATACCCAGTAGTGGAATTGTAGGGGCGTATGAAGTCGTTGGAGTCGTGTACTTAACTGCCTTCCGCCAGTATTGCACTGCAAGTCGGAGAAGAGGGTGGGTGTCCCTAGGTAATTCCGCTCGGGGCAAGAGCAAGACATGAATCTTCCCTTTGGAACGATCCTCCTCTGTCATGTCGATCTCATGTAGGTTTCGGCCTGCCAGCCAGTATGCCAGCCATTGTAGTTGACAGGCAAAATTATAGGCCCGGAAGTCCGGCACTCCCAGTCCTCCAGTCCCAGAGGTAAGCTGTAATTTAGCAAGTCCTATGCGTCTCCGCCCCGACCCCCATATTAGCTCTGTCAGTAGCGTATCCAGTGCCCTGAAAGTTGACGCTGGGATCAGGAATGGCAGGTTAGTGAAGAAGTAAATGAGTCGGGGGAGCACCACCATCTTGGAGATCTCTACTCTACCCACCACGGATAAAGGCAGCGACAACCAAAATTGCATCTGTGATTTCAGCGCCCGTATTGCTCTGCCCAGGTTACCGTCTATCATTTCCTCCGCACCTCTGTAGATTTGAATTCCAAGGTAGCAGAAAGTAGTTTCCGCCATTTGGAAGGTGTACGGCGGGAAAAGCAGCGATGTAGATGGACCAGTGGCATTAAAGCAATATCCATACGACTTGGGTTCGCTTATCGTAAGGCCCGACAACAGTCGGTATTCTTCGAATAGCGTGGGTATCGGGTCTAGGTTACCCCGTAGGTCACGGAGGTACAGGATTATATCATCCGCATATGCGGACACCACATGAGTCGTCCCGCCTCTCTGAATGCCACGTTGAGAAGCTTCCTTCCGGAGCCTACAGAGGAGCGGTTCGAGCGCCAGTATAAATAAGAGCAGAGAGAGCGGGCACCCCTGTCTGGTGCCCTTGAAAATGGCCAAGGGTTCAGAGATACATCTAGACGTACACACCCGTGCCGTAGGCTGGGTGTATAGTAGCCGGACCCACGCTACGTATTCCGGGGGTAGCCCGAATTTTGCAAATGTTGCAAACATGAAATCCCATCTGAGGGAGTCGAAGGCTTGTTTCAGGTCCAGTGAGATACAACCCTCTGTGCCCACATCTTCTTGGTCTCGTGGCATCAGTTGGGCTAGTCTACGAAGGTTCATAGCTGTACTTCTACCAGGTACAAACCCGCATTGGTCGGGGTGGATCAATTGGGAGACGTACTGCGCTAGTCTAGTGGCCAATACCTTGCTCTGTATCTTGTAGTCAGTGTTAAGTAGGGACAAGGGCCTGTAGTTAGCCAGTTGCATCCCGTCTCTGCCCGGTTTTGGTAGGGAAGTTATCAAGGCCTGGAGGGATGATTGTGGCAGGGAGGTAGTCCGTAGTGCCTCTTGGTAGATAATTTGCAGTCGTGGGGCGAGTAGGTCGGCAAATGCTTCATAAAATTCTACAGGTAAGCCGTCCGTCCCAGGGGTTTTATTCCTCGGGAGGGCGCGTATTGCTTGTTTAATCTCTGCTGTGGTGATATTACGTTTTAGGTCGTCTCTCTGTCTATCAGTGAGCTGGGGAAGATCTAAGTCCCCCATGAAGTTCTCCAGTGCTGCTTGTGATACGGGCTGGTGCTGGCCATATAGTGTAGTGTAGTAGTTCTTGAACGCAGTGTTGACTCCTAATTGAGTCGAGGCCAATGTGCCTTCTTGGTCTATAATTTCTAAAATAGGGAGGTGTGTCGGGGAGTCCCGTATAATGCGAGCTAATAGTGGGCCTGACCGATCAGCCTGCGTGTGTTGTCTGTTAGTGTATTCGCGATAGTCCAGTAATCGTAAGTCCTTGAGCAGCTCAGCATGCCTAATGTGTGCTTCTTGTAGTGGTGTAAAGTGTAGGTTTGTGCCCGCTGCTTCGTGCTCTAACATTGCCAGTTTATCCTCTATTTCCTTAAGGCCATCAATCACCTCCCTTTTCATGCCCACCCGGGTGGCCATCGCCTCTCCTCTTATGAAGATTTTGAACGCGTCCCACTCTATTCGTCTGGAGCTAGCAGTGTCAGTATTTGTAGCAAAGTAGGACTCAATGGTGGTCGCCATTGATGATTTGAAGACCGCGTCTTCCAGTAGTTCCGTGGGCAACCTCCATGTCGGTATCGGCGTCTGTGTTCTACCCCATTGTAGCGTCAGTTCTACAGGGTTGTGGTCTGAAAGTGTCTTCCTCATGTGTTGTGCCGTAAGAACTGCCTCCAATAGAGGGCGGGAGCAGAACACTCGGTCGATTCTTGTGTGTAATTGGTGTGGCGGGGAGAAGAAGGTATATTCCTTGTCAAATAGGTGTTTACTGCGCCATGTATCTGCCAGATCCCACCCTTCTGCCCATTGCGTTAGCGCAGTCACCTGTTTCCTGCTGTCGGTGGCGTGTAGTGGCGGGTGTGACCTGTCCAATGTAACATCCAACACAGCATTAAAATCCCCCCCAACAATCCAGTGATATCCCGCCCAATCTACTAATGCACCATTAAGTCTGGTTAAAAAATCCCATTGTCCTGAATTAGGTGCATATACACAGCCGAGCACAACAGCGGCACCATCCAGTGTGCCCCTCACAAATACATATCTCCCCTCTTTATCAATTCTCTGTTCCACGGGCTTAAAGGGCATAGAATTGCGAAGCTAAATAGCCGCCCCCCTTGAGAATGCAGAGTAGGATGTGGCAAAGAGTTGGCCCCTCCACTTCTTTAACAGTTTTGAGTTCTCAGCAGTGTTCAAATGTGTCTCCTGGAGGCAAGCTATCATGACTCCCCTGCGGTTGAGTTGTGCCAGTATTCTGTGTCTTTTGTGGACCGAGCCCATGCCCCTCACGTTCCAGGTGCACAAGTTGTAAACATTAAGCGGCCCGATAACTGATCGCATATTGTGGCAATGTTGGGCTCGTCGGTGAGCATGCCAAGTATACCCTGTAGTAGTAGTGGAGTGCCAAGTAAATAATTAACCCCTGAACATTGAGGTCCCCAGATGAACAGACCCGGGGTCCAAACCACGATACCCAATGTGGGTAACAGTCAAACACAACCATGTTCATATGATGGGGGGTTTATTCTATTCGGTTCCGATTCATGCTGGTCTGCGGTGACATAGCAAGCCCTGAGCACGTATAACCCCCCAGGCCACCCATCTGCGTGTGGCTATTCATACAGTTCATACATTACCACCCAGGTAGTGTTCAAGGCGCTGGTGTCAAAATTCTGCAGCCATTTGTGCTGTGATCTTGGGGAAAAGCTGCAGGCTGTCCGCCGATCCCGATACTTCGGTATGTGTGTCTGAAATGCTGGCAACGTCCCTCGCCATGCCTGCGTCGTGAGCGGCCAGTGCTTCCTCCATTAGCTGCACTACCTTTGTCCGCTCCTCCGAGCTGATCGCCGTTTCCTGTCTAGTCAGAGGGTTCCGTGTTGAGGGGGCTTGATCAGTATCAGTGGTAGGGCGTCGTCGGTCCGGCCGATTACGATGGCTGCCGCTCCCACCTTCGGCAAATGGGTCTTGTGAGGTTGTCGGCGTGAGTGTTATTTCCATCCATTCTTCCGCTTCCTCTGGTGAATCAAAAAAGAGTGATCTGTTGCCATGTAGGATCTTGAGGCGGGCGGGAAATAGGAGGGCATACTTCAATTCCCGCTCGCGCAACTTGCAGTTTACCCCCATAAAGGTGGACCTGGCTCGCTGCACCGCTGGAGTGAAATCTGGGTATACAGATATAGTCTTGTCTTCATATCGGAGTGGTGCTTTTTCCCGGGCTGTGCGTAGCACTGTGTCGCGATCTTTGTAGTGGAGGAGGCGTGCAATCAATGGGCGCGGTGGTGCTCCTGGCTGCGGCGGTTTGGAGGGCATCCTATGCGCTCGTTCCACGCTGTATAGAGCAGTTAGATCTTCCGGGCCTACCATCTGTTTGAGCCAGTCTTCTACAAAGTGAGTAGGATTCCTCCCCTCGCTGCGTTCCGGAATGCCCAAAATGCGGACGTTGTTGCGTCGGGCTCGTCCTTCCGCATCATCCACCTTGTCCCATAGTTGTCTGAGTTGTTTTTCCATGCCTTCCAGCTTCGTGAAGTGTTCTGTCTGTTGAGGTATTAGATCATTGAGCGCTATTTTCTGCTCCGACACACTCTCCGCCAGCTTGTTGTGATCTGCTCGGAGCAGGGAGAGGCACGTCGCCATGCTGTCCATACGTGATTCAAGCACCTTATTTCATTCAGGATAAGGTCCAGTTTGGCGTCCTGCGTTCCTTTCCCTGTCGGCGGGATAACTTCCATATTGGAGGAGGCCAGTGGGTCTTCCGAGCCGGTGGACTGCATGTCCGTCGATGCGCCCTTGTCCTGGGCCTTGCCCCTGTGCCTCCCCATAGATCTAGTGTGCAGGGCGACGCTGCGCTGGTCACGCGCACCTATCACAACCTCCACTGCGCGGTGGCACACAATGTCCTAAGGCCGGGCTTTCTTCGTAGCAGGTAATCCGGGGCACTAGTAGTGCAATTGCTCGTGAGGAGTGAGGGGGCCCTCTGGTTCCGTGATGACCGCAGCGCTTTTGGTGAATGTTGCGGCGCTATGAGTAGCGCCTTTCGTGTAGCAGTGGTGCGAGCTGAGGCGGCGGTAGCGGGTGTTGTCCTCTTCGTTGCACAAGGGGTCAGTAATGGGGGGGGCCAGTAGCGCTGTGCAGCAGCCCCTGTAGAAGTGCTTCCAGGTGTGACGTTCTTGCCCCTGCGCCTCGACCCAGAGGGGCTCCGAGTTCTGTCTTGGTCAGGGTGTGTGCAGGGACTCCACGGGTGTTTCGGTGTGCCCCCTACGTCGCAGCTCAGTAGTTGTGGCCCCGGGCTCCGTTCCTGGCAACCCCTCGTGTGAATGGTTTGGGGCTCTGGCAGCCCGGGAGATGAGGCAAGATGGCGTCCGCCTGTGTATCCGCGGAGCCGGCTCGTGCCGTGTAGCCGCCGTCCGCCTCTGTTTCAGTGCAGCGGTCCTCCGGCCACCCCAGCACCCGTCAGTGTCCGGCAGCCTTCGCGCAGTGTTCCGGTCCCCAGAGGCGTACAGACTGTGTCACGGTGGGGCCGCAGGCGGCGTGTCGGTCTGGGTGCGCCACCGGCCTGGATCGTACCTGGGAGGTCAGAGGTGGTCCCCCGATGTGACTTGAAGGGGGAGCACCTAGGTGGGGGAAGCAAGTGCAGGGAGACAGGCGTGCGTTTGTGTCCCGTGTCCCCAGGTACCTCCGGCAATCCCGCAGAGTTCCGCAGGCCTCACGCAGCGGGTCGGTCCTGCCGCAAATCGAGGTCACGGCTTCACTCGTGTTCACAGGCCCCGACAAACACCGAGTCTTTACCAGGTCCCTGACAGCGTCGGAGGGTGGCTGTTTTCCGTCGCCGCTTCTCTGTCCTTCGTAGAGGCTCCTGGGGTTGATTTCGGGTGAGTGGTGTTACTAGGGAGCAGGATAAATAGCTAGTATCGTGGGCTACGGACGGAGCAGAGCAACTACACGTCCGCCATGATCGGCTCGTAGCCCAGATTTCCAATTATTAAAACAGAAACCTCATATATTCAAGGTAAAATAACAAGTATTTCTACATGCTAAAATGCATATAGTCATTTCACAAAAGTGAAATTAGCTTCCAGCAAGCAGTGAGAGAGGTGATGATTTTGAGATCAAGTCCCTGCAAAGCATTATGGGACGAGATTAGCAGTGGGAAGTGAATATAATAGTATCCAAATAATTCTACAAAGAGCTGCAGTTCACCTCGTCGCCGTCGTCCCCAGTTGTCCATGATGAGGCAAATGCAATAGCATTTAAAATATTATACATCAAGCTGCAGTTCACCTCATGGTCCCTAGATGTCCCTGATGAAGCAAATGCAATAGCATTTAAAATATTACACATCAAGCTGCAGTTCACCTCGTCGTCCCTAGATGTCCCTAATGAGTCAAATACAATAGCATTTAAAATATTATACATCAATCTGCAGTTCACCTCGCCGTCCCTAGATGTCCCTGATGAGGCAAATGCAATAGCATTTAAAATATTATACATCAAGCTGCAGTTCACCTCGTCGTCCCAAGATGTCCCTGATGAGTAAAATTCAAAAACATTGAAACCCTTTCATGAATGCTAAAAAGTATGCTAATCTTATCCCATAATGCTTTGCAGGGCCTTTTAGTTGTATTTTTGCCCATAACTGTGCTTGGGGTGGTTCTGAGAGAATGGGACCTCCACTGAATTACTATTTAAAGGGAGCAGGAATGTATAGAACCTGGGAAGAAAAAACAACACTCGTGACGGAATGCCCCCAGCGATTGTCACGCCCCCCAGCACACACCCACAGCACAATGCAGACACGCCCACAAGGGACTACTTTGCTGGCATGGTTCTTTTACCTTTTAAATGTATATGGTGGGCGTCTGCATAGCCTATGTCCTTTTGCTGCAACTGCCCTTTCCAACGTTATATTGGGTGTTGTGATTGGTGCTCTGGTTCCTGAGATTACCCGCCTCAAACGTTTGGGCTCTCTCTTTATTATATTAGTATAGATATATATAGTGATGTCATGAGTGATGTCACTGACCATGTCATGAGTGATGTAATATGTGACGTCATCAGCAGTGCATTGCATGCGCAAGTTATAGTGAGTCCAACTAACTATAACGTGGGAATTTCAATGGTTTTATGCGAGCAAAACTTCCAGCTAACTATAACTGGTGTGAAACCTATGGTTTTTTCAGTGAATTTATTAGGTTTTTTAAATGCTAATTCCTAACTATAACTGGTGTGAAACCTATGGTTTTTTCAGTGAATTTCAATGTTTTTTTAATAGCAAATCTCTATAGGTATGAAAAGTAATATTTTTTATAACGAATCTTATATTGTACTAGCAGCCCGTCCCGACGTTGTCCGGGTATGAATTGCTGCCGGCCAGTAGTATATTGTTTCGTAGGATTTCATTTTGATAGCATTTCTTATCTGTGACAGGCCTATGAGACGCTCCGATTCAAAGTGCACTGCTGATGCACTTAAGAGTGCGTGTTCAGTAGTGTGTGAACTCGAGTTTCCCTACTTTATTTTCCTTGCAATATTATATAGCGCGAACTCGACAACATGGCATGAGCACAATTTACATTACAGAAGAACACATTCATTTGTGGTAGGCACGGGGAGACAAAGCGATTTGCCTGGAATCACATGATGTTGAACTGATGCCGAGATTCGAACGTTGCTCCCCATCTCTAAAGTTCGCAATTCTAGAACTTGTGGTGGGAGGTGTGTCTAAAAGTGTATGTCGGTGCTGGGCATCAATGAGAGAGACCTGTGCATTTTTCCAATCGGTGGTGAAAAAATATGAGTATGTTGCTGGAGATGTGGGCCGCCGTGCCACCAATGTACTTACGGGGGAGGGTAAACACCCATTATTCCGCAACTTTCTTTCCGCATACCATCACTCTGCATACTTTCATTACGAAAGTACCATGACTCCGCAATGCCATTATAACGCATGGCATTACATTTTATAGGGGTATATGTTTTGGGGTACTGAGGTATATGTTTTGGGGTGTTTGGGTATTTTAAGGGTTCAGATATAGTTTTGGGTTATGGGGTACAGGGGTATTTTTAGGGTTCAGGGCTACGTTTAGGTTTTGGGATATAGGGGTATTTTTAGGGTTCAGGGGTAGGTTTGGGTTTTGGGATACAGGGGTATTTTAAGGGTTCCGGGCTAGGTTTGGGTTTTGGGGTACAGGGGTATTTGTAGGGTTCAGGGCTAGGTTTGGGTTTTGGGATACAGGGGTATTTTAGGGTTATGGGCTAGGTTTGGGTTTTGGGGTACAAGGGTATTTTAGGGTAGAGGGCTAGGTTTGGGTTTTGGGGTACATGGGGTATTTTTAGGGTTTAGGGATAGGTTTGGGTTTTGGGGTACAGGGTGTATTTGTAGGGTTAAGATGGGTTCGTGTTTAAGGGTGTTGGGGTATTTTATAGAGTAAGGGTGGGTTATAATTATGGGGTGCAGGGGTATTTAAAGTAGAGGTGGGCGGAATTGGCGCGAACTTGGTACAATAAATACGCAATATTTCGTTCCGTCAGATTTCCAATTATTCAAACAGAAACCTCATATATTCAAGGTAAAATAACAAGTATTTCTACATGCTAAAATGCATATAGTCATTTCACAAAAGTGAAATTAGCTTCCAGCAAGCAGTGAGAGAGGTGATGATTTTGAGATCAAGCCCCTGCAAAGGATTATGGGACGAGATTAGCAGTGGGAAGTGAATATTATAGTATCCAAATAATTCTACAAAGAGCTGCAGTTCACCTCGTTGTCCCCAGTTGTCCCCGATGAGGCAAATGCAATAGCATTTATAATATTACACATCAAGCTGCAGTTCACCTAGCCGTCCCTAGATGTCCCTGATGAGGCAAATGCAATAGCATTTAAAATATTATACATCAAGCTGCAGTTCACCTCGTTGTCCCAAGATGTCCCTGATGAGTTAAATTTAAAAACATTGAAACCCTTTCATGAATGCTAATAATGATGCTAATCTTATCCCATAATTCTTTGCAGGGCCTTTTATTTGTATTTTTGCCCATAACTGTGCTTGGGGTGGTTCTAAGAGAATGGGACCTCCACTGAATTACTATTTAAAGGGAGCAGGAATGTATAGAACCTGGGAAGAAAAAACAACACTCGTGACGGAATGCCCCCAGAGATTGTCACGCCCCCAGCACACACCCACAGCACAATGCAGACACGCCCACAAGGGACTACTTTGCTGGCACGGTTCTTTTACCTTTTAAATGTATATGGTGGGTGTCTGCATAGCATATGTCCTTCTGCTGCAACTGCCCTTTCCAACGCTGTATTGGGTGTTGTGATTGGTGCTGTAGTTCCTGAGATTACCCGCCTCAAAGGTTTGGGCTCTCGCTTTATTATATTAGTATAGATAATTATGCAATAGTTTTTTTAAAAAATTTTTTTTTTTTGCCCCGGAGCGCTCCCGGGGAGCGTACCGATGCGCTCACCGGTAAGCGCAGTGTTACGGCGCGCCCCAAGGCGCGTACCGGTGAGCGTCCCGTTAGCACTATTGCCGCGAACGAAAACAACATCGTGACGTATCGCGTAGCCGCGTGATGCGTCATATCACGCACTGCGTAAGCGCACCCGGAAGCACGCGAGCGCATACGATCGCGCAACGTCCCGATGCGCTTACGCTATGTGCCCCCGGGCGCGTCTACGGGCACGCCCCGGGGCGGGTAGCGTAAGCGCGTCGGGTCATGTGATATGAAAATAACACTTTTCATTGGTGCAGATCAGTTTTGGTTTCCAAATGATGAAAGCCTGGATCATGTTACTTGAAAATAACACTTTTCATTGGTCCAGAACAGTTTTGTTTTCCAAATGATCAAAGCCCCCACCTTTTTTTCTTATTCTGACCTTGTCCTTTGACTGAGGAAGACATGTTTTGAGATCTGTGTCTAATCTTTCCACTTTAAAATGGCTTCAGTAGTAGCAGCAGCTGGAGCATCTGCACCACTACCACCACCACCACCACCACCGCCACCAAGAGGACCACCACAACATCACATTGGTGGTCTTGAAGAAGAAGAGGAGGAGGAGGACGAGGAGGGGAGAAGGAGATTCCTCCCAGAAGACAATACCCCATAAAGGCCAAAGGAGCACATAGTATGGGAGTTTTTTTCCATTCCAGAGGGCAAAAAGAAAGTCAATGCACCAAAGGTGACTTGCCTAATCTGTGGCATGGAACTTTCAAGGGGGAACCCTAATAGGAAATATTAATTTGGTAATTACACCATGATTCGGCATATGGAGCGCAAGCATCCCAACAACTATGCTAGGGCGGAGGTCCGAGAAATGGCCAGGAACCCTTCTTGATCTTCACCAAGCACCTCCCAAAGAAAGCAACCCACTCCATCGGATCCAGAGGCAAGAGAGACAATGTCTGTAATTCAACCCAAGTTTGCTGATTTTAAAATCGTGTGCAAATTTTGTGGGAAGACACTTTGCTATGGTGAGCAAAGTCTAAAACTTATCCTCTGTGCTGGTGATAACCATAAGTGCCCAAAAACACCTAATTTTTTCCTGATTTCCTTTTGCTCCAGTTGTGCCATTTTCAATTCCCTGTTTTTTTTTCTCCCCATAAAAAATACAAAAAAAATATAAAACTGTTCAGAAAAGCCCAAAAAAGTAAAATAAAGTCAAAAAAACAATTAAAAAAATATAAAACAACAAAAAGAATTTAAAAAAACAGTTCTTTTTAGAACTACCTTTAATTTATAAAATAAACCTATATTTTTAAAGAATCTCTGTCAAACTTTTTTCGTTAGGGTACGCGCACCGGGGCGTACCCGAAAAAAAGAAAAAAAATTAATGAAGGAGTTAGCATGAGGGAAGAACACAGAGGGAGTAATGTTAAGAGAAAGAGAGCTAGAGGGAGGAACACAGAGGGATTGTTTATTACATAGTAAAAAACAGAGAAGGTGTAATAGGGTGAAAGTGAGAAAAGTAAAATGAATAAGGGAGCGAAAGAAGGGAAGAGAGAGGAAGAAGACTAAAGTAGAGGTACTGGGAGAATATGAGTGGGTGTTGAAAGAAAAAGAAAGGACAGTAAAAAATGGGGAATGAAGGGTAGTGACGGAACCGGGATAAATGAACAACGGTGAGGGAGGGTGAGAAAAGAGCAGTGAGTGTAAGTAAAGAGGGGAGAAAGAGCATGAAAAAATTGAATTAGGATAAGACATGGGGAGTGACAGAGAGAAAGGACAGAGAGAGTAAAGGAAACAGTGCCTGAAAGGGTCTGAGTGAAACAGCAAAGAAAGGTAAGTAAGGCAGTCTGGGTGACTTATAGGGAGTCAGTGGGTGTAGGTGGGGGTGTGGGTGTGTAAGGTGTGTCTGTGGGTGTGGGTGTGTGGGGTGTTTTGGTGTGGGTGGAGGTGTGGGTGTGTGAGATATGTGTGGGGGGTGTGTGGGTGTGGGGGTATGTGTGTGGGATGTGTGTGTGTGTGGAATGTGTGTGTGTGAGTATGTGAGGAGTGTGTGTGGGGGTGTGGGTGTGTGTGTGTGAGGTGTGTGTGTCGTGTGTGTGGGGGGTGTATTTCAGAGGTGTGTATATGTGTTGGGAGGGAGATGAGGTGTGTGTGTAGGAGTGAAGTAAATAATTAAGAAAAAGAGAATGAGAGAGGAAGCAAAGGAAGGGAAAAGAGGGTAAGTGAAGTAAAAAATGGGGACTGAAAGAAGTTGAATATGAGAGGGGAAATAGGGAAAGGGGAGTAAACATGGAGAATAAGAATAAGTGAGGGAAGCAGAATAAAGAAACAGGAGTGAGTTTGGTTGAGAAAATATTAGTGAAGTTAAAGCAAAGGGTGATGACAAACTACATTTTTTTAGGCACACTTACCATATAATAAATGTAACTTTAATTACATTTTTTACTACACTTTGTATCTATTAAAGAGAGAGGAAAAAAAATTATAATTAGTAAAATATGTATTTTAAATTAAAAGATAGAAATTAAGAGGTTAAAAATCATAACAGTGTATTTAGAAATAAAGTAAGAGTGAAGGACACAGAAAGGGAAATAAAGTAAGGTAGAAGGACAAAAAGAGAGAAAAAGAAATAGAAGGAGAGCAAATTACTAAGAGTAAGGCATATAGATTCACTGACAGAGAGGAAGAGAAGAAGAGAGAAATGACCTGAAGGTAAGAAAGATACTAAAACAATGTGAGTTAGCAAAACTAAATCAGGAAACAGTAGTAAGTCAAAAGATAATGACTGAGACGGAAAAGAGTCTAATTAAGGATGCATTTAGAAGAATGAGGAATGGAAGATAACTGAGAGTAAGTGAAGAACAGTCATAGAGTGAAGGGATGAAGGGAGAGAGAATAATATAGAAGGAGTGGGGGAAAAGGAGTGAGGAAGTTAGTAGACAGACAGACTAAGAGAAAAACTGAATGAAGTGGAGTACAATGAGTGAGCAAAGGAAATGAGTAAGGGAGCAAAAAAGGAAAGAGAGGAGAAGAGGACTAAAACAGTGGTACTGAGAGAAAATGATTCGGTGATAAAAGTAAAGAGAAGGACACAGAAAGATAGGAAATGAGGGATAGTAATGGAACGAGAGTAAAAGAAATGGGATGAAGAACGATGAGAGAGGAGCAGTGAAGTTGTTGTAAGAGAAATGATAGAAGGTAGATAAACACAAGTGAACATAACACAAGGAGAGTGAGGCACTGAGGGCATAGAGGTAGTGAACGAAAAATAGAGAGAAGAGGTCCAAAGAAAGGAGCAAACAAAGATAAGCGAGGGAGAGTGGGTAATTTATAGTGATAGAGTGTGACAATACTGCTGACTGAGTAAAGAGGAATTACTAAAAGAGCAAAGGAGGAAAATACGGAAAAGGAAAGTAAAGCAGAGAGACTGAAAGCTGAAAAGTTATGCAAGGGAGAGAGGTGATGCAGACAGTTGAAATGAGACTGAGGGGTTGTGAAAGAAGTGGAGTAAAGGAACGGGGGTGAGAGAGAGTGAGAGAAAGACATTATAAGTGAGTAAAAAGTGATGAAATCGTGGAAAAAGGAAAGTGAGTGTCAGACAATGGGAATACAATTTAAATTACACAATACAAAGTATAGAATAACTTGTAGAACATGTTACATAGTTTATTTTTGCTGTTCTCAGAATATATTGATTTCACTTAAAACAGTGAGTTCAAATTACTCATCATATGACAGCGGGAAAAAAAAAAAATCTAAAAGATTGTGTTTTTAAAAAAAACTTAAAACTTACAAATGACAAATGTACACTAATCTTTGATTCACTTACTTTTCCTTTAGGCCTAATAGTATATCATGAAGGTCCTTTTTTCGTTGGAAAGTATTCTGCTGTTCACTAAAAAATCCATTTCATCGACTTTCTAGAAGAAAAGCTCCAAGAACATCTGAAATATTTTCATTATTTTCATATACTCCTTTTTTTCAGTCATGACTCTTTGCTTATTCCTTTACTTTTCCTTTAGGCCAAATAGTGTCAGATGTATGAGTATATTTTTAAATTAATTAAAAGAAACTCTGAAATTACCGTTTTTCCGACGTTCTGAAAGAAAGGCTCATACAACATTTTCACAATATTTAAGTATTCGTAATTTCATCTCTGACTCACTCATGTTCATCATTTTGTATGATACTGATATCACTTACTATGACATCCACTTACAGTACCTATATGACAACTCAATTATTTATATTATTTGGATCACTTTTACTCAGAATATAATTTTAAACAGTAAACTAACTTTTATTAACTGCTCCCGTCTTCATAGGCCAATTAACTTTACTTAAATTTTGGTTCTAAAAACACTAGGTAAGAATTTTTTAAGTCAAAAGGCAAACGTTGTTTGAAAGTCAAATGAGTGTCATTACAGTGGGTCCAACCTTTACAACATTTTAAATAGCATGTGTAATGCCCTGATGTTGTTGAAGGACCGTCATGATAAATAATAGCTACAGTTGTAAAAGTTCTTCCTGAAATTGATAACTGAGAAGCCACAACATTTTTAATAGAAGTTGTCAATTTACTTCCATCAGGTCTACATCGGTGGAACATTAAAATGACATATTTACCATAATTTTGTAAAAATAATATAGACAGCATTGCAGACTTACATTGAGCACACACCATATTGTGATTAGCTTCTTTAACTAGATTATTAAAAGACACTGATTTGCAGTCTGGTATAGTCAAATATATAAATCTTTCGGTGTCTATTCTAGTACTACTTGATAAACTACAAGTGTCGCAGTCATGCTGCCATTGATAAGAAAGACTAAAAATATTTTTTATATCTACTCCTTCATCTTCCAATACATCAAACATATACATTAAAAATTTCTGACAATCCTGCTGAATATTCTGTGAAAATTGATTTTGACCAGAACATATGTCTAGAAGATTTCGAATTTCTGAAACACAGAATTCAATAAACAGCAGAATGTTTCATCCCGATTTTCAACAATCTGTTCTTGTAAATTGTGAAGAAAAAAAACAACATTAAGCACTACATTAGCATAGCAGTTGACACCAGAACTGTTTTCAAACTGAAATCCAACAACATCTTCAACAGAATCCTTTTTCTTTCTGCTTACAATTACAGTTTCATCTACTTTTTGTCTTTTTGCTAGTACCTCACTGCAATTATTCTTATTTCTTCTTTTTCGGTCTACCACACGTTTTTCAAACAGAGGATATTGAGGCAAATGTGGAGCATATTCTCTTCTTAACCTATTGTATTCTTTAACACAATCTAGATCTGCACAAATCTTTGTCTCATCACACTCAACCAAGTACAATCCTGATAAAGTTCTGACTCGTGATAATGCCACATATGCCACACCTTCTTTAAACACAGAAGTTCCAATGTTCACCAGAGAACTATCTACACTTAAACCTTGAGATTTATGAATTGTCACCGCATATGCCAGACAAATAGGGAACTGTTTTCGGCGAACATATAAGTCTTTCACAAGCAAAAATCTAGCAGAACAACGACTGATTTGTTGTACTTCCTCAATGCCATCAAATTTAGGGGCATATTACCAAGCAATAGCGATAATTATCGCTATTGCTTGGTTAGAGACAAAAATTTACCGCTGAGCTGCGGCAATTTTTATCGCAGATAAACCTTGGTATTACCAAGGTTTAAGGCAAATGCGTAAAAAACGGCCGCAATGCATGAATATCGCTGAAATGTCAGCGATATTCATGCATTACCGAGCTAATGCTCTTAGCCATGTTATCCACCTCCCATTGGATAACATGGCTAAGAACTGCTCAGGGCAGGTGTTAGCTTTTGGAGATAGTCGCGCTTAGCGCGAATATCTCCAAAAGTTGGTAATAGGAGATAGCGATGTTAGCGACTGTTTCCAGTCGCTAACATCTTGGCACGCCCACTTTGCATGTCATTAGTGATAAATATCACTGACATGCAAAGTGGGGCCCAAGATGGTCGCTATCTCCTACTAGCTGTCGCTAACTGGTGTTAGCGACAGCTAGGTAATAGGGAGATAATTTTATCTCCGCTTTCTTGGCTTTTAAAGTAAAAAAGCAGAGATAAACCCCCTTGATAATATGCCCCTTAATTTTTTAGAAATTCAGGGGCATATTACCAACGTTAAGCGATATTTATCGCTAACGATACTTAGCAACGAATTTGTTAACGCTAAACATCGTCAGAAATTATCGCAGATAAACCTTGCTATTATCAAGGTTTATCGCAAATGCGATAAAAAACGGCCACAATGCATGAATATCGCTGAAAAGTCCGCGATATTCATGCATTACCAAGCTAATGCTCTTAGCCATGTTATCCACCTCCCATTGGATAACATGGCTAAGAACTGCTCAGGGCAGGTGTTAGTTTTTGGAGATATTCGCGCTTAGCGCAAATATTTCCAAAAGTTGGTAATAGGAGATAGCGATGTTAGCGACTCTTTCCAGTCACTAACATTTTGGCACGCCCACTTTGCATGTCATTAGTGATAAATATCACTGACATGCAAAGTGGGGCCCAAGATGGTCGCTATCTCCTACTAGCTGTCGCTAACTGGTGTTAGCGACAGCTAGGTAATAGAGAGATCATTTTATCTCCGCTTTCTTGGCTTTTAAAGCCAAAAAAGCGGAGATAAACCCCCTTGATAATATGCCCCTCAATTCCATCTCTATTTCTGTAATTCACAAAATCAACAACATGACCCATTGCTCCATTTACCAGACCTCTTTCAACATGTAAATTCCTTCTCAAAATTATACGACAATTTAAACACACATTCAGAGTCTTTTCAAAACCAGCAGTTTTAGATATTCTCTTCTCTAATGAATCCAATGTTGATTTCAAATTTTCAGACAAAATAATTGTTGCTCCCATATGCTCTATTTTATCTACAGCTTCCAGTTTCACAATCTCTTCATTTTCTAACTTTAACATTTTGTTGTTGAACATGGAATGTTCTTTCACAGTTGGCATCAAACATATCCCAGATTTGTTGTCAGTAATTTTCTTAAAAATATCCTCTGGAAGAATGTTTTCATCTGGATACAAGTTTGAAATTAATCGTGCATGTAAAGCTACCTTCCCATGCTCACTTAGTTTTCCGATTCTTACATCTTGTAGAATATTTTTATAATCTTCATCCTTTGCCTGTCGCATATTTTGAAGCAGTTCTGCATATTTGAAGTTTAACCATATATTAACGTTTCCAATGCTTCCTAGGCACTTCCTGGTATCTTCATGCGTGAGCATTTTGAACACAGATTGTCCTTTCACTGGAGTCAACTGCAGTAGATCTCGAAAAACAATAATGTGTTTTCCTCCAAATAAGACATTATAGTCTGTTCTAAGAATTTCTTGCATCTCAAATGCACAAGAAAAAAGCATTAGATTTGAGACCATGCTTACTTCATCAATGACAAGAAGTTTCATTTTCTTCAGGATTCTCGAAACTTCAGAACACGCATCTCCAGATAACTTATGGTATTGCAATTTATTATCATGCTCAACTGGTAGCATCAGTAAACGATGTAATATAATCCCTTTGATGTTATGTGCTGCCAGCCCAGTTGAAGCGGTTACAACACAAGACAGCGGTGATTCAGTCCTTTTCTGCAAATAAGTTGCAATTGCTTTAATCAGAAAACTTTTTCCAGTTCCCGCTTCTGCACTCACGTACAGTCGGACAGGCTTACATGATGTACATGAGCACTCTTTTTTCTCATGACTGAATCCATGTTCAATCTGTTCTGTGACTTCGTCATATATCTGTTTCTGCTCAATGTTTAGTTGTTTCACCAAATCTTCTAAGTTAATTACATCCTCTTCAGCTTGTTCCATAACTCTTTCCACCTCATCCATGGCAGTGGCAGCCTCATTTTGAATAATTGGTCCTCCTAGTGGATCCTGACTCAATGAAGTAGAACTCTGACTGCCTTGAGAACTGTCTCTAGCAATCTCTGCAGCAATTGTAATTGTGGCTTCTTGCTCTATTTCTTCGTTCTACATTTGCAGATAATTTGGAAAAACAGGACATTCTATGGTATCCTTGGTTGCATTAAAAGAATCTTCGTAAGAGAGAAAATCTCCAAGTAGTTCCTCTTCTGTACGCCATGGTTTAAAGAGTTGCAAAAGAGCCAAATAGTAAAATTCCCTTTTGTCTGAATTTTCGCAACTCAATTTCCGATGATTAATCAAATGACCTTTTCTCTGTTTCACTAGACATCCTTCACATCCAATGACAGCATATATTCCATTATTGATATCTTCTCTGATGTTTCTCTTATAAATATACCTTTGCAGAACTTCATAGAGACAAGCGTTCTCAAGGTGAGGACTTCTATTTGGATAGTATGTATCCAACATGTTTGTCTTCAAAATATCTGTATTTCTGGTTCTTTCTCCGCCAAATACTCTATTTCTTCTACAGATTTCAAAACTCGGTTTCGTGTTGCAGCAAGACCTAGACTCACCCAAATGATGGTTCTAGATTTGGCATATAGACTTGCTGATTACAATCGATCAGAACATTCATATGCTCCAATTTCTCGATGTGACAACATCTTCAGACTGTAACTGTATAATTTCTTGCTTATACTCTTTTTATGTGAAATGTCCTCCCACATTTCCTTCAGTTCTGTCTTTTCTTTTTTTGTGATGTAAGAAGTCACATATCGAGCCACAGCAATAGAGTTGTCAGCAACGAACTGAATATCCATGTTAGCACCTCGGCTCCAACACATACATGTTTGTAATACTCATTGTTTTTGACTAAATACAACGTTGCCTTTTTGACTTTCCTAACATCCACTAAATCTTGCCAGATTTTCTTACTCTTTGTCGGAACCCCATTAACTAGAATAACTAAAGGTTCCTCTTCTACTTTTTCTATACCAATTGTATCAATATTTTTCTTATCAATTTTTTTCTTGTATCAATAATTTAAATCTAGAGGCAAATAAACAACTCTTCCCTTTAATCCTCTCTGCAAATCTGAAGGAGGCAATTTCCCTATCTTAGGCTCCATGCGAACAATAGCCTGAAAAGGATGGACACAGTGAATCAAAATAGATTCATATGTATTTAAAACCATCAATTCAGCAGGAATGTCTACCAACTCAAGATTATTATGAACAGCTCTAGCAGGCATTCTGTTTTCATTTAATTTATTATAACAATATTTACAAATACGCTGATCAGAACTCAAATCAAAAGAATTCTCCACGAACAAATAAGTTGCAAAATTCTTCCATTCACTATTATTTTCCAATTCACTTTTTGCATATAAATCAACTAACCTAGTCTGAATCTTATAATGAGTCCGTCGACAACACACACAAGTAAAATTAGGCCTTTCACTTGATTTTACCTTAAACTTAGTAATTTCCTGGTCAAACTTTTCTGTACTTGAAATCTGTACATTGTCTTCCACATTACCTTCTATTACTGTGTCAATTTCTACACTGTCCTCTTTTTCACCAAAATAACAAAACTCAATGTCTTCACAAATCATCTTCACATCTAATTCAGTTCCATGCAAAAGAGCACTGTTTAACTGTTTAAGCTTAAGTGCTGGACTTTTTGCATAATACAACCTTCTCACTAATTTCCTCATTTTGTTATGATGCACTGCTAACATCCTAAAATGATGAAAAAGACTCTGACATACTTTTCTTGAAAGACAAGCCAGTGAATGTCCTTGCAAACCTATCTTTTCTCTCACTCTGCAAGGATCTAAGTCTTGCAACATCTTCATTTTCTGTTTTAGACTTTTCTTACTATATGTACGTAAGAAATTACGAAGCAAATCGATTGATTCCTGTCGCACACTACAAATACTACTACACTTCCAAGTGTACACTGGACCTTTAGTACGTCTCCCTAAAACTTCATCAGCTAACACCTCTTCTGCATCTCTAGACACAAGTTTCTCTTTTTCAATCGGACAACCAGCTTTCACCTCACATGCTCGACCACTGGTGTCAACTGCATGCACCAAATCATTCTCCTGAAAGTAACTCTCCTCATTAAAAAATGGCTCACAACTTGAACTATGCATCCATTCTCCAGAAAAAACTTTACAAAAATGAGTCCGATTAATTACTCTCTTGCATCTACACTTTTATTTGAAAACATCAATTGTCTTGTTAAGTGTCCTAATTCTATTAATTACTAAAATAAATAATTTTTTATTAACTTCAAAAGCCTGATCAACAATTTTCTCTACATTTTTCTTTTTCTTGTAAAAAGCAGCTCTCTGTTTACCTTTCTTAATGTTTTTAACAAATGTAAAACTACCCTATTGCGAAACATTCGTTTACGAATGTCCCTAAATTGGTTTTGCCTTCTATTCCTATACATATTATTCTCTGCCCCTGCAGTATTAACATTTTTAGGGGACCTCTCCTTCCTCTTCAAATTTCCTCTCTCCTTCTGTTTATTGACATTCTCATCAACATTATTTTTTGATCTACATATGTTCCGAAAGAAAGACTTAGTTGTCTTACCAGGAGCTTTTTTCCTGTCTTTTGAAGTATTTGTTGTAGAGGACTGCTTTAATTCCGTTGTTGTTTTTGATTTTTTCTGCTTCACATCTTTTCTTTCCTTTGCCTTGAGGGCATATTTCCTTACTATGCAAATCTTGATTTCAATCTGTCATAAAGAAAACAGATAACACATTTTAGACCACTATTACCAAAGAACAAAGCAATGACAATAAATAAACTATATAAACACTACTTTACAACATATCTAAGTTTATATCACAACAACTATGTAACTAGGATTAAGACAGGGAAAAAGATCTAGAGAAACTAACACAAAAAGACAGAGAGAGTCAGACAAAGAAACAGATAGAGGAAGAAAAACATAGAGAAAGAGTAAGACAGAAAGAGTGTATAATATGTTATAAGACAGAAAAAAGATGTAATAAGGAGAGGGAGTCAGTCAAAGAAATGGACATAGGGAATAAGTTAGAAAAAGGATATAACAGGGTGTAAGACTGAGAGAGGGTATAAGAGGATGTAAGACAGAGAGACGGTGTTAGAAGGAGACAGGATGTAAAAGAGACTAAAACACAGAGAGGCTGTAAAAGATAGACAGAGAGGCTAAGTTTGAGACAGGGCGTAAAAGGAACTAAATCAGAGAGAGGATGTAACAAGGAGTAATGAGAGAAAGGGAATAAATCAGAGACAGGATGTAAGAGAAAGTAAGTTAAAGAGAAAGTATAAGAGAATATAACACAGAATCAGGATGTAAAAAGGAATGAGTAACAGAGAGGATGTTAGAAGGGGACCAATGGAAAAATACAGTAAGTTAGGAACAGAATATAACAGAGACTTATACATTCTTCATAACAATTGGTAAAGAAACCTTGGTGCATAAAGAAATTGTATTTTATAAATGAGCGATATTTCAGTAGTGTAATGAAAAGCATATACATATGACCTTTTCTCTGTTTTTGAAATGTTATTCTAAAAAAAGATTGTGAGGCCTAAGCAGGAGTGCAGATGAGATGAAGCCTGTCCAGGGGAGCACAAAAGGTGAGGCTTGTGTCCAAGAGTGCAGTGGACAGGACTAAACTGGAGTAGTGTGCAAAAAATGATGGGCCTCATTTATAAGGCCCTGCGTCAGTTTTGCGCTGCTGATGCGTCACTTTTTGTGAAGCATCGGCAGCATAAAACATGTGCCTTGTTGCGCCATATTTAAAAAGTGACACATGTAGGTAGATGCGTCACTTTTTAAACCTCTGCGCCACATTATACCTGTGTCAGGTATAATGTATGCAGAGGGGGGCGTTCCCCCCAAAAAGCCTCGTAATAGTGACGCAGTGAAATCTATGAGATTTCACTGCGTCACTTTTAGGACACTGTTGCGTCAAAATCTTGCGCCTGCCTCACAGCAGGCGTAAGACTGAAGCAAACGCTTTCACATGGGGCTTTCCCCATGTGAAAGGATACATTGCTGGAGTTGCATCACTTTTGTGACACACTCCAGCAATGCGTCACTTTTGCGCTTACAGATACATCAGAAATACTGACTTATCTATAAGTCCTTGCGACATGATGCGTCATACATTAAATATAACACATCATTGGTGTCGCAAGGAGTGCGCAGTGAAAAGTGACCCATCGCTGTTTTCATAAATAAGGCCCTCAATGTGCTTCCTAATCTGAGGTAACACAGGTGACATGATTGTGAAAGGTTCAACTTTTTTTATGTAATCATGCACACACTATTTATTCTTTCTCAAAAATGTAAAAGCCATTGATTTGCCCCAAAATCGATTTTTCAATAACATTTTAGAAACAGAGTGCAGCTCCTATGTACAAGCATTCCATTTCAGTACTGAAAAGTCACTATTTTACAAAATACATTTCCTATCTCTTGCAAACATTCCTACCAAGCATTACCCAAAAAATGAAACAAACCAACAGCAAATAAACTCAGTCTGCTTCCTAATCTGAGGTAACACAGGTGAAATGATTGTGAAAGGTTCAAATATGTTTATGTAATCATGCACACACTATTTATTCCTTCTCAAAAATCTAAAACCAATTCCTTTGCCCCAAAATCATTTTTTGAATAACATTTTAGAAACAGAGTGCAGGTCCTATGTACATGCATTCAATTTCAATACTGAAACCCATTGATTTACCTCAAAATCGTTTTTTTAATAACATTTTAGAAACAGAGCACAGGCCCTATGTACAAGCATTCAATTTCACTACTGAAACCCATTGATTGGCCCCAAAATCGTTTTTTCAATAACATTTTAGATACAGAGCGCAGATCCTATGTACAACCATTCCACTTCACTACTGAAACCTCAGTATTTCACAAAATAAAAATCCTCTATCTTGCAAATGTAGATACCAAGCATTATCAAAAAGCATGACACAAAGCAACAGCAAAGAATCTCAGGGCCTCATTTATGACACCCTGCGTCAGTTTTGCGCTGCTGATGCGTCACTTTTTGTGACGCATCGACGGCATAAAACATGTGCCTTGTTGCGTCATATTTAAAAAGTGACGCATCTAGGTAGATGCGTCACTTTTTAAACCCCTGCGCCACATTATACCTGCGTCAGGTATAATGTATGCAGAGGGAGCATTCCCCCGCAAAAAGCCTCGTAATAGTGACGCAGTAAAATCTATGAGATTTCACTGCGTCACTTTTATGACGCTGTAACGTCAAAATCTTGCGCCTGCCTCACAGCAGGCGCAAGACTGACGCAAGCCCTTTCACATGGGGCTTTCCCCATGTGAAAGGATGCATTGCTGGAGTAGCTTCACTTTTGTGACACACTCCAGCAATGCGTCGCTTTTGCTCTTACAGATACGTCAGAAATACTGAGTTATCTGTAAGTCCTTGCGACATGATGGTCATACATTAAATATAACGCATCATTCGTGTCGCAAGGAGTAAGCAGTGAAAAGTGACGCATCGCTGTTTTCATAAATAAGGCCCTCAGTGTGCTTCCTAATCTGAGGTAACACAGGTGACATGATTGTGAAAGGTTCACATTTTTTTATGTAATCATGCACACACTATTTATTCCTTCTCAACAATGTAATACCCATTGGCTTTCCCCAAAATCGATTTTTGAAAAACATTTTACAAACAGAGTGCAGGTCCTATGTACAAGCATTCCATTTCAGTACTGAAAACTCACTATTTTACAAAATACATTTCCTCTCTCTTGCAAACATTCCTACCAAGCATTACCCAAAAAATGACACAAACCAACAGCAAAGAAACTCAGTCTACTTCCTAATCTGAGGTAACACAGGTGACATGTTTGTAAAAGATTCAAATATTTTTATGTAATCATGCACACACTATTTATTCCTTCTTAAAAATGTAAAAGCCATTGATTTGCACTAAAATCGTTTTTCAATTAATATTTTAGGAACAGAGCACAGGTCCTATGTGCAAGCATTCATTTTCACTACTGAAACCCATTGATTTGCACTAAAATCGTTTTTCAATTGCCATTTTAGGAACAGAACACAGGTCCTATGTCCAAGCATTCATTTTCACTACTGAAACCCATTGATTTGCCCTAAAATCGTTTTTTAATTAACATTTTAGGAACAGAGCACAGATCCTATTTACAAGCATTCATTTTCACTACTGAAACTCATTGATTTGCGCTAAAATCGTTTTGCAATTAACATTTTAGGAACAGAGCGCAGGTCCTATGTACAAACATTCATTTTCACTACTGAAACCCATTGATTTGCCCTAAAATCGTTTTTTAATTAACATTTTAGGAACAGAGCACAGGTACTATGTACAAGCATTCCTTTTCACTACTGAAACCCATTGATTTACCCTAAAATCGTTTTTCAATTAACATTTTAGGAACAGACCACAGGTCCTATGTACAAACATTCATTTTCACTACTGAAACCCATTGATTTCCACTAAAATCGTTTTTCAATTGCCATTTTAGGAACAGAACACAGGTCCTATGTCCAAGCATTCATTTTCACTACTGAAACCCATTGATTTGCCCTAAAATCGTTTTTTAATTAACATTTTAGGAACAGAGCACAGATCCTATTTACAAGCATTCATTTTCACTACTGAAACTCATTGATTTGCGCTAAAATCGTTTTGCAATTAACATTTTAGGAACAGAGCGCAGGTCCTATGTACAAACATTCATTTTCACTACTGAAACCCATTGATTTGCCCTAAAATCGTTTTTTAATTAACATTTTAGGAACAGAGCACAGGTACTATGTACAAGCATTCCTTTTCACTACTGAAACCCATTGATTTACCCTAAAATCGTTTTTCAATTAACATTTTAGGAACAGACCACAGGTCCTATGTACAAACATTCATTTTCACTACTGAAACCCATTGATTTCCACTAAAATCGTTTTTCAATTAACATTTTAGATACAGAGCGCAGGTCCTATGTACAACCATTCAACTTCTACTGAAACCTCACTATTTCACAAAATACAAATCCTCTATCTTTCAAATATTGAAACCATGCATTTTCAAAAAGTATCACATAAACCAACAGCAAAGAAACTCAATGTGCTTCTTAATCTGAACTCTCTTTCTATATTGAATGAATCATAACTCACCTTTACAAATGCTTTGGGAGATTGAGAACAGTGTCAGATACACACACCAATATTTCTTTAGCAGAGCAAAAGGTATGTTCTTGAGGCACTGCAACCATTAATGGCACAGAAAACCTCTAATTCTACACACATATCCCTTTTTGTTAACCAATTAAAACTCTTCCCTCTCTATTTTCAAACCAACGCCCCCCCCCCTCAGCCCTTTCTACCTGTTACCATAGCAACTCCCTCCTCACTGAGCTCTCAGGGTTAAAAGTTTATTCTACAATGTTGCAAATGAATTCAGCAAGGATGTTTGACATCTCAATACACCAGCTTATGAGGTGCAATGCTTCTTTAAATGACTATTTCCTAACCATTCAAATTACTTCTTTCACAGAACAGAACCATGCACCCTAACTTTAAGTTTTCAACTTTCTGAATCCACCAATCATTGCTTGTGATTCAAGAGCACTGAAACGCCACAGTTTTTTTTGCAAACTCCAACTGTTCCAACTGCCATTTTATTCCTACACTTCATCTGACTGCACCAGAACCTCCTCTCACCATGTATTCTGTCTGGATTATTGGACATAGCTACATCCACTGGTCTCAAAGGTATGCAGCTATCAGAAATTTTCACAACCTTGATTTACCAAATGTGCACATCAAATGGATTGGTCAAAGAGCATTGAGATGTCATCAATTGATACCATTGATTAAAACCTTTCACCATTTGCCACACCCTGACCTTATAATTTTGCACTGTGGTGGAAATGACCTAGGCACTTTGACTGGGGTAGGTCTGGAAATGTTTTTTTTTTTTTGGTTAAAAACTTTTATTGAGCAACAAAATCATGGTTACAGTGATGGGCCCACAACCGCACGGGCTGGCCGCT
Source organism: Lissotriton helveticus (assembly GCF_964261635.1). NCBI lineage: Eukaryota > Metazoa > Chordata > Amphibia > Caudata > Salamandridae > Lissotriton > Lissotriton helveticus. Next base: position 198,135,204 of record NC_136057.1, on the reverse strand, counting down.
AAGAGCAAGGCACAATGTGATAAAAAACAATGGTAGCCACTCCGGCGGTCAGGCACAAACCGGATACAAGATGTCACCCACACTATAAAACAAGAGAAGGCAAATTTCTTTTTTTAATCACACCAAAAACAACAAACATCAAAAAGGCGAATGCATAATAAACGGAGTAAGCCCAGGAGGGGGAGGGGGAACCCACGAATCAGGAATACGAAGTCACAATCAGTAGGATAAGGCAAGGTGGGGGGGGACAGCGGGGAGGTCAATCAAACCACGGACAGTATACGAAATTTCAGGAACGCCGGCCTAGGGAGATAAGGTAACATCAGGGGCTTCAACCAATGGAGGAGCACAAATATCACCGCGATAGGCGTTCCACTGACTCCAGATCTTCGTCCATGCCCTAGGTCTGCCCCTAGCTGTGTAAACAGTCTTTTCGCGGAACATAGACCAGTCCATGTTTTCTCCCCACACAGAGACAGTGGGGGGCCTGTGCGAGCCCCAGAGTTGCGCTATGTCCCGCTTCGCAACCATATATCCCAGGGTCGCCCATCTGGTCTGGGCCACCGAATAGTCGGTAGGTTCCCACACATTCAACAGGCATCTCCGGGCCTCCGGCACTAGGGCAATTCCAGTCACCTCAGTCATCACCGCAAGCACCTCAGTTCAATAGGCAGCCACCCTCGGACACTCCCAAATAATATGAAGAAACGTAGCACTCATCCCACACCCACGCTTGCACAGGCCATCCGGGGAAAACCCCATCACAACCAAACGAGGACCAGTAACATACACCCGGTGGAGGATCTTGAGCTGAACCAGACGGAGACGGGCAGGAATGGCGACCATTTTCGGAGAAGATAGTGCCGACTGCCAATCCTCGTCATCCAATTCCAGCCCGTCGCCGACCCAAGCCTCTCTAAGTCGAACAAGCAAGTCAGTGCGATTGTGAATCAGCTTCTTATAAATCAAGGAGATAGTGCTATCGGGGAGATGATCATCCAGGATACGATCTTCGAGGGGGGAGGGCTCGGGGATGGCGGCACCAGAAGACAGAACAGAAGTGAGGGCATGACGGACCTGCAAATATCTAAAAAATTCCCTATCACTCAGGTCATAATCATTCCGAAGGGCCTCGAAGGACTTCACTGTTCCATTCGTACATACGTCACCCACTCTACAGATTCCAATCATGTCCCAGCGGTCAAACCCCTTCGTCGTCCAGAGACATCCCAGACGCTCAGATGCATAAAGCGGAGTCGCCAGCGTCACTCGTTCATCCCACCCCAAGCTTACATTCGCAGCGCGCCATACACTAACCGCAATCCTGGTAGGTCCCGCAAGATGGCGCCCAGTCGACCTAGAATAAAGTGCTCTATTAAAATCCCCACCCGGCAGTTGGAGTCTATCCATTTCAAAGGCCGGATCCCGACCCAGGGAATACATTGAGTGGTTAATGGCAGACAGTTGGGTAGCCCAATAATATCTCCTGATATCAGGAAGTGCTATGCCCCCGTCATACCAAGGGATGGTGAGCTTCGCAAGGGCGATACGTGGACGCCCGTCCCAAATCAGTTGTCTTTGTAGACTCTCAACCTCTCGGAAATAAGTAGCGGGGATATCATCATAAGAATTCTGGAGTGCGTAAAGGAATCGCGGTAAGGACATCATCTTGAAAAGGGCGGCTCTGCCCAGCGGTGACAAAGGGTAATTTACGCCAGCGAGCCACGTCCAGCCTCAGTCTAAGAAGCGGGGGAAGGAGATTACGTTCAAACCGGAGCGACGAATCCAGTGTAATAAAAATCCCCAAATATTTGAAGCCAGACTGAACAACCTGGATAGGAAATCTATTCGGCAACGGGGGTAGATCACCCGAAATAACATAGACACAGGATTTAGCCCAGTTAATAATCAAACCAGAATTTTTGCCAAACGAGGTGAGAACGTCAAATAAGACATTTAAAGATTTACGCGGGGAAGTAAGGTAAAGAAGAATGTCGTCCGCGTAAAGCGAAACACGGTCCTCAAAATCTGGGGACCAACGTATACCCTTGAGAGAAGGCTCCCAGCGAAGCCATGCAGCCAGCGGGAGCAAAAAGTAGTGGAGACAAGGGGCACCCCTGTCTGGTTCCCCTACCGAGGGAAAAGGGAGCAGAAACTCGACCGTTAACCACAACCTGCGCCAGGGGGTCAGTGTACAGCAGCTTCACCCATCCGATAAACCCCGGGCCAAAACCAAACTTCTCAAGAGCCGCCCAAAGGTAGGGCCACTCTATCGTATCAAAGGCCATCGAGGCGTCCAACGAAGCCAATATGGCCGGCTCCGTCAGAAGCCCCGCCCTCGCGATGGCTCCGTGGAGGCGACACAGATTAAGAGCTGTGTTACGGTGCGGGATAAATCCAGATTGGTCCGGATGAATCAAGTCACTAATGACCGTTAGGAGGCGAGTAGCCAAGATCTTGGCAAGAACCTTAGGCTCAACATTTAACAGGGAGATGGGTCTATATGACGAACAAAGATCCCGGGGCTTACCCTCTTTAGGGATAACAACGATCCTAGCCAGGCGCTGGTCATAAGGGAGAGTACCCCGCTCACGGGACTCCGAAAACATTTTTCGAAGATAGGGCGCAATCTTATCAGGACGCAGTTTGTATAACTTGATTGGCAAACCGTTCGGGCCCAAAGCCTTGCCCGAACGGAGAGAGCGAATTGCAGTCGCTATTTCGTCCGTAGAGAACGGGGCCTCCATAGAGACCCGCTCCAAATCAGAGAGGCAGGGCAAAGCTATGTTGCGCAGCAAGAGGCGAGAGTCGTCTGCATCCCGTTCCGACACTGGGGAGTAAACCGCACGAAAATAGTCCGCAAAACAGTCCACTATTTCAACTGGGTCCGTCACTCTCACACCATTCAAAGTCCGAATCACAGGCACTACTGGATTCGCCCTCTCCTTCTTATCCAACCAGGCAAGCAATTTACCCGCTTTGTCCCCCACATCATACAGACGACCCTGTTGCTCTCGAAACATCATTTTAGCCGCATCTGTGACCAGAGACTTATAGGCAAATTGCTTCAGACCCAGGGCATGGAGTTTGTCACGAGTAACAGTCGATTCCAAGTCAGCCTCCATCTCAAGTATTTCCATCTCAAGATCCACCACCTCCCGATTCCTCGCCTTTTTGGTTTCAGCAATGAGAGACAGGGCCTGCCCACGAATCAATGTCTTAAAAGCCTCCCATAGGGACACCGCAGAGGAGACAGACCCCTCGTTGTCTAGAAAGTAGTTGTCCAGGGACTTAATCAATAGACCACGGGTCTCAGGGGAGGTCAGGTACCAAGGGTTGATAGGGGCCACCCGGCCCGCCGCCTCCACCCCCACATCAAAACAAAGCCAGAGCGGAGAATGGTCCGAGATGCCCCGGGGAAGGTGTCTAATCTCCCGGACAGCCGATGACTGTGCAGCTGGCATGAGGAAGTAATCCAGTCTAGACAAACTCCCATGGGCCCCAGAATGGAAAGTATATTGAAGCTGAGTGGGGTGCATAAGTCTCCAACAGTCCACCAAACCAAAAGTATCCAAAAAGCCACCCAGCCACAATTGGGCCGAAGGAGTATCCCTAGGGGGGTAACGATCACTCAGACCGGAGAGAACAGAGTTAAAATCACCAGCCATGAAAAGAGCACCATCAGGGAGTCCCAACAGCACTCAGCCCAAATCGGAGAAGGTAGAGGTCTGCAGGCCGGGGGGCACATAGACGGTGAACAGAGAAAGGGTCCGGCCCTCATATCGTCCCACGAGGACGGCATAACGCCCCCGATCATCGAGGATTACATCATCTATTGCAAGGGGAAGGGAAGCCCGGACAAGGATGCCTACCCCCCTGGAACCTGTAGTAAACCCTGAGTGCGCGACAACACGATAGCCCCACCTATTCATTGCACGACAAGTATTACCCACTAGATGTGTCTCCTGCAGAAAGACAATATCGGGAGACAAACGTCGCAGGCATCGCAACACCACCCCCCGTTTTATACAATCCCCTAGACCATTGACATTCCACGAAATAAACCTCAACCCGCTACCCCCCATCCCACAAAGTGATGCAGGAACCATCCCCCAATGAGCATGACACTGAAAATTCCATTATCAAGATAGAGTCGTCTTGAAAAAACAAAACACGAACCTCAAACACCCCACCAACACACCCCCCAACATCCAAGAAAACACCCCCCACCCTGCACCCCTGCAGTAAGCAAAAAAGCCACCCCAACATGCAGTGTGCCTGTCGCCCGAAACCCCCGTTCTACAAAAAGACCCCGGAGGAGGAAAAGGCCCCGTCCCACCCGCCACCCCGACAGAGATAAAGAGAGAAGAGAACACACAGAAAATAGAGGCGCTCAAGTATAGAACCCAGGAAGAAATAACATGATACGGAGACAGGGGCCCAGACAATAGGTTCAGCTCTCTACACCACCCTCGGCACCACCCGGGTGCTCGGTGGGCTCAGTCAAATTAGGCCGGTCCGGCAGAGAGTCCAGCCAGTCATTTACCGAATCAGGTCGATCAAAGAAAAGGGTCCGTTCATTGTACTCAACTCGCAGCCTGGTAGGAAAAAGCATGGCGTATCGCAGTCCCAAGTCCCGAAGACGCTTCTTGACTCCACGGAAGCCCATACGCTGTCTCTGCACAAGCTGTGAGAAGTCCGGGTAAAAGTTCACCGTGGCATTTTCGAAGGCCACCGGGCCCTTAACTCGCGAGGCCTGCAGGATAGCGTCTCGGTCCCTATAATGAAGAAGTTTTAAGACAATGGGCCTCGGCGGGGCGCCCGGTTTGCCCTGGCCACCCGGAACGCGATGGGCACGTTCCACCGCAAAGAATTTGCTCAATCCAGACGGAGAAAGGTAGTTTTGTATCAAGTCCTCAACCAGGAGATCAACAGAATGTGGATCAGGATTTTCCGGAACACCAACCACACGCACGTTGCAACGCCGTGCTCTATTTTCAAAATCCTCCAAGCGCTGAGTCATGAAATCATTCACCTTTCTGAGGTTGCCGATCTCCGTCTGTATTTCGGAGACGTCGGCCGTGAGGCTAGATGACTTGAGGTCCAATGATTTCACCTTCTCATTGGTTTTAGATAAGTCGGCCCGAATCAAGTTCACATCAATAGCCACAGTATCAATTTTGTGGGCCAGAGCTTCAAACTGTTGGCCGATGGTTTCCCTCATGCCAGAGATGGCGCCCATGATGTCCTGCAGGGACGGCTCCGCCGAAGCCTCCAAAGGGTGCCCCACTGCACTTGGGCCAGGCAAGGCGGCTCCAGGGGACCCCTTCGATTGTGTGTACCGGTCCATGATATTAGACTGGACCGGGCCCCCGCGAAGGGGCGTCTCGGTCTTTCGCCTCTCTTGGTCCCCTCTGCCAGTCATGGTGGAGACCGCGTCCCCGAGGGACCCACGCGACCTGGTGAAAATGGCCGCAGGAAGGCAGGGCGCCGGAGCCAAAAGTCAGCAGCGAGGGCACATCGAGGTGTGAACCAGCCTGGAAGGATACGAAGTAGGCAAAAGGAGCAACTGCGACCTCGCACCGCTGGACTCAGCACCGGCCAGACACCTCCGCCGGAAAACGTAGTCTGAGTCAAAATCGAAACCGAAAGTTAAGAGGGGGACCCACAAGTCGAGTCCCCCTGCCGCTGTTGTTCAACTCAGACACGGCAACAGAGCCTCACCAAGACCCGGGCGCACCACCAGGGCGGGCCCCGAAAGTTCGAGTCGATGTATCTTCGGTGCCCCTGGTCCAATTCGAAATCCAAAAACAGTATTAAGATCAGCCCAGGTTCCTCTACAAGAGTCCTTGTAATTATTCAGGATATGTTCAGGATATCATGCCGGGAGTGGCGGGGGTCCGGAGAGCGCTGTGCTCACGCGGCCATCACGGATGCCCGCCAAGCTCCTCCCCCTGGATATGGTTTTAAAGGACACCTTTGAGCAATTGATGACACTTTTTCCACAAACTGCCTTGGTATATTCCAATATATGCCAAAGACAGAAATGGAAGTGGCCCAACCAATTTTGTCCACAATTTGAGAAAGCACGGAAACATGTGAATAAATCTGTTTCTGCTTACATGAGAGACTATGGAATGGGTTCAATATACAATAATAACTTGCGTTACAACATGCAAGATATCTACAGAGGAGATGGTGTGCACTTCTCAGATGAGGGGAATAGAATATTCCTCCTGAATTTAAGACTGTGCATTAGTACCTAGTTGTAGGTACCTAATTCAGCCACACAACCCAAAAGCTCTTTTCAGGGCTACCCTACCTCTGATCACTCCAAATGATTATCTTTTTGTAACTTTTTTCACTATTTTTCACCAAAGTACTCTCCCCGGTACGCTTCCCGGTGCGCGTACCGGGTGCTCACCCCGCGAAAAATAAAAAAAGAAAAAAAAATTTGGGGCCTTTATGGGCCTCCTAAGAACCCCTCAGAAAACCTAGGGGGACTGTCTACCGTACCCCCTTTTACCCATTCCCAATCTTGTTTGTCCTCCATCTTGTGTCTCAATTCTTCCGAAACACAAAATGGAGGACTCCCGTTGTGCTTACCGGTACGCGTACCGGGGCGCTCAGCGGTAAGCGCTCCCAAAAAAATTTAAAAGTTGATTTACATAGAAATCTCTGTAGAGATGTTCACCAAATATAGAATAGGCCATACTACATACCAGTCCCTTCCATTTTCCCAAAGTTGGTGGAATTCCATTGAGCCATTCGGCCTGTAGCCCTGTCTAAATATCCTGAGGTAAATTACATGACAAAAACACATATGAAGTGTTAGAATTTACAACCAATTAAAATGTTACTTTCATTTTCTACTATTATTTCCTGACATTTGATTGGTTATGTACATGAATATAAATGAAAAATGAGAGGGAAACACAGCCATTTTGACTACAACTACCTGAAGTACATCTTGAGAGGATTTCTCATTTTTCTTCTTCACCTTTCTGTCAGGTAAGTTCTTAATTTGTAAGGGGCACTTTAAGTTAATTTGTAAAAACGTTTTCTGATAGTTATTTACTGTCCCTCTGTTATAGTTATAGATTGAGATAGGCTTCTCTGTTATATTTATGGTTTAAGTCTGGCTTCTCTGGTATAATTATGAATTTACTTAGGCTTGATCACATGCACTTTTTTATATTTATAATTCCTGCCTGATACCATACACTGCCCAAAGATAACTTGACTGTTAAAAACTCCGAAGTACCTGTCTGAACTTAAACCCAACAGTGCCCTAACTCTACTGATATAGTTATTTTTTATGAAATTTACAGCAAGACAATGGAAGGTACACAACAGACCTCCAATATTTCTTTCGAAATTACCGTTGAGGAGATTCCTCAAGAAGATTTTCTTGACTTCATGGATGAGTCGCATGACCAAGAATTCATTGACTGTTTAGAAAATATGGAATCATGCAATACAAATTTGGAGGACATTCCGGATGATGTAATGTTGGAAGTGTTATCAAATTATGAACAATCTCAACAATACATTTATGATTAATAATTAAAAATTGTTTGACACATTATTAATTTTTATATGTAATTCATGAAATAATACCAAAATGAATATAATATTAAGTGAATATTCGCTTGACGAATCCCCCCCAAACTTTCAGGGAAGGAGCGGAGCGGGCCATCTTCTTTGAGAAATTCACGAAGATTCGTCCACCGGTGCCAAAGTTATTCCCAATAGAATGTTGCGGATTTCCTATGGAAAGTAGATCCTAACTATAACTACCTATTGGCGACCGGCAGTAGGTAATATATATCCCTAAAGCCACACTAAACCCCAAAAATGTCCCAGCACCCCAAAACCGAACCCTAAAATTACCCTCTACACCCCAAAACCCTAACCCACCCTCTCACCTAAAAATACCCCAGCACCCCAAAACCTAAACGCACCCTGAACCCCAAAAATACCCCAGTACCCCAAAACCTAAACTCACCCTGAATCCTAAAAAATACCCCCTACTCCTCAAATTCCTAACCCACTCTGAACCCCAAAAATACCCCAGTACCCCAAAACCTAAATGCACGGAACCCTAAAATTACCCCCTACACGTCAAAACCCCAACCCACCCTGAAGCCTAAAAATACCTCAGCACCCCAAAACCTTAAACGCACACTCAACCCTAAAAATACCCCCTACACCCTAAAACCCTATCCCATCCTGACCCCTAAAAATACCCCAGCACCCCAACACCTAAACGCACCCTGAACCCCAAAAATACCCCAGAACCCCAAAACCTAAACTCACCCTGAACCCTAATAATACCCCATGCACCCCAAAACCCTAACACACCCTGACCTCTAAAAATACCTGAACACACTAAAACCTAAACGCCCACTGAACCCCAAAAATACCCCTGCACCCCAAAACCTAAACCCACCATGAACCCTAAAAATATCCCAGTACCCTAAAACCTAAACCCACCCTAAATCCTAAAAATACCCCAGCACCCCAAAACCCAAACATACACTTAACCCTAAAATTACCCCTGAACCCCCATAACATATACCCCTAGGGTCCGAGTCACAGAACTAACTTAAAACCAACAGCTAGATTCATCATTGTCCCGTTTTGCAAGTCCTTTATAGCGATTATTAAAGAATCGCTATTAAGGACTTGCAAAACGGGATTCATGTAGGAATCGCAAAATAAATTGCTATTCCTACAGCTTCCTTATTTGCGATTAGCAAATTGCTAATCGCAAATAAGGAATAACTCCCCATTCATTCCTACGGGCCTAAAGGTCTATAGGAATGAATGGGGAGTTATTCCTTATTTGCAATTAGCAATTTGCTAATCGCAAATAAGGATGCGATATCAAGGGTGCAGGGGTGTCCAAAGGACACCCTGTAGCACCCATGAAATGTGAATTTACACTGATGTTTTGCACACACATGTCCAAAGGACATATGTGTGTGTAACATGCAACTTAGAAAAATGCATTTAAATGCATTTTTCTAAGTTTTCACTATTTACCACGAGGTTTGACTTCGTGGTAAATAGCGGTCCTAAATTGCGAATTCGCAATTTTTAAATGTTTCATGAATAGCTTTTAAGGAATCCTTGCAAATTTGCGAATTCTTTATTAGCGATTTTTGCATTTGGGATGATGAATCCCAAATGCAAAAATTGCACTCACAAAGGGCCACCCTTTTGCGAGCGCATTTCGCTTGATGAATCTGGCTGTAAATCCTAAACTTACTACTTTTGGTATTCACTGAAGTTAGGATTTTGTCTTAAGACAGACTTAAGACAGACTTAAGTTAGGATTCTGTCTTAAGTCTGTCTAAAGTCTGTCTTAAGACAAAATACTAACTTCTGTGAATACCAAAACTAGTACGTTTAGGATTTTATCTTAAGTTAGTTCTGTGAATCAGCCCCATACACCCCAAACCCCAACCCCTATACTTACCTTATACTTACACATAAAAAACATATGCTTGGGGTCCTGTGGCACACACCTTCTGCACAGTTGTTGCCCGGTTTTAGCCCGGCCCGTGTCCCGGCCCGTGTTGGGTGCCATTCTGACTTGGACTTGGTCTTTGCCTATCGGAGGGGTCTGTACAGCTGAGGGATGTTTGGCCCCTAACTTGTTCGTTATCCCTACAAGTTTGGATAAACTGTGTCAGCTGTTTATTGGCTAATCCGTTTTGGCATATAGACTCATGGTGGCTATGAGGACAAAAAAAACCAAAAAAACATATGCTTTTACCATTCATTCATTTACAACGAATTTCGTGGCATATTATCAAAACAGGCAATAAAATTATCGCCGTTTTAGAGGCAGAAAAGTGCAGCTAAAACGGCGATAATGGGCTTGCTGATATGCTCTGTGGAATTCCAATTGAAGCCCATGTTAGATGTGAAAGACATCTAACATGGGCTTCAATAGGAATTCCATAGAGGGGGGCGTGGCTAAGCGCCCGATCTGGATGGCGGTGCGGCGGTAGAGCTCCGTCTGTACCGGTGCTGACTGGCGGTTCGCGCCACCGAATTTGCACCGGAGAAGCAGCGCAAGATGGGTGACAGCGCCAGGCCTTACATGCGGTGATTTCCGCCGCGGTTTGGAGCCCCTGCGCCTGTATTTTCTAGTCTTCATTCCGGTCGCGGCTCTGAAGCGGCCGCGTCCGCCATTTTGTCCTTTGCAGCGGCGCTCCTTCTCTACGCGGATTCTCTTCATGTCTGCATTCTGGTGCCATGAGACTTCCTGCTTTCTCATCGCCCACTCTACCATCATGAAAACGACTTTTGACCTACACAGGTGACTTTTCTTTGCTTCTTGGCACAACTAATGGCAATTACATCGCCTTCTGCGCATCCCTCAAAACGAGCCGCCATTTTGTTTTTTGCTTTTTTTGCCTAGATTTACCTTGCGCTTTAAAATAGGAGTTACCTTCCTCCTTTGGCTACTTGGTACTTTTCTTCTGCCACATCACTTCATTGACTCTTTTTTGGCTTTTCTCTGCGACTTCCTACATTTTTGGGCGCTGTCTGCTCCTACTATCTATTTTTACTCCTTCAACCTTAATTCGTGCGTCCTCTATAATCCCTCTTACGCACACTTGGATGGCGAGTTGCTCCAGCAGAACCCCTAAGCGCAACTATATTAAGAACTCCAAACTTTTTACAGCGCTAGCTCACTTAGAAGCTTCTGCACCCTCCACCGCTTGTGACACGATGTCCAATATGGATATTCCTTCACAAAATGCTTCTAAAACCAACCCAAAGAGGCTAAAAAAGGATCCCCCTCTCCTATGAAATCCTCCTCAACCATTAACATGGAATTGCTTCTTGAGGAGATTAGAGCCTTGCGCCCCTACATGGAGGAGACTAATGCCAAATTGCAAACGCTAACTGACAATTGGTCTCAGATGGACGCCAGGGTCTCCACTGTGGAAAAGTCTGTATCATCTCTTCAGGAATCCGCCATCAAGAATCCCCACATGGATTTGCAGTTGTCCTCTCTCCAGAAGCAGGTGGAGGACCTTGAAAATAGAAATAGACGTAATAATCTTCGTCTTTACGGCCTGAAAGAAGGTTGTGAGGGGAATGATCCTATCACTTTCTTCAAGTCCTTTCTGCCCAAGCTTCTGCACCTACCTGAAGGCACTACGCTTAACATTCAGCGTGCTCACAGACCTGGCCGACTCTCATCTTCTGCCTCTCCAACTACGAAGCCTAGAGGTGTCATAATGTATTTTCTGGAATACACGGATCTATTGAAGGTTCTCCTGGCTGCTAAAGCTTCTCCACGCCTAACTTGGTCTGACTCCACCCTTTTCATCGCCCAAGACTACGCCAAGGCCACTGCAAATCGACGCAAAGCCTTCCTTGACATGAGAGCGGATCTTCGATCTATTGGAGCTAGATATGGTCTATTTCATCCTTGCTTATTCAAAGTTACCCACAACAAAAAGACCACAACCTATGAAGATCCAGTACGACTCCGAAGTTTCCTCAATTCCTGCGGTCCTGTTAACATGGAGTTCTCCAGTTCCAGCTCTTCATCCTCATTTCCTCCGTGACTTTTCCCACTGTTGTAATTGGTTTTTTCTAGTATCCTGCTAGCCTTTTATCCATGTTTCTTTATTTTTATTGATTGTTAACCCTCATCCCTGTTCTTGACTAGTCTTTTTTGACTAGCCGACCCTCGTTGCTGTCTTATGCATTTTTATATATCTGTTTTATTGTCATTGTATTTTTGTGATGTCTCTTCTTATCTGACCATGCTGTTCTCCTTCTTTTGCAGATCCCTATTTAGCGCCCCGTCATGTCTACCTGGTTGGACGTTTCGTTGCCCCGTTTCCTGCCCTCCGTTGGTTGGCCTTACCCCCCTCTTCTCATCTTCGTGTTCATCCCCCTCGTCCTCCTTCCAGATTTTGTATCCTTATTCCTTCACCCTTGTAAGTACCTACCCTCCCTCCCTCCCTAGCTTTGAATCTCCTTATAATCGTTCTTTGGTTTTATATAGTTAATCCTGTCCTTTCCATGTTTCCTCTCCACGCTCTACTTTTTTTATCCTCTTGGTTGACTATGTTTCTTCCTTCTTGTCATTTCTCTATTACATTTTCTATATGCTTCCTTGTGCTTCTCCTTTCCGTTGACTTTTCTTCCTCTTGGTATGCATTTTTCTCTTTCTCACAACTCAATTACCCTCCCACACCGTTCTTTTTCTTCATCAGGATCCTGGACATTATTTTTCTTGGTGTTATTTCTTTCTTGCTCTTCTTTTTTCCTTCCTATTTATTTTATCACTCTTCTCTATTGATTCTTTCCTCCTCTTCGATCTTTTTCTGCATTGCTACAGCTCGATTCTCTTTTGAGTTCTTACTTCTTCCAATATCTTTCTTCTCTTCCTTTTTCTATTTTCTTTCTTCCTTCTCTTTCATCTCTCAAGATTATGAGGCTTTCTTTTCTTCCCTATTTCTACTATCCCTTCTTAATTATTCTTGATGTCAATACGCATTGTTTCTTGGAACGTTAAAGGTTTAAATTCACCCATTAAGAGGCAAAAGATCCTCTCCCATTTAGCTAAATTGAATGTAGATGTAGCCTTTTTGCAAGAAACCCATTTATCTGATACCGACGCTGCTAAGCTCCAAAGAGGTTGGGTGGGGCAGGTTTTCTCAGCTCCTGGTGATGGTAAAAGAAATGGTGTTGCTTTGTTAATCCGTAAGTCTCTTTCTCATTCTGTATTCCAGTCCGAATTTGACCCTGAAGGCAGATGGTTATTTGTTAAACTTTCCTCGAAAGGTGTCCCTTTTTCCCTGCTTAATGTTCATGCTCCCACGGGTGTATTGATGAAAATTTCATTTTGGCAGGCGACTGTAACATGCCTTTGGATCCCTTTTTAGATAGACACTCCAAATCTTTTTTTGTTCCTAACAAATCTCATAAGCTTTTTACACATGCCATCTCTCAACATAAACTCGTTGATGCTTGGCGACTATGTAATCCGACCTGTAAAGAATTTACTTTCTTTTCCATGGTTCACCATTCCCAATCACGTATCGACTATATCTTTTTGTCCCACCACATGTCCCAATCCCTCACCCAGGCTGAGATTGGCCCCATAATGTTTTCTGACCACGCCCCAGTTCTAATTAACATTGACATTTTACCCAAATCCACCGGTCCTAAGAGATGGCGCTTCAACAACACTCTTCTCCTTGATCCCAAATTTACTGCCTCCTTTACTCAGTTCAGTACCGAATTTTTTGCTATTAACGACACCCCCTCCTTAGCCAATCACACCATTTGGGACGCTTACAAAGCTGCGGCCAGAGACTTCATAATCAGACATGTTGCCGCAAAGCGTAAAGCTGCCCGTAAACGTACCAGTGATCTCTTGTCTCAGATCAAAACCCTAGAACACTCCTTCTACACCTCTCATACTCAGGAAAGTTTGACAGCTCTTGTAAATGCTAAAATGAACTATAACAAACAGTCCACTGAAGATGCATCGTTGTACTTATTGAAATCTAGTTCGAAATTTTATGGTGGTAAGAATAAGGCGGGAAAAGTTCTTGCTAATTATTTGAAAGTTAAGCAAAACAAACTGAATATTGAGTCTGTTTTTGATGTTAACTCAGTCCTGCAACATAAAGATGCTGATATCTTGGAAGAATTTTCTCGTTTCTACTCTACACTCTACTCTTCTGAAACTCAACCCTCTGATCACTCTCTCTCCACCTTCTTTACAAGCATTCAACCTCCTCCCAATTTTCCTGTTGAACTAGCCTCCCTTGAAACCCCCCTTACCATACGCGAATTACATACTGCACTTCCATCCCTTAAGAAAGACAAAGCCCCCGGTCCAGACGGATTCACTGTCGAATTTTATCAACACTTTGCGACCCTTTTGTTACCCAAACTACATCAACTTCTCGACTCCTTCAAAGCCAGTGGTGCTTCCTCGGGCACTTTTTCAGATGCTTACATTTGCATTATACCAAAGGAGGGGAAGGACACTCAACACTGTAAGAATTACAGACCGATATCACTTGTCAACATTGATTATAAATTGTATGCCAAATCCTTAGCCATCAGATTGGATCCTTTTCTCCCAGATCTCCTTGGCCCCGAACAATCGGGATTTGTCAAAGGTCGCTTTATTTCCGATAACACCAGACTCCTCTTTAATGTCCTTTCTAAGTCATCACGATTTAGTGACTCCCTAGCCGCAATCGCCTTAGATGCTGAGAAGGCATTCGATAGGGTGGAATGGTCTTTTCTTTTCTCTGCATTAAAATGGTTTGGGTTTGGCCCTAATTTTATTTCCCTCATATCCCTTCTTTACGCGAACCCTAGGGCAGCGTTCTGTGCTAATGGCCTGATTTCTTCATTTTTTAGCCTTGGCAGAGGCGTTCGACAGGGCTGTCCTCTCTCCCCTTTCCTCTTTAACCTAGCCCTAGAACCTTTTCTATCTAAGTTACGTCAAAACCCAAATATTCATGGTTTTCCTCTTTCTCATTCTCAGATTAAGTTAGCTGCCTATGCAGATGGCATTTTACTCTTCATTTCGAATCCATCTGCTTCCATCCCAGCTTTCCTTGCTGAAGTCAACGTTTATTCTCAACTCTCTGGTTATAAACTGAACAACGATAAGTGCGAAATTCTTCCCCTCACCAAATTCACCTTCAAGCCTGAGTTTGCAGCGTCCAACTTCAAATGGAGCCCGACCCATATAAAATACCTCGGTTTGCATATAACTCTTTCTATTTCAGATACTATTTCACTATGCCTTAATAAATGTACCCAAAAGTTATCTGACCTCACCTCTAGATGGCACCCCCTATACCTCTCCTGGTGGGGCCGTCTCGACACCATCAAGATGATGTTATCCCCAATTGTCCTCTATACCATTTCAAATATTCCCGTTTCCATCCCTGTCAAATTTTTTACTAAAATCAATAACACTCTATCCTCCTTTTTATGGTCTGGTAAGAAACCACGCATGTCTTTATTCCGACTGCGTCTCCCCAAATCTGAGGGTGGGGTTAATTTCCCAAATTTCCCTGCTTACCACAAAGCTTTTCTCCTGAAACAAGCTTCTATCTGGCTTAAAGACCCTATCGAGCCTCTTCCCCTTTGGGCTGAACTCGAACGTCTTTCTCTCTCTCCCTTTTCTTTTGCTGAATATCTCTCCTTTTCACGCAAACCCCAGTTCATGTCTACTCCAATTCACAAATACACTGCGAAACTACTCTTAGCTTCTGCTCCAGTTCCTCCCTCCTCTAATATTGAACTTCTCAACACCACTATTTGGTATAATAATAGCATTCTTATCAACCTGAAACCTTTTTACTGGAAAACTTGGAGGCAGCGAGGCCTAATCTGGGTTTCCCAACTCTTTATTGGGTCTGCCTTCAAATCTTTTTCTGTCCTTAGTCGAACTTTCTCTCTCCCTTCCTCCTTTATCCACAAATACATCTTACTCAAGACTGCAGTTATGTCCGTGTATGATTCCCTTTCTCATTCTTCTCCTCCCGTGGCTTCTATTAATCCAACTTCTTCTCTCCATTCCCTACTACATTCCAGGCCTTCAGCGTCTTCCATTTATCATTCCTTTCACAAACCTCCATTACCTCGGCCGAAATCCACAGTGGAAGAGCAGTGGGAATCTGAATTTGCCACATCTTGGTCTACTTCCCTTTGGGATAAAATATGGACTAAGCTCCGCAAATCCTCTAGAGCTGCCTCTCTCACACAAACACTTTTCTTCCTTTATAACCGACTCCTTTATACACCATCTCTCCTTCACAAAAGATTCCCCTTGGTTCCGGACCTCTGTTGGTCCTGTTTCGCCCCCAATGCCACGCTTTTTCATATGCTCTTCCTGTGTCCCCTCACACACGCATTTTGGACTAAGGTATGGGACCAAATTAATTCTATATTCCAAACTTCTATCGCCTTCTCTCTAACTGACATTTTCCTTGGCTCACTTTCCTCCTCCTGGACTGAAGTTGAAGCAAATGTTCATATTATAGATTTGTTAATAGCTGTTGCGTTTCAACAGATTACTGTTAATTGGAAAGACTCAAAGGGTATTACTTTCAGAGCTTGGTGGTTTAATGTATGTTATAATCATAGACTTGATACCGCATTTGTTTATCCCCTTACCCTTGCCCCGAAAAGACATGCATTACGGCTTCCCATCACCCTTTATCTGGATGTTTGCGCCAAACGTTCCTCTCATTTACCCCCATTTCAGCAAGAGGTTTCGAAACCTCCCTAAGTTACCTTTCGTTCCTTCATTTTCTCCAATATTTATTTTTCCGCATATAATTTGTACCATATCCCACATTTACATAGCCTCATATATTTTATCTTTTATATCTCCAGCCTCATTTACTTTTTTTTTTTTTTGTTCTTTTTCCTTTCTCCCCCCTGCATTCTTTATTTTTTTTATATTTACTGTTGTACCCTAGTTTACCTTACTTCTTGATGATGATGTATTTCATTTCTTTCTCTGTAATGACACCTTTGTTATTCTAATAAAATTTTACTTGAACTTAAAAAGGAATTCCATAGAGCATATTATGAAGCCCATTATCGCCGTTTAAGCGGCAGTTTTCTGCCGCTAAAACAGCGATAATTTTATCGCCTGCCTTAATAATATGCCCCTTCGTTGTAAAAGCATGCGTGGTAAAAGCAGATAAAATGTAATGCCTTGCGTTGTAATGGCATTGTGGAGTAATGGTATTTGAGTTGTCATGGTATGCGGGGTAATGGTATGCGCGGTAAAAGATTCGTTGTAATGGTTGTTTACCTTTAGGTAGATGTTAACGAGAATGTGTCATTTGTTTCTTATGTATTTATTTACAAGACAGTTGAGGGATGGTCTGAAAACGCCACCAACAACCTAAAGGGAATTCAATCACTTGTGGAACGTTTTTTATGATGTGTCACATTTGGATGTTCCTTATATTGAAGGGTATGCAACTGCGTATTCATGATGAACAGTCCCCATAAAAACAATCAACGCTGCGAGTGATGTTGCAGTAGGGGTGGGAACACATATCGTCCTTGCATAAAAAGAGGGGATGCACAGCAAGACTCAACAAGAATGTGAAGTGAAGAGTAAACATAACATTTCAGGGGAAGATTCACAGGCCCCTTGATCCCCTTTTACGCCGCCGTTGCGTCACTTTTGTGACGCAGCAGCGGCGCAAAAGATGCGCCATGGTGCGGGGTACTTACAACGTGACGCATCTGGGAGATGCGTCACGTTGTAAAGTCCTGCTCCAGAAGGAGGCGTTCCTGCGCTGGGGAGGGCGTTCCGGCGCAGGAACGCCTCCTAAAAGATTTCACTCAGTCACTTTGGGGCCCATGCTGCGTCAAAACCATGCGCCTGCTTGAAGCAGGCGTAAGGATTGACGCAGCATTAACAAGATAGTGCCCCCAGAGCTTTGCTGGAGCAGCAATGCGCCGCTTTTACAGCACAGATGCTTCACGCATTTGTGCCGTTTTTGCCCATTGGTGCGCCGCATTGTAAATGCGGCGCATCAATGGTGGCGGAGGAATGGCGCACAATAAGTGGCGCATCCCTGCTGATATGCAGGGATGCGCCACTTATTGTAAATCTGCCCCTTAGTGGGTAATAAACTTTAAGAGGCAGATTTACAACTTCTGGCGCATCTCTGCTAATCAGCAGGGATGCGCCAGAACAGTTGCAACACCCCAAACCACCCGTGCGCCTACACTGATGCGCCGCATTTACAATGCGGCGCACCGTGGCGCACGGATGGGCATATGAGTGTTGAACCCTCGGTGGAAAGGTGGCGCTTTACTGGAGTCGCGTTGCAAGCGCAATGCTGCTCCAGCAAGGCTCACGGTGCCCCTATGCCTAACGTGCTGCGTCAATCCTTATGCCTGCTTCAAGCAGGCGTAAGGTTTTGACGCAGCGGTGTCAGAAAAGTGACTGAGTGAAATCTTTTCCGAGGCGTTCCTGCGCCGGTACGGCCCCCCCACCCCCCTTTTGCCGGAACGCCGACATGTGATGCAGGGCTTTACAACATGACGCATCTCCCTAGATGCGTCACATTGTAAATACCCCGCAGCATGGCGTGGATTTGCGCCGCCGCTGCATTACAAAAGTGAAGCAAAGGCAGCGCAAATGTGGAGTACGGGGCTTGTAAATCTGCCCCCAAGTGTCTGGTAGCTTGTCCCATGCTTACAGTGCAGTTGCAGTCAAAAGCAGTAGGATGGAGTGCTGATGAATTATCTGTGTACTCACCAGCAGGGGCGGCCTTTGGCATGTGCAAGCTGTGCACCTGCACAGGGCCGTCAAACAGCATTGGCTGTCACGCCAATTTATATCCTTAATATATTAATCCTCTAAGGATGGATACATATTTGCGTGGCGGCCCCTGGCAGGGATTTGGCGGCCTCCGGCTCTGTTCCACTTCCAAACACCCTGACCCCCCCAACCCCCTCATCATTGGCCTCTGCGCTTGCGTTCCTCTGGGAGCCCCCTTCCTACGCTCCCTGCCCAGATCCGCCGTGAGCCTAGAGCCGCCCCTATCACCAGGCCTCGCTAACAGGCTCGGCTGCCTTCAGGGTGTGCTGGCTGTGGTGCCTCCAGGGCAGGCTTCTCTATTCTCCCCCTGCAGCTTCTGGTCCGTAACTTGAAGCTCCTCATTAATGTCCAGAATCAATACTGCACATGTGCCCCATTGTGTGCATGCGTAATAGCACGCCACTTCCTTTTATTCCAAATCTTTTCAGTCCCAACGAGCGCATGGCGCTCTACGTAACATGCAGGCTTTTCGCGCATGCGAGCTACCATCATTAGAACTGCATCTCTCGCTTACTGCAAATGTTAACTAAAAAATCAAGCCTTATTGTGACTGCCCAACTGAGGAGGCAAGCTAGTCATTTAATTAAATGCATCCTCTGCCAACAAAGAAGAAAAGAAGGTGCGCAGCCGCTATAGTTAAAGCATGCCGTGCTGCCAAAATAAAATGAGGGTGGAATGTGACAGGCGGGAGAGAGGCCGGGGAGAGGATGGAAATAATGGGATGAGACGTTAGTTGTCAGAGCAAAGTGTGTGTCCTGCTACAGCAGCCACTGTGCGCGCCGCTGCTCTCTCCTACGGCAATACTCCATGGGAGTGAACTTTTAAAAAAGGTGGGACATACACCCATTATTAGTCATTTGCAGGCTACGATTTTTAAACGACAAACACAAAAGCCCATCCTAAGCATGGAAGGAGTCAGACCCAGGGGTGGCTCTTCCACTAAGGCAGAGTAGCGTCACTGAACTGCTCTCAGAGCAGGAGAAAGAACAAATAAAATACTAATAACCATGTTGTTATCATTTAATTTTTCTCTCCAAGCTGGGTTAGTGCAGGGCGGGGCTGGTGGCACGGGGGAGGAGTGATTTGCACACTTCAAATGGGCATGACGACTTGGCCGGCCATCTTAGGCCAGTTAAACAGTCATGCGCACTTTGCATGTTCCCCACCAGGCTGCAATGCACAGTCTAGTGGGGAACATGTGCAGGCTCCCTATGCCTGTCTGAGCGCCGAGCCATGGCACTCAGACAAATAGCATTGCAGCGTTGTGATTGGCTTAGGGGAGGTGCAGTGGTTCTTCCTGTTTGCAACGGAAGCTGAGGAGAGACAGCGGCCGGCAAAAGGTAAGTGTTCTTTTTTTTGTACCCCCTTCACCGTCTACCACCCCAGTTCCCTGCTAGACGGCTCTGGTCAGAACCCACAAAGTACAGACAACAGATTGCCTAAGAGCGTAAGCGCTGTATAGGCTCGATCTTAAAAAAGTAGCTCTGAAACACTGCCTCAGAATGCACGCTGGGTAGGTTTAGAAGTAGCTGCTCTCAGGATGGTGAAACTCTGCAAGAGGCATGACGGATGCATGCAGAAATGAGAAGCCAAGCAGGAGCAGGCACATGGCCAGCCTATGGGCGGCCTGAAGCACACACAGCAGATAGATACAACGGGGCAGATTTACAAGCCCCTTGCGTATCTTTTGCTCTGCCGTTGCGTCACTTTTGTGACGCAGCGGCGACGCAAAAGATGCGCATGGTGCTAGGTATTAACAACTTGCCGCATCTGGGAGATGCGTCACTTTGTGAAGCCCTGCACCATAAGGAGGCGTTCCTGTGCAGGGGGGGGGAGGGGCGTTCCTGCGCAGGAACGCCTTCTAAAAGTGGCTGAGTGGAATCTACAAGCTTTCACTCAGTCACTTTTAGGCCAATGCTGTGTCAAAACCCTGTGCCTGCTTGAAGCAGGCGTAAGGCTTGAGGCAGCATTGAAAGAATAGGCCCCCCAGAGCATTGCTGGAGCTCCAGCAATGCGCGCCTTTACGGCACAGATGCGTGACGCATCTTTGCTGTTTTGGCCCCATGGTGAACCGATGCTGTCGAGTTTCATTCCAAGATCGAAGTTGTTCATGAAATTAAATTAAATTGTGTTTTCATGAGTTGCGTTTCACATACGCTGGACTGACCATTTACAGCTTAGATTCTTGAATACAAGAAACTTTTTTCAGAAAAAAACACTAAGGTGATTAACTAACTTCAGTGTTCCTCTGGCCTGACTACCCCTGGCCTTATTGCTAAGGGGCAACCTTTGCAAATATATTAGTCCTGATGATGGTCTTATAGACATCTGCACCAAAGACCGAAACGTCGACCATATCATCTCCAACGCAATCCATCTTTCAAAGAGTATACCTTTGTTCATGAATGGACCTGGTTACACTTTAACAAACAAAGGAGTTGATGAACTGTTATGTATTGATCTGTTGATCTATACTAATATAATAAAGAGAGAGCCCAAACCTTTGAGGCAGGTAATCTCAGGAACCACAGCACCAATCACAACACCCAATACAGCGTTGGAAAGAGCAGTTGCAGCAGAAGGACATAGGCTATGCAGACGCCCACCTTATACATTTAAAAGGTAAAAGAATCGTGCCAGCAAAGTAGTCCCTTGTGGGCGTGTCTGCATTGTGCTGTGGGCATGTGCTGGGGGCGTGAGAATCGCTGGGGGCATTCCGTCACAAGTGTTGTTTTTTTCCCAGGTTCTATACATTCCTGCTCCCTTTAAATAGTAATTCATTGGAGGTCCCATTCTCTTAGAACCATCCCAAGCACAGTTATGGGCAAAAATAAAACTAAAAGGCCCTGCAAAGCATTATGGGATAAGATTAGCATAATTTTTAGCATTCATGAAAGGGTTTCAATGTTTTTGAATTTTACTGATCAGGGGCATCTTGGGACGACGAGGTGAACTGCAGCTTGATGTATAATATTTTAAATGCTATTGCATTTGCCTCATCAGGGACATCTAGGGACGGCGAGGTGAACTGCAGCTTGATGTGTAATATTTTAAATGCTATTGCATTTGCCTCGTCAGGGACATCTAGGGACGACGAGGTGAACTGCAGCTTGATGTGTAATATTTTAAATGCTATTGCATTTGCCTCATCAGGGACATCTAGGGACCACGAGGTGAACTGCAGTTTGATGTGTAATATTATAAATAGGGCTCCCGGTTTTCCGTTTAAACGGATATTTACACATAAATACAGACGGAAAACTATTTTTCCTATGTCTGTATTTATATGTAGATGTGGTTAAATACTAGTAAATTGTGAGTGCTGCCGTGCTCCAGCCGAGGTGACTTGCCACGTCCCTCAGCTGCAGACAGCCCCCCCACCCCCCTCATTTGGGTTTGCCTGAGCTGAGTCCGCTTCCCGGGCACAGCCGCACCCGAGTACTTCACACGTCTTTAAAAGATCTCCAACTTGTTAACGAGGCTTTGTTTTGTCACCACTTCTAGAGCCTCTGTATTTACAATCTAGCTATTGCTGGGAGAGTCGAATACTCATTTGAGAGAACTCCAGCGTGAAATGCATTTTATTATTGGTAACCCAAATTTTACTTCTAGTTTTCAAAGTAAACATGGCGCACAAGTGCGATTACATACCCAATCGGTGGGTGGTTAAAATAACGTGGAACAAAACGATACGAAAATAAATGCAACCAAAATGGATGACAGAGTTTACCCCGAGAGGTCACAGGGCAATGTCAAGGTTGACTCAAATGGCACTTTCTGGACAAACGGGGACACGTGCGTGAGCATTCAGACAGTGGGCCCGATTCTTAAAGGTGCACCTGTGTTCAACTTGTGGGAGTTTCTGGATAGATTCACTTGGGAAAATGATCGAATGCCCACAAATTAGTATGTTTTTAAGAAGCTACCTAGCCAAGCAGTTACCCATCCCGGACATGCATGTTCATTGTATACTACAGATAAAGGCACCCCTTCCATTGCAGCACAGGGGAGAGAAAACACAAAAATGGTGGGGGATCCGGGAAAGTTTTCATCGTGGGAAAAAAAATTATTACACAGGTGAGAAACTAAACAAGTGCAAACAAAAGCATATTAGTTTTGTGTGGCATTTACGCGCACACAATCATATACACCTTCTGTAATTTTGTACAGAGAAAGATTTGTGCTGTAGGTGTAGAATCGTCAATTAAATCAACGACTGGCCTAGATTTACATGACTGTACCAGGAACTCTTTGAGCATTCCAAACACATTGGAAATGTGCTTTCAGATACAGGGTGAGCTCTAAAGAAACACATTTATAACATTCTTTTGATGTTTTTTCTTTTACTGTGCACACTAGGAGAAAGTTCATTAGTTGTTTCAGGCTTCATGAGGCAAAATTGCGCAGGGATGCTTTGGGTTCCCAGTCCGGGCCTGGAGTCAGCCCCTCCCCCGCCGGAAAAGTTTCCTCAGCCCCCCCCCACACACTAAGGGACAGATTTATGAAGGCCTTGCGCCGCCGGTGCGTCACTTTTTCCCATGTTAAAAATGACGCACCGGCGGCGCAAGGCCTTCATAAATCTGCCCCTAAATATGGCTAATTGCGCCCCTGGCTGTAGGGATTGTGATTTGCTGGAGATTCCTTCTAATAAGGGTATTTTTTGACCTGCTGCCGTTCCCCTGAGCCAATCGTGGTTGGGGCTGGAATCTTTATGTGTTTGTGGCTGGGTTGATCGGAGTGTCTTGCAGTGTAGGGTACTGTGTACTGTCACGTAATCTCCCCGTGACTGACAAAAATGATTGTGCCCTAATATGAAAGGTGTGCGGAAAGGTAAAGCGCTCAAATACCTCAGTGCCGAGTTCGTGCTATTTAAATCTGCAACAACATGTGGCTGCAAGAACAATCCACCTGAGTGCACAACAGCAGCAGCTTATTTATTTTACTGCAAATAATCACTGTGACCCCTGACCATCTTTAATAGGTGAGGTTTGTTTTAATTTAGAGAAATATCTGTAGCTTTTCACATATCACCCATATTAAACAGAAATGAAAGGTAAACGGTGTACATTGTCAATTTAAATGTGGAAAAATACTAGCTGCAGCGCTGCCTTTTGATTGCTGCAAAAATAAATGTGGATAAATACAGATAAAATGCCCCAAAAATAAATATGGATAAATACAGACGGAAATGGCAAAAAAATAAATACCATAAAACCAGGAGCCCTAATTATAAATGCTATTGCATTTGCCTCATCGGGGACAACTGGGGACGATGAGGTGAACTGCAGCTTTTTGTAGAATTATTTGGATACAATAATATTCATTTCCCACTGCTAATCTCGTCCCATAATGCTTTGCAGGGGCTTGATCTCAAAATCATCACCTCTCTCACTGCTTGCTGGAAGGTAATTTCACTTTTTGTGAAATGACTATATGCATTTTAGCATGTAGAAATACTTGTTATTTTACCTTGAATATATGAGGTTTCTGTTTTAATAATTGGAAATCTGACGGAACAAAATATTGCGGATTTATTGTACTACGTTCGCGCCAATTGCGCCCACCCCTACTTTAAATACCCCTGCACCCCATAATCATAACCCACCCTTACTCTATAAAATACCCCAACACCCTTAAACACTAACCCATCTTAACCCTATAAATATACCCTATACCCCAAAACCCAAACATATCCCTAAACCCTAAAAATACCCCTGTACCCCAAAACCCAAACCTAGCCCTGAACCCTATAAATACCCCTGTACCTCAAAACCCAAACCTACCCCTGAACCCTAAAAATACCCCTGTACCCCAAAACCCAAACCTACCCCATAACCCTAAAATACCCCTGTACCCCAAAACCCAAACCTAGCCCATAACCCTTAAAATACCCCTGTAACCCAAAACCCAAACCTACCCCTGAACCCTAAAAATACTCCTGTACCCCAAAACCCAAACCTAGCCCAGAACCCTAAAACACCCCTGTATCCCAAAACCCAAACCTAGCCCTGAACCCTAACAATACCCCTGTACCCCAAAACCCAAACCTAGCCCTGAACCCTTAAAATACCCCTGTACCCCTGTACCCAAACCTACCCCATAACCCTAAAAATATTCCTATACCCCAAAACCCAAACCCAGCCCTGAACCCTAAAAATACCCCTGTACCCCATAACCCAAAACTATATCTGAACCCTTAAAATACCAAAACACCCCAAAACATATACCTCAGTACCCCAAAACATATACCCCTATACCCATACTTGCCTTATCCAAACATTTAAAAAAAACATGCTTTTACCATTCATGCATTTACATCGAATTTCGTTGTAAATGTATGCGTGGTAAAAGCATATAAAATGTAATGCCATGCGTTATAATGGCATTGCGGAGTGATGGTACTTTCGTAATGAAAGTATGCGGAGTAATGGTATGCGGAAAGAAAGTTGCGGAATAATGGGTGTTTACCCTCCCCCGTAAGTACATTGGTGGCATGGCGGCCCACATCTCCAGCAACATACTCATATTTTTTCACCACCGATTGAAAAATGCACAGGTCTCTCTCATTGATGCCCAGCATCGACATACACTTTTAGACACACCTCCCACCACAAGTTCTAGAATTGCGAACTTTAGAGATGGGCAGCTACGTTCGAATCTCGGCATCAGCTCAACATCCTGTGATTCCAGGCAAATCGCTTTGTCTCCCCGTGCCTACCACAAATGAATGTGTTCGTCTGTAATGTAAATTGTGCTCATGCCATGTTGTTGAGTTCGCGCTATATAATATTGCTAGGAAAATAAAGTAGGGAAACTCGAGTTCACACACTACTGAACGCGCACTCTTAAGTGCATCAGCAGTGTACTGTGAATCGCAGCGTTTCACAGGCCTGTCACAGATAAGAAATGCTATCAAAGCGATATCCTACGAAACAATATACTACTGGCCGGCAGCAATTCATACCCGGACAACGTCGGGACGGGCTGCTAGTTTATGTATACATCTGTCCATAACATTTTTTGCCTACATTGATTTGTATATCATATCCCCGTGAATTTATTTCTGTGATTGATTCAATACAATACCTTTTCAGATATAATTCTTCCGTGTGCTTTCTTTCTTTCTTCTTCCCATTTTTTGGTTATTGAATGTTGTATTGATCCAAGAAATTGTGTTGTTATCCTATGGATACAGTTGGGTTAGATTTGCCAGAACTAACTCTTTAGACTCATGCTAGTAAATCAATCTTAATAAGCAAACAAACGAAATCCCTTGTAGCTTTTCTTTACCTTTAACTGTTCAATGCCCAAATCTACAAGGGTCAATTGGGTTACCCAGTATCTCTTTATGCATTTACAATGCGGCGCATTTACAATGCGGCGCACTTTTACGCCGCCGGTGCGTCACTTTTTGTGACGCACCAGCAGCGTAAAAAATGTGCCTTGTTGCACCATATTTACAAAGTGACGCATCTAGGTAGATGCGTCACTTTGTAAACCCCTGCGCTAAATTCTACCTGCGTCAGGTATAATGTATGCAAGGGGGGCGTTCCCCCGCAAAAATCCTCGTAGAAGTGACGCAGTGAAATCTCTCACTGCGTCACTTTTAGGACCCCGTTGCGTCAAAGTCTTGCACCTGCCCCACAGCAGGCGTAAGACTGAAGCAGGCCCTTTCATATGGGGCTTTCCCCATGTGGAAGGACACATTGCTGGAGTTGCGTCACTTTTGCGGCACACTCCAGCAACGCGTCACTTTTGCGCTAACTGATACGTATCTGTAACTCCTTGCGACATGATGCGTCATATATTAAATATGACACAACAGGTATGTCGCTGCGAAGCGTCATTTCTCATAAATGAGGCCCCATGTGTGACGGAGCTGCAGCACACAATTACTACCGCATCGCCAGTAATTGTAAATCTGCCCCAACATGTCTCTGTTCAAGAGACAGCGCATGCGCGCTCTATAGAGCTGAACCCTAGAGAGAGCAGCGGCTTCACTAAGATTTCCGCCCTCCGAGGCGCACTGTAAGAAACATCCATTATATTAGGATCGGCCACACTTCACATTTCAAATTTTGGAAGTTAACTAAGTTTATTCATTAGCTATGTTAAACGTAATATTATCTAAATGTCGCACTAATACCTCACTCATCTCTTTTCAACAAGGATATTACGGATCTCGTACACAAAAGATCCTTCAAAAATTTCTCACATTACCGCATATCACCCACCACAAGGAGTGTAAGTGAAAGCGCGATAGTGCACTAAGCTTTTCTGACATTACCGCATATCACCCGCCACACAGAGTGCACATGAAAGCGCGATATTGCTCAAAGCTCATAATGCTTTCGCTAAACTTATTTGCTTGAATAAGGAAAGTCTGTATTTATAAACGATTTTAATAATAGGCCGACAACACAAATAATTTATGACTGTCAGTTGAATAATTTCGAGGGACAGATTTATATATCTAAACAACATAAGTTCTAAATGAATCTGTGGTTTTATTTAAGAATGAAGACGCAGGCGGTTAACGCAGTAATGTGAAAAGGATTATGGGTATGCATATGTTGTGCAGAGGATTGTGGGTAAGCGGATATCCTGTTCTACTTTGTCAATGTCCGGCTGTCATTTCGTTCCTTGAGTGGGTTTTCAACACAGACAAAATGACGGCGGAGTCTCTGGGAAGGACTTCTGTTGCTGCAGTTAGTGAAGGACGAGTCTCGGCATCAGCTCAACATCCTGTAATTCTGGGGAAATCAGTTCAGCTCCCTGTACCTCAAAAATGAATGTGACCTTGTGTAATGTAACAGGCGCTCGTGTAAAGCTCTCCGGTACCTTTGGGGCGAGTTCACCTGATATACAGATATAAAAAATACCCGCCTATTGGACAGGTTTTGAGATCTTGGAGAGACAAAAGCTGAAACTCAATTAATAGGTTACATGAAGCTCCTCATTTATATCATTTTAAAGCAGGGCAGCGCTGCACGTCACTTTGCTGCTCTGTTCTGCTCAAGAGAAAGGGGCAGGAATGTGCTGTATCTATGAGATATGGCTCATTCCTGTCCTCTTACACTGCTAGGGTGACCAACCGTCCGTAAATTTCACGGACTGCCTGTAATTTGTGCCTCTTGTCCGTTGTCCGTGAACAAGTCTTTCACGGACGCCTTTTGTCCGTAATTTCGTTCATTAGCACGAGCTGCCCCATGCAAGAAGCCTGAGAGTTCTGTAACTCTCACAGGTCCCTGCTGTGAGAGCATTTAGAAAAGCATCAAAGGTTTATTTTGCTACCAGCCAAACCCTGGAAAATAAGCACTTTGATCTCTGGGCCTTCTCTCACGTTATATAAGTATCCTCATTATTTTACGATTCTTTGCCATTAATAACCTATCTGTTCTGTTCATAAAAGTAACAACTCTTACAGTCACAGAAGTGAATTCTCCCCTCATACCGAAAATAATTCCTTGGTGACACGTTTATAGCATTGTTCTGTGCAGTCTAGTGTTTGGGAGGGCGGAGCCATGAAGGTGGAACAGGAGGAGCCGGGACTGGCTGGTGGGCAGTTAGAGTAGGGACAGGATGAGAGCTGGACAGATGTAATAAAGGCTCTAGTTACATGTCAAGCTGTGTCTGTGGTTATTAGTAGCGGGATACTACAACTGGCGACGAGGGTGGGATGACCAAGCCCACCACCCACAGAGCAACAAGAAGACACCCTGTCCCCGGCAACGTCGAAGAAAACGCTGCCAAGAGAAGTTGAGCTGCCGCCTGGGAGAAGAGGCCAGCATCAGGGGATCTTGACCCCAGTGACCGTGAGGGCGCCGAGGGAGGCCGCAAGAACGAGCGCTGACTCGCTCGAGAAGAACCAAGCCGATCGCGCCGAAGCGCGACTCACGCCGGAAGCGTGTGCCTCGGGTGAGCCTGGTAAACGCAGAAGCCAGGAGTCCACCCTGACCCTGCCTCACACCCGAGAGAGGAAGAGAAGTGCCCCAGTGCGGAGGACTCTGTCCCTGGAGGTCTGCTGGTGTGCGCTGTCAAGCGCCGTGAAGTCCGGGCTTGAGTGCCCGTCGATGTCGGAAGATCTCACGCCTGATGCGTGAGTTTTGGCGCGCTGTCGTAAGGAGAAACGCGGGAATCTGCAGGATAAGGCGGGAGCCCACCCCAACCTCACCGTTAGTAGCCACAGTTGGAGGAAAGCAGATCCTGACGTGTGATGCCCTTTGGAGCTGTCCGCCGGTGAGTCCAGAGTGAAAGAAGACCGAGTGACCCAGGAGAGAAAGCCTCGGGTGCATGCAGGGACGGCGGCCATCTTAGAGTCAGGCATTTTTCAGGACAGACCCCTTGATTGTCATAGAGCGGCCATCTTAAAGTCAGGCACAGAGAGACAAGCATTGACTAGAACAAGCAAACAAGCATTGGCAAGAAGAGATCAACAAGCATTGGTTGAAGCAAATAAACAAGCATTGGTAAGAAGAGATAAACAAGCATTGGCGAATACAATAAGACAAGCATCGGCAAACGCAGAGAAACAAACACTGGCAAACACAAGTGGAAAGACCACAAGAAGGAAACAAACATCGGCAAGAGTAAGTTACAGTGACGCAACAAGCACATGCAAATGCAAGAAGCAGTCTAAGAAAACAAGCACTGAGAAAGACAAAAAGAGGAATAGGGCAACAAGCATTGGCAGACGCGGGAGAACAAGCATTGGCATACGGAAAGCAACAAGCATTGGTAAAAGCAAAAGACCAAACACTGATAACTGCAAAAGAGCAAGCAGTGGCAAAGGTAACCTAACAAGCACGGATGAATACAACTTCCGAAGTCAGCGAGCACAAGCAAGTGCAAATCCTGAATGCACCAAGCAAATGTAAATCCCGAACGTAACAAACACGAGCTAAAGACAAGTACCAAAATAAACTTTCAGCACCACGCGGAAATAAACGATCAACAGTAAGAACAAAGAAGGAGCTAAAATAACCCAGAAACATAAGTAAACGAACATCAAGGAAACATTCTCCCATCATTGAAACCACTGGATAACCTAAGCCGGGCCGAAAGGAACACAGGAACGAGATATCACTGGCGTCAATGGTGTTGCACATCATCGCGAAAAAAGTACCTGCAGTTAGCACGCAACACCAAAGAGAGTGGGAAATCGCAGAGCCACGAGTTACACATGACGCAGCTGAATGGTGACCATTTGACGTCAGGCAAGTCAAGCTTGACCCACTGAAGCGTACAGAGACGGTCATGCCCGGAGCAGACAACAGACAATAGTCACCTGGGAGCGGGGAACCTTACCAGAATTCTAAGGAAACCACCAAACAAAGACTAGCGGCAGGGAAGGGTCAGCAAAAAAAGACAAGAAGAAGCGTAAGGGAACAATCCTGTGACATTGCCATGCCGGCACATTCCACCATCATGTCGGTGAGAGAAGAAACACATACATCGAGCCCCTGCATTGGAGTGCCACCCCCAGTGACACGGACTGGTCACCGGAGTCTGGGTCCAGAATGGAACCGGTGGCTGGAATCACTGGATGCATTTCTTGACGTTATCAGAGAGCGAAGAGATATTAAACGTCTACTACTACTACTCCAATTGGTGGGACATGAAGGCCGACGCCTGATCAGAACCTTCCCAGCAAAGGATACCGGAACATATACGAAACTCAAAAAGGCGTTATGTGCTCATTTTGTCTCGAAGGAAGATGTCGATCATGAACGCATTGCTTTCAATGCAGCACGGCGAGAACCAGGAGAGTCCTTATCAGACTTTGCGACGCGGTTACACAAATTGGCACGATACTGTCAATTCAACACATTCACAAATGAGGAAGCTATCCGCCTACGGGTGATTGAGAGCTGCTCAGAACCGGACGCACAGCGCAAGATACTTCAACGGCAATTCTCGTTGAAGGAAATCGTCAGGAGGGCCAAAGCTGGAGAGCGAGCCGAAACAAGAGAATTGTCAAGAGAGTTGCACATCAACACCAGAAGAGAAGATATGCGAAAGGAGACCTCCCTCAGGTCTGAGCATATGATTCAAGAAGCAACTGAATCCAGAAAACGGAAGGGCGAAGGTAGACTAGAGACAAGACAGTGGGAGAGGCAAAGTGACACAAAACACTCTGAGTCATCAACGCGAAGACAAAAGACTGGGAAGATCCAGAATCATAACAGCCGCACGGACATGACCTCGGGGAGTTACTCAACTTCAAGGAGTCAATCAGCAATTGACACAAGCCATTCTGAATAAGAGTCAAGTGAGATAGCTCACGGGGATGGAACTGATGTCAGCCTACTCAACGAGCATGACGAAAAGACAAGCTATAGGATATCGGACCAGTCATGTCAACTCTGGGAGCCGGTACACAAGCACACCCGAGCAATCTGCGGGTCACCGATTTTCACAGACAAGTCCGAAGAAACATGCAATCGCAGAAAATACCACTCCCCGGACACAGACACCAGGGCTCCCAGTGAGCCAGAAGACGAAAGAGACATCACAAAACTGGATGATTCACTCCGACACCAGAAAGTGAGAGGCAAGTACACTCAGGACACCCACGAAAGTGAGAGAACTGGGAGGAGGCCAGTGACATCATACGAGAAGGGCAGCAACGAAAAACCTCGGGATCGAACAAAAGAAATACACGCTTGGCTTTCAGACAATCATTTCACTGAAACAGCGTGGAAGACAGGGCGAGACACATACCCCAAGAAGTGTCCCACAGACAACTCCAAACCTGAGAGCCGTTTGTCACAGCCTACCAGTGCAAGAAGCGCATCAGTCCAAACACATTTGGAAGAAGGGTCTCATAGAAAAGCAGCGAGAGATCTCTCTGATTCAGAGGACAGGTCGGTACAATCACTGAGGTCAACAGAATCAAGTTCAAGACAACATTCATGGCACCGATCACCTGAACGGACCTTCAACTCAGAGACTACTTCACTCATCCAAAACAGCATAGTGCACGTAGGTGTCTCGGATCATTTGATTGCCCCGCCAAGCAACTTGTCCGGTCGGTCGCGATCATATCCGGACTTGAGGAGGATACCATCACCCCTGACGGGGTTTGCGAGGCTTACTCCAAGAGTTGCCAGAAAAGAGGCGGCCATATGGGGCACTACACATTGGCGTGGGAAAGGACTATCTCATCACTCCGTCAAGGAGACAAGGTGTGTTGGCAAAGATGGGTCCACGTCGCGGAGACAAGAAGGGGCGAGAACGGAACATGCCCATACTCCCATACTCGAAGAGTTCAACATCTTCAAACGTGAGTGGGAGCAGAGAGGATCAAAAGAGCCTGATAACTCCGTGCTCAATGAGCTCAACATTTACGAATGCGGGTGGGAACTGAGAGGATCAACAAAACCTGCACATGAGTCCCAAAACCGAACCAAGACACCCCGCACTCTATCCTCCAATATGCAGGATCGTGAGCACGAGAACATTGATGCCCTTAACCGAAGGGGTATAGGAAGTGAACGCACAAACGGATGCTCAGGAAGACATGTGTCACGATGGAGAACGGACTGTCACTGCCACACCGAGACGTCAGTAGTCACACAGCAGAACGAAACCATAATAACTGTGGAATCTGAGAACAAGCCGTTCACGCACAATGTCTCACACTTTCAAGAACGCGCTCCTGTGGTCAAAGATGTTTGTGGTGAGACGACCGAAAGATCGACCAAAGACGGACCCATCACTGATTCGACCCTGCTGATGCTCAAAGACAGAACTGAGTCTGAGCTCATGCATGGAGCCACCTTCCTGTGGCCCAAACAGACTGTCTGCCGACTCATGGGGCTGAGTGGACAATTGCGAACTTTGTAGAAGTTAATTTCATTTTGTTAAGAAAGGGGGAGATATAGCATTGTTCTGTGCAGTCTAGTGTTTGGGAGGGCAGAGCCAGGAAGGGGGAACAGGAGGAGCCGGGACTGGCTGGTGGGCAGTTAGAGTAGGGACAGGATGAGAGCTGGACAGATGTAATAAAGGCTCTAGTTACATGTCAAGCTGTGTCTGTGGTTATTAGTAGCGGGATGCTACAACGTTCTGATGCCATATTGATTAAAAACATTACGAAGGCACCATCTACGTTTATTCACTAGGAAAAGGTAAGTGCAGAGTTAGAGAATTAGGGGCAAATTTATGAATGCCCTGCGCCGCCGTTGCGTCACTTTTTCCCATGTTAAAAGTGACGCACCGGCGGCGCAAGGCCTTCATAAATCTGCCCCTTAGCGATTATTTTTGCTGCAAGCACAACTATTCCCGAATGATGTGTCTGTCTATTTTGGCATTATACATTAGGGAGAAAAAAGCCTAGAATTTAATTGTAGTAGGTTCATTTTAAATTAGTCTTTAAGTGTTTGAACCAATAGGACGCTTATTGGGTGCTATTTTAATGTCGTCATTGTGACACTTTCTCAGGAATAGAACAAAACTGTTCTACCAATGAAGCAAGATAACTGAACACTTGGAAAAATACAATGGTTTGGAAGTTGCTCATGATGCAATGTAAGCTTGTATATAAAAAAAACGTTACAGCGGCCCCACACACACACACACACACTCTTTCCTCTCTCAAATATTTGCAAAGTGTTCTTTTTAGTATAGTTTTGCAAAGTGCAGGGCCTGTAAACACAATTGTATTATTAGTGAATCCACCACATTCAAGTATGTTTATAGAGCGATTGGAGTGAACCAAAACAACAATTCCAAGAATTCATTATGGTTTTGAATGACTATTCTGGACTGCTCCAACCAATTCGCAGGAACCACAAAGGGGACTCATAATCAATGGCCATAGTTCTCTTCAGATTGAAGGGTTGAATGGTTGAGCAAGTCCCTGTCACCATTTTAAACTTTGACCTTTATGTTAGGTTGGGGTCATGGCTGCAGGGGCTCCAACTACTGAGCTACCTTACCGTAAATGGAGATCATATCATTATATCTGAAAATAATACAGTCCCTCAAGATATCTCCTAAGTGACAGGAATTAAAATAATCCCTCAGAGATAGAGACTCGAATATTGAGATGAAGGAGACAGACTGGTGAGGTGAGGTATGGAATTTGGCTCCCCGAGAAGTACCGTAAACAGACACATTTAATTTTCAGGAAAACTTTGCACTTAAGTTTTCTCATGTCCAAAGAAAACAAATAGGTGTAATACGATCAGTGCTTAACATGGGCCGTTACTCTCTGGTACGGAGTATCAGAATTCACAAAACACTACAGTTGCAAAATTTCCAAATGGACTACAGATTCATAAAGACTTTGTGAACCGGTTAAAGATTCAATGAAAGCATTATTTTTTAATAGTTTTCCCTTTTTTTTAAGTATATAGGCATTCCTATAGGCCAGCATCTTTGAATTGATAAACTGAAGACACTAACAGAATACACTGGAGCCTCGGGGCGGCATTGTAGCTACCCCTCAAAGACCGGAGCCTAGGGTAGCTTGTAACTACAGGGCTTTAATCCTTACACACAGGAGCCTGAGGGGAGGTTGTAATTACAGGACTTTAATACTTACACACAGGAGCCTAGGGCGAGGTTGTAACTACAGGACATTAATCCTTACACACAGGAGCCCGGGGGGAGGTTGTAACTACAGGAAGTTAATCCTTACACACAGGATCCTGGGGGGAGGTTGTAACTACAGGAAGTTAATCCTTACAGACAGGAGCCTGGGGGGGAGGTTGTAACTACAGGACTTTAATCCTTACACACAGGTGCCTGGGGGGGTTGTAACTACAAGACTGTACTCCTCACACACAGGAGCCTGGGGGGAGGTTGTAACTATAGGACATTAATCCTTACACACAGGAGCATGGGGGGAGGTTGTAACTACAGGACTGTAATCCTTACACACAGGTGCCTGGGGGGAGGTTGTAACTACAGGACGTTAGTCCTTACACCCAGGAGCCTGGGGGAGGTTCTAACTACAGGACTGTACCCCTCAAACACCGGAGCCAAGGGGAGCTTGTAACCACAGGACTTTAATCCTTACACACAAGAGCCTGGGGGGAGGTTGTAACGACAGGACGTTAATCCTTACACACAGGTGCCTGGGGAGAGGTTGTAACTACAGGACTGTAATCCTTACACACAGGAGCCTGGGGGGAGGTTGTAACTACATGAAGTTAATCCTTACACACAGGAGCCTGGGGGGAGGTTGTAACTACAGGAAGTTAATCTTTACACACAGGTGCCTGGGGGGAGGTTGTAACTACAGGACGTTACTCCTTACACACAGGAACCTGGGGGGTGGTTGTAACTACAGGACTGTAATCCTTACACACAGGTGCCTGGGGGGAGGTTTTAACTACAGGAAGTTAATCCTTACACACACAGGAGACTTGGGGGGAGGTTGTAACTACAGGACGATAATACTTACACACAGGTGCCTGGGGCGAGGTTGTAACTACAGGACTGTACTCCTCACACACAGGAGCCAGGGGGGAGGTTGTAACTACAGGACGTTAATCCTTACACACAAGTGCCTGGGAGAGGTTGTAACTACAGGACATTAATCCTTACACACAGGTGCCTGGTGGAGGTTGTAACTACAGGACGTTACTCCTTACACACAGGTGCCTGGGGGGAGGTTGTAACTACAGGACGTTAATCCTTACCCCCAGGAGCCTGGGGGGGGATGTATGACGTTACAACGCATACTTTTACATCGCATGCCTTTACAACGCGGTATTTACAACGAATATTTTTACAACGCATAGTGCTTTTGGGCGCTGGATAGTGAATAGTTTAATTTACTATTCCAACTCCAGTCCCCGTGGATAGTAGGGAAGGTGTTGGATAGTAAATTAAACCTATTCCCTATCCTAGAGCGCCCCCCAGCGCAATGCGTTGTAATGGTTTGCGTTGTAAAAGTTGCGTCGTAAAGGCACTGCGTGGTAAAAGTTGCGTTGTAAAGGATGTTCCCCCTGGGGGGAGGTTGTAACTACAGGATTGTACCCCTCAAACACCGGAGCCTAGGGGAGCTTGTAACTACAGGACTTAATCCTTACACACAGGAGCCTGGGGGGAGGTTGTAACTACAGGACGTTAATCCTTACACACAGGTGCCTGGGGAGAGGTTGTAACTACAGGACTGTAATCCTCACACACAGGAGCCTTGGGAGAGCTTGTAACTACAGGACTGTACTCCTCACACACAGGAGCCTGGGGGGAGATTGTAACTACAGGACTGTACTCTTTACTCACAGAAGCCTGGGGGGAGCTTGTAACTACAGGACTGTACTCCTCACACACAGGAGCCTGGGGGGAGGTTGTAAATACAGGTCTGTATTCTTTACACACAGGAGCCTGGGGGGAGGTTGTAACTACAGGACTGTATTTCTCGCACACAGGAGCCTCTGGGGAGGTTGTAACTACAGTACTGTACTCCTCACGCATAGGAGCCTCAGGGCGGAGCCTGTAAGTACAGGACTGTACTCCTCACACACAGGAGTCTGGGGGAGGTTGTAATTAAGATGACCAACCATCCATAAATTTCACGGATTGTCCATTATTTGGGTCTCTTTTGCGTTGTCCGTGAGGAATTCTTTCACGCACGCCTTTTGTCCATAATTCCAGACATTGGAGCAAGCTGCCCCCTGCAAGCAGCCTGAAAGTTCTGTAACTCTCACAGCAGGGAACAGCTTGCGCTCCTGCTGTGATCTGTGGCCTGCAAAATCCCTCCCCGATGTGGCACAGACTGTTATCAGCCATTATCATTCTGTAGGTCGGCCTAATTATCACATACAGAATTATAATGTGCCCCCTGCTCAGTGACAGCATTTGTTTGGGCTACTCCTGCCAGAGCACAGGGCATGGCAAACTGCTTTTGTTTATGGGCTCCTGTCACCTCACTAGAGGACAGGCTCTGGGGAGGTGGAAGTTTCATTTTGGCGTGTGTTACCCAGGTACAACCACTGTTAGCCTCTTAAACTGTCACACAAGAAGTGATTATGGTACAAATAAAATTGTCCTTTATTATTTATTTCTTTTGCTCCAATAGTGCAAAATGTCTTCATTTGTACTGATATTATTTTCATGTTTACCTTGCGCCCCCATCCCCCACCCCTCTTGGATGATTGATCGGGTGTTTTTTTCCAATGGGGGAGTGGGGGCGTGTAAGTTCTGCGAAGCCTTCAGATTTTGATCTTTTTTCAATTTTGGGGGGGGGGTGGGGAATATGCAATTGTAGGTGTTTAAGTTTCACTCACAAACATTAGATGCAGTTCAAGGTTGTCTCAACCTAATATAAACTTATTTTGACTTGTACTTGTGTTGGTTGTCTATTTACTCATGTCATATTGTGCGACTTCCACTGATGTATCTGTTAAACGTACGTTTTGTCCAGAATTTTTGTCCTGAATTCTGACCTTCTGTCTTGAATTTTGTCCTGAATTTTGATCCTTTGTCCTGAATTTTTACACTCACTGGGCCCGATTCACAGAATGAACTTAAGACTCAATCCTAAACTTACTACTATTTTGGTATTCACAGAATGCACTTACTACTTTTGGCATTCACAGAATGCACTTACTACTTTTGGTATTCACAGAAGGTAGGATTTTGTCTTAAGTCTGTCTTAAGTCTGTCTTAAGTTTGTCTTAAGATAAACTTAAGACAAAATCCTAACTTCTGTGAATACCAAAAGTAGTAAGTTCATTCTGTGAATGCCAAAAGTAGTAAGTGCATTCTGTGAATACCAAAATAGTAGTGAGTTTAGGATTGAGTCTTAAGTTCATTCTGTGAATCGGGCCCTTAGTCTTTGACCTCAGCTACCTAATCTAATAAGTTACCCCAATTATAGTTTTGTAAGGGCATGTACCACCCCCAAATGTTTCACTTTTGTGAAATTCTTTTATTCTGATTAGACAGGCAGAGGGGATGATCATCACACCACACTAAAATCGCAGTACTTTTCTTAAGACTATTGTCTTAAGTTCACCCATTAATATGTTTCTCCCAAGCTCTATTTCCCACTCATGTTCATAACATTATATCTACATTGTATACACATTTGCATGATTGTCCATTGAGTCTTCGGGATGTTCAGCTGTTCCTAGGCCATGTAGAGGACTTGGCCTTGGACGGGTCCCAAGACTTCAGGTCACCATTTCAAAGTTTTCCCTTCCGCGCATGCGACTTGGTCACATGAGTTTCAGACTCCAATACCCCTTCAAGGCCCAAATGCGAACTATTAGAAAAGTCAAAGAGAACAAATATTAATTTCAAAATAAAATGATTTCACTATATTCCACTTATTTCTACTATTTTACCATTTACTTATAATGACTATATTTGCTTTAGCATTTAGGATATAACTCATTTTAGTTTCAGGAAAGCAGATGCTTGGCACTTCAGTTTCTAAGTGGCCATTTTTGTTGTTATTGCGCAGAAGCAAGCTTTTCCCTCTAAGCGTTATGTCCTCATGCGCAGTTCAATTCCCCTGTTTAGAAGCCATCTTTAATCACACTCAGGTTACTTGTTAGTAAAACACATACGCAAGCTTCCCTCTGACTAAGAAATGTAGGTTTTTGATGCGACACTAGTATAGCAAACATTTATTAATACTAAATAATACCATTTTATATGAGAGGATTGTTCAGTTTTGTTTCAAATCCTTGCTCTATCAATACCCTCTCTGACGACATTTATGCCATCACAACTTACTTAGACCCAATCAGATACCAACTTTAGCATATCTCAATTCCCTTCTCTGGCTTCTCAATTTCATCATCCTCTTTGTCCTTCAAATTTGTCATTTTCTTGCACAATTCTCTTTTCATTTCTTATAACCTGATTTCTTCATACTTTCTTGTCTTTCCTTGCTTATTTACTTCATACTTTCTTCTCCTTATTCTACATATGCACCAGATCATTACTATCAAAACTATCATTGTTATTCCTAGTATGGGTAATAAGCATGGGCGGATCTAGCGGATCTCGCGTACGCGAATTTGCGGATTTACGGATTCGCAATCCGCGAAAATACGCGAACTCTCGCGGATTTTCCCGTTTTTTGTGTTGGCGAGCGTTCGCGCCGATTTTGGGACAATTTCGCAATTGCGAACTTACTTTTCGGCTCGCAACGGCCGCGACTATGTTGTTTCTACGTCTGGTTTATCATCACAGGTTCACAGCACCCTCTGTTTCACCACTGCCACCCTCTGGGACACCCATGCCACCCTCTGGTACATCCTCACTGCCACCCATTAGGTTTGTTTATCACTGTAGTTTATGGGGGGTGAAAAAAGCAAGCACACCTCCCCTACTTCAACTGCCATGAATTAATTTGGGGTTGATTAATGTGTCAGTTATTTTGAAAGTTCCAGTCTGGCTGGCACCTGCTTCCTTCCTTATCTGTAATTTGCTTTCTGTTGCAGTGAATTTTTTTTTCACAGGACCTTTATGGTCTACTTGTAGCTATTCTATGAGCCTGCTGTTTGGGTCATAGCAGGGTCATAGAATAGTTGCAAACTCTGGAGGGGCCCCTCAGGAAGCACTACAGTGAATGTTACTAATGTTAAGTTTGAACTTTTGCACCTGCTCATTGCTTTCAGTTTAGCAAAAATCGTTTTTTCTGCAATTTCGCGCGTTTTTTGGGGCGCAAATCCGTGCGAGATCGATTTTGGACGCCGCGAATGCTTGCGAATACACAATTTTTTTTTTTGCGACGTGTATGTTCGTGTGATTTTGTGCGAGTTCGCGAGGCGCTTGTAGCTATACGTTTGCCAAGTTACCCTAGCGGTCGTACACGGGCGCGGCCATCTTGTTTGCGTGACGTAATTCCGTTTCCGGCCGCTATGTGTAATCTCGCAAAGTGTGCTGCTCGCTAGTACAATTTCGCGCGTGCTCGCCAGGAAAATCTCGCGCGAACTTACCCACGCGGTCGTGAACGGGCGCGGCCATCTTGTTTCTCATTCATTGCTATGGTTCTGGGCATGCTTTCTGTATCCTCTCTGAATCTCTGCCATCCTTTGCTTGTTTGAAGTTTATTTGATCTATTTTACTTATTATCTATCCCTCTATTTTTCTAGCTCTATATTTTTGTGTTTTCTTCTGCTTTTAGTTACTTTTAAACTACTTTTTTAAACTCTTTTCTTTTCTTCTTCACTATTCTATTTCTTCTTTATCATTTAACTTTATTTCTGCCCAGACCATGGTAAAGGGAGCCGGGAAGCACCCTGAGAAGGGGAAGGGTCCCGCACCCCGTGCCCGGCTCCCGTGCGGGCGTTTGAGGGGGGAGCAAGTGGTGCCACGGGAGATCTTTAGCGCGGAGGAGGTGGCCGCACTCATCTTCCACGTCCAGCGCCGCCTCCCCAAGACGATCCTGGGAGGCGGCAAGATCGCAACCGGCTATGGCATCCGGGAGCTGGGGAAGCGGTGGGAGAAGGTGTGCCGGGCCATGTTTAAGCTCTCTGGGGTCCGGCGCACATATAACCAGGCCACCCACCGCTGGACAGATGTCATGGACCGGGAACGGGACTTGCTGGACGCGCTCGGCGTAGAGGTCCCCGGGCTTGGTGAGTAGTAGTAGCTATTCATCACTACTCTGTTATTTGCAAATCTTTGTTCTTTACCAAGAGCAATAATGCTGCCGATTACATTGTAGGTAAATTATATTTCAAAATCTTCTATGCATTTCAGGTGCACTGCTCTCCTTCTCAGTAGCCTTGCTTGCTACTCTGCTTATTTGTTTTGTATTTTGTGTTCATTTCATTGGCCTGAGAAATTATGTATGAGTGTAGTGTAAAGATAAGAACTGCGTAATGCTAGACACTAAGGGTCCTATTTTCAATTACCGGCGCATCCCTGCAAAGTAGCAGGGATGCGGCAGTAATTGTGTGCCATGCCACCACCACCCATTGGCCCAAAACGTCACAGAAGCCTTATGCATCTGTGCCGTAAAGGCGGCGCATTGCTGAAGTTGCGTGCCAACGATGGCGCAGCTCCAGCAATGCTCTGGGGTACCCTATCTCCCCAATGCTGCATCAAGCCGTACGTCGGCTTCAAGCGCGCAGGGTTTGAGTCATGCATCATTGTCCTAAAAGTGACTGATTGACATCTTGTAGATTTCCCTCAGCCACTTTTAGGATTCGTTCCTGCGCAGGTACACCCTCCCTTGCGCCGGAACGCCCCCTGATGGCGCAGGGCTTTACAACGTGATGCATCGCCCATATGTGTTTTTTTTTTATATATACGCCGCACCAACACCATGGCGAGTCTTTTGTTCTGCCGCTGCGTCACAAAAGTCACGCAACAATGGAGGAAAATGAGCCGCAAGGGACTTCTAAATCAGCCCCAACAGACTGAAGTCCAGTCCTTCCTTTAGACACATGGCTATAAGAAGAAATAGTGGTGGTGGTGGGTGGATTGATAGTTTGAGTATTCACTGATCTGCAAGCAGGATGGACTTTGTCTGTCACTTCGCGTGCTGCGGACTGCTGCCTGCCAGGCCTAGGCAAACCTCTTTAGTAGTCTGTTTATTGAGTTACATAGGAACTTTCTAAGTCAACAGTCCACAAATCAGGCAATACGAATAACGTAGTATACCACATGAGATAGATCCCGTGGAATAGTTGTCTATCTATTTGCTATTTCGCCAAAATATTTTGTTATTGTTCTTTTGAAATGGTTGATTTGATTGACAAATCTCATCCATGTTTTCTGGTCTTTCTTTCTTTCATGTTGTACATCAGTTCCCCCCAAGGGCAAGAGGACACAGGAGGAGGAGGGTGCTGTTCAGGAGGATGCAGGCCAGGATCGGGCAGGCGAGGGCTCCTTTGCTGGCCCCAGTAAGTTTTAATTTTAATAAAGAGTACCTATTTTTTCCTAGCGTTCCTCATTCGATTTTTTCTAAATCGTCTTTGATCTTCTTGTAGACTGGATATAAATTCTTATCCTGCCTCGAATATGACTCCCTGTGGTATTACTAGATTATTCTTATTAGTCTGTCTGTGTAGCTAACTAAGATTGGACATTTGGCAATTCCATTGGACTCCCATTCTATTCAGCAATAGCTCTATGCACTGTCTCCTTACTGACTAGATAGTGTGGCAGAGTCATTTAGCTCCCGAAGTCACCGATGATTGATCCCCAATGATCTCTAGATTATCGTACGCAGGACAAGAGTACGGAGTCACAGTCAAGAAGTGTCAGAGGCACTCATGCTTGCAAAAATTCCAAAACCTTTAGCTCATCCACTCTAGTCTGGAGGACCAAAAACCACAGAGTCTATTTAAGTTTAAAAGCTTTATTAAAAGTAAACACATTTATTAAAATCTACTTTGTCATAAAACTATTTAACTGAAAACGGAAAAGTGCTTAGTGCTGACGATTAATTGGACACATTTCTTGTGGTCGAGCCGAGCTCTCACCTGGTTTGAACTTGATCCTGGTCGTGTTCTTAGAAGTCAAGCTTCTGTCTGTTAGGAGAAAAAGTGGTGCGTGTTAAAAATAAAAAGCAAGCATTCATCAGTTGTGCATAAAAGTGCAGCAAGACAACAGCCTTCCCTGGAAAAAGGGAAATTTTTACTTTAGAGTAGACAGTCACAAATTATTACATTGTATTCTGTTTTTTTAACATTTCTTTATTACTCCTAGACCAAATATTATATAGTAGTGAGTGGTGTATTCTAACATTCTTAAATGTACTTTGTAGGTGGAACATCTGGTGACGGGGCCAGCGCGGAGGTGGCGGTGTTGGGCGAGGACGCGGAGGACTCTGGGGAGGAGGCGGTGCAAGAGCCGGCGGACGGTCCTGTGGGGGTTTGCACGGTGGTGGCGGGAACAGGTAAGCTATATATTCCTTACTTATTGAGATTGAAGACTGCATAGTGTGCTTTCTGCACGGGTGTATTACAAATCAACCAGGTAGTAGCCTCCTCGAAATGTACTTCGACTTAGCTGTGAAGTTTTTGGTGAGAAGAATCCCAATAAGTTCTTAGATGAACGTGATGGATGGGATGAACGAAAAGCGAAAGAAGGGTGTAAGTAAGTGGGACGCGAAATTGTATGATGGCTGGCAAAGAAGAACGATATGTGTTTGCTTGGCCCCCGAGGTGGCTGGGAAGGAAAGAATATGGTATGGTGCATGGCTGGGTCAATGATGAAGCAAGGATGGGTGGAAGGACAGCAGCCTGGGTGGGTGAAACAGAAACTGTATGTGTGCGTATACTTTGAATGAATGGATGCCTGGAGCATGGTATTCTCTGACTCTTAGATAGCACATGTGTATCTAGAGAGAGTAGATGGTCGCTGGATGAACTAAGTGTTACCTTGAAGAGCATGTACCACCGCACCCGCACGTCCATTCCAGTGTAGGGAAGGCAAGGAAAAGAAATTGTAAATGTGTCCAATACTACCATGAATAGTAGCAGTACTTTGTATTGCAACTGCAAGCACAGCATATATCTGGTTATTACGGTGGACACTCCGTACCTCTCTTAATAACTTTAGTTTAGTTGTAGTACGTCATTCATGTGTGGGTGTATCACTGTTCACTCAATATTAAGCAAAGCACCTAAAGTCATACCATATGTCATCAAATACATCCCATGTGAAGTGATAGATAATCAAATTATTTAGCTTCTTCATTTTCCTTTTCTAGTACTCATTTGCACTGTAGGGTGAAAGGTAAATTAATTAAGCAGTAGCCCTTGTAACAGAGTATTCTCAGTGCCACGCATAATAGAAAAGTAATAGCTTCACCACCTGCATGTACTGGACCGGTACAGTAACGCAAGTCTGTCTCACTCATCATGGTGTGCAACTGTTTTTCTCGGGTGCAAGTTCACTGTGCTGCCATTCTGCCGGCTTGCATAAGATAACGTACCAATTTTCCTAAACAAGAGAGAAGAAGAAGAATAAGACTGGTGTACTGTCATAGTCGACTGTAATGGAAGTCCATAGTGGTCGTAGAATTTGTTCATTAAACTACCACAAATGTTAGAGCAAGAATGCAGAAGTGGGAGGTTACATAGATACTGTCCTCAATAGTTATGTACTGTGCTTTCAATTTGCTACTTGTACTGTGACCCAACTTTCGGCTCAATCACTTTGTGTTATTAATGCTAAGGAGCATTGGTTACAGACTATGTCTTTCTTTCTTCATATAGTTGCTCCTTCCAAATCGACATCACGGAGGGAGCAGGCTCGAATGGCCCGGCAACGGAGGCTGGATGCCACTGTCGCCGAATATCGGCGGCTGGTGGCCCTGGAGGAGGAGGAGGACACGCAGTCGACCGGTGCAACCACAACATCCTCGACTGGGACAGCTGCATCCTCCTCCGTGACCCCACGGGCCGCCAGCATGCGCAGTGCTCCATGCGGGACGGAGCCGGGCTAACAAAGCCAACCGCCACCGCCAAGCAGCAGAAAGACCAGCTGCCCCCCACAGGAGCTGCAAGGCACGCCAACGCCGCCTAGGAGTCCGAATGTCCTACCTGGAGCAGGAGGTCCATAACTATAAGAACTTGGTGGAGGGCCTCCGCTTCGAGCTTGCCACCCTCCGCAAGGAGTATGATGCCCATGCCGCAAAATGCACCAGCACCCTCCAGTAGTGGAGTGTCCCTTGCCCTTTTTTTAGAGACTTTTGGGGGGTGGGATTTGGGAGTTGGGTTCTTTTTGGGACTTTTCAAAGACAATCGTTGGGGTTAGGGTGGGTCTTGAGGGAGATTATTTTGTTAGGGCTACATAAATATACATTTTTAAACGTTATCTGACCATACCTGTTTTTTACTGCTTTTCAGTCTGGTGGGTGGGGGACGGGGGTGTAACAGTAAGTTTGTTTTCCTGAACAGTCGTAGGACTTTAGTAGTACTACCGTCAATCTCTCGTCTAGTCCTAAATAATACTCCATTATACTACCTTCCACCAAACGCTTATCTTACCTGTAATTTGTGTTAGAAATTAGGGCTAGGCCCAGGGCTGGCTCCACGTGAAATGGGGATTAACGTTGGCAATCCTGGGCGGGTGAAATTTCCTCATTGCGGTGGTACTAGTGGTGTGACACAGTGGCAGTTGCATGCCTATGGAAAAAAAGAAAACGAAACCTGGTTTGTCCTTACTGTAGCATTACAACGGTTACGGTACGATCGAGAATATAGCAGGTGACAGTACACTAGAACAGTGCCATAATGTAGCCTAACAAATGGTAAAGTATTTGCTTGCAAGTATAACTAGTACTTGCGTTGAATTTATTTGACATTGGCTCCTACTACTAGAAGATATAGTACTGAAGCTGAGTAAGTCTAGAAGATATCCTCGTATTCCTTCACCAGCCTGTTGCTATGACCTTATCCTCCCCAGCAAGTGTGTGGAATTATTGATGTCATTTAGTCAGACATCAAGCAAAACAACACAGCCCGGGGGAAGAGGGTTAGGGTTTGTAAAATGGATGGGAATGGGGGTTTCTTTCTGGGTAGGTTT
The DNA here is from genome assembly GCF_964261635.1 of Lissotriton helveticus. Taxonomy (NCBI): domain Eukaryota; kingdom Metazoa; phylum Chordata; class Amphibia; order Caudata; family Salamandridae; genus Lissotriton; species Lissotriton helveticus. Next base: position 198,090,374 of record NC_136057.1, on the reverse strand, counting down.
TGTTGAGAGAAGAAAAAAAAAGCACAGCCTGGACAAACAATAATTGAAGATAAAGAAATCTTTGGGTACAAACTAAAGCTAAGCACATGCAGTCACACTCATAGAAGAAAACAATGGATACTGTATCTGCATTCTGTATGTTGTTGGAGTTGTCCTGTTGAATTTGGTAAGTAAGTTGCATGCAGCAAACAATTCCTCTTATTAGCGGCACTCCTCCATTCCAGCTGACGCTTCGTCCATCAATGTTGGTGACCACTGACAGAAGACACCCTGTCCACTGCCTGCCTGGCGGATGTTGACTGAAACCCGGCCTGTAATTATTGAACGGAAAACAGGAAGTGCTATTACAATACCACTGATGAATAAATAAAAGGTATGTACGCTGTGTGGTGCAGAAAGTCACACTTTGATTTCCCTAATAAACAGTACAATATTTTTGAAATTGCGTGCTCTGTCTGAGTCACCTTTTTAAGGATAAATAAGTATGGCCAAAATATTATAGCGGATCTTTCCCCTCAAGGTAGGTGTACTGTAAACTGTGTTTTAGAACAAAATTTGACCTTCCCAGCAATGCTCCCACCAAGACCCTTACTAAAGCCAGTCGCAAAAATGTAGAAGACCCCCAATCAGATCTCCAAAAACGATGCCTAGCAGAAAAATGGTGACAAAACGTACTTTGAAAGTAACAGTAGGCCCAAATACAGACCGTGGATTGTATTCAAACCACTTGCAAGCAAGCAAAAGTATCCATAGCCAGCATCGCTCCAACAGTGCTCTAAAACCCCAGAACTGCGTTGCAATAGAACACCCCGAAACACATGCAATCCTGCTGCTAGGGCTAACCCTAACGAACCCTAACTTACAAAAAGTGCCAAAACTGGTGTTTCCTTATGGATTTGGTCCAAAACACTTCTATCCGGTATTAGACCTTCCCAGGAATGCCCTAGGCAAGACCCGCCAACCCACCCGCAAAAAACCACGCGACAACACCCCCAAACAGCGAAAAAGCTAAATCTCATACTTACAATATCTCTCGGCCTTCGGTCGAAACGCGCTGTGCAGCTAGGTCATCAATCATCATAACTCCTGTTTTCCACCACGGATTTCCTGAAAAGCAAATGCAATCAAGATTAGACTGTCGCAGCAGTGCTTCGACAGAGACCCCGGCCGCAACCCACCCACGAACAGCAGGAAGCCCCCCAAAACGCTACATTGAGCAAGATGTCAGAAGAAATAGCAAAAAAAAGGCTTTTCCTTAAGGATTTTGTCCAAAACACTTCTATCCGGTATTAGACCTTCCCAGGAATGCCCCAGGCAAGACCCGCCAACCCACCCGCAAAAAACCACGCGACAACACCCCCAAACAGCGAAAAAGCTAAATCTCATACTTACAATATCTCTCGGCCTTCGGTCCAAACGCGCTGTGCAGCTAGGTCATCAATCATCATAACTCCTGTTTTCCACCACGGATTTCCTGAAAAGCAAATGCAATCAAGATTAGACTGTCGCAGCAGTGCTTCGACAGAGACCCCGGCCGCAACCCACCCACGAACAGCAGGAAGCCCCCCAAAACGCTACATTGAGCAAGATGTCAGAAGAAATAGCAAAAAAAAGGCTTTTCCTTAAGGATTTTGTCCAAAACACTTCTATCCGGTATTAGACCTTCCCAGGAATGCCCCAGGCAAGACCCGCCAACCCACCCGCAAAAAACCACGCGACAACACCCCCAAACAGCGAAAAAGCTAAATCTCATACTTACAATATCTCTCGGCCTTCGGTCCAAACGCGCTGTGCAGCTAGGTCATCATCAATCATCATAACTCCTGTTTTCCACCACGGATTTCCTGAAAAGCAAATGCAATCAAGATTAGACTGTCGCAGCAGTGCTTCGACAGAGACCCCGGCCGCAACCCACCCACGAACAGCAGGAAGCCCCCCAAAACGCTACATTGAGCAAGATGTCAGAAGAAATAGCAAAAAAAAGGCTTTTCCTTAAGGATTTTGTCCAAAACACTTCTATCCGGTATTAGACCTTCCCAGGAATGCCCCAGCCAAGACCCGCCAACCCACCCGCAAAAAACCACGCGACAACACCCCCAAACAGCGAAAAAGCTAAATCTCATACTTACAATATCTCTCGGCCTTCGGTCCAAACGCGCTGTGCAGCTAGGTCATCATAAATCATCATAACTCCTGTTTTCCACCACGGATTTCCTGAAAAGCAAATGCAATCAGGATTAGACTGTCGCAGCAGTGCTTCGACAGAGACCCCGGCCGCAACCCACCCACGAACAGCAGGAAGCCCCCCAAAACGCTACATTGAGCAAGATGTCAGAAGAAATAGCAAAAAAAAGGCTTTTCCTTAAGGATTTTGTCCAAAACACTTCTATCCGGTATTAGACCTTCCCAGGAATGCCCCAGCCAAGACCCGCCAACCCACCCGCAAAAAACCACGTGACAACACCCCCAAACAGCGAAAAAGCTAAATCTCATACTTACAATATCTCTCGGCCTTCGGTCCAAACGCGCTGTGCAGCTAGGTCATCATCAATCATCATAACTCCTGTTTTCCACCACGGATTTCCTGAAAAGCAAATGCAATCAAGATTAGACTGTCGCAGCAGTGCTCCCAGACCCCAAAACTCACCCACAAACACCCGGAACCCCGCCAAAGAGCACCTCAAAGGCAAGCAAGTCAGCAAAAACGGCAAGAAATTTCCACCTCATATTTGGTCCAAAACACTTTTATCCATTATTAGAGCTTCACAGCAATGGGCCCAAATCCGTCAACTCACCCGCAAAGAAGTAGAACACCCCCACAAGTGCTGAGTCTTTCTTCATTGGGTGTAATCCAGCACTCTGCTTTGAGGGAAATCGCAGTCTGGAGGAGGAGGATAGGGGAGCATGTTCTTCAGAACTTGTGAACCTGAGGAATGTAGACTGCGGCACCTTCAAATCAATAAGCAAACAAGTGAAGACAGTTCTGCTGATGGTCTTGTTTTTGGGATTAGGTGATTAAAGTTTGAATTAAATTAACTGTGCAAAACAAAGAAAGAGAAACACACAGGAATAAAAGTGAATAAATTAAGGACGAAAAAGAAAGTTATTGATTCATTGTCTCATTTTCAGGGCTCAGTGTCAGGGAATAAGAAGAAGATTTCCTCATCATACTCTGCGAATTCAGGCAGGATGAGGTCAGTGCCACCGAACAGAGAACAAATCCCCTCATCTACGTTGCCGTCCTCCTCGTCTTCATGCGGCGTGCTTTCTCGTACTTTGTAATCTGGTGGTATGAGGTGCTGATTCATCTTGATCATTGTCAGCCGCTCCACATTTTTGGGCGAGAGGCGGCTCCGTTTGGGAGTTACAATGCCACCAGCAGCACTGAAAACACGTTCAGAAGACACACTTGCGAGTGGGCAAGACAAATAGTTTATAGCCAGGTTGTAGAGCTGTGGCCACAATTGTTTTTGCCATGCCAATACTGCAATGGCTCATCATTAAGAAATACCTCTGTTGAGTCATTCAGATAGTCCTGCACCATCGACTCAAGGTCATCAACGGTTCCTCCACTTTGCTTACTTTTTCTGTGCCTGTGACATTTTTTCGAGAACCATACCCAAGCAAACTTAGCCAATCCTCCACAGCAACAACTGTTAGTGTTGTGTGTGGTGCAGATGATCCAGTTGCCGGTGTCTTTAACGGATGAGAGGTCACTTGTGCCCCAGCCACAGGTGCAGAAGTGGATTCTTGTGACTGGGGATGGCCTGCTGATGCTGATGCTGATGTACTGTCTTCTCCTTCAATAACCTGCCGTTCTTTTTCAAACCTCTTGGCTGACCAGGCTAACCAATGTTTGTACTTTTGAACATCTGCATCAGCAAAATGAAAGAATGCTTCGCCTGCCAGCGCCTTTTTGTAGCGTGGATCCAGAATAGTAGCACAAATGTAACGCCGTTCTGACTTGATCTTTTGAAGACGTTCATCACCACGTAGGCGCTCTAATAATTTCTCAAACAAAATAAAATGGTCTTTTTTTTGTACATCTTTTTCAAACTCAGAAGACACCGCCATCAGTTGGTGCTCCAGCATGCACAACAATGGGATAGCTTTTCCCAAATTACAGTCCTCCTGGCTGACTGCACGCGTGAAGAACTCAATAGGACGAAGCATGTCTGTCAGGCTTTTAACTATGTCCCATTGCGCCGCACCCATCCGCATGTCCTCCTTCTGAGATGTACCCTCTGTGAAGAAATAGTGATCGAGTACCGTATACTGCTCATACAGATGCTCAAGCATGTAGAAGGTTGAGTTCCAACGTGTTGCCACCTCCTGGATGAGTGCTTTCACTGGTATTCGACTTTGAAGTAGCAGCCTCCTCAGATGCTTCCAGGCCTTAAAAGAATGGCTGAAATGGTTGCACATTTTGCGGCAGGTGGCCATTACCGCGAACGCTGCACTGTCTCTATCACTCAAGAATTTTTTAACTACCAGGTTGATACAGTGCGCCAAACACGGCACTCAAAAATAGCCACCCAGCGCCATGGCCTTAACTACATTGGCGCCATTATCCGTGGAAACATAACCAATCTTGCGTTTTTTTGGGGATAGCATTTTCAAGACCTTTTTGTCAAACTCGTCCAAAATGTTTTGGGATGTGTGACTTTTCTCCAAGCCAAACATGGCTAGTGTTGCATGTTTCCGAGCAGCTTTGAAAACTTTGTCCGGGTCAACACCTGCGTTTAGCTTTGCTTTAACACCTGAAAAAGAGACCCAGTGTGCAGTGATGCACATGTAATCAGCGCCTGCGCCACTGGTCCACATGTCTGTTGTCAGATGTATTGTGTGAACAGCACTCTTCTGCAAAGCTGCCCCAATCGCCTCCAGCACATCTTCATGTAGTGCTGGAACCGCAACTCTGGCAAAATAGAACCGGCTAGGAACCTTCCATTTAGGGCAGAGCGTTGCCACTAATTCTAGAAAACCTACCGCTTCTACAAAAGAAAAAGGGAGAAGGTCCACAGCTAGCATTTTAGCCAGCTTAGTGTTATACAGACGTGTCAGTGGGTGGTTGCGTTCATATGGCACGTCTGAAGAAAACATGGTTCTAATGTTGCCCTGGACCAAGCATTTACGGGCTGATAATGACTTCGTTGACCCAATTTTGCTCGCTGGTGAACTTTTGTGCGTTGGTGTCTGACTCGCTCCAACACTCTTAGTGTGCCTCACATTGGGTGTGCTGCTGACAGGGGTACTGGGTGTAAGGTAAGCATGGGCGGATCTAGCGGATCTCGCGTACGCGAAATTGCGGATTTACGGATTCACAATCCGCGAAGATACGCGAACTCTCGCGGATTTGCGGATTTTCCCGTTTTTTGTGTTGGCGCGCGTTCGCGACGATTTTGGGACAATTTCGCAATTGCGAACTTACTTTTCGGCACGCAACGGCCGCGACTATGTTGTTTCTACGTCTGGTTTATCATCACAGGTTCACAGCACCCTCTGTTTCACCACTGCCACCCTCTGGGACACCCATGCCACCCTCTGGTACATCCTCACTGCCACCCATTAGGTTTGTTTATCACTGTAGTTTATGGGGGGTGAAAAAAGCAAGCGCACCTCCCCTACTTCAACTGCCATGAATTAATTGGGGGTTGATTAATGTGTCAGTTATTTAGAAAGTTCCAGTCTGGCTGGCACCTGCTTCCTTCCTTATCTGTAATTTGCTTTCTGTTGCAGTGAAATTTTTTTTCACAGGACCTTTATGGTCTACTTGTAGCTATTCTATGAGCCTGCTGTTTGGGTCATAGCAGGGTCATAGAATAGTTGCAAACTCTGGAGGGGCCCCTCAGGAAGCACTACAGTGAATGTTACAAATGTTAAGTTTGAACTTTTGCACCTGCTAATTGCTTTCAGTTTAGCAAAAACCGTTTTTTCTGCAATTTCGCGCGTTTTTTGGGGCGCGAATCCGTGCGAGATCGATTTCGGGAGCCGCGAATGCTTGCGAATACACTTATTTTTTTTGCGACGTGTATGTTCGCGTGCTTTTGCGCGTGTTCGCGAGGCGCTTGTAGCTATACGTTTGCCAAGTTACCCTAGCGGTCGTACACGGGCGCGGCCATCTTGTTTGCGTGACGTAATTCCGTTTCCGGCCGCTATGTGTAATCTCGCAAACTGTGCTGCTCGCTAGTACAATTTCGCGCGTGCTCGCGAGGAAAATCTCGCGCGAACTTACCCACGCGGTTGTGAACGGGCGCGGCCATCTTGTTTCTCATTCATTGCTATGGTTCTGGGCATGCTTTCTGTATCCTCTCTGAATCTCTGCCATCCTTTGCTTGTTTGAAGTTTATTTAATCTATTTTACTTATTATCTATCCCTCTATTTTTCTAGCTGTATATTTTTGTGTTTTCTGCTACTTTTAGTTACTTTTAAACTACTTTTTTAAACTCTTTTCTTTTCTTCTTCACTATTCTATTTCTTCTTTATCATTTAAGTTTATTTCTGCCCAGACCATGGTAAAGGGAGCCGGGAAGCACCCTGAGAAGGGGAAGGGTCCCGCACCCCGTGCCCGGCTCCCGTGCGGGCGTTTGAGGGGGGAGCAAGTGGTGCCGCGGGAGATCTTCAGCGCAGAGGAAGTGGCGGCACTCGTCTTCCACGTCCAGCGCCGCCTCCCCAAGACGATCCTGGGAGGCGGCAAGATCGCGACTGGCTATGGCATCCGGGAGCGCCGGAAGCGGTGGGAGAAGGTGTGCCGGGCCATGTATAAGCTCTCTGGGGTCCGGCGCACATATAACCAGGCCACCCACCGCTGGACCGATGTCATGGACCGGGAACGGGACTTGCTGGACGCTCTCGGCGTAGAGGTCCCCGGGCTTGGTGAGTAGTAGTAGCTATTCATCACTACTCTGTTTTATCCGGCTCTGTTATTTGCAAATCTTTGTTCTTTACCAAGAGCAATAATGCTGCCGACTACATTGTAGTTAAATTATATTTCAAAATCTTCTATGCATTTCAGGTGCACTGCTCTCCTTCTCAGTAGCCTTGCTTGCTACTATGCTTATTTGTTTTGTACATTGTGTTCATTTCATTGGCCTGAGAAATTATGTATGAGTGTAGTGTAAAGATAAGAACTGCGTAATGCTAGACACTAAGGGTCCTATTTTCAATTACCGGCGCATCCCTGCAAAGTAGCAGGGATGCGGCAGTAATTGTGTGCCATGCCACCACCACCCATTGGCCCAAAACGTCACAGAAGCCTTACGCATCTGTGCCGTAAAGGCGGCGCATTGCTGGAGTTGCGTGCCAACGATGGCGCAGCTCCAGCAATGCTCTGGGGTACCCTATCTCCCCAATGCTGCATCAAGCCGTACGTCGGCTTCAAGCGCGCAGGGTTTGAGTCATGCATCATTGTCCTAAAAGTGACTGATTGACATCTTGTAGATTTCCCTCAGCCACTTTTAGGATTCGTTCCTGCGCAGGTACACCCTCCCTTGCGCCGGAACGCCCCCTGATGGCGCAGGGCTTTACAACGTGATGCATCGCCCATATGTGGTTTTTTTTTATATATACGCCGCACCAACACCATGGCGAGTCTTTTGTTCTGCCGCTGCGTCACAAAAGTCACGCAACAATGGAGGAAAATGAGCCGCAAGGGACTTCTAAATCAGCCCCAACAGACTGAAGTCCAGTCCTTCCTTTAGACACATGGCTATAAGAAGAAATAGTGGTGGTGGTGGGTGGATTGATAGTTTGAGTATTCACTGATCTGCAAGCAGGATGGACTTTGTCTGTCACTTCGCGTGCTGCGGACTGCTGCCTGCCAGGCCTAGGCAAACCTCTTTAGTAGTCTGTTTATTGAGTTACATAGGAACTTTCTAAGTCAACAGTCCACAAATCAGGCAATACGAATAACGTAGTATACCACATGAGATAGATCCCGTGGAATAGTTGTCTATCTATTTGCTATTTCGCCAAAATATTTTGTTATTGTTCTTTTGAAATGGTTGATTTGATTGACAAATCTCATCCATGTTTTCTGGTCTTTCTTTCTTTCATGTTGTACATCAGTTCCCCCCAAGGGCAAGAGGACACAGGAGGAGGAGGGTGCTGTTCAGGAGGATGCAGGCCAGGATCGGGCAGGCGAGGGCTCCTTTGCTGGCCCCAGTAAGTTTTAATTTTAATAAAGAGTACCTATTTTTTCCTAGCGTTCCTCATTCGATTTTTTCTAAATCGTCTTTGATCTTCTTGTAGACTGGATATAAATTCTTATCCTGCCTCGAATATGACTCCCTGTGGTATTACTAGATTATTCTTATTAGTCTGTCTGTGTAGCTAACTAAGATTGGACATTTGGCAATTCCATTGGACTCCCATTCTATTCAGCAATAGCTCTATGCACTGTCTCCTTACTGACTAGATAGTGTGGCAGAGTCATTTAGCTCCCGAAGTCACCGATGATTGATCCCCAATGATCTCTAGATTATCGTACGCAGGACAAGAGTACGGAGTCACAGTCAAGAAGTGTCAGAGGCACTCATGCTTGCAAAAATTCCAAAACCTTTAGCTCATCCACTCTAGTCTGGAGGACCAAAAACCACAGAGTCTATTTAAGTTTAAAAGCTTTATTAAAAGTAAACACATTTATTAAAATCTACTTTGTCATAAAACTATTTAACTGAAAACGGAAAAGTGCTTAGTGCTGACGATTAATTGGACACATTTCTTGTGGTCGAGCCGAGCTCTCACCTGGTTTGAACTTGATCCTGGTCGTGTTCTTAGAAGTCAAGCTTCTGTCTGTTAGGAGAAAAAGTGGTGCGTGTTAAAAATAAAAAGCAAGCATTCATCAGTTGTGCATAAAAGTGCAGCAAGACAACAGCCTTCCCTGGAAAAAGGGAAATTTTTACTTTAGAGTAGACAGTCACAAATTATTACATTGTATTCTGTTTTTTTAACATTTCTTTATTACTCCTAGACCAAATATTATATAGTAGTGAGTGGTGTATTCTAACATTCTTAAATGTACTTTGTAGGTGGAACATCTGGTGACGGGGCCAGCGCGGAGGTGGCGGTGTTGGGCGAGGACGCGGAGGACTCTGGGGAGGAGGCGGTGCAAGAGCCGGCGGACGGTCCTGTGGGGGTTTGCACGGTGGTGGCGGGAACAGGTAAGCTATATATTCCTTACTTATTGAGATTGAAGACTGCATAGTGTGCTTTCTGCACGGGTGTATTACAAATCAACCAGGTAGTAGCCTCCTCGAAATGTACTTCGACTTAGCTGTGAAGTTTTTGGTGAGAAGAATCCCAATAAGTTCTTAGATGAACGTGATGGATGGGATGAACGAAAAGCGAAAGAAGGGTGTAAGTAAGTGGGACGCGAAATTGTATGATGGCTGGCAAAGAAGAACGATATGTGTTTGCTTGGCCCCCGAGGTGGCTGGGAAGGAAAGAATATGGTATGGTGCATGGCTGGGTCAATGATGAAGCAAGGATGGGTGGAAGGACAGCAGCCTGGGTGGGTGAAACAGAAACTGTATGTGTGCGTATACTTTGAATGAATGGATGCCTGGAGCATGGTATTCTCTGACTCTTAGATAGCACATGTGTATCTAGAGAGAGTAGATGGTCGCTGGATGAACTAAGTGTTACCTTGAAGAGCATGTACCACCGCACCCGCACGTCCATTCCAGTGTAGGGAAGGCAAGGAAAAGAAATTGTAAATGTGTCCAATACTACCATGAATAGTAGCAGTACTTTGTATTGCAACTGCAAGCACAGCATATATCTGGTTATTACGGTGGACACTCCGTACCTCTCTTAATAACTTTAGTTTAGTTGTAGTACGTCATTCATGTGTGGGTGTATCACTGTTCACTCAATATTAAGCAAAGCACCTAAAGTCATACCATATGTCATCAAATACATCCCATGTGAAGTGATAGATAATCAAATTATTTAGCTTCTTCATTTTCCTTTTCTAGTACTCATTTGCACTGTAGGGTGAAAGGTAAATTAATTAAGCAGTAGCCCTTGTAACAGAGTATTCTCAGTGCCACGCATAATAGAAAAGTAATAGCTTCACCACCTGCATGTACTGGACCGGTACAGTAACGCAAGTCTGTCTCACTCATCATGGTGTGCAACTGTTTTTCTCGGGTGCAAGTTCACTGTGCTGCCATTCTGCCGGCTTGCATAAGATAACGTACCAATTTTCCTAAACAAGAGAGAAGAAGAAGAATAAGACTGGTGTACTGTCATAGTCGACTGTAATGGAAGTCCATAGTGGTCGTAGAATTTGTTCATTAAACTACCACAAATGTTAGAGCAAGAATGCAGAAGTGGGAGGTTACATAGATACTGTCCTCAATAGTTATGTACTGTGCTTTCAATTTGCTACTTGTACTGTGACCCAACTTTCGGCTCAATCACTTTGTGTTATTAATGCTAAGGAGCATTGGTTACAGACTATGTCTTTCTTTCTTCATATAGTTGCTCCTTCCAAATCGACATCACGGAGGGAGCAGGCTCGAATGGCCCGGCAACGGAGGCTGGATGCCACTGTCGCCGAATATCGGCGGCTGGTGGCCCTGGAGGAGGAGGAGGACACGCAGTCGACCGGTGCAACCACAACATCCTCGACTGGGACAGCTGCATCCTCCTCCGTGACCCCACGGGCCGCCAGCATGCGCAGTGCTCCATGCGGGACGGAGCCGGGCTAACAAAGCCAACCGCCACCGCCAAGCAGCAGAAAGACCAGCTGCCCCCCACAGGAGCTGCAAGGCACGCCAACGCCGCCTAGGAGTCCGAATGTCCTACCTGGAGCAGGAGGTCCATAACTATAAGAACTTGGTGGAGGGCCTCCGCTTCGAGCTTGCCACCCTCCGCAAGGAGTATGATGCCCATGCCGCAAAATGCACCAGCACCCTCCAGTAGTGGAGTGTCCCTTGCCCTTTTTTTAGAGACTTTTGGGGGGTGGGATTTGGGAGTTGGGTTCTTTTTGGGACTTTTCAAAGACAATCGTTGGGGTTAGGGTGGGTCTTGAGGGAGATTATTTTGTTAGGGCTACATAAATATACATTTTTAAACGTTATCTGACCATACCTGTTTTTTACTGCTTTTCAGTCTGGTGGGTGGGGGACGGGGGTGTAACAGTAAGTTTGTTTTCCTGAACAGTCGTAGGACTTTAGTAGTACTACCGTCAATCTCTCGTCTAGTCCTAAATAATACTCCATTATACTACCTTCCACCAAACGCTTATCTTACCTGTAATTTGTGTTAGAAATTAGGGCTAGGCCCAGGGCTGGCTCCACGTGAAATGGGGATTAACGTTGGCAATCCTGGGCGGGTGAAATTTCCTCATTGCGGTGGTACTAGTGGTGTGACACAGTGGCAGTTGCATGCCTATGGAAAAAAAGAAAACGAAACCTGGTTTGTCCTTACTGTAGCATTACAACGGTTACGGTACGATCGAGAATATAGCAGGTGACAGTACACTAGAACAGTGCCATAATGTAGCCTAACAAATGGTAAAGTATTTGCTTGCAAGTATAACTAGTACTTGCGTTGAATTTATTTGACATTGGCTCCTACTACTAGAAGATATAGTACTGAAGCTGAGTAAGTCTAGAAGATATCCTCGTATTCCTTCACCAGCCTGTTGCTATGACCTTATCCTCCCCAGCAAGTGTGTGGAATTATTGATGTCATTTAGTCAGACATCAAGCAAAACAACACAGCCCGGGGGAAGAGGGTTAGGGTTTGTAAAATGGATGGGAATGGGGGTTTCTTTCTGGGTAGGTTTTGTTGAGAGAAGAAAAAAAAAGCACAGCCTGGACAAACAATAATTGAAGATAAAGAAATCTTTGGGTACAAACTAAAGCTAAGCACATGCAGTCACACTCATAGAAGAAAACAATGGATACTGTATCTGCATTCTGTATGTTGTTGGAGTTGTCCTGTTGAATTTGGTAAGTAAGTTGCATGCAGCAAACAATTCCTCTTATTAGCGGCACTCCTCCATTCCAGCTGACGCTTCGTCCATCAATGTTGGTGACCACTGACAGAAGACACCCTGTCCACTGCCTGCCTGGCGGATGTTGACTGAAACCCGGCCTGTAATTATTGAACGGAAAACAGGAAGTGCTATTACAATACCACTGATGAATAAATAAAAGGTATGTACGCTGTGTGGTGCAGAAAGTCACACTTTGATTTCCCTAATAAACAGTACAATATTTTTGAAATTGCGTGCTCTGTCTGAGTCACCTTTTTAAGGATAAATAAGTATGGCCAAAATATTATAGCGGATCTTTCCCCTCAAGGTAGGTGTACTGTAAACTGTGTTTTAGAACAAAATTTGACCTTCCCAGCAATGCTCCCACCAAGACCCTTACTAAAGCCAGTCGCAAAAATGTAGAAGACCCCCAATCAGATCTCCAAAAACGATGCCTAGCAGAAAAATGGTGACAAAACGTACTTTGAAAGTAACAGTAGGCCCAAATACAGACCGTGGATTGTATTCAAACCACTTGCAAGCAAGCAAAAGTATCCATAGCCAGCATCGCTCCAACTGTGCTCTAAAACCCCAGAACTGCGTTGCAATAGAACACCCCGAAACACATGCAATCCTGCTGCTAGGGCTAACCCTAACGAACCCTAACTTACAAAAAGTGCCAAAACTGGTGTTTCCTTATGGATTTGGTCCAAAACACTTCTATCCGGTATTAGACCTTCCCAGGAATGCCCTAGGCAAGACCCGCCAACCCACCCGCAAAAAACCACGCGACAACACCCCCAAACAGCGAAAAAGCTAAATCTCATACTTACAATATCTCTCGGCCTTCGGTCGAAACGCGCTGTGCAGCTAGGTCATCAATCATCATAACTCCTGTTTTCCACCACGGATTTCCTGAAAAGCAAATGCAATCAAGATTAGACTGTCGCAGCAGTGCTTCGACAGAGACCCCGGCCGCAACCCACCCACGAACAGCAGGAAGCCCCCCAAAACGCTACATTGAGCAAGATGTCAGAAGAAATAGCAAAAAAAAGGCTTTTCCTTAAGGATTTTGTCCAAAACACTTCTATCCGGTATTAGACCTTCCCAGGAATGCCCCAGGCAAGACCCGCCAACCCACCCGCAAAAAACCACGCGACAACACCCCCAAACAGCGAAAAAGCTAAATCTCATACTTACAATATCTCTCGGCCTTCGGTCGAAACGCGCTGTGCAGCTAGGTCATCAATCATCATAACTCCTGTTTTCCACCACGGATTTCCTGAAAAGCAAATGCAATCAAGATTAGACTGTCGCAGCAGTGCTTCGACAGAGACCCCGGCCGCAACCCACCCACGAACAGCAGGAAGCCCCCCAAAACGCTACATTGAGCAAGATGTCAGAAGAAATAGCAAAAAAAAGGCTTTTCCTTAAGGATTTTGTCCAAAACACTTCTATCCGGTATTAGACCTTCCCAGGAATGCCCCAGGCAAGACCCGCCAACCCACCCGCAAAAAACCACGCGACAACACCCCCAAACAGCGAAAAAGCTAAATCTCATACTTACAATATCTCTCGGCCTTCGGTCCAAACGTGCTGTGCAGCTAGGTCATCAATCATCATAACTCCTGTTTTCCACCACGGATTTCCTGAAAAGCAAATGCAATCAAGATTAGACTGTCGCAGCAGTGCTTCGACAGAGACCCCGGCCGCAACCCACCCACGAACAGCAGGAAGCCCCCCAAAACGCTACATTGAGCAAGATGTCAGAAGAAATAGCAAAAAAAAGGCTTTTCCTTAAGGATTTTGTCCAAAACACTTCTATCCGGTATTAGACCTTCCCAGGAATGCCCCAGGCAAGACCCGCCAACCCACCCGCAAAAAACCACGCGACAACACCCCCAAACAGCGAAAAAGCTAAATCTCATACTTACAATATCTCTCGGCCTTCGGTCCAAACGCGCTGTGCAGCTAGGTCATCATCAATCATCATAACTCCTGTTTTCCACCACGGATTTCCTGAAAAGCAAATGCAATCAAGATTAGACTGTCGCAGCAGTGCTTCGACAGAGACCCCGGCCGCAACCCACCCACGAACAGCAGGAAGCCCCCCAAAACGCTACATTGAGCAAGATGTCAGAAGAAATAGCAAAAAAAAGGCTTTTCCTTAAGGATTTTGTCCAAAACACTTCTATCCGGTATTAGACCTTCCCAGGAATGCCCCAGCCAAGACCCGCCAACCCACCCGCAAAAAACCACGCGACAACACCCCCAAACAGCGAAAAAGCTAAATCTCATACTTACAATATCTCTCGGCCTTCGGTCCAAACGCGCTGTGCAGCTAGGTCATCATAAATCATCATAACTCCTGTTTTCCACCACGGATTTCCTGAAAAGCAAATGCAATCAGGATTAGACTGTCGCAGCAGTGCTTCGACAGAGACCCCGGCCGCAACCCACCCACGAACAGCAGGAAGCCCCCCAAAACGCTACATTGAGCAAGATGTCAGAAGAAATAGCAAAAAAAAGGCTTTTCCTTAAGGATTTTGTCCAAAACACTTCTATCCGGTATTAGACCTTCCCAGGAATGCCCCAGCCAAGACCCGCCAACCCACCCGCAAAAAACCACGTGACAACACCCCCAAACAGCGAAAAAGCTAAATCTCATACTTACAATATCTCTCGGCCTTCGGTCCAAACGCGCTGTGCAGCTAGGTCATCATCAATCATCATAACTCCTGTTTTCCACCACGGATTTCCTGAAAAGCAAATGCAATCAAGATTAGACTGTCGCAGCAGTGCTCCCAGACCCCAAAACTCACCCACAAACACCCGGAACCCCGCCAAAGAGCACCTCAAAGGCAAGCAAGTCAGCAAAAACGGCAAGAAATTTCCACCTCATATTTGGTCCAAAACACTTTTATCCATTATTAGAGCTTCACAGCAATGGGCCCAAATCCGTCAACTCACCCGCAAAGAAGTAGAACACCCCCACAAGTGCTGAGTCTTTCTTCATTGGGTGTAATCCAGCACTCTGCTTTGAGGGAAATCGCAGTCTGGAGGAGGAGGATAGGGGAGCATGTTCTTCAGAACTTGTGAACCTGAGGAATGTAGACTGCGGCACCTTCAAATCAATAAGCAAACAAGTGAAGACAGTTCTGCTGATGGTCTTGTTTTTGGGATTAGGTGATTAAAGTTTGAATTAAATTAACTGTGCAAAACAAAGAAAGAGAAACACACAGGAATAAAAGTGAATAAATTAAGGACGAAAAAGAAAGTTATTGATTCATTGTCTCATTTTCAGGGCTCAGTGTCAGGGAATAAGAAGAAGATTTCCTCATCATACTCTGCGAATTCAGGCAGGATGAGGTCAGTGCCACCGAACAGAGAACAAATCCCCTCATCTACGTTGCCGTCCTCCTCGTCTTCATGCGGCGTGCTTTCTCGTACTTTGTAATCTGGTGGTATGAGGTGCTGATTCATCTTGATCATTGTCAGCCGCTCCACATTTTTGGGCGAGAGGCGGCTCCGTTTGGGAGTTACAATGCCACCAGCAGCACTGAAAACACGTTCAGAAGACACACTTGCGAGTGGGCAAGACAAATAGTTTATAGCCAGGTTGTAGAGCTGTGGCCACAATTGTTTTTGCCATGCCAATACTGCAATGGCTCATCATTAAGAAATACCTCTGTTGAGTCATTCAGATAGTCCTGCACCATCGACTCAAGGTCATCAACGGTTCCTCCACTTTGCTTACTTTTTCTGTGCCTGTGACATTTTTTCGAGAACCATACCCAAGCAAACTTAGCCAATCCTCCACAGCAACAACTGTTAGTGTTGTGTGTGGTGCAGATGATCCAGTTGCCGGTGTCTTTAACGGATGAGAGGTCACTTGTGCCCCAGCCACAGGTGCAGAAGTGGATTCTTGTGACTGGGGATGGCCTGCTGATGCTGATGCTGATGTACTGTCTTCTCCTTCAATAACCTGCCGTTCTTTTTCAAACCTCTTGGCTGACCAGGCTAACCAATGTTTGTACTTTTGAACATCTGCATCAGCAAAATGAAAGAATGCTTCGCCTGCCAGCGCCTTTTTGTAGCGTGGATCCAGAATAGTAGCACAAATGTAACGCCGTTCTGACTTGATCTTTTGAAGACGTTCATCACCACGTAGGCGCTCTAATAATTTCTCAAACAAAATAAAATGGTCTTTTTTTTGTACATCTTTTTCAAACTCAGAAGACACCGCCATCAGTTGGTGCTCCAGCATGCACAACAATGGGATAGCTTTTCCCAAATTACAGTCCTCCTGGCTGACTGCACGCGTGAAGAACTCAATAGGACGAAGCATGTCTGTCAGGCTTTTAACTATGTCCCATTGCGCCGCACCCATCCGCATGTCCTCCTTCTGAGATGTACCCTCTGTGAAGAAATAGTGATCGAGTACCGTATACTGCTCATACAGATGCTCAAGCATGTAGAAGGTTGAGTTCCAACGTGTTGCCACCTCCTGGATGAGTGCTTTCACTGGTATTCGACTTTGAAGTAGCAGCCTCCTCAGATGCTTCCAGGCCTTAAAAGAATGGCTGAAATGGTTGCACATTTTGCGGCAGGTGGCCATTACCGCGAACGCTGCACTGTCTCTATCACTCAAGAATTTTTTAACTACCAGGTTGATACAGTGCGCCAAACACGGCACTCAAAAATAGCCACCCAGCGCCATGGCCTTAACTACATTGGCGCCATTATCCGTGGAAACATAACCAATCTTGCGTTTTTTTGGGGATAGCATTTTCAAGACCTTTTTGTCAAACTCGTCCAAAATGTTTTGGGATGTGTGACTTTTCTCCAAGCCAAACATGGCTAGTGTTGCATGTTTCCGAGCAGCTTTGAAAACTTTGTCCGGGTCAACACCTGCGTTTAGCTTTGCTTTAACACCTGAAAAAGAGACCCAGTGTGCAGTGATGCACATGTAATCAGCGCCTGCGCCACTGGTCCACATGTCTGTTGTCAGATGTATTGTGTGAACAGCACTCTTCTGCAAAGCTGCCCCAATCGCCTCCAGCACATCTTCATGTAGTGCTGGAACCGCAACTCTGGCAAAATAGAACCGGCTAGGAACCTTCCATTTAGGGCAGAGCGTTGCCACTAATTCTAGAAAACCTACCGCTTCTACAAAAGAAAAAGGGAGAAGGTCCACAGCTAGCATTTTAGCCAGCTTAGTGTTATACAGACGTGTCAGTGGGTGGTTGCGTTCATATGGCACGTCTGAAGAAAACATGGTTCTAATGTTGCCCTGGACCAAGCATTTACGGGCTGATAATGACTTCGTTGACCCAATTTTGCTCGCTGGTGAACTTTTGTGCGTTGGTGTCTGACTCGCTCCAACACTCTTAGTGTGCCTCACATTGGGTGTGCTGCTGACAGGGGTACTGGGTGTAAGGTAAGCATGGGCGGATCTAGCGGATCTCGCGTACGCGAAATTGCGGATTTACGGATTCACAATCCGCGAAGATACGCGAACTCTCGCGGATTTGCGGATTTTCCCGTTTTTTGTGTTGGCGCGCGTTCGCGACGATTTTGGGACAATTTCGCAATTGCGAACTTACTTTTCGGCACGCAACGGCCGCGACTATGTTGTTTCTACGTCTGGTTTATCATCACAGGTTCACAGCACCCTCTGTTTCACCACTGCCACCCTCTGGGACACCCATGCCACCCTCTGGTACATCCTCACTGCCACCCATTAGGTTTGTTTATCACTGTAGTTTATGGGGGGTGAAAAAAGCAAGCACACCTCCCCTACTTCAACTGCCATGAATTAATTGGGGGTTGATTAATGTGTCAGTTATTTAGAAAGTTCCAGTCTGGCTGGCACCTGCTTCCTTCCTTATCTGTAATTTGCTTTCTGTTGCAGTGAAATTTTTTTTCACAGGACCTTTATGGTCTACTTGTAGCTATTCTATGAGCCTGCTGTTTGGGTCATAGCAGGGTCATAGAATAGTTGCAAACTCTGGAGGGGCCCCTCAGGAAGCACTACAGTGAATGTTACAAATGTTAAGTTTGAACTTTTGCACCTGCTAATTGCTTTCAGTTTAGCAAAAACCGTTTTTTCTGCAATTTCGCGCGTTTTTTGGGGCGCGAATCCGTGCGAGATCGATTTCGGGAGCCGCGAATGCTTGCGAATACACTTATTTTTTTTGCGACGTGTATGTTCGCGTGCTTTTGCGCGTGTTCGCGAGGCGCTTGTAGCTATACGTTTGCCAAGTTACCCTAGCGGTCGTACACGGGCGCGGCCATCTTGTTTGCGTGACGTAATTCCGTTTCCGGCCGCTATGTGTAATCTCGCAAACTGTGCTGCTCGCTAGTACAATTTCGCGCGTGCTCGCGAGGAAAATCTCGCGCGAACTTACCCACGCGGTTGTGAACGGGCGCGGCCATCTTGTTTCTCATTCATTGCTATGGTTCTGGGCATGCTTTCTGTATCCTCTCTGAATCTCTGCCATCCTTTGCTTGTTTGAAGTTTATTTAATCTATTTTACTTATTATCTATCCCTCTATTTTTCTAGCTGTATATTTTTGTGTTTTCTGCTACTTTTAGTTACTTTTAAACTACTTTTTTAAACTCTTTTCTTTTCTTCTTCACTATTCTATTTCTTCTTTATCATTTAAGTTTATTTCTGCCCAGACCATGGTAAAGGGAGCCGGGAAGCACCCTGAGAAGGGGAAGGGTCCCGCACCCCGTGCCCGGCTCCCGTGCGGGCGTTTGAGGGGGGAGCAAGTGGTGCCGCGGGAGATCTTCAGCGCAGAGGAAGTGGCGGCACTCGTCTTCCACGTCCAGCGCCGCCTCCCCAAGACGATCCTGGGAGGCGGCAAGATCGCGACTGGCTATGGCATCCGGGAGCGCCGGAAGCGGTGGGAGAAGGTGTGCCGGGCCATGTATAAGCTCTCTGGGGTCCGGCGCACATATAACCAGGCCACCCACCGCTGGACCGATGTCATGGACCGGGAACGGGACTTGCTGGACGCTCTCGGCGTAGAGGTCCCCGGGCTTGGTGAGTAGTAGTAGCTATTCATCACTACTCTGTTTTATCCGGCTCTGTTATTTGCAAATCTTTGTTCTTTACCAAGAGCAATAATGCTGCCGACTACATTGTAGTTAAATTATATTTCAAAATCTTCTATGCATTTCAGGTGCACTGCTCTCCTTCTCAGTAGCCTTGCTTGCTACTATGCTTATTTGTTTTGTACATTGTGTTCATTTCATTGGCCTGAGAAATTATGTATGAGTGTAGTGTAAAGATAAGAACTGCGTAATGCTAGACACTAAGGGTCCTATTTTCAATTACCGGCGCATCCCTGCAAAGTAGCAGGGATGCGGCAGTAATTGTGTGCCATGCCACCACCACCCATTGGCCCAAAACGTCACAGAAGCCTTACGCATCTGTGCCGTAAAGGCGGCGCATTGCTGGAGTTGCGTGCCAACGATGGCGCAGCTCCAGCAATGCTCTGGGGTACCCTATCTCCCCAATGCTGCATCAAGCCGTACGTCGGCTTCAAGCGCGCAGGGTTTGACTCATGCATCATTGTCTTAAAAGTGACTGATTGACATCTTGTAGATTTCCCTCAGCCACTTTTAGGATTCGTCCCTGCGCAGGTACGCCCTCCCTTGCGCCGGAACGCCCCCTGATGGCGCAGGGCTTTACAACGTGATGCATCGCCCATAATTTCTTTTTTTTTAATATAAACGCCGCACCAACACCATGGCGAGTCTTTTGTTCTGCCGCAGCGTCACAAAAGTCACGCAACAATGGAGCAAAATGAGCCGCAAGGGACTTCTAAATCAGCCCCAACAGACTGAAGTCCACTCCTTCCTTTAGACACATGGCTATAAGAAGAAATAGTGGTGGTGGTGGGTGGATTGATAGTTTGAGTATTCACTGATCTGCAAGCAGGATGGACTTTGTCTGTCACTTCGCGTGCTGCGGACTGCTGCCTGCAGTGCCAGGCCTAGGCAAACCTCTTTAGTAGTCTGTTTATTGAGTTACATAGGAACTTTCTAAGTCAACGTTCCGCAAATCAGGCAATACGAATAACGTAGTATACCACATGAGATAGATCCCGTGGAATAGTTGTCTATCTATTTGCTATTTCTCCAAAAAATGTTGTTATTGTTCTTTTGAAATGGTTGATTTGGTTGACAAATCTCATCCATGTTTTCTGGTCTTTCTTTCTTTCATGTTGTACATCAGCTCCCCCCAAGGGCAAGAGGACACAGGAGGAGGAGGGTGCTGTTGAGGATGCAGGCCAGGATCGGGCAGGCGAGGGCTCCTTTGCTGGCCCCAGTAAGTTTTAATTGTAATAAAGAGTACCTATTTTTTCCGAGCGTTCCTCATTCGATTTTTTCTAAATCGTCTTTGATCTTCTTGTAGACTGGATATAAATTCTTATCCTGGCTCTAATATGACTCCCTGTGGTATTACTAGATTATTCTTATTAGTCTGTCTGTGTAGCTAACTAAGATTGGACATTTGGCAATTCCATTGGACTCCCATTCTATTCAGCAATAGCTCTATGCACTGTCTCCTTACTGACTAGATAGTGTGGCAGAGTCATTCAGCTCCTGAAGTCACCGATTATTGATCCCCAATGATCTCTAGATTATCGTACGCAGGACAAGAGAGTACGGAGTCACAGCACAGTCAAGAAGTGTCAGAGGCACTCATGCTTGCAAAAATTCCAAAACCTTTAGCTCATCCACTCTAGTCTGGAGGACCAAAAACCACAGAGTCTATTTAAGTTTAAAAGCTTTATTAAAAGTAAACACATTTATTAAAATCTACTTTGTCATAAAACTATTTAACTGAAAACGGAAAAGTGGTTAGTGCTGACGATTAATTGGACACATTTCTTGTGGTCGAGCCGAGCTCTCACCTGGTTTGAACTTGATCCTGGTCGTGTTCTTAGGAGTCAAGCTTCTGTCTGTTAGGAGAAAAAGTGGTGCGTGTTAAAAATAAAAAGCAAGCATTCATCAGTTGTGCATAAAAGTGCAGCAAGACAACAGCCTTCCCTGGAAAAAGGGACATTTTTACTTTGGAGTAGACAGTCACAAATTATTACATTGTATTCTGTTTTTTTAACATTTCTCCTAGACCAAATATAATATAGTAGTGAGTGGTGTATTGTAACATTCTTAAATGTACTTTGTAGGTGTAACATCTGGTGACGGGGCCAGCGCGGAGGTGGCTGTGTTGGGCGAGGACTCGGAGGACTCTGGGGAGGAGGCGGTGCAAGAGCCGGCGGACGGTCCTGTGGGGGTTCAAACGGTGGTGGCGGAAACAGGTAAGCTATATATTCCTTACTTATTGAGATTGAAGACTGCATAGTGTGCTTTCTGCACGGGTGTATTACAAATCAACCAGGTAGTAGCCTCCTCGAAATGTACTTCGACTTAGCTGTGAAGTTTTTGGTGAGAAGAATCCCAATAAGTTCTTAGACGAACGTGATGGATGGGATGGACGAAAAGCGAAAGAAGGGTGTAAGTAAGTGGGACGCGAACTTGTATGATGGCTGGCAAAGAAGAACGATATGTGTTTGCTTGGCCCCCGAGGTGGCTGGGAAGGAAAGAATATGGTATGGTGCATGGCTGGGTCAATGATGAAGCAAGGATGGGTGGAAGGACAGCAGCCTGGGTGGGTGAAACAGAAACTGTATGTGTGCGTATACTTTGACTGAATGGATGCCTGGAGCATGGTATTCTCTGACTCTTAGATAGCACATGTGTATCTAGAGAGAGTAGATGGTCGCTGGATGAACTAAGTGTTACCTTGAAGAGCATGTACCACCGCACCCGCACGTCCGTTCCAGTGCAGGGAAGGCAAGGAAAAGAAATTGTAAATGTGTCCAATACTACCATGAATAGTAGCAGTACTTTGTATTGCGTCTGCAATCACAGCATATATCTGGTTATTACGGTGGACACTCCGTACCTCTCTTAATAACTTTAGTTTACTTGTAGTACGTCATTCATGTGTGGGTGTATCACTGTTCACTCAATATTAAGCAAAGCACCTAAAGTCATCCCATATGTCATCAAATACGTCCCATGTGAAGTGATAGATAATCAAATTAGTTAGCTTCTTCATTTTCCTTTTCTAGTACTCATTTGCACTGTAGGGTGAAAGGTAAATTAATTAAGCAGTAGCCCTTGTAACAGAGTATTCTCAGTGCCACCCGTAATAGAAAAGTAATAGCTTCACCACCTGCATGTGCTGGACCGGTACAGTAACGCAAGTCTGTCTCACTCATCATGGTGTGCAACTTTTTTTCTCGGGTGCAAGTTCACTGTGCTGTCCATGTCATTCTGCCGGCTTGCATAAGATAACGTACCAATTTTCCTAAACAAGAGAGAAGAAGAATAAGACTGGTGTACTGTCATAGTCGACTGTAATGGAAGTCCATAGTGGTCGTAGAATTTGTTCATTAAACTACCACAACTGTTAGAGCAAGGATGCAGAAGTGGGAGGTTACATAGATACTGTCCTCAATAGTTATGTACTGTGCTTTCAATTTGCTACTTGTACTGTGACCCAACTTTCGGCTCAATCACTTTGTGTTATTAATGCTAAGGAGCATTGGTTACAGACTATGTCTTTCTTTCTTCATATAGTTGCTCCTTCCAAATCAACAACACGGAGGGAGCAGGCTAGAATGGCCCGGCAACGGAGGCTGGATGCCACTGTCGCCGAATATCGGCGGCTGGTGGCCCTGGAGGAGGAGGAGGACACGCATTCGAGCGGTGCAACAACAACATCCTCGACTGGGACCGCTGCATCCTCCTCCGTGACCCCACGGGACGCCAGCATGCGCAGTGCTCCAGCGGGACCGAGCCGGGCTAACAAAGCCAACCGCCACCGCCAAGCAACAGAAACACCAGCTGCCCCCCACAGGAGCTGCAAGGAACGCCAACGCCGCCTACGAGTCCGAATGTCCAACCTGGAGCAGGAGGTCCAGAAGTATAAGAACTTGGTGAAGGGCCTCCGCTCCGAGCTTGCCACCCTCCGCAAGGAGTATGATGCCCATGCCGCAAAATGCACCAGCACCCTCCAGTAGTGGAGTGTCCCTTGCCCTTTTTTATAGACTTTTGGGGGGTGGGATTTGGGAGTTGGGATCGTTTTGGGACGTTTCAAAGACAATCGTTGGGGTTAGGGTGGGTCTTGAGGGAGATTATTTTGTTAGGGCTACATAAATATATTTTTAAACTTTATCTGACCATACCTGTTTTTTACTGCTTTTCAGTCTGGTGGGTGGGGGACGGGGGTGTAACAGTAACTTTGTTTTCCTGAACAGTCGTAGGACTTTAGTAGTACAACCGTCAATCTCTTGTCTACTCCGAAATAATACTCCATTATACTACCTCCCACCAAACGCTTATCTTACCTGTAATTTGTGTTAGGAATTAGGGCTAGGCCCAGGGCTGGCTCCACGTGAAATGGGGATTAACGTTGTCAATCCTGGGCGGGTGACATTTCCTCATTGCGGTGGTACTGGTGTGGTGTGACACAGTGGCAGTTGCATGCCTATGGAAAAAAAGAAAACGAAACCTTGTTTGTCCTTACTGTAGCATTACAAAGGTTACGGTACGATCGAGAATATAGCAGGTGACAGTACACTAGAACAGTGCCATAATGTAGCCTAACAAATGGTAAAGTATTTGCTTGCAAGTATAACTAGTACTTGCGTTGAATTTATTTGACATTGGCTAGTACTACTAGAAGATATAGTACTGAAGCTGAGTAAGTCTAGAAGATATCCTCGTATTCCTTCACCAGCCTGTTGCTATGACCTTATCCTCCCCAGCAAGTGTGTGGAATTTTTGATGTCATTTTAGTCAGACATCAAGCAAAACAACACAGCCCGGGGGAAGAGGGTTAGGGTTTGTAAAATGGATGGGAATGGGGGTTTCTTTTTGGGTAGGTTTTGTTGAGAGAAGAAAAAAAAGCAGAGCATGGACAAACAATAATTGAAGATAAAGACAATCTTTGGTTACAAACTAAAGCTAAGCACATGCAGTCACACTCATAGAATAAAACAAATGATACTGTATCTGTATTGCGTATGTTGTTGGAGTTGTCCTGTTGAATTTGGTAAGTAAGTTGCATGCAGCAAACAATTCCTCTTATTGGCGGCACTCCTCCATTCCAGCTGACGCTTCGTCCATCAATGTTGGTGACCACTGACAGAAGACACCCTGTCCACTGCCTGCCTGGCGGATGTTGACTGAAACCCGGCCTGTAATTATTGAACGGAAAACAGGAAGTGCTATTACAATACCACTGATAAATAAATAAAAGGTATGTACGCTGTGTGGTTCAAAAAGTGACACTTTGATTTCCCTAATAGACAGTACAATATTTTTGAAATTGCGTGCTCTGTCTGAGTCACCTTTTTAAGGATAAATAAGTATGGCCAAAATATTATAGCGGATCTTTCCCCTCAAGGTAGGTGTACTGTAAACTGTGTTTTAGAACAAAATTTGACCTTCCCAGCAATGCTCCCACCAAGACCCTTACTAAAGCCAGTCGCAAAAATGTAGAAGAACCCCAATCAGATCTCCAAAAACGATGCCTAGCAGAAAAATGGTTACAAAACGTACTTTGAAAGTAACAGTAGGCCCAAATACAGACCGTGGATTGTATTCAAACCACTTGCAAGCAAGCAAAAGTATCCATAGCCAGCATCGCTCCAACAGTGCTCTACAACACCAGAACTGCGTTGCAATAGAAGTACCCCCCCGAAACACATGCAATCCTGCTGCTAGGGCTAACCCTAACGAACCCTAACTTACAAAAAGTGCCAAAACTGGTGTTTCCTTATGGATTTTGTCCAAAACACTTCTAGCCGGTATTAGACCTTCCCAGGAATGCCCCAGGCAAGACCCGCCAACCCACCCGCAAAAAAACACCCGACAACACCCCCAAACAGCGAAAAAGCTAAATCTCATACTTACAATATCTCTCGGCCTTCGGTCCAAACGCGGCGCTGTGCAGCTAGGTCATCATCATCAATCATCATAACTCCTGTTTTCCACCACGGATTTCCTGAAAAGCAAATGCAATCAAGATTAGACTGTCGCAGCAGTGCTTCGACAGACACCAAAAATTACCCACAAACACCCGGAACCCCGCCAAAGAGCACCTCAAAGGCAAGCAAGTCAGCAAAAACGGCAAGAAATTTCCACCTCATATTTGGTCCAAAACACTTTTGTCCATTATTAGAGCTTCACAGCAATGGGCCCAAATCCGTCAACTCACCCGCAAAGAAGTACAACACCCCCACAAGTGCTGAGTCTTTCTTCATTGGGCGTAATCCAGCACTCTGCTTTGAGGGAAATCGCAGTCTGGAGGAGGAGGATAGAGGAGCATGTTCTTCAGAACTTGTGAACCTGAGGAATGTAGACTGCGGCACCTTCAAATCAATAAGCAAACAAGTGAAGACAGTTCTGATGATGGTCTTGTTTTTGGGATTGAATTAAATTAACTGTGCAAAACAAAGAAAGAGAGACACAAAGCACACAGGAATAAAAGTGAATAAGGACGAAAAAGAAAGTTCTTGATTGATTGTCTCATTTTCAGGGCTCGGTGTCAGGGAATAAGAACAAGATTTCGTCATCATACTCTACGAATTCAGGCTGGATGAGGTCAGTGCCACCGAACAGAGAACAAATCCCCTCATCTACGTTGCCGTCCTCCTCGTCTTCATGTGGCGTGCTTTCTCGTACTTTGTAATCTGGTGGTATGAGGTGCTGATTCATCTTGATCATTGTCAGCCGCTCCACATTTTTGGGCAAGAGGCGGCTCCGTTTGGGAGTTACAATGCCACCAGCAGCACTGAAAACACGTTCAGAAGACACACTTGCGAGTGGGCAAGACAAATAGTTTATAGCCAGGTTGGAGAGCTGTGGCCACAATTGTATTTTGCCATGCCAATACTGCAATGGCTCATCATTAAGAAAGACCTCTGTTGAGTCATTCAGATAGTCCTGCACCATCGACTCAAGGTCATCAACGGTTCCTCCACTTTGCGTACTTTTTGCTGTGCCTGTGACATTTTTTCGAGAACCATACCCAAGCAAACTTAGCCAATCCTCTACAGCAGCCACTGTTACTGTTGTGTGTGGTGCAGATGATCCAGTTGCCGGTGTCTTTAACGGCTGAGAGGTCACTTGTGCCCCAGCCACAGGTGCAGAAGTGGATTCTTGTGACTGGGGATGGCCTGCTGATGCTGATGCTGATGTACTGTCTTCTCCTTCAATAACCTGCCGTTCTTTTTCAAACCTCTTGGCTGACCAGGCTAACCAATGTTTGTACTTTTGAACATCTGCATCAGCAAAAGGAAAGAATGCTTCGCCTGCCAGCGCCTTTTTGTAGCGTCGATCCAGAATAGTAGCACAAATGTAATGCTGTTCTGACTTGATTTTTTGAAGACGTTCATCACCGCGTAGGCGCTCTAATAATTTCTCAGACAAAATAAAATGGTCTTTTTTTTTTCATCTTTTTCAAACTCAGAAGACACCGCCATCAGTTGGTGCTCCAGCATGCACAACAATGGGATAGCTTTTCCCAAATTACAGTCCTCCTGGCTGACTGCACGCGTGAAGAACTCAAAAGGACGAAGCATGTCTGTCAGGCTTTTAACTATGTCCCATTGCGCCGCACCCATCCGCATGTCCTCCTTCTGAGATGTAGCCTCTGTGAAGAAATAGTGATCGAGTACCGTATGCTGCTCATACAGACGCTCAAGCATGTAGAAGGTTGAGTTCCAACGTGTTGCCACCTCCTGGATGAGTGCTTTCACTGGCATTCCACGTTGAAGTAGCAGTCTCCGCAGATGCTTCCGGGCCTTAAAAGAATGGCTGAAATGGTTGCACATTTTGCGGCAGGTGGCCATTACCTCGAACGCTGGACTGTGTTTATCACTCAAGAATTTTTGAACTACCGGGGTGATACAGTGCGCCAAACACGGCACTCTAAAATAGTCACCCTTCAACATGGCCAATCTTGCGTTTTTGGGGGGATAGCATTTTCAAGACCTTTTTGTTAAACTCTTCCAAAAGGTTTTCTGCTGTGTGACTTTTCTCCAAGCCAAACATGGCTAGGGTTGCATGTTTCCGAGCAGCTTTGAAAACTTTGTCCGGGTCAACACCTGCGTTTAGCTTTGCTTTAACACCTGAAAAAGAGACCCAGTGTGCAGTGATGCACATGTAATCAGCGCCTGCGCCACTGGTCCACATGTCTGTTGTCAGATGTATTGTGTGAACAGCACTCTTCTGCAAAGCTGCCCCAATCGCCTCCAGCACATCTTCATGTAGTGCTGGAACCGCAACTCTGGCAAAATAGAACCGGCTAGGAACCTTCCATTTAGGGCAGAGCGTTGCCACTAATTCAAGAAAACCTACCGCTTCTAAAAAAGAAAAAGGTAGAAGGTCCACAGCTAGCATTTTAGCCAGCTTAGTGTTATACAGACGCGTCAGTGGGTGGTTGCGTTCATATGGCACGTCTGAAGTAAGCATTGTTCTAATGTTGCCCTGGACCAAGCATTTACGGGCTGATAATGACTTCGTTGACCCAATTTTGCTCGCTGGTGAACTTTTGTGCATTGGTGTCTCACTCGCTCCAACACTCTTAGTGTGCCTCACATTGGGTGTGCTGCTGACAGGGGTACTGGGTGTAAGGGAAGTGTTTGACACGTCTTCTTCCTCCTCGTCATCATCAGATGAAACATCAACGTTTCCTTGAATTTGGCCTTTCTTGATCTCATCTAGGTGCGCAAACCATTTGACAGTGTGCTGTCTCCTAAGATGACCTCTCTGGCCTGCGGTACCATAGTTGGTACCTGGCTTACCACGACTAACTGCAACCTTACAAAGGGTACAAATGGCAAACTTTGGATTTTTTTGACAAACAGTAAAGAAGTCCCAAACTGGGGACTTGAAGTGTCTGTGGGACCTGGAGGAGGTGGCGATACTGGTGGTGGTGGTCATGAAGCTAATGCCAGATGAAGTGGAGGATCTGGATTGCCCAACTTTTGTACGTTTTGCACTTTCACCGCCACTAATTAAGGTCGAGGTTGACGGAGGTCTCTTCTTGCCAGAAAGAAATATGGAAGCGGGACGAGTTGGTGTACTAAACTCCAATGATTGTGGTGTTTCCACTGCCTCCTCATCGACAACATCATCATCATCATCACGCTCAGCAGCTCTTCGGGCTAGGGTCAAAATGTCTGTTTGCTGCATGCCCGCTGGGGCTGCAGTGACCTTTATGATGACTGGGTCGTCGTTGGCAGAGTCTTCATCAGCAGCAGTATCCGACTTGTTGAGCCTCATCACACTCCATAACTCTGAGACTTTGGACGAGCTTCCTTTTACGCTTAACTACCTTTGTTGGATCATGGTGTGCCTCACTCTCAGACGGCAGTGGTGCTGGTTCCCAAGTTTGATCCGTATCATCAGAAGGAGGTGTGCTTGAAGAAGATGTAGACACCACCCTTGATCTCTTCCTTGCTAGGGGTGTGGAAGACAATGAAGGATCATCAGGAGGAGTGGCTTCCTCAAATGATACCTTGCCTTGATTGTCGATTTCCTGATGTGCCCCTACTTCGGGAGGAACAACTATTGTGGGCACTTGTGACCCTCCATTCACCTCTGCTTGCGCATCTCCTTGCGCTGCCTCTCCTTCCACATGTACTTGGGCTTGTACTTGCACATGTGATTGTTGTTGCGGCTGTGGTTGTTCAACACTCGTCAGATGAGCTACAACAACCTGTGTTGATTGAGGGACATTGCTGCTGCTTTCTTGCGATGAGCCAACATCACTGGTCGATGGTGATTGAAGAACTATACTGGCTGCCTCTGCAGCACTCAAGGGCTTGGACTTAAGTTGGCGTGGTGGTGGTGGTGGCACTGAGCCCAATGGAGCGGGGGTGCTGCTGCCAACTTGGTCCCCAGCAGATCCCGCTGCTGCTGCAGGCATACTTTTTTTTTTACTCCCAAAAAAAGGGGCGGGCGGCACACCAGTGTCCTTGGTAACTTGCTTCTTCTGCTCCTTACTGGCACCTTTCTTGCTAGAGGAGCTACGGGTAACTTTTTTGGGGGCCATCTTCTTCAGAGCAGGTCAGAACAGCAGGCAGCAGTTGCACGAGTTGCAGAGTTGTCTGTGTCCAGACGTGACGTCGCGTGACGTTATGCTGCACACACACACCGCTGCAGGACTTCTTCCTGGCACTGGTGGTTCTCTTGAGTCTTGTGCACCTAAAAGCAATGGAAGACAGAGGAACATCAGTTCAGTTATACACCCCAAAAAATCGACAAAACACAGAAAAATCAGCACAATCCCATGCCATCCATGATGTTTACATTGAAGACACCCCACAGAAAGACTAGGGCTATGCAAGTATGCAACACTCACTACCCCTGGGCATAATGGATGAAAAGTAGGCAAAATAAGTGCAGGCCTCAGACACTGCCTCTCTTCAAAATGGCCCCTTACACCCCAAGCCAGTCCACATCAACAGTACACCCCAAAAAAACAGAAACACAGCCAAAAATCACCACAATCCAATGCCATCCAGGATGTTTACATTAAAGAGAGTGAGACCACACTACAGGCACACTCAGTCCATGCACCACTACCCCTGGGCAAAAGGCCCCACCAGCAGCCCCAAAAAAACGACAAAAAACAATAAAATCAGCACAATCCCAGCCCATACATGGCCTCAATGGTGTTGAAATTCAAGAAGACACCCCTCAGAAACACTAGGCCCATGCAACACTCACTACCCCTGGGCATAATGGATGAAAGGTAGGCAAAATAAGTGCAGGCCTCAGACACTGCCTCTCTTCAAAATGGCCCCTTGCACCCCAAGCACATGTTGCCTGTACCAGCCAGCACTCAAGATGGCCACCACCACCACCCACATGGCCAGTCCACATCAACAGTACACCCCAAAAAAACAGAAAAACAGCCAAAAATCACCACAAACCTATGCCATCCAGGATGTTTACATTAAAGAGAGTGAGACCACACTACAGGCACACTCATTCCATGCACCACTACCCCTTGGCAAAAGGCCCTACCAGCAGCCCCAAAAAAACGACAAAAAACAATAAAATCAGCACAATCCCAGCCCATCCATGGCCTCAATGGTGTTGAAATTCAAGAAGACACCCCTCAGAAACACTAGGCCCATGCAACACTCACTACCCCTTGGCATAATGGATGAAAGGTAGGCAAAATAAGTGCAGGCCTCAGACACTGCCTCTCTTCAAAATGGCCCCTTGCACCCCAAGCACATGTTGCCTGTACCAGCCAGCACTCACGATGGCCACCACCACCACCCACATGGCCAGTCCACATCAACAGTACACCCCAAAAAAACAGAAAAAACAGCCAAAAATCACCACAAACCAATGCCATCCAGGATGTTTACATTAAAGAGAGTGAGACCACACTACAGGCACACTCAGTCCATGCACCACTACCCCTGGGCAAAAGGCCCCACCAGCAGCCCCAAAAAAACGACAAAAAACAATAAAATCAGCACAATCCCAGCCCATCCATGGCCTCAATGGTGTTGAAATTCAAGAAGACACCCCTCAGAAACACTAGGCCCATGCAACACTCACTACCCCTGGGCATAATGGATGAAAGGTAGGCAAAATAAGTGCAGGCCTCAGACACTGCCTCTCTTCAAAATGGCCCCTTGCACCCCAAGCACATGTTGCCTGTACCAGCCAGCACTCAAGATGGCCACCACCACCACCCACATGGCCAGTCCACATCAACAGTACACCCCAAAAAAACAGAAAAACAGCCAAAAATCACCACAAACCAATGCCATCCAGGATGTTTACATTAAAGAGAGTGAGACCACACTACAGGCACACTCAGTCCATGCACCACTACCCCTTGGCAAAAAGCCCCACCAGCAGCCCCAAAAAACGACAAAAAACAATAAAATCAGAACAATCCCAGCCCATCCATGGCCTCAATGGTGTTTAAATTCAAGAAGACACCCCTCAGAAACACTAGGCCCATGCAACACTCACTACCCCTGGGCATAATGGATGAAAAGTAGGCAAAATAAGTGCAGGCCTCAGACACTGCCTCTCTTCAAAATGGCCCCTTACACCCCAAGCACATGTTGCCTGTACCAGCCAGCACTCAAGATGGCCACCACCACCACCACCCACATGGCCAGTCCACATCAACAGTACACCCCCAAAAAACAGAAAACCAGCCAGAAATCACCACAATCCAATGCCATCCATGATGTTTACATTAAAGAGAGTGAGACCACACCACAGGCACACTCAGTCCATGCACCACCACCCCTGGGCAAAAGGCCACACCAGCAGCCCCCAAAAAACGACAAAAAACAATAAAATAAGAACAATCCCAGCCCATCCATGGCCTCAATGATGTTTAAATTCAAGAAGACACCCCACAGAAAGACTAGGCCCATGCAACACTCACCACCCCTGGGCAAAGGGCCACACCAGCAGGCCCAAAAAACGACAAAAATCAGCACAATCCCAGCCCATCCATGGCCTCAATGGTGTTTAAATTCAACAAAACAGTTGTATCATGCACCCCTAACCAACCCTGGTCCTACTGGATACTGTGGCTACCCACAATATAATTTATTTAATGTTCTGAAAAAGTTCCAAAATTGTACTTGCAGCAACTGTAATGCCCCAAACAAACTTACTTGTGAAAGTTGATTTCTAATCCAAAAGTGATCCAAAGACAGTCAAAAAGGCCTCAAATTCAAATATCCAGCAGCACCCACAAAAAGTAATCCTTCCAGCTCCAGATCCAAATGAAAGTGACCAGGTGATGGACAAAGCACTGGGAGGAGCCTGCTGGACAGGAACAGGAAGTTGGAGACTGTGGGGCATTTCCTTCCTCCCCCCCCCCAAAATGGACTCCTTGCAAAAAAAAGGCCATGCAAATGTCAACCTGAGGAGTGATTCTGCTAAAAATCACAATTTTCTGAAGGTTTATCCTGTTTGCTGGTGATTTTCTTGTGCAGAATTGCAAAATCTCTATTTCGCGAGTGCGAGATTGTTCCTTTCCGCCGCAACTACGTGTTCGCGTTTGCGAACTCTCGCGAGGTGTGCTGTGCAAGGTGGCAAGCCGCGATTACGTATTCGTGGGCGCCAAACTCCCGCGGGATCACGCAGCAAGATTCAAAATGGCGCGGCACTCGCAAAATATGATCGAGAAAAACAACTCGGCAAACGCTTAATGACGGAAAGTTAACGCCGTGCACCACGCCGCGCGCCGCAACCAAGCAAAAAATCCGCCGCGAGCGGATTCACGGATTTTCGACAAATTCGCGAGAGTTCGCGGATTGCGAATTTGCCGAAAATCCGAAAAATCCGCGATCGGAGCGGATTTTACGCCCATGCTTAATGGG
Source organism: Lissotriton helveticus (assembly GCF_964261635.1). Classification (NCBI taxonomy): domain Eukaryota; kingdom Metazoa; phylum Chordata; class Amphibia; order Caudata; family Salamandridae; genus Lissotriton; species Lissotriton helveticus. The sequence goes on along the minus strand of NC_136057.1, from coordinate 198,057,909 downwards.
TAATATTATTTGTATCACCATTACTTTTCCCAGATTAGCAAACCATGAACCTATTGATGTTAGACTATTTGTTAATTTCTTCCATGCACTATCAACTTCCAGTGGCTTCAAATCTTCTTCCAATTTCGTAATATTTTTAATATATCTTCCAATTTCAACACTTTTGTCAGGAATATATGTACAACAATGTTGCTCTTTCAACATTTTACAGACACCGCCCACTTTTGCAAACCGATTTTGCTGCGTGGGGAGAAGTAGAAAAAGCCACTCAGTTGCTTCTGAATGCAGTGTCCGGGATGCCGGGATCCGAGGCGCCCTGGGCGGTCTGTATTATCTGATTTAGACTCACATTGTCTTCATCGTGTTTTTTTGTATATTTATATTGAAGGCTGCACTTGGAAATGCACGGTAGAACGGAGAAGAGCCGCGGGACGTTCCAAGCGGTTCAGCGGGAATGGATCTCTCGCTGTGAGTCAGAGCCCTCAGTTGCTCTAATCCATAGTCGTGCTCGCCTGCCGGTCCGGTCAACAAGGTGATTCACTGCATTCAGAAGCAACTGAGTGGCTTTTTCTACTTCTCCCCACGCAGCCCTTGTGTAGGCTGAGAAGGTACATCCTTACCCAGTCCTCGTCCTGAGGAGAACCTAGACTCAATAAGGTTCGAAACGCGTTGACCCCCAGCCTGTGTTAAAAATCAAAGGGTGCAGCTAGGGAGATACTCAGACCATTTACGTGGGCCCTATCTGCAATTTCTTTAAAATTACTATTCACAGGTGTCATGTGACAGGCAGGCTATTCCATCCTAGTTCCGCCTGGTTCACAGGTTTTGTTACTAAAGGACTGGTTTATTTCTTTCATGAACTGCTAAGAACCTGTTCAAATTGCAATTGTTTTGTTATTGAACCTAGTGTACAGAGTATTGTTGGTGTCACCATAAGATTTTGATAATATATTTTTTTTCCCTTAATGTATGGTTACTTTATTGCCATATAGTTGTATATATCTGTATATATTCTTCCATGTTTTTGCACTAACTGTTATGATGGAGTGTCTATTTGATGTCATGTTTCTTGTGTAATAATACAAAATCATTTTTGAAAATGTACTAAATTTGTTGGGCAATATTTTATCCCGTGACTACACGGCATGCTTTGGCTGTGTGGTTCCAAATTTTGTCATTAATAATCCTGATCAGCCATTTTGTTTTATTTACATTGTGGCACAACTTGATTTTCTACGTCTTCCGACTTCCTCTCTAATTGACCAAATTCAGGACTTCTCGAAGTGCTAGTCTTCACCTGAACATGTTCCGCATTGTCTAACTGTTCCTGTTCAGGGTTTTCTTTATTTTGTTTTTCTCCCTGAACTTGTTTTTCTAAACCTAACTGGTCCTGATCAGGTCTTACTGCACTTTGCTTGTCTGCTGCCTGAACGCGTTCTTCTGAACCTATCTGTCCCTCCTCAGATTTAGGAATTTTTTGATTCCCCTCTGTATGAGTGTAGTTTTCTTTCCTTATCTGTGCCTGCTCAGCGTCTCCAAAAAATGTCAAACTCAATTTCCTGAGCCCTCATCAGCCTGGATAGCTTGATTCCAGCACGGGACTCACGTCCGAGCATACCCGTCTCACTCGGGGTGACAAATGCAAAAAACAAAAGCAAAAAACAAATGCAAGTGTTCTCCACACCACTGGAGTCAAACTATCCTGGCTGAAGACGGCTGATAGCCAGAAACCGGTCCAAGGGTGCTTGATTCCGGTCCAGGAAAGACATGGCTTGGCAGTTCGGGTTGGACTGTTCCCATGAGGCACAGGGTCCAGGCTGATTTGCATATGGCCATGTCTGACCTGGGGTGGTGTGGAGTGCAAAAAAACAATGGATTTGGGCCCAGATCTCTGTACTGGGGTGAATGTATGACATGTTCAGCATTCTGTCCATCAACTGTTGTTTTGCACTTCTATGATGGTGTCACGATCCCCTTCTTCCTCCCCCTTTTCCCCATCTGGGTGAGCTGCCACCCATGCTCTCAAGCTGGTTTGGAGTTCCACTTTATTCGCACCACGCTTGAAGAACACCCCTTTCTTCTGGCAAAATTCCCTAAGTTGGGCCGCAGTGAAAGTCTCTAACTCATTTAGGTTACTCAAGAGAGAGGTGTCAAATAAGGGCTACTTCAACCCACCACCAGAAAGGAATTTGGAAAAAACAAAAACGTCCAATCAGGGAGACCAACTAGGAGAAAACTCAAAAATTTCAGGTGTAGGGTGCGTGGTGCACACTGAGCCACTGTCAAGTGGACGCAAGCACAAGCCCTAATCCCACCACTGAACACCAATATGTTGGACCCGGGAACACCGGTCCACCTAGGGTAGCTTGGCACAAGTGGGAAAGCCTAACTCCAAAGCTTTTGTGTTTACTTGCGTCACGCTCAACTCAGTAACACAGCGTACTTCCACCAGAAAAATGACACCACACCATCTTTTAGAAAATTAGAAAAGCTTTATATTCTCTTTAAATTTGGTTCCAGTTGCATTAACCTTAACACCTCATCATTTTACATATGGTGTACTTGACTCTGTGATTCTACAACATGACACAACTCATGAATTACTAGTTTGCTTCACTTACCCTTTTGAATTAATTCAATGCAATAGATTCAAACAGCACCCCATTCAGGTAATGGCTCAATTATATACAATTATATATGATCCTGGCTAGTTGTAGGAACTGAGACAGACCATTAGCATGACACTGTAGCCAAACTTAGTAGATGTTTGCCACAGATATCTATCAAGTTAAGCCTAAATGGAGTTAATTGGTCATGACAACATTTCAACTTAAATGCATTTATCATTTACAATCACGTTCTTTCAGTTTTCACACTAGCTTTAGAAAAGAGTTGCAGCTTAGACATTTATTCAGATGAGATGCACTTCCTAGCTTGTGAATAATCGTGCATTTACTTGGTACTTTCTCACAGACTTGTACAGTTTAAGATGGTTCCACAGTTATTCCTCAGTTCGCTGGACCGTTATGCAGTCAGGGGAGAACTCCCTGAGAGGTTCCGCTGACCCCAACTTCCCAGCCCACAGCCCTGCTTACTGTTGAATCAGGTGATCCAGCCGATGGAAATAGGCTGAGGGGCCAAGGCTTTCTCTCGGGGATTTAGTGGTTAATAGTGGCCCAGTTCGATGAAGGCAGGCTCAACTCCGCAGACAAGTCACCCTGTAATCCGAGCGCTTTCAGCTGCCTGCGCGTTTCTTTCTCCTCACGCCCACCGTGAGGTTGAACTCTTCCCCTCCCGACCTCTCCTAGTCCTGCCTTACTCTTTCCCGGGCTCCTCTCACTAGCGCCGGGTCGGCTCCACTCAGGTCCCCTCCGTGGGAAATAAACTCCTGATGACGGGCCCTCCGGTTAACACCGATGGTCCCAGGCGCTTCCTAGTCGGGAACCGAACCACCAATAGGGCCTGTCACCCGCCCCGCCTCCTGTCACTCCAAAGTGGGCTCACTCCGGAAGGCGCTGCCAGCTCCAACACTTCAACGCAGCACCCCATCACCTCACAAGTTCCCGCAGACCTGCAGCTCGGGACCACCTGGAGTCTATCAGAGGCACAGTAAGTTTTTGGTTGCGGAAGAGGGTAGACTTAGTCGGGTCTCATAGTTACAGCTGGGAATCTGTTCGCTACGGCCACTATTGTCAACAAAGACAAGGAACCAACTCCACGGGGGCTTAACCTAAATAGGAGGCAGACTTAGCTGCCCTCACCTGACAATGCTGCTCAGTCCTCGTTTAGCGGTCCCTACTGGGGGTAGGCACACTCCTCTTGAATATTAGGTATATCATGAGTGAATGGTTCTGCCGGGTGAGATCCACGGTTGAGGGATAGCATCAGACAGTAAAGGGAGCATCCCCAAGAGGCAGTCAAACCCTCCACAGCGCGCCCACCTCCTCGCTCCACAGCCTGGACTCCTGCTCATTCCACACCTGATGAATACCTCTCTCCTCAGCTCACCCCACAAAATGGCCGCACAACATTCCGACTTATATAGCCTCGGCCTAGAATGACTAGAGTAGACCAGAAGGTTCTGGAACTCCTCATGACAACCCTATGGCCTTAGGCTGTGAGGTAAAACAGTTAGCAGGCCACCATTTTATGAGAGAACAACCTTCCTCCATTTTAAAGGAGCACATGCAACGCATTACTAATGGGTAATAGTGAGGCGCCCAGAGACCTAGGGTCAACACCAAAAATGTAGTGGACACACAAAAAAAAAAATATATAGAAGGCAAAAAGGAGAGAAAAAAAAATTAGGAGGGACCACCCAAAGGGCTGACAGGTCTAACAGGGGGTATGACGGTCCACAATAAAAATAATATTTCCTCTGGATAGACTCCAATTTAGAAAAGAAATCAAAATAATACTTAACAATGTGTACCACATTTATAAACATCATGCAACATTTTTCCGTGCAAACCTACCTCCTACAAAATTAAATGTGTGCGCCTCAATGACGCCCCTCAAACCAATGACCCCACAAAAATGTCTATATTGTATGAGGGGCTGAGTTGCCCTCCGCCTACTGCCTTGCAGTCCACGACACCCAGACCCAATTGCTGCACTGTCCATTGGGAGGAAACAGCCATTACAACGCAGTCATAACCATGCGTGATCGTCACCACAAAGCCATTAGCACGCATGCTTTTACAACTAGTATACATTTACCACGCATGATAAAGGTATAATCATAATAATGTCTTTCTGTTGACGAACACGCGTTCTAATGGCTGTGGCTTACGTGCTTCAATTTAGTTCGTAGGTATACGTGTGACCAAGTCTGATAAAATCTGAGGCCAAGGACAAATACTGTGGTTGATTCGACAAATACTGTGGTGATTGTGGCAAGAAATCTCATCGATCACAGAGAAAATAGGAGGACGGTAAAATGAAAGTAACAGATATAATAAAAATAATGGTGAATAACAACTAAAATGGCGGTGGACAGAGTACGTAATCAACGATTGGCACCTCAACACTACATTTCAAATAAATATAGATGATTATTAATATATTACAAAAGTACAGCACCGGATGACACACACGACCCGGGAAAAGAAATCGGCAAATTTAATACCTGAAATAAAGAAAGGTTTACTTGTTGAACTTGAACAAAAAGAAAAAAATGTGGGCTTAGAAACGAAGCTGCGCATCCGTACAGAGTACAACTGCTGCAAAAAAAAACCCGAAAAGTTTTACATACTATCATAGAAATATAGCTCTTTTTTTAACCAGTAAACTTAGGGGCATATTATCAAGGACCGGTGTTAAAATTATCGCCATTTTATCGGCATGAAACTGCCGATAAAACGGCGATAATGGGCTTGATAATACAGCCTTGTTATTTCCCATAGAAGCCCATGTTAACACCAGAACATAGGCATCTATGAGAATTAACAAGGGCGTATTATCAAGCCCATTATCGCCGCTTTATCGGCAGTTTCATGCCGATAAAACGGCGATAATTTTACCACCGGTCCTTGATAATATGCCGCCTGGTTCTCAAAAAAAACTCTGGGGCATATTTTCAAGGGGGTTTATCTCTGCTTTATTGGCTTTAAAAGCCAAGAAAGCTGAGATAAAATTATCTCCCTATCACCTAGCTGTCGCTAACACCAGTTAGCGACAGCTAGTAGGAGATAGCGACCATCTCGGGCCCCACTTTGTATGTCAGTGATATTTATCACTAATGACATGCAAAGTGGGCGTGCCAAGATGTTAGCGACTGGAAACAGTCGCTAACATCGCTATCTCCTATTACCAACTTTTGGAGATATTCGCGCTAAGCGCGAATATCTCCAAAAGCTAACACCTGCCCTGAGCAGTTCTTAGCCATGTTATCCAATGGGAGGTGGATAACATGGCTAAGAGCATTAGCTCGGTAATGCATGAATATCGCTGACTTTTCAGCGATATTTATGCATTGCGGCCGTTTTTTTATCGCATTTGCGATAAACCTTGGTAATACCAAGGTTTATCTGCGATAAAAATTGCCGCAGCTTAGCGGTAAATTTTTGTCTCTAACCAAGCAATAGCGATAACTATCGCTATTGCTTGGTAATATGCCCCTCTGTTTTTTTTTCTTTTAGCCCCAATGCCCCCACGATCCCAGACGGCTCCCCGCGCCCTACCGATCTGCTTTCCTACTTCGAAGAGAGAGCAGATTAACTTGCTTTCTCTTTCAAATAGAAAAAAACGGTTTGCTATGGTAAACTGGGAGCGGCGTTGCGGCGACGATACTGCCCTACCATAGCAAACAGCAGTGTCCCGGGAGTACGCACCCTGACACACTGCAAGAGCCAGCCCTGGGAAATGGTGCTCCCCAGGACCATCAATGGTTCCACTAAGGGGGCCGCGCGACGCCCTCCCAATATTAATAAAAAAGAAACAGACAGTGCAGGTACCCGGAGCTGGAAGGTCATTTTACATATTACTGCCCCAGAAAGTGGGTGTTCCCCGCGACGTGTACGGGGAGAGAGGGAGGGAGAGCTCAAAACATATTTTTTTTTTAAATCACCGAGGGGTGCCGCTTCCCGAGACTGAGGGGAGGAGGACCGTAACCCCCCCCGCATACTTCAAAATAAAACCAAAGGAGTGGCGTTCCCCAGTACTCGGGCACCTTACAAGCCCTCCATTATGGAAAAAAATTGCCCCCGTAATTTACCCCCCCGGGACCTAATGAATCAAACTGACTTCTCATTTTTTTTCACCTTTTCCACCGCGTATGAGTACCACACAAGTACCCCGCAATTTTTTATTTAAAAAAAAATAACAATTGAGCCTAAAGATCCATGTACCACCCCCTGATCAAGCCTATAGGGTCAGAATGGTTCTACCCTGCCCCCTTTCCTTATTTCTCAACTTTATTTTACTGTTTTCTTGTGACTCGGTTCTCGAGACAAACAAGATGGCTGCGAACACTTCCTGGTTTGGAGTGCTGACAGCCAATCAGCATGCAGCTCGTAATTGTACGGATTTCGGTACGCGAACACCGCGATTTTTTCCTTTATTTTTTTTTCTTTGAATAGAGCCTAAACATCCATGCACGACGCCCTGAGCAAACCTACAGGGTCAGAATGTTTCTACCCTGCCCCCTTTCCTTATTTCTCAACTTTGTTTTACTGTTTTCTTGTGACTCGGTTCTACCGAGGCACAAGATGGCCGCCAACACTTCCTGGTTTCGAGTGTTGACAGACAGTTGACAGTCAATCAGCATGCAGCTCGCCCTCGTACTTGAACGGATCTTTGCCGCGTGTAGAAATCTGTCTCTAGATATCTCTATGATTTTTCTCAGAAACTACTGAACGGATATACACCATTTAACAAAAAGCACAATCTGAGAACCAAACTCTACCTCTCTGCCAAATTTGGTGTAATTCCGTTTATCCGTTCGGGGTGTAGCCCTGGCTAAAGGTCCCTATGGAAAATTGCATGGGGAAAACATGTTTTGGGACCCCCTTTTGTTCTTGGCCCCCACTTGAAGAATCACCCCCAAACTTTCAGGGAAGGAGCGGAACCGAGCAGGCCATTTTCTTGTAAAAATTCGCGAAGATTCGTCCACTGGTGCCAAAGTTATTCCAAATAGAATGTTGTGGATTTCCTATGGAAAGTAGGTCCTAATTATAACTACCTACTGGCGACCGCCAGTAGGTAATGTGTATATATATATATATATTCACTGAAAAAACCATAGGTTATAGACCATATATAGTTAGGAATTAGCATTTAAAAAACCTTATTTTACTCACACAAAACCATTGAAATTCCATATATAGTTAGTTGCACTAACTATATATCGCGCACCCGCAATCCACTGCTGATGATGTCACATATTACATCATTCATGACATGGTCAGTGACATCACTGATGACATCACTGATGACATCTCAAATGACATCACTGATGACATCACTGATGACAACATCCAGTGACTGTATGTTTCTGTAAAGTTAAAATATGTCTTACATATTGAAGAATGAGTGGATGTATAAGTGTCTGGATGAAGGATTTAGTAGGTGCGTGACTGACTGTATGAGTGAGTGAATAAATGTGTCTCACTGAATGCATGGGTTAGTGACTAAACTGTCTTAATTTGTGCATCATTATGTCTGTTGTTCTGTAAACTGCTGCATGTGTTGATCATTAGCTATACGAGAGGCTATATGTGTTATTAATTGGTTGCCCAAGTATTTCTATGGGAGATTGAGTTTGTGTGGGGGTGGCTGGAAGGTGTGTGACTCTATGCATAGATGTGTGAGCAGTTTATTCACTAGGTGTATGAGTTCAAGAGTGCATGTGGAAACAGCTACATGGGCAGTTGACTGTGTGCATGAGTGTATTGATGAGTGAATGGATATCTCAATGCTACATGTCATAGTAAGTACATATGTAAAACACAGTACATGTGAGAGTTGGCATATATAAATAACTGTGCATGAGAGCCAATGAATGAGTGAGTGATTGTATCGATCATTGTGAACTTGTATCAGGGATTGTATAAGAGAGTAAATATGTGTTAGTATATGTTTCAATGAGTAAGGTGTGTTTAACTGTATAGTTGAAGAAATGGAGGTGAGATTGTTTCTTTGCATGACTGACTGGGTGTGTGAGTAACTCCATGGATGAGTGGCAGTGTGTGAGTGTCTGTATACACTGAGTGTATCTAAGGTTATATTAGAGTCTGAAGAGGTTTATCGTATTAGCACAAGAATGATGTCAAATGAGATGTCATCAGTGATGTCATCAGTGATGTCATTTGAGATGTCATCAGTGATGTCATCAGTGATGTCACTGACCATGTCATGAATGATGTAATATGTGACATGATCAGCAGTGGATTGCGGGTGCGCGATATATAGTTAGTGCAACTAACTATATATGGAATTTCAATGGTTTTGTGTGAGTAAAATAAGGTTTTTTAAATGCTAATTCCTAACTATATATGGTCTATAACCTATGGTTTTTTCAGTGAATTTTCAAGGTTTTGTAAATGCTAATTCCTAACTATATATGGTCTATACCCTATGGTTTTTTCAGTGAATTTCATTGGTTTTTTAACAGCTAATATCTGTAGCTGTAAAATGTATTCTTCTTTAAATCCAAAAATATATTTTATATGTTTATTAATAACTTTTTTTTAAAATATTTTTTTTTCTTCGTTCCCGCTTCGCGAATCGGGAAGCTTCCCGTTAGCTGACCTTGATGCCGCGAAATAGACCACGAGCCGGTAAACGTTTCTTTACCGCAACTGCCGCGTTAGAAAACAACATCGTGACGCCTCCCGTCCGCATGACGTTTCGCGTTGTCGCGTGATACGTCATATGACGTGCTACGTTAGCGAACTCGTACGCTTACCGAGTCGCAAAGCACAGGTTTCTGGAAGCAAACCGGGAGGCCCTGCAAAGCGCGTAACATACACACAGCAGGTCATGTGACTTGGTAATAACACTTTTCATTGGTTCATTTCACTTTCGGTTTCCTAATGATGTAAGACTAGGTCATATGATCTAAAATGAACACTTTTCATTGGTTGAGAACTATTTTTTTTCCCAAATGGTGAAAATCCCTCCTTCTTTCCTCACTCTGACTTTCATCATTGTGAGAGAAAGACCCTTTGTTACCAGTGAGCAATGGCTTCTTTACTAGCTTCAGCTGGTGCTTCCCCACCACCTCCACCACATCCAAGGAAGAGTGGACCACCTGCTAAAGTTATAATTCAGCAAGAAGACGAAGAAGAGGAACAGGACGACCTAGATAATCTCCCTATTATGGCCAGAAGATCTGTTGTACCGGAAGTAACGGGACCAGAGGGCAGGGAGATGGTGCCAAATATACAAACGAGATTTCGTGAAGTAAAACAAGTCTGCCTACATTGCAGTGGATTCATTTGCTACGCAGAAAGTAGCATCACTCTGATCAACAGAGCTATTGACAATCATGCTCATGTTTGTCCGAAACTCCCCAAACAATAAATTCTTTTTTTTTGTTTTCTTGCTCCTGTTGAGCCCTTTACAATGAATCGTTTTCGTTGCCCCCTCCGAAAAAAAAACAAAAAAATTATAAAACTGTTCAGAAAAATTCAAAAAAAGTAAAAAAATGTTCAGAAAAATAATAAAAAAAATATAAAACAACAAAAACAATTTAAAAAAAAGTTCTTTTCAGAACTACCTCCCCGTTATTAAAAAATTGGTACAATATTTGCAACTGTGCCAACCTCTATTTCTCTTAGTTCGCTTCCCAGTTCGCTCCCCGGTACGCGAACCGGAAGCGAACCCAAAAAATTTTTTTTCAAAAAAGAACAGTAAGTATAAGGGAAGGAAACAGACACTTATGTTAAAAGAAAGACAGCTATAAGGGAGTAAACTAGAGATACTATTACCCGTAATCCACTGCTGATGATGTCACATATTACATCATTCATGACATGCTCAGTGACATCATCAGCAGAGGATTGCGGGTAACAGTATCCCTAGTTTATTCCCTATAGCTGTGTTTCTTTTAACATAACTGTCTGTTTCCTTCCCTTATACTTACTGTTCTTTTAAAAAAAAAATTTTTAGATCAGTCAGAAACAGTGAAAGTAATGAAATATAAAAGACTACGTAGAATATGAGCACTGTATGCAACAACTTTGACACTTACAGAAGACTCACCTTCTCCATGCCTCCTACACAGTTCTACATGTACATCATAAATGCAAAGAGAACAGAATTAATTATACATGTTAAATGGTTTATTTTTGCTGTTCTCAGAATGTATCAAATTTCACTAAAACAGTGACTTGAAGGTATTCATCATATAACAGCGGGGAAAAAAAAACACAATCAAAATGATTGTGTTTAAAAAACCCAAAAAACATTACAATTCAGAATTCAGAACTCCTTAAAGTTAACTTACTTTCCATGACGGCCAAGGATGTCCTATGAACAGCTTACACTCTGTTGTGCTGTTATTACTTTCAACCCGCCACTTTCTGAAAGAAAACCTCCATCGTTTTCAAAAACATGTTACATACAATAAATGACTTCTTGCTCTCTACCACAAGATTCCACAAGGCCAAATCTTGTCAGAGCCATGTATAACTCTTGGATTTCTTGTTAGCCAATCCCGTCTTTTCGCATTTCCACAACTTTCAGAATTAAAATGTTGAAGATCATTTACACAATCCTGGACTAGTAATATCTTCCCCTTCTTCCTCAATCATGTTCTACATTTCCTATCACACTGATACTGCTTACTATGAAGCAGACTTACACTACCTTTATGACTAGTACAATTATTTAATTCTCTACATCACTTTTAATCACAAAGCAATGTAAAACAGTAGACAGCATTGCAGACTTACATTCCCTCTACTCCATGTTTTGATTGGCTGCTTCAATTAGCTTATAAAAAGAAACAGTTTTTCTGAACTCATTCAAAGTGCACGTATTTCTCCATAAAGTCCAGTGTTATGGTAAGAAGTTATGTCTCTGTACTACACTTATCCTCAAGGCCAAATCGTGTAGGAGCTATGAGAACTTCTTGAAATTCCTCAGAGCACATCCCGAGATTCTTTCCCTAAAATTTTGGTTTTAAAAACACCAGGTAAGAGTTTTTAAGGTCAAACGGCAATTTTTTTTTGAAAATTAAAACAGAATCATTGCAGAATGACCAGCCATTTCTACACTTTAAATAAGCTGTATAATGTCCTGATGTTATTGAAGGACCATCATGATATATAATTGCTACAGTTACAAAAGTCCTTCCTGATATTGACAACTGTGAAGCCACAAAATTTTTAATTAAAGTTGTCAATTTTGTTCCATCAGGCCTACATCGTTGGAACATTAAAATGACATACTGGCCATATGTTCGTATAAATAATGTGGACATCATTTCAGATTTACATTGGCTACACTCCATGTTGTGATCAGCTGCTTTTACTAGCTTATTAAAAGAGACTGATTTACTGTCTGGCAAAGTTAAATATATAAATCTTTCTGAGTCTACACTAGTAGTACTTGATACCCTACAGTTCTCGCAGTCATGCTGCCATTGATAAGAAAGCCCAAACAGGTGATCTACATCTACACCTTCATCATGCAATACATCAAGCATGTACATTAAAAACTCCTGACAATCTTGCTGACTATTTTGAGAGAATTGTGTTTGGCCTGAACATCTGTCTAACAGATTTCGAATTTCAGACACACTTTCTATGTTTGTTCTATCAGTGCTACATTTCTCTAACACAGAATTTAACAAACTGCAAAATCTTTGATCAGAATTAACCACAATCTCTTCTTTTACATTTTCTAGAGAAAACAAAACATTAACTACTACATTAGCATAGCAGTTGACACCAGAACTGTTTTCAAATTGAAAACCAACAACATCTTCAACAGAATCCTTTTTGTTTCTGCTTGTAATTTCAGGTTCATCGACTTTTCGTCTTTTTGCTACAACCTCCCCAGTATTGGTCACATTTCTTCGTTTCCGGCCTACCACACGTTTCTCAAACAAAGGATACTGAGGCAAATGTGGCGCATACTCTCTTCTCAACCTATTGTATTCCTTAACACAATCTAGATCCGCACAAATGTTTGTGACATCACACTCAATCAAGTACAATCCCGATAAAGTCCTAACTCGTGACAATGCCACATATGCCATACCCTCCTTGAACATAGAACTGCCAATATTCACCAATGCACAGTCTACACTTAAACCTTGCGATTTATGAATTGTCACCGCATATGCCAAGCAAACAGGAAACTGCTTACGACGAACATATAAGTCTTTTACAAGCAAAAATCTAGCAGAACAACGAGCAATTAGCTGTACTTCCTCAATGCCATCAAATTTAATTTTTAAAAATTCAATTCCATCTCTATTTCTGTATTTCACAAAATCAACAACATTACCCATTGATCCATTTACCAGACCTCTTTCAACATGTAAATTCCTTCTTAAAATTATACGGCAGTTCAAGCACACATTCAGAGTCTTTTCAAAACCCGCAGTTTTAGATATACTCTTCTCTAATGAATCCAATTTTGTTTTCAGATTCTAAGACAAAATAATTGTTGATCCCATATGCTCTACTCTGTCAATAGCTTCCAATTTCACAATCTCTTGCTTTTCTAAATGCAACATTTTGTTGTTGAATTTGGCACATTCTGCAAGAGTTGGCATCAAACATATTCCAGATTTTTTCTCAGTAACTTTCTGAAAAATATTCTCAGGCACAACATCTTCGTCTGGATATAAATTTGTCAGTAATCGTGCATGTAAAGCTTCTTTCCCATGCTCGGTCACTTTTCCAATTCTAACATCTTGTAGAATAGTCTTGTAAACTTCATCCTTTGCCTGACGCATATTTTCATGCAGTTCAGCATAATTGAAGTTTAACCATATATTGACGTTGCCAATACTCCCTAAGCACTTCCTGGTATCTTCATGCGTGAGCATTTTGAACACAGGTTGCCCTTTCACTGGTGTCAGCTGCAGAAGATCTCCGAAAACAATGATGTGTTTGCCACCAAATAACACATCATACTCTGTTTTGAGAACTTCTTGCATTCTCAAATGCACAAAGGCAAGCATGACATTGGAAACCATGCTTACTTCGTCAATGATAAGAAGTTTCATTTTCCTCAAGACTCTTGAAACTTCAAAACAAGCATCTCCAGATAGCTTGTGATATTCTAATTTGTTGTCATGCTCCACTGGCAGCATCAGTAAACGATGTAAAGTAATCCCTTTAATGTTATGTGCTGCCAGTCCAGTTGGAGCGGTGACAACACAAGACAGCGATGACTCTGTCCTTTCCTGCAAATAACATGAAATTGCTTTAATAAGGAAACTTTTTCCAGTTCCCGCTTCTCCACTCACGTACAGTCGGACAGGCTTCAACGACGTACATGAGCACTCTTTCTTGTCATGACTTAATCCATGATCAATTTGCATGGTAAGTTCGTCATATATTTTCCTCTGCTCAACGTTGAGTTGTCTTTCCAACTCTTCTAAGTTAACCGCATCCTCCTGAGCATGTGCCATGGCTCTTTCCACTTCATTCATAGCAGTGGCAGCTTCATTTTCGATAAGAGGTCCTCCTAGTGGATCCTGACTCAATGAAGCAGAACTCTGACTGTCCTGAGAACTGTCTCTGGCAATCTCGGCTGCAATCGTTGCTTCCTGCTCAATTTCCACATTCAACATTTCTACATATTTGGGAAAAGCAGGACATTCTATGGTCTCCTTGGCAGCATTGAATGAGTCTTCGTAACAAAGGAAATCTCCAAGCAGTTCCTCTTCTGCACGCCAAGGCTTAAAAAGTTGCAAAAGTGCTAAATAGAAAAACTCCTTTTTTTCAGGAGATTCGCCACTCAATTTTCGATGGTTTATCAAGTGGCATTTTCTTTGCTTGACCAGACATCCCTCACTTCCTATTACAGCATACGCTCCTTTCTCAGTATCTTCTTTGATGTTCCTCTTGAATATGTAATTTTGCAGAACCTCATACAGACAAACATTCTCGAGGTGACTGCTTCGATTTGGATAATATGTATCCAACATGTTGCTCTTCAAAATGTCGGTACTGTTTGGCTCCTTTTCCGCCAAATACTCAATTTCCCGCACAGGTTTCAGAACTCGATTACGCGTTGCAGCAAGACCAACACTCGCCCAAACGATACTCCTGGACTTGGCATAGAGACTTGCTGAAGACAACCGGTCAGAACATTCGTAAGCTCCGATTTCTCGATGCGACAACATCTTCAGACTGAAACTGTACAACTTCTTGCTGAGGCTCTTTTCATGGGAAATGTCCTCCCACATATCCTTCAATTCTGTCTTATCTTTTTTGGTGATGTAAGATGTCACATACCGAGCCACAGCCATACAGTTATCAGCCACAAACTGTATATCCATGTTAGCATTCCACATGGACAAAATCACCGGGTTGTAGTCGTTAATGTACTTAGACTCTTCGTTCCTCTTCAAATTGTATGTGTTTTTAGGTGATTTCTTCATCACATTATGTCGCAGCGAAGACATCAAACTGTTCACTCTTCCTTTAGAAATCACCGGTCGTGGAAAGCCGAAACGACATTTGGTGTAGAACTTGTCTTTGTTCCGGAATTTACGACGACAGTACTTTCCACATCGATGGCTTTGGAAACGTAGAACTTTTTCTCGTAGGCTTTTTTTCTCCTTTGCGTTTGGAACAGCACACGTAGAATACTGTTCTATGAAACTCATCACTGAGTCTTCTGCATCCGTTCCAAATTTAGGTGCATCCTTGATCCACAGCAACATATGTATATGAGGAGCACCTCTTGCTTGGTACTCCTTCCTCCAGAAGAAATCCAACACCTCTCCAAGAGGTGGATTCTTCTTATTCATGATGAAAGACATCATACCTTCAAATCTATGATTGAAGTACCTACATACATTGACTGGATCCAAAGAGCACAGTTCTCCGGGTGTCTTGAATTCGATGTTTTCTACGTTAGCATTTGCCTCTCGTAGAAATTCAAGTAAGTCTTCCCAGCCATACTCAGCACAGCTCAAAGTGAGGAACCATGTGGGAGTTCCTAAGTTCCTTAGCATACATTTTAAATCACCATGACGACGGTACCAGTACTCATTAGTACCACGCTGACACGCCATGAGATTAATCAGGTGAGAATCCAAAATACTGTCTTGGACATTGACTTTATCCATAAAGTCACTTGCCGAGATGTTTTGCATGTGTATACCACTTTTCAAGATGTGGTTCACTGCATATGACAGTCCAGACAGATCGCTTTCAAACAGGAGATGAAACAAATAAGGAAGGCATTGTCGAAACCTAGGATCTCCTGCATACAATCGCAAAGTCCGGTATTCAGAAGCAGGAATTTGATGAGGTCGCTCATCATATCTTCCTCCCAGACCTGAATGAAAAAGCTGTGGGAAACACCGAGCTTCCAAACTTTCCTCCCAAACACTAATGGGACTCCCTTTCGCTTGTTTCATTTGAAACAACTCAATAGCATTCCCCATGACTTCCTTGGAATGCAAAGGATGAACACTATAATGTTCATATATTTCTTCACTAGTACAGGGTTCTACTTTCTCAATTTGACCAGCACACAAATCGTTATCCTCTTCCTCACTTACTTCCTCTTCTGCAACATATACATTTTTATAGTACTTATTATATTTTTTCAAATACAATGTTGCCCTTTTGACTTTCCTAACATCTACTAAATCTTGCCATATTTTCTTATTCTTTGTCGGAACCCCATTAACTAAGATAACAAGAGGTTCCTCTTCCACTTTTTCTACTCCAATTGTGTTAATGTTTTTCTTCAAATCTAGAGGCAAATAAACAACTCTTCCCTTTAATCCTCTCTGTAAATCTGATGGAGGCAATTTCCCTGTCTTTGGCTCCATTCTTACAATAGCCTGAAAGGGATGGATACTTTGAATCAAAATAGATTCATAAGTATTTAAATCCTTCAATTCAGAAGGAATCTCAACCAATTCCAGATTATTATGAACTGCTCTAGCAGGCATCTGGTTTTGATTTAATTTGTTACAACAATAAGTACACACACGTTGATCCAATCCCAAATCAAAACAATTTTCTACCATCAAGTATGTTGTAAAATCCTTCCATTCACTATTATTTTCCCTTTCACTTTTTCCATATAAATCCACTAACTTAGTCTGATTCTTATAATAAGTGCGTCGACAACACACACAAGTGAAATTTGGCCTCTCACTTGATTTCACCTCAAACGTCGCAATTTCCCTCTGGAAATTATCTGTACTGGAAACCTGTACACTATCTTCCACATTACTCTTTTCTTCTTGGTCAATTTCAACATTCTCCTCTTTACTTCCAAAGTAACAAAACTCAATTTCTTCACATATATTCTTCACATCTATTTCAGAACCATGCAAAAGAGCAGCGCATAATTGTTTAAGCATAATTGCTGGACTCTTAGCATAATACAACATTCTAACTAATTTCCTCACTTTATTATGATGCACTGCTAGCATCCTGAAATGATGAAAAACACTCTGGCATACTCTCCTGGAAAGACAAGCCAGTGAATGACCATGCAAACCTATCACTTCTCTCACTCTGCAAGGATCTAATTCTTGCAACAACTTCATTTTCTGCTTCAAACTGTTCTTACTAAATGACCGTATAAAATCACAAAGCAAATTGATGGAATCCTGTCGTACACTGCAAATACTACTACACTTCCAGGTGTACACAGGACCCTTAGGACGTCTCCCTAAAACCTCATTACCTAACACCTCTTCTATCTCTGTTGTCACAAGTTTTTCTTTTTCAACTGGACAACCATCTTTCACTTCATAAGCTCGACCACTGGTGTCAACTGCATGCACCAAATCATTATCCTGGAAATAACTCTCCTCATTAAAAAATGCCTCAGAGCTTGAACTATGCATCCATTCTCCAGAAAAAACTTCACAAAAATTACTACGATTAACTATTCTCTTCCATCTACTATTTCTTTTGAAATCATAAATTACCTTGTTTAGCTTCCGAATTCTATTGATTGTCAAAATAAATAACTTACGTTTAATTTCAAATGCCTGATCAATAACTTTCTCAACAATTTTTTTTCTCTTATAAAAAACCACTTTCTGCTGACCTTTCTTAATATTTTTTAACAAATTCCCAATTATCCTGTTGCGGAACATTCGTTTACGAATATCCCTAAACTCTTGTTTCCTTCTACTTTCATGCATAGAGTTATCTCTTACTCTAGCAGTAACATTTCTCATTGGCCTTTCCTTACCATTTGAAATCTGTCTCCTTTTCTGGACTGAAACATTTTCTGTAGTAATATTTTTTTTACTACACATATTTCTTATGACTGTTTTTCGACTCTTACCCGGTGCTTTCTTGGTGACTTGACAAATCTTTTTGTTAGAGGACTGCTGCATTCTTCCATGGTCCTGCTGTCTTTGACGTTGTGCAGCCTTTCTTACTCTTTCTTTGCTAGGCATCCTAAAATCTTGAAATAATCTGCAGTTGAATCTGTGGTAAAATATAATAAAAAATGTTATTAACCACTATTACCCAACAGTAAATTAATAACAGTCATCAAAAACTTAACACACTACTTAAGTATATAATATACTGAAGCCTATCTCCAATTTTTCACTGAACAGGACTCATCTCTTCTTAACCTTGGATAAACCTCACCTACTCTGTGTCCCCTGCACATAATTAAATGTAAAGGGGCAGATTTATATTAACTAGCACATCCCCAGGGATGCACCAGTTAACGTGCACCGCTGCTCTGCCACCCACGGTGTGCCGCATTTACAATCAGATAGGACAAAGCTACATCAAAACCCTGCGCCTGCTTGAAGCAGGCATAGATCTTGACGCAGGTAGGCTGAAAGCTAAAGCAACAACTAAGTATCGTGTGCAGAAGTTACAAAAAAGGAAAAATGGCGTTTAAACCAGTAATGAGCCCATGCTAACGTAACACAGTGTAAAAATATCCAGGATCTACATCAGTTTGGGGTTCACGAACCTGGCAGGTACAAGGCACTGAGGCTTTCCACCGTGCATGTCTCATCCCAAATCATATGTTGTTTGTGAATGAAACAATTTCCCAGACCAAATGCTTTGGATTGGCTACTTCTAAAAAATTAAACACCCCTACTATCCCGGAGTTAGAGGAATATGATGGTTGGAGTAATTTTACTCGTTGTCCATTAAAGATTTACAGGCCCTACTCCGTAATTCTTCCTTTAACATTTCCAGTATAAATCCAAAAGGTTCACTGCTTTGGCAACGTGCCTTATCCACGGTTTAATAACGCTGCCTTTTGCTTTATATAAGTTTTCAAATTGTATGAAATATATACCAATAGGTCGTTATTAACCTTTAGGTAGTGGTTTTCTTCATGAGGTCTGGTCGCTTCCATACACATACAGATTTTCAAAGATGATCAAGACCTTTATCTGAATGGAGAGGAATGCACTGAGACGCCAGATCATTCACTAATGTGTAGGCACATACAGTTACGCGGTTCATGCAACAAACACCGACCAAATATGGCTTGCGTGTTGCAAGGCACGCCAGTTCCTGCTATCATCCCCACGTTCAAGTTCTTGGAAAATGGTAGTTATTTGATGCTCAATAATGAAGATTGTTCTGGGTTAATTAAAAGTATTCATTTTATCGTAACAGTAAATGAACGGGTTATTTGCTGCAGAAATGTTCTATTTCCTCCCACACATGAACATAGGGAGTTTTCAATCTGGCCACAAATACCAACCTTGGGAGCACATTTCAACAGCATGGCAAGAATAAGAGCTCTTTTGTCTCAGAGAGAGGTGGCCTTGAGTTCGGCCCGTGAAACTTTCGTGCTTCACATAGCGAACACCCGTACAGAGGTGCAGACCCTTTTAAATACAGATTCGACTTTGCATTTCAGCAAGATTACCCATTAATTTCCATGCAGCAGGAGGCCCATAGGAAAGAAGGTGCAATTTGCGATTAGCAATTACCTCATCGCAAATTACGAATTTTTCCGACGGTGCAGGGGTGTCTCAAGAACACCCTGCTGCACCCCTGAAAAAAAATTTGGGGTCATATGGCGCACATAAATTTTTTTATTTCAACATCTTTTTTTATTAAGTCTCAGGTTGAGACACACATAGGAAAAGGGTCACAATGACACAGCGGTAAGCCTACAACCCTCATGGGGCCGGCCGCGTAGAAGAACTCAGGGTGCAATCGCTGTGTGAAACAGCATCTCCAAGCACGTTTGCCGAACTTCATTCCAAGATCAATCAAGGACCCATTAAGTCGCTCAAGAAGGGGGTCAAAAAGCACTGTCCAGCACACCCCAGTGATACCCCGCCTTTTATATCGTCCCGCAAGGCGGGCAGGTACAAACATATCAAACTGAAACAAATAACCGGCCCACTGGGCCCAACAGTCAACCAGAGGCCTAGTAGAAGGCAGTCAAAAGAGCAGAGCAGAGGCTAGAGGGAGTAGAGAGGAAGAGCAAGGGGAGAGCAGAGGAAGCCCGGGGGGGATAGTCACAGCCGCGGGGGCGTCACAGGTTGCGAGGGGTAAAGGGGAGCACCGCATCCTTCACCAATTGCAATGTTCGCAGCGCTGGGGGCATATTCCTAGCATATTCGCTCTTGCAAAGATAAGCCACAAGTGGCCGCCAAACCTTTTCAAAGCGGGTCGTGCGAGACTGTAGCCTAGCCGAGAGCAGCTCCATAGTGATGACTTGCCACAGTCTGCCGAACCACACAGCAAGGGGTGGAGCCTCCACCTTCTTCCAATACAGCGCGATAAGCTGTCTGGCGGCACCCAACATCTGCATCGCTAAGGTCCAGTCACTGCGGGTCAGGGCCAGCAAGTCAATAGGTTTGAGTCCCAACAGTATTGTGCTAGCAGCATCAGGCAGAGGAAATCCCAGCAACCCTCGTATGTGGCTCAACACCTCCTTCCAAAAGATAGCGATCACAGGGCAGGTCCACCAGATGTGCATGAAGTCACCAGGCACATGATGGCATCTCCAGCAGCCGGGCGGCACAGAGGGGAACATCCTGTGTAGGCGTTGGGGCGTATAATACCACTGCGTCATTATTTTATACGCGTTGTCTTGTTGCGGCACACTGCGATACACCCTAGGAACATCCCTGCATAGGCGGGTCCACTGTGCCGGATCAATATCGGCACCTAGAGTCTCCTGCCAATGTCGCTGATACGGGTGAGCAGGGGGAGCAAGAGGATGTTGCAGAATCCGATAAATTTTGGATATAAGGCCCTTCGTGCCCGTACCAGAGCGGGCCAGCCTCTCGAACGGGGTGAAGGCCCGGGTGGCCCCAGGGTAAATCGCGTCAGACAGGGCCCAGTGACGCAACTGCAGAAACTGCAATTCAGCCTCTGGGGGAAGACGGAACTCCTCCCGACAGTGGGCAAAGGACTTCATGGAGCTGCCGTCAAAGAGATCCGTAAGGACTTTGCAATCTTCTCGTGACCACCTGCGAAAGGCGGGGGTGTGGTTAGCCGGTGGGAACCATGGATTATCCTCTATGGGGGTGTGCGGCGAGGGGAAAGTCGTCAAGCCTTTCCGCACCGCTATCTTGTCCCACACTTCCAGGACCGTTCTCGTGGGAACCGCCAAGTAAGCACTAGGGGACCGTCCCGCCCTATGGGTCCAAGCGAGGTTCCAGATCGTACGACCCGTGACCGCCCGGTCAAGGTGCAGCCACCCCTTCTCACTCTTTCGAATACCCCACTCTATTACAAACCGCAAGTGAGCGGCCCAATAATAGTCCACCAGATTCGGGCATCCCAGCCCTCCACGATCCCGCGGGGCCATAAGGAGTGCCTGAGAGAAGCGGGGTCTCTTGCCCCCCCAGATGAATTTAGTACAGTCCCTTTGCAAGGCTCTAATCTTCGGCAGAGGGATAGGTGTAGGAAGGCATTGGAACAGGTAGAGTATTTTAGGCAATATAGACATTTTGACCGCGTTCAATCTGCCCAGCCAAGAGGGGATAAGAGGTTTCCACCGCTGTAGTTCAGCGAGAACAGATTTGCGACATTCCGCCCAATTGAGCGCCGACCAGCCCTCCAAAGAGGGAGTTAGGGAGAGGCCGAGGTATCGGATATGTTGGTCCGTCCATCGGTAGGGGCACAGCACTTCTAGGGGAGGGACATCAGCCTGAGGGATCGTGAGGTTAAGCACCCATGACTTATCGTGATTAATTTTCAGGCCAGAGGCTCTTTCGAAGGAGCAGAGCACCTCATGAAGCGCCGGCAAGGATTGTCGCGGCTCCGTTAGAGTGAGGATGAGGTCGTCCGCGTACAACGCCACCTTATGAGCTTGCCCTCCCATCTGCACGCCGCAAATGTCCGGGTTGCGTCTGATCAGGTCTGCCAGTGGTTCAATCGCCAGGGCGAACAGCAATGGCGATAGAGGGCAGCCCTGCCTTGTCCCTCTGCCAATGGCGAATGGTTCCGTCAACCTCCCATTCACCCTGACCCTTGCCCTCGGCGCCACATAAGGCGCCATGATTCTGGCAATCATCCGTGGGCCGAGCCCCATCCTGCAAAGGACCGCTTGGAGAAACCCCCAGTCTACGCGATCAAACGCTTTCTCAGCGTCTAACGACAGGAGGCACGCCGGAATGTGCCAGTGATGCACTTTCCCTACCAAATGTGCCAGTCTCCGCACATTGTCTGCCCCTTGACGGTCTCGAATGAAGCCCACCTGGTCAGGGTCAACGAGGTCCGGCATGTGGGGATCGAGTCTCTTAGCCAGCACCTTCGTATAAATTTTGAAATCAGTATTAAGCAGTGCAATCGGGCGGTATGACGAGCAAAGCGCCGGATCCTTCCCAGGTTTAGGGACTAGAGCTATTTCCGCCATACCCATGTCCGGCGAGGGACCCTGGCCACCATCAAAGGAAGCAAAGAGTCTGAGGAGATAAGGACCTAGCTGTTCCCTGAATAGGCGGTAAAAGGAAAGCGGTAGACCGTCCGGGCCCGGTGACTTCCCCAAGTTCAGATCTTTGATGGCCGCAGTCACCTCGGCAAGCGAAAGCGGGTCCTCTAACCTCTCCGCCGTTTCGGGGTGTAAGCGCGTCCCGCCATAGTGCTCCAGAAGCTCCCCCGGCGGGGAGGCGCCAGTCGGAGCCGCCGTGTATAAGGAGGCGTAATAGTCTCGGAACGCCTTCATTTTAGCCTCCACCGTCGTCGCCCGAGACCCGTCCGGGAGAATCACATTTGCTATGTGGGATCTGGCCGCCTTAACCCTCAGTCGCCTCGCCAAGAGCTTCCCCACCTTGTCCCCGCCATCAAAATGCATACGCTTTAGTGCCAGGAGGGATTTCTCCGCCCGATTTGCACGCAGCATGCGCAATTGCCCTCGTAGGTTCGCTAGACGCCTTCGCGTCTTCAGAGTGGATTCCTCTTGATTCTGTGCCTCTGCCCCCCGTAAGTCCGCCACTAGCCCCTCCTCCACTACTCTCCGTTCACGCGCTCTCGCAATCTCGAGGGAGGTGATGTGACCCCGAATTGTGGCCTTGAAGGCGTCCCACACCACCGGGAACGGCGTTTCCGGCAAGTCATTGAACTCAAAGTAGGAGGTGATGGCCGCGCGGATGTCTTCGACCGACTCCGGATCTCTGAGGAGGTATGGGGGCAAACGCCACTTCCGTTCCCTAGGGGTACCACTCCGCAGATCTCGGAGGAGCAACTCCACATGCGCATGGTCCGAGATGGAGATGTCGGACATTTCCACAGCCATCACATCACAAATCAGGTCGTGCGAGACGAATAAATGATCGATGCGGGAATAAGAGCGGTGAGCACTAGAGTAGAAAGAGTAATCTCTTTTGTCGGGGGAGAAGTAGCGCCATGCGTCGAAGAGGCCTAGCTCGCCTATCTGTTTGCGCAGTGCCGAGGACATCGCCCCTGCCCCATGAAAGGAGCCTGTACTCCGGTCCATCGTAGGGCACCATACCAGGTTAAAGTCACCCCCCAGAACAATCGAGGCCTCACCCCGAGGGACATGAGCGCGCAAAAGATCCCGAAGGAAGCGATCTTGTGCCAGGTTGGGCGCATACACGTTGCACAGCGTAAGACGGCGGGAGCCCACCTCGACCGAGACCTTAAGGAAGCGACCGTCACCACCCCGGAAGAGCTTGTCAGAACCCCGCCTGATGCCAGCTTTGCACAAAACTGCTACCCCAGCCGTTTTCGTATCAGCTGTAGCCCAGAATTGGAGGGGGTATCTTGGGTGCGCCATGCGCTTTGTATCTGCCCGGAGAAGGTGGGTCTCTTGTAGGAAGATGATGTCCGGGTCATGTTGCAAGAAGTAATGCCATAGTTGTTGGCGCTTGTTAGGTGAATTAAGGCCTTTAACATTGAGTGAGATAATCTTAAGGGGTCTGGCTAAGTCACTCGCCATCTTGGGGATCCCTAAGGTTAGTACGCAAAGCTTCGCGCAGCAGGGCACCCATCAGCTCAGAGCCCCACCCAGAGGGCCCGCCCCCCGCATCAACCCCCATCCCCAGCCCCCCATAGCAGACAGAGAAAGGAAGGAAAGATAGAAAGAAGAGAAAAAGGAAGGTCAAACGAGAAAGCCAAACATTCAGCAGTCTGAAGGACTGACGGCCTAGGCCGGAAAGTCGTGGCCAACTGGGCCAAAGTACACTATCTCCAGAGTAGGGCATCCTACACCCACAGGTTCGAATGTCCATCGGGATGTCACTCCCCAGGAGACAGTCTCGGTGGGACATGACTGGCCGGAAACACTAGAAGGTAAGGAGCCCCCACCCTCCTAGGCCCAGCACAAGGAGATCAGGAGTCCAAGTAACTTTCCTCCCGTCCCACAACCGTCCCTGCCCTCTGGAGGGGTATAAGAGAACAGTACCTCAAGGCCAGCGATATACATGTGCTGTCCATCTCACGATGTGGAGGATCGTCCCGCTGGAGAGCGGTCCGCACAGTCGATCTCAGCCTCTTCCAGCGCTCTAATGTGGGCGATGACCTCCTGCCTGGCTTGGCTCGTCGTTGGCACGTCAACAGGCGTCGCACGCTGTCTCCTCGGCACCGCGGTCCAGTCCGGGGTGAGCGGTGTCCTCTTGCTCGGAGGGTGCCTTGAGGGGCTCCCCGGGGGAGAGCCTGCAATGTTGAGGAGACGCGCCGCCTCATCGTAGGATCGCAAGGATTTACGCCTACCCTCCCATTGAAAGATAAGTGCAAAGGGGTGTCCCCATTGGTACGAGATGTTCAGGGACCGCAGTTTCTCCGTCACTGGGCGGAAAGCGCGCCGCCGCTTCAGGGTGTTGGGCGCCAGATCTTGGAAGATCTGGATCTTGTGGCCCTTATATTGCAGGTCCGGCTTGTCCCGAGCACGTTTCCAAATCTCCTCTTTTTCCACAAAGAAATGCACCCGCGTGATGATGTCCGGGAGAAGCCCCGATCTCCCCGCAGGTGCCGCCACCCGATGAGCACGGTCCAGTGTGGGAGGCGATACATCTTCGTCGCCCCGCACCTCGTGGAGGAGTTGCGCCACAAAGTCCAGCACGTCCTCCCCTTCTTCTCCGAGCGGCACGCCGCGGATGCGGAGGTTGTTCCGCCTGCCCCGATTCTCCAAGTCTTCCTGTTTGACTTGGAGTTCAATGTTCTGTTGTTCCAGGGCCGTTAAGCGCTGCCATAGATGTTCCTGGTCCTCGGTGCGCGTGTCCGCAGTCCTCTCCAGGCTGTCCACGCAGTCCCCCAGTTCCGTGACCTCTTTCCGAAGCTCCGTGACACACGAGCGGACCTCCGACCGCAGGGATCCGATCTCAGTCTTAAGTTCGGTCATGAAGGCGGCCATGAACGCTTGGGTGACCGGGGGGGAGTCCGCCATCTCCGCAGGTGGGCCACCACTGGCCGCCGGAGCTCCTGTTTTGCCCCACATGGCCGTTACAGGGTTCCCCTTGGGGGTCGGCGCCGGTTCTGCCTTGCTGTTCCTGTTTGTGCGCGTCATCCTCCGCGTGGACCACAGGGCGACTCCTATCAATCAATCAATCAATCAGTGACACTTATAAAGCGCGCTACATACCCGTAGGGTCTCAAGGCGCTGGGGAGGGGGGGGTGCCGCTACTGCTCGAACAGCCAGGTCTTCAGCTTCTTCCTGAAGGAGAGGTGGTCTTGGGTCAGGCGCAGGTCGGACGGGAGGGAGTTCCAGGTCTTGGCGGCCAGGTAGGAGAAGGACCTTCCTCCTGTAGTCGCTCTTCGGATGCGGGGGACGGCGGCGAGGGCGTGGTTGGCTGATCGGAGGTGGCGTTTGGGAGCGTAGAAGTTGACTCGGCTGTTGAGGTAGCTCGGGCCTTGGTCGTGTAGGGCTTTGTGTGCGTGGGTGAGGAGGCGGAAGGTGATTCTCTTGTTGATGGGGAGCCAGTGAAGGTCTCTCAGATGACCGGAGATGTGGCTGGATCGTGGGATGTCGAGGATGAGTCTGGCTGAGGCGTTTTGGATCCGCTGGAGTCTCTTCTGGAGCTTGGCGGTGGTCCCGGCGTAGAGGGCGTTGCCGTAGTCCAGTCGGCTGGTGACGAGGGCCTGGGTGACGGTCTTCCTGGTCTCTGAGGGGATCCACCAAAAGATCTTTCGTAGCATGCGTAGGATGTTGAAGCACGCCGAGGAGACGCTGTTGACTTGCCTGGTCATGGAGAGGGAGGAGTCCAGGATGAAGCCCAGGTTTCGTGCATGGTCTGTCGGTTTGGGTGCGGTGCCCAGGGCGGGAGGCCACCAGGAGTCGTCCCAGGCGGAGGGTGAAGAGCCCAGGATGAGGACCTCCGTCTTGTCCGAGTTCAGTTTCAGGCGGCTGGTCGTCATCCACTCGGCTACCTCTTTCATCCCTTCGTGCAGGTTGGCTCTGGCGGCGGCGGGGTTGTTGGTCAGGGAGAGGATCAGCTGGGTGTCGTCGGCGTAGGAGATGATGCTGAGGTGGTGTTTGCGTACGATGGCCGCGAGGGGGCTCATGTAGACGTTGAAGAGGGTGGGGCTCAGTGATGATCCTTGGGGGACGCCGCAGATGACTTCGGAGGCCTCTGACTTGTACGGTGGTAGGCGGACTCGCTGTGTTCTTCCGTCGAGGAAGGAGATGATCCATTCCAGCGCCTTGTCCTGGATACCGATGTTGCTGAGGCGCCGTGTTAGGGTGCGGTGGCAGACCGTGTCGAATGCCGCGGAGAGGTCTAGGAGGATGAGGGCCGCTGTTTCTCCCTTGTCCATCAGGGCTCGGATGTCATCGGTGGCGGCGATGAGGGCGGTCTCGGTGCTGTGTTTGGCTCGGAAGCCGGACTGTGAGGGGTCGAGGGATCCGTTCGTCTCGAGGAAGGCGGCCATCTGCTTGTTGACGGTCTTCTCGATGACTTTGGCTGGAAACGGTAGAAGCGAGATGGGGCGGTAATTCTTGAGGTCGGTGGGGTCCGCTGTTGGTTTTTTGAGTAGAGCGCTGAGTTCGGCGTGTTTCCAGCTTTCGGGGAAGATGGCGGTGTCGAAGGATGTGTTGATGATGTCTCGCAGGTGGGGTGCGATGACAGCGTCGGCCTTGTTGAAGACGTGGTGAGGGCAGGGGTCGGTTGGTGATCCGGAGTGGATGGAGTTCATCGTGCGGATGGTGTCTTCTGTGCTGATCGGGGTCCAGGCGTGGAGGGTGGTGGTGGGGGGGGGTGGCAGGTCGGTCGTGGTGTGCGTTGGTTGGTTGTTGAAACTGCTGTGTATGTCCGTGATCTTGTTGTGGAAGTATGAGGCGAGGGAGTTGCAGAGGTCTTGTGATGGGGTGATGCGACAGGGCCCTTGCCCGGTGTAAGGTGCCCGGGAGAAAGCTCAAAACACCAAGGGGGGCGGTGAGGGGCACTGGCGTAAGGTCACAGCGCACTGAAAGGGTCCTGGCCTCGCAACGGCCCACCCCGCAGTAACGAGCACCCAGCACACCCCCCCCGTAGCAGATCAGGCAGTCCAGGGGTCCCTAGGCCTCCGCGCCTCCACACTCCATGCGCTGCCAGTCAGGGATATAAGCAGGTCCAACGGGGGCACTAGTCTCCGGGAGGGATCAGCACCAGAGAGTGACCCACGCTATTGTTCCATGCCAGTACTCACCCCCAAGGAAGAGCCGCTGCGTAGGCCTGCAGCCTCGACGTTTCCCTGTAGGCCGGTGCCGTCCGCTCTCAAAAGTGCCCCGGGGGTACTGTCCGCCTCCGCCCTCCGTTCTGGCCGCTCTCACTGCTGTTCGCCGCGGCTCCGCAGGGCCGGCTTCTCTGAGTAACCCGCTGGGGAGGGGAGGCCAGCAGTGCCCCTGATCCCCGCCGAGGTCAGAGGTCGGGTCCCGCCGCCTCACCGCTCCACGTTGCAGCGCGGGAAACTGGGTGTGCAGGACCAAGAAGTCGCTCAGAAGCCCCCCATCCGGCACTTCGCTACACCGCTGCCCCAGGTAAGGGCGCCACAAGGCTTTCGGGCGGGGAGGGTGGGGGTCGGTCTGGCCAGCGGCCGCCGGCAGCCCCAGGGTCCAATAGGTGCCGCTGCAGACTGTCCCCTCCGCGGTCGCAAGATGGCGGACGGACCGGGCGGCCCCTCTCCCTGCAAGCCGGCTGCTCGTTCTCGCCGGGGCTCAGCCAGGGCACGGAGGTCTCGCGCCCAAACCCGCTACACAGTTGGGCAGTGGTCACAGGGAGGTGTGTGGTGGGTCCAGACTCCTGAATGACGCTCAAATAGCTAATGATGGGCCCAACGGCGGTGGGAGCTCCGCAGCCACGCGTCTGCTCACATCGCCGGTCAAGCCACGCCCGCGCACATAAATTTTGAAAACATTCCTTTACCTCAAAAACGATTTTCAACTCATAATTTGAAAACACTGCACATGGGGAAATGACTTAAAATGTCCTTAAGACACATAAAAGCATTTTTTGATTGCCTTTGCAGCATGTTTCAGTCACCTTTAACATGCCTATGTAACGGAAACATTCAAAATCTAAATTTGCCATGCACAGGTGGGAGCATATTTACAAGCAATTTGCTCCACAGACAAACTTCTTACATTGAAATGGGAAAAATAACATCAGAGACTCTCAATTACCTTATAAAGAAGCAGACACCATTATGTCCTTCTCATCAATATTAAAACCATTGCTTTTTCTCAAAAACGATTTACAAGTCATAATTTGAAAACACTCCACAGCTCCTATGCACATAAAAGCCCTGTCAGTACTAATACTTCACATTTTCTCCAATTACAATTTCTCAAAGAAACAAAATCTATTTGTGAAACACTTGAGACAAAGCAACATTTGAAAAACACAACTTTCTTCATAATTTTCTCCTTAAAGCACACTATTTTCTATCTAAATTAAAGAAATTTTTTCTCACCTTAGCAAATACTTTGAGTTTCAAAACAGTCTCAGAAACACACCAATTTGTCTTCAGCAGAGCAAAAGGTATGCACTCCAGAGTCTGCAGCTATCAAAAGCACAGAAATGCTGTAATTCCTCACACAGATCTCTCATGTCACCCAATCAAAACTCTTCCCTCACTTTTTTTCAAAGCAAAACCCTTCCCCCCTCTGCCCCCTCTCTGCTTTTTCTGCATAGCAACCACCTCTTGCAAGACCTCTCACACAACAATGTTGCAATTGAACTCTGAACTCTCAGTGCACCTGCATATCCAAAGCATTCTTTCATTTAATGATTTTTTCTTCGCCACTCAAAATACATCTTTCAACGAACTCATCCATGCACACTAACTTTCTGTTTTCAGCAATCAAAATCCACCAATCACTCTTACTGCTTCATTAACACAGAAACTCCTCAGTTTTTTTCATTTTACACTCTCATTTTTTCAACTGCCATTTCATTGCCACACTTCATCTGACTGCAGGAGAACCTTCTCTCGCCATGTTTTCTGTCTGGATTGTTGGACATAGCTACATCTATTGGGCTCAAAGGTACGCTGAAAACAGGAATTTACCTAACCTCAATTTACAAGATGTGGAAATTAAGTGGTTTGGCCACAGAGGATTAAAATGTCACCAATTGATACCATTGGTGAAAACCTTTATGCATTTGCCAAAACCTGACCTGTTAATTGTGCACTGTGGAGGTAATGATTTGGGCACTTTGACTGGGGTAGGTCTGGAAATGCTTTTAAAGGACACCTTTGAGCAATTATGGCACTTTTTCCTCAGACTGCCTTGGTATATTCAAATATATGCCAAAGACAGAAATGGAGGTGGTCGAACCAATTTTGTCCACAAATTGAGAAATCGAGGAAGCATGTAAACAAATCTGTTTCAGCTTACATGAGAGACCATGGAATGGGCTCCCTGTACAACAATAACTTGCGTTACTACATGCAAGATATCTACAGAGCAGATGGAGTTCATTTCTCAGATGAGGGCAACAGAGTTTTCACTCTGAATTTAAGACTGTGCATTGGTACCTACTTATAAGTACCTAAATGTACCATAAACCCAAAAGCTCTTCTCAGAGCTACCCTACATCTGATCACTCACAATTATTATTTTACTCTAACTTTTTTCACTAATTTTCAAGAAAGTACGCTCCCCAGACCGCTTCCCGGTTCGCGAACCGGGCGCACTCCACGCAAAAAAACTAAAAAAACGGTATATTTTTTTTTTGCCCTGCGAGACCCTTTCAAAGCCTCCACATCAAACCTAGGGGGTCAGGGAGGATCTACTATGCCCCCTTATGGTCATTTGCCCCTTCGCTTTGGCCTCCTCTTGTCTCTCGATCCTACCGAGAGACAAGATGGCGGCCGCTACGGACTGTTTGGAATGTTTACAGACGCCGAAAAACCAATCAGCTTCGCAAACCTCCGTAACGCGAAAAGTACGAGAAGCGGAGCGCTGTTACAGATATATATCTTTTTTTGAACGTTAATTTCTCAAAATCCACTAGAGCACATATATTGAGACCTAGCAAAGGCACATCGGGCTACCAGTCCCTACAATTTTGCCAAGTTTCGTGCAAATCCATTCAGCCGTTCGATTATTATTATTATTATTTTTTTTGCCCCGCGGTGCCCTTTTAAAACCTCCACATCAAACGTAGGGGGTCACCGACGATCTACTATTCCCCCTTATGGTCATTTGCCCCTTCGCTTTGGCCTCCTCTTGTCTCTTGATCCTACCGAGAGACAAGATGGCGGCCGCTACGGACTGTTTGGAATGTTTACATACGCCGGAGAGCCAATCAGCTTCGCTTGCAAAGCTCCGTAACGCGAAAAGTACGCGAAGCGGTGCGCTGTTACAGATATATATCTTTTTTTGAACGTTAATTTCTCAAAATCCACTGGAGCACATATATTGAGATCTAGCAAAGGCACATCGGGCTACCAGTCCCTACAATTTTGCCAACTTTCGTGCAAATCCATTCAGCTGTTCGATTATTATTATTTTTATTTTTTTTTGCCCCGCGGGGCCCTTTTAAAACCTCCACATCAAACCTAGGGGGTGAGCGACAATGTACTATGCCCCCTTATGGTCATTTGCCCCTTCGCTTCGGCCTCCTCTTGTCTCTCGATCCTACCGAGAGACAAGATGGCGGCCGCTACGGACTGTTTGGAATGTTGACAGACGCCGGAGAACCAATCAGCTTCGCTTCACAAAGCTCCGTTGCGCGAAAAGTCCGCGAACCAGATCGCTGCCCGGTCCGCTGTTACAGATATATATATTTTTTTAAACGTTAATTTCTCAAAATCCACTGGAGCACATATATTGAGACCTACAAAAGGCACATCGGGCTACCAGTCCCTACAATTTTGCCAAGTTTCGTGCAAATCCATTCAGCCGTTCGGGCTAAAAGTGAGGCCAACCGCCCTATGGAAAACTCAATGTTAAAAACACGTTTTGGGACCCCCCTTTTTTCTCGGCCCCCCCTTGACGAACCCCCCCCAAATTTTCAAGGGCTGCTCAGAAACAAAATGTGCCATTTTCCTGAAAATTTCAGCCAATTCCGTCCACAAACGCCAAAGTTATTAGACATAGAATTTTCAAAAAACCCATAGAGAAAAAATCCTAACTATATATACCTACTGGCGACCGCCAGTAGGTAATATATATATATATATATATATATATATATATATATATATATATATATATGCTAGCAGCCCGTCCCGACGTTATCCAGGTATGAATTGCTGCCGGCCAGTAGTATATTGTTTCGTAGGATTTCGTTTTGATAGCATTTCTTATCTGTGACAGGCCTGTGAAACGTTCCGATTCATAGTGCACTGCTGATGCACTTAAGAGTGCGCATTCAGTGGTGTGTGAACTCGAATTTCCCTACTTTATTTTTCCTTGCAATATTATATAGCGCGAACTCGACAACATGGCATGAGCACAATTTACATTACAGAACAACACATTAATTTGTGGTAGGCACGGGGAGACAAATCGATTTGCCTGGAATCACAGGATGTTGAGCTGATGCCGAGATTCTAACGTAGCTCCCCATCTCTAAAGTTCGTAATTCTAGAACTTGTGGTGGGAGGTGTGTCTAAAAGTGTATGTCGGTGCTGGGCATCAATGAGAGAGACCTGTGCATTTTTCCAAACGGTGGTGAAAAAATATGAGTATGTTGCTGGAGATGTGGGCTGCCGTGCCACCAATGTACTTACGGGGAGGGTAAACACCCATTATTCCGCAACTTTCTTTCCGCATACCATCACTCCGCATACTTTTATTACGAAAGTACCATGACTCCACAATGCCATTATAACGCATGGCATTACATTTTATATGCTTTTACCACGCATACATTTACGACGAAATTCGTTGTAAATGCATGAATGATAAAAGCATGTTTTTAAAAAAAAATGTTTGGATAATGCAAGTATGGGTATGGGGGTATATGTTTTGGGGTCTTTGGGTATTTTAAGGGCTCAGATATAGTTTTGGGTTATGGGGTACAGGGGTATTTTTGGGGTTCAGGGCTAGGTATGGGTTTTGGGGTACAAGGGGTATTTTTAGGGTTCAGGGCTAGTTTGGGTTTTGGGGTACAGGAGTATTTTAAGGGTTCAGGGCTAGGTTTGGGTTTTGGGGTACAGGGGTATTTTTAGGGTTCAGGGCTAGGTTTGGGTTTTGGGGTACAGGGGTATTTTAGGGTTCAGGGGTAGGTTTGGGCTTTGGGGTACAGGGTTATTTTTAGGGTTCAGGGCTAGATTTGGGTTTTGGGGTACAGGGGTATTTTTAGGGTTCAGGGGTAGGTTTGGGTTTTGAGGTACAGGGGTATTTATAGGGTTCAGGGCTAGGTTTGGGTTTTGGGGTACAGGGGTATTTTTAGGGTTTAGGGATAGGTTTGGGTTTTAGGATACAGGGTATATTGAAAGGGTTAAGATGGGTTAGTGTTTAAGGGTGTTGGGGTATTTTATAGAGCAAGGGTGGGTTATGATTATGGGGTGCAGGGGTATTTAAAGTAGGGGTGGGCGGAATCGGCGTGAACTTAGTACAATAAATCCGCAATATTTCGTTCCGTCAGATTTCCAATTATTAAAACAGAAACCTCATATATTCAAGGTAAAATAACAAGTATTTCTACATGCTAAAATGCATATAGTCATTTCACAAAAATGAAATTAGCATCCAGCAAGCAGTGAGAAAGGTGATGTTCAAGCCCCTGCAAAGCATTATGGGACGAGATTTGCAGTGGGAAGTGAATATTATAGTATCCAAATAATTCTACAAAGAGCTGCAGTTCACCTCGTAGTCCCCAGTTGTCCCCGATGAGACAAATGCAGTAGCATTTAAAATATTATACATCAAGCTGCAGTTCACCTCGTGGTCCCTAGATGTCCCTGATGAGGCAAATGCAATAGCATTTAAAATATTACACATCAAGCTGCAGTTCACCTCGTCGTCCCTAGATGTCCCTGATGAGGCAAATGCAACAGCATTTAAAATATTATACATCAAGCTGCAGTCCACCTCACCGTCCCTAGATGTCCCTGATGAGGCAAATGCAATAGCATTTAAAATATTATATATCAAGCTGCAGTTCACCTCGTCGTCCCAATATGTCTCTGATGAGTAAAATTCAAAAACATTGAAACCCTTTCATGAATGGTAAAAATGATGCTAATCTTATCCCATAATGCTTTGCAGGGCCTTTTAGTTGTATTTTTGCCCATAACTGTGCTTGGGGTGGTTCTAAGAGAATGGGACCTCCACTGAATTACTATTAAAAGGGAGCAGGAATGTATAGAACCTGGGAAGAAAAAACAACACTCGTGACGGAATGCCCCCAGCGATTGTCACGCCCCCAGCACACACCCACAGCACAATGCAGACACGCCCACAAGGGACTACTTTGCTGGCACGGTTCTTTTACCTTTTAAATGTATCTGGTGGGCGTCTGCATAGCCTATTTTCTTCTGCTGCAACTGCCCTTTCCAACGCTGTATTGGGTGTTGTGATTGGTGCTGTGGTTCCTGAGATTACCCGCCTCAAAGGTTTGGGTTCTCTCTTTATTATATCAGTATATATATATATATATATAGCGTATAATCTTAGAAGCGTCAGGCTTCTAAGATTTACAGGACTTCTGCTCGTCCCTCTCTGCACTGTTAAACCTGCAAATAAAACGAAGATTGAAACCTACCTGATTGTTGGCTCTTTGAAGTGGGGAGACCTTTATTTTTGGATTGTTTACCGCCCGGTCCCGGTCGGGGAAGAGCCCTACCACACAGCAGTGGTCCAAGCTGCAGCTATTGGCAAACAGTGTGAAATTGGCAGGAAGGTCGTTTTGCAGGTGGTTATTCACGGCGCAGGTATGAGGAGTGCAATTTCCTGGCCCACTGGGGTTTTAATTTTTGAAAATAATCTGACATTGTGTGAGCAGCGCACTGCAGCGTGAAGAAATGACTACAGGCACCAGCAAGCACTGGGAGTGCTAACGCCCACCATGGCAGGTGCAAGTGATTAAAATAACTCTAATGCTCGGCGCAGTGTCGAATAAGCCTCTGGGGAAGTGCTCAAGAGAGCATGAAACGCGTCAGGCTTCTAAGATTTACAGGACTTCTGCTCGTCCCTCTCTGCACTGTTAAACCTGCAAATAAAACGAAGATTGAAACCTACCTGATTGTTGGCTCTTTGAAGTGGGGAGACCTTTATTTTTGGATTGTTTACCGGCCGGTCCCGGTCGGGGAAGAGCCCTACCACACAGCAGTGGTCCAAGCTGCAGCTATTGGCAAACAGCGTGAAATTGGCAGGAAGGTCGTTTTGCAGGTGGTTATTCACGGCGCAGGTATGAGGAGTGCAATTTCCTGGCCCACTGGGGTTTTCATTTTTGAAAATAATCTGACATTGTGTGAGCAGCGCACTGCAGCGTGAAGAAATGACTACAGGCACCACCAAGCACTGGGAGTGCTAACGCCCACCATGGCAGGTGCAAGTGATTAAAATAACTCTAATGCTCGGCGCAGTGTCGAATAAGCCTCTGAGGAAGTGCTCAAGAGAGCATGAAACGCGTCAGGCTTCTAAGATTTACAGGACTTCTGCTCGTCCCTCTCTGCACTGTTAAACCTGCAAATAAAACGAAGATTGAAACCTACCTGATTGTTGGCTCTTTGAAGTGGGGAGACCTTTATTTTTGGATATATATATATATATATATATATATATAGTGACAGATTGCTGGCAAAATTTTTAGCACGAAATAAAGCACCAAGAAAATGAGCACTTAACTGTGGTTTCGCTCTGGCGTTATTTGGTTTCCACTGTGTATGGGATTACGATGGATGGCTGGCGTCCTTTTCGACGGATATATATATATATATATATATATATATATATATATATATATATATATACACATATATATATTTGAAGCTCCGTCCCACCAGAAATCTCGGGGCACTCGTCGGAGGGTGCTATGGCGCGCTGGTAGCCGCGTTGAGTATGTAGGCTCCGTAATCGGTTTTCCTTCTTGAAAAAAGATATAAGCACTCCAAGTAGATATCAGGATTTTATTTCGCCAGCGACAGTAGTGACAGTAGTGAAATAGACAAACGCGTTTCAGACGGTGTCCTTCTTCAGGGTCACTGAAGAAGAACACAGTCTGAACGCTTTTGTCTAAAGGTCTAGTCTGAAATGGAGCATTCCATTTGGCGAACTGTTGCGGGCTAGACGCAATTGCAACAATGACAAGGCTTATAGAGAAGAAAGCGAGGTCATACTAGACAGATTTAAGAACAGAGGTTACCCTAACTGGGTACTCAAGAGAGCCAAAACTAGAGCTGACTCCATCAAAAGGGCTGACACCATCTGTGATAAACCCAACAGTGAGAGTGATGAGGACAATGTGACCAGACTCATTTTGACCTACAGCACTGATTTCCAGGCTGTTAGAAAAATAATATCCAAGAACTGGGAAGTCCTAAAAAATGACAACGTGATTGGCAAAGAATTACCCAATAGACCCAGCATCACGTACAGACGTGGTAGGAGCATTAGGGACATGTTGGGCCACAGTGACATTACCACGTACCCTCCTGCAAATGTACAAGGTTTAGATGGTTTCTTTCCTTGTGGCCACTGCAAGGCGTGCGCCAATAGCAAATCATGCAAGGAAGTGTCCTACAATGGAATTAGCAAGAAAATTACGCCTTTTCTGACATGCAGTTCTACATTTGTGGTGTATGCAATCATTTGCACATGCAACAAATGGTATATAGGCAGCACCACTTGCATGGCCAAGAAGCGCATTCTGGAGCACACCAGAGCCATTACCAATTTTGACCCCAAATACCCGGTGGCACGACATTTTAGGGAATATCATTACTCTAATGTCAAATACCTAAGTTTTATAATTCTGGAACAAATACCCTTGAATCCTAGAGGAGGCAATAGGGTTCTGAAACTCCGACAGAGGGAATCCAGATTGATTATAGATTTCCAGAGCAAGACACCGAGGGGTCTCAACCAGGACGAGGAACTGGCTGTGCATTTAAAAGAATGAATATTTGATCTGTATAGTTTTTTACTGCATAAGTTTTACTGCACGCTCTTTGATGTCTTCCATACCTTAAGATGTTAGTAGTTCTATAAATATCAGCTATATGTATGTTAACATGTTAGTATGTTTCATGTTACATCACATTTTTAATTGTGCACATATTTATTTTGTTGCAGGAGCAAGAGAGGGGCCCATTTTTCATCGTCACTTCACCTCACGGGAACCCTCCCTTCTCTTCTCCAGCTTCGTCACCTTATGGGCACTTGACTGTTTGAGAGACTGAAAATCACAAGGACGGTAAAAATATTCCCACTTTGTATTCGAGCACTTGCGAATACTTGATCCGGCCCATGCAGGGCATGAGGATTGTGCTGTTCATATATTGATTTACAGAGCGGGTTGTTCTGTCATAACACTTCGACCTTGAAGGCACATGCCGATCTGTACGCACTGGGCGGTACAAGGGGCGGAGTCCGAGGGGGCGCCGCAGTCACATGATCGGCACTATCGTAATACGTTTATTTTAAATGTATGCAGCATTCTTGGGGGGTCCATTCTTACCTTTAAAATGCATATAAGACTTCCTCGAAGTGTCATGATCTATGCTGGTTGCAATTTGAGTTTAAAATTTGGTTCGTGGCATTTTGTCGAGTCAAACAGTTATTCATTGTAGTTTGAAGGATTGAATTACAGCACCTCACGTATATGAACGCTTGTGGAATTAACATGCGGATCAATGTTTATTTTGATAAATCAACTGATGTGGGTAATACAAATACCAGTCCTATGTTTATGTTTATGGTTTTACTGCTTTAAATCAATGCCTCTCAAACATTTCTCCACGTGATCAAGCCGTTTTACGGTGAAACGCGTTGTGGAATAAACAGCACTTCTTGAATTCCGGTGTCCACCTTTTTCATTGTCCTGAGAGCGTGCTTCCTAAGTCTGTTTTGGTTTTCTTACGATTCAAATTGGTCGACTTCACTCCGCCGACGTGCACGCCACCTTTCACGGGTCGCGGAGATCCAGAAGGAGTTGCTCTTGTCGTATGGATATATATATATATATATATATATATATATATATATATATATATATATATATATTCACTGAAAAAACCATAGGTTATACACCATATATAGTTAGGAATTAGCATTTACAAAACCTTATTTTACTCACACAAAACCATTGAAATTCGCATATATAGTTAGCTGCACTAACTATATATCGCACACCCGCAATCCACTGCTGATCAGGTCACATATTACATCATTCATGACATGGTCAGTGACATCACTGATGACATCACTGATGACATCTCAAATGACATCACTGATGACATCACTGATGACAACTCAAATGACATCACTGATGACATCACTGATGACATCTCAAATGACATCACTGATGACATCACTGATGACATCTCATTTGACATTACTGATCACATCACTGATGACATCATTCATGTGATAATACGATGAACCTCTTCAGACTCTAATATAACCTTAGATATACTCAGTGTAAACACAGACTCACAGATTGTCACTCATCCATGAAGTTACACACACACCTAGTCAGTCATGCAAACAATCAACCACACCTCCATTTTCTCAACTATACAGTTATACACACCTTACTTATTCAAACATATACTAAAACATATTTACTCTCTTATACAATCCTGGATACAAGTTCACAATGATCCATACAGCCACTCACACATTCACTGGCTCTTATGCACAGTTATTTATATATGTCGACTCTCACATGTACTGTGTTTTACATATGTACTTACTTTGACATGTAGCACTGAGATATCCATTCACTCACCAATACACTCATGCACACAGTCAACCGCCCATACAGCTGTTTCCACATGCACTTTTGAACCCATACATCTAGTCAATCAACTGCTCACACATCTATGCACAGAGTCATACACCTCCCAGCCACCCACACACACACTCAGTCTCCCATACAAATACTTGGGCAACCAATCAATAACCCATATAGTTACTCATATAGCTACTGAACAACACATGCAGCAGTGTACAGAACAACAGACATAATAATGCACAAATTAAGACAGTTTAGTCACTAACCCATGCACTCAGTGAGACACATTTAATCACTCACTCATACAGTCAGTCATGCACCTACTAAATCCTTCATCCAGACACTTATACATCCACTCATTCTTCAATATGTAAGACATATTTTAATTTTACAGAAAAATACAGTCACTGGATGTAGTCATCAGTGATGTCATTTGAGTTGTCATCAGTGATGTCATCAGTGATGTCATTTGAGATGTCATCAGTGATGTCATCAGTGATGTCACTGACCATGTCATGAATGATGTAATATGTGACATGATCAGCAGTGGATTGCGGGTGCGCGATATATAGTTAGTGCAGCTAACTATATATGCGAATTTCAATGGTTTTGTGTGAGTTAAATAAGGTTTTGTAAATGCTAATTCCTAACTATATATGGTGTAGAACCTATGTTTTTTTCAGTGCATTTTCAAGGTTTTGTAAATGCTAATTCCTAACTATATATGGTCTATAACCAATGTTTTTTTCAGTGGATTTTCAAGGTTTTGTAAATGCTAATTCCTAACTATATATGGTCTATAACCTATGGTTTTTTCAGTGAATTTCAATGGTTTTTTAATTGCAAATATCAAAAGATTTAAAAAAAATATTCTTCATTAAATCGAAAAATATATTTTATATGTTTTGAATACAATTATTTTATGTATTTTTTTTTAATTTTTTTTTTTGTTTCGCTCCAGGTCCGCGAACCGGGTAGCTTCCCGTTAGCTCAATTTGTTGCCGCGACTCGGTCCGCGAACCGGTAAATGTTCCGTTTGCGCAACTGCCGCGTTGAAAAACAACATCGTGACGCGTCGCGTAAGCGCGACGTATCGCGTTGTCGCGTAATGCGTCATATGACGCACCGCGTTAACGCACCCGGAAGTGCTCCGTACGCAAAGCGAGGCGCGAAGAGAGGCGCGAAGCGCAGCTTCCCAGAAGCGATCCGGGGCGCGGAGCGCGTAACGTCAGCATAACAGGTCATGTGACTTGTTAATAACACTTTTCATTGGTTCATTTCACTTTTGGTTTCTTAATGATGTAAGGCTAGGTTATGTGACCTAAAAATAACACTTTTCATTGGTTTAGAACTATTTTTTTCCCAAATGATGAAAACCCCTCCTTGTTTCCTCACTCTGACTTTCATCTTTGTGAGAGGAAGACCTTTTTCATTACTTAGCAATGGCAAGTGTTGTAGCTGCAGCTGGTGCACCCCCACCACCACCACCACCTCCTAGGAAGAGAGGACCACCTCCTCAGGTTATCGTTCAGCGAGAGGAGGAAGAAGAGGAAGAAGAGGAAGAGGAGGAGAGAGAGTTTTTGCCTGAAGAGCCTAGGAGGTCCCGTGTCAAAGAGAGTTTCATTTGGCAATTTTTCAAATATCCCCGGGGCCAAAAGAAAGTGAATGCCCGCTATGTAACTTGCCGTATCTGCAAAAAAGATCTGTCCAGAGGGACAGATAAAAAATATAGTTATGGCAATTATACCATGCATCGCCATATGGACAGGTGGCACCCTATCAATTATAGTGCTGCACAGGTATGTGACCTGCAGAATAACCCCCGTCCTGTGGCCAGTACATCATATCAAGATGCAGTGACGGAACCAGAGGCGAGGGAGACGGTCCCAAATATTCAGCTGAAGTTTGGGGAAGTGAAACATGTATGCATTTATTGCGGACAATTGATTTGCTACAGGGAGAGTAGCATAAATGTAATCAATGCTGCTATTGACAATCACAAATGTCCAAAACGCCCGAAAATAAATTATCATTTTTTTTGTTGCTCCTGTTGAGCCCTTTATAATGAATCATTTTTGTTCCCCCCCCAAAAAAATATAAAACCGTTCAAAAAATACAAAAAAAGTAAAAGAATGTTCAGAAAAATAATAAAAAAATATAAAAGAACAAAAACAATTAAAAAAAAGTTCTTATCAGAACTACCTCCCCTTTTAAAAAAATTGCTAGAATGTTTAGCACTCTGGCAACCTCTATTTCTTTTGGTTCGCTTCCCAGTTCGCGCGCCGGTACGCGAACCGGAAGCGAACCAGAATTCTTTTTTTTTTTTTTTAAAAGAAAAGAAAGTATAAGGGAAGGAAACAGAGAGTAATATTAAAAGAAAGACAGCTAGAGGGAGTAACACAGAGATACTGTTTAATAGATCTATTTACCGAAGAAAAGATGTAAGAGGGTATAATTGTGAAAAACAAAATAGATAAGGAAGTGAAAAAAAAAAGGAGAGTAGAAGAATAATAAACAAGAGTTTCTTAGAGAATGTGAGTGAATGTTTAAATTAAGAAGAAAAACAGTAAAGGATGTGGAATGAGAGGTAGGCATAGAACCGGACTAAAAGAACAACCCTGAGGGAAAGTGTTAAGAAAACAGTGAGCAAAAGTAAATAGGAATAAAACAAGATGTATGACAGTGACTAAGGTTAAAACATGTGGAATAACAGAAAGAAAAAAACAGAAAGCAGAAAAGAAGACGTGACATAAAAGGAATGATTGAAACAGCAAAGAAATGTAAATAACATAGGGGCATATTATCAACACAGGCGATAAAATTATCGCTGCTTTTATCGGCAGAAAACTGCAGCTAAAGCCGCTTTTGCGGAAGAAAACTGCCGCTAAAGCCGCTTTTGTGGCAGTTTTTTGCCGATAAAAGCAGTGATAATTTTATCGCCTGGGTTGATAGTATGCCCCTTAGTGTGTTTGAACTACAGGGAGAAAGCATAATGAACAAGTAGTGAAAGAGTGATGAGTCAGAGATAGTGAGAGTAATAGAGACGGAGTGAGTGAACAGGAGTGAGGAAGTATGAGAACAGAGGGACTGAGAAAAGGAGTGGAAGGAGTAGAGTAAGTAAGTAATAGAAAAAGGAATGAGGGAAGTAGCAAAGGCAGGAAACGGACGGTTAAAGAAATGAAGCAGTGGAACTAATAGAAGTTAAATGTGATAGAAATGTAACGAAAAGAGTACAAAACACTTACCTTATAATTGTCGTTAACTTAGTCACTTGTTATTTTTATACTTTCAATCTGTGAAAGAAACAACAAAAATTTGAAAAATATTAAAACATGTATTTAAAAATTAGAAAAGACAAGTGAAAAGATTGACAATCATCCAATTTTACAAAGAAATAAAGTTAGAGATAAACAT
The DNA here is from genome assembly GCF_964261635.1 of Lissotriton helveticus. Classification (NCBI taxonomy): domain Eukaryota; kingdom Metazoa; phylum Chordata; class Amphibia; order Caudata; family Salamandridae; genus Lissotriton; species Lissotriton helveticus. Next base: position 198,016,088 of record NC_136057.1, on the reverse strand, counting down.
GCAGAAAAAAAGAGAAAGAAACGGTGATAGACAGTCAGAGACAAAAAGAAATTGAAATAGAGTAAATTACTAAGAGAAAAAAAAGTAATACTAATACTTTCAGTGACAGAAAAGAAGGATAGAAGAGAAAACTAAATTGAAGTTGTGTAAGCTAGTAAAAGAAAGTGAGTAAGGTAAACTATATAAGGAAAGGGTGAATAAGGAAAACAGAGTGAGGGAGAGAGGAGACAGAGGAAGTGAAGGAAAGAGTGTCAGATACAGACTGAGTGAGGCATCTACACAATGTGATTCGTAATGTTAGGAAACACAGGTAATGTAATTGAAAAACGTGCAATGTTTTTTGCTCATCCCACAATCACATCACTTGTGTTTCCTTTGCTTAGGTATCTCATTGTGCAGAAGTAGTCTAGCATATGAAAGAGTACGCAGAAGGTGAGCACTGTATGCAACAACTTTGACACTTACAGAAGCCTCAGCTTCTCCATGCCCCCTACACAGTCCTAAATATATACAGTTTAAACTGATGGTATCTTTTTGCAGATGAAGTGAGGCGTATCTTGCAACATGGTGCATCTTTTGCACTGCTGCTGCGTCACAAAAGTGACGCAACGGCGGCGCAAAAGAGGCGCACGGCCATCATAAATCTGCCCCTAACATTTTAAATGATTGGTTCAGGATGCCGATAAGGTGTGGCCTATCTAGGGGTTTGTTTGACGTGAGGCCTACTCAGGGTTACAGATGAAATTTAGGCTTGTTGAAGAGTACAGAGGAGATAATACATGTGCAGGCCTACCAACGAAGTGAGTCATGTCCACTGCACTCTTGAACAAAGGCCAGACCTCCTCTGTCTCCCTGGACAGGCCTAAACCTCATCTGCACAATGTGATTCGTAATATTAGGAAACACAGGTGATATAATTGAAAAACGTGCAAATATTTTTGCTCATTTAACAATCACATCACCTGTATTTCCTCAGCTTAGGTATCTCATTGTACAGATGTAGTCTACAATATCCAAGAGTACGCAGAAGGTGAGGACTCTATGCAACAGAGCAATGTACATTACTCACCTCCCTTGACACTTACAGAAGCCTAAGTTTCTCCATGCCTCCTACACAGTTCTAAATGTATATCATAAACACAAAAAAGTACAGAATTAATTATACATATTAAATGGTTTATTTTTGCTGTTCTCAGAATATATCAAATTTCACTTAAAACAGTGACTTGAAGGTATTCATCATATAACAGCTGGGAAAAAAAACACAATCAAAATGATTGTGTTTAAAAAACCCATATAACATAACCAATCAGAAATCAGAACTCCTTAAAAGTAACTTACTTTCCATGACGTCGAAGGATGTCCTATGAACAGCTTATACTCTGTTGTGCTGTTATTATTTTCAGCCCGCCACTTTCTGAAAGAAAAGCTCCATCGTTTTGACAAATATGTTACATACAATAAATGATTTCTCGCTCTCTACCGCACTTCTCCTCAAGGCCAAATCGTGTAATAGACATTTATAACTCTTGGAATTCTTCTAAGCAAATCCCGTCATTTTCTTTTTCCGTAACTTTCAGAAAGAAAACGTTCAAGATCACTTTCGCAAACCTGTACTAGTAATATTTTACCCTTCTTGCTCACTCATGTTCCACATTTCCTATGACACTGATACTGCTTACTATGAGGCACACTTACACTACCTCTATGACTACTACAATTATTTAATTCTCTACATCACTTTTAATCACAAAGCAATTTAAAACAGTACATAAAATTATATCAACTCCTAGAATCATTATAGGCCAGTTACCTACCCAAAATTCTTTCTTCTGAAAACAGAAAGTAAGAATATTTTTAAGTCAAAAGGCAACATTGTTTCATAGTCAAATGTGAATCATTTCCGAAACACCAGTTTTTTTACATTTTCAATAAGCTGTGTAATAAGTGGATGTTGTCAAAGGACCATCATGTCATATAATAGCTGTAGTTAGTAATGTTCTTCCTAAAATAAACGACTGTGTACCCACAACATTTGTAATTAAAGTTGAAAACTTACTTTCATCAGGTTTATATAGTTGGAATTTTTAAATGACATTATAACTAAAAGTTTGTTCAAAAAATGTAGACAGCGTTGCAGACTTACATTACCTCTACTCCATGTTTTGATTGCCTGCTTGAATTAGCTTATTAAAAGAAACAGTTTTTCTGAACTCATTCAAAGTGCAGTTATTTTTCCATGACGTCAAGTGTTATGGTAAGAATACCGTTTGCTTTGGGAAATACTCTGTTGTCCTTTAACTAATCCGTGCCCACCACTTTCTGTAAGAAAACCTTCTTTTTTTTCAGGAACTACTTAAAACTGAAAAATAACTTTTTACTCTGTACTACACTTATCCTCAAGGCCAAATAGTGTAGGAGCCATTAGAACCTTTTGAAATTCCTCAGAGCAAATCCCGAGATTCTTTCTCTAAAATTTTGGTTGTAAAAACACCAGGTAAGAATTTTTAAGGTCAAAAGGCAATTTTTTTTTTTAAAGTTAAAACAGAATCATTGCAGAATGACCAGCCGTTTCTAGACTTCAAATAAGCTGTGTAATGTCCTGATGTTGTTGAAGGACCGTCATGATATATAATTGCTGCAGTTACAAAAGTCCTTCCTGATATTGACAACTGCGAAGCCACAACATTTTTATTTAAAGTTGTCAATTTTGTTCCATCAGGCCTACATCGTTGGAACATTAAAATGACATACTGGCCATATGTTCGTATAAATAATGTGGAGAACATTGCAGACTTACATTGGCTACACTCCATGTTGTGATCAGCTGCTTTTACTAGCTTACTAAAGGACACTGATTTACTGTCTGGCAAAGTTAGATATATAAATCTTTCAGACTCTACACTAGTAGTACTTGATACCCTACAGTTCTCGCAGTCATGCTTCATCTTGCAATACATCAAGAATATACATTAAAAACTCCTGACAATCTTGCTGAATATTTTGAGAGAATTGCGTTTCACCTGAACATTTGTCTAACAGATTTCGAATTTCAGACACACTTTCTATTTTTGTTCTATCAGTGCTACATTTCTCTAACACAGAGTTCAGTAAACAGCAAAAACTTTGATCCGAATTGATCACAATCTGTTGTTTTCAAGTTTCTAGAGAAAAGACAACATTAACCACTACATTAGCATAGCAGTTGACACCAGAACTATTTTCAAATTGAAAACCAACAACATCTTCAACAGAATCCATTTTCTTTCTGCTTATAATTTTGAGTTCATCGACTTTTCGTCTTTTTGCTACAACCTCCCTATTATTGGTCACATTTCTTCGTTTCCGGCATTCAACACGTTTCTCAAACAAAGGATATTGAGGCAAATGTGGCGCATACTCTCTTCTTAACCTATTGTATTCCTTAACACAATCTAGATCCGCACAAATGTTTGTGACATCACACTCAATCAAGTACAATCCCGATAAAGTTCTGACTCGTGACAATGCCACATATGCCATACCCTCCTTGAACACAGAACTGCCAATATTCACCAATGCACTGTCCACACTTAAACCTTGCGATTTATGGATTGTCACTGCATATGCCAAGCAAACAGGAAACTGCTTACGGCGAACATATAAGTCTTTTACAAGCAAAAACCTAGCAGAGCAACGACCAATTAGCTGTACTTCCTCAATGCCATCAAATTTAATTTTTAAAAATTCAATTCCATCTTTATTTCTGTATTTCTCAAAATCAACAACATTACCCATTGATCCATTTACCAGACCTCTTTCAACATGTAAATTCCTTCTTCAAATTATACGGCAATTTAAGCACACATTCAGAGTCTTTTCAAAACCAGCAGTTTTAGATATAGTCGGTCACTTTTCCAATTCTAACATCTTGTAGAATATTCTTATAATCTTCATCCTTCGCTTGACGCATATTTTCACGCAGTTCAGCATAATTGAAGTTCAACCATATATTGACGTTGCCAATGCTCCCTAGGCCCTTCCTGGTATCTTCATGCGTGAGCATTTTGAACACAGGTTGTCCTTTCACTGGTGTCAGCTGCAAAAGATCACCGAAAACAATGATGTGTTTGCCACCAAATAACACATCATACTCTGTTTTGAGAACTTCTTGCATTCTCAAATGCACAAAGGCAAGCATGACATTGGAAACCATGCTTACTTCGTCAATGATAAGAAGTTTCATTTTCCTCAAGACTCTTGAAACTTCACAACAAGCTTCTCCAGATAACTTGTGGTATTGTAATTTGTTATCATGCTCCACTGGCAGCATCAGTAGACGATGCAAAGTAATACCTTTAATGTTATGTGCTGCCAGCCCAGTTGGAGCGGTGACAACATAAGACAGCGATGACTCAGTCCTTTTCTGCAAATAACATGAAATTGCTTTAATGAGGAAACTTTTTCCAGTTCCTGCTTCTCCACTCACGTACAGTCGGACAGGCTTCACGACGTACATGAGCACTCTTTCTTCTCATGACTTAATCCATGATCAATTTGGTTGGTAACTTCGTCATATATTTTCCTCTACTCAACGTTGAATTGTCTTTCCAAATCTTCTAAGTTAACCGCATCCTCCTGAGCATGTGCCATGGCTCTTTCCACTTCAATCATGGCAGTGGCAGCTTCATTTTCGATAACTGGTCCTCCTAGTGGATTCTGACTCAATGAAACAGATCTCTGACTGTCCTGAGAACTGTCTCTAGCAATCTCGGCTGCAATTGTTGCTTCCTGCTCGATTTCCGCATTCAACATTTCTAGATATTTTAGAAAAACAGGACATTCTATGGTCTCCTTGGCGGCATTGAAAGAGTCTTCGTAACAGAGGAAATCTCCAAGCAGTTCCTCTTCTGCACGCCAAGGCTTGAAAAGTTGCAAAAGTGCTAAATAGAAAAACTCTTTTCTTTCAGGAGATTCGCCACTCAATTTTCGATGGTTTACCAAGTGGCATTTTCTTTGCTTGACCAGACATCCTTCACTTCCAATTACAGCATACACTCCTTTATCAATATCTTCTTTGATGTTCCTCTTGAATATGTAATTTTGTAGAACCTCATACAGACAAACATTCTCGAGGTGACTGCTTCGATTTGGAAAATATGTATCCAACATGTTGGTCTTCAAAATATCGGTACTGTTTGGCTCCTTTTCCGCCAAATACTCAATTTCCCGCACAGGTTTCAGAACTCGATTACGCGTTGCAGCAAGACCAAGACTCACCCAAATGATACTCTTAGATTTTGCATAGAGACTTGCTGAAGACAACCGGTCAGAACATTCGTAAGCTCCGATTTCTCGATGCGACAACATCTTCAGACTGAAACTGTACAACTTGTTACTGAGGCTCTTTTCATGGGAAATGTCTTCCCACATATCCTTCAATTCTGCCTTTTCTTTTTTGGTGATGTAAGATGTCACATACCGAGCCACAGCCATACAGTTATCAGCCACAAACTGTATATCCATGTTAGCATTTCACATGGACAAAATCACTGGGTTGTAGTCGTTGATGTACTTGGACTCTTCGTTCCTTTTCAAATTGTATGTATTTTTGGGTGATTTCCTCGTCACATTATGTCACAGCGAAGACATCAAACTGTTCACTCTTCCTTTAGAAATCACCGGTCGTGGAAAGGCGAAACGACATTTTGTGTAGAATTTGTCCTTGTTTCTGAATTTACGACGACAGTACTTTCCCCAACGATGGCTTTGGAAGCGTAAAACTTGTTCTCTTAGGCTTTTGTCTTCCTTTGTGTTTGGAACAGCACATGTAGAATACTGTTCTATGAAACTCATCACTAAGTCATCCGGATCTGTTCCAAATTTGGGTGAATCTTTGATCCATAGCAGCATATGTATATGAGGAGCACCTCTTGCTTGGTACTCCTTTCTCCAGAAGAAATCCAACACCTCTCCAAGAGGTGGATTTTTCTTGTTCATGATGAAAGACATCATAGCTTCAAATCTATGATTGAAGTACCTGCATACATTCACTGGATCCAAAGAGCAAAGTTCTCCGGGTGTCTTGAATGAGATATTTTCAATGTTTCCATTTGCCTCTCGTAGAAATTCAAGTAAGTCTTCCCAGCCATACTCGGCACAGCTGAGAGTGAGGAACCATGTGGGAGTTCCTAAGTTCCTCAGCATACATTTTAAATCTCCATGTCGACGGTACCAGTACTCATTAGTACCACGCTGACATGCCATGAGATTAATCAGGTGAGAATCCAAAATACTGTCTTGCACATCGACTTTATCCATAAAGTCCCTTGCTGAGATATTTTGCATCTGTATACCACTTTTCAAGATGTGATTCACTGCATATGACAGTCCAGACAGATCGCTTTCAAACAGTAGATGAAACAAATAGGGAATGCATTGACGACCTAGGATCTTCTGCATACAATCGTAAAGTCCGGTATTCAGAAGCAGGAATTTGATCAGGTCGCTCATCATATCTTCCTCCTTGACCTGTTGGAAATAGTTGTGGGAAACACCGAGCTTCCAAACTTTCCTCCCAAACACTAATGGGACTCCCTTTGGCTTGTTTCATTTGAAACAACTCAATAGCATTCTCCATGACTTCCTTGGAATGCAAAGGATGAACACTATAATGTTCATATATTTCTTCATTTTTAGAGGCTTCTACTTTCTCAATTTGTCCAGCACACAAATCGCTGTCCTCTTCTTCACTTACTTCCTCTTCTGCAACATATACAATCTTGTAGTACTTATTGTTTTTCTTCAAATACAATGTTGCCTTTTTGACTTTCCTAACATCCACTAAATCTTGCCAGATTTTCTTACTCTTTGTCGGAACCCCATTAACTAGGATAACCAGAGGTTCCTCTTCCACTTTCTCTACTCCAATTGTATTAATGTTTTTCTTCAAATCTAGAGGCAAATAAACAACTCTTCCCTTTAATCCTCTCTGTAAATCTGATGGAGGCAATTTCCCTGTCTTTGGCTCCATTCGTACAATAGCCTGAAAGGGATGGACACTTTGAATCAAAATAGATTCATAAGTATTTAAATCCTTCAATTCAGAAGGAATCTCAACCAATTCCAGATTATTATGAACCGCTCTAGCAGGCATCTGGTTTTGATTTAATTTGTTACAACAATAAGTACACACACGTTGATCCAATCCCAAATCAAAACAATTTTCTACCATCAAGTATGTTGCGAAATCCTTCCATTCACTATTATTTTCCCTTTCACTTTTTGCATATAAATCCACTAACTTAGTCTGATTCTTATAATAAGTGCATCGACAACACACACAAGTGAAATTAGGCCTCTCACTTGATTTCACCTGAAACGTGGCAATTTCCTTCTTGAAAATTATCTGTACTGGAAACCTGTACACTCTCTTCCACATTACCTTCTTCTTCTGGGTCAATTTCAACATTCTTCTCTTTACTTGCAAAGCAACAAAACTCAATTTCTTCACAAATATTCTTCACATCTACTTCAGAACCATGCAAAAGAGCAGTGCATAATTGTTTAAGCATAATTGCTGGATTCTTAGCATAATACAACATTCTAACTAATTTCCTCACTTTATTATGATGCACTGCTAGCATCCTGAAATGATGAAAAACACTCTGGCATACTCTCCTGGAAAGACAAGCCAGTGAATGACCATGCAAACCTGTCATTTCTCTCACTCTGCAAGGATCTAATTCTTGCAACAACTTCATTTTCAGTTTTAAAGTTTTCTTATTAAATGTCCGTACAAAATCACAAAGCAAATTGATGGAATCCTGTCGCACACTGAAAATACTACTACACTTCCAGGTGTACACTGGTCCCTTAGGACGTCTTCCTAAAACCTCATTACTTAACACCTCTTCTGCCTCTGTTGACACAAGTTTTTCTTTTTCAACCGGACAACCATCTTTCACCTCATATGCTCGACCGCTGGTGTCAACTGCATGCACCAAATCATTATCCTGGAAATAACTCTCCTCATTAAAAAATGCCTCACAACTTGAACTATGCATCCATTCTCCTGAAAAAACTTCACAAAAATTACTACGATTAACTGTTCTCTTCCATCTACTATTTGTTTTGAAATCATAAATTACCTTGTTTAGTTTCCTAATTCTATTGATTAACAAAATAAATAACTTTCGCTTAATTTCGAATGCCTGATCAATAATTTTCTCAATGTTTCTCTTTCTCTTATAAAAAGCCACTTTCTGTTGACGTTTCTTAACATATTTAACAAATTGCCAATTAACCTGTTGCGGAACATTCGTCTACGAATGTCCCTAAACGGATTTTTCCTTCTACTACCATGCACAGAGTTATCTCCTGCTCTAGCAGTAACATTTTTGATTGGCCTTTCCTTTCCGTTTAAATTGGCTCTCTTTTTCTGGACTAAAACATGTTCTGCAGTGATACTTTTTTTTCTGCAAATGTTTTTTAGGAATGATTTCGTTGTCTTACCCGGAGGTTTCTTGGTGACTTGACGAGTTTTTATTGTAGAGGACTGCTGCAAGCATGTAGTAAGCTGCTGTCTTTGACGTTTTGTAGCCTTTCGGCTTCTTTGCTTCGATGGCATAGTGTACTTTTGAAATGACCTGCAGTTGAATCTGTGGTAAAATATAATAAAAAATGTTATTAAACACTATTACCAAACAGTAAATCAATAACAGTTGTCAAAAAATTAACACACTACTTGTCAATTCTACATACAATAATTTTTAGTGCATTGGCAAATTTAAAAATCACAAATAGTAGTAAAGAAATAGAATGCTTCTACATTTGACCTGTGCTCTTTTATATGTGAATCTGAACTAATTTTATTAGCATATTTCACTATTTTATTAAACACACTTCACACAAGCTGTTTTTAAAGTTGTGTTTAATTTTAAATGAAATGGTTAACATGGTTACTTTTCATTTCCAGTAACTTTTAAAAATAACTCTTTATAGTTCCATAGGCTCGAGCAGGTCAGCTTCCTACCCTATGTCATACAATTCTGACAAATCGGCATCCTCATCATGTTCTTCATCATCCTCAGGATTTAAATCATCCAAGGGATCTACTTCCACTGATGTTTCAATGACAAGTTCAATGATAATATCGAGATCAACAGTTTGCTCATTATCACTCATGCTTGATGTTGTCGTTATCTTTTAAAAAAAGAGAACAACAATGAGATGTTGCAGAGTAAGAGACAAATCTCATGGACTATAATAGTAAAATTGTTTAACAAGAGTAACATTTTGCAGATATTATTTAACCGTGTCCAGCGATGCTGAGGAGGTGAGGCCTATGTCCAAGTTTTCAGTGAACAGGACTCATCTCTTCTTAACCTTGGATAAGCCTCACCAACTCTGTGTCCCCTGCTCATTCTTAAATGTAAAGGGGCAGATTTATGTTAACTGGCGCATCCCCAGGGATGCAACAGTTAACATGCGCTGCTGCTCTGCCACCCATGATGTGCCGCATTTACAATGTGGAGCACCATTGAGCAAAAATAGCACAGATGTGTCACGCATCTGTGCCGCAAAAGCAGCACATTGCAGGAATCACGTCGTAAGCGCGACATGTCTACTACAATGCACAGAGGCAAGCCACACATTGCATGGTGCATCACTCCTTATGCCTGTTTCAAACAGGCGTAAGGATTTGATTCAGCAATGCCATAAAGCTGACTCAGTGAAATCTTCTAAATTTCACCGTGTTAGTTTTACAGGGCTTTCATACAAATGAATGCCCACCCTGCAACAAAACGCCCACATGAAACCTGACGCAGGTTTCATGTGGTACAGGACTTTACACCGTGACACATCTGCCTAGATGCATCAAGTTGTAAATATGTCTCAACATAGCGCAACTTTTGCGCCGCCGCTGCGTCACAAAAATGACGCAACAGCGGCGCAAAACAGGCACACGGCCATCATAAATCTGCCCCTAACATTTTAAATGATTGGTTCAGGATGCCGATAAGGTGTGGCCTATCCAGGGGTTTGTTTGACGTGAGGCCTACTCAGGGTTACAAATGAAATGTATGTTCGTTGAAGAGTACAGAGGAGATAATACATGTGCATTCCTACCAATGAAGTGAGTCATGTCTACTGCATTCTTTAACAAAGGCCAGACCTCCTCTGTCTCCCTGGACAGGCCTAAACCTGATCTCCACAATGTGATTCGTAATGTTAGGAAACAAAGGATAATGTAATTGAAAAACGTGCAATTTTTTTTGCTCATTTCACAATCACATCACTTGTGTTTCCTTTCCTTAGGTATCTCATTGTGCAGATGTAGTCTAGCATATCAAAGAGTACGCAGAAGGTGAGCAATGTATGCAACAATTTTGACACTTACAGAAGATTCAGCTTCTCCATGCCCCCTACACAGTCCTAAATGTATACAGTTTAAAGTGACGGTATTTTGTTGCAGATGAAGTGAGGCCTATCTTGCAACATGGTGCATCTTTTGCACCACTGCTGCGTCACAAAAGTGACGCAACAGCGGCGCAAAAGAGGCGCACGGCCATCATAAATTTGCCCCTAACATTTTAAATGATTGATTCAGGATGACGATAAGGTGTGGCCTATCCAGAGGTTTGTTTGAGGTGAGGCCTACTCAGGGTTGCAGATGAAATTTAGGCTTGTTGAAGAGTACAGAGGAGATAACACATGTGCAGGCCTACCAATGAAGTGAGTCATGTCCACTGCACTCTTGAACAAAGGCCAGACCTCCTATGTCTCCCTGGACAGACCTAAACCTCATCTGCACAATGTGATTCGTAATGTTAGAAAACACAGGTGATGTAATTGAAAAACGTGCAAATATATATGCTCAATTCACAATCACATCACCTGTGTTTCCTCAGCTTAGGTATCTCATTGTGCAGATGTAGTCTAGCATATCCAAGAGTACGCAGAAGATGAGGACTGTATGCAACAGAGCAATGTACATTACTCACAATAAAGCATTTCTTTTTTTTTTAAAACGATTTTCTGCTCATAATTTGAAAACACAACACAGCTCCTATGTAAAAACACACCCTGTCAGTACTTAAATTTGCCAAGCACACATGGGTGCGTATTTACAAGGACCTTGCACCACATGGAAATGACTTAAATTAAAATGGGGAAAATAACATCAAAGTGACTCAAAGGCCTTGTAAATATGCCCCAAGCAGCCTATGAAACTCTAGCAGTACATATCAAGAAACCTAATTGACTTCAAGAAGTGTACACGGCCATCATAAATCTGCCCCTAACATTTTAAATGATTGGTTCAGGATGCCGATAAGGTGTGGCCTATCTAGGGGTTTGTTTGACGTGAGGCCTACTCAGGGTTACAGATGAAATTTAGGCTTGTTGAAGAGTACAGAGGAGATAATACATGTGCAGGCCTACCAATGAAGTGAGACATATCCACTGCACTCTTGAACAAAGGCCAGACCTCCTCTGTCTCCCTGGACAGACCTAAACCTCATCTGCACAATGTGATTCGTAATGTTAGAAAACACAGGTGATGTAATTGAAAAACGTGCAAATATTTATGCTCAATTCACAATCACATCACCTGTGTTTCCTCAGCTTAGGTATCTCATTGTGCAGATGTAGTCTAGCATATCAAAGAGTACGCAGAAGAAGAGGACTGTATGCAACAGAGCAATGTACATTACTCACAATAAAGCATTTCTTTTTTTTTTAAAACCATTTTCTGGTCATAATTTGAAAACACAACACAGTTCCTATGTAGAAGCACACCCTGTCAGTACTTAAATTTCCCAAGCACACATGGGGGCGTATTTACAAGGACCTTGCACCACGGGGAAATGACTTAAATTAAAATGGGGAAAATAACGTCAAAGTGACTCAAAGGCCTTGTAAATATGCCCCAAGCAGCCTATGAAACTCTAGCAGTACATTTCAAGAAACCTAATTGACTTCAAGAAACGTTTTTGAACACATGAAGTAAACTATTTATTCACCCACATTCATGGGGAAGTGACTTAAAATGCCCTAACATACATAAAAGCGTATTTTTAAGGCCCTTGCACCATTTTTGCGTCACTTTTAACATGGCTATGTAACTCAAAGAAACAAAGTCTAAATTTGCCAAGCACACATGGGGGCGTATTTACAAGGACCTTGCACCACGGGAAAATGACTTAAATTAAAATGGGGAAAATAACGTCAAAGTGACTCAAAGGCCTTGTAAATATGCCCCAAGCAGCCTATGAAACTCTAGCAGTACATTTCAAGAAACCTAAATGATTTCAAAAAACGTTTTTAAACACATCAAAAAAATCACTTATTTACCCACATTCATGGGGAAGTGACTTAAAATGTCCTAACACACATGAAAGCGTATTTTTAAGGCCCTTCCACCACTTTTGCGTCACTTTTAACATGGCTATGAAACTCAAAGAAACTAAATCTATTTGTAAAACACTTGACACAAAGCAACATTTTAAATACACAACTTTCTTCATATATTTATCCCTAAAGCATACTATTCTCTATCTAAATTAAATGAATCTTTTCTCACCTTAGCAAATACTTTTTGAGTTTCAAAACAGTCTCAGACACACACCAACTTTTCTGTTGCACAGCAAAGGGTATGCACTCCAGAGGCTGCAACCAACAATGGCACAGAAATGCTGTAATTCATCACACATATCTCTCATGTCACCCAATCAAAACTCTTCCCTCACTTTTTTCAAATCAACATCCTTCCCCCCTCCGCCCTTTCTGCCTTTTTTCTATAGCAACCACCTCCTGAAAGACCTTTCATGTTTGCAAGTTCAAACAACAATGTTTCAATTTAACTCTGAACTCTCAGTACACCTGCGTATCCAGTGCAATCTTTCATAAAATGATTTTTTCTTGACCATTCAAATTACATCTTTCAAAGAACTCATCCATGCACCCTAACTTTCTGTTTCCAGCAATCAAAATCCACCAATCACTGCTACTGATTCATTAGCACAGAAAATCCACAGTTTTTTTCATTACATACTCCTACTGTTTCAACTGCCATTGCATTACCACACTTCATCTGACTGCAGCAGAACCTCCTCTCACTATGTTTTCTGTCTGGATTGTTGGACATAGTTACATCCATTGGGCTCAAAGGTATGCTGATAACAGAATTTACACAACCTCAATTTACAAAATGTGGAAATCAACTGGATTGGCCACAGAGGATTAAGGTTTTTTCCCCCTCCTCTGTGTCCACTGTTCACAATTCTCCATATGGGGTTCCCCAAGGTTCTATTCTTAGTCCGTTATTTTTCAACCTTTATGTTAGACCTCTTGCTTTTCTTGCTGAGCAGGCTGGACTTTCTATTTTTTCGTATGCTGATGATACTCAAATTATTTTTTCCCTCTCTTCTGATCAGCACTCCCCCTCCTCTTCTCTTCGTTCTGGACTCACTGACATCGCCAATTGGATGCTGACGAACAAACTAAAGCTGAATGGCGATAAAACAGAGCTTCTTCTGTTTGGGCCGGACTCTGCTCTATGGGGCCCGCAACATTGGCCTCAGCAAATGGGACCACTGCCGACCCCGGCAAATACAGCACGTAATCTCGGGGTCCTCTTTGATAGTCAGCTATCTATGAAACATCATGTGGTCAAAGTCTCAGCCACCTGTACTACCATCATCAGGTGGTTGAGGAAAATCACATGGATGCTTCCCCCAGACACCCAGAAGTCAGTGGTCCAGGCCTTAGTTACATCTCGCCTGGACTACGGTAACGTACTTCTTCTGGGTGCCTGCAAAGAGGTCACCCGGAAGCTCCAAGTGGTTCAGAACATAGCTGTCCGTCTCCTTTGTAATTTGCCTAGATCTTCCTCTGCTTTTTCCTCCCTGCGTAGCCTGCATTGGCTGCGCATAGAGTCCAGATCCAAATTCAAAGCATTATGCTTCATGCACCGTATCAAAGCTGGAAAATCCCCTCACTATTTATCCACCTTAGTTCAACAATATTGTCCCTCGCGCACTCTTAGATGGTCCACCCACTGCAGATTTTCTGTACCCCGTTTCAAGCGTGCCAGAGTTGGAGGGCTCTCTTTTTCTTACCTGGCACCCACGCTTTGGAACTCGCTCCCCATCCCTTGCGGTCTGAAACATGTTACCTCAAATTCCGCAAAGGAGTGAAAACCTGGTTGTTTTCCCGATAATCTGTTCCCTACATTTCCGTCTGTCCTTCAGCATTTTTTGGTCCGAAGCGCCGGGAAACCTACGGGTAGCTGTGCGCTCTATAAAATCAGATATAATAATAATAATAATATAATAATAATTAAGATGTCACCAATTGATACCATTGGTGAAAACCTTTTTGCATTTGCCAAAACCTGACCTGTTAATTGTGTACTGTGGAGGAAATGACTTGGGCACTTTGACTGGGGTAGGTCTGGAAATGCTTTTAAAGGACACCTTTGAGCAATTGATGGCACTATTTCCTCAAACTGCCTTGGTATATTCAAATATATGCCAAAGACAGAAATGGAGGTGGTCAAACGAATTTTGTCCACAAATTGAGAAATCGAGGAAGCATGTAAATAAGTCTGTTTCAGCTTACATGAGAGACCATGGAATGGGCTCCATCTACAACAATAACTTGCGTTACTACATGCAAGATATCTACAGAGAAGATGGAGTTCACTTCTCAGATGAGGGGAACAGAGTTTTCACCCTGAATTTAAGACTATGTATTGGTACCTACTTATAAGTACCTAAATCTACCACAGACCCAAAAGCTCTTCTCAGAGCTACCCTAACTATGATCACTATAAACAAATTTTAAATGTAACTTTTTTTAACTAATTTTCACAATTTACGCTTTCCGGAGCGCTACCCGGTACGCGCACCGGACGCTAACCGCGCAAAAATTTAAAAAGAAATGTTTTTTTCGCACATATGGGCCTCCTCAGCCACCCTCAGAAAACCTAGGGGGTCAGGATACATCTACCGTGCCCCCTTCTACCCATTCTGAACATTATTTGCCCTCCATCTTGTATCTCAATTCTACCGAAACACAAAATGGAGGACTCCCGTAACGCTGCCGGTTCGCGTACCGGGGCGCGAACCGGGAAGCGCTCGCTGAAAAAAGGTGGGAAAGTAATTCACAGAAAAACCACTGGAGACACTTTCATCAAATATAGATTAGCTCATACTACATACCAGTCCCTACCATTTTCACAAATTTGATTGGAATTCCATTTAGCCATTTAGCCTGTGACCTCTCTAAATACCCTGAGGTAAATTACTTCACAAAACACATCTGAAGTGTTGGAATTGACAACCAATTAAAATGTTACTTTCATTTTCTACTTTTTTTACCTGACATTTGATTGGTTATGTACCTGAATATATATAAAGAAAGAGAGAGAAACACAGCCATTTTGACTACTACTTCTTGAAGTACATTGCAAGAGCATTTTCACTGACAACTTAAACTTGTTTTTAAAAGGTAAGATGTTATTTTGAAAACTAAAGTATATTGTGCACTTTAAGTTAATATGGAAAACTTTTTCTGATAGTTATATACTATCCCTCTGTAATAGTTATAGATTTAGATAGACTTTTCTGTTATAGTTATGGATGGATTTAGGCTTGTCTTGTATAATTATGAATTTACTAAGGTTTCATCACATACACATTTTTATATTTCTACTACCAGTCTGATACCATACACTGCCCAAAGATAAATTCACTGTTAAATTAATCCCAACAGTGCCCTATCTCTACTGATATATATATTTTTTTATGCAAATTTCAGGCAAACTGGAAGGAGAACAAAACGTGTCATTTGAAATTGTCCTTGAAGAGACCAATCAAGAAAACATTGAACCAAATGACATTGAATTCATGGATGAATCACAGGACCATGAACTACTACAATGTGTACAATCTGTAGATTTCCTCCTTCAAAATGAGGACATTTCAGACACTCAAATGTTGCAAGTTATGTTCACTCAAAATAAAGGACATTTCGGACACTCAAATGATGGAAGTTATGTTCACTGAAAATGACGACATTTCGGACAGTCAAATGTTAGACGTTCTATTAAATTTTGAAAAACAATCACAAAAATAAAAAATTAAATAAAAAAAAACAACAAAACGAACAATCAATAAACATACAATATTTGAAAAGTCTATCATTCTTTTTTCCTCATAGTACGCTCCCCGGACCGCTTCCCGGTGCGCGTACCGGGCGCTCCCCACGCAAAAAAACGATTTTTTTTTTGTTGCCCCGCGGGGCCCTTTTAAAGCCTCCACATCAAACCTAGGGGTCAGGGAGGATCTACTATGCCCCCTTATGGTCATTTCCCCCTTTGTTTTGGCCTCCTCTTGTCTCTCGATCCTACCGAGAGACAAGATGGCGGCCGCTCCGGACTGTTTAGAATGTTGACAGACACCGGAGAGCCAATCAGCTTCGCTTTGCGAAGTTCCATTACGGGTCAGGTACGCGAACCGGGGCGCTAATCGGGGCGCGCTTACAGATATATATATTTTTTTGAACTTTAATTTATCAAAATCCACTGGAGCACATATATTGAGACCTAGCAAAGGCACATCGGGCAAACAATATCTACAATTTTGCCAACTTTCGTGGAAATCCATTCAGCCGTTCGAGCTAAAAGTGAGTCCAACCGCCCTATGGAAAATTGCATGGGAAAAACGCGTTTTGGGACCCTCATTTTTTCTCGGCCCCCCCTTGACGAAACACCCCCAAATTTTCAGGGGCTGCACAGAAACAAAATGTGCCATTTTCCTGACATTTTTCAGCCAATTTCGTCCTCAAACGCCAAAGTTATTCGACATAGAATTTTCAAAAATCCCATAGGAAAAAAATCCTAACTATATATGGCGGTCGCCAGTAGGTATACGTATATATATATATATATATTGTCGCTCCAAGGTTGTCCACCTTTGAGTAGCACACGAGCAGCAGCTTGATTAATGTGTAGGTGAGGACTGGGATCCGTTTGTAGATGCCGCTCCGTAATGGATCTGCCCGACGCGTTTCGAAGCTCCATATGCTTCTCTTCAAGGGCTTTAACAGAAGTTGTGCGCGCAACCGCTAACCCACTACTCAAATGGAGGTAACGTGCTATTAGCAACGTTTATCTCCAAAGCGATACATTTTCCGGCAATAGGGGCGAAACGCGTGAATATCGCTGAGAATACAGCGATATTCACGCATTAGCGACGAAATGCTCTTAGCCATGTTATCCACCTCCCATTGGATAACATGGCTAAGAACTGGTCTGAGCAGGCGTTAGTTTTAGGAGCGCAAATATTTCCAACGCTACGCTTGTGTTGGTAATAGGCGATAGCGATGTTAGCGACTGCTGTCAGTCGCTAACAGGTTGGGAACGCCCACTTTGCATGTCATTAGCGATAAATATCGCTGACATGCAAAGCGGGGCGCACTATCGCCTACAAGCTGTCGCTAACTGCTGTTAGCGACAGCTTGCTAATAGGGCGATAGAATTATCGCCGCTTAGCGGCCGAAAACGGCAGAAAAAGCGGCGATAATTCACTATCACCACCCTTGATAATATGCCCCACAGTCCCCTGTGTGCTCATTCATTTATAGGCCTCTGGTGTCCCTTCCATAATGGTTTGTTTCTCCATGTCCACTGGGACATCTCGGGCCCGATTCACAGAACTAACTTAAGACAAAATCCTAAACTTACTACTTTTGGTATTCACAGAAGTTAGGATTTTGTCTTAAGACAGACTTAAGACAGACTTAAGTTAGGATTCTGTCTTAAGTCTGTCTTAAGTCTGTCTTAAGTCTGTCTTAAGACAAAATCCTAACTTCTGTGAATACCAAAAGTAGTAAGTTTAGGAAGTTGTCTTAAGTTAGTTCTGTGAATCGGGCCCATAGTTCATTTCCCAAATACTTATTCAACCTTCAGTGGGTTCTGCATTCTTCACATTGTTTAAGGACAAAATACAACCCTCCAGTGGGCCTCGGAGTGAAGCTCGGCTTTCATAAATCAAATATATACATTTATGAGGAAGAACAGACCGTGATGACCCAGAGGTTTGAAGCTATGGGGTACTCAGACCAGGTACTGCTGGTAGCTAAAGAAAAAGCTAAAGCGAGGAAGAGGGAGACACTCTTGAGCAAGAAAACAGTAAGGGACGTAAGAACTTGGGATCCAACAATGTCAGAATGATAACCTCGTACAGTGTGGAAGCACGCAGAGTGCGAGAGATACTGAGGAAACATTGGCATATCGTGAAAAGTGATCCAATGATAGGAAAACTGATCAATAAACAACCACAACTGACCTATAGGAAGGCACGCTCTTTAAAAGATATGCTAGTGAAGAGCTACTTTGAGGGTCCAGTCAAGAAAAAGAATTGGCTGAAAGAACAGAAATGTTTTTACAAATGTGGCAAATGTAAGGCCTGTGCCACCAGTAAGAATGTCAAATCCTACCCCCTCCCTACAGGCAAGAGCGAGAACATTGGGAAATTAATGAATTGTAACACTGACCACTGTGTGTATGTGATTGTCTGCCCATGTGCAAAATTCTATATTGGAAGTACCATCTTCCCAATAAAGAAAAGAATTTTGGAACACATGAGGGCAATCAAAAATGTTGATATGACTTATGCTACTGCACGTCACTGGTTACGCTTCCACAACAGTGATGTTAACCAAATTTTCCTTTTTTGGCATTGACAGAATTCCAGCGAATCCCAGAGAGGGTAACCGTCTCAAACAGCTACGTGTCCTGGAATCTCAGTACATCATCCGTCTGGATTCAAGAAACCCCTTTGGCTTGAACGAGGATGAGGAGTTATACGTGCACATTGGCTGAAAACCTTATGTTAAGCCTGAAGATCTGCCTTGACACTGCACAGGATCCTCATCCCCTTCTGTTGCTTCCAAACCCCCCCCTCCCTAGCTTATTTGTGTTTGCAACATCCTACTCACAATTTCGTCCAGAGAGGGCTCTCTCTGTTGACATGTGTAAAGTTGGGAGATTTACATTTAAGCTTAGACCTAACGACCACCTCAGGACCACTGTGGTCCGGCACATGGGTGAGCTCATCCCTTTGAGCATCCCATCACTACCATCACCAGGATAACAGTTTCCCCGACTCCCTCAAAGGCACGCCTTACTTCACAATTTTATTTGCACAATCACATCCCAATTGAATGTTGTCACATGCCTGGCTAGACAAACAACAGTCAGTATAGGGTTCACGTTTTTATAGCTCACGGTGTCGGAAGACGTATTTTGGCACCTTGTCACCCTTTAATTCTTCTTTTTATAATTTTGCTACCTCTCCGGAGTGGCTTTTTGAATGCAAGAATACCCCTTCACTCCCCCTGTGAAGGACCCCCCGCCATGGGACACGTATTTCTGATTAGACTACACTATAGCTAATGTAATTTAACAGACAGATTGATTGGCCACATGGCCGAGAGTCAATATTAACCTCTTACTTTACCACCTGACTACTTTATCTGTGATTTATAATCAAGAGTAGGATGAACGTGATGTGGTGCTAACATATGGACTCCAACGACATTCTGGGAATCGTAGGCCACTTGGCCTTAATTAATTTAATTTAATTTAATTTCATTTAATTTCATTTAATTTAGTTACTTTGGATCAGATGCTAAAATCTAATTTGATCAATATAAATTGCAACATGATAATACGTAATGTACGTGAACAATGTTTATTTATTTTAATCATTCCCGCTACTCCTTTGGTTTGATTCCTGTAATTTTGAAAATGTTTAAAATGTTTAAAATGTTTAAACTGTGAAACTGTGCACCATCAAGTCTTTCTTCTACTACATTTGTAGTTTTATGATTTGTTGTCCCTGATGCATCTGTGGTCCTTTCTCAGTTTCCACCTTTATCCCTGTGCACTTTTTATAAATATGGTGATTGTGCGTTTGTGTGGCTGGCTAACGAAGAAGACCGCCTGGTCGAAACGCGTTGCCAATAAACACAATTTCTTACACGGATCCTGGAGTGCGAGTCTTTTTGTGGTTCCTGGGAACGTATCTGCTGTGGGAGCCCTTTCACACACATAAATATATATTACCTACTGGCGGTCGCCAGTAGGTATATATAGTTAGGATTTTTTCTCTATGGGATTTTTGAAAATTCTATGTCTAATAACTTTGGCGTTTGTGGACGGAATTGGCTGAAATTTTCAGGAAAATGGAACATTTTGTTTCCGAGCAGCCCCTGAAAATCTGGGGGGGTTTCGTCAAGGGGGGGCCGAGAAAAAAGGGGGGTCCCAAAACGTGTTTTTAACATTGAGTTTTCCATAGGGCGGTTAGCCTCACTTTTAGCCCGAACGGCTGAATGGATTTGCACGAAACTTGGCAAATTTGTAGGGACTGGTAGCCTGATGTGCCTTTGCTAGGTCTCAATATATGTGCTCCAGTGGATTTTGAGAAATTAACGTTCAAAAAAAGATATATATCTGTAACAGCGGACCGGGCAGCGTTCCAGTTCGCGTACTTTTCGCGGTACGGAGCTTTGTGAAGCGAAGCTGATTGGTTCTCCGGCATCTGTAAACATTCCAAACAGTCCGTAGCGGCGGCCATCTTGTTTCTCGGTAGGATCGAGAGACAAGAGGATGCCAAAGCGAAGGGGCAAATGACCATAAGGGGGCATAGTAGATCCTCGCTGACCCCCTAGGTTTGATGTGGAGGTTTTAAAAGGGCCCCGCGGGGCAAAAAAAAAAATAATAATAATAATCGAACGGCTGAATGGATTTGCACGAAACTTGGCAAAATATTAGGGACTGGTAGCCCGATGTGCCTTTGCTAGGTCTCAATATATGTGCTCCAGGGGATTTTGAGAAATTAACGTTCAAAAAAAGATATATATCTGTAACAGCGCTCCGCCTCGCGTACTTTTCGCGTTACGGAGCTTTGCGAAGCTGATTGGTTCTCCGGCGTCTGTAAACATTCCAAACAGTCCGTAGCGGCCGCCATCTTGTCTCTCGGTAGGATCGAGAGACAAGAGGAGGCCAAAGCGAAGGGGCAAATGACCATAAGGGGGCATAGTAGATCCTCCCTGACCTCTTAGGTTTGATGTACCATTTTGCCAAGTTTGGTGTAATTCCGTTCAGCCATTCAGGCTGTAGACGTATCTAAATGTCCTATGGAAAATTGCATGGGGAAAACACATTTGAAAGTGTTGAAATTTAGAACCAATTAAAATGTTACTTTGGTTTTGTATTTGTGTGTGATGAAAGTTAATTGGTTATGTATATATCTAAAATGAGAGGAAACCACAGCCATTTTGTGATACTACTGTCTGAGGTGCATTTGTGAGGAATTTTTGGTGGTCAATTTCTGGTGTTTGATTTACACAGTACTAACACTTCTCCTACTTTTAAAAAGGTGAGTTGTTAATTTGTAAGGGGAACTATGTTGTACACTTGAAGATAATTTGAAAAATGTTTTCTGTTATTTATTTACAGTCCTTCTGTTATACTAAATACTTGATAAAGTTAGTTTTATATTATGTATTACTAAAAACGATAAATGAAAGTGATTATTTTTTTCTGCAATTTACAGCAAGCAATTTCAAAATAAAATGGCTCACAATGAAGAGACCGTGGCAATTTCTTTTGAATTATCCACTACATTTATTGAAATTGACAGCACCAATAATGAAATATTCTCACAAGGAGGAGATGACTTGAATGATTTTTTTGATCAATCTCTTGATGGCGAATTTATCGAATGTTTGGAGACCATAGAGTTACAAGAATCATCATTGCAGACTTTTCATGAGGAGATTCCAGATGAGATGATTGAAGAGGAAATTCCTGATGAGGACATGTTACTAGTTCTTTCAAATTTTGAAAATTCAGAAGAATACATTTATATTTAGAAATCAAAAATTGTTTGAGACATTATTCATTTTTATTTTTAATTTATGAGGCTGTAGCGAAGTGATTGTAGTATAAAATGAGACTTATAGTATAGAGTGCAACATTTTTATGTTACATGGTAAGTTTACTCATATTTACTTCCCTTCTCCCACTATATTATCTCCAATGTGTATTTTAGGAGGAGGAGATGACTTGAATGATTTTTTTGATCAATCTCTTGATGGCGAATTTAGGGAATGTTTGGAGACCATAGAGTTACAAGAATCATCATTGCAGACTTTTCATAAGGAAATTCTTGATGAGGACATGTTATTAGTTCTTTCAAATTATGAAAATTCAGAAGATGTTGCCTGGGTGCCGCACTGATTTGGGTATCCGGCGTGGGGAGTCCCGGGGGGTGGGTTGTCAGTAGCGGTCTGTTGTGCGAATAGTTCCAAGGCAGCAGAACGCGCTGAAATCTGGATGTCACGAAGGTGATGTCTAGTAAGTTGCCGCCCAGCAAATAACGGTGTGGGGCGCCGCGGGAGGCAGTCCAAAGTTCCGTTAAAAGGGCAAAGGAAAGGATCGGTGGTTTGAACCATCAGTCAAAAAGGGGAGGGGGTGCAACAATTTTTCCTACCGGGTCACACTGTGCTTTCACCGGAACTGAGGTCTGCAGGATTCTAGTCATTCAAACTGAGGCTGGCGCCAGCATGGGAGCGCCGACGTCCCGCGGCTACAGTTTCGTCACTCCACGGGCGATCATGGCAGTCATTCCCCATCGGGGTGTCTGCGGGGGTCGGGGACCCCCGCGGCTCCTCTAGAATCTTCAAGGTCGTGGAGGACTACGGTGGTGGAGTCAACCAGTGACCGGGCCATTTCTTTATGCTGGGCCCGCTCTTGCCAGGTCGACCGCCATTTTGAGAGTTTGGTAGCTACTGGCGATCGCGGGGTCAAATGTAAATGTAAATGTATTTCGATTTATATAGCGCACGAATCACCCAGGGGTCTCAAGGCGCTTGCTTAGGGAACCCGTCCTGGTATTCCCCTGTGAGATACCCCGGCAGGGTATCCACAAGGTGAAAGCAAGGTATCCCGCCGCGAGGGGCCGTAGTGGAGATTAAGCAAGCTATTGCCCAGAGTCGCAGAGTGTGACCCCGTGAGTCGAGTAGGCACCGGAGCGAGAATTGTCGAGTCCGTGGAATTTTGAACCCGAGACCCGCCGAGGCGGAGAATCGAACCCTGGTCCACGGCCGATCTCAGCTTCCGGGTCTGCCGCCTCTAACCACTGAGCCACGCTTCTCCAAATGAGCGGACGGGCTCCACCCTGCCGGGCGAGACGTTGCAGCATCGCCACAGTGGAAGAACCCTTTTCCGGGCGCCTGGAGCGCTGAGGGTGCAGCTGGGAAGCCTCCACCTGGGGAGGCGGGAGAGGCCTGTTCGCACCGTCTCTCCCTCCCAGTGCACCCCACGGCGTCTCGCTTGACATTTGTTATGGCCGGACCAGGCGATGAGGACGAGGGGGGGGGGGTCGGAGGCATGTGCAAGACATCCCCCCCAGTGTTGTCAAAGCCATTATTGAAGAAAGAAGAAATGTCCCGTCCGTCTTTGGGCCGGACCTCCGGTGGATGGCGGCCGGACGCCCTTTGCTCTGGCCCCATGAACGGGTTCCTTGGCTCATCGGCTGCAGCCGGATCCTTTTCCGGGCGCCTGGAGCGCTGAGGGTGCAGCTGGGAAGCCTCCACCTGGGGAGGCGGGAGAGGCCTGTTCGCACCGTCTCTCCCTCCCAGTGCACCCCACGGCGTCTCGCTTGACATTTGTTATGGCCGGACCAGGCGATGAGGACGAGGGGGGGGGTCGGAGGCATGTGCAAGACATCCCCCCCAGTGTTGTCGCAGCCATTATAAAAGAAAGAAGAAATGTCCCGTCCGTCTTTGGCCGGACCTCCGGTGGATGGCGGCCGGACGCCCTTTGCTCTGGCCCCATGAACGGGTTCCTTGGCTCATCGGCTGCAGCCGGATCCCGTCGGCCCCAGCCCCCGGCCGTTGGTGGCCGGACCGGGAGAGAGTGTGGGGGGACAACCTGCAACTCTCAAGGGCCACCGCGGCCGGACTGGGAGAGAGAGGGGAGGGTCGAGGACACGGACATTCCCCCCCCTGAAACTCTCCAGTGTTGTCAATCCCCCTGGCCGGGTACCGCTGGCCTCGGCCTCTCCTCCGGCTACACCCTACGCGATGATCTCCTGGCCGAGGCGTGGCAGCAGGACCCGCCTTATATGTGTTGCTTCCGGCTGGGCGTAGCCGAAAACCTGTTGCACTTTGGAAGTTTCTAGAATGGGGCGGATGTCTGCTGACTTGTATCTTTCCCAGTTTGCCGTTATTTGGCCGTGGCAGGCGGTGGGACAGACACGTTTTGGGGCAGTGAGGGGCGATGTTTTCAGGTTTCTTATTACGGGCTTACTTCTAACGTTTCTTGTTTCTAGGACAATAATAGGTTTTATCATTACGTATTGTTATCGTTTCTTTGTTTGTTATTTAATAAAAAGTTCATCAGTGGCCTACTGATTTTCGTTTTCCTATTCTTTTCTTTCCAGGTTGTTTCATGCTAAAGTTTCTGTTAACAGGATACAGTGATCACTTCGTTATTATTGCATATGTCCTTTTCACTAGGGGTGCTCTCTGGTCGGGCCAGATGACGTATCTCTAGTAAATGGTCCGGGTGAAACAGGTGCATCAATCAGTGGGGAGTAGATGGGCATGACAGATTACAACGGGGCAGAAAGGTCCGCATTACGTACCCTTTCACTACTTGCAAAGATTTTCCTACGTATATTTGCAAACAGGGAATACCTCCAAAAAGAACCAATTCCCAAACAGTCAATGTTTGGGCAAACAATCAATCAATGAGGAACGAAATGGCACGACGTGTTAAAGGTTTGCGTTACCTACCCTTCACTATCTGCAAAGGGAGAGAGAATATTCCTATTCTTCCTCGTTTGCAGGCAGAGAAGATCCTTAAGAGAACCAACTTCGAACAATTCAATGCTCGATTCAAACAATCAACAAGGGGTACTGTGAACACAAATGAACGCCGCTTATGTACATACACATTGCTATTTTCAACAGGTTGTTCCTAATGTTTTTATTTTAGCGAGGTCAAAAATAGATCCCATTAGTGGCCTACTGATTTTGCTCGATTCCTTTTGTTTTTTTACACGATTTTTCGCTATCTGCAAAGACTAAACAGAGTATTGCGACTCTGTGCTTGTTTGTAAATAGAGAATGAACCAAAGAGAACAATCAATCAAATGGAGAGAGAAGCAGGCACGACGGATTACAACGGGGGTAAAGGCCTGCGTTAACTACCCTTCACTATCTGCAAAGAGAGAGTACTCCTAATAGAAATGAGGGGTGGGGGGCAACATTCAAAGCAGATCAGTGTGCATAAACACGAAAATATTTTTACTTACCACGTACTTGACATTCGACAGCTTATGATATTTGCTATTAAAAAACCATTGAAATTCACTGAAAAAACCATAGGTTATAGACCATATAGTTAGGAATTAGCATTTACAAAACCTTGAAAATTCCGTTTATCCGTTCGGGGTGTAGCCCTGGCTAAAGGTCCCTATGGAAAATTGCATGGGGAAAACATGTTTTGGGACCCCCTTTTGTTCTTGGCCCCCACTTGAAGAATCACCCCCAAACTTTCAGGGAAGGAGCGGAACCGAGCAGGCCATTTTCTTGTAAAAATTCGCGAAGATTCGTCCACTGGTGCCAAAGTTATTCCAAATAGAATGTTGTGGATTTCCTATGGAAAGTAGGTCCTAATTATAACTACCTACTGGCGACCGCCAGTAGGTAATGTGTATATATATATATATATTCACTGAGATGTCATCAGTGATGTCATCAGTGATGTCACTGACCATGTCATGAATGATGTAATATGTGACATCATCAGCAGTGGATTGCGGGTGCGCGATATATAGTTAGTGCAACTAACTATATATGGAATTTCAATGGTTTTGTGTGAGTAAAATAAGTTTTTTAAATGCTAATTCCTAACGATATATGGTCTATAACCTATGGTTTTTTCAGTGAATTTTCAAGGTTTTGTAAATGCTAATTCCTAACTATATATGGTCTATAACCTATGGTTTTTTCAGTGAATTTTCAAGGTTTTGTAAATGCTAATTCCTAACTATATATGGTCTATAACCTATGGTTTTTTCAGTGAATATATATATATATATATATATATATATATATATATCCCTAAAGCAACCCTAAACCCCAAAAATGTCCCAGCACCCCAAAACCTGAACCTTAAAATTACCCCCTACACCCCAAAACCCTAACCAACCCTCTCACCTAAAAATACCCAGCACCCGAAAACCTAACCCATCTTGACCCCTAAAAATACCCCAGCACCCCAAAACCTAAACGCACCCTGAACCCCAAAAAATACCCCAATACCCCAAAACCTAAACTCACCCTGAATCCTAAAAATACCCCTAACACCCCAAAACCCTAACCCACCCTGAACCCCAAAAATACCCCAGTACCCCAAAACCTAAACACACCAGAACCCTAAAATTACCCCCTACACCCTAAAACCCTATCCAATCCTGACCCCTAAAGATACCCCAGCACCCCAAAACCCAAACGCACCCTGAACCCAAAAAATATCCCATGCACCCCAAAACCCAAATATACACTTAACCCGAAAATTACCCCTGAACCCCCATAACATATACCCCTAGGGTCCCATTCACAGAACTAACTTAAGACAAAATCCTAAATGTACTACTTTTGGTTTTCACAGAAGTTAGGATTTTGTCTTAAAACAGACTTAAGACAGACTTAAGTTAGGATTCTGTCTTAAGTCTGTTTTAAGACAAAATTATAACTTCTGTGAATACCAAAAGTAGTAAGTTTAGGATTTTGTCTTAAGTTAGTTCTGTGAATCAGCGCCATACACCCCAAACCCCAAACCTTATACTTTTACCATTCATGCATTTACAACGAATTTCGGGGCATATTATCAAGACAGGCGATAAAATTATCGCCGTTTTAGAGGCAGAAAACTGCAGCTAAAACGGCGATAATGGGCTTGATGATATGCTCTGTGGAATTCCAATTGAAGCCCATGTTAGATGTGAAAGACATCTAACATGGGCTTCAATTGGAATTCTATAGAGCATATTATCAAGCCCATTATCGCCGTTTAAGCAGCAGTTTTCTGCCGCTAAAACGGCGATAATTTTATCGCCTGCCTTAATAATATGCCGCTTCGTAGTAAAAGCATGGGTGGTAAAATCAGATTAAATGTAATGCCTTTCGTTGTAATGGCATTGTGGAGTAATGGTATTTGAGTTGTCATGGTATGCGGGGTAATGGTATGCGGGGTAAAAGATTTGTTGTAATGGTTGTTTACCTTTAGGCAGATGTGAACGAGAATGCGCCATTTGTTTCTTATGTATTTATTTACAAGACAGTTGAGGGATGGTCTGAAAACGCCGCCAGCAACCTAAAGGGAATTCAATCACTTGTGGAACGTTTCATGATGTGTCACATTTGGATGTTCCCGATATTGCAGTGTATGCAACTGCGTATTCATGATGAACAGTCCCCATAAAACCAAACAACGCTGGGGGTGATGTTGCAGTAGGGGTGGGAACACATATCGTCCTTGCAAAAAAAAGGGGGGCTGGACAGCAAGACTCAACAAGAATGTGGAATGAAGAGTAAACATAACATTTCAGGGGCAGATTTACAAGCCCCTTGAGCCCCTTTTACACCGCCGTTGCGTCACTTTTGTGATGCAGCAGCGGCGCAAAAGAAGCGCCATGGTGCGGGGTACTTACAACGTGACGCATCTGGGAGATGCGTCACGTTGTAAAGCCCTGCGCCAGAAGGAGGCGTTCCTGCGCTGGGGAGGCCGTTCCGGAGCAGGAATGCCTCCTAAAAGTGGCTTAGTGAAATCTACAAGATTTCACTCAGTCACTTTGGGGCCCATGCTGCGTCAAAACCCTGCGCCTGCTTGAAGCAGGCGTAAGGATTGACGCAGCATTAACAAGATAGGGCCCCCAGAGCTTTGCTGGAGCAGCAACGCGCCGCTTGTACGGCACAGATGCGTCAGGCATCTGTGACGTGTTTGCCCATTGGTGCGCCGCATTGTAAATGCAACGCATCAATGGTGGCGGAGCATGGCGCACAATAAGTGGGGCATCCCTGCTGAAATGCAGGGATGTGCCACTTATTGTAAATCTACCCCTTAGTATTTAGGGTCTGGCCTCCCATCTGCAGTCACTGCTGCTGACGGTCAAGGTGGGCTGTGGGTAAATAAACTTTAAGAGGCAGATTTACAACTTCTGGAGCATCTCTGCTAATCAGCAGGGATGCGCCAGAACAGTTGCAACACCCCAAACCACCCGTGCGCCACCACTGATGCGCCGCATTTACAATGCGGCGCACCCTGGCGCACAGATGGGCAGATGAGTGTCGAACCCCCGGCAGAAAGGTGGCGCATTGCTGGAGTCACGTCGCAAGCACGATGCTGCTCCAGCAAGGCTCACGGGGCCCCTATGCCTAAAGTCAATGCCTGCGTCAATCCTTACGCCTGCTTCAAGCAGGCGTAAGGTTTTGACGCAGCAGTGTCAGAAAAGTGACTGAGTGAAATCTTTTCCGAGGCGTTCCTGCGACGGAACGCCCCACCCTGTGCCGGAACGCCCACATGTGGTGCAGGGCTTTACAACGTGACGCATCTCCCTAGATGCATCACATTGTAAATACCCCGTAGCATGGCACTGGATTTGCACCGCCGCTGCGTTACAAATGTGAAGCAAAGGCAGCGCAAATGTGGAGTACGGGGCTTGTAAATCTGCCCCCAAGTGTCTGGTACCTTGTCCCATGACACTCCACGTAACCAGAGAAGCAGGCAGTCCTTCGCGTTTTGTTAGAGAAATACGTCTTCACATCGCAAGGACATGACGGAAGCGCCCCTTGTTTTTTTTATAAAAAGGCTTCACGCAACCAGAGAAGCAAGCAGTCCTTTGCGGTTGAATTGTGAAACACGAGTTCACACCGCAAGGACATGACATAGGCGCCCCTGGTTTTTTAACAAGCAAAGAAAAAAGGTTTTATGAGGCGCATACCATCTCTGATTGACTACACTCTACGTTTAAATGCTGAGGAACCAGGAGTTTCTTACCTGAAGCTCGATTAAGACTAGAGATTTTAAATGGACATATAAAGTCAGCATCACTTCTTACATCGTACTCCGGTATGGAAAACAATGGAAATCTGACTACCTCGAAAAACGGATATTAAGGGAGATTATATTGACCCCTGTACTACGACAGATATCAAATATAGTCTTGATAAAGGTGGATAAAATTGTGGAAAACCACCGAAACGCGTCGATGCACCATTTAGTATAATTCACGACTCGGACATCTCCGTTGATATACTGTATTGTGGTGTGCATAACTTATGTGTCAGAAATAGAGTTTGAATATACACCCAGTACTGTACGAGTTTAATGTCTTACTGTTTTCTGTCTCCATGTCTCAATTTTGCTGGCCAATATTGAATGTCAATTATTTTTATTGTACCTCCTCCCCCTTTCTTTTAACTATTTGTGTCAAGTGGTTCCCTAATTGCCCACTTTTTAAATATTTGTATTACCAATAAATTGCAAAATTCTTTTTACATACGCGAATCTTGTTTTCGTTTTTGACCTTCTGGCTCAGTTAATTTAGTTTTGCTCAAGGGAATCTCTTCCTTTTCCTTGTCCCATGCCTACAGTGCAGTTGCAGTCAAAAGCAGTAGGATGGAGTGCTGATGAGTTATCTGTGTACTCACAAGCAGGGGCGGCCTTAGGCATGTGCAAGCTGTGCACCTGCACAGGGCCGCCAAACACCAGGGGCCGCCACTCCAATATATATCCTTAATATATTAACCTCTGAGGATGGATACATATTTGCGTGGCGGCCCCTGGCAGGGATTTGGCAGCCTCCGGCTCTGTTCCACTTCCAAACACCCTGACCCCCCCTCTTCACTGGCCTCTGCGCCTGCGTTCCTCCGGGGGCCCCCTTCCTACACTCCCTTCCCAGATCCGCCATGAGCCTAGAGCCGTCCCTGTCACCAGGCCTCGCTACCAGGCTCGGCTGCCTTCAGGGTGTGCTGGCTGTGCTGCCTCCGGGGCAGGCTTCTCCATTCTCCCCCTGCAGTTTCTGGTCCGTAACTTGAAGCTCCTCATTAATGTCCCGAATCAATACTGCACATGTGCCCCATTGTGTGCATGCGTAATAGCACGCCACTTCCTTTCATTCCAAATCATTTCAGTCCCAACGAGCCCATGGCGCTCTACGTAACATGCAGCACCTTGGGCCTCATTTATGAGGCCGTGCGTCACTTTTACGCCACCGGTGCGTCACTTTTTGTGACGCACCAGCAGCGTAAGAAATGTGCCTTGTTGCACCATATTTACAAAGTGACGCATCTAGGTAGATGCGTCACTTTGTAAACACCTGCGCTACATTATACCTGCGTCAGGTATAATGGATGCAAGGGGGGCGTTCCCCCACAAAAAGCCTCGTAGAAGTGATTTAACTGCGTCACTTCTAGGACTCCGTTGCGTCAAAATCTTGCACCTGCCCCACAGCAGGCGTAAGACTGACGCACGCCCTTTCACATGGGGCTTGCCCCATGTGAAAGGACACATTGCTGGAGTTGCGTCACTTTTGTGACACACTCTGCGCTAACAGATACGTCAGAAATACTGATGTATCTGTAACTCCTTGCGACATGATGTGTCATATTTTAAATATGACGCAATAGGTATGTCGCAAGGAGGGCGCACTGAGAAGTGACGCATCGCTGCTTTCACGCTGGGTGACGGAGCTGCGGCGCACAATTACTGCCGAGACAGCGCATCCGCGCTCTATAGAGCTGAGCCCTAGAGTATGGTGACCAACCGTCCGTAAATTTCACGGACAGTCCGTAATTTCGGCCGTCTGTCCGTTGTCCGTGAAGGATTCTTTAACGGACGCCATTTATCTGTCATTTTAACAGGGCACCGGTTGCCCCACCATAAAGCCGGCACAGCTTGCACCCACCTCCCTTCTTCACTCCGATGCTGCACCAAAGCTCCTCAGATACTCAGCAGCATTGGAGAGGCACAGTGGGATGGCAACCCCGACACCTCCAGCCCTTGATGACCTGTTAAGAGGTGCTTCAAAGGTGACTAAGAGGGAGGGGCTGCAGGTTCAGGAGCAGCGACATCTATTCACATGCAAACAGCCATGAATGCGCCATGTCTCTGATATTTAAAGGGGGGCTCACACATTCCATTTCTACCCAGGGCCCCAAACATCCTAGAATCGGCCAGATTACACCCCTGATTACACCGAGGCAGCACGTGCTTCTCTTCACCGAGCTTAATTACTGTCACTAAATTGTAAGCAAACCTCGGTTCTTCAAACATGCAGTCTATAATGTAAAACAATAAAGAAATGGCACAATCGCACCCACACTGATTGACAAAGTATGGAGGACAATCAGTTCTCTTAGAGTATCTCCTGTAAGTACTGTGGGGGATGGCATTTTGGACGGAGAGCCTGTGTTCTCGTTGTCTTGTGCAGGAGGGGGCGAGGAGCCCAAGATGATACTAGAATATTGCATACCCACCCGTGTGCCCACCCTGGTGGATCCTGTTCACTCTCCTGTGATGGCTCCTGCCCTCCCCACAGTGATGGCTCCTGTCCCCCCATGTTGTGGCTCCAGTCCACCCGCGCCTGTGATGGTTCTTGTCCCTCCCCTGTGGTGGATCCTGTCTCCGCCCTGGGTGGCTTCTGTCCCAGTCCTGGAACAGCCCCTGCAGCGAGGGTGAAGTTCTTGATGGGCCTCTTCTCAAAAGGGCTCAGCTCAAAATTAACATGGAAAGGTGGGCGAGTAAGTAAGTGAAGGGATGGGTGAATGGCTGGATGAATTAGTGAAAGGGTGAATGGATGAATGAAAGATTGAATAGATGGATAATGAGAGAGGATGGATGGATTGATGAGTGAGGGTAAGGATGGAGAGAAAATGTAAATAGCTGGATGTATGGGTGGAGGGGTAGCTGGATGATGGATGAGGGGAAAGATGGATGAGGGGAAGGATGATGGATGAGGAGATGGATGGATGGATGTATGGAGGGGAAGGATGGATGGATGGATGGATGGATGGATGGATGGATGGATGGATGGAGGGAAAGGATGGATGGATGAGGAGAAGGATGGATGGATGGATGGAGGGGAAGGATGGATGGATGAGGAGATGGATGGATGGATGGATGGATGAGGGGAAGGATAAATGGATGGGATGGATGGATGGATGGGTGAGGGGAAGGAGGGAGGATGGAAGAGGGGAAGGATGGATTGATTGATTTATTTATTTATTTATTTGCATGTTTTTATAGCGCTGTGAATAGACTCCCGAAGGAGTATCTCCGCGCTGTTGCCAACCAGTAACGCAACTGACAAAAGAGCAATACAATTAAAAAAGAGAGTACTGTGAGGCTCCGAGTCCAGCAAATGTATAGCTAAAATGAACTAAACAGAAAGGTTTTCAGATATTTTCTGAATTGAAGGTGGTTATGACACTGTCTTAGTGAGAGTGGAAGGGAGTTCCAAAGATTGGGACCTACTACAGACAAGGCCCTACCACCTAGTCTGGATTTGGTTATCCTAGGAACATTCAATAACAGCTGGTCACTGGATCTAAGGGATCGAATAGGGGCATAAGGAACAAACTTGCTGGCCAAATACTCTGGTCCCAATTGATTAAGTCCCTTATGGATAATGCAGCAGGTCTTAAACTTCACACGTTGGCGTATTGGTAGCCAGTGTAGTTTTTGGAGTAATGGTTTTGAGGGGGATCTGGGGGGTACATTTAACACCAACCTAGCTGCGGTATTTTGCATGAGGGGAAGGATGGATGGATGAGGGGATGGATGGATGAGGGGATGGATAGAGGGGAAGGATGGATGGATGGGTGGGTGTGTGAAAGGATGGATGGATGGGTGAGGGGGTGGATGGATGAGGGGATGGATAGAGGGGAAGGATGGATGGATGGGTGGGTGGGTGAAAGGATGGATGATGAGGGGAAGGATGGATGATGAGGGGATGGATGGATGGATGATGAGGGGAAGGATGGATGGATGATGAGGGGGTGGGTTAAAGGATGGATGATGAGGGGAAGGATGGATGATGAGGGGGTGGGTGGATGATGAGGGGGTGGGCGAAAGGATGGATGGATGGATGATGAGGGAATGGATGGATGATGAGGGGGTGGGTGGATGATGAGGGGTGGGCGAAAGGATGGATGGATGATGAGGGGAAGGATGGATGGATGATGAGGGGAAGGATGGATGATGAGGGGAAGGATGGATGATGAGGGGAAGGATGGATGGATGATGAGTGGGTGGGTAGAACGATGGATGATGAGGGAAAAGGATGGATGGATGATGAGGGGAAGGATGGATGGATGATGAGGGGAAGGACGGATGGATGGATGGATGATGGGTGAGTGAAAGGATGGATGGATGGAGAGTGGGTGGGTGAAAGGATGGATGGATGGATGATGAGTGGGTGGGTGAAAGGATGGATGGATGATGAGTGGGTGGGTGAAAGGATGGATGGATGAGTGGGTGGGTGGATAGTGGGTGGGTGAAAGGATGGATCAGTGGATTGGATGGTGGGTGGGTGAAAGGATGGATGAGTGGGTGGGTGGATGGTTGGGTGGATGATGGGTGGGTAGGTGGATGAGTGAAATGATGGATGGATTGATGGATTGATAAGTGCAAGGGTGAATGAATGGACATATGAGTGAAAGGGTGGACGTAAGGATGGATGAGTGAGTGAAAGGGAGGGTAGATGGACAAAAGGATGAATAGATGTGTGAAGGAGTGAAATTATAGATGGATGAGTGATAGGGTCAATGGATGGATTCATGAGTGGATGAGTAGATGGATGGATGGGTGGGTGGATGGATGGAAGGAAGGATGGCTAAGTGAAAGGGTCGATGGAGAGAGAAAGGGAGGATGGATGGATGACTAAAAGAGTGGATGGGTGGAAGGATTAGTAAGTGAAAGCATGGCTGGATTGGTGAAAGGGTAAATGGCTGAATGGATGAGTGAATGGATGGATGGGATGAAGAGTGGATGGATAAGTTACAGATGGATAGGGTGAAAGGGTCGATGGATGGATGGATAATGGAGGATGAGTGAAAGGATGGATGAGGGGATGGATGAGTGAAATGATAGATGGAAGGATACATGATGGATAGGTTTGCAAATGGTTGAATATGTTTGGAAATGGCTAGGCTTACTTATATACTATTACGCGACCTCTGATGTGTCTATAAAACTTACCTGTTGTCCTGAAGTTTTGTCCTGAATTTTGACCTCCTGTCCTGAATTTGTGTCCTAAATTTTGACCCTTTATCCTGAATTTTTACACTCACCGTCCTGAATTTGCAACAAATGCCAGTTGGTCACCCTACCCTAGAGAGAGACTTGCTGCGGCACCACTAACAATTCCGCCCTCCGAACCCTACTAAAAGAAACATCCATTATAGTAGGATCGGCCACACTTCCCGACACTTCTAGTATTGTTAAGTAAGCAAAGTATATTCCAGATCTTTGTTAACCACTTGGCTGCTAAGGGATTTTCCCCTCCTGTGCTGGATATTTATGAATCCCATTTTACATGACAAGTTCCCCTTGTCATGAGCACAGCTCCAGTATAGCCTCATGACGAGTTCCCCTTGTCATTAGCATGCAAGTGATTAAACAAGAAATCCACAAATGAAAGCGCGGTACCGCTCAAAGCTTGCTTAGCTTTGCATTTCCGTGCAGTTATTTGCTTGAATAAGGATAGTCTGTATTTATAAACGATTGTATTAATAGGCCGACACCACATATAATTTATGACTGTCAGTTAAATATTTGCGAGGGACAGATTTATACATCTAAAAAACATAAGTTCTAAATCAATCTGTGGCTTTATTTAAGAATGAAGACGCAGGCTGTTAACGCAGTAATGTGAAAAGGATCATGGGTATGCATATGTTGTGCAGAGGATTGTGGGTAAGCGGATATCCTGTTCCACTTTGTCAATGTCCGGCTGTCATTTCGTTCCTTGAGTGGTTTTTCAACACAGACAAAATGACGGCGGAGTCTCTCGGAATTACTTCTGTAGCTGCAGTTAGTGAAGGACGAGTCTCGACATCAGCTCAGCATCCTGTAATTCTGGGGAAATCAGTTCAGCTCCCTGTACCTCAAAAATGAATGTGACCTTGTGTAATGTAACAGGCGCTCGTGTAAAGCTCTCCGGTACCTTTGGGGCGAGTTGACCTTATATACATATATAAAAAATACCCGCCTTTTGGACAGGTTTTGAGATCTTGGAGAGACAAAAGCTGAAACTCAATTAACAGGTTACATGAAGATCCTCATTTATATCATTTTAAAGCAGGACAGCGCTGCACGTCACTTTGCTGCTCTGTTTGCTGCTCTGTTTGCTGCTCTGTTCTGTGGAGTGGTGTGGCTCACTGGTTAGAGGCGGCAGACCTGAGAGCAGAAGTCTGCTCGGGACCAGGGATCACTTCCCGACGCGGCAGGGTCGTGGACCTTGGTCAGCGGACTCGATAATTCTCGCTTTGGTGCTTACTCTAATCAGGGGTTCCACTCGGCAACTCTGGGCATTAACTTGCCTAATCTCCACAACGGCCCCATCAATTCCGGGGATGACTGGCTCCACCTGGGGGACTCCCAGCAGGGACCATCCCACAGGGTAAACCAGGAAGGGTTCCCCAGAGTTATACAGCACCAGGAGACCTATGGACGGGTAGCAGTGCGCTTTACAAGCTCAAATACATTTACATTTTACATACATTCTTCTCAAGAGAAAGGGGCAGGAATGTGCTGTATCGATGAGATATGGCTCATTCCTGTCCTCTTACACTGCTAGGGTGACCAACTGTCCGTAAATTTCACGGACTGCCTGTAATTTGGGCCTCTTGTCCGTTGTCCGTGAACAAGTCTTTCACGGACGCCTTTTGTCCATAATTTCGTCGCTGCCCCATGCAAGAAGCCTGAGAGTTCTGTAACTCTCACAGCAGGGACCAGCTTGCGCTCCTGCTGTGAGAGCATTTAGAAAAGCATCAAAGGTTCATTTTGCTACCAGCCAAACCCTGAAAAATAATCACTTTGATCTCTGGGCCTTCTCTCACGTTATATAAGTATCCTCATTATTTTACGATTCTTTGCCATTAATAACCTATCTGTTCTGTTCATAAAAGTAACAACTCTTACAGTCACAGAAGCAAATTCTCCCCTCATACCGAAAATAATTCCTTGGTGACACATTCTGATGCCATATTGATTAAAAACATTACGAAGGCACCATCTACGTTTATTCACTAGGGGCCCGATTCACAGAACTAACTTAAGACAAAATCCTAAACTTACTACTTTTGGTATTCACAGAAGTTAGGATTTTGTCTTAAGTGCGTCTTAAGACAGACTTAATACAGACTTAAGGCAAAATCCGAACTTAAGTCTGTCTTTAAACAAACTTAAGACAAAATCCTAACTTCTGTGAATACCAAAAGTAGTACGTTTAGGATTTTGTCTTAAGTTAGTTCTGGGAATCGGGCCCTAGGAAGAGGTAAGTGCAGAGTTAGAGAATAAGCGATTATTTTTGATGCAAGCACAACTATTCCCGAATGATGTGTCTGTCTATTTTGGCAATATACATTAGGAAGAAAATAGCGTAGGGCCCGATTCACAGAATGAACTTAAGACTCAATCCTAAACTTACTACTATTTTGGTATTCACAGAATGCACTTACTACTTTTGGCATTCACAGAATGAACTTACTACTTTTGGTATTCACAGAATCAATCAATCAATCAATCAAAGCATTTGTATAGCGCACTACTCACCCGGAGGGTCTCAAGGCGCTGGGGGGAGGGAGTCCGCTACTGCTCGAACAGCCAGGTCTTGAGCTGCTTCCTGAAGGCGAGGTGGTCTTGGGTCAGGCGGAGGTGGGTCGGAAGGGAGTTCCAGGTCTTGGCGGCCAGGTAGGAGAAGGACCTTCCTCCTGTGGTGGCTCTTCGGATGCGGGGGACGGCGGCGAGGGCGTGGCTGGTCGATCGAAGCTGGCGTTTGGGAGCGTAGAAGTTGAGGCGGCTGTTGAGGTATCCTGGGCCTTGGTTGTGTAGGGCTTTGTGTGCGTGGGTGAGGAGCCGAAGGTGATTCTCTTGTTGACCGGGAGCCAGTGCAGGTCTCTCAGGTGTCCGGAGATGTGGCTTCGGCAGGGGATGTCCAGGATGAGTCGTGCTGAGGTGTTCTGGATCCGATGGAGTCTCTTCTGGAGTTTGGCGGTGGTTCCGGCGTAGAGGGAGTTGCCGTAGTCCAGACGGCTGGTGACGAGGGCCTGGGTGACCGTCTTCCTGGTCTCGGTGGGGATCCATCGGAAGATCTTACGTAGCATGCGCAGGATGTTGAGGCACGACGAGGAGACAGCGTTGACTTGTCTGGTCATGGAGAGGGAGGAGTCCAGGATGAAGCCCAGGTTGCGTGCGTGGTCTGTTGGTTTGGGTGCGCTGCCCAGGGCGGGGGGCCACCAGGAGCTGTCCCAGGCGGAGGGTGAGGATCCCAGGATGAGGACTTCCGTCTTGTCCGAGTTCAGTTTCAGGCTGCTGTTCGACATCAATTTGGCTACGTCTGTCATCCCTTTGTGCAGGTTGGCTCTGGCGGTGGTGGGGTCGTTGGTGAGGGAGAGGATCAGCTGGGTGTCGTCGGCGTAGGAGATGATGTTGAGGTTGTGCTGGCGTGCGATGGCTGCGAGGGGGCTCATGTATACGTTGAAGAGTGTTGGGCTGAGCGAGGAGCCTTGAGGAACGCCGCAGATGACTTCAGTGGCCTCCGATCTGAATAGGGGGAGGCGGACTCTCTGTGTCCTTCAGGCGAGGAAGGAGATGATCCACTCCAGTGCCTTCTCCTGGATTCCGGCGTTGCTGAGGCGCTGTACTAGGGTACGGTGGCAGACAGTGTCGAAGGCCGCGGAGAGGTCCAGGAGGATGAGGGCCGCTGTTTCTCCGTTGTCGAGCAGGGCTCGGATGTCATTGGTAGCTGCGATCAGGGCGGTCTCGGTGCTGTGGTTGGCCCGGAAGCCAGACTGCGAGAGGTCGAGGGAACCGTTCGTCTCGAGGAAGGCGGCCAGTTGCTTGTTGACAATCTTCTCGATGACTTTTGCCGGAAACGGGAGTAGCGAGATGGGGCGGTAGTTCTTGAGGTCGGTGGGGTCGGCTGATGGTTTCTTGAGTAGAGCGCTGAGTTCGGCGTGCTTCCAGTTCTCCGGGAAGGTGGCGATGTTGAAGGAGGTGTTGATGATGTCCCGCAGGTGGGGTGCGATGACGGCGTCGGCCTTGTTGAAGACGTGGTGAGGGCAGGGGTCTGTCGGAGATCCGGAGTGGATGGAGTTCATCGCGCGGATGGTGTCTTCGGTGCTGATCGGGGTCCAGGCGTGGAGGGTGGTGGTGGGGGGCGGTGGTTCGGTCGCGGCGTGCGTCTGTTGAGTGCTGAAGCTGTTGTGTATGTCCGCGATCTTGTTGTGGAAGTAGGAGGCGAGGGAGTTGCAGAGGTCTTGCGAAGGGGTGATGTCGTTGTTTCCGGCGTTGGGGTTGGAGAGCTCTTTGACGATGTTGAAGAGTTCCTTGCTGTTGTGTGCGTTGTTGTCCAGTCGTTCCTTGAATGCGGTTTTCTTGGTGGCGTGGATCAGTTGGTGGTGTTTTCGGGTGGCGAGCTTGAGGGCAGTCATGTTGTCCGGTGTTGGGTCTCTGCGCCAGGTTTTCTGAAGTGCTCTGCAGTTCTTCTTGGAGCTCTTGAGTTCGTCGTTAAACCATGGGGCTTTCTTGCTGCCGGGTCTGCTCGGCTGGGTCTTCAGAGGGGCGAGGTCATCTGCGCAGTCGCTGATCCATTTTGTGAGGTTGGTGGCCGCTTGGCTGGGGTTCGTTGTGCTGGTGGGAGGGTTCGTGCTCAGGGAAGTAGCGAGCTGGTCTGCAGTGATCTTGTTCCAGCTTCTGCGGGGAACCTGTTGCTGGTGATGGTGGAGCGTGGTCCTTCTGAAGCTGAAGTGGACGCAGCTGTGGTCCGTTCAGTGGAGTCCCGTGGCGTGGCTGAAGGCGATGTCCTTGCTGGAAGAGAAGACCGGGTCGAGTGTGTGTCTGGCGTAGTGGGTGGGGGTGGTCTCCAGCTGCTTGAGGCCGAGGTTGGCGAGGTTGTCCAGCAGGGTGGTGGTGTTGCGGTCGTTGTTGTTCTCCAAGTGGAAGTTGAGGTCCCCGAGGAGGATGTAGTCGGCGGAGAGGAGGGCGTGTGGGCTGATGAAGTCGGCGATGTCTTCGCTGAATTGTGTGCATGGTCCCGGGGTCTGTAGATGAGGGTGCCTCTGAGGGTGGTCTTGGGGTTGACGTGGATCTGGAAGTGCAGGTGTTTGGCGGGTGCGAGGGTGTCGTCGGTGTTGGTCGTGATGCGGATGGTGTTCCTGTGGATGATGGCGATGCCTCCTCCTGTCTGGTTGACGCGTTCCCTCTGGATGATCTTGTAGCCGTCCAGGATGGCGATGGCTAAGTCGGGCGCTGAGGAGGCGTTCATCCAGGTTTCCGTGAGTAAGGCGACTTCTGGGGGTGTGGTGTCGAGCAGAATGAACTTACTACTTTTGGTATTCACAGAAGTTAGGATTTTGTCTTAAGTCTGTCTTAAGTTTGTTTTAAGACAAACTTAAGACAAAATCCTAACTTCTGTGAATACCAAAAGTAGTAAGTTCATTCTGTGAATGCCAAAAGTAGTAAGTGCATTCTGTGAATACCAAAATAGTAGTACGTTTAGGATTGAGTCTTAAGTTCATTCTGTGAATCGGGCCCCTAAATGCAATTGTAGTAGGTTCATTTTAAATTAGTCTTTAAGTGTTTGAACCGATAGGACGCTTATTGGGTGCTATTTTAATGTCGTCATTGTCACACTTTATCAGGAATAGAGCTAAACTGTTCTACCAATGAAGCAAGATAACTGAACACTTGGAAAAATACAATGGTTTGGAAGTTGCTCATGATGCAATGTGAGCTTGTATAAAAAAAAACGTTACAACGGCCCCACACACACACACACACACTCTCTCCTCTCTCAAATATTTGCAAAGTGTTCTTTTTAGTATAGTTTTGCAAAGTGCAGGGCCTGTAAACATAATTGTATTATTAGCGAATCCACCACATTCAAGTATGTTTATAGAGCGATTGGAGTGAACCAAAACTACAATTCCCAGAATTCATTATGTTTTTGAATGACTATTCTGGACTGCTCCAACCATTTCGCAGGAACCACAAAAGGGGACTCATAATCAATGGCCATAGTTCTCTTCAGATTGAAGGGTTGAATGGTTGAGCAAGTCCTTGTCACCATTTTAAACTTTGACCTTTATGTTAGGTACGGGTCATGGCTGCAGGGGCTCCAAATACTGAGCTACCTTACCGTAAATGGAGATCATATCATTATATCTGAAAATAATACAGTCCCTCAAGATATCTCCTAAGTGATAGGAATTAAAATAATCCCTCAGAGATAGAGACTCGAATATTGAGATGAAGGAGACAGACTGGTGAGGTGAGGTATGGAATTTGGCTCCCCGAGAAGTACCGTAAACAGACACATTTAATTTTCATGAAAACTTTGCACTTAAGTTTTCTCATGTCCAAAGAAAACAAATAGGTGTAATACGATCAGTGCTTAAAATGGCCCGTTACTGTCCGGTACGGAGTATCAGAATTCACGAAACACTACAGTTGCAAAATCTCCAAATGGACTACAGATTCATAAAGACTTTGTGAACCGGTTAAACATTCAATGAAAGCACTATTTTTTTTAATATTTTTCCCTTTTTTAAGTATATAGGCTTTCCTATAGGCCAGCATCTTTGAATTGATAAACTGAAGACACTAACAGAATACACTGGAGCCTCGGGCGGCACTTGTAGCTACAGGACTTTACCCCTTAAAGACCGAGCCTACGGTAGCTTGTAACTACAGGACTTTAATCCTTACACACAGGAGCCTAAGGGGAGCTTGTAACTACAGGATTTTAATCCTTACACACAGGAGCCTGGGGGGAGGTTGTAACTACAGGATGTTAATCCTTACACACAGGAGCCTGGGGGGAGGTTGTAAATACAGGAAGTTAATCCTCACACAGGAGCCTGGGGGGAGGTTGTAACTACAGGAAGTTAATCCTTACACACAGGAGCCTGGGGGGAGGTTGTAACTACAGGACTTTAATCCTTACACACAGGTGCCTGGGGGGAGGTTGTAACTACAAGACTGTACTCCTCACACACAGGAGCCTGGGGGGAGGTTGTAACTACAGGACATTAATCCTTACACACAGGAGCCTGGGCGGAGGTTGTAACTACAGGACTGTAATCCTTACACACAGGTGCCTGGGGGGAGGTTGTAACTACAGGACGTTAGTCCTTACAACCAGGTGCCTGGGGAGAGGTTGTATCTACAGGACTGTAATCCTTACACACAGGAGCCTCGGGGAGGTTGTAACTACAGGACTGTACCCCTCAAACACCAGAGCCTAGGGGAGCTTGTAACTACAGGACTTTAATCCTTACACACAGGAGCCTGGGGGGAGGTTGTAACTACAGGATGTTAATCCTTACACACAGGTGCCTGGGGAGAGGTTGTATCTACAGGACTGTAATCCCTACACACAGGAGCCTGGGGGAGGTTGTAACTACATGAAGTTAATCCTTACACACAGGAGCCTGGGGGGAGGTTGTAACTACAGGAAATTAATCCTTACACACAGGAGCCTGGGGGGAGGTTCTAACTACAGGACGTTAATCCTTACAGACAGGAACCTGGGGGGAGGTTGTATCTACAGGACTGTAATCCTTACACACAGGAGCCTGGGGGAGGTTGTAACTACATGAAGTTAATCCTTACACACAGGAGCCTGGGGGGAGGTTGTAACTACAGGACTTTAATCCTTACACACAGTTGCCTGGGGGGAGGTTGTAACTACAAGACTGTACTCCTCACACACAGGAGCCTGGGGGGAGGTTGTAACTACAGGACATTAATCCTTACACACAGTAGCCTGGGTGGAGGTTGTAACTACAGGACTGTAATCCTTACACACAGGTGCCTGGGGGGAGGTTGCAACTACAGGACGTTAGTCCTTACACCCAGGAGCCTGGGGGAGGTTGTAACTACAGGACTGTACCCCTCAAACACCAGAGCCTAGGGGAGCTTGTAACTACAGGACTTTAATCCTTACACACAGGAGCCTGGGGGGAGGTTGTAACTACAGGATGTTAATCCTTACACACAGGTGCCTGGGGAGAGGTTGTATCTACAGGACTTTAATCCTTACAGACAGAAACCTGGGGGGAGGTTGTAACTACAGGACTGTAATCCTTACACACAGGTGCCTGGGGGGAGGTTGTAACTACAGGACGTTAGTCCTTACACCCAGGAGCATGGGGGAGGTTGTAAATACAGGACTGTACCCCTCAAACACCGGAGCCTAGGGGAGCTTGTAACTACAGAACTTTAATCCTTACACACAGGAGCCTGGGGGAGGTTGTAACTACATGAAGTTAATCCTTACACACAGGAGCCTGGGGGGAGGTTGTAACTACAGGAAATTAATCCTTACACACAGGAGCCTGGGGGGAGGTTCTAACTACAGGACTTTAATCCTTACAGACAGAAACCTGGGGGGAGGTTGTAACTACAGGACTGTAATCCTTACACACAGGTGCCTGGGGGGAGGTTGTAACTACAGGACGTTAGTCCTTACACCCAGGAGCATGGGGGAGGTTGTAAATACAGGACTGTACCCCTCAAACACCGGAGCCTAGGGGAGCTTGTAACTACAGAACTTTAATCCTTACACACAGGAGCCTGGGGGAGGTTGTAACTACAGGATGTTAATCCTTACACACAGGTGCCTGGGGAGAGGTTGTATCTACAGGACTGTAATCCTTACACACAGGAGCCTGAGGGGAGGTTGTAGCTACATGAAGTTAATCCATACACACAGGAGCCTGGGGGGAGGTTGCAACTACAGGAAGTTAATCCTTACACACAGGAGCCTGGGGGGATGTTGCAACTACAGGAAGTTAATCCTTACACACAGGAACCTGGGGGAGGTTGTAACTACAGGACTGTAATCCTTACAAACAGGTGCATGGGGGGAGGTTGTAACTATAGGAAGCTAATCCTTACACACAGGAGCCTGGGGGAGGTTGTAACTACAGGACTGTAATCCTTACACACAGGTGCCTGGGGGGAGGTTGTAACTATAGGAAGCTAATCCTTACACACAGGAGCCTGGGGGAAGGTTGCAACTACAGGAAATTAATCCATACACACAGGAACCTGGGGGAGGTTGTAACTACAGGACTGTACTCCTAACACACAGGAGCCGGGGGAGGTTGTAACTACAGGACATTAATCCTTACACACAGGTGCCTGGGGGGAGGTTGTAACTACAGGATGTTAATCCTTACACACAGGTGCCTGGGGGAGGTTGTAACTACAGGACGTTAATCCTTACACCCAGGAGCCTGGGGGGAGGTTGGAACTACAGGACTGTACCCCTCAAACACCGGAGCCTAGGGGAGCTTGTAACTACAGGACTTTAATCCTTACACACAGGAGCCTGG
Source organism: Lissotriton helveticus (assembly GCF_964261635.1). NCBI lineage: Eukaryota > Metazoa > Chordata > Amphibia > Caudata > Salamandridae > Lissotriton > Lissotriton helveticus. Next base: position 197,972,396 of record NC_136057.1, on the reverse strand, counting down.
GGGGAGGTTGTAACTACAGAACCTTAATCCTCACACACAGGTGCCTGGGGAGAGGTTGTAACTACAGGACTGAGGGGCATATTATCAAGGGGGTTTATCTCCGCTTTTTTGGCTTTAAAAGCGAAGAAAGCGGAGATAAAATTATCTCCCTATTACCTAGCTGTCGCTAACACCAGTTAGCGACAGCTAGTAGGAGATAGCGACCATCTTGGGCCCCGCTTTGCATGTCAGTGATATTTATCACTAATGATATGCAAAGTGGGCGTGCCAAGATATTAGTGACTGGAAACAGTCGCTAACATCGCTATCTCCTATTACCAACTTTTGGAGATATTCGCGCAAAGCTAACACCTGCCCCTGAGCAGTTCTTAGTCATGTTATCCAATGGTAGGTGGATAACATAGCTAAGAGCATTAGCTCGGTAATGCATGAATATCGCTGACTTTTCAGCGATATTCATGCATCTCGGACGATTTTTATCGCTTAGGAGATATACCTTGATAATAGCAAGGTTCCTAAGTGATAAAAATCGCCGCAGCTCGGCGATAAAAATATCGCCGCTAAACCAACATAGCGATAATTATCGCTAGTTGTTGGTAATATGCCCCTGTCATCCTTACACACAGGAGCCTTGGGAGAGTTTGTAACTACAGGACTGTACTCCTCACACACAGGAGCCTGGGGGGAGGTTGTAACTACAGGACTGTACTCTTTACTCACAGAAGCCTGGGGGGAGCTTGTAACTACAGGACTGTACTCCTCACACACAGGAGCCTGGTGGAGGTTGTAACTACAGGTCTGTACTCTTTACACACAGGAACCTGGGGGGAGGTTGTAACTACAGGTCTGTATTTCTCGCCCACAGGAGCCTCTGGGGAGGTTGTAACTACAGTACTGTACTCCTCACACACAGGAGCCTCAGGGCGGAGCCTGTAAGTACAGGACTGTACTCCTCACACACAGGAGTCTGGGGGAGGTTGTAATTAATAATGACAACCATCCATAAATTTCATGGATTGTTCATTATTTGGGCCTCTTGCAGTGGCAGCTCGGTGACATTTGTTAGTGGTGGGCGGAAAATGAATTTCATAGATTACCGTAGCGAGTGAGCCAGAACTCTTAGAAAAAAAGAGTGGACAAATGGTGAATTTTCAAGCAAATTTGAGAAAGCAGTAAGGTTAAATTAAAATATAACAAATTATTTGTGAAACATTAGGATAATAAAGCAAAGACTTGGGTACAAAAACATAACGCTCTAATTTTTACCTCGCTGTTTGCATACAGCTCTTAGATGACAGTTAATAGCTCACTGTTCTATGTTAGCATTTTACCTTACAAACTGCAAGTAACAAAAGGATCTCTCTGACAAAAGCAATGACTAATTGACACTTTGGGGCCATGTGCATTAGTGGGTCAATGCCACAGACCACTGGAGAAGATGTACAAACGTAACTATTGTGGTGCCGGAAGTGGCAAGCAGAATACATAGATTTCCCTCAGGTACTCAGTATGATATGTCAAGTATTGCAGGGTCCAGGGAGGGAGATGGAATGATGAGTGGAAACAGAGAGGACTGACAAGGTGATGGATAGCACTGTTGAGCGTAATGAAGGAGGAGAAATGGGTCAGCTCCTAGTGAATATCAATTCAAATATTGCCAACTTGAAGAAAGTCAAAAGCAAACACAGAACAGCACTGCTCAAAATAACTGTTTGAAACTAAAAGTAAAATGAAACAAACACCTTTGGGAAAATACAAGTAATGTTATTGTCTATGGGGATCATATCTTTCAAATCGACACAGCAGGTGACATGGGTGCGTGCTTGTTGTACACTGCGATAACAGAAGAGCATTGCAAAAATGGTATTGTGTTGCATTTAATGAGACCAAGATGTCGTGTATAATTAGAATTGTTTCACTGGTCCTGGTTCCACACCCATCTCTAATGCACACTTTCAGATACAATAGAAAAACACACACTAAAACCCTGCCATGGTTTGTGATTGTGCATATAAAACAGCCCATCCCTATCGCAGGGTAGTCAGTCATTACCCCGGCGCGCCTCTGCAGTTTTTCACCTTGCTGACTGTGTTTGTATTGCTTGCTGGTTCACACATGTCGAGCAATCGGCTTCCCTTAATTAGATTTCAGAAACTATCCTGCAAGTTGAATATCTCCACAACAATGGCTTGTTTCTTTTTTTAATTATACAACAAGGCATGGTGCACAGAGCAGATCTGACGGTCTTCTACTGCTCGGCAACACAGATCGACGATGCAGTGTCTCGCGCTCCCTCCCCGGCTCGCACATGAACAATGTATGAAATAAGTGAGATTTCCCAGGAAATAATGCCCGGCGCTTTGAATGTGCACTTTAGAGAGGGCCGAGCAAAATGCTCATGTTAACGTTAAGTCAAACTTAACTTACTTCAGGCTCCGCTTCCCGCCTTCAAGTCCCGACTCCCGCGGCGCCATCCTTTTGAAATTCCCATGGTGCTCGATTCGTCGTGACGCAGCAGGAAGGCTGCAGGCAGCTTCCCTCCCCTCCCCTCTACCACAGCACAGCGCTGTGATTCGTTCGGCCGGCTGCCCTACCTACGTCATTTCTCTCTGTATGCTGCAGCATACAGAGAGCAGGGAGAGTGGGAGGGGTTACGCGAGGGCAGGGGGGAGCGGCTTGCCCACTGTTAATAATACAGTTAATACTGTCTGTTTGAACAGCCTCTAAGGCTGTCCAAACAGACCGTATTAACAACAGTGGGAAAGCCACACCCCATGCCCTCGAGTAACCCCTCCCACTCTCTCCCAAACAGGAAATTCTGCTTTCTCGCCGTGCGAGAAGGCAGAAACAAATGGTAGTTCTCTACTATTTGTTTCTGCCTTCTCGCACGGCGAGAAAGCAGTGGGGCGGCGCCCAAATGCCCACATGGAGGATCCGCCACTGGCCTCTTGTGCGTTGTCCGTGAGGAATTCTTTCACGCACGCCTTTAGTCCATAATTCCAGACATTGGAGCGAGCTGCCCCCTGCAAGCAGCCTGAAAGTTCTGTAACTCTCACAGCAGGGACCAGCTTGCGCTCCTGCTGTGATCTGTGGCCTGCAAAATCCCTCCCTGATGTGGCACAGACTGTTATCAGCCATTATCATTCTGTAGGTCGGCCTAATTATCACATACAGAATTATAATGTGCCCCCTGCTCAGTGACAGCATTTGTTGGGGCTACTCCTGCCAGAGCACAGGGCATGGCAAACTGCTTTTGTTTATGGGCTCCTGTCACCTCACCAGGGGACAAGCTCTGGGGAGGTGGAAGTTTCATTTTGGCGTGTGTTACCCAGGTACAACCACTGTTAGCCTCTTAAACTGTCACACAAGCAGTGATTATGGTACAAATAAAAGTGTCCTTTATTATTTATTTATTTTGCTTCAATAGTACAAAATTTCGTCATTTGTGCTGATATTATTTTCATGTTTACCTTGCGCCCCCATTCCTCACCCCTCTTGGATGATTGATCGGGTGGTTTTTTTCCAATGGGGGAGTGGGGAGTAAGTTCTGCGAAGCCTTCAGCTTTTGATCTTTTTTCAATTTTTTGGAGGGTAATATGCAATTGTAGGTGTTTAAGTTTCACTCACAAACATTAGATGCAGTTCAAGGTTGTCTCAACCTAATACAAACTTATTTTGACTTGTACTTGTGTTGGTTGTCTATTTACTCATGTCATGTTGTGCGACTTCCACTGATGTGTCTGTTAAATGCATGTTTTGTCCAGAATTTTTGACCTGAATTCTGACCTTCTGTCCTGAATTTTGTCCTGAATTTTGATCCTTTGTCCTGAATTTTTACACTCACTGTCCTGAATTTGCACACATGCCAGTTGGTCACCCTACACTGCGCTGGTGCACAAATGGCTGCCTAGTGCCAATGCAGGTTTCCTTGCACTAAGGAGCAAGGGTGCCTGAATTGAAATCAGGTTTTTGTTTAGGAAGGCACACATTACTGCACACAAACAGCTGTTATGCCACCCAAGGGAAGGCGCAGGGTTTTGACACATTCCCAGCTTCACGCTATCTTGTAAATTTGGGAATGTGTCAATAACCATGGGCATTGACTGGGAATACAAAACACAACACCCATAGCATGCTTCCCAGAGGCAGTGTAAGGCAACGCAGCGACTTGAGCTATGTTGCCTTACAGCACATCTATGATCCATGACAAGCCACACAGGGTGGCTTTCCATGGCCTTGTTGATATGATTGAGAGGCCTATGCCACTGGAGCATCATTAAAAGTGATGCTTTGGCGGCGCAGGATTCTTGTAAATACGGCCCAAAGTCTTTTGTATTCTTCTTGTATTTATCATTCTGCTCTCTTTACTTTTCTAAAGGTCTTTTTAGGAGTAGTCTTGTTTGTTTGAACCTGTATTTTGTTTATTCCTTTAAGTTTATATTAACCCCTTGAGTGCTTCTGTCAGCCAAAGGCCATCACGCGCACTACCTTTGTGGTGCTGCACACGTCCGTTGGCCGGAATTGCCGCTGCGGTAAACTGGTTAAACTGGAGAAACAATACCACATTGCTATGATGTTCCTTGTTTTCTTTTACTTGTTGTGCCATATACATAACAGCCTGGCAAGGAAAATACTGGTCAAATAGCTACTCTACACCAACCTCAGAGCAACAAATGCATTCAGGCACTCCAGTAATGGCACTGGTAAAGAGATGAATAAGCGGAAACTGGCACGTCTTTATTCTGCTCCGTGTAACTGAGAACTCAACATTCTAAAACAAGCTTTTATGGCATTGCACTCTGAAACCTATGTCACAGCTCTATGGAATCTATTAAGAGCCAAAAGGGTTCCTTTCTAAAACATCGCAGATGCTGCACCTACCCCTCTGTTAAATCTATACTAATATAATAAAGAGAGAGCCCAAACCTTTAAGGCGGGTAATCTCAGGAACCACAGCACCAATCACAACACCCAATACAGCGTTGGAAAGGGCAGTTGCAGCAGAAGGACATAGGCTATGCAGACGACCACCATATACATTTAAAAGGTAAAAGAACCATGCCAGCAAAGTAGTCCCTTGTGGGCGTGTCTGCATTGTGCTCTGGGAGTGTGCTGGGGGCGTGACAATCGCTGGGGGCATTCCGTCACGAGTGTTGTTTTTTCTTCCCAGGTTCTATACATTCCTGCTCCCTTTAAATAGTAATTCAGTGGAGGTCCCATTCTCTTAACTTGCACAGTTATGGGCAAAAATACAACTAAAAGGCCCTGCAAAGCATTATGAGATAAGATTAGCATCATTTTTAGCATTCATGAAAGGGTTTCAATGTTTTTAAATTTTACTCATCAGGGACATCTTGGAATGACGAGGTGAACTGCAGCTTGATGTATAATATTTTAAATGCTATTGCATTTGCCTCATCGGGGACAACTGGGGACGATGAGGTGAACTGCAGCTCTTTGTAGAAATATTTGGATACTATAATATTCACTTCCCACTGCTAATCTGGTCCCATAATGCTTTGCAGGGGCTTGATCTCAAAATCATCACCTCTCTCACTGCTTGCTGGAAGCTAATTTCACTTTTGTGAAATGACTATATGCATTTTAGCATGTAGAAATACTTGTTATTTTACCTTGAATATATGAGGTTTCTGTTTTAATAATTGGAAATCTGACGGAAGGAAATATTGTGGATTTATTGTACTAAATTCGCGCCAATTCCGCCCACCCCTACTTTAAATACCCCTGCACGCCATAATCATAACCCACCCTTACTCCATAACCCTTAAACTCTAACCCATCTTAACCCTATAAATATACCTTTTACCCCAAAACCCAAACCTATCGCTAAACCCTAAAAATACCCCTGTACCCCAAAACCCAAACCTAGCCCTGAACCCTAGAAATACCCCTGTACCTCAAAACCCAAACCTACCCCTGAACCCTAAAAATACCCCTGTACCCCAAAACCCAAACCTACCCCATAACCCTAAAATACCCCTGTACCCCAAAACCCAAACCTAGCCATAACCCTTAAAATACCCCTGTACCCCAGAACCCAAACCTAGCCCTGATCCCCTTAAAATACCCCTGTACCCCAAAACCCAAACCTAGCCCAGAACCCTAAAAATACCCCTGTATCCCAAAACCCAAACCTAGCCCTGAACCCTAAAAATACCCCTGTACCCCATAACCCAAAACTATATCTGAACCCTTAAAATACCCAAACACCCCAAAACATATACCTCAGTACCCCAAAACATATACCCCTATACCCAAACTTGCCTTATCCAAACATTTAAAAAAAAAACATGCTTTTACCATTCATGCATTTACAACGAATTTCGTTGTAAATGTATGCATAGTAAAAGCATATAAAATGTAATGCCATGCGTTATAATGGCATGGCGGAGTCATGGTATTTTCTTAATGAAAGTATGCGGAGTGATCGTATGCGGAAAGGAAGTTGCGGAATAATGGGTGTTTACCCTCCCCCGTAAGTACATTGGTGGCACGGCGGCCCATATCTCCAGCAACATACTCATATTTTTTCACCACCGATTGGAAAAATGCACAGGTGTCTCTCATTGATGCCCAGCACCGACATACACTTTTAGACACACCTCCCACCACAAGTTCTAGAATTGCGAACTTTAGAGATGGGGAGCTACATTCGAATCTCGGCATCAGCTCAACATCCTGTGATTCCAGGTAAATCGCTTTGTCTCCCCGTGCCTACCACAAATGAATGTGTTCTTCTGTTATGTAAATTGTGCTCATGCCATGTTGTCGAGTTCGCGCTATATAATATTGCAAGGAAAATAAAGTAGGGAAACTCGAGTTCACACACTACTGAACGCGCACGCACTCTTAAGTGCATCAGCAGTGCACTGGGAGGAAAATAGAGCAGTCTCCAAATCTGCAATGGGGGTGCACATATCTCACCACGGTATGAGTTCCATTGGTTCCAGATCTTCCCTCATTTACGAGGTGTGCCACGGGCAACATACACTATCTTCTCTCTAAACATACACCAATCCATGTTTTGTTGCCACGTGAGAACCGTCGGTGGCCTCTGAGCGCCCCATAATTGGGCTATGTCTCTCTTGGCAATCATATTACCCAGGGTCACCCAGCGAAGCTGCGCCACGTCATAGTCGTTCGGCTCCCACACATTCAACAAGCATCGTCTCGCCTCGGGCATTGACTGTACACCCGTGACCTCACTCATAACCTCATGCACCCGGGTCCAATAGCGCGCCACCGCAGGACACTCCCAAATTATATGGCGAAATGAACCCACGAGACCACAACCACGCCTGCACAGTCCATCCATAGAAAATACCAGGGGCACCAGACGGGGACCAGTCACATACACCCTGTGGAGAATTTTGAGTTGGACAAACCGAAGGCGTGCCGGGATCGCCACCTTTTATGGGGAAGAGATTGCAGCCTGCCAGTCCTCATCATCCAATTCCAAGCAATCACTAGTCCATACCTCTCGAAGGTGACACAGAAGGTCAATCCTGTTATTAATCAACTTTTTAAATATTAGCGAGATCGTGCTGTCCGGGACGTACCCGTCCAGTATTCGATCTTAAAGCGGGGACGCCTCCGGAATATCCTCGCCCAAGGGAAAGACAGATAGCACCGCGTGCCGGATTTGCGCGTAGCGAAAGAATTCCTTATCATTCAAGTCATACTCAGCCTTCAGCTCCTCAAAAGTCTTGACCCTACCTTTGGTCCACACATCATTCACCCTGCTGATACCGATCACATCCCACTTATCAAATCCCTTCGATGTCCATAGGGACCCAAGCTTTTCAGACGCGTAAAGCGGGGTCGCACGAGTCAGTTTATCAGACTAGCCCAGGGCCGCTGTTGCACGACACCATACTTGTACGGCTATCATGGTGGGGCCCGTGAGAGTCCTGCCGACGGATCTCGTGTACAGTGCCCTGTTATAGTCTCCGCCGGGTAACAACCACTTATCCACTTCAAACGCCGGATTCGGCGAGGGACCATAAGTACCATGGTTGATTGCCCCCAGCTGAGAGGCCCAATAGTAACGGCGAATATCAGGAAGCGCGATGCCGCCATCATACCATGGGAGTGTCATCTTCGCAAGGGCAATACGGGGACGACCCCCCCATAACAATTGTCTCTGTAGACTTTCAACCTCTCGAAAGTAGCTAGCAGGCACCGTGTCGAGGGTGTTTTGCAGCGCATAGAGGAACCGGGGCAGCGACATCATCTTGAACAACGCAGCTCGTCCCAAGGGGGAGAGAGGGAGCCTACCCCATGCGATAACATCAGTTCGGAGGCGCTGAAGCGGGGGCAACAAATTACGTTCATAACGAAGTACAGGGTCCAAGGTGATAAAGATCCCCAGATACTTGAATCTCTCCCGTACCACCTGGATAGGACAGCCGCGAGGCAAAAGAGGAGCATCACCCGAGAGAACATAGATGCACGACTTAGACCAGTTGATGACGAGACCGGAGTTTTTACGGAAAGAGTTCAAGACATCGAAGAGGACAATCAACGACTTCCAAGGTGACGTGAGGTACAACAGGATATCGTCCGCATTTAAAGACACACGGTCCTCAAATTCCGAGGTCCATCGAATGCCCTTCAGAGACGGTTCCCACCTCAACCAGGCCACCAGCGGTTCCAAAGCGGGAGCAAATAAAAGAGGAGACAAAGGGCAGCCCTGGTGCGTCCCTCTGCCGAGGGCAAATGGGGCGGAGACTGGACCATTTACAACCACTTGAGCTAAGGGGTCGGTGTAGAGCAGCTTCACCCAGTTAATGAATGTTGGGCCAAAGCCGAATTTAGTGAGGACCGCCCAAAGATATGGCCACTCCAGCGTATCAAACGCCATGGTGGCGTCCAGAGACGCCAAAATGGCCGGTACACGCAGCGTCGCCGCCCTCGCGAGGGCGCCATGCAGGCGCCGGAGGTTCAGTGCCGTGTTGCGGTGTGGTATAAATCCGGATTGATCCGGGTGGACCAGATCGCTTATGACAGTTATTAAGCGATTAGCAAGCAGTTTAGCCAGGATCTTCGGTTCGGCGTTTATTAGAGATATGGGTCTAAAGGAGGTGCAGCGGTCGCGTGGTTTCCCATTCTTGTGAATCACAACTATGGAAGCCAGTCTTTGGTCAGGAGGGAGGGAACCCATCTCCAACGATTCCAAGAACATCGATCGGAGATACGGAGCTATCGTATCCGGGCGGAGCTTGTAAAGCTCAATAGGGAGCCCATTAGGGCCCGTGGCCTTCCCGGAGCGAACCGAGCGGATAGCAATCGCGACTTTCTCAACTGTGGGTGCCACCTCGAGGAGTTCCCTTTCAGGGTCCGATAAACAAGGCAGCGAAATATCTCGCAGAAGCAACCGGGAGTCATGCTCAGGTCTATCGGACACAGAGGAGTACACATCCCGGAAATAGTCCGCAAAACACTCCACTATATCAGCAGGGTCAGTGAGACTCATTTCATTCGCATTCACAATCACCGGAACCACCCGACTAGCACACTCCCTCTTATCCAGCCAAGCAAGCAGTTTCCCTGCTTTGTCACCCACATCATACAGACGTCCCTGCTGTTCCCTGCTCATCACTTTCGCCGCATCAGTAACCAGTGCGCTGTAGTCAAGTTGTTTAAGACCGAGGAGGTGTAGCCTCTCTGGGGTAACCTCGGATTCCAATTCCCCTTCCAAAACAGTGATCTCATTTTCAATTCGAACAACCGCCTCCTGTTTACCCCTCTTGTCATTGCTAATTAAGGAAAGGGCTTGGCCCCGAATAACAGTCTTGTACGCTTCCCACAACGAGACAGAGGAGGATACGGAGCCCACATTCTCAGTAAAGTAATGGTCTAGCGCTTTAATCAGTGCTGCTCTCACCTTAGGATCACGGAGATACCAGGGGTTAATCGGAGCCACTCGACCCTCCGTCACCAGCTTCGAGTCTATGACCAACCATAATGGGGAGTGATCCGATATACCTATAGCAAGATGTTTTATCTCTCTTATAGAGGAGGCCTGTGAAGAGGGCATCAGCACATAATCTAGTCTCGAGAGACTGCCGTGGGCACCAGAGTGGAACGTATATTGCAACTGCCTGGGGTGGAGTAGGTGCCAACAATCAGTGAGCCCCAGGGTATCCAAGAAGCCCCCCAACCAGGATTGAGACTTCGCAGTTTCCCGGGGAGGGTAGCGGTCACACATCCCGGACACTACAGAGTTGAAATCACCACCCACCACAAGCTGACCCTTCGGGACTCCCAGGATTACTCTTCCCAGATCGGCAAAGGTAGTAGTCTGCAAAAACGATGGCGGAACATAAACGGAGAGCAGGGTGATGACCCTCCCCTCCCAGCGCCCAACAATGGCGGCATACCGCCCCCTATTATCGAGGATGATATCATCAACCGCAAGAGGGAGGGAGTTCTGGACCAGAATGCCCACCCCCCTAGAGCCAGAAGTGAATCCGGAGTGCATTAGGAGACGATACCCACGCCTGTTCATTGCGTGACATTGATTGCCGATCAAGTGCGTCTCCTGTAGCAACACCACATCAGGGGATAAACGTCGTAGCATTTGCAGCACCACTCCCCATTTTATCCTATCGCCTAACCCATTGACGTTCCAGCACAATAGCTTCAGTCCCCTACCCCATCCCAGAGACCAACCCCATCCCCACACCACACCAGACCCAACACAGTAAAGCAGGAGCTCATCAATACATCACCTTGAAGAAAACACAGAAACAAAAACTGCTACCCCCTACCCCCCAAGAAACCCCAAACACCTTACCCCCCACCCTGCACCCCTGCGTAAGACTCAAAAGTCACCCCAACTTGCAGTGTGCCTGTCGCCCTAACATACAACTAATCTACGAAAAGAACCCTAGAGGAGGAAGTCTCACCCACCCCCCGCCCACACCCCGAAAAGACAACACATTAGCAAACGGTATTTGCATAGCTTCAAACCACTGCTGAAAGTCAATACGGTGAACTGGGAGCCGATCTCGCCCCCTATTCCTGCTCCACCGGGCCACCCTCCGCTCCTCCGGAATGTCCAAAGTGTCCAGAATGATCCTGCCCCGTGGGCAGTGTGTCAAGCCAGTCACCTGCGGCCCCAGGATGGTCGAAGAAGAATGTCCGATCCTTGTACACCACACGTAGCCGGGCCGGGGAGAGCACAGCGTATTTCATGTCCCTGTCTGTCAGCCTCTTTTTCACCCCTTGGAATCCCAGTCATGGTTTCTGTACCTGCTGGGTGAAGTCCGGGTAAAAACTCACTGTAGTGTTTTCAAAAACAGTGGGACCAGACTGACGCGACGCTTGCAGGATCGCGTCTCTGTCCCTAAAATTGAAAATCCGAGCAATAATGGGACGTGGGGTGGCTCCCTGCTTAGGCGGGCCTCCCGGTATCCTATGAGCCCGTTCTACAGCGAAGAACTTACTGAGGCCCTTGGGTGCGAGGTGGTTCAGAACAAGGTCCTCCACCAGCAGGTCCACCGAAGAGGCTTCCGATTTTTCAGGGACACCAACCAGACGGACACTGTTCCGTCGTGCATGGCTTTCAAAATCTTCCAGGCGGCGAAAGAAATAGTCGTGGGAGGATCGCAGGTTGCCGACCTCTGCCTGTAAATCGGAGACGTCAGTAATGAGGCTGGATGTCTTCAGATCGAGGGATTTGACCTTTTCGTTGGTTTTAGCAAGATCCGCCCTGATCAGGGTAACTTCGATAGCAACTGTGTCCAGCTTGTGGGCCAGGGCTTCATATTGTTGACCCAGTGAGGCCTTCATGCCAGCAATGGCGCCCATGACGTCTTTTAGCGACAATTCCTCACCCGTCGAGGAGTCCTCTCCGACATTAGTCGGGGATTTAGTCGGTCCCCCCGGAGAGCCCTTGGAGAGAGTGGGCCCGATTCACAGAACTAACTTAAGACAAATTCCTAGACTTACTACCATTTTGGTATTCACCGAAGGCATTTACTCATTTTGGTATTCACAGAAGGCACTTACTCATTTCGGTATTCACAGAAGTTAGTAGTCCTAACTTTAGGACTCCTAAATGCCTTCTGTGAATACCGAAAGTCTTAAAATTAGGATTTTTCTCAGTTTAGTAGTAGTAAAGTTAGGACGTCTAACTTTCGGACTCCTAAATGCCTTCTGTGAATATCAACAGTCTTAAAAATAGGACTTTTCTCAACTTTACTACTACTAAACTGAGAAAAATCCTAATTGTAAGACTTTCTTTATTCACTGAAGGCATTTAGGATTCCTAAAGTTAGGAGTCCTAACTTTACTACTACTAAATAGAGAAAAATCCTAATTTTAAGACTTTCGGTATTCACAGAAGGCATTTAGGAGTTCTAAAGTTAGGACTCCTAACTTTACTACAACTAAATTGAGAAAAATCCTAATTTTAAGACTTTCGGTATTCACAGAAGGCATTTAGGAGTCTTAAAGTTAGGACTACTAACTTCTGTGAATACCGAAATGAGCAAGTGCCTTCTGTGAATACCAAAATGAGTAAGTGCCTTCTGTGAATACCAAAATGGTAGTAAGTTTAGGATTTTGTCTTAAGTTAGTTCTGTGAATCAGGCCCAGTGTATCTGTCCATGACGTTCGACTGCACGGAACTCCCACGGAGAGCTGGCTTGGTTTTGCGTTTTTCACCCTCGGGCTTGGTGGCCATCTTGGATATTGTGCCCCGGAGGGGAGCCTGAGACCTGGTGAAAATGACTACACTCGATGCGCCCGTAATGGTTTCGGAGAATAAAGTGGGCACTTCACACCACTCAATAAGCCATAGTAGGCCAGGTCAGCAATCGAGATGATGCAGTTGGGTGGAAGGCGACCAGGGCGGGCCGATCAAGTCAAAGCCGGAGAGGTCACAGGGCGAAAAACGAAACTGAAAGTAGATGACCGAGCCGAGGGGACTCGGGTGATCCGTTGTTGTTCGATTACTGTCCGGCTGGCAGAGAAATAGAGCCCGGGGTAGCACCAGGGAGTAGGCTAGAAAAGTTCAGAAACCCGTAACTTCAGCTCCCGGAGTCCAAATCGAAATCTGGAAACGAGTAGGTGATCAGCAGGGCTGTGCCACTAACGACCCATCCTCTTAGTCAGGATAGGATACAGGATAAACGGCGGAGGTGGAGAAGGTCCGGGAGCCCTGTGCTCACTCGACCATCTTGGTTGCGCGCGAAGCTCCTCCTCCTATGGATCTATTTTAGTTGATTATATTAGGTAATTATGATACAGATTATTTACCCTATTTATTTATTGTGAATAACCACAGACTCAGGTACCATTTAAAATGTTTATAAAAATGTTTCTTAAGAGCAAGCAAATTACAGTGTTAACTCCAAACCTCCAAAGAAAGGTTGATCAAATACATCAATTTTATATAGTATTTCAGCAACAATAAGTACCCCAGGAAAAAGATGACAGAGAGAAAAGGTACATAGACACGAATACACAGATTTATATTTACCTAGGATGGTGTGAAATCAGACCACTCTGGCCAAGAGTTAGTGGGTCCCCTCGAAAGATTCAGGTGTCAAAAGGTTCAGGACTGATTCGGGACAGGTTCTGGACAGATTCAGGACAGGTTCTGGACAGGACAGATGACCTCCTCTGGATTAGACACCTGCGTCTCACCCCTCTCTGATACTAAAATCCTCATTGATTCTTCCGCTTTTTTTCCCTAATTCTGTTACCTCTTCGGTTCTTCCGCGTCCAGTTCTAGTTCTAACCTCCTCGGTTCTTACGCGTTCAGCTCTAAGACTACACTGTCTATTCCTCACTCAGCTACCTTCTAAACCTGCTTCTCTAAAGTGTTGATTAGCATTCGGACAGCATCTCTGCCTCTCAGCATACTGGGCCCGATTCACAGAATGAACTCAAGACACAATCCTAAACTTACTACTATTTTGGTATTCACAGAATGCACTTACTACTTTTGGCATTCACAGAATGAACTTACTACTTTTGGTATTCACAGAAGGTAGGATTTTGTCTTAAGTCTGTCTTAAGTCTATCTTAAGTTTGTCTTAAGACAAACTTAAGACAAAATCCTAACTTCTGTGAATACCACAAGTAGTAAGTTCATTCTGTGAATGCCAAAAGTAGTAAGTGCATTCTGCGAATACCAAAATAGTAGTAAGCTTAGGATTAAGTCTTAAGTTAATTCTGTGAATCGGGCCCCTTCATACCATAATCACTAATAGGATGCTACCTATGCACATTCTACGGCATTTATTTACACAATTTTGTTTTGGTCTTTCAGCAACTCTTTCTCTTGCCATTTTTAAGAAGATTACGATTCTTCTTTTCTTATTTTATTTCTGCAATTTTATTTACATTTTTCAAGGAGGTTTTACTTTTCCTTCGTCAAACTGATCAACTTTTACTTCTTCATCACTTTCCTCATTTATATCAAGATTTTCAAGTTCTTCAAGAATCACATAGGTCCACTCAGGGCCTTTGAATTTGTTAGTCAGTATTTTTATTCTCTGACTTCTTCATTTGTTTGTCTGTTCTGATAGGCTTGTGACTTCATTTACTTGTTCAGGTTCTTCATTTGTTCTCTTGATCTTAATCTTTTGACATATCTGGGCCAATAATCACCCTTTCAAACTTTTTTGTTTGTCCTGCACTTTCAATTTCCTTGTCACTCTCGAGGATTCTTTTATTTACATTGTGGCACAATTTGATTTTCTACGTCTTCCGACTTCCTCTCTAATTGACCAAATTCAGGACTTCTCGAAGTGCTAGTCTTCACCTGAACATGTTCCGCATTGTCTAACTGTTCCTGTTCAGGGTTTTCTTTATTTTGTTTTTCTCCCTGAACTTGTTTTTCTAATCCTTAATGGTCCTGATCAGGTCTTACTGCACTTGGCTTGTCTGCTGCCTGAACGCGTTCTTCTGAACCTATCTGTCCCTCCTCAGATTTAGGAATCTTTTGATTCCCCTCTGTATGAGTGTATTTTTCTTTCCTTATCTGTGCCTGCTCAGCGTCTCCAAAAATGTCAAACTCAATTTCCTGAGCTGGTTCTTCTAAACCTGTCTGGTCCTCACTATTTTCTTGTTCTTCTAATTGTTTTCTTATTATTATTTTGATAATTTTTTCAGGAATGTCAACTACTGGTATCCTATCATCCTGACTAGTGCTTGGCTGTTCTTGGTCAGCTACTTCAGAACCTATTATTCCACATTCCTCAGCTGTACAACCTTCAGGACCCTCAACTTCTAGAACTGGTTGAGGATTTCCCTCATCAGGACTTGGAATTTTCTTGGTATGACTAGGATGTATCCAATTAGGCAAACCTGCACATTTCACTGCTGTAGTCGTGACCAGTATGACCTGTTTAGGTTCACACCACCTTGGTGCAAGACACGTCTCTCAGTGTGATTCTTCACTACCACCCAATCTCCAGGATTTAGATCACGTGCTTGGTCCAGCTGACTGGCAACTGCGTCTTCTCCAACCTGATGAGAGACAGAAAGCACCAGGTCAGCCAATCTTTTCAATAGTCCAATACCAGATCATCAGTTATGCTTAACAATCTGTGTCCAGGAATAAATGCTCATCTCATTGTTCTTCCCATGAGTATCTCATGGGGACTCAAACCTGTATTTCTGTCAGGATTGTTTCTGAGTTCCATCAGAACAAGAGGTAATGCATCTGGCCATAGCAGTGAAGTAGATGCGCACACCTTTGCCAATCTATTGTTCAAACACTCCAGAAACCTCTGGGTGATATGCACAGTGCAGTTTCTGTTCAGTTTTAAATACTTCACAGATCAATCGAATTATCTCATTATTAAAGTGAGATCCTGTATCTGATTCCACAGTTACTGGAAAACCAAAATGTGTGATCAACTCTCTCAATAATAATTTTGCAACTATTATGCTATCATTTCTTCTGGTTGGATATGCCTCCACCCGCCCTGAAAACAAACCTACTATGACAAGGATATACTTCAATCCCCTACATGGTGGTAACTGAATGAAATCTACTTGAAACCTCACAAATGGACTTTCTGCTTTTCCAATTCTTCCCCAACTGACCACTGTCTTTCTTCTTGGGTTATTCTGTTGACAAATTAAACATCTCTGGCAAAGACTCTGTGCGACAGTCCTAAACTTTTGGTTGAACCAATCTTGCTAAAAGAATCTGATCATGGCATCTCTACCTATCTGTGGATCTCCATGGTACAATCTGGCAAATT
Source organism: Lissotriton helveticus (assembly GCF_964261635.1). Lineage (NCBI taxonomy): Eukaryota > Metazoa > Chordata > Amphibia > Caudata > Salamandridae > Lissotriton > Lissotriton helveticus. Next base: position 197,956,146 of record NC_136057.1, on the reverse strand, counting down.
GTGAGAGTAAACAGTCTGGCATGAGTGGTCTACCATCAGGATAAATCCAGACACCATCTTCCTCTCTCCTCTTGCATCCTAATTTTAGCCAACCCTCCTTTTCACTTACTTCTACTTCATCCTGTAAATGTGTCACTTCATCCCATGTCTCTATGGATGAGATAAGCATAAGTTAGCATCTGATTCCAGTTGTTTCAATTTTCTTGTTTACTGCAAATTTGGTTTACTTTTAGCACAGTATTGAGCAACTTGGTCAGCATATCGATTACCAGCAGTCACATGGTCATTTCCAGACTGATGTGCAGCACACTTGACCGCAGCCACTTCATTTGGCAATTGTATTGCTTGTAAATGCTCTTTTACGTAGTTTCCATTTTTGATAGGGGTTCCTGAAGAAGTCAAGAAATCCCTCTGCATCAATAGTTGGCTAAAGTCATGCACAACCCCATAACCATACTGACTATCAGTATAAATGGTTACTCTCCAGTTCTTCCCAATTTTGCAAGCTTTAATTAAAGATATCAATTTGGCTATCTCTGCAGAATTGACTCCTGGTAAATAGGATGCCTTGACTATTCCAGCCGATGTACAGACAGCATAAGTAGCATGTAACCCTCCTTCCTCATGTCTCAAACAAAAACCATCAACAAACAGCTCGTTTTCAAATTATTTTAGAGGCTCTTCATGTATGTCTGAGCAAGGTTTGGTACAGTATTGAGTTATATCTAAACAATCATGTTCAGGGTCATCCCTCACTTCCTCTTCATACATGTCAGGTAATAATGTAGCTGGGTTCAAGACAGTACACCTGATTACTGTTACTTTTTCTGCTCCCAATATGATTCTTTCATATTTAGTCATGCAACTTGGGATAAGATATTGTGTTTGGGTACTGGTCAGTAAAATTTCAACTGAGTGAGGAACATAAACTTTTAAGGGATGTCCCATCACAGTAGACTTGCTTTGTTCAATACTCATGCAAATTGCAGCCAGGTAATGCTGAAGCTACAGGATCCAGAGTTGCTGAGAAATATGCCACTGGTCTTCGCATTAACCCATGTCGCTGAGTTAGTCCTGATAAAGCACAGTTATCTCGTTCACAACAAAATAATGCAAATTCTTTTGCATAATCTGGCATTCCAAGTGCAGGGGCTTCGCAAAGACAATTTCTCAATTTCACAAAAGCCGTCATACTTTCATCATCCCATTCTACAGGATCCTTTGCTCGCCCACAATCCACTACCTGCAATATCCTACTACACCAAGAAACATTCCGATTTCTTTCTGGGACTGAGGTAACTGCATCTGTTTTATTATTTTTCCTCTTTCTTGGGTAACTCTTCTCACTTCTCTTTCTAATTGATGTCCTAAATATTTGACTTTTGTTCGACAGAATTGCAATTTTTCTGGTGACACCTTGTGTCCTACATCAGCCAAAATGGTTTAATAATGCAATCGAATGCTGAATACAATCATCTTGTGTTCTTGATATGCGACCAGTAGGTCATCAATGTATTGGACTAAAACTGAATTTCTAGGCATCACTAATATTTCTAAACACTTTTTCAGAATCTGATTGAATATCGAAGGACTTTCTGTGTATCCTTGAGGAACTCGATTCCACACATAGATACAAATTTCAAATTTAAACAAAAAGAGATAGTGACTATCTGGATGTAATGGGATGGAGAAAAAGGCATGACACAAATCGATTACTGTAAACCATCCTGCACTCCATGGTATCTGATACAATATTACTGTTGGGTTCTTTGCTACAGGGCAACAAGGCACCACAATTTTATTTATTTTTTCTCAAATCTTGCACTATCCAATATTTCACGTTAGGTTTCTTAATACCAATTATTAGGGAGTTACAAGGACTACTCATTATTTCTTTCAGAATGCCTTTTTGAACCATTCGCTTTATTTCTGCAATGACACCTGCTTTTATTTTGGGGCTCATTTTGTACTGCTTTGTCTTTGGATAAAAGGCATTTTTCGTCACAGTCACTTTTATTGGATCTACATCTGCCATTAATCCTACTTCTTTTCCAGTAAAATCTCATACCTTTGGATTAACTGTCAATTTTAACTTGTCAGGTAAATCATCCTTAGTCATTATAGAATACATCTCATCTACCTCAGTGCCTTGCTAGCATTATTTTGTAAATGCCATCCTCATCAAGAGTCTGAATTGCAACACCATCCTGTGTACAATATATGGTGCAGTTCATTTTGCACAGTAAACCTCGTCCTCACAGTTTTACAGGACTGGATTCACACGCTACAAATTTGTGCATCTCTCTGAAATTACCAATGCAAACCTCCGTGGGTTCTGTAACTGGAGTCCTAATCTGTTAATTGGATACGCCAACCACTTGGATTTCCTCACCTGAGAGGGGTAGGTTTGGGATGTCTGCTGTTCTCACAGTAGAATGGGTAGCACCAGTATCCAATAAAAAGGTAACATCTTTTCCTTCTACCTTTCCATCAATATATGGACCTGACTGATCTACCGGCAAGGATGCACCAAGTACGCATTCCTCTTCCTCCCCCCTCAAGCACTGTCATTGCTCATCCTCAGAGGAACTACTGTTCTACAAAACAAATTGTGATGTTATGGAGTTTAGCTTACCACTTTTACATACATGATTTACGCCCGGTTGCGATTGACTCAATATCACCTCATGCTGCGTCTGTGAATTTAAATTTGGATTTGGGCCATTATTATTCCGGATAATTTTACCAGTGCCTCAATTTTCCTCACCCATGAAAAGGACATTTCTTTTCCGCTTCTCTGCTCATATTTCCCCTCGGTTTTCCCCCACTATTTTCACTCTGTCCTGATCCTTTATTTTGATCACTATTTTGGTTACTTAATTTAAATTCCTGCTGTTCTGCCACTTTTACTTGAGCCCACATTACATTTTCTTCTAACTTTTTCCGTCAGTTATCTACCTCATCTGCACAATACTTTGCATATTTTAAGACTTTGGGCCCGATTCACAGAACTAACTTAAGACAAAATCCTAAACGTACTACTTTTGGTATTCACAGAAGTTAGGATTTTGTCTTAAATTTGCCTTAAAACAAACTTAAGACAGACTTAAGTTAGGATTTTGTCTTAAGTCGGTCTTAAGTTTGTCTAAAGACAACCTTTAGACAAAATCCTAACTTCTGTGAATAGCAAAAGTAGTAAGATTAGGATTTTGTCTTAAGTTAGTTTTGTGAATCGTGCCCTTTGTCTCTGGGTTTTACCTGCCAATTCAGCATGTGATTTTGTATCATTTTACAAATGTCGGGTCTCATACCAGATACAAATCGATTCACAAAATGTCCCATTCCCTTTTCACCAATTGTTTCAAATCCACTATACTGTTTGAATACTTGTAGTAAATGCTCATAGTAAGCATGTACAGTTTCATATATATCTTGAGTCGTTCTATGTATTTTTATCCCTTCAGTCTCCTTTGGGGGAATTTTCCCTTTCAAGAAAGTGATCATTTGGTGATATTTCTTCATTGCCTCTTCTAAAGGGGCTCCTGTTTTCTCATCCCTTGGGTACTCTTCACTGAGAGTTTACATTCTGTCCATAAATCTGCAGGTACCACTATATCAAATAGACCATCCAGATCGTTCAACAAAACTTTTGAGACCTTCACAAGCCTTTAAACCTGTCTTTGCCATTCAACTGTTTTTTCTTTGAAAATCATTAGTAAATAACAAGATATCTTGCCTGGTCCAAGGAACATGTACATATCCTCCTCCTGGTACTTCTCTCATAGGACACAACCGTTCTGCCTTTTTGGGTTCCCTTAATAAATATTTTGAATTTTGTTCTGTTTGCCTGTGCTTCCTCCTTTTTCTGTCCACCTCGTTTTCCACCTGTCTAATTCTCCCCATTTCTTTAAAATTGTCATTAATTCTTTAATTTGTCATTTTCTCCCTGACACATTCATGTTCTCCAAATCTTTGTCAGTAAACTCACCTCTGTAAGGTTTCTATAATACCTTGGATTTCCCTATTTCGATTCCCATTTCAGAAGCAAGCTCTGTTAGTTTTTCATGGAAATATATGTACATTTCTAGTTATACTCCTACATAAGAACAACAGTTCTTCAGTGTATGTATGTAACCTGTCAATTCCCACATTTTCAGCTATTATTTCCTCCAATTCAATTTTTTATTTCATAAATATCCAGGGGGCATATTATCAAGACAGGCGATAAAATTATCGCCGCTTTATCGGCAGAAAACTGCAGATAAAGCGGAAATAATGGGCTTGATAAAATGCTCTATGGAATTCCAATCGAAGCCCATTTTAGATGTCTTCACATCTATTTGTAAAATAGGGGCACTTGGAGTATTTCTACTAGGTCCTTCCTAATATGGTGGAGGATTCTTTGTTAAAATATCTTCCATAAATTCATCTTCGATTCCCCACAACCAGTCACATGATTTGTTTTTCTTGTGCTCTTACCTCCTGACATTATTACAGGATACAGTCCCTCTGTGACCATTGCCTGTCTCCATTGTTTCATTTGATCTTTTCGGGTGTCTCATTTTCGCCTAGGGTAGAACCTTCTGTACTCTTTAGTACTTCTAGATCGGTCTCTATCATATGCATTAATTTCCCATTCAACTAAAGCTTCATACTGGGTTAACCTAGGTCTAGGCTCCAATTCATTCATTCTAGTCCTTACATTTTGAAGAATTCTCCCATTAAAAGTACCGTTTTCTGGAAAGGCTAATATTCCATAACCTTTTGTATATTCCATCCAATTCTCTAACCACACACAGGTATGGTAACCTCTTTCCATCATCATAAAGGAAGCAGGGGTTTTAGGTGGTGGGATGAGAATTCCTTCCCTAGTCTTAATAGGTTTGTCTTTCTTGAAATCATTTTTGATTCTTTGCATAAACAACATTATTTTCTTCTCTCCGTACATATTGCGACTTGCGAATTGGTCCTCTAATATATTCTTGTCTGGCAAAACCAAATTTCTTCTGTCTGGGCGATTCCCTATTAAGGTTGGATCGAATTTCCACATACAAACTCCACTGTCCACTACTATTTCTGCTTTTATTTTGACAACTAATGAATCCCTTTTGCTTACACATAGGTTCGCCAATCCTAATGTAGTTTATGTATCCTTCGTCCAATCAAGCTTGAGGTCACAATTCCACGTAAGCCGACACTAGCGCGGCTCTTTTGTGACGTCTGTGTCACTCTTTACTACTGACCACTCCTTTACAAATTCTCCGTAAATCACACGCCCGCTGTCTCATCCAATCCCAGCGCAGCACTCTGTGACGTCAGCGCAACTCCTGCAGCCGACCCTCCCTTTACAAGGTAATACGGAAAACTTGTTTTCTTTCAATTTTCATCAACATTTTCATTAATAGCAACACAAAACATTCACTATTCTTCATAAATCTAAACCAGTTATCTCTTATACTACGAGTAATACCTTCTGCTAACTCTTCTTACACTGCAAGTAAAACCCTTTCTGCTTACTCTTCAATCAAGCTCAGAAGTACCTGTTAATCTTCTAGTGTTACCCTTTCTAGGTGATATAACACCAACATTTCACTAGCGAACTCTTTTGCTACACAATCACTCCCACTAATTCGATATCTAGAAACTAGACGAATAACCTCTCTGCAGCGTAGCTTCCATTTATCACCAGCTATAGACGTCCCGGGAATTCCAGACAACATAAAACAATTTAAAACATATGAGTTTGTTAAAACATAAATCAATAACCAATACTCACATAAATCGATAACCAATAATCACCAAATGAATCAATAAAAACCATACCTCTGCTACCAGCAAACTGTTCCAGTGGGATACCAACCTGTGGACAACTACTATCAGGTGTTCATCAGGGCCCATAAACACACACACATTCATACACCCGACCTATATATCGATAATCACCGTAGGGGATCAATTTTATAGAGCTAAGACTAATATATATATATTTACTTCCTAATATTTATATTCATTGTCAGAATAAGCTCTATTTATGACTTATGGATCTATTTTAGTTCATTATATTAGGTAATTATGATACAGATTCTTTACCCTATTTATTTATTGTGAATCACCACAGCCTCAGGTACCATTTAAAATATTTATAAAAATTATTCTTAAGAGCAAGCAAATTAAAGTGTTAACTCCGTACCTCCTGTCGTGTCTAGGTGGGAACACAGCACTCGGACACAGATTCTGAGTGAACACGTTTATTGCTTCACTCCTTTCACCTCCTACTCCAAACTTCTTCTGAAACCCCACGCCCTCTCACGGCCCCTCCTCTTCCGCCGGCCCACCCTTGTCCTGCTATGCTGCGCAGGTCCTGATGCCCCTGTCCTCACGCTGTTACATCTCCCCTCTCTGTAAGAGAAAACAAACATACAAGATACCTTAACTCTGATTGCTCCATGTATAAGACATTCTATTTACAGTTCCTCTATTAATCGCACTGGTTTCCTGATGGTCCGTCTCGGACGCAGCTGAATGTCCGGGTTATCAGGCGCTCGTCCATCAGAGGCCAACACTGGCAGTTGACTACTACCAGATGGCACTTCAGCTGAGTCTTCAGAAACTGGATCACTCAATAAGCCTCTGATGCTGGGGCTGCACTTCTTGATATGCGTCACGTTCCGGGTGCCTCGCTTCCCATCTGTTTCGGGTGTGATGATAGTTCCTTTCTGCTGGGTGACCCTCAACGGAATCTCCTGATAGCGGCAATCAGTCTTCCTCCGTTGGACCTGTGGCACCAGTACCCAGTCGCCTTCCTGGATGGAGGCAGGAGTGGCCTTTCGGCAGTCGTCCGCATAGACTTTCATCTTTTCTTTTTTTATTCTGTCCACAGCAGCCAATTTTTCGTGCTCAGAGTCAGGGGACATAACACCTTCAGATGAGTCCATCATGGGCAATCTGGTGCTCACTGGTCTGCCCAGCATGAGGGTTTGCCGGACACTTGCCTATGGTGGAGTGTTGCGTATTTCGATAGGCTCTTAATACTTCATTGGGCGCTGTTTTCATGTTCTTCCGGGTCAACTCTGCTTGCTGAATGGTTTTCTTGATGGTGGCCATGAATCGTTCCACCATTTCATTGGCCTGTGGCCAGAGTGGCGTGATCTGGCGATGTGTGAAGTTTAAGTGTTGAACAAACTCTACAAAATCCTGACTGTCCATTGTCTGATTTTACCACCTTGGGGATGCCCCAAGCGGCGAAGACCTCATCAAGAACTGATATGGAACCGGAGACCTGGGTGGATGAAATGAGATGTGCAATGGGGAACCTCGAATGTTCATCCATGATAACTAGTACGTATTGTCCAGATTTAAATGGCGCAAAGAAGTCAACCACAACCTGCTGCCACACTCCATCCGACAATGGCGACATTTGCAGGGGCGCTGGGGAGTCCGGTCTGCTCACCAGTTGGCATTGCGGACAGTCTTTTAAAGTGAACTCTACCATGGGATCCAACATTGGAAACCAGTCCCGTGCTCTCAGGGCCCTTTTTGTGGCGACAACACCCCGGTGGCCTTCATGGCCCAGATTGATGACCCCTTGCCGCAGTTGTTTGGGGATCACTATTCGACTGTCTCGCAGGAGTAGACCATTGGCGGCGACCGACAGTTCTTCATGGACGTTCCTGAAGGCAGACAGCTCTTGAGAGTCAATCAAGGCACTTTGGCCAGGGTCTTCCACGTGCCTCCAGCTGTTGGATTGTATTTTCCATTTGACTTCTTGCAGTGACATCTTCCTGTGTGGCATCACAGATTGCTTCCAGCGGGACAGCTGGTGGCCTGGCTTGAGCCACCACAAAATGTATGTACTTTTCTGCTATCGATGGCTTGGACTTATTTGTCGGTTTAGGATGTCTTGACATATAGTCGGGTGGATTTTCCGCCTTTCCTGGCTTGTGCTCAATGGTGTAGGTGTACTCGTGAAGCCGCAGGCCCCATCTTTCTATTCGAGGTGGCATCTAAGCTTTGGGGTTTCCGAAGATGGTAATCAGGGCTTGATGGTCCGTGACTAATGTAAAATGCTTCCCATAGATGAAAATATGCAAGTGTTTGCAAGCCCAGACCATGGCCAAACTCTCTTTTTCTGGTTGGGAATATGCTTTCTCCGGGTCTGTCAAGCTCCTGCTGGCATACGCTATGATGTGGCGCTGATCATCTTCTTCATCATACTGTGCCAGTATGGCTCCTAGTCCCACAGGACTGGCATCCACGGTTATTTCTGTCTTCCTCCTTGGGTTAAAATATGCCATGTTTTCAGCAGACTCCACTGCCTTCTTGATGTCCTTGAAAGCCTCTTCGCACTGTGGAGACCACTGAAAAGACTGCCCCTGTTTGGTTGGAGTCCTCAGAGGATAGCTTATTGTGGCGTAGTCTTTGATGTACCTCGCACAATAGCTGGCCATCCCCAGGAAAGAGCGCACACCCCCACATCACAGGGGCTCGGAGTGTCATTCAGGGCGGCTACCTTGTCGGGGTCAGGTCTCATCCCCATTCCTGAAAAAACATGGCCAAAGAATTTCAGCGATGGTTTGTGAAACTCGCATTTGTCTTTGTTCAGCGTGAGGTTGGCTTCCATCAGGGCATGGCAGACCCGCTCCAGAGCTATGTCATGTTCTAGGGTGGTGGCCCCATACACCAGGATATCATCACTTCAGGGCATTGGGAATATGGTGGATTGTTTTCCGAATCGCTTCCTGAAATATTTCGGCGGCTGAGGATACACCAAAACTGAGCCTCTTGTACCTGAAGAGGCCAAGATGCGTTGAAAACGTAGTGATGTATTGGGTGCGCTCATGCAGTTGTAGCTGATGGTATCCTTTGTTAAGGTCCAGCTTCAAGAATATTTTGGCGCCATTGAGGGACGTGATCATGTCACTGATGTGCGGGCCTGGATGTCTCTCTCGCTCTATGGCAGTGTTAGGTGCCCTCATGTCCACACATAGATGAACTCTGTCAGTTTCACCTTTTGGGGACTACAACCACTGATTGATTGATTGATTGATTGATTGTGGGTTTCTAAAGCGCTATAATCGACTCCCGAAGGAGTATCTCTGCGCTGTAGACCGCTGGGGAACCCGTCCTGGCTTTCCCTGTGAGATGGTCCCTACTGGGTATCTCCAAGGTGAAACCAGGCATCCCCGGCGTATGTGGGGGGCCTTTGTGGAGATGAGGCAAGCTAATGCCCAGAGTTGCCGAGTGTGATCCCTAGTTAGAGTAGCACCGAGGCGAGAATTATCAAGTCCGTTGACTCTGTCAGCTTTGAGCAGGTCATGGAGTTCTTTTTCCACGGCTCGTTGCAGATGGAATGGAATCTTCCTATGGTGTTGGGCTACCGGAGTAATCCGTTCATTGATGTGAAGCCGGATTAGGCAGTTTGTCATCTTCCCAAGTCCTTGGAAGAGCTTGGGGAATTTCTGGATAATGTCAAGTTCGTCGTCCACTTTATACAATATGTCCACTAGTCTTAGTCGTTCCGCCGTGGGCAGACTCAGAAGGCTGTCAGCTTCAGGCCCCTCGATGACATGGATGTATGCCTGAATAGTACGATTTTGATAAGTCAGGTCTGTTGGGAACTTTCCTAGACAGGGAAGTGGCTTCTTGGACATCCACGTGTATACTCGCACATGGGCCTTGCTCAGTTGGGGTGGTGTCCTCATTCTGCGGTATTCAGCCTTGGGTATGTAGTTTAGGGAGGCTCCACTGTCCAGCACAAACTTGGCGCTGTGGGAGCCATTTTTGATGTTGAGCCGTGGATATTTTTTTCAACGGTCAGGATCTGTCACCATGCATATGTATTCGTCGCTGTCAGAGATGGGTGACAGCGATCTGGAGTCTCTTGATGAGGAACACTGCAATTGACAGGTTCGGCGTGAGTGGCAGCTGGATTGTGATGACCCTGTGGACGAGTCTCAGTGGTCTCGAACTGCTTTCGCATGGTGACGACTACTTGAGGTGCGAGATGATCTGATTTGTTCTTGGTGATCATCTTTCCGGGATGTTCCACACACATTTTCGAAGTGGTTGTCTCCTCCACACTTCCGACACTTTTGACCTATCGCCGGGCATGTGTCCATATGAGGGAAATCGTATCCGCACCTGTAGCACTTGAGTTGGTGCTCTGATCTCTTCTTAGTGCGGTTTGAACTTCTGCGTCGACGGGTTGAAGGCTTGTGTTGAACTTTGGACCTGGAGGACCGAGTTTGGGCTGAAGAGCGTCTGCGGGTATGTCGAGATTGAAGTCTGAACGCTTGCTCACGCTTCTCACTTCACCCTGCTTCAATCTTCTTTGCATGCTCCTCAGCCTGATCGTGTACTCTGCTCATCTCCTCAAATTCGTCTAGTGAATAGCTCTTTTTTAGTAACCTCCGTCACAGTGCTTCTGATTGGCATCCTTCAATGTTTCTCAATCTGAGCGCATCCTTGGTGGAGAATGTATCGAAATCACAGTATCTTGCTAAACGTCTCAAACGCGTGATATAAGGGGTCTATTAGAAATATTAGAAAAGTCAATGAGAACAATGAATCATTTCAAAATAAAATGATTTCACTGTATACCACTTATTTCTAGTCTATTCCCATTTACTTATAAAGACTATATTTGCATAACATTTAGTATATAACTCATTTTAGTTTCAGCAAAGCAGATGCTTGGCACATGAGTTTCTAAGTGGCCATTTTTGTCGTTATTGCGCAGAACCAAGCTTTTCCCTCCAAGCATTATGTCGTCATGCAGCGCGCTCATGCGCAGTTCAAGCCCCATGTTTAGCAGCCATCTTTAATCACACTCGGGTTACTTGTTAGTAAAACACATACGAAAACTTCCCTCTGACTAAGAAAAGTAGGTTTTTGATGCGAGATTATTATCACAAACATTTATTAATACTTAATATTAGCGTTTTATATGAGAGGATCGTTCTGAGCAAGTTTTGTTTCAAATCCTTGCTCCATCCGAAGCCCGAAATGCATCTGGCTGTCATTCATAAGGTATCCTGCTGCTGCTGTGCTAGCTGCACCTTCATTAAAGGAATTTGAATCCACCTGAGAGGCTTTTCCATATGGGGCACCCCTTTGTGTTTTTAGATATAATACGGCCGGCCTGGTCGTAAAAATGCCCACCGCGGACGTGCGGATCTGTGGACCACGAGTAAGTGGTACCTGGGACTTGTGGTTTTCCTGATGAAGGCTACAGGTATTCGCCAGGAGCAGGTTGGAGACATGAATGCCAACACACTGTGGTAATAATTTGTGCATGAAACTGTGAGCAACATCGAGACCCACTGGGATTGTATTTTATTTTGTAGCACTACTAACATCATAATTCTCGGAGGCCCATTGTGGCGAGTCATTTTTGTACTATAAAATGTGACTGCAGTCCTCGCTGAAACACGTCTGGCTGTCATTCATAATGTATCCTGTCCCTGCTGTGCTCACTGCACCTTCATTAAAGGAATTTGAATTCACATGAGAGGCTTTTCTGTATAGGGCACCCCTTTGTGTTTTTGAAAAAAATATATATTTATATATGGTTCTGATCCAAATTGGGATCCACATGTGTTGTGATGGTAGTACCACCGCTACGCTCTAAAATGTAATGTATTTATAATTTCATGCCCACCATGTTTGGTTAAGGATTACTGGGGCTCCAGTAACCTTCGTGGTTATTAATATCCAGTAAACAGTGGCATTAGGTATTTGTGTATTCATACAGATAGACATGGCTGTATATAGTTTTGCCTAATGCCAAAAAGGAAAAAACCCTTTGTTGGTTTACCGTTTTAGAACTAAATTGTAACAAAGCACTTTTTGCACATTTTTGCCCAATGTAAAAATATTCTTGCACATTTTGACTATTTATGGAGAAGTAAATGCATTTATTTTATCATGTATTGCTTTTACCTTTTTTGTTGTAAGGTATTATTGTTTATCTTAAAATCAGTGGTCTCAGCTTGTATTTTACATAGCCCAGGCAATCATTAATTATTTAGAAAACGGAAAAAAGACTCATAGTTCTTAAAGAGTCTGGGTTCAATATTGACCACTCTTGTATGAATTTGCACTAACGATTATGTCTGCACTTTTCACTTCATAAGCCAATGTGCAACATTTGACTGTGTCATGTGATCAAGACCCGTGGGAAGGGCTGAAATGCGTCATGGTCTGACCATATCATGAATTATGTAATATGTGATGTCATCAGAAGTGCATTGCAGGGGCGCGAGTTATAGTTAGCTCAACTAACTATAATGGGCAAATTACTCTGGTTTTGTACTAGTGGAATGTCCAAATAACTATAACACCTCTGAAACGTATGTTTTTTTCAGTGAATTCCTATGTTTTCTTAAAGGCTAATTTCTAACTATAACGTCCCCGAAACCTATTTTTTTTCAGTGAATTTCAAAGGTTTTTTAATAATAATTTTCACTATAACGTCCCTGAAACCTGTGGTTTTTTGAATTTCAAAGGATTTTAAATGCTAATTTCTAACTATAACAAGAGAAGAGCAGAAGGAGGCAAGAAAGGTGCAGAAAGAGACAAGAGAGGTCAAGAAAGAGAAAGAAAGGTGCATAAAGAGGCAAGAAAAATGCATAAAAAGGAAGAAAGGTACAGGAAGAAGTAAGAGAAGTGCAGAAAGAAGCAAGAGAGGTGCAGAAAAAAGCAAGAGAGCTGCACAAAGAAGAGAGTGAGGTGCAGAAAGAGGCAAGAGAGGTACAGAAAGAGGCAAGAGTGGAGTAGAAAGCTAAGAGAGGTTCAGATAAAGGCAAGAGAGGTGAGACAAAACTGGTACAGAAAGGGGCAGGAGAGATGCAGAAAGAAGAGAGTGAGTTCCAGAAAGAGGGAAGAGTGGTGCAGAAAGAGGCAAGAGAGGTACAGAAAGAGGCAAGGGAGGTACAAAAAGAAGAGAGTGAGCTGCAGAAAGAACCACACGAAGTGCAGAAAGAGGCATGAGAGATGCAGAAAGAGGCAACTGATGTGCAGACAGAGGCAAGAGAGGTACAGAAAGAGGCACGACAGGGGCAGAAAGAGGCAAGACAGGGGCAGAAAGAAGAGAGTGAGTTGCAGAAAGAGGGAAGAGAGATACAGAAAGAGGCAAGAGAGGTACAGAAAGAAGAGAGTGAGCTACAGAAAGAGGTAAGAGAGGGGCAGAAAAAGGTAAGAGAGGTGCAGAAAGAAAAAAAAGTGAGCTGCAGAAATAAGCAAGAGAAGTGCAGACAGAGGCAAGAGAGGTGCATAAAGAGGCAAGAGAGGTGCAGAAAGAGGCAACAGAGGTGCAGAAAGATGCAAGAGAGGTGTAGAAAGAGGAAAAAGTGGTGCAGAAGGGGCATGATTTGTGCAGAAAGAGGCCAGAGAGGTTCAAAAGAGGCAAGAGAGGTACAGATAGAAGAGAGTGAGCTGCAGAATGAAGGAAGAGAGTTGTAGAAAAAGCCAAGAGAGGTGCAGAAAGAAGAGAGTGAGCTGCAGAAAGAGGCAAGAGAGGTGCAGAAAGTGGCAAGAGATATGCAGAAAGAGACAAGAGACAACTAGATTGCTAACATTCTATATTTATTACAAAAGTATGGCATGCCTGACATCATTTTGATGTAATCAAAACTGTAATACCTAAAGCATTTTCTTTAGAAATTATAGAAATGAGAGGGTCTTATGTGCATAGAAATTATGGTTAGTGCTCTAAAAAACTAAAATGGGGACATATTTTCAGAGTTCTCAAATAGCAACAAAGTACTTTTAAGTTATTTGTTATCTTTATGTTTTTTTATCCAGTTGACCACTTGATTAAATGTTACACTTAGGGGAGAGAATGTGATGATACTTCCAGAGCTGTAGACTTTGCAAATGGGGAACCAAGTTGGAGTTTCTGCTTCAGCTCGACATTCTGTGATTCTATTCAAATCACTTTATCTCCCCATGCCTACAACCAAAATGAGTTTGTCCTTGTATGATGTAACCAATGCTCACGTAAAGCACTCCAATATCTGACCAACCTGCAGTATATAAAACTGCAACAAAACTAAGGTTAAAAAGTGTTTTCCACACTTCTGTCATTAAGCTATATGTGGGCTACATCTGGGTGATATTTGCGCTACATTTGGGCTCCTTTTTCTCTGGTGGCCACCTTGGGAGACTTCAATTAAAGCGATACCAAAAGGGATGATGGACAGAGCATTGGACCAAATCAAACACTCACCCCCAGTCAACTGATCTGGGTTTAATCCATCATCATTCTTTAGCTTACTCCACCACCCGAGTTGGCAGGGTATGCCCAAACGTGGGTCCCTTGCTCACTTTGCCACGGGATTCAAGCTAGCCTACCTGATGACGGCTGATTAGCCAGAAACCGGTCCCAGGATGCTTGTTTCTGGTCCAGGGAAGACATGGCTTGGCAGTTCAGACTGGACTGTTCCCATGAGGCACAAGGTCAGACTGATTTGCATATGGCCATGTCTGTATTGGGATGGTGGAGTGAGCTAAAGAATGATGAAGGATTAAACCCAGATCAGTTTACTGGGGGTGAGTTCTTGCAATGTTCAACACTCCGTTCATCATCCTGTTTGGTTAGATTTCAATTAAATACATTAAACATTTGATCTGATTTAGAAACGTAGATCATAAAAGTATACATACAAACAGTAAATCCTCTTTCTTAATACAATACAGTGAGAATTAATTAAAACCAGTAGGTAAAAACGGGTGTTACAAAGCCCGGTTCAGAGCAACTTAAGGTTAACAGAATAGTAAAGTTTAATGTTTCGCAAGATCAATCTCATGTACTTCATGCAAAACACGCAATAAGGGGTCCAAGTAAGACGCAACGCTCCAATACCTGACCAGTCTGAACCATATAAAAGTGCAAAAAAAAAAACCAAATAAAAAGTGTTTTGCACACTTCTGTCATTCGGCTACATGTGGGCTACATCTGGGTGATATTTTTGCTACATTTGGGCTCTTTTTTCTCTGGTGGCCATCTTGGGAGACTTATTTGTTATGAAGTGTCCCAATTCCCTTCATTTACTGCAGTCTCCTTAGTAGGAAATGCTTTCAGTTTTTTACTTTGATTCCATCAAGAAAGCATTCAGATTTGCCATAAATCCATAATGTTAGAATTCTAGTTGCTCATTAGATCACTGTAGTAAAGCTACTGCTCACCAGGTAGTTAACTGGAAGTCTACTGCTGGTATTGAAAGTGATTTTTTCAGTCTACATGTCAGAATTTTCAAATGAAATAGAAGAGGATTTAAGAGCTTACTTAAAACATGCCTTAATTTTTTTCTGCAGCAATTACCATAATTTCTATGGCAAAAGGAATACCCTAATTTTGTTCCTTAAATTAAATGTGTTAAGTCTTACCAGTTCATTCCAATCAAGATGGCTTCAGGTGTGCCATAATTTTGTCATAAGTAAGACTGTTAGCGCTCTATTTCTTCTTTAGAACACTCTGGGAAGTTGCAGTAGAAATTTAGTACAAAGGAAGGAACCAGTGTGGACAGTTTTTTACGGGGTCCAGAGTATATGTCCAGATAACTTGTAACCAAAAAGGATACTGAGTTCCCAAGGGATCAAAAGGAGGTATGGGAGAGTGGAGACAAAACTAAACTATAGTCAGGGAACTGGGTGTTCCCTTGTTGGAACTAAGGGACCTCACACACCCAGGAATCTAGGTGTCATGCTTCATCATTGGTCCCCTGCTCCTCGTCAGACTGGCGCTGCAATGTCTGACGGGCGCCGTAGGCGCTCTTTGTTGGAGATCTTTTGTTCCAGCCAATAGTTTGTATGCGTGTGAGGGGTCTGGTGGTGGTGTAGTCGTGAAGGGAAAGTGAGGTTAAAAGGAGGTGAGTCAGTCCACAAGGGATTTTATTCGGGTGGCTGACTCCCTTATTAAAAGGGTGGGAGGGGAGAAAGAAACTGTTTAATTGACAGCGGACTGACTCAACCCTCTAAAAGGTCGACATGTTTCATGCCTGTCTGGCAATTCTTCAGGACCTCAAAACAGATGTACTACACAGTGAAAAAATAAGGTAAAAAGTTAAAAGGATACAACCTCACTGGGTCAATCAGGGAGCAAGCCAACAGGTCCTACTCTAAGGGGGAACCTGGAAGAAATATATACAGGAATACCACTTTAACATTAGGTGGATACAATTCATATTAAACCTAGGATCCGAAAAAGTGCTCCATAACCCATACACCAATGATCTATGAGGTCTAAATCCCAATTACACAGTGATAGGCATGGTTGAATTAGCATGTCCATTCATTGAAAATATGGCAGTGTAATAAAGGATTAAACCAATGAAAATTAAAATTAAAAACAGAAGAAGAGGTTATCACAACACTCAGTAATGTTTGACTGGAGTAGAGCTTACCCTATAATAAAACCCTGGAGGGCCCCGCAGTCTGTTCCCGTGGGGCTGTTCGAGGAGGTAAATACCTGTCACAGGTATTTACCTCCTCGAACAGCCCCTGTCACAGGTATTTACCTCCTCGAACAGCCCCACGGGAACAGACTGCGGGTCCCTCCAGGGTTTTATTGTAGGGTAAGCTCTACTCCAGTCAAACATTACTGAGTGTTGTGATAACCTCTTCTTCTGTTTTTAATTTTATTTTCATTAGTTTAATCCTTTATTACACTGCCATATTTTCAATGAATGGACATGCTAATTCAACCATGCCTATCACTGTGTAATTGGGATTTAGACCTCATAGATCATTGGTGTATGGGTTATGGAACACTTTTTCGGATCCTAGGTTTAATTTGAATTGTATCCACCTAATGTTAAAGTGGTATTCCTGTATATATTTCTTCCAGGTTCCCCCTTAGAGTAGGACCTGTTGGCTTGCTCCCTGATTGACCCAGTGAGGTTGTATCCTTTTAACTTTTTACCTTATTTTTTCACTGTGTAGTACATCTGTTTTGAGGTCCTGAAGAATTGCCAGACAGGCATGAAACATGTCGACCTTTTAGAGGGTTGAGTCAGTCCGCTGTCAATTAAACAGTTTCTTTCTCCCCTCCCACCCTTTTAATAAGGGAGTCAGCCACCCGAATAAAATCCCTTGTGGACTGACTCACCTCCTTTTAACCTCACTTTCCCTTCACGACTACACCACCACCAGACCCCTCACACGCATACAAACTATTGGCTGGAACAAAAGATCTCCAACAAAGAGCGCCTACGGCGCCCGTCAGACATTGCAGCGCCAGTCTGACGAGGAGCAGGGGACCAATGATGAAGCATGACACCTAGATTCCTGGGTGTGTGAGGTCCCTTAGTTCCAACAAGGGAACACCCAGTTCCCTGACTATAGTTTAGTTTTGTCTCCACTCTCCCATACCTCCTTTTGATCCCCGGGGAACTCAGTATCCTTTTTGGTTACAAGTTGCAGTAGAACACAAAGGAATTAACTGACAGGCTGCTGCTGTTGAAATATACCAGGAAGATATTTGACATCTCACTCAAAACATGTCCTAATTTGTTTTTCTACAGCACTAACCATAATTTCGATGACAAAATGAACCCCATCATTTTGTTCCTTTTTGAAATGAATGTTTTAAGTGTTACCAGTGGATTCCAATCAAGATGGCTTCAGGTGTGCCATACTTTTGTCATAAGTAAGACTGTTAGCGCTCTAGTTGTTCTTTAGAACACTCTGGGAAGCTACAGTAGAACACAAAGGAATCAACTGACAGTCTCTGCACTTGTTGGATGCACATGTTTTACTGAGAGTGTCAGACCTCATTCTCACATGACTGAGAAAGATAATGTGAATTTACAGAAACTATGCTCTAATTTTAGGTTCTGGAGCACCTTCCAAACCTCTATGGGACAAGCATGAGAACATAGGGGCATATTATCAAGGGGGTTTATCTCCGCTTTTTTGGCTTTAAAAGTCAAGAAAGCGGAGATAAAATTATCTCCCTATTACCTAGCTGTCGCGAACACCAGTTAGCGACAGCTAGTAGGAGATAGCCACCATCTTGGGCCCCACTTTGCATGTCAGTGATATTTATCACTAATGACATGCAAAGTGGGCGTGCCAAGATGTTAGCGACTGGAAACAGTCGCTAACATCGCTATCTCCTATTACCAACTTTTGGAGATATTCACGCTAAGCGCGAATATCTCCAAAAGCTAACACCTGCCCTGAGCAGTTCTTAGCCATGTTATCCAATGGGAGGTGGATAACATGGCTAAGAGCATTAGCTCGGTAATGCATGAATATCGCTGACTTTTCAGCGATATTCATGCATTGCGGCCGTTTTTTATTGCATTTGCGATAAACCTTGGTAATATCAAGGTTTATCTGCGATAAAAATCGCCGCAGCTCAGCGGTAAATTTTTGTCTCTAACCAAGCAATAGCGATAATTATCGCTATTGCTTGGTAATAGGCCCCATAGTTTTCTCTCAAACATGATTCATAATGTCCCAGCAGAAGTTTTTTCACAGGGTAGAATCACCTTAGGACATACCACAATTCCTAAAATTAGTATGCTACCATCAACAAATGAATTCTCTTGTAACTAAAGTCTGTTATCACCCTCTATAGTTCTCCTTTTGGTGACCCTCAAAATCTTCTATTCACTACAATGCATTTCAATGGGGGTGCTATCAAGTACATTGGTCCCAAGATGGCTGTCAGCAATTGCAGGATGGAGAGCTGACAGCCAATTAGATCTCAGTATGAGATGTGTGTGTGTGTGTGGTTAGGCTCCGCCCAGATATCGATATTTGTTTATCTTTGAATTTCTTAGAAACTACTGAACGGATTTACTATTTTAAAAAAAGGGTTCTTTCTAAACTAAGACCTAACTTTTTTGCCAAATTTGGTGTAATTCCGTTCAGCAGATGGGCTGAAGCTGTCGGGGTCATTCGTCAAGTGGGGGCCGAGAAAATAGGGGAGCTTCAAAACGTGTTTTCCCCATGTTCATTTCCATAGGAATTTTGAAACAGGTAACAGCCCGAACTGCTAAACGGAATTAAACCAAATTTGGCAAAAATGTAGGTCTTGGTCTGTTTTTAAAATGGTGTAAATCACAAGAAAAAGGTAAAAAAAGATAAAATACATGAAAAGGGGGCAAGGTTTAAACACCCTGACCCCTAGGCCTGCTCAGGGGGTCCCACAGGGACCCCAGGCCCAAAAAAAGCATTGGGCAGTGAATATTAATATAGTATCCAATATCAAAATAATTCTACAAAGAGCTGCCGTTCCACTAGTTGTTACTAGATGTCCCTCATGAGTCAAATGCAAAACCATTGAAACCCTTTCATCAAGCATTTACATTTGACTCATGAGGGACATCTAGTAACGACTAGGTGAACTGCAGCTTGATGTAAGAATAATTTCCATGCATTTGCATTTGACTAGTTGAACTGCAGCTCTTTGTAGAATTATTTTGATATTGGATACTATAATATTCACTGTCCACTGCTAATCTCGTCCCATAATGCTTTGCAGGGCTTTTGGTTGGGACTGTTTTTTTGCCAATAACTGTCCTTGGGGTGGTCTTAAGAGGATGGGACCACCACCGAATCATTCAATAAGATGTGCTTTTTGTTTTCAAGGCATCTGCTTGATTCTCTCCCTAGGTTAGGGGGATCCCAAAATCATCACCTCTCTCATTCTTTGTTACTATTTCATTCATTTTTGTGAAAGTGCTTTAATCTGAATAGCCAACTCCCATTGGATATGCAGGTTAAGAAATGGTCTGAGCATGAGATAGCATAATAATAGGTCCTTGATAATATGCTCCGATGTTCTCTTTAGCATATAAAGATGTTTATTTCATCACAATTGGTGCTGTGCAAGACAGCAAGTGGGAAGCATGTGGACAAAGACACTTGAAAATCTAAGGGGCAAATATACAAGCCACTTTTATGCCACTGTTGTGTCACTTTTGTGATGCAGCGGCGGTGCAAAAGATGCGCCATGGTGCGGGGTACTTACAACGTGATGCATCTGAGAGATGCGCCACGTTGTGAAGCTCTGCGCGAGAAGGAGGCGTTCCTGCGCAGGGGTGCGGAACGCCTCCTAAAAGAGGCTGAGTGAAATCTACAAGATTTCACTGAGCCCCTTTCCCAACGCTGATGCGTCAAAACCCTGCACCTGCTTGAAGCAGGTGTAAGGATTGACGCAGCATTGTAACAATATGGCCCGTCAGAGCATTGCTGGAGCTGCGTTGCGCTTGCGACGCAACTCCAGCAATGCGCCGCATTTACTATCTGTGCTACTTCTGCCCCATGGTGCGCCGCATTGTAAATGCGGTGCATCCATGGTGGCAGGGGCATGGCGCACAATAACCGGCGCATCCCTGCTGATATGCAGGGATACACCAGTTATTGTAAATCTGCACCAAAGTGTATTAAATGCAACTTTATTCTACATATATTACCTTCCCTATGCTTATATATACCTTTCATGTTATTCTGTATCTTTATATTTATTACTTTGCTTCTATTTCTGCTTATACAACGCACTACCCTAGATTTCACCCTATATCTCTCGCAATATATCCTCCACCTCCTCTCTGACTTATCGCAAACATCACTCTACTACTCTCTCCAATACTCTGCCCTGTTTCTCACCGTATACCGCTCTCAATATATCCTCTACCTCAACTCTCTGCCTCATCTCCACTCATGATCTCCGTCAGACCCTGCCCACACCACATTTTCCAAAAAGCTGATGCAACCATCGCACCACAACTACGGAAGGTCATCAACATCTCCTTCGACACAGCGACATTACTGGAAAGCTGTAAGCACGCCAAATTATACGCCCTTTTCAAGAATCCCAAGACGGACCCCAAAGACCTCAAGAACTTCCGGCCCATCTCCCTGCTCCCCTTACCGGCGAAGGTCATCGAGAAAATCGCCAACATGCGGCTGACCCGCCACCTCGAGGACAACAACATCCTAGACCCATCCCAATCCGGATTCAGATGCAACCACAGCACCGAGACTGCCCTCATTGTCGCCACAGACGACATCAGGCGCCAGCTAGACAACGGCGAAACCTCAGCCCTCATCCTCCTGGACCTGTCAGCTGCTTTCGACACGGTCTGCCACCACACACTAAAAACACGCCTCCAAGAAGCCGGAATCCAGCAGAAGGCCCTGGACTGGGCTACGTCCTTCCTCTCCGGCAGAACCCAGAGAGTCCGCCTCCCACCCTTCCAATCCGAAGCATCTGACATCATCTGCGGCGTCCCCCAGGGCTCATCCCTCAGCCCGACCCTGTTCAACGTCTACATGGCCCCCCTCGCACAAGTGGCCCGCCAGCACGATATGAACATCATCTCATATGCTGACGACACCCAGCTCATCCTCTCCGTCACCAAGGACCCGCACACCGCCAAAACCAACCTCCACGAGGGAATGAAGGCCGTCGCCGAGTGGATGAGGAGCAGCGTCTGAAACTGAACTCAGACAAGACGGAGGTCCTCATCATAGGTCCCACCCCATCTGTGTGGGACGATTCCTGGTCGCCGACCACTCTGGGAGCAGCTCCAACACCCAAAGACCATGCATGCAACCTAGGATTCATCCTCGACTCCTCCCTCTCCATGTCAAAGCAGGTCAACGCCATCTCCTCCTCCTGCTACAACACCCTCCGCATGTTTCGCAGGATTCCGACTGAAACAAGAAGAACAGTGACCCAAGCCCTCATCAGCAGCAGACTTGACTACGGCAATGCACTCTACACAGGGATCCCGGCCAAACACCTGCGACGACTACAGTGCATCCACCGCCCGACTGATCCTCAACATCCCCCGCCACAGCCACACGACCTCCCACCTAAGAGACCTGCACTGGCTCCCCTTTAACAAGAGGATTACCTTCAAG
The DNA here is from genome assembly GCF_964261635.1 of Lissotriton helveticus. Lineage (NCBI taxonomy): Eukaryota > Metazoa > Chordata > Amphibia > Caudata > Salamandridae > Lissotriton > Lissotriton helveticus. The sequence continues at coordinate 197,934,267 of NC_136057.1, read as the reverse complement.
CTCCTCACCCACGCACACAAAGCACCCCACAACACTGGACCAGCCTACCTGAACAACAGACTCAACATCTACACGCCTGCCTGCCAGCTCCGCTCCACCAGCCTCGCCCTTGCCGCTGTCCCGCGCATCCAACGTCCAACCTTCGGCTGCAAATCCTTCTCCTTCCTCGCCGCCAAGATCTGGAATACCCTCCCCACCCATCTACGGCAGACCCAAGACCTGCTCACCTTCAGGAGGCTCCTCAAGACCTGGCTCTTCGAGCAGAAGTAGCACCCCCACCCCCCTCTCTGCGCCTTGAGACCCTCACGGGTAAGTAGCACGCTTTACAAATTCGTTGATTGATTGATTGATTGATCTCAAACCTCACTCTACTACTTTCTCTAATGGACTACCCTTTTTCTAACCCTATACTGCTCTCAATATATACTCTACCTCAAATTTCTGACTCATTTCAAACCTCACTCCACTACTCTCTCAAATGCACTACCCTATTATTAACTATATACCTCTATCAATATATCCTCTACCTCCACTCTTTCATTCATCCTAAACCCCATACTCTTCCTTCCTCTACCCCTCTTTGCATCATCTCATACTTTTTTTACTATTCAGATCTCCCAAACAAGCATTTCTGAACACTTCCCTCTGACTTTTCCCCCTCCACCTCCCCTTTACTCATCCCAAACCCCCTCCTAATGGTATAAATCCAGCAAAAAACTCTAAACCCTTCTTTCTTCTATCCCTCCACTATTCCTTTTCAATACAAATAACAGACTAACATCTCCACCAATCAAATAATTTCATATTTTCCTATACTAATTCCTGACTAATCCTTTTTGGGTTCCGGAGTAGCGTACTACTGCCAAAAAGCTCTTCAATACCTCATCAGGAGTAGCAAGTGCTGTATAAATGCAAAACCTTCCTTTTTCCATCCCTCCACTATCTTTTTCAATCCAAATAACAGACTAACATATACACCGCTCAAATTTATTTCATATTTCACTTTACTTGTTCACCACTAATCCCTTTTTGGGTACCAGAGTAGTGTGCTACTGGCCGAAAAAGCGCGTTGCCGTCTCATCAGGGATAGTAAGCGCTATACAAATGCCATTACAATGGGAGCTACACCAGCTAATGAGGTGAAGATTGGAACTTTGTAACAGGGATATAATTGCCAAGTTCTGTGTTTTTGTAGTATGCATTGCTTGGCATTTGACCTGTCTTTTGCAGAACAGTAAATGTGACATGATATTATCAAAATGTAAAGGCTTCATTATTTCTCATTCACCATATGAATTCCAGCATTGTTATTTAGGGGGTGCTGCTGCACAGCACCCCACCCACCCTACTTCAACTGCCTATACATTAAAGCATCATGCTTTAATGGCTTTACTGCCAATAAATTAACGTTTGTTTCTTCTATAGTTTGTAACAACACTGCAAATGGGCAGATTGCAAAATCTGAAATTCCTTCTGTGTCTTTGGGAGTTGGACAAGTACATGACATATGTGGCCAGAGTCCCCTTTTTTGTGTGAATTATATCTTTGACCAATCTAGGTTTTCCAAAGAGTAGCATATAGTTCTGGGCTCTTTTGAACCAGTTTCATGAGCATTTCAATAGAAAGAAGGATATAATTTTAACCATTTACATAATATTGTTGTGTGATAATATAATGCAATTGAGTGATACTGTCCTGGTCAGACCCGATCGCTCCTCCCACTGCTGCTGCCAAGCCAAGTCTCTTCCCCTGTGTGGAGTGGCCCCCTGTCCCTGCCCGCTCTCTCGTTCTTGCTAAGGTTTGCCTGTTGCCATTTGTGTTTTGCCCGTGTTTTGTTGATTTTACCGTCGCTCCCCTGCCGCCTGTGCTCCCCAGAGTGTTCCCCTTCCCCTCCGCCTGTTGTTGCCCTTCTGCTGTGCCCATTGTAATTTTGTACTTGTGCTCCGTGTCTCCATTGTAATTGTGTACTTTAGCTCCGTGTCTCCATTGTACTTTTGTATTTTCGCTCCGTGTCTCGCCTCAGCTGTTCCCCTGACCCACCCCACTCCCTGCTGCTGCTCCCCCGCGCCCCCACCCATGCCCCCTCCGCATCACCTCACCGCTCCCCCCCACTCGCCACCCCGCTCCCGCCTCCCAGCTGCCCCTCCCTCCCACTAAGTAGTATTTAATCCTGGCGCATGGGGCGAGGAGCTGTGATCTGACCTGACCTGGTCAGACCCGGTCGCTCCTCCCGCCGCCGCTGCCAAGCCAAGTCTCTGCCCCTGTGTGGAGTGACCCCCTGTCCCTGCCCGCTCTCTCATGCCTGCTAAGATTTGCCTGTTGCCATTCGTGTTTTGCCCGTGTTTTGTTGATTTTACCGTCGCTCCCCTGCCGCCTGTGCTCCCCAGAGTGTTCCCCTGCCCCTCCGCCTATTGCCCTTCTGCTGTGCCCATTGTAATTTTGTACTTGTGCTCCGTGTCTCCATTGTAATTGTGTACTTTAGCTCCGTGTCTCCATTGTATTTTTGTATTTTTGCTCCGTGTCATGTCTCAGCTGTTCCCCTGCCCCACCCCGCTCCCTGCTGCTGCTCCCCCGCGGCCCCACCCACGCCCCCTCCGCATCACCTCACCCCTCCCCCCCCACTCCCCACCCCGCTCCCGCCTCCCAGCTGCCCCTCCCTCCCACTAAGTAGTATTTAAGCCTGGCGCACGGGGCGAGGAGCTGTGACCTGACCTGACCTGGTCAGACCCGGTCGCTCCTCCCGCTGCCGCTGCCAAGCCGAGTCTCTGCCCCTGTGTGGAGTGCCCCCCTGTCCCTGCCCGCTCTCTCGTGCCTGCTAAGGTTTGCCTGTTGCCATTCGTGTTTTGCCCGTGTTTTGTTGATTTTACCGTCGCTCCCCTGCCGCCTGTGCTCCCCAGAGTGTTCCCCCGCCCTTCCGCCTGTTGTTGCCCTTCTGCTGTGCCCATTGTAATTTTGTACTTGTGCTCCGTGTCTCCATTGTAATTGTGTACTTGTGCTCCATGTCTCCATTGTATTTTTGTATTTTCGCTCCGTGTCTCGTCTCAGCTGTTCCCCTGCCCCACCCCGCTCCCTGCCGCTGCTCCCCCGCGGCCCCACCCACGCCCCCTCCGCATCACCTCACCGCTCCCCCCCCACTCGCCAACCCGCTCCCGCCTCCCAGCTGCCCCTCCCTCACCCCTCCCCCGCCTGCCTGCCCCCACTCTCCATTTATGGCAGAGTGCATGCGTATGCGCAGCGTTGACGCGCAGCGGGCGCACCAAAGGCAAGCCCGTCTGCGCCCGTCCGCACCTGGAGAGCGCCCAACGCCAGACCCCCTGGCCCCTGAGGATGCCAGCCCACCTGCCGGACTTACAACTACGCCACCCTCAACGCACTCAACACCATCGGATCCCCGGCTGCCACCGAGCCACCCCAGGACGCACCCACGGACCCTTCACCTGCCAATCCTGCAAGTTCTCCTGCATCCGGACCCGCACCGCACCCGCCGAGACGAGCACCAGTAGCAACCACCTGAAGTGCATCCTGCTCAACACCCGCTCCGTCCACAGACACGCCGTGGAACTCTGGAACCTCCTCGACATCACATCTCCAGACGTCGCCTTCCTCACGGAAACCTGGATGAACGCCTCTTCAGCACCTGACATCGCCATCGCCATCCCGGACGGCTACAAGATCGCCCGGAAGGACCGCGTCAACCAGACTGGAGGAGGCATCGCCATCGTCCACAAGAACACCATCCGCATCACGACCAATTCCGACGACACCCTCACAGCTGCCGAACACCTGCACTTCCAGATACACACTGACCCCAAGACCACCCTCAGAGGCACCCTCATCTACAGACCCCCGGGACCACGCACACAATTCAGCGAAGACATCGCCAACTTCATCAGCCCGCATGCCCTCCCCTCCGCTGACTACATCCTCCTCGGGATCTCAACTTCCACCTGGAGAACAACAACGACCGCAACACCACCACCCTGCTGGACAACCTCACCAACCTCGGACTCAAGCAACTGGTGACCACCCCCACCCACTACGCCGGCCACACGCTAGACCCCGTCTTCTCCTCCAGCAAGGACATCTCCTTCAGCCACACCTCCGGACTCCACTGGACAGACCACAGCTGCGTCCACTTCAGCTTCAGCAAGACCACGCACCACCACCACCCGCAACAGGTCCCCCGCAGAAGCTGGAACAAGATCACAGCCGACCAGCTCGCCACATCCCTGAGCCAGAACCCTCCCGCCAGCTCAGTGAACACCAACCAAGCCGCCAACAACCTCACGAAGTGGATCAGCAACTGCGCAGACGACCTCGCTCCACTGAAGACCCCCCCCCGCCAGACCCGGCACCAAGAAAGCATCCTGGTTCACCTACAAACTCAAGAGATCCAAGAAGAACTGCCGGGACCTCGAGAAAGCCTGGCTCAGAGACCCAACTACAGACAACATGACCACCCTCAAGCTCGCCACCCGAAAACATCACCAGCTGATCCACACCACCAAGAAAACCGCATTCAAGGAACGACTAGACAACAACGCCCACAACAGCAAGGAACTCTTCAACATCGTCAAAGAGCTCTCTAACCCCAGCGCCGGAAACAACGACATCACTCCCTCGCAAGACCTCTGCAACTCGCTCGCCGCGTTCTTCCACGGCAAGATCGCAGACATACACAACAGTTTCAGCACACAGCCGACGCACCCTACGACCGTACCAACGCCCCCCACCACCACCCTCCGCGCCTGGACCCCGGTCAAGACCGAAGACACCATCCGCACAATGAACTCCATCCACTCCGGATCTCCAACCGACCCCTGCCCGCACCACGTCTTCAACAAGGCCGACTCCGTCATCGCACCCCATCTACGGGACATCATCAACGCCTCCTTCGACACCGCCACCTTCCCAGAGAGCTGGAAGCACGCCGAACTCAGCGCCCTACTGAAGAAAACATCAGCGGACCCCACCGACCTCCAAAACTACCGCCCCATCTCGCTCCTTCCTTTTCCTGCCAAAGTCATTGAGAAGACCGTCAACAAACAGCTGGCCGCCTTCCTCGAGACGAATGGATCCCTCGACCACTTGCAGTCCACCTTCCGGGCCAATCACAGCACCGAGACCGCCCTCATCGCAGCCACCGACGACATCCGAGCCCTGCTCGACAACGGGGAAACTGCGGCCCTCATCCTCCTGGACCTCTCCGCGGCGTTTGTCACGGTCTGCCACCGCACCCTAGTGCAGCGCCTCAACAACATTGGAATCCAGGAGAAGGCACTGGAGTGGATCATCTCCTTCCTCGCCGGAAGAACACAGAGAGTCCGCCTCCCCCGTTCAGATCCGAGGCCACCGAAGTCATCTGCGGCGTACCACAAGGATCGTCACTCAGCCCCATGCTGTTCAACATCTACATGAGCCCCCTCGTGGCCATCGCACGCCAACACAACCTCAACATCATCTCCTACGCCGACGACACCCAGCTGATCCTCTCCCTCACCAACGATCCCACCACCGCCAGAACCAACCTACACGAAGGGATGAAAAACGTAGCCGAGTGGATGATGAACAGCCGCCTGAAACTGAACTCAGATAAGATGGAAGTCCTCATCCTGGGATTCTCGCCCTCCACCTGGGACGACTCCTGGTGGCCCCCTGCCCTGGGCAGCGGTATACAACGGTTAGCACGCATTTTTTACAACGCGGTACTGTTACCACGCTACTTTTACCACGCAAGTCGTTACAACGACTTGCGCTGGGGGGCGCTCCAGGATAGTAAATAGTTTAATTTACTATCCAACTCCTTTCCCTAGAGTCCACGGGGACTGGAGTTGGAATAGTAAATTAAAAAATGTACTATCCAGCGCCCCTCCACGCAAGTCGCTGTAACGACTTGCGTGGTAAAAGTAGCATTGTAACGGTACGCGTTGTAAAAGTACGCGTGGTACCGTCATAAATCCCTGGGCAGCGCACCCAAACCTACAGACCACGCACGCAACCTGGGCTTCATCCTGAACTCCTCCCTCTCCATGACCAGACAAGTCAACGCCGTTTCCGCGTCGTGCTTCAACATCCTACGCATGCTACGTAAGATTTTCCGATGGATCCCCACCGAAACCAGGAAGACGGTCACCCAGGCCCTTGTCACCAGCCGACTGGACTACGGCAACTCCCTCTATGCCGGAACCACAGCCAAACTTCACAAAAGGCTCCAGCGCATTCAGAACGCCTCAGCACGCCTCATCCTGGACATTCCTCGACACGGCCACATCTCCGAACACCTGAGAAACCTGCACTGGCTTCCCGTCAGCAAGAGAATCACGTTCCGACTCCTCACCCACGCACACAAAGCTCTCCACAACCAAGGCCAAAGATACCTCAACGACCTCCTGACCTTCTACACCCCCACCCGCCAGCTACGATCGACCAGCCACGCCCTCGCCGCCGTCCCCCGCATCCGACGAGCCACAACGGGAGGAAGATCCTTCTCCTACCTGGCTGCCAAGTCGTGGAACTCCCTCCCCATCCACCTCCGCTCCTTCAGGAAGCAACTCAAGATCTGGCTGTTCGAGCAGTAGCAGACCCCCTCCCCCAAGCGCCTTGAGGCCCTCCGGGTGAGTAGCGCGCTATACAAATGTTTTGATTGATTGATTGATTGATACTATATTGCAAGATGAACAAACCCCTTATGTCTGTTATTATATAAATGGTTGACATTACCCTCTGTTCTCCAATTCATTTCTCATAAAACTAATTGTTGTCCAGTTTTGAATGCAGAATTTGCCACTTCTTTTTCTCCGGTTGGCCTGAGCATTACCCGATCCCGATTGTCCCAATTTAGCCCGCCCCGATTGATTAACATGTTAGCCACACCCCTTCCTTTGCCATGTTAGCGCCCCCGAAGTTAATACCTAGTTGCTCCCCTGACGCAGACACACCAACTGACTAATGGGCAAACAGACATGCACACACAGATGGGCACAGAGACAAACACACATACATGGATGGAAACAGGCATAAAATGACAGATAGAGACACAAATATAGACACACCTACACCCACAATTGGGCACTTCTCGTATACTGAAAGGAATGTTTCTTAGCTCGAGTTTGAACGGACTGGCCCCAGTCTGAACTTTAATTTAGTGCCTGAAACCTGAAATCTTTCCAAGTTTGTCACAAAATATATCTTTAAAAGCACTTTTCCAAACACTGAGTGTTCCCTCCCCAACTTCTTGCTCATTGACAGTGTCATCTGTTACTAACGAGACTTGTATTTTATCCAATCCCTTCTTTGTTGCATAGATTTTTACAAAAATGACTTTTGCCTTAAATTTCAAAAGGCACTTAAAATATCCCATGAGTTCGATTTTCATCCCATCATATGTGACTGGATTTCTTTCAAGAGGCAATAAGCTTCTTCCACCCAACAATTTTTAAATAATTCATATGTGACCATGGTCATTCTTGCCCCCGATTCGAATTGTAATACCAATACTAACTCCCTCTCTTCATTACACTGATCCCCAGAATCTTCATTGGCCTCTTTGTCGAGCACCAAATTCACCTGTTCTTTGTTTCTCACAGATTGGCATACCTTTGCAAAATATCCCATCTTGCCACGTTTCCTTCATTTTACGTTCTTTGCCGGACAAGGCCGACCATTACCTGTGCGTCTGGGATACCCACATTTGAAACACACATTTATTTAGTTGAAAAACCCTTCTTTTACATCTCTCTTTTCATTGAACATTTTACTTTGACCCTTGTGAGGGCGAGTAGCACCTTCTTTAACTACAGTCACCCCCCCACACTGTTCCTTGCGTGTCAGCTCCTTATACGACCTTCGTGAAATCTATGGGGCATATTATAAAGGGCAGTATCGCCGTTTTGGCGGCACTTTTTGCCGCTAAAGCTGTGATATTTTTACCACCCTATTTACATGGGGATGCTAACATGCATTAGCGCATGTTAGCACCCGTTTGCCCGACGCCTCGCTTTGCATCTCTAATGAGATGCAAAGTAGGGGTCACTTGGCGTACCCCTGATGGACTGCCTTGTAAATTAACGCTAGATGTACATCGCGATATTTACAAGGAGGCCCACGCATTTTAGCAGACGTTAGTTTTTGGCGAAAACCATGGTTTCCGCTAAAGTCTGCTAAAATGCTGACTTACCTATACCTATTCCTAACAATGGGGGTGGATTATGCGGATACGACCACAGGGTCTTATCAGTAAGGTTATTGCCATTTTCCATGGAACAGAACTGGTAAACCAGCGATGTTCCATGGAAAACACCGCTTTCATTGGAAAATTATCGCAACTGCGCTATGCATTGTTAATACAGCGATAGCATGGCGATAATTGCCAGCGATAGCCGGCGATAAAAAAGTTATAGCAAAGAGCGGCCAGCAATAATTATTGCTGACGCTTGATAATATGCCCCTCAATACTTTTGACAAAGTCAATAGTTTCTTGGATCTTTTCTTGTACCTTTTTATCCCAACAACGTATGACAATTAGATCTCGAATGAGCGATGTTCAAAATCACACTCAGACTCTAAATAATGGCGCAACATACAAAACAATAGACTCATCTTGTTGTTGTAATCTGGTGAAAATTGTGTGGTGAGTAACAATCAAACTTGGCTGCCACTGTACATCAAATTGTTTCTCCGATTTCTTTACTGCCATTTGATACTCATCAATGTTTTCATCATTTTCATCCACCACATAAGGTGGAAACTGGACCAGAATCACCGACTACCAGCTAACGTCATCACTAAGCAACTCCACCCCAACCATTGCGGAAAACGACGACCCCAACACCGCAGCCTGAACCCTGCACAGGAGGATCTCCGAGAGCACCAACATCATAGCCCCCCTCAAGAAAAACAACAACACCCATTCCAAGAAAGCTAGATGGTTCACTACCAAACTTCGAGAGTCTAGATGCACTTTCGCCACCTCGAAAAGACCAGGAGGAATACCAAATCCACAGAAGCCCACAACAACTTCAGAGCCACCACCAACGTCCACCGCCAACTCATCAGAAAAACGAGGAAAAAAGCAATTGAAGACAGAATCTCCATTCATGCGCAAAACAGCAAAGAACTCTTCAACATCATCAAGGAGTTCACCCAACCCACCAGTGAGTCCACCGACATCCCTCCCTCACAAGACCTCTGCGACAAACTCAGCACCTTTTTCCACCACAAAATTAAGAGTATCTACGACAACTTCAACGAAGACAACCAACACACTGAACCCTCACCAATCACCCCTGACACCCTGAAGCCAGCGATCGACAACTGGACAGCCCTTACCACTGAAGACACACTGAAGACGATGAAGTCAATCCACTCCATTGCCCCCACAGACCCCTGCCCCCACCACTTTTTCAACAGAGCCGCCGAAACCATCGCACCCATGCTCTGCCACACCATCAACCGCTCCCTGGCAACCGCCTCGTTCCCCGACGACTGGAAACAGGCTGAGATCAACCCCCTCCTGAACAAACCCTCTGCAGACCTAACCGACCTAAAAAACTACAGACCCATCTCCCTGTTCCTGTTCCCAGCGAAAGTCATCAAGAAAGCCGTCAACAGCCAACTTACCACATTCATCGAAGAGCACAACATCCTCGACTCCTTCCAATCCGGCTTCAGAAAAAATCCCAGTACAGAAACTGCCCTCCTTGCCGCAACAGACAACATCTGCACCTTACCTGACAAAGGAGAAACAGCAGCCTTCATCCTCCTCGACCTCTCTGAGGCGTTCGACACAGTCTCTCACCGCACCCTAACATGCAGATTCCACGACGCAGGGATACAAGACAAGGCCCTCGACTGGATCGGCTCCTTCCTCTCTGGAAGAATGCAGCGAGTCAGACTCCCCCTTTCCTCTCAGGACCCTACACCTACCACCGGCGGAGTCCTCCAGGGGTCCTCCTTCAGCCTTATGCTCTTCAACGTCTACATGGCTCCGCTCGCCCCCATTGTCAGAACCTACAGACTCAACATTGTGTCATATGCAGATGACACCCAACTCATTCTCTCCCTATCCAACGAAGCCACCATCGCCAGACGCAACTTTCGAGAAGGCATGCAAGCCGTCACCAAATGAATGAAAAACAGCTGCCTACAACTAAACACCAACAAAACGGAAGTACTCATCATGGGCCCAAACCCTGACGCCTGGAACAACACCTGATGGCCCCCCACCCTCGGAAGCCCACCAACCTCCACGGACCACGCATGCAACCTGGGAATCATTCTGGACTCAGAGCTCAAAATGGACCACCAGATCAACTCCTTCTCTTCCTCCTGCTTCCACACCCTCCACCTCCTACGTAAAACCTTCAAATGGATCCCCCTCGAACACGGAAAGACCGTCACTCACGCCCTGGTCACCAGCAGGCTCGACTACGGCAACAAAAACCTCACCCGCAAGCTACAGAACATCCAAAACGCCACCGCAAGACTGGTCCTCAACCTGCCAAGACACTGCCACATCTCCCTGCACCTGCACACACTTCACTGGCTCCCCATCAAAGCTAGAGTCACCTTCAAGATGCTAACCCACACTCACAAGGCCCTCCACAACACCGGACCAGCATGTCTGAACAGCCGACTCAAATTCCACACACCCCAAGGGACCCTACGATCAGCCCAGCTCTCCTACACTGTGGTCCCCCACACCAGAAATACCAGATCAGGAGGCCGCTCCTTCTCCCTCTGCGCAGCCAGAGCCTGAAATGACCTTCCGCTCCACCTCAGACAGATATCGCTCCCCATCTTCCCAAGAAACCTCAAAACCTTGATGACGCCAAACAACGGTCATTGTATTGGGACAAGAGCTGATATCCGTGGTATGAAGAGGCAAGCAAACATCACAAAGACTGCAGAGCCAACCACTGGGGGAACAAGCATTACCTTACATCTAGTTGGCAGAAAGGCTCACTGAAGCAACACTGTGGTGTATTACATGTCCCAGAAGGCCGTATGAGCGACCGTGCCCACAGAGGCGGAGGACTTATAAAGATCCTCGGGGCACCAGTCACTTTCTGTTTTCCAGTGTCGAATAACCAATGATTAAGGGCAGGGGCCCCAAACGCGTCTGGTTGATCAAAGAGCTTTGTACTCTCTATGGATGTTTGCTGCAGCCGCGAATGAATGTGGTAAGCATTACTTACCTGTGGTGGGATCTCTCATTTGAGGCGACCCTTGCGGATATATATATATATATATATATATATATATATATATATATATATATATTCAGCAATCCTGTCCGTGGAGGACAGAGTGAGTCGCACACCTCGTGGCAATTTTAAAATTTCTTTATTTCTTTCCGTGGAGCTCCATTCTATCCTTTATGCATTTCGGCCAACCTTTGGCCTTCGTCGGAAGGGGAGGGAGCTTGCATCTGGCATTACTGCTGGCTTCCTCTGACCCGTTCGCTGCTCATGTCTTTTAAATAATTTCCCTCAGGTGGGTTTACAATGACGTTTAGTGCAGTGCCTTCTGGTCCAGGTAGTCAGGAGTACAATTATTTCCCTTCGGTGGGTGCCTTTAATTATGCAGTTCAATGTATGTCACGAGACTCTTCACGTTAATTCCGTTCGTGAAAAGAACACTACCAGGGTCCAGTCCTTGGTGGCTGCCGCTGCCCTGTTCTCTTTCAAGTAAATAAACACACGAAGTCCATTTCGGGCAGTTTTGGCGCTCTTGCGTGATGGTGCGGTATTCCATGGCGGGACAAAGCCATCATTTATTCAGCAATCCTGTCCGTGGAGGACAGAGTGAGTCGCACACCTCGTGGCAATTTAAAAATTTCTTTATTTCTTTCCGTGGAGCTCCATTCTATCCTTTATGCATTTCGGCCAACCTTTGGCCTTCGTCGGAAGGGGGGGGGCTTGCATCTGGCATTACTGCTGGCTTCCTCTGACCCGTTCGCTGCTCATGTCTTTTAAATAATTTCCCTCAGGTGGGTTTACAATGACGTTTAGTGCAGTGCCTTCTGGTCCAGGTAGTCAGGAGTACAATTATTTCCCTTCGGTGGGTGCCTTTATTTATGCAGTTCAATGTATGTCACGAGACTCTTCACGTCAATTCCGTTCGTGAAAAGAACACTACCAGGGTCCAGTCCTTGGTGGCTGCCGCTGCCCTGTTCTCTTTCAAGTAAATAAACACACGAAGTCCATTTCGGGCAGTTTTGGTGCTCTTGCGTGATGGTGCGGTATTCCATGGCGGGACAAAGCCATCATTTATTCAGCAATCCTGTCCGTGGAGGACAGAGTGAGTCGCACACCTCGTGGCAATTTAAAAATGTCTTTATTTCTTTCCGTGGAGCTCCATTCTATCCTTTATGCATTTCGGCCAACCTTTGGCCTTCGTCGGAAGGGGGGGAGCTTGCATCTGGCATTACTGCTGGCTTCCTGTGACCCGTTCGCTGCTCATGTCTTTTAAATAATTTCCCTCAGGTGGGTTTACAATGACGTTTAGTGCAGTGCCTTCCGGTCCAAGTAGTCAGGAGTACAATTATTTCCCTTCGGTGGGTGCCTTTAATTATGCAGTTCAATGTATGTCACGAGACTCTTCACATCAATTTCGTTCGTGAAAAGAACACTGCCAGGGTCCAGTCCTTGGTGGCTGCCGCTGCCCTGTTCTCTTTCAAGAAAATAAACACACGAAGTCCATTTCGAGCAGTTTTGGCGCTCTTGCGTGATGGTGCTTGCATCTGGCATTACTGCTGGCTTCCTCTGACCCGTTCGCTGCTCATGTCTTTTAAATAATTTCCCGCAGGTACATAGTATATATATATATATATAGAGCACCAAAACTGCCCGAAATGGACTTCGTGTGTTTATTTACTTGAAAGAGAACAGGGCAGCGGCAGCCACCAAGGACTGGACCCTGGTAGTGTTCTTTTCACGAACGGAATTGACGTGAAGAGTCTCGTGACATACATTGAACTGCATAATTAAAGGCACCCACCGAAGGGAATATGTATGTATATATATATTCACTGAAAAAACCATAGGTTATAGACCATATATAGTTAGGAATTAGCATTTAGAAAACCTTATTTTACTCACACAAAACCATTGAAATTCCATATATAGTTAGTTGCACTAACTATATATCGCGCACCCGCAATCCACTGCTGATGATGTCACATATTACATCATTCATGACATGGTCAGTGACATCACTGATGACATCACTGATGACATCTCAAATGACATCACTGATGACATCATCTAGTGTCTGTGTGTTTTTGTAAAGTTTAAATACGTTTTACATATTGAAGAATGATTGGATGTATGGAAGACTGAGTGTGTGTGTGGCTGGCTGGGAGGTGTGTGACTCTGTGCATATCAATGTGTACTTGTATCAGTGATTGTATAAGAGAGTAAGTATGTGTTAGTATATGTGTGAAAAGTATGGTGTTCTGTGTTTAACTATAGATGAGGAAATCGAAGTGTGATTGATTCTTCACAGGACTGACTAGGTGTATGATTGCATATGATAGTGTTGTAATAATAAGTGACTGTATGTATGAGTAATTGTATGGGTGAATGAGTGAATGTGTGTGTAGACGTACGAATCAGTGAGTGTGTATGTAGTAACTGGTATTGGTGTGTCATGATGTCATCAGTGATGTCATTTGAGATGTCATCAGTGATGTCATTTCAGATGTCATTAGTGATGTCATCAGTGATGTCACTGAAGTATGGTGTTCTGTGTTTAACTGTATAGATAAAGAAATGGAAGTGTGATTGATTCTTTACAGGACTGGCTTGGTGTGTGAGTAACTCCATGGATGAGTGGCAGTGTGTGACTGTCTGCATAGGTGTATGAGTGCATATGATAGTGTTGTAATAATAAGTGACTGTATGTATGAGTGATTGTATGGGTGAATGAGTGAATGTGTGTGTAGACGTAGGAATCAGTGAGTGCTTATGTAGTAACTGGTATTGGTGTGTCATGATGTCATCAGTGATGTCATTTGAGATGTCATCAGTGATGTCATCAGTGATGTCATTTGAGATGTCATCAGTGATGTCATCAGTGATGTCACTGACCATGTCCTGAATGATGTAATATGTGACATCATCAGCAGTGGATTGCGGGTGCGCGATATATAGTTAGTGCAACTAACTATATATGGAATTTCAATGGTTTTGTGTGAGTAAAATAAGGTTTTCTAAATGCTAATTCCTAACTATATATGGTCTATAACCTATGGTTTTTTCAGTGAATTTTCAAGGTTTTGTAAATGCTAATTCCTAACTATATATGGTCTATAACCTATGGTTTTTTCTGTGAATTTCATTGGTTTTTTAACAGCTAATATCTGTAGCTGTAAAATGTATTCTTCTTTAAATCCAAAAATATATTTTATATGTTTATGAATAATTTTTTTTTTAAATATTATTTTTTTCTTCGTTCCCGCTTCGCGAATCGGGAAGCTTCCCGTTAGCTGACCTTGATGCCGCGAAATAGACCGCGAGCCGGTAAACGTTTCTTTACCGCAAGTGCCGCGTTAGAAAACAACATCGTGACGCCTCCCGTCCGCATGACGTTTCACGTTGTCGCGCGATACGTCATATGACGTACAACGTTAGCGAACTGGTACGCGAAGCGAGTCGCAAAGCGCAGGTTTCTGGAAGCAAACCGGGAGGCCCTGCAAAGCGCTTAACGTAAACACAGCAAGTCATGTGACTTGGTAATAACACTTTTCATTGGTTCATTTCACTTTTGGTTTCCTAATGATGTAAGACTAGGTCATATAATCTAAAATGAACACTTTTGATTGGTTGAGAACTCTTGTTTTTCCCAAATGATGAAAATCCCTCCTTCTTTCCTCACTCTGACTTTCATCATTGTGAGAGAAAGACCCTTTGTGATCACTGAGCAATGGCTTCTTTAGTAGCTTCAGCTGGTGCTTCCCCACCACCTCCACCACATCCAAGGAAGAGTGGACCACCTGCTCAAGTTATAATTCAACAAGAAGAGGAAGAAGAGGAACAGGAGGACGAGCACGAAGAGAGGCAGTTTTTGCCTGAGCAGCCCAGGACGTCTCACCGGAAAGAAAACTTCATTTGGCAATTTTTTAAAATTCCCAAAGGTCAGAAAAAAGTAAATGCAAGATACGTAACTTGCCTTATATGTCAAGATAGACTGTCCAGAGGGACCGACAAAAAATACAGTTTCGGAAACTACACAATGCATCGCCATATGACTAGGTGGCATCCTAACAACTACAGTGCTGCACAGTTTCGGAACGACCTAGATAATCTCCCTATTATGGCCAGAAGATCTGTTGTACCGGAAGTAACGGGACCAGAGGGCAGGGAGATGGTGCCAAATATACAAATGAGATTTGGTGATGTAAAACACATCTGCGTATTTTGCGATGGATTCATTTCCTACGGAGAAAAAAGCATCACTCTGATCAACAGAGCTATTGACTATCATATGCAAGTTTGTACGAAACGCCCAAAATAATAAATACTTCTTTTTTTTGTTTTGTTGCTCCTGTTGAGCCCTTTACAATGAATCGTTTTCATTGCCCCCTCCAAGAAAAACCCCAAAAAATATAAAACTGTTCAGAAAAATTCAAAAAAAGTAAAAAAATGTTCTGAAAAATAAAAAAAAAAGTTCTTTTCAGAACTACCTCCCCGTTATTAAAAAATTGGTACAATATTTGGAACTGTGCCAACCTCTATTTCTCTTAGTTCGCTTCCCAGTTCGCTCCCCGGTACGCGAACCGGAAGCGAACCAAAAACAGTAAGTATAAGGGAAGGAAACAGACACTTATGTTAAAAGAAAGACAGCTATAGGGGAGTAAACTAGAGATACTATTACCCGTAATCCACTGCTGATGATGTCACATATTACATCATTCATGACATGCTCAGTGACATCATCAGCAGAGGATTGCGGGTTTTTTGGCAACGTGCCTTATCCACGGTTTAATAACGCTGCCTTTTGCTTTATATAAGTTTTCAAATTGTATGAAATATATACCAATAGGTCGTTATGAACCTTTAGGTAGTGCTTTTCTTCATGAGGTCTGGTCGCTTCCATACACATACAGATGTTTCAAAGATGATCAAGAAGTTTATCTGAATGGAGAGGAATGCACTGAGACGCCAGATCATTCACTAATGTGTAGGCACATACAGTTACACGGTTCATGCAACAAACACCGACCAAATATGGCTTGCGTGTTGCAAGGCACGCCAGTTCCTGCTATCATCCCCACGTTCAAGTTGTTGGAAAATGGTAGTTATTTGATGCTCAATAATGAAGATTGTTCTGAGTTAATTAAAAGTATTCCTTTTATCGTAACAGTAAGTGAACGGGTTATTTGCTGCAGAAATGTTCTATTTCCTCCCACACATGAACATAGGGAGTTTTCAATCTGGCCACAAATACCAACCTTGGGACAGATTTCAACGGCATGGCAAGAATAAGAGCTCTTTTGTCTCAGAGAGAGGTGGCCTTGAGTTCGGCCCGTGAAACTTTCGTGCTTCACATAGCGAACACCCGTACAGAGGTGCACACACTTTTCAATTCAGATTTGCCTTTCAAATTCAGCAAGATGGTTCCGACTATCTTTAACGCATCCTCCGCAAAGTCCCTGGCGCACTTTTTTAAAGTTGTTACCAGTGGTCTCGTGACTTCATTTGAGAAAATCTTTGGACTCATCCCTGCTTCCTTTCATTCTATTTTCTCCACTCTGGTTCGTGGATTGGCATTTTTACTTGCATTACCAGCGGACGCTCTTGTGCTTTTTTACATTTTTAAATATGGATGTCCCTCCTATGCAACCTCCCACCCTGCAGCTGCTGACACTGTTCCGCAATCGCATGCTAGAATATTATGGCACAATGCCGTTGGCGATATTAAGCACGGCATATGGATTATCTTTTCGATTCTCCTACTTCACCTGTGTCCAGCCTGTATTTCACTGCCTGACCTGTGATTTCGATTGGGCCATTGATTTGTGTCTCTGCGGACCGGTTTCTCCTGACGTCGACTTTAATCAGCTGATGACTCCTATCATTACTCACGAGTTGGTTTGTCCTGGCGAAAGGATTATGGGTGTGGCATTGATGCATGGACTACTTGGTCCCTGGAATTTACTGGCGGCAGCACAGTCTTTCTTGGAACAGAGCTTTCTTGAAAACCCACCGAGCTGTCCTCTGATGGTGATAGAGGATCCGGTGCTGGGAGAGCACGTATGTTCTTTTCCGCTTTTAAATTGGATGGCTGAACTGTTTTCGGATGAAGACGGTGACTTCCTATTGGAGGCTGTTGCAGCTTATTTTGCATACACAGTTATGTCATAGACCTTTTTCATGTTTGATATGCTGAGTACTAGCATTTCATTGACAATTCATTGACTTATTTGTCAAGTTTTTATTATTTACCTTGCCTATTGGCTTAAGACTCGATAAAGTACTTGGCTGTTTTATTTTTCTTTAGCATTACATTTTCCTAGTTTTTAATGCTTTACCTTGCGGACCGTCCACATATAAACTTGCAATCTGCTCTCATGAGATGGCACTTCTATTATCTTATTCAGTTCGTTTCCGGATCATGGGGAGGTGTCATCTAGGTCCTGGATATCTTTACACCGTGTTAAGTTAGCATGGGCTCATTACCGGTTTAAACGCCATTTTTCCTTTTTTGCAACTTCTGCACACGACACTTAGTTGTTGCTTTAGCTTTCCACCTAGTAGTTCATCGTGGTTTACATGAGAATAATATGTTATTGCTCTACTATCTGCTTTGCTTGTTAAACTATATCTGTACAGCGAGTGCTAAAGTTTCAAGAACAACACGATACAGAATTGTTATGAGGTCTGATCTCCACGACTTCATACTCATAACATAAGTGCAACTTCTGCCAATTCTGGGCATGAGGCGGGTTTTATATTGCTTTGCCGAACACACATACACAACAGTTGATGCGGCTCACATGAAGAGAGAGCTGGTGTATGCTGATGTGATTCCTTCAAATCTAAGACACTAAAGTATGGGCACGCCCTAAACCAACACAAAGAGACCTTCTTAGCAAATAATATAATATGTGTATTAGGGCGGGTGAGATATAAGCAGCCGCGGGCCGTGGAGGGAGTTACGGTGAGGCAGGGAGGCGGGGAGGGGGAGAAGCAGGGTGGAGCCCTCTCTACCTTGCCCCTCCCCCTCCCCGCCTCCCTGCCCCACCGTAACTCCCTCCACGGCCCGCGGCTGCTTATAAGTGTTGCTAACTCTTATTCATTTACAGCATGTTAACATACTATCACCATTTGCTTTTTATGTACTAGTAACTATGCTGGTAATTTTGCTACTGATAATATGTGTACTTGTATTATCTAAGATACTACGCCTGTGAAGACGGCATTAGTAAATAAACATTTCAAATACACATGTGTTCTTCTTAACTCCATGTTCTGGTTTCTAAGAAATATATAACGACCGACTGTTCATGAGTTCCACGTATCCTGAGGTACTATAAGTTCATATTCTGGATTGTCTAAACATTGAGAGTTTGTTATATCCAATGTGACACTGTACCTAGCTTGCTAAGGAGTTTTTGATTACTAACGTGAGTTTTGGGACACCCTAATTCGCCGAGGTTCCAATCCTCTGTCCACAGTTCTGTGTGAGAACAGAAACCCTGCGACAGGGGCACCCCCGACCCTTGCTGGAGCTTCATCACACTTGCGATACAACTCCAGCAATGCGCCACCTTTACGGCACAGATACATCACGCATCTGTGCTGTTTTTGCCCCATGATGCGCCGCATTGTAAATGCAGCACACCATAGGTGACGGAACAGCGGCACAGAATGACTAACACATCCCTGGTAATGCGCCAGTCATCATAAATGTATCCCTATGCTTCTTATCTTGTTAGAGATGAACCGCCATATGTATCATCAAAGTTTTTTGCAGTTCCTAAATAGCGAACTTTAAGGAATAAATAGCGATTCTTTACCATTCCTAGTTTGCGATGAGCTATTTGCTAATTACAAATTACCCATTCATTTCCTTCATTTCCATAGGGCGGTTGGACTCACTTTTAGCTCGAACGGCTGAATGGATTTCCACGAAACTTGGCAAAATTGTAGGGACTGGTAGCCCGATGTGCCTTTGCTATGTCTCAAGATATATGCTCCAGTGGTTTTTACGAAAATTAACTTTGAAAAATATATATTGGGCTACATTGGCCTATATATATGTTGGAGCCCAAATGTAGCCCAATGTAGCCCAATGTAGCCCAAAGATGGCCGCCAGACACACAAAAAAACAAATGTAGCCCAAATATCAGCCAGATGTAGCCCAACTATAGCCCAGTGACAGAATGACCAATCAGCTTCGCAAACCTCCGTTACGCGAAGCGGAGCGCTGTTACAGATATATATCTTTTTTTGAACGTTAATTTCTCAAAATCCACTGGAGCACATATATTGAGACCTAGCAAAGGCACATCGGGCTACCAGTCCCTAATATTTTGCCAAGTTTCGTGCAAATCCATTCAGCCGTTCGATTATTATTATTATTATTTTTTTTTGCCCCGCGGGGCCCTTTTAAAACCTCCACATCAAACCTAGGGGGTCAGCGAGGATCTACTATGCCCCCTTATAGTTATTTCCCCCTTTGTTTTGACCTCCTCTTGTCTCTCGATCCTACCGAGAGACAAGATGGCGGCCGCTACGGACTGTTTGGAATGTTGACAGACGCCGGAGAACCAATCAGCTTCGCTTCACAAAGCTCCGTTGCGCGAAAAGTACGCGTCCTGGGCCGCTGCCCAGTCCGCTGTTACAGATATATATCTTTTTTTAAACGTTAATTTCTCAAAATCCACTGGAGCACATATATTGAGACCTACAAAAGGCACATCGGGCTACCAGTCCCTACAATTTTGCCAAGTTTCGTGCAAATCCATTCAGCCGTTCGGGCTAAAAGTGAGGCCAACCGCCCTATGGAAATTAACATGGGAAAAACGCGTTTTGGGACCCCCCTTTTTTCTCGGCCCCCCCTTGACGAACCCCCCCAAAATTTTCAGGGGCTGCTCAGAAACAAAATGTGCCATTTTCCTGAAAATTTCAGCCAATTCCGTCCACAAACGCCAAAGTTATTAGACATAGAATTTTCAAAAATCCCATAGGGAAAAAATCCTAACTATATATACCTACTGGCGACCGCCAGTAGGTAATATATACACACATATATATATATATATATATATATATATATATATATATATATATATATATATATATATATATATATATATATATATATATATATATATATATATATATATATATATATATATATATATATATATATATATATATTCACTGAAAAAACCATAGGTTATAGACCATATATAGTTAGGAATTAGCATTTACAAAACCTTGAAAATTCACTGAAAAAACCATAGGTTATAGACCATATATAGTTAGGAATTAGCATTTAAAAAACCTTATTTTACTCACACAAAACCATTGAAATTCCATATATAGTTAGTTGCACTAACTATATATCGCGCACCCGCAATCCACTGCTGATCATGTCACATATTACATCATTCATGACATGGTCAGTGACATCACTGATGACATCACTGATGACATCTCAAATGACATCACTGATGACATCACTGATGACAACATCCAGTGACTGTATGTTTCTGTAAAGTTAAAATATGTCTTACATATTGAAGAATGAGTGGATGTATAAGTGTCTGGATGAAGGATTTAGTAGGTGCGTGACTGACTGTATGAGTGAGTGATTAAATGTGTCTCACTGAATGCATGGGTTAGTGACTAAACTGTCTTAATTTGTGCATCATTATGTCTGTTGTTCTGTAAACTGCTGCATGTGTTGATCATTAGCTATACGAGAGGCTATATGTGTTATTAATTGGTTGCCCAAGTATTTCTATGGGAGATTGAGTTTGTGTGGGGGTGGCTGGAAGGTGTGTGACTCTATGCATAGATGTGTGAGCAGTTTATTCACTAGGTGTATGAGTTCAAGAGTGCATGTGGAAACAGCTACATGGGCAGTTGACTGTGTGCATGAGTGTATTGATGAGTGAATGGATATCTCAATGCTACATGTCATAGTAAGTACATATGTAAAACACAGTACATGTGAGAGTTGGCATATATAAATAACTGTGCATGAGAGCCACTGAATGAGTGAGTGGTTGTATCGATCATTGTGAACTTGTATCAGGGATTGTATAAGAGAGTAAATATGTGTTAGTATATGTTTCAATAAGTAAGGTGTGTTTAACTGTATAGTTGAAGAAATGGAGGTGAGATTGTTTCTTTGCATGACTGACTGGGTGTGTGAGTAACTCCATGGATGAGTGGCAGTGTGTGAGTGTCTGTATACACTGAGTGTATCTAAGGTTATATTAGAGTCTGAAGAGGTTTATCGTATTAGCACAAGAATGATGTCAAATGAGATGTCATCAGTGATGTCATCAGTGATGTCATTTGAGATGTCATCAGTGATGTCATCAGTGATGTCACTGACCATGTCATGAATGATGTAATATGTGACATGATCAGCAGTGGATTGCGGGTGCGCGATATATAGTTAGTGCAACTAACTATATATGGAATTTCAATGGTTTTGTGTGAGTAAAATAAGGTTTTTTAAATGCTAATTCCTAACTATATATGGTCTATAACCTATGGTTTTTTCAGTGAATTTTCAAGGTTTTGTAAATGCTAATTCCTAACTATATATGGTCTATAACCTATGGTTTTTTCAGTGAATTTCAATGGTTTTTTAATAGCAAATATCATAAGCTGTCGAATGTCAAGTACGTGGTAAGTGAAAACATTTTCGTGTTTATGCACACTGATCTGCTTTGAATGGTGCCCCCCCCCCCTCATTTCTATTAGGAGTACTCTCTCTTTGCAGATAGTGAAAGGTAGTTAACGCAGGCCTTTGCCCCCGTTGTAATCCGTCGTGCCTGCTTCTCTCTCCATTTGATTGATTGTTATCCAAGTATTTACTATTTTAGAATTATTTCTCTTTGGTTCATTCTCTATTTACAAACAAACACAGAGTCGCAATACTCTGTTTAGTCTTTGCAGATAACGAAAAATCGTGTAAAAAAAAAGAAAAGGAATCGAGCAAAATCAGTAGGCCACTAATGGGATCTCTTTTTGACCTCGCTAAAATAGAAACATTAGGAACAACCCCTCATGACAAATACAAAACTAGTGAGATGAACTGAACTCCACACAATGATGGCTGCAAAACAGCTCGGCTCCGCCACCCACCCCGCCCAAAATAACGATAAAGAGCGGCTGCCATGATTGGTTGCGGAATGGCCACGACGGAGCTACGAAATGGTGCTGCTCTCATGCTAACCCCAGCTTCAGTCTGAAACATCCAGAAACACTGTAGACTACCAATTCGATCAGTTCCGGTAGCGCCCCAATGTAACCCGGTAGAGAAGAACTAGCCCTCCCCTCTTTGACTGATGGTTCTTGTTGCCTGTCCCTTCTGTTGTCATTTAACAGAACTATTTAGCCTGCTGAAAGGGGTTGTGTTTCGACCTCTGGTTGGTGGAGACATTTTGACTATATTCTGGACCTGCGTTGTCGCGTAATGCGTCATATGACGCGCCGCGTTAGCGCATCCGGAAGTCATCCGGGGCGCGCAGCGCGTAACGTAAGCATAACAAGTCATGTGACTTGTTAATAAAACTTTTCATTGGTTCATTTTACTTTTCTTATTCTAATGATGAAAGCCTTGGTCATATCACCTAAAAATTACGCTTTTAATTACTTCCGAACATTATTTTTTCTTAAATATATGTTATAATGTTCCAGGCTAATGTACTTTCCCGGAAATTTTACAACTGTCCTGCAAGTAAAATATATTCTTTTTTCGAGAAAAAGAGCGTTTCTTCGTCCCATGACGGAGCCGTTGAGCAAAAGAGGGTCGACCTGCTGTCTTAGTCGCCGATACGCCTGAATATGAGATTCTTATCGATCACTTTATGTTGCAGGAATAGAAAACACAACAGCCCTTGACCATTTATCTTTACTGCGTTCCTTCGTATTATACCTTTTACCCTTCATGTAATTGGTCTGCTTTATTTCACTTGCCTTTTAATGATTCTAAAACAGTGACTATTATTAAAAACTTTACCAATGTATATACTACTACCATGTTTTCTTTTAAAAACCTTTATTGTGAAAATTTCATTATACAAATACGAGCCTATAACCACGTGGGCCTGCCACGGAGCAAACTGTAATCGTATATGATGAATAGACATTTACACTGTAGAGGAACGTAACGGGCGGGCCATTAGGTTGCAAGAACTAAGGTGTCTAACAGTTACGGAATCGGTGGACGTACATTTTATAATTAAAATACGACAGGGCCAGTTACAATAAAATTATCTAGATATACATTTGCGGGCAAGTACCATGGGTGACGTTAATTCAAACTTTCAACAGTACAGTAATCAATAACACATCAGAACTTAATATCAATAGGGATGTCGAAATATTCAATCAATTCTCGTCCCCGCCCGCCATGTGCTTCAAAACTGCATACGTATCTCGTGATTTCAAGGTTCTGCAACCAGTACACAACAAGGAGTTACGAGTCCCATTTATTCTGGCGCCATTTTGGGCGAGGACGGGCAGGTCCAGGATATAGTCAAAATGTCTCTACCAACCATCGACTATGATGATGATCATATGCTGTATTTATTAGAGTAACACTCATCTGTCCACATGAAATTAATTTACCACAATCTAAACATGTCATTTTAATCTTTCCAAAGTTCTTCTAAATATTTGGGACCGTTTCCCTTGCCTCTGAAGCTCTCAGTGCCACTTCTTTGATGAATGTACTAGCAGGTCAGGGGTTCTCCTCCAAATCTCTCTTTTATGCAGCACTATAATTAATTGGTGCCACCTCTCCATATGACGATGCATGGTATAGTTACCACAACTATATTTTTTTTCGGTTCCTCTGGAGAGTTCATCGTGGCAGATGAAGCGTGTAACGTACCGGGCATTTACCTTTTTTTGCATGTACAGGAAAGGAAAAAAAAATCGAGCGTCCAAGTTCTAAGGTGTCCCAGGGCCATTTTAGTGGACCAGGCCCAAATCCAAAGAACAGGCCGCCATTTTGAGAGTCCTCTTGCAGCCGCCTGTCGCTGTAGCATCAAGAGCAGCCGAAACTCAGCTGAATGGCAACTGAAACGGTAAATGGGCGCTCCACTACATTTCAGCATTGTAGGATGACCACACCAGTACAGCAATTTGCTAGACATCACCTCGGTGCCATCCGGATCTCGGCGCCCCACTGCAGATGAAGAGCCTCTCAACTATGAAACCACCACGGTGACATCCGGATCTTGGCGCGTTGTGCTGCCTTCGGCCTATTCGCACATCGGTCCGCTACTGACGCCATCTCACAGGCTAATGGGGTGACCCACGCCGAGTTTCAGCATTGTAGGATGACCACACCAACTTGCTAGACATCACCTCGGTGCCATCCGAATCTTGGCATCTCAACGCCTAGTGGTATCTTCCATACAGAAAATATTGTTACGCTGCCTTTGGCCCCATTCGCACATCAGTCCGCAACTTAGACATCACCTCGGTGCCATCCGGATCTTGGCATCTCAGCGCCTTGTGGTGTCAGTCAGAAAATATTGTTGCGCTGCCTTTGGCCCCATTCGCACATCAGTCCGCTACTGACACCATCTCACAGGCCAATAGGGCGCCCCACGCCGACTTTTACCATTGTACGATGGCCACACCAGTGGCACAACTTGCTAGACATCACCTCGGTGCCATCCGAATCTTGGCATCTCAACGCCTAGTGGTATCTTCCATACAGAAAATCTTGTTACTCTACCTTTGGCCCCATTCGCACATCGGTCCGCAACTTAGACATCACCTCGGTGCCATCCGGATCTTGGCATCTCAGCGCCTTGTGGTGTCTTCTACTCCGAAAATATTGTAGAAAATATTGTTGCGCTGCCTTTGGCCCCATTCACACATCAGTCCGCTACTGACACCATCTCACAGGCCAACAGGGCGCCCCACGCCGACTTTTACCATTGTACGATGGCCACACCAGTGCCACAACTTGCTAGACACCACCTCGGTGCCATCCGGATCTTGGCATCTCAGCGCCTTGTGGTGTCTTCAAATCAGAAAATATTGTTGCGCTGCCTTTGGCCCCATTCGCACATCGGTCCGCTACTGACGCCATCTCACAGGCCAACGGGGCGCCCCACGCCGACTTTCAACATTGTAGGATGGCCACAGAAGTGCGACAACTTACTAGACACCACCTCGGTGCCATCCGGATCTTGGCATCTCAGCGCCTTGTGGTGTCTTCTATTCAGAAAATATTGTTGCGCTGCCTTTGGCCCCATTCGCACATCGGTCCGCTACTGACGCCATCTCACAGGCCAACGGGGCGCCCCACGCCGACTTTCAACATTGTAGGATGGCCACACCAGTGCGGCAACTTACTAGACACCACCTCGGTGCCATCCGGATCTTGGCGCGTTGTGCTGCCTTCGGCCTATTCGCACATCGGTCCCCTACTGACGCAAACTCACAGGCCAACGGGGCGCCCCACGCCGACTTTCAGCATTGTTGGATGGCCACACCAGTGCGGCAACTTACTAGACACCACCTCGGTGCCATCCGGATCTTGGCGCGTTGTGCTGCCTTCGGCCTATTCGCACATCGGTCCGCTACTGACGCAAACTCACAGGCCAACGGGGCGCCCCACGCCGACTTTCAGCATTGTTGGATGGCCACACCAGTGCGGCAACTTACTAGACACCACCTCGGTGCCATCCGGATCTTGGCGCGTTGTGCTGCCTTCGGCCTATTCGCACATCGGTCCGCTACTGACGCAAACTCACAGGCCAACGGGGCGCCCCACGCCGACTTTCAGCATTGTAGGATGGCCACACCAGTGCTGCAACTTGCTGGACACCACCTCGGTGCCATCCGGATCTTGGCGCATTGTGTTGCCTTCGGCCTATTCGCACATCGGTCCGCTACTGACGCCGCCTCACGTGCCAACGGGGCGCCCCACGCCGACTTTCAGCATTGTAGGATGGCCACACCAGTGCTGCAACTTGCTGGACACCACCTCGGTGCCATCCGGATCTTGGCGCGTTGTGTTGCCTTCGGCCTATTCGCACATCGGTCCGCTACTGACGCCGCCTCACGTGCCAACGGGGCGCCCCACGCCGACTTTCAGCATTGTAGGATGGCCACACCAGTGCTGCAACTTGCTGGACACCACCTCGGTGCCATCCGGATCTTGGCGCGTTGTGTTGCCTTCGGCCTATTCGCACATCGGTCCGCTACTGACGCCGCCTCACGTGCCAACGGGGCGCCCCACGCCGACTTTCAGCATTGTAGGATGGCCACACCAGTGCTGCAACTTGCTGGACACCACCTCGGTGCCATCCGGATCTTGGCGCGTTGTGTTGCCTTCGGCCTATTCGCACATCGGTCCGCTACTGACGCAAACTCACAGGCCAACGGGGCGCCCCACGCCGACTTTCAGCATTGTAGGATGGCCACACCAGTGCACCTTACTAGACACCACCTCGGTGCCATCCGGATCTTGGCGCGTAGTGAAGCTGCAGCAGCTGCAAATAAGCTTCAGACAGTGTTACAACCGCTGCTCAGAACTCTCAACTATGACACCACCTCGGTGCCATCCGGAACTTGGCGCGTTGTATTGCCTTCGGCCTATTCGCACATCGGTCCGCTACTGACGCCGCCTCACGTGCCAACGTATTTTCTCCGCATTTTACACCCTATGCCGCATAACAGGTCATGTGACTTGTTTATAAAACTTTTCATTGGTTCATTTTACTTTTGGTTTCCTAATGATGGAAGGCTTGATCATGTGACCTAAAAACAACACTTTTCATTGGATGAAAACTTTTTTTTTTTCCCAAACGATGAAAGCCCCACCTTGTTTCTGGATGTTTCAGACTGAAGCTGGCGTCAGCATGAGAGCACCACCATCTCGTAGCTCAGTCGTGGTCATTCCGCGAGCAATCATGGCAGCCGCTCCCCACCAGAAGCCTGCAGGAGTCGGAGCCCCCAAAACTTTTGATGAATTCTCAAGGCGGAGGGGACACTTTCGAGAATGGGGTCCAAGACCTAGCAGACAAGCGTCCGATTTCCAAGGTGTCCCAGGGCCATTTCAGTGGACCAGGCCCAAAAAGGAAACAGCCTGCCGCCATTTTGAGAGTCCTGTGACAGCCGCCTATCGCTGCACCGCAAGAGTGGGCGCAACTCAGCTGAATTGCGGCTTTTGACACAGTGGACCAAAAACGGACGGAATGGCAACTGAAACGGTAAAGGGGCGCCCCACTACAACAGATGACACTCCACCTGGACAGGCCCGTTCACCGCCTCCCCCGGGGCGCCCCGCGCCGTTATTCGGAGCAGCATTGTAGGATACCAAAACCAGTGCGGCAACTTACTGGACATCACCTTGGTGCCATCGTTCTGCTGCCTTGGAACTATTCGCGCAACAGTTTGCTACTGATGACTTACCCCCCGCGACACCCCATGCCGTTATTTGCTGGGTGGCAACTTACTAGACATCACTTTAGTGTCATCTAGATTTCAGCGCGTTCTGCTGCCTTGGAACTATTCGCACAACAGTTTGCTACTGATGACCCACCCCCCGCGACGCCCCACGCCGGAAATCTGGACGTTGTGCTGCGTTGGGACTATTCGCACAGCCGACCGCTACTTCGTTGTTTTTCCCTAAAAATGTTTATATGTTATTACTATTTTTGTTTTCTTGTATATATTTATAAATTATTAAAGTTTTATAATCTTACTACTTTGTCGGAGTGCTATATATTTTTAATGTGACACATAATTGTAAAAACTTTGATGTACAAAGAGTCATCCCTGGAATCTTCCGCTTCAGGCTCGGTCCCCTCCCCAATCACAATACAGGATGGTTTTCAGATAATAGCAACGCTTCTGCTGTGACGGATCTCATCGAGTGTGGGCCTTGATCTACTATAACTCCTTTGAAGAGGGGTGATTCTTTACAGCTGTGGCCATAAACTACATCTGCAGGGCTAGCTGATACCCTAGGACCAGCCTGGACAATCGGACACAGAGGAAAAGGAGTATCAGAGGGTGCGGTAGTGAATAGGGCGAAAGGGAGGTGTCGGGCGGGCACAGGGTGTGATTCTCAGGGAAGAGCAGCGCAGATGGGGGGAGGTTTATTACCCATGCATAAGACAGAGAGCGGGGGTGACCACTGCCTGGGGGAGATGCTTGCGAGGGTGGGGAGCCATGCTAAGGATCGACAGCGTGCACAGAGTGGGTCTGGTCAAGGCATCTAAAATGGCTGCCGTGCACGACAAAAGTGTGGCATTTGAAAAAAGACAAGATGGCGCAGACAATGTTTTTCAACACTTCCTGATTTCCTTCGAATCGAACGTTAACAGACGTTGGGGCATATTACCAAAGTTAAGCGATATTTATCCCTAACGATGCTTAGCAACGATTTTTTTACCGTCAGAAATTATCGCAGATAAACCTTGCTATTATCAAGGTTTATCGGAAATACGATAAAAAACGACCGCAATGCATTAATATCGCTGAAAACTCAGCGATATTCATGCATTACCGAGCTAATGCTCTTAGCCATGTTATCCACCTCCCATTGGATAACATGGCTAAGAACTGCTCAGGGCAGGTGGTAGCTTTTGGAGATATTCGCGCTTATCTCGAATATTTCCAAAAGTTGATAATAGGAGATAGCGATGTTAGCGACTGTTTCCAGTCGCTAACATCTTGGCATGCCCACTTTGCATGTCATTAGTGATAAATATCACTCACATGCAAAGTGGGGCCCAAGATGGTCGCTATCTTCTACTAGCCGTCGCTAACTGGTGTTAGCAACAGCTAGGTAATACACATATAATTTTATCTCCGCGAAGCGGAGCGCTGTTACAGATATATATCTTGTTTCTGAACGTTAATTTCTCAAAATGCACTGAAGCACATATATTGAGACCTAGCAAAGGCACATCGGGCTACCAGTCCCTACAATTTTGCCAAGTTTCGTGAAAATCCATTCAGCCGTTCGAGCTAAAAGTGAGGCCAACCGCCCTATGGAAAATTGCACGGGAAAAACATGTTTTGGGACCCCCCTTTTTTCTCAGCCCCCCCTTGGCAAAACCCCCCCAAATTTTCAGGGGCTGCTCAAAAACAAAATGTGCCATTTTCCTGAAAATTTCAGCCAATTCCGTCCACAAACGCCAAAGTTATTCGACATAGAATTTTCAAAAATCCCATAGAGAAAAAATCCTAACTATATATACCTACTGGCGACCGCCAGCGCCCCGGTTCGCGTACCTGCCGCGTAACGGAACTTCGCGAAGCGAAGCTGATTGGCTCTCCGGTGTCTGTCAACATTCTAAACAGTCCGGAGCGGCCTCCATCTTGTCTCTCGGTAGGATCGAGAGACAAGAGGAGGCCAAAACAAAGGGGGAAATGACCATAAGGGGGCATAGTAGATCCTCCCTGACCCCCTAGGTTTGATGTGGAGGCTTTAAAAGGGCCCCGCGGGGCAAAAAAAAAAGATTTTTTTTTTGTTTTTTTTGCGTGGGGAGCGCCCGGTACGCGCACCGGGAAGCGGTCTGGGAAGCGTACTATAAGGAAAAAAGAATGATAGACTATGATATTTTGAAATATTGTATGTTTATTGATTGTTCTTTTTGTTGTGTTTTTTTTTGTTTTTTTTATTTAAGTAGCAGTATTTATGATTATTAAATATAAATTTATTTTTGTGATTGTGCACAGTATACTATAAGTCTGACTTTACATTATAATCAATTTGGTACTAGTTTATGAATTACATATAAAAAGGATTAAAGACTCAAACAATTTTTTAATATTAAATATAATTTTATTTTTCTGATTCTTTTTCAAAATTTAATAGAACGTCTAACATTTGACTGTCCGATATGTCTTCTTTTTGACTGAACATAACTTCCCACATTTGACCGTCCTCATATTGAAGTAAGAAATCCACAGATTCTACACATTGTAGAAGTTCATGGTCTCGTGATTCATCCATGAATTCCAAGTCAATGGGTTCAATGATTTCCTCATTGTTCATCTCTAGGACAATTTCAAAGGAAACGTTCTGTTCTCCTTCCATTTTTGTGCTGAAATTTGCATAAAAAATAAATATATCAGTAGAGATAGGGCACTGTTGGGTTTAAGTTCAGACAGGTACTTTTGAGGCGTGAAGTAGTACTATTAAAAAGTGCCTGTGAAAAAGCCTAAGTAAATTCATAATTATACCACAGAAACCTAAATCAATCCATAATTATAATAAACAAGCCTTTCTCAATGTCTAACTCTTACAGAGGGATAGTATATAACTATCTAAAAATGTTTTCAAATTTATAAAATAACATCTTACCTTTTAAAAACAAGTTTAAGTTGTGAGTGAAAATGATCTTGCAATGTAGTTCAGGAAGTAGTAGTCAAAATGGCTGTGTTTCTCTCTCTTTTTCATATATATATTCAGGTACATAACCAATCAAATGTCAGGTAAAAAAAGTAGAAAATGAAAGTAACATTTTAATTGGTTGTCAATTCCAACACTTCAGATGTGTTTTGTGAAGTAATTTACCTCAGGGTATTTAGAGAGGTCTACAGGCTAAATGGCTAAATGGAATTTCAATCAAATTTGTGAAAATGGTAGGGACTGGTATGTAGTATGAGCTAATCTATATTTGGTGAAAGTGTCTCCAGTGGTTTTTCTGTGAATTACTTTCCCACTTTTTTTCAGCGAGCGCTTCCCGGTGCGCGCCCCGGTACGCAAACCGGCAGCGTTACGGGAGTCCTCCATTTTGTGTTTCGGTAGAATTGAGATTCAAGATGGAGGGCAAATAATGTTCAGAATGGGTAGAAGGGGGCACGGTAGACGTATCCTGACCCCCTAGGTTTTCTGAGGGTGGCTGAGGAGGTCCATATGTGCGAAAAAAACCCTTTTTTTTAAAAACAATTGTGCGGTTAGCGTCCAGTGCGCGTACCGGGTAGCGCTCCGGAAAGCGTAAGTTGTGAAAATTAGTTAAAAAAAAGTTACATTTAAAATTTGTTTATGGTGATCATAGTTAGGGTAGCTCTGAGAAGAGCTTTTGGGTTTGTGGTAGATTTAGGTACTTATAAGTAGGTACCAATGCACAGTCTTAAATTCAGGATGAAAATTCTGTTCCCCTCATCTGAGAAGTGAACTCCATCTCCTCTGTAGATATCTTGCATGTAGTAACGCAAGTTATTGTTGTACATGGAGCCCATTCCATGGTCTCTCATGTAAGCTGAAACAGACTTATTTACATGCTTCCTCGATTTCTCAATTTGTGGACAAAATTGGTTCGACCACCTCCATTTCTGTCTTTGGCATATATTTGAATATACCAAGGCAGTTTGAGGAAAAAGTGCCATCAATTGGTCAAAGGTGTCCTTTAAAAGCATTGCCAGACCTACCCCAGTCAAAGTGCCCAAGTCATTTCCTCCACAGTGCACAATTAACAGGGCAGGTTTTGGCAAATGCAAAAAGGTTTTCACCAATGGTATCAATTGGTGACATTTTAATCCTCTGTGGCCAATCCAGTTGATTTCCACATTTTGTAAATTGAGGTTAGGTAAATTTCTGTTATCAGCATACCTTTGAGCCCAGTAGATGTAACTATGTCCAACAATCCAGACAGAAAACATGGTGAGAGAAGGTTCTGCTGCAGTCAGATGAAGTGTGGCAATGAAATGGCAGTTGAAAAAATAAGAGTTTATAATGAAAAAAACTGTGGAGTTTCTGTGCTAATGAATCAGTAGCAGTGATTGGTGGATTTTGATTGCTGGAAACAGAAAGTTAGGGTGCATGGATGAGTTCTTTGAAAGATGTAATTTGAATGGTCAAGAAAAAATCATTCTATGAAAGATTGCACTAGATACGCAGGTGCACTGAGAGTTCAGAGTTCAATTTAAACATTGTTGTGTGAACTTGAAAACACCAGAGGTCTTTCAGGAGGTGGTTGCTATGCAAAAAAGGCAGAAAGGGCAGAGGGGGGAAGGGTGTTGATTTGAAAAAAGTGAGGGAAGAGTTTTGATTGGGTGACATGAGAGATATGTGTGATGAATTACAGCATTTCTGTGCTTTTTTTGGCTGCAGCCTCTGGAGTGCATACCCTTTGTTCTGCTGAAGACAAATTGGTGTGTGTCTGAGACTGTTTTGAAACTCATAAAGTATTTGCTAAGGTGAGAAAAGATTCATTTAATTTATATAGAGAATAGCATGCTTTAGGGAGAAAATTATGAAGAAAGTTGTGTATTTAAAATGTTGCTTTGTGTCAAGTGTTTTACAAATAGATTTTGTTTCTTTGAGTTACATAGCCATGTTAAAAGTGACGCAAAAATGGTGCAAGGGTCTTAAAAAAATGCTTTCATGTGTCTTAGGGCATTTTAACTCACTTCCCCATGAATGTGGTTGAATAATTGCTTTACATGATGTGTTTAAAAACGTTTTTTGAAATCAATTAGGTTTCTTGATATGTACTGCTAGAGTTTCATAGGTTGCTTGGGGCATATTTACAAGGCTTTTGAGTTCTTTTGATGTAATTTTTCCCATTTTAATTTAAGACATTTCCTTGTGGTGCAAGGTCCTTGTAAATACGCCCCCATGTGTGCTTGGCAAATTTAGATTTTGATTCTTTGAGTTACATAGCCATGTTAAAAGTAACGCAAAAATGGTGCAAGGGCCTTAAAAAAACGCTTTCATGTGTCTTAGGGTCTTTTAAGTCACTTCCCGATGAATGTAGGTATATAATTGGTTTACATGATGTGTTTAAAAACGTTTTTTGAAATCAATTAGATTTCTTGATATGTACTGCTAGAGTTTCATAGGTTGCTTGGGGCATATTTATAAGGCCTTTGACTCTCTCTGATGTTATTTTTCCCATTTTAATTTAAGACATTTCCCCGTGGTGCAAGGTCCTTGTAAATAGGCCCCCATCTGTGCTTGGCAAATTTAGATTTTGATTCTTTGAGTTACATAGCCATGTTAAAAGTGACGCAAAAACGGTGCAAGGGCCTTAAAAAAACGCTTTCATGTGTCTTAGGGCATTTTAAGTCATTTCCCCTTGAATGTAGGTATATAATTGATGTACATGATGTGTTTAAAAAAGTTTTTTGAAATCAATTAGGTTTCTTGATATGTACTGCTAGAGTTTCATAGGTTGCTTTGGGTATATTTAAAAGGCATTTGAGTCCCTTTGATGTTATTTTTCCCATTTTAATTAAAGACATTTCCCCGTGGTGGAAGGTCCTTGTAAATACGCCCCCATGTGTGCTTGGCAAATTTAGATTTTCATTCTTTGAGTTACATAGCCATGTTAAAAGTGACGCAAAAATGGTGCAAGGGCCTTAAAAAAACGCTTTCATGTGTCTTAGAGCATTTTAAGTCACTTCCCCATGAATGTAGGTATATAATTGCTTTACATCATTTGCTTAAAAACGTTTTTTGAAATCAATTAGGTTTCTTGATATGTACTGCTAGAGTTTCATAGGTTGCTTGGGGCATATTTACAAGGCCTTTGAGTCCCTTTGATGGAATTTTTCCCGTTTTAATTGAAGACATTTCCCCGTGGTGTAAGGTCCTTGTAAATACGACCCCATCTGTGCTTGGCAAATTTAGATTTTGATTCTTTGAGTTACATAGCCATGTTCCATACAGTGCTCAACTTCTGTGTACTCTTTGATATGCTAGACTCCATCTGCACAATGAGATATCTAAGCAAAGGAAACACAGGTGATGTGATTGTGAAATGAGCAAAAGAAATTCCACATTTTTCAATTACATCACCTGTGTTTCCTAACTTTACGAATCACATTGTGCAGATGAGGTTTAGGCCTGTCCACGGACACAGAAGAGGTCTGGCATTTGTTCAAGAGTGAAGTGGACATGACTTACTTCATTGGTAGGCCTGCACATGTATTATCTTTACTGTACTCTTCAACAAGCTGAAATTTCATCTGCAACCCTGAGTAGGCCTCACCTCAAACAAACCTCTGAATAGGCCACACCTTATCGTCATCCTGAATCAATCATTTAAAATGTTAGGGACAGATTTATGATAGCCGTGTGCCTCTTTTGGGCCACTGTGCGTCACTTTTGTGACGCAGCGGCGGTGCAAAAGATTTGCTATGTGGCGACATATTTACAACTTGATGCATCTAGGCAGATGTGTCATGCTGTAAAGTCCTGTGCCACATGAAACCGATGCAGCAGTGATGCAAAAGATGCACCATGTTGCAAGACAGGCCTCACTTCATCTCCAACAAGATACCGTCAGTTTAAACTGTAAACATTTAGGACTGTGTAGGGGGCATGGAGAAGCTGAATCTTCTGTAAATGTCAAAATTGTTGTATACAGTGCTCACCTTCTGTGTACTCTTTGATATGCTAGACTGCATCTGCACAATGAGATACCTAACCAAAGGAAACACAGGTGATGTGATTGTGAAATGAGGAAAAGAAATTCCACATTTTTCAATTACATCACCTGTGTTTCCTAACTTTATGAATTACATTGTGCAGATGAGGTTTAGGCCTGTCCACGGACACAGAAGAGGTCTGGCCTTTGTTCAAGAGTGAAGTGGACATGACTCACTTCATTGGTAGGCCTGCACATGTATTATCTCCTCTGTACTCTTCAACAAGCCTAAATTTCATCTGCAACCCTGAGTAGGCCTCACCTCAAACAAACCTCTGGATAGGCCACACCTTATCGTCATCCTGAATCAATCATTTAAAATGTTAGGGACAGATTTATGATAGCCGTGTGCCTCTTTTGCGCCGCTGTGCGTCACTTTTGTGATGCAGCGGCGGTGCAAAAGATTTGCTATGTGGCGACATATTTACAACTTGATGCATCTAGGCAGATGTGTCATGCTGTAAAGTCCTGTGCCACATGAAACCGATGCAGCAGTGATGCAAAAGATGGACCATGTTGCAAGACCGGCCTCACTTCATCTCCAACAACATACCGTCCGTTTAAACTGTAAACAATTAGGACTGTGTAGGGGGCATGGAGAAGCTGAATCTTCTGTAAATGTCAAGATTGTTGTATACAGTGCTCAACTTCTGTGTACTCTTTGATATGCTAGACTCCATCTGCACAATGAGATACCTAAGCAAAGGAAACACAGGTGATGTGATTGTGAAATGAGGAAAAGAAATTCCAAATTTTTCAATTACATCACCTGTGTTTCCTAACTTTACGAATGACATTGTGCAGATGAGGTTTAGGCCTGTCCACAGACACAGAAGAGGTCTGGCCTTTGTTCAAGAGTGAAGTGGACATGACTCACTTCATTGGTAGGCCTGCACATGTATTATCTCCTCTGTACTCTTCAACAAGCCTAAATTTCATCTGCAACCCTGAGTAGGCCTCACCTCAAACAAACCTCTGGATAGGCCACACCTTATCGTCATCCTGAATTAATCATTTAAAATGTTAGGGACAGATTTATGATAGCCGTGTGCCTCTTTTGCGCCGCTGTGCGTCACTTTTGTGACGCAGCGGCGGTGCAAAAGATTTGCTATGTTGCGACATATTTACAACTTGATGCATCTAGGCAGATGTGTCATGCTGTAAAGTCCTGTGCCACATGAAACCAATGCAGCAGTGATGCAAAAGATGCACCATGTTGCAAGACAGGCCTCACTTCATCTCCAACAACATACCGTCCGTTTAAACTGTAAACATTTAGGACTGTGTAGGGGGCATGGAGAAGCTGAATCTTCTGTAAATGTCAAAATTGTTGTATACAGTGCTCAACTTCTGTGTACTCTTTGATATGCTAGACTCCATCTGCACAATGAGATACCTAAGCAAAGGAAACACAGGTGATGTGATTGTGAAATGAGGAAAAGAAATTCCACATTTTTCAATTACATCACCTGTGTTTCCTAACTTTACGAATCACATTGTGCAGATGAGGTTTAGGCCTGTTCACGGACACAGAAGAGGTCTGACCTTTGTTCAAGAGTGCAGTGGACATGACTCACTTCATTGGTAGGCCTGCACATGTATTATCTCCTCTGTATTCTTCAACAAGCCTAAATTTCATCTGCAACCCTGAGTAGGCCTCACCTCAAACAAACCGCTGGATAGGCCACACCTTATCGTCATCCTGAATCAATCATTTAAAATGTTAGGGACAGATTTATGATAGCCGTGTGCCTCTTTTGCGCCGCTGTGCGTCACTTTTGTGATGCAGCGGCAGCGCAAAAGATGCGCTATGTTGCGACATATTTACAACTTGATGCATCTAGGCAGATGTGTCACGGTGTAAAGTCCTGTGCCACATGAAACCTGCGTCAGGTTTCATATAGGCGTTTTGTTGCAGGGTGGGCATTAATTTGCATGAAAGCCCTGTAAAACTGACACAGTGAAATTTAGAAGATTTCACTGAGTCAGCTTTATGGCATTGCTGAATCAAATCCTTACGCCTGTTTGAAACAGGCATAAGGAGTGATGCACCATGCAATGTGTGGCTTGCCCCTGTGCATTGCAGTAGACATGTCGCGCGTACGACGTGATTCCTGCAATGTGCCGCTTTTGCGGCACAGATGCGTGACGCATCTGTGCTGTTTTTGCTCAATGGTGCTCCATATTGTAAATGCGGCACACCATGGGTGGCAGAGCAGCGGTGCACGTTAACTGGTGCATCCCTGGGGATGCGCCAGTTAACATAAATCTGCCCCTTTACATTTAAGTATGAGCAGGGGACACAGAGTCGGTGAGGCTTATCCAAGGTTAAGAAGAGATGAGTCCTGTTCACTGAAAACTTGGACATAGGCCTCACCTCCTCAGCATCGCTGGACATGGCTAAATAATAGCTGCAAAATGTTACTCTTGTTAAACAATTTTACTATTATAGTCTCTGAGATTTGTCTCTTACTCTGCAACATCTCATTGTTGTTCTCTTTCTTTAAAGATAACGACAACATCAACCATGAGTGATAATGAACAATCCGTTGATCTCGATCTTATCATTGAACTTGTCATTGAAACGTCAGTGGAAGTAGATCCCTTGGATGATTTAAATCCTGAGAATGATGAAGAACATGATGAGGATGCCGATTTGTCAGAATTGTATGACATAGGGTGGGAAGCTGACCTGCTTGAGCCTACGGAACTATAAACATTTATTTTTAAAAGTTACTGGAAATGAAAAGTAAACATGTAAACCGTTTCATTTAAAATTAAACACAACTTCAAAAACAGGTTGTGTGTAGTGTCTTTAATAAAATAGTCAAATATGCTCATAAAATTAGTTCAGATTCACATATAAAACAGCACAGGTCAAATGTAGAAGCATTCCATTTCTTTGCTACTATTTGTGACTACTAAATTTGCCAATGCACTAAAAATTATTGTATGTAAAAATGATAAGTAGTGTGTTAAATTTTTGACGACTGTTATTGATTGACTGTTTGCTAATAGTGGTTAATAACATTTTTAATTATATTTTACCACAGATTCAACTGCAGATCATTTCAAAAGTACATAATGCCATCTAAACAACGAAACCGAAAGGCTACAAAACGTCAAAGACAGCAGCTTAATAAATTCTTGCAGCAGTCCTCTACAATAAAAACTCGTCAAGTCACCAAGAAAGCTCCGGGTAAGACAACGAAATCATTCATAAGAAACATTTGTAGAAAAAAAAGTAGTACTAAAGAAAATGTTTTAGTCCAGAAAAGGAGAACAAATTTAAACGGAAAGGAAAGGCCAATCAAAAATGTTACTGCTAGAGCAGGAGATAACTCTGTGCATGGTAGTAGAAGGAAAAATCAGTTTAGGGACATTCGTAGACGAATGTTCCGCAACAGGATAATTGGCAATTTGTTAAAAAATATTAAGAAAGGTCAACAGAAAGTGGTTTTTTATAAGAGAAAAAAAAAAGTTGAGAAAATTATTGATCAGGCATTTGAAATTAAGCGAAAGTTGTTTATTTTGATAATCAATAGAATTAGGAAGCTAAACAAGGCAATTTATTATTTCAAAAGAAATAGTAGATGGAAGAGAACAGTTAATCGTAGTAATTTTTGTGAAGTTTTTTCAGGAGAATGGATGCATAGTTCAAGTTGTGAGGCATTTTTTAATGAGGAGAGTTTTTTCCAGGATAATGATTTGGTGCATGCAGTTGACACCAGTGGTCGAGCTTATGAGGTGAAAGATGGTTGTCCAGTTGAAAAAGAAAAACTTGTGACAACAGAGGCAGAAGAGGTGTTAGGTAATGAGGTTTTAGGAAGATGTCCTAAGGGACCAGTGTATATCTGGAAGTGTAGTAGTATTTGCAGTGTGCGACAGGATTCCATCAATTTGCTTTGTGATTTTGTACGACATTTAATAAGAAAAGTTTAAAACAGAAAATGAAGTTGTTGCAAGAATTAGATCCTTGCAGAGTGAGAGAAGTGACAGGTTTGCATGGTCATTCACTGGCTTGTCTTTCCAGGAGAGTATGCCAGAGTGTTTTTTTCATCATTTCAGGATGCTAGCAGTGCATCATAATAAAGTGAGGAAATTAGTTAGAATGTTGTATTATGCTATGAGTCCAGCAATTATGCTTAAACAATTATGCACTGCTCTTTTGAATGGTTCTGAAATAGATGTGAAGAATATTTGTGAAGAAATTGAGTTTTGTTACTTTGCAAGTAAAGAGGAGAATGTTGAAATTGACCCAGCAGAAGAGGGTAATGTGGAAGATAGTGTACAGGTTTCCAGTACAGATAATTTTCAGAAGGAAATTGCCACGTTTCAGGTGAAATCAAGTGAGAGGCCTAATTTCACTTGTGTGTGTTGTCGACGCACTTATTATAAGAATCAGACTAAGTTAGTGGATTTATATGCGAAAAGTGAAAGGGAAAATAATAGTGAATGGAAGGATTTCGCAACATACTTGATGGTA
The DNA here is from genome assembly GCF_964261635.1 of Lissotriton helveticus. Taxonomy (NCBI): domain Eukaryota; kingdom Metazoa; phylum Chordata; class Amphibia; order Caudata; family Salamandridae; genus Lissotriton; species Lissotriton helveticus. Next base: position 197,895,172 of record NC_136057.1, on the reverse strand, counting down.
GAAAATTGTTTTGATTTGGGATTGGATCAGCGTGTCTGTACTTATTGTTGTAACAAATTAAATCAAAACCGGATGCCTGCTAGAGCGGTTCATAATAATCTGGAATTGGTTGAGATTCCTTCTGAATTGAATGATTTAAATACTTATGAATCTATTTTGATTCAAAGTATCCATCCCTTTCAGGCTATTGTAAGAATGGAGCCAAAGACAGGGAAATTGCCTCCATCAGATTTACAGAGAGGATTAAAGGGAAGAGTTGTTTATTTGCCTCTAGATTTGAAGAAAAACATTAATACAATTGGAGTAGAAAAAGTGGAAGAGGAACCTCTGGTTATCTTAGTTAATGGGGTTCCGACAAAGAGTAAGAAAATATGGCAAGATTTAGTGGATGTTAGGAAAGTCAAAAAGGCAACATTGTATTTGAAAAAAAACAATAAGTACTACAAGAATGTATATGTTGCAGAAGAGGAAGTAAGTGAAGAAGAGGATAGCGATTTGTGTGCTGGTCAAATTGAGAAAGTAGAACCCTCTAAAAATGAAGAAATATATGAACATTATAGTGTTCATCCTTTGCATTCCAAGGAAGTCATGGGGAATGCTATTGAGTTGTTTCAAATGAAACAAGCCAAAGGGAGTCCCATTAGTGTTTGGGAGGAAAGTTTGGAATCTCGGTGTTTCCCACAGCTATTTCCAACAGGTCAAGGAGGAAGATATGATGAGCGACCTGATCAAATTCCTGCTTCTGAATACCGGACTTTACGATTGTATGCAGAAGATCCTAGGTTTCGGCAATGCATTCCCATTCGTTTCATCTCCTGTTTGAAAGCGATCTGTCTGGACTGTCGTATGCAGTGAACCACATCTTTAAAAGTGGTGTACAGATGCAAAACATCTCGGCAAGTGACTTTATGGATAAATTCAATGTGCAAGACAGTATTTTGGATTCTCAACTGATTAATCTTATGGCGTGTCAGCGTGGTACTAATGAGTACTGGTACCGTCGTCATGGTGATTTAAAATGTATGCTGAGGAACTCCCACATGGTTCATCACTCTCAGCTGTGCTGAGTATGGCTGGGAAGACTTACTTGAATTTCTACGAGAGGCAAATGGAAACATTGAAAATATCGAATTCAAGACACCCGGAGAACTGTGCTCTTTGGATCCAGTGAATGTATGCAGGTACTTCAATCATAGATTTGAAGCTATGATGTCTTTCATCATGAACAAGAAAAATCCACCTCTTGGAGAGGTGTTGGATTTCTTCTGGAGAAAGGAGTACCAAGCAGGAGGTGCTCCTCATATACATATGCTGCTGTGGATCAAGGATGCACCTACATTTGGAACAGATCCAGAAGACTTAGTGATGAGTTTCATAGAGCAGTATTCTACATGTGCTGTTCCAAACGCAAAGGAAGACAAAAGCCTAAGAGAACAAGTTTTACGCTTCCAAAGCCATCGTTGTGGAAAGTACTGTCGTCGTAAATTCAGAAACAAGGACAAGTTCTACACCAAATGTCGTTTCGCCTTTACACGACCGGTGATTTCTAAAGGAAGAGTGAACAGTTTGATGTCTTCGCTGCGACATGATGTGATGAAGAAATCACCTAAAAACACATACAATTTGAAAAGGAACGAAGAGTCCAAGTACATCAACGACTACAACCCAGTGATTTTGTCCATGTGGAATGCTAACATGGATATACAGTTTGTGGCTGATAACTGTATGGCTGTGGCTCGGTATGTGACATCTTACATCAGCAAAAAAGAAAAGACAGAATTGAAGGATATGTGGGAGGACATTTCCCATGAAAAGAGCCTCAGTAAGAAGTTGTACAGTTTCAGTCTGAAGATGTTGTCACATCGAGAAATCGGAGCTTGCGAATGTTCTGACCGGTTGTCTTCAGCAAGTCTCTATGCCAAATCCAGGAGTATCGTTTGGGCGAGTCTTGGTCTTGCTGCAACGCTTAATCGAGTTCTGAAACCTGTGCGGGAAATTGAGTATTTGGCGGAAAAGGAGCCAAACAGTAGCAATATTTTGAAGACCAACATGTTGGATACATATTATCCATATAGAAGCAGTCACCTCGAGAATGTTTGTCTGTATGAGGTTCTACAAAATTACATATTCAAGAGGAACATCAAAGAAGATATTGATAAAGGAGTGTATGCTGTAATTGGAAGTGAGGGATGTCTGGTCAAGCAAAGAAAATGCCACTTGGTAAACCATCGAAAATTGAGTGGCGAATCTCCTGAAAAAAAATAGTTTTTCTATTTAGCACTTTTGCAACTTTTCAAGCCTTGGCGTGCAGAAGAGGAACTGCTTGGAGATTTCCTCTGTTACGAAGACTCTTTCAATGCCGCCAAGGAGACCATAGAATGTCCTGTTTTTCCCAAATATCTAGAAATGTTGAATGCGGAAATCGAGCAGGAAGCAACGATTGCAGCCGAGATTGCTAGAGACAGTTCTCAGGACAGTCAGAGTTCTGTTTCATTGAGTCAGGATCCACTAGGAGGACCAGTTATCGAAAATGAAGCTGCTACTGCCATGATTGAAGTGGAAAGAGCCATGGCATATGCTCAGGAGGATGTGGTTAACTTAGAAGACTTGGAAAGACAACTCAACGTTGAGCAGAGGAAAATATATGACGAAGTTACCAACCAAATTGATCATGGATTAAGTCATGAGAAGAAAGAGTGCTGATGTACGTCGTTGAAGCCTGTCCGACTGTACGTGAGTGGAGAAGCGGGAACTGGAAAAAGTTTCCTCATTAAAGCAATTTCATGTTATTTTCAGAAAAGGACTGAGTCATCGCTGTCTTGTGTTGTCACCGCTCCAACTGGACTAGCAGCACATAACATTAAAGGTATTACTTTGCATCATCTACTGATGCTGCCAGTGGAGCATGATAACAAATTACAATACCACAAGTTATCTAGAGATGCTTGTTGTGAAGTTTCAAGAGTCTTGAGGAAAATTAAACTTCTTATCATTGACGAAGTGAGCATGGTTTCCAATGTCATGCTTGCCTTTGTGCATTTGAGAATGCAAGAAGTTCTTAAAACAGAGTATGATGTGTTATTTGGTGGCAAACACATCATTGTTTTCGGTGATCTTCTGCAGCTGACACCAGTGAAAGGACAACCTGTGTTCAAAATGCTCACGCATGAAGATACCATGAAGTGCCTAGGGAGTATTGGCAACGTCAATATATGGTTAAACTTCAATTATGCTGAACTGCGTGAAAATATGCGTCAAGCGAAGGATGAAGATTATAAGAATATTCTACAAGATGTTAGAATCGGAAAAGTGACCGAGCATGGGAAAGAAGCTTTACATGCACGATTACTGTCAAATTTGTATCCAGAAGAAGACGTTGTGCCTGAGAATATTTTTCAGAAAATTACTGAGAAGAAATCTGGAATATGTTTGATGCCAACTCTTGCAGAATGTGCCATCTTCAACAACAAAATGTTGCATTTAGAAAACCAAGAGATTGTGAAGCTGGAAGCTATTGACAGAGTAGAGCATATGGGAGCAACAATTATTTTGTCTGAGAATTTGAAATCAAAATTGGATTCATTAGAGAAGACTATATCTAAAACTGCTGGTTTTGAAAAGACTCTGAATGTGTGCTTAAATTGCCGTATAATTTTAAGAAGGAATTTACATGTTGAAAGAGGTCTGGTAAATGGATCAATGGGTAATGTTGTTGATTTTGAGAAATACAGAAATAGAGATGGAATTGAATTTTTAAAAATTAAATTTGATGGCATTGAGGAAGTACAGCTAATTGGTCGTTGCTCGGCTAGGTTTTTGCTTGTAAAAGACTTATATGTTCGCCGTAAGCAGTTTCCTGTTTGCTTGGCATATGCGGTGACAATCCATAAATCGCAAGGTTTAAGTGTAGACAGTGCATTGGTGAATATTGGCAGTTCTGTGTTCAAGGAGGGTATGGCATATGTGGCATTGTCACGAGTCAGAACTTTATCGGGATTGTACTTGATTGAGTGTGATGTCACAAACATTTGTGCGGATCTAGATTGTGTTAAGGAATACAATAGGTTAAGAAGAGAGTATGCGCCACATTTGCCTCAATATCCTTTGTTTGAGAAACGTGTGGTAGGCCGGAAACGAAGAAATGTGACCAATAGTAGAGAGGTTGTAGCAAAAAGACGAAAAGTCGATGAACCAGAAATTATAAGCAGAAAGAAAAAGGATTTTGTTGAAGATGTTGTTGGTTTTCAATTTGAAAACAGTTCTGGTGTCAACTGCTATGCTAATGTAGTGGTTAATGTTGTCTTTTCTCTAGAAACTTTAAAAGAACAGATTGTGATCAATTCGGATCAAAGTTTTTGCTGCTTGCTGAATTCTGTGTTAGAGAAATGTAGCACTGATAGAACAAAAATAGAAAGTGTTTTTTTAAATTCGAAATCTGTTAGACAAGTGTTCAGGTCAAACGCAATTCTCTCAAAATATTCAGCAAGATTGTCAGGAGTTTTTAATGTATATGTTTGATGTATTGCAAGATGAAGGTGTAGATGTAGATCACCTGTTTGTGCTTTCTTATCAATGGCAGCATGACTGCGAGAACTGTAGGGTATCAAGTACTACTAGTGTAGACTCAGAAAAATGTATATATTTAACTTTGCCAGACAGTAAATCAGTGTCCTTTAATAAGCTAGTAAAAGCAGCTGATCACAACATGAAGTGTAGCCAATGTAAGTCTGAAATGTTGTCCACATTATTTAAACGAACATATGGCCAGTATGTCATTTTAATGTTCCAACGATGTAGGCCTGATGGAACAAAATTGACAACTTTAATTAAAAATGTTGTGGCTTCGCAGTTGTCAATATCAGGAAGGACTTTTGTAACTGCATCAATTATATATCATGACGGTCCTTCAACAACATCAGGACATTACACAGCTTATTTGAAGTCTAGAAACGGCTGGTCATTCTGCAATGATTCTGTTTTAACTTTTAAAAAAAAATTGCCTTTTGACCTTAAAAATTCTTACCTGGTGTTTTTACAACCAAAATTTTAGGGAAAGAATCTCGGATTTGCTCTGAGGAATTTCAAGATGTTCTAATGGCTCCTACACTATTTGGCCTTGAGGATAAGTGTAGTACAGAGTCAAAATTTATTTTTGAGTTTTAAGTAGTTACTGAAAAAAAAGGTTTTCTTACAGAAAGTGGTGGGCACGGATTAGTTAAAGGACAACAGAGTAATTCCCAAAGCAAACGGTGTTCTTACCATAACACTTGATGTCATGGAAAAATAACTGCACTTTGAATGAGTTCAGAAAAACTGTTTCTTTTAATAAGCTAATTCAAGCAGCCAATCAAAACATGGAGTAGAGGTAATGTAAGTCTGCAATGCTGTCGACATATTTTGAACAAACTTTTGGTTATAATGTCATTTAAAAATTCCAACTATATAAACCTGATGAAAATAAGTTTTCAACTTTAATTACAAATGTTGTGGCTACACAGTTGTTGATTTTAGGAAGAACATTTCTAACTGCAGCTATTATATGACATGATGGTCCTTTGACAACATCCACTGTGATCAAGAGAATTAAATAATTGTAGTAGTCATAGAGGTAGTGTAATGTGCCTCATAGTAAGCAGTATCAGTGTCATAGGAAATGTGGAACATGAGTGAGCAAGAAGGGTGAGATATTACTAGTACAGGATTGTGAAAGTGATCTTGAACGTTTTCTTTCTGAAAGTTGCGGAAATACAAAATGACGGGATTTGCTTAGAAGAATTCCAAGAGTTATAAATGGCTCTTACACGATTTGGCCTTGTGGAAAAGTGCGGTAGAGAGCGAGAAGTCATTTATTGTGTGTAACATATTTGTCAAAACGATGGAGCTTTTCTTTCAGAAAGTGGCGGGCTGAAAATAATAACTGCACAACAGAGTGTAAGCTGTTCATAGGATATCCTTCGACGTCATGGAAAGTAAGTTACTTTTCAGGAGTTCTGATTTCTGATTGGTTATGTTATATGGTTTTTTTTAACACAATCATTTTGATTGTGTTTTTTTTCCCCGCTGTTATATGATGAATACCTTCAAGTCACTGTTTTTAGTGAAATTTGATAAATTCTGAGAACAGCAAAAATAAACCATTTAACATGTATAATTAATTCTGTACTTTTTGTATTTATGATATACATTTAGAACTGTGTAGTAGGCATGGAGAAGCTGAGGCTTCTGTAAGTGTCAAAGTTGTTGCATACAGTGCTCACATTCTACGTAGTCTTTCATATGATAGACTACATCTGCACAATGAGATACCTAAGCAAAGGAAACACAGGTGATGTGATTGTGGAATGAGCAAAAAAAATTGCACGTTTTTCAATTACATTACCTGTGTTTCCTAACATTACACATCACATTGTGTAGATGAGGTTTAGGCCTGTTCCAGGAGACAGAGGAGGTCTGACATTTTTTCAAGAGTGCAGTGGACATGACTCACTTCGTTGGTAGGCCTGCACATGTATTATCTCCTCTGTACTCTTCAACAAGCCTAAATTTCATCTGCAACCCTGAGTAGGACTCACCTGAAACAAATCTGTGGATAGGCCACACCTTATCAGCATCTAGAAACAATCATTTAAAATGTTAAGGGCAGATTTATGATGGCCGTGCGCCTCTTTTGCGCCGCTGTTCCGTCACTTTTGTGACACAGCAGCAGTGTAAAAGATGCACCATGTTGCAAGATAGGCCTCAGTTCATCTCCAGCAAGATATCGTCAGTTTAAAATGTATATAATTAGGACTGTGTAGGGGGCATGCAGAAGCTGAGGCTTCAGTAAGTGTCAAAGTTGTTGCATGCAGTGCTGCACTTCTGCGTACTCTTTCATATGCTGGACTACATCTGCACAATGAGATACCTAAGCAAAGGAAACACAAGTGATGTGATTGTGAAATGAGCAAAAGAAATTGCACGTTTTTCAATTACATCACCTGTGTTTCCTAATATTACGAATCACATTGTGCAGATCAAGTTTAGGCCTGTCCAGGGAAACAGAGGAGGTCTGGCCTTTGTTCAAGAGTGAAGTGGACATGACTCACTTCATTGGTAGGCATGGACATGTATTATCTCCTCTGTACTCTTCAACAACTCTAAATTTCATCTGCAACCCTGAGTAGGCCTCACCTCAAACAAACCTCTGGATAGGACACACCTTATTGGCATCCTGAAACAATCATTTAAAATGTTAGGGACAGTTTTATGATGGCTGTGCACCTCTTTTGCGCTGCCGTTGCGTCACTTTTGTGAGACAGCAGCAGTGCAAAAGATGCACCATGTTGCAAGATAGGCCACACTTCATCTGCATCAAGATACTGTTAGTTTAAAATGTATATTTTTAGGACTGTGTAGGGGGCATGGAGAAGCAGAGGCTTCTGTAAGTGTCAAAGTTGTTGAAAAACTGTTTGTCCTTCAATCTTTTCCCTTGTCTTTTCTAATTTTTAAATACATGTTTTAATATTTTTCAAATGTTTGTTCTCTCTTTCACAGATTGAAAGTATAAAAATAACAAGTGACTAAGTTAACGACAATTATAAGGTAAATGTTTTGTACTCTTTTCGTTACATTTCTGTCACATTTAACTTCTATTAGTTCCACTACTTCATTTCTTTAACCCTCACTTTCCTGCCTTTGCTACTTCCCTCATTCTTTTCTCTATTACTTACTTACTCTACTCCTTCCACTCTTTTTCTCAGTCCCTCTCTTCTCATAGTTCCACACTCTTGTTCACTCACTCCGTCTCTATTACTCTCACTGTCTCTGACTGATCACTCTTTCACTACTTGTTCATTATGCTTTCTCTCTGTAGTTCAAGCACACTAAGGGGCATATTATCAACACAGGCAATAAAATTATTGCTGTTTTTATCGGCAGAAAACTGCCGCAAAAGCGGCTTTAGAGGCAGTTTTCTGCCGCAAAAGGGGCTTTAGCGGCAGATTTCTGCCGATAAAAGCAGTCACTATCGGCAGAAAACTGCCGCAAAAGCGGCTTTAGCTGCAGTTTTATGCCGCAAAAGCGGCTTTAGCGGCAGATTTCTGATGATAAAAGCAGCGATAATTTTATCACCTATGTTGATAATATGCCCCTATGTTATTTACATTTCTTTGCTGTTTCAATCATTCCTTTTCTGTTACTTCTTCTTTACTGCTTTCTGTTTTTTCTCTCTGTTATTCCACATGTTTTAATCTTATTTTGAACATTCACTCACATTCTCTAAGAAACTCTTGTTTATTATTCTTCTACTCTCCTTTTTTTCTTCCACTTCCTTATCTATTTTGTTTTTCACAATTATACCCTCTTCCATCTTTTCTTCGGTAAATAGATCTATTAAACAGTATCTCTGTGTTACTCCCTATAGCTGTCTTTCTATTAACATTACTCTCTGTTTCCTTCCCTTATACTTACTCTTCTTTTTTTAAAAAAAATTTTTGGGTTCGCTCCCGGTTCGCGTACCGGCGAGCGAACCGGGAAGCGAACCAAAAGAAATAGAGGTTGCCAGAGTGCTAAACATTCTAGCAATTTTTTTATAAAGGGGAGGTAGTTCTGAAAAGAACTTTTTTTTATTATTTTTGCTGTTTTATATTTTTTTTATTATTTTTCTGAACAATTTTTTACTTTTTTTGTATTTTTTGAACGGTTTTTTATTTTTTTTGTTTTTTTTGAGGGGGAACAACGAAAAACAGGCATTAGAAAGGGCTCAACAGGAGCAAAAAAATAAATTATTTTTTGGGGCGTTTTGAGCACTTGTGGTTTTCAAATGCTCTGTTTATCAAATTGATACTCATATTTGCACATGAGAGTAGGTTACCACAATAAAGGCACACTATCTTCATGTGCACAAAATTCTGTTGAATGTTTGGCACCGTTTCCCGCGCCTCTGGCCCCGACAGAGTTACCTGTGCCGATGTACTGGCCACAGGAGTTGGTGGGTTGTCTTGGAGGTGACGCATCTCTGCAACGCTGTAATTCAGTGGATGCCACCTCTGCATATGACGGTGCATAGTATAGTTGCCGTAACTATACTTTTTATCTGTGCCTCTAGATAAAACATCTTTACATATGAGGCATGTCACGTGGCGAGCATTCACTTTTTTTTGGCCTTGAGGAAAAGAAAAAAACTGCCAAATACAACTATCTTTGTGGTGAGATATCCGGGGCTCCTCATGTAAAAACTGTCTTGGCTGTACTTCCTCTTCCTCTTCTTCGTCCTCTTCCTCCTCTGGGTTGGGAAGGAACTGTGGAGGTGGTCCTTCCTTCCTAGGTGGTTGTGGTGGTGGTGGGGGTCCACCAGCTGCAGCTACTACAGATGCCATTATTTTAATAAGCAAAAACAGGTCTTCCTCTCACAAAGATGAAAGTCAGAGTGAGGAAAGAAGGTGGGGGCTTTCATCATTTGGGAAAAAAATGTTCTAAACCAATGAAAAGTGTTATTTTTAGGTCACATGACCTAGCCTTACATCATTAGGAAACCAAAAGTGAAATGAACCAATAGAAAGTTTTATTAACAAGTCACATGACCTGTTACGCTTACGTTACGCGCTCCGCGGCGCGCCCCGGACCGCTTCCGGGGAGCTGCGCTTCGTGCCTCGGTTCACGCTCCGGAGCACTTCCGGGTGCGCTAACGCGGCGCGTCATAAGACGCATTACGCGGCAACGCGATACGTCGCGCTTACGCGACGCGCCCCGGATCGCTTCCGGGGAGCTGTGCTTCGCGCCTCGGTTCGCGCTCCGGAAAATTGTATTAAAAACATATAAAATATATTTTTCGATTTAAAGAAGAATACATTTTAAAGCTTTTGATATTTGCTATTAAAACACCATTGAAATTCACTGAAAAAACCATAGGTTATAGACCATATATAGTTAGGAATTAGCATTTACAAAACCTCAAAAATTCACTGAAAAAAACATAGGTTATAGACCATACATAGTTAGGAATTAGCATTTACAAAACCTAGAAAATTCACTGAAAAAACCATAGGTTATAGACCATATATAGTTAGGAATTAGCATTTACAAAACCTTATTTTACTCACACAAAATCATTGAAATTCCATATATAGTTAGTTGCACTAACTATATATTTCGCACCCGCAATCCACTGCTGATGATGTCACATATTACATCATTCATGACATGGTCAGTGACATCACTGATGACATCACTGACAAGAAGAAGGCAACCGCCTTCGAAACGCGTCAGGACAACAGACGAAGCAGGAATCATCATGAACTTTGTTCCCGGTTTCCAGCTATTGAGCGATTTGTCATGAAATAAAACCTTGCCTGGAAGCCCCGTGAGTGTGGTTGGTGTTTTTACACTCGAGCGATTATATATATATATATATATATATATATATATATATATATATATATATATATATATATATATATATATATATATATATCCAAATCCTTGCAGGCGCTCAATGAGAGGGAGACCACGCGTGGAAAAGTTAATTCAGGATTTAATGGTCACACTGCCAGCACAGGGTAAAACGTCAGCACCCCATCAAAGTTAAAAGCCGGACGCGTTTCGGGACTTCCACGTCCCTTCATCTGCGGCATACTGGTTAATCCTTGCAAGCGCTGTGGAGCTGAAGCGCACCTGCATTCATTGCCTGCCACGGGCGTGGCTGAATGCAAAGCCTCCTAGGAGTTGTGGTCCGCTGCTCGTCATCCCCAGTGGGTGCGCATGCAATGATAAATACCCAAAGTCTTGCCCATATGTACGGACATTATGGAAAGCAGCAGGGGCTGGACGAGGATGCAGTACCTCTGCCTGCTCCCAGGATTGACACCATGAAGCTGGGCACGCTAGCGCAGTAAGATGTTCCTTCCACCCACTTGGGGTTTATAATTTTTATTCAGGACTGTGAACACATCCACTGTGATATAGATTGGCGCACCACAAGAACCAGAAAACCTCGCGTGTGGCCACGCCCTTTGTGCAGGTATCACCGCAAGCTGTGCTGTTAAATCTCGTGCTTGCAGTCCTTTCTCGCCGCAGATGAAGGGAAATGGATTCCCGAAACGCGTCCGGCGTTTTTTGACTTTGTGAGGGTGTCTGCTGTGTTTAGCGGCTGATAGCAGGATGCCAATAAATCCCCTGACTAAAGTTGCTGCTGGTGTGTGTCTTTCCAAATTTGAGTAACTGCAACGTGTTGGATTTATAGCGGCCAGCTCTGGTCGCGGAAAGACCCCGTGTTACATCACGCTTCCTGCCCGAAGACTACATATGTACGGACATTATGGAAAGCAGCAGGGGCTGGACGAGGATGCAGTACCTCTGCCTGCTCCCAGGATTGACACCATGAAGCTGGGCACGCTAGCGCAGTAAGATGTTCCTTCCACCCACTTGGGGTTTATAATTTTTATTCAGGACTGTGAACACATCCACTGTGATATAGATTGGCGCACCACAAGAACCAGAAAACCTCGCGTGTGGCCACGCCCTTTGTGCAGGTATCACCGCAAGCTGTGCTGTTAAATCTCGTGCTTGCAGTCCTTTCTCGCCGCAGATGAAGGGAAATGGATTCCCGAAACGCGTCCGGCGTTTTTTGACTTTGTGAGGGTGTCTGCTGTGTTTAGCGGCTGATAGCAGGATGCCAATAAATCCCCTGACTAAAGTTGCTGCTGTTGTGTGTCTTTCCAAATTTGAGTAACTGCAACGTGTTGGATTTATAGCGGCCAGCTCTGGTCGCGGAAAGACCCCGTGTTACATCACGCTTCCTGCCCGAAGACTACATATGTACGGACATTATGGAAAGCAGCAGGGGCTGGACGAGGATGCAGTACCTCTGCCTGCTCCCAGGATTGACACCATGAAGCTGGGCACGCTAGCGCAGTAAGATGTTCCTTCCACCCACTTGGGGTTTATAATTTTTATTCAGGAATGTGAACACATCCACTGTGATATAGATTGGCGCACCACAAGAACCAGAAAACCTCGCGTGTGGCCACGCCCTTTGTGCAGGTATCACCGCAAGCTGTGCTGTTAAATCTCGTGCTTGCAGTCCTTTCTCGCCGCAGATGAAGGGAAATGGATTCCCGAAACGCGTCCGGCGTTTTTTGACTTTGTGAGGGTGTCTGCTGTGTTCAGCGGCTGATAGCAGGATGCCAATAAATCCCCTGACTAAAGTTGCTGCTGGTGTGTGTCTTTCCAAATTTGAGTAACTGCAACGTGTTGGATATATATATATATATATATATATATATATATATATATATATATATATATATATATATATATTCACTGAAAAAACCATAGGTTATAGACCATATATAGTTAGGAATTAGCATTTAAAAAACCTTATTTTACTCACACAAAACCATTGAAATTCCATATATAGTTAGTTGCACTAACTATATATCGCGCACCCGCAATCCACTGCTGATCATGTCACATATTACATCATTCATGACATGGTCAGTGACATCACTGATGACATCACTGATGACATCTCAAATGACATCACTGATGACATCACTGATGACATCATCCAGTGACTGTGTGTTTCTGTAAAGTTTAAATATGTTTGATATATTGAAGAATGAGTGGATGTATAAGTGTCTGGATGAAGGATTTAGTAAGTGCGTGACTGACTGTATGAGTGAGTGATTAAATGTGTCTCACTGAATGCATGGGTTAGTGACTAAACTGTCTTAATTTGTGCATCATTATGTCTGTTGTGATGTAAACTGCTGCATGTGTTGATCATTAGCTATACGAGAGGCTATATGTGTTATTGATTGGTTGCCCAAGTATTTGTATGGGAGATTGAGTTTGTGTGGGGGTGGCTGGGAGGTGTGTGACTCTGTGCATAGATGTGTGAGCAGTTGATTCACTAGGTGTATGAGTTCAAGAGTGCATGTGGAAACAGCTACATGGGCAGTTGAATGTGTGCATGAGTGTATTGATGAGTGAATGGATATCTCAATGCTACATGTCATAGTAAGTACATATGTAAAACACAGTACATGTGAGAGTTGGCATATATAAATAACTGTGCATGAGAGCCACTGAATGTGTGAGTGGTTGTATGGATCATTGTGAACTTGTATCAGGGATTGTATAAGAGAGTAAATATGTGTTAGTATATGTTTGAATAAGTAAGGTGTGTATAACTATATAGTTGAAGAAATGGAGGTGAGATTGTTTCTTTGCATGACTGACTAGGTGTGTGAGTAACTCCATGGATGAGTGACAGTGTGTGAGTGTCTGTATACACTGAAGAGGTTTATCGTATTAGCACAAGAATGATGTCAAATGATATGTCATCAGTGATGTCATCAGTGATGTCATTTGAGATGTCATCAGTGATGTCATCAGTGATGTCACTGACCATGTCATGAATGATGTAATATGTGACATGATCAGCAGTGGATTGCGGGTGCGCGATATATAGTTAGTGCAACTAACTATATATGGAATTTCAATGGTTTTGTGTGAGTAAAATAAGGTTTTTTTAAATGCTAATTCCTAACTATATATGGTCTATAACCTATGGTTTTTTCAGTGAATTTTCAAGGTTTTGTAAATGCTAATTCCTAACTATATATGGTCTATAACCTATGGTTTTTTCAGTGAATTTCAATGGTTTTTTAATAGCAAATATCATAAGCTGTCCAATGTCAAGTACGTGGTAAGTAAAAACATTTTCGTGTTTATGCACACTGATCTGCTTAGAATGCTGCCCCCCCCCTCATTTCTATTAGGAGTACTCTCTCTTTGCAGATAGTGAAGGGTAGTTAACGCAGGCCTTTGCCCCCGTTGTAATCCGTCGTGCCTGCTTCTCTCTCCATTTGATTGATTGTTCTCTTTGGTTCATTCTCTATTTACAAACAAGCACAGAGTCGCAATACTCTGTTTAGTCTTTGCAGATAGCGAAAAATCGTGTAAAAAAACAAAAGGAATCGAGCAAAATCAGTAGGCCACTAATGGGATCTCTTTTTGACCTCCCTAAAATAGAAACATTAGGAACAACCTGTTGATAATACCAATGTGTATGTACATAAGCGGCGTTCATTTGTGTTCACAGTACCCCTTATTGATTGTTTGAATCGAGCATTGAATTGTTCGAAGTTGGTTCTCTTAAGAATCTTCTCTGCCTGCAAACGAGGAAGAATAGGAATATTCTCTCTCCCTTTACAGATAGTGAAGGGTAGGTAACGCAAACCTTTAACACGTCGTGCCTATTTCGTTCCTCATTGATTGATTGTTTCCCCAAACATTGACTGTTTGGGAATTGGTTCTTTTTGGAGGTATTCCCTGTTTGCAAATATACGTAGGAAAATCTTTGCAAATAGTGAAAGGGTACGTAATGCGGACCTTTCTCCCCCGTTGTAATCTGTCATGCCTATCTACTCCCCACTGATTGATGCACCTGTTTCACCCGGACCATTTACTAGAGATACGTCATATGGCCCGACCAGAGAGCACCCCTAGTGAAAAGGACATATGCAATAATAACGAAGTGATCACTGTATCCTGTTAACAGAAACTTTAGCATGAAACAACCTGGAAAGAAAAGAATAGGAAAACGAAAATCAGTAGGCCACTGATGAACATGAACTTTTATTAAACAACGAACAAAGAAACGATAACATAACGTAATGATAAAACCTATTAATGTCCTAGAAACAAGAAAACGTTAGAAATATGCCAGTGGTGAGAGACCAGAAAAACAGTAAGAGAAACCAAATCACCCCTCGCTGTCCCACCGCCTGCCACGCCAAAAAAATCGATAGACTAGGGAAAATGCAAGTCAGTAGAACATCCGCCCCCACTCTGGAAACTTCCAAGGTGGGGCAGGGTTGCGGCTACGCCCAGCCGGGAGCAGCCCATATAAGGCGGGTCCTGCTGCCACGCCTCGGCCAGGAGATCCTAACGTAGGGTGTAGCCGGAGGAGAGGCCGAGGCCAGCGGGACCCGGCCAGGGGATTGCCTTTACAACGCTGAAGAGTTGCAGGGGGGGGGAATGTCTCCTCGACCCTCCCCTCTCTCTCCCAGTCCGGCCGCGGTGGCCCTTGAGAGTTTCAGGTAGTCCCGCCACATGCTCTTCCGGTCCGGCCACCAACGGTCGGGGGGCCGAGGCCGACGGGATCCGGCTGCAGCCGATAAACCAAGGAACCCGTTCATGGGGCCAGAGCCAGGGGCGTCCGGCCGACATCCACCGGAAGCCCGGACCGAAGACGGACGGGACACTTCTTCTTTCTTGAATATTGGCTTTGACAACACTGGGGGCGGATGTCTTGCACATGCCTCCGACCCCCCCCCCCTCGTCCTCATCGCCTGGTCCGGCCATAACAAATCTCAAGCGAGACGCCGTGGGGTGCACTGGGAGGGAGAGACGATGCGAACAGGCCTCTCCCGCCTCCCCAGTGGAGGCTTCCCACCTGCACCCTCAGCGCTCCAAGCGCCCGGAAAAGGGTTCTTCCACTGTGGCGATGCTGCAACGTCTCGCCCGGCAGGGTGGAGCCCGTCCGCTCATTTGACCCCGCGATCGCCAGTAGCTACCGAACTCTCAAAATGGCGATCGACCTGGCAAGAGCGGGCCCAGCATAAAGAAATGGCCCGGTCACTGGTTGACTCCACCACCGTACTCCTCCACGACCTTGAAGATTCTAGAGGAGCCGCGGGAGTCTCCGACCCCCGCAGACACCCCCGATGGGGAATGACTGCCATGATCGCCCGTGGAGTGGCGAAACTGTATCCGCGGGACGTCGGCGCTCCCATGCTGGCGCCATCCTCACTTTGAATTACTAGAATCCTGCAGACCTCAGTTCCGGTGAAAGCACAGTGTGACCCGGTAGGAAAAATTGTTGCACCCCTTCCCCTTTTTGACTGATAGTTCAAACCACGATCCTTTCCTTTGCCCTTTTAACTGAACTTTGGACTGCCTCCCCCTCTTTTACATTTTCTAGAGAAAACAAAACATTAACCACTACATTAGCATAGCAGTTGACACCAGAACTGTTTTCAAATTGAAAACCAACAACATCTTCAACAGAATCCTTTTTGTTTCTGCTGTTATCCTGCTACAGCACAGGCATTGTCCCCAGCAGTAATTCTGCAATGCCGGTAAGAATAGCTGTGGTGCCTACTGGACTCACTCACCCCCGCGGCGCCCCACGCCGTTATTTGCTGGGCGGCAACTTACTAGACATCACTTTCGTGTCATCTAGATTTCAGCGCGTTCTGCTGCCTTGGAACTATTCGCACAACAGACTGCTACTGACGACCCACCCCCAGGCAACATCTTCTGAATTTTCATAATTTGAAAGAACTAGTAACATGTCCTCATCAGGAATTCAAAAGAAATTGCCACGGTCTCTTCGTTGTTTAAATGTTTTTACTGTTTTTGTTTTGTTGTATATATTTATATGTTATTAAAGTTTTATATTCCTACTACTTTGTTGGAGTGCTATATATTTTTAATGTGACACATAATTGTAAAAACTTTGATGTACAAAGAGTCATTCCTGGAATCTTCCGCTTCAGGCTCGGTCCCCTCCCCAATCACAATACAGGATGGTTTTCAGATAGTAGGAACACGTGTGGTGTGACGGATCTCATCGGGTGTGGGCCTTGATCTACTATAACTCCTTTGAAGAGGGGTGATTCTTTACAGCTGGAGCCATAAACTACATCTGCAGGGCTAGCTGATAGCCTGGACAATCGGACACAGAGGAAGAGGAGTGTCAGAGGGTGCGGTAGTGAATAGGGCGAAAGGGAGGTGTCGGGCGGGCACAGAGTGTGATTCTCAGGGAAGAGCAGCGCAGATGGGGGGAGGTTTATTGCCCATGCATAAGACAGAGAGCGGGGGTGACCAGTGCCTGGGGAAGATGCTTGCGAGGGTGGGGAGCCATGCTACGAATCGACAGCGTGCAGAGAGTGGGTCTGGTCAAGGCATCTAACATGGCTGCCGTGCACGACAAAAGTGTGGCATTTCAAAAAAGGCAAGATGGCGCAAACAATGTTTTTCAACACTTCCTCATTTCCTTCGAATCGAACGTTAACAGACGTTGGTGCATATTACCAAAGATAAGCGATATTTATCGCTAACGATGCTTACCAACGAATTTTTTACCGCTAAGCATCGTCAGAAATTATCGAAGATAAACCTTGAATATCGCTAAAAAGTCAGCGATATTCATGCATTACCGAGCTAATCCTCTTAGCCATGTTATCCACCTCCCATTGGATAACATGGCTAAGAACTGCTCAGGGCAGGTGTTACTTTTTGGAGATATTCGCGCTTAGCGCGAATATCTCCAAAAGTTGGTAATAGGAGATATATATCTTGCATGTTGTAATGCAAGTTATTGTGGTATATGGAACTCATACCATAATCTCTCAGGAAAGCAGAAACTGATCCTTTTGGGACCGCCTGAGAAGGCCTAGGGGGTGAGGGGTACTCTACTTTGCCCCCTTTTCACGTTCCGAACTATTTTATTTTACTCTCTTCTGTAATTACACAAAATAGCAGCGATAAGATGCATCAGAGACACACAGTGAGAGAAAGGAGGCCGGAGATGAAGAAGAGATGTCAAATACACATTGGAGATAATATAGTGGGAGAAGGGAAGTAAATATGAGTAAACTTACCATGTAACATAAAAATGTTGCACTCTATACTATAAGTCTCATTTTATACTACAATCACTTCGCTACAACCTCATAAATTAAAAATAAAAATGAATAATGTCTCAAACAATTTTTGATTTCTAAATATACATTTATTCTTCAGAATTTTCTAAATTTGAAAGAACTAGTAACATGTTCTCATCAGCAATTTCCTCTTCAATCATCTCATCTGGAATCTCCTCATTAAAAGTCTGCAATAATGATTCTTGTAACTCTATGGTCTCCAAACATTCGATAAATTCGCCATCAACAGATTGATCAAAAAAATCATTCAAGTCATCTCCTCCTTGTGACAATATTTCATTATTGGTGCTGTCAATTTCAATCAATGTAGTGGAATCATTCAAGTCATCTCCTCCTTGTGACAATATTTCATTATTGGTGCTGTCAATTTCAATCAATGTAGTGGAATCATTCAAGTCATCTCCTCGTGACAATATTTCATTATTGGTGCTCTCAATTTCAATCAATGTAGTGGAATCATTCAAGTCATCTCCTCCTTGTGACAATATTTCATTATTGGTGCTGTCAATTTCAATCAATCTAATGAAATCATACAAGTCATCTCCTCCTTGTAACAATATTTCATTATTGGTGCTCTCAATTTCAATCAATGTAGTGGACAATTCAAAAGAAATTGCCACGGTCTCTTCATTGTGAGCCATTTTATTTTGAAATTGCTTGCTGTAAATTGCAGAAAAAAATAATCACTTTCATTTATCGTTTTTAGTAATACATAATATAAAACTAACTTTATCAAGTATTTAGTATAACAGAAGGACTGCAAATAAATAACAGAAAACATTTTTTAAATTATCTTCAAGTGTACAACATAGTTCCCCTTAGAAATTAACAACTCACCTTTTTAAAAGTACGAGAAGTGTTAGTACTGTGTAAATCAAACACCAGAAATTCTCCACCAAAAATTCCTCACAAATGTACCTCAGACAGTAGTATCACAAAATGGCTGTGGTTTCCTCTCATTTGAGATATATACATAACCAATTAACTTTCATCACACACAAATACAAAACCAAAGTAACATTTTAATTGGTTCTAAATTTCAACACTTTCAAATGTGTTTTCCCCATGCAATTTTCCATAGAACATTTACATACGTCTACAGCCTGAATGGCTGAACGGAATTACACCAAACTTGACAAAATGGTACATCAAACCTAAGAGGTCAGGGAGTATCTACTATGCCCCTTTATGCTCATTTGCCCCTTCGCTTTGGCCACCTCTTGTCTCTCGATCCTACCGAGAGACAAGATGGCGGCCACTACGGACTGTTTGGAATGTTGACAGACGCCGGAGAACCAATCAGCTTCGCAAAGCTCCGTAACGCGAAAAGTACGCGAAGCGGAGCGCTGTTACAGATATATATCTTTTTTTTTATGTTAATTTCTCAAAATCCACTGGAGCACATATATTGAGACCTAGCAAAGGCACATCGGGCTACCAGTCCCTAATATTTTGCCAAGTTTCGTGCAAATCCATTCAGCCGTTCGATTATTGACATTTAGATACGTCTACAGCCTGAATGGCTGAACGGAATTACACCAAACTTGGCAAAATGGTACATCAAACCTAAGAGGTCAGGGAGGATCTACTATGCCCCCTTATAGTCATTTGCCCCTTCGCTTTGGCCTCCGCTTGTCTCTCGATCCTACCGAGAGACAAGATGGCGGCCGCTACGGACTGTTTGGAATGTTTACAGACGCCGGAGAACCAATCAGCTTCGCTTCACAAAGCTCCGTTGCGCGAAAAGTACGCGAACTGGAGCGCTGCCCGGTCCGCTGTTACAGATATATATCTTTTTTTAAACGTTAATTTCTCAAAATCCACTGGAGCACATATATTGAGACCTACAAAAGGCACATCGGGCTACCAGTCCCTACAATTTTGCCAAGTTTCGTGCAAATCCATTCAGCCGTTCGGGCTAAAAGTGAGGCCAACCGCCCTATGGAAAACTCAATGTTAAAAACACGTTTTGGGACCCCCCTTTTTTCTCGACCCCCCCTGGACGAACCCCCCCCCCCCAATTTTCAGGGGCTGCTCAGAAACAAAATGTGCCATTTTCCTGAAAATTTCAGCCAATTCCGTCCACAAACGCCAAAGTTATTAGACATAGAATTTTCAAAAATCCCACAGAGAAAAAATCCTAACTATATATACCTACTGGCGACCGCCAGTAGGTAATATATATATATATATATATATATATATATATATATATATATATATATATATATGAAAGCTCACGTGTCCAAGAACACAAGCCAAACTCAGGGGGTTTGCTTTGACAAGGCTTTATTCCAACCACAACGAAGCTTGAATAGCTTGACAAACAGGGAGACTTCAATTCAGTTCTGTTTCGCCCAAGTCCCTGACGCGTTTCGAAGGCGTCTGCCTTCTTCCTCAGAGGGTGACGATGATTAACAGGTGAGCAGCAGGACGGGCCTTAATGAAAAATGAAGGCACGCCCCTGGATGGGTTGTGCTAATGCAGCAGTGCCTCATGGTCCTTGTAGTCCTGCTGATGATTTCTTGCCGCATATTGCGTCACTCTCCCACTTTGTCAACTGTGGTGGCAAAGTCTCGCTTAGAAGCCTCTCGCCAGCCAGGCAGCGCTTTGGTCGATGAGCAGGAAAACGGTAAATACCGTAAAACCAACGAGCTGGATGCTCGTCCTATATATATATATATATATATATATATATATATATATATATATATATATATATATGCAAAAAAGAAGGAGAGAACTCTGGGTAGTTCTCAAGTTTAGGTGGAAAGCAGCTCCTGTTAGAGCACTCTCAACACCAGCGACACTCTAGATCTGCTCACCTCAAATGTCTGTTTTTCTATCAAGGTTTTTAAGCATAGGATTAGCACAGTGCTATCCACGCCGAGATAGAAAATGACAAAGTCTTTTTTCATTTAAACAGCAAGGTTTTTAAGCATAGGACTAGTACAGTGCTGTCCTTGCCGAGCAGTAAATGACAAAAGCCATTTATCACTCCAGGCACAATATTACAGCTTTGAATTGGTAAAATACCAACTCAAGCCAACCTGAAATAAGTAAAAGCAACCCCTGACACAGTGTTTCGCTCTAATTAGAACTCTTCAGTGAGGTATAGCTTTGTCCAGACATAAGGGAGCACCCAGTATAAAGTCAAAACAAAACCCTTTTAGGCATAGAGTGACGCACAAATTATGCAAAAAAGAAGGAGAGAACTCTGGGTAGTTCTCAAGTTTAGGTGGAAAGCAGCTCCTGTTAGAGCACTCTCAACACCAGCGACACTCTAGATCTGCTCACCTCAAATGTCTGTTTTTCTATTACATCACTCATGACAGTGTTTTAAAAAAAAAAATTGATTGGTTAACTGGCTTATTAAGTGTATCTTAGTGAATACACATATTAGCGAGTAATGTTTAAATATTTAAATATATGCATGAGTGATGTAATATGTGACGTCATCAGCAGTGCATTGCAGACGTGCAAGTTATAGTGAGTCCAACTAACTATAACGTGGGAATTTCAATGGTTTTATGCGAGTACAATTTCCAGCTAACTATAACTGGTGTGAAACCTATGGTTTTTTCAGTGAATTTCAAAGGTTTTTTAAATGCTAATTCCTTACTATAACTGGTGTGTAACCTATGGTTTTTTCAGTGAATATATATATATATATATATAAAAAATTTCTATGGCAAAATGAAACCCCTCATTTTGTTCCTTTTCAAATTAAATGTATTAAGTGTTACCACTTTATTCCAATCAAGATGACTTCAGGTGTGCCATACTTTTGTCATAAGTAAGACTGTTAGCGTTCTAGTTGTTCTTTAGAACACTCTGGGACATTCTGTCATTGGGCTATAGTTGGGCTACATCTGGCTGATATTCGGGCTACATTTGGGCGCTTTTGTCTCTGGTGGCCATCTTGGGAGACTGCATATCAGAATTTTTTTCATGAAATATAAGAGGATTTGAGAAGTCACTCAAAATGTGCCCTCATTTTTCTTTCTTCAGCACTAATCATAATTTCTATAGCAAAATGAACCCCCTCATTTTGTTCCTTTGCAAATTAAATGTTTTAAGTGTTAACACTTTATTCCAATCAAGATGACTTCAGGTGTGCCATACTTTTGTCATAAGTAATACTGTTAGCGCTCTAGTTGTTCTTTAGAACACTCTGGGACATTCTGTCATTGCGCTATAGTTGGGCTACATCTGGCTGATATTTGGGCTACATTTGTTTTTTTGTCTCTGGTGGCCATCTTTGGGCTACATTGGGCTACATTGGGCTACATTGGGCTACATTTGGGCTCTAACATATATATAGCCCAATGTAGCACAATATATATTTTTTAAAAGTTAACTTTCGTAAAAACCACTGGAGCATATATCTTGAGACATAGCAAAGGCACATCGGGGTACCAGTCCCTACAATGTTGCCAAGTTTGGTGGAAATCCATTCAGCCGTTCGGGCTAAAAGTGAGTCCAACCGCCCTATGGAAATTAACATGGGGAAAACACGTTTTGGGGCCCCCCTTTTATCTCGGCCCCTGCTTGACGGATCCCCCCGAAACTTTCAGGGAAGGAGCGGAGCGCAGCGAGGCAAAGTGAAGGAAAATTACAGGCAGATCCCTCATTCGGCGCCAAAGTTATTCCCAATAGAATGTTGCGGATTTCCTATGGAAAACGATCCTAACTATAACTACCTACTGGCGACCGCCAGTAGGTAATATGTGGCAGAAGGTCGTCTCCAAGATGTTTGGCATCAAAAACGAGGGGAGACCCAAAACTGGTGCATCGATTAGTTTATTGTTCTACACCATACCGGCATAACGCGTTTCAGCCTGAAGAGGCCTTGATCACATGACAACGCTCAAAGGGCGGGGTGCTCCTTTATATTGAAAGTGCTTCATGCCAAATTAGTTAACATAGAAGACATACTGTCTTACTTTGTACTAACTGCAGTAATTTGCACTTCTTACCATACTGATTTAAACAATTTGGTAAATCCAGTGTATTAGAATGGGATGAATAATATTTTCCCAAACAGCAATTGAGAATAAGTATAAAACATATAAATAAATAAATAAATATGTTTAAAATATAAATATTCATAGACATTGCTGATAAAACCTAAAAGCACACATTGTTAAAAACACATTTTTGACAGTAAGTAAGTAAAATCCTGCTAAGAACAGTAAATAACAAGGATCAACATACTCATTGATACAGCCTAAGTGGGTATTGATCTGTCATCCTATTTGTGTGCAAACCTTTGATGTGCAAAAATCGCAAATAAATATTGGCATGAATTGTTAGTGCAACCCGATAGTAAAAGTGAAAGAATAAAAGTGACTAGAGTGTTATGCATTAAAATTGATTAAAATTGGCCACTATGGACAAAACATGTTGAAGCAGCTACGATGTATGTACAAATATGAAAAAAAGCTAATTCATAATATAGGCTCATAAATATGTACAACAGTCCTCACTCGCATTAAGACCGTTCGGAGTCTTTGTATCAAGTAGAATAATGTGCCTGGTCTCTAATTTGCGCAGTAAAGACTCTCGGTCCCCAACCCTCCTCAGTGGGGGGATTGTGTCTATTACGAAATACTTGAGTTCAGCAGGATTCTTGTTGTGTGTTTCTTCAAAGTGACGTGCAACAGGGTATGCGGTGTCACCATTGGTTATGGACCTTAGATGTTGAAGTATCCGTTTGTACACCTGTGGTCTGGTACTTCCCATGTACCGCAGACCACAGGGACATTCCAATACGTTCACCGCGTACTCCGTCCTGCACGTCAACTTATGTTTAATGCTAACAGGCCTTTCACTGAAAGGGGTCATGTATTCACTTCTATTGACTCCGTTCTTACAGTCCTTGCAAACTGAACATTTCAAGAAGCCTTTACTGCTGTTTGTCCATGAGCCCATGGTTCTAACTTCAGGACTGCTGGAAACCAGACAGTTCTGCGTGGATCTGGCTCGTTTGTATGCGATACTAGGAGCGCATGTCACCAATTCGCCAAGAACTGGGTCACTGGTAATGAGTGCCCAATTGCGTTTCACAATGGATCGGATGGTAAGGTGCTGGCTACTATAGGTGAAGATGAGCCTAGTTTCATTGTGTTCTACACTGACAAGGTTCCTCTTTCTTTGTGCTTAGTTGGCCAGAAGCTGACATATATATATATATATATTTCTTCAAGCTTAGCTCATTTACCAGGCCCCCGGGTGCTCTTCGGCGGTGCTTCCGAGACGCGGCAGAGCCAAGCCGTAATCAATTAGTATTTCTGTTTCCCACAGTAAAATCTACATTTTACCCACAACTACCCCCAGGAAACAAGATCTATTTGTTTCATGAATGTGTCATAAAGGATCTTTACCAAATGAAAACAATGAAACAGAAAGACAATCTTTCCATTGAGGAACGTACTGCTTTGAATAATCTAAAAAAAGACAACACCATTGAAATAAAAATGGCGGACAAGTGTGGAAATGTGATCATCCTAGAAAAGGAGGCATACAAGCGAGAGGCTTACTCTCAATTGAGGAATAGAGAGTACTATGAAAAATTTAAATCAAAACCCACCATGAAATAGAAGGAAGAACTAAACATTAAACCGGATGAGTGGCAAAAAAAGAATCTATTGGATACAGATGAAGTTCAATATTTGAAAACAGCACATCCCAAAACAGCAACAATCTACTTTCTCCCGAAAATCCATAAACATCCCACGAAGCCACCAGGGAGACCTATAATCCGGGCAAAAGGAGCATTGTTGGAGCCGGTGGCCAACCATCTTGATGTTTTTTTATTACCGTATGTAAAAGAACTCACATCTTACATTCAGGATATGGGTGATTTACTGAGGAGATTACAAGAAACCCCATGACAATCCACATACAAGTTTATCACTATGGATGTAATATCATTTTATTCCAATATCCAGAATGATATTGGGCTGAAAGCATGTGAACATTTCTTGATGGACAGAAATATTCAATTCACGGATCATAATACATTGCTACTAGAAATGATTCAACTGTGTTTGGAACAAAATGTCTTTATGTTTGGAGAAGAGATCTTCCGCCAACCGAAAGGAACTGCCATGGGTTTTTCCTTTAGTCCATCGTACACCTGTTTAACGATGGGACTATGGCAAAAGACCTGGGCATGGAGCAACGAAAACAACAGATTTGTAAATAAGACAATAGCGTGGTTAAGATACATCGATGATCTGCTTTTAATATGGGACGGGACAAAGGAAGAGTTTGCAGATTATTTTAAGATACTGGATGATTCCATTCCAGCTTCAGATAAAAATTCACATATGATATCAGTGAATTTCTGGACACTGAAATCTTCATTTCGAACAACGAGGTACAAACAACCCTGCATCGTAAAAGTACAGCCACAAACTCAGTTTTGCATGCCCAAAGTTTTCATCAATCCAGCTTGATCAAAAACATCCCCTACGTGGAGTTTCTCAGGATTAAGAGAATATGCTCGAGAGAGGAAGAATGGACCAAAGACAAGCCACAGCAAGAATTGAGAAAAGAACATACAATTCAAAGACCATCAAAAATGCCTTACAACGTACAATGTCAGTAAATAGTACTAGCCTACTGAAAGAAAGACAAGTGGAAGAAAAGAATGAAAAAATACAATTAATTACAACATATTCCACGGTTAACCAACAATTGATGAAAATTCTTAGAAAGAATTGGCATATTCCACACATGGATGCGACAACATCAGAAATTGTGGGAGATCACCCCAATATTACCTATCGAAGGGCTAAAAATTTGAGGGACCAGTTGGTCCATAGCCACTTTCTACCATTGAAAAAAACAGAAATATGGCTGAAAGAGAAGGGGTTCTACAAATGTACTAGTTGTAAAGTGTGTAGCATTGCCCAAAATACTAAGTAAATTGTAATGGCAAACAAACGTGTGTGGAAGATTCAACAATTAATTAATTGCAAAAGTCAATTTGCCATTTACATCATTGAATGCCCGTGCTCCTTGAAATATGTTGGTAGCACGACATGTGAGTTAAAAAAACAGATCCTGGAACACGTACGTGCTACCATTAATACTGACAGAAGCAATGCCATTTCCAAACAAATGGAGAAGGAACATGGAGGCAATTGGAAAGAACTGAGGGGCATATTATCAAGGGGGTTTATCTCCGCTCTTTTGGTTTTAAAAGCCAAGAAAGCGGAGATAAAATGATCTCCCTATTACCTAGCTGTCGCTAACACCAGTTAGCGACAGCTAGTAGGAGATAGCGACCATCTTGGACCCCACTTTGCATGTCAGAGAAATTTATCACTAATGACCTGCAAAGCAGGCGTGCCAAGATGTTAGCGACTGGAAAAAGTCGCTAACATCGCTATCTCCTATTATCAACTTTGGAGATATTCGCGCTAAGCGCGAATATCTCCAAAAGCTAACACGTGCCCTGAGCAGTTCTTAGCCATGTTATCCAATGGGAGGTGGATAACATGGCTAAGAGCATTAGCTCGGTAATGCATGAATATCGCTGACTTTTCACCAATATTCATGCATTGCGGCCCATTTTTATCGCATTTGCGATAAACCTTGGTAATACCAAGGTTTATCTGCGATAAAAATCGCCGCAGGTCGGCGATAAATTTTTGTCTCTAACCAAGCAATAGCGATAATTATCGCTATTGCTTGGTAATATGCCCCTGAAATTCTATGCTGTGGAAACTGTCGGAATTCATCCCAGAGGGTGTGATCGTGAAAAATTCTACGACAGAAAGAATCGAAGCATATCCTGAACTTCCGTACCTTAAGTCTGCATGAATTGAACCAGGATGAAGAGTTACATTACCACCTATAAATCTGCCTTGTTACTGGTCCCCCCATGTATAATTCACAAAGGAATCGGGCAAAAGTAGACTGACCTCCCTCACCAAAGTTTTTAACTCCTTTTTATATCTTAATTTTTTCACTTTTTTCACTCCTTAGTTTTTCAGACAATGACAAATAATTGATACGTGCACAGAGGAGAATATATGGAACCATAAGGAGGGGTAATCATTATTGTTATGAACTATAAATATTTAGTTATCTTTTGACCAACAGAACACACACAGGATTGGCGAGACCTTTTTCACCCACTAGAGGGTTATAACTAAACTGAAAAGGAATGACACAATATATGTCAGGACTCAACGAATTGTATATATGCCCACTGGAGGGCTTGATCGGATGCTATAGATACAAATAACCATACATAGAACCTCCGTTGGAGGCGTTGGGATTTAACAAGATCATCCTGCTGGTTAAAAGATTAGCAATAAGAAATTGTAATAATTGAAAAGTTCTGAACTCAGAATGAGAATAACTCGTTGCTGCATTGTACTACATGGTCCATAATTCCCTGTGAAAGGAACAGGAAATGATGTCATTGCCCATATTCACTTATTTAATTCACGTAAAAAATTATAAGTAGTTTCTTGACAGTCCCGTGAGCAAGGTCTAAGGGTAGACTGAAACGCGTAGGGAATGCATTACTGGCTTGCTGTTAATAAATATTAATTTGAACGACTGAATTGGATCAGAGATTCATTACCTGTCCTGCGATTGCATGAGAAAAAGTCCTGCGTTCCGTGGGAAACAGAAATCCATACTAATATAATAAAGAGAGAGCCCAAACCTTTGAGGCGGGTAATCTCAGGAACCACAGCACCAATCACAACACCTAATACAACGTTGGAAAGGGCAGTTGCAGCAGAAGGACATAGGCTATGCAGACGCCCACCATTTACATTTAAAAGGTAAAAGAACCGTGCCAGCAAAGTAGTCCCTTGTGGATGTGTCTGCGTTGTGCTGTGGGCGTGTGCTGGGGTCGTGACAAACGCTGGGGGAGTGTGGTACGTTCCGCCCTTCATACCATGTCTCATATCGTGTGTTGTGGGCGTGTGCTTGGGGCGTGGGCGTGGGCGGGGCACGGGATTACGGAAAAAAGCGAGCGTTGTGCCCAATATTTCATTGTTTTTTATTCCCAGGTTCTGTACATTGCAGCTCCGGGTGTCCAACCTGCTCCCTTTAAATACCCCTGCACCCCATAATCATAACCCACCCTTACTCCTTAAAATACCACAACACCCTTAAACACTAACCCATCTTAACCCTATAAATATACCCTGTACCCCAAAACCCAAACCTATCCCTAAACCCTAAAAATACCCATGTACCCCAAAACCCAAAACTAGCCCTGAACCTTATAAATACCCCTGTACCTCAAAACCCAAACCTACCCCTGAACCCTAAAAATACCCCTGTACCTCAAAACCCAAACCTAGCCCTGAACCCTAAAAATACCCCTGTACCCCAAAACCCAAACATACCCCTGAACCCTAAAATACCCCTGTACCCCATACCCCAAACCTAGCCCTGAACCCTTAAAATACCCCTGCACCCCAAAACCCAAACCTACCCCTGAACCCTAAAAATACCCCTGTACCCCAAAACCAAAACCTAGCGATGAACCATAAAAATAACCCTGTACCCCAAAACCCAAACCTACCCCTGAACCCTAAAATACCCCTGTACCCCAAAACCCAAACCTAGCCCATAACCCTAAAAATACCCCTGTACCCTAAAACCCAAACCTACCCCTGAACCCTAAAAATACCCATATACCCCAAAACCCAAACCTAGCCATGAACCCTAAAAATACCCCGGTACCCCTAAAACCATACCTATCCCTAAACCCTAAAACTACTCCTGTACTCCATAACCCAAAACTATATCTGAACCCTTAAAATACCCAAACACCTCAAAACATATACCTCAGTACCCCAAAACATATACCGCTATACCCATACTTACCTTATCCAAACATTTTTAAAAAAACATGCTTTTACCATTCATGCATTTACAACGAATTTTGTTGTAAATGTATGCGTGGTAAAAGCATATAAAATATAATGCCATGCGTTATAATGGCATTGCGGAGTCATGGTACTTTCGTAATGGAAGTATGCGGAGTGATGGTTTGCGGAAAAAAAGTTGCGGAATAATGGGTGTTTACCCTCCCCCGGTAAGTACATTGGTGGCACCGCGGCCCACATCTCCAGCAACAGACTCATATTTTCTCACCATCGATTTGAAAAATGCACAGGTCTCTCTAAATGATGGCCAGCACCGACATACACTTTTAGACACACACTTTTAGACACAAGTTCTAGAATTGCGAACTTTAGAGCTGGGGAGCTACGTTCGAATCTTGGCATAAGCTCATCGTCCTCTGATTCCAGGCAAATCGCTTTGTCTCCCCGTGCCTACCACAAATCAATGTGTTCTTCTGTAATGTAAATTGTGCTCATGCCATGTTGTCGAGTTTGCGCTATATAATATTGCAAGGAAAAATAAATAAATAAACTCAGAGCACATGACTGTAAAGTAAACGTACTCGTCGTCACCAGACAGTGCGAGGGAGGAGTGCACACCCAGGGGCACCGGTCAATGAAAGCACACTGGGGGGCTGCAAGCCAGACACCCGGTGAGGGAGGTGCTTTGAAGGAGCTACAAGCGCTAAGGGAGACTCCAGGTGGGACAAATTCAAGCTGTCCCCCCAGCACCACCGCCCCCTGTCCTCACTCCTCCATCCCCTGTCCATGCCCCTCCATCCTCCATCGGTCAAGGACTGTGGCGAACTTACCAACGCGTCATGTTTGGAAAGGGCTGGGGCAGAGACAGCCAAACACACAGCTCCAAGCTTCCCAGATCCATGCGTATCCAATCTAGATTTTTTAAGCTGCGAGTCCGGGTTTGTAGCTCTGTTAGCTCGTTCTAAAAGTAGGACTACAAGTCCCAGAGTTCCAAGAAAATGGGTGCACGGCCCACGCATATAATGGTGAGACTGGACAGCCCTGCACGCCAGGGGCATCTTCGCCTTCGGGAATCTAGGTGTGCCCATTGTAGGTACGCGTGTCTCCTGCAGGAACTTATCATATGTCCACACCCGGGGTTGCTTTGATAATTGTTTGGTTTGGCCTGGACATTCCTTCCTCTTGTGCATCTCAGCCTCTTTCAAATCCCAGCTCCATGCCGCGCACAGTGCACGTGTGAGTGGGGGTGTCCTGGAGGGCCACGCAGAGGTAAGAGTCGGCCAGTGAGGGCAAACTCTGACACCAGGTGAGGGGGTGGTACACTGGGAACTCTGCTCCCACGGGTGAGTGTTTGCATGCGTGAGAGATATGTGGTGAATGAGACGGAATGGGGCAAAATGACCAGGGACGCCACCCCTGGCTCACACACCTCAGAGTGTTTCTGTCCAGCCAGGTACAAATCCCATGCAGCCTAAACACAATGGAAACCTCACTTCAGGTGGTAAATGGCCGACATCAGATTAGAAGGGGAACAGCAAATGCGTGTGCCTGCGACGACTCTGCCCTCACTAGAAAGCTGGCCACTGAAAAGTACTTTGAGGATGTTTTTACTCTAGGCCTAAAAAAGGAATAATGTCCTTGTGTAATGCAGCTGCTGCTCATGTAAAGCGCTCTGAAACCTTCGGGTCAAGTTTGAGCTATATAAAACATTGGGAAAAAAATATTCAGTTACACATCTACAATTCTATGTATTGCTATTCTTTTTAATCTGAAATTACAGCATTCACGCGCCTCTCGTGCCGGCGTGTCTGAATAGAACATTGTAGGCCGCACTATGAAAGATCCGATAGTGAAGAGCCGAAATGATATTGCGATTCTCAGATCGCAAAAGGAAAGTACAGCACTGCAGGCTTTAAACAGGAGCTCCGACCGTCGAGTGACGTTCGTTCTTAGAGTGGATAATAGCCTCTCCCCGTGGCAGAGTCAAGGGAGTAAGAACAAGCACAAACACTCGCGCAGTGAGAGGGAGAGGGGGGGCGGCCGCGATTCACTCGCGGGAGCGATCATTTCTGCCAGATGGTGGCGCGCGCTCCCTTGAGTGAATCTCCTGACGTGCACGTGTTGCCATTGATGGCAATGGAACGCGTGCATGTGCTTTGCTGAAAAGCCAAAGCGACGGGAAAAGGTATTTTTGCCTTGTAGCGCATGTGCCCTGCAAAGGCAAGACCTAAAAAGCACTAAATAAATAATTAACTAATAAAAATAAATAAATATTTACATCTTCCGGCCAGTCGCCACTAGGGGTCCCTAATCTCGTCACTCAGACACCACTCTTTACATACCACGGGAGTGCAGTACCACATGTGCTCACTAGAGGGTCTCTAACCAAGTCTACCAGGCACTACACCGGATATACACCCAAGGATGCAGTACTGGGAGTCAGTGGAGCCCTACACAGAGGGGCAGATTTATGAAGGCCTTGCGCCGCCGGTGCGTCACTTTATTTGACGCAACAGCGGCGAAAACAATGCGCCCTATTTACAACGTGACGCATCTAGGAGATGCGTTACGTTGTAAAGCCCTGCGCCATAAGGAGGCGTTCCTGCGCAGGGGGGGGGGGGCGTTCCTGCGCAGGAACGCCTCCTAAAATTGGCTGAGTGAAATCTTTGAGATTTCACTCAGTCACTTTCAGGCCAATGCTGCGTCAAAACCCTGCGCCTGCTTGAAGTAGGCGTAGGTCTTGACGCAGCATTGTGGAGATGGGCACCCCCGAGCCTTGCTGGAGCTGCGTCGCGCTTGCGACACAGCTCCAGCAATGCGCCACCATTACGGCACAGATGCGTCACGCATCTGTGCCGTTTTCGCCCCATGGTGCGCCGCATTGTAAATGTGGCGCACCATGGGTGGCGGAGCAGCGGCGCAGGATGACTGCGGCGCAGGATGACTGGCGCATCCCTAGGGATGCGCCAGTCATCATAAATCTCCCCCAGAGTGCTCGGGTCACTGTACCACAAAAAATAGCAGTTTCTGACGATTTAATATTTGCCGGTGACGCTGATCGCTCGCTCTGGAGGAGCCTGACCTCTAGCGGCTAGAAGGAGCCTTGCACCTCCCGCTCCTTTAACGAGGCGCTCGTCAGTGTTTACCCATAGCGCCTCGAGCTGCGTTTCCGCAGATTAGCACGAAAATAAATCCATCTAATGTAAATTCACCCCTCTAGTGACGCTGATTTATAATCCGACTTCTTTACAATCCAACTTCACTCTCATCAATACTAATCTTACCCCACTAACTTTCACTGGCTTGCAGTTAAATGTATCTTTTTATTAATCCTTTCACAATCATTAGGATCTCTAGGGTGCATATTATCAACACAGGCGATAAAATTATCGCTGCTTTTATCGGTTTTTAAGCAGCGATAATTTTATCGCCTGTGTTGATAAAATACCCCTAGTTCCTCCAAATATTCTTCCACAGTCGATAATCATTGATAAGATACCCCTAGATCCTCCAAATATTCTTCCACAATCGCTAATCATCGTCACACAAAGTGCAAATAAATCTCGACCAGTGTATGATGATCAGGTTAAATGGAATGAATAGTTAGTTAGTTAGTTCAATGCATGGTATTATAAATAACATGTAAATTAGGGTGCCTTTTCAAATATGATTGAAAAATAAATATAATGCTGTTTTACCAAAACACGAACATACTTAAATATATTTCTAATTCACAACTCTAAAAAAGATTGTTTTAACCCCTGACAATTACACCGAAGTGTTTGATGCATTGCTGCAGTGGCTTCTGGGTATTCAAATGTCCTCAAACAAGCTGGCTGTTTTGAGGCTGTCTCTCCTCTAGTAACCATTTGTCCTCTAGTAACAGCATATGGTACTGGACACGTTCCAAGCCTCTAGTAAATTCAATCAACGTATCTTAATGAACAATCATTATTAAGATTCCTGCAAACAGTATCAAAACGGTAGATAATAACCAATGAAGAATCCCATAACGCACAGATTTTTGTTTCATTGCAATAGTGTTTGGGTGACACGAATGCAGGAGGATATAAATGGTGGGATGTTTGAGTAATTAGATAGCTGCTGTCTAATTGTGTACAATTATACAACAATGACATTGAATAACGTGTTTTTAATATCTTGTTGATCATTAATACAATATTGGTACCAGTGCTTTAAATGGGAAGAAATAAGTGCAGGTACTCATTAACATGAGCTAGAGGTGTAGTGAGTGGGCGGGGCCAAGGGCAAGACATGATGATACTTAACGACTTCTATAATAGTTGCAGCACACAACAAAACACATGATAAATGTGTGTATATAAACAAAGCAGGTTAACTCATTACACAAAAAGAAAGAGAAATGCTATCATATGTTAACATTTCCTTTTTTTGCAATAGTTACACCTTCTTAATGCCATACTGTTAAATGTTGCTGTTTGGCACAATCCTATATTTTTTTGAGCATGTGAGTAGGAAGAAACTGAAAATGTCCCCACTTCGAACCAAAGCTCTTATGGCACCAAGCAAATGAACCAAATCATCATGACCCTCCACCGTAGATATCTCTTGTCTCTTACATCGATCTATCCATTCATCCTTTCATCCTGCCATTTACCTGCTAATGTTAACCATTTACCCTTTACATTCTGTCGTCTGTTCAGTTTTTCATCCATCATTCAGTGTTTCACCATCCCGTCTGTCCACCCTTCATATCCAAACCTATCCATCCATCTTTAAACCTATCCATTCATCCCTTCACTCATCCATCTCTTTATCCACCCTTTCACTCATCCATCAATCCTTTCTCTCATCTATCCATCAACCCTTTCAATCCATTATACCATCCACCCTTTCATTCCATCCACCCTTTCATTCCATCTACCCTTTCACTCAATCTCCCCTTTCACTCATCCATCATCCACCTTTTCATCAATCCCTCTCCCTTTTATTCACCCATCCAATCTTTCACTTATCCACCCATATCCGCCCTTTAATCCAATCATTTACCCTCTTTCACCCTTCCATGCGTTCACTCATCCATCCATCCACTCATCCATCCATTCATCCATCCACCCTTGCTTACTCATCTATCCACTCACTCACCCACCAACCCTCCCTACTACGTTATTGATGAACCTTGAGGTACTGAGTTTTTAAGAACCGGTACAGAACCGGTAACCCAGCGGTGCCAGGGGATCAACACCCAGAGACCTCGGGTTCTCCTGAGTCAGACCGACAGAAACTTCAGAGTCTTCCAGGTGAAGTCAAAGATTCGTTTATTGGCTGCAACCAAGGTGACAGGGTCCTAGAAGTACGATACAAGTATATTCAGGAGACTGCACACTTTCACGAAGTCAGGCTTCTCTTCTTATACCTAATATTCAGTCTTGAGCAAAACATTCCTTGGATTCGTGGTATTTCATTTATGGTTACTGATTACAAAAGAAAAGCAGAGTCATGATGACATGTACATATTTCACGTCGTGCTGCTCATAACAAATCATCCGGCAAGGCCCAACATTTCATCAGATATCGCTGGACCCCTAATAAAAGTGGTCACCTCCCCATCATAAAGCAAGTGAAGGAAAGGAGTGAAGAAAGATGTGAGCGAGATATGGCAGGTGTGCGCGCTGAAATGGTTTTATGGCTGGTTGAGCCTAGATGCTATCTTGCTCGGCCACTGGGAGGGAACTGACCTAACGAGCTCGGCCTGGGGCAATGGTTCTAACTTGTACTGGGGTCAGAGAGAAGTCGATTAAGGAGTATGTGTCCTTGTGGAATCAATTTCGACTGGATTAAGGCCTATGAAAAGGGCAACATGCAGCTAAGGGCTTTGAGAAGGTAAATGACGAATTCGAGGTGAAATCGTCACTCGAATATGCCGAAAATACATGTACTTGATGTACTCGTCATTCTCGGTCTTTTGATACCACATTCGTCCTATTTCGACGAAGTTTTTATTCTCGAGTCCGGTACTATTATGTGAATCCAGATTTTTCAGAACCACAACCTTTGTTGCCGAGCAGACATGTACGCACAAAGTGCCACCCATTTTGCTTACAAAAAACAGGCACACAAATGCAGGCAAATATACAAACATAAGCAGACACACAAAAGACTCCGGTATGTTAAAAACCCATGTTATACTCTTCACCATGGCTTTTGT
Source organism: Lissotriton helveticus (assembly GCF_964261635.1). Classification (NCBI taxonomy): domain Eukaryota; kingdom Metazoa; phylum Chordata; class Amphibia; order Caudata; family Salamandridae; genus Lissotriton; species Lissotriton helveticus. The sequence goes on along the minus strand of NC_136057.1, from coordinate 197,860,397 downwards.
AATTGCCAGTGCCAGGGAACTGCCATGATTTCTGTGTTTGCGCAAATGCAGAGGGTAGTGTGAATGGGGTTGACAGCACAGGTCCTGAATGGACCCCAGAGCTGCCAAAGTTTCAGATTCCTCTGTGTGACATTTTCATATTTTCATTGTAAATGTGAGTGACATTTCAACGACTATGAGTGACACTTTCTTTCTCGCTTACAAAATTAAGCAATGAAGACGAGGGAATCATATAAATATCAGAAACGACATCCATTTGAGTATAGCTGCTAATGCTTCAGATTGCTTATGTGTGACATTTTCATAGATTTAGTGGATTTACGAGAGTCAGGCAGTAACTAGGGGCCTTATTTATGAGAAATGACGCATCGCCGCATTAAAGCAGTGTTGCGTCACTTCTCAGTGCGCATTTCTGGCAACATATCAGATGCGCCATATTTAATGTATGGCGCATCATATCGCAAGAAGTTACAGATACGTCAGTATTTCTGACATATCTGTAAGTGCAAAAGTGAAGCATTGCTGGAGTGTGTCACAAAGTGACGCAACTCCAGCAATGAGTCATTTCACTTGGGGCAAGCCCCATGTGAAAGGGCCTGCGTCAGTCTTACGCCTGCTGTGAGGCAGGTGCAAGATTTTGACGCAACGGCATCCTAAAAGTGACGCAGTGAAATCTCATAGATTTCACTGCGTCACTTCTACGAGGCTTTTTGCGAGGGAACGCCCCCCTGCATACATTATACCTGACGCAGGTATAATGTAGTGCAGGGGTTTACAAAGTGACGCATCTAAGCTTTGTAACTTTGTAAATAGTGCACAACAGGAGGCATGTTTTACGCCGCCGATGAATCACAAAAAGTGACGCACTGGAAGCGCAAAACTGACTCAAGGCCTCATAAATGAGGCCATAGATGTTTAACACTTAGAGTGGCACTTTCCTGCCTGCATAATCATGGTATGAAGTCAATGGAAATAGACAAATATTAGAAATCACACTCATTTAAGCAACAAGGAAGTCAAACTCTGCAGCAGGTGCTATTTAAGCCATTATTAGATTTTTTTTAAAAATCAGCACCCTCCACCCCAACCTGAGCTTCAGGTGCTACAAACCACATACAACAAAGTGATCTCTGTGACACAATCAGCAATTCACTGAGCTATCCACATAAAAAACAGTAGAATACAATATCCTTTTTTGAAGGAGGCATATTGACCCTCTACGCTACTCAATGGTGTGAGTGAAAACAACTATTGGAGAAAACTCTGACCTCTCTCCAGCAGGAACAATAATCACATGACTTATCTCTGACTTATCAAGTCTAACTATGCTGAGAAAATAAAGGGTGCTGCTTCGTAGTGTTACTGTCAAACAGGGGTGTTAAACACTTGGCACTACTAATAAATCAGCAAAACTGCTAGTTTAGACAAAAAGGTAGCACTGGGTTGGCATGGTGCATGTGAGGCAGAAGTTGGGCTCCGGGCTGGGCACAGCAATAGCCCATCATGTGGAGGGCAGGAGGAGGTGAGCAGGTGATTGATTCTCGAACACCGGCTTCCTCCTTCAACTTCATGTAGCAAGGGAATTTCTGGGTGTCATGGGGCCCGGCTGGCAGGCAGGAAATGCAACATCCTGCCATGGCAACAGTGTGACAGAGCAAGAAGGGATCCCGGCGCATCTAAAGGAGAGTTTTAGGAATGTGTGGAAGCACAGGGCTGGCGGTGCTATTTTTGAGCTTCTTTGGCTTATAAGAAAGCCTTCTATGCAGAGATCGGGGGGCATATTATCAACAAAAAGCGATACATTATCGCCGCTTTTATTGGCAGAAAACTGCAGATAAAACGGCGATAATGGGCTTGATAATATGCCCTTGAGAATTCCCATAGAGCCCATGTTCACACCAGAACATGGGCTTCTATGGGAATTCTCAAGGGCATATTATGAAGCAAATTATCGCCATTTTATCTGCAGTTTTCTGCCGATAAAAGCGGTGATAATGTATCGCCTTTTGTTGATAATATGCCCCCGGGTAATTTAGGCATGTGGCGCTAGGAAGGTGGGTGCCTCATTGTCTGGGCATTAACCCTCTGATCCAGAGGAAGTATGGGAAGTGTGAGACTCCGCCCTTGCCCCTGATAAAATGTCTATGTTTAAAGCATTATCCTGCACGGACTTTTCCCTACCTGAAGTTCTGTGCTTAGAAAATCACACGAGCACACTAGCAGGTAAAAGTAACCTCAACCCTGCTTTGTCAAGCACAGCGTGATGGTGATCACCGGACATTATTCAGATGAGCCCTGCTGAACAGCTCAGCTGGAGCTCAGATCGGGAGACAGATACTGCGCATTTGCTCCCAGAGACACATCCCACTCCCCACTGCGCCAGCACTCACAGCCACTAAGCCTACCTTGTCATGAGTACCGGTACTCTCCAAGGCAGTAGAGAAGTGCCGGTACTCAGAGTGATATATTTAAGAAGTGCCGGTACTGAGAACCGGTGAGTATCGGCCCATTTAAAGCACTGATTGGTACAAAATTCACCGTACATGTGTTTTGTTGTAACCCCGTGAGATCTAAAAAATATATCCAAAGCATGCTTTTTTACAAACTATTCTGATGTTTCTTCACATTGCTGCTCTGTCTTACTCCATATCTATGAGACCATTCAAAATCAAGCAAAGTGGCTTTGCGTGGCCCCATAGATTGAGGTTGAGAGGTTTGCGCCGCAGTAGAGTCAGAAAAAGTGGTGCCACTGCGGGGCAAGAATCACGTAAATGAGTCCCCAAGTTTCCATTTTAGGGAGGCCACAAGCAGCCAGCCATGCAGTATTAGAATGGCATTTAAAGTCAACACCAGCTGGAAAAAACTAGGAGCAGATTACAAGCCCCTTGCACCTCCTGGCATCGCCAGTGTGTCCATTTTTTTGACACAACGGTGGCACCAACAATGTGGCCAATTTACAACGTGACACTCTAGGGAGATGTGTCCCATTGTAAAGCCCTGCGTCACATTATACCTGCGTCAGGTATAATGTATGCAGGGTGGGCGCTCCCACACAAAAAATCTATGTAGATCTGACAAAGTGAAATTTAGAACATTTCACTGCGTCACTCTACGCCTTCACTCCGTCAAAATCCCTATGCCTGCTCAGACCAGGTGTAATGACGCAGGGCTTTTTGAATGGGACTCACCTTTCTGTTGCGGGGCATTGCTTGAGTTGCATCACTTTCATGCGCAACTCCGGCAAAGCGTCACATTTGGCCCAACAGATGCATCAGAATTCCTGACGCATCTGTCAATCCTTGCGCCAAGGAGCACTGTACTGTAAATACAGGGCATCCATGATGGAGCAAGGACATTTGGTGCTGACACAAGGAAACTGACGCATCTATGCAGATGCGTCAGTTCTTTTAAATCTGCCCCATAGTACACAAAATGCCATAAAAACATAACTTTCATCCAATTTTGATGATGGTATTAATTTTTAAATCATATGCCAAGGGTACCTCTTGGTATGAGGGCGCATTAGACAACGGTGCTGGGAATTTCAGGGTGTGGAATCCACAAAGAAGAAGTAAAAAGACAAAATAGGAATCCGCCGGCTGGCCTCTGTGCCTACAATATGCACTGAGCTTCTTCCTGTGAGGGGAGAGTCACATCCAGCACAGTGTGTGAGCGCTATGCCTAAAGAGACATCTATCTGCCTGGGGATCCCTGACACCTCACATCAATCTGACGAGAGGGAGGCCAGTTCACAAGAAAAACCGTTGCCTCAAATTGGGCCCTCCAGATAGCAGCCTCTGGCAACCACAGTTACCCACAGAGCCTCCCACCAGCCTCTTTATCCTCAGAGCCTCACTCCCGAGCATCCTTGGAAGCCCCCCAGCCTTAATGCTGAGCTGCCTTAGTAGCCCAAAATGTTGTTCTAACGCTATTCTGCCTGCTGGTGACTAATTTGGTATTTACTGGTTTTAAATCTCTGCATCCCACACATGTAAATCACCAAGACGTGTATGTTAACTAAAACATTTGTGACAAATTTAAACTCTTTGAGCGGCTACTATTGATGGTGAATACAAAGATGACCATACAGTGAGTAAAGAAAATGGAAATATGGGAGAATACATACAATCGTATTTCATAGCTCTCCTCTACAGTTTTTTCTGACCTTCAGGCCAGATACATATTATAGTTGAAGGTAGATTTACATTTCTAAATTCTTGGGCGCTCATGCTGGGAAAGGATTTTGATGATCAACTTTTTATTAGCACTATATGTGTATTTTAAATGTTGTAAAGCTATTTCTTTTTTTTAAAACTGCTTTTATTTATTTTCCCAAGAATCAGCCAAAACACCAGCAGGTATATCTCAGATATTAAAAAATTAGCATCATAATCATTAAACATTATTGGGAGAATTGCAGGCATAACAATAACACAATTCTTCTTGACCTCCCCCCAACTTCCTGTGCATTAGAAGTGTCTTGTGTAACTCGCCTGCTCGGCGATCCCAGGGTATCTTACTCAACTTATGCAGGCCCCTGTGGACTAGGCTGTGTCCTGTTCATGCCCTCCTCCATCATCTCTGAACCATAATAACTCAGCCACGGCTGCCAGATCTTCGTGAACTTCCTAGGGCACCCTCTTGCTGAATGTACAGTTTTTTCCTCTCCCATATACTGGTCCATGCTAGCTCGCCATTCCGTCATGGTGGGCAGGACTGCTCTTCCCCAGTTCATGGCAATATCTCGCTCAGCGACTACAAGTCCTATGTTGCTGAATAGGAGGTTATATCTGGGAATGTCAACATCTGTGTGAATACCTAGAAGAATGTATTTTGGATCCATTGGGATCTGTGTTTCTAATAGATTCAGATTCAGATTCAAAATACTTCATTCGGTTAAAAAGCAAAAATAACCATAAAAGTAGCATGAAAAAATACAGTTTACAGGGGAGTCATGTGTTCATTATTTAAAATACATACGTGCAACATAGAGATTAATTCATTTGGATCGATTTACGACATTTAAAAATAGATTTAAAAAATTCACCTAATGAGGCTACCATAAAAACAGTTTCCATTTTCTGGCACTCTAAAAACGCTAAGCGACATCTGTGTATATTTAAGTCTTTGAGAATAGGGATGATAAGTTTCTTTCGAAAGAAAGTATAAAATTTACAAAAAAATAAAATATGTATATCAGACTGTGGGGAAACATCATCACATGGGCAAAAGGATAGTTCTTTCGACCAACAATTCATCACAGGAAAAGATAGGACCCTAAAAACAATGTTGAGTCTAAACCGGGTTAAAAGGAAGCGTTCATGATTAGACATATATAATGATAAATATGGCTGTAGTTTCTCTCCACATAAAATGTCCTGGTGAGCGGAAACAGTCTTTTTTCTCGCCTCCTCTAAGTGTCTTTTGTCCCTGAGATAGGCAATGCACAAATTTTTCAGATCTCTTCTCGATATGTATGCCATTGTTGGCGGGTCCTCAAAGTATTGGGCACAATTTACTTCCTTGAGAAAGTTCTTGACATAACATATCCATTTAAAATCATTGATATTGTCTAATGCTAAGATGTCCTTTAGAATAGCCCGGTTAACCACACATTCATCATTTGTCCACACCCTATGCCAAAGAAGGATTGGCTGAATCCTAATCGTATCAGTAATGTAAATTACTCCCAATTCAACATGGCATATCATAGTTGCAATACTTTCAGGCACGGACAAGATGTGGCGTAAAAATTTATTTTCCATGGTTTGGATTGAACTAATATTTGAGTAACCCCACAGATCTGATCCATAGGTGGCTACAGCTAAACAGGTTGCCCTATAAATAGTTAAAATTTCTTTTATGGGTTTTTTCCCTAATTTTCTCATAAAACATTGTAAGGCCATAATAGTTTTGGAAAACAACAGGGATCTAGCATGGATTGCACTAGTCCATGAGCCACTTTCGTGAAACAGAATCCCCAAATAAGGGAAGGTGGAGGTCTTTTCTAAGGGATTGGAATTTATAAAAATGGGTTTCAAATGCTTGCTTGATCTTGGCCCACAATACATGGACAGAGTTTTTGAACAGTTAATTTTTAAGTCTAAGCCAAGCATGAAACTATTAAAAGAAGTAACCAAGGTTTGTAGCGCCATTGGGGTTCGTGCCATCAAAACAGCATCGTCAGCGTACATCAAGGCAGGGACAGGCCTTCCACCCACCATAGGCATGTCCCTACCCTCCTGCACGAGACGTTTCTCCAAGCCATTTATATATAGCAAAAATAAAAAGGGGGCTAAAACGCACCCTTGGCGTACACCCCGACCAATCCCAAACTGTCTACTACATTCTCCATCTTTCCCAAAACGGACACTTGCAGTGGCCCCGGAATATAGATCTCGCAAGAAGCATATAATGGCATTGTCTACCCCCAACTCGGCCATGATTGACCACAATTTATTGTGTGAGACACAATCGAAAGCTGACGATAAGTCAACAAAGGTGAGGTATAGACATTGTTTTTTAACCCTTATATACTTCTGTTGCAGGATAAACAAATTCAGTCCTTGCTCTATAGTCCCTAAACCCCTTTGAAACCCAAATTGAAAATCGCTTAACACCCCATTCTCTTCTGACCAGATTCGCAACTTATCTAAAACCACTCTCCCCAAAATTTTTATAGAGGAGTCCAATAAAGAAATTGGCCTATAGCACATGCAATTCTGTGTTTCTAATATGTTGTTTAATTCTATTACTATTTGTGACCAATACCTATGTATTAGTTGGCACTCCCACAGAGTATGGATATAAGAGCCCCTATTCATTTTACAACGCAGACACTCTGGAGTCTGTGCTCTGCCCATAGCATGGAGTCTCGCTCGGTCATAGTATACTCTGTGTAGGACTTCGAACTGTATTAGGTGTAACCTAAGTTAAATCGCTACTTCTCTGGAATGCATTAGTGCCATTTCCCAATCAATATCTTCCATTGCACCAATCGTTTCCTTCCTTGTGCTCCTGAGTTTGGATAGGGTGTCAGGAATATTGTTAATTATTGGTATGTATGTCCAGGACCCTGCTTTTTCCAAAATCCCTTCCTGTATCATCTGTCGCCTGGCGTTCTTAAAACCCTTTGGGGCCAATTCACAGAACTAACTTAAGACAAAATCCTAAACTTACTACTTTTGGTATTCACAGAAGTTAGGATTTTGTCTTAAGTTTGTCTTAAGACAATCTTAAGACAGACTTAAGACAAAATCCTAACTTAAGTCTGTCTTAAGTCTGTCTTAAGACAAACTTAAGACAAAATCCTAACTTCTGTGAATACCAAAGTAGTAAGTTTAGGATTTTGTCTTAAGTTAGTTCTGTGAATCAGGCCCATAATTTCTGGGTTAGTTCTGATTAGGCACGCCAGTGGTTCTAGAACTAGTGCAAAGAGGAGGGGGGGGGCAATGGGCAGCCCTGTCTAGTGCCTCTCTGAATGGGAAATTCTACTGACTTTACTCCATTAACTCTGACTTTTGCCCTGGGATTTGTACATAGAAGGCCAACCCAGATCCGGAAGCTACTCCCACAACCCAGTTTTAGGAGTACTGGCCTCATGAATGGCCAGTGGACTGTGTCGAAGTCCTTCTCTGAGTCTAACGACAGCAGCATCAACGGAATAGGGCTTTCTGTCAATGTGTCAAGCCAATTCGCAAGTCTGAGGAGGTTAAGGAGCGTGGCCCTTTTAGGCATAAAGTCTGACTGGTCTCCGTGAATCAGGGATGTAATAACTGTTAGAAATCACTTTGCCAGAATGGAGGCTAAGATCTTAGTTTCAATATTTAGTAGAGAAATGGGACAGAAAGATCCACACCTATCCTGTGGTTTGCCTGGTTTTGGTATAAAATGTTCAATAGATAGGGTTTAGGATATACCAGGAAGTGTTGGCGCCAATGCTTTGTTTGCGTTAAGTGTATTCGCTATGCCGCATGGCACGGTGCAACCAAGAGAGGGGAAGTACCCAAAAACCCCTAAGTGTGTGTGGGTGGGAACCCGCACAATTTACAGAAAAATAAAGTCCCGGGCTCACGGTACTAGGTAAATGCACTGTTTGCCAAAGTCTCTTGCATTCAAAATGTTAGTATATAAGATCCACGCAAGTTGTTTATGGTCTCTTCAAATAGTTTTATCTTTATGAACACAACCAGCTAACGTGTTTTTTAACAGTGGGAAGTATCCTGTGACTTCTTCAGGGCTGTACGTAAAGCGTAGGTGTCTGGTGAGGTCACTCTGCCGGTGATAATTCCGACCTGACTGGTGGGTCCAATGGAAAGTCCTCATAATTCTGAAAAGTGTGAAAAAAGAAGCTCCGGAATGCTGGAGATCCCAGTACAAAAGGGCGTTGTAAAAAGGACTCAAATAAACGGTCTACATTCAATGTCAGAACCACTGGTGTAACGGTGATCCCCAAACTTGAGCGCCTGTAAATCGGTTAAACGGCGGGTCTGCCGTTGGAAAGAACCTGAAGCGGGTGCGCTTCGGGTGGGGAACAGGCACTGGTTCACCTGTTCCCCACCCGAAGCGCACCCAAGGCTTGTGACCCTGTGAGATCTACAGGCCCCACTGGCAGTCGGTAATGGAGTGGGGCTCAGTCCACTCGCGCTATGGCTCGCGTAGTCCTTCATTCTGGTGCTCAGGCTGGGTATTACTAATTTACTAGTGATCTATCCTTCGATTGGCAAGTAGCGAGTGTCAACACTTTGGATGCCTCCATCCTTCTTCAGCTCTGATGCCTCAGCTGTGGCTCATGTGAGTGTCTCTCTCTGGCCTCAAGCAAACACAGTAACCCGATAATGGGGCGCCAGTCTATCGGGTTCTCTCGTCTCTTCATGTGGACCTGAGCTCCTTGGCCTCCCGGGCTCCAGACCTCCTCACGTGCAGGGTCCCCTCAGCCGTTTTTCCCTCAATTTCCAGGTGTTCTGACCCCGGTACCTATTCTGAGAAGGGGCCGGTGGTATGTCTCTAAGTGTTCGCGGGTCGCAGCAGTAGCTCCACAACGGGAAGCCAGCCGGTGCACTTTGCTCCCCCTCCCGCAGATTCCCGCAGCTGTCACTGGGCCCCATTCTCTGTTGCGCAGCCTCACCTCTGGATCAATTCACGTTATTGTGGCACCGGGACTACCAGTCCATCTTAGCGTGTATTCTTGCGGGTGTCAGTGAGGGACAGTGGTGCAGTCACTATGACGAGAGAGCCCACCCTGGGCGGCCGCGGGTCTCCACAGCAGGGGCGGCTGGTGACATTTGAAAGTGGTGAGGCGTAAAATGATAATCATACTGTACCGTAGCAAGCGAGCGCAGCGAGTGAGCCCGAACCCCCAAAGGAGGGTCCGGGGGTTTTCCCCCCGAGAAAATTTTGAAAAAAGCGTGGACAAATGGTGCATTTTCAAGCAAATTTGAGAAAGCAGGAAGGTTAATAAAGCAATTGTGAAAGTGCAGTTATTACATTAATAGATGTCATAACATAGGTAGCTGCTTTTTCATTACAACCACAGAGCTTCATACATTCCGTCCTATTACGCTGCTGAATTCAGACTATAAGACTTTCATGAAAATCTCAGATCTAAGAGTAGCAGAAGTTGCACAGCAGTTGGGAAACAGCCTTTACAAAGCATTGGGAACCACGCATTACCTTTACCACGGTTCCATTACAACCAGCATGTGACTTTATCACGCATGTCTTTCCACACAGTTTATAGTGCTTAGGTGCTACAGAATGTACTTAATAATATGCCATTTGATCAGTACAATCTGTTTTGTCCCCAAGTAGAATAAACCCTAGAAAACATTTAAAAACAGAGATAACAATGCATTTCTGAGTACCTCACTCACAGTATTTTTTTATTTAACAAACAAGTAGCAGCATTCACTTTTTGTAAAGTAAATCAGCACGTCTCTCTTTCATTGTAGCAAACATGTCAATAACTTTTTTGTTGAAGTCCGGTATTTTTTGGACTAGCTTGCTCTCTACAGAAAGCATCGCCAAAGCATTGAGTCTTTCCTCTAGCATGGTGTTCCTGAGGAATTTCTTAATGCGCTTTAAGGCTGAAAAACATCGTTCAGCTTCGGCTGTTGTCATTGGAGTGGTAATGACAATTTTTAGTAAACACATTGTCTCTGTAAGTGACTTTTCCATATGCAGTTTATGTATTAAAGTCAGCAAAGTCAAGGCACTTGTGGCCTTCCGGTACACAGGCATTTTGTACAGTACAGTCAACTCAGTTCTCAGCTGCTCTTTTTTGAGCATAGGATATGCTTCCACAGCCTGATTCAGAGCACGCTCCGGGAAGGATTCATCATATTGTGCAAACTCTTGACTTTGCAATAATGTGGCACTCACCAAATGTTTTGTGAATGAAAAACGTTCTTGTGCCTGCACAATTACAATGTCACATATCTCCTTTGCAATTCGAACCAGAGAGGTGATGTTTTGCCTGCGGTTTGGAAAAGTAGAATGCTCCGGCAGTTTGCTCTCTAAATCGTCAACCTCATCTCTCACTTTCCTTAGGCTTTGTACAAATGTAGTGGTAGCGTCTTTCACAAAGACAATATCTAGTCTTTTCGTTGTAACTGATCGTATAACACATCGACATCACGCATTATGATAAAGCACATAAAATCAAGTGGCTGACCTATGTAAAAAATGGGCTCAACGTACTGGGAAGACCTGAACTTTTTTCTTCACCAGATTTAATAACACATAAAGACATAGCCATAATCAAAAGGGACATGTATACGAGGTTGACCTCAGCAAGAGAGGAAAAGGAGCTCATAAAATCAACTGTAAGAGCTAACCTTTTGGTTGCCAATCCCCCTGGTCCAGAATTTTATCTTACCTTGGTTAACCTCCCCTTTCATAGGTTCCTTTTAACTCGCTTCCGTTTAAATATGATACATCTTATATTAGGTCAATACCCAACATGGTGTAAGCCTGAACAGTCATTACCATGTTCCTGCGATAATTTTTCTTCGCAGGACACCATGCACTTCATGATGTTTTGTGGCCATTTCATAGAGGAGAGGAGAAAGTTTCTTGTGCCTGTTCTTAAAAAGGCAGGGTTTCTGCAGGTCAGGCCGGCACTTCTTTATCTGCAGCTATTAAATAACCGTAGTGTCATCTTCCATGTAGCCAGTTACTTGGTGGGCGCTGTGCGCTCAAAGAATAGGCTCGTGGGAAATGTGAGATTGACAACATCCCTATGAAGTTTGCATTCTGTTACACAAAGAATACCGTGTATTGGGAGTAATGACAACGGAAGAGAGATTAATTTATAATGTGATAAATGTTGATTTTAGGACAATGGAGGAGTGATCTTTTTATATCGTGATAAATGTAGATTTTATGAAATTAATGATGTATTTTTTAAATTTTACTCCTTTCATTGCTTTTAACACGATTGACTTTTTAAAGAAAATCATTGAAGTATATTTTAAATTATGAATGATGTGTGTTTTGTTTTGACACTGTGTATTTATTGTACCGCGCCTTTTTTTGATATTGATTTATCGAAATAAAGTATTTTGACTGACTGGCATTATTTCATGAAATAAAAACAGTAAGAACTGAAACTCTTTGTCTTGTAGTGTTCTAATAAAGCCATGGGCTTCATTCTGACTTGTGTGATCAAAGTCTTCACTGGCTTCTATGGCGACAAAACATTTCTCAAGGCCCTCCCTATTTTCAAAGATTAAGTTGACTGTACGAATGTGAATGTTCCAACGAGTTGAGGATCCCCTTGGAACGCTTTTGTCCACAATCTTTTGAAGGGCTTCTGTTCTTTTGGGGGAACGTGAGAAGAATGCTGCTATGCCTCCTATATCCTGTAAGAAAACTCGTGTCTCTCTGATCTTTGATACTGCCTGTTGCATAATAGGATTGAGTTGGTGGGCGTAACAGTGCACAAAATGAGCATTAGGGTACACATCTCGAATTCCTTTTCTGTACTCCACCAAGGCTTCCACTCATTACGGACGCACCATCATAGCTTTGTGCCATAAGTTTTTGTTTTTGAGGCAGGTCCGGAAAAATTAAGTTCAGTTGATACAGTATAGCTTCAGTAATGGCTGCTGCACTAGAGTCTCTGAAATGTGTGAAACCATAGTACCTCTCCACAACGTTTCTGTCACTGTCAAGGTACCGAAACACTAAGACGGACTGTGTTTTAGTGGCCACATCAGTGGTGTCATCAGCCTGAATAGCCACAAAGTCTGTGTTTCGCAACTCTTGCACAATATGGCTTCTTATAATTTCGAGCATACACTCAAGGAGTTCATTTTGTATTGTTTTAGAGGTGCCCTTAAAGACTGTAGCATGTGCCAAATGTGTTTCCAAATCCTTGTCTATGCTTGCTATTAAATCCACTAGGCCTCTAAAGATCCCTGGTTTTGAGGAACTTTCTGATTCGTCATGGCCTCGCAATGCCTGTTCGAAAGCACCACAGAAACAAATGCAATCAATGATCTTGGATCTAATTTGTCTGTTCTTATCAACGGCCTCATTGTGTTTTTGTATGGTTTTGCGATATGCATCATTTATCTGCTGCTCAATTGGTGCGTCTTCCCCCAACATTCCCAGTCTCGTCAGGTTTTCCATATGATTTCTTGTGAATGCATGCTTCTTTATTTTTTCAGATAAATGCTTCAAGTCTGTGATTCCTTGACATGTCCAAGAAAAGTCACCACCAAACAGCAAGCAGGGGAAGCAGAACAGAGAATTTCTTATAGGGCATCCTGTAAGCCAATCAGCTTTTGTGTACCAGGCATTTGAGAATGTCCGTTTTGCCATTTTCCCTCTGTCCTGGGAAGTTTTCTGTAGGTTAATTTCAGGCTGATGAGGTCCTAATTGCTTTAAATGTAGTTTTTCTTCAAGTGGCCGTGCCTGGAATGACCTTTCAATCAGCTCTTGTACTGTTTTCATGATGGTGTTGCTGGCCTTCCCAATATATATATTAAAGAAACCTGTCAATAATCAAAGTACAACGTATAAGGTGTAGTGCAATAATATAAAATTTTAGTATAAATACATATATCTTGTGCAGTATCGTAATACATCTCCAACAGCTCCCCTTTCCACAAAAAGACTGCTAAAAATACAGCCTTACTGCCTCCTGCCTCACTGTGCCATAGTGGTTGCTGGAGGCACTGAAACAGACACTGCTTGAGGGCCTTGAGAGTGACCACATACATAGCCCTAACTCCCATATAAAAAATATAGCATCAGTTTCCTTACCTTTAACACTGGTGTTTGCTGGGTAGTAGCTGGGGTGAAAGAGCAGCAAAGGAGGTTGGGGTCCTCTTGTTGTTTTCCAAAAAATTGCCCCAAAATGCGGTAATGTTTCAGGTTGTCAGGCTTTACCAGGTGCTGAAAATGAAAAGATAACAATTTATTTTTGAAACACTAGGATAATGAAACAAAGACTGTGGGCAAAAACCAAAACGCTCAAATTCTTTTCTTGCAGTTTGCATGCAGCTCTTAGATGACAGTTAATAGCTCACTGTTGTATGTTAGGATTTTAACGTACAAACTGCAAGTAACAAAAGGATCTCTCTGACAAAAGCAGAGACTCATTGACCTATTTACATCATGTGCATTTTTGTGATCTGCATCAGGTACATGTTCTTTGCAGGAGGCACATTAACCTTCTGCGCTGCCGCCTGCTGCTATTTCACTACTGGGACCACAAACATAGTCTGCCAGACTGCCAGACGCACCTACATATATAGGCCAACAACTGATGTTTCTATTGTTTGTTTTATATAGCGAACTAGACATCGGGTATCACTATCAGAGCGCTTTACATGTTTCGTTATATTACCAATAATGCCTAAATAAACCTTAGAATAAAGCTTAAAATCCATGCCGGGGTAATTAGCTCCAACATTGTCAGGAACGTGAAAACCAGAAATCAGATAAAACCAGGCAAGACATTAAATGGCACAGTTATCAAAAGCACGTGCTGGGGGCAGATGAAAGAGGAAAGTGAACCCCTAAGTCCACTCATTTATTTAACACTAGCAGCCTGTCCCGACGTTGTCCGGGTATGAATTGCTGCCGGCCAGTAGTATATTGTTTCGTAGGATTTCGTTTTGATAGCATGTCTTATCTGTGACAGGCCTGTGAAACGCTGCGATTCACAGTACACTGCTGATGCACTTAAGAGTGCGCCTTCAGAAGTGTGTGAACTCGAGTTTCCCTACTTTATTTTCCTTGCAATATTATATAGCGCGAACTCGACAACATGGCATGAGCACAATTTACATTACAGACGAACACATTCAGTTGTGGTAGGCACGGGGAGACAAAGCGATTTGCCTGGAATCACAGGATGTTGAGCTGATGCCGAGATTCTAACGTAGCTCCCCATCTCTAAAGTTCGCAATTCTAGAACTTGTGGTGGGAGGTGTGTCTAAAAGTGTATGTCGGCGCTGGGCATCAATGAGAGAGACCTGTGCATTTTTCCAATCGGTGGTGAAAAAATATGACTATGTTGCTAGAGATGTGGGCCGCCGTGCCACCAATGTACTTACGGGGGAGGGTAAACACTCATTATTCCGCAACTTTCTTACCGCATACCATCACTCTGCATACTTTCATTACGAAAGTACCATGTCTCCGCAATGCCATTATAACGCATGGCATTACATTTTATATGCTTTTACCACGCATACATTTACAACGAAATTCATTGTAAATGCATGAATGGTAAAAGCATGGGGCCATATTTATGAAAGCCTTGCGCCGCCGGTGCGCCACTTTTAAAATGGGAAAAAGTGACGCATCGGCGGCGCAAGGCCTTCATAAACAAGGCCCATGTTTTTTTTTATGTTTGGATAAGGTAAGTATGGGTAAAGGGGTATATGTTTTGGGGTACTGAGGTGTATGTTTTAGGGTGTTTGGGTTTTTTAAGGGTTCAGATATAGTTTTGGGTTATGGGGTACAGGGGTAGTTTTAGGGTTTAGGGATAGGTATGGGTTTTGGGGTACAGGGTTTTTTTGGGGTTCAGGGATAGGTTTGGGTTTTGGGTATAGGAGTATTTTTAGGGTTCAAGGGTAGGTTTGGGTTTTGGGGCACAGGGGTATTTTAAGGGTTCAGGGCTAGGTTTGGGTTTTGGGATACAGGGGTATTTTAGGGTTCTGGGCTAGGTTTGGGTTTTGGGGTTCAGGGGTATTTTTAGGGTTCAGGGGTAGGTTTGGATTTTGGGGTACAGGGGTATTTTAAGGGTTATGGGTTAGGTTTGGGTTTTGGGGTACAGGGATTTTTTAGGGTTATGGGGTAGGTTTGGGTTTTGGGGTACAGGGGTATTTTTATGGTTCAGGGGTAGGTTTGGGTTTTGAGGTACAGGGGTATTTATAGGGTTGAGGGTGTCGTGTATTTCTATAGGTTCTGATTCGATCCCCCTATTCCTGACCCTATTCTGGTTAAACTTACTAGCTAGTTAACTAACAGTCAGCCCATGAGGCAAGAAATCCCCCATGATGCAGATACCGTTATCTGACGCAGTCACACTACGGCACAGGAACGTGTTATCTGATTAGGTCATAACGCTTGAGATCTAATTAGACAAGCGACATTCCTCCAGCCCCTGATAAGGCATACGACGTTCTCATAACAAATCAAACCTATGACAACCTGGATAATCCGTGCGGCCATTGTTTTGATTTCACAGAGAACTTTAGTAAAGAATGTGCTAACGAGCAAGTCGTATGACATCTTTATTGACGTACCTATGTCCATCCTTACGTCAATCCCGGCACCTTTAAGGTATAAATATTGCCGACCTTGCCCTATGCAAACACACGCGTGGTGACAAGACGGAGCAGCCATACTTGCCGAAGCCGAGAGCAGAAGCAGACCCCGCAGGCAGCAGCCCCGCCTTCCTGACGCGCTGAGAGACGCGCTGCTATCTCAAGCCGAGAGACCCAGCACCGGCGCTTCTGGGCAGCCCTCGCAGGCAGCCTGGAATATCGAGAGCAGAGAAAGAGATACCATTCCTCATTCATCCTAAATTCCAGGTACAGAACTGAATAACCCCTCCTAGAGAATTCTTTAGATATTCACTTGGCAAAAACAAACTTAAACTAAACTGTAACTTTCTATTCCCGCCCACGCATTAGACTTAGGTCAGGTACACGGGGTAGGCGTATTTAGAAACACCAGTTGAGTACGTTTAGTCAAATGTATATGTGTATGTAAATATATTTTAATCATTTTAAACATCATATGGCTCAGAAACCATATCAATGTTTTTACAGTATTATTTTATACTATTGCTTCTAATGTATGCACTTTACTTAACTATAAGTATTGCAATAATATCGATCCATTTCTCTTGTACGAGAAAAGAGACTGATCAATAAATAACATCTTTTATTGAACACGCCCGTCTCTTCCTTTTCTCTACATTCTGATGAGACTAAGAATGCACGTACTGACTGAGTAAAATAATTGCCTTGTGCTCACACGACTCTCGAGATTGACTCTTGATTAGGGGAGAGCAAAGTTGTCATGTTCTATGGTTGTCAGAAACTAAATCCCTTCTTGTCTAATCAGGGGAGTTCATCCTTCCTTGAACATTCAAGAAAGTTTCTAGCGAACTCTGAGCTTAGCTGGCAAACCCAAAAATTAAGTCTAGTTTCGACAGTAGTAGACCTAGTTAACGTCTGGCCTAGGTCTTTACTGCTGTAGGTACTATTCCAATGCGCAGAGCCTATTGGGAAAATAGGAGCTACACTACATGGCGCCCAACGTGTTTGGAAAGGGCGATAAAACTAACGTAAGACATTTAGAGTAACTCAGTCGTGCTTTCTCACTCAGACCCCTTTTCCCGAATACTCCAAAGACGTCTGGAGTGGGTGAAAGGTTATTATATCCTCCAAAACCTCGCAGGAGGGAACTCCTATGTATGGTTCTTGGTCTAGTCAACGTTGAAGGATAAAACAGTTCCAAAATATTGTGCACCTAATCTCTGTTTCCATAAAGAAACCTGATCTGCAAATAAAAATAATACCATCCTGTCAGTAAAATGGGAGACAGTGATGGAGAAAGAGAGGCAATTAGATTAGCTACTGAAATAGCAGATGCTGATGCTACCATGCAAACAGCAGACCCGGATATAATACTCATCCAGGTCGCCAAAAGGAGATCTATAACCTTAAAACCAGGGAGATGCGGATTCACATACCTAACCTCTAATGAGGGAGATAAGGTACCAATTGCATTTAAATCGCACTTGTACACTAAGGCTGAAATGAAATTTAGCCCAACGGAAAAAATTCTTACAGCAACACAGACAGCTATAGCAAAAGAACGAGCCCTGGCACAAGGTAAACGAATAATAATCGTGACACCAATACCAGCCTTAGAGGCGGTAACAAAGGCAAGCATTCCTAATGCGAAAGCACTCCATCCGAGATGGATACAATGGGCTAACTCTCTTGCTGCAACAGACGTGGTGTACGAATTTGATCCTTACTTAAAAACACAAGAATTTCTACAATATGAATTCGAATGTCCTCTGCCAACCGAAATTCTGCCTCTAGACCAATACGGCTGTATAATATATACAGACGGATCAGCACAACCCGCAGTAGGGGGTAAACAAGCTTACAGTGCTGCGTGCGCGATTGTTAAAGGTCGTTGGCACGAAGGGAAATTTAAACCAACCCTAACTAAGACCCAATCTCTAGGAGATTGCACAGCTCAGCGAGCTGAATTACTAGCATTCAAGATGGCGCTTGAAAATACCGATCGAGAATTCCCCACACTCATAGTGTGCGATTCGTATTATTGCGTTCAATCTTATAATGAATACTTGCAGATCTGGCTTCAAAATGGTTTCAAGGATGCGAAAGGAGGCACAATCAAGCATAAAATGCTATGGGAACAAGTAGCTCTTTTACAAAAAGAACTACCAAAGACTCACGTGATACATACACTGAGTCATCAACGTGATGGCGTTCACGTTGCAGGGAATTCATTGGCTGATGAGGCCGCGAAGGCAGCTGTGCAAACGGCTTCCGTAGCTGCCATCACCCGGTCAAAAACAAAAATAGACAGCGAAATATTACAAGCTGTCAGCGCTTCTGAAAAGGATTCGATAGAACCACTCCCTAAAGGCTTTCCATTAAAGTACTCATACATAACAGATGAAAACAATGTTCCTTTTGCTCAAATCCCTGGAGTGGGGGATAGGGCAATTCCAAACATGGAACACAGATTAGGACTAATAATAGTGGCACACGAAGGGCTTGCTTCTACCCATGCTGGCGTCTCAGCCACAGTATCATTATTAAAACAGAGATACTGGTGGCCGCAAATGAGAAGACAAACAAGGAACTATGTTCTAGCATGTGAAATATGTCAAAAAATGAAAGTATCAACTGTGAGACGTCCAGCACAGACGCCCCTTCTAATCTCGGATAAACCATTAGCCTGTGTTTATCTAGACCACTGTGGTCCCTTACAAAGGGACGGTAACTATAAATATATCTTGGTCGCAGTGGACTCATGCACGAGATTCATATGGATGTGGCCCCAGCGAACGGCTGACGCCAGAACTGTTATAAAAGATTTGCGGGTCTTTATCGGCACATACGCAATTGGCATTCTGCATTCGGACAATGGTCCTGCTTTTAGCTCTCGGGCTTATAAGGAGGCCATGGTCAGCATGGGCGTGCAATTGCGGTACTCTTGTCCATTTCACCCTGAGGGGAACGGAATTGTTGAAAGAAAAAACCGTGACATAAAGCAATCTATAACGGCAAAGGTATTAGGTTCGGGAGCTGGGTGGGTCAAACATCTAATAAGTGTCCAACGTAGTCTAAATAACTTGCCAAGAAATTCTCCGAAGGGATTCAGTCCGTACAAATTATTATTCGGAACTAGGATGTTGATCTCTGACCTTGATAGTCAGACTTCAGTGGTAACAGAAAAAAGCTTTGATGTCAAAGACCGTTTGGCTATTTTGCAGGACTTAAACAAAACAAGAAAAGACCTGAGCAACATACAGTTGAAAGAACAGCCAACGACCACTGAAGAATCACCACCTGTCCCAGCAAGACCTGTCTGGATTCCAAAAGTCGGGGATCTAGTCAGGGAGAAGATCGCGGTAAAGAAGGAATTTGGGCCTTCTTACAGAAAAGCAGTTCCTGTATTGTCTGTCAACGGGACAAGATCAGTTGTACTACCGCCACTTGCTGGAAAAAAGGAGAACCGAGTTGTATCCATCGACCTGGTAAAACCACAACATGTGGCCGATAACCAACAGTAGGCCAAGTGGACTCCCAATAAGTAGCAGAACACCAAGGTTTGCTACCAGTACAGAGGTCCTATCAAAGAGGCTCATCACATTCGAAACGCCTACAGAAGAACAACAAGGACTATGCAACAATGCAATAGAACTTAGACCTCTGAAAACCCAAATAAAGACATTTAGCAGAGACACACCAATCTATACAGAAGTACCAAGTGAAAATGCAAGAAACAAAAATCCTGAACCAATTGGAACAATTGACAGAACTGCATCCGGTTACTTCATCAACTTCGATGATTCCTCTGAAGGCTTCAGCGAACAAAAGACACAGCCATCATCAAAATCCTTTAAAGACAAAGCGAAGGAACTTTTGAAACAACTGAAAGAAACATATCTAGTTTCTCCATGGATTGAATTTTGGGTGGGTTTTGGTGCATTTATCCTCATACTTTGGCTCATCATGGTATTTACCTTGGGACGCTTCATTGAGGGAAAATATGCTAAAATGGACACAGCAAGTCAGAACATCAACTTGGTCCTCAAACCACACACATCTTCACACGTCGAGAAAAGAGAACTTTCTTCAGAACTTTCTTCAGCCAACTTCACAGCAATTCCAATATCTGGTGGGGTAGCCTGGGACAACACTGACTATGAAATTTATGGTCCGGTCGAGATCCTGAAATATCCACACCAAATCAAGATCTCCTTGAGTGACTTTGCAAAACCAAACTCATTTGCTGATGATTGGGACTTTGAAAGTATAAACAATATGATGTCTGACTTAGTAATGTCTGCTAAATTTACAAAACATGATTATTTGCAGGGTTCTACAAATTATGACAGCATGTACTGCTATAACCATTATGGTAACCATTTCTTGCATAAATCTGCACAACCTAGAAATGTTTTAAATTTTAATCAATGGGAACATTGTGCTACACCTCCAAAAGGGAGCTCTAGAACCGTGTATGGCAAATATTCATATTTTTCAGGTTTTAACATAACTAATGCTGAAACATTTTATTACAAATTGTCAAACAAGACAGGGATGAAAACCATGATAACCAACACAAAATTGATATATTCAGATTCTTTCTTTGAAAAAATGAATACTTTTGGATTTGATTATTGGGACAAACATGTTGATTTGAAAAGTGTTTGGGGTACAAAAGAATGGCAAGTACAGGGTATAGAAGCTTTGTTTAGAGCCTGCATGATCCCAGAACAAATGATATTTTTAAATGACACCGTTCAACAAACCACCTGTCTTGGCTTAGCCAAAATCAAAGATTTAAATAACCTGTCTATTCCAAAGCCAACAATGTTTAGCAATAACTCTGAAACAGATGAAGAAATAGACATAAACCATATACTTAACCAAAACAGAACACATCCTGATTGGAAACAATGGTTGATCTGGCCCACAGATACAAATAACTGTCAAGATAGATTCCTGAATAAAACACAGGGTTTCAAAATGAACAGGCCAGACCCTAGATATCCCCAAAGACATCACCCAGGGATAATAACAACCTACAGTGTGGGCAAATTATGCCTTCAATGGCTACAAACTTCCACACTGCCTGAAATTAAGCAACACCTAACTTTACTTACTGATGGTGCTGACTTGCGTGATTTCATAATGGGACCACGCAAACAGCGTCAAAAGCGTTTCATAGCAGCCTCTGTATATGCAGCATACAATGAGGCCTGGAAGGTTACTCAAATTGAGACAGCAGAAAGAATACGGGAAATTGACCGTATTAATTTGGAAAAATCACTTTCTGTAGTGGACAATGGGTTAATGACTCTGTCCTCCAGAATTTTTTCATTGGACAGCATTGTGTCTTCAGCAATCGATATATTATCGCAAGACTTACTGTTATTACAACATGGTCAGTCACAATTGCGTTCTATTGTACAGCTTGGCTGGACGTTACAAAATCTGCGTTCAGGCAATGTGCCTTGGCGTTTAATCAACACAACGTCACTATTTCAAATCTTTAACCTTACTGATAGACAAATCGGTATGGCGCAGAAGGGTGCTGATTATACAATCTTGAGCATTGAAAAACTAGAAAGATTACCGTTGACAATGTCAGAACGACCTGTCAGTGAATGGATAATCCACGGAATCATAAATATTCCAATCTCAACCTTCAGGTTTCAATACTGCCAAAAATATATACAGGCTGGCATGTACGAGAAATTGGGAAAGGGGTACCTTAAAACAACATGGAACCTGCCCTATTCACATGCATGTATCAGTAACAAAGGACAGAAAGTGTTTCTTAGTGGCATCAATTGTGCTATGTCACTAAGCGGCACGCTTCTGTGTAACGGTATTAGTTTGCACGGAGCCTGTGAAGGGAATTCATACAACCTTTCATGTCACCAGCAAGGCGCACCTGCAACTGAAATAGAACCATTCTTTCAAAGACTCTATAATGGGAGTTACATTCTTATTGTAGACCGCAGATGCTGTAGTCTTATGCCCGGGACTCCTTATCTCGTCACTACGACGGCGAAGGTCAAGTGCTGTGGACGTTCTTTGTTCCCCAGCTCCTTTCCAGACAGGGAGGCGAGGGCATGGCCCAGTTTGAAAATTACTTCTATTCGAATAGACACTTTAAGCAGAATGAAAACAGTGCTTCTTCAGACGCCTACAAGGCTCACGTCATCTAAAGAAACGTATGATCTACAAGTCGCAAGGACGACTGCAGAGATACATACATTATTATCAACTAATTCCCCCGTACATTTCGCGGAAATCCTGAGCGAAATCTTAAATATTTCTGATACCACAGGGGTCTCAAAGGTATTTAAGACAGTATTTTCGATGGCATTAACACCATTCAAAGCCATACTGGGTATTTTTCCAGACTTCGTCCATTCGATTTTTGGCGGACTTCCCCTGATCCTAGGACTAATTGCAGGAATCCTATTCCTAGTCCTTATTTTTCGTTATGGCAACCCATGTCACAGATCAAACTCTCGCGACAATGGAAGATACGATCCTAGCCATTGGATACCGGGACCGGATATCAAAAATCCTGGGACTATCCCGGCTTAGAGACCTAAACATGACTTGGTTTCTATCATTTCGACCAATGTGGCAGAGGTGTGTTTTACCTGTACTAAGGTGTCTGCTATGCGGAGAAGAATGCGTGTTAGACACCTGTCTGACGCTACAATCGGATGCGCCGGTGGATGCAGATACACTGTTGGTTCCTACCAAGGTTCACGCACTGTGCTGCCCTCAAAGGCTGCCAATTCTGATGACGGCATTCCTGGAATCTTCACCACTGCGATTGAAGAGTAGTGAAGTTCAAGATGAAAGCAGCATCGAACAGGTACGACCTTCTGTCAGCAATGCAAATCAGAATGTCAATGGAGACAATCATGCGCATGAATGCATGGTTACCCCTATTTCCGACTTAGAGGAACTTTCCCATGAAGCTGTTGACAGTTTTTTCGAAAGCCTGAATGATATGATGTTCTCTCCGGAACAGAAATAGAGACTTTTGAGTAAACTCGCACACGGCGTTCCCTGAATTCGGCCTTCAACTTTAAAAATAAAGTCACATGAACAATTACAATCCAGTTCACGGACAGCAACTTTTTTCAGCAAGCCCCTAAAATATTTTTCTATATATTTTTTCCCGGGACACTGATTTTCTGCTTAAAGTAAGAGACTATTCCTAGAGAACTAAGATTTCTATTTTAGATACTTTATAGACTTTATAGACTTTAGCTGCCCGCTGGTATGTTCGCAATAGATTTTATGTGATGAAATGGTTTCGACTTTTTTTCTGTATAGCCATATTAAGAGCCATTTCATGTGTATTTCTCATATACCAACAATCAATAATGCATAACAATGCGTGTTCACTTTTGCATTTAATTCATAGCTTAAGTGCATACAATATATATGACTGCAATTTTTCAGTATATTTGAAAATTTCGAAATGCATTTATGTATTTTGGGGTGGTAAGGTATACACTATACTCTATAGTATGTTGTACTATGTTATACTATGCATAGATTAGTAGATATGACCATAGTTAGCGTGGAGTGGGTGTCGTGTATTTCTATAGGTTCTGATTCGATCCCCCTATTCCTGACCCTATTCTGGTTAAACTTACTAGCTAGTTAACTAACAGTCAGCCCATGAGGCAAGAAATCCCCCATGATGCAGATACCGTTATCTGACGCAGTCACACTACGGCACAGGAACGTGTTATCTGATTAGGTCATAACGCTTGAGATCTAATTAGACAAGCGACATTCCTCCAGCCCCATATAAGGCATACGACGTTCTCATAACAAATCAAACCTATGACAACCTGGATAATCCGTGCGGCCATTGTTTTGATTTCACAGAGAACTTTAGTAAAGAATGTGCTAACGAGCAAGTCGTATGACATCTTTATTGACGTACCTATGTCCATCCTTACGTCAATCCCGGCACCTTTAAGGTATAAATATTGCCGACCTTGCCCTATGCAAACACACGCGTGGTGACAAGACGGAGCAGCCATACTTGCCGAAGCCGAGAGCAGAAGCAGACCCCGCAGGCAGCAGCCCCGCCTTCCTGACGCGCTGAGAGACGCGCTGCTATCTCAAGCCGAGAGACCCAGCACCGGCGCTTCTGGGCAGCCCTCGCAGGCAGCCTGGAATATCGAGAGCAGAGAAAGAGATACCATTCCTCATTCATCCTAAATTCCAGGTACAGAACTGAATAACCCCTCCTAGAGAATTCTTTAGATATTCACTTGGCAAAAACAAACTTAAACTAAACTGTAACTTTCTATTCCCGCCCACGCATTAGACTTAGGTCAGGTACACGGGGTAGGCGTATTTAGAAACACCAGTTGAGTACGTTTAGTCAAATGTATATGTGTATGTAAATATATTTTAATCATTTTAAACATCATATGGCTCAGAAACCATATCAATGTTTTTACAGTATTATTTTATACTATTGCTTCTAATGTATGCACTTTACTTAACTATAAGTATTGCAATAATATCGATCCATTTCTCTTGTACGAGAAAAGAGACTGATCAATAAATAACATCTTTTATTGAACACGCCCGTCTCTTCCTTTTCTCTACATTCTGATGAGACTAAGAATGCACGTACTGACTGAGTAAAATAATTGCCTTGTGCTCACACGACTCTCGAGATTGACTCTTGATTAGGGGAGAGCAAAGTTGTCATGTTCTATGGTTGTCAGAAACTAAATCCCTTCTTGTCTAATCAGGGGAGTTCATCCTTCCTTGAACATTCAAGAAAGTTTCTAGCGAACTCTGAGCTTAGCTGGCAAACCCAAAAATTAAGTCTAGTTTCGACAGTAGTAGACCTAGTTAACGTCTGGCCTAGGTCTTTACTGCTGTAGGTACTATTCCAATGCGCAGAGCCTATTGGGAAAATAGGAGCTACACTACAAGGGCTATGTTTGGGTTTTGGGGTACAGGGGTATTTTTAGGGTTTAGGGATAGGTTTGGGTTTTGGGTTACAGGGTATAGTTATAGGGTTAAGATGGGTTAGTGTTTAAGGGTTTTGGGGTATTTTATAGAGTAAGGATGGGGTATAATTATGGGGTGCAGGGGTATTTAAAGTAGGGGTGGGCGTTCCTTCTGTCAGATTTCCAATTATTAAAACAGAATCCTCATATATTCAAGGTGAAATAAGTATTTCTACATGCTAAAATGCAGATAGTCATTTCACAAAAGTGCATAGCTGAAAACACTGTCCCCCACATGCATCATTGTGACATTTTGCACTTCTTAATTTGCGAAAAATAAGGAATCGCAAATTAAGAAGTGCAAAATGATATGCATCATTATTTTCGGTATTCATTTGTGATTCGGTAAAAATCGCAATTTTTACCGAATCCCAAATAAATACCGAATTCTTAAGTTAATTTTCGCAATTCCCATTGATTCCTATAGGCCAAAAGGCCCATAGGTGTCAATGCAAATTGCGAGTGGCACTTAGAAAATTTCATGGGCACCCCATGCACCCCTGAAATGTATTTTTCGCATCATGTTTCACACACACATGTCCTTGTGTGTGTGAAACATGAATGTTGAAAGAAAAACATTTTCAGCTTTTTAAACACTTTTTCCAAATTTACCAGTGGTTCAACCACACCACTCGGTAATGACTACAAAAATGCTTGATGCATGTGGGGGTGTGTGTTTGTTTCTATTGTGCTGTGCTACAATTGCAAATTAACTACAAGAAGGTTCCTGTACATGACCAGCTATAAGCAAATAGGTTTCTCTATCTTTATTTATTTCTTTATTTTTTTGTCCTACCCGTCACACCCTCAGTCAGCAGGTCTGGCCAGTCTGCCACACCCGCCGGCCTCGCCCTTCAACCGAGCCGTCTCGCCTGGCCTACTTGCCCAGAGGGTACTAGGCATGGCTTATCTTTTCAGCCAACCCCGGTCTGTCCTGCTACTACCTCCATCCAGCAGCCAACCAGCCCAGCTGAAAGCGGGGAACCAATCCCGGACCTAGGAGGGTTCGGCCCTGTCATCAGCCCGGTTGTCAGCCAAAGCCGGTTGGCACAGCAGCCCAGTCTCGCCTGCCGAATCTCGTTTCACGTCTTGGGAATATCATTGACACACAAAGTTCAATGAAGACATCCCAACTGACCGCCCTCCCCTAGGGGAGGCAAGTGAAACTACACTTGATCTTAGCCAAAAGGCCGAGTGCATAAAGTATTTTCAAGATGGAGTAAGTAATATATTGGTAAGCAGTGGGAGATGTGATGATTTTGGGATCCTCCCTAACCTCGGGAGAGTATCAAACAGATGCCTTGAAAACAAAAAAGCACATCTTGAACGATTTAGTTGTGGTCCCGTCCTCTTAGGACAAACCCAATCACAGTTATTGGCTAAAAACATTCCCAACCAGAGGCCCTGCCAAGCATTATGGGGTGAAATTAGCAGTGGGCAGTGAATATTATATAGTATACAAAATCAAAAGAATTCTACAAGGAGCTGCAGTTCCACTGGTCGTCCCTAGATGTCCCTCACGAGTGCATAGCCTATGTCCTTCTGCTGCAACTGCCCTTTCCAACGCTGTATTGGGTGTTGTGATTGGTGCTGTGGTTCCTGAGATTACCCGCCCCAAAGGTTTGGGTTCTCTATTTATTATATTAGTATAGATTTGGGAGTATTAATGCAGCTTTCCCAGATGATCAATGCATATACTGCAATGGAAATAAACAAAAAAGGTCACAGAAATCGTTATACAGGCAGTTGTAACACAGGTGAATGCTCAAAAATCAAAAGAAATTCTGAACAAGAAAGAGAAGGTATCTGTCTGTTTATAGCAAAACCTTCGCACACCGCAAGGTTTCTCCCTTCTAACAGCTGCCCTGCTAGTGGCCGCAGTGCGCCTTGAAAGATACTTCAGTGCTCTTTGCAGCACAGTGAGTGAAGTGAATGTATTTATCATAGTTTGAACAGAATGACTCAGATGCCAGGATGTCTCAGTCTCACAGTGAGCTGAAATACACAGGAGGCTGACAGAGTACCCAAGACCCCAGCTGAATGCACTCAACAACTGGCCCCGGGATCTCGAACCCCGCCACTGTGCCCCTCAAACTAGGATTCAAGGCGCTACACGTCCTCATTCCAAGTCAACAATTACCCCCCTTGGCTCCAGTACATAAGCAGCCCGGGCTGGGACACTCAGCGCTTTGACGCATTCGATTCCCAATCTGAACCAAAATGATGTTAGGTCAAATTGAAAAGAAGGCTACCTATGCAGCCTACAGTCGAGTCAGACACCTTGCTGTTCACTTATGCATTTTTATATAGCGCGCTGCGCGGACTTTGCTCGATGGTGTCAGAGTGCTTCACAACAATAGGAACAGTAATGATACTACACATGAGGAGAAAATTACAAGTGAACAAACAACGTACAACAGCAAACGTTAAGTTACATGAGACGAAAAGTGATAAATGTGAGCAAACAAAATACAAGAGGTAGCAAACGGTACAATTATAGGAGGAAAAAAGTGACATCTGTGCAGGTTCGTTACAAAGGTATAATACAAAGTACTTGAACTTCACACTACAGTACAGTAGTACTTCTAACAAATGCTGGGCCTGTGTCCAGTTCTGCCAGGTAGGGAACGAACGGAAACGGAGAGTTAGTGTCTGTCTGCAGGCAGCCACGTAGTGAGTCGAACTGCGCAGCACACGAGCCCTAACGACACCACGACACTGGGCCTGTCCCAGCCAGCAGCAGGTGGCAATCACACGGTACAAACAAACACTCGCCTTTTTCAGCCAGGCAACGACACCCCCTGACCGCGCACAAAGCAGCTTCTGCCTGGTGGTGTCTATTCCCCCCCAGCTGCCTTTCCATCCAGCCCCCGGCCCCTCTCCGGGATCCTCCTGTCCCTTAGCCATCATGGTAACATTGGTAAACTAAAGCGGAAAGCCTCGGCCTCCATTCGATTCATGCCCGCCCTGCCCTCGCCCAAATTGAAAAGATATTATGCTTTTTTATACAGCGCGCTGTGCTGACTTTACCCGATGGTCTCAGAGTGCTCCCCAACAATAGGAACAGTAATGATACTACACATGAGGAGAAAATTACAAGTGAACAAACAACGTACAACAGCAAACGTTAAGTTACATGAGGCGAAAAGTGATAAATGTGAGCAAACAAATTACAAGAGGTAGCAAACGGTACAAAAAGTGACATCTGTGCAGGTTCGTTACAAAGGTATAACACAAAGTACTTGAACTTCACACTACAGTACAGTTGTACTTCTAAAAAATGCTGGGCCTGTATTCACAGAAGTTAGGATTTTGTCTTAAGTCTGTCTTAAGTCTGTCTTAAGTTTGTCTTAAGACAAACTTAAGACAAAATCCTAACTTCTGTGAATACCAAAAGTAGTAAGTTCATTCTGTGAATGCCAAAAGTAGTAAGTGCATTCTGTGAATACCAAAATAGTAGTAAGTTTAGGATTGAGTCTTAAGTTCATTATGTGAATCGGGCCCAGAGTGTGTGTGAGAGAGAATGTGTGTGTGTGTGAGAGAGTGAGTGAGGAGGGAAACATAGACGATGTCCACTAAGCAGCAGCTGCAGTGTCTTCAGCTGTTACTAGAGGGCGGTCTGCCTGACAACAACCAGCTGTTTTGGGGTGATGGAGCGAGGTTCAGAATAATATTTTGTTCTGACTCACAAAGTTATACTTCCATAATTAAATAACAGTACTAACAGTATGGAGTGGAAATATTAACCAACCTAGATTAAAAGTGCACTACACGACATATGGGACTAATATTTGTGCTTTATACCGCAACTGCAAGTATGTGGAAAAAAATAAATTAACCTTGTCTATTGTCTTTGTCAGTATTAAATGCGGCTGAATCAAAATGGCATGTGCTCATTTTGTGTGCTTATGTGATGTATTTTACGTCTTTTTGTGTGGCAAAAGCTCGTGGAGGATTCTGCGGCCTAAAAGAAAAAGTAAATATAAAACACTGCTTTCTTTGTGCTGAGTGCTAGGTAACATTGATTAATGGGTTAATATTTAGCAAAGGGGGTGGGTAACAGAATGAATCTTAATTCTTTAATTAATTATTGTTTTGTGTTTGTTTCAATACTAGTTTCGAATTGGAGAGGCTTAAGGCCTAGCGTTTTTAAAGATGGTGTCTTGAGTCCTGTCCAGAGAAAGCAAGAGCCCTGCATGGAAACTTTTATCACGTTGAAAATATTTGCAAGCTCAAATGAAAATTGTATTATACGTGCTCTTGGAAGGACCAAATCAAGGACAGGAACTGGCAAAGATTGCCAAGCTGAGGAAGTCACAGTCTGTGATTTGCAAAATGTTTCGTTTTGAGGAAGCTGCGTGACTTGTGAATAAGAGACAATGGACTCTAAGAAAAGTCTGATCTAGGCTTCGGGAGAGTTGATGACACCATATGAGCTGACATCAGTCAGCCAATTAGAACGCTGGATGACAGAGACAAATATTCTTTTAGTGAGATTAGTTAGACAGAAAGGTATAAAAATTGCCCCGTGGACAAGTGGGGGCTGCTTACTTGCTCATTTTCTGATTCCTGAAGAGTGTGACGTGCTGACGAACTTTTGGCGCACGTAAGGATTATAGACTTTTATGACTTATTTTTTAGGTGAAGCGAGTTTAGACAGGGAAATTAGGATTTAGGGAATGGAAACCTTTATTTGCTTTATTTCATGTCATCTGATTTTGCTTTAACAAATGCCAGATTAATGTGCCTTTCCTTCAATTAAAAGCTGCTGATATTTTATTAATAAAATAAAGATTAACTTAAAATGCTCAATCTTTGAAATATCGAGTTAATAAATTAGATTTTGAAACAACAAGCAGGTCTTGTTTATTCATGTCTAGTTATCATCAGTTGATCCATTTACCTTAGTGACTTAATTTTTAATGACATATGCTCAAAAACCATGGTATGAAATGATAAACTGCAAATGTATATAAATGTGTAAATATTTTGTGAATAGGTTCAGATTAATTAGGTCACATGATTCAGTTGCTCAAAATTTGTCTCGTTAGTTTATGTGCCTTGTGAGTGTTTTGTAATTAATGGTAAGTATCAGATGTTGGGTAGTGTGATTGAGACATATTTTCTATAGGGGCGCTGGATCAATTCCTTGGTAGCAGAGTTCGGTTACTATGGTAACTGACATGTTACATGGTAATTACATAGGATTCATGACTAAAACATGTTAAGTTTGTCCAGTTGTTACATGTTGTCGAAAGGTTTTTTCCAGCAGTGTGAAAATACCTAGTTATGCCGGTATATGAGTAGTGTGACAAGTGAAGTTGCACAGTGCATTTGTTCTGTTTCAAAATAGTGGTATTGTCATATATCACTAGTGTTGTGGACGTACAGCACAAGTTTAGGGATTTTAGGTGTGTCAGGTAGAATGCAATAGTGAGGATTGTCTATAAAATTGTAGCTTTCGAGTATAGGGACTTGGAGCCAGTTTTAAAACTCACTGCGAAAAGTAGAATTTATCTAAGCTTGAGTGAAGGGTAAGATAGAGTCGTCTATTCTTACTGACGAGTGAGGATTTCTATTGGTGGGTTAGAGTCCTGCTAAAAGATTTCATGTATGTATGGTTAGGGTCACTTCCCGTTTGAATGTGCGAAAATGGTGTTGTAATTTTGATCGAGTTAAACTTTGAATTGGCACCATATGTGCGTTCAGAGTAAAACGAGTTAGATATTACTTGTTAGAAGGGTGGAGTATGGCTACTTACTTTATCAACGAATGAATATTCTGTGAGAATAGCGTTGTCTATTCCACGCGAAAGAATACTTGAATGACTGTAAAAGCTATCACTTTATTTTAGCGAAACAGACAAATGGTTTGTTTTTCTGTTGTTATTAATTGAACTCCATTGGTGCTGTGAAATGGTGCTGTGAAAATATTTTGTAAAGGAGGGGTGAGTTTACGGAGTAGAGTTTCTCTGTCCGAAGCTGCAGTGTACGTCACTAGTGTCGCGCTGTGATTGGCTAGCATACGTCACAGTATTCGTGCACTGATTGGCTCATGTGACTAGACAGGCTTGCAGTTGATTGGCTTATTCTGAAAACAGCAATTATATTGGTCTAGCAAAATAATGACGTGGCTTAACCAGATTGGCTTGTTGGTGAGTTTCGCGCACGGATTGGTTGGTTTCGCGGAACAACTAGAAAATACTTACGATCTTTCTAAAACAAGCGGATTTGTTTAAAAATATGAGTTATTAGTACATGAAAGAGTGAAAGAAGCTTACATGGCTTTAGAAGTTGAAAAATGTATTTCATTCTGAAAAGAAAATTGAAACGCGTGGTGGAAGATTACTTCATAAATACAAAACACCCGCACCATATATGCAAGGTGAATTTGGTTATCATACTTGTCTTTGGATGGAAAATTGGATGCAATATACCAAAGATGATGGTGTTTTAGCATGGCCGGAAGATGGGTCATTTAACATGAAGGCTATGAAAAACCTAAGAAAAAAGATGATGAGTCTTGCGCCAAAGCCTAGACCTACTCAATTTGAGGCTCTAGCTGAATGGGAAGACAAGATGTTTGATCTTGAGTGAGAAAACAGAGGTATGACAAGAGGTCCAAAGTTAGATATTAACAGAGAAACCCATGAAGATAGAATGCGTCGATGGAGACGTGCAGACATGTGTGATGGATTGTACCCAGTAAGAGTGATGGTTACAGAGGTACCGGGTCAAAAGAATACCCAAAAGAAAAATAATATTAATGAAGAAAATGATTCAGAAGATGCAGTTTTAGAAGAAATTTATATTACAAAACAGAAACAGACCCCTTATCAACCCGCCTGTACATGGACTTCCCCGATGGTTCCTCAAAGAACTACCCCAAGTGCTCCTTCTAGGGAAATTATTGATGAGGCATCTCCCAGATTATACCCGAATAATGCAAACACTCCTGAAAGAGTAGAAACAAGAACTAATTCTAGTACGTCTGGAGAAAATAGAAATTATACTGAAACTCCAGTTTTGAGAAATAGAATTCCAAGAAATGAAAGGAGAACAGAAGGATGTGAAGAAATACCAAATTCATTGGAATATTTTTGATCAAAAGATGAATTAATACAACAGTTAACTAAAAGCATGGAAGCAGTAACGGTTCCAGTAACGATTGGACCTGTTATTCCAGTCTTTGATCAAAGAGAAGTTAGACACTCAGCTCTGACTGTTCCATTAAATGCAGAAATTCAGAAAGTGGCTGAAAGATTTTATTCAGATTAATCAGAAATTCACTGAGAAAAACCAATTATGCCTGATTTAACTTTTAATCAAAGTCCAACATGCAGAACACCAACTGGTGCAGAATCAGATACTGAAATAACTCCAGAAAAGAGTATAAGTAAAATAGATTTAAAGCATATCCCAAAAACTCCAGAAATTAAATTACTTGATGTTGCAAAACTAAACGCAGATTTGGAGGACTTGATTATTGGCACAATTCGTCCTGACAATTTAAAGCTGTATCAGGATGATGAGTTATTGTTTATCTGTAAAAGCATGCAGTGGAAAACAAAAATGAAATTTGATCAGCTAGAAGAATTAGCGGCTGAATTGGAGGTTGATTTGAGTAGGCAGAAAAATTTGGGAAAACATTACAGAGTGGATTTCTCTGAAAAAGACATTGAAAATTTGAATTCCAATGGAAGAATTACTCATATAAAAGAATTAATTGTGTTTTTAAAAAGACTAGGTGAATTAAGTAAGTGAAGAGTAAAATGGACAAAGAAAAGAGAGGAAGAAAGAAAAGAAAGAGGTGAAGTAGCAAATCAGTTTCCCATGAGAGAAATAGCAGGAGGTGGGTATGTGCATGTTCCTTGGACAAGACAGGACATTTTGCTGTTCACCAATGATTTTCCTCGGCTGAGAGAAAAGCCAGTAGAATGGTATCGACAGGTGGATAGATTCATCAAAGTTTCAAAAGTTCTGTGGATTAATCTTGATGGATTCTTTGACATTGTTTGACATTGTTGTCCCATCAGATCTTTAGACAGAATGTAAAATTTCTTTAAGTTGCCCCAAAGAAGAACCTGAGCGAGATAGAGTAACAGGTACTCCCTCACCAAATGTTATAGATCTGTATGATAAAGTAATTGTGTGGTTGAAAAACAAAATTGCCCCAAAAGAAGAGGACTGGGTTAAAATTGACAGAACAAATCAAGAGCCAAAAGAATCAGTTCATTCATTTTATGAAAGATTACTGCTGGTATTTAAACAATACAGTGGTTATGAAAAACTGAGTGAGAAGGATATGAGCCATTTTATATACAGGTTTGTATATGGCTTGAGACCTGAAATTGGTGAAATGATCAGAAATGGAATTGTCGGCTGGCAATCACTTTCAGTTGACGATATATCGAGAAAAGCAAAATACTGTAGTGATGAGATAGATGCCAAGCAGAAAAAGCTTAAAGAAAAAGCTATATGGGCACAAGTGAAGGTAGCTGAACAGCAAATTGCAACCTTAGAAAATAAAAATGTTCATCCGAATCAAGGTAAATTTAAAGGAAATTATAATAAGCCAAAATTTATTGTGAACATTGAGGAATTGAAACATAAATTACCATGTTTTAATTGCGGCGAAATTGGACACTGGAAGCGCGAATGTAAAAATCCGGTCAGAAATTAAAAATGCATCATTAAATCCACAGATGCAGAATGAAAAATCTGCAGCAATAGCTACAGCGACAGATAAATGAATTAAATCAGCAGCAACAGCTACAGCGACAGGTAGTGAATCAGCAGAGTCAGATTCCACAACCGCCACTTCCAAACTGTGTAAATGTGCAGAGATACAATTCAGAAACAGGATTCTGCGGAGGTGAACAGGTAAACAGACCGCAAAGAGTGAATGTGTCAAATGTTTCTCAACAATATTGGCTAAAAGAAAATGGAGGGAGTGATTCTGAGGATTACTGATGACGGTGCCTGAGAGAGGAGGAAGAGTGTGTGCTTGGAGCCACTCTTGAGGTAGATCAGTCTGGTCCATTTGTAAATGGTAAAGTGAATGATGTAGAAATCACTTTTCTTGTGGACACTGGTGCTACCCGTTCTACTGTTAGATCAGTGGAAATAGAAAACCTGCCTCTCTCTGGTGACACCATCCAAGTAGTTGGCGTAGCTAATCAGCAAATCAAAACAGAGCTAACAAAACCAGTTGAAGTTGAAATTGGCAAATTCAAAGACAAACACAGATTTGTAGTCTGTAACAGCAGTCCTGTAAACCTGTTAGGAAGGGACATACTTTGCAAGATGAATTGCAAAATGTACTGCTCACCGGATGGTATTGAGCTGCAAACTCAGGAGGAAGATGGGCTTTACAAGTTAACAATGTTAATGGTTGAAGCAGAGGAAAGTAAATTATTTCCTGCATTTGAAAAAGATAATCTTCCAGAAGAATTAAAAGAGACAGTCAATGCTAAAATTTGGGATTTGTCAGGAAGTGAAATGGGCTTGATGAAAAATGTTGATCCAGTGAAAATTACAGTAAAGCAAGGAGTAGATTTTCCAAAAATTCCTCAGTATAAAATGAAAGCAGAAACTATTGAAGGTGTCATACCTGTAATTGACAAGGTGTTCTAAAAGAAATTGAAAGCAGCCCATGTAATTCACTGATTATGGGGATCAAAAAGCCAAACGGAACTTTCAGGATTGTTCAAGACCTGAGAAAGGTTAATCAGATAGTTGTTCAATTTTGCCCTGTTGTTCCAAATCCAGCGGTAATTCTTTATCAGATTCCGCATGATGGAGAATGGTACACAGTTATAGACCCTTGCAATGCATTCTTTATTGTTCCCTTGCATCCAGATTGCCAGCAGATTTTTGCGTTCAGGTTCCAGGATCGCATCTTAGCATGGTGTTGTATCCCTCAAGGGTATACAGAGAGTCCATCTATCTTTAATCAGTTGTTAAAGAAATCCTTAGAAAATCTAGATTTGCCTGGAAAATTAACATAAGTCTAGTACATAGATGATCTTCTTGTGGCTGCAAAAACACGAGATAACTGTGTAACAGATACCATTACTCTTTTGAATCATCTGGCAGATGAGGGACATAAAGTGTCTCCTGCAAAATTACAGTTTTGCAAACAAGAAGTGAAATACCTTGGTCACAGAATTGCAAAGGGAATCAGGCAAGTAACAATTGAGAGAATAAAAATGATTCAGGGAATGCAACCTCCAAGAACACAGAGACAGGTCAGAATGTTTCTAGGAATGGTTGGTTATTGTCGCCAATGGATTAGTGGTTTTTTAGTAATTGCAAAGCCATTGCAGGGATTGACAAAAGCAGAGATAAAAGACCCAATTACTTTAACAGAAACTAAGTTAGAGGCTTTTGAGCAACTAAAAAGAAGCCTGTGTGAAGCACCAGCATTAGGAATGACAGATTACGAAAAGGATTTTGAGCTGTACTGCAGTGAAAGGGAAGGATGTGCATTATCAGTTTTGATTCAAAGACATGGCAAACTGAGAAAACCAATTGCCTATTTCTCAGCAGTTCTTGATCCTGTTGCAAAAGCATTACCAGGCTCCTTAAAAGCAGTAGCTGCAACAAGTGTAAGTCTTGAGCAGAGTGAAGAATCATAATGGGGTTTCCTGTAAAAGTATATGTACCCCATTCAGTTGAAATTCTTCTTACCAGACGCAAAACACAGCATTTAACAAGTAACAGATTGACCAAATATGAAAAAGTTATTCTGGGATCAGATAACGTCTCAATAGCAAGGTGTGTGAATTTAAATCCTTCCACATTATTGCCTGATGGTACTGTTACTCAAATCAGAAATGAGAATGACATTGATCATGAATGCTTGGATGTCTTAGAATACTGCACAAAACCCAGGCAGGACATTAAGGATATCCCGCTAACTGAATCAGATTTTGTTTATTTTGTTGATGGGTCATGCTTGAGAACAGATGAAGGTGTTCTAAGAGCAGCATATTCTGTCTGCACAGTTGCAGATGTAGTTGAAGCTTCCTGTCTTGAAGGAATTCGTTCAGCTCAAGTGGCACAATTAATTGCTTTGATTCGTGCATGTGAAAGAGCAAAAGAATTGAGAATTACCATAGTGACTGATAGTCAGTATGGATATGGCGTAGTTCATGACTATGGCCAGCTCTGGTCTCAAAGAGGTTATTTGACTTCTGCAGGAACACCTATCAGGAATGCAAAATTGATCAAAAGATTGATTGATGGCATTCAGTTACCAGAGAAAATTGCTGTCGTGAAATGTGCAGCACACAAAAAGGGGCGAAGACTATATTACCAAGGGTAATTCCTATGCTGATGAGATTGCAAGGTACTGTGCGAAAAACTATTTTTCGATTAATCGGGAAAGAAACAATGAACATGTTTTGAATTCACTCATGCTAACATCTGTAGTTGAGACATGGCAAGGAGTAAATGATTTACAAGATGAGGCAGATGATGAGGAAAAAGACACTTGGTTAAAAGCAGGTTGCGGGCAGCGAGAAGAAGATGAGGTTTGGGTTTACAAAGATGACAGACCAGTTATGCCAAATAGCATGATTGCTGACATGGCAAGAATGTACCATGGTCCAGGACACATTGGAAGAGATTCTATGATTAGGCTATTTAGGCAGACATGGTTTAATCCAAAATTCAGACTGATTGCAGAATCTTTTTGTCAGAGATGCTTGATCTGCCAACAGATCAATCCAAACAGAAAAACAGTTGTGAGCATGGGAACCATAGGACGGGAGGGTGGTCCTTTTACCAGTCTGCAAATGGATTTCATTGACATGCCACCTCACAACAAGTTAAGATATGTACTTGGGATAGTCTGTCTGTTTTCAAGATGGGTGGAAGCATTCCCAACACGTCACAATGATTCAGTTACAGTTGCAAAATTGCTCTTAAGGGAGATCATACCTAGGTACGGTTTTCCGGTGACTGTTGAAAGTGATCGTGGTACACATTTTGAAAACAGACTGTTACAAATGATTTGTGAAGCGTTGAATATAAAACAAAAGCTGCATTGTGCCTACAGACCAGAAGCATCAGGTGTTGTTGAACAAATAAATGGTACAATCAAGAATAGAATAGCTAAGATGTGTCTAGCTACAGGAGTAAAGTGGACTGATGCACTTCCACTTATTTTAATGTCTTTGAGAAGCACTCCAGATAAAAAGACAGGTCTGCGCCCTCATGATATTGTCATGGGTAGAGTCATGAGACAAGCATTTGTACCAGTTGGAAAATTAATGAGCATAAATGATAGCGTCATTTTGGAATACTGCAGGAATCTTTCTGACGTCGTGACTTCTGTGTTCCATCAGGTGGGAACTAAAGTGATCACGAGAGAGAAGGAACAAGCTCATGATCTGTTACCAGGAGACTGGGTAAGGACAAAAGTTCACCGGAGAAGAAGCTGCCTAGTACCAAGGTGGCAAAAGGCAAGGCAGGTGATACTTGTCACAACAAATGCTGTAAAGTGTAAGGGTTTGAAGAGGTGGATTCACGCAAGTCACACCATTCGAGTGCCACCACCTGAAAATCCTGACAACGAAGGTGATAATACAACTGATTCAGACTCTGAAGAAGAACTTGAAAGAAATTCAGATCCTGAAGATTGACAAGAAAGTCGACATCTGGATGAAAATTTACATGCGAATGAGGCATTGGATGAAAAAGAATCAGAAATTGACTGATATTAGACTCTGAAAATGATGAAGATCTGCTAGAAAAAGAAGCAGAAAAAGAGTCTGATCAAGAAGTGATTCAAAATCAGGGGAGTATTAAAAAGCAGATTGGACGCTCTGAAGGCAGGAACAAGAATTCTGAAACTGGGAAGTTAAAGGTAATTGAAGAAGAAGTGTTGAAAATTAGTACGTTTTGGTGAACATTATCTGCGCCATCTTGCCTCTTCCCCTGATGCCACACTTTTGTCGTGCGCGCCCGCCATTTTAAGATGCCCCGATCAGAACGGACCCTTTTGCATGCCGCTGGCCCCTGACATAGCCCTTCGCCTTCACTAAGCCTGCACGCTGACCAACCCCCCCCCCCCCGCTTGCACCTGCCTTGAATCATAAACCCCTTCTTCGGCGCTGCTCTGCCCCAGGCCCTCATCCTGTTCCCAGCGCGACACCTCCCTGCTTTCCTTTCATGATCTCCGGCCCTTAGATGCAAACCCCCTTTTTCCCCGTGTGCCCGTTTTGTCCTCCCCGTTCCCAAGCCGACACCCAGCTCTGCCGATACCATCCTTGCCCCTCCCCGTACAATAGAAAGCTCCCCCCATCAAAGAATCCCCGGGTTGATCAAAGCCCCCACCCCAGGAGATCCGATCAAACCCCCCCACATTCCGTGAATCGGCGGATTATCCAGCTGCGCGATGCTCATCACCTGTTGTGACTAGGGTGGGGACTTCAGCTGTAAATGTGTGTGGGAACGGGCCCAAAGGGGAGTTCCGAGAATGTCTTTTCCGTACATCAAAGCTTTAACATGTATGTGTAAACTACAATAAAGTCATAAATGTGTGTATAAGAGGCCAGGCCTCAGGAATACCGTTAGAGCACCTCAGAACGATACCTTCTGTCCGTTTCGTTGTGTTCTCCTCCGGAGAGAATAAAAAAACCTTGTTTCCTGCTTTCCAGTCTCCAGCGCCTGCCTCTTCATTGATTAAATAACTAGAGGGTCACAGAGGCAATACTGCCGGGCAAATATCGATTGTCCCCGACCCGATTGAACTTTTTTACAATTGGCGTCCCAAGCGTGGGGCCCATCAGCGACTCGTGGATCCAGTGGGAGAGGTCCCGACGACAGAGTGAACGACTGCAACGATCGGGAGAGCTCTTGCCCAATAGACCCTCGTCTGGCAGCCGATCATCCGAACTTCACTAGTTCCGAACAGACCTCTCTCGAGTGATCTACGGTCCTGACTGGGAACCATCAGGAGTGCCGTGAGAAATACGAGAAAAAGAGGACGATCGGGCGCTGGATTCGGAAGACAAGAAACTGTCCATGCGGTCCGGGTAAGGTCGTGTTACCACGACAAGTTGCGAAAAATTTGCTTGATTGTTTGTTTGTTCAAAAATACTAGTATTGCTCTGTTTATTTTTATTTGGAGATTCACTGTCTGCAAACGGAGAAACAACAGGCTCTCTCTCTCTTTGCAAACAGTGGAGGATAGGTAGGGTAGCAGCCGTGCTTATTTTTTTCTCCCCCACTCAATAATTGCTTGAAACTGAACTGTTGTTCGCAAAACTATTGTTTCCTGGAGATTCCCTGTCTGCAAGCAGGGAAGAGACCACCCTTTTTGCAGATAGTGAAAAGGGTAGGTAACGCAGATCTTTGCGGACCTACTCATTCTCCCCATTGTTATTTATTGGTCGTTTGGTTTTTATATTTTTTTTCGATCCATGAGGTATTCACTGCCTGCAAACAACGTTGAATAGAAATATTCTGTACGGTCTTTGCACCTAGTGATAAGATAGGCAGTGCTGACTTTTTAGTCCCTCGTTACGAGCCGTCATGTCTGTCTTCTCCCCACTGATAAATAGCCTGTTTAGTCCGGACCGCGTATTAGAGGTGGACCATATAGCTCCATTAGAAGGCACCCCTAATAAGGACATGTTCATAAACTATGGGTTAGTCACCATAGCTTATAATAAATTATGGCACAGGTATACCGAAGAGAGTCAAGACAAACAGTGGCCACTGGCAGGATCCTTTGACCTTGATAAAATAGAAACGTTACAAATAGCCCTTCGAAATAATAAGACAACGCCAATTATGCTCGACAGTCTCGGTATGTGGCGCAGAGAGGCTACGAAACGACAGAGAAAAGACGAGGACAAACCAAGTAGAGAAATATACCGACAGGACAACCCCAGGACACCGCTACCCACAACTTATCCCCCGACACTATGCAAAGGACGACCAGACTTAGGGTCAGACCAATGCGCTTTTTGTAGGTATGTCGGACACTGGAAAGCCCAATGCCCGACTCTACTGAGCGTGAGTAAAGGCAAAGGGCCGACAAGAACGACAGACCGACAGTACGAGAAAAGGCGCGAGACAAAGAAGAACCCGACTTACATAGACAGACCAGACAGAACCACCACGTTTGATTATGCCCGATGGCACAGATTTCGCCAGGAAAATCTCAGCGGCATGCTCACGTTCTCCTAGGTCGGGCAATGTCAAGACGGGAACCCAGCCTCGTTTAAAATTCACAGACGGAAAGAGATAATTATGACCAATAACTGTTTTTATATTTGTCTTGGGTCTTTGTATGTCGTACTTGTACTGTCCCCCGTCTGAGTTTGTGTGTATGTAATGTACAAATCTGCGTCATCCCTCTACACGTGTTTCCGTGTTACTCGACCTCTGTTAGCAGAAACTTAGCATAAAAGCAACCTGGAAAGAAAGAAATGGTAAAACAAAAT
Source organism: Lissotriton helveticus (assembly GCF_964261635.1). Classification (NCBI taxonomy): domain Eukaryota; kingdom Metazoa; phylum Chordata; class Amphibia; order Caudata; family Salamandridae; genus Lissotriton; species Lissotriton helveticus. Next base: position 197,820,111 of record NC_136057.1, on the reverse strand, counting down.
CCGTAGACCATTAATGAACTTGAACTTTTAAACAGAACATTCGCCCCCCCCCCCCATTCTGGAACCTTCCAAAGTAGGGCAGGGTTACGGCTACGCCCAACCAACGGCAACCCATATAAGGCGAGCCCGGCCGCCAACTCTTGGTCAGGAAATCTTAACGTATGGGGGAGCCGGAGGAGAGGCAGGAGCCCGCAGCCTGGGCATTTGCAGGTAGTCCCGCCACATGTCTCCTTGGCCGGCCGCAACGGGCCTGGAAAGACTAAGGTAGTCCCGCCACATGTCCAGAGGAGAACGAGGCACCTCTTCCTTTTCTCTTCCGTCACAGCCGCAGCAGTCCTGGACGGCGGGATGTCCTGCACGTACCTCCACAACAATTTGTCCAAGTTGGGCTGGGAGGGAGAGGCGACGCGGACGAGCCTCTCCCACCTCCACCGATAGGAGGTTTCCCAGCCCCCGGCCCGACGCCGAACACCCCCAGTCAGGCGATGGTGCCAATACTTCCACAGCACCGAACGTACAATGGTGGCACCCCAGTACTTGCGCAGCACCGAACGTACAATGGTGGCACCCCAGTACTTGCGCAGCACCGAACGTACAATGGTGGCACTTGGGGAACACCGGATGTGGAGAGGCCTTCATGCGGGGCGATGAAAAAGGAGCGGCATGGAGTACACCGGGAAAAGGAGACGATGCGGACGAGTCTCCCTCGCCCCCCAGGTGGGGGCATCACAGCTGCACCCCAGCCGAACGTCCCGCTTCCACAAAACAGGGACCTCTTCCTTTCACTCCGAAGGGTCTCTTCCACTCTTGCAAACTCGACGAGAGTGGCCCCGGTAGGGCCTCAAAATGGCGTCTGGGTCCGCTGGAAGACGGGCCCCGGCCACTAGAGTAACTTTGACCAGCCATATAACTCGAACATTTGCCCTCTGGAGCCCGAGCCCCCATCTCCGACAGCATCTCCGCAGCCTTGAAGATCCTACAAGGGTCCCCGGCGGAACCTTCGGCCTTTGCAGGCTTCCGGTAAGGGACGGCTGCCTTGATCGCCAACGAAACAAACATGACATTGCCACACCTTCTGTTAGCGTGAATTCTAGAACTGCCGAAAAGGACTCTGGTCCAAACTGCCAGTAATGGAAACATTTCCCCCTGATGCTGCTTCCGGACTGAGCCGGCCCCGCCCAAAATGGCGCTGGTATCAATCGGAACTTACGAACACCTCGTGGTGTTCCTTCGCACTAATATAAACTTGATGTTCTGAGATTTTATATGATCCTTTGTACACTTGGCTAGAAGAGACAAAGAGAACTCACTCGACGAATAGTATGAAAAGATCCCCGTTACAAATGTTGATTACGAATGTACAATGTATTATATTTTTATAACTGATGTAAACCTCATTTGCGGCGCACACGTACGGTATGCAAATAGGAAATCTGATTACAACTGTTATGATTATGCTTCTAAATTATGAAAATATATGCCCCCGAACCCCCAGCCAATTAATAGACGTTTTAGTTTCTTACAAATGAATGAGTAAAACTTTCCGATGTTTTTATTGCTGCAAACGACACCCCCCACTGTACGCACTTTAGCCATTGCCACGACCGGCCAAATACGACCGCACCCTCATAATCCATATGCTGAAATGATTTTGCAAAATAAAGTCTTTGAAACTATGGACGGGTATTGCATGTTTTATTTTAAAAATGTGGGATCGGTGGGAAAGTTCTTTTTCTGTGCACCCTACTCTGCTCTCTCTTTAAGGTTAAAAGAAGATGGTTGCCCAGCCCTGGAGGACGGATCGGATCGACAACACGACACTCCGCCTTCAAAGTACGCGACTGACTCGTGAACTCTCGCGTAGAGGAAGACCTTGACTTCCAAGGATGGGTAAAACGAACGGTGTAAATGAGGGAATGTAAAAGGAGGGAGAAATAAAATAATGTAAATATTATAAAGTACCACGTTCCAAAGTATCAGGGGCCCAAGAACCGAAGAACCTTAGAACGCCACAGCGTTGAAAGAGGTTTAAGGACCCCGATAGTGAGATACATCCTTTTGACTAGATACCTCGCACTAGGCACCTCTGGTTTCCTTTTTACGTTTCCCCGCACACGACCTATATGAACACACTACCCCCCCTCGACTCCAGAAACCATATCCCCAGGGACCCTGCCCCGAGGAGGAAAGACGAGTAAGAGGTAAGTAAAGGACTTATGAATCCATGTATTTGAATGTGCGCGAATGCTGTCTCCCACCCCCCCCCCTTTTTTCCTCCCTCTGCAGGTTACATCAGAGATTACAGCCGAGGTGTGGCGAAGATCCGAAACCTTGCCATGTCTAATGCACGAAACGGACTAGCGCCGCAAGGTGGCGTCTAAGCATGCCTGCAGACTACTCACGTACCGAACAAACCCGAAAAATTAGCACAACCCTGATAAAAAGTGATCACCCTTAAACCAGACCGGACGAATGAACCCATGTCATGTATGATGCGAAACTATGAGGGAATGTGTGTGTGTGACTGAGGCGTTGACCCAACTGGTCGAAGGACCGAGAATGCGAGAATTGCGACAAAATGGTACCTCCTTTCTTCTTTCCTATTTCTCAAGGCGCGTCCCCTCTACCCTGTCTAACGCTCAAACTGCATGATTACAAGATTCTAACGCAGACCCGTGAATGCCCTTTACTGTGTAATGCACTAAATAGCCTTTCTTGAATACACTGCCACCCTCTCTGTTGCACGTGTACTATTTAGCCTGCCGTTGCACTCTCTCTCTCTCTCTCTCTCTCTCTCTCTCTCTCTCTCTCTCTCTCTCTCTCTCTCTCTCTCTCTCTCTCCCTCTCTCTCTCTCTCTCTCTCCCTCCCTCTATTTTTTCACTCCCACTCTTCCGAGTGATTAGCCCCGAAATTGGCAGATCGCCACCCCTAGCACACCACCTAATTGGCTTCAAATACCGTCAGTATTGCACAAAAACTTGTCTTTAATACAATCACCCTGAAGCCGCGTCATTACCTCTCCTTTTCCGCTAGAAGTCAATGAACCCAGGTTGGGCCGTAAGGGAAAGGACAGGTAAAACGACAGAGGTTCCCTAATCTGACCCGAAATAAGGGAACTACATGTCAACGGCTCCTATGGTATAAAACAAGGACCTCAGAATACGCGACCCTCCCCTCCCCGAATTGTCGCAATACCCAAACCGGGAAAATGATCACCCCTGTTACCTCCCCTGTATATGTCCCTGGTTGTTTCCCATAAAACCCCTGTCCTTCCTAATTAAGTAATCGGGCTGTAAAAGGTTACGTAGGACCCAGAATGATGTTTTTACAAGGTTAACAGACTAGTCCAAGGTAAAGAAATCATCAAAATGAACCCCGCAGTAGTTGCAAAGCAGGATGCACCGATAGAAAGGAAATGTTTAGCCATGTTCGTCTCTCAGCAAAATACCTGTGTAGTACCATGTTGACGACTCACTGTACCCTTTTGTAAATGTAAAACTCTAGAGAACGGCATATCTTCGCCAGATTTGTCTCACAAGGGTGGGTTACCATCAGATGAACTGTCATGCCTGTAATAAATAATTATGAAGGAAAGTCATAGTAAATCCAACAGAACCCGTCACCGGTCATTCATATGCCAGTTGTGAACACTAAAATAACGGGCATTTTCATTCCTTGCCTGGAGCTGGGAGAGAAATAGACTTTTTGATTATCTTCATCTGCAAATTTTCTAAAGACTGTCTTTTCAAACTTGTTTAAGGGTACTGCTGTTGGAGGAGAGAAGGACCGGATGTGGGAGCACGAGGCCTGACTGCAGACTAAGGAACACCTGCGACATTAGCCAAGGCGAGACCACGACAGAAAAGAGCTGCAGGACGAGGCACTGTTTTCGACAACATGAGAAGAAAGGGTCGACCTGATGCCCCTGCTCGATGTCCAGAGCCTGTCGACAAGTCCCCGCTCTCTAAATTCGGTCACGCGCTCGCCTGTTTGAAGTCTCTCGTTCCCTTAGTTTGTTCCTAATTTGGCCTTGCTCCATCCCCCTTTTCCTCTGACCTACCCTATGGACTGTTTTGTACGCTCTTCTTCCATCTGAACTTTCTGACAATCACCTCAAAGGACACAGGGCGAAAAGGACCTTTTCCGACCAGAAACGCGAGGAGAGGGTCGTGCCCTGCAACGCAGAACTTAGAACAGAGCTGGACTTGTAGCTCCACCGCCGGTGCTCAACAGCGCCAACGAAAGACCACAAAGAACAATGAGAACTCGTAAACTTCGAACATTTGACATCCTCAATCACCGTTTTGCTACGCCTCATTTCTCTCCCAGCCACCATTGTATTGATTATGCTCCAATTCCAATCTGATATATGTAATGACCTATACAGAATCGTTTTTTGCATTCCTATGACTTTCCTGCTAAACAAATTGATCAAAGTTTGTCAAATAGACCCACCTCCTAAAAACTAGAAATGTTAAAATGTATTGTTTACAACTCCTTTCACCTAGGGTTCCTACCGTTCTCTTTCTCATGCCCACCACAATAGAACCGAGTAGAAGATGAACCAGCAAGATGTCTTGAATATGTTAAAGGGAGGACTGTTGAAAATTAGTACGTTTTGGTGAACATTATCTGCGCCATCTTGCCTCTTCCCCTGATGCCACACTTTTGTCGTGCGCGCCCGCCATTTTAAGATCCCCCGATCAGAACGGACCCTTTTGCATGCCGCTGGCCCCTGACATAGCCCTTCGCCTTCACTAAGCCTGCACGCTGACCAACCCCCCCCCCCCCCCCCCGCTTGCACCTGCCTTGAATCATAAACCCCTTCTTCGGCGCTGCTCTGCCCCAGGCCCTCATCCTGTTCCCAGCGCGACACCTCCCTGCTTTCCTTTCATGATCTCCGGCCCTTAGATGCAAACCCCCTTTTTCCCCGTGTGCCCGTTTTGTCCTCCCCGTTCCCAAGCCGACACCCAGCTCTGCCGATACCATCCTTGCCCCTCCCCGTACAATAGAAAGCTCCCCCCATCAAAGAATCCCCGGGTTGATCAAAGCCCCCACCCCAGGAGATCCGATCAAACCCCCCCACATTCCGTGAATCGGCGGATTATCCAGCTGCGCGATGCTCATCACCTGTTGTGACTAGGGTGGGGACTACAGCTGTAAATGTGTGTGGGAACGGGCCCAAAGGGGAGTTCCGAGAATGTCTTTTCCGTACATCAAAGCTTTAACATGTATGTGTAAACTACAATAAAGTCATAAATGTGTGTATAAGAGGCCAGGCCTCAGGAATACCGTTAGAGCACCTCAGAACGATACCTTCTGTCCGTTTCGTTGTGTTCTCCTCCGGAGAGAATAAAAAAACCTTGTTTCCTGCTTTCCAGTCTCCAGCGCCTGCCTCTTCATTGATTAAATAACTAGAGGGTCACAGAGGCAATACTGCCGGGCAAATATCGATTGTCCCCGACCCGATTGAACTTTTTTACAGAAGAAGAAGACGAATTACAAATGTACCAGCGATAAGGATGATGTTCCTAACGGAGTTAAACTGCTGAGTATAGAAGAACTTAGATTTAGATTTGAGATCTCTGATACAGAATCAGAAGAAAGTGATGAAGATTCAGAAATAAGAACATTTAGAAAAAGAGCTTGGAGAGCAGAATGCAATGTGACTGAGCCAAAGAAGAAGTTATCAAGAAAAGGAGATAACTGGCCTAATGAGAATGGAGGTCTGAAATTCGAATTAGTCAAAAGATCAAAGGAACAAATTAATGAAGTATCAAGTCAAAAAGAAGATACAGATAAGAAAATTGAGGCAGGAAAGAAAATAGAAGTGATTAGCAATAGAGCAAAAAGAGTTGTTAAGCCTAATCAAAAGTACATGTCCCCTGAGGGGATTTACATCATAATTCCACCAGTAGTGGAAATCAACAGCAGTAGTCAGGAAGATTTAGACGACACAAGCAAAAATGACTGACTTTGTTTGCATTTAAGGTTGAAATTTGATTTTGGCATAAGGCTGAAGAAATTGTGTTAGGTGACACAAGGTTGAAGAAATTGTGTTAGCTGAAAAAACACATTGATGCAAGACGTAAGGTCGAAGAAAAGCTGTTAGAAAGTGGGGTTTTCTTTTCTTAAAAAAAAAAAGTAAAATAGGGGGGTATTATATATTTAGTCATTTTTAAATTTTTGTTTTTTGTAAGGCTTTTGTTACAGAGTAAAGATGCCTTATACTAATACCAATTTGAGATGTTCTATTCTAAAGAGATGCTGTAAAATGTCTTCTATTTGTGTGGTTTTATTAATTTTGTTTTGGTTAGTTTTAGCTGTCATTTTCCCTTTTGGGATTGACAAGGAAGCGTACAAAGCTAACATGACGAGCAAAGCTATGGCTAAACAAGATAATCATGGTACAGCAGGCAAAACTAATAGAGTTATTGATCACAAGCCAGAGATCCACCAAGATAGATCTGTTGGTGATTTTTCTAGTAATACCTTCTCAAGACTTCTTTCCGAATATGTCAAAGTAATGGAAGTTAAAGATTGTTACATATGTGTGAAACTACCTGCTTCTGTTTCTGAGGGGGTGACGTACAATATGCTTCCTCTTACTTATGGTATTACTTGCAGTATAATAGCTAGTCTGTTTTATCAGACAGGTTGTTTAGAGTACTATTACTCGAACTTTGATGAGATTTTAGCAAACTTAAAAGTTGATAATAACCTGAATAAACATAAACATGCTAAGCAGATGCGGGAATTTTTCATTGTAACTAATGAACTCACTTATGAGTATGCTTTCAGAAACAATTTAACATGCAAGCTGAGAACTGAGGAAAAATCTTTCTTAAACCTAGTTGAAGAGAGAAGGGCAATTTATAAGAGGAATGAAATGCTGAAACAAACTAAATCTAAGTTTTGGCAAATCGAAGATGAAAAGCTCAATGGTAGAGTAGAGAATGTTGCAATTCACATAGGTAAACCTGTTAGTGGTAAACTTTGTATTAGAAGAGACAATACGCTTTTTGACAACTACTTTGTGGGTGCAAGTCAGTGTGAAGATACATATCAAATCCTGGGTGGTTGGGGATTCAAAGGTGGCAAAGATCCAATTTTTCCCGGAATTTATTTTGTGCATGGGGACAAAGCCTATGACAATCTCCCTGACCACTGGTATGAGACTTGTTTTGTTGGATTAGTTTTTCCCCATGTTGACAGAAATGCAGAAGGTTCATTTGAAATTGGCAATCACCTGAACACGTACAAGAGGGAAAGTTTTTCAGAAATTTTGGGTGACATATTTGGTGCAATAATACCTTTGGTGGGTATAACCCTGAATGCAGTTAAAATCAGAAAATTGTCAACAATTGTTGACAGATTGTCTACTGATACTGCCAGTGGTTTCCAGTTAGTGGATACTGAACTTATTTCTGTGAGATCCATGGTTATGCAGAACCGTCTTGCCCTTGATATCCTGCTAGCAAAAGAAGGAGGAGTTTGTGGGATTTTACATGTCCAGCATTGCTGCACATATATCCCAGATAAGAGCCAGAACATTGAGATGTACATTAAAAACATAACTGAGTTACACTCTGAAATTGAACCTTTAGAAAATGAAGATTTTTCAGAACGTTTGAGCAAAAGATTTGCAGCAATCAAAACCTGGTTTCAAGAGATTGGTAGTTCAATTTTAGGCAAAATACTGACACTTTTACTAGTCATAGTCTTTGTGATACTTCTGTTGAAAACTAGTTGCATGTTACACAAAAGAAAGAAATATCAGAAAGAAAATAAAAGGATCTATAAACTCAGAAAAGAACAGGAAAAATAAATTGAACTAGAAAAGTTTCGCAGAACACAATATGAGAGTTGCAAGCAGACAGCAGAATCAAAGGTTTAGAAATACTAATACTGTGATTATTCAAAACATGTTCGAAAGATAACATTTTTGTTCACATTTTTGGGTATAGTTTGGTGATTTTGAAATCACCAGATGCGGGAGTTGATGGAGCGAGGTTCAGAATAATATTTTGTTCTGACTCGCAAAGTTATACTTCCATAATTAAATAACAGTACTAACAGCATGGAGTGGAAATAGTACCCAACCTAGATTAAAAGTGCACTACACGACATATGGGAGTAATATTTATGCTTTATATCGCTACTGCAAGTATGTGGAAAATAATAAATTAACCTTGTCTATTGTCTTTATCAGTATTAAATGCGGCTGAATAAATAATGGCATGTACTCATTTTATGTGCTTATGTGATGTATTTTAAGTCTTTTTGTGTGGCAAAAGCTCGTGGAGGATTCTGCGGCCTAAAAGAAAAAGTAAATATAAAACGCTGCTTTCCTTGTGCTGAATGCTAGGTAACATTGATTAATGGGTTAATATTTAGTAAAGGGGGTGGGTAACAGAATGAATCTTAATTCTTTAATTAATTATTGTTTTGTGTTTGTTTAAATACTAGTTTCAAATTGGAGAGGCTTAAGACCTAGCGTTTTTAAAGATGGTGTCTTGAGTCCTGTCCAGAGAAAGCAAGAGCCCTGCATGGAAACTTTTATCACGTTGAAAATATTTGCAAGCTCAAATGAAAATTGTATTATACGTGCTCTTGGAAGGACCAAATCAAGGACAGGAACTGGCAAAGATTGCCAAGCTGAGGAAGTCACAGTCTGTGATTTGCAAAATGTTTCGTTTTGAGGTAGCTGCGTGACTTGTGAATAAGAGACAAAGGACTCTAAGAAAAGTCTGATCTAGGCTTTGGGAGAGTTGATGACACCATATGAGCTGACATCAGTCAGTCAATTAGAACACTGGATGATAGAGAAAAATATACTTTTAGTGAGATTAGTTAGACAGAAAGGTATAAAGATTGCCCCGTGGACAAGTGGGGGCTGCTTACTTGCTCGTTTTCTGATTCCTGAAGAGTGTGACGTGCTGACGGACTTTTGGTGCACGTAAGGATTATGGGGGCATATTACCAAGCAATAGCATAATTATCGCTATTCTTGGTTAGAGACAAAAATTTACCGCTGAGCTGTGGCGATTTTTATCGCAGATAAACCTTGGTATTACCAAGGTTTATCGCAAATGCGATAAAAAACGGCCGCAATGTAAATGTAAATGTATTTCGATTTATATAGCGCACGAATCACCCAGGGGTCTCAAAGCGCTTGCTTAGGGAACCCGTCCTGGTATTCCCCTGTGAGATACCCCGGCAGGGTATCCACAAGGAGAAAGCCAGGCATCCCGCCGCGAGGGGCCGTAGCGGAGATTAAGCAAGCTATTGCCCAGAGTCGCAGAGTGTGACTCCGTGAGTCAAGTAGGCACCGGAGCGAGAATTGTCGAGTCCGTGGAATTTTGAGCCCGAGACCCCCCGAGGCGGGGAATCGAACCCTGGTCCACGGCCGATCTCAGCTTCCGGGCCTGCCGCCTCTAACCACTGAGCCACGCTTCTCACACAATGCATGTATATCGCTGAAAAGTCAGCGATATTCATGCATTACCGAGCTAATGCTCTTAGCCATGTTATCCACCTCCCATTGGATAACATGGCTAAGAACTGCTCAGGGCAGGTGTTACATTTTGGAGATATTCGCGCTTAGCGCGAATATCTCCAAAAGTTGGTAATAGGAGATAGCGATGTTAGCGACTGTTTCCAGTCGCTTACATCTTGGCACGCCCACTTTGCATGTCATTAGTGATAAATATCATTGACATGCAAAGTGGGGCCCAAGATGGTCGCTATCTCCTACTAGCTGTCGCTAACTGGTGTTAGCGACAGCTAGGTAATAGGGAGATAATTTTATCTCCGCTTTCTTGGCTTTTAAAGCCAAAAAAGCGGAGATAAACCCCCTTGATAATATGCCCCATAGACTTTTATGACTTATTTTTTAGGTGAAGCTAGTTTAGACAGGGAAATTAGGATTTAGGGAATGGAGGGGCATATTATCAAGGGGGTTTATCTCCGCTTTTTTGGCTTTAAAAGCCAAGAAAGCGGAGATAAAATTATCTCCCTATTACCAAGCTGTCGCTAACACCAGTTAGCGACAGCTAATTGGAGATAGCGACCATCTTGGGCCCCGCTTTGCATGTCAGTGATATTTATCACTAATGACATGCAAAGTGGGCGTGCCAAGATGTTAGTGACTGGAAACAGTCGCTAACATCGCTATCTCCTATTACCAACTTTTGGAGATATTCGCGCTAAGCGCGAATATCTCCAAAAGCTAACACCTGCCCTGAGCAGTTCTTAGCCATGTTATCCAATGGGAGGTGGATAACATGGCTAAGAGCATTTGCTCGATAATGCATGAATATCGCTGACTTTTCAGCGATATTCATGCATGCGGCCGTTTTTTATCGCATTTGCGATAAACCTTGCTAATAGTAAGGTTTATCTGCGATAAAAATCGCCGATGTGCGGCGATAATTTTTGTCTCTAAACAAGTTAGAGACAAAAATTATCGCTAGTTGTTGGTAATATGCCCCGGAAACCTTTATTTGCTTTATTTCATGTCATCTGATTTTGCTTTAACCACTTGAACGCTACGGGGATTTTTCCCCTGTGCTGGAAATTTGCAGATTCCACTTTACATGACGAGCTGGGCTCGTCATCAGCGTAGCAGGAGGCTACTGCATGACGAGCCCAGCTCGTCATGAGCGTCGAAGGGGTTAACAAATGCCAGATTAATGTGCCTTTCCTTCAATTAAAAGCTGCTGATATTTTATTAATAAAATAAAGATTAACTTAAAATGCTCATTCTTTGAAATATAGAGTTAATAAATGAGATTTTGAAACAACAAGCTGGTCTTGTTTATTCATGTCTAGTTATCATCTGTTGATCCATTTACCTTAGTGACTTTGGGGCATATTACCAAGCAATAGCGATAATTATCGCTATTGCTTGGTTAGAGAGAAAAATTTACCGCTGAGCTGCGGCGATTTTTATCGCAGATAAACCTTGGTATTACCAAGGTTTATCGCAAATGCGATAAAAATCGGCCGCAATGCATGAATATCGCTGAAAAGTCAGCGATATTCATGCATTACCGAGCTAATGCTCTTAGCCATGTTATCCACCTCCCATTGGATAACATGGCTAAGAACTGCTCATGGCAGGTGTTAGCTTTTGGAGATATTCGCGCTTAGCGCGAATATCTACATAAGTTGGTAATAGGAGATAGCGATGTTAGTGACTGTTTCCAGTCGCTAACATCTTGGCACGCCCACTTTGCATGTCATTAGTGATAAATATCACTGACATGCAAAGTGGGGCCCAAGATGGTCGCTATCTCCTACTAGCTGTCGCTAACTGGTGGTAGCGACAGCTAGGTAATAGGGAGATAATTTTATCCCTGCTTTCTTGGCTTTTAAAGCCAAAAAAGCGGAGATAAACCCCCTTGATAATATGCCCCTTAATTTTTTATGACATATGCTCAAAAACCATGGTATGAAAGGATAAGCTGCAAATGTATATAAATGTGTAAATATTTTGTGAATAGGTTCAGATTAATTACGTCACATGATTCAGTTGCTCAAAATTTGTCTTGTTAGTTTATGGGCCTTGTGAGTGATTTATGATTAATGGTAAGTATCAGATGTTGGGTAGTGTGATTGAGACATATTTTCTATAGGGGCGCTGGATCAGGGGAAATTTGCATACCCAGAAGCCACATGTTAAAAAGTAGTCAGGACGCTGAAGAAGGGTGAAGTAGGGTTTATTACAACAGCCCCACACGGTGGTGGTGCGTAGGTCAACGGAACTTCTCTAATGACAGTTGGTGTCAACATTAACAGATGGGAGAGGAATGGAATGTGGGGGAACCAATGGGAGGGGAGAGCGAGGGAAGGGTCACGCGCAGGGGAGAGGATGGTACCATGCGCTGGGTTGCAGGAGGGGTGGCATGGGTAGGATACAACACATCTTCCTCTCTTGAGAGTTTGGCAACAGTGCCACAGGATGCGGTGTCAATAAGCAGGTTGGTTAGTCACACACATAATCATCTAAACGTTTAGGTCTGCGGATGGTTCTGCCAAACCTTCCAGAGGCCACGGGTAAGTGTGGTGCACATTCCGTATCCGAATGGGAGTCAAGATTGGTTCTGCCGAACCTACTACTGAGTCTGTGACCATCAAACGCAACTTCAGAATCCGAATGAGGGTCATCCTGACAACTCCGATTGCCAGTCGAAGTGCTAGGATAGGCACCTGCAGACCGATCTGTCGGTTGGCTATCATCAGAGTCAGAGTCAGATTGGAGGTCAAATGTGCTGTTGTTTCTAGAACTGTTATTCTCATCAACACTAGATCTATCAACATCTACCCACATATCATTGTTAACAGTAACATGCTGCTGTTGACCCTGGGCCTTGCCACTGGGATGACAGTTCGCCAGTCTGCTCATGTGCCAGACTTTCCCATCACTGAGTCTTGCCGCATTGTTAAACAGTTCGTCAACGTGAAGTGGAGCGGTATATCTGCTTTCTCCTTTCTTTACCTTTTTTTCCAAACGAACTTTCACAAGGTCGCCAACCTTGAATGAATGGTCTTTTGCTCTGTGTTTGGAATCATACCATTCTTTGTAGTACTTCTGCGCTTTGATGATGTTTTTCCTTATGTTTTCAGGTGACCATTCAATTTGTTTAGATTCAGACATCCACCCCAGATCAATGCTCATGGGCTGTCTGCTTCTCATGAGAATGAATGGTGCTGTGCGTGTGCTTGCACAAGGAGCAATCCTGAATGCCCATATCAGTTTGTATATTTCCTCTTCCCAGTTCAAGTTTGCATTTCTGGATAGTTGTATGTGTCCTTTCAAGACACGGTTGAAACGTTCCGTGAGGCCATTTCCTTCTGGATGGTAAATTGAAGTGGTGTGATGGGTGATACAGTTCCTAGCAAGGAATGACTTGAATGCTTCGGAACAGAATTGCCGCCCATTATCGGTGAGGACGGATTTGGGTAAGCCTTCACTGAGAAAGAGCTTGTCCAGGAAGTCTATGCATGTGGAGCTGTCAATTTCCTCAACGATTTTAATTTCTGGCCACTTGGAGAAGTGGTCTATTGCCACCAGGATGTACTTGATATCCCCACTATGTCCTTCTATGGGCCCCACAATGTCCAAACCCAATTTCTCCCATGCCATTTGCGGGGGTTGAATCGGAGAGAGACTGACCTTTGAGGTTTTAAGAGTTTTGTCCGAGTCAGAGCATTCCACACAGTTCCTAACCAGGACCTCAATTTGCCTGTCAATGCCCGGCCACCAATAACTTGCCCTGACACGCTGCTTAGTTTTGGTGATGCCAAGGTGGCCAACGTGACATAAATTTAGAATTTTGTCTCTGAGTGTGACTGGGGCTATGGCTTTACCCATTCTGTACAACACACCGTTTTCCAAACTGAGTTCATTCCTAGTTTCCCAGTACGCCTTGACATTGTCTTGTAGGTTGCGCTTATCTGGCCACGCGGAGTTGATGAATTGGCATATCATTTGCAGAGTGGAGTCGCGCGACATGTGTTGGCCCCATTCTTCCGCTGATATTCCATCCAGGTCAGTGTTGAAGAGCAGAGCTACCTTCTCCTCGTCTTCTTGAGCGATCATGCTTTCCGTGTGAGGCAAGGGTAGCCTGCTGAGGAAATCAGCAATTTTGTTTTTCACCCCTGGCCAATATTCAGCTGAGTAGTTGTAATCCAACAACTTGATCGACATTTTGCTGAGTCTAGGTGAAGCAGTTTGTAGACCAGAGGCGGTCAGTATCTTGATTAACGGTTTGTGGTCTGTGCGGAGATGGATATTGTATCCCCACACATATGCTCTGAAGTAATTGAGCGCCCATGCACAAGCCAGCATTTCACGCTCAATGACCGAGTACCTTTCCTCCGCGGAGGTGAGCGATCTGGAGGCAAAGGCTACGACCCATTCTTGGCCAGATGAGTCTTTCTGTGCTAGTACAGCTCCAATGCCTTTGTTGCTTGCATCAGTAGTCAGGTAGATATCTGCCTTGGGGTCAAAACCTTTGAGGAAAGGCGCCTCGCTGATTTCCTTTTTGATGGAAACAAAGGTGTTCTGACAGTCCGGTGACCAGACAAATTTGGTTTTGTTTTTTAGTAATTGCCTTATGCTGTAGGTTTTTTCAGAGAAGTTCTTTATGAATTTGGAGTAATACTCCGTCAAGCCGAGAAAGGCTCTTACATCTTCTTTGCTTGAGGGACATGGGGCATTCAAGATGGCATCCACTAAACCTTGTTTGGGTTTGATCCCTTCTCGGCTGATGGTGTGTCCAAGGTAAACCACTTTGTCCTGTGAGATTTTACATTTGTCTAATTCCACTGTTAAACCATGCATTTTCAATTTGCTAAACACTTGTCTGAGGCGTGTGTCGTGATCTGATTGGTTACTGCCCATGACCAGGATATCATCTTGGAAAAACCTGATACCCTCAACACCCTCCAAAACTGATGTCATGACCCTTTGGAAAAGTGCTGCGGCAGAGGCCAAACCAAATGGTACCCTGGTGAATCGATAGCAACCAAAGGGTGTGATAAAGGTAGTGAATTTTTTACTGTCTGCATGCAAAGGAATTTGGTGGTATGCAGATTTCAGGTCGATAATGGAAAACACACACATATCATTGGTGGCACTGAACATTTCACATATGCGTGGTAGAGGATATTGATCAACAATAATGTTCTTATTGAGGTCCCTGAGATCAATGCAGAGTCTGATTTTCCCATTGGGACGTTTAACAACTACCAAAGGGGAAACCCACTCCGCCGATTCCACAACTTCTATAATGCCTTCCTTGACAAGTCTGCTTAGTTCAGTTTGGACATCACTTCTCACTGACACCGGTAGATGCCTTACCTTGTGAATGCAAGGAACAGCTGAGTCCTTGAGCTCAATTTTGTGTTCGAAACTGTTAAGGAGCCCAACTTTACCTGAGAACACTTCGGGAAAGTCTTTTTGTATTGACAATTTACAGGATTCATTTATGGACAAGACGGGATCATCACTATTGGGATCAAGCATGATGCCTAGATCAGCCTGGTCACTCCAGCCAAGGACAGAGGGACCTTTTTTTGCAACATAAAGTCGGCAAAACGCTTTCCGGTTTTTGAATTCAAATTCCAGATCACGAGTTCCAAGGAATTCTATGTTGTTCCCCGTGAAGCTTCTAGCGATGACCTTGGGTTTTTCCAGAGTAGGGCCGATTTTATCCGTGAATTGCTTCCAAACATTCTCGTTGATGATCGTGAAGGGAGAACCAGAGTCCGCCATCAGATTGATTGTCACACCTCCCATATTGACATCACACATGGGTTTTTTCTTCTTTGTTGTCGTGAGTTCTAAGACATCATACTCAATGGAGAAGACATAGTTGACATTGTCGGAGTCCGAATACTCCGATTCTTCTTCGGTTGAATCACCTTCCTCATGAATTTGTCGTACTTGTTTGCTCTGTTTGTACATTTTCCTGTTGCACACCTTGGCGATGTGACCAGTCATTCCGCACGACAAGCATTTTTGGTGTAGAGCTGGACATCTTTTAGAGTCGGCTAGATGGGTCGGGGACCCACAGCGATAACATTTGAGTTCAGGAAAATCATTGTCTCTAGTTGTAGTGCGTCTATCATCGCTACGCTTTGATCTGCTTGGTTCATTTCTCTTGTAATGATCATTACTCATCTCTTTTTTGTTCCCTTTCTGCTTGAATTTACTTGCATTGGAGGACCTAATAGCTTTTATTTCCACAGGTTCATCGATTACTGCTTTGGCACATCTGCCAGTAAGTTCCGCTTTCTTGACAAGGGCAACAACCTCCTTCAAGGAAGCCTCACCATTAACCCAAAGTTTATCTTGGATGTTGGGGTTGCTAGCGTGCATTATTATTTGATCTCGCACAAACTCTTCCTGCAGTGCTCCGAATCTGCAGGTCAAGGCCAAGTTGTTCAGGGCAGCAACATAATCCTCAACACTCTCGTCCTTTCCTTGCTTCCTTCTAGAGAATTTGTACCGATCAACAGCAACGCACACAATTGGCGAGAAGTGATCGTCTAGATCGTCTAGGGCATGTTGGTAAACATCATCACCAGTTCTTACCTTCTTCTCTATGTTATTATAAGTCTTAAGTCCACCAGGACCCAAGCAGTACAAAAGGACTTTTTTTTTCTTAATAGCAGTGAAGTCATCATCCTCAACTGTCTCAATGTAATTAATAAAATACTCTTTCCACTCTTTCCAAGGCATGCAAGGTGCACCTTTGAGAGGTAGAAATGCCTGAGGTTGCGAAAGGTTCAAGGAACTGAGAGCGCACATGACGATAGACAATTATGTACAGGATTGACCCTGCGAAGATTCAGATGTAACTTGGTACACTATGCTGGTGCGGAGTCTTCAAACAATGGGATTATGCCAAGGTAATTGCTTGCACTGTATATTGTGACCTATTTTATTGTCTATATTATAACATGCGGTAAAGTCAACAGATACCTGGCATAGGCCAGGCTCGAACCCTGACTTGAAGAACCGAACAATTTCACTCGATTTTTTTTTCCAAAATGGCCTCCAGCGCTGCGTTCCAGTGACGTCACACGTCACCAGGCATGCGCAGAAGCGTTCAATTACTGGCGCGAAAGCAGCTGACAGGATTTTCCGTACCGAATGCGCAGGGGAGCGCTACTCACTGGCAGGAATGGATGAGCGCCAGGAAACCTCAGCCGGGGAAGAGCGTCGAGCACATGCAGGTGGCACACGCGCAGGAGAGTCCCAGAAGCAGCGGTCCTACCTCCGTGTCGCGTAGCAGGCGGTCGTTGCGAGATGCTCACTTCTCACATGAATACCACGGCCACTTCACCCTCGACATCTATGTGGTGCGCTTCCTCGTTCGCTGTGAAGAGGGGCACCAGGATTCCCAGGTGAGAAGAATTCCTTCAATGAAACGAAAGGTTATGAAAGCCCATCAGCTGTGCCACGGTGTGAGGCTGTAGTTCCGTCATCCGTCAATGACCTCGTCGCCACTGTTAAAAAGTAGTCAGGACGCTGAAGAAGGGTGAAGTAGGGTTTATTACAACAGCCCCACACGGTGGTGGTGCGTAGGTCAACGGAACTTCTCTAATGACAGTTGGTGTCAACATTAACAGATGGGAGAGGAATGGAATGTGGGGGAACCAATGGGAGGGGAGAGCGAGGGAAGGGTCACGCGCAGGGGAGAGGATGGTACCATGCGCTGGGTTGCAGGAGGGGTGGCATGGGTAGGATACAACACCACAGCAAAGCCACAAACACTAGGGGCAGATTTACAAGCCCCTTGAGTCACTTTTAACATGGGAAAAGTGACGCAAAAGGGGCACAAGGGGCTTGTAAATCTGCCCCTACCATTTCATTGTCATTGGCAAAATAGTTTTTTGTATCATTGAGCCTCAAGATCTCCTCTATATGCTCATATGTTGGCGTTATATTTTTGTTGCTTTTAATTACGTTTGTAAAGTTACCGTAATTTTCCTAAGTATTTTTTTTGTAAAAGGTTGACGGACAAATTCCCAATCTTAAAGCCATTTTAGTCGCTTGTTGAGGTTCATCTGCACTTTGTGTGGTGATTGCTTCGCAGCCATTTGGCTGAGATCAAGTGCAGTTCACTTCATTGTCCCTAGAGGGAGGACTATCAGCTGGGATGTAATCATTGCACTTTGTGTGGCGATGAAACTCTCGAGCAGTGACGCAAGAGATGACGGGAACGTCACACGTTTAAAGTAGTTGGACGGCTGGACGGCTCACTGTGCTGTGTGGCAGACTGGCTGGTGATTTTTTACATGGGTCAGTGGGCCTGGCTGGTCTTGCGTGCAGGTCAAGCATGACTCACGGCCGGGCTGACGTCCTCGGTGGAACGGCGGGCCCGAAAGGCACGGCTGGCATGGCTTGTAACACACTGTTTGCTACCTCTCACATTTTGTTTGCTTTTGATACTTGCACAAGTGCCACCATTGCCTACGTAACGTTTGTTCTTGTGCCTCTGTTTCTACCTCATGTATTTTGTATGTTCACAATTGTCACTTTTACCTCATGTAACTTATCGTCTGCTTTTGTAATTTGTTCATTTGTAATTTTCTGTTCCTATTGTGAAGTGCTCTGACGCCTTCGGGTAAAGACCGTGCTATATAAAAACACATAAATAAAATAAAATAAAATAAAATTAGTTGACCCCCCTGTGGTGAAACCCTCCTGGGTCCGACCAGCGCAAGGCTGACCGGCTAATGGCTGACTGCGAATTGGTTCCCCGCAGGCTGACCGGCTAATGACTGACTGCGAATTGGTTCCCCGTAGGCTGACGGGCTAATGGGCAACTGCGGATTGGTTCCCCGCAGGCTGACGGGCTAATGGGCAACTGCGGATTGGTTCCCCGCAGGCTGACCGGCTAATGGTTGACTGCGGATTGATTCCCCGCAGGCTGACCGGCTAATGGCTGACTGCGGATTGGTTCCACGCTTTGGGCTGGGCTGGTTGGCTGCTGGAGGAAGGGAAGAGCTGACAGACCGGGGCGGCTGAAAAGATAAGCCATGCCTAGTACCCCCTGGGCTAGTACGCCGAGTGAGTTGGCCGGGACGGAGGTCGAGGCTGGGAGGTGTGGCGGGCTGGCAGGTGTGGCAAAGCTGGCTTGACCGGTTGACTGAGGGCTTGACAGGTAGATCCAAATAAAAATTCAAAAAATGATAGCTCAAGGACATTTTTTGAGGATCTTGTGAAAGTCTAGGTCCAAATCATTGTCTAAAAATATTAAAAATTAACCATTATGCTGCTCAATTCAGGGAGACACAATTTCTGCCCTAGATTGATTGTGGAAAGCATCTTGTGGAAGAAGCTAATATTGGAAAGTTTTCTCGTATCGCTAGAAGTCAGGCTCCTACAGGCCTCACAAGCAGCTTTACCGGCGATTTATAATCATTACAAACAAATATAAATGGGTCGTAAGACCAGAGCGCTCTGTACATGACTCCGCTGGCTCCTAGTGTCATCCTTGGTATATATACAGCGTCATGGAAGGAACCCCTGGTGATGACTCGTTGAACGGCGCCCGTTCAAATTTCTTTTTAGGTGGAGCCTAGCTCTTGACATGGTGATTCTACTGTATGGAGTAGCAGCACGCCCATGGCTTGTGATTGGTTTCTTCATGTGCCTTTCTAAATTACCTTGGTTTGGTTGGTGATTAGGTTACATTTGTCCCTCCTTTTGCTGTTTTGTTCACGCCCTGGAGACTGGCCCTATTTCATGGATCATCTCACGATCGGCCTTATACGTTACTTTCGGCACACTACTTTTACGATTGCCTCTGCTTCTGCTTTAGAAATGTTTGGGCAAATTCACAAGAAAGTGACCATGTGCATTCCGCAAGCCATTTGGCTGCGCCGCACTGAGTTACTTTCAAAGCACAGGAATGCAACATATTTACAAGAATATGTTGCATCTCTGTGCTTCCCCCTGCGCTGGTACACAAACTGCTGCCATGCACCGGTGCAATTCAGAAAGGGGGTGGTGATGGACAGAGCATCTGAGTTAAACAGAACACTCATACCCAGTCAAAAGATCAGGGCTTGATCCATCACCGTTTTTTAGCTCACTGCACCATCCCAGTTCAGAACCTGGCTACATGCAAATTAGTCTGTCCCTGGCCCAGTGCATCATGGGAACAGGGCAGACCAAACTACCAAGCCAATTCTTTACTGGAAAGGAAACAAGCTTCCGGGGACCGGTTTCTTGCATTGCAGCTGTCTTCGGCCCGGCTTGCTTGAATCCTAATGGTGCAGTGAGCAAGGGACTCACATCTGAGCATACCCTGCCACTCCTATAGTGGCCAAAACGATTCAGAAAGGGGGTGGTGATGGACAGAGCATCTGAGTTAAACGGAACACTCATACCCCCCTTTTCTGAATGCACCAGCGCAGGCACCCTTGCACCATGGTGCAAGGCATTTTCCTCTTTAAATGAGTGCTGTAGAATGCAGCACGGATAGAAAGAGGACAAAAAAAAACAAGGAGAAATGAAAACATTTCTCCTCGTTGCGCATCCCTACGCCTCCCCTGGGGAGGGGCTTGTAAATCTGCCCCGTTGAGTTTATTGGTGGACTCTGGAGCCCACGCCCCTCTTAATGTGCTGCCCCTGTGTGTTTCTCCCCACACATCACTACGTGACACTCACCCCTTCGGGACTGCGGGTTTGGTGGCTCTGTGAGGTTTTATTTTTGTCCTCCTCTCTTCAATTAATCTACCAAAGGCTGCCTGCATTCGGTCTTTGTTGACGGTTCACCTCCTGCCCCCTGCTGCTTTCAGCACTGCATTTATAAACTTAAGTCCCAGGACAGATCTTGTGTCTTTTAACGCATTTAGGGGCTTATTATCAAGGGCATTATCGCCGTTTTAGCGGTACGTTTTGTCGTTAAAGCGGCAATAATTTTAACGCCCTATCAACAAGGTAGCGCTAACATTCATTAGCGCATGTTAGCTGCCGAATTCCCAATGCCTGGCATCTCAGCGATAAACATCACAAATGAGATGCAAAGTAGGGGTGGCTGGGAAAACTGCATGGGAAATTATCGCTAAGGCAGCTTTGTGATATCAGCAAAGAGCCTTAGCAATAATAATCATCGTGTTAACTATGCCTTACCGCAGGAATTTAACGTCTGTTAAATTCGTGACTAAGGCATACCTAACATGGGAGGTGGATTATGGTGATATGACCGCAGGGTCGTATCATCAAGGTTGTTGCCATTTTGAATGCAACATTGCTGGTTTTCCAGTGATGTTGGCCCATTTCCCTGGATATTGCTGTAATATTATTGCACTGGAGTAACGCATTGTTGATAACGCGCTAACCAGGAGATAAATTCCAGTGATAGACAGTGATAAATATAAAAGCGCTTTGCGATATTTATTGCTGTCAGTTGCTGATACGCCCCTTAATTTTAAAGCAGTTCCGCTTGTCACTGCTTTAATAACATTAACTTACAGAACAGGTTTTGGGTGTGTCTACGCATTTAATTTAATAGTAACATTTTTGTTTTGCAATCACTCCATGCGTGTTTTCAGGCCGTCTACCATATCCTGTCCATTTTGCTTCTTTTCCCTCCCGCTTCTGTCTGTGTTAATCTCCCTCTTCCCGCCCAAATTTCAGTTTTTCTTCGCGATACGCCGTCTGTTGCTGATATGCACCTTCATTTTAAAGCAGTACTGCTTTTATAACATTAACTTACAGAACAGATCTTGGGTGTTTTAACGCTTTTTTTTTAATAGTAACATTTTTGTTTTGCAAGCACTCCATGCGTACTTTCAGGCTGTCTATTCAGGGGCGTAACACAGACCCCCGCAGTGCGGGCGGCCCCTGCTCCAGGGGCACTCCCACTCAACGGAGCCAGCAAGCAATTCTCTTCAAGACTTCCTGAATTAAATGGTGTTCGCATGCCACGGCCTCTTCATTTATTAGATGGTTGGTGTGCATGCGCACGCTGGGGCCCGGCCGGGCCTCTGAGGCTTCCGCTTTTCAAAATTAGATAGCGTGCAGTTGTCTCCGCCGACGCAGGTCTGTGAAAAAAAGTGTGGCATCTGATGGCCCCTGCCTGCATGCAGTGATGTGCACGGCCTCTGCCAGCCCCGCAGGTCAGTACTGGAGGAGACTCAGATTTGGGACAGCGTGTGGCTCTCTCTTGAGCGTGCCCAGCCCCCTCACTCCCCGTGGCCTTGCCCGGAGCCGCGCACACACCCCTCACACTTCCCAGAGAGTAAGTAGAAGGCGGGCATCTCGGCGCCGTAGGTCATGTAGTTGCTGTAGCCATGCGCAGAGGAGTAGGGGCTATGAATGTTTTACTCTCTTTGCGGCTGCCCTCCAGTGGGGTGCCGGTGCTATTTGTCAAGGGTCACATGGTTTTGTGGCTTGATATAGCTGAGATGAGAACTTTGGTGTGCTGGTTCCACAGGTGACACCTAATCACGAGACAGAGTGCCCTCTCTCCATTGGAAAAATGGCACGGTTGCCCCTTCTGAATAGTCTCCAGGTCTCCACATCCCTCTCCTCCCCATCCCCTGTGAGGATGTTTATGACCTAGGCCATGTGACGTCTTTTCTAGTTTGGGTAGGTATAGGTGGGCATTGCGAAGGCCCCTTGGCTACCCCGCCTCCGCGCAGCAGCATTGGAGCAGGCAAATGAAGCTACGTTGATGGTCAGGAGGGTGGGCACTGGGCAGAAGACTGGGGGTGCACTTTGGAGGGGCAACAGGGAGGGGCGTAGCACTTCCATGCACAGGGATCGTGTTTATGCCTGCTTTCATGTTCCAGGGTACAGGGCTCCATCGATTAACATATAAACACACTAGTCTGTTCAGAGGCCAGTCCTGCGCTTCCTTGGTCTGGGGGGCGGTGGGCTCTGGAGATAGGCTGCAGAACAAACTATGGTCTTCAAGGCACAGGCAGCTCAAACCCTCTGCATGCACCTCCTTGGCAGGTCACTCGAGTGTGGCCCAGATCAGGGTTTGGTGGCAGCTGATAGGGCGTGCAGGTACACCTGCTCGTTTTACCATACTCACCTGGGCCCATAAAACAACATTAACACTTTGAACAGGTGACCCTTTCCCTGCACCTACCAAGTTTAATTTACCTACTAGGACCTATACCATTGACTTACCAATCTTTGTCGCTGGTACCTAAAGTCCTAAGGGTTCAAGGGAGTTAGCACAAATAGGTATTATAATAACTTTTGCATTTACCTTTAAAATAACCACAAACTCGGGAAAGGTTTAAACACTTTAAGAAAATTCGTAAATGTCAATGTCCACAAAAATTCAATTAAAGCTTGACCAATTAGAAGAACAACAATGAAAGCGAAATGTGCGAAGATTTGATAAGAACTGTCATTAAGCATTTGAACATAGGCAAGGTAGAGAACGGGAGACAATACAAGGACGAACCCACATGGATTTTATAATTACCTAGAATGGTATGACGACCAACCCTGGCCACGGGCTGGGACAAGAAAACAGGACTCCCGAAGGTTCAGGTGTCATGTGTGTTTCATGTTTATGTTGTTTCATGTTTATTTATTTGTTTGATTAATTAATTACAATCTTACAAACGGATAAAAATGTATACAATACTTAAATACTGATGCATTGCATATATTCAAATACTTCTCATAAAACTATAAAAAGAAGTCTGACCCATAAAAATGGTTCCATTAATCAACTTGACAGTAATTACACAAAAATTCAAACACCAGCATCCAACTTTTTCTTGGCCAATATAAGAAATTTCACAAATGCTGAATTAATTGCTAAATCTTCGGGATCTAAGCTTGCCATAAGAGCCTGTCTACAGGTCCTTATACCACGTTCATTAAATAGTTTCTTAAGAACAGCTTTTCTTTCGACTTCCAGGTTCGAGCAAAGGCACATTAAGTGTATGGGGGCAGATTTATGTCGGACTTGCGCCACGTTTACGCCGCTGTTGCGTCACGCAAGGCGGCGTAAACGTGGCGCATCCCTACGAACGATTTACAACGTGACGCATCTAGGCAGATGCTTCACGTTGTAAAGTCCTGCGCCGCTTGTGGGCGTTCCGGCGCAGGGTAGGCGTTCCGGGGCAGGTGCGCCTCGCAAAAGTGGCTGAGTGAAATCTATGAGATTTCACTCAGTCACTTTCTGCCCAATGCTGCGCCAAAAGCCTGCGCCTGCTTGAAGCAGGCGTAGGTCTTGATGCAGCATTGTTGAGATGGGGCACCCGCGAGCCTTGCTGGAGCTGCGTCGCGCTTGCGACGCAACTCCAGCAATGCGCCACCTTAACGCCACAGATGCGTCACGCATCTGTGCCGTTTTTGCCCCATGGTGCGCCGCATTATAAATGCGGCGCACCATGGGTGGCGGAGCTGTGGCGCACTGTGGCGCACATTAACTGGCGCATCCCTGGGGATGCGCCAGTTAACATAAATCTGCCCCATGATGTTTTCTTGACCAGATTTACAAAGCATACATGCCCCGAATTCTTCAGGTCTTTTCCATGGTGCCAAATGACATGAACCTGGATAGATACCAAACCTAGCATTCATAAAGATTTGTTTATTTTTTTGGGCCATGATTTTTGCAAATAGGTTTGGATCTTTTTTTCTTAAAACCATTTACTATTGGCCACGCATGGTGTCTTCTAGTAAAATTATCTTTGTCCTTTATCAAAGAAAGATAGTCCGTGATTTTGTTTATTGTCTTCTTGAAACTCTCCTGTTTGATCGTGATGTTGCAAATAGGAGCTAAACCATAGTCCTTGATTGCCGATTTTAGATAGGCGAAAATAGTTAGGTAACGGTTGGTGCTTGCTTCTTGCCAAAGAAGGCGGGACATTTCGTTGTCATAATCATTTTTAATTCTGTTCCACACCTTCATTATGTTTCCTTTTCTTGCACAAGATTGGTCGTTCAGACCAAATTCCAACCTTACTTGTGATTGTGAGGCATTCTTACGGAGTGAAAATAAATGACGATAGGTTTTTGCTACCGAAGTATTTATAATCTCTGCATCGCTCCCATTGAGCACCTCACTCCCATATGTTAGGGAAGGCAATAGTTTAGCAGATATTGATTTTAATAGAGGGCGGTAAGACAAATCTCCAATGGATTTCTGGACAGATCTAAATGCGGCGGTAATGGAATTCGCTTTCCTTGTTATTTCACTTTTCTGATGAACAAACTTACCATTATCGCTGTAAGTTACTCCCAAGTATTTGTAATCATTTACTTGTTCCAATTTTTTACCTTCCAAAAACCAGGTATGCACATACTTTAAACTTACATTTTTGGTGATTACCATGATTTTAGTCTTTGCATCATTAATGTGCATACCGTTTTCCTTGGAGTATTTAGATATGCCGTTGATCAGTCGTTGCATCCCCACCTTTGTATAGCTCATTAGAACAACATCATCCGCATATAGCAGGTTTGATATCGGAGATTGAGCCAGCCTTGGTGGGTGGGTATTAATAACATTAAGGTCAGAGGTGAGATCGGATAAAAATAAGTTAAAAAGTAGGGGAGCTAACACACAGCTCTGTTTAAGCCCATTCAATGTTGAAATAATTTTAGTTACCGTTGAGCCATTACCCATCCTCACTCTAACCCAAGTATCAGAATGAAAAAGTTTAATCATTTTTAACAGCTTGGCTGGAATTCCTTGTTTTGCAAGCTTGGTCCAAAGAAGCTCACGATCAACACAGTCGAAGGCAGATTTCAAATCTACAAAACACAAATATAAAGGTAGATTTGCAATTATTGCCTTTTCAATTATAATATTGCTAAGATTAAAAGATTTGTTGTTGTGCCAAGACCTGCGACAAAGCCTGTTTAGTTTGGGGGTATTACCTGCACTTCTTTTGCCCATTCAGTTAGGTTCGTTAAAAGAATATTGGCAAACAACTTTGCATTTGAATCCTGCAAGGTAATTAAACGGTAATTTTCTGACTGTTGCCAGTTTCCTTTTTTAAATATTGGGATTATAAGCGAGCCTTTCCACTAGGTTGGTATTTCCCCTCTCTCGACCACATCATTAAAAACAGCTGTAAGATGATCTGACCAGAAGTCCGGCGATTCTTTAAATAATGCAAAGGGAATGCCATTCGGCCCAGGGGCACCATCTTTTTGTTTTTGTATCAATCTTGCCACTTGACCGGGAGTTATACTCACGTCTGTCACTCCTTCTTTGCAATTTTTTGTTAGAGAACTTTCCACATTAGGTTATACCAAAGTTCCTTGGTTTGGATTGAGATGAGTTTGTAGAAAAGTTACCCATTTTTCTCTGGATAAACTTGATCCAATTCCCAGATTCTTTGGTCTAGATAAGCAATTAATAAGTCTCCAGAACTCACTTGAATTTGCCATTGAGCTTGCATGGAATATTTTTGTCCATAGGTCCTGTCTTGCTTTATTCTTTTCATTCCATATCAGTTTCCTTAGTTTACAATTGATAATTGCCAATGAGGCTCCTATATCTTTGTTAGACGGAGTCCTCTTTAGGTGTCTTCTCAGTCTGTTTCGTTGCCTTCTAAGTTTCCTTTTAGCATGAGGTAAAAAGATCGTATTTACTGCATCTTCCCCTTTTTTGCAATATGAGCTTTTCCTTTCTTGGGTGATTATAGATGGTAAATTGTCAGTGACTACTTTGTGTGTAAAGTTTTCCCAT
Source organism: Lissotriton helveticus (assembly GCF_964261635.1). NCBI lineage: Eukaryota > Metazoa > Chordata > Amphibia > Caudata > Salamandridae > Lissotriton > Lissotriton helveticus. Next base: position 197,793,906 of record NC_136057.1, on the reverse strand, counting down.
TGTTCAATGGGATTTAAACTTTTTTCGACCATGGAATCCATCAACTTTTTTGCCTACAGTGATCTTGTCCTTGTCTGCCGGTTTCCATGTTAGTTTCGTATAATTAGCAGAACAGATTTCTCCAGTAATTGTCAGGAAAGATTTAGATGTTGTACATATTATGTTGATGTCGCGATTTGCTTGCTGTGGTCACTTTCCATCATCTTGATTAAGGAGTAGGATATCACCTTATAAAATATAGATAAAGACGTCAGGGTGTAATCAATTCGGGAAGAGCAATTTTTTTAATGAAATGAGCAGGCCGGCAGAGAATCAGTAGGAAATCTGCTGTTCAATGTTCTTAGACCTAACGCTTCCATATCCCTCACCAAATTTACCCCGATTTTATTAGATCGACTAATGTGATTAGGGTCCATTATTGGGTCAGGGATTGCCCATTGTTGATTTTGAGATTGCACAAATTCGCTTCGCAAATTCGCTTCGTGCTAGGGGTGTTAGCAAATTGACGTTAAAATCCCCTGTAACGATATAGTCAGCTAGAGGCTCATCCAATATTTGTTCTAGTAATAGATTATTTAAGGCACTGATCAGCGTATTCTTTAAAGACCTGTTCGGAGGTAAATACACATTTACTAGAGTTAAAACTTTATTTGAAATATTTATTCCAGGTTTAGAATGGATTTTTAAGGCCTGAAGGTTAGGATTGTTCGTGAAAATTAACTCATGTTGCGCATTAAGTTCATTTGATACAAAAATTGCTAATCCTCCACAGGGCCGACCAAATTTCTGATGTTTTACAGCTGGTTCAAAGTAACCCGTGTGATGTTTTAACATAAAGGGGTCTATTGCCCATGTTTCCTGCAGTAATATTTTATGGATTTCCGTTGAAATACTTTGGATTTTAGCTTCCATCCGCTGACCGGAGATGCCATTAATATACCTTTTTAAAAAAAAAAAATTATTGACAGCACAAGCAAGCATTCATTACAAAAATAAAGCATTTTCGAAGAATAAGAAATTATAGTACATACAATTCCTTAAAGACTTAATCAAATAGCGAATAGGCAAAGAATTTACAGTGTATCAAAGAAAAATATATCAGTTTCGTCTTAAGGCTCATCGTGTAGGCTTACAGCCAGCTTTTAAACCAAAAGTTAATCAATTAAATATTTATTCCCAAATGTTAATGGCCGGGTTCATTGATAGTCATAGTCAGAGTAGAGCTAAACAGTAAAAATCCTACACGGAAAAGCGATAAACCCAGGTCCCAAAATAGTAAAGTGAAGGAGATTGGAGCTATTCACAGATCTAATACAGCAAAAAAAAAAAAAGGGGGTCGTTCATTCGAGAGTAGGGAACAAAATACCCCATAATTTATCCAATTTCTTCAAAGAGCAATTCCCTCTAATTTTTGCGGATGAGAATTCCATATCATATATCTCATTTATCAAAAAGCACCATTCAGTTACCAATGGTGGTTTGTCTGAGATCCAAGCCCTAGCAATTATCAATCTGGCACAGGAAGTTAAAATAAACATTAAGTCCTTATAAATAGCAGTTGTATTCCCAAAAGTATCATCTCGGCAGAGAGTTTACCGCAGAATATTTTTTTAAATTTCAGCACTTTTTCTATTTCGTCCCAGAGTGTTTGTAAAGCCGGGCATGAGAAGATTATATGTACCAGATCAGCTGCTAGTAGGTCAAATTTTGGGCATTTTGTACGTTCGGATAATGCATTGTTCCCTGACCACTTAGAAAAGTGAAGCGCGTGTAGTATAGCTGGCATACAGTCTTGTAAGATTGAAGTTTTATGCAAGAAGAGTGAGTTAAAGAGTTGTTGTTATGGAAGAAAGTGGAGATATTGAGCGCGGAGATGGGCATTCCTAAATTAGTAGTCCATTTCTGTGCGAGTATAATGCAATCATCAGGTTTATATTGGCAGAGACATTTGTACCCTAAGCTGATTATATCATTATTTGTTTCCCCGTAAATACCAGTCCATATTTCTGAGTCTGAAATTTCCTTTAATTTCATTTTATTCACGAAGAAATCACGTGTCTGTGTGTACTTGAATAGCGCATTTTCCGGTAGTTTATAAAGTATTCTTAAGGTATCAAATGTTAGAAAACTTGATGATCCATATAAATCAGAAAGTTGGTTTATACCATGATTAGTCCATATTCTAACTATTGGATCGCTAAAAATCTCAGGTAAACCCGAGGTATTCCACATGCTTAGCTTAGAGTGAAAAAACGTAGTTTTATTGGTAGCCATGATGGTATTCCATAAATGAACCGCATCTTTAGCGGTCTTAAACTTCACGCGTTTGAAATAGTTCGGGTCGTTGCATCTAGCTAGAAATTGTGCAGAATTTACCCCAAGCATAAATTGGTGAAAAAAATAAGGGTAAGTAGTGGAAAAAAGACTACGTATCCGACCCAGAAAAGAAGCATAAAAATAAAATTTAAAATCGGGGAATTCAAGGCCGCCCTTGATGGCTGTTAGTTTGAGGAGAGGAAGAGCTCTGTGATTTTTCTTGTAGCCCCAGATATAGCTGCCTAGATTACCATCCAGTTTTTTAAAGAATAAGTTGTTAACAAAGAGAGGGATAGACCTAAACAAATACAAAAACGTAGGCAGGATATTCATTTTTATAAGGTTGATTCGTCCAAGTAAATTTAAGTGAACCTTCTGCCATTTTTTGAGAAGCCCTGTTGTCCCCTTCAATAAGATATCATAGTTTAGAGCCATAATTTCTTTTAAGTTAGATGTTATTTTAATACCCAGGTAATTCGCGGTATGACAAACTCCCTAGACTGGGGCCGGCAGCTTATAGTTAACAACGATTTGAGTTTTGTTCAAATTTAGTTTGTATCCCGAAACCGAGCCGAATTTGTCATCTTACTTAATAATCCCAGCTATGGCTTTCGGCACGTCAGTTGTATAAATTACCAGATCGTCTGCGTAAGCAGTAATTTTGAGGGAGTTATAACCATGAGTAAATGGTATAATACATTCTTGAGTCATTATCTATACTAATATAATAAAGAGAGAGCCCAAACCTTTGAGGCAGGTAATCTCAGGAACCACAGCACCAATCAAAACACTCAATACAGCGGTGGAAAGGGCAGTTGCAGCAGAAGGACATAGGCTATGCAGACGCCCACCATATACATTTAAAAGGTAAAAGAACTGTGCCAGCAAAGTAGTCCCTTGTGGGCATGTCTGCATTGTGCTGTGGGGGGGCGTGACAATCGCTGGGGGCATTCCGTCACAAGTGTTGTCTTTTCTTCCCAGGTTATATACATTCCTGCTCCTTTTAAATAGTAATTCAGTGGAGGTCCCATTCTCTTAGAACCACCCCAAGCACAGTTATGGGCAAAAATACAACTAAAAGGTCCTGAAAAGCATTATGGGATAAGATTAGCATCATTTTTAGCATTCATGAAAGGGTTTCAATGTTTTTGAATTTTACTCATCAGGGACATCTTGGGGCGACGAGGTGAACTGCAGCTTGATGTATAATATTTTAAATGCCTATTGCATTTGCCTCATCAGGGACATCTAGGGACGGCGAGTTGAACTGCAGCTTGATGTATAATATTTTAAATGCTATTGCCTTTGCCTCATCAGGGACATCTAGGGACGACGAGGTGAACTGCAGCTTGATGTGTAATATTTTAAATGCTATTGCATTTGCCTCATCAGGGACTACTAGGGACCACGAGTTGAACTGCAGCTTGATGTATAATATTTTAAATGCTATTGCATTTGCCTCATCGGGGACAACTGGGGACGACGAGGTGAACTACAGCTCTTTGTAGAATTATTTGGATACTATAATATTCACTTCCCACTGCTACTCTCGTCCCATAATGCTTTGCAGGGGCTTGATCTCAAAATCATCACCTCTCTCACTGCTCGCTGGAAGCTAATTTCACTTTTGTGAAATGACTATATGCATTTTAGCATGTAGAAATACTTGTTATTTTACCTTGAATATATGAGGTTTCTGTTATAATAATTGGAAATCTGACGGAACTAAATATTGCAGATTTATAGTACTAAGTTCACGCCAATTCCGCCCACCCCTACTTTAAATACCCCTGCACCCCATAATCATAACCCACCCATACTCTATAAAATACCCCAACACCCTTAAACACTAACCCATCTTAACCCTATAATTATACCCTGTACCCCGAAACCCAAACCTATCCCTAAACCCTAAAAATACCCCTGTATCCCAAAACCCAAACCTAGCCCTGAACCATATAAATACCCCTGTACCTCAAAACCCAAACCTACCCCTGAACCCTAAAAATACCCCCGTACCCCAAAATCCAAACCTACCCCATAACCCTAAAATACCCCTGTGCCCCATACCCAAACCTAGCCCATAACCCTTAAAATACCCCTGTACCCCAAAACCCAAACCTACCCCTGAACCCTAAAAATACCCCTGTACCCCAAAACCCAAACCTAGCCCAGAACCCTAAAATACCCCTGTGCCCCAAAACCCAAACCTACCCCTGAACCCTAAAAATACCCCTGTACCCCAAAACCCAAACCTAGCCCTGAACCCTTAAAATACCCCTGTACCCCAAAACCAAACCTAGCCCTGAACCCTTAAAATACCCCTGTACCCCAAAACCCAAACCTACCCCTTAACCCTAAAAATACCCCTATACCACAAAACCCAAACCTAGCCCTGAACCCTAAAAATACCCCTGTACCCCATAACCCAAAACTATATCTGAACCCTTAAAATACCCAAACACCCCAAAACATATACCTCAGTACCCCAAAACATATACCCCTATACCCATACTTGCCTTATCCAAACATTTTAAAAAAACATGCTTTTACCATGCATGCATTTACAACGAATTTCGTTGTAAATGTATGCGTGGTAAAAGCATATAAAATGTAATGCTATGCGTTATATTGGCATTGCGGAGTCATGGTACTTTCGTACTGAAAGTATGCGGAGTGATGGTATGCGGAAAGAAAGTTGCGGAATAATGGGTGGTTACCCTCCCCCATAAGTACATTGGTGGCACGGCAGCCCACATCTCCAGCAACATACTCATATTTTTTCACCACCGATTGGAAAAATGCACAGGTCTCTCTCATTGATGCCCAGCACCGACATACACTTTTAGACACACCTCCCACCACAAGTTCTAGAATTGCGAACTTTAGAGATGGGGAGCTACGTTCGAATCTCGGCCTCAGCTCAACATCCTGTGATTCCAGGCAAATCGCTTTGTCTCCCCGTGCCTACCACAAGTGAATGTGTTCTTCTGTAATGTAAATTGTGCACATGCCATGTTGTCGAGTTTGTGCTATATAATATTGCAAGGAAAATAAAGTAGGGAAACTCGAGTTCACACACTACTGAACGCGCACTCTTAAATGCATCAGCAGTGCACTGTGAATTAGAGCGTTTCACAGGCCTGTCACAGATAAGAAATGCTATCAAAACGAAATCCTACGAAACAATATACTACTGGCCGGCAGCAATTCTTAGCCGGACAACATCGGGACTGGCTGCTAGTCGAATTAATAAAAGGCTCCATTGAAAGAGCAAACAAAAGGGGAGACATGGGGCACCCTTGACGTGTGCCTCTTAGAACCGGGAAACTATTAGAGATTACATTGGCATATCCTATTTTAGCATTAGGTGAGTCATACAGTACTTGATTCCTGGTTAGAAACTGTTTCCCAAAGCCCATCCTCCTTAATACAACCCAGAGGTAATCCCACCCCACTCGGTCGAATGCTTTTTCTGCATCTAATAACACCATACCGAGTGGGGAGGAGTTAGTATTGGCAAATTCAAATGCAGTAATAGCAGTATTGACATGTGCTGTCGTGTCTCTGCCCATGACAAAACCGTGTTGGTGTTGACTAACTAGTTTAGGCATTATAGGGGCTAATCTCATAGCTAGTAACTTGGAATAAATCTTAGCGTCGGCGTTTATCAAGGAGATGGGCCTGTAAGACCCACACTCTACAGGTGATTTGTCCTTTTAAAAAAATATATATATTTTGGCAGTTTTTCAGGAGTTGGGGGCTTTGCCTGTGTTTCCAATTTGATTAATCACCGAACAGAGTGTAGGTAACAGTTCCTCGCTACAGCATTTATAAATTTCCATTGGAAGTGTATCATCACCAGCGGATTTTCCCTGTGGGAGGGAGGAAATAGGCAATTGTATTTCGGATAGTGAAAAATGACTTTCAAGTGGTTCCATTAAGTCAGGTTCCCTATCTAATGTCCAGTTCTTGATTATATATCTTTGCATGTTCTCTTCAGGAGGCGTAGATTCAGGTGTATAAAGATTGCCATAGTAAGTTACAAATTGTTGTAATATCTGTTCTGGTTGGTTATAGCTAATCCCATCCGCCCCTTTAATATTTTTAATCAAAGAATTGGCCCTATCTTCAGCAACCTTATAGGCGAGAGTCTTGCCAACTCTGTCACCGCTTTCATATTGCGACTGTTTGTATTTGTGTAGTTTTGAACTAACTTTCTCTCTTAAAAATGTTTTATTTTTGGACCAAAGGGTAGTTAGTTTAAGTTCCAGTAGAGATTTATTTTTTGAAGTACGTCCCCCTAAGTTCTCTTGTATAATAGCCTCAATCAAATGCTCTTCCAGTGACCGTATTCTAGAGGTAATTTCCAAGATCTCGTCTCTTCGTTCTTTGTTTTGTCTCATAATGAACTGCTGTGCGAACCCTCTGATGCTCGCTTTGCATGCATCCCATACATAAAAAAGGTGTGCTGAGTCTAAATTAAATTCCAAGAATTCTTTAATATGTTTCTTCAATTGAGAAACAAAAAAGGTATCTATTAACAAATATCTTGGAAAATATTAAACCGTAGTATGATGGGGTTGTGGTGCGAAGTTACTTTTGGACAGATCTCTATTTTACAACCATCTAAAACACGATCAGTCGTCCATGCCATGTCAATGCGGGAGCACATTTGATGGGGGGCAGAGTAGTATGTATATCCTGCAAGTGTCGGATATAAATTCCTCCAAGCGTCTTTTAAATTATGAAGGCACGATAGCTCTAAAATAGCTGCCCTAGTTTTACGCATACGCTGTGATGGGCTCATCTTGGTCTTGTCCCTGGTATAGTTCATAACACAGTTGAAGTCCCCCATCAATATTATGTCCCCCTCCCAGTCCAGAAGTTCAATGTTAAGACGATCAAAAACCCCAGCATCGTCAATATTTGATCTGTACAAGGCACATAGTACATATTTTAAATTCGTTAGGTTAAATTGTGCTAATGCCCATCTACCGGCTTTGTCTGCAGCAGTTCTAAGTACATCTACCTTGAAAGTTTTTTCTTAAGTATGGCAACCCCCCTAATCGGTGCATTCAGAGAGGTGCAAGTAATCAGTTCATATCCCCCTTGTTCCATCATTTTACGATCCTGAAAGCGGATATGGGTCTCATTTAAATGGGCAAAGTGGGGGTTATACATTTTCAGTTCTTTGAAGACTAATTGTCTTTTGATTCTATTGTTGAGACCGGAGACGTTCCATGCTAAACAATTTATTTGATACATTTATTCGATTTTAACCTCTGTAAGCAGTGCCCATTGCATTTATTCTTTAAATCATTATTTAGGTCTGTGCATATGCTTGTGCTGTCGCTTTCCCCCTTATTTCCTGTAGTAAATACGCAGGTAGGCGAGTGTAGAGTAGATGAACAAGTCTTTTAATAAGATACGGAGTAAGACAAGAACAGACTGTTCTCAGCAGCAATAACCAGTCAACTGCCATGGAACAGAACAGAGAAGCATAAGACAACAAGCATTCCTAACATTACATTCTAGCAAGCAGTTCTAGGAAGACTAGAGCGTTAACAATATACTAACGATGTACTACATTTCCCCTAACCCTTCCCCCCTCAGCCCTCTCCCCTTGAGCTTCTCCCCCTGCTCTAGGAGTCCCACCCCGAGTACCTACCCAGAAGCCTCCCTCTATCTTCTGCTGCCGCTGAAGGGGCAGCTAACCAGAGCGGTCTCCCCACGATCTCCCCCTCCATATTAAACTCATATACGAGATCACAACCCAACCCATCCCCAAAAAAATTTGCTTTTATAGTTGGTAAAAATAAAAATAAAAAACGAAAGGGTAGTTCATAACTTTTAAAGTCTAGGTTTCTGTTGGGCTAAATACTTGAGTTTAAGTATCCATTTTCGCCAAAAGTTGCTCTGCTTCAAAAGCATCATTAAAAAAATAAGTATGCCCTGCATTTATAACTTTCAGAAACGCAGGTTCTTGGAGGTATACTGTAGCCCCCCTAGACTTGAAAGAGTCTATCAGTTTCCGTAGCCCCCATCTTTTGGCCATGGTAGCCTTGCTGAGGTCTGATTTAGCAAAGAAAGTTAAATTATCACAAGTCACCGGTGTATTCGGTCGAGCTTTGATTGAAATTGCCTGTCTTAGCAAATAATTGCCAAAGCAGGACAAAATTGGTCGAGGGTATTTGCTCTCTTTGTTTTTAGAGATGATCGGTAGTCTATGTGCGCGTTGGAGCTGGCAATCCCAGTCCCAATCCCCAAGATCCGGGAATGCCTTTTGAAATAATCGGACCAGGTGGGCCCTTGCGTCAGAGCCTTCAGACCCTTCGGGGATTCCATAAATTCTCAAATTCTGGCGCCTCTGTCGGTTTTCAAGATCCTCAACTTTGTTCTTCAAGGTCTCAATATCTTCCTTATGTTCTCCTGTAGAGGCCTTAGTAGTGGCTAGAGTTACCTCGATGTCAACTACCCTCTGCTGTAATTCTTCAATGTCTTTAGTGACTCCACTTAGCTTGTTGGTGACTTCCTGTAAGCAGTTATGTATCTTACAGTTATCCTCCTTTAGTTGTCGGGAGTGTTGTTGAGACTCTTCATGATGGGCCATTAGTGTTTTCAAGATTAGATCCAGAGATGAAGAAGAAGTCTCAGTTGGAGTAGGAGTAGGAGAGAAGATGAGAGATGTAACGGGGGATGCGGTGGGTGTAGTCATTGTAGCTGAAATGATAGGTAATGTTATTGGCTCGTTACATGGGCTAGTAGGTATGAAATAGTTATCTCTCTGATTAGGTGTAGCACATCCAGTTGGTGTGTGAAGCCTTGCAGGTGTGACGTCCATAGAGACCACAGTATTGGGAGCCAAATTGAATGTTGAGTTTGGAGCTAGGTCTAAACTTGATAAGTCCCTTTTGCTAAAAGAGGTCTTAAAAGTAAAGTCTTGCAAGTTGTCAGCTTCTATATCAGCTTCTATGGAGTAGTTTCCTGGTAGTGCAGTAGACAGCTTTTGAGGGCCCCCCTTAACCTGCATCCACTTAAGTAAGGGGCTTTGATCTCTGATTATGTTCCCTCCTGTAACTCCTCCAGTAGCTGTTGATAGTAAAGTTGTAAGCAGTGTTGCCGCATCTTTGGTCTTCCCTTTCTTAGCTCTTACTTTTCCTTTCCCCTTTCTTTTAATAGCAGAGGATTTCCCCCTTCTTGTTTGAACTCGGGCATTCTCAGATCTTCTGTCTTCCCCTTCCTCCGCTCCTTCCGTTCCTTCTGTTCCTTCCACAATTTCCTCGTACTCGTACTCGTACTCGTCATTAGAGTTGACTTCCTGTACTAAGTTAACCTCAATATTCCCCATGTCGTTATCGATACTGGAATTTTTCTCTTCCAAAGTTGTATTCAGTAGTGGCACCAGTACTTGTACTTGTAGTTGTACTTGTGTGGGTTGAGGAATTAGTGGAGTGGCTATGGGAGCCGTATCAGTATGTAAAAGCACATTAATATCGGATATATTATTATCAGTATTCGTCTCTGATTTAGCCCCCCCCATTAGAAGCCTCCGGAGGTCCGGTTATAGTATTATTCAGCGTGGATCGCGCATATGCTGGGTAGGTGGGAAGAAGAAAAGTATAAAGGGCGATTGTATTGTCATCACGTTTGAGGACCCACGACTTGTAGATTTTATATGCTCAACTCCTCCCTGTGATAGTAAGTCAGTGGTAGCAGCCAAACCCCTGTCCTTTTTTTATATGCAGGAGGGCCATGAGGATGCTAGATGGAGTTGGATGAGGCCAACTAGGAAAGGCTTGGGTAGAGGTGGTATACACCAGAATCCACAACAATGGGGAATGCCTGCAGAGGAAGGATGGAACTTAGTCCATAGGAGGAGGGCGCACCAGTGGAAGGGGGATTCACACTTCAATGGAGAAGGGTGGGGCCCACAGCTTAATTACCCCTTATTTCCCTGTCACAACCGATTTGGTGGGTTGGAAGAAGTGGACTGACCATCACCCCAGTGCATTGAAGATGGCGGGGGTGGTGGGGTTCTTTCCAATGTAGATGGTGGTTCTATCGTTCCTATTATGGAAGAAGTACCGGATCAGTGTAGTACTATTCCAGAGCCTTTGTTAGGGGATGCTGCCACTCAGGCCACCATGGATACACCTATGTTGTCCCCTTCCCTTGTTAAAATCTTGTCCTGGAACATAGCCGGCCTAAAGAAAAACCTGCCTGACCCGGAATGGAACAACTTTGTAGATGATTTCCATATTTGCATGTTCCAAGAAACCTGGTGTATAGAGCCACAACACAAACAGGGCTATTCTACGTTTTTTGTCCCAGCAACACAGCTTGGGAGGGGGCGCCCATCGGGAGGATTACTCATTTGGATTAGGATAGATTTGAATTGTAAAATCACTGTGAATTATGTCCCTTGTAATGATATTCTACATATAACTGTTAAAAGGCAGACTGCCAGGAAGGCTTTTGAACTTTTCTGTATTTATGCAAGGGGGCTCCCAGGGGGCCAATTGTCTCCAACCCTAGAGTTGCTAGACAACTCGCTCTCTGCCCTCCCTTCTAAATCTTCAGTACTAGTGGGAGGCGATTTTAATTGTACATTCGAGCCTCTCGATGAGGATGAATTTTTGGGCTGCTATAATAAGCCAGGAAACCAGTTAATTCCATCCCTATCTCTGGACCCAATTCAGAAATGGTCGGCTCGTTCCATACAGTTGAATGCTCTGGTGTTTGCACATGAACTATGTGCCTTAAATGGCCGCACCACATCCGATCGTATGGGCGCTATGACCTTCAATCGATTAGGTTCTCCGTCACGGATTGACTACATCCTTTTGGATGTAGGGTCATGGGTTAACCTGGTTGATATGGAGGTCAGACAGAGGATTGATAGCGACCATAATCCCCTTTGCATGGGTATGTTCTGGGGAGACAACAGTGGTGAGGAGGTTCACAATGGGCTGGTTACTAAAGAACTTGTCCCCTCTAACTGTAATCGCAGGATTAAATGGAATGTGGTTAGGTGCAATGAGGGGACACTTGAGAATATTAGGGTTCTAGTTCTGGATGCCTCATCTGCCTTGGCCCCAGTAAATCAAATTGCACTTCAGCTTCAGGGGTCGGTGCTGGCAACTAAGTACAAAGACTTAATAGGGGAGATCAGCATGTTCTTCTCGAAAAAAACAAAGGGTTGTCATTTGTCTAAATGCATGGAAAAAAAGGGGAACCCCTGGTATACTGCCTCCTGTAGAGAGAAAAGGAAAGCAATTTTACTAGCTATTAAAAATAAGGATGCCCCAGCTGCTAGATTAGCTAGAAATGAGTACCGCACTAGTATTATGAAAGCCAAAAAAGATTGGGAAGAGGAACACTGGCAGGCTCTAAAAGAAGCGGCTCATGGAAAAAATGTTACTACATTTTGGAAACTGATTAACGTTATGAATAGACGAGGCGCTGAGCCCATACCAAACCATATTACTGAGTCCCAGTGGTATTCCCACTTCTCAAATTTATATGGCGTGGGCTCCCTAGAAGCTCCGCCAGTATCCCCTACACTAGGTACTGATTGTATGGTCCATGGGAACGATGGCTCTACTGATGTACTGTTTTCGCCCCGTGAGGTACAAGAGGCAATCCTTAAAATTAAACCGGGTAAGGCACCTGGCCCGGATGGAATACCGGGTGATTTATTGATGTCTAATCCACCGGTTTGGGCTGATTTTATTGTAAATGTTTTGAATCTTATTCATTTAGGCCATCAGGTACCGGACTCTTGGAAGGGTGCCGAAGTTGTTACCGTTTTTAAAAAGGGCGAGAGAGAGGACCCTGCCAACTACAGACCAATTAGTTTAATTGATGTTATTCAAAAAGTAGTTGGCAGGGTAATTGTAAATAGGATTGAGGGTTGGCTTATGGAAGGAAATATTCTGTCCCACTTTCAGGCCGGATTCAGAAACAATGTTGGGGCCATTGATCAAGTCTTCAGATTCTGTGCAGTTTTCTGGAAAACAGTGTCATTAGCCAGAGGGAGCCTCTACCTGGCTTTTATTGACCTTAAAACTGCTTTTGATGTAATACCCCGTGTTAAACTTTGGAATGTCCTACTGGACATGGGTTTCCCACCCTATCTGCTAAATCTTATCATCAAACTCCATGAGGGTACATATGCAAAGATACGCTGGGGGGTCCAGGGGCAACTCACTAAGAGTATACCTGTTAATAGAGGGGTGCGGCAGGGGTGTGTGATGGCCCCTACCTTATTTTCCCTCTTTATAAATGGGGTTGTGAAGCATCTGCAAGATACACCGGCTGATGCCCCCATTATGGCGGGGGAGAAAATACCATCCCTCCTCTTTGCCGACGACACCCTCCTCTTATCAAAAACCCCCACAGGTCTCCAAACTCTTCTTGACCAGTTTAGTGTTTTTTGTCAGGAACGGGGACTGACAATAAACACGACCAAAACCAAATTAATGGTCATGGCCGCTAAGAGGAAGTATAGGAATATCCACGTTACCTTGAATGGATCCCCTTTAGAGGTGGTTGATGAGTTTGACTATCTTGGCGTTAGGATTAATAATCACTTGAAATGGGAATCCCATATATGTAAAATGATTTTAAATCTTAAAAGGGTCTCCGGCACTATTTTAAAAAACCAACGCCTCTCTATAAGTAGGCCAGTTGCCCCTGCCTTATCAGTTTACGAGGGGAAAGCAATTGCCTCAGCTGTTTATGGCTCGGAACTGTGGGGCAACGAGAATACCAATGACCTTGTCCGATCAGAGAACAAGTTTATGAGGGACTTGGTGTCGCTCCCATCCTCTACCCCACTTAAACCTTTATTCTTAGACTTGGGAAGAAAGTCTATTCGGGATATCCTCCAACTTCGTCCCCTCTTATATTGGGTTCGCTTGAGGAGGACCCCCGAACTAGCCAATTATGCCCTTGTGTTAGATGATATATTAAAATTAAACACCTCAGGCAAAATCAGATGGCTAAATGCATTAAAAAAGCTTGTAGCAAGTGTGGGTTTAAGCGACGCTTGGGTATCCCAATCACCCCCACCAAAACAAGTGGTGAAAAAATTATATTGGGATTGGATAGAGACCAAGGCGCTACAGAACCCAAACTGGGGTCATCTGACTGAGACCTTTTTGACCCATAAATGCACCCTAAAACTGGAATTGTTTTTGGATTTCATCCAGGTTCCTCGGGAGAGGACTCTATACCTTAAACTTAGACATGGAACACTCCCCCTCAAAACTTTTACATCTAGATGGAACAATAGGAGGGAAGAGGATAAAATGTGTCCAGGGTGTACAAACCCCGAGGAATCATTGGGCCACTTTTTCTTTGCCTGTAAGGCATATATCGTACCTAGGAAGAAATGGTTAAAACCAGTTCTAAAGATTCTTGGGGTTAGAGATTACAAATCAGCTTTGCGTATTCTTATTTCTGATACCTCTTCTATGGTTACTATTTGTGGGGTTGCAAAGTTCTTATCATGTGCCTGGATCATTAGGACAAAGATTTTAAAAAATGCTTATCAAGCCAATTTTTCCACATAATTCTTAGATGCTTTTTTTTTTATTTTATTTTTTTAAAAATAATGAATTGTTTTGTAATTGTGTTTGTAATGAACTGTTTTTATAATTATGTATGTATTTCATGTTTGTACTTTTTATGATACATGTGTCGAATAAAAGTATAATGACTTGACTTGACTTGATATATTATTATCAGTATTCGTCTCTGATTTAGCCCCCCCCATTAGAAGCCTCCGGAGGTCCGGTTATAGTATTATTCAGCGTGGATCGCGCATATGCCCCTTTATTTAGTTTGTTCTCCTCCGGTGTTTTAAAGTCTGGCTCTCCCCCTGATGGTACATCATCATTTAGTTCCCCTTGTTTGCTACTAATGTTTCTGTTATTGGTCTTCTTTGTATTATTAGTAGCCTTATCAACTGAAAGATCATCCTCTTTTGTATTAGTTTTTAATTTAAACAAAGTCGCTTTCTCCTTTACATTCAAATTAATGGGGGGGAGATTAGACTGTGGCTTACCAGCTTGGGACTCCGGCTGATTGAAGCGAGGCGTGCGTGCAACCACTGCAGGTGAGATAGGTCTGAGCGGCTGTGTTCACCCTTCGTCCGTTCCTCTCCTCTGCTCCTCTAATCCTTCCTTCAAGGGAGTACCTTTCAGCAAAGCCTTGTTCTGCCTTGTATTTTTAGGAGCCATAAGGGCAATCCTCCGTACCGTATCCATTCTTCTTGATTAGTCAAGTCCCGGTTATATCAATAGTGGTCAGTAATAGTAATCAGCCACCAGTCCAAACCACACTAATAGACTTGTCAGCGCGGGGTGGTAGCCCCGGAACCAATAGCCCCCTGGTAACACACTGGAAGGCAGCCCTCAATCGGGAAAAGCAACGCTGTATGAAGAGTTGTGTGGTAAACTTGATGAACTTGATAAACTTGATGAGGAGGCATGTAAAAACCGTAGAAACAGCACAGGAGCCGCGGCAAAATTATCCCTGGAATGCCTCGGCGGCCTCGGCGGCAGCTGGCAGCTAGAATGCCTCGGCGGCAGCGCCGCTCTCCGTTTTCCTCGCCTAACCCCCCGCCAGGCCTCAGTGCCTCGGCGCCTCAGTTCTGCCCTCGCTGCAACATGTAATCTGCAGCCGCAGTCCGCTGTCCGCAGTCCGCCCAGCCGAGCCCAGCTGAGTCGAGCGGTGGGTAACACACGCCAAAACGCCGAGCAATCCCGATCGGCAAACAACCACCATCCGCGAGTCTCCGTCGGTCCGTCACCCGCTAGCCATTAGCCGTTAACTGTTCTCTATTCTTCGGTTCTTCGATCCTTCGCAACGGTCAGTCGGGTTGGCGTTTCATATCCTCATAGGAGGGAGATCTCTGTGGGGGGGACCTCGATGCAGCGGTTTAAATCCGCCATCTTGCTTCTGGCCATTAATATTCCATGAGCATAACTTCAAGTTAGACACTACCCCGTAATTTTCTTGTGATTGAGTTTGGGGTAAGTTTTGTCAGTGATCCTTGGAGCCATGAAGGGATACCTTAATCCACGAGTCGTTTACTTCATTTCGATCTGCTTTCTTTGTTAATATTGAAGAAGATTCAACTTCACGGTTTATTGTCCCCTGGGGATTTTTTAATACGAAAACACCGCTTTAGGTTCATCGGACAGAGATTTTTTTCAATTACTTTCAGTATATAAGAGAGGTGTTGGATAAACCTTTGGAGCGACTTGACTTATTATTATGCCCCAATCACGGAAACAACTATGCTCCTTCATTATGGAATCTGCAATTGGGCGTTTGGGTACTGTTATCAGAGTTATTGGCAAAGGGCCTTCAGAATTTGATTGAAAGCCTACTGTTTCGATATCTTTTGTTGATATATTACTTAGACTTGGTAAGTTTCCCATAAGTCGGAGGATATTTCCTCGATTTAGAATGGTTCAGGTGTCAGTTTGACAGCACAGGTACAGGTCAGGGCAGGTGAAAGCCAAATTAGGATGGATGCAAACTGAACCAGGTTCTTTTATCTAAGTGTAACGCCAGAGTTACGCCCCTCTCTGCAGCTAACAGTTGGACCCTGGTTGGGTTATCGAATCTTCTCCCAAAACCCCGATTGGGTTATCGATTTTCCCAGTAACCCCGATTGGGTTATCGAATTTTCTGACAGAGTGCTCCGCCAGCACCTCTGCTCTCGATCCCCTATTGAGTGCGTTGGGTCAGATCTGCTACTCGGACAAGTCGGACAATCTGGCTAGCTAAGCCTACCTTAGATATACCATTTTCCAGGACAGTGTACCACCTCCCAATGTTGCGAAATCGTGTATTCCCGCAATTTGATTGGACAAAAGGCGAGGAGAGGTCATCACACCATACCAGTTATGAGATCATCTTTTCAATATTCAGATTTATGTTCCCTCCCATTAACTTTATTTTCCCTTGCACTTTTATTCCACCCGGCAGTGAATGTATCAATATCAATAACATTGTATTATTTGTACAGTCCAGCTTCCTCTTGCAGGGTTGAGAGTTCATGCTCCCAGGGGCATCTCAGTCAAGACTTCTCTTTGGTACCCATTCAATGTCATTGCTTGAGGATTCTTGGACTCTTGCACATGCGCGGTGTGTCTTTCAAAATGGAGTTACAACACATCCAGGCCCAAACACGAGCTATTGCGAAATAGAAAAGAAACAGTTTTAGAACATAGAATAAATGAATGCACTGTATACCACTTATCTCTTCACTATTCCCATTACTTTATTTTAACTACAGCATTAGGAGCTTAAGCAGAATGAACAATTTAGTAAAAGCGGCTATGCAAGATGCAGCATGTTAAGATACAGAGTAGCCACCTTAGTTTTAGTGCGCAGAAGCAAAGATTTCCCACCAAGCAGAGTAAATACGTCATGTCACATGAGTATGACTGACGCATGCGCAGTACAGTTCCCGAATTGCGGTGGCCATTTTTAGTACGATAGAGTTACGGTTAGTAAAAGCACATAGAAAAGCTTCCCCTAGATACTATAAATGTTGTGTGGTGCAATTATTAGTACACAAAACATGTTAATTAATATGTTACAAGTTGTTTTGAGAGGGTTGAATCCGAGCAAGTCGCTTTACGTGCGCAACCTTGCTCCATCGCAGCCACTGAGGAGGGAGGGGCTGGACTGGCCTGGTTTATTTCCCGAGTTATTAAAGCTACAGGACTCATTTAGCCACAGGCAGTGTCCAAAGTATGCCTCTTGCTGCTCGATACTCTATTCAGTACAACCTCGTAGGGCCAGTGTAGCCCAGAGGCGTATTGTGTATGCAAACTGTGTGCGCTCATGGCAAAGACCGATGCACTTTACAAGGCAGAGACGCTTTACTGAAGTGGGAGAGGTAATTTAAGGGAAAGACAGAAGGTTTAAGGAAGGAAGGTAATTTATGTAAAAGATACATTTCACGGAAGAAATGAAAAGGGGTGCTCTTTAAATAAGAGAGGCGCTATAGGAAAGAGGTATTTAATAGAAATTTGATTTCAAGATGAGTGGCACTTAAAAAAGAGGTGATGTAAGATAGGTCTCTGCTTGGAAGAGAGGATGTGATATAACGGAAAGATGCTGGGCGAATGGAATAATGAGGTGCTTCAAATAAGGCATGTGCCTTAAAGTAGAAAGAGGCTTTTCATGGGAGGCAACTTGAGGATGGGTGAGGTCATGAACACCAGATTCAGAACACCATACCCTCTGGTCGGAGCCCTCCCACATAGTAAGGCCTGGTGGTGATCCAGGCCTGGGTGGGAGTATAGTACAACAAACACAAGCAAGGAACGCATCCAACAAGCTAAGAAAATGAATTAAAATAGAGTCGAGAATCATGGCTAGGAACAAAAAACATCTGGTTTTGCTAAAACGTAAATTTTAATTTTAAAGCATTTGTATGAAATTAGATCCCTTGTAATCACTATTCTAGATGCTTTATTGTCTGTACCCAGGCCCGAAAGTCTGTTGAACAAGCATCAACAATCTGCTGCAGGACAAAGCCCTCCCTTGGAGAAGGAGGAGCCTTCTCCTTGATGGAACTGCCCTTTTTTAAGGCTCAATGCTCTTTGATTGCATTGAGACGTGTTGAACACTATGCGAACGGGGTGGTCCATTGATAGGTGAATTTCCACCCTCCTATTCGAACACAGGTAAGTGCCCTCACTGATTCCATGCCTTAAGCTCAGAATTTTGATCTTAAATACAGTCACCGGAGAGATATTATTTTCCTGCCTCTGGATTAACACAAGTCGTCCAGTGAGATTTTGTTTGCCATTTGGGGTCTCTTAATTTTCCAAATGGTAAGGCTTTAACATTTAGAATATGAGTTGACCTTATCGTGCCCCAGTGCTGCCTTAGTTTCTGAAATTGGCATACCCTTGGAATATCCCTCTCCATATATTTGTAGTGAAATTGAGGATTCTTATCTAGAAAATCCATGTACAACAATTCAAATGGACCACGTTTTGCTGCCTGCAAGAGACCCACTTCAACAGGGCTGGACTGGCCGTACCGGACATCTGGCATTTCCCCAGGAGGCTGTAAGGGTGGGGGTCGATTATTCAGACAAGGGGGCTGGTTATGTTACCGGGGGGCGGTGTTGCAGCGGTGCTGCAATATCAGCCCCCAGTTACAAAAGCGGTAAGCAAGCGTTTCCAGTCTCCTACAGCCAGGCAGTGCTTCCCCAAGGACTAGTCTAAGAAAATTGCAAGGGCTGCTTGGTTCCCAGTCTGGACCTGCACTTCAATTTATCAGGGATGTCACGCCCTATAAAAGTATTTCAGCTTTTACCAAGAGCTGCAATTCACAATAGCAGATACAAAACGAAACAGGTGAATGAGTATAAATTGCGCTGGGAAGATACACCAGTATGAGTCAATATTTGTTCAAGCTCCAAGGATAAGGTCTCTGTCACCCAGCATAGACCAAACAATGTGATGAGAGGAGCCAATCACAATTGTAAATAGAAACACAATGATATATCCTGAGCTCGATAAGCTAAAAGAAATAATTTTCAAGTCCGTCAATTCAATTCAGTGAAACTAGTGATTTCTTATGTCATCTTCATTTATTTCCAATTTGACACGACAATAACTTCAGTCTTCACCCAGAAAACAAAACAATAGCCGTTGCCAACACGTGTTTCGTCTTGGTATGGTAACCAATGACTTCTTCAGGGCTATGGCTAGAGTAAACCAATTCATTAGCGGCAGGTTATGCTTAGACTGATCCACTGCATTCACCAATGTATTTAGAAGGAGTTGTAATCCACATTTTCGCTGAGTGGTGAACAATTTATTAACCAATGTCTGGAGATCAGCCGATCTCCACGAAAAAATGTGTATTAAGGTCCACAGTGAATATTATCCTCGTATAACAAACAAGTGGTACCCTCCGAGTGCAGAGAGTAAAGCCGATAGTTTCTCCGTAGAACGCCAAACTTACGGAGAAACTATCGGCTTTACTCTCTGCACTCGGAGGGTACCACTTGTTTGTTATACGAGGATAATATTCACTGTGGACCTTAATACACATTTTTTCGTGGAGATCGGCTGATCTCCAGACATTGGTTAATAAATTGTTCACCACTCAGCAAAAATGTGGATTACAACTCCTTCTAAATACATTGGTGAATGCGGTGGATCAGTCTAAGCATAACCTGCCGCTAATGAATTGGTTTACTCTAGCCATAGCCCTGAAGAAGTCATTGGTTACCATACCAAGACGAAACACGTGTTGGCAACGGCTATTGTTTTGTTTTCTGGGTGAAGACTGAAGTTATTGTCGTGTCAAATTGGAAATAAATGAAGATGACATAAGAAATCACTAGTTTCACTGAATTGAATTGACGGACTTGAAAATTATTTATTTTAGCTTATCGAGCTCAGGATATATCATTGTGTTTCAATTCACAATAGCACAATTTTTTTTGCAGAGTTTTATATAGCGCGAACTAGACCCGAACTAAATCAGGTATCAGAGTGCTTTACATAGCACCAGTTATGTTACATGAGGACACGCATTCATTTTTCGGCACGGGGAGATTAAGTGATTTGCCCAGAATCACAGGAGGTTTTTTGGCGTCGTTACCGAGACTCGAACCCAGATCCCCAGGTCCGAGGTCGAGCGCCCTAGCCGTTAGGCCAACTCCCACATTCCTTATGTAAAACCAAAACACAGATTCTTAGGATCATTCATTTCCCAGACTTCACCTGCACGCTGGCCATCAGCAAAGGTATGTGCTTGTTGATTTCAGAAATTACATAATTTTGGTCTTTGGCTAGTTGGAATATGCGATTTTATCGATCAACTGTAGAGCTGTGATATAAATTTAAGTTGAAACCTCATGGCTGTTGTCCATCTCACAAAGGTGAGTATGTAGTTAGCATATGTGGTGTTTACTAGAGTTCCTGAAGTACCTACTGTGTGTCACTTTTACTTTATCTCACCATACTGAGTATAAAGATGGACTTTCTACCTCAAGTCACCCAGCTGACCCCTCTGCAGACCCCTTACATCTGTAGCACTACATCGGTCACCTGCCACCTGTATAATGCTTCTTCTACAACACAATCAATAACCCATTTGTCATCTCTAATGCAGACAATGAAGCCCAACAGAAAAATACTCTTATTATATGTAAGTGGTGGTCCCATTCAAATGGCGATCCTATTTTCCCCCTTTAAATGGAACAAGCGACCTCATTCTCCCATAATGTGACCGGAAAGGGCCCTTCTGTTTTCTCAACTGTGGCCATGACTCCTGTCCAGCACTGCCCCCCTACCGTCCCTTGTCTCCACCCAGACCCTCTATGAAAATCCTATACCTCAATGTCCGCTCTCTGGCTAAGCATTACATAGAGATCTATGACTTAATAGAAGATGAATCACCTAATGTGTTCTTTCTAACCGAATCCTGGTTGACTGATGTTATGGTGGCTGAACCAGGTCTAGCTCTCCTCCCCAGGGTTTCAGTATCTTGACTGTAAACAGGGAGTCTAGAGGTGGGGGCATAGCTGTCATCTTTAAATCCTGTCACCGCTGCTCATTTGTTAAGGAGGATGTGGCATGGTGCGAATGCGCTCGTTTTGTAATTTCCTTTAGCGCCCACTCTACTATGACAGATTTGTTAGTCTACCGTCCACCGGGGCTGGTCTAGGAATTCATATTGGCTAATTTTGAGGCCGTAGGTTCCCTGGTGCTGACAGCCACAAACTTTTGTCTCATTGGTAATTTAAATCTACTCTTTGACCGGAGGACCTGCCATCCTGGCATCCTGCCCCCCATCCCAGCCATTAATCCAGATCTAGCGTATAAATCATTTTGCGACTGGATCCTACATGCTAAATGGTCCAAGGGTCGCTGCTCGAGTTCCAATCCTTGGGTCAACGATTCTCTGGCCGCCCTGCGCAGTACCTGGAAAAAGCTAGAACGGGTCTGGAGAGGGGACTATGACCTTGGGGCTAGGAAGTCGTACCAGGACGCGATCAAGCGCTACAACAAGACCATACATCTGGCATGAGCGGCTTATTTCAATAATAAGATCAAGTCCAGTAAAACCCCTGCTAAAAGCATTTTCAAAATACTTGATGACCTCAAAAACAGGAAAGACCCCTCTATCCCGGTGATCACATCTGGGCAGCAATGTGAGGACTTGGCCATCTTCTTTGTTAAGAAGGTGAAAGCCATTTCCAAATCCTTCCCTATAGCCCTTATCGATCCCGCGGCTTTGCTCTCTCCTCTGCTCACTCTCACCTTGGCAGCTACACCCCTATTTCCCAGGACAACTTTCTCTCGCTGGGCAAGACGGTCAAATCGGGCTCTACTATGGATCCTATGAGGCCTGCCCAATTTAGGGACTCTCTACCTATACTTCTTATGCCTTTATGTCAGGTAATCAATTCTTCTTTCACCACTGGTGTGCTGCCTTTGCTATGGAAGCAAGCATGGGTGGTCCCCTTGCTGAAAAAACCCTCACTGGACCTGACTAAGCCGGAAAGCTTCCGTCCCATATCTCTACTGCCTTGGGCTGCTAAAGTTGCTGAGGCCCACACCAATAACATTCTCTCGGGCTTTCTGAACAACACAGGTGTCTTGGATCGGTCCCAGAATGGTTTCCACCCTGGTCACAGCACCGAGACTGCGCTCTTAGCGGTGAGCGAACACCTGCGGACCATTCTGGATGAGGGACATACGGCGGCCTATGTCCTCCTATGTCGCTTAGAGGAGGCTGGGGTGGTAGGTCTTGCCTTGGATTGGTGTCGATCTTTTCTGTCTGACAGAACATTCCAGGTCACTGCCCCCCTTTCTCTCCCATGCCCATTCCATCAAGCAGGGGGTCCCCCAGGGCTCGGCATTGAGCCCCGTTCTGTTCAATCTGTTTGTTCAACCCCTGGCTTGGGTGGCGAGGGACCATGGCTTGACCATGGTCTCGTACGCTGATGAAACGCAGCTGGTGGTTGCCCTCTCCGATGATCCTACGCAGGGCGCCTCTCAATTTCGGAGCGGACTTGTGGCGGTCGCGCATTGGATGACTACCAACTGCCTTCAATTCAAAGCTAATAAGTCAGAAGTGCTGTTGGTGGGGGGGGGAATTAAGAGATTCTGGAGTACGCAATGGTGGCCGACGACCTTGGGCAGTGCTCCCACCTCTAAGTCGGCGGTGAAACATCTTGGGGTCTGGCTCGACTCCACTCTTGGGTTTCAGGAGCACACCAAGAAGGTTGGAGGCACCTGCTTTGGCCTACTGCGGTGACTGAGGCCCATGTTGGGTTTCTTCGATCCACGCACCCGCCAGTTGATAGTCCGGGCGACTATTTTGTCCAGACTGGACCACTCCAACTCACTCATGTTAGGAGCTAACAAGGCAGAAGTGACTCGTCTTCAGTGAGTCCAGAATGCAGCAACCTGAGTCTTATTGAGGCTCCCTAGAACTTGTTCCGCGATGGGTGAAATGCGCCGTCTACCTTGGTTACCCATGTCCAAAAGGATCGAATTCAAAGCAGTATGCCTGACCTTCAAAATACTAAAGCTTTCATCCCCCGAAATTCTGTCTGATCTGCTGGTCCCCTATGTACCTACCCGCCAGTAACTCTCAGTTGAGCAATTTTTGGCTACGGCCCCTCCGGTGAAGCGCCTCAGAGCTGGGGGCCGGTCCTTTCAATATCTAGCCTCTAAACTGTGGAACTCCCTCCCTCCCTTTTCAGATTCACCACCTGGATTGCTTGTTATCCTTTCGTAAGGCCATCAATACCTACCTGTTCCCTTTGGTCTAACCCTAGCTTTCTACTGTCACTGCTCCCAGCGCCGGGACGCCTCTTCGCTGAGGCAGCTGCGCGCTATACAAGATCACCTAATATAACACAACTAAGGTACTGCAAAGGAGATCAAAATTAAGGGATAATCAATGATGTGAAGTGTTTTAGGTCTTAGTAAATGAAAGACATCTGAGGAATTTGTCAAAATTGCCATTTTGTACTTTCAGGAGACCTTAGATAGTGGTTTGGTCAGAACGGTGGGTGCTTGACACCAATCAGGCAGAAGCACCACCCACAAATAGTTGGAACCACTCCACTCTGAGTCAAGGAATTGGTATATAGCTGCTGTTGGAGTAATCCTAAAGTGTAGTCTTTGTCCACAAAAGTTAATTGCAGAGGTTGTCCGTGATTGGATACAAGTATTTCCCAATCATCAGATAATTCACTATATCGAATCCATCTTCTGTCCAGTGACTGGTCTGTATCTCTGGTGATATCGAATATGACATATTCAGCTTTCATATCACATTGAAGGAAGGAAATCTGAGAAAGTTCAGAATCCGTAGGAAAATCCACAATTAGCCAAAAACACCAGAGACAACCCCAATGTGGGCAAGACCAGTCCTGGATTGCTAATATTCGTGTTCAGGGAGGACCACGCCTGGCAGTTCGGACTGTTACCACTGGAGTAGGGGCAAGACTGATTCGCATATGGCTGGTTCCAAACTTAGGTGGCATGGTGTCCAAAAAATGATGGACGATGGACTGAGATACAACCCCAAGCAACTAGCAGTGGAAGAGAGTAATTCAACCATTCTATTCATCAGTGTTTTTGTATGCTTCCATGTGATGCCATATGTAGGACAGATATGCTCAGACAATGGTCCCGTGAAAAATTTGCTTATAGAACTAGCTAAAATGAGTCCTAATAAGGATGAAAATGGTCCTGGGATTCAGCCTCAAGTAATTACCATTGGCTGAGATTAATTCAAGCATTCCACTCATCATTTTTTGTATACATCAGACACAACTGTACCATCAAGAGGCTTCGTAAATGGAAAATGCACTGTGCTGTAAAGTAATGCAGTTTCATGTATCATGAAATAATGAATCAACAATTAGCTTCACTAAACCGTAAGCTCTTATTAGTTTAAATATACACCACACGTTTGGCTGGGTATTGCTTCTTTCCCCCACCCCCTCTTCAGCCAACCACCCATAGTCCTTTCTTTTACTAGGGGCCAAGAAGGAAAGATGCTAGCATTTTAATATGCTCACTGCATAGGGCTGTGAGTATTCATAATAGGACTTCCCAGTAAGGAGTAAGAGTGCAGGAATGCACTGAATAGGCCAGTATCAGGCCAGTCCATCTAGCCATCAATTAGAAACCTCTGCTATGTTTAACAGACAAGTGGTTGATGGCAGGACCATTCAGAGCCGTCCCTCACTTATACTGCAAACCTGGAAACCATAGAAAATTCACCTGATTCAATATTTTTATAGTGCTGCATCCCTCTGAAATAATGACAGGCTCTACTGTTGGCACAGGTACTGAAAGATTTCCAGCTTCTGAATATAACTATCCATCAACTCAATCAAATACATTTTATATTGCAAATTCTTCCACAGAATGGAACTGCGTAACTTAATATTTCCTCTCAAAGCTGAATAATTTTTAGTTTTAAGATTTCAGTAGCATAGAGCTAGCAGAATGGAAGTTTCGGTGTGAATAGTACTGGGGAACAGTTTTTCCATAAGCATCCAGATGAAAGGCCCCTGGGAAAATGTAGGATCTGGATAATTCCAATTTGTTTACATTTTTTAATTGATGAAAAATCCAACTCAAAATACAAAGTACAGTATTTTGATACACCCCGGAGAAAAAGGCCATCTCTAGAAATGTAGACAGCTGAAATTAATGTACCTGCCACCCTACGTGCGATGACAGGGACCATGTCATATAAAATGGCTAATGGACCCAGTGAGCACCAGGCGTTCTTCCGGTGTGTCTGGTGTGGACCAAGAAAATTCACCACATAACAAAAACAAACGTTGGCAAAGCCAATAGGTTTCGCCTATGCAAGAGCTATTGGCTTTGCCAGTGTTTTCAGCCATCTTCTACAGCAGTATGAAGTGGAGTAGAGTGGAGTGGCGTAGAGTGGTGCGGAGTGGCATAGAGTGGATTAGCATAAAGTGGAGTGGAATAGATTGGCTTGGAGTGGCATAGAGTGGCTTGGAGTGACATAGAATGAGATGGAGTAGAGTGGTGTGGAGTGGCATAGAGTGCAGTGGCATAGAGTGGAGTGGCATAGAGTGCAGTGCCATAGAGTAAAGTGGAATGGAGTGGACAGGAGTAGAGTGGCATACAGTAGAGTAGAGTGGAATAGAGTGACATACAATGAGTGGGTAGACTAGAGTGTCGTAGAGTGGAGTAGTGCAGAGCAGAGTGCAGTGGCATGGAGAGGTGCAGAGTACGGTAGAGTGACATAGAGGTCAGTGGCATAGAATAGAGTGGAGAACAGAGCAGTGGTGTAGAGTGCAGTGGCACAGAGCAGACGGCAGTGGCATAGAGTGCAGTTGTTTGGAGTGTAGCGGCGTAGATTTCAGTGGCATAGTGTAGAGTGGTGTAGAGAAGAGTGGCGTAGAGTGCACCAGTATATAGTGACGTGCATGGAGTTGAGTAGTGCTGAGTAGATTGGCAGGCATAGAGTGGAGTAGTGTAAAGTAGAGTGGTGTTGAGTACAGTGGTGTAGAGTGCAGTGGTAAAGAGTAAAGTGCAGTGGTGTAGAGTGCAGTAGGTGTAGAGTGGTGCATAGTGGAATACAGTGATGTAGAGTGCCGTGGCATATAGTGGTGCAGAGTATAGTGCAGTGACATTGAGGGTAGTGGCCTAGAGTGCTCTGGTGCAGAGTAGAGTTGAGTGGTATAAAGTGCTTGGTGTATTGCAGTGGCATAGAGTGCAGTGATGTACAGTAAAGTGGTGTAGAGTGGCATAGAGTACTTAGAGAAGATTGGTGCAGAGTAGAGTGCCGTGGAGTGTGGTAGCCTAACGTGCAGTGGAGTAAAATGCAGTGGCGTGGAGTGGCATAGAGCACACTAGAATAAAGTACAGTGGTGCAGAGTAGAGTCGCAGAATGCAGTGGCATAAAGTGCAGTGATTTAGAGTGCAGTGGCATAGAGCATTGAAGAGTAGAGTGCTGTGGCATACATTGCATAGCGTAGAGTATAGTGATGTAGAGTACAGCGGCATAAAGTGAAGTGGCATAGAGTGGTGCAGAGTAGAGTGGCATGGGACGTCAAGTGCAGTGGCGTAGAGTAGAATGGTGCAGAGAAGAGCAAAGTGCATAGAGTGCAGTTGAGTAAAGTACTTGGTAGGGGGTAGGAGGGAAAAGAAGCAACATGGAGCGGGAACTGATGGCAGGGAATAAAAGCTACATGGATGGTGATATGGGAGACGGACTGAAATCACAAGCACTCATACGGAGTGCCTGAGCACAAATAAAAAAGTAGCCCCATGAACGTAAGCAGTGGATGGACACACATACTTGGACTGTGCTCCGGGGAGGGCCAAACACAAGAAGAAAGCATAATGCCTGCATGATGGGACACACATGTACAAAGGAAATGCGAGTGACGCTGAGGCTAACAAATGGTAAGCTTTTGGAGGGGGGCGGGGGCGCTGTAAGCCTACTGTGTGAAACAATATATCGCGCAGAGACAGTGCATGTCCTTTCTAGGTAAAGCCTAAAAAGTGGTCTCTCAGTGCAGGTACAAACTCTTCTCTTGGAGACCAGACCGCCTGATTCCATCTCTGACTCTGAGAGTGTGCGATTCAACTTATCTCTAGTAAAATGCCTGAGGAGTTCCGGGGACCACCGTTTCCCTATCATAGGATGTCAGGGCGTGTAAATTTGGAGTGTGCGTCTTCATTTGTGGCACATATTCAATGTGGCTACCAGTTTCCTTTTTCTGCTGCACCCACATCTATAATATGACAATGGTGAAAAGCAGTGGCACAACAAAGGCCCCTGCAGCCCCCATGGTGTGGGAGGACCCAAGCTCCACGGGGGCCCCTCCAGCACTGGCAGGACCTTGGCCTGAGAGTTTCCGACTTGATCAGGAGTGTGGGGGACCCCTGCATGTACTTTGCAGGCAGGGGGGCCCCTTCAAGATTCGTTACGTCACTGCTTCTACCATATCCCGTCCATTTTGCTACTTTTCCCTCCCGCCCCTGGATGTGTTAATCTCCCTCAACCCGCCCATATTTCTGTTTCTTCTTCCCCTCAATCCCCCCATCCTGTTTCTTCTCCCCCACCCAGCCCATGCCCTTTATGTTTGTTCACTTCATGAAGTCATGGGTTTCAGCAGTGAACAATGATTTCTTCCTTGTAGTCCCGTTACTGTTTAGAAAGCGCAAAGAAGTGGGTGTGTGATCCTGGCCTGGGATGGTGGCGTTGGCGCCCCACCCACTTGCAGCAGCCCCTTGACTGAGCCCCCAACTCTGGCTTCTGTGCTCGGCCTGTGGTATCCTGCTCATCTGACCCAAACAGACCGAGTATGGGACCGATACTACTCCCCCTACCTGCAAGGGCTCCTCAGCTGAGCCTGGCTGGGATTTGTATTGCATTGTAATTCTTTTTGTATAGCGCTTGCTACACCCAACGAGGTGTTGATGCACTTATTTTGTAAATGAAGTAAACACTACTGCCCCATTACAATCGGTATTTCCTGATTCGGCCAAAGATATTGTAATCATTCCTGAGCCCCCTCCCCTGACGGGCATTTCACCCCCACTTTCTAAGCACATTGAATCATTGATTGCACACTAAAAACGTCACACCATCAACCAAGCCACTAATGACATCATATATTGTATTGTATTGTATTGTAATTACATCTATATAGTGCTTACTACCCCTGACGAGGCGTTGAAGCGCTTTTCCGGCGAGTAGCACGCTACTCCGAGACCCATAGATGATTAGTGTTGAATTAGTATAGTGAAACATGCAAGTACATTTTAAGTGGTGGATAGGTTAGTCAGTTATTTGAATTCGGAATGATAGCAGAAGGATAGAGGAAGACAAAGGTTTGTATTTATATAGCGCTTGTTGACTCACGCTATTCAGGAAGCCTACAAAGGATTAGTGGTGAATTAATATGGTGGAATATGAAGTAATTTCAGTGGTGGATATTAGTCAGTTACTTGGAGTGAGAAGGATAGCGGAGGGATAAAAGGGGAAGAAAGATTTGCATTCCTATAGCACTTGTTACCACTGATGGGTGTTAAATCGCTTTTCTGGCGAGTAGAACGCCACTCCGGAACCCATAAAGGATTACTGTTGAAAATTAGTATAGTAAAAAATCTATACTAATATAATAAAGAGAGAGCCCAAACCTTTGAGGCAGGTAATCTCAGGGACCACAGCACCAATCACAACACCCAATACAGTGTTGGAAAGGGCAGTTGCAGCAGAAGGACTTAGGCTATGCAGACGCCCACCATATACATTTAAAAAGTAAAAGAATCATGCCAGCAAAGTAGTCCCTTGTGGGCGTGTTTGCATTGTGCTGTGGGTGTGTGCTGGGGGCGTGACAATCGCGGGGGGGGGGGGGGGGGGGCATTCCGTCACGAGTGTTGTTTTTTTCCCAGAATCTATACATTCCTGCTCCCTTTAAATAGTAATTAATTGGAGGTCCCATTCTCTTAGAACCACCCCAAGCACAGTTATGGGCAAAAATACAACTAAAAGGCCCTGCAAAGCATTATGGGATAAGATTAGCATCATTATTAGCATTCATGAAAGGGTTTCAATGTTTTTGAATTTTACTCATCAGGGACATCTTGGGACGACGAGGTGAACTGCAGCTTGATGTATAATATTTTAAATGCTATTGCATTTGCCTCATCAGGGACATCTAGGGACGGCGAGGTGAACTGCAGCTTGATGTGTAATATTTTAAATGCTATTGCATTTGCCTCATCAGGGACATCTAGGGATTACGAGGTGAACTGCAGCTTGATGTGTAATATTTAAATGCTATTGCATTTTCCTCATCAGGGACATCTAGGGACCACGAGGTGAACTGCAGCTTGATGTATAATATTATAAATGCTATTGCATTTGCCTCATCGGGGAAAACTGGGGACGATGAGGTGAACTGCAGCTCTTTGAAGAATTATTTGGATACTATAATATTCATTTCCCACTGCTAATCTCGTCCCATAATGCTTTGCAGGGGCTTGATCTCAAAATCATCACCTCTCTCACTGCTTGCTGGAAGCTAATTTCACTTTTGTGAAATGACAATATGCATTTTAGCATGCAGAAATACTTGTTATTTTACCTTGAATATATGAGGTTTCTGTTTTCATTATTGGAAATCTGACGGAACGAAATATTGCGGATTTATTGTACTACGTTCGCGCCAATTGCGCCCACCCCTACTTTAAATACCCCTGCACCCCATAATCATAACCCACCCATACTCTATAAAATACCCCAATACCCTTAAACACTAACCCATCTTAACCCTGTAAATATACCCTGTACCCCAAAACCCAAACATATCCATAAACCCTAAAAATACCCCTGTACCCCAAATCCCAAACCTAGCCCTGAACCCTATAAATACCCCTGTACCTCAAAACCCAAACCTACCCCTGAACCCTAAAAATACCCCTGTACCCCAAAACCCAAACCTACCCCTGAACCCTAAAAATACCCCTGTCCCCAAAAACCCAAACCTAGCCCAGAACCCTAAAACACCCCTGTATCCCAAAACCAAAACCTAGCCCTGAACCCTAAAAATACCCCTGTACCCCAAAACCCAAACCTAGCCCTGAACCCTTAAAATACCCCTGTACCCCAAAACCCAAACCTACCCCTGAACCCTAAAAATACCCCTATACCCCAAAAACCAAACCCAGCCCTGAACCCTAAAAATACCCCTGTACCCCATAACCCAAAACTATATCTGAACCCTTAAAATACCCAAACACCCCAAAACATATACCTCAACACCCCAAAACATATACCCCTATACCCATACTTGCCTTATCCAAACATTAAAAAAAAAACATGCTTTTACCATTCATACAATTACAACGAATTTCGTTGTAAATGTATGCGTGGTAAAAGCATATTAAATGTATTGCCATGTGTTATAATGGCATTGCGGAGTCATGGTACTTTCGTAATGAAAGTATGCGGAGTGATGGTATGCGGAAAGAAAGTTGCGGAATAATGGGTGTTTACCCTCCCCCGTAAGTACATTTTTGGCACGGCGGCCCACATCTCCAGCAACATACTCATATTTTTTCACCACCAATTGGAAAAATGCACTGGTCTCTCTCATTGATGCCCAGCATCGACATACACTTTTAGACACACCTCCCACCACAAGTTCTAGAATTGCGAACTTTAGAGATGGGGAGCTACTTTCGAATCTCGGCATCAGCTCAACATCCTGTGATTCCAGGCAAATCGCTTTGTCTCCCCGTGCCTACCACAAATGAATGTGTTCGTCTGTAATGTAAATTGTGCTCATGCCATGTTGTCGAGTTCGCGCTATATAATATTG
Source organism: Lissotriton helveticus (assembly GCF_964261635.1). NCBI lineage: Eukaryota > Metazoa > Chordata > Amphibia > Caudata > Salamandridae > Lissotriton > Lissotriton helveticus. Next base: position 197,763,185 of record NC_136057.1, on the reverse strand, counting down.
CAAGGAAAATAAAGTAGGGAAACTCGAGTTCACACACTACTGAATGCGCACTCTTAAGTGCATCAGCAGTGTACTGTGAATCGCAGCGTTTCACAGGCCTGTGACAGATAAGAAATGCTATCAAAACGAAATCCTACGAAACAATATACTACTGGCCAGCAGCAATTCATACCCGGACAACGTCGGCACGGGCTGCTAGTATGAAGTAATTTGAGTAGTGGATATGTTATTCAGTTATTTGGGTAGTATATTAGTATAGTTTAAGATGGAATTTGAGAAGTGAACAAGTTAGTCTGTTAATTTCGATTGAAAATGATAGTGGATGGATAAAGAGTGAAGGTTTTTTTTTTTTTAGGTCTTAGCAATAGGAGGAGGCTTTTGGATGAGTAAAAATGCGTTTTGGAGGGGAGGACTCAGAGGAAAGAGTTTAGAAAGGTTTGTTTTAGGGGATCGGTATAGTAAAAAAGGTTTTAGGGGATCGGTATAGTTAAAAAGGTGTCAGATGATGCAAGGAGGGGTAGAGTAGGAGAGAGTTTAGAAAGGGTTATTTTGGCAATCGTAATGGTATTGGGTTTGGGATAAATGAGAGAGTGGATGTAGAGGATATATTGATAGATGTATAGGATGAGAGATAGGGTAGTGCATTGGAAGGAGTAGTAGAAGAAATTTGAGATGAGTCAGAAGGTTGGGCTAGAAGATATATTGAGCGAAGTATAGGCTGAGAAATAGGGTAGTGCATTGGAAATGCTAAATTAGAAGAAATTGATAAATATATAGATCCATAATTATATTGAAAGTATATAGATACATAAAGGAGGTAAGTATATGTAGATTAAAGATATTGATAGAGGCACAGGATGAGAAATAGGGTAGTGCATTGGATATGCTTTTTCAGGAGAAAAGTAACAGGCACACAGATCCAAGTACATGGAAGGTACACAATGGAAATATGTACATGTAGACCAAAGATTTAGTTTTGTTCTACGTAAGATTATACGCTTGTTAGTGATAAAAGGTGGTCTGTTAGGTGTAATTACAGCAGGGAGAGTGTGTCTGAATGGGATGTAGTTATGTACGGTGTTGATTGGCGTTGTGTTAGTGATGAGTGTATTGGTTAGTGGTATAGGATAGAGTTGTGTACTGTTTGAAGGTGATTGTGGATCTGTGTGGTAGTTGGGATAGTAGGGTGTGTAGATGTGGTTTGGTTGGATTTGTAGTGCAGGCTGGTACGTTAATCTGTGCATAGTGTTGTGCGCGGTGTACATTTGGTGTGAGTGTGTTGCTCTGTTTGTGGATGTGGATGGTGTGGCCTCGGTATTTCTAAATGAGAAAAAGGGCAGCATTCTGGCCCTAGTCCCGACCAGTCTCGAACAGGCTCGGACAGGAAACTGCCCTTGTCCTCTCTGCCCTTAACAGGCTCAAACAGGAAATTTCCCTTGTCCTCTCTGCCCTTAACAGGCTCAAACAGGCAACTGCCCTTGTCCTCTCTGCCCTTAGCCTCGACGCCCGGGCTGAGAAGCCCTAAGCCTTGCCTTTTTATAGCCCTAGTAATCAGGTGACTCCTTCAGCCAATGGGAACCCTAACCCTAACACTATCCAATCACAACACTAGCCCTAAAATCTAGAACCAATAGGAGACCAGGACCTTACAGCCAATCTTAGCCCTAGTCCAAGCACACAATCAGTTCAAAAACCCTGATCTCTACGTCCAATAAAGGCCCTAGCCATACCAGTAGTCCCAAAACAAGGCCATGCAACCAATGGCACAGGTAACCCTAGTCCCTACTTCCAATAAAAAGGCTAACCCTACTGTAAGTCCCACACCTAGTCCAGCTACATGACGCCAGCAAAGATATTGTAGGCTCTTGGCATGTGTGAATCTGTTAGGTTTGCTGATCTCCTTGATTTACCCCTACTGCCAACTGTGAAACTGGCTACTCCAATGCATTCTGGTAATTGCAGTTTTAGTGAAGGAGACAGGGTAAAAAGGGCCCGTTTGTCCCAAGTGACAAACATAGGGTTGATGTGCCGAGTCATACCCTTCCATGCCCGTTTGATCGTGATTAATCCTTAGTCAGCTGCTCTGACTCATAATGACCAGGGGGTGGGGCTACCTCGGTCCAGATACCCTCACTGCCTGATGCCCTTTCTTTGTATCTGGTTTATTAAGCAAATACCATTAGCAAAGAGGCCCTAAAAGCCATCCACATCAAGTGTCTCCCATCCTAACAAACTTACCTGCAGAGACCAAGTTTAGGCGCTAGGCTGAAGACCCCCTAGCCCCTCGTGATCTGCATCCTCCACCCCTTCTCCATTCCCAGCTACCCATTGCTGATCCTAATCGACTGCCCTTTTGTGTCCACAGGTCAGGTCCTGTTACCGTGCAGTGACCGGCCTGTGAACACACATTTCCCCACTGTCCCCTCATTAAATCACCTATTCAATTGCTCAACGGAAGGTGAAAATTCATGGGGTGGGGGGCGAGTTGGGACTAAGGGAGGGAAGCTAAGGGAAGCAAAAGATAGCACGATTTCATAGGCAGTCTGAAGAAGGCAATGACACTTCTGATTTCATAGCTGGGACGTGTAGGGCCCTTGCATGCAGGGCATTTGTTGGCCCTACGCATCTTGTTAAATGTTCTATGAGTGTTCACTGGTTTAAATTATTATCTAAAAATGTTTTATTCAATCCAACCACTCCATCTCTTTTTCCCCTCCTTACATGAAGGAAGGACGTCACTTTCTCTAGTCGCTCCCTCCACTGTAAAACCAAGAGTAAGAATGAGAAGCATGGCGAGGAAAGACTCGGATTCCCTGGGATGCAGACAGGCTTGTCACAGATGGATATAGCACAGTGGGTTGAACACCTGCTGCAAAGATCTCGGTGTAAAATGAAAGAGCACATTTCAATCCTCGTAAGACAGCTTGGAGGGTGAATATGCGTGCTGTGGAGTTCATCATGCAAACTGCTGGTCACATGTTGCAATCATGTAAATTAGGTATATTCTGTCATAGATATGGAAAGAATGCTACGCTCCTACTGTCGGGTACAAGTGCCAAGAAGTGCCAACGTTGACAGGGCCTCTTCAGGCCATCATCCATTTACATTCTATGTAATGGATACCATGGAGTCAACTAACCGCACCAATTAAACAACCCATTGTGTGTTTCCTAAAGTAATGCATGACGCTTTGTTCATTACACTCCACAGCCGTATAATTGCAGGGTAGCCTTTCTGATAACACCTAATTTGAAAAATTAATTCACAAATCAGGGGAGGGAGTTTTTTGGAAAATAAAGCACAACTATATCATAACTATATTATTTCTTAAATGTTCTAATAAACAAAGTACGTTACTGGCAGCTGTAATTTGATCAGCAAACTGAATGTGCCTTTTTAGGTCAAGCCTAGCGTTGCAGCGCATGTGCTGCTCGCTTTGGGAGGCATGCAGTATTGAGTATGGGGTGGAAGCTCCGCGTAAGCTCCACCCACTCTCCGCACATCTTTTTTATTGGCTTTGGTCCTAAATGCTGCCTTCCCATTGGTTTTAGCATTGTTAGTCCCTCCTCCTGATGGCCATGTCATCATTTGTATCCTTCCATGGCTACTGGCCCCTTTACTTTCAAAACTATTTTGTTCCAGTGCCACCCCCTACCTTCCCCTCCCCCAACCACAGTCTGTGATTTCTCGACCATCACCACCACCCCGCAGTCCCGTTCGTGCCTTTTTGCCCTCCCGCACTCCTTTTTCAAATGAAATAGGTCTCGCGTAAAAGCATGTCCTATTGCATTGCAAATGCTTGTTTTAAGTCCCCATGCGACCTGACAATTTTTTGTTTGTTTCTTGTCTAATAGTAATTGAGTTATTTCCTGATTGTGAGAATGATGGGGCATATAATCAAGCCCTAACCGCCACTTTTGCGTTCGTTTTCAGCCGAAAAGCGGCGATAATGGCATCTCAGTATTAGCAAAGACACGCTAGTGTGTGTTTCCTTGTCCTAGCACTGCTTTTGCTAACGCCCTGCATCACATATCTAATGCGATGTAAAGTAGGCGTTCCTGTGGAATAGAACATGGAAAAAGTCGCTAACCGCACATCGCGATATTTAGAAGCCTGTGCCCTGACACCTATGACGATGTTAAAACCCGCGCTAACCGCAGTTATCGCCGTAATCTTACGTCTGCTTAAATTGAGACTTAGCTATATTTGGAATAAGGGGTGGACTGAAAGTGTAAGACCACCAGGGGCTATCATCAAGCTTTCCCCTATCGCTGCGGGAATAGCGCTTGATTTCCAGCGATATTCCTGCATATCGCCGCTTTTGCTGGATTTGTTATCGCCCTGGAGAAACGCGTTGTTGATAAAGCGTTATCCGGGCGATAACATCCAGCAACAGCCGGCGATAACTGAAGTAGCGCTAAACTCGCTTAGTGATATTTATCGCCGTTGCTTGTTGATATGCCCCTTAGCCGATTATCTTTTTGTGTCTGAAAAATATATTCATATGTGTTTGCATAACTTTAACACTTGCAGGCAGATTTGCAAGCCCCTTGCGCCACAGTACATCACTTTTCCCACATTAAAAATGACGCAAAAGTGGTGCAAGGGGCTTGTAAATAAGCCTCTTGGTCTTTAAGTATGAACATTGTTAAAAAGCCTCAAAAACAGCCAAAGCCTCAGACGCTCTCAGCGCAGCCTACAGACACCCCACCCCACCCTCCACACACACCGGACGTAGCTGAGTCACAAGCTATCTCCTCACTCACAATGCAGACTGCCCCCAGCTCGTGCTCACTTCACAGAGCCCCTACGGGCCATGCTGCTCCTTCAAAGGCAATCCCATGGCAATCTGCAAGCCACAGGCATAGAGCTGGCTAGAGGTGCGACTCCACGTTTCTTTTATTTGCGCAAGACTGTCCATGTTAGAGCCTCAGGGGCATATTCTCAATGACACATCGACAAGTTATCGGCACTTTATCACAGCCAAAGTAGTGATAAATTCATCGCACCATTCACAAGCTGGTGCTAACAGCCGTTATCACCAGTTTTCCTGCGATAGTGACAAGCCAGAATCTTATCTTATCTTACCATCCTTAGGAATCCTCTCAGGTCGCCAGGAACTTTTTATCTGCTGAATAGTGTGAAGGGGAGAAAATCCAATTCAATCACATAATCAATTTGGAACTCTAAAGGACTCCAAGATAACATTTTCAGGGTTTATTACAAAGCCAAAAATAACTGATTATACAGACACCTCGTCACGAGGTTGAGAAAATAGATGGGCATTAATACATACATGATCCTACGTAGGAGTCTCATCCAAATCAGAATGAAAAGAATAGCTAGTTCAAGAAGCATCAAACACACAAGGACTGCTCCAATCTCTAATTTGGTATTCATTAACCTAGAAAGGAAAACAATTATTCTATCCCTACATTACCACTAAGGTGACATCCCTACTTAGCATAATCCCCAGGCAAGAGAAAAAAAGGTGTCATTAGTGAAGACTTCCTTAGAAGTGCTCTCACTTTGCATAGGTAAGTAGCCAACGCTACAGAGCTCGTTCTAAGATGCTCCTTCTAGCTTCCCCTCTAGTCCTCAACTGCTCCACCCTCCGTGGCACTGTCCCTAATTCAAAATCACAAAACAGTAGAACACACCTTTTCCACGCCTCTTTGGACATGTCTTATTTCCCCGTAAGTTTCCACTGAAACTCTGACTTCATCCAATCACATTTGTTCGACCTTGGGTCCCAGGCACCTTCTCCACTGAAAGTATCATATCTGTATTCCTGTACACTCGCTTGGCTACTTCGCCTACGATCCCAACTCCTAAAACAAAGGGTTATTCTGCCTTACAAGATGTGTGTCCTTGCACCTGCAACTGAAGCATGTTAATGAGAAAACTTTCCATTTGCCGAAAACTGCTGACTATTCTACAAGAGCGTTCCCAAGGGAAAATACTTTTCAGCCTACAATATCCCGCTAACATAATTGAGAACAAATAGGCCTTTCTCTAAAATGTAATGCAATTAGGCCTTACACATTATGTATTCTCAGGTTAATACGTTGCATCACTAGGCATTTTTCGGTTACATTTCATACATGATTAGAAAATCTATGCATGCAAACTTTTAATAAGGCGCACGTTTAACTCTTTCTTGGTCGAAGTACTAGGTGTAGGAGTTCCCTCCACAACTGCATCTTCTACCTTGTGTGGTACAACTATTGACACTATAATCACTACTACGATTGAAATTATCACTCCCCTTAAGAGTGTAGCTATCATATATTTAGGACAAAGGTTTGGATTTCCAGCCTCCACTGTCTTTATCGAGTTGTTCAGAACTAATTTGTTAGAGTCTGTTTCTTTCTTTTCAAGCGAAGTTCAGATCAGTCCAAACAACACTCAGAAAGACTGTAAAATCCCTTTACAATACTTGAGTTCCTTATTTACACAGTTCGAAAGACTTCCCTAGCCCCCCTCCTTTCTCTAGGGAAAGCCCCTACATTTCTTCTTCTTCCACTCGGGTCTAGGTTATCTTCTTTTTAAACTTATTTACAACAAAAGTTGCCTTCAGTGCAAAATAAGATCAGCTCCAATTATCTCTAGAACATGTTGCAAGAGTTCAAGACGAAGAATGATCACTTAATGAGACGGAGCTTCATAACCAAATGCAGGAAAGGTTAATCTGTGCAAAATCAAATGACAAACTCTGCTTAAAACTGGAGGATTTGGAATTGTGATGGTCAGCACTACTTCGATTTCAAGTCCTGGAACCAACAGTACCACATCGATTCTCACATTCGGACTGTTGCTGATCACTGTCACGGAGCTCAACCTCCCGGAACTCACCACTCCTGGCATCAGTCACAACGTACGTCCACTCCGGGGTAGCGTATCTCTGACGAGGCACTCTCGTTCATCTTGATCTTCTCAGACCTCCTCAAGCTTGCCCTTCTTCACTCTCTTCCGATTCAGAGTTCTCGGACACAGGGGCAAGGTCTCAATCAGGAGCCAACCTCAGATTCAGTCTCCTCTGTCTCTTGGGCCAAACCTCTTCTGTTCTGATGACTCTCCTGTTTTCTCCCTGTATACCCTGTACACCACTTCCTTCTTCTACTGAATTTTATTCTGCGCCACCCACAGTTTACTCCTTCATCCGAGTCAATGTTAGGGTTCTGATTGACGTAACCCTCATCAGCTCGTCTGGTGCACAACCAGCTCCGTCAGCAACCCTCACAGCTTGACTTGTCCTCTCTTCTGGCCCGGCCACATCAGCTAGATTTTCAGTCGAGAGAGGAGCTGTTTCTTTCAAGGGTGCTGGAACTCTGCGGGTATGGAAGGCATGTACCCAGTTTGGCAACCCTCCGCACTTCACTGCTGAGTTCGTGATCAGTATCACTTGGTATGGGCCTTTCCAGCGGACATTCAGACAATTCTTCCTCGCGTGCTTGCGGACCAATACCCAGTCCCCTGGGCACAAGTCGTGGCACAGATCACTCGAGGCTGGAAAAGCTGCAGCCTGCACCCGCTGGGACACAGAACAGACCACATTAGCTAGTCCCATGCAATAGTCAAGAATTAAGTCATCAGTGATGTTTATCAAAGCTGAAGCTGGCATTGCTGACAATCACATCACCCTCCCCACCCATCAAGATCTCATGAGGAGATAACTCAGTCCTCCTGTCTGGGACACTGCGGATACTGATTAACACAAGAGGCAAAGCATCAGGCCATTTCAAAGATGTCAATGAACACACTTTTTCCATTCGGGCTTTCATAGTCCCATTAATATGTTCCACAATCCTAGAAGCCTCTGGTCGATAGCTGCAATGCAGTGGTCAGCATTCATAGCGGCACCAAGAAATTTCGTGACCTCGCTGTGGAAGTGTGTTCCTTTGTCCGACTCAAAAGAGGTTGGAAAACCGAACCTCGGGATCAGCTCCCTCAATAATAGCTTAGCTACTGTGAGAATGTCACATCTTTGTGTCGGATATGCTTCCACCCACCGTGAGAAAACACACACCACCACCAAAATGTACCTCAACCCATTACACTTAGGCATCTCAATGAAATCCACCTGCATTCTATTGAAGGGTCCTCCCGACCTTCCAATATGACTCAAAGTAACCACAGTTTTCTTTCCAGCATTCATCTGTTGACAAGTAACACACCTTTGACATGTTGCTTCAGTAACTGTGCGAAATCGTGGATTGTACCACGTCTGTCTAAACACTTGCACCATCGCATCTCTTCCGAAATGCACTGAACCACGAATCTGTCTCGCCATCGGGTTCAATACGTTTTCTGGTAACACTGCTCGACCATCACTTGAAGCCCAAACATCAACATCTCCTTTCTCACAACCTGATCTGATCCATCCATTTCACTCTTGTTCTGAAACCCCATCTTGCAGTCGTTTAAGTGCCTCCCGCGTATCTGCCATGGCTAACATCATGTTGAGCTTGGTTCTCTCTTGGCTCTCTCCTGTGTAATCTCCTGTGAATATACACCCTTTTTCTGCACAAAAAACGAGGGACTTCGTCGGCATAGTTGTTTCCCAATGAGACAAACCCCTTCCCCCTCCCATGTGGGCGCACTTCACAACGGAAATTTATTTTGGACACTGTAATGCCTCTAGTAGCTGCCTTACATATTCCCCATTTCTGATAGGAGAACCAGATGATGTCATGAATCCCTTCTGTGACCATAACTGTCCAAAGTCGTGAACCACACCAACCCATACTGACTATAAATGTAGATAGTAATTTGGATCTGATCAGCGACCAAACAGGCACGAGTCAAGGCAATGATTTCAGCTACCTGTGCAGAATATACTCCTTCTAGACAAGCAGCCTCAACCACTCCTGTAATGCTACATACAGCAAACACTGCTCTCAACTGACCAATATTGTCTCTCAAGCATGAACCATCAACAAATAAAATTTCATCAGGGTCAGGCAGAGGTTCATCAACAATGTCAGGTCTCGGCTTGGTGCATAGTTCAGTTACAGCGAGACAGTCATGATCCTCACAATCTTCATCATAGGTATTTGGTACTGGCATCAATGTAGCAGGATTCAAGACGGAACACCTTTTTATTGTCACATTCTCTGTAGCAAGTATGACTTGATCATATCGCGTTAACCTATTGTTGGTCAGGTGCTGCGTCTTGGTCCTGCCAATTCAAGAGAATGCGGCACATACACTATCAAAGGATGACCCATCACAATACTTTCACATCTTTCAATGCTGACACCGGTTGCAGCAACAGATTTGAGACATCTGGGCAACGCAGAAGCTACTTGATCTAAAGTAGCTGAGAAATAGGCATCTGGTCTACGGACACCTTCATGACTCTGAGTCAACACTGACAATGCGCAACCTTCTCTCTCGCAACAGAACAGTGAGAACGCCTTGTTGTAATCAGGCATCCCCAATGCAGGAGCACAACACGTACTCTCTCTCAATTTCAAAAATGCCACTAGGCAGTCATGGTCCCATGGTACCGGATCACTCACATCTTTGTGCGTCAACCTTTGCAAAGGCTTTGCTTGCAAATAGAAGTTGGGAATCCATTGGCGACAGTACCCAAGCATTCCCAGAAACATTCTGACTCCTCTCTGAGTGGTCGGTGCCGGCATATTCATAATTGCCTCAATTCGGTCTGGGGACATCTTCCTCTTACCTTTCTCAATCCGATGACCCAAATACTGAACCTCACTCATAAAATACTGTAGCTTATTTGGAGACACCTTGTGTCCATTCTCTGGCAGATTCTTCAGTAAGGCAATTGTATCAATCCTGCAAGCATCCTCGGTTTCTGATGCTATTAGGAGATCGTCTATATACTGCACATGAACTGAGTTCCCTGGCAATACGAGACTCTCAAGATTCTTCTTTAAGGTCAGATTAAAGATCGATGGACTCTCTGTATACCCGTAAGGGATATGACAACATGTTAACACCTGATTTTCCGGCCTGAAAGCAATTAAAAATTGGCTTTCTTGGTGGAGAGGTATCGAAAAGAATTCTCGGCACAAGTAAACCACTCAGCTTCACATGGGATCTGAAACAATATCACTGATAGAATCGGTACCACTGGACAACAGGGGACAACTATCGTGTTGACCTTTCATAGGTCTGGCACGATCCTGAACTTCCCACTCGGCTTCTGTAGTCTCATGATGGTGAATTACAATGGCTAACCATTATCTCCGTCAGAATTCCCTGCTTGATCATGTACTCCATTACAGGTTTGATCCATGCAATAGTCTCAGGTGACAAATTGTACTGTGGTGTCCTAGGGCACTCAACATCTTGCTTAACCTGGATCTTTACTGGCTCAACTCCTTTGATTAGTCCAATTTCCTCTCATGTAACGTCCCACACTTCAAGTGAGACATAGTCTCTCATATCAAGTGAAAGTTCTTCCACTGTCAGCACAGGGTACATTTCTATACACAAGTGCTGATGTTCAACCTTAAAGGTAGCATCATCATCCCTCATCTGTACTTCGACTCCTTTCGGCGTACAATAGATGGTGCAGTTCAGTTTGCACAATAGATCACATCCTCACAAGCAAACTGGACTCGAGTCGCACACCACAAACTGGTGTCGGTCTGGGAAGGTTCCTATTCTCACAGGAATCGACTCAGTCAATGGGTTAGTCATTCTCTTGTTTGCCACTCCTACAACTTGGATTGATTGTCCCGAGAGGAGTAGGTTGGGAACTACTGCAGATCTCACAGTGGACCGGAAGACACCAGTGTCAGCCAAAAAAGGTGGTAGGATGCAGATTCCATGGGCTGTGAGTCGTGTCCCCTGACACGGGGCGATAAGCATCAGGCACAAGCAGTGGTTTTGTATAGGCTGTCTGGCGCCACTTAGAAATTCTCACATTCAATTAACTCCAAACGTTATATATAACGGTGCTATAAGGAAGAAGGTACCACTTTGATCCTTCCCAAATTTAGGCATAAGCCTCCAAACAAATTGTAACACTCCTTAGCACACGTCTATCATAGTAATTATAAGTGTTTCCACATTTTTGAAACAATCACAATGCGTAGATGATATTAGTACATCAATATGTGTTTATTCTTGTTCACTTTGAAGTTTTCCACACAGCCGACACGTGTTTCGTCGCAACTGGGATAATACCCCACGACTTTTTCAAGGCTGCAAGATTTTAAAATAAAGAAAACAAAGATATATTGCCATCTGTATGTGTATATCAAGTCAAAGTTTCTAATTATAAACATCCGTCATCTGATCAATATGTTTATAAGTGTGGCCCTCACCGTGATACATTTCAGTGGTATGTATATACCGTGGGTTCAAGCAGAATCATAATGTACACCATTTCTTCTCATTTAGAAGAAGTACTCCACACCTTGATAAGCTGTCAAAGTTTACATTTTGAGCGCATTATGCATTTTCCCAGTAGAAATCACAATTTGATTAGACACAATTCCATTGTTGTGTAACACAGAATGTACCTCTGTTTCTTACAGAGGTCTATGAACCTATATACGATGGAGAGATCCAGAACTCGGATAGTCTTATTAAGGCGTGATTTATACCGTGTATTAATGTGATCATTGTGCATGTTTTGTTCTCCAAACACCCTAAACCAGCACCATGTGACAGGTTTTTTAGGTAGTATAGTGGTATGTAGTGCTCATATTTACTCTCAAGTGCAGATGATTCATGCATCGCTAGTATAACATTAGGTGACTGGTATATATTTGTAAATACCTATTTCCAGAACTGTTCTTTTTTAGCTGTGGGAGTAATATATAAAAGTTTCTTATAGTCTATGTATTCTTATGTTTTATCATTTATCCCAAAATTCTGTTTTTATGCTTATTTACAGTTGTTGACTTACTCAGTATGCGGTGATAATTCCAACCCGCATAGGGGTTCTACGGGGGTCTTCTGTTTTTCAATATTCAGCATATGTTGTCCACAAAGGCTCCAAATCTTAGTTTATATAGGAGGGCTGAAAGGAACATTATTGTTAAAGCTTTTATTATCTAGTAATTTCTCTTTATACTACCTAGATTACATATTATTTTATCCATTTTTTCATCACGGTAGTTTTATTGGTGGGGATTGTAATATACCTCCAAATATATTCCCATATTCTATTTTTGTTTAGCAATAATTACTAATGTTCGTTCATGTTAGCTACATAAGTGTAGTGGCACGTCTGGTCTAAAGTGCCAGAATGCATATTTCAAAGTGGCGTGAGAGGTTTCCATTAAAATAGAAAAGCTCTTCTTTGCTTCCCCCCATTATTTTATATTTAACATTATATACTTATAAGTACTGTTAAATCATGCTGCTCGATAGGGCTTAATGATTCCAGGTTTGTTATATTCATTTGGCATATCATTATGCTTTGAGAAATGGTACTATGTACATGTCTCACTAGTTTCGTGTTCTTCTTACCTTTCGCCCGTGTCTCCTCGTTCGTAAAGGCTCCCCGTTTACAATCAGCGTGTCCGCTCGATTGTCGTCTTTCAAACTCGCCGCGTATTTATTGCAAACACTTCCGTGTTCTAGCAGCGTTTGTGATAGGCTGTTACAACCTCGTGACTCACGCGTCATCGTTGCTATGCCGATTGGGGTAGAAAGAGCACGTGAGCTTACTCGGTTTAGGTTTACTGGGTGTTTCTGATAATGAAACGCAGTCGCCATCTTAAAGCATCTATGCTAGAGACAATATTGGTCTATTTTTAAAGATTTTCGTATAATTGTAGTCTATTTCCTCGGATTTGTATACCAGTAATGGCACTTGTTTTTAATACTCAGATTGTCGCTTTTTATCATTATTTCAAACGTATGTATGTGTAATTTCTATTGTTAGTCTAATTAAATACGTAATATATTTAAGAATAAAGCTATCCGTGTAAATATTGTGTCTGTTATATTTTTGTTACTAATAAAGTACCGTTGCTATTCACTTCTATTTATTCCAAACCACCTTCATTAATGTCGAATTTTGATGAGATATAATTACACTGATTTAGTGAGGAGGCTAATATAAGAAATCCAGAGCGTCTCTAAAATTATCTTTATCGTATATACCGTTAACACCACTTATATGATGTGATTTATAGTGACAGTATATATTTTATCGTGATAAAAAACAGTAAGTAGATGTTTCTTATCGATTTTCCTAGTCGATTGCCATTAGTACATTAATGATATTTTATTTATTTATTTTCCTGTTTGGCGTGAGCCGTGAGTGCCAGATAATGCAACGGGACTTAAAGTGAGTTTCTGTATTCCTATATAGTGAATTCAGTGAGTGGTCCTTCACTGTTGGCAGTGTGTACCAGTTTTTACTATCAGACACGCAATTGTGTATATAGTGATACCGACTAATGAACGGGATTTCAAGTGACTTTGTGTATCTCCATATAGTGAGTTCAGTGAGTGGTCATTCACTGTTGGTAGTTTGTCCAAAGTGTTACTATCAGATTCACAATTGTGTATATAGTGATGCATACTTGCTTGAGAAAATAGACTTCTCAGGTAATAGGTGACCTAATGGTCTCTCCATCATGTAGGGTCAGTACAAAGACATGGTACTAACAATTTCTAAACAGATATATTTATCATAGAACATTTTTATGAGCTCCTTCATGGGATACAGTTATTTATACATTCATATGCGAACCTCATTACAGAATTATTTTACAGGCCGGTGTGTTTACATGTGAACGTATTATGTATGGAGTGTGTTTCTTTAGTCAACTATCTCCCTAGGAAGTAGTGTAGCTCATGGCCAATGTTTAAGCCCTGTTCTACGCTTCGCATCTTCATAATCCACAGGTCTTCTCTTTGTCTAAGGGTTAGCTCCCTGTTACCTCCCCTAGGATGTCTCGGTGTGTGTTCTATTCCAAAGAATTCAAACATTCGATGTGTCGTTTGTGCAGGGCAGATTGACATATGGGCAGCAACTGGGTATCGCATATCACCCTGTTTAACTGCCCTAATGTGTTCATTAATTCTTTCCCTGAGTGTCCGTATTGTGCTGCCTATGTATTTTTTACCACATTTGCAGACCAGGGCATAAATTACAAATTTTGTCATACAGTTGATGTTGGTGTATATGCGGTATTTTCACCCATAAGGGCCCTCAAATTCTGTCACTTTTTTGTAGGCCCATTTGCATGCACCGCAGTTGTTACAACTATAGAAGCCCTTTGTGTGTTTATCTAACCAATTGTCCCGAGTCTTCTCACTTGTGTAACTTGGGCTCAGTAGGTTTCTAATTGTCTTTCCCTTTCTGTATGTAAGTGTAGGTTTCTCAGATATGTGTCTCTTCAATAAGGTATCTGTCTTTAGGAGATGCCAATGTCTAGCTAGGCTCTTCATTAGTATTCCAGACCAATTGTTATAGTTAGTTACTAGTCTTATTTTGTCTTCTTTTTCCTTAGTTTTTAGTTGTTCTTTCAAAGTGTCTGCCCGCTTGACCTTGTCTATTCTTAGTTCTGCCTTTTTTAGGATACTCTTACTATATCCACGGCTTTTAAACCTGTTCAGAACTCCCTTTTTGTTATGTTCAAATTCTACATCTCTACTGCAGTTGCATCGTGTCCGTATGAATTCCCCATATGGGATTGCTTTTATTTGGAGAAGTGTGGCTCACTGGTTAGAGGAGGCAGACCTGGAAGCAGAGGTCAGCCCGGGACCAGGGTTCAATTCCCGGCTCGGCGGGGTCTTGAGTCCTAAAATGTCCATGGACTCGACAATTCTCGCTCCGGTGCCTACTCGATTCACGGGTTCACACTCTGTGACTCTGGGCAATAGCTTGCTTAATCTCCACAACGGCCCCTCGCGGCGGGATGCCTGGCTTTCACCTTGCGGATACCCTGCCGGGGTTATCTCACAGGGGAATACCAGGACGGGTTCCCTAAGCAAGCGCTTAGAGACCGCTTGGTGATTTGCGCTATATAAATTCCTGTACATTTACATTTACATTTACATTTACATTTGATGTGCTGGGTGAGCGCTGGATGCGTGCAGGAGTGAGTTGCATGCAGTCGGTTTTCGATATAGTCTGCTGTGGATTTTCTGATTATCAGCAAATAGTTCTACATCTAAAAATGGTATTTTCGTTTTGCTAAATTCCATAGTAAACCTGATGTTATACTCATTATTGTTCAAATATGTGTAGAAATTTAGTAGTTTTTCAGCAGTTCCAGTCCAAATCATGATACAGTCGTCTATGTACCTGCCCCAGAAAAGGATTGATTCAGAAAAGGGGGTGGTGATGAACAGAGTGCCTGAATTAAGCAGACCACTCTTACCCAGTCCAAAGATCAGGGCTTGATCCATCACCGTTTTTTAGCTCACTGCACCATCCCAGCTCAGAACTTGGCTATATGCAAATTAGTCTGTTCCTATCCCAGTGCATGATGGGAACAGGGCAAACCAAACTACCAAGCCAATTCCTATACTGGTAGGGAAACAAGCTTCCGGGGACCGGTTTCTGCCATTTCAGGCGTCGTCGGCCCGGCTTGCTTGAATCCTGATGGTGCAATGAGCAAGGGACTCACATCTGAGTATACCCTTCCACGCTTATGGTGGACAAAATGATTCAGAAAAGGGGGTGGTGATGAACAGAGTGCCCGAATTAAGCAGACCACTCTTACCCAGTCCAAAGATCAGGGCTTGATCCATCACCGTTTTTTAGCTCACTGCACCATCCCAGCTCAGAACTCGGCTATATGCAAATTAGTCTGTTCCTGTCCCAGTGCATGATGGAAACAGGGCAAACCAAACTACCAAGCCAATTCTTATACTGGGAAGGAAACAAGCTTCCGGGGACCGGTTTCTGCCATTTCAGGCGTCGTCGGCCCGGCTTGCTTGAATCCTGATGGTGCAATGAGCAAGGGACTCACATCTGAGTATACCATTCCACGCTTATGGTGGACAAAATGATTCAGAAAAGGGGGTGGTGATGAACAGAGTGCCTGAATTAAGCAGACCACTCTTACCCAGTCCAAAGATCAGGGCTTGATCCATCACCGTTTTTTAGCTCACTGCACCATCCCAGCTCAGAACTCGGCTATATGCAAATTAGTCTGTTCCTGTCCCAGTGCATGATGGGAACAGGGCAAACCAAACTACCAAGCCAATTCTTATACTGGGAAGGAAACAAGCTTCCGGGGACCGGTTTCTGCCATTTCAGGCGTCGTCGGCCCGGCTTGCTTGAATCCTGATGGTGCAATGAGCAAGGGACTCACATCTGAGTATACCCTTCCACGCTTATGGTGGACAAAATGATTCAGAAAAGGGGGTGGTGATGAACAGAGTGCCTGAATTAAGCAGACCACTCTTACCCAGTCCAAAGATCAGGGCTTGATCCATCACCGTTTTTTAGCTCACTGCACCATCCCAGCTCAGAACTCGGCTATATGCAAATTAGTCTGTTCCTGTCCCAGTGCATGATAGGAACAGGGCAAACCAAACTACCAAGCCAATTCTTATACCGGGAAGGAAACAAGCTTCCAGGGACCGGTTTCTGCCATTTCAGGCGTCGTCGGCCCGGCTTGCTTGAATCCTGATGGTGCAATGAGCAAGGGACTCACATCTGAGTATACCCTTCCACGCTTATGGTGGACAAAATGATTCAGAAAAGGGGGTGGTGATGAACAGAGTGCCTGAATTAAGCAGACCACTCGTACCCAGTCCAAAGATCAGGGCTTGATCCATCACCGTTTTTTAGCTCACTGCACCATCCCAGCTCCGAACTCGGCTATATGCAAATTAGTCTGTTCCTGTCCCAGTGCATGATGGAAACAGGGCAAACCAAACTACCAAGCCAATTCTTATACTGGGAAGGAAACAAGCTTCCGGGGACCGGTTTCTGCCACTTCAGGCGTCGTCGGCCCGGCTTGCTTGAATCCTGATGGTGCAATGAGCAAGGGACTCACATCTGAGTATACCCTTCCACGCTTATGGTGGACAAAATGATTCAGAAAAGGGGGTGGTGATGAACAGAGTGCCTGAATTAAGCAGACCACTCTTACCCAGTCCAAAGATCAGGGCTTGATCCATCACCGTTTTTTAGCTCACTGCACCATCCCAGCTCAGAACTCGGCTATATGCAATTAGTCTGTTCCTGTCCCAGTGCATGATGGGAACAGGGCAAACCAAACTACCAAGCCAATTCTTATACTGGGAAGGAAACAAGCTTCCGGGGACCGGTTTCTGCCATTTCAGGCGTCGTCGGCCCGGCTTGCTTGAATCCTGATGGTGCAATGAGCAAGGGACTCACATCTGAGTATACCCTTCCACGCTTATGGTGGACAAAATGATTCAGAAAAGGGGGTGGTGATGAACAGAGTGCCTGAATTAAGCAGACCACTCTTACCCAGTCTAAAGATCAGGGCTTGATCCATCACCGTTTTTTAGCTCACTGCACCATCCCATCTCAGAACTCGGCTATATGCAAATTAGTCTGTTCCTGTCCCAGTGCATGATGGGAACAGGGCAAACCAAACTACCAAGCCAATTCTTATACTGGGAAGGAAACAAGCTTCCGGGGACCGGTTTCTGCCATTTCAGGCGTCGTCGGCCCGGCTTGCTTGAATCCTGATGGTGCAATGAGCAAGGGACTCACATCTGAGTATACCCTTCCACGCTTATGGTGGACAAAATGATTCAGAAAAGGGGGTGGTGATGAACAGAGTGCCTGAATTAAGCAGACCACTCTTATCCAGTCCAAAGATCAGGGCTTGATCCATTACCGTTTTTTAGCTCACTGCACCATCCCAGCTCAGAACTCGGCTATATGCAAATTAGTCTGTTCCTGTCCCAGTGCATGATAGGAACAGGGCAAACCAAACTACCAAGCCAATTCTTATACCGGGAAGGAAACAAGCTTCCAGGGACCGGTTTCTGCCATTTCAGGCGTCGTCGGCCCGGCTTGCTTGAATCCTGATGGTGCAATGAGCAAGGGACTCACATCTGAGTATACCCTTCCACGCTTATGGTGGACAAAATGATTCAGAAAAGGGGGTGGTGATGAACAGAGTGCCTGAATTAAGCAGACCACTCTTACCCAGTCCAAAGATCAGGGCTTGATCCATCACCGTTTTTTAGCTCACTGCACCATCCCAGCTCAGAACTCGGCTATATGCAAATTAGTCTGTTCCTGTCCCAGTGCATGATGGAAACAGGGCAAACCAAACTACCAAGCCAATTCTTATACTGGGAAGGAAACAAGCTTCCGGGGACCGGTTTCTGCCATTTCAGGCGTCGTTGGCCCGGCTTGCTTGAATCCTGATGGTGCAATGAGCAAGGGACTCACATCTGAGTATACCCTTCCACGCTTATGGTGGACAAAATGATTCAGAAAAGGGGGTGGTGATGAACAGAGTGCCTGAATTAAGCAGACCCCTCTTACCCAGTCCAAAGATCAGGGCTTGATCCATCACCGTTTTTTAGCTCACTGCACCATCCCAGCTCCGAACTCGGCTATATGCAAATTAGTCTGTTCCTGTCCCAGTGCATGATGGGAACAGGGCAAACCAAACTACCAAGCCAATTCTTATACTGGGAAGGAAACAAGCTTCCGGGGACCGGTTTCTGCCATTTCAGGCGTCGTCGGCCCGGCTTGCTTGAATCCTGATGGTGCAATGATCAAGGGACTCACATCTGAGTATACCCTTCCACGCTTATGGTGGACAAAATGATCCAGAAAAGGGGGTGGTGATGAACAGAGTGCCTGAATTAAGCAGACCACTCTTACCCAGTCCAAAGATCAGGGCTTGATCCATCACCGTTTTTTAGCTCACTGCACCATCCCAGCTCAGAACTCGGCTATATGCAAATTAGTCTGTTCCTGTCCCAGTGCATGATAGGAACAGGGCAAACCAAACTACCAAGCCAATTCTTATACCGGGAAGGAAACAAGCTTCCAGGGACCGGTTTCTGCCATTTCAGGCGTCGTCGACCCGGCTTGCTTGAATCCTGATGGTGCAATGAGCAAGGGACTCACATCTGAGTATACCCTTCCACGCTTATGGTGGACAAAATGATTCAGAAAAGGGGGTGGTGATGAACAGAGTGCCTGAATTAAGCAGACCACTCTTACCCAGTCCAAAGATCAGGGCTTGATCCATCACCGTTTTTTAGCTCACTGCACCATCCCAGCTCAGAACTCGGCTATATGCAAATTAGTCTGTTCCTGTCCCAGTGCATGATGGGAACAGGGCAAACCAAACTACCAAGCCAATTCTTATACTGGGAAGGAAACAAGCTTCCGGGGACCGGTTTCTGCCATTTCAGGCGTCGTCGGCCCGGCTTGCTTGAATCCTGATGGTGCAATGAGCAAGGGACTCACATCTGAGTATACCCTTCCACGCTTATGGTGGACAAAATGATTCAGAAAAGGGGGTGGTGATGAACAGAGTGCCTGAATTAAGCAGACCACTCTTATCCAGTCCAAAGATCAGGGCTTGATCCATTACCGTTTTTTAGCTCACTGCACCATCCCAGCTCAGAACTCGGCTATATGCAAATTAGTCTGTTCCTGTCCCAGTGCATGATAGGAACAGGGCAAACCAAACTACCAAGCCAATTCTTATACCGGGAAGGAAACAAGCTTCCAGGGACCGGTTTCTGCCATTTCAGGCGTCGTCGGCCCGGCTTGCTTGAATCCTGATGGTGCAATGAGCAAGGGACTCACATCTGAGTATACCCTTCCACGCTTATGGTGGACAAAATGATTCAGAAAAGGGGGTGGTGATGAACAGAGTGCCTGAATTAAGCAGACCACTCTTACCCAGTCCAAAGATCAGGGCTTGATCCATCACCGTTTTTTAGCTCACTGCACCATCCCAGCTCAGAACTCGGCTATATGCAAATTAGTCTGTTCCTGTCCCAGTGCATGATGGAAACAGGGCAAACCAAACTACCAAGCCAATTCTTATACTGGGAAGGAAACAAGCTTCCGGGGACCGGTTTCTGCCATTTCAGGCGTCGTTGGCCCGGCTTGCTTGAATCCTGATGGTGCAATGAGCAAGGGACTCACATCTGGGTATACCCTTCCACGCTTATGGTGGACAAAATGATTCAGAAAAGGGGGTGGTGATGAACAGAGTGCCTGAATTAAGCAGACCCCTCTTACCCAGTCCAAAGATCAGGGCTTGATCCATCACCGTTTTTTAGCTCACTGCACCATCCCAGCTCCGAACTCGGCTATATGCAAATTAGTCTGTTCCTGTCCCAGTGCATGATGGGAACAGGGCAAACCAAACTACCAAGCCAATTCTTATACTGGGAAGGAAACAAGCTTCCGGGGACCGGTTTCTGCCATTTCAGGCGTCGTCGGCCCGGCTTGCTTGAATCCTGATGGTGCAATGATCAAGGGACTCACATCTGAGTATACCCTTCCACGCTTATGGTGGACAAAATGATTCAGAAAAGGGGGTGGTGATGAACAGAGTGCCTGAATTAAGCAGACCACTCTTACCCAGTCCAAAGATCAGGGCTTGATCCATCACCGTTTTTTAGCTCACTGCACCATCCCAGCTCAGAACTCGGCTATATGCAAATTAGTCTGTTCCTGTCCCAGTGCATGATAGGAACAGGGCAAACCAAACTACCAAGCCAATTCTTATACCGGGAAGGAAACAAGCTTCCAGGGACCGGTTTCTGCCATTTCAGGCGTCGTCGACCCGGCTTGCTTGAATCCTGATGGTGCAATGAGCAAGGGACTCACATCTGAGTATACCCTTCCACGCTTATGGTGGACAAAATGATTCAGAAAAGGGGGTGGTGATGAACAGAGTGCCTGAATTAAGCAGACCACTCTTACCCAGTCCAAAGATCAGGGCTTGATCCATCACCGTTTTTTAGCTCACTGCACCATCCCAGCTCAGAACACGGCTATATGCAAATTAGTCTGTTCCTGTCCCAGTGCATGATGGGAACAGGGCAAACCAAACTACCAAGTCAATTCTTATACTGGGAAGGAAACAAGCTTCCGGGGACCGGTTTCTGCCATTTCAGGCATCGTCGGCCCGGCTTGCTTGAATCCTGATGGTGCAATGAGCAAGGGACTCAAATCTGAGTATACCCTTCCACGCTTATGGTGGACAAAATGATTCAGAAAAGGGGGTGGTGATGAACAGAGTGCCTGAATTAAGCAGACCACTTTCTGGTGAAGAATTGGCTTGGTAGTTTGGTCTGCCCTGTTCCCATGATGCACTGGGCCAGGGACAGACTAATTTGCATATAGCCAGGTTCTGAGCTGGGATGGGGCAGTGAGCTAAATAACGGTGATGGATCAAGCCCTGATCTTTGGACTGGGTAAGAGTGGTCTGCTTAATTCAGACACTCTGTTCATCACCACCCCCTTTTCTGAATCGTTTTTGGCCACTATAGGTGTGGCAGGGTATACTCAGACATGAGTCCCTTGCTCACTGCTCCATCAGGATTCAAGCAAGCCGGGCCGACGACACCTGAAATGGCAGAAACCGGTCCCCGGAAGCTTGTCTCCTTTCTGGTGAAGAATTGGCTTGGTAGTTTGGTCTGCCCTGTTCCCATGATGCACTGGGCCAGGGACAGACTAATTTGCATATAGCCAGGTTCTGAGCTGGGATGGGGCAGTGAGCTAAATAACGGTGATGGATCAAGCCCTGATCTTTGGACTGGGTAAGAGTGGTCTGCTTAATTCAGACACTCTGTTCATCACCACCCCCTTTTCTGAATCGTTTTTGGCCACTATAGGTGTGGCAGGGTATACTCAGACATGAGTCCCTTGCTCACTGCTCCATCAGGATTCAAGCAAGCCGGGCCGACGACGCCTGAAATGGCAGAAACCGGTCCCCGGAAGCTTGTCCCCTTTCTGGTGAAGAATTGGCTTGGTAGTTTGGTCTGCCCTGTTCCCATGATGCACTGGGCCAGGGACAGACTAATTTGCATATAGCCAGGTTCTGAGCTGGGATGGGGCAGTGAGCTAAATAACAGTGATGGATCAAGCCCTGATCTTTGGACTGAGTAAGAGTGGTCTGCTTAATTCAGACACTCTGTTCATCACCACCCCCTTTTCTGAATCGTTTTTGGCCACTATAGGTGTGGCAGGGTATACTCAGACATGAGTCGCTTGCTCACTGCTCCATCAGGATTCAAGCAAGCCGGGCCGACGACGCCTGAAATGGCAGAAACCGGTCCCCGGAATCTTGTCTCCTTTCTGGTGAAGAATTGGCTTGGTAGTTTGGTATGCCCTGTTCCCATGATGCACTGGGCCAGGGACAGACTAATTTGCATATAGCCAGGTTCTGAGCTGGGATGGGACAGTGAGCTAAATAACGGTGATGGATCAAGTCCTGATCTTTGGACTGGGTAAGAGTGGTCTGCTTAATTCAGACACTCTGTTCATCACCACCCCCTTTTTCTGAATCGTTTTTGGCCACTATAGGTGTGGCAGGGTATACTCAGACATGAGTCCCTTGCTCACTGCTCCATCAGGATTCAAGCAAGCCGGGCCGACGACGCCTGAAATGGCAGAAACCGGTCCCCGGAAGCTTGTCTCCTTTCTGGTGAAGAATTGGCTTGGTAGTTTGGTCTGCCCTGTTCCCATGATGCACTGGGCCAGGGACAGACTAATTTGCATATAGCCAGGTTCTGAGCTGGGATGGGGCAGTGAGCTAAATACCTGTGATGGATCAAGCCCTGATCTTTGGACTGGGTAAGAGTGGTCTGCTTAATTCAGACACTCTGTTCATCACCACCCCCTTTTCTGAATCGTTTTTGGCCACTATAGGTGTGGCAGGGTATACTCAGACATGAGTCCCTTGCTCACTGCTCCATCAGGATTCAAGCAAGCCGGGCCAACGACACCTGAAATGGCAGAAACCGGTCCCCGGAAGCTTGTTTCCTTTCTGGTGAAGAATTGGCTTGGTAGTTTGGTCTGCCCTGTTCCCATGATGCACTGGGCCAGGGACAGACTAATTTGCATATAGCCAGGTTCTGAGCTGGGATGGGGCAGTGAGCTAAATAACGGTGATGGATAAAGCCCTGATCTTTGGACTGGGTAAGAGTGGTCTGCTTAATTCAGACACTCTGTTCATCACCACCCCCTTTTCTGAATCGTTTTTGGCCACTATAGGTGTGGCAGGGTATACTCAGACATGAGTCCCTTGCTCACTGCTCCATCAGGATTCAAGCAAGCCGGGCCGACGACGCCTGAAATGGCAGAAACCGGTCCCCGGCAGCTTGTCTCCTTTCTGGTGAAGAATTGGCTTGGTAGTTTGGTCTGCCCTGTTCCCATGATGCACTGTGCCAGGGACAGACTAATTTGCATATAGCCAGGTTCTGATCTGGGATGGGGCAGTGAGCTAAATAACAGTGATGGATCAAGCCCTGATCTTTGGACTGGGTAAGAGTGGTCTGCTTAATTCAGACACTCTGTTCATCACCACCCCCTTTTCTGAATCGTTTTTGGCCACTATAGGTATGGCAGGGTATACTCAGATATGAGTCCCTTGCTCACTGCTCCATCAGGATTCAAGCAAGCCGGGCCGGCGACGCCTGAAATGGCAGAAACCGGTCCCCGGAAGCTTGTCTCCTTTCTGGTGAAGAATTGGCTTGGTAGTTTGGTCTGCCCTGTTCCCATGATGCACTGTGCCAGGGACAGACTAATTTGCATATAGCCAGGTTCTGATCTGGGATGGGGCAGTGAGCTAAATAACAGTGATGGATCAAGCCCTGATCTTTGGACTGGGTAAGAGTGGTCTGCTTAATTCAGACACTCTGTTCATCACCACCCCCTTTTCTGAATCGTTTTTGGCCACTATAGGTATGGCAGGGTATACTCAGATATGAGTCCCTTGCTCACTGCTCCATCAGGATTCAAGCAAGCCGGGCCGGCGACGCCTGAAATGGCAGAAACCGGTCCCCGGAAGCTTGTCTCCTTTCTGGTGAAGAATTGGCTTGGTAGTTTGGTCTGCCCTGTTCCCATGATGCACTGTGCCAGGGACAGACTAATTTGCATATAGCCAGGTTCTGAGCTGGGATGGGGCAGTGAGCTAAATAACGGTGATGGATCAAGCCCTGATCTTTGGACTGGGTAAGAGTGGTCTGCTTAATTCAGACACTCTGTTCATCACCACCCCCTTTTCTGAATCGTTTTTGGCCACTATAGGTGTGGCAGGGTATACTCAGACATGAGTCCCTTGCTCACTGCTCCATCAGGATTCAAGCAAGCCGGTCCGACGATGCCTGAAATGGCAGAAACCGGTCCCCGGAAGCTTGTCTCCTTTCTGGTGAAGAATTGGCTTGGTAGTTTGGTCTGCCCTGTTCCCATGATGCACTGGGCCAGGGACAGACTAATTTGCATATAGCCAGGTTCTGAGCTGGGATGGGGCAGTGTGCTAAATAACTGTGATGGATCAAGCCCTGATCTTTGGACTGGGTAAGAGTGGTCTGCTTAATTCAGACACTCTGTTCATCACCACCCCCTTTTCTGAATCGTTTTTGGCCACTATAGGTGTGGCAGGGTATACTCAGACATGAGTCCCTTGCTCACTGCTCCATCAGGATTCAAGCAAGCCGGGCCGACGACGCCTGAAATGGCAGAAACCGGTCCCCGGAAGCTTGTTTCCTTTCTGGTGAAGAATTGGCTTGGTAGTTTGGTCTGCCCTGTTCCCATGATGCACTGGGCCAGGGACAGACTAATTTGCATATAGCCAGGTTCTGAGCTGGGATGGGGCAGTGAGCTAAATTACGGTGATGGATCAAGCCCTGATCTTTGGACTGGGTAAGAGTGGTCTGCTTAATTCAGACACTCTGTTCATCACCACCCCCTTTTCTGAATCGTTTTTGGCCACTATAGGTGTGGCAGGGTATACTCAGACATGAGTCCCTTGCTCACTGCTCCATCAGGATTCAAGCAAGCCGGGTCGACGACGCCTGAAATGGCAGAAACCGGTCCCCGGAAGCTTGTCTCCTTTCTGGTGAAGAATTGGCTTGGTAGTTTGGTCTGCCCTGTTCCCATGATGCACTGTGCCAGGGACAGACTAATTTGCATATAGCCAGGTTCTGATCTGGGATGGGGCAGTGAGCTAAATAACAGTGATGGATCAAGCCCTGATCTTTGGACTGGGTAAGAGTGGTCTGCTTAATTCAGACACTCTGTTCATCACCACCCCCTTTTCTGAATCGTTTTTGGCCACTATAGGTATGGCAGGGTATACTCAGATATGAGTCCCTTGCTCACTGCTCCATCAGGATTCAAGCAAGCCGGGCCGGCGACGCCTGAAATTGCAGAAACCGGTCCCCGGAAGCTTGTCTCCTTTCTGGTGAAGAATTGGCTTGGTAGTTTGGTCTGCCCTGTTCCCATGATGCACTTGGCCAGGGACAGACTAATTTGCATATAGCCAGGTTCTGAGCTGGGATGGGGCAGTGAGCTAAATAACGGTGATGGATCAAGCCCTGATCTTTGGACTGGGTAAGAGTGGTCTGCTTAATTCAGACACTCTGTTCATCACCACCCCCTTTTCTGAATCGTTTTTGGCCACTATAGGTGTGGCAGGGTATACTCAGACATGAGTCCCTTGCTCACTGCTCCATCAGGATTCAAGCAAGCCGGGCCGACGACGCCTGAAATGGCAGAAACCGGTCCCCGGAAGCTTGTCTCCTTTCTGGTGAAGAATTGGCTTGGTAGTTTGGTCTGCCCTGTTCCCATGATGCACTGGGCCAGGGACAGACTAATTTGCATATAGCCAGGTGCTGGGACGGGGCAGTGAGCTAAATAACGGTGATGGATCAAGCCCTGATCTTTGGACTGGGTAAAAGTGGTCTGCTTAATTCAGACACTCTGTTCATCACTACCCCCTTTTCTGAATCGTTTTTGGCCACTATAGGTGTGGCAGGGTATACTCAGACATGAGTCCCTTGCTCACTGCTCCATCAGGATTCAAGCAAGCCGTGCCGACGACGCCTGAAATGGCAGAAACCGGTCCCCGGAAGCTTGTCTCCTTTCTGGTGAAGAATTGGCTTGGTAGTTTGGTCTGCCCTGTTCCCATGATGCACTGGGCCAGGGACAGACTAATTTGCATATAGCCAGGTTCTGAGCTGGGATGGGGCAGTGAGCTAAATAACGGTGATGGAACAAGCCCTGATCTTTGGACTGGGTAAGAGTGGTCTGCTTAATTCAGACACTCTGTTCATCACCACCCCTTTTTCTGAATCGTTTTTTGCCACTATAGGTGTGGCAGGGTATACTCAGACATGAGTCCCTTGCTCACTGCTCCATCAGGATTCGAGCAAGCCGGGCCGACGACGCCTGAAATGGCAGAAACCGGTCCCCGGAAGCTTGTCTCCCTTCTGGTGAAGAATTGGCTTGGTAGTTTGGTCTGCCCTGTTCCCATGATGCACTGGGCCAGGGACAGACTAATTTGCATATAGCCAGGTTCTGAGCTGGGATGGGGCAGTGAGCTAAATAACGGTGATGGAGCAAGCCCTGATCTTTGGACTGGGTAAGAGTGGTCTGCTTAATTCAGACACTCTGTTCATCACCATCCCCTTTTCTGAATCGTTTTTGGCCACTATAGGTGTGGCAGGGTATACTCAGACATGAGTCCCTTGCTCACTGCTCCATCAGGATTCAAGCAAGCCGGGCCGACGACGCCTGAAATGGCAGAAACCGGTCCCCGGAAGCTTGTCTCCTTTCTGGTGAAGAATTGGCTTGGTAGTTTGGTCTGCCCTGTTCCCATGATGCACTGGGCCAGGGACAGACTAATTTGCATATAGCCAGGTTCTGAGCTGGGATGGGGCAGTGAGCTAAATAACGGTGATGGATCAAGCCCTGATCTTTGGACTGGGTAAGAGTGGTCTGCTTAATTCAGACACTCTGTTCATCACCACCCTCTTTTCTGAATCGTTTTTGGCCACTATAGGTGTGGCAGGGTATACTCAGACATGAGTCCCTTGCTCACTGCTCCATCAGGATTCAAGCAAGTCGGGCCGACGACGCCTGAAATGGCAGAAACCGGTCCCCGGAAGCTTGTCTCCTTTCTGGTGAAGAATTGGCTTAGTAGTTTGGTCTGCCCTGTTCCCATGATGCACTGGGCCAGGGACAGACTAATTTGCATATAGCCAGGTTCTGAGCTGGGATGGGGCAGTGAGCTAAATAACGGTGATGGATCAAGCCCTGATCTTTGGACTGGGTAAGAGTGGTCTGCTTAATTCAGACACTCTGTTCATCACCAACCCCTTTTCTGAATCGTTTTTGGCCACTAAAGGTGTGGCAGGGTATACTCAGACATGAGTCCCTTGCTCACTGCTCCATCAGGATTCAAGCAAGCCGGGCCGACGATGCCTGAAATGGCAGAAACCGGTCCCCGGAAGCTTGTCTCCTTTCTGGTGAAGAATTGGCTTGGTAGTTTGGTCTGCCCTGTTCCCATGATGCACTGGGCCAGGGACAGACTAATTTGCATATAGCCAGGTTCTGAGCTGGGATGGGGCAGTGAGCTAAATAACGGTGATGCATCAAGCCCTGATCTTTGGACTGGGTAAGAGTGGTCTGCTTAATTCAGACACTCTGTTCATCACCACCCCCTTTTCTGAATCGTTTTTGGCCACTATAGGTGTGGCAGGGTATACTCAGACATGAGTCCCTTGCTCACTGCTCCATCAGGATTCAAGCAAGCCGGGCCGACGACGCCTGAAATGGCAGAAACCGGTCCTCGGAAGCTTGTCTCCTTTCTGGTGAAGAATTGGCTTGGTAGTTTGGTCTGCCCTGTTCCCATGATGCACTGGGCCAGGGACAGACTAATTTGCATATAGCCAGGTTCTGAGCTGGGATGGGGCAGTGAGCTAAATAACGGTGATGGATCAAGCCCTGATCTTTGGACTGGGTAAGAGTGGTCTGCTTAATTCAGACACTCTGTTCATCACCACCCCCTTTTCTGAATCGTTTTTGGCCACTATAGGTGTGGCGGGGTATACTCAGACATGAGTCCCTTGCTCACTGCTCCATCAGGATTCAAGCAAGCCGGGCCGACGACGCCTGAAATGGCAGAAACCGGTCCCCGGAAGCTTGTCTCCTTTCTGGTGAAGAATTGGCTTGGTAGTTTGGTCTGCCCTGTTCCCATGATGCACTGGGACAGCGACAGACTAATTTGCATATAGCCAGGTTCTGAGCTGGGATGGGGCAGTGAGCTAAATAACGGTGATGGATCAAGCCCTGATCTTTGGACTGGGTAAGAGTGGTCTGCTTAATTCAGACACTCTGTTCATCACCACCCCCTTTTCTGAATCGTTTTTGGCCACTATAGGTGTGGCAGGGTATACTCAGACATGAGTCTCTTGCTCACTGCTCCATCAGGATTCAAGCAAGCCGGGCCGACGACGCCTGAAATGGCAGAAACCGGTCCCCGGAAGCTTGTCTCCCTTCTGGTAAAGAATTGGCTTGGTAGTTTGGTCTGCCCTGTTCCCATGATGCACTGGGCCAGGGACAGACTAATTTGCATATAGCCAGGTTCTGAGCTGGGATGGGGCAGTGAGCTAAATAACGGTGATGGATCAAGCCCTGATCTTTGGACTGGGTAAGAGTGGTCTGCTTAATTCAGACACTCTGTTCATCACCATCCCCTTTTCTGAATCGTTTTTGGCCACTATAGGTGTGGCAGGGTATACTCAGACATGAGTCCCTTGCTCACTGCTCCATCAGGATTCAAGCAAGCCGGGCCGACGACGCCTGAAATGGCAGAAACCGGTCCCCGGAAGCTTGTCTCCTTTCTGGTGAAGAATTGGCTTGGTAGTTTGGTCTGCCCTGCTCCCATGATGCACTGGGCCAGGGACAGACTAATTTGCATATAGCCAGGTTCTGAGCTGGGATGGGGCAGTGAGCTAAATAACGGTGATGGATCAAGCCCTGATCTTTGGACTGGGTAAGAGTGGTCTGCTTAATTTAGACGCTCTGTTCAGCACCACCCCCTTTTCTGAATCGTTTTTGGCCACTATAGGTGTGGCAGGGTATACTCAGACATGAGTCCCTTGCTCACTGCTCCATCAGGATTCAAGCAAGTCGGGCCGACGACGCCTGAAATGGCAGAAACCGGTCCCCGGAAGCTTGTCTCCTTTCTGGTGAAGAATTGGCTTAGTAGTTTGGTCTGCCCTGTTCCCATGATGCACTGGGCCAGGGACAGACTAATTTGCATATAGCCAGGTTCTGAGCTGGGATGGGGCAGTGAGCTAAATAACGGTGATGGATCAAGCCCTGATCTTTGGACTGGGTAAGAGTGGTCTGCTTAATTCAGACACTCTGTTCATCACCACCCCCTTTTCTGAATCGTTTTTGGCCACTACAGGTGTGGCAGGGTATACTCAGACATGAGTCCCTTGCTCACTGCTCCATCAGGATTCAAGCAAGCCGGGCCGACGACGCCTGAAATGGCAGAAACCGGTCCCCGGAAGCTTGTCTCCTTTCTGGTGAAGAATTGGCTTGGTAGTTTGGTCTGCCCTGTTCCCATGATGCACTGGGCCAGGGACAGACTAATTTGCATATAGCCAGGTTCTGAGCTGGGATGGGGCAGTGAGCTAAATAACGGTGATGCATCAAGCCCTGATCTTTGGACTGGGTAAGAGTGGTCTGCTTAATTCAGACACTCTGTTCATCACCACCCCCTTTTCTGAATCGTTTTTGGCCACTATAGGTGTGGCAGGGTATACTCAGACATGAGTCCCTTGCTCACTGTTCCATCAGGATTCAAGCAAGCCGGGCCGACGACGCCTGAAATGGCAGAAACCGGTCCTCGGAAGCTTGTCTCCTTTCTGGTGAAGAATTGGCTTGGTAGTTTGGTCTGCCCTGTTCCCATGATGCACTGGGCCAGGGACAGACTAATTTGCATATAGCCAGGTTCTGAGCTGGGATGCGGCAGTGAGCTAAATAAAGGTGATGGATCAAGCCCTGATCTTTGTACTGGGTAAGAGTGGTGTGCTTAATTCAGACACTCTGTTCATCACCACCCCCTTTTCTGAACCAGAAAAGGATTGAGTCATTCCATTCTGTGCCCGATGGACCACAGATCCTCAATTCCTCGAACCAACCCATCACTATGTTCGCGCACGAGGGTGAAAATCTGGAGCTAATGGCCACACCTTGTTTTTGTCTGTACCAATGGTCCTTATATAAGAACACATTGTTGTCTAGTATAAGTTCTACCATTTCCACAATCATTTCGGTGTGCAACCATGAGCTGGCAGTCCTTTTGCTGAGCATTTTTTTGATTGCAGTTAAACCAATTTCCTTTTTGATGCATGTGTATAGTGATACCACATCTAAGGTAACCAGTAACATGGTATCATCCCAGGCCAAGTCAGCCATAATGCCTAGAATATGTTTTGTATCCCTGATGTGGGATGGGAGATTTACAACCAATGGTTTTAGGAAGATGTCTACATATTCCGATATCCTTTCCGTAGGCCCTACCAATGCCCGATATGATTGGTCTACCTGGGGGAAATTTGTCAGTCTTGTGTACCTTTGGAAGAGTGTATATGCATGGATACCTTGGACGATCCACTCTAAGGTAAGTGAGCTCATTGTCATCCAGGAGACCTGACCCATGCCCGGGGCAATAAGCATACACTAAAACATCACATGAGTATTCCAGCAAGGCAAGGTGGGCTGATACCGTTGCGTGTGTGAGTGGGTATGCGAAGAGATGTTCTGTTGTCACATGCGATGGGGGACACTACTTTGGCCCTACTACCGAATTTGACATTTTTACACACAGCCCTATATAATACATGGAGATAGGGATACGCTGGGGGGTTGCGAGACTGTTGTTCATGAGCAATGAGGCCACAGTTAGTTCGCACCTTCACAGTCATCTAATTGGCCATGTGGTTCAGGCTCAAACATGCATATTGATGTCATTTCCCAGGGTGTACCCTTTTGTGAAATCAATATCCCAAGATTCATCCCTACTTTTATACTTGATTAAACATAGAAATGACACATCTATGTGATTTGGAATGTTTTATTCACATCTGTGGAGTGACAGAGCTGGAGCAGTACATTGCCATGCAAATCCCATATTACATGGTTGCCCAGTGGAGGGGCAACCAGATTCATTTGTGGAATGATAAGTTAATCGGGACCTTATAAGTGTTTAGCCATGCAACAGTTTATGTTGTTGCACTAAGGATATTGTCCTGCATAACTAAATACTTATAGGATCCCAAATACGAGACATATTGGCTATGCCAATGCTTGTTTACATTGCGGCGGATGATGCAGCCCTCAGCGCCTGCTGCAATGTAAAAGATAGGCACAGCGAACGCCGTAGTGGCGGTCAACTGTAATGCCTATCGTCCGGTCTCCACCTTGAAGGCCAGCTGCCCCATTCCCCGATTCGATGGTGGACTGAAGTCTGTCTGCCATCGTAATCAGCCCCTAAGTTTGCAAACTTCTTGGTCACTGCTTCATGCACAAACACTTTTGACATGTGCAGCCTGCTTTCTGGCCACTGGAGCTATGCAGCAATGGAGGCCAAAATGATGTCGCAGTGTTGACTAAATTATGCAACAATAAAAAGGCTGCAGCGTAATGCACATTTTATGATACTTTAATATTTTGACATATTTATACATACTAACAGCCTCTGCAAAGCTTTTGCCTCATTAGTACCTGTGCAACATACAAATGCAGCAGTGGGAAAAGTGACCAATCAACCTTTGCAAAGGGCCCTATTCTTCACAGCAACATAAGTCACATTTCTTTTAGTAATTTTAGATCCATTTGAGATACAAAATTGTTGTGGGTGAAATCGGTAGATTATGCAGCAGATGATGTATTATGTGGCAAATATGATACAGCCATAGTTAAGTGGAAAACATTTTTACCCTTATCTTAGTTTTGCCCCAACATTGTAGTTGCTCAATTTGTAAGTTCCCCAAACCCAAAAGTCGACACCTAAAATTACAAACCAATAGCTTTGCCGCTGATTTCTAGAGTGAGAGTGTGTGTAAGTGAGTGTATGAAAGAGAGAGTGTGTGTGAGAGAGAATGTGTGTGTGTGTGAGAGAGAGTGAGTGAGGAGGGAAACATAGAAGGGGCCTTATTTATGAAGGCCTTGCGCCGCCGGTGCGTCACTTTTTCCCATTTTAAAAGTGATGCACCGGCGGTGCAAGGCCTTCATAAATAAGGCCCAAGGTGTCCACTAAGCAGCAGCTGCAGTGTCATCAGCAGTTTGCATACCCAGAAGTCACAGCAAATCCACAAACACTAGGGGCAGATTAACAAGCCACTTGAGTCACTTTTAACATGGGAAAAGTGACGCAAAAGTGGCACAAGGGGCTTGTAAATATGCCCCTACCATTTCATTGTCATTGGCAAAATAGCTTTTTGTAACATTGAGCATCAAGATCTACTCTACATGCTCATGTGTTGGCGTTATATTTTTGTTGCTTTTAGTTACGTTTGTAAAGTTACCGTAATTTTCCTAAGTATTTTTTTGGGAAAAGGTTGACGGACAAATTCCTAAACTTATGGCCATTTTAGTCGCTTGTCGAGGTTTATCTGCACTTTGGCCCACATGCATCAAGCATTTTTGGAGTCGCAAACGGTGCGATTCCTTAAAATCGGCCGTTTGCGAATGCAAAAGTGCTGTTTGGGATGCATCATGCTATTTTAGAAATTGCAATTTTTTTGCAAATTCTAAAATTGCGATAGCACATAAGAAATCGCAATTGTGCAATTTCTAAAATGCTATGCATCATTTCATAAAAATGTGCGATTTTTCAAATTGGAAGTGCAAATTACCACGAAGTTCAACCTCGTGGTAATTTGCGAAATTGTTAAAAAATGCACAAAAATGCATTTTTTAAACTGTTAAGTTACAGACACACATGTCCTTAGGACATGTGTGTATGTAACTTATACTGAAAAGTACATTTCATGGGTGCAGGGGGGGTCATTTGCACCCCTCTCTCCACCCTTGAACTGCATTGATGAATTTCGATTTCAAATTGCGAATTCGCAATTCCCATTCATTCCTGTGGGCATTTTGGCCCATAGGAATGAATGGGAATTGTGAATTCGCAATTGAAAATTTGCATTTTTTATGCAATTCGGTGAAAATAGCGATTTTTACCGAATTGCAAAAAAAAAGCTAAACTATTCATGCATAGGCTTTTGCCATTTCTAAATTGCGAATCGTTATTTTTCGCAATTTAGAAATCGCAAAAGCCGATATTGATGCATGTGGGCCTTTAAGTGTGGTGATTGCTTCGCAGCCATTTGGCTCAGATCAAGTGCAGTTCACTTCATTGTCCCTAGAGGGAGGACTATCAGCTGGGATGTAATCATTGCACTTTGTGTGGCGATGAAACTCTCGAGCAGTGCCGCAAGAGATGATGGTAACGTCACACGTTTATAGTCGCTGGACTGCTGGACGGCTCCCTGTGCGGTGTGGCAGACTGGCTGGATGGTGATTTTTTACATGGGTCAGTGGGCCTGGCTGGTCTTGCGTGCAGGTCAAGCATGACTCACGGGCGGGCTGACGTCCTCGGTGGAACGGCGGGCCCGAAAGGCATGGCTGGCATGGCTTGTAACACACTGTTTGCTACCTCTCACATTTTGTTTGCTTTTGATACTTGCACAAGTGCCACCATTGCCTACGTAACGTTTGTTCTTTTGCCTCAGTTTCTAGCATATATTGCAGTATATTACCTCTATTTGTACTTTGTTTTCTCTTGTAACCTGCACACTTGTCACTCTGTCCTCCTGTATTGCACTGTTTGCTACCTCATGTATTTTGTTTGCTCACAATTGTCACTTTTACCTCATGTAACTTATCGTCTGCTTTGTAATTTGTTCATTTGTAATTTTATGTTCCTATTGTGAAGCGCTCTGACACCTTCGGGTAAAGTCTGCGCTACATAAAAACGCTTAAATAAAATAAAATAAAATAAAATTAGTTGACCCCCCTGTGGTGAAACCCTCCTGGGTCCGACAAGCGCAAGGCTGACCGGCTAATGGCTGACTGCGAATTGGTTCCCCGTAGGCTGACGGGCTGATGGGCAACTGCGGATTGGTTCCCCGCAGGCTGACCGGCTAATGGTTAACTGCGGATTGATTCCCCGCAGGCTGACCGGCTAATGGTTGACTGCGGATTGATTCCCCGCAGGCTGACCGGCTAATGGCTGACTGCGAATTGGTTCCCCGTAGGCTGACGGGCTAATGGGCAACTGCGGATTGGTTCCCCGCAGGCTGACCGGCTAATGGTTGACTGTGGATTGGTTCCCCGCAGGCTGACCGGCTAATGGCTGACTGCGGATTGGTTCCACGCTTTGGGCTGGGCTGGTTGGCTGCTGGAGGGAGGGCAGAGCTGACAGACCAGGGCGGCTGAAAAGATAAGCCATGCCTAGTACCCCCTGGGCTAGTACGCCGAGTGAGTCGGCCGGGTGTGGCAACGCTGGCTTGACCGGTTGACTGAGGGCCAGACAGGTAGATCCAAATAAAAATTCAAAACATGATAGCTCAAGGACATTTTTTGAGGATCTTTTGAAAGTCTAGGTCCAAATCATTGTCTAAAAATATTAAAAATTAACCATTTTGCTGCTCAGTTCAGGGGGACACAATTTCTGCCCTAGATTGATTGTGGAAAGCATCTTGTGGAAGAAGCTAATATTGGAAAGTTTTCTCGTATCGCTAGAAGTCAGGCTCCTACAGGCCTCACAAGCAGCTTTCCCGGCGATTTATAATCATTACAAACAAATATAAATGGGTCGTAATGACCAGAGCGCTCTGTACTTGACTTCGCTGGCTCCTAGTGTCGTCCTTGGTATATATACAGCGTCATGGAAGGAACCCCTGGTGATGACCCGTGGAAGAAGCCCGTTCAAATTTCTTTTTAGGTGGAACCTAGGCAGCGCATGCGCTGTCTCTTGACATGGTGATTCTACTGTATGGAGTAGCAGCACGCCCATGGCTTGTGATTGGTTCCTTCATGTGCCTTTCTAAATTACCTTGGTTTGGTTGGTGATTAGATTACAATTGTCCCTCCTTTTGGGGAATACTCTTCCCCTGGAGATAAAGCTACAGCCCTCACTTGATCTCTTCAGGAAAGCACTGAAAACTTGGTGCTTCATTAAAGCCTATCAGTGAGCTCTTGTCTCTGGTTGCCGTCAGCTAGTTTTTGAGTTAGGCGCCTTGACGCCCACTGGGCATAGTTGCGCGTAGACAAATAACATTTCATTCATTCATTCATTCCTTTTGCTGTTTTGTTCACGCCCTGGAGACTGGCCCTATTTCATGGATCATCTCACGATCGGCCTTATACGTTACTTTCGGCGCACTACTTTTACGATTGCCTCAGCTTCTGCTTTAGAAATGTTGGGGCAAATTCACAAGAAAGTGACTATGTGCATTCTGCAAGCCATTTGGTTGCGCCACACTGAGTTACTTTCAAAGCACAGGAATGCAACATATTTACAAGAATATGTTGCATCTCTGTGCTTCCCCCTGCGCTGGCACACAATCTGCTGCCATATGCCGGCGCAGGCACCCTTGCACCATGGTGCAAGGCATTTTCCTCTTTAAATGAGTGCTGTAGAATGCAGCACGGATTGAAAGAGGAAAAAAAAAACAAGGAGAAATGAAAACATTTCTTCTCGTTGCGCCTCCCTACGACTCCCCTGGGGAGGTGTAGGATTCACACGCCTTTCCAGATTTACGATTCCTCGTAAATCTGGGAATGTGTCTGGTTCCATGGGTGTTGCATGGAAACACCCACAGCAACACCCATGGAACTCCCCTTCCACACAAAATGCTGTGTGTAAAGGGGCCATTTTTACAAGGACAGGAAAAGCCACAAAGGGTGGCTTTACCTGTACTTGTAAATATGAAACATTCAAATACCCCACCAGTACGTCACAAAGTGTGACGTACTGGTGGCGCAGGGGGCTTGTAAATCTGCGCCATTGTGTTTATTGGTGGCCTCGGAAGCCCACGCCCCATTGTTAATGTGCTCCCCCAGTGTGTTTCTCCCCACACATCACTACGTGACACTTGCCCCTTCGAGACTGCGGGTTTGGTGGCTTTGTGAGTTTTTATTTTTGTCCTCCTCTCTTCAATTAAACTACGAAAGGCTGCACTGCATTTGGTGTTTGTTGGCTGTTCACCTCCTGCCCCCCGCTGCTTTCAGCACTGCATTTATAAACTGAACTTCCAGGACAGGTCTTGTGTCTTTTAACGCATTGGGGGGCATGTTAGCAAGAACCCTGCGTAAAATTATCGCAGTTTTATCGGCAGGAAACTGCCACTAAAACGGCGATAATGGGCTTGCTAATATGCGTACTGGAATTCAAATAGAAGCCCAGGTAAGATGTGCAGGGCTTCTATTGAAATTCTATAACGCATATTAGCAAGCCCATTATCGCCGTTTTAGCGGCAGTTTCCTGCCGATAAAACGGCGATAATTGTACGCAGGGTTCTTGCTGATATGCCCCTTAATTTTAAAGCAGCACCGCTTGTCTCTGCTTTTTATAAAATTAACTTGCAGAACAGGTCTTGGGTGTTTTAACGCATTTAATTTAAAAGCAACATTTTTGTTTTGCAACTACCCCATGCGTGTTTTCAGGCCGTCTACCATATCCCGTCCATTTTGCTTCTTTTCCCTCCCGCCCCTGTCTGTGTTAATCTCCCTCTTCCCGCCCAAATTTCTGTTCTTCTTCACCTCAATCCGCCCATCCCATTTCTTCTCCCCCACCAAGCCCATGCCCCTTATGTTTGTGCACTTCCATCAAGTCATGGGTTTCAGCAGTGAACAAGGGGCCTCATTTATGAAAAGTGACGCATCGCTGCGTGAAAACAGCGATGCGTCACTTTTCACTGCGTCCTCCTTGCGACACCAATAATGCGTCAAATTTACAGTATGACACATCATGTCGCAAGGAGTTACAGATACGTCAGTATTTCTGACGTATCTGTAAGCGCAAAAGTCACGCATTGCTGGAGTGTGTCACAAAAGTGACGCAACTCCAGCAATGCGTCCTTTCACATGGGGCAAGCCCCATGTGCAAAGGGCTTGCGTCAGTCTTACGCCTGCTGTGAGGCAGGCGCAAGATTTTGACGCAACAGCGTCCTAAAAGTGACCCAGTGAAATCTCATAGATTTCACTGCGTCACTATTACGAGGCTTTTTGCGGGGGAACGTACCCTCTGCATACATTATACCTGACGTAGGTATAATGTAGCGCAGGGGTTTACAAAGTGACGTCACTTTGTAAATAGTTCGCAACAGAAGGCATGTTTTACGCCGCCGATGCGTCACAAAAAGTGACGCATCGGAAGCCAAAACTGACGCAAGGCGTCATAAATGAGGCCCAAGGATTTCTTCCTTTTAATCCTATTACTGTTGGTGGCTTTGGGGCCCCACCCCCTTGCAGCAGCTCCTCGACCGAGCCCCCAATACTGGCTTCTGTGCTCGGCCTGTGGGTTCCTGCTCATCTGACCTAATCAGACCGAGTATGGGACCAATACTACCCCCCACCCTCCTCCCTGCAAGGGCCCCTCAGCTGAGTCTCGCTGGGATTTGTATTGCATTGTAATTCTTTTTGTATAGCGCTTGATACACCCAACGAGGCGCTGATGCACTTATGTTGTAAATGAAGTAAACACCACCGCCCCATTACAATCGGTATTTCCTGATTCGGCCGGAGATATTGTAATCATTCCCTCCCACTTCCCCCCCCCCCAAGAATTATTAAGCACAAAAATTACAAACCAATGGCTTTGCCGCTGTTTCTTTTTTAGAGTGAGAGAGTGTGTGTGTGTGAGAGAGAGAGAGAGAGGGCCCGATTCACAGAATGAACTTAAGACTCAATCCTAAACTTATTACTATTTTGGTATTCACAGAATGCACTTACTACTTTTGGCATTCACAGAATGAACTTACTACTTTTGGTATTCACAGAAGTTAGGATTTTGTCTTAAGTTTGTCTTAAGACAGACTTAAGACAGACTTAAGACAGACTTAAGACAGACTTAAGACAAAATCCTAACTTCTGTGAATACCAAAAGTAGTAAGTTCATTCTGTGAATGCCAAAAGTAGTAAGTGCATTCTGTGAATACCAAAATAGTAGTAAGTTTAGGATTGAGTCTTAAGTTCATTCTGTGAATCGGGCCCAGAGTGTGTGTGTGTGAGAGAGAGAGAGAGAGAGTGTGTGTGTGTGTGTGTGTGAGAGAGAGAGAGTGTGTGTGTGTGAGAGAGAGTGTGTGTGTGTGTGTGTGTGAGAGAGAGAGGGAAAGATTGAACATGTCCACTAAGCAGTAGCTGCAGTGTCATCAGCTGTCCCTAGAGGGCAGTCTGCCTGACAACAACCAGCTGCTTTGGGGAAATTTGCATACCCAGAAGGCACTGCAACGCCACAACACTTCCATTTCATTGTCATGGGCGAAAAAGTTTTTTGTAGCATTGAGAATGACGATCTATTCTATATGCGCACGTGCTAGCGTTATATTGTTACTGCATTTAGTTACATTTATAAAGTTACCATAATGTTCCTAACATTTCTCGTACATGATAGAGGGACAATGGCTCTAGCAAAGTGCAAGATTGGGGTGTTGAATTTCATTCGCACTCCGAGTGGTGATGATAGTCAACCCATGATTACAATTTTTGGAGGATCTGTGTTCAGATCTATCATTCTGTAAAAAGCAGGAGAGAACCTTGAATACATGTGGTGTTATTAATGCATAATGTATGTATCGGGTTCACTGTGAAAAGCAGGGTTTTAGGTGGCTCAGCCTGAGGGGTCTCGCAGAGGTAGTCTGTTTTCTTTTTCTTTGATTGGACTGGTGAGAGCATGCTCGGATGTCGGCTTAAGTCGTCAAGTGGGATATATTCTTCAAGGTCACAAGGAACCTCATGCATGTCAATAACTCCCCGCTCGGGGCAATGAGGGACGGGTTTGGGGGGGAGGGAGCTTTCCCTTCAGCTGCTGCACTCACAATTCACGGCTTTCAACCAATCAGTATAAAAAGGTGCAAGCAAGGGGATTTATTCTGTGGTATCTAAATTACAGGCAGATGGTCAGTCAATATTTTGAATGGCTTTAGACCAACTAGAATCAATTCAAGCCTGATCTACTGGATTTGTCACTTTAAATTATGACAGAATGGTAAAAACTCAACGAAAAATAAGCTACACGGGAAATGAATATTATTGAAATATCTTTTTATATAAAGTTTTCATGATAAAGGGTACAGTTTTACAGAAAATGACAATAAATTATCCATAAACAAATGAACAAGAAAAAAATAAATTCTTCTTCAAATCCACTTGCGTTGTGTTCCACTCTTAACAATTTCCAACAGCCTATCTTGCTAGCTATATACAAAGATATCGCTGCGTAGAATAAATCAAGAGTTATGAACAAGAAAGTCGACGTTTCAGCCTTATATTTGTTAAAAATCCTTAAGGCTATCCTCAGGACCTTCAATCTTTTCAGGATTGTGACCCCCTGTAAACGATACAATAACCATATTGTTACCTTTAGAATACATTATTCTATTTACATTTCAAAACCCGTGAGAAAAAAGTAATTAGAAAACATTCAATGTGCAATTAAAATACTATATACAGTTTCCTTTTTGATGAACTCATGATATATGTGGTTGATGTCACATACTAATTAAATGACATGTTTCTTTGCTACTCGAAACATTTTAAAACATTTCTATATTGAGATTCTTAAGAACAGGCATGTGGCTCTGGCTACATTTTTTCAACAGACTAACTCTTGTTATTTCCAGTTTGT
The DNA here is from genome assembly GCF_964261635.1 of Lissotriton helveticus. NCBI lineage: Eukaryota > Metazoa > Chordata > Amphibia > Caudata > Salamandridae > Lissotriton > Lissotriton helveticus. The sequence continues at coordinate 197,723,379 of NC_136057.1, read as the reverse complement.
AACATTGAGTCTTCTGCAGCGGTTAATCCCTGTCATAAATCACTTCTTACTAGGTAGTTTAATATCAATAAGCCTTAGTCAGTGGTCAAACAATTGTCTCAAATACCTGTATGTCCGATAGATGTCACCTATCACGCATTTGGTGTGGGACCGATACTTGTAACACGCCTGACAAGGGGAAGATGAAATTGTATTTACTACTTCACGTTGTATTTATAGCATATGTTCCAACACTTGTCGGTTGGTCAGTCAAAAAGATTTTACCTTATTTTGACGAAATTTGAGTACAAGAGCAGGACCGATGAAACGTGCCCAATCCACGACAACAATGAATGTCTAGAAAACAAAGTTTCTTTGTATTAGCTAAATAGTTGATTTAACTATCGATTGCTATCCAGACTGCACTTGATATAACAGTTAAAGGTCAAGAGTAAGGAAGCCCTCATTAACGCTTCACTTTTATAAGCTAAATATCCGAAGCCTTTTGTGATCTACATTCGTAGACTGAAGGTATGTATTCCATTAAGGACAATGATTGTATACTATGAGGTGACCTCCCAGATTACCATGAGCGCATTTTAAACAAGCAATACCTTGATTTGGTCTTAGTGATAACATATCTGTTCGAAGCGCTTTAGGTTTACGTTGATGTTTGCTAAAATGATTTTAGTCATCTAGAGTTAACAATTCACAAATCAACGGTATGGTTAAAGATTTTTAAGCCCAAATCCTTGTTGCTTTAAATAGATCTTTACTACAACGTTAGACGAGTTTGTTTGTCCGATGGCCATAATATAAACACATGCTGTACTATGCTTGGTTTAAGACCACGGAAAAGCGAAAACCGCTCCCGGAGGCCATTGTTTAATCACACACTGTACTATGTTTGGTTTAAGACCACGGAAAAGCGAAACCGCTCCATCATGCATGCGGCTGACTTACTTTCAAATGAAGAATATACGTCCGGCGTGGCGTCGTAATTCCAAGAATTGAATCAAACATTGCCAGCCCTCTTAATTTTTTATGCTCGACTCCTGATTTAGCTCCTCCTACCGGAGAAGTGTTGCGGCAATGTTTGAATGGCTTTTTCTAGATCAAATAGCGTGTTACTCGCTAGTTAAGGCACAAAGTGTTGATATTGTTCCTATCGCTTCATCAAACTAATAGAAAAGTATCTTGTGCTTAGTGCATATTGTTATTTAGATGTTACAAAATGAATGCAATGATTATACATATTAAAATTTGCCTGGGGCAGTGAGCTAAATAACGGTGATGGATCAAGCCCTGATCTTTGGACTGGGTAAGAGTGGTCTGCTTAATTCAGACACTCTGTTCATCACCACCCCCTTTTCTGAATCGTTTTTGGCCACTATAGGTGTGGCAGAGTATACTCAGACATGAGTCCCTTGCTCACTGCTCCATCAGGATTCAAGCAAGTCGGGCCGACGACGCCTGAAATGGCAGAAACCGGTCCCCGGATGCTTGTCTCCTTTCTGGTGAAGAATTGGCTTAGTAGTTTGGTCTGCCCTGTTCCCATGATGCACTGGGCCAGGGACAGACTAATTTGCATATAGCCAGGTTCTGAGCTGGGATGGGGCAGTGAGCTAAATAACGGTGATGGATCAAGCCCTGATCTTTGGACTGGGTAAGAGTGGTCTGCTTAATTCAGACACTCTGTTCATCACCACCCCCTTTTCTGAATCGTTTTTGGCCACTATAGGTGTGGCAGGGTATACTCAGACATGAGTCCCTTGCTCACTGCTCCATCAGGATTCAAGCAAGCTGGGTCGACGACGCCTGAAATGGCAGAAACCGGTCCTCGGAAGCTTGTCTCCTTTCTGGTGAAGAATTGGCTTGGTAGTTTGGTCTGCCCTGTTCCCATGATGCACTGGGCCAGGGACAGACTAATTTGCATATAGCCAGGTTCTGAGCTGGGATGGGGCAGTGAGCTAAATAACGGTGATGGATCAAGCCCTGATCTTTGGACTGGGTAAGAGTGGTCTGCTTAATTCAGACACTCTGTTCATCACCACCCCCTTTTCTGAATCGTTTTTGGCCACTATAGGTGTGGCAGGGTATACTCAGACATGAGTCCCTTGCTCACTGCTCCATCAGGATTCAAGCAAGCCGGGCCGACGACGCCTGAAATGGCAGAAACCGGTCCCCGGAAGCTTGTCTCCTTTCTGGTGAAGAATTGGCTTGGTAGTTTGGTCTGCCCTGTTCCCATGATGCACTGGGCCAGGGACAGACTAATTTGCATATAGCTAGGTTCTGAGCTGGGATGGGGCAGTGAGCTAAATAACGGTGATGGATCAAGCCCTGATCTTTGGACTGGGTAAGAGTGGTCTGCTTAATTCAGACACTCTGTTCATCACCACCCCCTTTTCTGAACCAGAAAAGGATTGAGTCATTCCATTCTGTGCCCGATGGACCACAGATCCTCAATTCCTCGAACCAACCCATCACTATGTTCGCGTACGAGGGTGAAAATCTGGAGCTAATGGCCACACCTTGTTTTTGTCTGTACCAATGGTCCTTATATAAGAACACATTGTTGTCTAGTATAAGTTCTACCATTTCCACAATCATTTCGGTGTGCAACCATGAGCTGGCAGTCCTTTTGCTGAGCATTTTTTTGATTGCAGTTAAACCAATTTCCTTTTTGATGCATGTGTATAGCGATACCACATCTAAGGTAACCAGTAACATGGTATCATCCCAGGCCAAGTCAGCCATAATGCCTAGAATATGTTTTGTATCCCTGATGTGGGATGGGAGATTTACAACCAATGGTTTTAGGAAGATGTCTACATATTCCGATATCCTTTCCATAGGCCCACCAATGCCCGATATGATTGGTCTACCTGGGGGAAATTTGTCAGTCTTGTGTACCTTTGGAAGAGTGTATATGCATGGATACCTTGGACGATCCACTCTAAGGTAAGTGAGCTCATTGTCATCCAGGAGACCTGACCCATGCCCGGGGCAATAAGCATACACTAAAACATCACATGAGTATTCCAGCAAGGCAAGGTGGGCTGATACCGTTGCGTGTGTGAGTGGGTATGCGAAGAGATGTTCTGTTGTCACATGCGATGGGGGACACTACTTTGGCCCTACTACCGAATTTGACATTTTTACACACAGCCCTATATAATACATGGGGATAGGGATACGCTGGGGGGTTGCGAGACTGTTGTTCATGAGCAATGAGGCCACAGCTAGTTGGCACCTTCACAGTCATCTAATTGGCCATGTGGTTCAGGCTCAAACATGCATATTGATGTCATTTCCCAGGGTGTACCCTTTTGTGAAATCAATATCCCAAGATTCATCCCTACTTTTATACTTGATTAAACATAGAAATGACACATCTATGTGATTTGGAATGTTTTATTCACATCTGTGGAGTGACAGAGCTGGAGCAGTACATTGCCATGCAAACCCCATATTACATGGTTGCCCAGTGGAGGGGCAACCAGATTCATTTGTGGAATGATAAGTTAATCGGGACCTTATAAGTGTTTAGCCATGCAACAGTTTATGTTGTTGCACTAAGGATATTGTCCTGCATAACTAAATACTTATAGGATCCCAAATACGAGACATATTGGCTATGCCAATGCTTGTTTACATTGCGGCGGATGATGCAGCCCTCAGCGCCTGCTGCAATGTAAAAGATAGGCACAGCGAACGCCGTAGTGGCGGTCAACTGTAATGCCTATCGTCCGGTCTCCACCTTGAAGGCCAGCTGCCCCATTCCCCGATTCGATGGTGGACTGAAGTCTGTCTGCCATCGTAATCAGCCCCTAAGTTTGCAAACTTCTTGGTCTCTGCTTCATGCACAAACACTTTTGACATGTGCAGCCTGCTTTCTGGCCACTTGAGCTATGCAGCAATGGAGGCCAAAATGATGTCGCAGTGTTGACTAAATTATGCAACAATAAAAAGGCTGCAGCGTAATGCCCATTTTATGATACTTTAATATTTTGACATATTTATACATACTAACAGCCTCTGCAAAGCTTTTGCCTCATTAGTACCTGTGCAACATACAAATGCAGCAGTGGGAAAAGTGACCAATCAACCTTTGCAAAGGGCCCTATTCTTCACAGCAACATAAGTCACATTTCTTTTAGTAATTTTAGATCCATTTGAGATACAAAATTGTTTTGGGTGAAATCGGTAGATTATGCAGCAGATGATGTATTATGTGGCAAATATGATACAGCCATAGTTAAGTGGAAAACATTTTTACCCTTATCTTAGTTTTGCCCCAACATTGTAGTTGCTCAATTTGTAAGTTCCCCAAACCCAAAAGTCGACACCTAAAATTACAAACCAATAGCTTTGCCGCTGATTTTTAGAGTGAGAGTGTGTGTAAGTGAGTGTATGAAAGAGAGAGTGTGTGTGAGAGAGAATGTGTGTGTGTGAGAGAGAGTGAGTGAGGAGGGAAACATAGAAGGGGCCTTATTTATGAAGGCCTTGCGCCGCCGGTGCGTCACTTTTTCCCATTTTAAAAGTGACGCACCGGCGTCGCAAGGCCTTCATAAATAAGGCCCAAGGTGTCCACTAAGCAGCAGCTGCAGTGTCATCAGTAGTTTGCATACCCAGAAGTCACAGCAAATCCACAAACACTAGGGGCAGATTAACAAGCCACTTGAGTCACTTTTAACATGGGAAAAGTGACGCAAAAGTGGCACAAGGGGCTTGTAAATATGCCCCTACCATTTCATTGTCATTGGCAAAATAGCTTTTTGTAACATTGAGCATCAAGATCTACTCTACATGCTCATGTGTTGGCGTTATATTTTTGTTGCTTTTAGTTACGTTTGTAAAGTTACCGTAATTTTCCTAAGTATTTTTTTTGGAAAAGGTTGACGGACAAATTCCTAAACTTATGGCCATTTTAGTCGCTTGTCGAGGTTTATCTGCACTTTGGCCCACATGCATCAAGCATTTTTGGAGTCGCAAACGGTGCGATTCCTTAAAATCGGCCGTTTGCGAATGCAAAAGTGCTGTTTGGGATGCATCATGCTATTTTAGAAATTGCAATTTTTTTGCAAATTCTAAAATTGCAATAGCACATAAGAAATCGCAATTGTGCAATTTCTAAAATGCTATGCATCATTTCATAAAAATGTGCGATTTTTCAAATTGGAAGTGCAAATTACCACGAAGTTCAACCTCGTGGTAATTTGCGAAATTGTTCAAAAATGCACAAAAATGCATTTTTTAAACTGTTAAGTTACAGACACACTTGTCCTTAGGACATGTGTGTATGTAATTTATACTGAAAAGTACATTTCATGGGTGCAGGGGGGGGTCATTTGCACCCCTCTCTCCACCCTTGAAATGCATTGATGAATTTCGATTTCAAATTGCGAATTCGCAATTCCCATTTATTCCTATGGGCATTTTGGCCCATAGGAATGAATGGGAATTGTGAATTCGCAATTGAAAATTTGCATTTTTTATGCAATTCGGTAAAAATAGCGATTTTTACCGAATTGCAAAAAAAAACTAAAATATTCATGCATAGGCTTTTGCCATTTCTAAATTGCGAATCGTTATTTTTCGCAATTTAGAAATCGCAAAAGCCGATATTGATGCCTGTGGGCCTTTAAGTGTGGTGATTGCTTCGCAGCCATTTGGCTCAGATCAAGTGCAGTTCACTTCATTGTCCCTAGAGGGAGGACTATCAGCTGGGATGTAATCATTGCACTTTGTGTGGCGATGAAACTCTCGAGCAGTGCCGCAAGAGATGACGGTAACGTCACACGTTTATAGTCGCTGGACTGCTGGACGGCTCACTGTGCGGTGTGGCAGACTGGCTGGATGGTGATTTTTTTACATGGGTCAGTGGGCCTGGCTGGTCTTGCGTGCAGGTCAAGCATGACTCACGGCCGGGCTGACGTCCTCGGTGGAACGGCGGGCCCGAAAGGCATGGCTGGCATGGCTTGTAACACACTGTTTGCTACCTCTCACATTTTGTTTGCTTTTGATACTTGCACAAGTGCCACCATTGCCTACGTAACGTCTGTTCTTTTGCCTCAGTTTCTAGCATATATTGCAGTATATTACCTCTATTTGTACTGCACACTTGTCACTCTATCCTCCTGTATTGCACTGTTTGCTATCTCATGTATTTTGTATGCTCACAATTGTCACTTTTACCTCATGTAACTTATCGTCTGCTTTGTAATTTGTTCATTTGTAATTTTATGTTCCTATTGTGAAGCGCTCTGACACCTTCGGGTAAAGTCCGCGCTATATAAAAACGCTTAAATAAAATAAAATAAAATAAAATTAGTTGACTCCCCTGTGGTGAAACCCTCCTGGGTCCGACAAGCGCAAGGCTGACCGGCTAATGGCTGACTGCGAATTGGTTCCCCGTAGGCTGACGGGCTGATGGGCAACTGCAGATCGGTTCCCCGCAGGCTGACCGGCTAATGGTTAACTGCGGATTGATTCCCCGCAGGCTGACCGGCTAATGGTTGACTGCGGATTGATTCCCCGCAGGCTGACCGGCTAATGGTTGACTGCGGATTGATTCCCCGCAGGCTGACCGGCTAATGGCTGACTGCGAATTGGTTCCCCGTAGGCTGACGGGCTAATGGGCAACTGCGGATTGGTTCCCCGCAGGCTGACCGGCTAATGGTTGACTGTGGATTGGTTCCCCGCAGGCTGACCGGCTAATGGCTGACTGCGGATTGGTTCCACGCTTTGGGCTGGGCTGGTTGGCTGCTGGAGGGAGGGCAGAGCTGACAGACCAGGGCGGCTGAAAAGATAAGCCATGCCTAGTACCCCCTGGGCTAGTACGCCGAGTGAGTCGGCCGGGTGTGGCAACGCTGGCTTGACCGGTTGACTGAGGGCTAGACAGGTAGATCCAAATAAAAATTCAAAACATGATAGCTCAAGGACATTTTTTGAGGATCTTTTGAAAGTCTAGGTCCAAATCATTGTCTAAAAATATTAAAAATTAACCATTTTGCTGCTCAATTCAGGGGGACACAATTTCTGCCCTAGATTGATTGTGGAAAGTATCTTGTGGAAGAAGCTAATATTGGAAAGTTTTCTCGTATCGCTAGAAGTCAGGCTCCTACAGGCCTCACAAGCAGCTTTCCCGGCGATTTATAATCATTACAAACAAATATAAATGGGTCGTAAGACCAGAGCGCTCTGTACATGACTCCGCTGGCTCCTAGTGTCATCCTTGGTATATATACAGCGTCATGGAAGGAACCCCTGGTGATGACCCGTGGAAGAAGCCCGTTCAAATTTCTTTTTAGGTGGAACCTAGGCAGCGCATGCGCTGTCTCTTGACATGGTGATTCTACTGTATGGAGTAGCAGCACGCCCATGGCTTGTGATTGGTTCCTTCATGTGCCTTTCTAAATTACCTTGGTTTGGTTGGTGATTAGATTACAATTGTCCCTCCTTTTGGGGAATACTCTTCCCCTGGAGATAAAGCTACAGCCCTCACTTGATCTCTTCAGGAAAGCACTGAAAACTTGGTGCTTCATTAAAGCCTATCAGTGAGCTCTTGTCTCTGGTTGCCGTCAGCTAGTTTTTGAGTTAGGCGCCTTGACGCCCACTGGGCATAGTTGCGCGTAGACAAATAACATTTCATTCATTCATTCATTCCTTTTGCTGTTTTGTTCACGCCCTGGAGACTGGCCCTATTTCATGGATCATCTCACGATCGGCCTTATACGTTACTTTCGGCGCACTACTTTTACGATTGCCTCAGCTTCTGCTTTAGAAATGTTGGGGCAAATTCACAAGAAAGTGACTATGTGCATTCTGCAAGCCATTTGGTTGCGCCACACTGAGTTACTTTCAAAGCACAGGAATGCAACATATTTACAAGAATATGTTGCATCTCTGTGCTTCCCCCTGCGCTGGCACACAATCTGCTGCCATATGCCGGCGCAGGCACCCTTGCACCATGGTGCAAGGCATTTTCCTCTTTAAATGAGTGCTGTAGAATGCAGCACGGATTGAAAGAGGAAAAAAAAAACAAGGAGAAATGAAAACATTTCTCCTCGTTGCGCCTCCCTACGACTCCCCTGGGGAGGTGTAGGATTCACACGCCTTTCCAGATTTACGATTCCTCGTAAATCTGGGAATGTGTCTGGTTCCATGGGTGTTGCATGGAAACACCCACAGCAACACCCATGGAACTCCCCTTCCACACAAAATGCTGTGTGTAAAGGGGCCATTTTTACAAGGACAGGAAAAGCCACAAAGGGTGGCTTTACCTGTACTTGTAAATATGAAACATTCAAATACCCCACCAGTACGTCACAAAGTGTGACGTACTGGTGGCGCAGGGGGCTTGTAAATCTGCGCCATTGTGTTTATTGGTGGCCTCGGAAGCCCACGCCCCATTGTTAATGTGCTCCCCCAGTGTGTTTCTCCCCACACATCACTACGTGACACTTGCCCCTTCGAGACTGCGGGTTTGGTGGCTTTGTGAGTTTTTATTTTTGTCCTCCTCTCTTCAATTAAACTACGAAAGGCTGCACTGCATTTGGTGTTTGTTGGCTGTTCACCTCCTGCCCCCCGCTGCTTTCAGCACTGCATTTATAAACTGAACTTCCAGGACAGGTCTTGTGTCTTTTAACGCATTGGGGGGCATGTTAGCAAGAACCCTGCGTAAAATTATCGCAGTTTTATCGGCAGGAAACTGCCACTAAAACGGCGATAATGGGCTTGCTAATATGCGTACTGGAATTCAAATAGAAGCCCAGGTAAGATGTGCAGGGCTTCTATTGAAATTCTATAACGCATATTAGCAAGCCCATTATCGCCGTTTTAGCGGCAGTTTCCTGCCGATAAAACGGCGATAATTGTACGCAGGGTTCTTGCTGATATGCCCCTTAATTTTAAAGCAGCACCGCTTGTCTCTGCTTTTTATAAAATTAACTTGCAGAACAGGTCTTGGGTGTTTTAACGCATTTAATTTAAAAGCAACATTTTTGTTTTGCAACTACCCCATGCGTGTTTTCAGGCCGTCTACCATATCCCGTCCATTTTGCTTCTTTTCCCTCCCGCCCCTGTCTGTGTTAATCTCCCTCTTCCCGCCCAAATTTCTGTTCTTCTTCACCTCAATCCGCCCATCCCATTTCTTCTCCCCCACCAAGCCCATGCCCCTTATGTTTGTGCACTTCCATCAAGTCATGGGTTTCAGCAGTGAACAAGGGGCCTCATTTATGAAAAGTGACGCATCGCTGCGTGAAAACAGCGATGCGTCACTTTTCACTGCGTCCTCCTTGCGACACCAATAATGCGTCAAATTTACAGTATGACGCATCATGTCGCAAGGAGTTACAGATAGGTCAGTATTTCTGACGTATCTGTAAGCGCAAAACTCACGTATTGCTGGAGTGTGTCACAAAAGTGACGCAACTCCAGCAATGCGTCCTTTCACATGGGGCAAGCCCCATGTGCAAAGGGCTTGCGTCAGTCTTACGCCTGCTGTGAGGCAGGCGCAAGATTTTGACGCAACAGCGTCCTAAAAGTGACCCAGTGAAATCTCATAGATTTCACTGCGTCACTATTACGAGGCTTTTTGCGGGGGAACGTACCCTCTGCATACATTATACCTGACGTAGGTATAATGTAGCGCAGGGGTTTACAAAGTGACGTCACTTTGTAAATAGTTTGCAACAGACGGCATGTTTTACGCCGCCGATGCGTCACAAAAAGTGACGCATCGGAAGCCAAAACTGACGCAAGGCGTCATAAATGAGGCCCAAGGATTTCTTCCTTTTAATCCTATTACTGTTGGTGGCTTTGGGGCCCCACCCCCTTGCAGCAGCTCCTCGACCGAGCCCCCAACACTGGCTTCTGTGCTCGGCCTGTGGGTTCCTGCTCATCTGACCTAATCAGACCGAGTATGGGACCAATACTACCCCCCACCCTCCTCCCTGCAAGGGCCCCTCAGCTGAGTCTCGCTGGGATTTGTATTGCATTGTAATTCTTTTTGTATAGCGCTTGATACACCCAACGAGGCGCTGATGCACTTATGTTGTAAATGAAGTAAACACCACCGCCCCATTACAATCGGTATTTCCTGATTCGGCCGGAGATATTGTAATCATTCCCTCCCACTTCCCCCCCCCCCCCCAAGAATTATTAAGCACAAAAATTACAAACCAATGGCTTTGCCGCTGTTTCTTTTTTAGAGTGAGAGAGTGTGTGTGTGTGAGAGAGAGAGAGAGAGTGTGTGTGTGTGAGAGAGAGAGAGAGAGAGTGTGTGTGTGTGTGTGTGTGTGAGAGAGAGAGGGAAAGATTGAACATGTCCACTAAGCAGTAGCTGCAGTGTCATCAGCTGTCCCTAGAGGGCAGTGTGCCTGAAAACAACCAGCTGCTTTGGGGAAATTTGCATACCCAGAAGGCACTGCAACGCCACAACACTTCCATTTCATTGTCATGGGCGAAAAAGTTTTTTGTAGCATTGAGAATGACGATCTATTCTATATGCGCACGTGCTAGCGTTATATTGTTACTGCATTTAGTTACATTTATAAAGTTACCATAATGTTCCTAACATTTCTCGTACATGATAGAGGGACAATGGCTCTATCAAAGGGATAATGGCTCTATCAAATTGCAAGATTGGGGTGTATAGAGGGACAATGGCTCTATCAAATTGCAAGATTGGGGTGTTGAATTTCATTCGCACTTCGAGTGGTGATGATAGTCAACCCATGATTACAATTATTGGAGGATCTGTGTTCAGATTTATAATTCTGTAAAAAGCAGGAGAGAACCTTGAATACATGTTGTGTTATTAATGCATAATGTATGTATCGGGTTCACTGTGAAAAGCAGGGTTTTTAGGTGGCTCAGCCTGAGGGGTCTCGCAGAGGTAGTCTGTTTTCTTTTTCTTTGATTGGACTGGTGAGAGCATGCTCGGATGTCGGCTTAAGTCGTCAAGTGGGATATATTCTTCAAGGTCACAAGGACCCTCATGCATGTCAATAACTCCCCGCTCGGGGCAATGAGGGACGGGTTTGGGGGGGAGGGAGCTTTCCCTTCAGCTGCTGCACTCACAATTCACGGCTTTCAACCAATCAGTATAAAAAGGTGCAAGCAAGGGGATTTATTCTGTGGTATCTAAATTACAGGCAGATGGTCAGTCAATATTTTGAATGGCTTTAGACCAACTAGAATCAATTCAAGCCTGATCTACTGGATTTGTCACTTTAAATTATGACAGAATGGTAAAAACTCAAGGAAAAATAAGCTACACGGGAAATGAATATTATTGAAATATCTTTTTATATAAAGTTTTCATGATAAAGGGTACAGTTTTACAGAAAATGACAATAAATCATCCATAAACAAATGAACAAGAAAAAAATAAATTCTTCTTCAAATCCACTTGCGTTGTGTTCCACTCTTAACACCCTCATGCATGTCAATAACTCCCCGCTCGGGGCAATGAGGGACGGGTTTGGGGGGGAGGGAGCTTTCCCTTCAGCTGCTGCACTCACAATTCACGGCTTTCAACCAATCAGTATAAAAAGGTGCAAGCAAGGGGATTTATTCTGTGGTATCTAAATTACAGGCAGATGGTCAGTCAATATTTTGAATGGCTTTAGACCAACTAGAATCAATTCAAGCCTGATCTACTGGATTTGTCACTTTAAATTATGACAGAATGGTAAAAACTCAAGGAAAAATAAGCTACACGGGAAATGAATATTATTGAAATATCTTTTTATATAAAGTTTTCATGATAAAGGGTACAGTTTTACAGAAAATGACAATAAATCATCCATAAACAAATGAACAAGAAAAAAATAAATTCTTCTTCAAATCCACTTGCGTTGTGTTCCACTCTTAACAATTTCCAACAGCCTATCTTGCTAGCTATATACAAAGATATCGCTGCGTAGAATAAATCAAGAGTTATGAACAAGAAAGTCGACGTTTCAGCCTTATATTTGTTAAAAATCCTTAAGGCTATCCTCAGGACCTTCAATCATTTCAGGATTGTGACCCCCTGTAAACGATACAATAACCATATTGTTACCTTTAGAATACATTATTCTATTTACATTTCAAAACCCGTGAGAAAAAAGTAATTAGAAAACATTCAATGTGCAATTAAAATACTATATACAGTTTCCTTTTTGATGAACTCATGATATATGTGGTTGATGTCACATACTAATTAAATGACATGTTTCTTTGCTACTCGAAACATTTTAAAACATTTCTATATTGAGATTCTTAAGAACAGGCATGTGGCTCTGGCTACATTTTTTCAACAGACTAACTCTTGTTATTTCCAGTTTGTAACATTGAGTCTTCTGCAGCGGTTAATCCCTGTCATAAATCACTTCTTACTAGGTAGTTTAATATCAATAAGCCTTAGTCAGTGGTCAAACAATTGTCTCAAATACCTGTATGTCCGATAGATGTCACCTATCACGCATTTGGTGTGGGACCGATACTTGTAACACGCCTGACAAGGGGAAGATGAAATTGTATTTACTACTTCACGTTGTATTTATAGCATATGTTCCAACACTTGTCGGTTGGTCAGTCAAAAAGATTTTACCTTATTTTGACGAAATTTGAGTACAAGAGCAGGACCGATGAAACGTGCCCAATCCACGACAACAATGAATGTCTAGAAAACAAAGTTTCTTTGTATTAGCTAAATAGTTGATTTAACTATCGATTGCTATCCAGACTGCACTTGATATAACAGTTAAAGGTCAAGAGTAAGGAAGCCCTCATTAACGCTTCACTTTTATAAGCTAAATATCCGAAGCCTTTTGTGATCTACATTCGTAGACTGAAGGTATGTATTCCATTAAGGACAATGATTGTATACTATGAGGTGACCTCCCAGATTACCATGAGCGCATTTTAAACAAGCAATACCTTGATTTGGTCTTAGTGATAACATATCTGTTCGAAGCGCTTTAGGTTTACGTTGATGTTTGCTAAAATGATTTTAGTCATCTAGAGTTAACAATTCACAAATCAACGGTATGGTTAAAGATTTTTAAGCCCAAATCCTTGTTGCTTTAAATAGATCTTTACTACAACGTTAGACGAGTTTGTTTGTCCGATGGCCATAATATAAACACATGCTGTACTATGCTTGGTTTAAGACCACGGAAAAGCGAAAACCGCTCCCGGAGGCCATTGTTTAATCACACACTGTACTATGTTTGGTTTAAGACCACGGAAAAGCGAAACCGCTCCATCATGCATGCGGCTGACTTACTTTCAAATGAAGAATATACGTCCGGCGTGGCGTCGTAATTCCAAGAATTGAATCAAACATTGCCAGCCCTCTTCATTTTTTATGCTCGACTCCTGATTTAGCTCCTCCTACCGGAGAAGTGTGGCGGCAATGTTTGAATGGCTTTTTCTAGATCAAATAGCGTGTTACTCGCTAGTTAAGGCACAAAGTGTTGATATTGTTCCTATCGCTTCATCAAACTAATAGAAAAGTATCTTGTGCTTAGTGCATATTGTTATTTAGATGTTACAAAATGAATGCAATGATTATACATATTAAAATTTGCCTGGGGCAGTGAGCTAAATAACGGTGATGGATCAAGCCCTGATCTTTGGACTGGGTAAGAGTGGTCTGCTTAATTCAGACACTCTGTTCATCACCACCCCCTTTTCTGAATCGTTTTTGGCCACTATAGGTGTGGCAGGGTATACTCAGACATGAGTCCCTTGCTCACTGCTCCATCAGGATTCAAGCAAGCTGGGCCGACGACGCCTGAAATGGCAGAAACCGGTCCTCGGAAGCTTGTCTCCTTTCTGGTGAAGAATTGGCTTGGTAGTTTGGTCTGCCCTGTTCTCATGATGCACTGGGCCAGGGACAGACTAATTTGCATATAGCCAGGTTCTGAGCTGGGATGGGGCAGTGAGCTAAATAACGGTGATGGATCAAGCCCTGATCTTTGGACTGGGTAAGAGTGGTCTGCTTAATTCAGACACTCTGTTCATCACCACCCCCTTTTCTGAATCGTTTTTGGCCACTATAGGTGTGGCAGGGTATACTCAGACATGAGTCCCTTGCTCACTGCTCCATCAGGATTCAAGCAAGCCGGGCCGACGATGCCTGAAATGGCAGAAACCGGTCCCCGGAAGCTTGTCTCCTTTCTGGTGAAGAATTGGCTTGGTAGTTTGGTCTGCCCTGTTCCCATGATGCACTGGGCCAGGGACAGACTAATTTGCATATAGCTAGGTTCTGAGCTGGGATGGGGCAGTGAGCTAAATAACGGTGATGGATCAAGCCCTGATCTTTGGACTGGGTAAGAGTGGTCTGCTTAATTCAGACACTCTGTTCATCACCACCCCCTTTTTTGAACCAGAAAAGGATTGAGTCATTCCATTCTGTGCCCGATGGACCACAGATCCTCAATTCCTCGAACCAACCCATCACTATGTTCGCGTACGAGGGTGAAAATCTGGAGCTAATGGCCACACCTTGTTTTTGTCTGTACCAATGGTCCTTATATAAGAACACATTGTTGTCTAGTATAAGTTCTACCATTTCCACAATCATTTCGGTGTGCAACCATGAGCTGGCAGTCCTTTTGCTGAGCATTTTTTTGATTGCAGTTAAACCAATTTCCTTTTTGATGCATGTGTATAGTGATACCACATCTAAGGTAACCAGTAACATGGTATCATCCCAGGCCAAGTCAGCCATAATGCCTAGAATATGTTTTGTATCCCTGATGTGGGATGGGAGATTTACAACCAATGGTTTTAGGAAGATGTCTACATATTCCGATATCCTTTCCATAGGCCCACCAATGCCCAATATGATTGGTCTACCTGGGGGAAATTTGTCAGTCTTGTGTACCTTTGGAAGAGTGTATATGCATGGATACCTTGGACGATCCACTCTAAGGTAAGTGAGCTCATTGTCATCCAGGAGACCTGACCCATGCCCGGGGCAATAAGCATACACTAAAACATCACATGAGTATTCCAGCAAGGCAAGGTGGGCTGATACCGTTGCGTGTGTGAGTGGGTATGCGAAGAGATGTTCTGTTGTCACATGCGATGGGGGACACTACTTTGGCCCTACTACCGAATTTGACATTTTTACACACAGCCCTATATAATACATGGAGATAGGGATACGCTGGGGGGTTGCGAGACTGTTGTTCATGAGCAATGAGGCCACAGCTAGTTGGCACCTTCACAGTCATCTAATTGGCCATGTGGTTCAGGCTCAAACATGCATATTGATGTCATTTCCCAGGGTGTACCCTTTTGTGAAATCAATATCCCAAGATTCATCCCTACTTTTATACTTGATTAAACATAGAAATGACACATCTATGTGATTTGGAATGTTTTATTCACATCTGTGGAGTGACAGAGCTGGAGCAGTACATTGCCATGCAAACCCCATATTACATGGTTGCCCAGTGGAGGGGCAACCAGATTCATTTGTGGAATGATAAGTTAATCGGGACCTTATAAGTGTTTAGCCATGCAACAGTTTATGTTGTTGCACTAAGGATATTGTCCTGCATAACTAAATACTTATAGGATCCCAAATACGAGACATATTGGCTATGCCAATGCTTGTTTACATTGCGGCGGATGATTTAGCCCTCAGCGCCTGCTGCAATGTAAAAGATAGGCACAGCGAACGCCGTAGTGGCGGTCAACTGTAATGCCTATCGTCCGGTCTCCACCTTGAAGGCCAGCTGCCCCATTCCCCGATTCGATGGTGGACTGAAGTCTGTCTGCCATCGTAATCAGCCCCTAAGTTTGCAAACTTCTTGGTCTCTGCTTCATGCACAAACACTTTTGACATGTGCAGCCTGCTTTCTGGCCACTTGAGCTATGCAGCAATGGAGGCCAAAATGATGTCGCAGTGTTGACTAAATTATGCAACAATAAAAAGGCTGCAGCGTAATGCCCATTTTATGATACTTTAATATTTTGACATATTTATACATACTAACAGCCTCTGCAAAGCTTTTGCCTCATTAGTACCTGTGCAACATACAAATGCAGCAGTGGGAAAAGTGACCAATCAACCTTTGCAAAGGGCCCTATTCTTCACAGCAACATAAGTCACATTTCTTTTAGTAATTTTAGATCCATTTGAGATACAAAATTGTTTTGGGTGAAATCGGTAGATTATGCAGCAGATGATGTATTATGTGGCAAATATGATACAGCCATAGTTAAGTGGAAAACATTTTTACCCTTATCTTAGTTTTGCCCCAACATTGTAGTTGCTCAATTTGTAAGTTCCCCAAACCCAAAAGTCGACACCTAAAATTACAAACCAATAGCTTTGCCGCTGATTTTTAGAGTGAGAGTGTGTGTAAGTGAGTGTATGAAAGAGAGAGTGTGTGTGAGAGAGAATGTGTGTGTGTGAGAGAGAGTGAGTGAGGAGGGAAACATAGAAGGGGCCTTATTTATGAAGGCCTTGCGCTGCCGGTGCGTCACTTTTTCCCATTTTAAAAGTGACGCACCGGCGGCGCAAGGCCTTCATAAATAAGGCCCAAGGTGTCCACTAAGCAGCAGCTGCAGTGTCATCAGCAGTTTGCATACCCAGAAGTCACAGCAAATCCACAAACACTAGGGGCAGATTAACAAGCCACTTGAGTCACTTTTAACATGGGAAAAGTGACGCAAAAGTGGCACAAGGGGCTTGTAAATATGCCCCTACCATTTCATTGTCATTGGCAAAATAGCTTTTTGTAACATTGAGCATCAAGATCTACTCTACATGCTCATGTGTTGGCGTTATATTTTTGTTGCTTTTAGTTACGTTTGTAAAGTTACCGTAATTTTCCTAAGTATTTTTTTTGGAAAAGGTTGACGGACAAATTCCTAAACTTATGGCCATTTTAGTCGCTTGTCGAGGTTTATCTGCACTTTGGCCCACATGCATCAAGCATTTTTGGAGTCGCAAACGGTGCGATTCCTTAAAATCGGCCGTTTGCGAATGCAAAAGTGCTGTTTGGGATGCATCATGCTATTTTAGAAATTGCAATTTTTTTGCAAATTCTAAAATTGCGATAGCACATAAGAAATCGCAATTGTGCAATTTCTAAAATGCTATGCATCATTTCATAAAAATGTGCGATTTTTCAAATTGGAAGTGCAAATTACCACGAAGTTCAACCTCGTGGTAATTTGCGAAATTGTTCAAAAATGCACAAAAATGCATTTTTTAAACTGTTAAGTTACAGACACACTTGTCCTTAGGACATGTGTGTATGTAATTTATACTGAAAAGTACATTTCATGGGTGCAGGGGGGGGTCATTTGCACCCCTCTCTCCACCCTTGAAATGCATTGATGAATTTCGATTTCAAATTGCGAATTCGCAATTCCCATTCATTCCTATGGGCATTTTGGCCCATAGGAATGAATGGGAATTGTGAATTCGCAATTGAAAATTTGCATTTTTTATGCAATTCGGTAAAAATAGCGATTTTTACCGAATTGCAAAAAAAAAGCTAAAATATTCATGCATAGGCTTTTGCCATTTCTAAATTGCGAATCGTTATTTTTCGCAATTTAGAAATCGCAAAAGCCGATATTGATGCCTGTGGGCCTTTAAGCGTGGTGATTGCTTCGCAGCCATTTGGCTCAGATCAAGTGCAGTTCACTTCATTGTCCCTAGAGGGAGGACTATCAGCTGGGATGTAATCATTGCACTTTGTGTGGCGATGAAACTCTCGAGCAGTGCCGCAAGAGATGACGGTAACGTCACACGTTTATAGTCGCTGGACTGCTGGACGGCTCACTGTGCGGTGTGGCAGACTGGCTGGATGGTGATTTTTTACATGGGTCAGTGGGCCTGGCTGGTCTTGCGTGCAGGTCAAGCATGACTCACGGCCGGGCTGACGTCCTCGGTGGAACGGCGGGCCCGAAAGGCATGGTTGGCATGGCTTGTAACACACTGTTTGCTACCTCTCACATTTTGTTTGCTTTTGATACTTGCACAAGTGCCACCATTGCCTACGTAACGTCTGTTCTTTTGCCTCAGTTTCTAGCATATATTGCAGTATATTACCTCTATTTGTACTGCACACTTGTCACTCTATCCTCCTGTATTGCACTGTTTGCTATCTCATGTATTTTGTATGCTCACAATTGTCACTTTTACCTCATGTAACTTATCGTCTGCTTTGTAATTTGTTCATTTGTAATTTTATGTTCCTATTGTGAAGCGCTCTGACACCTTCGGGTAAAGTCCGCGCTATATAAAAACGCTTAAATAAAATAAAATAAAATAAAATTAGTTGACTCCCCTGTGGTGAAACCCTCCTGGGTCCGACAAGCGCAAGGCTGACCGGCTAATGGCTGACTGCGAATTGGTTCCCCGTAGGCTGACGGGCTGATGGGCAACTGCAGATTGGTTCCCCGCAGGCTGACCGGCTAATGGTTAACTGCGGATTGATTCCCCGCAGGCTGACCGGCTAATGGTTGACTGCGGATTGATTCCCCGCAGGCTGACCGGCTAATGGCTGACTGCGAATTGGTTCCCCGTAGGCTGACGGGCTAATGGGCAACTGCGGATTGGTTCCCCGCAGGCTGACCGGCTAATGGTTGACTGTGGATTGGTTCCCCGCAGGCTGACCGGCTAATGGCTGACTGCGGATTGGTTCCACGCTTTGGGCTGGGCTGGTTGGCTGCTGGAGGGAGGGCAGAGCTGACAGACCAGGGCGGCTGAAAAGATAAGCCATGCCTAGTACCCCCTGGGCTAGTACGCCGAGTGAGTCGGCCGGGTGTGGCAACGCTGGCTTGACCGGTTGACTGAGGGCTAGACAGGTAGATCCAAATAAAAATTCAAAACATGATAGCTCAAGGACATTTTTTGAGGATCTTTTGAAAGTCTAGGTCCAAATCATTGTCTAAAAATATTAAAAATTAACCATTTTGCTGCTCAATTCAGGGGGACACAATTTCTGCCCTAGATTGATTGTGGAAAGCATCTTGTGGAAGAAGCTAATATTGGAAAGTTTTCTCGTATCGCTAGAAGTCAGGCTCCTACAGGCCTCACAAGCAGCTTTCCCGGCGATTTATAATCATTACAAACAAATATAAATGGGTCGTAATGACCAGAGCGCTCTGTACTTGACTTCGCTGGCTCCTAGTGTCGTCCTTGGTATATATACAGCTTCATGGAAGGAACCCCTGGTGATGACCCGTGGAAGGCGCCCGTTCAAATTTCTTTTTAGGTGGAACCTCGGCAGCGCATGCGCTGTCTCTTGACATGGTGATTCTACTGTATGGAGTAGCAGCACGCCCATGGCTTGTGATTGGTTCCTTCATGTGCCTTTCTAAATTACCTTGGTTTGGTTGGTGATTAGATTACAAATGTCCCTCCTTTTGCTGTTTTGTTCACGCCCTGGAGACTGGCGCTATTTCATGGATCATCTCACGATCGGCCTTATACGTTACTTTCGGCGCACTACTTTTACGATTGCCTCAGCTTCTGCTTTAGAAATGTTGGGGCAAATTCACAAGAAAGTGACTATGTGCATTCTGCAAGCCATTTGGTTGTGCCACACTGAGTTACTTTCAAAGCACAGGAATGCAACATATTTACAAGAATATGTTGCATCTCTGTGCTTCCCCCTGCGCTGGCACACAATCTGCTGCCATATGCCGGCGCAGGCACCCTTGCACCATGGTGCAAGGCATTTTCCTCTTTAAATGAGTGCTGTAGAATGCAGCACGGATTGAAAGAGGAAAAAAAAAACAAGGAGAAATGAAAACATTTCTCCTCGTTGCGCCTCCCTACGACTCCCCTGGGGAGGTGTAGGATTCACACGCCTTTCCAGATTTACGATTCCTCGTAAATCTGGGAATGTGTCTGGTTCCATGGGTGTTGCATGGAAACACCCACAGCAACACCCATGGAACTCCCCTTCCACACACAATGCTGTGTGTAAAGGGGCCATTTTTACAAGGACAGGAAAAGCCACAAAGGGTGGCTTTACCTGTACTTGTAAATATGAAACATTCAAATACCCCACCAGTACGTCACAAAGTGTGACGTACTGGTGGCGCAGGGGGCTTGTAAATCTGCGCCATTGTGTTTATTGGTGGCCTCGGAAGGCCACGCCCCATTGTTAATGTGCTCCCCCAGTGTGTTTCTCCCCACACATCACTACGTGACACTTGCCCCTTCGAGACTGCGGGTTTGGTGGCTTTGTGAGTTTTTATTTTTGTCCTCCTCTCTTCAATTAAACTACCAAAGGCTGCACTGCATTTGGTGTTTGTTGGCTGTTCACCTCCTGCCCCCCGCTGCTTTCAGCACTGCATTTATAAACTGAACTTCCAGGACAGGTCTTGTGTCTTTTAACGCATTGGGGGGCATATTAGCAAGAACCCTGCGTAAAATTATCGCAGTTTTATCGGCAGGAACCTGCCGCTAAAACAGCGATAATGGGCTTGCTAATATGCGTACTGGAATTCAAATAGAAGCCCAGGTAAGATGTGCAGGGCTTCTATTGAAATTCTATAACGCATATTAGCAAGCCCATTATCGCCGTTTTAGCGGCAGTTTCCTGCCGATAATACGGCGATAATTGTACGCAGGGTTCTTGCTGATATGCCCCTTAATTTTAAAGCAGCACCGCTTGTCTCTGCTTTTATAAAATTAACTTGCAGAACAGGTCTTGGGTGTTTTAACGCATTTAATTTAAAAGCAACATTTTTGTTTTGCAACTACCCCATGCGTGTTTTCAGGCCGTCTACCATATCCCGTCCATTTTGCTTCTTTTCCCTCCCGCCCCTGTCTGTGTTAATCTCCCTCTTCCCGCCCAAATTTCTGTTCTTCTTCACCTCAATCCGCCCATCCCATTTCTTCTCCCCCACCAAGCCCATGCCCCTTATGTTTGTGCACTTCCATCAAGTCATGGGTTTCAGCAGTGAACAAGGGGCCTCATTTATGAAAAGTGACGCATCGCTGCGTGAAAACAGCGATGCGTCACTTTTCACTGCGTCCTCCTTGCGACACCAATAATGCGTCAAATTTACAGTATGACGCATCATGTCGCAAGGAGTTACAGATACGTCAGTATTTCTGACGTATCTGTAAGCGCAAAAGTCACGCATTGCTGGAGTGTGTCACAAAAGTGACGCAACTCCAGCAATGCGTCCTTTCACATGGGGCAAGCCCCATGTGCAAAGGGCTTGCGTCAGTCTTACGCCTGCTGTGAGGCAGGCGCAAGATTTTGACGCAACAGCGTCCTAAAAGTGACCCAGTGAAATCTCATAGATTTCACTGCGTCACTATTACGAGGCTTTTTGCGGGGGAACGTACCCTCTGCATACATTATACCTGACGTAGGTATAATGTAGCGCAGGGGTTTACAAAGTGACGTCACTTTGTAAATAGTTCGCAACAGAAGGCATGTTTTACGCCGCCGATGTGTCACAAAAAGTGACGCATCGGAAGCGCAAAACTGACGCAAGGCGTCATAAATGAGGCCCAAGGATTTCTTCCTTTTAATCCTATTACTGTTGGTGGCTTTGGGGCCCCACCCCCTTGCAGCAGCTCCTCGACCGAGCCCCCAACACTGGCTTCTGTGCTCGGCCTGTGGGTTCCTGCTCATCTGACCTAATCAGACCGAGTATGGGACCAATACTACCCCCCACCCTCCTACCTGCAAGGGCCCCTCAGCTGAGTCTCTCTGGGATTTGTATTGCATTGTAATTCTTTTTGTATAGCGCTTGATACACCCAACGAGGCGCTGATGCACTTATGTTGTAAATGAAGTAAACACCACCGCCCCATTACAATCGGTATTTCCTGATTCGGCGGGAGATATTGTAATCATTCCCTCCCACTTCCCCCCCCCCAAGAATTATTAAGCACAAAAATTACAAACCAATGGCTTTGCCGCTGTTTCTTTTTTAGAGTGAGAGAGTGTGTGTGTGTGAGAGAGAGAGAGAGAGAGAGTGTGTGTGTGTGTGAGAGAGAGAGAGAGAGAGAGTGTGTGTGTGTGTGTGTGAGAGAGAGAGGGAAAGATTGAACATGTCCACTAAGCAGTAGCTGCAGTGTCATCAGCTGTCCCTAGAGGGCAGTGTGCCTGAAAACAACCAGCTGCTTTGGGGAAATTTGCATACCCAGAAGGCACTGCAACGCCACAACACTTCCATTTCATTGTCATGGGCGAAAAAGTTTTTTGTAGCATTGAGAATGACGATCTATTCTATATGCGCACGTGCTAGCGTTATATTGTTACTGCAATTAGTTACATTTATAAAGTTACCATAATTTTCCTAACATTTCTCGTACTTATTAGGGTGTCGAATGAGGGACAATAGCTATATCAGATTCGAGATTGGGATGTTGAATTTCATTCGCACTGCGAGTGGTGATGATAGTCAACCCATGATTACAATTTTTGGAGGATCTATGTTCAGATCTATAATTCTGTAAAAAGCAGGAGAGAACCTTGAATACATGTTGTGTTATTAATGCATAATGTATGTATCGGGTTCACTGTGAAAAGCAGGGTATTTAGGTGGCTCAGCCTGAGGGGTCTCGCAGAGGTAGTCTGTTTTCTTTTTCTTTGATTGGACTGGTGAGAGCATGCTCGGATGTCGGCTTAAGTCGTCAAGTGGAATATTTTCTTCAAGGTCACAAGGACCCTCATGCATGTCAATAACTCCCCGCTCGGTGCAATGAGGGACGGGTTTGGGGGGGAGGGAGCTTTCCCTTCAGCCGCTGCACTCACAATTCACGGCTTTCAACCAATCAGTATAAAAAGGTGCAAGCAAGGGGATTTATTCTGTGGTATCTAAATTACAGGCAGATGGTCAGTCAATATTTTGAATGGCTTTAGACCAACTAGAATCAATTCAAGCCTGATCTACGGGATTTGTCACTTTAAATTATGACAGAATGGTAAAAACTCAACGAAAAATAAGCTACACGGGAAATGAATATTATTGAAATATCTTTTTATATAAAGTTTTCATGATAAAGGGTACAGTTTTACAGAAAATGACAATAAATCATCCATAAACAAATGAACAAGAAAAAAATAAATTCTTCTTCAAATCCACTTGCGTTGTGTTCCACTCTTAACAATTTCCAACAGCCTATCTTGCTAGCTATATACAAAGATATCGCTGCGTAGAATAAATCAAGAGTTATGAACAAGAAAGTCGACGTTTCAGCCTTATATTTGTTAAAAATCCTTAAGGCTATCCTCAGGACCTTCAATCTTTTCAGGATTGTGACCCCCTGTAAACGATACAATAACCATATTGTTACCTTTAGAATACATAATTCTATTTACATTTCAAAACCCGTGAGAAAAAAGTAATTAGAAAACATTCAATGTGCAATTAAAATACTATATACAGTTTCCTTTTTGATGAACTCATGATATATGTGGTTGATGTCACATACTAATTAAATGACATGTTTCTTTGCAACTCGAAACATTTTAAAACATTTCTATATTGAGATTCTTAAGAACAGGCATGTGGCTCTGGCTACATTTTTTCAACAGACTAACTCTTGTTATTTCCAGTTTGTAACATTGAGTCTTCTGCAGCGGTTAATCCCTGTCATAAATCACTTCTTACTAGGTAGTTTAATATCAATAAGCCTTAGTCAGTGGTCAAACAATTGTCTCAAATACCTGTATGTCCGATAGATGTCACCTATCACGCATTTGGTGTGGGACCGATACTTGTAACACGCCTGACAAGGGGAAGATGAAATTGTATTTACTACTTCACGTTGTATTTATAGCATATGTTCCAACACTTGTCGGTTGGTCAGTCAAAAAGATTTTACCTTATTTTGACGAAATTTGAGTACAAGAGCAGGACCGCTGAAACGTGCCCAATCCACGACAACAATGAATGTCTAGAAAACAAAGGGGCATATTATCAAGGGGGTTTATCTCCTCTTTTTTGGCTTTAAAAGCCAAGAAAGCGGAGATAAAATTATCTCCCTATTATCAAGCTGTCGCTAACACCAGTTAGTGACAGCTAATAGGAGATAGCGACCATCTTGGGCCCCGCTTTGCATGTCAGTGATATTTATCACTAATGACATGCAAAGTGGGCGTGCCAAGATGTTAGCGACTGGAAACAGTCGCTAACATCGCTATCTCCTATTACCAACTTTTGGAGATATTCGCGCTAGGCGCGAATATCTCCAAAAGCTAACACCTGCCCTGAGCAGTTCTTCACCATGTTATCCAATGGGAGGTGGATAACATGGCTAAGAGCATTTGCTCGATAATGCATGAATAGCGCTGACTTTTCAGCGATATTCATGCATTGCGGCCGTTTTTTATCGCATTTGCGATAAACCTTGCTAATAGCAAGGTTTATCTGCGATAAAAATCGCCGATGTGCGGCGATAATTTTTGTCTCTAAACAAGTTAGAGACAAAAATTATCGCTAGTTGTTGGTAATATGCCCCAAAGTTTCTTTGTATTAGCTAAATAGTTGATTTAACTATCGATTGCTATCCAGACTGCACTTGATATAACAGTTAAAGGTCAAGAGTAAGGAAGCCCTCATTAACGCTTCACTTTTATAAGCTAAATATCCGAAGCCTTTTGTGATCTACGGGGCATATTATCAACACAGGCGATAAAATTATCGCTGCTTTTATCGGCAGAAAACTGCCGCTAAAGCCGCTTTTGCGGCAGAAAACTGCCGCTAAAGCAGCTTTTGCGGCAGTTTTCTGCCGATAAAAGCAGCGATAATTTTATCGCCTGTGTTGATAATATGCCCCTACATTCGTAGACTGAAGGTATGTATTCCATTAAGGACAATGATTGTATACTATGAGGTGACCTCCCAGATTACCATGAGCGCATTTTAAACAAGCAATACCTTGATTTGGTCTTAGTGATAACATATCTGTTCGAAGCGCTTTAGGTTTACGTTGATGTTTGCTAAAATGATTTTAGTCATCTAGAGTTAACAATTCACAAATCAACGGTATGGTTAAAGATATTTAAGCCCAAATCCTTGTTGCTTTAAATAGATCTTTACTACAACGTTAGACGAGTTTGTTTGTCCGATGGCCATAATATAAACACACGCTGTACTATGCTTGGTTTAAGACCACGGAAAAGCGAAAACCGCTCCCGGAGGCCATTGTTTAATCACACACTGTACTATGTTTGGTTTAAGACCACGGAAAAGCAAAACCGCTCCATCATGCATGCGGCTGACTTACTTTTAAATGAAGAATATACGTCCGGCGTGGCGTCGTAATTCCAAGAATTGAATCAAACATTGCCAGCCCTCTTCATTTTTTATGCTCGACTCCTGATTTAGCTCCTCCTACCGGAGAAGTGTGGCGGCCATGTTTGAATGGCTTTTTCTAGATCAAATAGCGTGTTACTCGATAGTTAAGGCACAAAGTGTTGATATTGTTCCTATCGCTTCATCAAACTAATAGAAAAGTATCTTGTGCTTAGTGCATATTGTTATTTAGATGTTACAAAATGAATGCAATGATTATACATATTAAAATGTGCCTACTGAAGCTACAAAGTGGGACAAAAAAGTGTTCTCAAAGATAATCATAATAGAACAAAGGGACAATCCCAAGGTTAACAGATTTGGTGATACATAGTTATATAGACCTTTTCAGAATAGTTAAATTGAATTAAACATGCCTACATTCTAGCATATCAAATATCAATCAAATCTGCCTGTATGTACAACCACACGTGCCACAGTCAATAGATTAGTAAGAAAATTACAGTAACTCGATAATCCTAGACTGTCGACCTTCATGGTGCTCACAATCTATCTAGTGGATATTGGAAGCAGTATTTAAACCTGAATACAGACATATTTAGGGAGACCAATTTGGGTTTACCTAAGGCATGCTAGAGTATGCCATTCTGTTGTGGAATTTAATCCATGTTTGACACTGTCGGCTACCTCTATCCATCGATTTTCTTTTAGGGTTAGAGTCTGGTCCATGTTTTTTTGACGGATTGTAGGCCTAACTACTTCAATTACCCACCATTCCATGTCCTTTCCTGAATATCCTAAAGATCTGTAGTGGTCAACCAAAAGGGCATCCTCTACTTTACATCGTATGCGCGATTGGTGTTGCAAAATTCTGCATTTGACCATCTGTGTTGTCTTTCCTATGTAAAGCAATTAAGCATGGGCGTAAAATCCGCTCCGCTCGCGGATTTTTCGGATTTTCGGCAAATTCGCAATCCGCGAACGCTCGCGAATTTGTCGAAAATCCGTGAATCCGCTCGCGGCGGATTTTTTGCTTGGTTGCGGCGCGCGGCGTGGTGCACGGCGTTCACTTTCCGTCATTTTAGCGTTTGCCGAATTGTTTTTCTTTGCGAGTGACGCGCCATTTTAGATCTTGCTGCGTGTTCCCGCGGGAGTTTGTCGCCCGCGAATACGTACTCGCGGCTTGCCACCTTGCACAGCACACCTCGCGAGAGTTCGCAATTGCGAACACGTAGTTGCGGCGGAAAGGAACAATCTCGCACTTGCGAAATAGAGATTTTGCAATTTCGCACAAGAAAATCACCAGCAAACAGGATAAACCTTCAGAAAATTATGATTTTTATCAGAATCACTCCTCAGGTTGACATTTGCATGGCCTTTTTTTTTGCAAGGAGTCCATTTTGGGGGGGGGGAGGAAGGAAGTGCCCCACAGTCTCCAACTTCCTGTTCCTGTCCAGCAGGCTCCTCCCAGTGCTTTGTCCATCTCCTGGTCACTTTCATTTGGATCTGGAGCTGGAAGGATTACTTTTTGTGGGTGCTGCTGGATATTTGGATTTGAGGCCTTTTTGACTGTCTTTGGATCACTTTTGGATTAGAAATCAACTTTCACAAGTAAGTTTGTTTGGGGCATTACAGTTGCTGCAAGTACAATTTTGGAACTTTTTCAGAAAATTAAATAAATTATATTGTGGGTAGCCACAGTATCCAGTAGGACCAGGGTTGGTTATGGGTGCATGATACAACTGTTTTGTTGAATTTAAACACCATTGAGGCCATGGATGGGCTGGGATTGTGCAGATTTTATTGTTTTTTGTCGTTTTTTTGGGCCTGCTGGTGTGGCCCTTTGCCCAGGGGTGGTGAGTGTTGCATGGGCCTAGTCTTTCTGTGGGGTGTCTTCTTGAATTTAAACATAATTGAGGCCATGGATGGGCTGGGATTGTGCTTATTTTATTGTTTTTTGTCGTTTTTGGGGGGCTGCTGGTGTGGCCTTTTGCTTGCCCAGGGGTGGTGGTGGTGCATGTGCCTGTGGTGTTGTCTCACTCTCTTTGATGTAAACATCATGGATGGCATTGGATTGTGGTGATTTCTGGCTGTTTTTCTGTTTTTTGGGGGTGTACTGTTGATGTGGTCTGGCCATGTGGGTGGTGGTGGTGGCCATCTTGAGTGCTGGCTGGTACAGGCAACATGTGCTTGGGGTTTAAGGGGGCCATTTTGAGGAGAGGCAGTGTCTGAGGCCTGCACTTATTTTGCCTACTTTTCATCCCTTATGCCCAGGGGTAGTGAGTGTTGCATGGGCCTAGTGTTTCTGAGGGGTGTCTTCTTGAATTTAAACACCATTGAGGCCATGGATGGGCTGGGATTGTGCAGATTTTATTGTTTTTTGTCGTTTTTTTGGGCCTGCTGGTGTGGCCCTTTGCCCAGGGGTGGTGAGTGTTGCATGGGCCTAGTCTTTCTGTGTGGTGTCTTCTTGAATTTAAACACCATTGAGGCCATGGATGGGCTGGGATTGTGCAGATTTTATTGGTTTTTGTCGTTTTTTTGGGCCTGCTGGTGTGGCCCTTTGCCCAGGGGTGGTGAGTGTTGCATGGGCCTAGTCTTTCTGTGGGGTGTCTTCTTGAATTTAAACATAATTGAGGCCATGGATGGGCTGGGATTGTGCTTATTTTATTGTTTTTTGTCGTTTTTGGGGGGCTGCTGGTGTGGCCTTTTGCTTGCCCAGGGGTGGTGGTGGTGCATGGACTGAGTGTGCCTGTGGTGTGGTCTCACTCTCTTTGATGTAAACATCATGGATGGCATTGGATTGTGGTGATTTCTGGCTGTTTTTCTGTTTTTTGGGGGTGTACTGTTGATGTGGACTGGCCATGTGGGTGGTGGTGGTGGCCATCTTGAGTGCTGGCTGGTACAGGCAACATGTGCTTGGGGTGTAAGGGGGCCATTTTGAGGAGAGGCAGTGTCTGAGGCCTGCACTTATTTTGCCTACTTTTCATCCCTTATGCCCAGGGGTAGTGAGTGTTGCATGGGCCTAGTGTTTCTGAGGGGTGTCTTCTTGAATTTAAACACCATTGAGGCCATGGATGGGCTGGGATTGTGCAGATTTTATTGTTTTTAGTCGTTTTTCTGGGCCTGCTGGTGTGGCCCTTTGCCCAGGGGTGGTGAGTGTTGCATGGGCCTAGTCTTTCTGTGGGGTGTCTTCTTGAATTTAAACATAATTGAGGCCATGGATGGGTTAGGATTGTGCTTATTTTATTGTTTTTTGTCGTTTTTGGGGGGCTGCTGGTGTGGCCTTTTGCTTGCCCAGGGGTGGGGTGCATGGACTGAGTGTGCCTGTGGTGTGGTCTCACTCTCTTTGATGTAAACATCATGGATGGCATTGGATTGTGGTGATTTCTGGCTGTTTTTCTGTTTTTTGGGGGTGTACTGTTGATGTGGACTGGCCATGTGGGTGGTGGTGGTGGCCATCTTGAGTGCTGGCTGGTACAGGCAACATGTGCTTGGGGTGTAAGGGGGCCATTTTGAGGAGAGGCAGTGTCTGAGGCCTGCACTTATTTTGCCTACTTTTCATCCCTTATGCCTAGGGGTAGTGAGTGTTGCATGGGCCTAGTGTTTCTGAGGGGTGTCTTCTTGAATTTAAACACCATTGAGGCCATGGATGGGCTGGGATTGTGCAGATTTTATTGTTTTTTGTCGTTTTTTTGGGCCTGCTGGTGTGGCCCTTTGCCCAGGGGTGGTGAGTGTTGCATGGGCCTAGTCTTTCTGTGGGGTGTCTTCTTGAATTTAAACACCATTGAGGCCATGGATGGGCTGGGATTGTGCAGATTTTATTGGTTTTTGTCGTTTTTTTGGGCCTGCTGGTGTGGCCCTTTGCCCAGGGGTGGTGAGTGTTGCATGGGCCTAGTCTTTCTGTGGGATGTCTTCTTGAATTTAAACATAATTGAGGCCATGGATGGGCTGGGATTGTGCTTATTTTATTGTTTTTTGTCGTTTTTGGGGGGCTGCTGGTGTGGCCTTTTGCTTGCCCAGGGGTGGTGGTGGTGCATGGACTGAGTGTGCCTGTGGTGTTGTCTCACTCTCTTTGATGTAAACATCATGGATGGCATTGGATTGTGGTGATTTCTGGCTGTTTTTCTGTTTTTTGGGGGTGTACTGTTGATGTGGACTTGCCATGTGGGTGGTGGTGGTGGCCATCTTGAGTGCTGGCTGGTACAGGCAACATGTGCTTGGGGTGTAAGGGGGCCATTTTGAGGAGAGGCAGTGTCTGAGGCCTGCACTTATTTTGCCTACTTTTCATCCCTTATGCCCAGGGGTAGTGAGTGTTGCATACTTGCATGTCCCTAGTCTTTCTGTGGGGTGTCTTCAATGTAAACATCATGGATGGCATGGGATTGTGCTCATTTTTCTGTGTTTTGTCGATTTTTTGGGGTGTATAACTGAACTGATGTTCCTCTGTCTTCCATTGCTTTTAGGTGCACAAGAAGACTCAATAGAACCACCAGTGCCAGGAAGAAGTCCTGCAGCGGTGTGTGCAGCATAACGTCACGCGACGTCACGTCTGGACACAGAACCCTCTGCAACTCGTGCAACTGCTGCCTGCTGACCTGCTGACCTGCTCTGAAGAAGATGGCCCCAAAAAAAGTAACCCGTAGCTCCTCTAGCAAGAAAGGTGCCAGTAAGGAGCAGAAGAAGCAAGTTACCAAGGACACTGGTGTGCCGCCCGCCCCTTTTTTTGTGAGTAAAAAAAAAGTATGCCTGCAGCAGCTGCAGCGGGATCTGCTGGGGACCAAGCTGGCAGCAGCACCCCCGCTCCATTGGGCTCAGTGCCACCACCACCACCACGCCAACTTAAGTCCAAGCCCTTGAGTGCTGCAGAGGCAGCCAGTATACTTCTTCAATCACCATCGACCAGTGATGTTGGCTCATCGCAAGAAAGCAGCAGCAATGTCCCTCAATCAACACAGGTTGTTGTAGCTCATCTGACGAGTGTTGAACAACCACAGCGGCAACAACAATCACATGTGCAAGTACAAGCCCAAGTACATGTGGAAGGAGAGGCAGCGCAAGGAGATGCGCAAGCAGAGGTGCATGGAGGGTCACAACAAGTGCCCACAATAGTTGTTCCTCCCGAAGTAGGGGCACATCAGGAAATCGACAATCAAGGCGAGGTATCATTTGAGGAAGCCACTCCTCCTGATGATCCTTCATTGTCTTCCACACCCCTAGCAAGGAAGAGATCAAGGGTGGTGTCTACATCCTCTTCAAGCACACCTCCTTCTGATGATACGGATCAAACTTGGGAACAAACAAAGGTAGTTAAGCGTAAAAGGAAGCTCGTCCAAAGTCTCAGAGTTATGGAGTGTGATGAGTCTCAACAAGAAGTGCTGCTGATGAAGACTCTGCCAACGATGACCCAGTCATCATAAAGGTCACTGCAGCCCCAGCGGGCATGCAGCAAACAGACATTTTGACCCTAGCCCGAAGAGCTGCTGAGCGTGATGATGATGTTGTCGATGAGGAGGCAGTGGAAACACCACAATCATTGGAGTTAAGTAGTACACCAACTCGTCCCGCTTCCATATTTCTTTCTGGCAAGAAGAGACCTCCGTCAACCTCGACCTTAATTAGTGGCGGTGAAAGTGCAAAACGTACAAAAGTTGGGCAATCCACATCCTCCACTTCATCTGGCATTAGCTTCATGACCACCACCACCAGTATCGCCGCCTCCTCCATGTCCCACAGACACTTCAAGTCCCCAGTTTGGGACTTCTTTACTGTTTGTCCAAAAAATCCAAAGTTTGCCATTTGTACCCTTTGTAAGCTTGCAGTTAGTCGTGGTAAGTCAGGTACCAACTATGGTACCGGCGGCCAGAGAGGTCATCTTGAGAGAAAGCACACTGTCAAATGGTTTGCGCACCTAGATGCGATCAAGAAAGGCCAAATTCAAGGAAACGTTGATGTTTCATATGATGATGACGAGCAGGAAGAAGACGTGTCAAACACTTCCCTTACACCCAGTACCCCTGTCAGCAGCACACCCAATGTGAGGCACACTAAGAGTGTTGGAGCGAGTGAGACACCAACGCACAAAAGTTCACCAGCGAGCAAAATTGGGTCAACGAAGTCATTATCAGCCCGTAAATGCTTGGTCCAGGGCAACATTAGAACAATGCTTACTTCAGACGTGCCATATGAACGCAACCACCCACTGACGCGTCTGTATAACACTAAGCTGGCTAAAATGCTAGCTGTGGACCTTCTACCTTTTTCTTTTGTAGAAGCGGTAGGTTTTCTTGAATTAGTGGCAACGCTCTGCCCTAAATGGAAGGTTCCGAGCCGGTTCTATTTTGCCAGAGTTGCGGTTCCAGCACTACATGAAGATGTGCTGCAGGCGATTGGGGCAGCTTTGCAGAAGAGTGCTGTTCACACAATACATCTGACAACAGACATGTGGACCAGTGGCCCAGGCGATGATTACATGTGCATCACTGCACACTGGGTCTCTTTTTCAGGTGTTATAGCAAAGCTAAACGCAGGTGTTGACCCGGACCAAGTTTTCAAAGCTGCTCGGAAACATGCAACACTAGCCATGTTTGGCTTGGAGAAAAGTCACACAGCAGAAAACCTTTTGGAAGAGTTTGACAAAAAGGTCTTGACAATGCTATCCCCCCTAAAACGCAAGATTGGTTATGTTTCCACGGATAATGGCGCCAATGTAGTTAAGGCCATGTCGAAGGGTGACCATGTTAGAGTGCCGTGTTTGGCGCACTGTATCAACCTGGTAGTTCAAAAATTCTTGAGTGATAAAGAGAGTCCAGCGTTCGAGGTAATGGCCACCTGCCGCAAAATGTGCAACCATTTCAGCCATTCTTTTAAGGCCCGGAAGCATCTGCGGAGACTGCTACTTGAACGTGGAATGCCAGTGAAAGCACTCATCCAGGAGGTGGCAACACGTTGGAACTCAACCTTCTACATGCTTGAGCGTCTGTATGAGCAGTATACGGTACTCGATCACTATTTCTTGACAGAGGCTACATCTCAGAAGGAGGACCTGCGGATGAGTAAGGCGCAATGGGCCATAGTTAAAAGCCTGACAGACATGCTTCGTCCTTTTGAGTTCTTCACGCGTGCAGTCAGCCAGGAGGACTGTAATTTGGGAAAAGCTATCCCATTGTTGTGCATACTGGAGCACCAACTGATGGCGGTTTCTTCTCAGTTTCAAAAAGATGAAAAAAAAAAAACCCATTTCATTTTGTCTGAGAAATTATTACATCGCCTACGTGGTGATGAACGTCTTAAAAACATCAACTCAGATCAGCATTACATTTGTGCTACTATTCTGGATCCACGCTACAAAAAGGCGCTGGCAGACAACGCATTCTTTCCTTTCGCTGATGCAGATGTTCAAAAGTACAAACATTGGTTAGCCTGGTCAGCCAAGAGGTTTGAAAAAGAACGGCAGGTTATTGAAGGAGAAGCCAGTACATCAGCATCAGCATCAGCAGGCCATCCGCAGTCACAAGAATCCACTTCTGCACCTGTGGCTGGGGCACAAGTGACCTCTCAGCCGTTAAAGACACCGGCAACTGGATCATCTGCACCACACACAATGACAACACTAACAGTGGCTGGGGAGGAGGATTGGCTAAGTTTGATGGGGTATGGTTCTCGAAAAAATGTCACAGCCAGCACAGCAAAAAGTAAGCAAAGTGGAGGAACAGTTGATGACCTTGAGTCGATGGTGCAGGACTATCTGAATGACTCAACAGTGGTCTTTCTTAATGAGGAGCCATTGCAGTATTGGCATGGCAAAAAACAATTGTGGCCACAGCTCTACAACCTGGCTATAAACTATTTGTCTTGCCCACTCGCAAGTGTGTCTTCTGAACGTGTTTTCAGTGCTGCTGGTGGCATTGTAACTCCCAAACGGAGCCGCCTCTCGCCCAAAAATGTGGAGCGGCTGACAATGATCAAGATGAATCAGCACCTCATACCACCAGATTACAAAGTACGAGAAAGCACGCCGCATGAAGACGAGGAGGACAGCAACGTAGATGAGGGGATTTTTTCTCTGTTCGGTGCCACTGACCTCATCCAGCCTGAATTCGCAGAGTATGATGACGAAATCTTGTTCTTATTCCCTGACACCGAGCCCTGAAAATGAGACAATCAATCAAGAACTTTCTTTTTCGTCCTTATTCACTTTTATTCCTGTGTGCTTTGTGTCTCTCTTTCTTTGTTTTGCACAGTTAATTAAATTCAAACTTTAATCACCTAATCCCAAAAACAAGACCATCATCAGAACTGTCTTCACTTGTTTGCTTATTGCTTTGAAGGTGCCGCAGTCTACATTCCTCAGGTTCACAAGTTCCGAAGAACATGCTCCTCTATCCTCCTCCTCCAGACTGCGATTTCCCTCCAAGCAGAGTGCTGGATTACGCACAATGAAGAAAGACTCAGCACTTGTGGGGGTGTTGTACTTCTTTGCGGGTGAGTTGACGGTTTTGGGCCCATTGCTGTGAAGCTCTAATAATGGACAAAAGTGTTTTGGACCAAATATGAGGTGGAAATTTCTTGCCGTTTTTGCTGACTTGCTTGCCTTTGAGGTGCTCTTTGGCGGGGTTCCGGGGGTTTGTGTGTAATTTTTGGTGTCTGTCGAAGCACTGCTGCGACAGTCTAATCTTGATTGCATTTGCTTTTCAGGAAATCCGTGGTGGAAAACAGGAGTTATGATGATTGATGATGATGACGACCTAGCTGCACAGCGCCGCGTTTGGACCGAAGGCCGAGAGACATTGTAAGTATGAGATTTAGCTTTTCCGCTGTTTGGGGGTGTTGTGTCGGGTGTTTTTTTGCGGGTGGGTTGGCGGGTCTTGCCTGGGGCATTCCTGGGAAGGTCTAATACCGGATACAAGTGTTTTGGACAAAATCCATAAGGAACAGCCTTTTTTTTGCCATTTCTTCAGACATCTTGCTCAATGTAGCGTTTTGGGGGGCTTCCTGCTGTTCGTGGGTGGGTTGCGGCCGGGGTCTCTGTCGAAGCACTGCTGCGACAGTCTAATCTTGATTGCATTTGCTTTTCAGGAAATCCGTGGTGGAAAACAGGAGTTATGATGATTGATGATGACCTAGCTGCACAGCGCGTTACTTTGGACCGAAGGCCGAGAGATATTGTAAGTATGAGATTTAGCTTTTTCGCTGTTTGGGGGTGTTGTCGCGTGTTTTTTTGCGGGTGGGTTGGCGGGTCTTGGCTGGGGCATTCCTGGGAAGGTCTAATGCCGGATAGAAGTGTTTTGGACAAAATCCTTAAGGAAAAGCCTTTTTTTTGCCATTTCTTCAGACATCTTGCTCAATGTAGCGTTTTGGGGGGCTTCCTGCTGTTCGTGGGTGGGTTGCGGCCGGGGTCTCTGTCGAAGCACTGCTGCGACAGTCTAATCTTGATTGCATTTGCTTTTCAGGAAATCCGTGGTGGAAAACAGGAGTTATGATGATTGATGATGACCTAGCTGCACAGCGCGTTACTTTGGACCGAAGGCCGAGAGATATTGTAAGTATGAGATTTAGCTTTTTCGCTGTTTGGGGGTGTTGTCGCGTGTTTTTTTGCGGGTGGGTTGGCGGGTCTTGCCTGGGGCATTCCTGGGAAGGTCTAATACCGGCTAGAAGTTTGTTGGACAAAATCCATAAGGAAACACCAGTTTTGGCACTTTTTGTAAGTTAGGGTTCGTTAGGGTTAGCCCTAGCAGCAGGATTGCATGTGTTTAGGGGGGTTCTATTGCAACGCGGTTCTGTTGTTGTAGAGCACTGTTGGAGCGATGCTGGCTATGGATACTTTTGCTTGCAGGCAAGTGGTTTGAATACAATCCACGGTCTGTATTTGGGTCTACTGTTACTTTCAAAGTACGTTTTGTAACCATTTTTCTGCTAGGCATCGTTTTTGGAGATATGATTGGGTTCTTCTACATTTTTGCGACTGGCTTTAGTAAGGGTCTTGGTGGGAGCATTGCTGGGAAGGTCAAATTTTGTTCTAAAACACAGTAGTACACCCACCTTGAGGGGAAAGATCCGCTATAATATTTTGGCCATACTTATTGATCCTTAAAAAGGTGACTCAGACAGAGCACGCAATTTCAAAAATATTGTACTGTCTATTAGGGAAATCAAAGTGTCACTTTTTGAACCACACAGCGTACATACCTTTTATTTATTTATCAGTGGTATTGTAATAGCACTTCCTGTTTTCCGTTCAATAATTACAGGCCGGGTTTCAGTCAACATCCGCCAGGCAGGCAGTGGACAGGGTGTCTCTTCTGTCAGTGGTCACCACCACATTGATGGACGAAGCGTCAGCTGGAATGGAGGAGTGCCGCCAATAAGAGGAATTGTTTGCTGCATGCAACTTACTTACCAATTTCAACAGGACAACTCCAACAACATACGCAATACAGATACAGTATCCATTGTTGTCTTTTATTCTATGAGTGTGACTGCATGTGCTTACCTTTAGTTTGTAACCAAAGATTGTCTGTAAACTCTGTATCTTCAATTATTGTTTGTCCATGCTCTGCTTTTTTTTTCTTCTCTCAACAAAACCTACCCAAAAAGAAACCCCCATTCCCATCCATTTTACAAACCCTAACCCTCTTCCCCCGGGCTGTGTTGTTTTGCTTGATGTCTGACTAAAATGACATCAATAATTCCACACACTTGCTGGGGAGGATAAGGTGATAGCAGCAACAGGCTGGTGAAGGAATACGAGGATATCTTCTAGACTTACTCAGCTTCAGTACTATATCTTCTAGTAGTAGTAGCCAATGTCAAATAAATTCAACGCAAGTACTAGTTATACTTGCAATACTTTACCATTTGTTAGGCTACATTATGGCACTGTTCTAGTGTACTGTCACCTGCTATTTTCTCGATCGTACCGTAACCGTTGTAATGCTACAGTAAGGAGTACAAACAAGGTTTCGTTTTCTTTTTTTCCATAGGCATGCAACTGCCACTGTGTCACACCACTAGTACCACCGCAATGAGGAAATGTCACCCGCCCAGGAATGACAACGTTAATCCCCATTTCACCTGGAGCCAGCCCTGGGCCTAGCCCTAATTTCTAACACAAATTACAGGTAAGATAAGCGTTTGGTGGGAGGTAGTATAATGGAGTATTATTTCGGAGTAGACAAGAGATTGACGGTTGTACTACTAAAGTCCTACGACTGTTCAGGAAAACAAAGTTACTGTTACACCCCCGCCCCCCACCCACCAGACTGAAAAGCAGTAAAAAACAGGTATGGTCAGATAAAGTTGAAAAATATATTTATTTATCCCTAACAAAATAATCTCCCTCACCCACCCTAACCCCAACGATTGTCTCTGAAACGTCCCAAAACGATCCCAACTCCCAAATCCCACCCCCCAAAAGTCTATAAAAAAGGGCAAGGGACACTCCACTACTGGAGGGTGCTGGTGCTGGTG
The DNA here is from genome assembly GCF_964261635.1 of Lissotriton helveticus. Classification (NCBI taxonomy): domain Eukaryota; kingdom Metazoa; phylum Chordata; class Amphibia; order Caudata; family Salamandridae; genus Lissotriton; species Lissotriton helveticus. The sequence continues at coordinate 197,686,671 of NC_136057.1, read as the reverse complement.
CATGATGCGGCATGGGCATCATACTCCTTGCGGAGGGTGGCAAGCTCGGAGCGGAGGCCCTTAACCAAGGTCTTATACCTCAGGACCTCCTGCTCCAGGTTGGACATGCGGACTCGTAGGCGGCGTTGGCGTTCCTTGCAGCTCCTGTGGGGGGCAGCTGGTATTTCGGTTGCTTGGCGGTGGCGGTCGGCTTTCTTAGCCCGGCTCGGTCCCGCTGGCTTAGTCACGGAGGAGGATGTAGTGGTCACAGTCGAAGATGTTGCCCCGCTCGACTGCGTGTCCTCCTCCTCCTCCAGGGCCACCAGCCGCCGATACTCGGCGACTGTGGCCTCCAGCCTCCGTTGCCGGGCCAATCTAGCCTGCTCCCTCCTTGTTGTTGATTTGGAAGGAGCAACTATATGAAGAAAGAAAGACATAGTCTGTAACCAATGCTCCTTATTAATAACACAAAGTGATTGAGCCGAAAGTTGGGTCACAGAGTACAAGTAGCAAATTGAAAGCACAGTACATAACTATTGAGGACAGTATCTATGTAACCTCCCACTTCTGCATCCTTGCTCTAACAGTAGTGGTAGTTTAATGAACTAATTCTACGACCACTATGGACTTCCATTACAGTCGACTATGACAGTACACCAGTCTTATTCTTCTTCTTCTCTCTTGTTTAGGGAAATGGGTACGTTATCTTATGCAAGCCGGCAGAATGACATGGACACAGCACAGTGAAGTTGCACCCGAGAAAAAAAGTTGCACACCATGATGATGGAGACAGACTTGCGTTACTGTACCGGTCCAGTACATGCAGGTGGTGAAGCTATTACTTTTCTATTACGGGTGGCACTGAGAATACTCTGTTACAAGGGCTACTGCTTAATTAATTTACCTTTCACCCTACAGTGCAAATGAGTACTAGAAAAGGAAACTGAAGAAGCTAACTAATTTGATTATCTATCACTTCACATGGGACGTATTTAATGACAGATGAGATGACTTTAGGTGCTTTGCTTAATATTGAGTGAACAGTGATACACCCACACATGAATGACGTACTACAAGTAAACTAAAGTTATTAAGAGAGGTACGGAGTGTCCACCGTAATAACCAGATATATGCTGTGAATGCAAACGCAATACAAAGTACTGCTACTATTCATGGTAGTATTGGACACATTTACAATTTCTTTTCCTTGCCTTCCCTGCACTGGGACGGACGTGCGGGTGCGGTGGTACATGCTCTTCAAGGTAACACTTACTTCACCTGGCGACCATCTACTCTCTCTAGATACACATGTGCTATGTAAGAGTCAGAGAATACCATGCTCCAGGCATCCATTCAGTCAAAGTATACGCACACATACAGTTTCTGTTTCACCCACCCAGGCTGCTGTCCTTCCACCCATCCTTGCTTCATCATTGACCCAGCCATGCACCATACCATATTCTTTCCTTCCCAGCCACCTCTGGGTCCAAGCAAACACATATCGTTCTTCTTTGCCAGCCATCATACAAGTTCGCGTCCCACTTACTTACACCCTTCTTTCGCTTTTCGTTCATCCCATCCATCACGTTCGTCTAAGAACTTATTGGGATTCTTCTCACCAAAAACTTCACAGCTAAGTCGAAGTACATTTCGAGGAGGCTACTACCTGGTTGATTTGTAATTGTAATACACCCGTGCAGAAAGCACACTATGCAGTCTTCAATCTCAATAAGTAAGGAATATATAGCTTACCTGTTTCCGCCACCACCGTTTGATCCCCCACAGGAACGGCCACCAGCTCTTCTAACGCCGCCTCCTCCCCAGAGGCCTCCGAGTCCAAGTCCAACACAGCCACCTCCGCGCTGGCCCCGTCACCAGATGTTACACCTACAAAGTACATTTAAGAATGTTAGAATACACCACTCACTACTATATAATATTTGGTCTAGGAGAAATGTTAAAAAAACAGAATACAATGTAATAATTTGTGACTGTCTACTCCATAGTAAAAATGTCCCATTTTCCAGGGAAGGCTGTTGTCTTGCTGCACTTTTATGCACAACTGATGAATGCTTGCTTTTGATTTTTAACACGCACCACTTTTTCTCCTAACAGACAGAAGCTTGACTCCTGAGTCCTAAGAACACGACCAGGATCAAGTTCAAACTAGGTGAGAGTTCGGCTCGACCACAAGAAATGTGTCCAATTAATCGTCAGCACTAACCACTTTTCCGTTTACAGTTAAATAGTTTTATGACAAAGTAGATTTTAATAAATGTGTTTACTTTTAATAAAGCTTTTACACTTAAATAGACTCTGTGGTTTTTGTTCCTCTAGACTAGAGTGGATGAGCTAAAGGTTTTGGAATTTTTGCAAGCATGAGTGCCTCTGACACTTCTTGACTGTGCTGTGACTCCGTACTACTCTCTTGTCCTGCGTACGATAATCTAGAGATCATTGGGGATCTATAATCGGTGACTTCGGGAGCTGAATGACTCTGCCACACTATCTAGTCAGTAAGGAGACAGTGCATAGAGGTATTGCTGAATATAATGGGAGTCCAATGGAATTGCCAAATGTCCAATCTTAGTTAGCTACACAGACAGACTAATAAGAATAGTCTAGTAATACCACAGGGAGTCATATTCGAGGCAGGATAAGAATTTATATCCAGTCTACAAGAAGATCAAAGACGATTTAGAAAAAATCGAATGAGGAACGCTAGGAAAAAATAGGTACTGTTTATTAAAATGTAAACTTACTGGGGCCAGCAAAGGAGCCCTCGCCTGCCCGATCCTGGCCTGCATCCTCAGCACCCTCCTCCTGTGTCCTCTTGCCCTTGGGGGGAGCTGATGTACAACATGAAAGAAAGAAAAACCAGAAAACATGGATGAGATTTTTCAACCAAATCAAACATTTCAAAAGAACAATAACAACATATTTTGGAAAAATAGCAAATAGATAGACAACTATTCCACGGGATCTATCTCATGTGGTATACTACGTTATTCGTATTGCCTGATTTGCGGAACGTTGACTTAGAAAGTTCCTATGTAACTCAATAAACAGACTACTAAAGAGGTTTGCCTAGGCCTGGCACTGCAGGCAGCAGTGCGCAACACGTGACAGACAAAGTCCATCCTGCTTGCAGATCAGTGAATACTCAAACTATCAATCCACCCGCCACCACCGCCACTATTTCTTCTGATAGCCATGTGACTGTCTAAAGGAAGGACTGGACTTCAGTCTGTTGGGGCTGATTTATAAGTCCCTTGCGGAAGTTGCGGCTGATTTTCCTCCATTGTTGCGTGCCTTTTCTGACGCAGCGGCAGAACAAAAGACTCGCCATGGTGTTGGTGCGGCGTATATATTAAAAAAAAAAACACATATGGGCATATGGGCGATGCATCACGTTGTAAAGCCCTGCGCCATCAGGGGGCGTTCCGGCGCAAGGGAGGGCGTACCTGCGCAGGAACGAATCCTAAAAGTGGCTGAGGGAAATCTACAAGATGTCAATCAGTCATTTTTAGGACAATGATGCATGACTCAAACCCTGCGCGCTTGAAGCCGACGTACGGCTTGATGCAGCATTGGGGAGATAGGGTACCCCAGAGCATTGCTGGAGCTGCGCCATCGTTGGCACGCAACTCCAGCAATGCGCTGCCTTTACGGCACAGATGCGTAAGGCTTCTGTGACGTTTTGGGCCAATGGGTGGTGGTGGCATGGCACACAATTACTGCCGCATCCCTGCTACTTTGCAGGGATGCGCCGGTAATTGAAAATATGACCCTTACTGTCTAGCATTACGCAGTTCTTTTCTTTACAGTACACTCATACATAATTTCTCAGGCCAATGAAATGCTTCTGAACACAACATACAAAACAAAGAAGCATAGTAGCAAGCAAGGCTACTGAGAAGGAGAGCAGTGCACCTGAAAATGAAATGCATAGAAGATTTTGAAATATAATTTACCTCAATGTAATCGGCAGCATTATTGCTCTTGGTAAAGAACAAAGATTTGCAAATAACAGAGCAGGATAAAACAGAGTAGTAAATGTACTACTACTACTACTCGCCAAGCCCGGGGACCTCTACGCCGAGCGTGTCCAGCAAGTCCCGCTCCCGGTCCATGACATCGGTCCAGCGGTGGGTGGCCTGGTTATATGTGCGCCGGACCCCAGAGATCTTGTACATGGCCCGGCACACCTTCTCCCACCGCTGGCGGCGCTCCCGGATGCCATAGCCGGTCGCGATCTTGCCGCCTCCCAGGATCGTCTTGGGGAGGCGGCGCTGGACGTGGAAGATCAGTGCCGCCACTTCCTCCGCGCTGAAGATCTCCCTCGGGACCACTTGCTCCCCCCTTAAACGCCCGCACGGGAGCCGGGCACGGGGTGCGGGACCCTTCCCCTTCTCAGGGTGCTTCCCGGCTCCCTTTACCATGGTCTGGGCAGAAATAAACTTAAATGATAAAGAAGAAATAGAATAGTGAAGAAGAAAAGAAAAGAGTTTAAAAAAGTAGTTTAAAAGTAAATAAAAGCTGCAGAAAACACAAAAATATAGAGCTAGAAAAATAGAGGGTTAGATAATAAGTAAAATTAGATCAAAAAAACTTCAAACAAGCAAAGGATGGCAGAGATTGAGAGAGGATACAGAAAGCATGCCCAGAACCATAGCAATGAATGAGAAACAAGATGGCCGCGCCCGTTCACGACCGCGTGGGTAAATTCGCGCGAGATTTTCCTTGCGAGTACGCGCAAAATTGTACTAGCGAGCAGCACACTTTGCGAGATTACACATAGCGGGCGGAAACGGAATTACGTCACGCCAACAAGATGGCCACGCCCGTGTACGACCGATAGGGTAACTTGGCAAACGAATAGCTAGAAGCGCCTCGCGAACACGCGCAAGATCACGCGAACATACACGTCGCAACAAAAACAATTTTGTATTCGCACGTATTCGCGACTTCCGAAATCGATCTCGCACGGATTCGCGCCCCAAATAACGCGCGAAATTGCAAAAAAAACGATTTTAGCTAAAATGAAAGCAATGAGCAGGTGCAAAAGTTCAAACTTAACATTAGTAACATTCAAGGTAGTGCTTCCTGATGGGCCCCTCCAGAGTTTGCAACAATTCTATGACCCTGCTATGACCCAAACAGCAGGCTCATAGAATAGCACCATAAAGGTCCTGTAAAAAAAAAATTTCACTGCAACAAAAAGCAAATTACAGATAAGGAAGGAAGCAGGTGCCAGCCAGACTGGAACTTTCAAAATTACTGACACATTAATGAAACACAAATTAATTGATGGCAGTTGAAGAAGGGCAGGTGTGCTTGCTTTTTTCAACCACCATAATCTACAGTGATAAATAAACCTAATAGGTGCCAGGAGGATGTACTAGAGGGTGGCATGGGTGTCCCAGAGGGTGGCAGTGGTGAAACAGAGGGTGCTGTGAACCTGTGATGATAAACCAGACGTAGAAACAACATAGTCGCGGCCGTTGCAAGCCGAAAAGTAAGTTCGCAATTGCGAACTTGTCCCAAAATCGGCGCGAACACGCGCCAACACAAAAAACGGAAAAATCTGCAAATCCGCTAGAGTTCGCGGATCTTCGCGGATTGCGAATCCGTAAATCCGCAATTTCGCGTACGCGAGATCCGCTAGATCCGCCCATGCTTAAAAGCAATCCACATGGACACCTCACACAGTACACCACATTTGTGGTCTTGCAATTTGAGAATGATTTGAGCTCTGTCATTTTGCCATTCAGTATAAAGTTCTTTGTATTTTTGGTTGTTGTACAGGCCATACAGTTATTGCATTTAAAGTGCCCCTTGATCGGTATTAGTTGATGCATATTCTCAACGATATTTGTATTGTTTTGGTTGTCATATGCTCGAACTAGTTTATCTCTCAAGTTTTGGCCACGTTTGAACGCAAACATGGGTTTCATCTGTAATTCTGGCTGATTGTCAAGTAAGGACCAGTTGTTCATCACTATCTTTTTTAGTTGTTGAGTCATGGTCCCAAAGGTGGTGACACACACTAAGGCCCTTGGTGTTGCCTTTGTTTTAATCTCTAGCAGAGCTTCCCTGTTGTTATACCAGGTCCTTTTCAAGGAGGTTTTCAGAAGTTTATTAGGATAGCCTCTTGCCGCTAGTTTGGCTTTTAGTTTCTTGGCTCCAGAAAAGTAATCTGTCCGTCGTGTACAGTTACGCCTTAATCTGAGAAATTGCCCAAATGACAAACCATCTCTTAAGGCTTTAGAATGATGACTCGTATACTTGAGCAAAGTGTTCCTTGCTGTTGGTTTTGTGTAGAGAGTAGTGTATAAAGTATTATCCTCTCCTACTTTGATGGTTATATCTAGAAAATTAATTTCTCTAGTGTTGCTTTCCATAGTGAATTTAAGGTTAGGGTTCCTCTCATTTAACCATAGATGAAATTCGGCTAGCAACTCTAGTGTTCCTCTCCAAATCAGGAAAATGTCGTCAATGAAACTTAGCCAGCATGAAATATTGACTGAGAAAGGATTGAGTGCATTGTTGACGTATTGATCTTCAAAATTGGCGACATAAATATTAGCTATATCAGGCGCGTAGACCGCTCCCATTTCTACTCCTTTGAGTTGTTTATAAAACGTTTTTTCAAACAAGAAAAAGTTTTCACAAAGGGAGATCTTAATGCAGTCGATTATAAAGTCAGTTGGTACATTGTGTGATTTAGGACGGGTGTTGAGTGTCTCTTCTAATAGGGTAAGGACCTATATTTGCGGAATATTAGAATATAGACTTTCTATGTCCATGGTGACCATTATCTCTGTTTCAGGGTCAAACTGATGATGTTCTAGTCTATTTATGACCGCAGTGGTGTCTCTGATGTAATATTTGCACCTACTGCAAAGGGTCTGATGAAAAAATCCGAATACTCTGCCAGAGGTTTCAACAGAGAATTACAACCTGAGACTATCGGCCTCCCGGGTGGGTGTCGGATATCTTTGTGCACCTTCGGTAGAATGTAAATTGCTGGAATAGTAGGTGCTTGGTTTATTAAAAAAGAAGCTTCTTTATCACTTAACCACCCACCTTCCAGTCCCCTTTTACTCAATGTACTTATTTCTTTCTCTAGTCTTTTGGAGGGGTCAGTCATAAGTCGTTGGTAGTTGGTTTCTTTATTGAGTTGTTTTAGCATCTCCATTCTATAGGCATCTTGATCCCATAGAACAATCCCCCCGCCTTTATCGGCTGGTTTTATTATGGTGTTCTTGAGAGATTGTAAATTTTTAAGGGCAAGATGTTCATCTTTGCTTAGATTATTTTTGACAAAGCCTGGTTTCTTAAACAGATTTTCAGTTTGTATTAACACAGCATTCTCAAAAGTGAGAATCTCCTTGGCCACTAGATGGTTTGGGGGAAAGAATGTAGATGGATGATGTAACCCCGTTATATCTTTTTTCATCTCTGTTGTTCTGTTTGAAAAGAAATCTTTAAGTCGGATTGTCCTAAAGAATCTATACAATTCTAGCTTGGTTTGGAATAGGTTGTTTCTATTCGTAGGTACAAAGGAGAGACCTGCAGATAACACTGAAATTTCTGACTCACTCAATAGATGTTTCGATAAGTTAAATATTGGAATGATCTTGTTTACTTCCATAGCGGTTCTCTCTGTATCTACCACTCGTAGTGTTGGTTGCGAGTTTGTCTCTGACCTGGTGTGTATTGGTTTCGATACCAGCCCCGTCTTGTCACACGTCCCCTCCGAGGATCACAAAAGGCTTCAGATATTTAGCTTATAAAAGTGAAGCGTTAATGAGGGCTTCCTTACTCTTGACCTTTAACTGCCATATTAACTGTTATATCAAGTGCAGTCTGGATAGCAATCGATAGGTAAATCAACTATTTAGCTAATACAAAGAAACTTTGTTTTCTAGACATTCATTGTTGTCGTGGATTGGGCACGTTTCATCGGTCCTGCTCTTGTACTCAAATTTCGTCAAAATAAGGTAAAATCTTTTTTACTGACCAACCGACAAGTGTTGGAACATATGCTATAAATACACCGTGAAGTAGTAAATACAATTTCATCTTCCCCTTGTCAGGCGTGTTACAAGTATCGGTCCCACACGAAATGCATGATAGGTGACATCTATCGGACATACAGGTATTTGAAACAATTGTTTGACCACTGACTAAGGCTTATTGATATTAAACTACCAAGTAAGAAGTAATTTATGACAGGGATTAACCGCTGCAGAAGACTCAATGTTACAAACTGGAAATAACAAGAGTTAGTCTGTTGAAAAAATGTAGCCAGAGCCACATGCCTGTTCTTAAGAATCTCAATATAGAAATTTTAAAAAATGTTTCGAGTAGCAAAGAAACATGTCATTTAATTAGTATGTGACATCAACCGCATATATCATGAGTTCATCAAAAAGGAAACTGTATATAGTATTTTAATTGCACATTGAATGTTTTCTAATTACTTTTTTCTCACGGGTTTTGAAATGTAAATAGAATTATGTATTCTAAAGGTAACAATATGGTTATTGTATCGTTTACAGGGGGTCACAATCCTGAAAAGATTGAAGGTCCTGAGGATAGCCGTAAGGATTTTTAACAAATATAAGGCTGAAACGTCGACTTTCTTGTTCATAACTGTTGCTTCAGATTTATTCTACGCAGCGATATCTTTGTATATAGCTAGCAAGATAGGCTGTTGGAAATTGTTAAGAGTGGAACACAACGCAAGTGGATTTGAAGAAGAATTAATTTTTTTCTTGTTCATTTGTTTATGGATGATTTATTGTCATTTTCTGTAAAACTGTACCCTTTATCATGAAAACTTTATATAAAAAGATATTTCAATAATATTCATTTCCCGTGTAGCTTATTTTTCGTTGAGTTTTTACCATTCTGTCATAATTTAAAGTGACAAATCCAGTAGATCAGGCTTGAATTGATTCTAGTTGGTCTAAAGCCATTCAAAATATTGACTCACCATCTGCCTGTAATTTAGATACCACAGAATAAATCCCCTTGCTTGCACCTTTTTATATTGTTTACAAGCCCAAGCTCGCAAGGGTTTATTGGGTCACCCACCTTTATATAAGTTCAACCAATCAGAGCATGAAATTCACTGAACATTATTCTAGGCCATAATAACCCCTGGGGTGCTGATTGTGTCCTGCACTTACCTTATAGAGCAGAATAAAAGGATTTACGTTTTCCCTCCAATGCGCTTGTAGTGTAGTTCCTATTTTCCCAATAGGCTCTGCGCATTGGAATAATATCTTCAATAGTATAGACGTAGGACTGTGGTTAACTAGGTCTTCTACTGACGATATTAGACTTAAAGTTATGTGTGTGCCAGCTAGCTCAGAGTTCACTAGAAACTTTCTCGAATAGGCAAGGAGGAGTTTAACCTCCCTGGATAGACAAGAAGGGATTAACAGCCTGATTCATGTACGGGCCGTTTTGCGTGGCCCTAATAGCGAATCATAGCGACTCGCTATTGAGGACACGCAAAACGGCATCCATGTACATTACGGGGAAAAAAAAGCGACTCGCACACGGGCGCTAAATCCGTTAGCGACTAACTATAATCGCAGAATAATCGCTATTTCCGGCTACCTGCGTCGGGAATGCGAGTCGCAATCTCGTGCGATCGGGAATGCGAGTCGCAATCTCGTGCGATCGGGAATGCGAGTCGCATTCTCGCGCGATCGGGAAAACGGGAAGTCGCTTTTCGAGCACAGTGATGACATCACAACCAGGAAGCAGGCAGTTCCCACCCCCAAACACCACAGTGAGGCAAACCTCGAGGGAGCAAGTCGGAAAGCAGCAGCTAAACTAGTGATAGCGACTGTACTACCAAACTGCTGCCATGTCTGAGGAACCTGTTCCTGGCCCCAGCAACAGCGCAGGGCGTAAGAGGAAGCTGAAGTTCTCAGAGCAGGAGCTCGAGAACCTGATAGAAGGGATGGTGGCCAACCATGACAGACTCTTCGGGATCAACTCCAGGAAGGTCCCCGGGCAAGAGAAACGGAGGATCTGGCTGGGAATAGCCTCCAGTGTGAACTCCGTGGGTGTGGCCGATAGGTCATTGGAGGAGCTCAAGAAGCGATGGTATGACCTCCGAGGTCGTGCCAAGGAGAGGGTGGCGGAGCGCCTTGGAGAGGCATTGGGCACTGGAGGTGGCGGACCTACAGTCCCTCCCAACACACCCTTGGAGGACCAGGTCGAGAACACCCTTGAGAGGGAGGCGTGCGTTGGCGTCACACCTCTGGACTCCTCCCGCCCCACCCAAGACACCCAAGGTAAGTGGCATGCGACTGCGACCCTGTCCCCTATGACCGTCCCTGACCAAATAGGCTCACATAATGGCCCTTAGTCATGCCTTTGTTGCGCATCAGGAAATGCCCTGAAGCATTGTGGGAGATGTAGTATGTCCACAATGTAGTAGGACCACAATGCAGCCAAACAGGTTCCAAAGTACGCAAATCCACAGCCATCCAGGGAATGTCACCCAGCATGCATGTCACATCAGCACGTCTGACAGTCACATGGAACTAATGAGTATCCACTTACCCTCACAGGTGGCGCAGAAAGCAGTGACAGCGAGAGGCTGCAGATAGATGAGGAGGCCCAGGAGGAGGATTCACAACCGGAAACCCAGGCACCAGCCCCTGCCGCTGCAACAACACCAGCAGCCAGGCCCCCCACCGTTGTGGCAACTGCATCTGCCGTCCCACCCGCAGCCAAGGCCAGGCCCCCCACCGTTGTGGCAACTGCATCTGCCGTCCCACCCGCAGCTAAGGCCAGGCCCCCCACCGTTGTGGCAACTGCATCTGCCGTCCCACCCGCAGCCAGAGCCAGGCACCCCACTAATATGCCTCCAGTCCCTGCCACACCATCAACGCCTGCTGTGACACCACCTGCAGCTGGTGCTCCGACATCTGGGCCTGCGACAGCGGCAACACAGCGGCCAGCCACTCTGACAGGCCAGCAGAGCAGGCTTGGGAGTTCTGGCCATCACACCACAGGTCCAATCAGCAGGAGGGGCAATGGACAGCGCCATGCCAGATTGAGCATAGAGAGACGCATGCTCAGGATCCATCAGCGCCAGTCACAGCAGCAAGGTGCCATTCAGCTCCAGCTGCACAAAATTGGGCGCAATGTGGCCGGAGTGGGAGACCGCATGGACCGCATGACGGCGGCCATGGGCCGCATGACTGCAGCCATGGAGGAAAACACTGCTGCGCTGATCAAGCACCGCAGTGTAGCAAGCCGGCGCCACCACCAGCTCATGAGCCGGCTGGCCGCCTACAGCAGGTCTAATTATGTGGCAGCAAATGCCACTTCACAGTTGTCGCGGCGCTCACTCACACAGCAGCACCAACTAGTTCAGTGCTGTGAGGATATCACCAGGGTCCTGGAGCACCTAACCACCGCGGTAACGGCACTACACCCTCCTGCGCTGCCTGCCACTGTAGGGGGTGACGATGGCAGTGAGGGGGCTTCCAGCGTCAGCAGCCAATCTGCCACACTGGTCCCGCCACCTAGGCGCAGCACCAGGGCAACGCCTGGTACAGGTGCCCAGGAAGAGGATGAGCCTCAGAGGCGCTTGGGCATAACGCGCAGGAGGCGCAATTGACTCTGTCAGAAAAACACTGGCACAGGCTGACGATAAGCCTGCCCTGTACTTTCACACTGCAGTATGAAGGAATACTGTTAGTTGTAAATAGTTGAACTGATTACCTTTTTCTTGTGAATGAAACAAATATATTTATTTTGCTGCACACATTAGCCTTGTGTAATCATTACATTTTGCATGCAATTGTGATATGTGGGGTGGGGGAAGAGGGTGGGCTAGAAATTGTTCTCTGTGATGTGGTTGCGACGTCTGTGGCCTTCAGCTGGGTTCTCCCCGCGTGCATGGTGCGCATGTGCTGGTGGCCGGTCGTCCCCTTCTGTTTCACTGCCTGAGATCTCAACAGGTATCCGGCGCTTGGTTGCAATGTTATGAAGCATTGCACAGACAGCCACAATGCGGCAGCACGCAGCAGGACTGTAATACATGGCCCCACCTGTCTTGTGCAGTATACGGAACCTGCTCTTGAGCAGGCCAAATGTCCTTTCTATACAGTTCCCTGTCCGGATGTGCGCAACATTGTAGCGCCGTTGCTGAGGTGTGGCAGGGTTGAGGTAAGGGGTCAGGAGGTATTCCCGTAGGGCGTAGCCACTGTCACCTGAATGAGAGGAGCAGATGTTGATTGCCTGTGCAGCGCAGTGACTTCATTGCAATGTGACATTGTCGACAAAGTGTACTTACCAAGTAGGTGTCCTTCCCCAAACTCTCCCCTGAGCAGTCGTGTGTGGAGTCCGCTGTGCCTGAAGATAAAGGAGTCATGGGTACTCCCTGGGTACTGTGCGACAATGTCAGTGATGATGGTCTTGGCATTGCAGACCATCTGTATGTTGAGGGAGTGGTAGGACTTCCTGTTGCGGTACATATACTCCGTGGCAGCTGGTGGGCAGATGGCGACGTGGGTACAGTCTATGCAGCCGAGGACATGGGGAAAATGGGCTACATTGTAAAATTGTAGTTTTGTCAGGTCCAATTCCTGTTGGCTCGTGGGAAATGTGATGTGGCGGTGGAGAAGGGTGAGCATGGCGTCAACGAAAGTGTGGAGGTAGCGTGACACGGTGGGCTGGGATATCCCCCCAGCAGCCGCTACTATGCCCTGGAAACTGCCGGAGGCCAGGAGGTGCAGGCTGCACAATACCTGCACATGTGTAGGCACAGAATTGTTTCGCCTTGTTGGGTGCTGCATGAGGGGGTCAAGTTCTTGTATCAGCCAGGTGATCATTTCCCCATTCAGCCTGTATTTAGCATAAATCTGTTCTCTGGTTTGGCCCAGCAAGGTGACCCGCTGCCGGTAAATCCTTTCCTGCCTCATGCGTCTCCTCCGTGCTGCTCGCTGTAGCCTTCGCCGCCTCACCACCATGTACATTCCTGGCATTGTGGAACGCCTAATGCTGCTGCTGAATGTCCTTATGTGTGATTGGTCAGGCCTGGACCTGTTGGTGATTGGCCAACTGTTTTTCAAATTTTACTTAATCATGGCTTTTATGGTTACCACCTGCTTTGAGTTGTCCTTAAATTGCGCCGCGCAAACGTGCGATTTTGGGGTTTTTCGCTATTGTATTTTTTTCATAAATGCCGATAGAGAAAATATTGCGTTTCGCTATTAATTTTGCAGATTCCGTGGTTGGTCGCTATTTCCGTATCGCTAATGCTCGACTACCGGGAATCTGCGACTATTATTGCGTAATCGCTATTGTAATCGCTATTCTGTGTTTGCGAATTCGCTATTTTGTTCTTGAATGCCAATTCCGTATTTTGCACCCGCAATTCCATTTTCGCAGCCATTGCGGGCGCTATTTCGCTTCATGAATCAGGCTGTTAGTTTCTTACAACCATAGAACATGACAACTTTGCTCTCCCCTAATCAAGAGTATATCTCTAGAGTCGTGTGAAAACAAAAGACAACTTATTTTACTCAGTCAGTACGTGCATTCTTAGTCTCACCAGATTGTAGAGAAAAGGAAGAGACGGGTGTGTTCAATAAAAAGGTGTTATTTATTGATCAGTCTCCTTTCTCATACAAGAGAAATGAATCGCTATTATTGCAATACTTATAGTTAAGTAAAGTGCATACAGTAAAGACAGAATTATAAAATAATACTGTAAAAGCATTGATATGGTTTCTTAGCCATATGATACTTTAAAATGGATAAAATAGATATATACATATATACATTTGATTAATCGTACTCAACTGGTGCTTCTAACTACGCCTACCCCAGTGTACCTGACCTAAGCCTAATACGTGGGCGGGAGTAGATAAGTAGCAGTTTAAGTTAAGTTTGCTTTGCCAAGGATCTGATTCAAGAATTCTCTGTAAGGGGTTATTCAGTTTAGTACCTGGGATTTAGAAGGCTGGAGGGCTGGTATCTCTATCTCAGGACTCGATATCCCAGTTGCCTGCGAGGGCGGCTGGGAACGCTGGAGCTGGATTTCTCAGCAAGAGAAAAGGCAGCGTCTCTCTCAGCGCGTCAAAAGGGAGGGGCAGCGTCCGTGGGCTTCTTCGGCATCAGCTGGGCTCCTCGGCAAGTTTCGCTGCTCCAATCTCTTCACCACCGTGTGTTTGCTTAGGGCAATGTCGGTAATATTTATACCTGAAAGGTGCCGAGATTGACGTAAGGATGGACATAAATACGTCAATAAGGATGTCATAAGAACTGGTCGTTCTTACATTCTTTACTGGAGTTCTTGGCTAAATCAAAACAATGGCTGCGGGGGATTTTCCAGGTTGCTGGAGGTTTGATTTGTTTTGAGAACTCGGTATGCTTTCTATGGGGGCTGGAGGGATAGTGCTTGCCTAACGTGGTAGCATGCGCTATGACCTAATCAGAAAACGGGTTTCTGTGCCGTTGTAAGGCCACTAGTGATCTATTAACCGGACAAGGGTCAGAAACAGGAATATCGATATAGTTCCCATAGGAAACATATCACACGCTTTCCTATTAAATAAGTGAATGAATAAATATCTGTTTCTTCCAGTCCCCCGCCCCATCCTCCCCGGGTGTCTACCGTCTGTCTAGTAATGGGGTGCGGCTTCTTGGGGTGCTTCTCACTTGTTCTGTTGGACCTGGGATATATCTGGCTGGTGCAGTCACCAGGGGTACGGGAGGGGGATATACTGCATCAATGTGTAAGCAGGAGTGGTGACAGCTGATACAGAGTCTGAAATAGACCCCACCCCTCAGTGCACTGTGCACGCTGCAGGTGCACTAACGGGATACTGAGTACCATTAGAACTGACCGGCCTCCGGCTGCTTATTGAGTCTGGAATGACTGTCATCCAGGCGCGCAACACCCATTGGGCTCACCGGGCTTCAGCCCCCCTTCATGTGTGTCAGCCCGGGCTGAGAGAGCGTCGCGGGCTGGCGACCGTGTAATTGCAGCCGCACCCGAGTCCTTCACAGGTCTTTAAAAAACCATTTACTTTTTAATGAGGCATTTGTTGTGTTTTCACCCCTTCTTGGAGCCACTCTGCCTATGGCAGGAAGAAGTAGCCCCTCCCCTCCCAAAATGTGGCTCTAGTTGTCCGCCTGCTGTCGGCCAAGGTCGGATTGATAAGGCAGGCACTCAGGCAGGGAGGGATGGGCCTGTGACTGAGGGCCAGTCGTGAGCTGGTCTTTTAGATGCCATGTTGACTCTTTTGGTGTCTTTGCGTATCATTCGGCTGTCCTACGTGGCCTGAAGGGGACCTGAACGGCCTCGCTGGGGACAGTGGTCTCTGTTCCTCTCTCCCACCCAGATGGAGGCCCGCACTGTTCTTGCCCGTCCCCTGCCGGCCGGCTTTTTCCCTTACGGGACACTGGTCCCTACAGCCATGACATCATGCCAGGAGAGTCTCATTGTACACTAGTTATCTTTATTTAGACCACACCCCTACTTAGATAGGCTACAACCCTTTGAGGTTTGCCCCGGTCCTTCTAGAGCACCCCTAGTTTTTTTCCCACTTAAAGCCCTGGTGGAAAGCATCTCATGGAATAAGCTAATGTTGGAAGGCTTTCTCATATCGCTAGAAGTCAAGTTCCTACACGGCACACAAGCAGCTTCACCGGCAATTTATAATCATTATAATTAAATACATATGGGTCGTAGTGACCAGAGCACTCTGTACATGACCCTGTTGGTTCCTAGTGTCATCCTTGGTATATATACAGTGTCATGCCTGGTAGACTTGATAAGGGACTCCTAGTGATGACCTGTGGAACAGCACCCGCTCAAATTTCTTTTTAAGTGGAGCCTAGTCTTTCGACATTGTATACTCTATGGAGTAGCTGCACGCCAATGGCTAGTGATTGGTTCCTTCATGTGCCTTTCAAAATTACCTTTTTATTTTAGTGTAGTAGTTGTTTATTGATTGATTAACTAAAATCTTTACAAAAAGGTAAATACTCCATTATGTACATTTGAATTACAATACGCCATTAAAATTGCATTTTAAATAGCGGTAAATCTTTAAAATTATATACACTCATTATTAAAACTGTTTAAATAAAACAAATTCATATGTTTAAGAGTTAATGGAGAATATGATCATTATAATGATCTATGTTATATTGTTCTAATTTTTTCGATACAATTGTTAAAAATTTTGTCAAAGCAGAAATAATGGGTACATAATCTGGGCAAAGACATCGAATCAATGCTTGTCTGCAAGTCTTTATCCCTCTTTTATTAAATAACTTTTTAAATAATGTCAGTCTTTCATTTTTTAGTTCTGGACAGAGGCACAGGAGATGTATAATATTTACCTTGGTTTGGTTGGTGATTAGTTTACACTTGTCCCTCCTTTTGCTGTTTGGTTCACGCCCTGGAGACTGGCCCTTATTCATGGAACATCTCACGATCGGCCTAATACGTTATTTTCGGCGCACTACTTTTACGATTGCCTCAGCTTCTGGTTTAGAATTGTTGGGGCAAATTTAAGAGAAAGAGACTCAGTGCATTCTGCAAGCCATTTGGCCGCGCCGCACTGAGTCACTTTCAAAGCACAGAGATGCAACATATATACAAGAATATGTTGCATCTCTGTGCTTCCCCCTGCGCTGGTACACAAACTGCTGCCATGCACCGGCGCAGGCACCCTTGCGCCATGGTGCAAGGATGCCTGCGTCATGGGGAGATTGTTTTTGTCCAGGAAGGGACACCTTCCTGCACAAAAACAATCACTACAGGCATTTTCCTCTTTCAATGCGTGCTGTATAATGCAGCACGCATTGACAGAGGAAAAAACGAGGAGAAATGAAAACATTTCTCCTCGTTGCGCCGCTTCACAAGCATTTCCAGATTAACGATTCCTCGTAAACCTGGAACTGTGTCTGGTTCCATGGGTGTTACGTGGGAACACCCACAGCAACACTCATGGAATGCCCCTTCCACTTAAAATGCTTCATGTAAAGGGCCATATTTAGAAGGACAGGAAAAGCGACGGAGGGTGGCTTTTCCTGTACATGTACTTGTAAATATGGAGCATTCAAATACGCCACCAGTACATCACAAAAGGTGACAAAATTATCGCTAAGGCAGCTTTGTGATATCAGCAAAGAGCCTTAGCGATAATAATCATCGTGTTAACTATGCCTTACCGCAGGAATTTAACGTCTGTTAAATTCGTGACTAAGGCATACCTAACATGGGAGGTGGATTATGGTGATACGACCGCAGGGTCGTATCATCAATGTTATTGCCATTTTGAATGCAACATTGCTGGTTTTTCAAGTGATGTTGGCCCATTTCCCTGGATATTGCTGGAATATTATTGCACTGGAGTAACGCATTGTTGATAACGCGCTAACCAGGTGATAAATTCCAGTGATAGACGGTGATAAATATAAAAGCGCTTTGCGATATTTATCGCTGTCTGTTGCTGATATGCCCCTTAATTTTAAAGCAGTTCCGCTTGTCACTGCTTTTATAACATTATCTTACAGAACAGGTTTTGGGTGTTTCTACGCATTTAATTTAATAGTAACATTAATGTTTTGCAAGCACTCCATGCGTGTTTTCAGGCCGTCTACCATATCCGGTCCATTTTGCTTCTTTTCCCTCCCGCCACTGTCTGTGTTAATCTCTCTCTTCCCGCCCAAATTTCAGTTTTTCTTCGCGATACGCCGTCTGTTGCTGATATGCACCTTCATTTTAAAGCAGTACTGCTTTTATAACATTAACTTACAGAACAGGTCTTGGGTTTTTTAACGCATTTTTTTTAATAGTAACATTTTTGTTTTGCAAGCACTCCATGCGTGTTTTCAGGCTTTCTATTCAGGGGCGTAACACAGACCCCCTCAGCCCCCGCAGTGCAGGCGGCCCCTGCTCCAGGGGCACACCCACTCAACGGAGCCAGCAAGAAATTCTCTTCAAGACTTCATGAATTAAATGGTGCGCACATGCCACGGCCTCTTCATCTATTAGATGGTTGGTGCGCATGCGCATGCTGGGGCCCGGCCGGGCCTCTGAGGCTTCCGCTTTTCAAAATTATATTGCGTGCAGTTGTCTCCGCCGGCGCAGGTCTGTGAAAGAAAGTGTGGCATCTGATGGGCCCTGCCTGCATGCAGTGATGTGCACGGCCTCTGCCAGCCCTGCAGGTCAGTATTGGAGGAGACTCAGATTTGGGACAGTGTGTGGCTCTCTCTTGAGCGTGCCCAGCCTCCTCACACCCCGTGGCCTTGCCCGGAGCCGCGCACACACCCCTCACACTTCCCAGAGAGTAAGTAGAAGGCGGGCACCTCGGCGCCGTAGGTCATGTAGTTGCTGTAGCCATGCGCAGAGGAGTAGGGGCTGTGAATGTTTTACTCTCTTTGCGGCTGCCCTCCTGTGTGGTGCCGGTGCTATTTGTCAAGGGTCACATGGTTTCGTGGCTTGATATAGCTGAGATGAGAACTTTGGTGTGCTGGTTCCACAGGTGACACCTAATCACGAGACACAGTGCCCTCTCTGCTTTGGAAAAATGGCACGGATGCCCCTTCTGAATAGTCTCCAGGTCTCCACTCCCCTCTCCTCCCCATCCCTTGTGAGGATGTTTATGACCTGGGCCATGTGATGTTTTTTCTGGTTTGGGTAGGTATAGGTGGGCATTGCGAAGGCCCCTTGGCTACCCCACCTCCGCACAGCAGCATTGGAACAGGCAAATGAAGCTACGTTGATGGTCAGAAGGGTCGGCACTGGGCAGAAGACTGGGGGTGCACTTTGAAGGGGCAACAGGGAGGGGCGTAGCACTTCCATGCACAGGGATCGTGTTTGTGCCTGCTTTCATGTTCCAGGGTACAGGGCTCCATCGATTAACATACAAACACACTAGTCTGTTCAGAGGCCAGTGTTGCGCTTGCTTGGTCTGGGGGGCGGTGGGCTCTGGAGATAGGCTGCAGAACAAACTATGGTCTTCAAGGCACAGGCAGCTCAAACCCTCTGCATGCACCTCCTTGGCAGGTCACTCGAGTGTGGCCCAGATCAGGGTTTGGTGGCAGCTGATAGGGCGTGCAGGTTCACCTGCTCGTTTTACCATACTCACCTGGGCCCATAAAACAACATTAACACTTTGAACAGATGACCTTTTCCCTGCGCCTACCAAGTTTAATTTACCTACTAGGACCTATACCATTGACTTACCAATCTTTGTCGCTGGTACCTAAAGTCCTAAGGGTTCAAGGGAGTTAGCACAAATAGGTATTATAACAACTTTTGCATTTACCTTTAAAATAACCACAAACTCGGGAAAGGTTTAAACACTTTAAGAAAATTCGTAAATGTCAATGTCCACAAAAATTCAATTATAGCTTGTTCAATTAGAAGAACAACAATGAAAGCGAAATGTGCGAAGATTTGATAAGAACTGTCATTAAGCATTTAAACATAGGGAAGGTAGAGAAAGGGAGGCAATACAAGGACGAACCCACATTGATTTTATATTTACCTAGAATAGTATGACGACCAACCCTGACCACGGGCTGGGACAAGAAAACAGGACTCCCGAAGGTTCAGGTGTCATGTGTGGTTCATATTTATGTTGTTTCATGTTTATTTATTTGTTTGATTAATTAATTAAAATCTTACAAATGGATAAAAATGTATACAATACTTCAATACTGATGCATTGCATATATTCAAATACTTCTCCTAAAACCATAAAAAGAAGTCTGACCCATAAAAATTATTCCATTAATCAACTTGACAGTAATTACACAAAAATTCAAACACCACCATCCAACTTTTTCTTGGCCAATATAAGAAATTTCACAAATGCTGAATTAATTGCTAAATCTTCGGGATCTAAGCTTGACATAAGAGCCTGTCTACAGGTCCTTATACCACGTTCATTAAATAGGTTCTTAAGAACAGCTTTTCTTTCGACTTCCAGGTTCGGGCAAAGGCACATTAAGTGTATGATGTTTTCTTGATCAGATTTACAAAGCGTACCCGCCCCGAAATCTTCAGGACTTTTCCATGGTGCCAAATGACATGAACCTGGAAAGATACCAAACCTAGCATTCATAAAGATTTGTTTATTTTTTTCGTCCATGATGTTTGCAAATAGGTTTGGATCTTCTTTTTCTTAAAACCATTTACTATTGGCCACGCATGGTGTCTTTTAGTAAAATTATCTTTGTCCTTTATCAAAGAAAGATAGTCCGTGATTTTGTTTATTGTCTTCTTGAAACTCTCCTCTTTGATCGTGTTGTTCCAAATAGAAGCTAAACCATAGTCCTTGATTGCCGATTTTAGATAGGCGAAAATAGTTAGGGAATGGTTGGTGCTTGCTTCTTGCCAAAGAAGGCGGGACATTTTGTTGTCATAATCATTTTTAATTCTGTTCCACACCTTCATTATGTTTCCTTTTCTTGCACAAGATTGGTCGTTCAGACCAAATTCCAACCTTACTTGTGATTGTGAGGCATTCTTAGGGAGTGAAAATAAATGACGATATGTTTTTGCTACCGAAGTATTTATAATCCCTGCATCGCTCCCATTGAGCACCTCACTCCCATATGTTAGGGAAGTCAATAGTTTAGCAGATATTAATTTTAATAGAGGGCGGTAAGACAAATCTCCAATGGATTTCTGGATAGATCTAAATGCGGCGGTAATGGAATTTGCTTTCCTTGTAATTTCACTTTTCTGATGAACGAACTTACCATTATCGCTGTAAGTTACTCCCAAGTATTTGTAATCATTTACTTGTTCCAGTTTTTTACCTTCCAAAAACCAGGTATGCACATACTTTAAAACGTACATTTTTGGTGATTACCATCATTTTAGTCTTTGCATCATTAATGTGCATACTGTTTTCCTTGGAGTATTTAGATATGGCGTCGATCAGTCGTTGCATCCCCACCTTTGTATAGCTCATTAGAACAACATCATCCGCATATAGCAGGTTTGATATCGGAGTTTGAGCCAGCCTTTGGTGGGTGGGCATTAATAACATTAAGGTCAGAGGTGAGATCGGATAAAAATAAGTTAAAAAGTAGGGGAGCTAACACACAGCCCTGTTTAAGCCCATTCGATGTTGGAATAATTTTAGTTACCGTTGAGCCATTACCCATCCTCACTCTAACCCAAGTATCAGAATGCAAAAGTTTAATCATTTTTAACAGCTTGGCTAGAATGCCTTGTTTTGCAAGCTTGGTCCAAAGAAGCTCGCGATCAACACAGTCGAAGGCAGATTTAAAATCTACAAAACACAAATATAAAGGTAGATTTGCAATTATTGCCTTTTCAATTAATATTGCTAAGATTAAAAGATTTGTTGTTGTGCCAAGACCTTTGACAAAGCCTGTTTGGTTTGGGGGAATTACCTGCACTTCTTTTGCCCACTCAGTTAGGTTTGTTAAAAGAATATTGGCAAACAACTTTGCATCTGAATCCTGCAAGGTAATTAAACGGTAATTTTCTGACTGTTGCCAGTTGCCTTTTTTAAATATTGGGATTATAAGCGAGCCGTTCCACGAGGTTGGTATTTCCCCTCTCTCGACCACATCATTAAAAACAGCTGTAAGATGATCTGAGCAGAAGTCGGGCGATTCTTTAAATAATGCAAAGGGAATGCCATTCGGCCCAGGGGCGCCATCTTTTTGTTTTTTTTATCAATCTTGCCACTTGACTGGGAGTTATACTCACGTCTGTCACTCCTTCTTTGCAATTCTTTGTTAGAGAACTTTCCACATTAGGTTGTATCATGGTTCCTTGGTTTGGATTGAGATGAGCTTTGTAGAAAAGTTACCCATTTTTCTTTGGATAAACTTGATCCAATTCCCAGATTCTTTGGTCTAGATAAGCAATTAATAAGTCTCCGGAACTCCCTTGAGTTTGCCATTGAGCTTGTTTGGAATATTTTTGTCCATAGGTCCTGTCTTGCTTTATTCTTTTCAGTCCATATCAGTTTCCTTAGTTTACAATTGATATTCGCCAATGAGTCTCCTATATCTTTGTTAGACAGAGTCCTCTTTAGGTGTCTTCTCAGTCTGTTTCGTGGCCTTCTAAGTTTCCTTATAGCATGAGGTAAAAAGATCGTATTTACTGCATCTTCCCCTTTTTTGCAATATGAGCTTTTCCTTTCTCGGGTGATTATAGATGGTAAATTATCAGTGACTACTTTGTGCGTAAAGTTTTCCCATTGTTCAATGGGATTTAAACTTTTTTCGACCATGGAATCCTTCAACAACTTTTTTGCCCTTACAGTGATCTTGTCCATGTCTGCCGGTTTCCATGTTAGTTTCGTATAATTAGCAGAACAGATTTCTCCAGGAATTGTCAGGAAAGATTTAGATTTTGTACATATTATGTTGATGCCGATAATTTGCTGGCTGTGGTCGCTTTCCATCATCTTGATTGAGGAGTAGGATATCACCTTATGAAATATAGATAAAGACGTCAGGGTGTAATCAATTCGGGAAGAGCAATTTTTTGAATGAAATGAGCAGGCCGGCGGAGAATCAGTAGGAAATCTGCTGTTCAATATTCTTAGACCTAACACTTCCATATCCCTCACCAACTTTACCCCGATTTTATTAGATCGACTAATGCGATTAGGGTCCATTATTGGGTCAGGGATTGCCCATTGTTGATTTTGAGATTGCACAAATTCGCTCCGTGCTAGGGGCGTTAGCAAATTGACGTTAAAAACCCCTGTAACGATATAGTCGGCTAGAGGCTCATCCAATATTTGTTCTAGTAATAGATGACTTAAGGCACTGATCAGCGTATTCTTTAAAGACCTTTTCGGAGGTAAATATACATTTACTAGAGTCAAAACTTTATTCGGAATATTTATTCCAGGTTTAGAATGGATTTTTAAGGCCTGAAGGTTAGGATTGTTCGTGAAAATTAACTCATGTTTCGCATTAAGTTCATTTGATACAAAAATTGCTAATCCTCCACAGGGCTGACCAAATTTCTGATGTTTTACAGCTGGTTCAAAGTAACCCGTGTGATGTTTTAACATAAAGGGGTCTATTGCCCATGTTTCCTGCAGTAATATTATATGGATTTCCGTTGAAATACTTTGGATTTTAGCTTCCATCCGCTGACCGGAGATGCCATTAATATTCCATGAGCATAACTTCAAGTTAGACACTACCCCGTAATTTTCTTGTGATTGAGTTTGGGGTAAGTTTTGTCAGTGATCCTTGGAGCCATGAAGGGATACCTTAATCCACGAGTCATTTACTTCATTTCGATCTGCTTTCTTCGTTATTATTGAAGAAGATTCAACTTCGCGGTTTATTGTCTCCTGGGGATTTTTTAATACGGAAAACACCGCTTTAGGTTAATCGGATAGAGAGTTTTTTGAATTAGTTTCAGTATATAAGAGAGGTGTTGGATAAACCTTTGGAGCGACTTGACTTATTATTATGCGCCAATCACAGAAACAACCATGCTCCTTCATTATGGAGTCTGCAATTGGGCCTAAGGGTACTGTTATCAGAGTTATTGGCAAAGGGCCTTCAGAATTTGATTGAAAGCCTACTGTTTCGATATCTTTTGTTGATTCATTAGTTGGTAAGTTTCCCATAAGTCGGAGGATATTTCCTCGATTTAGAATGGTTCAGATGTCAGTTTGACAGCACAGGTACAGGTCAGGGCAGGTGAAAGCCGAATTAGGATGGATGCAAACTGAACCAGGTTCCTTTAGCTAAGTGTAACGCTAGTGTTACGCCCCTCTCTGCAGCTAACAGTTGGACCCCGATTGGGTTATCGAATCTTCTCCCAAAACCCCGATTGGGTTATCGATTTTCCCAGTAACCCCGATTGGGTTATCGAATTGTCTGACAGAGTGCTCCGCCAGCACCTCTGCTCTCGATCCCCTATTGAGTGCGTTGGGTCAGTGACAGATCTGCTATTCGGACAAGTCGGACAATCTGGCTAGCTAAGCCTACCTTAGATATACCATTTTCCAGGGCAGTGTACCACCCCCCAATGTTGCGAATTTGTGTATTCCCGCAATTTGATTGGACAAAAGACGAGGAGAGGTCATCACACCATACCAGTTATGAGACCATCTTTTCAATATTCAGATTTATGTTCCCTCCCATTAACTTTATTTTCCCATGCACTTTTATTCCACCCGGCAGTGAATGTATCAATATCAATAACATTGTATTATTTGTACAGTCCAGCTTCCTCTTGCAGGGTTGAGAGTTCACGCTCCCAGGCGCATCTCAGTCAAGACTTCTCTTTGGCACCCATTCAATGTCATTGCTTGAGGATTCTTGGACTCTTGCACATGCGCGGTGTGGCTTTCAAAATGGAGTTACAACACATACCAGGCTCAAACACGAGCTATTGCGAAATAGAAAAGAAACAGTTTTAGAACAAAGAATAAATGAATGCACTGTGTACCACTTATCTCTTCTCTACTCCCATTACTTTATTTTAACTGCAGCATTAGGAGTTTAAGCAGAATGAACAATTTAGTAAAAGCGGTGATGCAAGCTGCAGCATGTTAAGACAGAGAGTAGCCATCTTAGTTTTAGTGCGCAGAAGCAAAGATTTCCCACCAAGCAGAGTAAGTACGTCATGTCACATGAGTATGACTGATGCATGCACAGTACAGTTCCCACGTTGCGGTGGCCATTTTTAGTGCGATAGAGTTACGGTTAGTAAAAGCACATAGAAAAGCTTCCCCTAGATACGTGGGGCCCGATTCACAGAATGAACTTAAGACTCAATCCTAAACTTACTACTATTTTGGTATTCACAGAATGCACTTACTACTTTTGGTATTCACAGAATGATATTACTACTTTTGGTATTCACAGAAGTTAGGATTTTGTCTTAATTCTGTCTTAAGTCTCTCTTAAGTCTGTCTTAAGTTTGTCTTAAGACAAACTTAAGACAAAATCCTAACTTCTGTGAATACCAAAAGTAGTAAGTTCATTCTGTGAATGCCAAAAGTAGTAAGTGCATTATGTGAATACCAAAATAGTAGTAAGTTTAGTATTGAGTCTTAAGTTCATTCTGTGAATCGGGCCCTATAAATGTTGTGTGGTGCAATTATTAGTATACAAAACATGTTAATTAATATGTTACAAGTTATTTTGAGAGGGTTGAATCCAAGCAAGTCGCTTTACGTGCGCAACCTTGCTCCATCGCAGCCACTGAGGAGGGAGGGGCTGGACTGGCATGGTTTATTTCCTGAGTTATTAAAGCTACAGGACTCATTTAGCCACAGGCAGTGTCCAAAGTGTGCCTCTTGATGCTCGATACTCTATTTAGTACAACCTCGTAGGGCCAGTGTAGCCCAGAGGCGTATTGTGTATGCAAACTGTGTGCGCGCATGGCAAAGACCGAGGCGCTTTACAAGGCAGAGACGCTTTACTGAAGTGGGAGAGGTAATTTAGGGGAAAGACAGAAGGTTTAAGGAAGGAAGGTAATTTATGTGAAAGAGACATTTCATGGAAGAAATTAAAAGGGGTGCGCTTTAAATAAGAGAGGCGCTACTGGAAAGGGGTATTTAATAGAAATTTGATTTCAAGATGAGTGGCACTTAAAAAAGAGGTGATGTAAGATAGGTCTCTGCTTGGAAGAGAGGATGTGATATAACGGAAAGGTGCAGGGCGAATGGAATAATGAGGTGCTTCAAACAAGGCATGTGCCTTAAAGTAGAACGGTGGCGCTATGCTGGACAGAGAGGCTTTTCATGAGAGGCAACTTGAGGATGGGTGAGGTCATGAACACCAGATTCAGAACACCATACCCTCTGGTTTGAGCCCTCCCACATAGTAAGGCCTGGTGGTGAGCCAGGCCTGGGTGGGAGTAGAGTACAACAAACACAAGCAAGGCACGCATCCAACAAGCGAAGAAAATGAATTAAAATAGAGTCAAGAATCATGGGTAGGAACAAAAAACCATCTGGTTTTGCTAAAACGTCAATTTTAATTTTACGGCATTTGTATGAAATTAGATCCCTTGTCATCATTATTCTAGGTGCTTTATTGTCTGTACCCAGGCCCGAAAGTCTGTTGAACAAGCATCAACAATCTGCTGCAGGACAAAGCCCTCTATTGGAGAAGGAGGTGCCTTCTCCTTGATGGAACTGCCCTTTTTTAAGGCTCAATGCGCTTTGATTGCATCGAGACGTGTTGAACAGTATGCGAATGGGGTGGCCCATTGATGAGTGAATCTCCATCCTCCTATTCGAACACAGGTAAGTGCTGTAGGCATATGGATTGCATAGGGTAATCTGTCCCAGCACAAATATTTTTCCCTTTATTTATCCTTCAGACATGCACTTTCTCAGGATGTCAGCAATTGAGCATGAAGAAAGGAACTAGCTGTCAGGAGAACCTCACTGATTCCTTGCCTTAAGCTCAGAATTTTGATTTTGAATACAGTCACCGCAGAGATATTACTTTCTTGCCTCTTGATTAAGACAGTCGTCCGGTGAGATTTTGTTTGCCATTTGGGGTCTCTTAATTTTCCAAATGGTAAGGCTTTAACATTTAGAATATGAGTTGACCTTATCGTGCCCCAGTGCTGCCTTAGTTTCTGAAATTGGCATACCCTTGGAATATCCCTCTCCATATATTTGTAGTGAAATTGAGGATTCTTATCTAGAAAATCCATGTACTACAATTCAAATGGACCACGTTTTGCTGCCTGCAAAAGACCCACTTCAACAGGGCTGGACTGGACATACCGGACATCTGGCGTTTCCCCGGGAGGCTGTAAGGGTGGGGGTCGATTATTCAGACGAGGGGGCTGGTTTTGTTACCGGGGGCTTGTTTTGCAGCGGTGCTGCAATATCAGCCCCCAGTAACAAAAGCGGTAAGCAAGCGTTTCCAGTCTCCTAGAGCCAGGCAGTGCTTCTCCAAGGACTAGTCTAAGAAAATTGCAAGGGCTACTTGGTTCCCAGTCCGGACCTGCACTTCAATTTATCAGGGATGTCACGCCCTATAAAAGTATATCAACTTTTACCAAGAGCTGCAATTCACAATAGCACAATTTCCCACATTCCTTATGTAAAACCAAAGCACAGATTCTTAGGATCATTCGTTTCCCAGACTTCACCTGCACGCAGGCCATCAGCAAAGGTATGTGTTTGTTGATTTCAGAAATTACATCATTTTGGTCTTTGGCTAGTTGGAATATGCGATTTTATCGATCAACTGTAGAGCTGTGATATAAATTTAAGTTGAAACTTCATGGCTGTTGTCCATCTCACAAAGGTGAGTATGTAGTTTGCATATGTGGTGTTTACTAGAGTTCCTGCAGTACCTACTGTGTGTCAGTTTTACTTTATCTCACCATACTGAGTATAAAGATGGACTTTCTACCTCAAGTCACCCAGCTGACCCCTCTGCAGACCCCTTACATCTGTAGCACTACATCGGTCACCTGCCACCTGTATAATGCTTCTTCTACAACATAATCAATAACCCATTTGTCATCTCTAATGCAGACAATGAAGCCCAACAGAAAAATACTCTTATTATATGTAAGTGGTGGTCCCATTCAAATGGCGAACCTATTTTCCCCCTTTAAATGGAACAAGCGACCTCATTCTCCCATAATGTGACCGGAAAGGGCCCTTCTGTTTTCTCAACTGTGGCTATGACTCCTGTGCAGCACTGCCCCCCTACCGTCCCTTGTCTCCACCCAGACCCTCTATGAAAATCCTATACCTCAATGTCCGCTCTCTGGCTAAGCATTACATAGAGATCTATGACTTAATAGAAGATGAATCACCTAATGTGTTCTTTCTAACCGAATCCTGGTTGACTGATGTTATGGTGGCTGAACCAGGTCTAGCTCTCCTCCCCAGGGTTTCAGTATCTTGACTGTAAACAGGGAGTTTAGAGGTGGGGGCATAGCTGTCATCTTTAAATCCTGTCACTGCTGCTCATTTGTTAAGGAGGATGTGGCATAGTGCGAATGCGGTCGTTTTGTAATTTCCTTTAGCACCCACTCTATTATGACAGATTTGTTAGTCTACCGTCCACCGGGGCTGGTCTAGGAATTCATATTGGCTATTATTGAGGCCACGGGTTCCCTGGTGCTGACGGCCACAAATTTTTGTCTCATTGGTAATTTAAATCTACTCTTTGACCGGAGGACCTGCCATCCTGGCATCCTGCCCCCATCCCAGCCATTAATCCAGATCTAGCGTATAAATCATTCTGCGACTGGATCCTACATGCCCTAGACACTCTCATTCTTGCTAAATGGTCCAAGGGTCGCAGCTCGAGTTCCAATCCTTGGGTCAACGATTCTCTGGCTGCCCTGCGCAGTACCTGGAAAAAGCTAGAACGGTTCGGGAGAGGGGACCATGACCTTGGGGCTAGGAAGTCGTACCAGGACGCGATCAAGCGCTACCACAAGACCATACATCTGGCACAAGCGGCTTACTTCAATAATAAGATCAAGCCCAGTACAACTCCTGCTAAAAGCATTTTCAAAATACTTAATGACCTCAAAAACAGGAAAGACCCCTCAAGGGAGGCCTTGCAGAGGCTACACTGGCTCCCCGTGAGGAGCAGAGTAGAGTACAAGGCCCTTTGCACCTGCCATCGTATCTTGAATGGCAGGGCACCTCGGCCACTGCAGAGCCTGATTGAGCCCTATGAACCTGCTCGAGCATTAAGATCTGTGGGTGGGGGGCTGTTAAAAATCCCCAAGGTGAAGAAAGCCCGCATGGGAGGAAGATCGTTCAGGTATTTAGCGGCAAATCATTGGAACAAACTTCCGGTGGAGTTACGACTAGAACCGGCTGAAACTAGGTTCCGTGCTAAATTAAAAACATACCTATATGTCAGGTAGACTGCTCGCCCCTCAGTTAAAATTCTAGCTTCCGCCTCTCTCACCATAGCGCGGGGACACGCCGGTGTGCGTAACTCAGCGCTTTATAAATGCCCCTATTATTATTATTATTATTATCCCGGTGATCACATCTGGGCAGCAATGTGAGGACTTGGCCACCTTCTTTGTTAAGAAGGTGGGAGCCATTTCCAAATCCTTCCCTATAGCCCCTATCGATCCCACGGCTTTGCTTGCTCCTCTGCCCACTCTCACCTTGGCAGCTACACCCCTATTTCCCAGGACAACTTTCTCACGCTGAGCAAGACGGTCAAATCGGGCTCCCCTATGGATCCTATGAGGGCTGCCCAATTTAGGGACTCCCTACCTATACTTCTTATGCCTTTATGTCAGGTAATCAATTCTTCTTTCACCACTGGTGTGCTGCCTTTGCTATGGAAGCAAGCATGGGTGGTCCCCTTGCTGAAAAAACCCTCACTGGACCTGACTAAGCCGGAAAGCTTCCGTCCCATATCTCTACTGCCTTGGGCTGCTAAAGTTGCTGAGGCCCACACCAATAACATTCTCTCGGGCTTTCTGAACAACACAGGTGTCTTGGATCGGTCCCAGAATGGTTTCCACCCTGGTCACAGCACCGAGACTGCGCTCTTAGCGGTGAGCGAACACCTGCGGACCATTCTGGATGAGGGACATACCGCGGCACTCACCGGATCTTCCTATGTTGCTTAGAGGAGGCTGGGGTGGTAGGTCTTGCCTTGGATTGGTTTCGATCTTTTCTGTCTGACAGAACATTCCAGGTCACTGCCCCCTTTCTCTCCCATGCCCATTCCATCAAGCAGGGGGTCCCCCAGGGCTCGGCATTGAGCCCCGTTCTGTTCAATCTGTTTGTTCAACCCCTGGCTTCGGTGGCGAGGGAACATGGCTTGACCATGGTCTCGTACGCTGATGAAACGCAGCTGGTGGTTGCCCTCTCCGATGATCCTACGCAGGGCGCCTCTCAATTTCGGAGCGGACTTGTGGCGGTCGCATATTGGATGACTACCAACTGCCTTCAATTCAACGCTAATAAGTCAGAAGTGCTGTTGGTGTGGGGGGTAATTAAGAGGTTCTAGAGTACGCAATGGTGGCCGACGACCTTGGGCAGTGCTCCCACCTCTAAGTCGGCGGTGAAACATCTTGGGGTCTGGCTCGACTCCACTCTTGGGTTTCAGGAGCACACCAAGAAGGTTGCAGGCACCTGCTTTGGCCTACTGCGGTGACTGAGGCCCATGTTGGGTTTCTTCGATCCACGCACCCGCCAGTTGATAGTCCAGGCGACTATTTTATCCAGGCTGGACCACTCCAACTCACTCATGTTAGGCGCTAACAAGGGAGAAGTGACTCGTCTTCAGTGAGTCCAGAATGCAGCCACCTGAGTCTTATTGAGGCTCCCTAGTACTTGTTCCGCGATGGGTGAAATGCGCCGTCTACCTTGGTTACCCATGTCCAAAAGAATCGAATTCAAAGCACTATGCCTGACCTTCAAAATACTAAAGCTTTCATCCCCCGAAATTCTGTCTGATCTGCTGGTCCCCTATGTACCTACCCGCCAGTTACGCCCAGTTGAGCAATTTTTGGCTACGGCCCCTCAGGTGAAGCGCCTCAGAGCTGGGGGCCGGTCCTTTCTATATCTAGCCTGTAAACTGTGGAACTCCCTCCCTATTCATATTCACCACCTGGATTGCTTGTTATCCTTTCATAAGGCCATCAATACCTACCTGTTGCCTTTGGTCTAACCCTAGCTTTCTACTGTCACTGCTCCCAGCGCCGGGACGCCTCTTCGCTGAGGCAGCTGCGCGCTATACAAGATCACCTAACATAACATAACTAAGGTACTGCAAAGGAGATAAAAATTAAGGGATAATCAATGATGTGAAGTGTTTTAGGTCTTAGTAAATGAAAGACATCTGAGGAATCTGTCAAAATTACCATTTTTTACTTTCAGGAGACCTTAGATAGTGGTTTGGTCAGAACGATGGGTGCTTGACACCAATCAGGCAGAAGCACCACCCACAAATAGTTGGAACCACTCCACTCTGAGTCAAGGAATTGGTATATAGCTGCTGTTGGAGTAATCCTAAAGTGTAGTCTTTGTCCACAAAAGTTAATTGCAGAGATTGACCGTGATTGGATACAAGTATTTCCCAATCATCAGATAATTCACTATATCGAATCCATCTTCTGTCCAGTGACTGGTCTGTATCTCTGGTGATATCGAATATGACATATTCAGCGTTCATATCACATTGAAGGAAGGAAATCTGAGAAAGTTCAGAACCCGTAGGTAAATCCACAATTAGCAAAAAACACCAGAGACAACCCCAATGCGGGCAAGACCAGTCCTGGATTGCTAATATTCTTGTTCAGGGAGGACCGAGCCTGGCAGTTCGGGCTGGACTGTTACCACTGGAGTAGGGGCAAGACTGATTCGCATATGGCTAGTTCCAAACTTAGGTGGCATGGTGTCCAAAAAATGATGGACGATGGACTGAGATACAACCCCAAGCAACTAGCAGTGGAAGAGAGTAATTCAACCATTCTATTCATCAGTGTTTTTGTATGCTTCCATGTGATGCCATATGTAGGACAGGTATGCTCAGACAATGGTCCCGTGAAAAATGTGCTTATAGAACTAGCTAAAATGAGTCCTAATAAGGATGAAAATGGTCCTGGGATTCAGCCTCAAGTAATTACCATTGTCTGAGATTAATTCAAGCATTCCACTCATCATTTTTTGTATACATCAGACACAACTGTACCATCAAGAGGCTTCGTAAATGGAAAAAGCACTGTGCTGTAAAATAATGCAGTTTCATGTATCATGAAATAATCAATCAACGATTAGCTTCACTAAACCGTAAGCTCTTATTAGTTTAAATATACACCACACGTTTGGCTGGGTATTGCTTCTTCCCCCCACCCCCTCTTCAGCCAACCACCCATAGTCCTTTCTTTTACTAGGGGCCAAGAAGGAAAGATGCTAGCATTTTAATATGCTCACTGCATAGGGCTGTGAGTATTCATAATAGGACTTCCCAGTAAGGAGTATGAGTGCAGGAATGCACTGAATAGGCCAGTATCAGGCCAGTCCATATAGCCATCAATTAGAAACCTCTGCTATGCTTAACAGACAAGTGGTTGATGGCAGGACCATTCAGAGCAGTCCCTCACTTATACTGCAAACCTGGAAACCATAGAAAATTCACCTGATTCAATATTTCTATAGTGCTGCATCCCTCTGAAATAATGACAGGCTCTACTGTTGGCACAGGTACTGAAAGATTTCCAGCTTCTGAATATAACTATCCATCAACTCAATCAAATACATTTTATATTACAAATTCTTCCACAGAATGGAACTGCGTAACTTAATATTTCCTCTCAAAGCTGAATAATTTTTAGTTTTAAGATTTCAGTAGCATAGAGCTAGCAGAATGGAAGTTTTGGTGTGAATAGTACTGGGGAACAGTTTTTCCATAAGCATCCAGATGAAAGGCCCCTGGGAAAATGTAGGATCTGGATAATTCCAATTTGTTTACATTTTTTAATTGATGAAAAATCCAACTCAAAATACAGTATTTTGATACACCCCGGAGAAAAAGGCCATCTCTAGAAATGTAGACAGCTGTAATTAATGTACCTGGCCATGTCATATAAAATGGCTAATGGACCCAGTGAGCACCAGGCGTTCTTCCAGTGTGTCTGGTGAGGACCAAGAAAATTCACCACATACGTTGGCAAAGCCAATAGGTTTCGCCTATGCAAGAGCTATTGGCTTTGCCAGTGTTTTTAGCCATCTTTTACAGCAGTATGAAGTGGAGTAGAGTGGAGTGGCGTAGAGAGGTGCGGAGTGGCGTAGAGTGGATTAGCATAAAGTGGAGTGGAATAGATTGGCTTGGAGTGGCATAGAGTGGCTTGGAGTGACGTAGAGTGAGATGGAGTAGAGTGGTGTGGAGTGGCATAGAGTGCAGTGGCATAGAGTGGAGTGGCATAGAGTGCAGTGCCATAGAGTAAAGTGGAATGGAGTGGACAGGAGTAGAGTGGCATACAATGGATAGGGTAGACTAGAGTGTCGTAGAGTGGAGTAGTGCAGAGCAGAGTGCAGTGGCATGGAGTGGTGCAGAGTACGGTAGAGTGACATAGAGGTCAGCGGCATAGAATAGAGTGGAGAACAGAGCAGTGGTGTAGAGTGCAGTGGCACAGAGTAGACGGCAGTGGCATAGAGTGCAGTTGTTTGGAGTGTAGCGGCGTAGATTTCAGTGGCATAGTGTAGAGTGGTGTAGAGAAGAGTGGCGTAGAGTGCACCAGTATATAGTGAAGTGCATGGAGTTGAGTAGTGCTGAGCAGATTGGCAGGCATAGAGTGGAGTAGTGTAAAGTAGAGTGGTGTTGAGTACAGTGGTATAGAGTGCAGTGGTAAAGAGTAAAGTGCAGTGGTGTAGAGCCCGATTCACAGAACTAACTTAAGACAAAATCCTAAACGTACTACTTTTGGTATTCACAGAAGTTAGGATTTTGTCTTAAATTTGTCTTAAGACAGACTTAAGACAGACTTAAGTTAGGATTTTGTCTTAAGTCTGTCTTAAGTCTGTCTTAAGACAAACTTAAGACAAAATCCTAACTTCCGTGAATAGCAAAAATAGTAAATTTAGGATTTTGTCTTAAGTTAGTTCTGTGAATCGGGCCCGTAGAGTGCAGTAGGTGTAGAGTGGTGCATAGTGGAATACAGTAATGTAGAGTGCCGTGGCATATAGTGGTGCAGAGTATAGTGCAGTGACATTGAGGGTAGTGGCCTAGAGTGCTCTGGTGCAGAGTAGAGTAGAGTGGTATAAAGTTCTTGGTGTATTGCAGTTGCATAGAGTGCAGTGATGTATAGTAAAGTGGTGTAGAGTGGCATAGAGTACTTAGAGAAGATTGGTGCAGAGTAGAGTGCCGTGGAGTGTGGTAGCCTAACGTGCAGTGGAGTAAAATGCAGTGACGTGGAGTGGCATAGAGCACAGTAGAATAAAGTACAGTGGTGCAGAGTAGAGTCGCAGAATACAGTGGCATAAAGTGCAGCGATTTAGAGTGCAGTGGCATAGAGCATTGAAGAGTAGAGTGCTGTGGCATAGATTGCATAGCGTAGAGTATAGTGATGTAGAGTACAGCGGCATAAAGTGAAGTGGCATAGAGTGGTGCAGAGTAGAGTGGCATGGGACGTCAAGTGCAGTGGCATAGAGTAGAATGGTGCAGAGAAGAGCAAAGTGCATAGAGTGCAGTTGAGTAAAGTACTTGGTAGGGGGTAGGAGGGAAAAGAAGCAACATGGAACGGGAACTGATGGCAGGGAATAAAAGCTACATGGATGGTGATATGGGAGACGGACTGAAATCACAAGCACTCATACGGAGTGCCTGAGCACAAATAAAAAAGTAGCCCCATGAACGTAAGCAGTGGATGGACACACATACTTGGACTGTGCTCCGGGGAGGGCCAAACACAAGAAGAAAGCATAATGCCTGCATGATGGGACACACATGTACAAAGGAAATGCGAGCGACGCTGAGGCTAACAAATGGTAAGCTTTTGGAGTGGGGCGGGGGCGCTTTAAGCCTACTGTGTGAAACAATATGTCGCGCAGAGACAGTGCATGTCCTTTCTAGGTAAAGCCTAAAAAGTGGTCTCTCAGTGCAGGTACAAACTCTTCTCTTGGAGACCAGACCGCCTGATTCCATCTCTGACTCTGAGAGTGTGCGATTCAATTTATCTCTAGTAAAATGCCTGAGGAGTTCCTGGGACCACCGTTTACCTATCATAGGATGTCAGGGGGTGTACATTTGGAGTGTGCGTCTTCATTTGTGGCACATATTCAATGTGGCTACCAGTTTCCTTTTTCTGCTGCACCCACATCTATAATATGACAATGGTATAAAGCAGTGGCACAACAAAGGCCCCTGCAGCCCCCATGGTGTGGGAGAACCCAAGCTCCGCGGGGGCCCCTCCAGCACTGGCAGGACCTTGGCCTGAGAGTTTCTGACTTGATCAGGAGTGTGGGGGCCCCCTGCATGTACTTTGCAGGCAGGGGGGCCCCTTCAAGATTCGTTACGTCACTGCTTCTACCATATCCCGTCCATTTTGTAACTTTTCCCTCCCGCCCCTGGCTGTGTTAATCTCCCGCCACCCGCCCATATTTCTGTTTCTTCTTCCCCTCAATCCCCCATCCCGTTTCTTCTCCCCCACCCAGCCCATGCCCTTTATGTTTGTTCACTTCATGAAGTAATGGGTTTCAGCAGTGAACAATGATTTCTTCCTTGTAGTCCCGTTACTGTTTAGAAAGCGCAAAGAAGTGGGTGTGTGATCCTGGCCTGGGATGGTGGCGTTGGTGCCCCACCCACTTGCAGCAGCCCCTCGACTGAGCCCTCAACTCTGGCTTCTGTGCTCGGCTTGTGGTTTCTTGCTCATCTGACCCAAACAGACCGAGTATGGGACCGATACTACTCCCCCTACCTGCAAGGGCTCCTCAGCTGAGCCTGGCTGGGATTTGTATTGCATTGTAATACTTTTTGTATAGCGCTTGCTACACCCAACGAGGTGTTGATGCGCTTATTTTGTAAATGAAGTAAACACCACTGCCCCATTACAATCGGTATTTCCTGATTCGGCCAAAGATATTGTAATCATTCCTGAGCCCCCTCCCCTGATGGGCATTTCACCCCCACTTTCTACACACATTGAATCATTGATTGCACACTAAAAACGTCACACCATCAACCAAGCCACTGATGACATTATATATTGTATTGTATTGTATTGTAATTACATCTATATAGTGCTTACTACCCCTGACGAGGCGTTGAAGTGCTTTTCCGGCGAGTAGCACGCTACTCCGGGACCCATAGATGATTAGTGTTGAATTAGTATAGTGAAACATGCAAGTACATTTTAAGTGGTGGATAGGTAGTCAGTTATTTGGATTCGGAATGATAGCAGTAGAATAGAGGAAGACAAAGGTTTGTATTTATATAGCGCTTGTTGACTCACGCTATTCAGGAAGCCTACAAAGGATTAGTGGTGAATTAATATAGTGGAATATGAAGTAATTTCAGTGGTGGATATTAGTCAGTTACTTGGAGTGAGAAGGATAGTGGAGGGATAAAAGGGGAAGAAAGATTTGCATTCATATAGCATTTGTTACCACTGATGGGTGTGGAATCGCTTTTCTGGGGAGTAGAACGCCACTCCGGAACCCATAAAGGATTACTGTTGAAAATTAGTATAGTAAAACATCTATACTAATATAATAAAGAGAGACCACAAACATATGAGGTAGGTAATCTCAGGGACCACAACACCAATCACAACACCCAATACAGCGTTGGAAAGGGCAGTTGCAGCAGAAGGACATAGGCTCTGCAGACGCCCACCATATACATTTAAAAGGTAAAAGAATCATGCCAACAAAGTAGTGCCTTGTGGGCGTGTCTGCATTGTGCTGGGGGTGTGTGCTGGGGGCGTGACAATCGCTGGGGGCATTCCGTCACAAGTGTTGTTTTTCTCCCAGGTTCTATACATTCCTGCTCCCTTTAAATAGTAATTAATTGGAGGTCCCATTCTCTTAGAACCACCCCAAGCACAGTTATGGGCAAAAATACAACTAAAAGGCCCTGCAAAGCATTATGGGATAAGATTAGCATCATTTTTAGCATTCATGAAAGGGTTTCAATGTTTTTAAATTTTACTCATCAGGGACATCTTGGGACGACGAGCTGAACTGCAGCTTGATGTATAATATTTTAAATGCTATTGCATTTGCCTCATCAGGGACATCTAGGGACCACGAGGTGAACTGCAGCTTGATGTATAATATTTTAAATGCTATTGCATTTGCCTCTTCAGGGACATCTAGGGACGGCGAAGTGAACTGCAGCTTGATGTGTAATATTTTAAATGCTATTGCATTTGCCTCATCAGGGACATCTAGGGACGACAAGGTGAACTGCAGCTTGATGTATAATATTATAAATGCTATTGCATTTGCCTCATCGGGGACAACTGGGGACGATGAGGTGAACTGCAGCTCTTTGTAGAATTATTTGGATACTATAATATTCATTTCCCACTGCTAATCTCGTCCCATAATGCTTTGCAGGGGCTTGATCTCAAAATCATCACCTCTCTCACTGCTTGCTGGAAGCTATTTTCACTTTTGTGAAATGACTATATGCATTTTAGCATGTAGAAATACTTGTTATTTTACCTTGAATATATGAGGTTTCTGTTTTAATAATTGGAAATCTGACGGAACGAAATATTGCGGATTTATTGTACTACGTTCGCGCCAAATGCGCCCACCCCTACTTTACATACCCCTGCACCCTATAATCATAACCCACCCTCACTCTATAAAATACCCCAACACCCTTAAACACTAACCCATCTTAACCCTATAAATATACCCTGTACCCCAAAACACGAACATATCCCAAAACCCTAAAAATACCCCTGTACCACAAATCCCAAACCTAGCCCTGAACCCTATAAATACCCCTGTACCTCCAAACCCAAACCTACCCCTGAACCCTAAAAATACCCCTGAACCCCAAAACCCAAACCTACCCCATAACCCTAAAGTACCCCTGTACCCCAAAACCCAAACCTAGCCCATAACCCTTAAAATACCCCTGTACCCCAAAACCCAAACCTACCCCTGAACCCTAAAAATACCCCTGTACCCCAAAACTCAAACCTAGCCCAGAACCCTAAAACACCCCTGTATCCCAAAACCCAAACCTAGCCCTGAACCCTAAAAATACCCCTGTACCCCAAACCCCAAACCTAGCCCTGAACCCTTAAAATACCCCTGTACCCCATAACCCAAAACTATATCTGAACCCTTAAAATACCCAAACACCCCAAAACATATACCTCAGTACCCCAAAACATATACCCCTATACCCATATTTGCCTTATCCAAACATTTAAAAAAAACATGCTTTTACCATTCATGCAATTACAACGAATTTCGTTGTAAATATATGCGTGGTAAAAGCATATTAAATGTAATGCCATGTGTTATAATGGCATTGCGGAGTCATGATACTTTCGTAATGAAAGTATCCGGAGTGATGGTATGCGGAAAGAAAGTTGCGGAATAATGGGTGTTTACCCTCCCCCGTAAGTACATTGGTGGCACGGCGGCCCACATCTCCAGCAACATACTCATATTTTTTCACCACGGATTGGAAAAATGCACAGGTCTCTCTCATTGATGCCCAGCATCGACATACACTTTTAGACACACCTCCCACCACAAGTTCTAGAATTGCGAACTTTAGAGATGGGGAGCTACGTTTGAATCTCGGCATCAGCTCAACATCCTGTGATTCCAGGCAAATCGCTTTGTCTCACCGTGCCTACCACAAATGAATGTGTTCGTCTGTAATGTAAATTGTGCTCATGCCATGTTGTCGAGTTCGCGCTATATAATATTGCAAGGAAAATAAAGTAGGGAAACTCGAGTTCACACACTACTGAACGCGCACTCTTAAGTGCATCAGCAGTGTACTGTGAATCGCAGCATTTCACAGGCCTGTCACTGATAAGAAATGCTATCAAAACGAAATCCTACGAAACAATATACTACTGGCCGGCAGCAATTCATACCCGGACAACGTCGGGACGGGCTGCTAGTATGAAGTAATGTGAGTAGTGGATATGTTATTCAGTTATTTGGGTAGTATATTAGTATAGTTTAAGATGGAATTTGAGAAGTGAACAAGTTAGTCTGTTAATTTCGATTGAAAATGATAGTGGATGGATAAAGAGTGAAAGATTTTTTTTTTTAGGTCTTAGCAATAGGAGGAGGCTTTTGGATGAGTAAAAATGAGTTTTGGAGGGGAGGACTCAGAGGAAAGAGTTTAGAAAGGTTTGTTTTAGGGGATCGGTATAGTAAAAAAGGTTTTAGGGGATCGGTATAGTTAAAAAGGTGTCAGATGATGCAAGGAGGGGTAGAGTAGGAGATAGTTTAGAAAGGGTTATTTTGGCAATCGTAATGGTATGGGGTTTGGGATGAATGAGAGAGTGGATGTAGAGGATATATTGATAGATGTATAGGATGAGAGATAGGGTAGTGCAGTGGAAGGAGTAGTAGAAGAAATTTGGGATGAGTCAGAAGGTTGGGCTAGAAGATATATTGAGCGAAGTATAGGCTGAGAAATAGGGTAGTGCATTGGAAATGCTAAATTAGAAGAAAGTGATAAATATATAGATCCATAATTATATTGAAAGTATATGGATACATAAAGGAGGTAAGTATATGTAGATTAAAGATATTGATAGAGGCACAGGATGAGAAATAGGGTAGTGCATTGGATATGCTTTTTCAGGAGAAAAGTAACAGGCCCACAGGGCCCGATTCACAGAATGAACTTAAGACTCAATCCTAAATTTACTACTATTTTGGTATTCACAGAATGCACTTACTACTTTTGGCATTCACAGAATGAATTTACTACTTTTGGTATTCACAGAAGTTAGGATTTTGTCTTACGTCTGTCTTAAGTCTGTCTTAAGTTTGTCTTAAGACAAACTTAAGACAAAATCCTAACTTCTGTGAATACCAAAAGTAGTAAGTTCATTCTGTGAGTGGCAAAAGTAGTAAGTGCATTCTGTGAATACCAAAATAGTAGTAAGTTTAGGACTGAGTCTTAAGTTCATTCTGGGAATGGGGCCCACAGATCCAAGTACATGGAAGGTACCCAATGGAAATATGTACATGTAGACCAAAGATTTAGTTTTGTTCTACGTAAGATTATACGCTTGTTAGTGATAAAAGGTGGTCTGTTAGGTGTAATTACAGCAGGGAGAGTGTGTCTGAATGGGATGTAGTTATGTATGGTGTTGATTGGCGTTGTGTTAGTGATGAGTTTATTGGTTAGTGGTATAGGATAGAGTTGTGTACTGTTTGTAGGTGATGGTGGATATGTGTGGTAGTTGGGATAGTAGGGTGTGTAGATGTGGTTTGGTTGGATTTGTAGTGCAGGCTGGTACGTTCATCTGTGCATAGTGTTGTGCGCGGTGTACATTTGGTGTGAGTGTGTTGCTCTGTTTGTGGATGAGGATGGTGTGGGCTCGGTATTGCTAAATGAGAAAAAGGGCAGCATTCTGGCCCTAGTCCCAACCAGTCTCGAACAGGCTCGAACCGGAAACTGCCCTTGTCCTCTCTGCCCTTAACAGGCTCAAACAGGAAATTGCCCTTGTCCTCTCTGCCCTTAACAGGCTCAAACAGGCAACTGCCCTTGTCCTCTCTGCCCTTAGCCTCGACGCCCGGGATGAGAAGCCCTAAGCCTTGCCTTTTTATAGCCCTAGTAATCAGGTGACCCCTTCAGCATATGGGAACCCTAACCCTAACACTATCCAATCACAACACTAGCCCTAAAATCTAGAACCAATAGGAGACCAGGACCTTACAGCCAATTGTAGCCCTAGTCCAAGTACACAATCAGTTCAAAAACCCTGATCTCTACGTCCAATAAAGGCCCTAGCCATACCAGTAGTCCCAAAACAAGTCCATGCAACCAATGGCACAGGTAACCCTAGTCCCTACTTCCAATAGAAAGGCTAACCCTACTCTAAGTCCCACACCTAGTCCAGCTATATGACGCCAGCAAAGATATTGTAGGCTCTTGGCATGTGTGAATCTGTTAGGTTTGCTGATCTCCTTGATTTACCCCTACTGCCAACTGTGAAACTGGCTACTCCAAAGCATTCTGGTAATTGCAGTTTTGGTGAAGGAGACAGGGTAAAAAGGGCCAGTTTGTCCCAAGTGACAAACATAGGGTTGATGTGCCGAGTCATACCCTCCATGCCCGTTTGATCGTGATTAATCCTTAGTCAGCTGCTCTGACTCATAATGACCAGGGGGTGGGGCTACCTCGGTCCAGATACCCTCACTGCCTGATGCCCTTTCTTTGTATCTGGTTTATTAAGCAAATACCATTAGCAAAGAGGCCCTAAAAGCCATCCACATCAAGAGTCTCCCATCCTAACAAACTTACCTGCAGAGACCAAGTTTAGGGGCTAGGCTGAAAACCCCCTAGCCCCTCGTGATCTGCATCCTCCACCCCTTCTCCATTCCCAGCTACCCATTGCTGATCCTAATCGGCTGCCCTTTTGTGTCCACAGGTCAGGTCCTGTTACCGTGCAGTGACCGGCCTGTGAACACACATTTCCCCACTGTCACCTCATTAAATCACCTATTCAATTGCTAAACTGAAGGTGAAAATTCGTGGGGTGGGGGGCGAGTTGGGACTAAGGGAGGGAAGCTAAGGGAAGCAAAAGATAGCACGATTTCATAGGCAGTCTGAAGAAGGCAATGACACTTCTGATTTCATAGCTGGGACGTGTAGGGCCCTTGCATGCAGGGCATTAGTTGGCCCTACGCATCTTGTTAAATGTTCTATGAGTGTGCACTGGTTTAAATTATTATCTAAAAATGTTTTATTCAATCCAACCACTCCATCTCTTTTTCCCCTCCTTACATGAAGGAAGGACGTCACTTTCTCTAGTCGCTCCCTCCACCCCCACGTCTGTAAAACCAAGAGTCAGAATGAGAAGCATGGCGAGGAAAGACTCGGATTCCCTGGGATGCAGACAGGCTTGTCACAGATGGATATAGCACAGTGGGTTGGACACCTGCTGCAAAGATCTCCGTGTAAAATGAAAGAGCACATTTCAATCCTCGTAAGACAGCTTGGAGGGTGAATATGCGTGCTGTGGAGTTCATCATGCAAACTGCTGGTCACATGTTGCAATCATGTAAATTAGGTATATTCTGTCATAGATATGGAAAGAATGCTACGCTCCTACTGCCGGGTACAAGTGCCAAGAAGTGCCAACGTTGACAGGGCCTCCTCAGGCCATCATCCATTTACATTCTATGTAATGGATACCATAGAGTCAACTAACCTCACCAATTAAACAACCCATGGTGTGTTTCCTAAAGTAATGCATGTCGCTTTGTTCATTACACTCCACAGCCGTATAATTGCAGGGTAGCCTTTCTGATAACACCTAATTTGAAAAATTAATTCACAAATCAGGGGAGGGAGTTTTTGGAAAATAAAGCACAACTATATCATAACTATATTATTTCTTAAATGTTCTAATAAACAAAGTACGTTACTGGCAGCTGTAATTTGATCAGCAAACTGAATGTGCCTTTTTAGGTCAAGCCTAGCGTGGCACCGCATGTGCTGCTCGCTTTGGGAGGCATGCAGTATTGAGTATGGGGTGGAAGCTCCGGGTAAGCTCAACCCACTCTCCGTACATATTTTTTATTGGCTTAGGTCCTAAATGCTGCCTTCCCATTGGTTTTAGCCTTGTTAGTCCCTCCTCCTGATGGCCATGTCATCATTTGTATCCTTCCATGGCTACTGGCCCCTTTACTTTCAAAACTATTTTGTTCCAGTGCCACCCCCTACCTTCCGCTCCCCCAACCGCAGTCTGTGATTTCTCGACCATCACCACCACCCCGCAGTCCCGTTTGTGCCTTTTTGCCCTCCCGCACGCCTTTTTCAAATGAAATAGGTCTCGCGTAAAAGCATGTCCTATTGCATTGCAAATGCTTGTTTTAAGTCCCCATGCGACCTGACGATTTTTTTGTTTGTTTCTTGTCTAATAGTAATTGAGTTATTTCCTGATTGTGAGAATGATGAGGCATATAATCAAGCCCTAACCGCTACTTTTGCGTTCGTTTTCAGCCGAAAAGCGGCGATAATGGCATCTCAGTATTAGCAAAGACACGCTAGTGTGTGTTTCCTTGTCCTAGCACTGCTTTTGCTAACGCCCTGCATCACATATCTAATGGGATGTAAAGTAGGCGTTCCTGTGGAATAGAACATGGAAAAAGTCGCTAACCGCACATCGCCTGTGCCCTGACACCTATGACGATGTTAAAACCCGCGCTAACCGCAGTTATCGCCGTAATCTTACGTCTGCTTAAATTGAGACTTAGCTATATTTGGAAAAAGGGGTGGACTGAAAGTGTAAGACCACCAGGGGCTATCATCAAGCTTTCCCCTATCGCTGCGGGAATAGCGCTTGATTTCCAGCGATATTCCTGCATATCGCCGCTTTTGCTGGATTTGTTATCGCCCTGGAGAAACGCGTTATTGATAAAGCGTTATCCGGGCGATAACATCCAGCAACAGCCGGCGATAACTGAAGTAGCGCTAAACTCGCTTAGTGATATTTATCGCCGTTGCTTGTTGATATGCCCCTTAGCCGATTATCTTTTTGTGTCTGAAAAATATATTCATATGTGTTTGCATAACTTTAACACTTGCAGGCAGATTTGCAAGCCCCTGGCGCCACAGTACGTCACTTTTCCCACATTAAAAATGACGCAAAAGTGGTGCAAGGGGCTTGTAAACAATCCTCTTGGTCTTTAAGTTTGAACATTGTTAAAAAGCCTCAAAAACAGCCAAAGCCTCAGACGCTCTCAGCGCAGCCTACAGACACCCCACCCCACCCTCCACACACACCGGACGTAGCTGAGTCACAAGCTATCTCCTCACTCACAATGCAGACTGCCCCCCAGCTCGTGCTCACTTCACAGAGCCCCTACGGGCCATGCTGCTCCTTCAAAGGCAATCCCATGGCAATCTGCAAGCCACAGGCATAGAGCTAGCTAGAGGTGCGACTCCACGTTTCTTTTATTTGCGCAAGACTGTCCATGTGAGAGCCTCAGGGGCATATTCTCAATGACACATCGCCAAGTTAGCGGCACTTTATCACAGCCAAAGTAGTGATAAATTCATCGCACCATTCACAAGCTGGTGCTAACAGCCGATATCACCAGTTTTCCTGCGATAGTGACAAGCCAGAATCTTATCTTATCTTACCATCCTTAGGAATCCTCTCAGGTCGCCAGGAACTTTTTATCTGCTGAATAGTGTGAAGGGGAGAACATCCAATTCAATCACATAATCAATTTGGAACTCTAAAGGACCACTGACTCCAAGATAACATTTTCAGGGTTTATTACAAAACCAAAAATAACTGAACATACAGACACCTCGTCACGAGGTTGAGAAAATAGATGGGCATTAATACATACATGATCCTACGTAGGAGTCTCATCCAAATCAGAATGAAAAGAATAGCTAGTTCAAGAAGCATCAAACACACAAGGACTGCTCCAATCTCTAATTTGGTATTCATTAACCTAGAAAGGAAAACAATTATTCTATCCCTAAACTACCACTAAGGTGACATCCCTACTTAGCATAATCCCCAGGCAAAAGAAAAAAAGGTGTCATTAGTGAAGACTTCCTTAGAAGTGCTCTCACTTTGCATAGGTAAGTAGCCAACGCTACAGAGCTCGCTCTAAGATGCTCCTTCTAGCTTCCCCTCTAGTCCTCAACTGCTCCACCCTCCGTGGCACTGTCCCTAATTCAAAATCACAAAACAGTAGAACACGCCTTTTCCACGCCTCTTTGGACATGTCTTATTTCCCC
This sequence comes from Lissotriton helveticus, assembly GCF_964261635.1. Taxonomy (NCBI): domain Eukaryota; kingdom Metazoa; phylum Chordata; class Amphibia; order Caudata; family Salamandridae; genus Lissotriton; species Lissotriton helveticus. The sequence continues at coordinate 197,642,262 of NC_136057.1, read as the reverse complement.
GTAAGTTTCCACTGAAACTCTGACTTCATCCAATCACATTTGTTCGACCTTGGATCCCAGGCACCTTCTCCACTGAAAGTATCATATCTGTATTCCTGTACACTCGCTTGGCTACTTCGCCTACGATCCCAACTCCTAAAACAAAGGGTTATTCTGCCTTACAAGACGTGTGTCCTTGCACCTGCAACTGAAGCATGTTAATGAGAAAACTTTCCATTTGCCGAAAACTGCTGACTATTCTACAAGAGCGTTCCCAAGGGAAAATACTTTTCAGCCTACAATATCCCGCTAACATAATTGAGAACAAATAGGTCTTTCTCTAAAATGTAATGCAATTAGGCCATACACATTATGTATTCTCAGGTTAATACGTTGCATCACTAGGTATTTTTCGGTTACATTTCATACATGATTAGAAAATCTATGCATGCAAACTTTTAATAAGGCGCACGTTTAACTCTTTCTTGGTCGAAGTACTAGGTGTAGGAGTTCCCCCCACAACTGCATCTTCAACCTTGTGTGGTACAACTATTGACACTATAATCACTACTACGATTGAAATTATTACTCGCCTAGCTATCATATATTTAGGACAAAGGTTTGGATTTCCAGCCTCCACTGTCTTTATCGAGTTGTTCAGAACTAATTCGTTAGAGTCTGTTTCTTTCTTTTCAAGCGAAGTTCAGATCAGTCCAAACAACACTCAGAAAGACTGTAAAATCCCTTTACAGTACTTGAGTTCCTTATTTACACAATTCGAAAGACTTCCCTAGCCCCCATCCTTTCTCTAGGGAAAGCCCCTACATTTCTTCTTCTTCCACTCGGGTCTAGGTTATCTTCTTTTTAAACTTATTTACAACAAAAGTTGCCTTCAGTGCAAAATAAGATCAACTCCAATTATCTCTAGAACATGTTGCAAGAGTTCCAGACGAAGAATGATCACTTAATGAGACAGAGCCTCATAACCAAATGCAGGAAAGGTTAATCTGTGCAAAATCAAATGACAAACTCTGCTTAAAACTGGAGGATTTGGAATTGTGATGGTCAGCACTCCTTCGATTTCAAGTCCTGGAACCAACAGTACCACATCGGTTCTCACATTCGGAATGTTGCTGATCACTGTCACGGAGCTCAACCTCCCGGAACTCACCACTCCTGGCATCAGTCACAACGTACGTCCACTCCGGGGTAGCGTATCTCTGACAAGGCACTCTCGTTCATCTTGATCTTCTCAGACCTCCTCAAGCTTGTCCTTCTTCACTCTCTTCCGATTCAGAGTTCTCGGACACAGGGGCAAGGTCTCTCTCAGGAGCCAACCTCAGATTCAGTCTCCTCTGTCTCTCGGGCCAAACCTCTTCTGTTCTGATGACTCTCCTGCTTTCTCCCTGTATACCCTGTACACCACTTCCTTCTTCTACTGAATTTGATTTTGCGCCACCCACAGTTTACTCCTTCATCCGAGTCAATGTTAGGGTTCTGATTGACGTAACCCTCATCAGCTCGTCTGGTGCACAACCAGCTCCGTCAGCAACCCTCACAGCTTGACTTGTCCTCTCTTCTGGCCCTGCCACATCAGCTAGATTTTCAGTTGAGAGAGGAGCTGTTTCTTCCAAGGGTGCTGGAACTCTGCGGGTATGGGAGGCATGTACCCAGTTTGGCAACCCTCCGCACTTCACTGCTGAGTTCGTGATCAGTATCACTTGGTATGGGCCTTTCCAGCGGGCATTGAGACAATTCTTCGTCGCGTGCTTGCGGACCAATACCCAGTCCCCTGGGCACAAGTCGTGGCACAGATCACTCGAGGCTAGAAAAGCTGCAGCCTGCACCCGCTGGGACACACAACAGACCACATTAGCTAGTCCCATGCAATAGTCAAGAATTAAGTCATCAGTGATGTTTATCAAAGCTGAAGCTGGCATTGCTGACAATCACATCACCCTCCCCACCCATCAAGATCTCATGAGGAGATAACCCAGTCCTCCTGTCTGGGACACTGCGGATACTGATTAACACAAGAGGCAACGCATCAGGCCATTTCAAAGATGTCAATGAACACACTTTTTCCATTCGGGCTTTCAAAGTCCCATTAATATGTTCCACAATCCTAGAAGCCTCCGGTCGATAGCTGCAATGCAGTGGTCAGCATTCATAGCGGCACCAAGCAATTTCGTGACCTCGCTGTGGAAGTGTGTTCCTTTGTCCGACTCAAAAGAGGTTGGAAAACCGAACCTCGGGATCAGCTCCCTCAATAATAGCTTAGCTACTGTGGGAATGTCACATCTTTGTGTCGGATTTGCTTCCACCCACCGTGAGAAAACACACACCACCACCAAAATGTACCTCAACCCATTACACTTAGGCATCTCAATGAAATCCACCTGCATTCTATTGAAGGGTCCTCCCGACCTTCCAATATGACTCAAAGTAACCACAGTTTTCTTTCCAGCATTCATCTGTTGACAAGTAATAAACCTTTGACATGTTGCTTCAGTAACTGTGCGAAATTGTGGATTGTACCACGTCTGTCCAAACACTTGCACAATCGCATCTCTTCCGAAATGCACTGAACCACGAATCTGTCTCGCCATCGGGTTCAATACATTTTCTGGTAACACTGCTCGACCATCACTTGAAACCCAAACATCAACATCTCCTTTCTCACACCCTGATCTGATCCATCCATTTCACTCTTGTTCTGAAACCCCATCTTGCAGTCATTTAAGTGCCTCCCACGTATCTGCCATGGCTAACATCATGTTGAGCTTGGTTCTCTCTTGGCTCTCTCCTGTGTAATCTCCTGTGAATATACACCCTTTTTCTGCACAAAAAACGAGGGACTTCGTCGGCATAGTATTTTCCCAATGAGACAAACCCCTTCCCCCTCCCATGTGCTGCGCACTTCACAACGGCAATTTATTTTGGACACTGTAATGCCTCTAGTAGCTGCCTTACATATTCCCCATTTCTGATAGGAGAACCAGATGATGTCATGAATCCCTTCTGTGACCTTAACTGTCCAAAGTCGTGAACCACACCAAACCCATACTGACTATAAATGTAGATAGTAATTTGGATCTGATCAACTGATCAGCGGCCAAACAGGCACGAGTCAAGGCAATGATTTCAGCTACCTGTGTACAATATACTCCTTCTAGACAAGCAGCCTCAACCACTCCTGTAATGCTACATACAGCAAACACTGCTCTCAACTGACCAATATTGTCTCTCAAGCATGAACCATCAACAAATAAAATTTCATCAGGGTCAGGCAGAGGTTCATCAACAATGTCAGGTCTCGGCTTGGTGCATAGTTCAGTTACAGCGAGACAGTCATGATCCTCACAATCTTCATCATAGGTATTTGGTACTGGCATCAATGTAGCAGGATTCAAGACGGAACACCTTTTTATTGTCACATTCTCTGCAGCAAGTATGACTTGATCATATCGCGTTAACCTATTGTTGGTCAGGTGCTGCGTCTTGGTCCTGCCAATTCAAGAGAGTGCGGCACATACACTATCAAAGGATGACCCATCACAATACTTTCACATCTTTCAATGCTGACACCGGTTGCAGCAACAGATTTGAGACATCTAGGCAACGCAGAAGCTACTGGATCTAAAGTAGCTGAGAAATAGGCATCTAGTCTACGGACACCTTCATGACTCTGAGTCAACACTGACAATGCGCAACCTTCTCTCTCGCAACAGAACAGTGAGAACGCCTTGTTGTAATCAGGCATCCCCAATGCCGGAGCACAACACGTACTCTTTCTCAATTTCAAAAATGCCACTAGGCAGTCATGGTCCCATGGTACCGGATCACTCACATCTTTGTGCGTCAACCTTTGCAAAGGCTTTGCTTGCAAATAGAAGTTGGGAATCCATTGGCGACAGTACCCAAGCATTCCCAGAAACATTCTGACTCCTCTCTGAGTGGTCGGTGCCGGCATATTCATAATTGCCTCAATTCGGTCTGGTGACATCTTCCTCTTACCTTTCTCAATCCGATGACCCAAATACTGAACCTCACTCATAAAATACTGTAGCTTATTTGGAGACACCTTGTGTCCATTCTCTGGCAGATTGTTCAGTAAGGCAATTGTATCAATCCTGCAAGCATCCTCGGTTTCTGATGCTATTATGAGATCGTCTAAATACTGCACAAGAACTGAGTTCCGTGGCAATAAGAGACTCTCAAGATTCTTCTTTAAGGTCAGATTAAAGATCGATGGATTCTCTGTATACCCGTAAGGGATATGACAACATGTTAACACCCGATTTTCCAGCCTGAAAGCAATTAAAAATTGGCTTTCTTGGTGGAGAGGTATCGAAAAGAATTCTCGGCACAAGTCAATCACAGTAAACCACTCAGCTTCACATGGGATCTGAAACAATATCACTGATAGAATCGGTACCACTGGAGAACAGGGGACAACTATCGTGTTGACCTTTCATAGGTCTGGCACGATCCTGAACTTCCCACTCGGCTTCTGTAGTCTCATGATGGTGAATTACAACGGCTAACCATTATCTCCGTCAGAATTCCCTGCTTGATCATGGACTCGATTACAGGTTTGATCCATGCAATAGTCTCAGGTGACAAATTGTACTGTGGTGTCCTAGGGCACTCAACATCTTGCTTATCCTGGATCTTTACTGGCTCAACTCCTTTGATTAGTCCAATTTCCTCTCATGTAACGTCCCACACTTCAAGTGAGACATAGTCTCTCATATCAAGTGAAAGTTCTTCCACTGTCAGCACAGGGTACATTTCTATACACAAGTGCTGATGTTCAACCTTAAAGGTAGCATCATCATCCCTCATCTGTACTTCGACTCCTTTCGGCGTACAATAGATGGTGCAGTTCAGTTTGCACAATAGATCACATCCTCACAAGCAAACTGGACTCGAGTCGCACACCACAAACTGGTGTCGGTCTGGGAAGGTTCCTATTCTCACAGGAATCGACTCAGTCAATGGGTTAGTCATTCTCTTGTTTGCCACTCCTACAACTTGGATTGATTGTCCCGAGAGGAGTAGGTTGGGAACTACTGCAGATCTCACAGTGGACCGGAAGACACCAGTGTCAGCCCAAAAAGGTGGTAGGATGCAGATTCCATGGGCTGTGAGTCGTGTCCCCTGACACGGGGCAATAAGCATACACTAAACATCACATGAGTATTCCAGCAAGGCAAGGTGGGCTGATACCGTTGCCATCCATAATGATTGGTGTTCAATTTTGCCTCCCCATTTCTTGTACCTCTACATGTTCCTATGCTGCCTCTTAGTGTCTGAAGCATTGGTCTGTATGTTGTGGCCCTGTACTGACACGCACATGCTAATAAAGTCTATGAAACTTCATTAGTGTTCAACTGTGATGAGTGTTGATTAGAACAACAAATTGTGTGCCTCAATGAGCATTGTCCGTACACAGGGAGGGGCTGACTGATGCATTTCACTTAGGGGTGAGTCTATATTGCCAGCTCCACCTCTGTGAGTCAGACATTGTGGTTTGGATATTTTCTGGTAGACCTGTGCTCTTACGTGTGTTCAGCAATGTGCGTATGGTGTCCAACTTCTTGCCATGTGGATCAATTTGATCCATCACAACAGGCTGTGTCCACACAGTTCAGTGTGAGTGGGTATGCGAAGAGATGTTCTGTTGTCACATGTGATGGGGGACACTACTTTGGCCCTAATACCGAATTTGACATTTTTACACACAGCCCTATATAATACATGGACATCGGGATACGCTGGGGGGTTGCGATATTGTTGTTCATGAGCAATGAGGCCACAGCTAGTTTGCACATTCACAGTCATCTAATTGGCCATGTGGTTCAGGCTCAAACATGCATATTGATGTCATTTCCCAGGGTGTACCCTTTTGTGAAATCAATTTCCCAACATTCATCCCTACTTTTATACTTGATTAATCATAGAAATGACACATCTATGTGATTTGGAATGTTTTATTCACATTCTGTGGAGTGACAGAGCTGGAGCAGTACATTGCCATGCAAACCCCATATTACATGGTTGCCCAGTGGAGGGGCCACCAGAGTCATTTGTGGAATGATAAGTTAATCGGAAGAGGAAGAGTTCAGTCCACAGCCGGATTACTGTGTCATTGGTAACCAGAGCAGATATGCCAGTCCATGTCGGGGTCCAGGTGAATGTCTCAGGGTGTTTCGGGGGACAGTGGAAGGTGTTGTTCCAGGACATGATGCAGAGGGCCACGCAGGAACAGGCCATTTGGCGGGGATGAATGCAACAACCTCATTTCGCACACAGATTTATTACCATCAACATCTTAGTCCGCTGACATGTCTTCTGTCATATGTGTGTGGTGGTGTCATGGCTGCATTACTGTGTGCCACTGACACATCAGGGGCCGGAGGTGGTATGGCTGCATCACTGGGTGCCATTGACGCATCAGGAGGCAGAGGTGGTATGACTGCATCAATGTGTGCCACTGACACATCAGGGGGCAGAGATGTGTGTGTCGAAGTTCCTGCAGCAGTCAACTGGGACACCCTCTGTTGCAGCAATGCCATGATGTGGATCTGCAGGGCATAGAAGATCCCAGCTACATCTCGCTGGTGTTCAGCCGTGGCAGGCATCCTTCCAGCCTGTATCCACTCCATGTTCTTCATTATCCTCCGCAGCTGTGCCAACTCCTTGCTGTCATCGCCTGGGCCTGTCTGACTAGACAGTTCTTGTATCCGAGTAATGGCTCCAGCGAGGTCAGCCAAAAAGGATTGATGTAGAGCATGGACCGGACTGTGGGTGTCCATTAATGACTGTAAATGGTGCCTGATGGGCTGCCATGAGGTCGAAACCAGCCGCAACTGTTCAGCCAGCTCCTTTTGGGAGTCTAACATACGGCGTTGAAATGCCATATGTCTTTCCGTGAGGTGGTGGGAGCCAGCAGTGGTGGTGGGTCTGCACAGGGGGTGGGGTCACCTCAATGCAGCTGAGCTGCACTGCTCCTGGAGGATGGGTGCGGAAGCTGTCCACGAGCCGTTGGAGTGTGTCGGAGCAAATGGCCATGGGGTCCTCTTCATCTTCACTGAAGAGATGTCCGGTCTGCTTTGAAGGAGGTGTTGATTTTTCCTCTGCAATGTAAAGGGGAGATGCAGGTTAACAGTGGGCCCGATTCACAGAACTAACTTAAGACAAAATCCTAAACTTACTACCATTTTGGTATTCACAGAAGGCACTTACTCATTTTGATATTCACAGAATGAACTTACTACTTTTGGTATTCACAGAAGTTAGGAGTCCTAACTTTAGGACTCCTATATGCCTTTTATGAATACCGAAAGTCTTAAAACAATGGGCCCGATTCATAGAATGAACTTAAGACTCAATCCTAAATTTACTACTATTTTGGTATTCACAGAATGCACTTACTACTTTTGGTATTCACAGAATGAACTTACTACTTTTGGTATTCACAGAAGTTAGGATTTTGTCTTAAGTCTGTCTTAAGTCTGTCTTAAGTCTGTCTTAACGCATTGTACATGTGTACATACAGACTGCATGACAATGTATATTGTGACTGTTTTTGAGGAGCTGGCTGTTTGATGGAAGACAGTGGACATTTCGACTACATGACGATGTGAGGTTGATTTCCCTCCCCTTTCATACTAAGTATAGCGTGAAAGGGGGCCTTATTTACATGCCAGCGTTAGGCCACGTAAAGTGGCTTAACGCTGCCTTGTAAATAAGGCGAAGCCCCTATCGCCACATGACCGTCGTAGAAAGTAACGTTCCCATGGCGATATGGACTTGTAAATATGCCCCTGAATTTTATTTCATTCTGAGGACCAGTTCTGGCACAGACAGATAATCTGATAAATTGCTTCAATACCTTGCACATGGGGCCCCTAAGGTCTTGTTATGTCATTGCTGTGCACATCAAGGGACTTTATCTATACTAATATAATAAAGAGAGAACCCAAAACTTTGAGGCGGGTAATCTCAGGAACCACAGCACCAATCACAACACCCAATACAGCATTGGAAAGGGCAGTTGCAGCAGAAGGACATAGGCTATGCAGACGCCCACCATATACATTTAAAAGGTAAAAGAACCGTGTCAGCAAAGTAGTCCCTTGTGGGCGTGTCTGCATTGTGCTGTGGGTGTGTGCTGGGGGCGTGACAATCGCTGGGGGCATTCCGTCACGAGTGTTGTTTTTTCTTCCCAGGTTCTATACATTCCTGCTCCCTGTTAAATAGTAATTCAGTGGAGGTCCCATTCTCTTAGAACCCCCCCAAGCACAGTTATGGGCAAAAATACAACTAAAAGGTCCTGCAAAGCATTATGGGATAAGATTAGCATCGTTTTTAGCATTCATGAAAGGGTTTCAATGTTTTTGATTTTTACTCATCAGGGACATCTTGGGACGACGAGATGAACTGCAGCTTGATGTATAATATTTTAAATGCTATTGCATTTGCCTCATCAGGGACATCTAGGGACGACGAGGTGAACTGCAGCTTGATGTGTAATATTTTAAATGCTATTGCATTTGCCTCATCAGTGACATCTATGGACCACGAGGTAAACTGCAGCTTGATGTATAATATTTTAAATGCTATTGCATTTGCCTCATCGGGGACAACTGGGGACGACGAGGTGAACTGCAGCTCTTTGTAGAATTATTTGGATACTATAATATTCACTTCCCACTGCTAATCTCATCCCATAATGCTTTGCAGGGGCTTGATCTCAAAATCATCACCTCTCTCACTGCTTGCTGGAAGCTAATTTCACTTTTGTGAAATGACTATATGCATTTTAGCATGTAGAAATACTTGTTATTTTACCTTGAATATATGAGGTTTCTGTTTTAATAATTGGAAATCTTTATACTTTAAATACCCCTGCACCCCATAATCATAACCCACCCTTACTCTATAAAATACCCCCAACACCCTTAAACACTAACCCATCTTAACCCTATAAATATACCCTGTACCCCAAAACCCAAACCTATCCCTAAACCCTAAAAATACCCCTGTACCCCAAAACCCAAACCTAGCCCTGAACCCTATAAATACCCCTGTACCTCAAAACCCAAACCTACCCCTGAACCCTAAAAATACCCCTGTACCCCAAAACCCAAACGTACCCCATAACCCTAAAATACCCCTGTACCCCAAAACGCAAACCCAGCCCATAACCCTTAAAATACCCCTGTACCCCAAAACCCAAACCTACCCCTGAACCCTAAAAATACCCCTGTACCCCAAAACCCAAACCTAGCCCAGAACCCTAAAATACCCCTGTATCCAAAAACCCAAACCTAGCCCTGAACCCTAAAAATACCCCTATACCCCAAAACCCAAACCTAGCCCTGAACCCTAAAAATACCCCTGTACCCCATAACCCAAAACTATATCTGAACCCTTAAAATACTCAAACACCCCAAAACATATACCTCAGTACCCCAAAACATATACCCCTATATCCATACTTGCCTTATCCAAACATTTAGAAAAAAACATGCTTTTACCATTCATGCATTTATAACGAATTTCGTTGTAAATGTATGCGTGGTAAAAGCATATAAAATGTAATGCCATGCGTTATAATGGCATTGCGGAGTCATGGTACTTTCGTAATGAAAGTATGCGGAGTGATGGTATGCGGAAAGAAAGTTGCGGAATAATGGGTTTTTACCCTTCCCCGTAAGTACATTGGTGGCACGGCGGGCCACATCTCCAGCAACATACTCATATTTTTTCACCACCGATTGGAAGAATGCACAGGTCTCTCTCATTGATGCCCAGCACCGACATACACTTTTAGACACACCTCCCACCACAAGTTCTAGAATTGCGAACTTTAGAGATGGGGAGCTACGTTCGAATCTCGGCATCAGCTCAACATCCTGTGATTCCAGGCAAATCGCTTTGTCTCCCCGTGCCTACCACAAATGAATGTGTTCTTCTGTAATGTTAATTGTGCTCATGCCATGTTGTCGAGTTCACGCTATATAATATTGCAAGGAAAATAAAGTAGGGAAACTCGAGTGCTCACACTACTGAACGCGCACTCCTAAGTGCATCAGCAGTGTACTGTGAATCGGAGTGTTTCACAGGCCTGTCACAGATAAGAAATGCTATCAAAACGAAATCCTACGAAACAATATACTACTGGCCGGCAGCAATTCATACCCGGACAACGTCGGGACGGGCTGCTAGTTTTATTCATAATCTTACCTACAATGCTGTAATCTTTAATTTTTGTTATGGTCTGTGTTGATTGTTAAACATTCATGCCAACAAACCCAGTTCAGGTGGGAAATTCACGGTTTTTGAGGCCAAAAAATATTAATTGTAGCTGTCTCCCTCCTAATATTGCCAATACTACAATACAAGCCAATTCCCCCCCCATAAATCAAAATTTTTAGGTCGAGCCTAGGCAGCGCATGCGCTGTCTCTCGACATGCTGTATCTACTGTATGAAGTAGCAGCACACCCGCCATGGGATTGGTTCCTTCATCCGTCTTTCGAAATTACCTTGGTTTAGTTGGTGATTAGGTTACATTTGTCCCCCCTTTTGCTGTTTTGTTCACGCCCTGGAGACTGGCCCTGTTTCATGGATCATCCCACGATCGGCCTAATACGTTACTTTCGGCGCACTATTTTTACGATTGCCTCAGCTTCTGGTTTAGAATTGTTGGGGCAGATTTATGGGAAAGTGACTCCGTGCATTCTGCAAGCCATTTGCCTGCGCCGCACTGAGAGCCCGATTCACAGAATGAACTTAATTAACTAATAAGTTAGGATTTTGTCTCAAGTTTGTCTTAAGACAGACTTAAGACAGACTTAAGACAAAATCCTAACTTCTGTGAATACCATAAGTAGTAAGTTCATTCTGTGAATGCCAAAAGTAGTAAGTGCATTCTGTGAATACCAAAATAGTAGTAAGTTTAGGATTGAGTCTTAAATTCATTCTGTGAATCGGGCCCTGAGTCACTTTCGAAGCACAGGGATGCAACATATTTACAAGAATATGTCACATCTCTGTGCTTCCCCCTACGCTGGCACACATACTGCTACCGTGCGCGGGCGCAGACACCCTTGGTCCAAGGATGCCTGCATCATGGGGAGATTGTTTTTGTGCAGGAAGGGGAACCTTCCTTCACAAAATCAATCACTACAGGCAATGTCCTCTTTCAATGCGTGCTGTAGCATGCAGCACGTATTGAAAGTAGGGATGGGCGGAATTTGCGGAATCGCGTTACGCAAAATCTCCACGAACACGCAGAAATTCCTCGAACACGCAGAATTGCTTGTTCGCGATGCTTTTTTCCTCGGGAGGAAATATCTTGTGAACATGCTTTTTGAGAGCGCGAACAAGCAAAACATTTTGTCGCGGAACGCAGAATTTTGGGCAATTTCGTGCTCTCCGCAGAACGCGAAATTATCCAAATTACCCAAATTCCACAAGCAGAATGGAATTTACTGCCCAGGCCTAATTGAAAGAGGAAAAAACAAGGAGAAATTAAAACATTTCTCCTCTTTGCGCCTCCCTCTGCCTCCCCTGGGGAGGTGTAGGATTCACACGCATTTACAGATTCACGATTCCTCGTAAATCTGTAAATGTGTCTGGTTCCATGGGTGTTGCGTGGGAACAGCCACAGCAACACCCACGGTACGCCCCTTCCATGCAAAATGCTGCGTGAAAAGCGGCCATATTTACAAGGACAGGAAAAGACACACAGGATGGCTTTTCCTGTACTTGTAAATATGGAGCATTCAAATACGTCACCAGTGCGTCAAAAAAAGTGATGTACTGATGGGGCAGGGGGCTTGTAAATCTGCCCTGTTGTGTTTATTGGTGTCCTCGGGTGCCCGTGCTCCATTGTTAAAGTGCTCCCCCTGTGTGTTTCTCCCCACATATCACTACTTGACACTCGTCCCTTCGGGACTGCAGGGTTGGTGGCTTTGTGAGGTTTTATTTTTGTCCTCCTCTCTTCAATTAATCTACCAAAGGCTGCCTGCATTTGGTGTTTTTGTTGGATGTTCACCTCCTGCCCCCTCGCTGCTTTCAGCACTGCATTTATAAACTTAACTTTCAGGACAGGTCTTGTGTCTTTTAACCCATTTAGGGGCATATTCTCAAAAACGTGTGTTAATTATCGCTAAATTGGCCTAAGGCAACTTTGCATATCGCAGTCTATCACGGGAAAATAACTCTGTTATAACGTCATATCCTGAACACAGCGGGACCATGTGATAGTCTCACGCTAACGTGACAAATGACCACATAAAAATTACCCCGACCGACAAAAAACGCAAAACACTATCGTGAAAAATTCTGCGATGTGGCCAACAGCGATAAAAAAATATGCGAAAACTAGCGACAGCCCTGCAATTCCCACGCGTAATGCCGGAAAATGCACAATAAAAGCAGGGGGAAAAAATGCCCAAATAATTTAACTGCGTAGCACCATGGATGCACCTTGACCGAGTACAGAGGACAACGCGAACCCCACAAGCCCACAGACGACCAGCAAGGAACCTTGGGGTCGGGGAAGGCCAAGGAGAAGAGGAAGAGGAAGACGCGTTTCAGTCCGCTGGAAAACAGGAACACCGTTACAGAGGTGAAAGAACACTACCAACAACTGTTCGTCACCTCCAACGTGTCATTTGCAAACAAAAATGCAAATATGGCAGACCATCTTAGACTATGTGAATGCAGTTGCAGCGTTGAGGAGGACACTGGAAGAGGTCAAGAGGTGCTGGAATGATGTGAAGGGCAAAAGAATAAGGAAACTCGATGCCAACATGAAAGCAGCAATGCAGATTGGAGGTGGGGGCCCAGCGGCACACCAGGAGCTGGATGACATGGCGAAAATGGTGGCCACAGTCATGTCACGGTGCCACGAGTTGGGGATCCGGACACTACCCAACGTGACCTGACACAACATCAGCAGGGTGAGTACCGACCAGGGACTGGGGGACGGGGGAAGATGGGCACAATGGCACACATGCACAAATAAGTAGAGCACACGGCACACCCACAATGACTTTGGATCATGTCCATACGCCCTGTGCCACACTGCAGCACACATACAAATGCCAAGGAGGCCCCCGTCCACCATGTGCCCAAAGGGGTCCCATCTCACATATCACCAGTTTCACCACCAATACATGCATGCGTGCGAAACACAGCCAAGATGCGTATTTGTGAGCCACACTGACAATGCAAGTGACACTACATGACGATTAGCATGGCTGCAGTCCAATCATCATGACATTGTGCACACCATGACACTAGATTTGGCTGAGTGTGGACCACTTCCGGAAAGGAGCAGATCACACACTGACACATCCACGTGCACAAACAACCCCTGACGTCAACAACACATCTGCAGACAAACCATGCCCAAGAGTCACAACAAGACCAAGAGCCCAATTTACCAAGTCCACAACAACGCAGCGCTATAAATTGTAAATTGAAATGTAAATTGATACTTGTATAGCGCACTACTCACCCGCAAGGGTCTCAAGGCACTTGTATGAATACCGCTGTGGAACCCATCCTGGCTTTCCCTGTGAGGTGTCCACTCCTGGGCACCCCCAAGGTGGAGGCCAGGCATCCTTAGCGTTGTGGGGATTAAGCAAGCTATTGCCCAGAGTGGCAGAGTGGGACTCCATGATTGGAATAGGCACCGAGGCGAGAATGATCAGGTCCGTGGAATTTTGAGCCCAAGACCTGCCGAGGCGTGGAATTGAACCCTGGTCCCGGGCTAGACCTCTGCATCAGGGTCTGCTGCTCTAACCATTGAGCAACACTTCTCCACTGTAGAAGCACTATAGAAGCACAGAGGTCAAAGGCACACTGGCTGAGAGGGATATGGGACAGCCAAATCAGAGCTACAGGGGCGACTCACACACAATGCAGCACACACACTTAAGAATAAGAGCACCTCAACATTGACAACAATGAACTAATTTATTAGCACATGCTGTGCCAGTGGTCCTTTTGTAATGTCCCATGGTTGCTAAGGACTGTCACAATCTGACGTGTTCATGTGAAGAAATTGTTAATTAGGTTGTTCCTATGGGCCATTCCTGCTGCAGCTGCAGTGGTGGGTGGTCCACCTGCCTCATCTTCCTCATCATTGTCCTGTGCATCAGGCAGTTGTAGCCATGGGGTATTGGTGCGTAGACAAATGTTGTGCAACACACAAAATGCAACGATCATCTTGCACACAATGTCTGGTCTGTACAGGAGCCTTCCACCTGTGATGTGTCCAGGCACCTGGAGCATGACACCATGGTGCGTTTGTGAGCCCAATTGTACTGCCTCTCGGCCTGTGTGTTCGGGGCTCGGAGGGGTGTCATCATCCAAGTGCAGAGTGCATATCCTTGATCACCTGTGACAGTGCAGAGAGACATGAGTCAATTGTTGGTTCTGCGCGATGTATTGGCAGCCTCACTAGGTCATTGGTGTGTGAGATGATGTATGACTCAGTGATTCCTATATGACATGTACTGCTTGTAGCAAATGAGCAGCATCAATGTGTATCACGTAGCATCACTGCTGCTCCTACCTCCTACCTCCTCCGAGCCTATTTTCTAGTGGGCGCAGCGCTGTTGCTTCACTTGCACTCCTACGGCACACCATTGTCATGCCTGTCTGCGCATGTCCACAAGCCTATCAACGATTCTGTGATGTTGTGCGTTGAAGGTGGCCGGCAACATGTGTGTAGGCCTATGGTAAGGATAGGGCGGACACAGATGTAGAGTTCATGTCTATCTGAACCCACTGATGCGGTTGAGAGTATACCTTTGGCTTATGCTGCAGTGATAGCGACTCACACAACAGTTGGCATGTATCTCCTGGACCCCAAGCAGCCTTGCATTCATTCATTTATCCCTTTGGCCGAGGACGCACTCCGGGGGCATGCTACATTTCAATATTGTCCATTGCGGGACGGGTGGCACCAACATTACAACAGAGAAACACGCATTAGTGATCAGACATTCAGAAATCGAAAATTCAAACAGCAAGGATCCATGACTTGAGGCTGGCCCCGGAGCAGAAAGGGGGTGCAGTCTGCGATGAGGCGTATACAATGGTATGTACTCTGCCATTACTAAATCAAGACTCAGTTCCAAATGTGTGACCTACTTGACCGCTGTGTAGGCCAGAGGCAGCGATGGAGTACGTCAATGAGAAAGGAGTAATGGGGGCCTGTGAGGAAGCTGCCAAGGTCGTGGGCCTCGTGCTTGGAGCTTGCACCTGCACATCATGGGCCCTCTTAGACACACACCAGTGTCTTCAGGGGAGCGGAGAGGCTCTGTGCGCAGGGGCAGCCAAGACGAGTCTGGGGACCAGCGGCCTGGGTTGCAAAAGGCGCACAGGATTGCAGGCACCGCCGCTCACGGCATCAGCCTCGTGGCCGCCATGGCAGACAGGTTGGCAATTACAGATGAGAAACATGCCCAGAGCAACAGGCTTTTTATTCACATGGCTATGCTGGCCTAGCGTACGCCAGGCCACCCCACTCCGCTCATGCTTACAGGGGGAATGTAAAAAGCTACATTTCCGCGATCTACCCTATGGTTAAGGTCCACTACACTCCAAACCCCAGCAGAGTATGTCGACATGGTAATGTATGTGATCTGCATACTGAAGTCTGTCCAGCACATCTACGCCGCACTTGGCATTGTGAACATTCTCTTTCATGGGTCACTTGCCCCCTTCGCACATGAATGGCTCCCACCTCTCCCCACATTCTGCTATCGTGTGGCTGAGGTGCCATGGCGTGGATGGCGTTGTACATGGCTTGCCCACGTTACCACAGTAAGTTGTGTTGTCGTGTCTCGTAGGTGGGCATATCGTTTGGCATTTTGTATGTGATTATGTAACCTGTGCATTCCCAGAGTTGTGATTTGCATGATTGTGGAGTTGATGTGTGTGGTATGTTCATTTGGTACTTACCAACGAGCAATGCATTCCTATAGGTGCCAGCCTCAAAGCGCTTGTTGATGATGGACTGTTGGAATATGAAGGCATCATGCACTCTGCCTGGGTAGTTGGCGACGACATTAATTAAGAGTCCCCGGTGGTCGACTATTGCCTGCACATTGATGGAATGCGTGTGCCTCCTGCGGGAAAGCAGCTAGGGTATAGAAGCCTTGCTTGGTCTCCAGCTGTTCCTGCACAGTGTGTGGTAAGTAAAGGTGCTGTGGTACCACTACCAAGCTGATGATGGCATCCAAGACAGGTGTGAGGAACTTTAATAGGTTTGTCCTTTTGAGTCGGTAGTAGCCAATGACTTCCTCCGGCTTTAAGTCTGTGAGGCTGGTGCATTTTCTGAAGGTCCGCTGTCTTTGTCTGCGCTGCCTCTTTGGTAGTCTGGGGGGAGGCGGGGGATGGTGGGGGCGTTTCGTGGGGGTTCCTAGCGATGGGTGTTGTGGCCCTTTGGGACTCCCAGCTGCAAGATTAGTAGCTCCAAGGCATCTGATGTTCTTCAGTTGTGGCTGTGGGCTGGGCTCCCTTTTGTGGTGCAGGTTGCCGTCCGACTTAACACCAGGTAAGAGCAGGTGTTAAATCCCTGCTGCTAATGCGCCTAATCACATGTTTTGTAATCTTATCGCCGATCTGGCTGGTCGTTGTGAATGTTGCGAAGTGGAGTTGTCGCAGCTTTTTGCACGGGAATGCCTACTCTTCATCTCATTAGCGTTAGTTGTCATCTTTGGCGATGTTTTTTGCAGCTGCTATCGCAGGATAACTGGCGATATCGGCAGCTATCAGCAGCTTGTGAATGGTGCGATAAATCTATCACCACCTTGACTGCGATAAAGTGCCCTTAACTCGGCGAACAGGTGTTTTGACGCATTTAATTTAAAAGCAACATTTTTGTTTTGCAAGCACTCCATGTGTGTTTTCAGGCTGTCTACCATATCCCGTCCATTTTGCTTCCTTTCCCTCCCGCCCCTGTCTGTTAATCTCCCTCCACCCGCCCAAATTCCTGTTTCTTCTTCCCCTCAATCCACCCGTCCCGTTTCTTCTCCCCCACCAAGCCCATGCACCTTATGTTCACGGGCATAAGAAGTGTGGGGGACGCCGGGATATATCCCCCCAGATTTTGGAGTGGGGGGAATACGGGGCACAAGGGTGGGGGGACAAGGGGACAAAAGAATTTCCCCTCCCCTTTCTGTTATTCGCAGGGCCATTAGTGCGTGAAAGCGCCACCTACTGTCCCTGCACTTGACCTGCCTGTAGTCAGAGGCTACCCGCCCTTTGCCCTTTGTTATGCTGTAGGAAGGCTATGCGTTCTGGGAAGGGCAGAGAAGGAAAAAAACTCTAGTGATAATTATCGCTAAATGAGCTTAGCAATTTTTTTTATCACCGCGCATCGCCGGATTTTATCGCAGAGATAACGTGCTATTAGCAACGTTTATCTGAAATGCGATAAACTATCCGGCGATAGCGGCTCAATGCGTGAATATCACTGGAAATCCAATAATATTCAGGCATTTTCGCCAATAGGGTCTTAACCTGAATATCCACCTCCCATTGGATATACAGGTTAAGAAGTGGTCTGAGCAGGCATTAGGTTTTTGCGATATTCGCGCATAGCGCACATTTTTTTATCGCTTCGCCTGCATTGATAATCCGCGATAGCGATGTTAGCGACTGCTTTCAGTCGCTAACAGTTTGGGAACGCTCACTTTGCAAGTCATTAGCGATAAATATCGCTGACATGCAAAGCAGGCCCCAAACCGGTCGCTATCACCTACAAGCTGTCGGTAACGGCTGTTAGTGACAGCTTACTAATAGGGCGATAACATTTTGCCCTTGATAATATGCCCCTCTGTCTCTTTTCCTTCATGCCCAGAGAAGGCAAGGACAGTGTCAACTTCTCCTGGTCTGCCTCTAGCAGCTGCCCACCTCCCCTTTCTCTCTCTTTATTCCTCCATCCCTTTCTGTCTCTGTCTCGCTCCTCCTTATGCGCTGATTTCAAGAGACAGCTCTTGTACTCTCTCTTGCCTCTCCTTTTCTTCATTTGTTCCTCTGTGAAATGGATCCAAAAAAGTTGGAACACTTTGACTGGAAATGTCCTCATTTTCTGACCGTTTTCTATTCAATCGAAAAACGTCAGGACGGAGAGAAAAGATAAATAAATTCCTAAATAAAGCAATACAGAGTGGTCAGCACAGAGAGAAAAAATTATTAAATACCTAAATAAAGCAATAAAGAGTGATCAGCAGACAGGCCAGATTGTTAGTTACACCCACTCACATTAGCGCCACTTTACAGAGTTTGCCAGTGAAAGGGCTACTTTCTTTTTTTCTTCTTTCTTTGAACAACATTGTTTTCCCAGGGTGAGGAAGTGCACCATTCCAAAAGGGACGGCAATATCTGGTTGATGGCTGGAGTGGAAACGTTTAATATGATCGTTTTCAACTGTTTTAATTATTTTAGCTTATAAAATGCGGCTCTGTGTTCGGGGATGTGGTCTTTTTTAAACCAAACTGCTTACATTTTGAAAGTATATTCGCAATGGACCTTCATAACGGGTCCCTTCCTGGTCATGTAGCCATGTCCTGAACTTTTCAGGCAAAATTACTTGCTGATTTATGAATAATGATTTTAAAATCGTTAGGGTAACATAGGGCCCGATTCACAGAATGAACTTAAGACTCAATCCTAAATTTACTACTATTTTGGTATTCACAGAATGCACTTACTACTTTTGGCATTCACAGAATGAACTTACTACTTTTGGTATTCACAGAAGTTAGGATTTTGTCTTAAGTTTGTCTTAAGACAGACTTAAGACAGACTTAAGACAACATCCTAACTTCTGTGAATACCAAAAGTAGTAAGTTCATTCTGTGAATGCCAAAAGTAGTAAGTGCATTCTGTGAATACCAAAATAGTAGTAAGTTTAGGATTGAGTCTTAAATTCATTCTGGGAATCGGGCCCAATGTTTTTACTGATTACAGTTCACATGCTTTGCTTATTCTTGCATTCCCTGTGAGTGTTTGCTTTTTCCAAGGTGTTATTCATTCTTTTTCAGGCAGCATATTACTGTTGTCTAGTGCATTATCTGAATTTAGTCCCATCACAATTGAGTTGTAGCCGAAGATAGTGCGAGTTTCTCTCAATGGGGCAGTATGGTGTTCAGTGGGGAGAGGATGTGGCACTCTGGCCAGAGATGCTGAATTTGGAACTGGAGAACCATGTTCAGCCTTCATGACCAGTCCACCAGACCACACTCCTGACAGAGCTCATTCCGATGCTACACCTTAGAAGGCCTGATAGACCTTAGAAGCCCTGGTGTCTTAGCACCCGCAGATGGACCCTAACGGTGGCAAGTGTGAGTTAACCCTGAAGACCTGTCCACCACAATCCATACTGCAGTTCACCTTCAGTCTTGCGAGCAGGCATAAGAAGAAGCACACCCTAGATTGATAGTGACTCTGTCACGTCACAAGACCATTGAGGCCAGTCCACCTCACCCATTGGTACCTCCATTGGCCTTTTTCAGCAGTAGTAGTGCAACTCACCAGGGTTTGACAATGTAGGATTTGCATGCACACCAAACGTAGGCGGTGATTATAATGGCGGTGAGACTGCCATGTCGCCCCATCGGTGGTGGTCCTACCGCCATCAGTGACTGCATCACCGCCCGCCATATTACAATGGCGGGTGGTTCCCTGGCAGTCGGAAAAACCAACTGCCACACACCCGACGGGCTCTTTGAGCCCACCAGTGCGGCGGAAGGGCTCATGGTTCCTGCAATGCTGGTGGTGCCTACCAGGCAACGCACTAGGGGTTACGATGTCCCTTACCCGCCATCCTAGCCATGGCGATGGAAAGGGACATTGGGAACCCGTAGCAGGCCCCTTTCCCCCCAGCCCCGCCAACCCCCAGACATGGGACCTGGGGGGCATCTGTGATGCCCCCCTACAAATCACTGCACCATGTGGCAGGCACCGCATTGTGCCTGCCACGTAGTGCAGTGATATATGTAACATGTCCCTTTTTAGGTCTCACTTGACCCAGCGCATGCGCTATCCTGGCAAGACTTTTAGTAAGGGCTTTAGAAAAGGCTAGCACACGCATTTGGTGGTGGCCTAAAGCTTGCGGTAACGCGCCCGGGCGCGTGCTCACGAGCAGAGGCACCATCTCGCGGGCACCCTTACAGCCGCGATTACTTTCACTTTTACGGCGCCGCCATCTGCCTTACATGCGCGCCTACATGAAGTTCGAAAGCTGAACAAAGCTATATATGAGCTTCTGATGAGTATATACTGATTTCCATCTCCTTTACAGAAGTAGTTACACCCCCTTTGAAGGTGCTTTGTCGCACTTTAAACATTTAGCATGATGAGAAATAAGTTACATTCTGTAAAACATTATATGGTTAAAACACTGTACCAGAAACCCTGCACTTCATTCAGTACATACTTGTAGTTGCTAAACATAGCCTCACTGAATGGCAAAAAACATACAGCCTGATTCATGTACAGGCCGTTTTGCGTGGCCCTAATAGCGAATCATAGCGATTCGCTATTGAGGACACGCAAAACGGCATTCATGTAGGAATTGCTAATGAAATAGCGATTCCTACATGTTCTCTATTTGCGAGTAGCAATTTGCTACTCGCAAATACTCCCCATTCATTCCTATGGGCCAAGAGGCCCATAGGAATGAATGGGGAGTATCCCTTATTTGCGAGTAGCAATTTGCTACTCGCAAATGAGATAGCGATTTTAAGGGTGCCAGGGGTGTCCAAAGGACGCCCTGTAGCACCCCTAAAATGCACATTTGAACAGGTGTTGCGCACACACATGTCCAAAGGACATGTGTGTGTGCAACATGCAACTTAGAAAAATGCTTTTAAAAGCATTTTTCTGAGTTTTTGCTATTTACCGACAGGTCTGACCTCTCGGTAAATAGCGGCCCCAAAAGTCCAAAATCGCTATTTTGTTTTGTGTCATGAATAGCATTTGAGGAATCTCTATTAGAGATTCCTTAAATGCCATTCCACGCAAATATGCGAATCCTTACCTAGCGATTTTTGCATTTGGGATTGTGAATACCAAATGCAAAAATCGCACTCGCAAAGGGCCAGATTCTCAGAATCTGGCCCTTTTGCGAGCGCTATTGCCTACATGAATCAGGCTGATAATTCCAACCCTGAAATGCCCATTATGTTCACATGCCTCTCTGTCACTTAGAAAACATAACCCTTTGCATGTTTGCACGTTCCGAAGAAAATAAATATTAACTTGTTGCGAAATTGCTTAGCCACCCAAAAAGAGCAGCCCCGCTAAATTCCATCATCTGTCTCAGCACATAAATCAGACATACAATGTTCGCTCTTGTATACCACATTCTTCCCTGCTCCGTAACAGTGAGGTCAGTGCACAATGTGTTAAAAGGTGAACTCCAAACACAGCGCCTACTTCTCCGAGGACAGAAGTGTATTTTCAGTTGTCTCCCATACTGTCCACAACCAATACCAGGTCGTCTCCCAAGACTTTGATTGTCTTGCAAATGTTTAAACGACTGATTTTGAAAAACGGAATGAGTTGGACAGGGAGATGAGGGAAAATAACATCCTAATGAATATCCTATAGGTGTGATGTTTCTTTTATGGCCCGCGGCCAATGCTTGTTTTACTACAGAGTGGTGGCCAGAAAATTACATGTTGCTGGGACGCTTTTAAAAAAACGCATTAAAAGTATTTTTTTTGTTTTGGCTCCTGTCATTAATTGGAAGATAAAATAACGTTGAGGAACGTCCATTAAAACGTTGATGATGTTCCCGTGGTTTTCAGCGTGAAGCAAATTATAAAACAAAACATTCCAGCAGGCAGTGCTCATTGCCCTGATGGTGCTCTATGCTTTAAAACTTCATTGCTGCACGTGACGTTGTATGGAAAATGCATTAAAGAACCCTCGTGAAGTGAGGCTCAAGCTCTCATGACGGTATTGATCATAGGCTGCTGTCTTTTAGAGAAAAACCACCAGGTTTTTATTTCAAAAGATTTTATTAGAAAGACATTTTTAACAATCACAGTCCAGAGTCAGACAGAGTTGAAGGCAGTACTGGTCTTGCTGTCGCTACAAACATAGCTGTTGGTACATTCTTGTTTACAGAGACGCTTGAGTCATGCTTATACATAATCGACTTATAACCTTGGCGGCACTTCAGCGTACATGTGCGTTGCCTCCGTAAGTAGGAAAAGACAATGTGTAGAGGTGAGTAGGAGAAAGGTGAGCGGAAGAAAGAGAAAAACGGACACGAGTATGGTGAGTCGTTTGTTGGTAAACTGCAGAGTTTACGGACGGGCGGCACCAGGGCAGGAGGGTGGGGGGGTGGCCAGTGGTTGTGTCTGGCTGTGCGGTGTGGTCACGGCGTTTTTTGCGAGTGAAGGTGTTTGTCCAGGGAGTGCCACATCTCGTTTCCCTGGCCGACTTGGGAGGTTTGTTTTTGTTGTTATGATGTCTGCTCCCCTTAGGAAGGTGACCCAGTTAAACCAGACTTTGAAGGTGGCTTTCCCCGTGTCCTTTCAGTTAGAAAGGATTGTCTTAGTTGCCGCTGTGAGGAGTAGGTCAATGAGGCTCCTGTCGTTAGTAGAGTGTATCTTTGGGGCCATGAAGGCGTTTGTTAAGCTGAGGATGTCTAGTTGTGGTGTGTACCCCGTTACGTTATATATGAAACTAGCAGCTCGTCCCGACGTTGTCCGGGTATGAATTGCTGCCGGCCAGTAGTATATTGTTTCGTAGGATTTCGTTTTGATAGCATTTCTTATCTGTGACAGGCCTGTGAAACGCTCCGATTCACAGTGCACTGCTGTGCAGTAGTGTGTGAACTCGAGTTTCCCTACTTTATTTTCCTTGCAATATTATATAGCGCGAACTAGACAACATGGCATGAGCACAATTTACATTACAGGAGAACACATTCATTTGTGGTAGGCACGGGGAGACAAAGCGATTTGCCTGGAATCACAGGATGTTGAGCTGATGCCGAGATTGTAACGTAGCTCTCCATCTCTAAAGTTCGCAATTCTAGAACTTGTGGTGGGAGGTGTGTCTAAAAGTATATGTCGGTGCTGGGCATCAATGAGAGAGACCTGTGCATTTTTCCAATCGGTGGTGAAAAAATATGAGTATGTTGCTGGAGATGTGGGCCGCCGTACCACCAATGTACTTACGGGGGGAGGGTAAACCCCCATTATTCTGCAACTTTCTTTACGCATACCATCACTCCGCATACTTTCATTAAGGAAGTACCATGACTCCGCAATGCCATTATAACGCAAGGCATTACATTTTATATGCTTTTACCACGCATACATTTACAACGAAATTCATTGTAAATGCATGAATGGTAAAAGCATGTTTTTTTTTAAATGTTTGGATAAGGCAAGTATGGGTAAAGGGGTATATGTTTTGGGGTACTGAGGTATATGTTTTGGGGTGTTTGGGTATTTTAAGGGTTCAGATATAGTTTTGGGTTATGGGGTAGAGGGGTGTTTTTAGGGTTCAAGGCTAGGTTTGGGTTTTGGGAAACAGGGGTATTTTTAGGGTTCTGGGCTAGGTTTGGGTTTTGGGCTACAGGGGTATTTTAAGGGTTCAGGGCTAGGTTTGGGTTTTGGGGTACAGGGGTATTTTAAGGGTTATGGGCTAGGTTTGGGTTTTGGGGTACAGGGTTATTTTAGGGTTATGGGGTAGTTTTGGGTTTGGGGTACAGGGGTATTTTTAGGGTTCAAGGGTAGGTTTGGGTTTTGAGGTACAGGGGTATTTATAGGGTTCAGGGCTAGGTTTAGGTTTTGGGGTACAGGGGTATTTTTAGGGTTTAGGGATAGGTTTGGGTTTTGGGGTACAAGGTATATTTATAGGGTTAAGATGGGTTAGTGTTTAAGGGTTATAGAGTAAGGGTGAGTTATGATTATGGGGTGCAGGGGTATTTAAAGTAGGGGTGGGCAGAATTGACGCGACTTTTTCGTTCCGTCAGATTTCCAATTATTAAAACAGAAACCTCATATATTAAAGGTAAAATAACAAGTATTTCTACATGCTAAAATGCATACAGTCATTTCACAAAAGTGAAATTAGCTTCCAGCAAGCAGTGAGAGAGGTGATGATTTTGAGATAAAGCCCCTGCAAAGCATTATGGGACCAGATTAGCAGTGGGAAGTGAATATTATAGTATCCAAATAATTCTACAAAGAGCTGCAGTTCACCTCGTCGTCCCCAGTTGTCCCCGATGAGGCAAATGCAATAGCATTTAAAATATTATACATCAAGCTGCAGTAAACCTCGTGGTCCCTAGATGTCCCTGATGAGGCAAATGAAATAGCATTTAAAATATTACACATCAAGCTGCAGTTCACCTCGCCGTCCCTAGATGTCCCTGATGAGGCAAATGCAATAGCATTTAAAATATTATACATCAAGCTGCAGTACACCTCGTCGTCCCAAGATGTCCCTGATGAGTAAAATTTAAAAACATTGAAACCCTTTCATGAATGCTAAAAATAATGCTAATCTTATCCCATAATGCTTTGCAGGGCCTTTTAGTTGTATTTTTGCCCATAACTGTGCTTGGGGTGGTTCTAAGAGAATGGGACCTCCACTGAATTACTATTTAAAGGGAGCAGGAATGTATAGAACCTGGGAAGAAAAAACAACACTCGTGACGGAATGCCCCCAGCGATTGTCACGCCCCCAGCACACACCCACAGCACAATGCAGACACGCCCAGAAGGGACTACTTTGCTGGCACGGTTCTGTTACCTTTTAAATGTATATGGTGGTCGTCTGCATAGCCTATGTCCTTCTGCTGCAATTGCCCTTTCCAACGCTGTATTGGGTGTTGTGATTGGTGCTGTGGTTCCTGAGATTACCCGCCTCAAAGGTTTGGGCTCTCTCTTTATTATATTAGTACTAGCAGCCCGTCCCGACGTTGTCCGGGGAATAAAGAGAATGTGTGCAATTGTGTTTGTTTGTTTCTGGAAATTGTATAATGAGGTAGAGGAGTTGTTCACCAAAGATATTGCACGTCGTCTTTTACCTTTGTACTTCATTTGTGCCTAGTCCTTTGGAGTGTCCGCTTATGCTGCAGTGAGTGTCAGGAACTGGCCGAGTGAGAAGTGCCTAAACGCCGACTGCAAACGTTCCCGAGCGCTACCCCCATATCCCCGCTCCACGCTTTACAATGAAGCAGGCGAAGGATGTGAAACGTTACCGATCGCGTCCCCCCTCCGCGCTTTACAATGAAGAAGGCATTTTACAATGCAGACGCCCACACACAACAACGTTGAAGGGCACGCAGACGTCACGACGTGCACTAACGCTAATCTCATCACAGTGAGATTAGCGTTAGTGCACGTCGTGAGGTGTGCGTGCTGTTTAGCGTTCTTGTGTGTGGGCGTGTGCATTGTGGTCTCTGAACACACGCCCACCTCAATGTTTTTTACCCGGACAACGTTGTCAGGCTGCATGCGCCTGTGAATGCACGCGCCCACCTTTTTTCTACGTGGACAACGTTGTGAGGCTGTGGTGTTGGGTTCAAATCAGGCCTACATGTTCTGCTAAACTCTCGAACACCTTAGTATAGAACTTGGCACGGACACTGGAAAATGCAAAAGACAAGTTTATTAAGACCCCATGGGGTGGTGGTACATTCCTACAGCACCCTTCGGCAATGTAAGAAGTAGCACACCGAACATTGGTGCGCGACCTCTTTTATACAGTTTAATAGCAATAAAAAGGTAGGCGGTTACAAGTTACACATTTTAGGTACATATAAGGTCATTTTTGGAACACAGCTAGCATGTGGGAGGAGTTCAGTAGCACTGGTCAGTTTGTGCTAACATTCCTAAAGAATGACCAGTTGATGCATAGTGCGCATGTGCGCTTGACCAGTACTAAAAATAGCCTGTTGCCGAGCAGAATAGATGACCATGGGTATCGAGAAAGGACGAAGGGCACGCTGACCACGAGGCAGCGTGTTCATACAAAATGGAGGTCGGAGGGATCCAAGATGGCCCCCGTACATTTTGGTCAAGTTAACGTAAAAGATCGTGTAGCTGAGGTAAACGCTAACTCAGGAGCTGCAAAAACACGACAGACGGCCCTTTTAGCGTTTAGCAAAAGCTACCTCATAACGAACGTAATCAGGATTCTCGTCATCAATGTTGATAGCCATTATTTTCAGTACTTCGTCGTTGACCAATTTCTCTTGCTTAATAATAGCTCGTTTGGACGGGATACAGGCTGTAATACATACAGAACATAATGTTGGGCCACATTGAATACATAGACAAAGGGAAAACAATACTCCAATGAAAATACATAGAATGGTTAATAATTTCCAACCCCAAGTACTAAGTAGGGTCCAGAACCAACCAGAAAAGGTCCAAGTTCCATTTTCTGGGTGGATCTCAGCAGCTATCTTACGTAATTTCGTAATTGAATCATACACAGAAGGTGAATTATCTGGCACGTACACACAGCAACTACTACCGATAATGCGGCATGCTCCGCCACGATCAGCTAGTATCACGTCTAGAACCATCCGGTTCTGGAGCGTCACAATTCTGGTAATTTGCAATTCTTCAGTTATATTCCCTAAAGCAGAGGCAGTTTCATTAGCGACGACTTCCACCACACGTGTAAGCCGCCTTATCTTTCTGCTATTCAATGCAGCTCCTATAAATGAAAATAAACCCAAATTGAAATCTACATATTGCTGTAAAGTGGTATCAGTTTGGTCTATTCCATCAAGATCTAATGTTCTTTTAACTCTGTTTAGAACGAAATCATGATACAGAACGTAATCATTGTGATACATAGGAGGAGCAATAAATACAGGCGGCAATACAAAAGCTATGTAACAGGTTCCTAACCATCCCAATGGCAGACAATGGTATCCCTTATTTCCACAAATGAAATATGTATTACGTGAGGCCACAAATGCAATTCCATTTGGCGTATCAAAGGTAAGTGTAATATTACATTCGCTGCGGCCTACAGGGATTGTACCTTTATTTCTAATACACAGATCTGCTTTTGTATCAATAACCGTTATCACATGTAAGCTCGTTACATTTATAAGTCTTTGATTCGTATAGACACGAGGTGCAGAAACATTGTCCGGACGATATTCTTCCCATTCAAATTTAGTTCCTTCAGCTTGTGGATAACCATCTTTGTCATTGAAACATATCTTGTTCAATCGAAAGAGTAGTCCACCTTTCGTTGGCCATCGTAAAGTGAAAAGAAGAGTGTACCAAGCATTGCAAGAACCATTATGAGAAAACGGGAGAGGAATGAGTGGAGTTCCTCCCCTCTTCTGATGTCCGGGCAACATTCCACATACCCAACAATTTGATGTGTTGGTCATGTTGTGAGTATGATGCAAAATCTGAATAAAACTGTTATTCAAATAAGTCTGTCTATGTCTCTCTTCATGATAAGGCAAAGTAAAATGGAAATGTTCAGATGGGCTTGGAGTGGTGGGCAGTAGGTGTTCTCGTGCAGGAAACAATTGTTCTATAGTCCAAGCTACTACTGCGATCACCACTATGGTCAAGACAAACAAAACAGCTCCAAGAATTCTCCCTTTTCGTGTCGAAGGAGATGCCATAGTTCGCAAAACAATGATCTTCAAGAGCAACACTAAACGAAAAATAAAACGATGGTTCTGGACTGAGGCTGCCGTTGGTTTGTTCTCCGAGATTCAAGACGGGTGTCGCTACACTGGACAGAACTGATCCCCCCCCTTGATATTCCCGGCTTCCGTTTCACAAACCTCAGAGCGGTTACCAACCAGTTTCAAAAATGCAAAAAGAAATTATTTCCTGGGACGTAGATTGTACTTCACTCCATCAGAAACAGTGTGGTCCGGGAAGGCTCCCTCCAATTCATCGGACGTAACAGCTGGGCTCTTTTCTGCATCCAAAATCTTTCTGTAGTCGGATAGCACCACAGGGCTCACCAGATCCGGGGAAACACGACGACAATGAGTGGAATGAATCCACCGTTTCTTGTTGGTGACTCTTACTGCGGTCCGAGTCGCCAGCAGCACCTGCTCAGGGCCATGCCATCTCGGTTCCAAACTGCTGGATCTCTCGAACACGCGGACCATCACGTGGTCCCCAGGATGAAGATCGTGAGCCTCACCAGTGGAGTTATCAGGGAGCGCTTCTCGAACCTGTTGATGAATAGAAAGCAAATCATTTGTTAATCGTGCCAAATAATCGTTCATCATTATACAAGGCACATCATGTATCAAACGAGGTTTAGGAACTCCCCAAATATTCATTGGCCTTCCAAACACCACTTCATAGGGTGTGAGGCCAGATCGGGAATGTGGCACTGATCGGATAGACAACAATGCCAAAGGCAAAGCGTCCGGCCATTTCAAAGATGTGGATGCCACGATCTTTGCTAGCTTCAGCTTCAGAGTTGCATTGTATCTTTCCACTAAACCTGCTGATTGTGGGTGAAAGACAGCATGGAATCTTTGCTTGATCCCCAATCCTTTCAGGACGTACTCCGCCTGGACCCTCCTTCAGTCCGGTTGCTCCCCCACGCTCCTGCTGACCTGCACGCTGGTATCGTTTTATCTCCTGCTCTCAGTTCTGTTTAACCTGAACCCAGCATCACTGCAGCGCTTTACTCGCGTAGCGCTGCACTATCGCATTTATTTATTTAATTAATAGCGCGACACTATCGCATTTATTTATTTAATTAGTAGCGCAACCTCGCTGAGGCTGTAAGTTTAATTTGCGCTACACTAAGGCTGGTTGGTGTGTTTAAGGTTCTTTTTCCTGCACACTCTGCGCATTTGCTGCCCCTGTCTGTGCTCGCCTTTGACCCTCCATTTTGTGTTGTTTTCCCCTGGTCCGCCCCTCCTCCCGCCACCGCCTCCCAGCTGCTGCCCCTCCCACGCTCCGCCCCCTCCACCATCCATTTATGACCAATGACCCAACGCGCAGCGCTCGCGCCCCAGTTGCGCCGAAGGTGCGCCAAAGGTAAGCCCGTCTGCGCCCGTCCGCGCCTGGACCGCGCCCAGCGCCTGTCCCCCTGCTCTATGCCGCTCCCAACCCCCCAGAATAACTTATGATGCCGCTACTCTCCTCGCCCTCAACGCCGGTCGCACCCCACTTTGCTGTGAAGCTACCCTAGGACGTACCCACGGCCCATTCTCCTGCCTCTCCTGCAAGTTCAGCTGCTTCAGGACCCTCACCAAAACCACGTCCTCCAAAAACAACTCCGACTCTACCCACCTAAATTGCATCCTGCTCAACACACGCTCGGTCCACAAACACGCAACCGAACTCTGGGACCTAATCGACACTGCGTCACCTGACATCGCCTTCCTTACTGAAACATGGATGAATGCATCTTCTGCCCCCGACATCGCCATAGCCATACCGGACACTTACAAGATCATCCGAAAAGACCGCACCGATCAAACTGGAGGAGGCATCGCCATTGTCCATAGAAACACCATCAAAATTACAACCAGCTCTGACGTCAATCTTGCAACCGCCGAACACCTCCACTTTCAGATCCACACCGACCCCAGGACCACACTTAGAGGAACCCTCATTTACAGGCCCCCAGGCACCCGATCTCAATTCAGCGACGTCATCACTGACTTCGTCAGCCCGCACGCCCTCGCCTCCGAGAACTACATTCTTCTAGGAGACCTCAACTACCACCTCGACAACATTCTCAACAACAACACCACCACCCTTCTGGACAACCTGTCCAATCTCGGACTCAAACAACTTGTTGACACCCCCACTCACATAGCCGGACACACGCTCGACCCTATCTTCACCTCCAGCAAGCACATCTCCTTCGATCACACTACAGCTCTCCACTGGACGGATCACAGCTGTGTTCACTTCAGCTACAAAACAACCCTGACCCACAACCGTCCACAACCCATTCCCCGAAGAAAATGGAACAAAATCACCACCGACCAACTCCTCACATCACTCAGCCAAAACACTCCCACCCTAGCAACGAACCCAGACCTAGCGGCCACCAACCTCAGGCAATGGATTACCCACAGTGCGGACGAACTAGCACCCCTGAAAAAACACCAGTCGAAATCATCCAGCAAAAAAGCTCCCTGGTTCAATGATGACCTTAAAAAATCCAAGAAGACATGCCGCGCCCTGGAAAAGATTTGGAGAAAAGAACCTACCTCAGACAACATGGCCTCCCTCAAGACAGCCACCCGCAAACACCACCAACTAATTCAATCCGCAAAGAAATCAGCATTTAAGGACCGTCTCGACAACAATTCTCATAACAGCAAGGAACTCTTCAATATCGTCAAAGAATTCACCAACCCTCCCGCAGAATCCAACGACATCACTAACTCCCAAGACCTCTGCGATGCGCTATCCTCCTTCTTCTACAACAAAATTGCCGACATCCACAACAGCTTCAAGAATACTCCCAATGACCAACTCACCCCACCCCCTCCTGATCCCACCCCTCCATCTAACTACCTCAACTCCTGGAAGCCAATCACCATTGAAGACACCATTCGCCTCATGAACTCAATCCACTCTGGCTCACCTTCTGACCCCTGCCTCCACTACATCTTCAACAAAGCTGACTCCATCATCGCTCCCCAACTCCGCGATGTCATCAACTGCTCCTTCAACTCCGCCACCTTCCCAGAAATATGGAAACACGCCGAACTTAGCGCCCTTCTGAAAAAACCAACAGCAGACCCCTCAGATCTGAAAAACTACCGACCCATTTCCCTACTCCCTTTCCCGGCCAAAGTCATCGAGAAAGCCGTCAATAGCTAACTCGCAGCCTTCCTTGAAGCTTTATAAATGCATGAACTTGAACTTACTTTCCCAATAAAATGAGGACCATTATCATTCCACATAAATTTACAAACACCATAGCGCGGGAAGTACTCCTTGAGTAACACCTTAGCTGTTGTCAATGCTGTGTTATCTTTCGTGGGGTAAGCCTCAATCCATTTACTGAAGGCACACACCACCACTAAGACATACTTGAGGTTATTACAGCGCTCCAGCTGGATGTAATCCATTTGCAGTACTTCGAATGGTGCAGTAGGTGGAACAAACCCTCCTTTAGGAGTATGAGTCCCTTGTCCAGGATTGTGCTGTAAACATATCAGACAGGTCTGAACAACTCTCTTAGCCGTACTAGCAATTTCAGGATTTTCCCAAACCCGTGTAAGCAATTTAGTAATTGCAAGAGCTCCAATATGTGCCAGCCCATGTGTCATTTGCACCATTGCTTGTAAATAGGCCATAGGTAATTTCCATCTTTCCATATCTTTACTTCGCCAGCAACCCTCATCGTCCAACACTCCTTCAGTGGCCCATTTCATAAGTTCTGCTTCAGATGCTGACCTCTGTATATCTAATATTTCTTCTCTAGCATCATGCCACCGCTCGGCTTGTGATTTCACCACATACATGGGGGAATTATTTTGTAGCATAGCGGTCTTTCTCGCAATGCGATCTGCGAAAGCATTGCCTTGTCCTATTTTATC
Source organism: Lissotriton helveticus (assembly GCF_964261635.1). Taxonomy (NCBI): domain Eukaryota; kingdom Metazoa; phylum Chordata; class Amphibia; order Caudata; family Salamandridae; genus Lissotriton; species Lissotriton helveticus. The sequence continues at coordinate 197,610,688 of NC_136057.1, read as the reverse complement.
CGTCACCTTTTTGTGTGCACTGCATTTGACTATTGCTACTTTCTTTGGACATAGTAGTGCATTTAGGAGATCGCGTACCAATTCTCCATGCATGATGTGTACTCCATGCGAAGTCAAGAATCCTCGTTCCTTCCAGAGTAGGCCAAAATCATGCACTACTCCAAAAGCGTAACGACTATCCGTGTAAATGTTCACACATAGCCCAGCACTTAACTCACATGCTTTCGTTAAGGCTATCAATTCAGCCGCTTGGGCCGATTTCTGGGGTATTCGTGCTGCTTCTACCACTGTCTTAAGTGTCGTGATCGCATAAGCTGCGGAAGTCGTACCATCTGGTAACCTCACACATGACCCATCAACCCACAGTTCCCCATCTACATCTGCAAATGGCGTATCCTGTAAGTCGATACGACCCTTTGTTTGTTCCTCAGTCAGAAAAAAACAGTCATGTTGTTCTTCCTTCTGGGTCTCAGCAACAGGATCCGGCAGTAAAGTCGCAGGATTCAGTGTCGCACATCGCTTTAGTGTGATGTGCGGCGCCAACAACGTTAGCTCATATCCTGTTATGCGGGCGCTTGTTAGATGCTGTGTTTTCGTTTGATTCAACAATGCATCTACCGCATGGGGAACTAACACCAACAATTTGTGAGACAAAACTATTCCCTCACTTTGTCGTATAGCTACAGCTGTTGCTGCAACTGCTCTAAAACATCCAGGCAATCCTCGAGCCACAGGGTCGAGTACCGCCGAGAAGTATGCACAGGGTCTCTGTTTGTCTCCATGTGCCTGCACTAAGACTGACAATGCGCACCCATCCTTCTCGTGTACATACAATGTAAAGATCTTCGTGTAATCAGGTGTACCCAACACTGGTGCAGAACAAAGAGCTTGTCTCAATTGTTCAAAAGCGTTCTGACATTCATCCGTCCATTCAATGGGAATCGGTGTATCTTTGGACAACAATGCCAGCAAAGGCTTAACAATGTGTGAAAAACCCAATATCCATTGCCTACAAAAAGACGTCAGACCTATGAAGGCACGAACATCTTTCTGAGTGCGGGGAACTGGTGTGTCTAAAACTGCTTGAATTCGATCTGGTGTTAATGCACGGCCCTCCTTAGACAAAAGATGACCGAGGTAGGTCACCTTGGGTCTACAATACTGTAACTTTTTCTTCGAAACCTTATGATTATTTTTGGCTAAGAAGGAAAGCAAGGAAAAGGTACTTTTCTCACATTGTTCCTGCGTGTCTGCTGCAAGTAAGATGTCATCCACATACTGAATAAGAGCCACTCCATCCTGTAATTCAAAGGAATCAAGCTGCCTTTTTAAAGCCTGACTATAGATGCTAGGACTTTCTGTATAGCCTTGAGGAACTCGACAGAATCTATACGATTTATTATTTAATGTAAATCCAAAGAGATATCGACTATCAGGATGTACAGGAATCGAGAAAAATTTGTTTTTCAAATCGATAACCGTAAAAGTAGTTGCCGTCGGTGGAACCAACGTAAGCAACGTGGTGATGTCAGACACCACCGGGTACTGAGGCACTACTATCTTGTTGATTTCCCTCAAATCAATAATAAAACGGTAAACCTTAGCATCTGTATCTCTTTTAAGGATCGGTAGAATTGGGCTGTTGCAAACATTGTAGGGAACTTCCTCAACTACTCCTGCCAAAATCAAATCATTCACAATGTGTATCAAAGCAATTTCACCTTCTCTCGAAATTTTATATTGTGGGACACGTGGCAGAGATACTCCCTCCTTTACAGTAATACATACTGGGGGAATACTCATCTGTCCTACGTCAGTATCAGAAGTGGCCCACAATGTTTTTGGTAGGGAGGCTAATACTTCAGATTCATGGAGAAGACACACTCGCTCAACTTCTGGATAATTTTCGTTCAACACAACTCGCACTCCTTCCGGGGCACAGCGAATAGTAGCTCGAAAATGTTTTAACATATCGAGTCCCATAATATTATCTGGGTATTTGGAGACAGCAAAAAGGGACAAGGGGCAGCAAATTTATCAACATGAAATGCAACGGGTTGAGACAGTGGGCTAGAAGTAGGTGTTCCATCGAACCCTATAGCTGTAATTACCTCGCCAGACAGGGGAGCCCTTGGAACCAAGTGTTTGGACAAAGCGCTACGAGTAGCTCCTGTATCGACCAGAAATTGATCAGTGGAACCCAAAACATGTGCTTCTATATATGGACCCCTTTGATCAACTGGTACCTCAACCGATTCCACACCCCATCCTACGCAATCCTATGCATAGCGCTCATCGCGTGGCTCAGCAGAGCCACCCTCATTTATCTGATATTGATTGCGATTATCAAACGTATTATAATCTGTCTGACCACGACCCCTTGCTCCATATCCTCCACGATCATTTGATCCATAACCTCCTCGATCATTTGATCCCCATCCTCTTGGCCCTCCATAATTACTCCTAGACCTTCCACTTCCTCGTCCCCTCAAATTACACTGTTCTCGAAACACCGGACAGTCTGCAATCCAATGTCCAAACTGCTTACAGTATGCACACTGATTCACAGATATGTCAGAACGAGGAGGAGGAGCATTATTATACGATCCTCGTCCCCCTCTATTGTTTCCCCTCATAGTCTGAACCTGAGCCAACATTACCTTTGTCTTCAAATCCTTCGCTTTCTTATCACTACTTTCCTTAGCCTCCAATTCCTGTCGTTCATAATATTGAGCCATAGTCAATAAAGAAGCAGGGGTTGCCGTGGTCCACGAACTTTCACTCGCTTTTAATCGTTTTGCAATCTCCGGTAGGAGATTAGCCACATACTTGTCAACGAATAAATGCCTGCCTGTATCTTCTGTTAATGATTGTCCACTGTAATCATGGAACGCTTCCTCAAAGCGAGAAAAGAAATCAGAAACCGATTCATCCGTTTTCTGCTTACAAGAGGCTAATATGGTCCAATCAATCTTTTTAGCGGGAACGAGCGTTTTTAATTTATTTAGTATAGCACCTGGAAGATCCAGTATTAATTGACAAGGCTTACATGCTGGTTCCCTGTCTAAGTCAGCTTGAACTATATCTTTCCAACTCGCCCGAGAGTTGTGTGATCATCAAACTTACGAATCGCTCTCCACATATCAGGGGGCAATATTAGCCCAAAAAACAGATCAATATCAACTAACGTCATAATACACAAAGAAATCGCGCTTTCAACACTTTCATAGAAAGCCGCTGGATTTTTACGGGGATCAGGCAAAGCATTTTTAAGTGCCATAACATCTGCTCTACTCCAAGGCGTATAAACCCAGTTATATACAAAATACCCCTTCGCGTCTTTAGACGTTTTGTCATCATCGGTGCCTTTCCCTTTATGAGGGACATACAAAGGCGCAGCTTCTCGCATAGGTCTAACATTAATCGCAGCAATCTTATCTGTTCCAAAGATAGAGCATTCTTTGGATATCTCCGTCGATCCGGACGCAGGCGGACCCGATGACCTTTCCAACTCCCGTAGCCGTGTCGCCTCATTCCGTAGCTGAACCAAGCGTTTGAAAAATTCATCCGCATCTGAAAGAATAAAAAGACCTTTACGAAAGTTATCACGACCCTTGGATATATCCTTTGGTTCTAACTCTGTAGAATACCTTCTAAATCGTTCAACAACCTCATCACCAAAATGATCTAAAAAATACAACCGCTCCCTATCGGACCATTCTTCCATTTGCTTACTAATGTCAGAGACAGTTACGGAATTAACATTTAGCTTTCGTGCAAACGAACGCAATTCCGCAGTTCGATCCGACGATAAGCTTGTACGCTGTGCATTCTGATCGTCCTCATCCGAGTCCTTGTTCGGAGCCGTAGGTGCGACGTACGGAGGCGGACAGCGATCTAGTAATGAAAAATCATCTGTTTCATTAGTAAGGACCGGATAAAGAGGACGCCTGATAGGGAACTGTCCATTAACCTGTAAATTACGTTCTCGAGTCTCCCTCTCTTTCTGTTCCTGTAACTCCTTCTCCTGTAGCTGTAAAGCTTTGTCACGTGCAGCCTTTCGCTGCACCTTCTCCGCAAAGGCTTCCTCACGCTTCACTCGTTCACGCGCCTCTTTCTCCCACATACGCACACAATCAAACATATCTTGTCTAGACCTTCGCTGAAACAAACACTGCTCTACATATTGAACCTTTCGAAGATCAAATGACCCATGTAGTGGCCACTGTAATTCACGATCGGTTTTAGTATTCTTGTGCCATAACGTGCTGTACATTATTGGCGGAATGCCAAATTTTACATACATCTCACGATTTGGAGTCCCCTCTGGGGGAGCCGGCTGTGATTTATTTAACCGATAATTGGTACCATTCTCAAAGCAGCACATCCCTCGGAGTGTGCTGAAAACAGGCATGTTCAAAAGTACCACGGAAACGCGATACTACATAAAATGGCACTTAATGTGCTTCATACACGGTGTGCCGTTCAAATCAAATAAATCAGAGAAATATCCCTACATGCCTGCCTATGTGAGGTGCACTCCACATATAAATCAAATTCAAATTCAAAGATTCAAACGTTAGCTAACTCCAAAACAAATTCAAATTCAAATTCAAAAAGCCATAGTAAGTGTCAGTAGACTACCTCACCAATCAGAAGCTTACCGAATATCTTCAAAGGTCCAAGATCCAACTGCCAAGTTCTGTGATCGAATCAGCCAAAACGGCACTACACGACAATCCAAGATCAGAATCTCAGTCGAGGACCGGCGCCACCTGGAAGGTCAGATCAGAAGGAAGGAAAGAAACACCGTGGGTGCCAAAACTCGGGTCACTCAATGGCAGTGATCGCTTCCATGGCGAGTTTCCAAACCTTCGTCACGACCTCTCCTTCGGGCATCCGAGTCGCCGATGAGTCCCTTCGTGGTCGCCAATTGTGGTGTTTGGTTCAAATCAGGCCTACATGTTCTGCTAAACTCTCAAACACCTTAGTATAGAAGTTGGCACGGACACTGGAAAATGCAAAAGACAAGTTTATTAAGACCCCATGGGGTGGTGGTACATTCCTACAGCACCCTTCGGCAATGTAAGAAGTAGCACACCGAACATCGGTGCGTGACCTCTTTTATACAGTTTAATAGCAATAAAAAGGTAGGCGGTTACAAGTTGCACATTTTAGGTACATATAAGGTCATTTTTGGAACACAGCCAGCATGTGGGAGGAGTTCAGTAGCACTGGTCAGTTTGTGCTAACATTCCTAAAGAATGACCAGTTGATGCATAGTGCGCATGTGCGCTTGACCAGTACTAAAAATAGCCTGTTGCCGAGCAGAATAGATGACCATGGGTATCGAGAAAGGACGAAGGGCACGCTGACCATGAGGCAGCGTGTTCATACAAAATGGAGGTCGGAGGGATCCAAGATGGCCCCCGTACATTTTGCTCAAGTTAACGTAAAAGATCGTGTAGCTGAGCTAAACGCTAACTCAGGAGCTGCAAAAACACGACAAGGCTGCATGCGTCTCTGAACTCACACTCCCACCCACAAACCCCCGCCAACGCCCATGCCCACAAGGGACTACTTTACCCCTAATGTTGTTTGACCTTTGTAAATGTATATGGTGGCCAGATGTATAGCCTATGTCCATCTCCTCAAACTCCCCTTTCCAACGGTGTATTGTATGTTCTGATTGGTACTGTACTTCTGGAGTTTACCCGCCTCAAAGGTTCCCAGTTCTCTCTTTATAATAGTAGTATAGATAGATCTCTTACCTTCCCCCAGAATGTCTTTGCTTTGGGGCAGTGGATGATGATATGTGCTAAGTCTCCTTTCTGTTTCTGGCAATTCCAACATAAGTCGTTGTTTCTGAGCCCGACCGCCGCTAGGCATGCCGGGGTCCAGGACGCTCTGTGTAGTAGCCAGAATTTAGTTTGTGCTAGCGTAGTGGTGACTTTGTTCCTGCTTGCTGAAGACCAGAGGGGTGCCTTTTCTCTCTCCCTAAAGTGCCCGGCGTGCAGCGTTTCCCAGTAATCTATGGCATTCCTGTTTAATCTAGTTGTCTTTGCGCTTAGGAGTTTATATAGATGTCACGTTTGGTGCCCGATTTTGTTGAGGTTGGTCAAGTATTGATGGATTGTTGGGACCTCTTTGCTTAGGCCTGCTTTGGTGATTGCTGCCCTTATTTTAACACCTTCAATGCTAAGGCAATTCCCGCTGGGTGCTGGAGTTATTCATTTCCCATTGTTCATGACAAGGTCAGCTCGTCATAAGCACAGCTCCAGTAAACTGCATGACGAGCTGGCCTTGTCATTAGTTAAGGAAGTTATATAGTTCTATGTCAGGGAGTTTGTGCGCCTGTTGTAGGCTGGCGAAGGTGGTGGGGGACCCGTGTTCCTCTAGTCGGGAAGGGGTAGAGATATCCCGCTGGGGCCATGAGGCTAAGGTAAGTATGTTGTCTTTGAATTTTATTTTTGTGTTGAACCAAATGGATTCCCATTTTGTGTTCCTCATGCTCCTTTCCATTCTTTTGTCAACATATAGGAGGGCATTTTTTTTTTGGGGAGAATTGTGTTGCTTGCCTCTGGGTGTTTGTTGGCAGTGAGGAGAGCCTCTGGGTTAAGGCCACCCAGCGGAGCTCTTTTCGTCTCCAGCCAAGCCGGCGTATATCCCTGTTCAGGCATGAGCCAGTGTATGCCTTGTCTGGCTAGGCAGGCTGTCTGGAAAGTCTTAAAGTTTGTGACGTTGAGCCCCCCTAGGTCCATGCTCAGCCTTAGTTTCTGGAGGCATATTCTGGCTTTTTTTACCCCTCCAGAGGAACATGTTTGTCATAGGGCCCGATTTACAGAATGAACTTAAGACTCAATCCTAAACTTACTACTATTTTGGTATTCACAGAATGCACTTACTACTTTTGGCATTCACAGAATGAACTTACTACTTTTGGTATTCACAGAAGTTAGTATTTTATCTTAAGTTTGATTCCTGTGTACATGCACATCTGTGCATGTACACATGTGCCATGTGACAGACAGACGTGCCCTTAGGGCATGTCTGTGTGCCACATTGCACACATGCCCGTTTTGGGGGTGCTAGAGGGTGTCAAAGTGACACCCCCTGCACCCTTGTGAATTCTTAAATTACCGATTCGGTAAATACCGAATCGGTAATGCCTAATCATTCCTATGGGCTTCAAAGCCCATAGGAATGAATGGGCATTACCGATTCGGTATTTACCGAATCGGTAATTTAAGAATTGTTAAGGATTCGGTAACAAATCCAGATGTTGGGACCTACATCCCATTTACCGATTTTGGAATACCGAATCGGTAGGACTCGGTATTTCAAAATCGGTAAATGGGATTTACCTACATCGGGCCCTTGCTGAGGCCTTTAGGAGGAAGATGCGTGAGGATGAGGTCTTCAACAAGGAGATCCGTAGAAGAGCCCATGGAATTTTCTGGAACACCAATGATGCGCACGTTATTGCGTCGCGCCCGGCTTTCAAAATCCTCCAGTCGACAATTAAAGAGATCATTAGAGGTTCGGAGATTACGCACCTCCGTTTGGAGGTCAGCGACATCCGTAGTGAGGCTGGAAGTCTTTAAGTCCAAAGATTTTACCTTTTCGTTGGTCTTCGATAAATCCATCCTGATAATATTGACGTCGATGGCCACTGTGTCTAGCTTGAGGGCGATAGCCTCATATTGCTGGTCCATAGAAGTCTTCATACCAGTGATGGCGCCCATGACATCTTGCAATGTAAGATCAGCCAACATGGCGGGGTCTTCGGTCACTTCACCCCGATTCCTATTCGCCCCTCCATGTGACACCTTAGGCTGGGTGTAGCGGTCTATGACGTTCATTTGAACGGGACCACCTTGGAGAGGGGTCTTGGTTTTGCGTTTATCGCTGTCGGGTTTGCCCGCCATGCCGGGCGGCAAGCCCCCAGGAAGCGCCCTGGACCTGGTGAAAATGATTTGTGTGTTTTCCACCAATATTACTGAGAGCAAGCTAGTAGGCACACGGCGTAGACCACAGACACGCCGCCTTGGGCTCACAGTAAGTCCTGGGTCCGGGCGCAACACGGGCTATAGCGACAGGATAGTGATGCGAGAGGGTGAAGATCCAAAAACAAAACCGAAAGTGAACTCGGGGCAGCAACCAAGACTTCACCGCCGTTGTTGTTGAATTACAGCCTGGGCACTCAGACCACCCGAGGCCCGGAGGTGTCCATGGGCCAGGCCTCAATCAATCAATCAATCATACCATTTGTATAGCGCACTACTCACCCGGGAGGTTCTCAAGGCGCTTGGGGGAGGGGCATGCTACTGCTCGAACAGCCAGGTCTTGAGTTGTTTCCTGAAGGCGAGATGGTCCTGGGTCAGCCGAAGGTGGATGGGGAGGGAGTTCCATGTCTTGTCAGCCAGGTAAGAGAAGGATCTTCCTCCGGCGGTGGCTCTTCGGATGCGTGGTACGGCTGCGAGGGCTAGGCTGGTGGACCGTAGCTGGCGGTGGGCCTGTAGAAGGTCAGGCGGTCGTTGAGGTACTTGGGGCCCAGGTCGTGGAGAGACTTGTTTGCGTGGGTGAGGAGCCTGAACGTGATCCTCTTGTTGACGGGGAGCCAGTGCAGGTTCCTCCGGTGGCTGGAGATGTGGCTGCATCGGGGGACGTCCAGGATGAGTCGGGTGGAGGCGTTCTGGATGCGCTGAAGTCTTTTCTGTAGCTTCGCTGTGGTTCCGGCGTAGAGGGCGTTTCCGTAGTCCAGTCGGCTGGTGACGAGTGCCTGGGTGACAGTCTTCCTGGTCTCGGTCGGGATCCAGCGGAAGATCTTGCGAAGCATACGCAGGGTGTTGAAGCATGTTGAGGAGACGGCGTTGACTTGTCTGGTCATCGAGAGAGAGGAGTCCAGGATGAAGCCCAAGTTGCGTGCGTGGTCCGTTGGCTTGGGTGCGGTGCCCAGGGCTGGGGGCCACCAGGAGTCGTTCCAGGCGGAGGGCGAGGATCCCAGGATGAGGACTTCCGTCTTGTCCGAATTCAGTTTCAGGCGGCTGTCCTTCATCCATTCGGCGATGTCTTTCATCCCTTCGTGTAGGCAGGTTCTGGCGGTGTCGGGGTCTCTGGTGAGGGAGAGGATCAGCTGGGTGTCGTCGGCGTAAGAGATGATGTTGAGGTTGTGCTGGCGTGCGATGGCTGCAAGAGGTTTCATGTAGACGTTGAAGAGGGTGGGGCTGAGTGAAGATCCTTGCGGGACGCCGCAGATGACTTCGGTGGCCTCGGAGCGAAACGGACTCTTTGTGTTCTTCCGGCGAGGAACGAGATGATCCACTCCAGTGCCTTCTCTTGGATACCAATGTTGCTGAGGCGCTGGACTAGGGTGCAGTGGTAGACAGTGTCGAACGCAGCGGAGAGGTCCAGGAGGATGAGGGCCACTGTTTCCCCCTTGTCGAGCAGGGTCCGGATGTCGTCGGTGGCTGCGATGAGGGCGGTCTCGGTGCTGTGGTTGGCTCTGAAGCCGGACTGCGAAGGGTCGAGGGATCCGTTCGTCTCGAGGAAGGCGGTCAGCTGTCTGTTGCCGATCTTCTCGATGACTTTAGCAGGAAAAGGGAGGAGTGAGATGGGGCGGACGTTTTTGAGGTCGGTGGGGTCCGCTGTAGGTTTCTTCAGGAGGGCGCTGATCTCGGCGTGCTTCCAGCTCTCCGGGAATGTGGCGGTGTTGAAGGAGGTGTTGATTATGTTCCGGAGTTGGGGTGCGATGGTGGCGTCGGCCTTGTTGAAGACGTGGTGTGGGCAGGGGTCGGTCGGTGATCCGGAGTGGATGGTGTTCATCGTGCGGGCTGTGTCTTCGGTGGTCATCGTGGTCCAGGTGCGGAGGGTGGCGGTGGGGGGCGTTGGTTCAACGGTTGGGTACGTGGGTGGTGCGCCAAAGCTGTTGTGGGTGTCGGCGATCTTGCGGTGGAAGAACGAGGCGAGGGAGTCGCAGAGGTCTTGTGACGGAGTGATGTCGTTGGTGCCAGCGCTGGGGTTGGAGAACTCCTTGACGATGCTGAAGAGTTCCTTGCTGTCGTGGGTATTGTTGTCCAGTCGTTCCTTCAGGGATTTCTTTTTGGTGGTGCGGATGAGCTGGTGGTGCTTGCGGGTAGCGTGTTTGAGGGCGGTCATGTTGTCGGTGGTCCGGTCGAGGAGCCAGGCTGTCTCGAGGGTGCGGCAGGTCTTCTTGGAGTCCTTGAGTTCGTCGGTGAACCAGGATGCCTTCTTGCTTCTGGGTCTGCTGGGAGGGTTCTTCAGTGGTGCGAGGTCGTCGGCGCAGGCGGACAGCCACTGTGTGAAGTTGGGGGCAGCTTCGTTGGGGTCCGTTGTGTTGGAGGGTGGGCTCTGGTTGAGGGAGGTGGTGAGCTGGTCCGCGGTGATCTTGCTCCAATTCCTGTGAGGTACCTGTTGCGGGTGGTGGTGGGTCGTCGTTCTTTTGAAGCTGAAGTGGACGCAGCTGTGGTCGGTCCAGTGGAGTCCGGTGGCGTGGCTGAAGGTGATGTACTTGCTGGAAGAGAAGACGGGATCAAGCGTGGTGCCGGCGTAGAGGGTGGGGGTGTTCAAAGGTTCAAAGTAGCATAAGTACGGTTCCCGGAGTCCAAATCGATTTCTGAAAACAGCTCGTATGTCAGCTGGGTTGCGTCTTCAATAGCCTGTTGATGTTGACAAGATAAAATTCAGGATAATTGCGGGAGGTGGCGAGGGTCTCGGGAGCCCTGGGCTCACGCGCCCATCTTGGATGCGCGCGTAGCTCCTCCTCCTCTTGTGTGATTATTATTTTGTTGTCCTTCCATTTTAAGGTCTGATTTTTCCTGGCCACTGCAAAGATAGCCTCTGTTTGCTGCAACCTTAGGGGTTTGCAAATGATTGGGCGTGGGCCTCGACCGTTTTGGAGTCTCCTCGCTGGCACACGATATGCTTTGTCCAGTTTGAAATGTCTGTCGAACTTAAGGCCCGTGATTTGAGGGATAAGCTCTTCTAGGAGGGCAGAGCAGGACCCTTGCCCGTCCTCTTCCCCTTCCGGGACTCCGAGCAGCCTTATGTTTCCTCTTCTGGTGCGGTCATCTTGCTCAGCCAGCTGCTTCTGGAGGATACTGGTGGCTTGGAGACTGAGAATAGCGTCTTATTTGACTGTGTGTTGGCATCTTCGATGTCGCTGATTCTCGTTTCTGCAGTGTCTATCCTGCTGCTTGTTTTGTGTTGATCCGCTCTTATAGCTGCTAGTTCTAGCTGCATGTTGTCGATTGTTTGTTTAGTGGACTTTGCAACCTCATTCCCCTCGTTGACTTTCCTGAGGATCATGTCCAGAGTTGTGTCGTTTTTTTTGCTTTAGGGGCGAGTCTGGAGGGTTGTTTTTATATTTCTTTACCTCGCTGGCTCCTTTGCCTTCTTGGTTTGCCATTTTGCTGAAACCCCTTCTGGCTAAGTAACTTTCTAGCCTGCCACATTTCCGCTGTGCTCCTGCTGCTGAACTGGTCTGTTCTCCCAGCGGACCTGGTGGGCCTTTCCTTGTGTGCTGTCGGTCGAGTCTGTATCTGCTTGGCTCCCGGATGGACCTTGTTCTGGTTTTTGCACCCACCAGCTCTGCCTCGGGCTACTGGCGAGATGCTTTGTTTGCTGCCTTGTAACTTTCCTTTACTACTGCGCTTGCCTCGCCGATGTTTGCTGATGGTTGTTTGGAAATTATATTGGCGTGCCGTGGCCTGTTGTTCGCTAGTGTCCCTGCTGGGTGCGGCCAAGCCTTGGCCTATGTCCGTTTGGGAGGTTTGGTTTTCTGCTCGTGCGGTGTGATTAGATGGCCACTCCCTTAAGCGGGGGGTACAGCTCCCCTGGCGGTTTTGTTGTCCCCCTTATTCGTGCCCTGGGTGGTCTGCTGTGCTCTAACTCCGCTGCAGCTCTTGGCGTTCTTGTTGGCCACCCCCGGTTCACTCGGTTTGGTTAAAATAGCCGCTCCCTTAAGGCAGGGCTTTGGGTTTTGTATGTGTTCCTTTTCCGTTTCCCGTGCCAGTTTTGTATCCCAGGCGGTCTTATTCCCCCTCCTCTTCGTGCCCTGGGCGGTCTTGCTGTGCGGTATCACCGCTGCAGTGCCGTGCTGTCTCCGCTGCTGTGTGCATTATCACTTGTTGATCTGCGTGATTGTTTCTCCGGTGCTTGGCTTCCCCAAGATGGCTGCCCCCTTGTGTGCCTTTCAGTTTCGCTTTGTGTGAGGGGATTAGGCAGTTGATTACCTGGCTTGTTCCGCCTGCTTACGCATTCTCCATGATTGTCCCCCTGAGCTCCGCTGCTTCTGCTGTAGGTTGTGTGCTGCTCGTATGCACCGGTACTGCCGCAGCACTATTTGTGCTCTTCGGAGATTATGGCCTTTGGGTGGGTGCACACTCACAGGTCTAACTGCGCACGTCAGTGTTAGCACTGTGAGCTAGATGAAGTCAGCAACAAGGACTTAACTCACAAGCAGCCTGACTGCATAGATGGATGGATGGATGGATGGACTTAAAGACATGTTTGTATAAAATATAAACCTCATGATGTGAAGCAGTGTCCCCGATTCGCCCACATTAGATGCATCCGTGAAAACAGTGGGCCTGATTCACAGAATGAACTTAAGACTCAATCCTAAACGTACTACTATTTCGGTATTCACAGAATGCACTTACTACTTTTGGCATTCACAGAATGAACTTACTACTTTTGGTATTCACAGAAGTTAGGATTTTGTCTTAAATTTGTCTTAAGACAAACTTAAGACAGACTTAAGACAAAATCCTAATTTCTGTGAATACCAAAAGTAGTAAGTTCATTCTGTGAATGCCAAAAGTAGTAAGTGCATTCTGTGAATACCAACATAGTAGTAAGTTTAGGATTGAGTCTTAAGTTCATTCTGTGAATCGGGCCCGGAGACATCTTCTGTAACGAGAAATTGCTGATGACTTTATCGCCACTATCACCAACACCGCATTGTACCTCCCTTGATGTGATCTTTGTTTTTACAATACTGTGCTTAGCCTTGTCAGAGAAGCACTCTATGCATCCATGTCTATATCCAGTACTGGTTCCAGTACTGAATAATTTATTGTATGATTACCTAAAATCATTTACAAAAGCGAAGCATATTACGATCATGGTAAAAAACCATAGATTGATAAAAGATAAATGTTTTAAGAAAAACATTTAAAGGGCAAAGAGATTTAAAAGAAAAGAAATAGAGAAAGTTAAAAAAACATGTACATATGCATCGGGTTGGACAGTCAGTGCCCAAATGTCAGATCATCTTAGCTTATCAAGCTTGGCATGTCTATATTCGAGCACAACAGTAACTATAGAATTACACAACCATCTTTTTTTATGCATGGTATGCTTCTGAAACCTCAGTGCCCTCAAGCACCAACCATAGCTGTCTATTTCTAGAGATACTGAGTGGAAAAAACTTCAATTAGAAGACCAGTTTTATACAGTGATACTGCTCTTATAGAAAACAATCTGCCCACATCCATACCTGCATCACCCGCCCCTGCTCCTCTCTCGCACTATCCTTCTTATGCAATCCTCCCTTTCCATTCTTGCCCATCCGTCCCCATAACCCCTCCCACCTCCAACCTAATGTCATTATTACCGTCCGTACTAAACAAGCATTGGCATAGCCAATAGGTCTTGCCTTTGGGACCTTATAAGTGTTTAGCCATGCAACAGTTTATGTTGTTGCACTAAGGATATTGTCCTGCATAACTAAATACTTATAGGGTCCCAAATACGAGACATATTGGCTATGCCAATGCTTGTTTACATTGCGGCGGATGATGCAGCCCTCAGCGCCTGCTGCAATGTAAAAGATAGGCACTGCGAACGCCGTAGTGGCGGTCAACTGTAATGCCTATCGTGCGGTCTCCACCTTGAAGGCCAGCTGCCCCATTCCCTGATTCGATGGTGGACTGAAGTCTGTCTGCCATCGTAATCAGCCCCTAAGTTTGCAAACTTCTTGGTCTCTGCTTCATGCACAAACACTTTTGACATGTGCAGCCTGCTTTCTGGCCACAGGAGCTATGCAGCAATGGAGGCCAAAATGATGTCGCAGTGTTGACTAAATTATGCAACAATAAAAAGGCTGCAGCGTAATGCACATTTTATGATACTTTATTATTTTGACATATTTATACATACTAACAGCCTCTGCAAAGCTTTTGCCTCATTAGTACCTGTGCAACATACAAATGCAGCAGTGGGAAAAGTGACCAATCAACCTTTGCAAAGGGCCCTATTCTTCACAGCAACATAAGTCACATTTCTTTTAGTAATTTTAGATCCATTTGAGATACAAAATTGTCTTGGGTGATATCGTTAGATTATGCAGCAGATGATGTATTATGTGGCAAATATGATACAGCCATAGTTAAGTGGAAAACATTTTTACCCTTATCTTAATTTTGCCCCAACATTGTAGTTGATCAATTTGTAAGTTCCCCAGACCCAAAAGTCGACACCTAAAATTACAAACCAATGGCTTTGCCGCTGATTTTTAGAGTGAGAGTGTGTGTAAGTGAGTGTATGAAAGAGAGAGTGTGTGTGAGAGAGAATGTGTGTGTGTGAGAGAGAGTGAGTGAGGAGGGAAACATAGAAGGGGCCTTATTTATGAAGGCCTTGCGCCGCCGGTGCGTCACTTTTTCCCATTTTAAAAGTGATGCACCGGCGGTGCAAGGCCTTCATAAATAAGGCCCAAGGTGTCCACTAAGCAGCAGCTGCAGTGTCATCAGCAGTTTGCATACCCAGAAGTCACAGCAAATCCACAAACACTGGGGGCAGATTAACAAGCCACTTGAGGCACTTTTAACATGGGAAAAGTGACGCAAAAGTGGCACAAGGGGCTTGTAAATCTGCTCTACCATTTCATTGTCATTGGCAAAATAGCTTTTTGTAACATTGAGCATCAAGATCTACTCTACATGCGCATGTGTTGGCGTTTATTTATTTATTTTATTTTCGGTATTTATAAAGCGCGACACTCATCCCAAGGGATATCACGGCGCTATGAACCAAGAGAGACTACTGAGGCATTACTGGGGGGTTATGTTTTAGGGAAGGGTTATGTTTTAGGGAAAAGGTGGGTTTTCAGTTTTTGTCGAAACTGAAGATAGTTTGTGGTGTGTCTAAGGTCGGAAGGTAGGTCATTCCATCTTCTGGCTGCCAGGTAGGAAAAGGCGCGGCCACCTGTTCTGACTTTGTAAATACGCTTAGGTTTGGCCAGAGCTGATTGACTTGATCGTAGATTCCTGTTGGGAACGTAGAAGTCGATCCTCCCTTGGAGAATTGTGGGGCCAGTTTTGTGAACAGCTCTGTGCGTGTGACTTAGTAGTTTAAAGGCAGCTCTCTGGCGCATCGGTAGCCAATGAAGTTTCTTTAGGCATTCCGATGCCGAGTCTCGCTTGCCTTTATTACAGACCAGTTTGGCCACCTGGTTTTGCAAGACCTGAAGGCGGGAGAAGAGTTGTTCCTTCATCCCTTCGAATAATGCGTTGCCATAGTCCAGGCGGCTAACCAGTAGGGCTTGGGTGACTGCGCGTCTGCAATCCAGGGGTATCCAGGGTAATATCTTTGAGAGAAGTTTGAGTATGGCAAAACCCTTGCCCCAGAGTGATCGGACATGGTCCTTCAGGGACAGGGCGTCGTCCATGATGATCCCCAAGTTTCTCGTGTGTTGTTTTGGAGTGGGGGCCAGTCCTAGTGTGGGTGGCCACCATGTGGCGTCCCATATAAGTTTGGCTCCCCCGAACAAGAGAATCTCCGTTTTGCCCGCGTTTAATTTTAGGCAGTGGTTGTGCATCCATTGGGCCATCTCGGAGAGACAGTCGTGAAGCTTTTTCTTTGTTGTCTCAGGCCCTTCAACCATTGCCACCATCAGCTGTGTATCATCAGCATAAGAGCATATGCCAATGCCCCACTTCCTTCCAATGTCAGCCAGTGATGAGATATATATATGTTATATTTTTGTTGCTTTTAGTTACGTTTGTAAAGTTACCGTAATGTTCCTAAGTATTTTTTTTGGAAAAGGTTGACGGACAAATTCCTAAACTTATGGCCATTTTAGTCGCTTGTCGAGGTCTATCTGCACTTTGTGTGGTGATTGCTTCGCAGCCATTTGGCCCAGATCAAGTGCAGTTCACTCCATTGTCCCTAGAGGGAGGACTATCAGCTGGGATGTAATCATTGCACTTTGTGTGGCGATGAAACTCTCGAGCAGTGACGGAAGAGATGACGGTAATGTCACACGTTTTCAGTAGCTGGACTGCTGGATGGCTCACTGTGCGGTGTGGCAGACTGGCTGGAGATTTTTTACATAGGTTAGTGGGCTTGGCTGGTCTTGCGTGCAGGTCAAGCATGACTCATGGCCGGGCTGACGTCCTCGGTGGAACGGCGGGCCCGAAAGGCATGGCTGGCATGGCTTGTAACACACTGTTTGCTACCTCTCACATTTTGTTTGCTTTTGATACTTGCACAAGTGCCACCATTGCCTACGTAACGTTTGTTCTTGTGCCTTAGTTTCTAGCATATATTGCAGTATATTACCTCTATTTGTACTTTGTTTTCTCTTGTAACCTGCACACTTGTCACTCTGTCCTCCTGTATTGCACTGTTTGCTACCTCATGTATTTTGTTTGCTCACAATTGTCACTTTTACCTCATGTAACTTATCGTCTGCTTTTGTAATTTGTTAATTTGTAATTTTCTGTTCCTATTGTGAAGAGCTCTGACGCCTTCGGGTAAAGACCGTGCTATATAAAAACACATAAATAAAATAAAACAAAATAAAATTAGTTGACCCCCCTGTGGTGAAACCCTCCTGGGTCCGACCAGCGCAAGGCTGACCGGCTAATGGCTGACTGCGAATTGGTTCCCCGCAGGCTGACCGGCTAATGACTGACTGCGAATTGGTTCCCCGTAGGCTGACGGGCTAATGGGCAACTGCAGATTGATTCCCCGCAGGCTGACCGGCTAATGGTTGACTGCGGATTGGTTCCCTGCAGGCTGACCGCCTAATGGCTGACTGCGGATTGGTTCCACGCTTTGGGCTGGGTTGGTTGGCTGCTGGAGGAAGGGCAGAGCTGACAGACCGGGGCGGCTGAAAAGATAAGCCATGCCTAGTACCCCCTGGGCTAGTAAGCCGAGTGAGTTGGCCGGGACAGAGGTCGAGGCTGGCAGGTGTGGCGGGCTGGCAGGTGTGGCAAAGCTGGCTTGACCGGTTGACTGAGGGCTAGACAGGTAGATCCAAATAAAAATTCAAAAAATGATAGCTCAAGGACATTTTTTGAGGATCTTGTGAAAGTCTAGGTCCAAATCATTGTCTAAAAATATTAAAAATTAACCATTATGCTGCTCAATTCAGGGAGACACAATTTCAGCCCTAGATTGATTTGTGGAAAGCATCTCGTGCAAGAAGCTAATATTGGAAAGTTTTCTAGTATCGCTAGAAGTCAGGCTCCTACAGGCCTCACAAGCAGCTTTACCGGCGATTTATAATCATTACAAACAAATATAAATGGGTCGTAATGACCAGAGCGCTCTGTACATGACTCCGCTGGCTCCTAGTGTCGTCCTCGGTATATATACACCGTCATGGAAGGAACCCCTGGTGATGACCCGTGGAACGGCGCCCGTTCAAATTTATTTTTGGGTGGAGCCTAGGCAGCGCATGTGCTGTCACTTGACATGGTGATTCTACTGTATGGAGCAGCAGCACGCCCACGGCTTGTGATTGGTTTCTTCATGTGCCTTTCTAAATTACCTTGGTTTGGTTGGTGATTAGGTTACATTTGTCCCTCCTTTTGCTGTTTTGTTCACACCCTGGAGACTGGCCCTATTTCATGGATCATCTCACGATCGGCCTAATACGTTACTTTCGGCGCACTACTTTTACGATTTCCTCAGCTTCTGCTTTAGAAATGTTGGGGCAAATTCACAAGAAAGTGACTTTGTGCATTCCGCAAGCCATTTGGCTGTGCCGCACTGAGTTACTTTCAAAGCACAGGAATGCAACATATTTACAAGAATATGTTCCATCTCTGTGCTTCCCCCTGCGCTGGCACACAATCTGCTGCCATATGCCGGCGCAGGCACCTTGCACCATGGTGCAAGGCATTTTCCTCTTTAAATGAGTGCTGTAGAATGCAGGACGGATTGAAAGAGGAAAAAAAAACCAAGGAGAAACGAAAACATTTCTCCTCGTTGCGCCTCCCTACGCCTCCCCTGGGGAGGTGTAGGATTCACACGCCTTTCCAGATTTATGATTCCTCGTAAATCTGGGAATGTGTCTGGTTCCATGGGTGTTGCATGGGAACACCCACAGCAACACCCATGGAACGCCCTTTCCACACAAAATGCTGTGTGTAAAGGGGCCATTATTACAAGGACAGGAAAAGCCACAAAGGGTGGCTTTACCTGTACTTGTAAATATGAAACATTCAAATACGCCACCAGTACGTCACAAAAAGCGACATACTGGTGGCGCAGGGGGCTTATAAATCTGCACCATTGTGTTTATTGGTGGCCTCAGGAGCCCACGCCCCATTGTTATTGTGCTCCCCCAGAGTGTTTCTCCCCACACATCACTACGTGACACTCGCCCCTTCGGGACTGAGGGTTTGGTGGCTTTGTGAGGTCTTATTTTTGTCCTCCTCTCTTCAATTATTCTACCAAATGCTGCACTGCATTTGGTGTTTGTTGGCTGTTCACCTCCTGCCCCCGCTGCTTTCAGCACTGCATTTATAAACTGAACTTCCAGGACAGGTCTTGTGTCTTTTAACGCATTGGGGGCATATTAGCAAGAACCCTGCGTAAAATTATCGCAGTTTTATCGGCAGGAAACTGCCGCTAAAACGGTGATAATGGGCTTGCTAATATGTGTCATAGAATTCCAATAGAAGCCCAGGTTAGATGTGCAGGGCTTCTACTGGAATTCTATAACGCTTATTAGCAAGCCCATTATCACCATTTTAGCATCAGTTTCCAGCCGATAAAACGCATATAATTGTACGCAGGGTTCTTGCTGATATGCCCCTTAACTTTAAAGCAGCACCGCTTGTCACTGCTTTTATAACATTAACTTGCAGAACAGGTCTTGGGTGTTTTAACGCATTTAATTTAAAAGCAACATTTTTGCTTTGCAAGTACCCCATGCGTGTTTTCAGGCCGTCTACCATATCCCGTCCATTTTGCTTCTTTTCCCTCCCGCCCCCGTCTGTGTTAATCTCCCTCTTCCCGCCCAAATTTCTGTTCTTCTCCCCCACCAAGCCCATGCCACTTATGTTTGTGCACTTCCATCAAGTCATGGGTTTCAGCAGTGAACAAGGATTTCTTCCTTTTAATCCTGTTACTGTTGGTGGCATTAGTGCCCCGCCCCCCTTGCAGCAGCCCCTCGACGGAGCCCCCAACTCTGGCTTCTGTACTCGGCCTGTGGGTTCCTGCTCATCTGACCCAATCAGACCGAGTATGGGACCGATACTACTCCCCCTCCCTGCAAGGGCGCCTCAGCTGAGCTTGGCTGGGATTTGTATTGCATTGTAATTCTTTTTGTATGGCGCTTGATACACCCAACGAGGCGCTGATGCGCTTGTGTTGTAAATGAAGTAAACACCACCGCCCCCATTACAATCGGTATTTCCTGATTCGGCCGGAGATATTGTAATCATTCCCTCCCACTAACCCCCCCCCCTCCCAAAGAATTATTAAGCACAAAAATTACAAACCAATGGCTTTGCCACTGTTTCTTTTTTAGAGTGAGAGAGAGAGAGAGAGAGTGTGTGTGTGTGTGAGAGAGAGAGAGAGAGTGTGTGTGTGTGTGAGAGAGAGAGAGAGGGAAAGATTGAACATGTCCACTAAGCAGTAGCTGCAGTGTCATCAGCTGTCCCTAGAGGGCAGGCTGCCTGACAACAACCAGCTGCTTCGGGGAAATTTGCATACCCAGAAGGCACTGCAATGCCACAAACACTTCCATTTCATTGTCATGGGCGAAATAGTTTTTTGTAACATTGAGAATGAGGATCTATAATATATGCGCACGTGCTAGCGTTATATTGGTGCTGCATTGAGATACATTTATAAACTTACCATAATGTTCCTAAGATTTCTCGTACTAGATAGAGGGACAATGGCAAACAACAACTTGCCATATTAAGTCTTAGAGTTGTTGAATTTCATTCGCACTAGGAGTGGTGATGATAATCAACCCATTATTACAATTTTTGGAGGATCTGTGTTCAGACCCATAATTTTGTACATAGCAGGTGAGATTCTTCATAATATGGTGTGTTAAAAATGCCTAATTTAAGTATTGGGTTCACTGTAAAAAGCAGGGTTTTAAGTGGTTCAGCCTGAGGGGTCCTGAAACTGGCTCTGTTCTGGGCCTTGCAGAGGTAGACCGTGAGAGCATGCACGCCGGTGTTCGGATGTCGGCTTAACGCATTTGATGCTGATGACGGAGCGGTTCCGTCATCAGAATCGGTTGGGATGTGCTGATGACGGAACCGCTCCGTCATCAGTACAGCCCTGGGGGGGAGCGCTGGTGCTCCCCCCCTGGGGCATCGATCGTGCTCATTTTAGGAGGGGTGGCAGCGGAAGACTTTCCTCTGCCACCCCCTGGCCCCCCACGCTTCCTGGTGACGTCAGCGCACACACCGCGCGCCGACATCACCAGGAAGCGCTGGACGCCCTGGAATCCATTTCATTCAAGCGCGTCCAGCACAGAGGTTAGTGTTTGCTGCTCCGGTGGGGTGGGGGGCCGTTTTTCGGTGCCTTGAGGCATCGGGGGGAGGAAACTGTGTTTCCTCTCCCCTGATGTCCCAATGCAGGGCATTCCTGGTGCACGATCGTGCACAGCGTAGCGATCGTGCACCAGGAATGCCCCACTAGACACCAGGGATTGTTTGTTTTGGGCAAATTGTGTTGAGGAAGCGAACCCATGGGCAAGGGTCGCTTCCTTTTGGGGACAAATACATTTTCAGACTTTTCGGCCGTTTATTTGGCCGATCTGCACCCAGGGGGGGGGGGGGCAGAAAAGCCCACTAGACACCAGGGATTTGTTTTTAATTGTAAAGGAAGCGACCCCTTGGGGAAGGGCCGCTTCCTGGTGCCCCATATTTTTTTTTAGACTTTTCTGCCCCGGCCGTTTTTTCGGCCGCATCTGGACCCGGGGGGGGGGGCAGAAAAGCCAACTAGACACCAGGGAATGAATTATATTTATAAAGGAAGCGACCCCTTGGGCAAGGGTCGCTTCCTTAGGGGGATAAATTATTTTTCAGACTTTTCTGCCCCCCCCTGGGGCAGATCGGCTGTTTTTTTTGGCCGATCTGCACCCAGGGGGGGCAGAAAAGCCCACTAGACACCAGGGATTTGTTTATAATTATAAAGGAAGCGACCCCTTAGGGAAGGGTCGCTTCCTAGTGGCCCATAATTTTTTTTAGACTTGTCTGCCCCCCTTGGGCAAGGGTCGCTTCCAGGGGGCATTATAAATATTGTAGACTGTTCTGCCCCCCCTGGGGGCAGATCAGTTGTTTTTTGGGCCACGTCTGGACCCAGGGGGGGCAGAAAAGACCACTAGACACCAGGGATTTGTTTATAATTATAAAGGAAGCGACCCCTTAGGGAAGGGTCGCTTCCTAGTGGCCCATAATTTTTTTTAGACTTGTCTGCCCCCTTTGGGCAAGGGTCGCTTCCAGGGGGCATTATAAATATTGTAGACTGTTCTGCCCCAGGGGGGGCAGGGGGCAGATCGGCTGTTTTTATTTTACCGTTTCTGGACCCAGGGGGGAATAGAAAAGCCCACTAGACTCCAGGTTTTTTTTTTATAGGGAGCGACCCCTTGGCCAAGGGTTGCTTCCTTGGGCCCATTTGTTTTCAAAAGTATGTTCTGCCGTGTCTTTATTTGGCCTCTCTGCCCTCCGTAGGGTTGCTTCCAGGGGGCCCACGTTTATAATGATCATAATCTTCCCCCCTTGGGGACTGACACCCCATTTGTGACATACCCTGTGACATAGCCTGTTGTAATGTGTGTGTTGTTTTTGTTTCTTCTAATGTGTATTGTTTTTTTTTCTCTTTAGATTGTTGCAGTGTGCGGTTCCGTCACTGGTGGTTCTGTTGTTCTGCTGTTTCTGTAGTTGCATGTGTTTGGTAAGAGACCTCTTTTTTGTTCAATTGTAATGTAATTGTTTATTTTGTAAAGTGTGTAGTATTACGAGTATGTTTGGTTTCTGTTTTTTGTGATTGTAAAACATGTTTTGCATTTGTTTTTGATGTGTCCTTCTGTAGATGTAAGTTTTTTCTTTTCTTCTTTCTAGTGGGATATCGTTGCCAATTTGCTGTGTCTTTGCAGAGTAGGTGCTGGTGAGTGTAGTTGTGTCTTGTAAGTGAATAGTATATTTCTTCTAAATATAGATTTTTGTAAAAAAGGCTTACATTTTTTATCTTACTTTGCACAGTGTTGGGGTTGTTGAGTTGTTTGTGCAGACTCCTTTATTTGTAAGGATAATGGCTAGCCGCCGGATTACTGCTCAGCAAGTTGTTGGAATGCTTTTTGATTCTTCCTCTGACCATTTTCCAGAGACTGACTCTGAATCTGAGCCAGAGGTGGGAGGTGAAGATTCAGGTAGTGAGTTTTCTCTACACATGGCTTCATCTGATGATGAAGACACTGAAAGCTGATGATGCTACTTTTGGTGTGGATGATGTGCCTGTGGTTGCGGAGGTCATTGCTGTGCCTGTGGTTGCGGAGGACATTGCTGTGCCAATAGTGCGGCAAGAGACATCTGGGCTGCAGCCTGGGGCTGCTAGACTTCCAGTTGGTGTAGTGAGACAAGAGGCAGCTGGGCGGCAGCCTGCGGCTGCAAGACTTGACGTTGAAAGTTCTGACCTCTGGGTTTCACCAGGCATGGTGCAGCCGGCATTGCCTGAATTTACTGGTGTTCCAGGGTGTAGGGTGAACACTGAAAACTTTTTGCCTATTGATTTTTTCAAGTTGTTTATGGATGATGTGTTTTTGGCAGAGATTGTAGAGCAGACTAATTTGTATGCTGACATTTTTTTAGGGTGAACAGTGCCAGCCTTAAGCCCCACGCTAGAGCTACCCGGTGGACTCCCACAAATTTGGAGGAGATGAAAAAGTTTTTGGGTTTATCTTTTTTGATGGGCTTGCTTAGGAAACCATCAATGGCTTCATATTGGTCTACTAGTCCCTTGATGGCAACAGCTATATTTCCGGCAGTCATGAGTCGTGATAGGTATTTGCTGCATTTTGTTGACAATAGTCTTGCTTTGCCACGAGATCACCCTGAATGTGACCGTCTTTTCAAGATTCGGCCTGTCATTGATCATTTTGTTGATCGATTTCCTGAGATCTTTTATCCTGGGAAAGAAATTGCAGTGGATGAGTCTTTGCTGTTTTTCAAGGGCCGCTTGGTATTTCGGCAATACAATCCTATTAAGAGGGCACGCTATGGAATCAAACTGTATATGCTGTGTGACAGTGAGACTGGATATGTCTCTAATTTCAGGGTGTACACTGGTAAGGAATCCAGGATTAACCCCCCTGGTTGTCCGTCGACTTTTGGAGTGACTGAGAAAATTGTGTGGGAACTTGGTCATGGATTTTTTAACAAATGCCATCATTTGTATGTTGATAACTTCTACACTGGTGTGCCGTTGTTCAGGGAATTGGCCAAAGTGGACACTGTTGCTTGTGGCACAATCCGCTCAAACCGTAAAGGTTTCCCAAAAGAACTTGTTTGTCAAAAGCTTGCTCGGGGACAGTGCAGTGCATTGCGTTGTGAGGAGCTTCTAGCTGTGAAGTTTTCAGACAGGAGAGATGTCTACATGTTGACTACAATACATGATGAAAGCACTGAACCGGTGCCTGTTTGGGGTCAGGTTGCAGAAGTGCGCAAACCTGTGTGCATAATGCACTACAATAAGTACATGGGTGGTGTTGACAGAGTAGATCAGAGGTTGGAACCGTATGCTGCTCTTCGTAAGGCTTACATTTGGTACAAGAAGTTGGCTATCCATCTTTTCCACTTGGCAACCTTTAATGCTTTTGTTGTGTTCCAGAAATCTTTTCCCCAGTCAAAGATGACTTTTGTAAAGTTTCAGGAGTCTGTAATAGGCAGCCTTGTTATAGTGGAACAGGCAAGTGTTCCTAGAGTTGGAGTGGTGGAGGATGTTGCCAGATTGAAAGATCGCCACTTTCCTGATACAATTCCTCCCACAACCTCAAAAGACTTTCCCAGTCGGAGATGTAGAGTCTGTTGGTGAGAGGTTTGCGGAAGGAGGTTCGTATGTACTGCCCCGACTGCCCTTCAAACCTCGGGCTGTGTGTACCTGCTTGTTTTAGATTGTACCACACGCAAAATAATTTTTGGGAGTATCAATGCGTGGTAAAGTGAACTGGTTGGTCTTTATTCTTTAAAACTTATTCAGTTTCAAAGTTTGCATTTGTGTAGTCTTTTTAGATTTAGTTGTTGAGTTAGTAGATTTGTATCAATTTGCAATTTGTTTTTGTTTTTGTTTTATTTAAAAAAAAAACTAAAGTATGATGTTGGTTTGCGTGTAGTGTCCATTGTCTGACGGTGTGCATGGTTTGGCGCTTGGCTGCCGGTGTCTGTGGACTGGTGCTTGTCTGGCGGTGTCTGTGGACTGGTGCTTGGCTGGCGGTGTGCGTGGTCTGGTGTTTGGTTGGCGGTGTGCGTGCTCTTGCGCTTGCCTGGTGTTGTGTTTGGATTTGTCCTTAGCTGGTGGTGTGTGTGGAGTGGTGCTTGGCTGGTGGTGTATGTGGAGTTGCGCTTGGCTGGTGGTGTGTGTTGAGTGGCGCTTGGCTGGTGGTGTGTGTGGAGTGGCGCTTGGCTGGTGGTGTGCGTGGAGTAGTACTTGGCTGTCTGTGCACGGAGTGGTGCTTGGCTGGCGGTGTGTGTGGAGTGGCGCTTGGCTTGCGGTGTGCCTGGAGTGGTGCTTGTCTGGTGGTGTGTGTGGAGTGGTACTTGGCTGTCGGTGTGCGCTGAGTGGTGTTTGGCTGGTGGTGTGCATGGTCTGGTGCTTGGATGGTGATGTGCGTGGAGTGGCGCTTGGCTGGCGGTTAGTGTGGAGTGGCGCTTGGCTTGCTGTGTGCGTGGAGTGGTGCTTGGCTGGTGGTGTGTGTGGAGTGGTACTTGGCTGTCGGTGTGCGCTGAGTGGTGTTTGGCTGGCGGTGTGCACGGCCTGGTGCTTGGATGGTGGTGTGTGTGGAGTGGCGCTTGGCTAATGGTGTGCGTGGAGTGGTACTTGGCTGTCTGTGCACGGAGTGGTGCTTGGCTGGCGGTGTGTGTGGAGTGGCACTTTGCTGGATGGTGTGCGTGGAGTGGTACTTGGCTGTCTGTGCACGGAGTGGTGTTTGGCTGGTGTTGTGTTTGGGGAGTGGCGCTTGGCTGGTGGTGTGTGTGCAGTGGCGCTTGGCTGGTGGTGTGCGTGGAGTGGTACTTGGCTGTCTGTGCACGGAGTGGTGTTTGGCTGGCGGTGTGTGTGGAGTGGCGCTTGGCTTGCGGTGTGCGTGGAGTGATGCTTGGCTGGTGGTGTGTGTGGAGTGGTGTTTGGCTGGCGGTGTGCATGGTCTGGTGCTTGGATGGTGGTGTGGGTGGACTGGCTCTCGGCTGGCGGTGTGTGAGTAGTTACTTTCTGTTGGTCACTACACACACTGCTAGTTGAGTGACACTCCACGCAGTCCATCATTTTGTGTAGTTGCAATGTCAGAAATGTGGGCGTGTGAAAGTGATGGGCCCTTGAATGGCGCTGTCTGCTGGTGTGAGTGTTGAAATGTGATGGGTCCGCGGCTGGCGGTGTGAATGTTTTGTATGTGTCACACGTACGAAAGGTGTATGAATGGCCTGTAAAGAGGTTGGTGCCTTGACGTGGCTTTACAGCTCATGAGCTCATGAGCTGTGAGTCAGTGTTCAGTTTATCATACTTTCAATTATACGCAGTGTATTTTATTTTTGTGAAATTACTTGCGAATACAATTGTATGTACTGAATCATCACTCACCCACGTGCCAAATTCTACCAGTATGTGTGTGTGCTTGCGGATTAGATGGCTGTGCAGTAATATTTGTCTTTTATCTCTTTCTGAAGTAGGGTGTACCTTGTCCCTTATTGTGATTGTTGTTATGTGTTGCTTTTCCTTCCGGATGGTGTCAATGGTCTGGTTTGTATCAGGTATGAAAGGTGAGTGAATGACCTATAAAACGGTTGGTGCCTTGTCGTGGCTTTACAGCTCACGAGTTACGAGTCACTGGTTCGGTTTTTATGCATTTATTTCTTGACAGAGCATTTCATTTTTTTGAAATATCTTGTTAATAAAATTTTATGAACTGAACCATCACTCGCCCTCGTGCCAAATCCAACCTGTATGTGTGTGTCTTTGAGGAATAGATAGCCGTGCTTGAATGTTTGACTTTTGAGTAACTCTGTTAAGGTGTACATTATAGCTATAAATAACTTACTAAATTTAGATATTTATATTCTGGTGAATTCTTTTGTTGTTTTTTATCCACAATCTTCTGCAAACTTGAAATTGTCTGTCACAATTTCCATGCAATATTGTCCCAAGAGTCGCACGCTCTCAAATTGAAAACTTAATTTATTCAAAACAATTTGGTTTTGCAAGGGGGTTCCCATGAGCTTTTGGCCCGGGGCTTGGCGGGCATCTTTGGAAACTACCAAACCCAAACAGTTCTGAAAACTAGACACCTGGGGGAGTCCAGGGAGGTATGGCATGCGCGGGTCCCCCAATGTTTTCCTACCCAGAAATCCCTGCAAACCTTAAATTTAGGTTAAAAACCCCACTTTTCCATACATTTTTGGGTGGGATCTCCCTGCCGGCACAAATGTCCTACCACCCAGCGTTCCCCTTGTTCTCCCGAGTAAAATGATACCTCACTTGTGTGGGTGGGCCAAAGGCCTGTGACTAAGGTGGGGTGCTTAATTTGTCAAACTTAAATACTACATTTTTAAAAAATTCATTTTTAGCCTGTTCTGCTTTGAGGCACCCACACAAGTGAGGTATCATTTTACTCGGGAGAATAAGGGGAACGCTGGGTGGTAGGATATTTTTGCCGGCACGGAGATCCCATGCAAAAAAGTTTGGAAAAGTGATATTTTTACCTAATTTTAAGGTTTGCAAGGAATTCAGGTAGGAAAACATTGGGGTGTAGTATGTTTATCTAGGGACCTGTATCGATACTCCTATTTCTGACCCTTGTCCGGTTATAATTCACTAATATCCATACAACGGCACAGAAACCCGTTTTCAGATTAAGTCATAGCGCATGCTGTCACATTAAGCAAGCACTATTCCTCCAGCCCCCTAGAAAGCACACCGAGTTCTCTAAACAAACCAAGCCACCAGCAGACCTGGGAAATCCCCCGCAGCTATTGTTTTGATTTCGTCCGAGAACTCCTGTAAAGAATGTAAGAACGACCAGTTCTTAATGACATCCTTACTGACGTCTTATGTCCATCCTTACGTCAAACTCGACACCTTTCAGGTATAAATATACCGACGCTGCCCTAAGCAAAGACACGGTGGTGATGAGCTTGGAGCAGTGACTACTTGCCGGAGAGCCCAGCTGATGCAGGAAGCCCACGGACGCTGCCCCTCCCTTTTGACGCGCTGAGAGAGATGCTGTCTTTTCTCCTGCGGAGAAATCCAGCCTCCGGCGTTTCCAGCTTGCCCTCGCGGGTAACTGGGATACCGAGTCCTGAGAAAGAGATACCAGCCCTCCAGCCTTCTAAATCCCAGGTACTGAACTGACTAACCCCTTACAGAGAATTCTTGAGTCAGATTCTTGGCAAACCAAACTTAACTTAAACTGCTACTTACTTACTCCTTCCCACGTATTAGGCATAGGTCAGGTACACCGGGGTAGGCGTAGTTAGAAGCACCAGTTGAGTACGATTAGTCAATGTATATATGTATGTATATCTTTTATCCATTTTAAAGTATCATATGGCTAAGAAACCATATCAATGCTTTTACAGTATTATTTTATAATCCTGCTTTTACTGTATGCACTTTACTTAACCATAAGTATTGCAATTGTAGCGATTCATTTCTCTTGTATGAGAAAAGAGACTGATCAATAAATAACACCTTTTATTGAACACGCCCGTCTCTTCTTTTCTCTACAATCTGGTGAAACTAAGTATGCACGTATTGACTGAGTAAAATAGCTGTCTTTTGTTTTCACACGACTCTAGAGATATACTCTTGATTAGGGAGAGCAAAGTTGTCATGTTCTATGGTTGTCAGAAACTAAATCCCTTCTTGTCTATCCAGAGAGGTTAAACTCCTCCTTGCCTATTCGAGAAAGTTTCTAGTGAACTCTGAGCTAGCTGGCACACAAAACTTAAGTCTAATATCGTCAGTAGAAGACCTAGTTAACCTCTGTCCTACGTCTATACTATTGAAGATATTATTCCAATGCGCAGAGCCTATTGGGATAATAGGAACTACACTACAGGGGGACCCATGCAGGCCATACCTCTCTGGACTCCCCCGGGTGTCTAGTTTTCAGAACTGTTCGGGTTTGGTAGTTTCCAAAGATGGCCACCGAGCCCCGGGCCAAAAACTCAGGTGCCCCCCCCCAAAAAAATCAAGGTTATTTTGCTATAGGGTATTTTAAATTCACCACCGTACGATTTGGACCTTTTCCTGTTGCAGCCACTATGCCTACCCACGCAAGTGAGGTACCATTTTTATCGGGAGACCTTGGGGAACGCTGGGTGGGAGGAAATTTGTGTGAGCCCAGTAATGCCATGCTTTCCCACACAAAAATGTGTGAAAAATCTGATTTTTTTGAGCTGTGATCGAGATTTGCAAGGGATTCTGGGTAAAGGAACGTTGGAGGATCCACGCAAGCCATACCTCCTTGGAAGCCCCCGGGTGTCTACTTTTCAGAAATGTGTTGGTTTGGTAGGGTTCCCTAGATGGCCGACTAGCACGGGGCCAAAAACCCAGGTTACCCCTCTTGCAAAAGCTGGTGGTTTTGACAATGGTGACAATGTCAAAACCACCAGCTTTTGCAAGAGGGGTTACCTGGGTTTTTGGCCCCGTGCTAGCCATCTAGGGAAACCTACCAAACCCACACATTTCTGAAAAATAGACACCCGGGGGCTTCCAAGGAGGTATGGCTTGTGTGGATCCTCCAACGTTCCTTTACCCATAATCCCTTGCAAACCTCAATTTTAGCTGAAAAAATCTGTTTTTTCACACTTTTTTGTGTGGGAAAGCTTGGCATCACTGGGATCACACAAATTACCTCCCACCCAGCGTTCCCACAGGTCTCCCAATAAAAATGGTACCTCACTTGCGTGGGTAGGCATAGTGGCTGCAACAGGAAAAGGCCCAATTCGTACGATGGAGACTTAAAAATTACCTTTAGTAAAACTATCTTATTTTTTGAGGGGGTCACCTGAGCTTTTGGCCCGGGGCTTGGCGAGCATCTTTGGAAACTACCAAACCCAAACAGTTCTGAAAACTAGACACCTGCGGGAGTCCAGGGAGGTATGGCATGCTTGGGTCCCCTAATGTTTTCCTACCCAGAAATCCCTGCAAACCTTAAATTTAGGTTAAAAACCCACTTTTCCATACATTTTTGGGTGGGATCTCCCTGCCGGCACAAATGTCCTACCACCCAGCGTTCCCCTTGTTCTCCCGAGTAAAATGATACCTCACTTGTGTGGGTGGGCCAAAGGCCTGTGACTAAGGTGGGGTGCTTAATTTGTCAAACCTAAATACTACATTTTTTAAAAATTCATTTTTAGCCTGTTCTGCTTTGGGGCACCCACACAAGTGAGGTATCATTTTACTCGGGAGAACAAGGGGAACGCTGGGAGGTAGGACACTTTTGCCAGCACGGAGATCCCACGCAAAAAAGTTTGGAAAAGTGATATTTTTACCTACTTTTAAGGTTTGCAAGGAATTCTGGGTAGGAAAACATTGGGGGACCCACGCATGCCATACGTCCCTGGACTCCCCCGGCTGTCTAGTTTTCAGAACTGTTCGGGTTTGGTAGTTTACAAAGATGGCCGCAGAGCCCCGGGACAAAAACTCAGGTGCCCCTCCCAAAAATCAAGGTTATTTTGCTATAAGGTATTTTAAATTCACCACCGTACGATTTGGACGTTTTCCTGTTGCAGCCACTATGCCTACCCACGCAAGTGAGGTACTACTTTTATCGGGAGACCTTGGGGAACGCTGGGTGGAAGGAAATTTGTGTGAGCCCAGTAATGCCACGCTTTCCCACACAAAAATGTGTGAAAAATCAGATTTTTTTTGAGCTGTAATCTAGATTTGCAAGGGATTCTGGGTAAAGGAACGTTGGAGGATCCACGCAAGCCATACCTCCTTGGAAGCCCCCGGGTGTCTACTTTTCAGAAAAGTGTGGGTTTGGTAGGGTTCCCTAGATGGCCGACTAGCACGGGGCCAAAAACCCAGGTTACCCCTCTTGCAAAAGCTGGTGGTTTTGACAATGGTGACAATGTCAAAACCACCAGCTTTTGCAAGAGGGGTTACGTGGGTTTTTGGCCCCGTGCTAGACGGCCATCTAGGGAAACCTACCAAACCCACACATTTCTGAAAAGTAGACACCCGGGGGCTTCGAAGGAGGTATGGCTTGCGTTGAACCTCCAACGTTACTTTACCCAGAATACCTTGCAAACCTCAATTTTAGCTGAAAAAATCAGTTTTTTCACACTTTTTTGTGTGGGAAAGCGTGGCATCACTGGGCTCACACAAATTACCTCCCACCCAGCGTTCCCTCAGGTCTCCCGATAAAAATGGTACCTGACTTGCATGGGTAGGCATAGTGGCTGCAACAGGAAAAGGCCCAATTCGTACGGTGGAGACTTAAAAATTACCTTTAGTAGAAGTATCTTATTTTTTGAGGTGGTCACCTGAGCTTTTGACCCGGGACTTGGCGGGCATCTTTGGAAACTACCAAACCCAAACAGTTCTGAAAACTAGACACCCGGGGGAGTCCAGGGAGGTATGGCATGCGTGGGTCCCCCAATGTTTTCCTACCCAGAAATCCCTGCAAACCTTACATTTTGGTTAAAAAAACACCACTTTTCCATACATTTTGGGATGGGATCTCCCTGCCGGCACAAATGTCCTACCACCAAGCGTTCCCCTTGTTCTCCCGAGTAAAATGATACCTCACTTGTGTGGGTGTGCCAAAGGCCTGTGACTAAGGTGGGGTGCTTAATTTGTCAAACTTAAATACTAAATTTTTTTAAAATTCATTTTTAGCCTGTTCTGCTTTGGGGCACCCACACAAGTGAGGTATCATTTTACTCGGGAGAACAAGAGGAACGCTGGGTGGTAGGACATTTTTGCCGGCATGGACATCCCACGCAAAAAAGTTTGGAAAAGTGATATTTTTACCTAATTTTAAGGTTTGCAAGGAATTCTGGGTAGGAAAACATTGAGACCCACGCATGCCATACGTCCCTGGACTCCCCCGGGTGTCTAGTTTACAGAACTGTTCGGGTTTGGTAGTTTCCAAAGATGGCCGCCGAGCCCCGGGCCAAAAACTCAGGTGCCCCTCCCCAAAAATCAAGGCTATTTTGCTATAGGGTATTTTAAATTCACTACCGTACGATTTGGACCTTTTCCTGTTGCAGCCACTATGCCTACCCACGCAAGTGAGGTACCATTTTTATCGGGAGACCTTGTGGAACGCTGGGTGGGAGGAAATTTGTGTGAGCCCAGTAATGCCACGCTTTCCCACACAAAAATGTGTGAAAAATCAGATTTTTTTGAGCTGTAATCGAGATTTGCAAGGGATTCTGGGTAAAGGAACGTTAGAGGATCCACGCAAGCCATACCTCCTTGGAAGCCCCCGGGTGTCTACTTTTCAGAAATGTGTGGGTTTGGTAGGGTTCCCTAGATGGCCGACTAGCACGGGGCCAAAAACCCAGGTAACCCCTCTTGCAAAAGCTGGTGGTTTTGACAATGGTGACAATGTCAAAACCACCAGCTTTTGCAAGAGGGGTTACATGGGTTTTTGGCCCCGTGCTAGACGGCCATCTAGGGAAACCTACCAAACCCACACATTTCTGAAAAGTAGATACCCGGGGGCTTCGAAGGAGGTATGGCTTGCGTTGAACCTCCAACGTTCCTTTACCCAGAATCCCTTGCAAACCTCAATTTTAGCTGAAAAAATCTGTTTTTTCACACTTTTTTGTGTGGGAAAGCGTGGCATCACTGGGCTCACACAAATTACCTCCCACCCAGCGTTCCCCCAGGTCTCCCGATAAAAATGGTGCCTCACTTGCATGGGTAGGCATAGTGGCTGCAACAGGAAAAGGCCCAATTCGTACGGTGGAGACTTAAAAATTACCTTTAGTAGAAGTATCTTATTTTTTGAGGGGGTCACCTGAGATTTTGGCCCGGGACTTGGCGGGCATCTTTGGAAACTACCAAACCCAAACAGTTCTGAAAACTAGACACCCGGGGGAGTCCAGGGAGGTATGGCATGCTTGGGTCCCCCAATGTTTTCCTACCCAGAAATCCCTGCAAACCTTACATTTTGGTTAAAAAAACCACTTTTCCATACATTTTGGGATGGGATCTCCCTGCCGGCACAAATGTCCTACCACCAAGCGTTCCCCTTGTTCTCCCGAGTAAAATGATACCTCACTTGTGTGGGTGTGCCAAAGGCCTGTGACTAAGGTGGGGTGCTTAAGTTGTCAAACTTAAGTACAACATTTTTTTTAAATTCATTTTTAGCCTGTTCTGCTTTGGGGCACCCACACAAGTGAGGTATCATTTTACTCGGGAGAACAAGAGGAACGCTGGGTGGTAGGAAATTTTTGCCGGCACGAACATCCCACGCAAAAAAGTTTGGAAAAGTGATATTTTTACCTAATTTTAAGGTTTGCAAGGAATTCTGGGTAGGAAAACATTGAGACCCACGCATGCCATACCTCCCTGGACTCCCCCGGGTGTCTAGTTTACAGAACTGTTCGGGTTTGGTAGTTTCCAAAGATGGCCGCCGAGCCCCGGGCCAAAAACTCAGGTGCCCCTCCCCAAAAATCAAGGGTTTTTTGCTATAGGGTATTTTAAATTCACCACCGTACGATTTGGACCTTTTCCTGTTGCAGCCACTATGCCTACCCACGCAAGTGAGGTACCACTTTTATCGGGAGACCTTGGGGAATGCTGGGTGGAAGGAAATTTGTG
The DNA here is from genome assembly GCF_964261635.1 of Lissotriton helveticus. NCBI lineage: Eukaryota > Metazoa > Chordata > Amphibia > Caudata > Salamandridae > Lissotriton > Lissotriton helveticus. Next base: position 197,577,415 of record NC_136057.1, on the reverse strand, counting down.
TGAGCCCAGTAATGCCACGCTTTCCCACACAAAAATGTGTGAAAAATTGGATTTTTTTTTAGCTGTAATCGAGATTTGCAAGGGATTCTGGGTAAAGGAACTTTGGAGGATCCACGCAAGCCATACCTCCTTGGAAGCCCCCGGGTGTCTACGTTTCAGAAATGTGTGGGTTTGGTAGGGTTCCCTAGATGGCCGACTAGCACGGGGCCAAATACCCAGGTAACCCCTCTTGCAAAAGCTGGTGGTTTTGACAATGGTAACTTATTTTTTGAAGGGGTCACCTGAGCTTTTGGCCCGGGGCTTGGCGGGCATCTTTGGAAACTACCATACCCAAACAGTTCTGAAAACTAGACACCCGGGGGAGTCCAGGGAGGTATGGCATGCGTGGGTCCCCCAATGTTTTCCTACCCAGAAATCCCTGCAAACCTTAAACTTAGGTTAAAAAACCCACTTTTCCATTCATTTTTGGGTGGGATCTCCATGCCGGCACAAATGTCCTACCACCAAGCGTTCCCCTTGTTCTCCCGAGTAAAATGATACCTCACTAGTGTGGGTGTGCCAAAAGCCTGTGACTAAGGTGGGGTGCTTAATTTGTCAAACTTAAATACTAAATTTTTTAAAAATTCATTTTTAACCTGTTCTGCTTTGGGGCACCCACACAAGTGAGGTATCATTTTACTCGGGAGAACAAGAGGAACGTTGGGTGGTAGGACATTTTTTCCGGCATGGATATCCCACGCAGAAAAGTTTGGAAAAGTGATATTTTTACCTAATTTTAAGGTTTGCAAGGAATTCTGGGTAGGAAAACATTGGGGGACCCACGCATGCCATACCTCCCTGGACTCCCCCGGGTGTCTAGTTTTCAGAACAGTTCGGGTTTAGTAGTTTCCAAAGATGGCCGCCGATCCCCGGGCCAAAAACTCAGGTGCCCCCCCCAAAAATCAAGGTTATTTTGCTATAGGGTATTTTAAATTCACCACCGTACGATTTGGACCTTTTCCTGTTGCAGGCACTATGCCTACCCATGCAAGTGAGGTATCATTTTTATCGGGAGACCTGGCGGAACGCTGGGTGGGTGAAAATTTGTTGATCCACGCAGATTCCAGAACTTTCCACCACAGAAACGTGAGGAAAATGCATTGTTTCCACAAATTTTTTTTGGTTTGCAAGGGATTCTGGGTAACAGAACCTGGTGGTAGGGGGCGTGGCTGAGCACGCAATGGAGACGGACGCGCCTGGGTAGAGCTCCGTGAGAAGCTCCCCTACCGCAGGCCGTTTCTCCGTCATTTTTGCCCCTAACCGCTTGCCGTTTTCAGCGAGTGAGCGCTGGGCACCCTTCTAACAGCCAGCGAAGTTTGGTGAGGCTGCGTCATTCCCAGCCGATCCGGTGGTGGCCGTTGCAGTCTGCCCGACCCTCTGCTCCTGCGGGCCGGCGTGAGAGGCTACTCAGCCCAACTGCGCAGATTGCCGCTCTGCAGCCTCTGGCGGCTTCTGGTGAATCCTGGGTGTTGCGGAGACTCTCCATGGACGTCTGTATCGAGACCTGGTGGGGTGGTTGGCAGGAGGACTTCTCCGAGGTGCCCTGTGGTGACCCTGCTTAGCCGGCCGGGCCTAGCTTTCCTCCGGATGCTGCCGGGACCCTTTCTGGACGGCTGACACGAGCCCGGGAGCTGGGGTTGGCCTGGAGATTCTCCGGAGCGCCCTGAGGTGTGCCCCCATTCGGAGGCTGGGGACTGGACCGGCTTGCTGCTCTCCTCTACGTCTCCGGGCCCCGACTGCGATACGCCTGTCCGAGACCTCCTCCTGGCGGCCCACCGGGCCCAACTGAGAGCGGGGTGGCGGACCCCCTGCCTGTTCTCGCAGTGCGGAGGAGCGCTATGGGCCATCTACAATAATGACATTGTGCACCGTTTCCTGCATGAAGCCAAAACCGCCGATGGCAAGCCGCTGACTGCAGTGCTGCGGAGGCGCTCCAGGGCCACCAGGGGACTGAACTGTACACGACGGGGGGCACGGTGAGCTTCGCTGAAGAGAGGACTCCCCTTCCCCTCCCTCCACTGCCTCTCGGGGGATGGGACTTGGAGCTGGGTCCCTGCGAGTAAGGACGTCGAGGAGAGGACTGTCATCGGAGGGCCCCCTCATCGGGACTTCCTTAGCAATCTGCCCATCCACTTGTTGCGTGGACGCCCCTGAATGCGGCCACCCACTCCAGGCCAAGACAACTGCCTCGGACCTACCTGATGGCCTTGTGCTGCCTCCCCCTCATACTACCTGGTGAATATATTGGCGATTGCGAGGTCGCACTGCACCGCCAGGATCACTTGCACGCCTGAGCAGCGGCCTTCTCTGTGCTCCCGCTCAAAAGACACCTGCATGCAGATATAGCCGCGGGCCACCTGAGTTGGCTAGTGACAGGCCCCCGCCGTGAGTGGGCACTACAGAGATCTTCAGGACCTCCTGATTGCGCTACGTTTGGCTGCTCCACCCTGCTCTGATACCAGGTCTCCTTTCGGGAGTGCCGTAGTAACTATCTTTACCGTACACCTCTGGCTGCTTATGCTGTCGTCGCCCATGTCGGGGGGGAGCTAAAACGAGAGCCGTCACAAGCCACACGTTGGTGAAGGGGAAAATGGCGAAGCAGGCAGAAATGGATCAAACGGCCTCCAAGCTCGACATGATGTTGGCGGCCATGGAAAGACTTGAGGAATCGATGCAGCTGACCCGCGCCTCCCTGGAGACCAAAATTGATAGCGTGGCCATAGATATGACGCATCTCCGAGCCGATCACAAAAAACTTTCTGAGAAGACGTCGACCCTGGAGTCCGCGATGACGGAGTTAACTCCCAAGATCTCGCAGATGGATAAGCATGTCCAGGATCTCCTTAACAGGGTGGAGTTCCTAGAAGACCGTGCGGAGGATGCGGAAGGACGAGCGAGACGGAACAACATTCGCATCGTGGGCTTGCCGGAACGCTGGGAACCAAGAGAGGCGCCGGAACACGTGGAACAGTGGCTCAGAAACATTCTCCCGGATGGCACCCTCTCGCAGCATTTTGTGGTGGAGCGCGCCCATCGCGTTCCGGCTAAACCTCCCCCTGAGGGCTCCAATCCCAGACCCATGCTTATTCGCATATTGAACTATCGTGACCGGGACACTATCCTGCGAGAGGTCAGAAAGCTGTCAGGATAGATAATGCAACAATTATGTTCTTCCCGGACTACACGATACAAGTGCAGAGGCAACGACACTCCTTCCTGGGGGTCAAACAGCGGCTTCGCCGACTGCCACTCAAGTATTCACTGCTGTTCCCTGCTCGCCTGCGAGTGGTGGCTCAGGACAAAACTCATTTTTTCAACACTCCGGAGGCCGCTGAGTCCTGGCTCGACTCGGGTGTTGTCCCAGAACCGGATGGCCTGCCCCCGAGACCACGTCGTGGCGGAGGAGCCCGGCGTCGTCGACGCAGGAGACATTCGGCGGCGAGCTCGGTGCATCCTGAGGCAACTGTGGGCCCAACCCCTGAACATCGCCATGAAGAGCAACAGGAGGCTATCCGTAGAGTGGCAGAGATTAGCGGCTCGCAGATGGAAGTCCCAACTCCAGGCGTTAGCCCTGAGAACCTGGTGAGCGACGATGAGTATATATATGGCCTACCTGACTCTCAGGCATCGGCCGAACTCCCAGATGTCACACCGCAGACGGCTGATTTGCTTAACTGACATTGCCATGGCCTCACCGATCACTGGTGGAAAGCATGCAGCGCCCGCCTGTGGCCCTTGTGCACCTGCGCCATTACTGGCCGGAGGGGGTGCGTCTGGGATTCTGCAGGTACTGCGGAGAGGTCCAGACTTAAGGGCCCCGATACTGGATGCTGGGGCGAGTGTTAGTGCCCCGCAGAGGATGGTCATTTGACTGGTGAGTCTCCGCTGGAGACACGGGGGTGACACCCCCTGGCAGTAAGTTCTTACCCGCGACCTGTCCGGTGCGGTTATGGATCATCAGCTGCTCTGTCTGTGCCTGATACCACGTATTCCCATTGAAACAGGGCTGTGAGACAACGGATGCCTGTGGTGGGGGTGGCACTCCCCCGCCATGCCTGCATGACTTGATTGTACATTTAGTTCACGAGCTCAGTGAACCCCCCCTAGAACTTACGAACAGTTAGTGCTCTTTAGAGTGTTTGGACGACGGCATGTTCCGCAGTCGACCTTTTGGCATTATGGTTCCGAGTTCCTTAGTTATGGATCTGGTGTTTTTCTCCCTTACCTTTGATGTGTGTTGGCAAGATGCTGTGATAATGCGGTCCACGTTTAGTGCACTTTGTACCGAAGTGATCTGTGGGGTTGCTGGCTGTGGGGTGGTGGATGGCCGGGGGGTCTGGATGGTGGGGAAGCAATGTCGAAATGTCTGCGATTAAATTTTGCACATGGTATGCACACCCCCTCCCGCCGTTATCAGGTATACTCCTATCTCAAGCGTCACCAGGTACAGATTGCGCTCTTACAGGAGACACACCTGACGGATGCAGAGGTACAGACTCTGCGCCGTCGATGGAGGGGGCAAGTATATGCTACAGGCTACTCTGCATTCGCGCGTGGGACCCTGGTCTGGATTCGCCCGGGGGGTCCCTTTCAGCGTAGCACACAGCAACATTGATGCCGATGGCAGGTACACGCTACTTCAGGGCCGACTAGATGGCCAGCACATCGTCATAGCCTCTGTTTACGCTCCCAACATCGACCAGAGGCATTTCCTCACACGATTGTCAACAGCGATGGCGGCATGGCCGGGCGTGCCGCTTTTGCTGGGGGGTGATTATAATTGTGTTCTTGATGTTACGCTGGACAGATCCTTCCCCCCCCTTGGCAAATGCGACGATACACAGTACTTCGAGAGCCATCACTGACTGGGCGATGCAGTGGGATCTCGTTGATGCTTGGCGTAGCCGTAACCCCAACACAAGGGTTTATTCACACTACTCGGGCACTCACACACTCCATGTTAGGCTCGATAGATTTATGCTGACTGGTGACCTTCTGCCCTTGGTAACCGACTCCTGTTACCTGGGACGCACCCACTCAGATCACAATCCACACACACTTGACTTCGCCTGGGAACGCCCACACCCACCGATTCCCACGTGGCGGCTCCAGCCAGACGTTTTACTGGACGCCCCGTTCCGGGAATTGCTATCGGCCCGTATTTTACATTATTTTGATGAGAACACTGATACTGCATCCACCCCACAGGTTGAGTGGGACGCATTTAAAGTAGTTGCGAGAGGCCATTGTCTGGGGGCGCAGGCTGGACTGAGGCGTCAGGTGGATAGGGAACTAACACAGACGGAGACAGAACTCTTAGCGGGCGAGCGGGAGGCAGTGGAGGGGGACGATACGCGGTTGCTGGACGCTCGTGGGAGACATGCCCAGCTTCTTGATAGATTAAAGAACTTAAATTATGCAGCACACTCGGCACGTACGCACCACGCCGGGGATAAGTCGGGCAGGCTGCTAACTTGGCTGACGCGGAGAGACACCCTAACATTGCCTGTGATGTCGATCCGTACCACACACGGGGCTGTGGTTTACACTCAGAGGGCTATTCATGAGGCGTTCACGAATCATTACGAGAGCCTGTACTGCTCCCGATTGAGGGTCACCGCAGAGGACATCACTGAGTATTTATTAGACCTCCCACTACCAACGATCACTAATGCGCAGAGTGAGGAACTGGGCGCCCCATTCACAGCGAGAGAAATCCGAGATGTATTAGTCTCTCTTTCGAATGGCAAGGCCCCAGGCGGCCTGCCAGCAGAGTTCTACAAGGCTTACTCCACTATCCTCATCCCTGAGCTACTTCGGGTGTACGCGGCTGCGATACACGATGCTGTCCTTCCCTTATCTCTGAATGAGGCCAATGTGGTTTCACTGTTGAAACCAGACAGGGATGCGTTAAGCATGGGCTCGTACAGACCCCTTGCCCTCCTCAATACGGACTATAAGATCATGGCATCCGCGCTGGCCCACAGGCTGGCACCTTTGGTCCCTGCCCTGGTACATGCGGACCAGAATGGATTTGTCCCCGCCCGTAGCACTTCACATAATCTGCGGCGACTGTTTCGTGTGCAGAGTTTGGCGGTATCCCAGTGGCCCCGTTCGGGGTGTGTTGTACTTGACCTTGAGAAAGCGTTTGATTCGGTGGAGTGGCCCTACTTGGCACTAGTGTTAGAGAAATTTGGTCTGGGTGCACCCTACCTCCAAATGGTGGAACTCCTCTACTCCGTCCCTGTGGTGCGTGTGCGAACGAACAGGCTTTACTCAGACCCGATCCGTGTTCGCAGAGGCACGAGACAAGGGTGTCCCCTCTCCCCCCTAATATTTGCTCTCATAATGGAGCCCCTAGCGGCACAACTGCGCACCTCTAGTGGGGACTGGGGTATTCCATTACTTGATGGCATACATTCGGTATCTCTGTATGCCGATGATTTATTGATCTATATCAAAGACTTAACCTGCTTCCCGCATGTGCTCACAGACATATTCCGTAATTTTGGCGAAATGTCAGGGTTGCATGTCAATGGGGCAAAGTCGGGGTGTACTCTTTTGCTGCGGATACCCCGGAGTGCAAGATCACGGTGATGGGCGAACGACTCCTCTGGTATCCAACAACCTTTCATTACCTGGGAGTCCGTGTTTACCGAGACCCTGCCGACCTATTGGATGACAATCCCACGAGAGCGATATCATCGCTCACGGCCCAAGTATCCTTTTGGAATACTCTTCCGCTAAACGTACCAAGTCGCATCACGCTGGCAAAGGCGATCGTTCTGCCCAGGTTGCTGTACTACTATGCAAATTTGCCGTTATATGTTCCGGTCCGCACCTTTCGCGAACTGGACTCTCTAACCATGGAGGATGGGGCATGGAGGATGGGGAAGCTTTAGAATTTTCAATTGCTCTCTCTCCGCAGTTCACCCTTGGTGGGCTACTGATCTATCGCCCCCCGGGTCCACTGGGCTCCTTTTTTAAGTCTCTGGAGGAGCTGGTAGCCCAGAGAGCACTGAGGTTCCCCAGATTTTTACTTCTGGGGGACTTTAATATACATATGGATGTCCCCACAGCACTGGGGGTCAGAGATCTGGACGAACTATGCGCTCTAGCGCATCTTAGGACACAGGATCATGTTACCACTCATATCGGAGGACACTGCCTCGATCTGGTCTATACCAATTTCAGCATTACATCAGATATTCCTTATCCAGTTATGTGGTCGGACCATTTTTTGGTAGGTTTCTCCTGGGAAATGAATAGAGCTCGTGCGTTAGGCAAAGAGCAGCGGGTCCCCTTTCCCCAGAAAATCAGCATTCCAGCCTTAACAACATCTCTATCCCATTCTCTTCCGGACAGGGCTGAAAATCTGGAAGACATGGTTGCGAATTTTTCGTCATGGATCAGGTCATCGGTTAAACTACTACCTCAGCCTATTGCTATAAAACAGTCTAGAGCCTCTCCCCCTTCCCCATGGTACACAGAACACCTTAAAATATTAAAAATAGGCTGTAAAGAGAAAGAAAGAATTTGGAGGCGGGAGTACTGTCCACTGGCCAAATCAGAACTTCGAGCAGCACAAAAGACCTATTATGCTGCTATTAAGAAGGCTAAGGGAGACTACTACGCTGATCGGATTCAAAAAGCCAAAAACAATAGCAGAGAAATTTTCTCTATTGTCAAAAGCTTTACGTCCCCAGTGGCAGAAACTCAGACGGCCCCGATTTCCGAGGCCTGGTGTGAGGAGCTATCCACGTACTTCACAGACAAAATAAGAAAAATCCAAGAGAGTCTTAAACCTACCATCTCTGATCACGCTATATCATTTCAGGATGCCTGTAACCTAGACGACTCCTCTCGACCCTCTACTCCAACTAATGGTATAAAGCCGAGGGACACGTTATGTTCCTTTAAAAAGGTCGAGGAGGTGGACGTTTTGGCCATTCTCAAAGCGCTGAAATCCGGGTCTCCGGCAGATCCCTGCCCTGCGAGAGTTCTGAGTGGTGTGGCAGGGGTTATTGCTCCTACTGTAACGGATTTGGTTAATAGGTCTCTTCTAGCCGGTACAGTACCTCCCCAGTGGAAGCAAGCAAAACTCCTTCCACTGATAAAAAAACCCTCAGCGAATCCTCTGATTACCTCCAACTACAGGCCCATCTCCCTCCTCCCGGCCCTAGCCAAGGTCTGCGAGAAGGTGGTGTTCCGTCAGCTGGAAAGGTTTGTAGAATCGACGGGGGCCTTACACCCGGCCCAATCCGGGTTCCGCACCTCATTCAGCACGGAGACCGCGCTCGTGGAGGTCACCGAGGCCATTAGGGAGTGTCTGGACGGAGGCGGCAGAGCGGCTCTAATTTTATTGGACCTCTCTGCCGCGTTTGATACGGTTCCACACGTCCAGCTCCTCTCGAGGTTGGAGGACATTGGTATCACGGGCGTGGCCCTCAATTGGGTAGAATCCTTCCTCACGGACCGATACCAACAAATCTGGCTCCCCCCTTATCATTCTTCAAACAGCAGGGTAGACACAGGGGTCCCACAGGGGTCGACTTTGAGCCCCCTTCTTTTTAATGTGTACTTGACGCCACCTGTCTATCTCGCAGAGAGCTTGGGTGCCAAAACAATGGCCTAGGCCGACGACACCCAGCTTCTCTTTACTTGGGATAAGGGCAACCTTGATACAGAAAGAGCCCAGCAGTGCCTGTCCTCGGTGTTTGCTTGGATGGCTCGGGCTTGCCTCAAATGTAATGAGGACAAGTCCGAGATCCTTCTGTATGGCCACTTTCCAGAGGCTTTTAAGGAGTCCATTTGGCCCAGGGGACTACCCTGCCCCTCTGGGATCAGCGGAGTCGCAAAAAACCTAGGGATCTGGTTTGGAGCCGATATGTGTTTCCGAGATCAAATCACGCGACTGGCAGGTACCTGCTATGGAACCCTTACCACTCTTAGGAAGTTCTTTCCCCTTCTCCCTCAGGAGGCAAAGGAGACAGTAGCCAGAGCTCTTATACTCTCGCGTTTGGACTACGCCAATGCCCTCTATGTAGGCGCACCTGACTATCTGCTCCATAAATTGCAAGTGGTTCAGAACGCGACAGTAAGGCTCCTGTTTAACATTCCCAGGAGTCTGAGTGTCCGCAAGCAGCTCTCAGAGCTACACTGGCTTCCAGTGAGGCTGAGAGTTCACTTTAAGATTCTGACACTTGCTTTTAAAGCATTACATGGTCCCTGTCCGTCCTATCTAAGGGACAGATTTGCTTTTTATCATCCACCCCGCCAACTGCGTTCTGCCACCATGAGACATCTGGTTACCCCCCGATTTAAGAGAGCCAGACTGGGGGGAAACTCCTTGGTGGTTAGAGCGTCTCAGATGTGGAACCAACTGCCCGACCCTCTCAGACACACAACTAACTTAACATTCTTCAAAAAGCACCTAAAAACGTACCTATTCAGCCAACCGTGTAGCCCTCCTGCTCTCATTTACTCTTGCATTCTGAATCCTCTCCCGCGCCAGGACAGTCTTGACTAGCAGTGCGCGTTACAAGAAACCATATAACATATATAACATAACCAGGCGATTGATCTGGAACAAGGGGCGTCCCAGAGTGGCCTTGAGAACCCTTCCTGCTGCAACGGAGAGTGGCGGGCAGGCGGTCCCCAACCACGAGCTTTATTACTTGGCTGCTCAGTTACAATGGGTCGCTTACTGGCTGAGTGGGAGAAATTTGGGAGATACTGCCACAGCGGAGTCAATCATGTCGGTTCCGCAGATACATGCACTGTTTCACCCTTTAGCTAAGACCCGTATTCCGAGCCAGTTACACCTTGCGGTAGCAAAGAGGTGTTTTCTGAGAAGTTTGAAACTCACTGCAGCGGCTAAGCCGTATGCGCCCAGTCTCCCACTGTTGGGTACGCCCTGGGGCACAGGCTCACTCACGACACCTGTACTTGACTGTTGGGGGACGGCTGATTTGGACAGTTTGGGGCGACTTGTTTGCAGAGGGCGCATTGCTTCCTTTTGAGACACTAGCGGACACTTCGGGATTACCGTCTGGACAGTTCCTGACCCATGCACAGCTTTTACATACACTAACGAGGGCCTGGGGTCTGTTGACAGAGGAACCGCCTACACACCTACTCATTCAATATCTACATGTGATGGGGGATGGTAGTCACCTAAAACATTGGCTTGCCCAAGCACTACACATTCATACACAGTTCTCCCCCCAGCGCTTGCGAGACAAATGGACAGCCGACAGAGGCCGGGACTGGACGGACAGGGAGTGGACGCAGATACTGGCTGGGGCTTTGAATGTACCGCGTAATGCACGCTTTAAGATTATACAGTATTACATTATACATCGTGCGTATGTGTCTCCAGACAAAATCAACCGATACCTTGGGCTCACTACAACAGCGTGTCCTAGATGCGGACTAGTGGACGCGCAGTTCCTGCATGTCCTTTGGACGTGCTCTTCGCTACAGCCCTACTGGACTGCAGTATCAACTGTATTGGCAAACACGACAGGGGGTTCCTTACCGAGCACTTGGGAAGCCTGCCTGTTAGGTTTGTTCAAAAGAACTAAGCAGACGAAGGTCCAAGCGAGATTCTGGGATCTGGGACTTATCGCAGCGAAACGACTCATTACGAGGCGTTGGAAACATAGAGTACCTCCCAGGGCGCTACAGTGGCGTAACTCGCTGGATAATTGGGCGAGAGCGGAAAGTGTGGCGCTGCATAGGGAGGAGACGGCGGGGCTCAGGAAGTGTCCCGTAGCGCTGGATTGGGATGCAGCCCTGTCGACCTACCATCGAGTGTGCTTGCAGCATAACATTGTGTAAATGTCCTCGTCTATATGCCTGCTCCCACTTCTACTGCCGCTCTCTCCCCCCTTCCTCTTTTCCCACCCACCCTGTGTGCCCTCCTCCTTCTTCTCTTTTTCTGTGGGACCCCCCCCCCTGCGCTTTACCGCACGCGAGATGAACCCCACGACGTTCACCATACCACTGTCACGGAGCACTATGGACCTGCTCTCTGTCCACATGGATGTCTTCACACACACCCACACGATTACTGTTAGCCACCACCAAATCCCTTGTTTTCTGTATACTTTAGATTGTTCTTTAACTTCAATTGTTTTTCAGAAACAGCTTTGGATATGTGATATACTGTCGTTGTGACTAACTCCTTTGGTTTTCCAGCCATAGCATAGCCTATGCACCATACTGAACAAATCTATGTTATGCAGCCCCACTGCGGATATTGCTTTTCTCAGTAATGGAGCACTAACATTGCTGAACGATGTAATGAGAAACTGTCACGCTGTTTACTTGTACACTCCTTCTCTGCTCGTATTCCTTGTTGCCATGTTTTCGCACAGGAGTAGATGCTCACAACGGCTTGTACACAATGCCTCACGTTACAGTGACTTCTATTATTTCTGTATGTATATGGATACTGAGGTACTATGACAAAATGCAAATAAACATATTCAAACAAAAAACAGAACCTGGTGGTAGGCAGTCGAGTCACCCCATCCTAAATTCCCCTGGGTGTCTACTTTTCAAAAATGTATAGGTTTGCTAGGTTTCCCTAGGTGCCGGCAGTGCTAGGGTTCAAAAACAAAAGGTAGTCTCTTTGCCCAAAAAGGGCAGGATTTCACTGCGAAATTGAGGTGCGACCACGTTGCGTTTTGTGCTGTTTCCTGTCGCAGGCACTAGGCAGACCCAGGCAAGTGAGGTACCATTTTTTTCGGGAGACCCGGGGGAACGCTGGGTGGGAGGAAATTTGTTGATCCACGCAGATTCCAGAACTTTCCACCACAGAAATGTGAGGAAAATGCGTTTTTTTTGTCAATTTCTTAGCTTTGCAAGGGATTCTGGGTAACAGAACCTGGTGGTAGGCAGTCGAGTCACCCCATCCTGAAGTCCCCTGGGTGTCTAGTTTTTAAAAATGTATGTGTTTGCTAGGTTTCCCTAGGTGCCGGCAGAGCTAGGGTCCAAAAACAAAAGGTAGTCTCTTTGTCCAAAAAGGGCACAATTTCACTGGGAAATTGAGGTGCGACCACGTTGCGTTTTGCGCTGTTTCCTGTCGCAGGCACTAGGCAGACCCAGGCAAGTGAGGTACCATTTTTTTCGCGAGACCTAGGGGAACACTGGGTGGGTGGAAATTTGTTGATCCACGCAGATTCCAGAACTTTCCACCACAGAAATGTGAGGAAAATGTGTTTTTTTTGTCAATTTCTAAGCTTTGCAAGGGATTCTGGGTAACAGAACCTGGTGGTAGGCAGTCGAGTCACCCCATCCTGAATTTCCCTGGCTGTCTACTTTTCAAAAATGTATAGGTTTGCTAGGTTTCCCTAGGTGCCGGGGGAGCTAGGGTTCAAAAACAAAAGGTAGTCTCTTTGCCCAAAAAGGGCAGGATTTCACTGCGAAATTGAGGTGCGACCACGTTATATTTTGCGCTGTTTCCTGTCGCAGGCACTAGGCAGACCCAGACAAGTGAGGGACCATTGTTTTTGGGAGACCCGGGGGAACGCTGGGTGGGTGGAAATTTGTTGATCCATGCAGATTCAACAACTTTCCACCACAGAAATGTGAGGAAAATGCGTTTTTTTTTGTCAATTTCTTAGCTTTGCAAGGGATTCTGGGTAACAGAGCCTGCTGGTAGGCAGTCGAGTCACCCCATCCTGAATTCCCCTGGGTGTCTAGTTTTTAAAAATGTATAGGTTTGCTAGGTTTCCCTCGGTGCCGGCAGAGCTAGGGTTCAAAAACATAAGATAGTCTCTTTGTCCAAAAAGGGCACGATTTCACTGGGAAATTGAGGTGCGACTACGTTGGGTTTTGCGCTGTTTCCTGTCGCAGGCACTAGGCAGACCCAGGCAAGTGAGGTACCATTTTTTTTGGGAGACCCGGAGGAATGCTGGGTGGGTGGAAATTTGTTGATCCACGCAGATTCCAGAACTTTCCACCACAGAAATGTGAGGAAAATGTGTTTTTTTTGTCAATTTCTTAGCTTTGCAAGGGATTCTGGGTAACAGAGCCTGGTGGTAGGCAGTTGAGTCACCCCATCCTAAATTTCCCTGGCTGTCTACTTTTCAAAAATGTATAGGTTTGCTAGGTTTCCCTAGGTGCCGGGGGAGCTAGGGTTCAAAAACAAAAGGTAGTCTCTTTGCCCAAAAAGGGCAGGATTTCACTGCAAAATTGAGGTGCGACCACGTTGCGTTTTGCGCTGTTTCCTGTCGCAGGCACTAGGCAGACCCAGACAAGTGAGGGACCATTGTTTTTGGGAGACCCGGGGGAACGCTGGGTGGGTGGAAATTTGTTGATCCATGCAGATTCCAGAACTTTCCACCACAGAAATGTGAGGAAAATGCATTTTGTTTTCAATTTCTTAGCTTTGCAAGGGATTCTGGTTAACAGAACCTGGTGGTAGGCAGTCGAGTCACCCCATCCTGAAGTCCCCTGGGTGTCTAGTTTTTAAAAATGTATGTGTTTGCTAGGTTTCCCTAGGTGCCGGCAGAGCTAGGGTCCAAAAACAAAAGGTAGTCTCTTTGTCCAAAAAGGGCACAATTTCACTGGGAAATTGAGGTGCGACCACGTTGCGTTTTGCGCTGTTTCCTGTCGCAGGCACTAGGCAGACCCAGGCAAGTGAGGTACCATTTTTTTCGCGAGACCTAGGGGAACACTGGGTGGGTGGAAATTTGTTGATCCACGCAGATTCCAGAACTTTCCACCACAGAAATGTGAGGAAAATGTGTTTTTTTTGTCAATTTCTAAGCTTTGCAAGGGATTCTGGGTAACAGAACCTGGTGGTAGGCAGTCGAGTCACCCCATCCTGAATTTCCCTGGCTGTCTACTTTTCAAAAATGTATAGGTTTGCTAGGTTTCCCTAGGTGCCGGGGGAGCTAGGGTTCAAAAACAAAAGGTAGTCTCTTTGCCCAAAAAGGGCAGGATTTCACTGCGAAATTGAGGTGCGACCACGTTATATTTTGCGCTGTTTCCTGTCGCAGGCACTAGGCAGACCCAGACAAGTGAGGGACCATCTTTTTCGGGAGACCCGGGGGAACGCTCGGTGGGTGGAAATTTGTTGATCCATGCAGATTCCAGAACTTTCCACCACAGAAATGTGAGGAAAATGTGTTTTTTTTGTCAATTTATTAGTTTTGCAAGGGATTCTGGGTAACAGAACCTGGTGGTAGGCAGTCGAGTCACCCCATCCTGAATTCCCCTGGGTGTCTACTTTTCAAAAATGTATAGGTTTGCTAGGTTTCCCTAGGTGCCAGCGGAGCTAGGGTTCAAAAACCAAAGGTAGTCTCTTTGCCCAAAAAGGGCAGGATTTCACTGCGAAATTGAGGTGCGACCACGTTGCGTTTTGCGCTGTTTCCTGTCGCAGGCACTAGGCAGACCCAGGCAAGTGAGGTACCATCTTTTTCGGGAGACCCGGGGGAACGCTGGGTGGGTGGAAATTTGTTGATCCATGCAGATTCCAGAACTTTCCACCACAGAAATGTGAGGAAAATTTCTATTTCTTAGCTTTGCAAGGGATTCTGGGTAACAGAACCTGGTGATAGGCAGTCGAGTCACCCCATCCTGAATTCCCCTGGGTGTCTACTTTTTAAAAATGTATAGGTTTGCTAGGTTTCCCTAGGTGCCGGCAGAGCTAGGGTTCAAAAACTAAAGGTAGTCTCTTTGCCCAAAAAGGGCAGGATTTCCCTGCGAAATTGAGGTGCGACCACGTTGCGTTTTGCGCTGTTTCCTGTCGCAGGCACTAGGCAGACCCAGGCAAGTGAGGTACCATTTTTTTCGGGAGACCCTGGGGAACGCTGGGTGCATGGAAAATTGTTGATCCACGCATATTCCAGACCTTTAGACCACAGAAATGTGATTAAAAGGCGTTTTTTGTCAATTTCTTATATGTGCAAGGGATTCTGGGTAACAGAACCCGGTGGTAGGCAGTCTAGTCATCCCATCCTGAATTTCCCTGGCTGTCTACTTTTCAAAAATGTATAGGTTTGCTAGGTTTCCCTAGGTGCCGGGGGAGCTAGGGTTCAAAAACAAAAGGTAGTCTCTTTGCCCAAAAAGGGCAGGATTTCACTGCGAAATTGAGGTGCGACCACGTTATGTTTTGCGCTGTTTCCTGTCGCAGGCACTAGGCAGACCCAGACAAGTGAGGGACCATTGTTTTTGGGAGACCCGGGGGAATGCTGGGTGGGTGGAAATTTGTTGATCCATGCAGATTCAACAACTTTCCACCACAGAAATGTGAGGAAAATGTGTTTTTTTTGTCAATTTCTTAGCTTTGCAAGGGATTCTGGGTAACAGAGCCTGCTGGTAGGCAGTTGAGTCACCCCATCCTGAATTCCCCTGGGTGTCTAGTTTTAAAAAA
This sequence comes from Lissotriton helveticus, assembly GCF_964261635.1. Taxonomy (NCBI): domain Eukaryota; kingdom Metazoa; phylum Chordata; class Amphibia; order Caudata; family Salamandridae; genus Lissotriton; species Lissotriton helveticus. Next base: position 197,561,988 of record NC_136057.1, on the reverse strand, counting down.
TGTATAGGTTTGCTAGGTTTCCCTCGGTGCCGGCAGAGCTAGGGTTCAAAAACATAAGATAGTCTCTTTGTCCAAAAAGGGCACGATTTCACTGGGAAATTGAGGTGCGACTACGTTGGGTTTTGCGCTGTTTCCTGTCGCAGGCACTAGGCAGACCCAGGCAAGTGAGGTACCATTTTTTTTGGGAGACCCGGAGGAATGCTGGGTGGGTGGAAATTTGTTGATCCACGCAGATTCCAGAACTTTCCACCACAGAAATGTGAGGAAAATGTGGTTTTTTTGTCAATTTCTTAGCTTTGCAAGGGATTCTGGGTAACAGAGCCTGGTGGTAGGCAGTTGAGTCACCCCATCCTGAATTTCCCTGGCTGTCTACTTTTCAAAAATGTATAGGTTTGCTAGGTTTCCCTAGGTGCCGGGGGAGCTAGGGTTCAAAAACAAAAGGTAGTCTCTTGGCCCAAAAAGGGCAGGATTTCACTGCAAAATTGAGGTGCGACCACGTTGCGTTTTGCGCTGTTTCCTGTCGCAGGCACTAGGCAGACCCAGACAAGTGAGGGACCATTGTTTTTGGGAGACCCGGGGGAACGCTGGGTGGGTGGAAATTTGTTGATCCATGCAGATTCCAGAACTTTCCACCACAGAAATGTGAGGAAAATGCATTTTGTTTTCAATTTCTTAGCTTTGCAAGGGATTCTGGGTAACAGAACCTGGTGGTAGGCAGTCGAGTCACCCCATCCTGAAGTCCCCTGGGTGTCTAGTTTTTAAAAATGTATAGGTTTGCTAGGTTTCCCTAGGTGCCAGCAGAGCTAGGGTTCAAAAATAAAAGGTAGTCTCTTTGCCCAAAAAGGGCAGGATTTCACTGGGAAATTGAGGACCGACCACGTTGCATTTTGTGCTGTTTCCTGTCACAGGCGCTAGGCAGACCCAGGCAAGTGAGGTACCATCTTTTTCGGGAGACCCGGGGGAACGCTCGGTGGGTGGAAATTTGTTGATCCATGCAGATTCCAGAACTTTCCACAACAGAAATGTGAGGAAAATGTTTTTTTTTGTCAATTTATTAGTTTTGCAAGGGATTCTGGGTAACAGAACCTGGTGGTAGGCAGTCGAGTCACCCCATCCTGAATTCCCCTGGGTGTCTACTTTTCATAAATGTATAGGTTTGCTAGGTTTCCCTAGGTGCCAGCGGAGCTAGGGTTCAAAAACCAAAGGTAGTCTCTTTGCCCAAAAAGGGCAGGATTTCACTGCGAAATTGAGGTGCGACCACGTTGCGTTTTGCGCTGTTTCCTGTCGCAGGCACTAGGCAGACCCAGGCAAGTGAGGTACCATCTTTTTCGGGAGACCCGGGGGAACGCTGGGTGGGTGGAAATTTGTTGATCCATGCAGATTCCAGAACTTTCCACCACAGAAATGTGAGGAAAATTTCTATTTCTTAGCTTTGCAAGGGATTCTGGGTAACAGAACCTGGTGATAGGCAGTCGAGTCACCCCATCCTGAATTCCCCTGGGTGTCTACTTTTTAAAAATGTATAGGTTTGCTAGGTTTCCCTAGGTGCCGGCAGAGCTAGGGTTCAAAATCTAAAGGTAGTCTCTTTGCCCAAAAAGGGCAGGATTTCCCTGCGAAATTGAGGTGCGACCACGTTGCGTTTTGCGCTGTTTCCTGTCGCAGGCACTAGGCAGACCCAGGCAAGTGAGGTACCATTTTTTTCGGGAGACCCTGGGGAACGCTGGGTGCATGGAAAATTGTTGATCCACGCATATTCCAGACCTTTAGACCACAGAAATGTGAGTAAAATGCGTTTTTTGTCAATTTCTTATATGTGCAAGGGATTCTGGGTAACAGAACCCGGTGGTAGGCAGTCTAGTCATCCCATCCTGAATTTCCCTGGCTGTCTACTTTTCAAAAATGTATAGGTTTGCTAGGTTTCCCTAGGTGCCGGGGGAGCTAGGGTTCAAAAACAAAAGGTAGTCTCTTTGCCCAAAAAGGGCAGGATTTCACTGCGAAATTGAGGTGCGACCACGTTATGTTTTGCGCTGTTTCCTGTCGCAGGCACTAGGCAGACCCAGACAAGTGAGGGACCATTGTTTTTGGGAGACCCGGGGGAACGCTGGGTGGGTGGAAATTTGTTGATCCATGCAGATTCAACAACTTTCCACCACAGAAATGTGAGGAAAATGCGTTTTTTTTGTCAATTTCTTAGCTTTGCAAGGGATTCTGGGTAACAGAGCCTGCTGGTAGGCAGTTGAGTCACCCCATCCTGAATTCCCCTGGGTGTCTAGTTTTTAAAAATGTATAGGTTTGCTAGGTTTCCCTCGGTGCCGGCAGAGCTAGGGTTCAAAAACATAAGATAGTCTCTTTGTCAAAAAGGGCACGATTTCACTGGGAAATTGAGGTGCGACTACGTTGGGTTTTGCGCTGTTTCCTGTCGCAGGCACTAGGCAGACCCAGGCAAGTGAGGTACCATTTTTTTTGGGGGACCCGGAGGAATGCTGGGTGGGTGGAAATTTGTTGATCCACGCAGATTCCAGAACTTTCCACCACAGAAATGTGAGGAAAATGTGTTTTTTTTGTCAATTTCTTAGCTTTGCAAGGGATTCTGGGTAACAGAGCCTGGTGGTAGGCAGTTGAGTCACCCCATCCTGAATTTCCCTGGCTGTCTACTTTTCAAAAATGTATAGGTTTGCTAGGTTTCCCTAGGTGCCGGGGGAGCTAGGGTTCAAAAACAAAAGGTAGTCTCTTTGCCCAAAAAGGGCAGGATTTCACTGCAAAATTGAGGTGCGACCACGTTGCGTTTTGCGCTGTTTCCTGTCGCAGGCACTAGGCAGACCCAGACAAGTGAGGGACCATTGTTTTTGGGAGACCCGGGGGAACGCTGGGTGGGTGGAAATTTGTTGATCCATGCAGATTCCAGAACTTTCCACCACAGAAATGTGAGGAAAATGCATTTTGTTTTCAATTTCTTAGCTTTGCAAGGGATTCTGGGTAACAGAACCTGGTGGTAGGCAGTCGAGTCACCCCATCCTGAAGTCCCCTGGGTGTCTAGTTTTTAAAAATGTATAGGTTTGCTAGGGTTCCCTAGGTGCCAGCAGAGCTAGGGTTCAAAAATAAAAGGTAGTCTCTTTGCCCAAAAAGGGCAGGATTTCACTGGGAAATTGAGGTCCGACCACGTTGCATTTTGTGCTGTTTCCTGTCACAGGCGCTAGGCAGACCCAGGCAAGTGAGGTACCATCTTTTTCGGGAGACCCGGGGGAACGCTGGGTGGGTGGAAATTTGTTGATCCATGCAGATTCCAGAACTTTCCACCACAGAAATGTGAGGAAAATGTGGTTTTTTGTCAATTTATTAGTTTTGCAAGGGATTCTGGGTAACAGAACCTGGTGGTAGGCAGTCGAGTCACCCCATCCTGAATTCCCCTGGGTGTCTACTTTTCAAAAATGTATAGGTTTGCTAGGTTTCCCTAGGTGCCAGCAGAGCTAGGGTTCAAAAATAAAAGGTAGTCTCTTTGCCCAAAAAGGGCAGGATTTCACTGGGAAATTGAGGTCCGACCACGTTGCATTTTGTGCTGTTTCCTGTCACAGGCGCTAGGCAGACCCAGGCAAGTGAGGTACCATCTTTTTCGGGAGACCCGGGGGAACGCTGGGTGGGTGGAAATTTGTTGATCCATGCAGATTCCAGAACTTTCCACCACAGAAATGTGAGGAAAATGTGTTTTTTTTGTCAATTTATTAGTTTTGCAAGGGATTCTGGGTAACAGAACCTGGTGGTAGGCAGTCAAGTCACCCCATCCTGAAGTCCCCTGGGTGTCTAGTTTTTAAAAATGTATAGGTTTGCTAGGTTTCCCTAGGTGCCAGCAGAGCTAGGGTTCAAAAATAAAAGGTAGTCTCTTTGCCCAAAAAGGGCAGGATTTCACTGGGAAATTGAGGACCGACCACGTTGCATTTTGTGCTGTTTCCTGTCACAGGCGCTAGGCAGACCCAGGCAAGTGAGGTACCATCTTTTTCGGGAGACCCGGGGGAACGCTCGGTGGGTGGAAATTTGTTGATCCATGCAGATTCCAGAACTTTCCACAACAGAAATGTGAGGAAAATGTTTTTTTTTGTCAATTTATTAGTTTTGCAAGGGATTCTGGGTAACAGAACCTGGTGGTAGGCAGTCGAGTCACCCCATCCTGAATTCCCCTGGGTGTCTACTTTTCATAAATGTATAGGTTTGCTAGGTTTCCCTAGGTGCCAGCGGAGCTAGGGTTCAAAAACCAAAGGTAGTCTCTTTGCCCAAAAAGGGCAGGATTTCACTGCGAAATTGAGGTGCGACCACGTTGCGTTTTGCGCTGTTTCCTGTCGCAGGCACTAGGCAGACCCAGGCAAGTGAGGTACCATCTTTTTCGGGAGACCCGGGGGAACGCTGGGTGGGTGGAAATTTGTTGATCCATGCAGATTCCAGAACTTTCCACCACAGAAATGTGAGGAAAATTTCTATTTCTTAGCTTTGCAAGGGATTCTGGGTAACAGAACCTGGTGATAGGCAGTCGAGTCACCCCATCCTGAATTCCCCTGGGTGTCTACTTTTTAAAAATGTATAGGTTTGCTAGGTTTCCCTAGGTGCCGGCAGAGCTAGGGTTCAAAATCTAAAGGTAGTCTCTTTGCCCAAAAAGGGCAGGATTTCCCTGCGAAATTGAGGTGCGACCACGTTGCGTTTTGCGCTGTTTCCTGTCGCAGGCACTAGGCAGACCCAGGCAAGTGAGGTACCATTTTTTTCGGGAGACCCTGGGGAACGCTGGGTGCATGGAAAATTGTTGATCCACGCATATTCCAGACCTTTAGACCACAGAAATGTGAGTAAAATGCGTTTTTTGTCAATTTCTTATATGTGCAAGGGATTCTGGGTAACAGAACCCGGTGGTAGGCAGTCTAGTCATCCCATCCTGAATTTCCCTGGCTGTCTACTTTTCAAAAATGTATAGGTTTGCTAGGTTTCCCTAGGTGCCGGGGGAGCTAGGGTTCAAAAACAAAAGGTAGTCTCTTTGCCCAAAAAGGGCAGGATTTCACTGCGAAATTGAGGTGCGACCACGTTATGTTTTGCGCTGTTTCCTGTCGCAGGCACTAGGCAGACCCAGACAAGTGAGGGACCATTGTTTTTGGGAGACCCGGGGGAACGCTGGGTGGGTGGAAATTTGTTGATCCATGCAGATTCAACAACTTTCCACCACAGAAATGTGAGGAAAATGCGTTTTTTTTGTCAATTTCTTAGCTTTGCAAGGGATTCTGGGTAACAGAGCCTGCTGGTAGGCAGTTGAGTCACCCCATCCTGAATTCCCCTGGGTGTCTAGTTTTTAAAAATGTATAGGTTTGCTAGGTTTCCCTCGGTGCCGGCAGAGCTAGGGTTCAAAAACATAAGATAGTCTCTTTGTCAAAAAGGGCACGATTTCACTGGGAAATTGAGGTGCGACTACGTTGGGTTTTGCGCTGTTTCCTGTCGCAGGCACTAGGCAGACCCAGGCAAGTGAGGTACCATTTTTTTTGGGGGACCCGGAGGAATGCTGGGTGGGTGGAAATTTGTTGATCCACGCAGATTCCAGAACTTTCCACCACAGAAATGTGAGGAAAATGTGTTTTTTTTGTCAATTTCTTAGCTTTGCAAGGGATTCTGGGTAACAGAGCCTGGTGGTAGGCAGTTGAGTCACCCCATCCTGAATTTCCCTGGCTGTCTACTTTTCAAAAATGTATAGGTTTGCTAGGTTTCCCTAGGTGCCGGGGGAGCTAGGGTTCAAAAACAAAAGGTAGTCTCTTTGCCCAAAAAGGGCAGGATTTCACTGCAAAATTGAGGTGCGACCACGTTGCGTTTTGCGCTGTTTCCTGTCGCAGGCACTAGGCAGACCCAGACAAGTGAGGGACCATTGTTTTTGGGAGACCCGGGGGAACGCTGGGTGGGTGGAAATTTGTTGATCCATGCAGATTCCAGAACTTTCCACCACAGAAATGTGAGGAAAATGCATTTTGTTTTCAATTTCTTAGCTTTGCAAGGGATTCTGGGTAACAGAACCTGGTGGTAGGCAGTCGAGTCACCCCATCCTGAAGTCCCCTGGGTGTCTAGTTTTTAAAAATGTATAGGTTTGCTAGGGTTCCCTAGGTGCCAGCAGAGCTAGGGTTCAAAAATAAAAGGTAGTCTCTTTGCCCAAAAAGGGCAGGATTTCACTGGGAAATTGAGGTCCGACCACGTTGCATTTTGTGCTGTTTCCTGTCACAGGCGCTAGGCAGACCCAGGCAAGTGAGGTACCATCTTTTTCGGGAGACCCGGGGGAACGCTGGGTGGGTGGAAATTTGTTGATCCATGCAGATTCCAGAACTTTCCACCACAGAAATGTGAGGAAAATGTGGTTTTTTGTCAATTTATTAGTTTTGCAAGGGATTCTGGGTAACAGAACCTGGTGGTAGGCAGTCGAGTCACCCCATCCTGAATTCCCCTGGGTGTCTACTTTTCAAAAATGTATAGGTTTGCTAGGTTTCCCTAGGTGCCAGCAGAGCTAGGGTTCAAAAATAAAAGGTAGTCTCTTTGCCCAAAAAGGGCAGGATTTCACTGGGAAATTGAGGTCCGACCACGTTGCATTTTGTGCTGTTTCCTGTCACAGGCGCTAGGCAGACCCAGGCAAGTGAGGTACCATCTTTTTCGGGAGACCCGGGGGAACGCTGGGTGGGTGGAAATTTGTTGATCCATGCAGATTCCAGAACTTTCCACCACAGAAATGTGAGGAAAATGTGTTTTTTTTGTCAATTTATTAGTTTTGCAAGGGATTCTGGGTAACAGAACCTGGTGGTAGGCAGTCGAGTCACCCCATCCTGAATTCCCCTGGGTGTCTACTTTTCAAAAATGTATAGGTTTGCTAGGTTTCCCTAGGTGCCAGCGGAGCTAGGGTTCAAAAACCAAAGGTAGTCTCTTTGCCCAAAAAGGGCAGGATTTCACTGCGATATTGAGGTGCGACCACGTTGCGTTTTGCGCTGTTTCCTGTCGCAGGCACTAGGCAGACCCAGGCAAGTGAGGTACCATCTTTTTCGGGAGACCCGGGGGAACGCTAGGTGGGTGGAAATTTGTTGATCCATGCAGATTCCAGAACTTTCCACCACAGAAATGTGAGGAAAATTTCTATTTCTTAGCTTTGCAAGGGATTCTGGGTAACAGAACCTGGTGATAGGCAGTCGAGTCACCCCATCCTGAATTCCCCTGGGTGTCTACTTTTTCAAAAATGTATAGGTTTGCTAGGTTTCCCTAGGTGCCGGCAGAGCTAGGGTTCAAAAACTAAAGGTAGTCTCTTTGCCCAAAAAGGGCAGGATTTCCCTGCGAAATTGAGGTGCGACCACGTTGCGTTTTGCGCTGTTTCCTGTCGCAGGCACTAGGCAGACCCAGGCAAGTGAGGTACCATTTTTTTCGGGAGACCCTGGGGAACGCTGGGTGCATGGAAAATTGTTGATCCACGCAGATTCCAGACCTTTAGACCACAGAAATGTGAGTAAAATGCGTTTTTTGTCAATTTCTTATATGTGCAAGGGATTCTGGGTAACAGAACCCGGTGGTAGGCAGTCTAGTCATCCCATCCTGAATTCCCCTGGGTGTCTACATTTAAAAAATGTATAGGTTTGCTAGGTTTCCCTAGGTGCCGGAGGAGCTAGGGTTCAAAAACAAAAGGTAGTCTCTTTCCCCAAAATGGGCACGATTTCACTGCAAAATTGAGGTGCGACCACGTTGCGTTTTGCGCTGTTTCCTAACGCAGGCACTAGGCAGACCCAGGCAAGTGAGGTACCATTTTTTTCGGGAGACCCGGGGAAACGCTGGGTGCATGGAAATTTGTTGATCCACGCAGATTCCAGAACTTACCACCACAGAAATGTGAGGAAAATGCATTTTTTTGTCAATTTCTTAGCTTTGCAAGGGATTCTGGGTAACAGAACCTGGTGATAGGCAGTCAAGTCACCCCATCCTGAATTCCCCTGGGTGTCTAATTTTAAAAAATTTATAGGTTTGCTAGGTTTCCCTAGGTGCCGGCAGAGCTAGGGTGCAAAAACTACAGCTAGGCACTTTGCCATAAAAGGGGCAATTTGTAACTGCAAAATTGAGGTGTGACCACGTTGCATTTTGCGCCGTTTCCTGTCGCAGGCACAAGGCCGACCCACACAAGTGAGGTACCGTCGGGAGACTTAGGGTAATTCAGATTTGTAAATCAACTGTTATTGCCAATTGAGTTTTCATGCATTTCTCCCTTCCCAATGAAAGACATTGTGTAAAAAAAAATCTTTTTCAAAAATGGCCAATAATTCTCATGCTAGTATGAGTATTCCCAATTTTGAAAATGTGCAATTATATACTGTTTATAAACTCTATAATTTAAAATACATAGGGGTCTTTCATACAGATTTTTCCATGTATACATTTTCCAAGACAAAGTGCTCTATACCCAGTAAATAAAAAAATACCATTGCAAGTTGCTGCTCAGTTTTTGGATCTGGGTTCGTCGGGTTCTTGGTGAAACTACAAGTCCTATATATCCTCACAACCAGGAAGGTCTAACGAATGTAACGGTATATTTCTTTCCAAGAGCTGTCAAAATTACAAAAAGTTATAGGGGAAATCGTTAAGACAAAAGGCTGTTTTTTTCAACAAATTTTCAATTATTCCAAAATTTAACTGTTAGTTTCTATCAAGAAACCTTCATGGATTTAGACAAATGACCCCTTTCTGAATTCAGGACTTTGTCTACTTTTCTAAAATGTATAGCTTACCAGGATCCATTATTGCTTTCAAACTCATTTCTACCATTAACTGGAAGGAGGTGGAAAGCTCTAATAATAGCAAAAATAGGCTATGTCCCAGAAAAAAGCCAAAACTGTGTGAAAAATGTTGGTTCTCTGACAAAAGACTGTCATTCCCTAAAAGCTGAGGAAATGGAGATTTCAGCCCCACAAACCCTTTTTTGATAACATTTTCAGAGAAAAACCCAGAGGCTTTCATTTGCAGCCCGTTTTTCCCATTTTTCTGAAAAAAACAAACATTTCACTATATTTTGGTTGAATTCTGGGACCCCTCCAAGGGAATCCACAAACCCTGGGCACCTTTAGAATCCACATGATGTTGGAAGAAAAGGACGCAAATTTGGCATAGATACCTTATGTGGTCAAAAAGTTACAGGGGCCTAAGCGCGCACTACCCCAAATCACCAAAAAAAGGTTTAGCACAGGAGGGGAAAAGGCCTAGCAGCAAAGGGGTTAAGTCAACAAGTGAAATATATTCTTTAAGGTCATAAGGACCCTCATGCATGTCAATAACTCCCCGCTCGGTGCTATGGGGGACGGGTTTGGGGGCGGAGGGAGCTTTCCCTTCAGCTGCTGCACTCACAATTCACGGCTTTCAACCAATCAGAGCATGAAATTCACTGAACATTATTCTCGGCCATAATAACCCCTGGGGTGCTGATTGCGTCCTGTACTTACCTTATGAGAAGAATAAAAGGATTTACAACGTTTTCCCTCCAATGCGCGTTCCTATTTAACCCCTTGCATGCTGGTGACGAACCCCAGCCGTCACGCTCCGCGGTGCTCGTGTGCGGATGACGGCTGGGGTTCGTCACGGCCCCGCCCTGTTCGTTTGTTTACCGCACAGCGGCGGAAATGGGCCAGCATCGAAGGGGTTAATAAGTGAATGAATAAATATCTGTTTCTTCCAGTCCCCCGCCCCATCCTCTCCGGGTGTCTGCCGTCTGTCTAGTAAGGAGGGGCCGGCTTCTTGGGGTGCTTCTCGCTTGTTCTGTTGGACCTGGAATCTATCTGGCTGGTGCAGTCACCAGGGGTGTGGGAGGGGGATATACTGCATCAGTGTGTAAGCTGGGGTGGTGACAGCTGATACAGAGGCTGAAATAGACCCCACCCCTCAGTGCACTGTGCACGCTGCAGGTGGACTAACGGGGTACTGAGTACCATTAGAACTGACTGCCTTCCAGCTGCTTATTGAGTCTGGAATGACTATCGTCCAGGCGCGTAACATCCATTGGGCTCACCCGCCTTCAGCCCCCCTCCTCTTTCCCCCCCGTCGTGTGTGTCAGCCCGGGATGAGAGAGCATCGCGGGCTGGCGACCGTCTAATTGCAGCCTCACCCGAGTACTTCACTGGTCTTTAAAAAACCATTTACTTTTTAATGAGGCCTTTGTTGTGTTTTCACCCATTCTTGGAGCCGCTCTGCATATGGCAGGAAGACATAGCCCCCCCCGCCCAAAATGTGGCTCTAGTTGTCCGCCTGCTATCGGCCAAGGTCGGATTGATAAGGCAGGCACTCAGGCAGGGAGGGATGGGCCTGTGACTGAGGGCCAGTTGTGAGCTGGTCTTTTAGATGCCATGTTGGCCCTTTTGGTGTCTTTGCGTATCATTCAGCTGTCCTACGTGGACCTAAGGGGACCTGAACGGCCTCGCTGGGGACAGTGGTCTCTGCTCCTCTCTCCCACCAGATGGAGGCTTGCACTGTTCTTGCCCGTTGTTTACGCTGGTGAGGAGGATTAAATGGGGCGCAGGGCCTGTTAACAAGTTCGAAGAATGGAAAAATGCATGGGCCAATGAGCCATTATATGAAACAAAAAGGGGCATAATAGAAGAATGGGACCAGCTGGCCCACAACCTAGTATTACATCTACAAGGAGGAATAACACTTAAAACTTTTTTATATCCCAGGTATAACTTCGGGCACATTCCTGCAATTAAAGAAAGTGCGAGACAAGTAAGAACTAAACGAAGGGCCTACCTGAAAACTGGCTCAGCTTATGATAAAAGTCAACTCCATGAAACCACAAAATCACACTCTAAGAAAGTTTGGGCCGCAAAATGGGGCTACATCGAGGAGAAATGGCTAAAGATCTTCGGTCTATTGAGTCCCAGCAAATCGCAAGAGTTTTGGCAATACCTTAATACCTTAAATCAAGATGGCATCCAGAGGGAGAACACAATTGACTCTGATACCTGGGCAGCTCACGTGAAAACCTTGTACAAAGAGGACAGCTCACCTCCACTAAATATAGACCTGGACAATGCGACTCCATTAACCAATTTTATTAATCAAACAAAAACTGCGAATCAGCTGACCCTCCCGGAAAAAAAGACAGTTAACACAATCTTAAAATAAATCAGACCAAATGGAGCGCCTGGACTTAATGGTCTGCCAGGTTTTCTCTTCCGGCAAGATATAGACTTCTGGACTAACAATCTGGTCACGCTATATGCTGAATGTCGACTGTTGGGGAATGTTCCTGACTCTTGGAGAGGGTCGCTACTCCATCCAATTTACAAGAAAGGGCCAAAATCTAACCCTCAAAATTATCGCATGATCGCCCTGCTCGACATCGAGGGTAAGGCCTATGCGAGCACCTTATTAATGGAACTCACAAAGTGGGTTAGCGAGGAGGACCTGCTGCCCTTTTACCAAACAGGGTTCAGACCAGGAGCCTCAACAGTGGACAATATTGTAGCTCTCTCATATCTATCGCAGAAGGCAGTGGCGCGAAAAACCCTCCCGATTTTTCCCTGCTTCATTGACTATACGGCGGCCTTTGATGGCGTTGACCGCTCCATCCTTTGGCAGAAATTGGAAAGCTGGAATATTGACCCCCCTTTACTAAAAGCCATTCAATCGCTATACACAAGAACCTGGGTTAGAATCAAACTTTCAAATACGGCAGCCTGGGAGAAAATAGACACCAACCGCGGATTGAAGCAAGGTTGCGTCTTGGCGCCGATGCTGTTTAATTTATACACCGCAGACCTGGGCAAAGCCCTGACTGGAGCATCATTAGCCACACCTCGGCTTGGACACACCAAGATCCAACTATTGCAATATGCCGACGACCTGGTACTTTTAGACCATACCAAAATCGGCCTACAAAAGGCACTAACGTCCCTGGGTAATTACAACGCCAAGAACAAACTTTATCGTAAATCCATCCAAATCAAAAATAATGATTTTTGGGCCTTACACGAAAAAAAACCTGATAAAATGGAGGATAGGAAAGCTGTCCTTGGACTGCACACAATATTATAACTATCTGGGAGTCTGGCTTAGCGAGACAGGGCGCCCAGGAGTACACCTTGACAAAATACGGGTAAAAGGGAAAAGCATTACATATGCCCTCGGCAAGTTGCATGCTACCTTACACAGCCCAACAACAACAGCAATTCAAAGAGCGCTAAGGGCGAAGCTAATACCATCTTTGAACTACGCACAGCAGGCCTTCCCTGGCAAATTAACCAGTGTGCTAGAAAAAATCCACTGCTCGGCATATAAAAAGTTGTTCCATCTACCCGCTTGCACCAGAAACACCTTAGTGCGGCTCGATTTTTCGATTTGACCCAACAAAAATATGAAGAGCTGGCCTCAATGAGCAAATACTTTTTCCTTGCCACTGCGGCATTAGAGAACACCCTGAAAGGTACTATAAAAAGTATCTTTCTGGAACCAGACAATCCCTGGTCAAACAGCATCTCTGCTGCCAAAGAAACCCTGAAGCTCGCAGTGGAAAACTGGGACCCTGAGTCGATAAAGTACGCCGCCATTAAAAGCGCGATAAAAAAACAGGTTCGCCTCTGCTCGCGCATCTCGGATTTGGAATCATTGGAAACAAGAGGCTTCCACGAGTCTTTAAAACTCCCACATACTGTACAGAATGCCAAACTCCACCTTACCCAGGCGGTGGGGAAACAAGCGTTAAACAGGATCTTAGCGCTCAGACTACATCCTCTCCCCCTCAAAGAACTTTACCCCTCGAGGTCATCCTGGACAAGGCATCTGGAGTGTCGGCTATGTAAATACAAACATGAGAGCTTCGCTCACATCTTATTTTGCTGCCCGGCGCTGTCCTCTGAGCGTAACCTCTACCTAAAGCCAATCTTACAGATATGCGGGATTAGATCAATAAAGGAGGCTGTTCATCACCTATTTACAATGGAAACAGTGAAAGATATGGCTATGTTTGGCAAATGCATCCAACAGTCCCGGCGGAAATTGATGGTCACCTACAGCTAAGCCACTGACCAACTCGCATACCATGAAGCCTCACCAGCCCTTCTGAGTGTGACCAGGCAAGACTGATGGACAAGCACAAATGGTCCAAAGAACTTTAGGTTTTAAATAAGTCTACTTCTTATCCAGTTTAACCCTCCTTCTATTTTATAACACTGCATTTATTTTATTTCTTTTTTTTTCTTGTAGTTTGTTGTCTTGTTTTAATGGTTTTGAGTAACCACAAATAAAATTTTATTCATTCATTCATTCATTCATTCATTCATTCATTCATTGTTCTTGCCCGTCCCCTGCCGGGCCGGCTTGTTCCTGTACGGGACACTGGTCCCTACAGCCATGACATCATGCCAGGAGAGTCACATTGTGCACTAGTTATCTTTATTTAGACCACACCCCCACTTAGATAGGCCACAACCCTTTGAGGTTTGCCCCGGTCCTTTTAGAGCACCGCTAGTTTTTTCCCCACTTAAAGCCCTGGTGGAAAGCATCTCATGGAATAAGCTAATGTTGGAAGGCTTTCTCATATCGCTAGAAGTCAAATTCCTACATGGCACACAAGCAGCTTCACCGGCAATTTATAATCATTATAATTAAATACATATGGGTCGTAGTGACCAGAGCACTCTGTACATGACCCTGTTGGCTCCTAGTGTCATCCTTGGTATATATACAGTGTCATGCCTGGTAGACTTGATAAGGGACCCCTAGTGATGACCTGTGGAACAGCACCCGCTCAAATTTCTTTTTAAGTGGAGCCTTTCGACATTGTATACTTTATGGAGTAGCTGCACGCCAATGGCTAGTGATTGGTTCCTTCATGTGCCTTTCAAAATTACCTTTTTTTTTTAGGTTAGTAGTTGTTTATTGATTGATTAATTAAAATCTTGACAAAAAGGTAAATACTCCATTATGTACCTTTGAATTAGAATACGTCATTAAAATTGCATTTTAAATAGCGGTAAATCTTTAAAATTATGTACACTCATTATTAAAACTGTTTAAATAAAACAAATTCGTATGTTTAAGAGTTAATGGAGAATATGATCATTATAATGATCAATGTTATATTGTTCGAATTTTTTCGATACAATTGTTAAAATTTTTGTCAAAGCAGAATTAATGGGTACATCATCTGGGCAAAGACATCGACTCAATGCTTGTCTGCAAGTCCTTATCCCTCTTTTATTAAATAACTTTTTTAATAATGTTAGTCTTTCATTTTTTAGTTCTGGACTGAGGCACAGGAGATGTATAATATTTACCTTGGTTTGGTTGGTGATTAGGTTACATTTGTCCCTCCTTTTGCTGTTTTGTTCACGCCCTGGAGACTGGCCCTTATTCATGGAACATCTCACGATCGGCCTAATACGTTACTTTCGGCGCACTACTTTTATGATTGACTCAGCTTCTGGTTTAGAATTGTTGGGGCAAATTTAAGAGAAAGAGACTCAGTGCTTTCTGCAAGCCATTTGGCCGCGCCGCACTGAGTCACTTTCAAAGCACAGGGATGCAACATATTTACAAGAATATGTTGCATCTCTCTGCTTCCCCCTGCGCTGGTACACGAACTGCTGCCATGCACCGGCGCAGGCACCCTTGCGCCATGGTGCAAGGATGCCTGCGTCATGGGGAGATTGTTTTTGTGCAGGAAGGGGCACCTTCCTTCACAAATCAATCACTACTGGCATTTTCCTCTTTCAATGCGTGCTGTAGAATGCAGCACGCATTGAAAGAGGAAAAACCGAGGAGAAATGAAAACATTTCTCCTCGTTGCGCCGCTTCACATGCATTTCCAGATTAACGATTCCTCGTAAACCTGGAACTGTGTCTGGTTCCATGGGTGTTGCGTGGGAACACACACAGCAACACCCATGGAACGCCCCTTCCACGTAAAATGCGGCGTGTAAAGGGCCATATTTAGAAGGACAGGAAAAGCAACGGAGGGTGGCTTTTCCTGTACATGTACATGTAAATATGGAGCATTCAAATACGCAACCAGTACATCACAAAAAGTGACGTACTGGTGGCGCCGGGGGCTTGTAAATCTGCCACCTTGTGTTTATTGGTGGAGTCTGGAGCCCATGCCCCATTGTTAATGTGCTCCCCCAGTGTGTTTCTCCCCGCACATCACTACGTGACTCTCACCCCTTCGGGACTGCGGGTTTGGTGGCTTTGTGAGGTTTTATTTTTGTCCTCCTCTCTTCAATTATTCTAACAAAGGCTGCATGCATTTGGTGTTTGTTGGCTGTTCACCTCCTGCCCCCTCGCTGCTTTCAGCACTGCATTTATAAACTTAAGTCCCAAGACAGATCTTTTGTCTTTTAACGCATTTAGGGACTTATTATCAAGGGCATTATCACAGTTTTAGCTGCACTTTTTGCCGTTAAAGCGGCAATAATTTTAAAGCCCTACCATTGTTAGCATGTTAGCTGCCGAATTCCCAATGCCTGGCATCTCAACGATAAACATCACAAATGAGATGCAAAGCAGGGGTGGCTGGGAAAACTGCATGGGAAATTATCGCTAAGGCAGCTTTGCGATATCAGCAAAGAGCCTTAGCGATAATAATCATCGTGTTAACTATTCCTTACCGCAGGAATTTAACGTCTGTTAAATACGTGACTAAGGCATACCTAACATGGGAGGTGGATTATGGTAATACGACCGCAGGGTCGAATCATCAAGGTTATTGCAAGGTTAATTATGCAGATGATCTGCAGTTGCTCTTCACCATTGATAATTCTGAAGAATCTATAAGTCATTTCCAGTCAACCATGAGGTCTATTAAATCCTGGATGGATCAAAATCAGTTAAAACTAAATCCAGGAAAAACTGAACTGGTACTGACTGGGGACAGTGCTAAGTATTGGGGTCCCCACTACTGGCCTTCAGATCTAGGTCAAGTTCCGCAACCATCGCCTTCGGCTAAAACGCTTGGAGTCATCGTGGATAGTGATCTTTCACTAAAAGCACAAGTGGGACAAGTGGTCTCCAAATGCTTTTATCAGCTAAAAAAAATAAGGAAGGTCAGGCGACTATTAACACCAGAAGCTATTACTCAGGTTGTGATCGCCACTGTTCTGTCTCATCTGGATTACGCAAACGCCATCTATCTGGGTCTCCCAAACTATTTACTCAAGCGTCTCCAGATGGTCCAGAACTATGCTGCTAGGTTGATCCTGAAGCAACCAAGATGGCAGGCGGCAACTCCTCTTCTTATTAAGCTTCACTGGCTTCCGGTCATGCAACGCTGTTCCTTCAAAGCAGGTTGTATGATCTTTAAGTCACTACACGGCAAAAGCCCTAAATTCATCAATCAACTGATCACCAGATACGTTCCCCCCCGTAACCTTCGGTCACTCCATCTAGGCCTTCTCCAGACCCCTTTTTTCAAACTCAAACGTTCTGGTGGACGAAGATTTGCTACATTAGCCCCCTGCCTATGGAACACCTTTCCCCTGGAAATTCGGTCCTGCCAAGACCTCCTACCTTTTCGGAAAGCATTGAAGACCTGGCTCTTCAGACAAGCTTTTTAATCTACCTTTTCTACCTCTGATTGTGTTACTGTCAATTTAGCGCCAAGAAACTAGTCAGTGTTAGTGCGCTCAATAAATGATTTAATAACATAACATAACATAACTTAACATTGCCATTTTGAATGCAACATTGCCGGTTTTCCAGTGATGTTGGCCCATTTCCCTGGATATTGCTGAAATATTATTGCACTGGAGTAACGCATTGTTGATAATGTGCTAAGTAGGTGATAAATTCCAGTGATAGACGGTGATAAATATAAAAGCGCTTTGCGATATTTATCGCTGTCTGTTGCTGATATGCCCCTTAATTTTAAAGCAGTTCCGCTTGTCACTGCTTTTATAACATTAACTTACAGAACAGGTTTTGGGTGTTTCTACGCATTTAATTTAATAGTAACATTAATGTTTTGCAAGCACTCCATGTGTGTTTTCAGGCCGTCTACCATATCCTGTCCATTTTGCTTCTTTTCCCTCCTGCTTCTGTCTGTGTTAATCTCCCTCTTCCCGCCCAAATTTCATACGCAGTCTGTTGCTGATATGCACCTTAATTATAAAGCAGTACTGCTTTTATAACATTAACTTACAGAACAGGTCTTGGGTGTTTTAACATATTTTTTTTAATAGTAACATTTTTGTTTTGCAAGCACTCCATGCATGTTTTCAGGCTGTCTATTCAGGGGCTTAACACAGACCCCCTCAGCCCCCGCAGGGCGGGCGGCCCCTGCTCCAGGGGCACCCCCACTCAACGGAGCCAGCAAGCAATTCTCTTCAAGACTTCATGAATTAAATGGTGCGCGCATGCCACGGCCTCTTCATTTATTAGAGGGTTGGTGTGCATGCGCACCCTGGGGCCCGGCCGGGCCTCTGAGGCTTCCGCTTTTCAAAATTAGATAGCGTGCAGTTGTCTCCGCCGACGCAGGTCTGTGAAAGAAAGTGTGGCATCTGATGGCCCCTGCCTGCATGCAGTGATGTGCACGGCCTCTGCCAGCCCCGCAGGTCAGTACTGGAGGAGACTCAGATTTGGGACAATGTGTGGCTCTCTCTTGAGCGTGCCCAGCCTCCTCACACCCCGTGGCCTTGCCCGGAGCCGCACACACACCCCTCACACTTCCCAGAGAGTAAGTAGAAGGCGGGCACCTCGGCGCCGTAGGTCATGTAGTTGCTGTAGCCATGCACAGAGGAGTAGGGGCTATGAATGTTTTACTCTCTTTGCGGCTGCCCTCCAGTGGGGTGCTGGTGCTATTTGTCAAGGGTCACATGGTTTCGTGGCTTGATATAGCTGAGATGAGAACTTTGGTGTGCTGGTACCACAGGTGACACCTAATCACGAGACACAGTGCCCTCTCTGCATTGGAAAAATGGCACGAGTGCCCCTTTTGAATAGTCTCTAGGTCTCCACACCCCTCTCCTCCCCATCCCCTGTGAGGATGTTCATGACCTGGGCCATGTGTTGTCTTTTCTAGTTTGGGTAGGTATAGGTGGGCATTGGGAAGGCCCCTTGGCTACCCCGCCTCCGCGCAGCAGCATTGGAGCAGGCAAATGAAGCTACGTTGATGGTCAGGAGGGTGGGCACTGGGCAGAAGACTGGGGGTGCACTTTGGAGGGGCCACAGGGAGGGGCGTTGCACTTCCATGCACAGGGATCGTGTTTGTGCCTGCTTTCATGTTCCAGGGTACAGGGCTCCATCGATTAACATATAAACACACTAGTCTGTTCAGAGGCCAGTCCTGCGCTTGCTTGGTATGGGGGCGGTGGGCTCTGGAGATAGGCTGCAGAACAAACTATGGTCTTCAAGGCACAGGCAGCTCAAACCCTCTGCATGCACCTCCTTGGCAGGTCACTCGAGTGTGGCCCAGATCAGGGTTTGGAGGCAGCTGATAGGGCATGCAGGTTCACCTGCTCGTTTTACCATACTCACCTAAGCCTATAAAACAACATTAACACTTTGAACAGGTGACCCTTTCCCTGAGCCTACCAAGTTTAATTTACCTACTAGGACCTATACCATTGACTTACCAATCTTTGTCGCTGGTACCTAAAATCCTAATGGTTCAAGGGAGTTAGCACAAATAGGTATTATAAAAACTTTTGCATTTACCTTTAAAATAACCACAAACTCGGGAAAGGTTTAAACACTTTAAGAAAATTCGTAAATGTCAATGTCCACAAAAATTCAATTATGGCTTGTACAATTAGAAGAACAACAATGAGAGCGAAATGTGCGAAGATTTGATAAGAACTGTCATTAAGCATTTGAACATAGGGAAGGTAGAGAAAGGGAGACAATACAAGGACGAACCCACATGGATTTTATAATTACCCAGAATGGCATGAAGACCAACCCTGGCCACGGGCTGGGACAAGAAAACAGGACTCCCGTAGGTTCAGGTGTCATGTGTTTTTCATGTTTATGTTGTTTCATTTTTATTTATTTGTTTGATTAATTAATTAAAATCTTAAAAACTGATAAAAATGTATACAACACTTAAATACTGATGCATTGCATATATTCAAATACTTCTCATAAAACAATAAAAAGAAGTCTGACCCATAAAAATTATTCCATTAATCAACTTGGCAGTAATTACACAAAAATTCAAATACCAGCGTCCAACTTTTTCTTGGCCAATATAAGAAATTTCACAAATGCTGAATTAATTGCTAAATCTTCGGGATCTAAGCTTGCCATAACAGCCTGTCTACAGGTCCTTATACCACGGTCATTAAATAGTTTCTTAAGAACAGCTTTTCTTTCGACTTCCAGGTTCGGGCAAAGGCACACTAAGTGTATGATGTTTTCTTGACCAGATTTACAAAGCATACACGCCCCGAATTCTTCAGGTCTTTTCCATGGTGCCAAATGACATGAACCTGGAAAGATACCAAACTTAGCATTCATAAAGATTTGTTTATTTTTTTTCGTCCATGATGTTTGCAAATAGGTTTGGATCTTCTTTTTCTTAAAACCATTTACTCTTGGCCACGCATGGTGTCTTTTAGTAAAATTATCTTTGTCCTTTATCAAAGAAAGATAGTCCGTGATTTTGTTTATTGTCTTCTTGAAACTCTCCTGTTTGATCGTGTTGTTCAAAATAGGAGCTAAACCATAGTCCTTGATTGCCGATTTTAGATAGGCGGAAATAGTTAGGGAACAGTTGGTGATTGCTTCTTGCCAAAGAAGGCGGGACATTTCGTTGTCATAATAATTTTTAATTCTGTTCCACACCTTCATTATGTTTCCTTTTCTTGCACAAGATTGGTCATTCAGACCAAATTCCAGCCTTACTTGTGATTGTGAGGCATTCTAAGGGAGTGAAAATAATTGACGATAGGTTTTTGCTACCGAAGTATTTATAATCTCTGCATCACTCCCATTGAGCACCTCACTCCCATATGTTAGGGTAAGCAATAGTTTAGCAGATATTGATTTTAATAGAGGTCGGTAAGACAAATCTCCAATGGATTTCTGGATAGATATAAATGCGACGGTAATGGAATTCGCTTTCCTTGTAATTTCACTTTTCTGATGAACGAACTTACCATTATCGCTGTAAGTTACTCCCAAGTATTTGTAATCATTTACTTGTTCCAGTTTTTTACCTTCCAAAAACCAGGTATGCACATACTTTAAACGTACATTTTTGGTGATTACCATCATTTTAGTCGGATGTATGATGTTACAACGCCTACCTTTACAACGCCTACCTTTACAACGCCTACCTTTACATCGTAAGTTTTACAACGCATACCATTGCAACGCATAATGCTTTTGGGCGCTGGATAGTGAATAGTTTAATTTACTATTCCAACTCCAGTCCCCGTGGATAGTAGGGAAGGTTATTGGATAGTAAATTAACCTATTCCCTATCCTAGAGCGCCCCCCAGAGCAATGCGTTGTAATAGTTTGCGTTGTAAAAGTTGCGTTGTTATGGTAGTTCGTTGTAAAAGTTTCGTTGTAAAGGTTGTATACCTTTTAGTCTTTGCATCATTAATGTGCATACCGTTTTCCTTGGAGTATTTAGATATGCCGTCGATCAGTCGTTGCATCCCCACCTTTGTATAGCTCATCAGAACAACATCATCAGCATATAGCAGGTTTGATATCGGAGTTTGAGCCAGCCTTGGTGGGTGGGCATTAATAACATTAAGGTCAGAGGTGAGATCGGATAAAAATAAGTTAAAAAGTAGGGGAGCTAACACACAGCCCTGTTTTAAGCCCATTCGATGTTGGAATAATTTTAGTTACCGTTGAGCCATTACCCGTCCTCACTCTAACCCAAGTATCAGAATGCAAAAGTTTAATCATTTTTAACAGCTTGGCTGGAATTCCTTGTTTTGCAAGCTTGGTCCAAAGAAGTTCGCGATCAACAAAGTTGAAGGCAGATTTAAAAGCTACCAAACACAAATATAAAGGTAGATTTGCAATTATTGCCTTTTCAATTAATATTGCTAAAATTAAAAGATTTGTTGTTGTGCCAAGACCTTTGACAAAGCCTGTTTGGTTTGGGGGTATTACCTGCACTTCTTTTGCCCACTCAGTTAGGTTTGTTAAAAGAATATTGGCAAACAACTTTGCATCTGAATCCTGCAAGGTAATTAAATGGTAATTTTCTGACTGTTGCCAGTTGCCTTTTTTAAATATTGGGATTATAAGCGAGCCTTTCCATGAGGTTGGTATTTACCCTCTCTCGACCACATCATTAAAAACAGCTGTAAGATGATCTGACCAGAAGTCGGGCGATTCTTTAAATAATGCAAAGGGAATGCCATTCGGCCCAGGGGCGCCATCTTTTTGTTTTTTTATCAATCTTGCCACTTGACTGGGAGTTATACTCACGTCTGTCACTCCTTCTTTGCAATTCTTTGTTAGAGAACTTTCCACATTAGGTTGTATCATAGTTCCTTGGTTTGGATTGAGATGAGTTTGTAGAAAAGTTACCCATTTTTCTTCGGATAAACTTGATCCAATTCCCAGATTCTTTGGTCTAGATAAGCAATTAATAAGTCTCCAGAACTCCCTTGAATTTGCCATTGAGCTTGCATGGAGTACTTTTGTCCATAGGTCCTGTCTTGCTTTATTCTTTTCATTCCATATCAATTTCCTTAGTTTACAATTGATATTCGCCAACGAGACTCCTATATCTTTGTTAGATGGAGTCCTCTTTAGGTGTCTTCTCTATCTGTTTCGTTGCCTTCTAAGTTTTCTTATAGCATGAGGTAAAAAGATCGTCTTTACTGCATCTTCCCCTTTTTTGCAATATGAACTTTTCCTTTCTTGGGTGATTATAGAGGGTAAATTATCAGTGACTACTTTGTGTGTAAAGGTTTCCCATTGTTCAATGGGATTTAAACTTTTTTCGACCATGTAATCCATCAACAACTTTTTTGCCCTTACTGTGATCTTGTCCATGTCTGCCGGTTTCCATGTTAGTTTCGTATAATTAGCAGAACAGATTTCTCCAGGAATTGTCAGGAAAGATTTAGATTTTGTACATATTATGTTGATGTCGATAATATGCTGGCTGTGGTCGCTTTCCATCATCTTGATTAGGGCTCCCGGTTTTCCGTTTAAACAGATTTTTACATATAAATATAGACGGAAAACTATTTTTCCTTTGTCTGTATTTATATGTAAAAACAACAAAATACTAGAAAATTGCAGCGCTGCCTTGCTCGAATCCAGAGCTATCTCCCCACTCCCCCTCCTGTCGTGTGTGGCAGGCCGGGATGAGTCAGCTTCTAGGGCACCCACACAGCCGCACCCGAGCGCTTCACAGGTCGTTAAAAGACCATTTGTATGTTAATCAAGCTTTGTTTACCTCTTAACCCCTGCAGCCCCACTCTGACTGTTGCTTAAAGATTCACCCCCCCCCGATTTTTTTTACCTGTGCCATCTCTCACAGTGGCTGTGCTGGTGGGCGCCAGCTGTTTGTAGTGGTGTTACAGTTGCTTGCCACTGACTCTCACTGGTAGGGCTTGTGTTACCAGGAGCACTTTGCATACTACTCACTTCATGGCTCAGTAATATGCTGTGTGGTTGTATGCCACCTGCTTCATCAAGTCTCAGCAGCAGTGTTGTTTGCAATCAGGTCCTTTTATCAGTCATTGTATTGTTTTTATCAGCTGTGTGTCGTTATTTCTTTGTTTTTTTAGCTGATTGGAGCTGTAGTTTTAATCCCTTGATAGTGGGTGCGTTTTCCAGTGATAAGATTTGTTGTAGTTACTTGTTTTCACAGGTGCTCGGTGTGAGCTGCTAGCACGCATATTTGCGTACTCCGATTTCCAGCACTTATTCCTTGTAATCCCCTCTAGTGTCCTGGCCTTTTTAACACAATCCGCGAATGCTCTTTGGCCCGTGTTTTGACCAGATAAAAGTGTTCCTGCTGGAAATAGTGTTATATAAGAATACATAATCCTTGCATCCCACCTTCTTAAAGTTTGATGGAGTTCTGGCAACAGAAATCACGAGCAGCTTGGGTCCGTATGCTGTTATTTTGTATTTACACAGGCGCTCCTCGCATTGTGATGCTGTTGGCTTGCAGACAAGAGCTTGCATAGTGTTGCTGGGGAATCAGGAGGATCCTCTGTGGCAGGAGTGCTTTAGTCCTCTTGTGGTGAGTTTAGCAATGAAGCCAAGTGAGACAGTTTTGCAGGAAGGTTCAATGAAATGGACTGCACATTTCATACTTGCCCTGGTCTTGAATGGCATCACTTTAGTTGTTGCGTGTAAAAGCTCTTTGTCGCTGGCAATTTTCCCCACAAACATTAGTTCAGCCTGTTAAATATTACACAAAAGTCAACGAAGGAGGCATAGCAACTCCCTTACTCATGGACAGGTGCTTACACACAGTCACACCTGGGACTGCAGTGTCTTTCCAATTTCAGTTTGGCAAACCGGTATTGTGTCAACTATAATAGTTAATTATTGTTTTCACAGAACGTGAGTATGGTGAGAGATAAAATTAAAAGGCACTCTAGCTTGCTTAACTCCCCCCTCTCCCCTAAATGCAGCCTCTCCTAGTGTGTCTCGTCTATATTTTATAATTGTTCTCATTGTGTCCCCATCACCCAGATGACAAATAATAATAATAATAATAATAATAATAATAAGCATTTACAATGCAATAGGTTTCACATTTGCGAGAGTTTGAGCTATTGTCATTGTAGATGACATGCCCTTTATTTGTGGTTTCAAAACAGATAAATATAACGCTTTGTCATTTACAATGCCAATACCTCTCTTGCAAATGCAAGACCTATTGCATTGCAAATACTTGTTTGTGTAGTGCTTGCTGCCAAATTCTTACGGATTCATAGCACTGCAAATGGGATAATGTGCCGAGCCTTGGAAGGGTTAAACACCGAGACTGCACAGAGATTGAACGTGGGGCCTGTATCTTGCACAATGGTTAATACCATGCGCGCAAAGCCCATTGGGCTCAAAGGGCTTCAGCTGCTCAGAAGCCAGTACTGTCTTGTTCTATTCTCTATATGAAGAGAACAATACAGCTATTCTTCACAACATATAAATGTATACTCCCATATTTCAATGCACACTCCAGAATCTTTACATACACAACGCATGCCTAATTCCAGACTTTGCCAACAGATAGCACAAGGCTGGTGGCAGAGAAGCAGAGGAGAATGCTCAAATGAGGAATTAAATAAATGAGCATTGTTACCGTAAATAACTCCCCTTGTTAAGTGCCGCAAAGTCATGTTCATACTTTTGTCACGCCTGCATGAAGTACCCGTATCATACTGTACATATGTACACATGGACCCTTCTCATATAATCTTGGCTAACGCTCCTGTTTTTTAAACCTGAAGAATTGCCTAGCGTGTACACATTGATTGAAAAATAAAGGCATCTCATTCCATTTAGGAGAATCATATTTTCAGTAAGTACGATGTTATTAAACAAAGACAGCTTCAGTTCCCCACATATTCTGAAACACATTTAGAATCTGTGTACTGGTAGGAGCATTTGTTGCTGCCCCCGGCCCTTCGGAGAATTCACCATCTCCAAGGCTCTGCCTCACAAGTGACCTCTGCGCCAGCCCTCCGCTATTTCAACTCGAAAGGTAGGTGTATTTCCCCTATGTAAAAAGTAAATATCTGAGACTCTAAAAGAGCCAGGGCACACCACCACCCTCTCATCGGGGCCCGGCAGATCGGTACTTCCTCTCCAGTACTACCCTATTACGGTAACTAGTCCCCAAAATTCGCATTCCCACATCAGTGCTGTATGGGCTCTCACCAGCCCCTTCTCCACCTATGGGCGCCTACATCATGCCGTAGCCTCGCCCAATGCCCCTGACTCCACTGCACTGCTAAGGCCACAACAAATCGCTAGTTTAAGTGAGTGCATGTGTGCATTGTCAATATAAATAAATGTGGAAAAATACTAGCTGTAGCTTCATCTTTTGCTTGTGGCAAAAATAAATGTGGATAAATACAGAAAAAAGGCCCCAAAAAAAATATGGATAAATACAGACGGAAATGACAAAAAAATAAATACCATAAAACCGGGAGCCCTAATCTTGAGTAGGATATCACCTTATGAAATATAGATAAAGACGTCAGGGTGTAATCAATTCGGAAGAGCAATTTTTTGAATGAAATGAGCAGGCCGGCGGAGAATCAGTAGGAAATATGCCGTTCAATATTCTTAGACCTAACGCTTCCATATCCCTCACCAACTTTACCCTGATTTTATTAGATCGACTAATGTGATTAGGGTCCAATATTGGGTCAGGGATTGCCCATTGTTGATTTTGAGATTCCACAAATTCGCTCCATGCTAGGGGCGTTAGCAAATTGATGTTAAAATCCCCTGTAACAATATAGTCGGCTAGAGGCTCATCCAATATTTGTTCTAGTAATAGATTATTTAAGGCACTGATCAGCGTATTCTTTAAAGACCTGTTCGGAGGTAAATATACATTTACTAGAGTCAAAACTTTATTCGGAATATTTATTCCAGGTTTAGAATGGATTTTTAAGGCCTGAAGGTTAAGATTGTTCGTGAAAATTAACTCATGTTTCGCATTAAGTTCATTTGATACAAAAATTGCTAATGCTCCACAGGGCCGACCAAATTTCGGATGTTTTACAGCTGGTTTAAATTAACCCATGTGATGTTTTAACATAAAGGGGTCTATTGCCCATGTTTCCTGCAGTAATATTATATGGATTTCCGTTGAAGTACTTTGGATATTAGCTTCCATCCTCTGACCGGAGATGCCATTAATATTCCATGAGCATAACTTCAAGTTAGACACTACCCCGTAATTTTCTTGTGATTGAGTTTGGGGTAAGTTTTGTCAGTGATCCTTGGAGCCATGAAGGGATACCTTAATCCACAAGTCATTTACTTAATTTCGATCTGCTTTCTTCGTTATTATTGAAGAAGATTCAACTTCACGGTTTATTGTCCTCTGGGGATTTTTTAATACGGGAAACACCGCTTTAGGTTCATTGGACAGAGATCTTTTTAAATTACTTTCAGTATATAAGAGAGGTGCTGGATAAACCTTTGGAGCGACTTGACTTATTATTATGCCCCAATCACGGAAACAACCATGCTCCTTCATTATGGAGTCTGCAATTGGGCCTATGGGTACTGTTATCAGAGTTATTGGCAAAGGGCCTTCAGAATTTGATTGAAAGCCTACTGTTTCGATATCTTTTGTTGATATATTACTTAGACTTGGTAAGTTTCCCGTAAGTCAGAGGATATTTCCTCTATTTAGAATGGTTCAGGTGTCAGTTTGTCAGCACAGGTACAGGTCAGGGCAGGTGAAAGCCAAATTAGGATGGATGCAAACTGAACCAGGTTCCTTTAGCTAAGTTTAACGCCAGTGTTACGGCCCTTTCTGCAGCTAACAGTTGAACCCCGATTGGGTTATCGAATCTTCTCCCAAAACCCCGATTGGGTTATCGATTTTCCCAGTAACCCCGATTGGGTTATCGAACTTTCCAACAGAGTGCTCCGCCAGCACCTCTGCTCTTGATCCCCTATTGAGTGCGTTGGGTCAGTGACAGATCTGCTACTCGGACAAGTTGGACAATCTGGCTAGCTAAGCCTACCTTAGATATACCATTTTC
Organism: Lissotriton helveticus; assembly: GCF_964261635.1. Taxonomy (NCBI): domain Eukaryota; kingdom Metazoa; phylum Chordata; class Amphibia; order Caudata; family Salamandridae; genus Lissotriton; species Lissotriton helveticus. Next base: position 197,535,307 of record NC_136057.1, on the reverse strand, counting down.
CAGGGCAGTGTACCACCCCCCAATGTTGCGAATTCGTGTATTTCCGCAATTTGATTGGACAAAAGGCGAGGAGAGGTCATCACACCATAACAGTTGAGATCATCTTTTCAATATTCAGATTTATGTTCCCTCCCATTAACTTTATTTTCCCATGCACTTTTATTCAACCCGGCAGTGAATGTTTCAATATCAATAAGATTGTATTATTTGTACAGTCCAGCTTCCTCTTGCAGGGTTGAGAGTTCACGCTCCCAGGCGCATCTCAGTCAAGACTTCTCTTTGGCACCCATTCAATGTCATTGCTTGATGATTCTTGGACTCTTGCACATGCGCGGTGTGGCTTTCAAAATAGAGTTACAACACATACCAGGCCCAAACACGAGCTATTGCGAAATAGAAAAGAAACAGTTTTAGAACAAAGAATAAATGAATGCACTGTATACCACTTATCTCTTCACTACTCCCATTACTTTATTTTAACTACAGCATTAGGAGTTTAAGCAGAATGAACAATTAGTGTAAGCGGCGATGCAAGCTGCAGCATGTTAAGACACAGAGTAGCCATCTTAGTTTTAGTGCGCAGAAGCAAAGATTTCCCACCAAGCAGAGTAAATACGTCATGTCACATGAGTATGACACATGAGTATGACTGATGCATGCGCAGTACAGTTCCCGCGTTGCGGTGGCCATTTTTAGTGCGATAGAGTTACGGTTAGTAAAAGCACATAGAAAAGCTTCCCCTAGATAATATAAATGTTGTGTGGTGCAATTATTAGTACACAAAACATGTTAATAAATATGTTACAAGTTATTTTGAGAGGTTTGAATCTGAGCAAGTTGCTTTACGTGCGCAACCTTGCACCATCACAGCCACTGAGGAGGGAGGGGCTGGACTGGCCTGGTTTATTTCCCGAGTTATTAAAGCTACAGGACTCATTTAGTCACAGGCAGTGTCCAAAGTGTGCCTCTTGATGCTCGATACTATATTTAGTACAACCTCGTAGGGCCAGTGTAGCCCAGAGGCGTATTGTGTATGCAAACTCTGTACGCGCATGGCAAAGACCGAGGCGCTTTACAGGGCAGAGACGCTAAACTGAAGTGGGAGAGGTAATTTAAGGGAAAGACAGAAAGGTTTAAGGAAGGAAGGTAATTTATGTGAAAGAGACATTTCACGGAAGAAATGAAAAGGGGTGCGCTTTAAATAAGAGGGGCGCTACAGGAAAGAGGTATTTAATAGAAATTTGATTTCAAGATGAGTGGCACTTAAAAAAGAGGTGATGTAAGATAGGTCTCTGCTTGGAAGAGAGGATGTGATATAACGGAAAGATGCTGGGCGAATGGAATAATGAGGTGCTTCAAATAAGGCATGTGCCTTAAAGTAGAACGGTGGTGCTATGCTGGACAGGGAGGCCTTTCATGAGAGGCAACTTGAGGATGGGTGAGGTCATGAACACCAGATTCAGAACACCATACCGTCTGGTCGAAGCCCTCCCACATAGTAAGGCCTGGTGGTGATCCAGGCCTGGGTGGGAGTAGAGTACAACAAACCCAAGCAAGGAACGCATCCAACAAGCGAAGAAAATGAATTAAAATAGAGTCAAGAATCATGGCTAGGAACAAAAAACCATCTGGTTTTGCTAAAACGTCAATTTTAATTTTAAGGCATTTGTATGAAATTAGATCCCTTGTAATCACTATTCTAGATGCTTTATTGTCTGCACCCAGGCCCGAAAGTCTGATGAAAAAGCATCAACAATCTGCTGCAGGACAAAGCCCTCCCTTGGAGAAGGAGGTGCCTTCTCCTTGATGGAACTGCCCTTTTTTAAGGCTCAATGCTCTTTGATTGCATTGAGACGCGTTGAACACTATGCGAATGGGGTGGTCCATTGATAGGTGAATCTCCACCCTCCTATTCGAACACAGGTAAGTGCTGTAGGCATATTGATTGCATAGGGTAATCTGTCCCAGCACAAATATTTTACCCTTTATTGATCCTTCAGACATGCACTTTCTCAGGATGTCAGCAATTGAGCATGAAGAAAGGAACTAGCTATCAGGAGAACCTCACTGATTCCTTGCCTTAAGCTCAGGCCTTTTGGGCCCGATTCACAGAATGAGCTTAAGACTCAATCCTAAACTTACTTCTATTTTGGTATTCACAGAATGCACTTACTACTTTTGGCATTCACAGAATGAACTTACTACTTTTGGTATTCACAGAAGTTATGATTTTGTCTTAAGTTTGTCTTAAGACAAATTTAAGACAGACTTAAGACAAAATCCTAAAAGTAGTAAGTTCATTCTGTGAATTCCAAAAGTAGTAAGTACATTCTGTGAATACCAAAATAGTAGTAAGTTCATTCTGTGAATCAGGCCCTCCGATTTTAAATACAGTCACCGGCTTGATATTACTTTCTTGCCTCTGGATTAACACAAGTCGTCCAGTGAGATTTTGTTTGCCATTTGGAGTAGCTTAATTTTCCAAATGGTAAGGCTTTAACATTTAGAATATGAGTTGACCTTATCGTGCCCCAGTGCTGCCTTAGTTTCTGAAATTGGCATACCCTTGGAATATCCCTCTCCATATATTTGTAGTGAAATTGAGGATTCTTATCTAGAAAATCCATGTACTACAATTCAAATGGACCACGTTTTGCTGCCTGCAAGAGACCCACTTCAACAGGGCTGGACTGGCCGTACCGGACATCTGGCGTTTCCCCGGGAGGCTGTTAGGGTGGGGGTCGATTAGTCAGACGAGGGGGCTGGTTTTGTTACCGGGGGCCGGTTTTGCAGCGACGCTGCAATATCAGCCCCCGGTTTCAAAAGCGGTAAGCAAGAGTTTCCAGTCTCCTAGAGCCAGGCAGTGCTTCCCCAAGGACTAGTCTAAGAAAATTGCAAGGGCTGCTTGGTTCCCAGTCCGGACCTGCACTTCAATTTATCAGGGATGTCACGCCCTATAAAAGTATATCAGCTTTTCCCAAGAGCTGCAATTCACAATAGCACAATTTCCCACATTCCTTATGTAAAACCAAAGGACAGATTCTTAGGATCATTCATTTCCCAGACTTCACCTGCACGCTGGCCATCAGCAAAGGTATGTGTTTGTTGATTTCAGAAATTACATCATTTTGGTCTTTGGCTAGTTGGAATATGCGATTTTATCGATCAACTGTAGAGCTGTGATATAAATTTAAGTTGATACTTCATGGCTGTTGTCCATCTCACAAAGGTGAGTATGTAGTTTGCATATGTAGTGTTTACTAGAGTTCCTGCAGTACCTACTGTGTGTCACTTTTACTTTATCTCACCACACTGAGTTTAAAGCTGGACTTTCTACCTCAAATCACCCAGCTGACCCCTCTGCAGACCCCTTACATCTGTAGCACTACATCGGTCACCCTCCACCTGTATAATGCTTTTTCTACAACACAATCAATAACCCATTTGTCATCTCTAATGCAGACAATGAAGCCCAACAGAAAAATACTCTTATTATATGTAAGTGGTGGTCCTATTCAAATGGCGATCCTATTTTCCCCCTTTAAATGGAACGAGCAACCTCATTCTCCCATAATGTGACCGGAAAGGGCCCTTCTGTTTTTTCAACTGTGGCTATGACTCCTGTCCAGCACTGCCCCCCTACTGTCCCTTGTCTCCACCCAGACCCTTATGAAAATCCTATACCTCAATGTCCGCTCTCTGGCTAAGCATTACATAGAGATCTATCACTTAATAGAAGATGAATCACCTAATGTGTTCTTTCTAACCGAATCCTGGTTGACTGATGTTATGGTGGCTGAACCAGGTCTAGCTCTCCCCTCCAGGGTTTCAGTATCCTCCTAACTGTAAACAGGGAGTCTAGAGGTGGGGGCATAGCTGTCATGCTTAAATCCTGTCACCGCTTCTCATTTGTTAAGGAGGATGTGGCATGGTGCGAATGGGCTCGTTTTGTAATTTCCTTTAGCTCCCACTCTACTATGACAGATTTGTTAGTCTACCGTCCACCGGGACTGGTCTAGGAATTCAAATCAGCTATTATTGAGGCCGCGGGTTCCCTGGTGCTGACAGCCACTAATTTTAGTCTCATTGGTAATTTAAATCTACTCTTTGACCGGAGGACCTACCATCCTGGCATCCTGCCCCCCATCCCAGCCACTAATCCAGATCTAGCGTATAAATCTCATTCTTGCTAAATGTTCCAAGGGTCGCTGCTAAAGTTCCAATCCTTGGTTCAACGATTCTCTGGCCGCCCGGCGCAGTACCTGTAAAAAGCTAGAACAAGTCTGGAGAAGGGACTATGACCTTGGGGCTAAGAAGTCATACCAAGGCGCGATCAAGCGCTACCACAAGGCCATACATCTGGCACGAGCGGCTTACTTCAATAATGAGATCAAGTCCAGTAAGAACCCTGCTAAAAGCATTTTCAAAATACTTAACGACCTCAAAAACAGGAAAGACCCCTCTATCCCGGTGATTACGCCTGGGTAGCAATGTGAAGACTTTGCCACCTTCTTTTTTAAGAAGGTGGAAGCCATTTACAAATCATTCCCTATAGCCCCTATCGATCCTGCTGCTTCGCCTGCTCCTCTCCCCACTCTCACCTTGGCAGCTACACCCCTATTTCCCAGGACAAGTTTCTCAGGCTGAGCAAGAAGGTCAAATCGGGCTCCCCTATGGATCTTATGAGGCCTGCCCAACTTAGGGATTCCCTACCTGTACTTCTTATGCCTTTATGTCAGGTAATCAATTCCTCTTTCTCCACTGCTGTGGTGCCTTTGCTATGGAAGCAAGCATGGGTGGTCCCCTTGCTGAAAAAACCCTCACTGGACCCGACTAAGCCGGAAAGCTTCCATCCCATATCTCTACTGCTTTGGGCTGCTAAAGTTTCTGAGGCCCACACCAATAACATTCTCTCGGGCTTTCTGAACAACACAGGTGTCTTGGATCGTTCCCAGAATGGTTTCCGCCCTGGTCACAGCACAGAGACTGTGCTCTTAGCGATGAGCGAACACCTGCGGGCCATTCAAGATGAGGGGCATACCGCGGCCCTGATATTGCTTGATCTAAGCGCCGCTTTTGATACGGTCCCTCACCAGATCCTCCTACGTCGCTTAGAGGAGGCTGGGGTGGTAGGTCTTTGTAGAAATTAATGAAGTCTAGTAGACAGCTCTTGTAGTGGTAGTTTATTCTTCAAGTTACATCTTGGTAAATTCCAATGTAAGTATTAATATAAGCCCCGCCAGGAGCAGCCTCCTGGCCGCTCAGCCCATCTTCTCCAACACCTCCACCTTCAAGTACAAACATCCATAACATTCCAAATAACATCATATAGCTAGAGCATCAGGCAGAGAATCAGGGCAAGGGAGATGGATTACGTAAGTAGCAGATTACTACAGTCTTGCCTTGGATTGGTTTCGATCTTTTCTGTCTGACAGAACATTCCAGGTCATTGCCCTCCTTTCTCTACAACGCCCATTCCAGCAAGCTGGGGATCCCCCAGGGCTCGACATTGAGCCCTGTTCTGTTCATTCTGTATGTTTAACCCCAAACTGACGAAGCAAGGGACCATGGCTTGACCATGGTCTCGTACGCTGATGATACCCAGCTGGTGGTTGTCCTCTCCGATGATCCTACACGGGGCGGCTCCCAATTTCGGAGTGACGGTCGCGCATTGGATGACCACCAACTGCCTTCAACTCAATGCTATTAAGTCAGAAGTGCTGTTGGTGGGGAGAGATAAGGGGCTCTGGAGTACGCAAGGGTGGCTGCTGACGCAGGGCAGTGCCCCCACCCCTAAGATGGTGGTTAAAAATCTTGAGTTCTGGCTCGACTCCACTCTTGGGTTTCAGGAGCACTCCAAGAAGGTTGCAGGCACCTGATTTGGCCTACTGCGGGGACTGAGGCCCATGTTGGGTTTCTTCGATCCACCCACCCGCCAGTTGAAAGTCCAGACGACTATTTTGTCCAGACTGGACCACGCCAACTCACTCATGTTAGGTGCTAACAAGGCAAAAGTGACTCGTCTTCAGCGAGTCCAGAATGCAGCCGCCCGAGTCTTATTGGGGCTCCCTAGAACTTGTTCCGCGATGGGTGCAATGCGCCGTCTACCTTGTTTACCCATGTCCAAAAGAATCGAATTCAAAGCACTATGCCTGACCTTCAAAATACTAAAGCTTTCATCCCTGAGATTCTGTCTGATCTGCGGGTCCCCTATGTACCTACCCGCCAGCTACGCTCTGCTGAGCAACTTTTGGCTACGGTCCCTCGGGTGAAGTGCCTCAGAGCTGGAGGGCGGTCCTTCCGATAACTAGCCTCTAAACTGTGGAACTCCCTCACTATCCAGATTTACCACCTGGATTGCTTGTTATCCTTTCGTCAGGCCATCAAAACCTACCTGTTCCCCTTGGTCTAGCCCTAGCTTTCTACTGACACTGCTGCCAGCGCCGGGACGCCTCTTAGCTGAGGCATCTGCGCGCTATACAAGATCACCTAAAATAATATTACAAAGGTACTGCAAAGGAGATCAAAATTAAGGGATAATCAATGATGTGAAGTATTTTAGGTCTTAGTAAATGAAAGACATCTGAGGAATCTGTCAAACTTGCCATTGTTTACTTTCAGCAGACCTTGGATAGTGGTTTGTTACAGAATGGTGGGTGCTTGACACCAAACAGGCAGAAGCACCACCCACAAATAGTTGGAACAACTTTATCTCCACTCTGAGTCCAGGAATGGGTATATAGCTGCTCTTGGAGTAATCCTATGGTGTATTCTTTGTCTACAAAAGTTAATTGCAGAGATTGACCATGATTGGATAGAAGTATTTTCTAATCATCAGATAATTCACTATATCGAATCCATCTCCTGTCCAGTGACTGGTCTGTATCTCTGGTGATATCGAATATGACATATTCAGCTTTTATATCACACCGAAGGAAGGAAATCTGAGAACGTTCAGAATCTGTAGGAAAATCCACAATTAGTAAACAACACTCTGGCACCAGAGACAACCCCAATATGGGCAAGACCAGTCCTGGATTGCTTGTATTCCAGTTCAGGGAGGACCGAGCCTAGCAGTTCGGGCTGGACTGTTCCCACTGGAGCAGGCTCAAGACTGATTCGCATATGGCTGAGTCCAAACTGAGGTGGCTGGTGTGCAAAAAATGATGGACGATGGACTGTGATACAACCCCAAGCAACTAGCAGTGGCAGAGATTAATTCAACCATTCTATTCCTCCGTGTTTTTGAATGCTTCCATGTGATGCCATATGTAAGACAGGTATGTTCATACAATGGTCCCGTGAAAAATGTGCTTCTAGAACTAGCTAAAATGAGTCCTAATAAGGATGAAAATCATCCTGGGATTCGGCCTCAAGTAATTACTATTGGTAGAGATTAATTCAAGCATTCCACTCATCATTTATTGTATAGATCAGACACAACTGTACCATCAAGAGGCTTTGTAAATGGAAAATGCACTGTGCTGTAAAGTAATGCAGTTTCATGTAGCATGACAAAATCAATCAACAATTAGCCTCACTAAACCGTAAGCTCTTATTAGTTTAAATATACACCACACGTTTGGCTGGGTATTGCTTCTTCCCCCCACCCCCACTTCAGCCAACCACCCATAGTCCTTTCTTTTACTAGGGGCCAAGAAGGAAAGATGCTAGCATTTTAATATGCTCACTGCATAGGGCTGTGAGTATTCATAATAGGACTTCCCAGTAAGGACTATGAGTGCAGGAATGCACTGAATAGACCAGTAGCAGGCCAGTCCATCTAGCCATCAATTAGAAACCTCTGCTATGTTTAACAGACAAGTAGTTGATGGTAGGATCATTCAGAGCAGTCCCTCACTTATACTGCAAACCTAGAATCCATAGAAAATGTACCTGATTCAATATTTCTGTAGTGCTGCATCCCTCTGAAATAATGGAAGGCTCTACTGTTGGCACAGGTACTGAAAGATTTCCAGCTTCTGAATTTAACTGTCCACCAACTCAATCAAGTAAAGTTTATATTGCAAATTCTTCGCCAGAATGGAACTGCGTAACCTAATATTTTCTCTCAAAGCTGAATAATTTTTAATTTTAGGATTTCAGTAGCATAGAGCTAGCAGAATGGAAGTTTCTGTGTGAATAGTACTGGGGAACAGTTTTCCACAAGCATCCAGATGAAAGGCCCCTGAGAAATGTAGGATCTGGATAATTCAATTTTCTTTAAATTTTTTAATTAGTGAAAAACCCAACTCAAAATACAAAGTACAGAATTTTATTATAACCCGGAGACAAAAGGCCATCTCTAGAAATGTGGACAGCTGAATGTTAGAACCGGGAGTCTCTGGTTGGCAGAGGTAAGTACCTTAGCCCAAGTAGGGACCCCTGGTTCCGGTCAGGGCGACGGAATAACCCTCTGAGATAACCCCTGCTCACCCTCTAGGTAGCATGGCGCGAGCAGTCTAGGCTAAACAGAGGCAATGTGGATAACATTTGCACTTAACACAACAATAATCCCCAATCCACCACAAACTGAGACCACACAGGTAAGTATATTTTATAAAAATATATAGCTTTATCTAGTTTCAGCATGTAAATGAAGCAGTTGCGTGATAATCACTTCTTCAGACAACTTAGCATTTTATCTTACAGGTTGCACTTAATTCTCAATGGTTCTTGTAAATAGGCAGATCTCATAAAAGCAAATAGTCTCTAGTCTCTTTGATCAGTGGTTAAACATAATGCCACTGGCTTCTATTCAATTGGCTCTAAAAACGAGCAGTCAATGCAATGCCCAAGCGTAGTTATTCCCAGCCCGCCTTCTTAGGCCCTTAGCCCCCCAAGTGCGGCAAGCGCGCCTCACCCGGTCTCCTGGGGACTCCTTTCCTGTGGTGTGGGGGCTTACACGTGCGCCGGCTGGATTCAGGCGCCTCGCGCCTAGCAGCGCACACTCCCACCTTGCCCCGGCCGGTCCCCTGGTGCTCTCCCGCCCGCTCTCGACAATCCAACGAGCGGCGGGGGATGCAGCACCTCGGGGGACGACAGGCCCGGGGCGGGGAACACACGCAGACTCACTCCCTCGGCGAGGACGGGTCAGCCAGCTGCTCCGGCGGTCGGCTCCTCGCTGGGGGGGGTGATCAGGGCGCGAATCCCTCGGCGGCTTCCAGGCTGCTCCAGCTGTGCGGGCCAATCACGTCGCGGCCCTCTGGTCGAGCCCCTTCAGTGCCCGGGAGTCAGCCAATGGCAGAGCGGCTCCCGGGACAGGCTGGCAATGACGCTCCGCTACTTCGGCCAATCACGACCCACCACAGCTGATGACGCTGCGCCGCACGGGCCAATCCCGTCGCGGCGCTAGTGAGGGGGCTCGGCTCCCTCCACCAATGGGAGTGCGGCTCCTTCGTTTCTTTGGCGCTTCGGCTCCTTGACCTCGGAGCAAATTACGGGGGGTGTCTTGGCCCCGGGTTGCGGTGGTGATTTGGCGGCAAAGGGTTTTCAAGGGCGCTGGTCACAACTAGACCCCCCTCTCGACCTTGCCACCACCGTGGAGCGGATTTCACGAGGGGAGGCTCCACAAGCCTCCGACCCTCACGAGTAATGTGCCGATGAGCACACCGATCCCTTCCTCACGCTCCGCAGTCAAGCCCCACGCGTCTCGGGTCCCAACAGCACGATTTTGCAGCCGTTTTCTGGGACAGCTGTAGGAACCTTTAGTCCTGGGTTCCCAACAGGAGGCCAGCTCTTCTCAGGCCCTTGGAGATTCAGTTGTAGACACAGCACACAGCAGAGTCTCGGCAGTTTCAAGTAGGCAGGGTCACAGCACACAGCAAAGCCCCTTTCTTCTCCTCAGCTTCCAGGTAGACAGTAGAACAGGTCAGCCCTTAGAGCACACAGCAAGGCAATCTTCCTTTGATTCTCTAGCCGTCCTCCTTCCAGCCGAGGTTCCTTCTTGGTTGCAGAATTTCAGAATCTAAACTTCTGTAGTCAGGGGTCCTTTCCTTATACCCCTCAATGTCTTTGAAGTTTTTTGAAGTCTTTGTGCATGGAGGCCCTTGGTCCAGTCTAAACCAGTTCTGGGGGTTGCGGAGCACCGAGGTGTCTCTGGTTTTCTTCTTCCTGTCAGCTTCAGGGCCAGAGGTGTCAGTTGACCACCAGGAGAGAGCTAACGTGGGGGAGGTAGGCAGACGCAGCTCAGCACTTATCAGGCATTCCTTCCTCCCTCCTCCCAGGCAGGCAGATGTGCCCTTTCATCCCCGGGATGGCTCTGACCCTCTCCTCTGGGGCTCTGCAGCCCCCCCTGTCACATCCAGACCAGGCAGGCATTCCACAAACCCAGGCACACAGAAAGGTTTAGACAAGAGAACAACCACTTTCTAAAAGTGCTATTCTCCAACACAGGATTTAAAAACACCCTTCACTGAAAGATGTGTCATCAAATTCTGAGTTCAGGGATATCTTTCACTTATGTCCCATCTTGTTCCTATGGGAAGATAGGCTGGTATCACATTGGCCCAGCCTCCTCCATGTTACTCTATGGAGCAAGATAGCCTTTCAGCAGTGAGCACATAAAATGGCTGCAGCCCACTACCAGAGCATTTTACCTGCACTAGTACATGCTCTACCTTATCCATACACTGCACCCTGCCCAGGGGGATACCTTGAGCCTTCCATAGGGGTGACTGATGTGCACAGACAGGGAAGGGTTAGGCCTAGCCAGTGGAGACACTGGCCAGGGGGACATGGCAGTCACTGACTGCACACAGGCGCTGCGCTGGCAGGCCTGAGTCACCATTTTAAAGCTACTCATGTGGGTGGTGCAATCTGCGCTGCAGGCCCACTAGTAGCATTTGTCATCACCAGCCCTGGCACACACAGTGCACTTTACTAGGGACTTCGTGGTGATACAAATATGCCAATCAGGTATATTCAATCAATATCACGATTTACAGAGGGAGCACTTACACTCTGACACTAATCAGCAGTGGCAGAGTGTCCAAAGCATCTAAATCAGCAAAAACGAAATCCAGCACAGCATCAAAACACATGAGTCAGAGGCAAAAAGATGGGGGAAGAACCACGCCAAAAGGTGTCAGGTCTAACACGTGTCCCCTCCAGCTGAAAGTGGGGAGAACTACCCAACCTCTTGGGAGTCCTCATCACTAAGGCTGCAGAATCTGGACAGACCGTCAGCATTGGCGTGTTCTGTACCAGGGCGGTGCTCCACCGTAAAATCCATCCCCTGTAGGGAAATGGACCACCTCAACAATTTTGGATTCTCAACCCTCATCTGCATTAACCATCTGAGGGGCCTGTGGTCGGTCTGAACACGGAAGTGAGTCCCAAACAGGTAGGGCCTCAGCTTCTTCAGAGCCCAGACCACAGCGAAAGCTTCTCTTTCAATGGCACTCCATCTCTGTTCCCTGGGGATTAGCCTCTGGCTAATGAAAGCCACAGGTTGGTCTCCTCCCTCATCATTGATCTGTGAGAGTACTGCTCCCACGCCTTGCTCTGAAGCGTCAGTTTGCACAATGAACTCACTGGAAAAGTCAGGTGCCTTAAGCACCGGTGCTGTGCACATGGCAGTTTTGAGGGTGTCAAAAGCAGTTTGACAGGCCTCAGTCCAATTCACTTTCCTGGGCTGATTCCTAGATGTCAGCTCTGTCAAAGGGGCCACAATGGTGCCGTAACCTTTGACAAACCGTCTGTAATACCCGGTGAGACCTAAAAAGGCTCTCACCTCAGTCTGGGTCTTGGGGGGTTCCCAAGCCAGAATGGTATCAATTTTTGCCTGTAGGGGCGCCACCTTGCCGCTCCCCACCTGGTGTCCCAAGTACACCACAGATCCCTGCCCTATCTGACATTTACTGGCCTTGATAGTGAGGCCTGCCTTCTGCAGAGCCTTCAACACTTCAGTGAGGTGTTGCAGGTGTTCCTCCCAAGTGGAGCTGAACACCGCAATGTCATCCAGGTAGGCTGCGCTGAATTGCTCCAGCCCTGCCAGTACCTGGTTGACCAATCTCTGAAATGTGGCGGGAGCATTTTTCAACCCAAAGGGCATGACACGGAACTGGAAGTGCCCCTCTGGTGTGGAAAATGCTAACCTCTCCTTTGCCCCGTCAGTTAAGGCAATCTGCCAGTACCCTGAAGTCAAATCAAAAGTACTCAGGTACTGGGCAGCTCCCAACCGATCCACCAGCTCATCAGCTCTGGGGATGGGGTGCGCGTCAGTCTTGGTGACCGCATTGAGCCCACGGTAGTCCACGCAGAACCCAAGTTCTGGGGTGCCACCGGGAGTAGCAGCTTTCTTAGGCACTAAGACCACTGGGCTAGCCCAGGGGCTGCTGGAGGGCTCAATAACCCCAAGCGCCAACATCTTGGAAACTTCTTCCTTGATGCTAGCTCTGACCTTGTCAGCCACTCTGTAAAACATCTGTTTCACAGGCAGACTGTCTCCAGTGTCCACGTCGTGGACGCACCATTTGGTGACACCTGGGGTCAGGGAGAACAGTGGGGCGAACTGACCCAAGACTTGGCGACAGTCCTCCTGCTGTTCTGGGGTCAGGGTGGGGGAGAGGACCACACCATCCACTGACCCATCTTGCTCCTTGACTGCCAGGAGGTCAGGGAGAGGATCACTATCCTCCTCCCCTCCAACATCTGTAGCCATGAGCATAGTCACTTCAGTCCTTTCAAAGTGGGGTTTGAGGCGGTTCACATGTAGCACTCTTACAAAAGGCAGAGACGTGTGTCTTCATCTGGGGCCAGTAGAAATGGGTGACAAGCCTGTGATAGGTCTTGTCTTGCCCCAGATGTCCTGCGAGAGGCACGTCATGAGCCAGACCCAGTAGGAAGTTCCTGAAGCGCTCCGGTACCACCAGCACACGGGCTGCACCGGCTCAGCGAACTTAGGCTCACTATAAAGTAAGTTATCCTCCCAGTAGATCAAATGCTCCTTGGACCCCAGGCCTGCGGCCTGGTCGGAAGCCTGCTGCCGCACACCAATGAGAGAAGGGCACTCCTTCTGAGCCTGGCAGAATTCCTCCCTGGAGGGACCACCCTCTTGCTGCCACTGGGACAGCTCAGGCAATTCCCCTAGTTCGGCCACCTGCTCCCCTGTAGGTTCCAGGGCATCCCCTTCCGGGTCTGCCTCCTCCTGGACCGTGGGAACAGTGGGGGCCGGTTTCCAGCGCCCTCTACCCCTTCCTCTCTTGGCAGGTCCCTGGGCCATTGTTCCAGGCTCCAGTTCTGCTAGACCGCCCTCTCTGGCTGTCATTGCACGGGTGGACACACAGATCCACGCAGCCAAACCCAACATCTCCAAGTGAGTCCTGTGCTCCACCTCCTTCCATGGGGAGCTCTCCAGGTCATTACCTAATAGACAATCTACAGGCAAGGCATCACTTACTACAATCTCCAAAATACCGGAGACTCCTCCCCATTCAAATGGAACTTTTGCCAACTTGCAGTAGCGCACTGAACTGTCAGCTGCCACCACAGGCCGGAGTACCTGGGGAACAATTTGCTCTTCAGACACCCACCGACACCTAACAGATGTCACGCTGGCCCCGGTGTCTCTCACAGCCTCCACCACCTGTCCATTGATGGTCACCTTCTGCCCGTATTTCTTAGTGTTTTGGGGCAGCAAGGTTTCCTGGGCCATCTCTTGGTCTCCTAGAGAGACAAGGGTCATCAATGCTAACCCCTCCTCCCCACTAGAAATCAAATCCCCTCCCAAAGCTACACTGGCTAACGCCGGAGCTGGAGCTGGAGCACCAGTGGGTGCAGATTTCTTCTTTGGACAGTTTGGAGCAATGTGCCCCACCTCCCTACATGCATAGCAAGTAGGCGGGGTCTTTTTGTCCTGCGTGCCTTTATGGGGCCAGGACTTCTTAGGCTTGGGGGGTTGAGACACCTTCTCCGGGGAACTACTTTGGGGCCCTTTAGAAGACTCCTTTTGATTACCCGTGTCCCCCCACTCTTCTGCTGGGGACCCTGTCCACCTTTGGCTGGGGTACTTACCACCCCCTTGTGGACCCTGGTGCTAGTCCACCAGTCCGCCTCTTTAGCAAGCTCACTGGGATCAGTTAACTTACTATCCAAAAGATGCTGGCGTAGCTCTGGGACACATAAACTACTTAGGTGCTCCCTACTAATCAAGTGACACAACCCCACATAATCAGTAACCTTGCTGCCCTTCATCCAACCTTCCAGTGCACGCGTGTACATACTCACACACTCCACCCAAGTACTTGAATCAAGCTTCTTGAAGTTTCTAAACTTCTGGCGGTACTGTTCAGCAGTGAGCCCATACCTGAGGCACAAAGCCTCCTTCATGGCGGAGTAGGATAAAGCATCCTTTGCTTCTAAGGGTGCCAAAACATCCCTCCCTGAGGCCTCAAAATGCTTCCACAATCCTGCTCCCCAATTCTTCTCAGGCACCTCATTCATCTGTAAGGCAAGTTCATACGCTCTGAACCACGCATAAATATCCTCACCCCTCTGATAATTCTGTACCAGATCCTTTGGTATGTATACCTTACCCGCCTGTACTGGTTGTGCGCTGCCACCCTTAGAACTGGACCCCCTCTCTTTATATTTGAAGTCCAACTCCTTCATGCTCCTCTCATGAGCCAATTGGAGCTTCTTCTCCTCCAAAGCGAGAGCATGCCTTCTCTCCTGCGCCGCTCTCTCCTGCGCCTCTTTCTCAACTTCTAGGCGCAGTCTCTTCTCGTCGGCTTCCGCTCTGAGCTTCAAAAGCTCAATCTCATGGGCCCTAACTCGCTGATTCTCCTCCACCTCCTCTGGAGAAATAATCCTACTGGAGTGGGTGCTGCCGGCCCTAGACGCTGGCTTCGCCACTGGCAAATCACTAGGCAGAAAAACAATCTCCTGTGCGCCACCCTCTCCAATAGTAGCTTCTGGGTCACCATGTTTGGCCTCCCACCAGGCCCTCAGAGCTGTCCGTAGCTCTTCCTTATTTGCGCCGCCCCTTCCTGGGCATTCAAGCTGTCTGCAGACTTTTCTCAGTTGCTCCTTGTTATAGGTGAGCAACTCCTGGATTTCAAATTCCACTTCCACTTCTGCATTCACGCTTTGCGCATTCTGAGACATGGTACTTCCTACCCTTTTTCAACTAAAAAGGTTTCACCAAAAAGAAAAAATCTTGCGCAACCTGTTCTGCTAAACTAGACCAGTGATGTACAAGAAATCACTGCAGGTCAAGTGCAATTATTAGTTCAAAATCCGCACCGCGAGCCACCAATGTTAGAACCGGGAGTCTCTGGTTGGCAGAGGTAAGTACCTTAGCCCAAGTAGGGACCCCTGGTTCCGGTCAGGGCGACGGAATAACCCTCTGAGATAACCCCTGCTCACCCTCTAGGTAGCATGGCGCGAGCAGTCTAGGCTAAACAGAGGCAATGTGGATAACATTTGCACTTAACACAACAATAATCCCCAATCCACCACAAACTGAGACCACACAGGTAAGTATATTTTATAAAAATATATAGCTTTATCTAGTTTCAGCATGTAAATGAAGCAGTTGCGTGATAATCACTTCTTCAGACAACTTAGCATTTTATCTTACAGGTTGCACTTAATTCTCAATGGTTCATGTAAATAGGCAGATCTCATAAAAGCAAATAGTCTCTAGTCTCTTTGATCAGTGGTTAAACATAATGCCACTGGCTTCTATTCAATTGGCTCTAAAAACGAGCAGTCAATGCAATGCCCAAGCGTAGTTATTCCCAGCCCGCCTTCTTAGGCCCTTAGCCCCCCAAGTGCGGCAAGCGCCCCTCACCCGGTCTCCTGGGGACTCCTTTCCTGTGGTGTGGGGGCTTACACGTGCGCCGGCTGGATTCAGGCGCCTCGCGCCTAGCAGCGCACACTCCCACCTTGCCCCGGCCGGTCCCCTGGTGCTCTCCCGCCCGCTCTCGACAATCCAACGAGCGGCGGGGGATGCAGCACCTCGGGGGACGACAGGCCCGGGGCGGGGAACACACGCAGACTCACTCCCTCGGCGAGGACGGGTCAGCCAGCTGCTCCGGCGGTCGGCTCCTCGCTGGGGGGGGGGTGATCAGGGCGCGATTCCCTCGGCGGCTTCCAGGCTGCTCCAGCTGTGCGGGCCAATCACGTCGCGGCCCTCTGGTCGAGCCCCTTCAGTGCCTGGGAGTCAGCCAATGGCAGAGCGGCTCCCGGGACAGGCTGGCAATGACGCTCCGCTACTTCGGCCAATCACGGCCCACCACAGCTGATGACGCTGCGCCGCACGGGCCAATCCCGTCGCGGCGTTAGTGAGGGGGCTCGGCTCCCTCCACCAATGGGAGCGCGGCTCCTTCGTTTCTTTGGCGCTTCAGCTCCTTGACCTCGGAGCAAATTACGGGGGGTGTCTTGGCCCCGGGCTGCGGTGGTGATTTGGCGGCAAAGGGTTTTCAAGGGCGCTGGTCACAACTAGACCCCCCTCTCGACCTTGCCACCACCGTGGAGCGGATTTCACGAGGGGAGGCTCCACAAGCCTCCGACCCTCACGAGTAATGTGCCGATGAGCACACCGATCCCTTCCTCACGCTCCGCAGTCAAGCCCCACGCGTCTCGGGTCCCAACAGCACGATTTTGCAGCCGTTTTCTGGGACAGCTTTAGGAACCTTTAGTCCTGGGTTCCCAACAGGAGGCCAGCTCTTCTCAGGCCCTTGGAGATTCAGTTGTAGACACAGCACACAGCAGAGTCTTGGCAGTTTCAAGTAGGCAGGGTCACAGCACACAGCAAAGCCCCTTTCTTCTCCTCAGCTTCCAGGTTGACAGTAGAACAGGTCAGCCCTTAGAGCACACAGCAAGGCAATCTTCCTTTGATTCTCTAGCCGTCCTCCTTCCAGCCGAGGTTCCTTCTTGGTTGCAGAATTTCAGAATCTAAACTTCTGTAGTCAGGGGTCCTTTCCTTATACCCCTCAATGTCTTTGAAGTTCTTTGAAGTCTTTGTGCACGGAGGCCCTTGGTCCAGTCTAAACCAGTTCTGGGGGTTGCGGAGCACCGAGGTGTCTCTGGTTTTCTTGTTCCTGTCAGCTTCAGGGCCAGAGGTGTCAGTTGACCACCAGGAGAGAGCTAACATGGGGGAGGTAGGCAGGCGCAGCTCAGCACTTATCAGGCATTCCTTCCTCCCTCCTCCCAGGCAGGCAGATGTGCCCTTTCATCCCCGGGATGGCTCCGACCCTCTCCTCTGGGGCTCTGCAGCCCCCCCTGTCACATCCAGACCAGGCAGGCATTCCACAAACCCAGGCACACAGAAAGGTTTAGACAAGAGAACAACCACTTTCTAAAAGTGCTATTCTCCAACACAGGATTTAAAAACACCCTTCACTGAAAGATGTGTCATCAAATTCTGAGTTCAGGGATATCTTTCACTTATGTCCCATCTTGTTCCTATGGGAAGATAGGCTGGTATCACATGGGCCCAGCCTCCTCCATGTTACTCTATGGAGCAAGATAGCCTTTCAGCAGTGAGCACATAAAATGGCTGCAGCCCACTACCAGAGCATTTTACCTGCACTAGTACATGCTCTACCTTATCCATACACTGCACCCTGCCCAGGGGGGTAGCTTGAGCCTTCCATAGGGGTGACTGAGGTGCACAGACAGGGAAGGGTTAGGCCTAGCCAGTGGAGACACTGGCCAGGGGGACATGGCAGTCACTGACTGCACACAGGCGCTGCGCTGGCAGGCCTGAGTCACCATTTTAAAGCTACTCATGTGGGTGGCGCAATCTGCGCTGCAGGCCCACTAGTAGCATTTGTCATCACCAGCCCTGGCACACACAGTGCACTTTACTAGGGACTTCGTGGTGATACAAATATGCCAATCAGGTATATTCAATCAATATCACGATTTACAGAGGGAGCACTTACACTCTGACACTGATCAGCAGTGGCAGAGTGTCCAAAGCATCTAAATCAGCAAAAACGAAATCCAGCACAGCATCAAAACACATGAGTCAGAGGCAAAAAGATGGGGGAAGAACCACGCCAAAAGGTGTCAGGTCTAACACTGAAATTAATGTACCTGCCATCCTATGTGCGATGACAGGGGCCATGGCATATAAAATGGCTAATGGAACCAGTGAGCACCAAGCGTTCTTCCGGTGTGTCTGGTGACCTGGAAAATTCACCACATAACAAAAACAAACGTTGGCAAAGACAATGGGATTCGCCTATGCAAGAGCTATTGACTTTGCCAGTGTTTTCAGCCATCTTCTACAGCAGTATGAAGTGGAGTAGAGTGGAGTGGTGTAGAGAGGTGCAGAGTGGCATAGAGTGGATTGGCATAAAGTGGAGTGGAATAGATTGGCTTCGAGTGGCATAGAGTAGCTTGGAGTGACGTAGAGTGAAATGGAGTAGAGTGGAGAGGAGTGGCATAGAGTGCAGTGGCATAGTGTAGTATGTTTATCTAGGGACCTGTATCGATACTCCTATTCCTGACCCTTGTCCGGTTATAAATCACTAATATCCATACAACGGCACAGAAACCCGTTTCATAAATTAGTCATAGCGCATGCTGTCACATTAAGCAAGCACTATTCCTCCAGCCCCCTAGAAAGCACACCGAGTTCTAAAACAAATCCAAGCCTCCGGCGACCTGGGAAATCCCCGCCTGCTATGTTTTGATTTAGTCCAAGAACTCCTGTAAAGCACTGCAAGAACGATCAGTTCTTAGTGACATCTTTATTGACGTCTTATGTCCATCCTTACGTCAAACCCAGCACCTCTCAGGTATAAATATACCAACGCTGCCATAAGCAAACACACGGTGGTGATGAGCCTGGAGCAGTGACTACTTGCCGGAGAGCCCAGCTGATGCGAGAGCCCACGGACGCTGCCCCTCCCCTTTTGACGCAATGAGGAAGACGCTGTCTTTTCTCTTGCTGAGAAATCCAGCATCCAGCGTTTCCAGCCCACCTTCGCAGGTGGCTGGGATACCGAGTCCTGAGAAAGAGATACCAGCCCTCCAGCCTTCTAAATCCCAGGAACTAAACTGACTAAACCCTTACAGAGAATTCTTGAGTCAGATTCTTGGCAAAACAAACTTAACTTAAACTGCTACTTACTTACTCCCTCCCACGTATTAGGCTTAGGTCAGGTACACCGGGGTAGGCGTAGTTAGAAGCACCAGTTGAGTACGATTAGTCAATGTATATATGTATGTATATCTTTTATCCATTTTAAAGTATCATATGGCTAAGAAACCATATCAATGCTTTTACAGTATTATTTTATAATCCTGCTTTTACTATATGCATTCTACTTAACCCTAAGTATTGCAATTGTAGCGATTCATTTCTCTTGTATGAGAAAAGAGACTGATCATTAAAATAATAACTTTTATTGAAAACGCCCGTCTCTTCTTTTCTCTACAATCTGGTGAAACTAAGTATGCACGTATTGACTGAGTAAAATAGCTGTCTTTTGTTTTCACACGACTCTAGAGATATACTCTTGATCAGGGAGAGCAAAGTTGTCATGTTCTATGGTTGTCAGAAACTGAGGGGCATATTATCAAGGGGGTTTATCTCCGCTTTTTTGGCTTTAAAAGCCAAGAAAGCGGAGATAAAATGATCTCCCTATTACCTAGCTGTTGCTAACACCAGTTAGCGACAGCTAGTAGGAGATAGCGACCATCTTGGGCCCCACTTTGCATGTCAGTGATATTTATCACTAATGACATGCAAAGTGGGCGTGCCAAGATGTTAGCGACTGGAAACAGTCACTAACATCGCTATCTCCTATTACCAACATTTGGAGATATTTGCGCTAAGCGCGAATATCTCCAAAAGCTAACACCTGCCCCTGAGCAGTTCTTAGCCATGTTATCCAATGGGAGGTGGATAACATGGCTAAGAGCATTAGCTCGGTAATGCATGAATATCGCTGACTTTTCAGCGATATTCATGCATTGCGGCCGTTTTTTATCGCATTTGCGATAAACCTTGGTAATACCAAGGTTTATCTGCGGTAAAAATCGCCGCAGCTTAGCGGTAACATTTTCTCTCTAACCAAGCAATAGCGATAATTATCGCTATTGCTTGGTAATATGCCCCTAAATCCCTTCTTGTCTATCCAGGGAGGTTAAAATCCTCCTCGCCTATTCGAGAAAGTTTCTAGTGAACTCTGAGCTAGCTGGCACACAAAACTTAAGTCTAATATCGTCAGTAGAAGACCTAGTTAACCTCTGTCCTATGTCTATACTATTGAAGATATTATTCCAATGCACAGAGCCTATTGGGAATATAGGAACTACACTACATGGCGCCCAATGGTTTGGTAAGGCGATAAATCTAACGCAAGGCATTAGAGTAACTCAGTCGTGCTTTTTCACACAGACCCTTTCTCCCGTAAATACTCCAAAGACGTCTGAAATGGGTCAAAGGTTAACATCCGCCAAACTTAGTAGGAGGAGACTCCTATATATGGTTTTTGGTTTATTCAACGTTGAAGGATACAGTGTTCCAAAATATTGTGCACCTAATCTTTGTTTCCTTGGAAACCTGATCTGCAACAAAAAAACCTTCCTGTCAGTAAAATTTCAGACAGCGAAGGAGAAAGGGAGGCAGCTAGAATAGCAGCTCAACTCCTAGCAGATGACACAAGTCTCCTGCAGACTGAACCGGGTGCAATACTCATCCCGGTCAACATAAGAAAAACTATAATTTTAAAACTTATAGAAAATGGACTGACATCGAGAGGTGATACAGTCATATTCGTAATTGAGGCACATGAATATCGGCAGACAGAGGTATTCTATTCATGGATAAACTTTCAAGCAGCAAACGCTGTAACAAAGGAGTTCCACTATTACAAGATAGAGGAACCTCCGGAAGAGTACACTCCTTTCGAGGAGGTGGAAATAACATTAAAATACCAAGAGCATCTCCTCTAGTTTAAAGGCGCCCTAAAACATAATAATCACATCACCAGGCTCGGTCCACTAGGTAGACCAAGAGCAACGTGGCCGGTTCTAGCCAGCTACACATCACATGCTGACATTAATAGAATGTCAAGCGAAGAACTCTTAGTTAAAATAAAAGAATTAACACAGGCATACAGAGAATTGGTTCAATATGCAACTGAGGATATAACTTTCCTCCAGAAGTTGAAAGAAACAGATATAGCAGAACAGCCATTTGAACTTGCCAGAATCATAGAAAAATCCTATGAAGAACTAGGAAGAGATAGTTTGGGTGGGAAACCAGTGAAACCCCAACTAACTGAAAATCCTGAAAAGGTATTTATTAAAAATAATCTAAACACTCCAAAAAAGAGCTGGGATGGAAATAAACAATCCACTCCCAAAGAAAAAAGATTCCAGTCCAGAGGAAGGTCTCCTCGGCGGAGAGAGAGATCTCCAGACCAAGGACACAAGTCTCCCCAGAGGGAGCCCTCTGAGAAAAGATACAACCTTAGAAATAGGGATAATTTGAAGAAACCTGATAGATATCAAGATATTGATACACGTCCCTCTTGATCTTTTCAGACTTCCTTGCAGAAATCGGAAAGAAGAGGACGGTTAGAACACAGGGAAGAGCACGTCAAGTCCAAAGACAAGGAACCTGCTCATCAAAGTAAAAAGTTACAATTTCCAAAGAAGAAGGTAGCCAGTATTAAAGTAATCAAACATGCCGAGGATACTGAGGACACAACTTAAAAACGGAGAGTGGGCTCAGACAATGCTAGACAGCGCTGCAGAAGTGAGCATAACTCGCAAGATCCTGATGAATCATCTGGAGACAGTGGACACGAATGAATACATTCAGGTGGAAACTGCAGATACCAGAGTTAGCAAACCTCATAAAATATACGAAATAACATTACATATAGAGGGAGATAAGACTAGGAAAATAAGGGGTCTATGTTGGGATCATCTCTCCAAAGGCTATGACATCCTTTTAGCTGAAAAAGACTGGCCACCGGAGTTTGTCAGGGAGTGCCCTCATGGCGAAGAAATGATTATGCCTGCCTTCTCAAATCACATTTCAATTCATAAAAAGTATACACTTGCAAGAAAGTGGGCAGTAGCCCAAGCTCCTGCATTATCTAAAAACCATGTAGGATGGGATGAGGACTCTCCTCCTCACAAAATCCAGTTAAAATCTCAACCAACTGCACAGAGGCAGTACCCAATTACCCAATTAATCAAGAAGCTAAACAACAGGTCAGGGAGATCTTAGATCAACTTGAATACCAGGGGGTGATCAAAACTTGCACCTCACAAATGAACAATCCTTTGTTTCCTGTCTCCAAGCCAGACGATTCATATCGTCTAGTTTTGGACTACAGACACCTAAACTCATGTTGCAAAACTTTTGCAGTACAAAACTCACACAGTGCAGCACTAATGAATAGAATATTGCACAAAAAATACAAAACAACATTAGACATTTCTAATGGATTCATTTGTCAAAATATAGCACCTGAAAGCAGATATTTGACTGCGTTCTCAATAAATGGCTCGCAGAACATTTCTGTCGTTTGCCACAGGGGTTCAAGAACAGCCCAGGATTATTCTCAGCGAGAGTAACAGAGTTACTACAAATATATGATGATGAGGCATTATCTTATGTCGATGACATCTATCTAACAGATGATGACTTGGATACTCACTTGAAAAGAGTGAACACCATAATACTTGGGTTCGCAGCAGAGGGTTACAAATTCAACTTCAGAAAGTCAAGAATTGCCCATCTAACTGTCCTGTTTTTAGGATATGAATTATCAAGTGAAGGCAAAAGCCTGGCTGACAATTTCCTAGAGAAATGTGCTGTAATCCAAGCACCGAGAACGCTGAAAAATTTACAATCAATTCTAGGTTTCCTGAATTTCGGAAGAACGTACATTATAAATTATGCAGAGAGGGTTAAACCTCTCTACGACTTAATAAGACCAGATTTTAAAACAATCAATTGGACTCAAAAACACACAGAAATTTTGAGATCATTACAAACAGACATGTTAGCTAAAACAAAACTGCAAACACGCGATAACACACGCAACCTTGTGATTCGCATCATCCCAGGAAGATGCGGATTCACATACCTAACCTCTAATGAGGGAGAAACGGTACCAATAACATACAAATCACATTTGTACACAGAAGCTGAAAAAACATTCAGTATAAAGGAAAACATTGTACATGCGGTTCAAACAGCTATAGCAAAGGAAAGAGCCCAGGCCCAAGGCAGACGGATTACTGTAATAACAGCAGAATAAGCCTTTGAGGCATTAACAAGCCCGTGTAATCTAACTACCGTGGCATTAAATCCAAAATGGATACAATGGGAAAATTCCCTTGCTACAGACAAAGTAAATTACTACTTTGGACCGAACATGAAAAAAATAAAAAAATCTAGAATATGAAAGAGAAGATCCTATGCCAATCGACATTCTGCCCATACGACAGTACGCCTGAGTAATATATACAGACGGACATGCTCAACCCTCAGTTTGGGGAAAGCAAGCCTATAACGCCACATGCGAGATTGTAAAAAACGTGTGGCGCGGAGGTAAATTGAGACCTCTGTTAACGAAAACACACTCAGTGGAAAATAATTCAGAACAACAAACTGAAATAATAGCGTTAAAAATGGCGCTAGATAATGCCGATCGCGAATTCCCGACACTAATAGTGTGCGATTCGTATTACTGCGTCAAATCATACAATAACGATTTACAGAAATGGATTCAGAACGGTTACAAAGATGACATAGGTGCCACAATTAAGCAAAAATTGCTTTGGGAGCAAGTAGTTCTTTCACAGAAAGAACTACCAAAGACTCACGTGATACACTCACTGAGTCATCAGCGTGATGGGGTTCACGTTGCAGGGAATTCATTGGCTGAGACAGCCACAGCGGAAGCAACTAAATCGGCTTCCGCAGCTACAAAAAAGCGGTCGGAAAATTACATTGACGGGGAAACAATGCTGGCGGTGAAAACGTCATCGAAAGGCGACTGCTCAGCGCTACCCATCAACTATCCACTCAATTATACATACATAATCGATGCAAACTCCGTTCCTTTTGCTCAAATCCCTGGAGTGGGGGATAGAGTAATTCCAAACACGAACAGGAGAGTCTTGTTAATAGCAGACGCACATATGGGTGAGGGTCTTAGACACCTTAACCTTAAGGATTCTCTAGAAGAATTACAATCAATATACTGGTGGCCAGGAATGAGCCTGCAACATCACAGTTTTGCGAAAAACTGTCCAGACTGCAACAGAGATCGCAGTGGCGACCGAGACGGTGTATTGCCATGGCATTTCGCTCAAGATGGGATTAAGCAATAAATATAAAAATACCCAGTATGAGTAATGCGTCATATTAACATATAGAGACTATCTTCACTTAAAATGTAGACCCCAGCACTCGGCTGACGTCTGAACTGTTATAAAAAGATTTGCGAGTCTAAAATGGCATATACGCAAGGGGCATGCTACATTCTTGCTTATTGGGGGGGGGCTGGCCAGCCTGGGCATTGCATTGCGGGACTCTTATCACTTCCTTCCTGAGGGAAACGGGATGGTGTAAAGAAAAAACCAAGGCATATGGTAAAGGTTTTAGGTTCGGGGGCTGGGTGGGTCAAACATTTAATAAGTGTCCAACGTAGTCTTAACAATCTGCCAAGAAATTCTCTAAAAGGTCTCAGTCCGTACGAACTATTGTTCAGGACTAGAATGCTAATCCAGGACCTCGATAGTCAAACTTCAGTGGTGAAAGAAAAATGCTTTGATATCAAAGATCGTTTGGCTATTTTACAGGACGTAAACGAAAAAAGAAAAGACCTGAGCAACATAAAGTTGAAACAACAGCCAACAACCACTGAAGAGAAACCACCTGTCCCAGCAAGGCCTGTCTGGATTCCAAAAATCGGGGAGCTGGTCAGAGAGAAGATCGCGGTGAAGAAGGAATTTGGGCCTTCTTACAGAAAAGCAGTACCTGTCTTGGCTATTAACGGGACAAGATCAGTTGTATTACCTCCCCTTGCTGGTAAAAAGGAGAACCAAGTTTGTATCCATCGACCTGGTTAAACCACAATCATGTGGCCGATAATAAGTAGTAGGCAAAGTGGACTCCCAAGAAGTAGCAGAACACCAAAGTTTGCTACAAACACAGAGGTTCAAACTGAAAGACTAATCACATTTGATAAACCTACAGTGAATCAACAAGGACTATGCAACAAAGCCATGGAACTTAAACCTCTTGAAACCCAAATCCCAATAATGCATCAAGAAACACCAATCTACAATGATGTAACCACTGACTATGCTAATGAAACAAAGCAAATTCCAAAAGCAAAAAGGAATCCAGAAACAATTGAAACAATTGACAGAACTGCATCAGGCTACTTCATCAACTTCGATGATTTTTCTGAGGATCCGAGCGAACCTGAGGAACAGCCAACAACATCAAAGACTTTTAAAGCCAAAGCAAAAGAACTCTTTCATCAACTACAAGAAACCTATCTGATTTCTCCATGGATTGAATTTTGGGTGGCACAAGGTGTTTTTATCCTCATACTTTGGCTCATCATGGTACTATGCTTGGGACATTTCATTGAGGGAAAATATGTTGCAATGGACACAGCAAGTCAGAACATCAACTTGGTCCTGCAACCACACAAGTCTTCGCACATCGAGAAAAGAGAACTTTCTTCAGTAAACTTCCCAGCCAATCCTATACCCGGTGGGGTAGCATGGGACAAAACGGATTACGATATCTATGGCCCGGTCGAGCTCTTGAAGTATCCTCATCAATTTAAGGTTTCATTAAGTGACTTTGTAAAACCGAGCACATTCTCTGATGATTGGGGCTTTGAAAGTATTAATGATATGATGTCAGACCTAATGATGTCAGCTAAATTTACAGAACATGATTATTTACAAGGTTCATCTAATTATGACCAGATGTACTGTTACAACCACTATGGTAACCTTTATCTGCATAAATCTGCTCAACCTAGAAATGTTTTTAATTATAATCAATGGGAACATTGTGCAACTCCACCAACAGGCAGTTCAAAAACATTTTATGATAAATATCCATACTTCTCAGGGTTTAACACAAGTAATGCAGAAACATTTTATTTTAGAATGTTAAATAAGACAGGAATGAAAACAATGCTTACAAATACAAAATGAATCTATTCAGAGACATTTTTTGAAAAAATGAATACATTTGGTTTTGATTTCTGGAACAATATTATTGAAACAATCTGGGGTACAAAAGATTGGCAGGTCCAGGGTTTAGAATCATTATTTAGAGCCTGCATGATCCCAGAACAAATTATATTTTTGAATGATACAATTCAACAGACAACCTGTCTTGGCCTAGCCAAATTAAAGACTTAAACAAACCGTCTATTCCAAAGCCAACACATGAGAGTAATAGCACTACAGATGTTGAGATAGACGTATCCCATATTTTAAACCAAAACAGAACACATCCTGATTGGAAAAAATGGTTGATCTGGCCCACAGACGCAAATAACTGTCAAGATAGATTCCTGAACAAAATACAGGGGTTCAAATTGACCAGGCCAGACCCTAGATACTCCCAGAGACAACATCCAGGGATTGTAACAACATACAGTGTAGGTAAACTCTGCCTCGAATGGCTACAAACATCCACACTGGTTGAAATTAAGCAACACTTGACTTTACTTAAAGAGGGTGCTGACTTGCGTGATTTCATTATGGGACCACGCAAACAGCGTCAAAAACGTTTCATAGCAGCCTCTATATATGTAGCTTACAACGAAGTTTGGAAAGAAACTCAAATTGAGACAACAGAGAAAATACGGGAAATTGACCGTGTTAATTTGGAAAAATCACTTTCTGTTGTGGACAATGGGTTAATGACTCTGTCTTCCAGAATATATTCACTGGACAGTATTGTATCATCTTTAATCGATATAATAGAGCAAGACTTACTGATGTTGCAACACGGTCAGTCCCAATTGCGTTCTATTGTACAGCTTGGCTGGACGTTACAAAATCTACGTTCAGGCTACGTGCCTTGGCGTTTAATCAACACAACGTCATTATTCACTATCTTTAACCTTACTGATACACAAATCTGCTTGGCACAAAAGGGTGCAGAGTATACAATTCTGAGCATTGAAAAACTTGAGAGATTACCATTGACAATGTCAGAACGACCTGTCATTGAATGGATAATACACGGAATCATAACTATTCCGATAACGACTTTCCAATTTCGAGGCAGGCCAGTATGAAAGGTTGGGTAAAGGATACATTAAGTCAACATGGAACCTACGTTATACACACACATGTTATAGTAAAAAAGGACAGAGTGTATTTCTTAGTGGTAATAATTGTGAAAAATCACTAAGTGGTATACTTCTGTGTCAGGGTATAAGTTTACATGGGGCCTGTGAGGGGACTTCAAATAACCTTTCATGTCACCAGCTCGGCACACCTGCAACGCGAATAGAGCCATTCTTTAGACGGCTTTCTAACGGAGCTACATTCTAATTGTGGATCACAGATGTTGTGGCTTGCTGCCAGGAAAACCTTATCTAGTAAGCGTGAGTTCCATGGTCACTTGCTGTGAGCGAGTATTGTTTCCGAATGACACTCCAGACAGGGAGGGAAAAATTTGGCCAAGTTTGAAAATCTCTTCTATTCGAATTGAAACTTTATTTGAAACTTTAATCAGAATGAAGACTGTGCACCTACAGACGCCAGTACACTTGACGTCATCAAAAGAAACGTATGATCTCCAAGTTGCAAGGACAACTGCACAGATACACACATTATTATCAACAATCTTAAATATTTCTGATACGAATGGTATCGCGAGTGTATTTAGGACAGTTTTTTCGGGACTATTGACACCATTCAAAGCAGTCCTGGGTTTTGTTCCCAATTTTGTCCATTCTGTCTTTGGCGGACTTCCACTCCTGTTGGGACTCGTGGCAGGCATCTTATTTTTGCTCCTCCTGCTTCGTTATGGCAAGCCATGTCACAGACAAGACTCCAGCAACAATGGAAGAAACGATCCTAGCTAAACGCTATCGGGACCGCATAACTAAAGTCCTTGTATTAGCCCGGCTAAGGGATCTGAATATGACCTGGTTTCTTTCATTCAGACCCATATGGCAGAATTGTGTCTTACCTGTGTTAAGATGTATGCTATGCGGCGAAGAATGCGTGTTGGACACCTGTCTTACACTACAATCAGAAGTACCATTGGATATGGATACTTTGGTGGGTCCAGTAAAGGCTCATGCGTCGTGTTGTCCCCAGCGGTTACCTATCCTGATGACGGCATTCGTGGAAACTTCACCACTATGATTAAAGGGTAGTGAAGTATGAAATGAGAGCAGCATCAACCATCATTAAAAGCGATCATGCGCACGACTGCATGATAGGGACATTCTCCAACTTGGTCCAACTTCCACCTGAGGCAGTAAACAGTTTTTTTGAAAGTCTGTCTGATATGATGTTTTCACCCGAACAGAAAGAATAACTTTAAGCAAACGAGCACACAGCGTTCCCTGAACTCTGAATTTGGCCTTCAGCTTCTAAAAAACAAAGCTACTGAGACTATTTGGAACTATTGTTTCTCCTTCCCCTGAAAGCGAAAACTTTTTTCCCAAATCAAAATTATTTACCTTTTTTTTTGGCACTTATCTTCTGCTTGAATGCATACAGTACCTATACTCATTTTCGTGTATTTCGCATATGCCATTTTTCAAATGCAAAAAATGTATTTTGGGGTGGTTCGGTATACACATGCACTATTAGTTATGTTTACTATTGCTTAGGTTAGTAAATATGGACATGAATTCGTGGAGTGGGTGTAGTATGTTTATCTAGGGACCTGTATCGATACTCCTATTCCTGACCCTTGTCCGGTTATAAATCACTAATATCCATACAACGGCACAGAAACCCGTTTCATAAGATAGTCATAGCGCATGCTGTCACATTAAGCAAGCACTATTCCTCCAGCCCCCTAGAAAGCACACCGAGTTCTTAAACAAATCTAAGCCTCCGGCGACCTGGGAAATCCCCGCCTGCTATGTTTTGATTTAGTCCGAGAACTCCTGTAAAGCACTGCAAGAACAATCAGTTCTTAGTGACATCTTTATTGACGTCTTATGTCCTTATGAGTTAAATCTAACTACTGTGGCATTAAATCCAAAATGGATACAATGGGAAAATTCCCTTGCTACAGACAAAGTAAATTACTACTTTGGACCGAACATGAAAAAAATTAAAAAATCTAGAATATGAAAGAGAAGATCCTATGCCAATCGACATTCTGCCCATACGACAGTACGCCTGAGTAATATATACAGACGGACATGCTCAACCCTCAGTTTGGGGAAAGCAAGCCTATAACGCCACATGCGAGATTGTAAAAAACGTGTGGCGCGGAGGTAAATTGAGACCTCTGTTAACGAAAACACACTCAGCGGAAAATAATTCAGAACAACAAACTGA
This sequence comes from Lissotriton helveticus, assembly GCF_964261635.1. Classification (NCBI taxonomy): domain Eukaryota; kingdom Metazoa; phylum Chordata; class Amphibia; order Caudata; family Salamandridae; genus Lissotriton; species Lissotriton helveticus. The sequence continues at coordinate 197,505,799 of NC_136057.1, read as the reverse complement.
AATAATAGCGTTAAAAATTCCTCCAGCCCCCTAGAAAGCACACCGAGTTCTTAAACAAATCCAAGCCTCCGGCGACCTGGGAAATCCCCGCCTGCTATGTTTTGATTTAGTCCGAGAACTCCTGTAAAGCACTGCAAGAACAATCAGTTCTTAGTGACATCTTTATTGACGTCTTATGTCCATCCTTACGTCAAACCCAGCACCTCTCAGGTATAAATATACCAACGCTGCCCTAAGCAAACACACGGTGGTGATGAACCTGGAGCAGTGACTACTTGCCGGAGAGCCCAGCTGATGCGAGAGCCCACGGACGCTGCCCCTCCCCTTTTGAGGCGCTGAGGAAGACGCTGTCTTTTCTCTTGCAGAGAAATCCAGCATCCAGCGTTTCCAGCCCACCTTCGCGGGTGACTGGGATACCGAGTCCTGAGAAAGAGATACCAGCCCTCCAGCCTTCTAAATCCCAGGTACTGAACTGACTAAACCCTTACAGAGAATTCTTGAGTCAGATTCTTGGCAAAACAAACTTAACTTAAACTGCTACTTACTTACTCCCTCCCACGTATTAGGCTTAGGTCAGGTACACCGGGGTAGGCGTAGTTAGAAGCACCAGTTGAGTACGATTAGTCAATGTATATATGTATGTATATCTTTTATCCATTCTAAAGTATCATATGGCTAAGAAATCATATCAATGCTTTTACAGTATTATTTTATAATCCTGCTTTTACTATATGCATTCTACTTAACCCTAAGTATTGCAATTGTAGCGATTCATTTCTCTGTATGAGAAAAAAAACTGATCAATAAATAACACCTTTTATTGAAAACGCCCGTCTCTTCTTTTCTCTACAATCTGGTGAAACTAAGGGGCATATTACCAACAACTAGCGATAATTTTTGTCTCTAACTTGTTTAGAGACAAAAATTATCGCCGCACATCGGCGATTTTTATCGCAGATAAACCTTGCTATTAGCAAGGTTTATCGCAAATGCGATAAAAAACGGCCGCAATGCATGAATATCGCTGAAAAGTCAGCGATATTCATGCATTATCGAGCAAATGCTCTTAGCCATGTTATCCACCTCCCATTGGATAACATGGTGAAGAACTGCTCAGGGCAGGTGTTAGCTTTTGGAGATATTCGCGCTTAGCGCGAATATCTCCAAAAGTTGGTAATAGGAGATAGCGATGTTAGTGACTGTTTCCAGTCGCTAACATCTTGGCACGCCCACTTTGCATGTCATTAGTGATAAATATCACTGATATGCAAAGTGGGGCCCAAGATGGTCGCTATCTCCTACTAGCTGTCGCTAACTGGTGTTAGAGACAGCTAGGTAATAGGGAGATAATTTTATCTCCGCTTTCTTGGCTTTTAAAGCCAAAAAAGCGGAGATAAACCCCCTTGATAATATACCCCTAAGTATGCACGTATTGACTGAGTAAAATAGCTGTCTTTTGTTTTCACACGACTCTAGAGATATACTCTTGATCAGGGAGAGCAAAGTTGTCATGTTCTATGGTTGACAGAAACTAAGGGGCATATTATCAAGGGGTTTTATCTCCGCTTTTTTGGCTTTAAAAGCCAAGAAAGCAGAGATAAAATTATCTCCCTATTACCAAGCTGTCGCTAACACCAGTTGGCGACAGCTAATAGGAGATAGCGACCATCATGGGCCCCACTTTGCATGTCAGTGATATTTATCACTAATGACATGCAAAGTGGGCGTGCCAAGATGTTAGCGACTGGAAACAGTCTCTAACATCGCTATCTCCTATTACCAACTTTTGGAGATATTCGCGCTAAGCGCGAATATCTCCAAAAGCTAACACCTGCCCTGAGCAGTTCTTAGCCATGTTATCCAATGGGAGGTGGATAACATGGCTAAGAGCATTTGCTCGATAATGCATGAATATCGCTGACTTTTCAGCGATATTCATGCATTGCGGCGTTTTTTATCGCATTCGCGATAAACCTTGCTAATAGCAAGGTTTATCTGCGATAAAAATCGCCGATTTGCGGCGATAATTTTTGTCTCTAAACAAGTTAGAGACAAAAATTATCGCTAGTTGTTGGTAATATGCCCCTAAAGCCCTTCTTGTCTATCCAGGGAGGTTAAAATCCTCCTCGCCTATTCGAGAAAGTTTCTAGTGAACTCTGAGCTAGCTGGCACACAAAACTTAAGTCTAATATCGTCAGTAGAAGACCTAGTTAACCTCTGTCCTTCGTCTATACTATTGAAGATATTATTCCAATACGCAGAGCCTATTGGGAATATAGGAACTACACTACAATAGAGTGAAGTGGTGTAGAGTGGAGTGCCATAGAGTAAAGTGGAATGGAGTGGACAGGAGTAGAGTGGCATACAGTAGACTAGAGTGGTGTAGAGTGGCACACAGTGGAGTGGGTAGACTAGAGTGTCATAGATGGGAGTATTGCAGAGTAGAGGGCCAAATATGCGCTGGCCGGGGAGGGGTCTCTTTACCTGGCCTTCATGGACCTCTCCTCGGCCTTCGATTTGGTAAATAGGTCCAAATTGTGGTCAATCCTCCTAGAGATGGGAATAGATCCCTCCCTGGTCACCTTTATGGTTTCTTTACACCAGGAGCTATTCGCCAAGGTCAGGGTCACAAATGAGGGGAGGTGTACTGACACATTCAGGTCAGAAAAAGGGGTCCGTCAGGGGTGCATCCTGGCCCCCCTCCTTTTCACCATCTACATAAATGGGCTGGGTAAACATCTAGAGTAGGGGGGGTAGACGCTCCGCGTATGGGAGGACTGCAGGTTCCGGCCCTCCTATACGCGGATGATGCCGTACTGATTGCGGGTACAGGTATCGGTCTACAGACATTATTGGATCGTTTTGGTTCCTTTATGGAAAACCTTGACCTGAAGGTAAATGCAAAAAAATCCCATTCCATGATTGTGGGTAAAAAGAGAGGAAAGTTTAGATCTAAAACCTTCATATGTAAGGGTGAGGTGGTCTCAAGGGTTCCGGTCTTCCCTTACCTGGGGGTCCTCTTTGACGAAAGGGGGTCTTGGGCCTCCCAGATAAAGGTGAAGAGTTTATTCTTGGCTCGCTCGTCGTCTGCACTGATGGGTTTTGCAAAAAGGTTGGGGGCTGGGCGGATGGAAGCACTTTTAAAAGTTTATAATACTAAGTGTATTCCCATTGCCACCTATGGGGCCGCCTTGTGGGGCTACGTTACCCAAGATAAGATCCAAAGGGTAGAAAATGGAATAATTAGACAACTGCTCTCAGTCCCCAAATCTACCCCTACCTTTTCCATCCACGAGGAAGTGGGTTTGCCTTACATTATAGATAAGTTGAACATGGCACCCCTCTTAATCTGGGCAAAGACATGGCTAAACCCAGAGTTAACTTTGAATCATCTTATTCTGGAGGACGTTACTTCTTTGGACCATGTCATGAAAATACCGTGGTTGAAGTATTTAAAAAATACATTTTCAGCTTTAGGTAGACCAGAACTTTTCCTATCTCCATCTAATATCAGGAGAGAAGACGTGAAGTGGATCAAGGTCCATTTTATGGAGCGAGCCCATCTTTACAGAGAGGAGAAGGAAACAATGAAACCATCTGTACGAGCACACTTAATGTTACTTACCACTCCCTCCCTGGAACCATACCTGAAATTTGTAACAAGACCTCTTCACAGACTTCTATTAGTAAGATTCAGGTTCAATTTGATCCAATTCTCCCTAGGGTGTTACCCATCATGGGAAAAACCAGAAGATGCCCCTCCCTGTGAGTGTGATAACTTTTCAAAGCAAGATACCATGCATTTTATGATGTTTTGTAGGTTTTATACCGCCTCTAGGAAAAAATACCTGTTACCTGTTTTGAAGGAAGCAGGCTTTCTCCAAGTCAGACCCGCATTAATTTACCTCCAGATGTTGGGCAATATCTATATTACCTTTAGTGTTGCCAGTTTTCTAGCGGAAGCTTTTAGAACCAGGAACAAACGTGCTTTACTGAACATTCCATTGTAATTACGGTATCGTTTTAAAGTTTTAACTCTATGAGCAAAACAAGCTGCAGTAACAGTTTAAGCGTGGCCTTCACTGACTTTGTACATAAATGGATTGTGATTTTAATGTATGTATATGTATTGTATGTGCTTTTATGTTTTTTAAAAATAATCGAATAAAGTGTGCTTTGACTTTGACTTTGACTTTGAGTGCAGTGTTATGGAGTGGTGCAGAGTACAGTAGAGTGACATAGAGGTCAGAGGCTTAGAATAGAGTGGTGAACAGAGCAGTGGTGTAGAGGACAGTGGCACCAAGTAGACTGCAGTGGCATAGAGTGCAGTTGTTTTGAGTGTAGCGGCGTAGATTTCAGTGGCATCGAGTGCAGTTCCATAGAGTGGAGTGGTGTAGAGAAGAGTGGTGTAGAGTGCAACAGAATAGAGTGAAGTGCATAGAATTGAGTAGTGCTGAGTAGATTGGCAGGCATAGAGTGGAGTTGTGTAAAGTAGAGGGGTGTTGAGTACAGTGGTGTAGAGTGCAGTGGTAAAGAGTAAAGTGCAGTGGTGTAGAGTGTGGTAGGTGTAGAGTGGTGCATGGTGGAATACAGTGAAGTAGAGTGCAGTGGCATATAGTGGTGCAGAGTATAGTGCAGTGACATTGAAGGTAGTGGCCTGGAGTGCTGTGGTGCAGAGTAGAGTAAAGTGCCATAAAGTGCTTGGTGTAGAATGCAGGGTCATAGAGTGCAGTGATGTATAGTAAAGTGGTGTAGAGTGGCATAGAGTACTTAGAGTAGATTGGTGCACAGTAGAGTGCCGTGGAGTGTGGTAGCCTAAAGTGCAGTGGATTAAAATGCAGTGGCTTGGAGTGGCATAGAGGGCAGTAGAATAAAGTACAGTGGTGCAGAGTAGAGTCGCAGAATGCAGTGGTATAAAGTGCAGTGGTGTAGAGTGCAGTGGCATAGAGCATTGAAGAGTAGAGTGCTGTGGCATAGAGTGCATAGCGTGGAGTATAGTGATGTAGAGTACAGTGGCATAAAGTGAAGTGGCGTAGAGTGGCATGGGACGTCAAGTGGAGTGGCGTAGGGTAGAATGGTGCAGAGAAGAGCAAAGTGCATAGAGTGCAGTGAAGTAAAGTACTTGGTAGGGGGTAGGAGGGATAAGTAGCAACATGGAAGGGGAACTGATGGCAGGGAATAAAAGCTACATGGATGGTGATATGGGAGACGGACTGAAATCACAAGCACTCATACGGAGTGCCTGAACACAATTTAAAAAGTAGCCCCATGAACGTAAGCAGTGGATGGACACACATACTTGGACTGTGCTCCGGGGAGGGCCAAACACAAGAAGAAAACATAATGCCTGCATGATGTGACACACATGTATAAAGGAAATTAGATCGAGGCTAACAAATGGTAAGCTATTGGAGGGGGGGGGGCGCTGTAAGCCTACTGTGTGAAGAAATATGTCGCGCAGAGACAGTGCATGTCCTTTCTAGGTAAAGCCTAAAAAGTGGTCTCTCAGTGACGGTACAAACTCTTCTCTTGGAGACCAGACCGCCTGATTCCCTCTCTGACTCTGAGAGTGTGCGATTCAACTTATCTCTAGTAAACTCCCTGAGGAGTTCCTGGGACCACCGTTTACCTATCATAGGATGTCAGGGGGTGTACATTTGGAGTGCACCTCTTCATTTGTGGCACATATTCAATGTGGCTACCAGTTTCCTTTTTCTGCTGCACCCACATCTATAATATGACAATGGTGAAATGTAGTGGCATAAGAAAGAACCCTGCAGCCCCCGTGGTGTGGGAGTACCCCGAGCTCCACGGGGGCACTTCCAGCACTGGACCCCTGCATGTACTTTACAGGGGGGCCCCTTCAAGTTTTGTTACGTTACTGCATTTACCATATCCCGTCCATTTGGCTACTTTTCCCTCCTGCCCCTTTCTGTGTTAATCTCCCTCCACCCGCCCAAATTTCTGTTTCTTCTTCCCCTCAATCCCCCATCCCGTTTCTTCTCCCCCACCCGGCCCATGCCCCTTATGTTTGTGCCCTTCATGAAGTCTTGGGTTTCAGAAGTGAACAATGATTTCTTCCTTGTTGTCCCATTACTGTTTAGAAAGCGCGAAGAAGTGGGTGTGTGATCCTGGCCAGGGATGGTGGCATTGGTGCCCCGCCCCCCTTGCAGCAGCCCCTCGACCGAGCCCCCAACTCTGGCTTTTGTGCTCGGCCTGTGGGTTCCTGCTCATCTGACACAATCAGACCGAGTATGGGACCGATACTACTCCCCCTACCTGCAAGGGCCCCTCAGCTGAGCCTGGCTGGGATTTGTATTGCATTGTAATTCTTTTTGTATAGCGCTTGCTACACCCAACGAGGCGTTGATGCGCTTATTTTGTAAATGAAGTAAACACTACTGCCCCCATTACAATCAGTATTTCCTGATTCTGCCGGAGATATTGTAATCATCCCGGAGCCCCCTCCCCCGATGGGAATTTCACCCCCACTTTCTTCACACATTGAATCATTGATTGCACACTAAAAACGTCACACCATCAACCACACCACTGATGACATCATATATTGTATTGTATTGTAATTGCATTTATATAGTGCCTATTACCCCTGACGAGGCGTCAAAGCCCTTTTTCGGCGAGTAGCACGCTACTCCGGGACCCATAGAGGATTAGTGTTGAATTAGTATAGTGAAACATGCAAGTACATTTTAAGTGGTGGATAGGTTAGTCAGTTTTTTGGATTTGGAATGATAGCAGAAGGCTAGAGAAGGACAAAGGTTTGTATTTATAAAGCGCTTGTTGACGCACACTATTCAGGAAGCCTACAAAGGATTAGTGGTGAATTAATATGGTGAAATATGAAGTAATGGATATTAGTCAGTTACTTGGAGTGAGAAGGATAGTATAGGGATAAAAGGGGAAGAAAGATTTGCATTCATATAGCACTTGTTACACCTGATGGGTGTTGAATCTCTTTTCTGGCGAGTAGCACGCCACTCCGGAACCCATAAAGGATTACTGTTGAAAATGAGTATAGTAAAAAAATATGAAGTCATTTGAGTAGTGGATATGTTATTCAGTTATTTGGGTAGTATATTAGTATGGTTTAGTATGGAATTTGAGAAGTGAACATGTTAGTCTGTTAATTTTGATTGAAAAGGATAGTGGAGAGATAAAAGAGTGAAAGATTTTTTTTGTTTCTTTTAGGTCTTAGCAATCGGAGGAGGCTTTTGGATGAGTAAAAAGGAGTTTTGGAGGGGAGGACTCAGAGGAAAGAGTTTAGAAAGGTTTATTTTAGGGGATCGGTATAGCAAAAGAGGTGTCAGATGATGCAAGCAGGGTTAGAGTTGGAGAGAGTCTAGAAAGGGTTATTTTGGCAATCATAGTAGTGGTATGGGGTTTGGGATAAATGAGAGATTGGATGTAGAGGATATATTGAATAATGTATAGGATGAGAGATAGGGTAGTAGATTGAAAGGAGTAGTAGAAGAAGTTTGACATGAGTCAGAAGGTGGGGCTAGAAGATATATTGAGCGAAGTTTAGGCTGAGAAATAGGGTAGTGCATTAGAAATGCTAAATTAGAAGAAAGTGATAAATATATAGATCCATAAAGGAGGTAAGTACATGTAGATTAAAGATATTGATAGAGGCACAGGCTGAGAAATAGGGTAGTGCATTGATATGCTTTTTCAGGAGAAAAGTAACAGGCACACAGATCCAAGTACATGGAAGGTAATAGATGCACAATGGAAATATGTACATGTAGAGCAAAGATGTAGTTTTGTTCTACGTAAGATTATACGTTTGTTAGTGATAAAAGGTGGTCTGGTAGGTGTATTTACAGCAGGGAGAGTGTGTCTGAATGGGATGTAGGTATGTATGGTGTTGATTGGCGTTGTGTTAGTGATGAGTGTATTGGTTAGTGGTACAGGATAGAGTTGTGTACTGTTTGTAGGTGATGGTGGATATGTGTGGTAGTTGGGATAGTAGGGTGTGTAGATGTCGCTTGGTTGGGTTTGTAGTGCAGGCTGGTACATTAATCTGTGCAAAGTGTTGTGCGTGGTGTACATTTGGTGTGAGTGTGTTGCTCTGTTTGTGGATGTGGATGGTGTGGGCTGGGTATTGCTAAATGAGAAAAAGGGCAGCATTTCTGGCCCTAGTCCTGACCAGTCTAGAACAGGCTCAAACAGGAAACTGCCCTTGTCCTCTCTGCCCTTAACAGGATCAAACAGGAAACTGTCCTTGTCCTCTCTGTCCTTAACAGGCTCAAACAGGCAACTGCCCTTGTCCTCTCTGCCCTTAGCCTCGACGCCCGAGCTGATACGCCCTAAGCCTTGCCTTTTTATAGCCCTAGTAATCAGGTGACCACTTCAGCCAATGGGAACCCTAGGCCTAACACTATCCAATCATAACACTAGCCCTAAAATCTAGAACCAATAGGAGACCAGGACCTTGGAGCTAATCTTAGCTTAGTCCAAGCACCCAATCAGTTAAAAAACCCTGATCTCTACGTCCAATAAAGGCGCTAGCCCTACCAGTAGTCCCAAAACAAGTCCATGCAACCAATGGCACAGGTAGCCCTAGTCCCTACTTCCAATAGAAAGCCTAACCCTACTCTAAGTCCCACACCTAGTCCAGCTATATGACGCCAGATATTATAGGCTCTTGGCATGTGTGAATCTGTTAGGTTTGCTGATCTCATCGATTTACCCCTCCTGCCAACTGTGAAACTGGCTACTCCAATGCACTCTGGTAATTGCAGTTTTGGTGAAGGAGACAGGGTAAACAGGGCCCGTTTGTCCCAAGTAACAAACATAGGGCTGATGTGCCGAGTCATACCCTTCCATGCCCGTTTGATCGTGACTAATCCTCAGTCAGCGGCTCAGACTCATAATGACCAGGGGGCGGGGCTACCTCGGCCCAGATGCCCTCACTGCCTGATGCCCTTTATTTGTATCTGGTTTATTAAGCAAATACCATTAGCAAAGAGGCCCTAAAAGCCATCCACATCAAGTGTCTCCCATCCTAACTAACTTACCTGCGGAGACCAAGTTTAGGCGCTAGGCTGAAGACCCCCTAGCCCCTCGTGATCTGCATCCTCCACCCCTTCTCAGCTACCCATTTCTGATCCTAATCGGCTGCCCTTTTGTGTCCACAGGTCAGGTCCTGTTACAGTGCAGTGACCGGCCTGTGAACACACATTTCCCCACTGTCACCTCATTAAATCACCTATTCAATTGCTAAACTGAAGGTGAAAATTCATGGGGTGGGGGGCGAGTTGGGACTAAGGGAAGCAAAAGATAGCACGATTTCATAGGCAGTCTGAAGAAGGCAATGACACTTCTGATTTCATAGCTGGGACGTGTATGGCCCTGGCATGCAGGGCATTTGTTGGCCCTATGCATCTTGTTAACTGTTCTATGAGTGTGCACTGGTTTAAATTATTATCTAAACATTTTTTATTCAATCCAACCACTCCATCTCTTTTTCCCCTCCTTACATGAAGGAAGGACGTCACTTTCTCTAGTCGATCCCTCCACCTCCAAGTCTGTAAACCCAAGAGTCAGAATGAGAAGCATGGCGGGGAAAGACTCGGAGTCCCTGGGATGCAGACAGGGTTGTCACAGATGCATAGAGCACAGTGGGTTGAACACCTGCTGCACAGATCTCCTTGTAAAATGAAAGAGCACGTTTCAATCCTCGTAAGACAGCTCGGAGGGTGAATGTGCGTGCTGTGGAGTACAGCATGTAAACTGCTGGTCACATGCTGTAATCATGTAAATTAGGTATATTCTGAAGCAGATATGGAAAGAATGCTACGCTCCTACTGCAGGGTACAAGTGCCAAGAAGTGCCAACGTTGACAGGGCCGCTTCAAACCATCATCCATTTACATTCTATGTAATGGACACCATGGAGTCGGCTAACTGCACCAATTAAACAACCCATTGTGTGTTTCCTAAAGTAATGCAGGTCGCATTGTTCATTACACTCCACAGACGTATAATTGCAGGGTAGCCTTTCTGATAACACCTAATTTGAAAAATGAATTCACAAATCAGGGGAGGAAGTTTTGGGAAAATAAAACACAACTATATCATAACTATATTAGTTCTTAAATGTTCTAATAAACAAAGTAACTCAATTCCACGTTACTGGCATCTCTAATTTGATTAGCAAACTGAATGTCCCTTTTTAGGTCAAGCCTAGCATTGCAGCGCATGTGCTGCTCGCTTTGGGAGGCATTCAGTATTGAGTATGGCGTGGAAGCTCCGTGGAAGCTCCACCCACTCTGAGCACATCTTTTCTATTGGCTTAGGTCCTAAATGCTGCCTCTCCATTGGTTTTAGCCTTGTTAGTCCCTCCTCCTCATGGTCATGTCGTCATTTGTATCCTTCCATGGTTACTGGCCCCTTTACTATCCAAACTATTTTGTTCCAGTGCCTCCCCATCCCCTCCCCTCCCCCAACCGCAGTCGGTGGTTTCTCGACCACCACCACCACCCCGCAGTCCTGTTCATGCCTTTTTGCCCTCCCGCACTCCCTTTTCAAATTAAATAGGTCTTGCGTAAAAGCATGTCCTATTGCATTGCAAATGCTTGTTTTAAGTCCCCATGCGACCTGCCGATTTTTTTGTTTGTTTCTTGTCTAATAGTAATTGAGTTATTTCCTGATTGTGAGAATAATGGGGCATATCATCAAGCCCATTACCGCCGCTTTTGTGTTTGTTTTCAGCAGAAAAGCAGCGATAATGGCATCTTAGTATTAGCAAAGACACGCTAGCGTGTGTTTCCTTGTCCTAGCACTGCTTTTGCTAACTCCCTGCATCACATCTCTAATGAGATGCAAAGTAGGCGTTCCTGTGGAATACAACATGGAAAAAGTCGCTAACCGCACATCGCGGTATTTAGAAGCTGTGCCCTGAAACCTATGGCGTTGTTAAATCCCTCACTAACCGCAGTTATCGCTGTAATCATATGTCTGCCTAGATTGAGACTTACCTATATTTGTGGTAGGGGGTGGATTGGCGGGCTAAGACCACCAGGGGCTATCTTAAAGCTTTTCCAGCATAACACCGCTTTTGATGGATTTGTTATCGCCCTGGAGAAACGCCTTGTTGATAAAGCGTTATCTGGGCGATAACATCCAGCAACAACCGGAGATAACTGAAGTAGCGGTAAACGCGCTTAGCGATATTTATCGCCGTTGCTTGTTGATATGCCCCTTAGTCGTTTATCTTTTTGTGTCTGAAAAATATATTCATATGTGTTTGCATAACTTTAACACTTGCAGGCAGATTTACAAGCCCCTTGCGCCATGGTGCGTCACTTTTCCCACGTTTAAAATTACCCAAAAGTGGTGCAAGGGGCCTGTAAATAAGCCCCTTGGTCTTTAAGTTTGACCATTGTTAAAAAGCCTTCAAAACATGCAAAGCCTCAGACGCTCTCAGCGCAGCCTACAGACATCCCACCCTCCACACACACTGGACGTAGCTGAGTCACAAGCTATCTCCTCACTCACAATGCAGACTGTCCCCACAGCTCATACTCACTTCACAGAGCCCCTACGGGCCATGCTGCTCCTTCAACGGCAATCCCATGGCAAACTGCAGGCCACAGGCATAATGCTGGCTGGGGGTGCGACTCCACGTTTTTTTTTGCGCAAGACTGTCACATAATCAATTTGGAACTCTAAAGGACCACTAACTCTGAGATAACATTTTCAGGGTTTATTACAAAGCCAAAAATAACTGAACATACAGACACCTCATCACGAGGTTGAGAAAATAGGCACTAATACATACATGATCCTACGAAGGAGTCTTATCCAAATCAGAATAAAAAGAATAGTTAGTTCAAGAAGCATCAAACACACAATGACTGCTCCAATCCCTAATTTGGTATGCATTAACCTAGAAAGGAAAACAATTATTCTATCCCTACACTACCACTAAGGTGACATCCCTACTTAGCATAATCCCCAGAGAAAAAGGTGTCAGTAGTGAAGACTTCCTTAGAAGTGCGCTCACTTTGCATAGGTAAGTAGCCAACGCTACAGAGCTCGTTCTAAGATGCTCCTTCTAGCTTCCCCTCTGGTCCTCACCTGCTCCACCCTCCCGGGCACTGTCCCTAATTCAAAATCACAAAACAGTAGAACACGCCTTTTCCATGCCTCTTTGGACATATCTTCTTTCCCCGTAAGTTTCCACTGAAACTCTGACTTCATCCAATCACATTTGTTCGACCTTGGGTCCCAGGCACCTTCTCCACTGAAAGTATCATATCTGTATTCCTGTACACTCCCATGGCTACTTAGCCTACGATCCCAACTTCTAAAACAAAGGGTTATTCTGCCTTACAAGACGTGTATCATTGCACCTGCAACTGAAGCATGTTAATGAGAAAACTTTCCATTTGCAGAAAACTGCTGACTATTCTACAAGAGCGTTCCCAAGGGAAAATACATTTCAGCCTATAATATCCCGCTAACATAATTAAGAACAAATAGGCCTTTCTCTAAAATGTAATGCAATTAGGCCTTATACATTATGTATTATCAGGTTAATACGTTGCATCTTTAGGCATTTTTCGGTTACATTTCATACATGATTAGCAAATCTATACATGCAGACTTTTAATAAGGCGCATGTTTAAACCTAACACATTTATTTATTTATTTATTTATCGCAATTTTTAAAGCGCATCAAATACCCTTACGGGTGTCTCGGCGCTAATGTTACAGATCGTCACTTCAGTAGGGGAAAAGATTTAGGATTTAGGATAAGATTTAGGAGGTAAACAGCCAGGTTTTGAGACTTTTTCTGAATTTTAGCAGCGTGGGGGCAGTTTTAATGTGGAGTGGCAGAGTGTTCCATAGTTTGGCAGTTGCGATGGTAAAGCATCTGTCTCCCCAGTTGGTTTTTTTTGTTCGAGGGACTTTTAACAGGTGGGCTGATGCCGATCGTAGTGTTCTCTGATGTTCCAATGGGCAGAGAGCTTTTTTCAGGAACCAAGGTCCGGGATTGTTCAAGGTTTTATAGGCTATGCAGAGTGCCTTAAACTTTATTCGGCTCCTGATGGGGAGCCAGTGCAGTTTTCTGATGTACGGGGAGGTGGGAGTAAATTTGGGAATGGATAGAAGAATTCTAGCCGCGGCATTCTGCACTGTCTGGAGCTTATTAAGTACCTTTTCCTGAGCATTCAGCAATAGGGAGTTGCAATAATCTGTTCTCGAGAACACTAGGGTACTGATCAATGTTTTACCGGCGGATTGTGGCAGGTAGGGGAGAAGTTTCTTTATTCTTTTTAGGATGAAGAAAGCCGAGGATACCACAGAATTGGCGTGGTGGAGGAACGTCAACTTGTTATCAAAAGTGACTCCCAAATTTCGTACCTTGACCACTGGCTGGGGGGGCGTGCCCATCTGTGGTGGCCACCACTGGGGGGACCAGGCCGGCTGCAAGCTCCCGAATGTCATCACCTCCGTTTTGTTGGAGTTCAACTTGAGGCAGTTGGATGACATCCAGGAGCTTATCGCCTTCATCCCTTCCTGAAAGTTTGCTGCGACAGATATTCCGTCATTGTGCACTGATAGCACTAATTGGGTGTCGTCAGCATACGTTGTGAGGGCAATTCCATGGGATTTTATTACTCTCGCTAAGTCCGACACATAGATATTGAAAAGTGTCGGACTCAGCGAGGAACCCTGTGGAACTCCGCAGGGAAGGGAGAAGGTCTGGGAGGTGAAATTACCCATCTTGACTGTTTGTGGGCGGTTGGCTAAAAATGAGGCGATAAGGTCTTTGGCCTTGTCTCTTATGCCTAAGGCTGAGACACGGTCGATCAGAGTGACATGATCGACCGTGTCAAATGCAGCGGAAAGGTCCAGTAGTATTAGGACCGCTGCGCCTCCTTTGTCCATAGCTGTTCTGATTTCATCTGCTGCCTTGAGCAGTGCAGTTTCCGTTCCATGGCCCTGTCTGAAGCCGAACTGAGTGTCGTCTAGAAGGTCGTTGTCATTGATGTATTTGGAGAGTTGGGTATTCATTACCTTCTCAAAGATCTTAGCTGGGAAGGGAAGGCAGGCGATGGGTCTATAGCTAGCAGGGAGAAGAGGGTCCAGCGTTGGTTTCTTGAGGAGAGGTTTAATAATTGCTTCTTTCCAGACCGATGGATAAATGCCTGTAGAGAACATGGCGTTACAGATGGTAGATAACGCGGGGGAAATGGCTTCTGGGATAAGATTCAGAATAGCTGGAGGGCATGGGTCTAAGGGGGATCCCGATTTAGTGCTAGTTACCAGATGCCGGATTTGTTCTTGATTCGTCGGGTTGAAAGAAGTAAAACTGACATTATTGTTTATAGGAGGTGATGTCAGGGAGGGGATAGAAGATGATTGGGAGAAAGTCAGAAAGATGGAGCTGACCTTGTCCTCAAAGAAGCTAGCCAAATCGTCTGCTAGGGGTTGTGAGCCTTCTAATCGTGGGGCAAGTGGATTGGACAGAAGAGTAACCACCTGAAACAGTTCTCCTGCTGAGTTTTTTGCCTGGTTGATTTGAGCGGTGTAGTAGCGACCTTTTTCTAAGTTTATGAGTTTTTTGTAAATGGAAAGAGCGTTTTTATAATTTGTTTTATCTATGGGGTTGTATTGCCGGCGCCACTTCCTTTCGAGGTTCCTACAATGCTGTCTCTGAATTCGGAGGGGCTCTGTAAACCATTGTGCTGATGGTAATTTCCTGTTTCGGCGTGAGTTTTTAATTGGGGCTAGTTTGTTGCAGGCCGTGGTTAAGTTGTTTAGATAGTTAGAGGAAGACAGCGTGGGGTCCTGCTCGATGGGGATGTGGGTTTGTTGCATTATCTCTGTTAGCTGAGATAGGTTGATATGTTTCCAGTCTCTATACGTGGATTCGGAAACAGATGTAGGCGGGGGTTTAGTGGGGCTTACTTCGATGGAGAAGCAGATTGCTGAATGGTCCGACCATATCAGAGGGATTACTTGGGTAACGGCTATTTGGGGGTTGTTGGTGAACAGACCGTCCAGGGTGTGACCCGCTTGATGAGTGGGGGATTCCACCATTTGCATCAGACCGGCGGCAGCTAGATCCGTGATTAGCTGTGTAGTATCCGGGTCATTGGGGTTTTCCAAATGAAAATTAAGATCGCCCAGTAAGGTAAAATAAGGGGAGCCTGCAGTCCCTTCGATTATGTTTCCTAAGTTAGCTAAGAACTTAGATCTCGATCCCGGAGGTCTATAAATTAGCATGCCCTTAAATGATGATTTAGCAGAGAGGCCTAAAGTAAAAAGGAGGGCCTCGTATTCGGGACATGTGGTTTGTACCGTAGAGAGTTTAAAGTGGTCTCTGTACATTATGGCTATGCCTCCACCTTTTTTCTTGGGTCTGTCTAATCTGCACACGTTGAAGTTGATAGGGGTAGCAGCTTTGAAGTCTGGACCGGAGGCTTCATCCCCCCAGGTTTCCGTGATAAACAGAAGATCCAGTTTGTAAGTGTCTATTAATTCAGCAATTTCGAGCTTGTGTTTGGGAAGCGATCTTGCATTTATAAGCGCTGCTAATATTGGACGTGAGGCAGTATTGGTCAGTTTGGGAGTGTCCAGAGTACACGTAGGGCAGTGGTGAGGGCCCATGAGAGGGTTGGTATGCCGGAAACAAGGAGGTACGTGGGGCCGTTCCGCTACGTGTCTGAAGTTATGCAGTTCGGCAGCGGTATAGGTGTATCTTACCGGGTTTGCCGCCCGTGGTGGAGTTGAAGCGGCAGGGGAGGTGGCCCTTAGCCCGTCCTCGGCGCGGACGAGCGCAGACGAGCTTGCCTTATGCGCGCCTTCGGCGCGCATTCGACGCGCCCGCTGCGCTCGTCCGCTGCGCTTCCGGTTGCCGTGCATACTTTGTCATCAATTCAAGTGACGTGGTAAGGGGGCGTGGTCAGCGTAGCTGGGCGAGCCCTCAGCAGAGGAAAGGCGGCGTTGCCCTGGCAACAGTCGACCGCGTCAGCCTCCAATCGGCTGGGCGGCAGTCTGCGCGCTCGAGAGGAGTTTCAAATAGCAAAGTTTAAAATCACGTTATACACAATAAAAGGGTGCTATCTCCCGGCTTTCCGCCTCAGGAGTGAGTTCTGTAAACGCCTCGCTTGCTGTCAGCGAGCGTTTATGTAGTGCGGTAAGGGGGCGTGGTCAGCGTAGCTGGGCGAGCCCTCAGCAGAGGAAAGGCGGCGTTGCCCTGGCAACAGTCGACCGCGTCAGCCTCCAATCGGCTGGGCGGCAGTCTGCGCGCTCGAGAGGAGTTTCAAATAGCAAAGTTTAAAATCACGTTATACACAATAAAAGGGTGCTATCTCCCGGCTTTCCGCCTCAGGAGTGAGTTCTGTAAACGCCTCGCTTGCTGTCAGCGAGCGTTTATGTAGTGCGGTAAGGGGGCGTGGTCAGCGTAGCTGGGCGAGCCCTCAGCAGAGGAAAGGCGGCGTTGCCCTGGCAACAGTCGACCGCGTCAGCCTCCAATCGGCTGGGCGGCAGTCTGCGCGCTCGAGAGGAGTTTCAAATAGCAAAGTTTAAAATCACGTTATACACAATAAAAGGGTGCTATCTCCCGGCTTTCCGCCTCAGGAGTGAGTTCTGTAAACGCCTCGCTTGCTGTCAGCGAGCGTTTATGTAGTGCGGTAAGGGGGCGTGGTCAGCGTAGCTGGGCGAGCCCTCAGCAGAGGAAAGGCGGCGTTGCCCTGGCAACAGTCGACCGCGTCAGCCTCCAATCGGCTGGGCGGCAGTCTGCGCGCTCGAGAGGAGTTTCAAATAGCAAAGTTTAAAATCACGTTATACACAATAAAAGGGTGCTATCTCCCGGCTTTCCGCCTCAGGAGTGAGTTCTGTAAAAACATCACATTATACATGAACTAAACCATTTAAGCAACTTTTAAATTGCTATTTCTCCTATACATTACATCCATCATTACAAGTAGCATGACTATACTTCTACCGTTAATCGGATACATTCTTGCATTTAATATCACATTTCTACTTATCACATAAGCTTTTCATTTACTAATTGCAATATATCAAGATAAGCAATGTTAGAACAAACGACAATAGATTTCTTATGGCCCAAAAGGAAGCGATTTCTAACACTCTATAAATACACCATCATAAATACACCACTCTCTACTAAACAAAATTAATGTCACACAGAATATATATGCGGGTGCAGACTATCTGTCATTATGATGCACCCCTCCCTACATATTTCAGAATAGCATTACGCTCTATCAGTTCCCCCTTTGATGACTAGTGTCATCACACCTTCACAAGTCCCTTGAAGAAAGAACCGATCTAAACAGAACTCGTTGCCATTCTTCCCTGTTGAAACCTTTCCAAACTCTTGATATTTTGATAGTGACTGTCCTGCAGTTTTGCCATCCCCATCTCATTTTCTCGAAGAGATCTCTATACTTGATTTGCCTTGTACCACTGATAGGCTCTAGCAAATACCCACAAGCAAATTACACAAACCATAATGATAATGAGTGGCTTCAAAATATATCCGAGAACACCTTTTCCCAAGTATGCAGACCAGCTTCCCACTTTACTAAAGCCTCTTCCAATCTTTTCCCAAACACCTTCTTCTGTCAAATCCTTTATCTCATGATGGCTCTAAGTGATAGAATCTATATATTTTTCTAGATCCTTACTGTTATCTGGAATATATGTACAACATTCCTGAACTTTCAACATTTTACAGACCCTACCCTTCTTTGCTAATAAAACATCTAAAGCAAGACGGTTATGCATCACCATCGTTCTTATCAACAACATCTCTCCATCCACAAGCAACAACGACTTAGCTGTATTTGTCAACAACTTATCAACAACAGTTGCTAGTTTTCTGATCTTCTCATCACTACCAAACTTGGTATCATTGCACCAAAGATATCTCCAATCACTGCTCCTGCACTCGTATGTCTCTTTGATCTATGGTATTTTTTGCCTTCCAAAAGTTCCAGATCCTCTGCATGATAGATCTTTGGGTAGATAATACCCAAATAACACGTACCATACCAATTCGCAGGCAATCTCACATACGCGTTTTTCCAACACACTTGTACCGATCCATGCAGAAAGTTCTTCGCAGACTCTTCCATAGTGAAAACGTGATCACATACACTCTTTCCCACATAGACCTTATCATAATAGGTCTGCACACGTTTCACATACAACTTCCCCTTCTTTTCCATATCCAAAGCTATAGGGACATATCTTCCATTTGCTCTGTGAGTTCTCTCCTCCTCGGTCCAATCTACTGGACTTTCCCCAGTATGGCGTGTGCGCATTAGTTGTCTATATCTATCTTCTACCTGATCTATAAATTTCTTCTCCACATCAGTTAGTGAACATGTTAAATTGTGTCTGTGGGCATATGACGTATCTAACGTTGAGGTCGGTATGAAATACTTCCCAGCCTATCATCCTGCTTGTAATAATCATACTTATTCAAGTGCTTAAAAGCTGGAACCTCTGAAAGTACTACATCATAATTGGAAAATAAATACTCATAATGACTTCGTCCATAAAACACACTTAGAAACAATCTATACGAAATCCCATACGTCAATGGAAGATGGTGATACTTAATACCCACATCCACTGAGGCAGATAACTGTTATGTTATGTTATGTTATGTTATTAAATATTTCTAGAGCGCACTGTCACCGATTGGTTGCTTGGCGCTATGATCAGCAATAACATGAACATAGAGGGAAGAGACTTATGAAAATGCTTGTCTGAATAGCCAGGTCTTCAAGGCTTTCCGGAAGGAGAGGAGATCTTGACAATTCCGGGTCTCCATCGGGAGAGAGTTCCACAAGCAGGAAGCAAGGGTGGCAAACCTGCGACCTCCTGCACGTTTTAAGTTGAAGGAAGGCGACTGCAGGAGGTTCTGATGGAGTGAGCGTAGGTTGCGGGACGAGGTGTATTTGGAAATCAGGTTGTTGATGAATAATGGGCTTTTACAGTAGAGGGACTTGAAAATTATGCAACCAGTTTTGAAGGCACATCGCTGGGCCACCGGGAGCCAGTGTAGTTTCCTAAGGAGCGGGGTGGCTGCCTGACGCCTGGGTTGGTTCAGAATTAGTCTTGCGGCATGGTTCTGTGCCATCTGGAGTCGCTTAACTAGGTAGTTGGGAAGACCTAGGTAGATGGCATTTGCGTAGTCCAGATGGGGCAATACAGTAGAAATCACCACCTGGGTGAGTGCCTCGGGTGTGAGCAGGCGGCGTACCTTCCGTATTTTCTTCAGTTGGAAAAAACACTTGGAGACCACTTGACCAACTTGGGTTTTAAGAGATAAGTCACTGTCCACAGTGACTCCAAGCGTTTTGGCTGACAGGGAAGGTGTTGGAGCTTGACCTAGTTCAGAAGGCCAATAATGCGGGCCCCAGTATTTGCTGCTTTCACCGGTCAGGACTAGTTCCGTTTTACCCGGATTTAATTTGAGCTGGTTCTGGTCCATCCAGGTTTTGATGAAGCCCATGGTGGACTGGAAGTGCCGTATGTAGTCTTCGGTGTTATCGATGGTGAACAGCAGCTGTAAGTCGTCTGCATAGTTGAAGACTCTCACCTGTTTATCTCTTAAGGTCTGGATCAGAGGGAGTATATACAGATTAAACAGGTGAGGAGACAGGGAGGAGCCCTGTGGCACTCCACAGGTGACGGCCTGTTTGGTGCCCATGAAGTCACCAAGGCGCAGAGTTTGGTTACGGTCAGTCAAGAAGGATCTCAGCCAGCCGGCTGCTAGGTCCCTGACGCCGGCTTGTTTGACACGGTCGATCAAGATGTTGTGGTCGACCATGTCAAAAAGCGTCCGAGAGGTCTAGGAGCACCAGGGCTTGTGGAGAACGTCTGTCAGCACAGTCGCGCAGGGTGTCCAGAACTGTCGTGACTACTGCTTTAGTTGAATGAGCAGGCCGGAAGCCTGCCTGATGGGGGTCGAAGCAGGAGGATTCCTCGAGGAAATTAGATAGACATTTTGCTACGTGTGCCTCAAGGACTTTTGCCAAATAGGGCAGCAGCGAGATCGGCCGAAAGTTGACTTTGCAGGCTGGGTCTGCCCCCGTTTTTTTTAGAAGCGGAATGACAATAGCTTCTTTAAAAGCTGTGGGGACTAGTCCAAGAGTCAAGGATTTGTTCAAGAGTGTAAGGGCCGGGGCTGGGTGGGTCAGGAAGCACTCTTTTAGGATGTGAGGCGGGCAGCTATCTGAAGGGGCACCGGATTTTACTCTAAATAGTAATTCCCGGAATTGATCCTGGGTGATGGATGGGAAACTACTCAAGATGTAGTGATTCGGCTTGATTGACATGCCAGTAGTAAGGGGGGACACTGGTCGAGGAATGCTGGCTTTGATGTCCAGTATTTTGTCAATGAAGTAGACATTGAGTGAATCACATAAAGGCTGGGTGGGGATGATCTTGGGTCGGACCGTGTCAAGGTTTGTAAGTTCATTGAGGATGGAAAAGATGTCCTTAGACTTATTTGTGGATTCCAGAATTTTAGAGGAAAAATAGGACGCTTTCGCCATCACGATGGCCGTCATGTATTCTTTCCTAGCTTTCGTAAAGGATTTTTTTAAGTCAGGGTCGTATTTCCGACGCCATTGGCGTTCTAGTTGTCGTAAGGCCAGTTTCCTTGCTTTTAAGTCAGTGGAGAACCACCGGTTGGCGTCAGCACGTCTCGCCCGTTTGATTTTTTTAAGAGGGGCGTGAGAATCCCTGGCCGTGTTGAGCCAGTTGGTAAGCGAGGAGACCGAGGAATTGATCTCGACTTGAGTAGGTGGGATGGTGTTGGCTAGTGACTCTAAAAAAGCAGGTTTGTTGACTGAGTTCCAATTCCTGGCTGACACGCTTCCGGCTGGTGCGGCAGTGATCGTAGGGGAGATGCAAAGGTTAAATAGAAGGAGAGCGTGATCAGACCAGATGCATGGCAGTATGGTTGGGGCAGTGGTACAGGTGGTGTTAGACCACAACTGGTCAAGGATGTGGCCCTTGCAGTGGGTGGCAGAGGAGACTAGTTGGGTGAAATTTAGGTTAGAGAGGAGGTCTGATAATTATGCTGAGTGGGGGCCTTCTAGGGGGTCTTTGTACCAATAATTTAGGTCTCCGATCAGAAAGATTCTGGAGTGTTCGAGTGCTAAGTTAGCAAGTTGGGCGGCCAGGTTCATAGGATATGTAGGCATTGGGGTCGGGGGTCTGTAGAGAAGAACACATGCAATTGTCGATTCAGGAGTGGTAATTTTCAGTACAAGATTGTCTGACTCCTCCAACGAGGGGCCAGCAAGGGAGGTGACGATCAAGTTGGAACTGATGATAGCTGCGACTCCTCCCCCTTTCCCGCTGGTACGGTCAGCGTGGATGAAGTAGTAGTTAGGTGGGAGTGCCGCGATAATGTCAGGGGCAGAATTGGGGTTTAACCATGTCTCTGTGAGCAGGAGAATGTCCGGTTTCTCTGTATCTAATAGGAGAAAGATGTCCAGCTGGTGTTTTACCAGGGAGCGAGTGTTTAGGTAGAGGATGGTGAGCGGTGGCGGGAGTAGGTCTCTCTGCATGTGTTGTAGCGACGGGGTAGTTAAATGACAGCCCTGGGACAGGATGCCATTGGTGCAGAGACGACTAAGGGTGTCCCTTGATAACAAGCCCTGTCCTTTGGTTCTATAGCTCAAGAGGACGGACCTTGAGTAGGCGCTGGGACGGGCAGCATGGTCTGGTCCTGGTCCCAGCCAATCGCGGACGGGCGCAGACGGGCTTGTCTTAGGCGCGTCGTCGGCACGCCGTCGACGCGCCCGCTGCGCTCGTCCGCTGCGCTTCCTGGGGGGATAGTGCATTTGTAGCCGTAGGGGTGGGAGGGGCCGAGCACTGTGCCGCTCGCCTGCTCCTCACCTGAAGGTGCTTACCGCTAGAGTCCCCGGCAGCGCCTAATCGGCTGCGGTGGGCGGGAACAGAGGAAAGAGGGTGAAGCCCAACAGAGGCGTAAGCGTTCACAGCATGTATACTTTAAAAACGTAAATCTTTTCAAAGCGATCTGTATTGCAGTTTTAAAAGCGTAAGCGTTCACAGCAATTATACTTTCAAAAACGTAAATCTTTTCAAAGCGATCTGTATAGCAGTTTTAAAATCAGTTTAACATAAAATAGCTCATTCGCACCAGGTCCCGGCTTCCGCCTCAAGACCTCAACGTTGCATGCACACTGACAATCGGTGCACGCGCTGTAGTTGGGCGTATTTATATTATCAGAGATGGGAGGGGCCGAGCACTGTGCCGCTCGCCTGCTCCTCACCTGAAGGTGCTTACCGCTAGAGTCCCCGGCAGCGCCTAATCGGCTGCGGTGGGCGGGAACAGAGGAAAGAGGGTGAAGCCCAACAGAGGCGTAAGCGTTCACAGCATGTATACTTTAAAAGCGTAAATCTTTTCAAAGCGATCTGTATTGCAGTTTTAAAAGCGTAAGCGTTCACAGCAATTATACTTTAAAAAACGTAAATCTTTTCAAAGCGATCTGTATTGCAGTTTTAAAATCAGTTTAACATAAAATAGCTCATTCGCACCAGGTCCCGGCTTCCGCCTCAAGACCTCAACGTTGCATGCACACTGACAATCGGTGCACGCGCTGTAGTTGGGCGTATTTATATTATCAGAGATGGGAGGGGCCGAGCACTGTGCCGCTCGCCTGCTCCTCACCTGAAGGTGCTTACTGCTAGAGTCCCCGGCAGCGCCTAATCGGCTGCGGTGGGCGGGAACAGAGGAAAGAGGGTGAAGCCCAACAGAGGCGTAAGCGTTCACAGCATGTATACTTTAAAAACGTAAATCTTTTCAAAGCGATCTGTATTGCAGTTTTAAAAGCGTAAGCGTTCACAGCAATTATACTTTAAAAAACGTAAATCTTTTCAAAGCGATCTGTATTGCGGTTTTAAAATCAGTTTAACATAAAATAGCTCATTCGCACCAGGTTCCGGCTTCCGCCTCAAGACCTCAATGTTGCATACACACATTGCAATCCTTCGCATCCATTGCCTCAACGTATTCATATAGCAGCTTGGCATAACCATTAACCCTAAAATCACCTTTTGATAAATCTACATGCAATCTACGACTATTTTGAGCTTGCATAGCTTTTTCAGCTCCCATGATACCCTCTTTCTTGGTGGAAGTACTAGGTGTAGGAGTTCCCCCCACAACTGCATCTTCTACCTTGTGTAGTACACCTATTTACACTATAATCACTACTACGATTGAAATTATCACTCCCCTTAAGAGTGTACCTATCATATATTTAGAACAAAGGTTCGGATTTCCAGCCTCCATTGTCTTTATCGAGTTGTTCAGAACTCAGTCTTTAGAGTATGTTTCTTTCTTCTCAAGCGAAGTTCAGATCAGTCCAAACAACGCTCTGAAAGACTGTAAAATCCCTTTACAGTACTTAGGCCCAGATGTAGGTAAAAAATATTTACCGATTCTTAATTACCGAATTTTACCGATTCGGTAATTAAGAATCGGTAAATATGAAGGGTGGACATGTAGGTCCATCCAGATGTGTATTTTACCGATTCGGTAAATATCTGTATTTACCGATTCGGTAAATACCGATTTTGACAAGGGTGCAGGGGGTGTCACTTTGATACCCTCTAGCACCCCCAAAAAAGGTTCGGGGGCCATATGGCAGGCAGACCTGCCCTAAGGGCAGGTCTGCCTGTCATATGGCACAGGTGTGCATGCACACATGTGCATACACACCTGAATCGGTATTTTAACATCAAATACAATTTGATGGTAAAATACCGATTTTGTAGGCCTTGTGGGACTCAGAAGAGTCCCACCTACATATCAATTTCACCGACTCGGTAAATTTACCGACCGGTAAATTTACCGAATCGGTAAAATTACCGATTTGCCCCGTTTCAGTCCCCCTACATCTCGGTAGCCAAATACCGGTCGGTAACGGCCGAATTCGGCTGTTACCGACCGGTATTTGGCTACCTACATCTGGCCCTTAGTTCCTTATTTACACAGTTCGAAAGAGACTTCCCTAGCCCTCTTCCTTCCTCTAAGGAAAGTCCCTACATTTCTTCTTCTTCCACTCGGGTCTAGGTTATCTTCTTTTTAAACTTATTTACAACAAAAGTTCACCTTCAGCCCAAAATAAGATCAGCTCCAATTATCTCTAGAACATGTTGCAAGAGTTCAAGATGAAGAATTATCACTTCATGAGACTGAGCCTCATAACCAAATGTAGAAAAGGTTAATCTGTGCAAAATCAAATGACGAACTCTGCTTAAAACTGGAGGATTTGGAATTGTGATGGTCAGCACTCCTTCGATTTCAAGTCCTGGAACCAACAGTACCATATCGATTCTCACATTCGGACTGTTGCTGATCACTGTTATGGAGCTCAACCTCCCGGAATTCACCACTCCTGGCATCAGTCACAACGTACGTCCACTCCGGGGTAGCGTATCTCTGACAAGGCACTCTTGTTCGTCTTGATCTTCTCAGACCTCCTCGAGCTTGCCCTTCTTCGCTCTCTTCTGATTCAGAGTTCTCAGACACAGGGGCAAGGTCTCTTTCAGGAGCCAACCTCGGATTCAGTCTCCTCTGTCTCTCGGGCCAAACCTCTTCTGTTCTGATGACTCTCCTGCTTTCTCCCTGTATACCCTGTGCACCACTTCCTTCTTCTACTGAATTTGATTCTGCGCCACCCACAGTGACACCTCCTTCATCCGAGTCAATGTTAGGGTTCTGATTGACGTAACCCTCATCAGCTCGTTCTGGTGCACAACCAGCTGCGTCAGCAACCCTCACAGCTTGACTTGTCCTCTCTTCTGGCCCTGCCACATCAGCTGGATTTTCAGTCGAGAGAAGAGCTGTTTCTTCCAAGGGTGCTGGAACTCTGCGGGTAATGGAGGCATGCACCCAGTTTGGCAACCCTCCGCACTTCACTGCTATGTTCGTGATCAGTATCACTTGGTATGGGCCTTTCCAGCGGACATTCAGACAATTCTTCGTCACGTGCTTACGGACCAATACCCAGTCCCCTGGGCACAAGTCATGGCACAGATCACTGGAGGCTGGAAGAGCTGCAGCCTGCACCTGCTGGGACACAGAACAGACCACATTAGCTAGTCCCTTGCAATAGTCAAGAATTAAGTCATCAGTGATGTTTATCACAGCTGTAGCTGGCACTACTGGCAAAGGCATCATCCTCCCAATCAAGATCTCATGAGGAGATAACCCAGTCCTCCTGTCTGGGACACTGCGGATACTGATTAACACAAGAGGCAAAGCATCAGGCCATTTCAAAGATGTCGATGAACACACTTTTGCCATTCGGGCTTTCAAAGTCCCATTAATATGTTCCACAATCCTAAAAGCCTCTGGTCGATAGCTGCAATGCAATGGTCAACATTCAAATCGGCACAAAGCAATTTCATGACCTCGCTGTGGAAGTGTGTTCCTTTGTCCGACTCAAAAGAGGTTGGAAAACTGAACCTCAGGATCAGCTCCCTCAATAATAGCTTAGCTACTGTGAGAATGTTACATCTTTGTGTCGGATATTCTTCCATCCACCGTGAGAAAACACACACCACCACCAAAATGTACCTCAACCCATTACACTTAGGCATCTCAATGAAATCCAGTTGCATTCTGTTGAAGGGTCCTCCCAACCTTCCAATATAACTCAAAGTGACCAGTTTTCTTTCCAGCATTCATCTGTTGACAAGTAACACACCTTTGACACATTGCTTCGTTAACTGCGCAAAATCGTGGATTGTACCTCGTCTGTCTAAACACTTGCACCATCACATCTCTTCCAAAATGCACTGAACCACGAATCTGTCTCACCATCGGGTTCAATACGTTTTCTGGTAACACTGCTCGACCATCACTTGAAACCCAAACATCAACATCTTCTTTCTCACACCTAATTCTGAATTTTTAAACCGGCCTCCTAAAAGAAAGTACCGGGGACTCTTCTTGTCTTAAGTCCCTATTTAAAAATAAACACACCCCTACCAGAAGTTATTATTAGGGTGTTAGCTACTAATCTGATCCAGATTTCTTAAACATATTAGCGTATTTAATTCTGGATATTTAAGCCGGCCTTTTGTAATAAGGAAGTGCCATGGGACTCAACTTGTCTTTATTCCCTGCTTAGTATCAACATACCCCTGCTTTAAGTCATTCATGGGGTTTATTTACTACTGTGATCGAGATGCATTGGACATAGTAGCGCATTGTAAACAGAAGGGTAAAATTACCTCATATATTCGTGAATACTCTCTTAGTTATTCATTTGTTAAAAACAATTTTGTATGCCAATGGTCATACACTCACGGCCGAGACTGAAAAAGATAAAACAATAAAAAGAGGGTAAAAAAGATCCAATTCTCAGTATACTAAAGGAAGGAGATTTTATAAATCTCCACACAAAGGGCCAGATGTAGGAGCCTAAATACCGGTCGGTAACTGCCGATTTCGGCCGTTACCGACCGGTATTTAAGAATTGGCATGTAGGGGCATTTATTTTACAGAATCGGTAAAATTACCGATTCAGTATTTTACAGAATCAGTAATTTTTTTTTTTTAAACTTCTTTTATTAATATAAAGGCGGTGCAATCAGTGAAATGATACATATATTCGGCACTGTCATGGTTACAAGAATATGAAACTATAATCACCGGCGATAGCAATCTTGTTATATTACAATCTCAATTCGCCTGTTTAAATCCTGCATATGAAGTTCCGCACATCCGTGATATATTACCAACATTGCTCAACCTGTCAAGCAGTAGTGCCACGATGTCCAACCTGTGAAATTGTCTAATAACTTTTAAGAAACATTCCCCCCCATATCCCAACTTAGTGTCATCACATTCTAATTCGTACTCAGAATTCTCCCCATCCCATCACGTCCCATTGCCCAGCGTCTGAACTCATTGCAATCACCACATCTCGCTGGCACAATTAGTACTGAAAACATAACTCCGTAGCCTCATCTATCACTCCTCCTCCCCTTCCGAATCTTGGTCCTCCCCCTCTGGTAAGGGCTCACAGATTTCCCCCCTGTAAACATTCCAATCTGTCCACACCTTGTTCCATTTCCTGGGGGCAGCTCGAAGGACATATACAGTTCTTTCCGTGACCATTAGGATGTCCATGTGTTCGGCCCATCTGTCCACCGTGGACAAGTCCGGAGCCCCCCATTTCTGTGCAATATCACGTTTCCCTACTGTCATGGCAAGTGTGGCCCAGATGATACCATATCTGTTCAGGTCATTGGGGTCCCATATGTTTAGAAGGCATTTACGCGGGTCTGGCAAAGTGGAAACCTTAAGTGTCTGGGATATGGTGCGCATTACCCGTGTCCAGTATCCCTGTATTTTGGGGCATTCCCAGAGTGTGTGGAACAGTGTTCCTTCTTCCCCGCAACCTCTCAAGCAAAAGGGAGTGGGCGCTCTGTGTATTTTGTGGAGTAGTGTCCTGGTGTAGTATATGCGATGTAAAATTTTTAGTTGTACCAGTCTAAATTTGGCCGAGATGCCCACTTCCCTTGGAGAAGCCAAGGCCTCATTCCACTCCGATTCATCCATCACACCTAATTCTCCCTCCCACCGTTCCTTAAGTTTTGTCGTGGGATCTCGTAAGTTGTTGATTAGTTTTTTGTAAGTGAGGGACGTGGCGCTCTGTGGCATACACTCTGTTAATAGCCTGTCCTCAAGCGGCGAGGAGTCCGGCAGATCAGTGCCCTGCGGGATCGCTTGCAGCAGTGCGTGTCTAATTTGGACATAACGAAACGTTTCAGTGGGTCTGAGGTCATATTGCTGTTGAAGTTGTGAGAATGGTACCACTGTGTCATTGTCCCAAAGGTCCCCCACCGTGGAGATACCTATTAGGTCCCACTGTGCGAATCCCTTGCATGCTCTAAGGTTTCCCAGTGACTTCGTGTCCCACAGTGGTGTCATTTTGGTAATTCTGCCTGTCCAGCCCAATCGTGCCTGCGCCGCATGCCAAAGGGCTGCTGTGTGTCGTGTCGGGCCGTGCAGGTGTTTAAGCCGCGGTTTATTATACAGTACTGACAGCATGGAATCTGTCCCTAATTGCGCCCAATCAGCCCTGTATGCTGGGTCGTTTCTCGGGGCGTGAACCCATTGGTTAATTATTTTAAGCTGAGCCGCCCAGTAATACATCTGAATGTTGGGAAGTGCGATACCCCCCTCATACCAACTTTTTACCAACTTGTCGTAGGCTATTCGCGCTGTACCATTGCTCCAGAGGAGATTGGAGACCAACGCCGCAATCTGTGTGAAGTATCGCGGAGGGACAAGATGTGGGGTGTTTTCCAGCACATATAGAAATCTGGGGAGTGCCATCATTTTGAACAAGGCTGCACGCCCCAGGAGGGTGAGGGGCAGGGTCGCCCAGTGTTTAACGTCAGCGCGCAGGCGGTTCAGAGGTGGTTTTAGGTTGCTATTGAAGAAATCTGTGTCAGAGTGCACAATGATAATGCCCAGGTACTTGAAGGAGGTCACTGGCGCCGCCAGTGGGCAATCGACCGGCAGTCTCGGTGCCGGACCTCGCAACGTGTAGATCAATGATTTTGACCAGTTAAGGGTATAGCCCGAAGTCGCCCCATGCGTGTTACAAATGTCCAGAAGGGCTGGGATGCCGTTATCAGGGTCGACCATGTAAATGAGCATATCGTCGGCATACAGGGAGACCTTGTCTTCCCACCCCTCCTCCCACTGAATGCCTCAAAATAAGGGCGTGTGTCTGAGCAGGATAGCTAAAGGCTCGAGCACCAACGCGAAAAGCAGGGGTGATAAAGGGCACCCCTGTCTGTTTCCTCTGCTCAACGGGAACGCCGGCGAGATGTGGCCATTAGACACCACCTGCGCCACTGGAGTAGTATAAAGTAGCCGTATCCAGGTGATATATTTCGACCCAAAGCCCATACTTGCGAGCACCTCGAAGAGGTACTCCCATTCCACTAGGTCAAAAGCCATTTTTGCGTCTAGGGAGAGGATCACTGCCCTCTCAGTGAGAAGGTGTGACCTCGCCATCACCCCATGGACTCTCCTGAGGTTCAGTGCCCTGTTCCTATGGGGTAGAAAGCCTGACTGGTCGGGGTGGATCAGGGTACTCAGGTGTGGCATCAGGCGGTTGGCCAGAAGTTTGGCCAGTATTTTGGCTTCCATATTTAATAATGATATCGGGCGATATGAGGTGCAATCGTCCGGGGGTTTACCTGGTTTAGGTATAGCCACGATCGTGGCCGTGCGTTGATCCAGTGGCAGTTCAGCCCGTTCCCTACTGTCCAAATACATGTCCAGCAGGGGACCACTAAGTTCTGAAGCCATCGATTTATACCATTCCACCGGAAGCCCATTAGGTCCCAGTGCTTTGCCTGATTGCAGTGAATGTATCGCCAACAGAATCGGTAATTTTACAGATTCGGTAAATCCAAATGTAGGTGGGACTCTTCTGAATCCCAAAGCCAATACAGATTCGGTATTTTACCACCCAATTCAATTGGGTGGTAAAATACCGAATCCAGGTGTGCATGCACATGTGTGCATGCACACCTATGCCATGTGACAGACAGACATGCCCTTAGGGCATGTCTGTGTGCCACATGGCACACATGCCTGTATTTGGGGTGCAAGAGGGTGTCAAAGTGACACCCCCTGCACGATTGCAGAATTCGGTATTTACTGATTCGGTAATTACCGATTCGGTATTTCCCATTGATTCCTATGGGCTTCACAGCCCATAGGAATCAATAGGAAATACCGATTGGAATGTCGTCAATTTGTGACTTCGGGTGGAAGCTAGTATAATGTAATAGTGTGTTTTTAGCCATTGGTTTAGTATAGTGGAGTGGTGTGGCTCACTGGTTAGAAGTGGCAGACCCGGGAGCAGAGGACAGCCCGGGACCAGGGTTAAATTCCCGACGCGGCAGGGTCTTGGACCAGGGTCAACGGACTCGATAATTCTCACCTCGGTGCCTACTCTAACTAGGGATCACACTCGGCAACTCTGGTCATTAGCTTGCCTCATCTCCACAACGGCCCCCCCACACACGCCGGGGATGCCTGGTTTCACCTTGGAGATACCCAGTAGGGACCATCTCACAGGGAAAGCCAGGACGGGTTCCCCAGCGGTCTACAGCGCAGAGATACTCCTTCGGGAGTCGATTCTAGCGCTTTACAAACCCACAATCAATCAATCAATCAATCATACAGCTCCACTTCCAAGATATCTGCCACACATTTAATTGTAATATCTAAAACATCAACCTTGCTTCTACTAATCTGTGATGTAAATTTTAAGTTGGGGTCCCCCAAATTAAGCTAGATAATGAATTCATTGAGGAGCTCCATTTCTCCATCCCAAATAAAGACAATATCATCAATGTAGCGGTACCAGCACGCTTATTTGGAGACCATGTGTCCATTCTCTGCCAGATTGTTCAGTAAGGCAATTGTATCAACCCTGCAAGCATCCTCGGTTTCTGATGCTATAAGGAGATCATCTATATACTGCACAAGACCTGAGGGGCATATTACCAACGATTAGCGATATTTATCGCTAACGAGGCTTAGCAACGAATTTTTTAACGCTAAGCATCGCCTGAAATTATCACAGAGATAACTTGCTATTAGAAAGGTTTATCTCAGAAGTGATAAAAATCCTCACGCTAACTGCCAAATGAGAGATTATCGCCGGAAAACCAACGATAATCTCTCGAAGTTTGGCGTTAGCTTGATGATAGGGGCTCACAAACTTAGCCATGATATCCACCTTCCATAGGATATCATGGTTAAGTCAGGAAAATACCAGGTGTAAAAAAAGCAGCGCTAACCGCGGTTAGCACTGCTTTTTTTTATCACGAACAGGGTTAGCGAAATCCTTGATAATAGTAAAAATGTCGCTTACCAACATTTCTCCTATTATTTTTCTCTGGAACGCCCCCTTTGCATCTCATTAGAGATGCAAGGGGAAGCGTAGAGAAAAAGGGTGCTAACATGCGAATTTGCGTGTTAGCACCCTGTTGCTGATAGGGAGATAATTTTATCTCCGCTTTCTTGGCATTTAAAGCCAAAAAAGCAGAGATAAATCCCTTGATAATATGCCCCTGAGTTCTGTGGCAATACGAGACTCTCAAGATTCTTCTTTAAGATCAGATTAAAGATCGATGGACTCTCTGTATACCCTTGAGGGATGACAACATGTTAACACCCGATTTTCCAGCCTGAAAGCAAATAAAAATATGCTTTCTTGGTGGAGAGGTATCGAAAAGAATGCTTGGCACAAGTCAATCACAATAAACCACTCAGCTTCACATGGGAACTGAAACAACATCACTGATAGAATCGGTACCACTGGACAACAGGGGACAACTATCATGTTGACCTTTCGTAGGTCTTTGTTATATTTAGCCTGTCTCTTTTCTGCCCATGGGATTTCACTGTGACTCACATGATGTCACCACTAGAATGTTTGGTGATATCATGGAGTGTTGGGGGGCTTTGCCTAGCCTCAACTGGCAGTTGGCACCAGGCAGGCTGAGTGACAATGAGGTCACTCCTGGTGGGTCTTTTATATTATTATCTTAATTACTTCACCTGAAACTCAACCTGAATAAAGTAACCTAAAATATACCTGGCTTGAGGACATCTATTTACAACATTTTTGGGCGACGTTTGGACATTCTTGGAAGACAATTTTGAAAGAACTTACAGTGTGTAAGCAAAAGGAGTAAAGACAAAGAGCCTACAGCGTGCAGGAAACAGAAAGGAAGAGTCTGTGTATTTAGAGAACTTGAAAATATTGAAACTACTGAAACTAAGAGAAAAAAAGCACCCTGGTAAGTCCCACCAGTATTCACAGTGATCAGGACGGCCTGCAAACCCAGGGTGTTGGTGTGCGTGAGTTTATTATTGTGGCAAAGTTGGCGAGGATCATAATTGCGTGAGGATATGCTGCAGTACTGGATTGATACTTCGATTTAAGAACTGCATGCCAAAAGCAACTGAGAAACTGATGTAAGAACTGCGTGCCAAAAGTAACTGCATGCCCAAAGTAACTGCGTGCCCAAAGTAACTGCGTGCTGAGAGCATGCGCTCTTAATTAGTATTCAAAACTGTAATCAGAAGTTTTGATTAAGTGTCTGGGGAGAGTTCAATTGGACACTCGATTATTTCGGAAGCTGTTAAGATTGTGAGTCTGGGAGAGGGGCAATTGGAACAGTACTTTAGCGGCTGTGCTTTAGAAGATGCGCAAGGACTTGTGGAGAGCAAGTGACGGCGCTTACTTCGGGAATATTTTTTTTAAAAAAACAAAATAGTTTCAACTGCGCAATGCGAAGTGCGCAACCAATGCTTAACCGTAATCTTCATGATTTAAAAGAGGTGCGCGAGAAACGCGTGAAGCCTACCTTCGTTCTTCAACTCTTTATGACGTTGTGGGAGTTTTGGTGTGCCGCACTTTCACATTTTAGAGCAGCGGCGTACCCAGAGCCACCTGGCGCAACGCAATATGCGTGCCGCCATTTTGCGCTGATGTCATACTACGGAGTAATAATACATAGAGCCTTTGTTAGGGTCATCACCTTGGAAGTGAGCCAGCGGGGAGATGTACCAGGCTTTTCACATTTGATCGTGATATTGCACCGGAAAGAATTGGCAGACAGTGACACTTTTCAGCGACATGCTAGCAGATGGGAGATGTCGCGAAGATTGGAGGATGTTCATTTTCTCTGGCTTCGTTCTACCTATCGAAAGGACAATTCAAGGGATTCACTGACAAAGGTACTTTTATCGATAAATCTGCTGCCATGTGGAGGACAGCACTTCTTTGATAATCTCGGGTGAGAGATCGCTCACCGGAGCACGAGACTTTCTCTTGCATTATGTTGCTGGTCATTGTAATGTTTGTCTTGTTGTCCGTGTGGGTTCAGTGAGGGGTCAGTGGTGAATTGGTACTGATTAGGGCCTTATTGCTGATGTGTCGTAGCGGAAATGGTAGTGTGTTTTACAGGAAATGGTGGTGTGTTTTCTGGAACGGGTGGTGTGTTTTACTGGAATGGTGGTGTGTTTTACTGGGGATGGTGGTTGGTGAGTGGCGAGTGGCGTACTATGGTGTATTTGTAGGGTGGTGTGTTTTAGGGGTGTGGAGAGCCACGTGCAGTTTGCCTTAGATGGTGGTGGAAGTTATATGCTTCAAAGTTGGGTGTGGGATCATGAATATGTCCCAGTAAGGGTTCACGGGGTGATTAATGCCCTAGTTTAGAGCAAAGTGTACTTCAAATTTAGTTTTAAGGGTGGTGACTACCCTGACTTATTTGGTGGCGGAACAATATGTACTCCAAGGTGTGGTTCACGGGGGAGATGTACCCCATTAAAGAGTAAAGTGTACTCCAAATTTAGTTTTAGGGGTGGTGAGTACCCTGACTTATTTGGTCCCGGAGCAATATGTACTCCAAGGTGTGGTTCAAGGGGTGAGATGTACCCCGTTATAGAGTAAAGTGTACTCCAAATTTAGTTTTAGGGGTGGTGAGTACCCTGACTTATTTAGTGGCGGAGCAATATGTACTCCAAGGTGCGGTTCACGGGGTGAGATGTACCCCGTTACGGAGCAAAGTGGACTCCATTTTGTCACGAAACCAATTTGTGTTTGTGTTTCCCAAGGAAAGGGGATGGGACTTGGGACTAGTTGTGTTTCGGATTTGTTAGTTATTACATTTGGGACTTGTTACCAATTACCTGAAGATGTAAGGTGGTGCGGATGTTATCTTAATGCTATCTTTAGAATGTCTTGTGTACTTTGATGTCGATGTGTACACTGAAGTTAATGATTTCCCTAAAGAAAGGAGATGTTTTTATTTAGCATGTCTCATTTCTGCCCATGGGATTTCACTGTGACTCACATGATGTCACCACTAGAATGTTTGGTGACATCATGGAGTGTTGGGGGGGCTTTGCCTGGCCTCAACTGGCAGTTGGCACCAGGCAGGCTGAGTGACAAGTAGGTCACTCCTGGAGGGTCTTTTATATTATCATCTTAATTACTTCACCTGAAACTCAACCTGAATAAAGTAAGCTAAAATATACCTGGCTTGAGGACATCTATTTACAACAGCCTTGCACGATCCTGAACTTCCCACTCGGCTTCTGTAGTCTCATGATTGGTGAATTACACCGGCTAACCATTATCTCCTTCAGAATTCCCTGCTTGATCATGGACTCGATTACAGGTTTGATCCCTGCAATAGTCTCAGGTGACAAATTGTACTGGGGTGTCCTTGGGAACTCAGCATCTTGCTTAACCTGAATCTTTACTGGCTCAACTCCTTTGATCAGTCCAATTTCCTCTCATGTGAAGTCCCACACTTCAAGTGAGACAGAGTCTCTCATATCAAGTGAAAGTTCTTCCACTGTCAGCACAGGGTACACTTCTCTACACAAGTGCTTATGTGCAACCTTAAAGGTAGCATCATCATCCCTCATCTGTACTTCAACTCATTTCGGCGTACAATAGATGGTGCAGTTCAGTTTGGACAATAGATCACATCCTCACAAGCAAACTGGACTCTAGACGCCCACCACAAACTGGTGACGGTCTGATAAGGTTCCTATTCTCACAGGAACCGACTTAGTCAATGGGTTAATCATTCTCTTGTTTGCCACTCCTACAACTTGGATTGATTGTCCCGAGAGGAGTAGGTTAGGAACTACTGCAGATCTCACAGTAGACCGGGAGACACCAGTGTCAACCAAAAAAAGGTGGTAGGATGCAGATTCCATGGGCTGTGAGTCGTGTTCCCTGACACGGGGCAATGAGCATACACCAAACATCACATGACTATTCCAGCAAGGCAAGGTGGGCTGATACCGTTGCCATCCATAATGATTGGTGTTCAATTTTGCCTCCCGATTTCTTGTACCTCTACATGTTCCTATGCTGCCTGTTAGTGTCTGAAGCATTGGTCTGCATGTTGTGGTCCTTGTCTTGCCCGTACTGACACGCGCATGCTAATAAAGTCTATGCAACTTCACTAGTCTTCAATTGTGATGAGTGTTGATTAGAACGACAAATTGTGTGCCTCAATGAGCATTGTCCGTACACAGGGAGGGACTGGCTGATGCATTTAACTTAGGGGTGAGTCCCTATTGCCAGCTCCACCTCAGACATTGTGGTTTGGATATTTTCTGGTAGACCTGTGCTCTTACGTGTATTCAGCAATGTGAGTATGGTGTCCAACTTCTTGCCATGTGGCTCAATGTGATCCATCACAACAGGCTGTGTCCATACAGTTGAGTGTGAGTGGGTATGTGAAGAGATGTTCTGTTGTCACATGTGATGGGGGACACTACATTGGTCCTACTACCGAATCTGACATTTTTACACACAGCCCTATATAATACATGGACGTGGGGCTCGTTGGGGGGTTGCGAGATTGTTGTTCATGAGCAATGAGGCCACAGATAGTTCACACCTTCACAGTCATCTAATTGGCCATGTGGTTCAGGCTCAAACATGAGCATTGATGTCATTTCCCAGTGTGTACCTTTTTGTGCAATCAATATCCCAACATTCATCCCTCCTTTTATACTTGATTGAACATAGACATGACACATCTGTGTGATTTGGAATGTTTTATTCACATTCTGTGGAGTGTCAGAGCTGGAGCAGTACATTGCCATGCAAACCCCACAGTACGTGGTTGTCCAGTGGAGGGGCCACCAGAGTCCTTTGTGGAACGATAAGTTAATCGGAAGAGGAAGAGTTCAGTCTGCAGACGGATTGCTCTGTCATTGGTAACCATAGCAGATATGCCAATCCGTGTCGGGGTCCAGGTGAATGTCGCAGGGTGTTTCGGGGGACAGTGGAAGGTGTTGTCCAGGACAAGATTCAGAGGGCTGAACCAAGCAGGAACAGGTCATATGGCGGGAATGAATGCAACAACCGCCTTTCGCAAACAGAGTTATCACCAGCCAAATCTTAGTCCGCTGACATGTCTTCTGTGTCAGGTGTGCATTGTGGTGTCATGGCTGCATCACTGTGCCACTGACACATCAGGGGGAGGAGGTGGTATGGCTGCATCATTGTGTGCCATTGACACATCAGGGGGCGGAGGTGGTATGACTGCATCAGTGTGTGCCACTGACACATCAGG
Source organism: Lissotriton helveticus (assembly GCF_964261635.1). Taxonomy (NCBI): domain Eukaryota; kingdom Metazoa; phylum Chordata; class Amphibia; order Caudata; family Salamandridae; genus Lissotriton; species Lissotriton helveticus. Next base: position 197,469,575 of record NC_136057.1, on the reverse strand, counting down.
GAGCAGAGATGTGTGTGTCGAATTTCCTGCAGCAGTCATCTGGGACTGCCTCTGTGGCGGCAATGCCATGATAAGGATCTGCTGGGCATGGAAGATCCCAGCTACATCTCACTGGTGTTCAGCTGTGGCAGCCATCCTTCCAGTCTGTATCCGCTCCATGCTCTCTATTATCCTCCGCAGCTGTGCCAACTCCGTGCTGTCATTGCTGGGGCCTGTCTGACTAGACAGGTCTTGTATCTGAGTAATGGTTCCAGCGAGGTCAGCCAAGGATTGATGTAGAGCATGGAACAGACCGTGGGTGTCCATTAGTGAATGTAAGTGGATCCTAATGGGGCTTATACACCCACATATGGCATCTAGTTTGGCTGCCATGAGGTCGAAACCAACTGCACCTATTCAGCCAGCTCCTTCTGGCAGTCTAACACACGGCGTTGAAATGCCATGTGTCTTTCCGTGAGGTGGTGGGAGCCAGCAGTGGTGGTGGATGCTTCCTGCTGTGTGGTCTATGAAGGGGGTGGGCTCACCTCGATGCAGCTGGGCTGCCCTGCTCCTGGAGGTGGGGTGCGGAGTCTGTCCACGAGCCATTGGCGGGTGTCCGAGCACATGGCCAGGGGGTCCTCTTCATCTTCACTGAAGAGATGTCCAGTCTGCTTTGAAGGAGGTGTTGCTTTTCCCTCTGCAATGTAAAGGGGAGATGCAGGTGTGTCCTATGTATGTTAACGCATTGTACATGTGTACATACAGACTGCATGACAATGTATATTGTGACTGTTTTTTGAGGAGCTGGCTGTTTGATGGAAGGCAGTGGACATTTCGACTATATGATGGATGTGAGGTTGATTGCCCTCCCCTTTCACACTAAGTATAGCGTGAAAGTGGGCATTATTTACATGGCAGTGTTAAGCCACGTAAAGTGGCTTAACGCTCACTTGTAAATAAGGCGAAGCCCCTATCGCCACAGAAATGTCATGGAAAGTAATGTTCCCGTGACATTATGGACTTGTAAATACACCCTTGAATTTTATTTCATTCTGACGACCAGTTCTGGCACAGAGAAATAATCTGATAAATTGTTTCAACCCACACACCCTGTTAATGAATTTCTACTGTTGGTACTCTATTCTTGCAATGAATCAGTGTGTGCAGCTTCATTCATGGGATCTGCCAATAGCCTTAGGAAAACTACACGCTATACTTGGTGTGCAGCCACCTGAGTACACTATTGAAGCGCACTGCGAAATGACCCTAAATGGTTCAACGAAAATTAATCAATTAATCAAAATACACTTTTTTCATGTAGACGTTGAGCACAGATGTTTGACGGATAAACTTCAAGGAGGGTTCGTAATTATGAACGAGGTGGCGCAGTGAATCTGATGAACGTTTAATTACTAATATTCAGAGAGTTGCATGACGGTTTTGTTTCTTTTGCAGATTTTGACAACATTTAAGGCATCATGAGAAGGTGTCCTATTATCATTTCTCAGTTCATGAAGCCTTTGTCCCTAAAGAAGGGTTCTAGGAACCTCAAATGCATTAGGGTCGTCAAAGCAAACACGCTTGCAGATATTGTTTGATTTGAACATTAATGTCTTGATAGACTTATCTGAAGTGAATCTTCAATTATGTATTGATTTTCATTTATTTCCTGAAACATTGAATTGAAAATACACTTGAATGTGAACAAGATATTGTTTTGGAGTTGTATATGAAAAAATGTTTATTTTCGATTAATTGATTAATTTTTGTTGAACCCTTTAGGGTCATTACGTAGTGCGCTTCAATAGTGTAACCAGGTGGCTGAACACCAAGCTTACCAGAGAGGTAATCAGCAGCCACCAGACAGCTTTTCCAGGCCCAGAGAAGTCCTAGTTCTGGCCTAAGAGCCCTGGCAAGCCTCCAAGCCACCCATTGGATCTGCTGCAGCATCTTCTGTACATGCAGCCATAGGCATTTCAGGCTTCACACATATAGTGCCTGGAGTTGCACTGCAATCAGGCTCTCACCTGAACATCTACCATCTTGTCACATGATCGGGGAGTGAGTGAGAATGAATGAGAGTGAGTTATATTGAGTGTATCTGTGAGTGGGAATAATTGTGCCTCTTCGCATCACTGAAAATCCTGCGGAGAGCTTGGGAGTAGGTTGCAACGGTGAGGGGCTTGAAAACGGAGGTGGTAGTGGGATCGGATATGGGGGGCCCCCTCGCAATATCTTGCACATGGGGCCCCAAAGGTTTGGTTATGTCACTGCTGGGCACATCAAGGGTCTTTATTTTATTCTTAATCTTACCAACAATGCTGTAATCTTTTGTTTTTTTTATGGTCTGTGTTGATGGTTAAACATTCATGCCAACAAACCCAGTTCAGGTGGGAGATTCACGGTTTTTGAAGCCAAAAAATATTAATTTTAGCTGTCTCCCTCCTAATATTGCCAATACTACAATACGAGCCAATTCCCCCAATAAATCACAATTTTATGTCGAGCCTAGGCAGCGCATGCGCTGTCTCTCGACATGCTGTATCTACTGTATGAAGTAGCAGTGATGGAGCAAGGATTCGCACGTTACGCAACTTGCTTGTACTCATGAACCTCGAATAACTATAATAGATTAATCCAACATGTTTGTCTTACTAATTTCCCCGTTATTCTAACATTTTGGGTGTCCCAGAGACGCTTGCCTATGTGTTTACTAAAACGTAATAAAGCTTGCCACTAAAATAGCCGCTGCTTCGCGGGAATTTAGTCTGCGCATGCGTTGGTCACACTCGCGTGATGTGACGTACTCGCAGTTCTGGTGGGAAATGTTTGCTCATGCGCAATACATCTAAAATGGCTGCTTTGTTTCCTCATATGCTCCGTGCTTGCAAAGCTGCTTTTGCAAAGTTGTTTGTTCCGCATTTACCCTAATGCTATAGTTATTATAAAGTAAGGGGTATAGAGTAGCTATTCATGGCTTACAGTGTATTCATTTTTTCTGTATTTCTAAATTGTTTTCGCTTACTTTTCATGTATCACATTCTTTGGGGCCTGAGGAACTCTCGTGATTCCATATTGAACAGTCTTTCTGCGCATGACCGTCTTCTGCCAGTGGCATTGAAACTCTGCCAACCCGAAGTCCCAGCCAAAATATGCCTGGGAAGATGCACCTTCGCCTAGCAGAAGAAGCTGAACTGTTCTCAATGTATCATAATTCATAGATGCGCTATTGTAATATAGAAACTTAGGTCATGGGAACCCCAAATTCAATAAGCGGTCCCAGAGTATGCTAATTGAGTCTTGTAGAAATGAAATGTGGTTGGTGTGTTGACCTATCCTACTTGAGGACCAATCGAAATTGGGGATTCTGACACTTGCAACAGTTGGGGGGTGGTACACTGACCCGAAAACAGTATAACTAGCCTAGGTTTAGCTAGAGAATTTGTCCGACTTGTCCGAATAGCTGACCTGTCACTGACCAAGCGCACTCAATAGGTGAATGATACAGAGAGCTGCGGAGCACTCTGTCCGTAATTTCCATAGACTCAAGCGGGGTTTTGGAAACCTTAAGTGCTGGCGGAGCACTTTGCTGGGGAATTCGATAACCCAATCGGGGTTCTGACTGATAGCTGCAGAGAGGGTGGAGCGCAGGCGTTGCTTCCGAACTGCGGGTGCTGGTCTTACCTTGGTGGTCCTGTCCTGATCCTAATCTGGTTTTCCTGTCCTGTCCTGGGGTGTCCATTCTGCACCTGCTGGCCTACTGGCGACTGTCCTTCCTTGGGGTTCCTCCTGTCCTTAACTGACCCGTGGCCAGGGTTGGTCTTCACACCGTTCTAGGTAAATATAAGTCTGAGGGAACCCATCTATTTTGCATTCTCCATTTCTTGCTTTGAATAAAATCGTACTTGCATATTGTTCCTTTTTCTTACCTTCACTTTGCTGACAAATGTTAAAGTCCTACATTGTAGTTGTTATACTAGCATGTTCCCATCTTTCCCCATCCTATAAGCACTGTTCTAAATACTACTCATACAATATATAGATGTTCCTTTACTTTACCCATCCTTTAGTCGATTCAAGTAATTGCACCGTTTTATTAGTATGGTCCATTCTTACTTTACCTATAGGTCCTCTTCATGGGGAAATATTTCACTGTGAAATTCTAGTATGTTCCTTATTTTTTCCCGTCCTTTAGACAACATACTGAGTCTAAACTTTGAAACCTATATTAGTTTGTTCCCTGTTTTTACCTTCCTTTAGAGTCATAAATGGTTGGCTTGATTTATTTCCTCTATGGATATGTGCTCTTTGTAATTTTGGTTATTGATAGTTTACTATGTAAACCTCATGCTTTCTGAACTTGACGAAAACTAGATAAAGGTTTTAAACTTCCCGATTCTGTGATTATTTTATGAGTGCAAATATAGAAAAGGTATTTTTGGTGTCTGCCTTTCTTTTACAGCTAGCTCCCTGATCCATTGTGGTCATAGGTACCCGTAACGGTGGATTGGTAAGTCGGGTACAGTAGGAATAAATAGGAAGGAAAAAGGGATACTGGTAGTAGAGTGTAAGGTCACCTGATTAATAAATATGGTAAATTGAAAAATATGGGCCTGATACGTATATGGTAAAATTGTTGGTTAGGTGACCTGCGCGCTCTATCAGCAGCACGCCCATGGCTTGTGATTGGTTCCTTCATGAGTCTTTCGAAATTACCTTGGTTTAGTTGGTGATTAGGTTACATTTGTCCCCCCTTTTGCTGTTTTGTTCACGCCCTGGAGACTGGCCCTGTTTCATGGATCATCCCACAATCGGCCTTATACGTTCCTTTCAGCGCACTACTTTTACGATTGCCTCAGCTTCTGGTTTAGTATTGTTGGGGCAGATTTACGGGAAAGTGACTCCGTGCATTCCGCAAGCCATATGACTGTGCCGCACTGAGTCACTTTCGAAGCACAGGGATGCAACATATTTACAAAATATGTCACATCTCTGTGCTTCCCCCTACGCTGGCACACATACTGCTATCATGCGCCGGCATCATGGGGAGATTGTTTTTGTGCAGGAAGGGCAACCTTCCTGCACAAAATCAATCACTACAGGCAATGTCCTCTTTCAATGCGTGCTGTAGCATGCAGCATGCATTGAAAGTAGGTATGGGCGGAATTTGCGTAATCGCGTAACGTAAATCTCCGCGAAACGGTAAAAAAATCTCCACGAGCACGCAGAAATTCCGCCAACACACGGAATTGCTTGTTCGCGATGCTTTTTTCCTGTTCTTAATTGCAGTTTGCATGCTCGGGGGAAATATATTGCGAACATGTTTTTTTAGAGCGCGATTCCTCGTAAATCTGTAAATGTGTCTGGTTCCATGGGTGTTGCGTGGGAACAGCCACAGCAACACCCACGGAACGTCCCTTCCATGCAAAATGCTGCGTGTAACGGGGCCATATTTACAAGGACAGGAAAAGACACACAGGATGACTTTTCCTGTACTTGTAAATATGGAGCATTCAAATACGTCACCAGTGCGTCACAAAAAGTGATGTACTGATGGGGCAGGGGGCTTGTAAATCTGCCCTGTGTGTTTATTGGTGTCCCCGGATGCCCTTGCCACATTGTTAATGTGCTCCCCTTGTGTGTTTCTCCCCACATATCACTACTTGACACTCGCCCCTTCGGGACTGCAGGGTTGGTGGCTTTGTGAGGTTTTATTTTTGTCATCCTCTCTTCAATTAATCTACCAAAGTCTGCCTGCATTTGGTGTTATTGTTGGATGTTCACCTCCTGCCCCCTCGCTGCTTTCAGCACTGCATTTATAAACTTAACTTCCAGGACATGTCTTGTGTCTTTTAACCCATTTAGGGGCATATTCTCAAAAATGTGTGTTAATTATCGCTAAATTTGCCTAACGCAACTTTGCATATCGCAGTCTATCACGGGAAAATAACTCTGTGATAACGTCATATCCTCAACACAGCGGGACCATGTGATAGTCTCATGCTAACGCGACAAATGAACACATAAAAATTACCCCGACGGACAAAAAAAAGCAAAACACTATCGTGAAAAATTCTGCGATATGGCCAACAGCGATAAAAAAATATACGAAAACTAGCGACAGTCCTGCAATTCCCACGTGTAATGCCGGAAAATGCCCAATAAAAGCAGGGGGAAAAAATGCCCAAATAATGTAACTGCGTAGCACCATGGATGCACCTTGACCGGGTGCAGAGGACAATGCGAACCCCACAAGCCCACAGATGACCAGCAAGGAACCTTGGGGTCGGGGAAGGCCACGGAGAAGAGGAAGAGGAAGACGCTGTTCAGTCCGCTGGAAAACAGGAACACTGTTACAGAGGTGAGAGAACACTACCAACAACTGTTCATCACCTCCAAAGTGTCATTTGCAAAAAAAACGCAAATACGGCAGACCTTCTTAGACTATGTGAATGCAGTTGCAGCGTTGAGGAGGACAATGGAAGAGGTCAGTAGGTGCTGGAATGATGTGAAGGGCAAAACAATAAAGAAACTCGATGCCAACATGAAAGCAGCAATGCAGATTGGAAGTGGGGGCCCAGCGGCACACCAGGAGCTGGATGACATGGCGAAAATGGTGGCCACAGTCATCAGTCGTGTTACGGTGCCACAATTTGGGGATCTGGACACTGCCCAACGTGACCTGACACAACATCAGCAGGGTGAGTACCGACCAGGGACCGGGGGGACGGAGGGAGATGGGCACAATGGCACACATGCACAAATAAGTAGAGCACACGGATCATGTCCATGATCCCTGTGCTACACTGCAGCACACATACAAATGCCAAGGAGGCCCCCGTCCACCATGTGCCCAAAGGGGTCCCATCACACATATCACCAGTTTCACCACCAATACATGCACGCATGCGAAACACAGCAAAGATGCGTATTTGTGAGCCACAACGACAATGCAAGTGACACTACATGACGATTAGCATGGCTGCAGTCCAATCATCATGACGTGTTCATGTGAAGTAATTGTCAATTAGGTTGTTCCTGTGGGCCATTCCTGCTGCATCTGCAGTGGTGGGTGTTCCATCTGCCTCATCTTCCTCATCATCGTCCTGTGCATCAGGCAGTTGTAGCCATGGGGTATTGATGCATAGACAAATGTTGTGCAACACACAAAATGCAACAATCATCTTGCACACAATGTCTCTGCAGTACAGGAGCCTTCCACCTGTGATGTGTCCAGGCACCTGGAACATCACCATGTTGTGTTTGTGAGCCCAATTGTACTGCCTCTCGGCCTGTGTGTTCGGGGCTTGGAGGGGTGTCATCATCCAAGTGCAGAGTGCATATCCTTGATCACCTGTGACAGTGCAGAGAGACATGAGTCAATTGTTGGTTCTGCGTGATGTATTGGCAGCCTCACTAGGTCATTGGTGTGTAAGATGTATGTATTACTCAGTGATTCCTGTATGACATGTACTGCTTGTAGCAAATGAGCAGCATCTATGTGTATCACTTAGCATCACTGCTGCTCCTACCTCCTACCTCCCCCAAGCCTATTTTCTAGTGGGCGCAGCGCTGTTGCTTCACTTGCACTCCTACGGCACACCATTGCCATGCCTGTCTGCGCATGTCCACAAGCCTGTCAACGATTCTGTGATGTTGCGCATTGAAGGTGACCGGCAACATCTGTGTAGGCCTATGGTAAGGATAGGGCGGACACAGATGTAGAGTTCATGTCCGTCTGAACGCACCTATGCGGTTGAGAGTAGAACTTTGGCTTATGCTGCAATGATAGCGACTCACACAACAGTTTTCATGTATCTCCTGGACCCCGAGCGGCCTTGCGTTCATTCACAGAAGTTAGGATTTTGTCTTAAGTTTGTCTTAGGGTAAACTTAAGACAGACTTAAGACAGACTTAAGACAGACTTAAGACAGACTTAAGACAAAATCCTAACTTCTTTGAATAACAAAAGTAGTAAGTTCATTCTGTGAATGCCAAAAGTAGTAAGTGCATTCTGTGAATACCAAAATAATAGTAAGTTTAGGATTGAGTCTTAAGTTCATTCTGTGAATCGGGCCCAATGTTTTTACTGATTACAGTTCACGTGCTTTGCTTATTCTTGGATTCCCTGTGAGTGTTTGCTTTTTCCATGGTGTTATTCATTTTTTTTCAGGCAGCATATTACTGTTGTTTAGTGCATAATCTGAATTTAGTCCCATTACAATTGAGTTGTAGCCAAAGATAGTGCGAGTTTCTCTCAATGGAGCAGTATGGTGTTCAGTGGGGAGAGGATGTGGCACTATGGCCAGAGATGCTGAATTTGGAACTGGAGAACCATGTTCAGCCTTCATGACCAGTCCACCAGACCACACTCCTGACAGAGCTAATTCCGATGCTACACTTTAGAAGGCCCGATAGACCTTAGAAGCCCTGGTGTCTTAGCACCCACAGGTGGACCCTAACACAGGCAAGTGTGAGTTAACCCTGAAGGCCTGTCCACCACAATACATACTGCAGTTCACTTTCAGTCTTGCGAGCAGGCATACGTAGAAGCACACCCTAGATTGACAGTGACTCTGTCACGTCACAAGACCCTTGAGGCCAGTCCACCTCACCCATTGGTACCTTCATTGGCCTTTTTCAGCAGTAGTAGTGCAACTCACCAGGGGTTGGCAATGTAGGATTTGCATGCACACCAAACTTAGGCATTGATTATAATGGTGGTGAGACTGCCATGTTCCCCCATCGGTGGTGGTCCCACCGCATCACCGCCCGCCATATTATATTACAATGGCGGGTGGTTCCCTGGCGGTCGGAAAGACCAACTGCCACACACCCGGCGGGCTCTTTGAGCCCACCAGTGTGGCGGAGGGGCTCATGGTTCCTGCAATGCTGGTGGTGCCTACCAGGCACCACACTAGGGATTACGATGTCCTTTATCCGCCAGCCTAGCCATGGAGGTTCACCCGCCATGGAAAATCTGGTGGAAAGGGACATTGGGAGCCCTTAGCAGGCCCCTTTCACCCCAGCCCCCCCCAGCCCCCAGACATGGGACCTGGGGGGCATCTATGATGCCCCCCTACAAATCACTGCACCATGTGGCAGGCACCGCATTGTGCCTGCCACGTAGTGCAGTGATATATGTAACATGTCCCTTTTTAGGTCTTGCCTGAGCCAGCGCATGCGCTGTCCTGGCAAGACTTTTAGTAAGGGCTTTAGAAAATGCTACCACACGCATTTGGTGGTGGCCTAGAGTTTGCGGTTACGCGCCCGGGTGCATGCTCATGAGCATAGGCGCCATCTCGCGGGCACCCTTACAGACGCGATTACTTTCACTTTCGCGGCGCCGCCATCTGCCTTACATGCGCGCCTACATGAAGTTCGAAAGCTGAACAAAGCTATATATGAGCTTCTAATGAGTATATACTGATTCCCATCTCCTTTACAGAAGTAGTTACACCCCCTTTGAGGGTGCTTTGTCGCACTTTAAACATTTAGCATGATGAGGAATAAGTTACATTCTGTAAAACATTATATGGTTAAAACACTTTACCAGAAACCCTGTACTTCATTCAGTACATACTTTTAGTAGCTAAATATAGCCTCACTGAATGGCAAAAAACATAATTCCAACCCTGAATTGGCCATTATATTCACTGCCACTTAGAAAACCTAACCCTTTGCATGTTTGCACGTTCCGAAGAAAACAAATATTCACTTGTTGCGAAATTGCTTAGCCACCCAAAAAGAAAACAGCAGCCCCGCTAAATTCCATCATCTGTCTCAGCACATAAATCAGTCATACGATGTTCGCTCTTGCATACCACATACTTCCCTGCTCCGTAACAGTGAGGTCAGTGCACGATGTGTTGAAAGGTGAACTCCAAACACAGCGCCTACTTCTCCGAAGACAGAAGTGAAATACGAAGGGGTCGATAGACTCAGGGTATTTTCAGTTGTCTCCCTTACAGTCCACAACCAATACCAGGTCGTCTCCCAGGACTTTGGTTATCTTGTAACTGTTTAAAAGACTGATTTTGAAAAACCGAATGAGTTGGACAGGGAGATGAGGGGAAATAACATCCTAATGAATATCCCATAGGTGTGCCGTTTATTTTATGACCGCACGGCCAATGCTTGTTTTACTTCAGAGGGATGGCCAGCAAATGAAATGCTGATGGGACGCTTTTAAAAAACCGCATTAAAAGTATTTTTTTTTTATTTTGGCTCCTATCATTAATTGGAAGGTAAAATAACATTGCGGAACGTCCATTAAAACGTTGACGATGTTCCCGGTGTTTTCAGCGTGAAGCAAATAAAACAAAACATTCCAGCAGGCAGTGCGCATTGCCCTGATGGTGCTCTATTCTTCAAAAACTCATTACTGTACGTGACGTTGTATTGAAAATGCATTAAAAATCCCTCGTGAAGTGAGGCTCGTGCTCTCATGACGGTATTGATCATCGGCTGCAGTCTTTTAGAGAAAAAAAACACCAGGTTATAAAGCCAACCTTCCAAGCACATTCTTGGCTCGAGCTGGTTCTGTGATACATGAACAACAGCACCCCTTGTTTTTGGACTTCGAGCGACACAAAGAGCGGCACCGTGTGAAATGGAGAAGGATGTTTTTAGTTCCCGTTTTTTTCATTTAATTTTTTTTTGTATCTTTTTGAAGGTTTTGGTATTGCTCAGTTGCAAAAAACAATCTTAGATAAAAAACCATTTAGAAAATAGATGAAAGTGGGTGCACAGGTCTAACTGCACACGTCAGTCTAAGTATGCGTGCCTGCACAAACATAAGCATAGGTGCACAGATGCTATTTATTACACACAGGTAGTTGTGGGTGGGACCATAAACGAATGATAAAGAATGCTTTTGTCCATGTACAGACTCGTGTTCATACATTTGCCAGACATAAACTTTATATTAACGACTTACATATGGCCCACTGCAAAGAAAAGCATTTTTTCATTACCCAGCCCACTGTTCTCTTTATATTCAGCTTAGAAGCATGAACAGGTGAACCGAGCCTCGCAGGATTCGAGATTGTGGCTTTCAGATGTATTTATTTATTTATTTATGACATTTATAGAGAGCGCTGTTACCAAACGGTGTCCTGGCGCTAAATGAAAGCTCCCCTAGCCTGGCCTGAACGTAATGACCGAAAAGCCATGTTTTCAAATTTTTACGGAAGGTCATTAAATCTGTAATCTGTCTAAGAGCCAAAGGGTGAGCATTCCAAGCCCTCGCTGCCCCCAAGATAAAGCTTCTGCCACCCCAACATGCTTTCCTTATTCGAGGGATCGCGATCAGCCCCTGATTGGATGACCTAAGGTGTCTACCCGGCTGGTACCATTGAAAGTACTGTGCTAGTAATGACGGGCCAAGCCCTCGAGGGGCCTTGAAGACTGTACACAAGGCCTTAAAGGAAATCTGTTTCCGCACTGGGAGCCAGTGCAGCTTCACCAATTCCTGGGAGACGGAGGCAAACTTAGGTACGCCTGTGATAAGACGAGCCGCTGTGTTTTGCAAGGCCTGTAGTTTCTTAAGGAGTCCCTGTTGGGCATTGAGCAGTAGGCTGTTGCAATAATCAAGGCGAGATAAGACCAAGGCAGTCACCACTGTTTTTCTACACTCATCGGGCAAAAAAGGCATGATCTTCCGGATTATTTTCAGTGTAAAATGAATGGCTGACGATATTGCATTAACTTGGGGCCTAAAGGTAAGTTTATCATCAACCAGAACCCCTAGGTTCTTAACCTTCGTAACTGGGATGGGAGGTACACCCATCCCTTCAGGCCACCAGTTCGGGCTCCAAAAGTTCTCACTGGAGCCGAAAAGTAGTACTTCGGTTTTAGCCAAGTTTAACTTCAAACATTTCCTCTCCATCCAGTCCCTTTGTGCTAACATGCACTCTTTGAATTTACTGGCTATGCCTACCTCTCTACCTGGTAGCAGTGATACCACAATTTGCGTATCATCCGCATATGATGTAAGCTCGAACCCATAGGATCGAATAACTGGGGCCAATGAGGAAACATAAACATTAAACAGGGTGGGACTTAGGGCTGATCCCTGGGGAACCCCACAAGGGAGCATGAATGGTTTGGACTCGAACTCCTGTGGAAAAGTAAATTTTGCCATGTTCTGTGTCCCTACGTGTTCCCCATCTTATGCTATATGTGCATGATTAATATGCATATGTATTCCCTTATGATCAATTAACGACGCAATTATAGTTGTGTTCATCTCTAGTATGCCAGTTTCCAGTTCTCGTGAAAGCTACGAGTATTAGGCCTATGTAAAGTTATGTTGCCACGTTTCACAGTGTGCACGTCATTTCATTGTAAAGTCCCTGTTTCTAGGCCTCAAAAGGGCCCGGACTCGGATTCAGCTCCTGTCTCCTGAACCCTCTCCGAGGAGCGATACAGCCCCCACCTGTATCCCTGACCCTTCACTTACTTCCTGCCTCACAGTGCCCGGCTCGGCCTGGCTCTGCCTGCCAGTCTGCCAAGAGTATGTTATGATTTTAGTTATCTGTCCAGCTCTCCTTCCCTGCATTCCTAAGCTACTGAATCGCATCAATAGTTTCAGTCACAGTCTAGCCTTTACGTCTCCATGTAAGAGAAATACTGTATTAATGGTCATTTAATATTCCTCAACACGCACTACATGTAGAATTATGCATACACCAGTCTTAGAGTCTGTTAGCCTTTACCCTGATAACTTTTGGATTCTATCAACATGTTCTCTAAACATCAGATACTAGATAGTGTTTAGGTACATGTCGCTCTGACTCTCCAGACTTCAGTCTCTCCTTCTAGCGCAGAAGTCATAGCCCCCAGCTTCTCCCTAGTAACACGTCATTGCCAGCTTGCGCGCACCACTAGGTTAGAGGTCCCGGCTCCTTAGGTAGCCCCCTCCATGTTTCCGCCCCATTTATGACATATTCTGTTACGTTTACATCACATGTCTATGTATACGCCCTGTTCACGCCTCTTGTTACACCTACTTTCTGCCTTATCTTTCGCGACTGCTACAGGCCCTGCCTACTGTTACGCCTATTGTATTGAACATCATGTATTTTGTTTAAGTATATATATGCTTGTGCACTGTTATTAAGGGCGAGCTGTTGTCCCGATCCTGCCCCCGGCAGCGCTGCCATCCTATTCCCGTGCAGGTTGTCCTGTTCCTGTCCTTTATGCTGTATTAAACCTGCAAACTCTAGCTATCTCGAATCTTGACTCTTATTTTATTGAGCTATCTGTTATTGTATGTCTAGTCAAAAATAGAGGTATTATTTATTTATTTACCACATAATGGCGCCCGAATAGGGACTTGCCCTTTCCCCACGCGCCGGTGAAGCCACGCAAGCCCCCTGATCCTCTGCAGCCGTGACGGAACCATACTGTGCACGTGCAGATATTTCTGCTTCAAGTATCCCTCAGGCCCACGGAGGAGACGGAGGTTGCGGTCCAGCATCCAGACGAGGCGGTGGAGGAACGCGGCGAGTCCCGACCAGAGCAAAAGCCGAGAGTCCAAGGTCCGAGGTACCCGGAGGCCCACCCGTAACAGAAGTCCGAAGTTCGTCCGTCCGGCGTCGTAGCAGTCCAGTCCAGTCCGAGGCCTTCCGTTCTTGCTGCCCGGTGAGTACCGTTGCTGGGGTAGTATCTAGACAGGGTCAATTGCATTGTCTCTGGTCCGTGGGTTTGGGTACGCAGATCCAACACGAAGTGTCCACTTAGGTGGATGCGGGTCCTGACGTGTCTCTTTATGAGACCGGTAAGTCCCGTACTGTTTTAGCAGTGCATCTAGTTTCTGTTCTAGTCTGTTCTGTTCTCGAGAAATACATGTATTCTGTTTTCAGTATTCCAGGTAGTATTCTGTCCGAACTGTTATTTTAAATGTCATTCATGTATTTCAATGTCGTGGTATGAAAGTGGTGTATTGTATTGTGTCTAGACTCCAGCCCAGTCATGCCATTGTTTTCCAAGTTACGTCAGTTAAGAACTAGAAAAGGTATGTTAGAAGAAGCAGTTCCTGTCCCGCCTAGGGACAGTCCAGGTCATTTTATGTATCAAAAGCATGGCATAAGTGCCATATTATATCTAGATTTATGGGTGGAGTACACCAAACAGTTAGAAGAAAAGTATAAATGGCCCGTATCGGGTACATGGGATGCCGAGTGCATCATGCGAGTAGAAGAAGCATTATGGAAAAAGAAAGCCAGACAGTCACAGAAAGATGCCATCGAGTTATGGCGCAAAGAATCTCATAAAAGAACCGAAAAAGAAATCAGAAAGTCAGAATTAAGTAGAGAATCCTTAGAAAGAGCCCAAGAAAGGGAACTAATCGAGATAGGTGAACGAGTTAAAACCGAACAGTCAGACAGACAGAGAAATGCCCTTATTAAGGGTATGTATCCTCTTCTTGCCGAGGGCTTGCCAAAAGCAACCCCGGAAGCATCCAGTAATTTCCCGGCACCTTTAGTTCCGACCAAGCTACGTCACAAACCGACCGCAGCTGATATTTTTCTCTCGTCCTATTTGGACGACACAGTCCCAGAATATGCAAATCCTGTTCCACCAGCTCCTGTAAATAATGTAATTCATGGTCCCCCAGCCACCGGGGCACCTGTTGCAGTACCTGTTACGGTACCCCCGGTCCAGCCCGTAGTACAAATTCCCGCCACATCAGCCACTCTGCCAGCACGAAGAGTATCAATCGACGATTCCAGCTTAGGGGCCGCGGGAGGAGGTCCTCCTGGTACCCCGCCGCCAAATAGACGTCTAGGGCCAGTCGAGTTACATGAACGTGCGTTACAGCGTACGCCCAAATATCAGTCCATTGCAGAAATCAGGCGAGTTCTTACTGAATGCTGTTATGATCCAGTCCCAGGCGAGGATAGTATGGTTCTATATTCCGTACGTATAAGGCAGGTGTCCGAGTATTTGGTCACCTTACCAAATATGAAAGAAGATCTAGACAGAATGTATCGTTTCATTCGTACAGGACAAGATCCAGAAAGTATCGGTGAAGTCATGTCTCACAGAAAATCTGAGATCCAGTTCATGCTATTAAAGTTTCTGATCAATTGTTTAATTAGGGAACAAGATTCCCCGACTAAAGATCCGACCGAAATGAAAGTTCTGACAAGGTGGAGTGATAATATAGCCGAGGGTAAGCACAAGACACTCAATAGTATAGAGAGTATGTACAAGTAAATACGTAAAGAAATAATAAGGTTACACGAACAACGCAAAGCAGCACAAGGAAGCGAGAAAGAAAATGATTCTCCTACTGAAGAGGTAGACGACGAGAATACCGCCAGAATAGCGTATGTAGGTAAATCTAGATTTCCAGACCGACAGTCACGCCTAGAGCACAAGAAAGTCTTTCATCATCCAGCACCAGAACAAGGCTCTCTAGAACAAGTATTTCAAGCTACCGATCACATTTTGAAATCACGAATCGGTTATAGTGAGTTAAGTACCATGCATGAACAAGAACTAGCCCGATCAGCAGTCCGATGGATTACTGATTCTACCACTTTTCCAGATGAAATAGTGGCACACATGTTCCTGAAACTGCCCCCAGCCGAGCAGCGACTGGTGGGTATGTATATGATCCAGCACCTCATTACACTGTATGAGGATCAACATTCTGATCCAGGCCCGTTACATGATGTCCTGAACGAGTTACTCCAGTATAGATGGAAAGGTTTAGGTACCGATTTAATTAGTGTCATTCTAGAACAGCGCCACAAATATAGAACGTTTTTGAACCCACATTTTGTTCATGTCTCACCTCCAGAAAGTAAACCGTTTTACATAGACAGACAACATCCGTTACGAGAAGTACACCCAGTTAGGACAGAGGGTGGTAAAATGCAACGAGTATTTGTTTACACCCCAGTTACCAAGATGGAACTCTTAGAAATGAAGAAATTAATTCCCTGTCACGACAAAGATCCAGCAGGGTTCCACCGAGAATTAAAAGACATGCTCCGTATGGGAGAATACACGTATCCAGATATTATTAAAATGTTAAAAGTCCTGTTGCCTGCGGGCATATACGAAAAACTTAAGGAAAAGGATTGGGAGGTGGGAGAGAAAAAGATCGATTGGACAGCTCTAGAAGCTGAAGATAAGATATGAGTACCAGGTACCGGTCTTGGAGACAAATGTAAAGAATTACCAGAATTATTAATACAAGTTTTACCTAGATTATTAGCCACTAAAAAAGAAGACTGGGATGCGATCTCAGCCTGTAAACAAAAACAAGACGAAGACACTAGTGATTTTTATTCTAGATTTGAGAAATGTTTTATAATAAACAGTGGTTTAAAGACGAGTAGCGAGTCATACCCTCATCTTTTTGTTACTAAACTAGTCGAGAATTCAAGTCCACAAGTTAAGAATCGAGTTCTGAAAGTCGAAAGTACATGGCAAGCTAGTACCCCGTCCCAGATGTTACAGATGCTCCATTACCACCAGAATAGAATCAGAGAAGAGCAAGAACACGAGAGAAGACGTATGAAAGACACGAAAATGAAAGTACTAGTTGCACAATCTGTTCCACAAGACAGTCAGAAGAGGGGTCCGAATCAAGCCAGTCATCCTGCCGCTCCCGTTAAAGGGACATGCAATTATTGTAAACAGCCAGGTCATTTTATAAACGAGTGTGCAGTTCTGAAACACAATATAGCCACTGGTAAAACTAAAGAAAGACCACGTCCGCCTAGACAAGAACAAGTTTCACAGTCTTCTCAGCCACAGAATGCACAACAGACAGTTACAGCACCGCAGCCTATCGCTGCAACACAGCATGTTACACAGCAGATGTACCAGTATGCACAGACAGAGTATCCAGAGGATCAAGCGTATTCATGAAACAGCCTAGAGAGGGAGGTAGGCTTGCCTCTCATCGAGATTCCTGTAGATCAAGAAGGTCCCTATGTTCATAGTCAAGTATTAGGGAAAGACAGAAAGTTTTTGATTGATACAGGGGCAAGTAGGACGACTATTAGTCACGACGAGGTTCCAGGGGCTCCGCTCTCAGGCTCTAGAAATGTTTCCCTTGGGTTTTCAGGAAAGCCAATTGTAAACGAGATATCAAAGCCAGTTACTCTAGAAGTTGGTCCATTGTCCCGAACTACTGATCTATTACTTACAAAATCATGTCCAGAAAATTTGTTAGGCATTAAGACACTGAAAGAATTAGGTGCAGTTATTTGTTGTTCCCCAGAGGGAATACGTTTGTTTTTACGTGACTTCAAGGGTCACTATGTTTTACGTGATTTCGATCCAAGATTGTCTAATGTCCCACAGCATCTATGGGCACAAGGTCCAACTGATGTTGGTTTTATGCGGATCACACCCCATCGTGTGACTCTCAAGCAAGGTATAGTCCTGCCACGAATCAGACAGTACAGACTGCCACCTGAGGCTGTAGCAGCCTTATCCAAAATTATTGACGAGCTCATGGCTCAAGGAGTAGTTGTAGAAACTGACTCCAAGGTATGTAATTCTCCTATCATTCCAGTCATGAAACGTACTGATCCAAATGCACCCCCAGTATATCGATTAGTGATTGACCTTCGAGAACTCAATAAATGTATCATTCCCCAGTACCCAGTTGTTCCAGATATCTCATCTCTGTTGACAGCTATTGATCCTGAGGCAATATTCTTTACCGTAATCGACCTCAAGAATGCATTTTTCAGTGTCCCGATACATCCAGACAGCCAGTACCTTTTCGGTTTTTGTTTAAATGGAAGGAGCTATAAATTTACACGAGCTCCTCAAGGTTTTACAGAAAGTCCTAGTATTTACAGTCAAGCACTTAAGAGACAACTAGACAACATTCACATGCCAACTGACACTGCCCTGCTCCAATATGTCGATGATCTACTGATCACAGCCCGTTCTGAACGTGACTGCGAGCGAGCGTCACTTACGGTTCTGTACTTCCTAGCCGAGATGGGGCACAAGGTGTCCCCTTCAAAGCTTCAATTCTGTGTCCAGCAAGTGATCTATTTAGGCCACTTACTGTCCAAGAGGGGTAGGCAGTTGACACCTGACCGTATCCAGTTAATAGCGAGTCTTCCACAGCCCAAGACACAGAAGGAGGTACGTGCTTTTATCGGCCTCACTTCTTATTGCAGACAATGGATTCCTCAGTATGCATTTCTAGCCAAGCCACTGATACAGTTAACGACACAGGAGGCAGCCGTATCGACTGTCCTCCCTTGGACATCTGAACATACACTTAGTTTTGATGAGTTGAAGAAAGCTTTATGCCAAGCACCTGTTCTGGCTACACCGAACTACAGTAAGCCTTTTACACTTTTTGTCACAGAACGTGATGGTACTGCATTGTCTGTTCTTACCCAAGATCAAGCAGGACAATACAAACCCTGTGCTTATTTTTCGAGCACACTAGATCCAGTAGCCCAGGCTCTGCCTGCGTGCCTCAAGTCAGTTGCAGCCACAGCACTAGCTATTAGACAAAGTGATTCCATAGTGTTAGGACACTCCTTGACAGTACAAGTTCCACACTCCGTGGAAGTTCTTTTAATCCGAACACAGACTCAGCACTTGACAATTGCACGTTTGACAGGTTATGAACTGACACTATTCCAGCCACACATAGAAATCAGACGCTGCAACGTTCTAAATCCTGCTACACTGTTACCGTCAGTTACTTCAAATCCTGCCACACATGATTGTGTGGAAGTTGTTAACACTATGACAAAGCCAAGACAAGATCTGACAGATGTTCCATTACCAGATCCCGACCTGACACTTTATGTGGATGGTTCATGTATGAGAACAAGTACAGGAGAACTAGTCGCCGCGTATGCAGTGACTACTGACACTGAAGTTATTGAAACGCACCGTATTGACACCTTGTCTGCTCAAGCAGCAGAGCTAGTCGCTCTGACACAAGCCTGCATACATGCCAAAAACCTGAAAGTTAATATTTACACAGATTCACGCTACGCATTCGGAGTCGTACACGACTTTGGAGTGCTCTGGCAGGAGAGAGGTTTCATGACTTCTCATGGAACCAAGATTCAGCATGGTTTCCTTATTCAAGCTCTGTTAGATGCAATACATTTACCGACATCTATCGCTATCATGAAATGCAAAGCACATACTAAAGTTACTGACATTATTTCCCAAGGTAATGATCTAGCAGATCGAACAGCCAAGCTTACAGCACAGACTCCAGACATACCAGTTAACAAGACACCGACATCCACTCTAGAACAGACTACTTGTATGACAGTTAAGGACCCCACTCAAGATGTCATAGATATCCAGTTACATGCTACTCCTGAAGAAATTAAGAAATGGTCCGAACAAGGAGGGGTCCAGACAGATCAGGGATGGGTGACGAAGGGAAAAGCCACATGGTTTCTCCCCGACTCTATGGTTCAAGTCATTATCAATACCGCACATAGTCCTGCACATTTAGGAGAAAAAGCCATGTTAGACAGTATCCAGAACATTTGGTTTAACAAGCATTTACGAGCTGCAGCCAAGCAGAAAGTCCGCACTTGTATGATATGTTGCCAGTTCAATCCAGGTAAAAGTGTCCCGGTGGAACAAGGTGGATTCCAGCCTCCTGACCACCCTTTTGAAGTCCTCCAGATGGATTATATTCAGATGGAGCGATGTCGAGGTTTCAAGTATGTCCTTGTAGTTGTATGCGCTTTACACAGCCGCGACCACTGCCAAGCAGTTGGTTCGTGAATTCTTCCCCCGCTATGGACTCCCTAGGGTCGTGTATTCTGATAACGGCCAGCCATTCTCATCCGAACTTATGAAACACGTTTCCCTTTTGTTAGGGTACCAGTGGAAGTTCCATTGTGTACGCCATCCAGAAGCAGCCGGTCTCGTAGAGAGACATAATCAAACCTTGAAAATCCGTATTGCCAAAGTCTGTCAAGAAAACGGTGTAGACTGGTTAGTTGCCCTGCCAGTTGCTCTGTTCTATATGCGCATGGTCGCACATTCCAGATCAGGTCTGTCCCCTTATGAGGTCGTATTCGGCCGCCCCCCGAATATGTGGGGTACACCCAGACCCCGAAGTATTACAGATGTTTCCAGTAATATGCTGACAGATTACCTAGCTTCCTTGATGTCTGCCCTACACTCTTGTCGTTCACAGGTTGCCGCTGCATTTCCCGACAATACTGAAGTCAAGCCACACGAGGTCCTTCCTGGCTCTCTGGTTTTAATCCGGAATTTCGATCGTTCAAGTCCGCTGGAGCCTCGCTGGAAGGAGCCGAAGTTAGTCCTTTTGACCACCCGCACAGCCGTGAAGTTGGAAGGCAGAAAAGGCTGGGTGCATCTGTCTCACGTCAAGAAATTTCATGGACTAAGACCTAAAACTTTAAATAACACTTCTACAGACACTTTTATCAAGGACTGTCCCGCTAATGACTTTGATTCAAAGGATCCCCTGTTAGAGAAAACTCCGCAACAGGAGTATAAACAGAAGCTTCGGTCTAGTAAAATAAGCCAGCCAGTTTAATTGTCTAAGTCCCCCTGGGTGAAACGGTTAGACAGGTATCTGACATGTATGAAATAGACCCCCATAGTGAGAGAGTTAGTCAAAACTCAATCCGATGTATCGTTTTTCTAAGTTTTATATTGTTTTTAAGCTTGATGGTTACCTGCACGAGTTATGCATTTCATTTATGTTTTCCAATTTCTCATGTAAATAAGTTTTCTAATGCTACAGTAGAGCACACGTTTAGTGATCTGCCTCCTCACGAACTATCTTATCGTCTTGCTATGCGCAACAATACATTTATCCGTATGTTACATTATTCACACCAGACCAGCAATGCCACTAATTGTTGGGTGTGTGGTCGACTCCCCCCTTTCCAGACACCGAAGGGAGTTCTGCCACTGTTTCCTTATCCGTTTTCACATAATGGTTCATGTGGAGCCTGGTCCATGTTAACGTCATCCTCAAATGATATGTCCCTTCTGAATAGTACATGTTTTCCAGACAAGCAAGGTCTTCCCCACAGAACAGGGTTAGATTTATAATTTAGGTAATTATTCTTCGAATTTCATGGTCCTGAATGTTCAGTCTGATCCTACTCCAGACTTACCTGCTATTTCAGTACTACCAGTCAAAGGCGAATTATGTGTCAGAAATAATGGTTCCGTACATGTAGGACATAGTGATTGTACTACTATTGTCGAGTATAGTGACAGTGGGAAATCTATTTTCAAAGCTTCACGTCATTCTTATTTTGTTTGTGGTCAGACCGCATATGTTCGTCTGCCCCTCGATTGGGATGGAACCTGTTACATTGCCTTCCTACTGCCACCAGTTTTCCTAGCCCCGTCCGATTATCATAGAAACACACATCTAGTACACATTAGACATAGAAGGGAGATCGAGTCCCCGATTGTCGATCAAACTGAAACTGCTCTAGAACAGTATACAGATTTCAATAAAGGTTTCTTCTTCTTTATAGGACCTATCCAGAATAGTAAGTTAATCCGTAGGTTAACAAGAACCCTTGAAGCAGTAGTGAATGAGACTGCCTCTGCCCTAGGTAACTTAACCGAAGAGCAATCTGCTATGAGATTTGTCGTGCTCCAAAATCGTCTCGTTCTTGACGTCATACTGGCCGATAGAGGAGGAGCATGTAGAGTCATCGGATCTAGTTGCTGCATTTTCATTCCTAATAACGCGCCGTCTGTTTATTCAGCTATAACCAGACTTCATAAAATTGCCCATCAGTTACACCAGAATCCAGGCACCTGGACATGGTCCGGTTGGTTCTGGAGTATAATTTCTGCTTGGGGATGGAAAGTATTGTCCTTTCTAGGTATTGCAGTAGCGATCATATTCAGTTGCTGCCTCTGTATACAATGTGGCCCTGCGATTTGCGGCATTTGTGCTACCTCTTGTATTCCTAGTCCCAAGTCCCGTCCTAGATCCCGTTCCAAGAAAATTCGAGACGAGCAAATGATACTGTATGAAATGATAGATGGTATCATGAATATTGATGTTTCCTGATGGAAACGTAGTGACAAGGAGGGAATGTGGAAAAGTAAATTTTGCCATGTTCTGTGTCCCTACGTGTTCCCCATCTTATGCTATATGTGCATGATTAATATGCATATGTATTCCCTTATGATCAATTAACGACGCAATTATAGTTGTGTTCATCTCTAGTATGCCAGTTTCCAGTTCTCGTGAAAGCTACGAGTATTAGGCCTATGTAAAGTTATGTTGCCACGTTTCACAGTGTGCACGTCATTTCATTGTAAAGTCCCCGTTTCTAGGCCTCAAAAGGGCCCGGACTCGGATTCAGCTCCTGTCTCCTGAACCCTCTCCGAGGAGCGATACAGCCCCCACCTGTATCCCTGACCCTTCACTTACTTCCTGCCTCACAGTGCCCGGCTCGGCCTGGCTCTGCCTGCCAGTCTGCCAAGAGTATGTTATGATTTTAGTTATCTGTCCAGCTCTCCTTCCCTGCATTCCTAAGCTACTGAATCGCATCAATAGTTTCAGTCACAGTCTAGCCTTTACGTCTCCATGTAAGAGAAATACTGTATTAATGGTCATTTAATATTCCTCAACACGCACTACATGTAGAATTATGCATACACCAGTCTTAGAGTCTGTTAGCCTTTACCCTGATAACTTTTGGATTCTATCAACATGTTCTCTAAACATCAGATACTAGATAGTGTTTAGGTACATGTCGCTCTGACTCTCCAGACTTCAGTCTCTCCTTCTAGCGCAGAAGTCATAGCCCCCAGCTTCTCCCTAGTAACACGTCATTGCCAGCTTGCGCGCACCACTAAGTTAGAGGTCCCGGCTCCTTAGGTAGCCCCCTCCATGTTTCCGCCCCATTTATGACATATTCTGTTACGTTTACATCACATGTCTATGTATACGCCCTGTTCACGCCTCTTGTTACACCTACTTTCTGCCTTATCTTTCGCGACTGCTACAGGCCCTGCCTACTGTTACGCCTATTGTATTGAACATCATGTATTTTGTTTAAGTATATATATGCTTGTGCACTGTTATTAAGGGCGAGCTGTTGTCCCGATCCTGCCCCCGGCAGCGCTGCCATCCTATTCCCGTGCAGGTTGTCCTGTTCCTGTCCTTTATGCTGTATTAAACCTGCAAACTCTAGCTACCTCGAATCTTGACTCTTATTTTATTGAGCTATCTGTTATTGTATGTCTAGTCAAAAATAGAGGTATTATTTATTTATTTACCACACTCCCCCAGTGCCACCACCTGGCTCCTATTGGAGAGGAAGGCTTTCAAGGTCTTACGAGCATTCTCATGTATCCCGAAGGCCGCTTACATATCCAGGAGGATCAGGGCTGCTCTACCTCCTACGTCCATCACTTTCCTGATCTCCTTGGACGATTTGGTTAAGGCAGATTGCGTATTATGACATGCTCTAAAACCATGTTGCGATGGATCGAGGGCTTGTGTGGCCCCTAAAAATGCGCTAAGCTGACTATTCATGGTTCTCTCAATTAACTTGGCCGGTAACGGAAGTCTGGCAATGGGACAATAGTTATTAGGGTCGGTGATGTCCAGGTTTTTTTGTTTTTAGTAAGGGTAGGATCGAGGCCAATTTCCAGCTGGATGGAAATTCACCCACCACAAACATGTTGTTAAACAAGGTAGCTAAAGTGGTGGCTATAGGAACCGCAGCTAGCTTTGCTACTGTGGCCGGACAAGGGTCTCAGGGAGAGCCTGATTTTGTGCCAAGCAGCAGTTTCTTGATCTTCTCCACACTTACCGCGGAGAAGCTCTGAAACCTGACCTCATTTGTGTTGGCAATTGAGATCTCAGGTCTGGCAACTGGCAAGTTGGCACTGACTTGACCATCAAGGGAGTTAAAAATAATCTCCACCTTGTTTAAAAAGAACTTAGCTAGATCCTCGCACAGTTCCAGACTGGGGGTGTGGTAGCCGGCTTTGGGGCAGCCAGACTCGAAACCGTGTGAAATAGCTCCTTAGGCGAGTTCCTGGCATCATTAATGCGGATGGTAAAATAACTTAATTTTGCCTTCCCTATCAAATCTTTATATACTACCAGGCCAGATTTGAGTCTTCTTTTGTCTGCCTCGTAGTAGTTTTTCCGCCACACTCGTTCCAGTTTGTTGCAGATGAGCTTATGCTCTCTGAGCTCCACTGAGAACAAGGGGGCCGAAGGGGTCAAGCGAGTGGGGTGGCAACTTTTGGGTTGGGCTAAGATCGTGCAAGCATGGTCCACCCAATTGGAATAAGTTACAGCCACTTTGTCCACATCTGGTGGGAGTGTCACCATAGATGATACCAAAAGGTCCTCGAGGGCGGCTCCCTCTATCTTATTCCATGCCCTACAGGTCCTGGTTAGTTTTCTGACCTGCCTAGAGCTGAGGGATTTAGCAGTGGAGATGCTGAAAAACACTGCAGCGTGGTCCGACCAAGTAGCTGGAAAGATTGTAGAGACTTCTAGGTCCGGATGGTTCGTGAATATTCCATCCAGGATATGACCCGCATTGTGAGTAGGGCCTAACACCAACTGTTTAAGCTTGTCACCGTTCATCATCTCCATGAGAGCTAATGTATCCGGGTCTAAGCTATTCTCTAGATGAAAGTTAAAATCCCCTAAAACTGTAAAGGTCTTTGCACATAGGGCCTCCTCTAAAATATTTCCCAATGAGCCTAAAACGACGTCTTGGTTCCAGGGGGCCTGTAGAGTAAACAACCTCTAAAGGATTGATGGTTGGACAGGATAAGATTGAAGGCCAGCACTTCACATAGTTCGCACGCCACTAGATGAAAACTACCCTTAATGGAGTTATGGTATAAAACCGTCAAGCCGCCTCCTCTCTTCCCAGGTCTATCCTGAATGTAACTAAGATAGTTTGGAGGAGTGGCCTTGACAATATCTGGCCCAGAAGCCGCATCTGTCCAAGATTCAGTGACAAATGTAATTTTTATTTTCTTGTCCTGCAGCAGCTCAGCGAGATCCACGCTGTGTTTGACCAGGGATCTGGCGTTAAGCAAGAGGCAGCTAACATCCTTCGTTGTGACCTCGACTGTCTCCTTATTTGAATTAGCGACCGACCGGACAGATCGCCATAAAATGGTAGGGATTGCCCTATTACAAGATGGGCATACCTCAACAGCGTTCAACGTACCCTATAGAACTCCAGGCATAGACTGCCAGATGTCCTACCTCTTCCCCCAAGGTTCAGTAGTACCTCCCGGTCATAGATTAGACATTGTGACTTGCCTGGCGATCTCCAACCAGGGGTCCTGGTGCTAGGCGCGGGCCCGGCACGGACGGGCGCAGACGGACTTGCCTTTGGAGCGCCGCCGGCGCGGTCGCACCAGCCCGATTTTCAAAGTGCTGGGGAGGGGAAAAGGCTAGAGCGCTCACCTTGGCCTACTCAAGATGGCGGCCGTCCGGGCGAATGTCTATTCGCGTTTCCCTCCCTTCTGGCGCTTCACATGAGGAGAAATGAGCACCTAGGGTTCCCTGCTATTAAAGCCTCTAAAACCAGCCCGCACCCACCTCCCAACAAAGTAGTTAAAAACCGATTAAAAAACGATCTAAAGGCCGATTTCCTTGATTAGTACAGAGGCCAAGGTTCTGGCGAAGCTCCTGGCCAACCGTCTCCTTGTTGTACTTCCCTCCTAATTCACGCGACCAATCGGGTTTTCTTCCAGGGCAAAACACAGCCCTAAATTTGCGTCGAGTCAACAATCTCCTGAGCAGACAGCCATATGTCCAGGAAGACGCTGCTATCTTGTCCCTCGACGCCACAATGGCGTTTGACTCAATTGAGTGGCCCTATCTATTTGTGGTACTGCTTAGATTAGTCTTCGGACCCAAATTTGTCCAATGGGTGTGACTCCTATATACTGACCTCCTGGGCCAAGTGCGGGTCAATAACCATAAATCCAGAAGATTTAAACTCCACAGAGGGACCCGTCAGGGATGCCCGCTGTCGCCATTATTGTTTGCCCTAACCCTGGAACCTCTTGCCCACTGGATCCCCACTGACGCCTCCATCATAGGCCTCCGCTGGAACGATGAAGTGACCGACAAAATTTACCTCTACGCAGACGACATCCTAATTTATGTAGCTTCCCCTAAATCTTCTATCAATAGTTTGTTCCACGTCTTGACTAACTTCGGGAAATACTCAGGTTACTCGATCAATTGGAATAAGTCGGCTTTATACATGCTACATGGCCCCACCACTTGCTACCCCGCGGGTTCTTCATACCGGCGGCCCAAGAAGGCTTCAAGTATTTAGATATATTCGTCACTCCAGATCCCACTCTATTTCACGATCGGAACCTACTTGCCCCTTTGCGTAGATTACACAGCGACGTGGCTCACTGGGGATTCCTGTCACTCTCCCTCGCAGGTAGAGCAGCCCTGTTCAAAATGTTGGCACTCCCGCGCTTTCTGTATGCCCTCCAAAACTGCCCCTTTCCGATTCCCGACTCCTACTTAAGGTCGGTGGAGAGCGATCTCCGCCTTCTCCTATGGGATGGAAAAGCGGCCCGTATTGCGCTACAAAAGCTGACAATCAGCTGGTATGACGGAGGCATCGCACTCCCCAACTCGCGCCTTTATTACTGGTCATCGCAACTGGTGGCTACCAACCACTAGATACACGGCTCACCCAATGATCCAGCCTTCCATCTTGACAAATACCAAACTGGACAAGAGGGATATTTCGGGGCCCTATACAGTAGGCCCAAATAAAATAGGTACATTGGCCCCATGGCACACACAGTTGCAATATGGCATCAAGCCAATACATGCCTAGGATGGTCAAACAGACTCACTAAGGCCCCCCTGCTGTGGGCATCACAACAACTTGGTTCCCTCTGCTTTCAGCTGGGCTTCGACAAGTGGGACACAATAGGCATTTCAACAATAGGAGACCTGATACACAGGGGCAAACTGTTAACTTTTGCAGACTTACAGACCAAATGCGCACTCCCACAGACTGAGGCCTTCCGTTACCTCCAGATCAAACATGCCCTCCTCTCCGCCATCCCTGATCTTTCCTCCTTGCCCGAATCCTCCCCCCTGGAGGATAGATTGCTTTCAGAACCCCTCCCGACAAAGGCCATTTCCTCTACATACCGTAAGCTTTGCAATAACCTCCCAAATATATTTCAGCCACTGCGAGACAAATGGCAGACGCACTTAGGCGACCTGGAGGAGG
Source organism: Lissotriton helveticus (assembly GCF_964261635.1). Taxonomy (NCBI): domain Eukaryota; kingdom Metazoa; phylum Chordata; class Amphibia; order Caudata; family Salamandridae; genus Lissotriton; species Lissotriton helveticus. The sequence continues at coordinate 197,442,345 of NC_136057.1, read as the reverse complement.
ACGAGTGGCGGGCGGCTCTGATGTCCCCCAGGGAGGTGGCGATTAATCACCGACTCAGACTGATTCAACTGTCATCAAGTCATCAAAAGTCTTTATTTCGATTGAATATTTTTTACAATCATAAAAAGTACATAGTAAAAAACGTTACGTCGGAACACGTGTAAGACAAATTGTCACATACGCATTGCTGCCAAATGAGGTAAGAACATTTCAGTATAGAAAAAAGACAAATTGATATCTATTAGATAAAAGTTACACAGATAACTCAGGTAATTGCAAACGGATTTTCAAACATGCTTTTAAAAAACAGGATATAGACTTAGCAACAAATTGAGTTTCTAACAACTGTAAAGCCAAGAGCGCGGGCCTACATCTTCTCAGGCCCATTTGCTGGAGGAGAGGAATGATCCAACGTTTGCGTGGGGTCTCATAATAGCTACAAAACATTGTTACATGTAGGGTTGACTGATGAGCAATTCCATCGCAGGGACATCTAGTCAATTCATGAGACCAGTTTGAAACCCCGGGAAAAGAAATAAGGCGAAAGAAGGTATCAAAACGGAATCTAGTTAAGACAAACTTTTCATGATTTGACAGAAAGAAAGACAAATATAGCTGAATACCAGGAGAAGTTTGTGTCATTAAAACGTGAGTGTTTGTACGTTTTCCTATCTCTGTTCATAGGCGTAAATCACTAAGGTGATTTACACATAGTTTCTTCAAGGCCTTCCTAGATAAATCAGAAAGTGAGGAAGGGTCTGTAAAAAATGTTAAACAGTTTAGATCTTTCAAAAAGTTAAAAACATACAATAACCATGGAATCTTTTTCCAGTGAGCAAGAGATAAGCAATCAGTTATTAAAGACCGTGTAAGGTGGCATTGCTCTTTAGTCCAAATACGGTGCCATAAGAGGATCGGCTGGTAACTGATGGTATCCGATAGATAATCCAAGCCGAGCTCAATATGACAACCGTAATTTGGGGCGCTTTGAGGGAGCGCAAGGATGTATTTTAAAAACCCATTTTGAATTTTTTGGAGCTCGTGGGAGGGGACATAGCCCCAAACTCCCGTGCCATACGTTGCTACGCTATGGCATTTAGCGTGATATATTTTAAGCAACTCGGCGGGAGCGGGTTTACCTAGTTTTCTCGAGAAAGAAGTCAGCGCGGCAGTTGCTCGCTGAAATGACAACTTTTTACTCACAATGGCAGGTTTCCAGGTTATTCGATCATCAATCAGGATGCCCAGGTAAGGATATTCCCTAGCGTAATCTAGTCTAACATTTTCTACAAAAAGGGGTTCGGTGTCTTCACTTTCGGGCCGATATGCATCACGAAAGTCTTGCTCTTATTAACTTTTAGTCCCAAGGAGAGCATAAACTGGCAGTACTTATCCAGTTGTAGTTGGAGCTGCTTTAAGGTTCTCGCCAGGATGACGGAGTCATCGGCGTACAATAGGGCTGGAATAGGCCGAGTGTTAATGCATGGAAGGTCCTGACTACCTTCCAGTAACGCCTGTTCCAGCCCGTTAGTGTAGATATTAAATAAGAACGGGGCGAGAACGCACCCCTGTCTAACACCTTTTGATACGCTAAATGACTGAGATAGCTCACTGTTTATACCATACCTCACGCACGCGTTGGCGTTGGTATAAAGTTCTCGGAGGAACTTTAAAATTGATGGATCGACCCCCAGGTCCCTCAAAATTTCCCACAGTTTGGGGTGTAGCACGCAATCGAATGTGGCACTAAGGTCAACATAGACCAAAAACAAATTGCCTCCTTTTGCCCCTGCATACTTGCCCATTAAGAGAGTCAGGTTAAGTGCCTGTTCCACAGTGCCCAGTCCCTCTTGGAACCCATACTGGAGATCGGTTAGGATGTTCTTCTCTGAGGCCCAATACTGGAGGCGCTCCAGTATTAATCGCCCGGCAACCTTCCCCAGTGAGTCCAAGAGGGAAATGGGCCTGTTGCAGGCTGGATTATCTCGTTCACCCTTTTTAAAAATTGGTAGCAGTACTGATGAGGACCAGGATTCTATTAGGCCAGCCTGTGAGACTGCAGACATAACCTGTGTGACTATTGGGGCCCACAGATCGAGATTACTCACAAAAATGTCGAGTGGTACTCCGTTGGGGCCAGGCGCTTTACCTGTCTTTGAAGAGGTTAGTGCTGCTATGACCTCTTTAGGGTCGAAGGAGATATCGATTGGATAAATAGTTTCCTCGGTGGGGGCTTCTTCGTGGGAAAGTGCATTTGAGGGTTCAGCAGAGGAATCACCAAATATTAGCGAGTAGTGAGCCACCCATTTATCAGCTGGGACAGCCACATCTAAGTGCCGGACAGCTGAGGGATCTAATAAAAAGGGGGACTTCACTGTCCGCCAGAACAGCGAGCAGTCTTTACTCCTTGTGCTCTCATGCAATTGGGCCCATAAGTTTTTCTTTATTTCCCGTTTCCGACTTTGTTGGACCAGTTTATAGTTCTTTCTGAGGATAGCTATTTCTGCTACATCCCGGTCTTGTTTGTGTAGGGCTCTTTTTAGCGCAGAAAGAGCTTTCCGGCAGGGGGCATCGAACCGTCCCAGCGAATCCTTATCGTGAGATTTATGATTTCTGGTTAACTCATGTCGGATAGCTTTTAATATTTCCGAAAAGCTAGAAAGGATCAGCTGGGGGGACGAGGTCTCCATTAAACAGATATTTACAAAGGGGAGGGTTTTTTGAATGACCTTCCTAGTGATGTCTGCGGGGTTTATTTTAGACCTTTTAACAGTAAAGCCGTTTTGTTTGGCTAGGGCGATTGATTGCTGGTTTAACAAACTAGGCATGTGGTGAGGTTGTGATGCAGAATTAAATGTAATGCTAATACTGTTCGAATAGTGATCGCTAGAAATATCTGTACCTGTTATAAAGGACTTCAGGTGACCTTTCAGAGCTTGTGAGCACAGAATGTAGTCAATAGTGCTGGAGAAGCCTCTGCCATGAAAGGTCGGCTTAAAGTCAACAGGGGGAATCACTAATTCGTTGGCGTACTCGAGTTCTAGTGAGACAAGACATTCATTTAAAATATTACCAGTACTGGTATGGGTAAAGTGCGCCAAGGGAGAATCAGATTCGTCTTGAAGGCCACATATACCTTTCTCATACTTATTACACAAAGGAATGTTAAAATCGCCCCCCCACACAACGTAGCATAGCAACTGGGAATGTTTTGCCCGTTGATCATCAATAAATAAAGAAATTTCAGACAAGGTTGTTGCACACTCAGCAGGTGAAAGGTTATTGCACATGTTAATAACATAGTAGGTAGAACTTTTTTCAAAGACTAACCTTATGATTTGAAAACTGGGAGACGTAAGGGATACCTTTACAGACAGTGGCGATATTTTGGTTGAAAGGTAAACAACTAAGGGGCATATTACCAACCAATAGAGATAATTTTTGTCTTTAACTTGTTTAGAGACAAAAATTATCGCCGCACCTCGGCGATTTTTATCGCAGATAAACCTTGCTATTAGCAAGGTTTATCGCAAATGCGATAAAAAACGGCCGCAATGCATGAATATCGCTGAAAAGTCAGCGATATTCATGCATTATCGAGCAAATGCTCTTAGCCATGTTATCCACCTCCCATTGGTTAACATGGCTAAGAACTGCTCAGGGCAGGTGTTAGCTTTTGGAGATATTCGCGCTTAGCGCGAATATCTCCAAAAGTTGGTAACAGGAGATAGCGATGTTAGCGACTGTTTCCAGTCGCTAACATCTTGGCACGCCCACTTTGCATGTCATTAGTGATAAATATCACTGACATGCAAAGCGGGGCCCTATCTCCTATTAGCTGTCGCTAACTGGTGTTAGCGACAGCTTGGTAATAGGGAGATCATTTTATCTCCGCTTTCTTGGCTTTTAAAGCCAAAAAAGCGGAGATAAACCTCCTTGATAATATGCCCCTAAATCTCCCTTTGATCTCCCGTGCCTGGTTGCAATAGCGGGGACGTGGAATGTTCTGTAGCCCTGAATATGAACAGGGTCAATAGCCCAGGTTTCCTGCAGGCAAAGTATGTGGTGAACGTTAATCGCATCAAGCCACGACTGAAGGTCTACCTTAGCACGGAGACCCGCTACATTCCAGTAAAGAACAGAAAGCTCCCAGCTTAGAGGTGGTGTTATAGTTGATCTTAACTGGGCGTCTAGGGATAGAGGACCTCAAGAAAGGGTGGTTGGGCAAGGGACAGCAGAGGGAACGGGGGGAGAGTGTGTTGGTTGGGAGTCTAACCTGGGGAACAGAGGGTGACATGGAATCGTGTTTGATGGTTTGGTCTCAAATAGTTCTCCAAGAATGGGAGCAATGGGAGCAATAAGGCTGGGCGTCTGTGGGGATAAAGAATCTGGAGGGGATAAATCTGCGGAAAGGTAGGGTAAGTAAGAAGTAGATAGAATTTGAGTAGGGATTCCTCCTTTGCTGAACGTACTAGAGGTTGGTGGTCAGTCAACCATGTCTAGACATTCGGACCTGTTTGTTAGAGGCGGACCTCTCCAGCTTAATGGTGGAGCGGGAGTTAGATTCCTGTTACCGTGGCCCAACCAGTGTCCCCGATCATTGTTTCCATTCCAGGACCCCACTCTAGTCCAGTTCCAAACAGGGCCGGCAGTATGCCGAGGTGCTGGGGGGTAGAAGTATGACAATCTGTGGGGGGCTATCCCTTCAGTAGATGAGTGATCACCCCAGGAGCAGATATGCTCGACTGTGTTTGGATTTACAAGGTTCACAATTACACAGTCCCCCTGAATGGTTTTGGGTTCAGTACCCAACCAGGGAACCCTACGGACTGTGGTGACTCTGTTGTCCAAAAAAGGTGGTAAAGGTCTATTAGTAGAAAGCCAATGGATCACTTTATTCTTCAGTGACCAGGCCGGTTCGTCTGAATTGACAGAAAGTTCAGGGACGCCGGTCATGATCACCACATATGGAGTGGCTTCGGGGGGAAGATGGATCGAGTAACCCCTCCTTTTTCTATTTCTCGGAACAAAATTAAAACCTTCATCTGGCTTTTGTTTGGATAGGGACCGGGGTAGGTTGGGACGCGGGAACTATAGGTGGAATTGGATTCTTAGTCACTGGTAATTGAGGTAGTTTTTGCTGTTTTTGTGGCAGCGTTAGGGACACAGTAGGTGGATTTAACCCCTTCAGTGCTGCGCGAATTTCGCTGCAGTGCTGAAGGGTCATAAATCACATTGACTCATGACGGAAATGTTCCGTCATCAGCACCGGAGCACCGACGCTGATGACGGAACTGTTCCGTCATGAGCATGGAAGGGGTTAAATTAGCCGAGCCTGCCTTAGGTGTTTTAGAAGTAGACTTAGGGACCGTAGCTTGGCCTATGTTAGTGTTTTTAGTTGTTTTCAAGGCTAGGGTTAGATGTGCTAACTGCCTCTCAACCTGCTGGAGAGACTGCTCTATTGGTTTTAGGTGAGATCTAATTATATCACCTATTTTTCTCAGAAGTTGGTCATTATTATTACGTGAGTCGCTGTCACGATCCGCATTACTTTCGCAACTGCTGATACTCAAATTTATGTTTTCAGTGGATAAAGGATTTATTACTTGCGCGGGTGGGCATGTGGCTCCTTGATATAGCAATAAAGCTAAGTCTGTGGGCTGTATAGGGAGGGTAGAAGAGGGCAAGGTTGGGGAGTTAAGGTGGGTCGGGGAACCGACAGGATTACGGGATTTGGTTATCATTCTCTTTTTCTTGGGGATTGCTCCCTCTAGTAAGCCCCTGTCTACCAAAGGAGTGACAACCTGGCTAGCGTGACTGGCGAAGATTGCCGGAGATTTCTCCAGTGAATGTAGATGTGATTCAGAAAGATCTAGAGATGCGGACAGGTCCACGGTACAAGGGACAGTGTGGATTTCCGCAAGGTCGATTAATGGTGGAACAGGTTCTGTAGAACGCGGTGGGGTTTTTGCTGCAGCTAACAGGCCCATAGAGGAGCGTCTAGCGACCTCCAAGTCCTGTGAAACTCTGCGTTCCAGCAGGGTAATGCCCTGCTCAATGGCTTCATTGGCTTTGGTTATGAATTGATCGATAGGGCCAATGACTTGCGCAGCAGCTTGGGCCTGTTTTTTAACTACACTTCTAGTGCCTCTAGGTGACATGGTGAATTGTGTAAAGGGTGGGAGCTTAAGTGCAAAGTATGGAGGGGATGAGAGACTAATAAACTCACTTTACAATTTCAAAATAAGTCACGTATACAATTAGGGTGGCCCAGTCCAGTATTGCCCGGTATTGAACGGGCTTAAACGGGCCCGCCCTTTGCCCGGGCTTCGCCCCGTGCTTTGTCCCGCGCGCGTCCTGCGTCGCGGATAAATGAAGTCTGTTAAATACTCACTGGCATGGAGGCGTGTCCGCCGGGGGAAGAGGCACCAGCTGAGGGCAGTGTTGTATGCTGGTCCTCGCAGTCCCCCGGTAAAGCGCCTTGCAGTTCAATGATCCTTTCGCACGCTGGGAGCGTGTTGTTAATCTGCCGTTTGCAGATAGGCTCCCACCAGCAGCGCGACCTCGCTCGTCAGCCAAGTGCTAAAATACCCCTCCCGTGGGGCTGTAGTCCTCCTTCGGCAATCAAGAACGGCGGGGAGAAGTGAGCGGCACCCGCGGAGCGGGTGTCGCGAAAAGTAAGTACCCACAGCAGGCGTGGGGGCGTGTCCGCCGGGGGAAGAGGCACCAGCTGAGGGCAGTGTTGTATGCTGGTCCTCGCAGTCCCCCGGTAAAGCGCCTTGCAGTTCAATGATCCTTTCGCACGCTGGGAGCGTGTTGTTAATCTGCCGATTGCAGATAGGCTCCCACCAGCAGCGCGACCTCGCTCGTCAGCCAAGTGCTAAAATACCCCTCCCGTGGGGCTGTAGTCCTCCTTCGGCAATCAAGAACGGCAGGGAGAAGTAAGCGGCACCCGCGGAGCGGGTGTCGCGAAAAGTAAGTACCCACAGCAGGCGTGGGGGCGTGTCCGCCGGGGGAAGAGGCACCAGCTGAGGGCAGTGTTGTATGCTGGTCCTCGCAGTCCCCCGGTAAAGCGCCTTGCAGTTAAATGATCCTTTCGCACGCTGGGAGCGTGTTGTTAATCTGCCGATTGCAGATAGGCTCCCACCAGCAGCGCGACCTCGCTCGTCAGCGAAGTGCTAAAATACCCCTCCCGTGGGGCTGTAGTCCTCCTTCGGCAATCAAGAACGGCGGGGAGAAGTGAGCGGCACCATCCAACTGAAGATCTTACACAGAACCTACATGCCTGCGACTATGTTAGCCAAGATCGGGAGGAGGGAGGATGATAGGTGCCTTCTACCATGTACTATGGGAATGTCGAGAAATACAACGCTTTTGGGAGGTGGTTGTCCGTAAAATGAGATACTCACTGGGAAACCCCGTTCCTCTGTTGCCAAAAGAAATTGTTCTCAACATCTGGGGAGCCACCGACCTGAACGATCTAGAGACACAATAGACTGCTTTGAGTTTCCTAATTGCTAAGCGTTCAATTGCAATGAAATGGGGTGCTGCCGATAGACCTCAAGTGGTAGGCTGGATGTCTTAGCTAGACAGGTGTATGTTGGCTGAAAAAACTGTCTAAAACTTTCGTGGCTGCCCTGCGAAGTGGGACAAAAAGTGGGGCCACTGGAACATCTACCGGGGTGAACTTTGTGAATCCCCCACGGTGGAACTGACCATGAACCGGACTAGACTACTGGATAGAATTGTGCAATGATTTTTCTATGTTGTAAATGGATCTTGACTTTACTTGGATTTTGACTCTGCAATGATCTCAATAAAATTTTATGTTAAAAAAACCCCGATCTAAATTCATGCAAGTAGCAGCAAATTGAGACTGTGCAAAAGAGCGAAGAAATGAGCAGTTTCGTGGAATTATGAGCAAGCTCCCGGCTCACGCCTCAGGAGCAATCAAGGCCCTATGACAGATATATGGCATGTTATTGTATGTTATGGTATTTACTGTTGTGTTATGTTGTGCTATTTTAATTTGTGGTATGTTATGACGTTTTATGTTATGCTGCGTTATGATATGTTAAGTCATGTCATGCTATGTGCATTTGAATTACATACACCTTCCCTTAATATGAAATGTTAGCACTGTGAGCTAGATGAAGTCATCAACAAGGACTTAACTCACAAGCAGCCTGTTGGAAAGGCGATCCCAGGGGAGACAGAAGATGTCGGACTTCCCACCCCGAGACCCACCTTTCTCTATGGAAGAGGCCGAGCGCCGTAGGGAGGCCTCTTTGGCGAGGCTCCTCTCCTACAATCGTAACAGCGGAGTAATCACACTACCATAGACGGACACCACACGAAGGAATATTGTCAAGAATCTTTATATAAGAAATGAAGGCACGTTCTCGTAAGATGATAACACAGGGATCGAGGGATCCGTGAAGTCTTGGCGTCGGGAAAAGGGGGTAGCGGTACAGTCTTGGCACTCCCCTTGAGTGTTCGGTTAAACCGCTCCACCAGTCCATTCCCTTGGGGGTGATACGGGGTGGTGAACTTATACGTGACCCCGCACTGTTGCCACAGGGACCGCATATACTTCGATATAAAGTTTGTGCCCCGATCGCTCACGACTTCTCGGGGGAACCCCACTCTGGAGAAGATCCCCATCAGTGCTCGGCCCACCACGGGAGCCGTTATGGTTCTGAGGGGGATGGCTTCGGATTGCGGGTGGCATGGTCCACCAGGACGAGGATGAAGTGATGCCCTTGCGAGGTTTGGGGGTCCAGGGGTCCCACGATGTCGATCCCTACTCGCTCGAAGGGGGTGGTCACTACTGGAAAGGGTTGGAGCGGGGCCTTCACCTTCCCCCCCCCTCTTTCCGCTGGCTTGGCATGTCGGGCAGGTGCGGCAGTGGTTATGCACATCGTTGCGCATTTTTGGCCAGTAGAAATGGGTCACCAGGCGGCTGTACGTTTTGTCCTGCCCCAGGTGCCCGGCGAGGGGCACATCGTGTGATAGGTTCAAGAGGAAGTCTCTGAATCGTAGGGGGACCACCAACACTCAGCTGGCCCCCAGCTCGGCAATTTTCTGTTCACTGTATAGGAGGCCGTGGTCCCAGTAGACCCAGTGGGACCCCGAGGTGCCCCCGGCAGCCTGGGCTGTGGCTTGCTGCCGGGTCCCCTCGAGGGAGGGGCAGGCCTTCTGTTCCGGCCGGAATTGTTCTCGGGTGGGACCACCCTCCTGGCGCCATTGGGATAGTTCGGGTATGTTGCTGAGCTCGGTGCTGTCTTCGTGGTCGGGCTCCGAGGGCCCGGGTTCGAGGTCGGATTCTTCATGGACGGCGGGCGGTGGCGGCGCGGGCTCTTCGGTCGGGGTGGCCTAGGTCGCCGCCGGGGCCCGGGCAGTCATAGATCGGGTCGTAGCGCAGACCCACTCTGGTAGTCCCATCATCCCTAGATGTTCTCTCCGCTCGACTTGGGCCCAGGGAGAGCTCTCGAGGTCGCTTCCGAGGAGGCAGTCCACGGGGGTGTCGTCCCGGACGGTCACCTTGAGGGTGCCTGACACCCCCCCCCACTCGAAGGGGATTCGGGCCATCTGACACAGAGTCTCGGAGTTGTCGGCGGCCCTCACGGGGCATCGCACGTTTGGTATGATCTGTTCGGGGGTCACCAAGTGGCAGCGGACGGCCGTCACACTGGCTCCCGTGTCTCGGAGGGCTTCGGTCCGTCGTCCATTGATGTGGACCCACTGACGGTATTTTTGAGTGTTGCTCGGTAGCGGGGCCTGGGGGACCATGTCTCTTTTGCCCAGGCAGGCTAGGGCCATGACGGCCGGCTCATACTCTGTCTGATCTTCAGGGTAGACCTCTTCGTCTTCTTCTCCCCCTTCCCCCAGGGCTGCAGCAGCGAACTGGCTGGTTCATGGGGCAGAGGGGGTCACTGGCATAGTGACCGGGCCGCTGGCATCTGTGGCAAGTAATGTTCGGGCGGGGCCCCGGTCGTGCTGGAGGGGGCCCTCTTCTGGTCAAGGATGGCAAAGTGTTATTCTGGGGGGGACTCCGTCCCGGGGCCGGCGGGAAGTCTCGGCTCCTGTTCTGGCCTCCTCCGCCGCCACGCTGGTGGGGGTGCCCCTGGCCATTCCACCCTGTTTCTCCTATCGGGGTCCGGGGGACCCGGGTGTTCACCCAGCGATCAGCCTCGACGGCGAGTTTTCGGGGCTCGGTCAGCTTGCTGTCGAGGAGATGCTGTCTGAGCTCGACAAAGCAGTTGTTGGAGAGGTGCTCCCAAACGATGAGGTCGAACAGCTGCTCGTAGGTGGACACCTTGCTGCCCTTTATCCATCCTTCTAGGGCCCGGCTATAAAAGTTTACGTACTCCACCCATGTGGTACCGGGGATCTTTTTGCAATCTCTGAACCTCTGTCGGTACATCTCGGGGGTGAGGCCATTCCGTGTGAGCAGGGCGTCCTTCATGTGGTCATAGGAGGACATCACTTCCTCGGCCAGCTCTAGCAGGGTGTCTCTTCCTTCGCTGACAAATCTCCCCCATAAGCCGGCACCCCAATCTTTTCACGGGATGCAGTGCGCGGTCATGGCAACTTCATACGCCTTGAACCATTGTTGGATATCGTCATTCTTGTAGTATTCCTTGACGATATCCTTGGGATATCCTTGGGAATGTGGACCTTCGGGTCGGCCGGAGGTGGAGGGTTCCGGGTTACCGCGGCGCCAGCCTCTTCGATCTTGGCTTCGATCTCTAGTTCTTTGAGGCCACGCTCGTGTTCATACATGAGTTTTTTTTCTTCCAATTCTCTTTGCCTCCGCCTCTCTTCCAGATCTCTTCCAGATCTCCCTCTAGTCGTAGTTGCTCAATGGCCATTTTCTTTTCTGCTAATTGAAGTTCTCCGTCCAGCCGGAGTCGGGCGAGTTCTAGTTCATGGAGCCGACTCCTCTCTCGCTCCCGGGCGTCTTCGTGGGAGATGCCGGGTTCTCTGTTGGCGGTTCTTTCTTCCACTGGGGCTATGACTGTACTCCGGGGTACTTCTAGGACAATGTCATCGTTAGTTTGGGGTGGGGACGCTCCGGTCTCCACCCACGTTTGCAGCGCTTCTTTAAAATCGTCTTTTGTGCTTAGTCCGGTGGTAGCGATACCCAGGTCTTTGCAGAATTGTTTGAGTTCTTTATGGGTGTACTCTTCTAGTCGTTCTTTCTGGAATTCTGTGGTCGTTCCTGCTTCCTTCGTACTCATGGTTGCTGTGTGCCTCTGTTAGTAGTGGCGAGTTACTCGCTGTACGATTTGCGCGGGCTCGGATCTCACCGCTTGCCACCAATGTTGGAAAGGCAATCCCAGGGGAGACAGAAGATGTCGGACTGCCCACCCCGAGACCCACCTTTCTCTATGGAAGAGGCCGAGCGCCGTAGGGAGGCCTCTTTTGCGAGGCTCCTCTCCTACAATCGTAACAGCGGAGTAATCACACTACCACAGACGGACACCACACGAAGGAATATTCTCAAGAATCTTTATATAAGAAATGAAGGCACGTTCCCGTAAGATAATAACACAGGGATCGAGGGATCCGTAAAGTCTTGGCGTCGGGAAAAGGGGGTAGCGGGACAGTCTTGGCACCAACTGGTACGTGGATAGTTCAAGGGGTCAGGCCGCGACAGCGTCAGCAGGGCCTCGAAGGTGGTTCAGCTTGGTCAGGCCGCGACAGCATCAGCAGGGCCTCGAAGGTGTTTCAGCTTGGTCAGGCCGCGACAGCATCAGCAGGGCCTCGAAGGTGGTTCAGCTTGGTCAGGCCGCGACAGAGTCAGCAGGGCCTCGAAGGTGGTTCAGCTTGGTCAGGCCGCGACAGCGTCAGCAGGGCCTCGAAGGTGGTTCAGCTTGGTCAGGCCGCGACAGCATCAGCAGGGCCTCGAAGGTGCCAGGTGCATGAGTTCGGATCAGGATCAGCCGCGACCAGGTCAGCAGGGCTTCGACTCCAAGATACAACTGAAGTCCTAATCTAGGGCTGGCCCAGATATAGGACTGGAGTCCTTTGATGTCCGGACCCTCGCGCCTGGGGGTCAGAGGGGCCGGGGTGGAGGTGTCCAGACACCCAGCAGGGGGGTGGAGCCAGCGCCCAGGGAGGCTGGAGGGTGATCGATACCAGGCGTCCGGGGACGGCTGGAGGCCCATCGAAACTCCCCTCCTCCGGAATCCGCCAAGTGGCCACTTTACCACCTGGGAGGATCTTGGTGCCTCGATGTCGGGGCTTGGCTGGGGCCGGGGCCAGGGATGGCTGCGGCCACGTGCTCAGGACGTGATGGGCCCAAGATGGAGTCGGGCCGGAAACGGGGGCTTGGCATGGTCGACAGGCCGGCAGTGTTGGCGAGCAGGGTCCGCCGGGGTCCCAGGGGGGAGAGCCGTGGGTTGCCAGGGGGGCTGCTCTCGTCGATGGTTCGGGTTCAGGGGGGTCGACAGCGGGTCGACGGAGGGCTGATGTCATCCCGGGCCCGCCGTGCGGGAGGGGTAGGACCACGCCACGAGGCCGGGTCCAACACAGCCTGACTGCATAGATGGATGGATGGATGTATGGATGGATGGACTTAAAGACATGTTTGTATAAAATATAAACCTCATGATGGGAAGCAGTGTCCCCGATTCGCCCACATTAGCTGCATCTGTGAAAACGGTGACATCTTCTGTAACGAGAAATTGCTGATGACTTTATCGCCACTATCACCAACACCGCATTGTACGTCCCTTGATGTTATCTTTGTTATTACAATACTGTGCTTAGCCGTGTCAGAGAAGCACTCTATGCATCCATGTCTATATCCAGTACTGGTTCCAGTACTGAATACTTTATTGTATGATTACCTAAAATCATTTACAAAAGTGAAGCATATTACGATCATGGTAAAAAACAGTAGATTGATAAAAGATAAACATTTTAAGAAAAACATTTAAAGGGCAAAGAGATTTAAAAGAAAAGAAAAAGAGAAAGTTAAAATAAATGTACATATGCATCGGGTTGGATAGTCAGGGCCTGATTCACAGAATGAACTTAAGACTCAATCCTAAACTTACTACTATTTTGGTATTCACAGAATGCACTTACTACTTTTGGCATTCACAGAATGCACTTACTACTTTTGGTATTCACAGAATGAATTTACTACTTTTGGTATTTACAGAAGTTAGGATTTTGTCTTAAGACAAACTTAAGACAGACTTAAGACAAACTTAAGACAGATTTAAGATAGGATTTTGTCTTAAGTCTGTCTTAAGTTTGTCTTAAGTCTGTTTTAAGTCTGTCTTAAGACTAACCTAAGATAAAACACTAACTTCTGTGAATACCAAAAGTAGTAAGTTCATTCTGTGAATGCCAAAAGTAATAAGTTCATTCTGTGAATGCCAAAAGTATCAAGTTCATTCTGTGAAATCCAAAAGTAGTAAGTTCATTCTGTGAATGCCAACATTAGTAAGTGCATTCTGTGAATACCACAATTTTAGTACATTTAGGATTGAGTCTTAAGTTCATTCTGTGAATAGGGCCCTATGAGTGTAAAAAGAAAAAGGTAACCATGTTGCTCCTCCTTACATTTCACACACTTTACTTAATCTTGCATTTCCTATGAATGTTTGCTTTTTCTGGGATGTTAATTGTTTTTTAGGCAGCATATTGCTCTTGTCTAGTGTGTAATTTGAATTGAGTCACATCCTGGTGTTTATAGTGGGGCACAATTGGGTTGTAATTGAAGGCAGTGCGAGTTTCTTGGGGGAACATCCTTTACAACGCAACTTTTACCACGCAGTGCCTTTATGATGCAACTTTTACAACACAAACCATTACAACGCATTGCGCTGGGGGGCGCTCTAGGATAGGGAATAGGTTTAATATACTATCCAACACCTTCCCTACTATCCAAAGGGACTGGAGTTGGAATAGTAATTAAACTATTCACTATCCAGCGCCCAAAAGCACTAAGCGTTGTAAAGGTATGCGTTGTAAAAACAGCGATGTAAAGGCATGCGATGTAAAAGCATGCGTTGTAATGTCATACATCCGTTTCTTGCAGTGAGGCAGTTTGGTGTTCAGTGGGGGAGAGGATGTGGCACTATGGTCAGAGCTGCTGAATTTGGAACTGGAGAACGAGGATCAGCCTTCATGACCAGTCCACCAAACCACTTCCCCAGAGGGAGCACATTCCTATGCTAGACTTTAGAAGGCCCGGAATATCTTAACCCCTTCGATGCTGATGACGGTCCACAGCCGTCATGCATCACGGTGCGGATGTGCTGATGACGGCTGGGGGCCATCATGAACCCGCCCACTTCAAAAAACGCCGCACAGGCACAGAATCGCGGCCGCGCCTAAGGGGTTAAAAGCCCTGGTGTCTTAGCACCAGCAGGTGGACTCTAACAATGGCAAGTGTGGGTTAACCTTGAAGGCACAATTCATACTGAAGTTCACATTCAGTCTTGTGGACAGGCCTCTGCAGCAGCACGCCCTAAAGCAACAGTGACTGTCACTGTGGTCACAGGACCTTTAGTAGGGTGGCTCTAGGGCAGTGCGGCCGCACCAGGCACTGACCAGCCGTGGTCCATGCAGGTAACAGCGGTTGGTCAGAGGGGCAGGGTAAGGGGGGATTTCCAGGGACAATGTCAATGGAAAATCAAATAAATAATTAATTTTCCATCGAAATCCCTCTTACTCGGCCCCACTGCCCCACCACTGTTACCTGCATGGACCGCGGCTGGCGCTGACTTCAGTTGGGGGCATTGTGTTTGCAACTATAATATGGTTTTAAAAGAACTTGCTGCCTCTTTCCTGGCCGCCAACAATTTTTGGCAACAATCAAAATGTCATGATAACTCCAGTGATTAATGTTCTTAGTAGAGAGAGATGGTGTTTTGTCTAGTGGACGTTTTGACTCATGGAAAGGAAGCGCAGAGGGTTAATGTGCCTGCTATTAAGAACATGTACCATGCAGATCACAAAGTGCACATAATATAAATAGGTCAGTGCGTTACTGCTTTTGTCAGAGAGTCCTTATTGTTACTTGCAGTTAATAAGTTGAAATCCTAATATAGAACAGTGAGCTATTAACTGTCATGTAAGAGCTGCATGCAAACTGCAAGGTATAAATTAGAGCGTTATGTGTTATTTCCCAGTCTTTAATTATGCTAATGTTGCAAAAAAGGGATCATTTGGGTAGAAATCACTTCTGATTATTAAATAGAACCCCCAACCATGGTATTACGTTTTAAATTCTGAGTTTGCGTTTCTCTAGACCAATCACTATTAAACTATGCTGCCTACTAGTATGGTTGTCATGTGACTCCTACACCTTGCAGTTAATGTTAATGTTAAAAATATTTGTAGAGTGCAACGGGGTGTCCCAGCGATCAGATGAGCACCAAGAGAGACAACAGCACGTAAGAAAAATTAGGTTTGGGAGAATAGCCATGTCTTCAATAGCCTTCTAAAAGTGAGGTAGTCCTTTGTCTTATGTAACATTTCCTATACATTTCCTATACAGTCATTTACATACGTATAATTGATAGTCTCTGTGTAATGTGTGTGATGTAAAGTGTTCTGACACCCAACACTTGTATTGGTAGTGTTGTAAATTTTCTGATACTTCATTATTTTGACATTTTTACACATGCTAATAGTCTGTGCAAAAATGTTGTTTTATTAGTGCCAGTGGAACATACAACTGCAGCAGTGAGAAAGGACCAGTCAACTTTTGCACTTCGCAGCAGCACAAATCAAATTTTTTAGTAACTTTTCATCCGTTTGTGCTATAAACAATTTATTAGTTAAAATCGTCAGATTATGCAGCAGATGATGTACTATGTGGCAAATATGGCAGAGCAATAAATATGTGGAAAACAGTTGCAAACAAGTATATTTTGCCATTCATGTTTGAACTATGCTGATGATAGAAACTCCATGGCTGGGAGACTAATGATTCCACTTTTAAAGATATTTGGGACATTCTGTAATTGGAAACGTATTCCACTTTGTGAATCTATTTTAAACTCAATAACTGATATTAAACCTTAAATAAACATGTGTAGCCATTTGTTAAATTAAATAACGTGATAAGCTGTAACCGGTTAGTGAAATGGGAAACAAATACAAAAGAATTTGATATTTTGCTCTCCGCCCACTGACCCAATCCACGGGTTATTTCCGCCCTCTGCTTCTCCGCCCACAGTATCCCTACTTTTTCCCCCCACTTCGACCACTGCACTAGTTGTAATAGGAAAGGAATCATGAATAGTACTTGACATATACCTTGAAAGCCTAAAGCATGTGTTGTGCACATCAAAGTGACAATTGGGAAAGACAGCCAATATCTCTAGCTTTAAAGATCCTAAAGGCGAGACCTATTGGCTATGCCTATGCTTGTTTTGTGTGGGTGCGTGTGAAAGAGAGAGAGCGCGAGGGAGGGGGTAATTGAACGTGTCCAGGGAGCTTTAGGCACAATACCATCTTCTTTTACATGGTTACTTGAGGGAAGTCTGCCTGAAAGAACAAGATTTTTTTATTTTTGGGTAATTTTCATACCCAGAAGCCCCTTCAACACCACAATCAATTCAGTTTCATTGTCACAGATAAAGTAGTATTTTTTAGCACTGAGAATCAGAAATACGTTTATGTGTATATATTTTGGTAGGATAGCATTACACTTAAAACTTTGAAAAAGATTTGTAAAGTCGCTGTAATTTTTTATAAGCAATAATCCTAGCAGGCAGGGGAATTTCGTGCAATTATGCCCTGGATCTTTGTACTGCACTTGTCAATGATAAGTGGTGGAAGCGGTAGAACGGCATTGGTAAATGTTTGGAGACCCGACCCGTTACCCGGCTTGTCGGGGGGTGAGTCAGGGCTGCCCACTCTCCCCCTTCTGTTCCTCTGCGTGATCAAACTCCTAGCCTAACGCATTCGGCAGAACAGGAACACCAGAGGTGAAGGCACCGGGAAGTGGCGGACGAGGAGAAGTGTAGTGCTCCCTCTACATGGACGACGTCTCACTATTGTGCGTGGACTGATCACCTGTGAAAGAGCTGGAGAGGACTTGTATCAAGTTTGGGAAAGCATCAGGAGCAAAGATCAACAGCTCTAAGTCGGAAACCCTGCTCTTCGGACACTGGACCCCACCCGAGACCCACTGCCATTCCCCATAAATAGGCTGTCCGGTATTCGGTTTAAACCGAGTCTGCCCGAGACTACCCTACTGGATGAAAATCAGCTGACCCGGTTTAAACCGAGTGTCACTGATTTTCATAGTTGTTGCATAGCTGTTTCCCCGGTAGTTGCACCATTTGGCCACTTGATAGAGCCATATCCTTATAATGTGAATGTGAGCTTTACATAAAAGATACTTACTTTGTCTTAATGTGTGTGCAGCGGCTACCCTTTAACTTAAAGGCGCATTAAGACAAATCTGGGAGGAGGGGCATTTTGTTTGTCACGTGATTACGATCTTAGTGGGAATACAGGCAAGTGGTAAACAGAAAGCACAGCACGTGAACTGACAGGCCCTTCAGAGCTGGGGCAGGTGGAAAGGGGGAGACCCGTGACCTCGAGCAGAGGAGGGCAGGCGTTGGGCCATGGTTAACGCAGGACAAGTGGCAGTATTTGTAACAGCAAGTGGCAGAATAACTGCTGCACCCAGAGGAACAATGGAGTGGGGCACGCACGAGCTGCACGCCGAGACCCCAGCTCCCATCGGAGCAAGGTTGAGGCGAACTAATGTACACACCCTGCAGCCAGCACACAACCCGCTGCACTGCCTGTGCGGAGCCACATACGGACTCAGTGGTGACAGGCGGCCTGAGTCCTTAAGCGTGGGCCCCTCACGGGCCGCTTCTGTCCCCCAGAACCAGAGCCTAGTGTGCTGCAGCCCCGCTCCACCCTCCGGGGCAATAATTAAAATAAAAAAAAGATTCTTACTTTGGCATTACCGTGATGCTTTGTGTCAGTGAAAGGAGCAGTTGAGTTTCCTGACTACGCGTTTAAATAGCAGTTGACACAACACATTTCCTGCCCCTTGGAAATCAACTTTTTTTTGGAAACTGGACAAATATCATCTGTTTTGTCCGGGCCGAAGCTGCAGAGAATCCACAAATACCTTTAAATCCCATCATGAAATGGACACGATGGAGTGAGTCAATTTGCATTACTGAATTTTTAGAGGTTTCTTTTGCCCCAGCAGGCGTTGTTGTTTGTAAATAGGGACTGCAGTGTATTCTGGGAGGAGAGCGGCGAGCCTGTCAGCAGGCTGTCGTATCTTCACAACAGGACGGGTCAGTGTGCACCCTCGGGTGGTGGGGTGCCTGCTGAGAGGAGGGCGCAGGGCGTTTTAGGCTTCTCTAATAGCGAAGCAGCCAAACAGCCTGAAGGGACGGATGCCACAGAGGTACATTCTTCGTGAAAGGGTTGCCGCTGCAACCTGGTTTCTGCTCAGAATCCCCACATTAGCATGTCTATTAAAACACGCAGTTCCCCGTTGCTGCTCCCAGCATGAGGTAAGGCAGAGGGATGAGTCCCGGGGGTCCCCTTATCATTCACACTCAGACTAATCCCCAAACCACCCACAGGTGACATTGCAATGCAAAGTACCTGGCTAAACACAGGCTGGGCTCTCCCTCCCCCTCTCTAAACACCATACTGTTTGCCCTATTATTAGACAAAACCTCTCAGAGGAGAATGCACTTCTCTGAGATTTACTGTTTAGATTTACTGTTGGTTGTGGTTTTAAAACACGGAGAGGCAGATTTATGAAGGCCTTGCGCCGCCGGTGCGTCACTTTATTTGACGCAACGGCGGCACAAACAATGCGCCCTATTTACAACGTGACGCATCTAGGAGATGCGTCACGTTGTAAAGCCCTGCGCCATCAGGAGGCGTTCCGGCGCAGGGTGGGCGTTCCGGGGCAGGTGCGCCTCGCAAAAGTGGCTGAGTGAAATCTATAAGATTTCACTCAGTCACTTTCAGGACAATGCTGCGTCAAAAGCCTGCGCCTGCTTGAAGCAGGCATAGGTCTTGACGCAGCATTGTGGAGATGGGGCACCCCCGAGCCTTGCTGGAGCTGCGTCGCGCTTGTGACGCAGCTCCAGCAATGCGCCACCTTTTCGGCACAGATGCGTCACGCATCTGTGCCGTTTTTGCCCCATGGGTGGCGGAGCAGCGGCGCAGGATGACTGGCGCATCCCTGGGGATGCGCCAGTCATCATAAATCTGCCCCGGAATCCCGCAGTAATTGCTTTTCTGAATAAATAAGTAAATGGATTTGCACTAAGAATGCTGCCTTGGGACAGGTTCATCAATTATTACTTTGCTCCCATTGAAATAATGGCCTGTACCCTCATCTCCGGGTTGACTTCTTGGTTTAGGTCTGTTAATTGATTCGGCACCTGTGTTTTTCTTTCTTCTGGGATCATTTTGCATTGAGGTGCCACTGAATTCTGTGTTGTAACTGAATTCAATGAATTCTTTAATTTAAAACGCAAAAACAACACTATAAAGCTATTTCATTCATTCAAAATCTTGATTATTTGAGATTATTTCCGGAGTCTCCCAAAAAGAAGTATCACCGAGTCCTTGATTTAAATGGACTGATCTAGCAAGCATTGTTAGTGTGTGTGGTGTTGTTGAACGGTCCTGAGGCGGAAGCCGGGACTTGGAAGCTCTTACCCAATTCTGCTGCTATTTTGATTTTAATTGCGCTATTTTACATTGATGTTTTTAAAATTGCGTATATTGCACATTAAGGGCTCAAACCTGAGCTAAATCGCCCCATTTGGTCCTGCCATCTTTAGTGAGGAGCAGGAGCTGGGCGAACATACTAGTGCTACGCCCCTCCCGCCACTGCTTGTATAAAATGACACCCCTTCCTAGGAAGCTCAGCGGACGAGCGCAGCGGGCGCGCCGGCGGCGTGCCAAAGGCGCGCCAAAGGCAAGCCCATCTGCGCCCGTCAGCGCCGGACCGCGCCCAGGGCCATGACCCCTGGTCGGGTGTATTTAAAATCAGCCACGCGTTATACCTATAACCGCAATACCTTGTGGGCGCTAGGTGGCAACGTTAATACTCCAGGCTGCGTTACCATGGAAATGCGGGAAGAGTTGCTGACCAATCCTCATCATTGCTTAAACTGTAAGCAGGCCCTTCCCAATTTACTCTGGCAAACCAGCACACTTACGACGGTTTTACATAGAACTACCGAGAGGAAAGAGCACGCTACTGTGAAATGTCTGTTGCTTAATGCCAGATCCCTGGTGAAACACAGCATAGAACTGGTGGATCTAATTCAGGATTCAAAAGTGATGATAGCATTTACTACAGAATCCTGGACAGACGCAGCATCAGGCCCAGATATTGTTAAAGCCACTCCCCCGGAATATGACTGTTTCGTTCAGAACAGAGAAAGGAAGAGAGGCGGAGGACTGGCTATTATTTATCACAAATCAGTTAGAGGGACCATCCAGCCTGGCGCAACTGACCTAGACGAAGCTCTAGCTTTTAACTTCATCCTATCTGACCACCAAATCTCAGAGGCTAAAGCCCCATTTCTTGCGGCTTTGAGTAGCCTGCTAGAAGAAGCTGTATGCGCTAAGACCTTTACACTGCTAGGGGATTTTAATTTTCATCTGGAGTCCGTTTCAGATTCAGATACACAGGATCCTATAGATCCGTTGCATGGGGTGGAGTTAAAGCAAAGGGTCAGTGGCCCGACACATAGGGCAGGACACACCCTAGATGGTATTTTTTCCAACCATCCCAAACTAGAAGTCACGGCAGTACATCCGGTCTCCTGGTCTGACCACGCCGCAGTTCACTTTAAAATTATTCTAGCCCCCCCTCCTAGATTAAGCAAGGCTAAGAATCCACCCAGAAAGATCAGGAAATGGAAAAGCATAGAAGGTGAGGCACTTGAGGGCTTACTGAGAACCTCAATGATGCCCCCTCCAGGAAAGGTGGAGGATGCGGCCACAGCCTACACGAACTGGCTGGAGGCAGCATGCATGCAACTCGCACCCCCAAAAATCTATCACTCCACGCGCTCAAACCCTTCAGCTCCCTGGTTTTCAGAACAGATCAGGGACCACAAAGTTCTCTGTAAAAAATTGGAAAGATCTTGGCGGAAAAACTACATGGAGGTGGATAAAAAGCTACTCAACGTAGAGCTGAGAGTGTACAAAGAGATGATCCGAATGGCGAAACGTGCGTTTTTCACCAAACGCATCAAGGAAGCTAGTAACTCCCCAAAGGAACTATTTCGTACAGTGTCATCCCTGGCAGCCCCCAAACCGGTGGAGATACCCCCAAGTCGAGAATTATGTGCAGACTTGGCCAAGTTCTTTCTGGGAAAGGTGGAAAAGATTTTCCACTCTTTGGACAACCAAGTTAAGATTGGCGCCCCAGAAACAAACCCAGAGACCGACAGGAAAAAAGAGAGATTACTGAACTTCGCCCCAACTAGTGAGGAGGAGGTCGGGAACCGGTTACAGAGGATAAAATCAGGCTCCCCTCGTGACCCATGCCCAGCCACCATTGCAAAATTAGCTCCCTCTACCATTGCCTCAGGACTCACCCCACTGTTCTATGGCATGCTGGATAGCGGGGAGTTTCCCTTACGGTGGAAACAAGCATCCATTCTACCACTTCTAAAA
Organism: Lissotriton helveticus; assembly: GCF_964261635.1. Taxonomy (NCBI): domain Eukaryota; kingdom Metazoa; phylum Chordata; class Amphibia; order Caudata; family Salamandridae; genus Lissotriton; species Lissotriton helveticus. Next base: position 197,420,676 of record NC_136057.1, on the reverse strand, counting down.
AAAACGAACTTAGATGTGACCGATTTGAACAACTATCGGCCCATTGCCAGGTTACCCCTCCCAGCCAAAATCATGGAGGGTATACTAAACACGCAGCTGAGTACTTTCCTGGGGACAGGACAACGTCTAGATCCATCTCAGCATGGATTCCGGGCGGGGCACAGCACAGAATTGGCACTGATCAAGTCAGCCGAAGACATAAGAACAGTGATGGATGCAGGTGGCAGAGCCGCCCTGATCCTGCTGGACCTGTCTGCGGCCTTTGATACGGTCCACCACAAGTTATTGGTGGACCGGCTGGGGGCCTGTGGGATTCAAGAAAAGGCACTTAAGATCTTGCAGGCCTTCCTATCCAGCAGGACCCAGACGGTGGCTCTGGGGGTCCTCCCTGAGTCCGACTCTTTTTAACGTGTACGTTTCCACCCTGGCGCCAGTTATTAGATCCTTTGGCTTCAACCTAACATCTTACGCAGACGACACGCAGATAGTGGTGTCACTGCTACCGGGTGAAATGGAAAGCACGGCAGATAGGTCAGAGGGTGCATGCGTGAGGTCAGCATGTGGATGGCAGAAAACTGCCTTAAGATGAATTCAGCAAAGACGGAAGTGTTGCTGTTTGGGTCCAGAGATAACTTCTGGTCCACACGATGGTGGCCAGAGGAAATGGGGACCCCCCCATCACCGGTTGCGAAGGTCAAAAACCTGGGTGTACTGATGAACGATTCTCACGCTTCGGGCCACAAATAAACGTGCTGGCTTCAGCAACCCACTATGTGCTAAAAACTATTCGAAAAGTCCTGCCGTTTCAAGCGGATGAGCACAGGAAGACAGTGGTAACAGGATTGGTGATGTCCCGACTGGACTATTGCAACAGCCTGCTGCTGAATGCCCAACTGGGGCTGCTAAACAAACTCCACCTCGGTAGCACAGGATCTGGTAAAGCTACACTGGCTACCAGTACGCAAAAGAATAGCTTTTAAAACGCTCTGCGTGATCTTCAAGGGACTGAATGGCCTAGGCCCCCACTGAATGACTCTGCTCTTCCAGTGGTACAAGCCTGCAAGATCTTTAAGGTCAGCCGAGCAGAGGCTGGTTGTAGTCCCAAGAGTCAGGAAAGCACGCTGGGTCGCCGGAGCTTTTCCCTGGGAGCTGCGAAGGCATGGAACGCGCTGCCATTGAGCCTCAGACAGATATCAGATCTTCTGTCATTCAGGAGAGCCCTAAAGACATGGCACTTTACACACTAACTCCTCAGCCCATGCATACTAGTGGCCATTCAGTGCCAGGACACCTTCGGGTAACAGTGCGCTCTAAAAATATGAAAAATAAATAAGTACATTTAGTAATTGCTTTAAATTGTGTGTGTTCTTTGTCCCTTTTCAACTATGTATTTTGTAATATTAACACATCTTTCTTATATAAATATGCACACACATATAGACATATATTTATATATGTGGTATAGTCTCCTTAGAAGTTGCTTTTTTATTCTGAACAGTAATGAGTTTAGAATGTTACCACAGTGAAAATTAGTTATGTTTTGTTAAAATCCATTTTGTAAATATAACCCTGCAACCTAAAAAGCAATAATTCTTCTTGCTTTCTTTTTTTGAGAGTGTTATCAGCAGTTTGAATAATAAATTTTGTCGCTGCAAGGGATTCACAGATGTGATTTTATAGCATGATCCCTCACTGCCTGTAAAGAAGCTTCTGCAGTTTTCAAACGTATTCAAAAGGCGAGAGCAAAAATGGAAGTTAGAGTAAAAAGAAAGGAAAAATAGTAAAAAGTAACAAAATTAAGGAAAAGGAAAGTAAGAAAAGGGGGAAAAGAAGGATAAAAAATAAAAAGAATACTGAAATGCGAGATTTTGCCTGCGCTCTAGAATGCGAAGAAATCGCTCGCCTCTGGGCACAGTCCACAGATATCATGTAAGTGGAGACACTAACCTTCCAACCTTTGCACCCGACCCTTGAAGAGCCTCTGAGGAGACGGAGCCCTGGGAGGGGTACACTGGCCTGTTATTGGTATTTGTCACTCAAGAACATTCCTGCACGGGGCAGCAGTACACATTCATACCATGCCAAGAATATTTGCTAAAACATTTTTTTAAAGAAAAAGACCCCCAACAATGTTTTCCCCTCAAAATATGTCTAACAGCAACATCCTTTTTTTGTTTTAATTAGATAAGATTAGTCGACCGCACATGTTTTATGAAATTAGACCTTACTCACTTCAAATGTCTCGGATGTAGATTCTGGGCATGAGTACGAGTGCACTGATTGATGTGGATGTCCACTGTGAATAATTAATTTAAGAATACCATGGGCAAGTGCTGAGGACCAATTGCGGAAATTTTATTTTACAATGCATGAGAAATGGCTAGCAATTATGCAAAGAAATGTCCCTTCACCAACCATGGTGTTCACTATGGTACTCTGCACAAGTATTAGATCCCTGCCGTAAAGGTGAATTTTCTCCAGACTTTGCAAAGTACAGCTTCATTTTTGACCGCTTTAATACCTCTGAGGGCATATGCACCCACTTCAACTCATATGTTGCAGAACCTGTCCCAGAGAATGTCAACCTTCAGGTGCACCAGTATTGGCATGGAAAGCTACGTCAGTGGCCAGAGTTGGCAAATTGTGTACTGGCTGTTTTGGCGTTGCTAGTCTCAATTGCCAATTTTGAGAGGGCCTTTTCACAAATACAAGTTTACATGAGAAGGAAAGAGAGTGCGAGTGACCAAAGACTCACTGAAGAAATATTGTATGGTGTACTACAATAAGTTCCACTTGTAAAACTTTATTTGGACCTCATATGTACTGTATGTACACTGTCTATATATCATGCATCAATCAAGAAAGCAAGCAATAATAAAAGCAAAGTGTTCCATAAACACCGGTAAAACACTGTTTCAGTTGTTCTTTATGGCGCGAAAATGAGAAACCACTGAAAAGCACTGGTTTTTTTAGATTTTGAAATCACCGGAAAAGTAAAAACTGAAAAAACACCACCAGAATTTACCGAAAATAGAAACTGAAAACAGGAAAGCCTAGGTATATGCTTTTTAGCATGTAAAATTGTTTTATCAAAGTGTCTGAGTACAGTGTTAGTTTAGTTGCTATGCCACTGATTGGTAAGTGCTTGTGTTTTTGTTTAATTTCTGATGGTTTAGTTAAACATGAATGCTGTTTAATTTTCTGACTTTAGCAGTGCTTTCAAAACTGCCAATGTAGTATTTTGCTCCTGCGCAGTCACCAATTGTTTTTTGTGTTAGTTTGTTTAACAGAGAGCATACAAACTGTCCAATTAAAGAGGTGATGCTGTTTAAAGGGCAAACTGCAATTGAAGTAATGTGTCTGTGCATTGTTAAAGTTTTGTTGCTAATTTTAAATCAAATATTGTTTTGTTTTCCGGGGGCAGCGGGGGCTGTGATCGCAAAGTGAGGCGGCGATGGTGGTGAGCTCCATGAACTAAGCGTCGGAGATAGCACACAGCAAATAGCGAGAGGGGCAAAAAAGACTGCGGGCAGCGGCCGGAGAAGGGCTCCTCGTGAAACGGAGAGGCGCTAGGATATTGGCGAATGCAGTGCAAGAGCAGCGCTGAGAGGGGAAAATCCTGCAAGCCTGGGAGCGGACAAAGACACACGAGGGCCCAGCAGCGCTGATGCGCTAGGACCCCTGGACACTGCCCCAGAGTAAAAGAAGATGAACCGCCATTTTAGCCGCCCGGCCGCCATCTTAGCCGCAAGGGGTGCTTAGTGACAGACAGAAGATCCACTGAGGGTAGAGCCCCCGGCCGTGCACAGCCTGTAGCACAGGGCCCTAGAACAAAGAGGACCTGTATTAAGTCACCTAACCCAGGTGGCAGCCTTTAGAGCTAGTAGCGGTTACGGTGGGCAGGCATAGTGGCCTCCAGTGATCAAGGGCGGCCATTTCAGACAGTGGGGCGTCGTCCTGAATAGAAGGCAGCGAGCGGGGCCCAAGAAGAAGACGGCCAGCAGAGCTGCGCCTTGCGCCGCCCGACGGAGAGGCCCTGCTCAACCAAGCTATGCACTCACACAGTTGCCGATAGCACAGTAGGAGAGTGCACACGAGAGTGCGGCACACTCCACCCAGAGAGCTGACCCATGAAGCAGGCCTAGACGTTCAAGCAACAGACGTGCATTGAAGTTGTGGCCTAGGCCTGTACACCTCCAGAACCTGATCACCCACACAGCCGCCTCATAGCTGAGTGTTCCCCACTACTCTAGAGCGCAACTTGTGCGCGTCAGATACGGAAAACATCCATCAGAGAACAGCGGTTCGACGAAGGCCTGAGGGCTAGTATACCCCCGAATCCACTCACGGGCGAAGTGCACCAGCCAGAATGGGCCGTAAAGAAGCCAAGCAGGCTAAACTAACATTTGACTCTCGCAGGCCACCGCGCTCGCAATCAGCGAAGCAAGCAGACTCGGCTGCAGCAGATCACCAAGAGGAAGATTGGAAAACTCTGTTCTTGAGCAAGAAGCAGAGCCTAACGTCAATTGATGCGAAAATAGACACCATGAGTACCAGGATGGATTCGGTGGTGAACAAGCTGGAGCAGCATGATTATAGGATTACAGAGGCCGAAACCAGAGTGTCGGAATTGGAGGACGGAGCAGTAGTTTATGTTTATGTTTATGTTTATGTTTTGGCAATTTGTATAGCACGCAACTACCCAGGGGTGTCTTGGCGCTTAAAGGAAATGATACTAAACAAAGGGAGTGCAGCTAGTGTGTGAACAGCCAGGTTTTTGATTGCTTCCTGAAACTGAGAAGGGTAGGGCTGGTTTTGATGCTGAGGGGGAGAGCGTTCCACAGTTTGGCTGTGGAAACAACAAAACATCTGTCGCCCCAGTTGGCTTTTTTTGTTCGTGGGACGTTAAGGAGATGTGCTGATGCAGAGCGGAGTGTTCTAGATGATGCTAGTGGACGGAAGGCATGTTTGAGGAACTGAGTGCCAAAGTTGTTAATGGCCTTGTAGGCGAGACATAGTGCCATGAATTTAGTGCTACTCCTAACAGGCAGCCAGTGGAGGTGGCGGATGAATGGGGAGATGGAACTGAATTTGGGGATACCCAGGAGGACCCTTGCTGAGGCGTTTTGCACCAGCTGGAGCTTATTTAGGACCTTTTCCTGTGCGTTGAGGAGGAGGGCATTGCAATAGTCGGTTCTAGAGAAGATGAGGGAGGTGATCAAGGATTTTCCTGCTGAGGTTGGGAGGTAGGGTAGGAGTTTCTTGATTTTTCTTAGTGTAAAGAAGGAGGTGGATACCACTGTGTTGACGTGGTGAGTGAAGAGCAGTCTGCCGTCAAACACGACACCAAGATTTCTGACTTTGGTTACGGGTTGGGGTGGAGGGCCCATATCGCTTGGCCACCACTGAGGGGACCAACTTGGTTCTAACTTGCCAAATGTCATGATCTCCATTTTTCCAGAGTTTAGCTTTAGACAGTTGGATAACATCCAGGTGTTAATGGCCAGCATTTCCTCTCGAAAATTGGCTGCAACTGTGTGTCCATCGTGATGAACTGACAGGACCATCTGGGTGTCATCTGCGTAGGTTGTAAGACTGATGCCGTGTAACTTGATTACCCTCGCCAAGTCCGACACATAGATGTTGAATAAGGTCGGACTTGGCGAGGGGCCCTGCGGCACTCCACAAGGGAGGGGAAAGATGGGTGAGAAAAAAGGACCTAATTTTACGGCTTGGGAGTGATTGGCCAGGAAGGAGGCGAGGAGATCTTTAGCCTTATGTCTGATGCCCATAGCTGAGACATGGTCGATAAAGGTGGTATGATCGACCGTGTCGAAGGCCGCGGACAAATCTAGAAGTATCAGGACTGCCGCCTCGGTGGGTGCTCCAAATGGATAACTTGCTCAAACTAATATCGGACAAGATCGAAGATTTGGAGGCCCGCTCCGTAAGAAATAATGTCCGTGTCCTAGGCCTAGCAGAATCCACCAACACAGCCGAATGCAGGACTTCATGGAGAAGCTGTTAGTTGACCTGTTCGGCAGAGGCTCCTTCTCAGCGCATTTGACGGTGGAGAGGGCCCACAGGTCGTTGGAGGCGTGGACTCCACCAGGCGCCCCGCCGCGGCCAATAATAATGCGCTTCCTCAACTTTAGGGACAGAAGGCTCGATTCACAGAATGAACTTAAGACTCAATCCTAAACTTACTACTATTTTGGTATTCACAGAATGCACTTACTACTTTTGGCATTCACAGAATGAACTTACTACTTTTGGTATTCACAGAAGTTAGGATTTTGTCTTAAGTTTTTCTTAAGACAAACTTAAGACAGACTTAAGACAGACTTAAGACAGACTTAAGACAGACTTAAGACAAAATCCTAACTTCTGTGAATACCAAAAGTAGTAAGTTCATTCTGTGAATGCCAAAAGTAGTAAGTGCATTCTGTGAATACCAAAATAGTAGTAAGTTTAGGATTGAGTCTTAAGTTCATTCTGTGAATCGGGCCCCTAGACACAGTATTACGCCTTGCCCGAGAGAAACAGCAAGTATGCTACGAAAATACTACTTTGGCATTCTTTCCTGATTTTACACAGGCCGTACAGGAGGCGCAGCGTAAATTTGCAGCTGTCAAAAAAAGTATGCCATGCTGTACCCTGCCAAATTGAGGATAACGCATCGTGGGAAACACCACCTCTTCACTAATCCACAACAGGCAGAAGATTACCTTAGCAGCATCGCCGAGCAGAGGCTGACGCAGCGGACACACATCAACGCTCCAGATCCCAATTGCCAATGTCGAATGTGGAATAAAAAGACTGTACCTGATCGCTGTCCAAAGGATTGTTATGACTGATCTACAAACAGTGCACTTCTCCGAGATGGTGATATATTGCGATTGATAAGGGATGGGTCATTAATTCCGCGCGGACACTCGCCTACGTCCCACTGAAGTTGTCCGCCTACAGGGGGAGAGCGACGGGTGGGTGAAATAAAGGAGGGGAGTGGGCATGGTGTGAGCCCCTAGCATCTCTCACACGTGGGTGAGCCCCTAGTCTTCCTCTAGAGAGGATGTATAGTTTCATGGAGTTGCATTTCATTGGGGGAAGGGTACACATGCTTGGCAAGTTGGGGAAGCTGGAGTGGGAGGGGGTTCATCTGGGAATGGCGTTGTGGTACAAAGCACAGTGGACTATTGAAATTGACATATATGCACACAATATATGCATGCACAGTGGGAATGGCTGACACTAAGACTGACTCAAATGAGCTAAATGTACTGTCCAGGAACATAAGAGGCCTGAATAATCCCCGTAAAAAGATACAAATCATTGGGTACTTGGACAGGCACCATATTGGGGTAGCATTACTTCAGGAGATTCATTTAGACCCTAGAGCAACCCCCCAATTTGTTGCAAAGTGGGCTTCTCACCGATGCTTTGCATCAAACTCGGGATATGCTCGGGGAGTGGCTATCCTAATCAGACGGGGGTGCACTTTACGATGGGAGATTCGGACACGGATCCTACCGGGAGGTACTGCCTGGTCTGGGGGAAACTGAACTCACATGACATCACCTTTGCAATTACTATTGCCCCAATACCGATGATGCGCACACCATGCTCCAGCTATGGGGTAAAATACAAGAGATAGGCACGACATATGTCCTTTGGGGGGGGTGATTTCAACACAGTGGTGAGCCTGCAATTCGACCGGTCTAGAGCTACCCCTATGCTCTACACCAATACGCAACACGCGCTAGTGGACATAATAGACTCTACACGCCTTCTAGAGGTATGGAGGTATGGAGGTATAAACACCCTGGGAGGCGAGAAGGCGAGAAGGAACACACCACTCAACAGTGCACTCCTCGTGGTCCAGATTAGATTATCTATTGGTCTTGTTGGGGATGGCACACTGGCTGAACAGAGTTACCCACCTGGCCCGAACCTATTCTGACCACTCAACAGTGGTTGCTGCCCTCCGGGCCCAAGCTACACAATCCCCATATATAGGATGGCGCCTTAACCCCATACAACTACAAGACTCTGCCTTTCGGGCGGAATTAGAGGAAGATATTAAAGATTTCTTCTAACGCAATGTGAATTCCGTGTCGAGTTTAACCAGTGTGGGAGGCATTTAAGGTAACTGTCAGGGGTTGGTGTATCTCTAAAGGAGGAAGCTTCCTCAAAGATCTGCGTCGGGAGCTCCATAAATTAGAAAAATACATAAAGGTACTTGAGGGGAATCTCGAGACTGGGGTGGGGGATGGGGTGGCAGGAGCAGAACTCCGTAGCAAAATTACAGAGTATGAGAATGCAGCAGACCGAGAATGCAAGTTTTGAGGGAAGACATATATGGCACGGATATATGGAGAGGGGGACAGGCTGGGGAGAGCTCTAGCTAATGCGGTGCGACCTCCGAGGTTCGCCATCTACATTGCGAAAATACAAGATGAGCGGGGTAACATATACCGAAATCTCCCAGTCCAATTAAACACATTTGTAGAAAACTATAAACAGCTATACACCTCACATAGGGGAACCCCATTAGAATTGCAACAATACTTTGAGGATACTGCACTCGCAAGGCTGGGTGAAACCCAGCGCAAATTTGTGAACCATGATATTGAGGTGGATGAGATTACTGAGGCAATAATGCATATGCAGGCTGGTGAGCGCCGGGGTCTGACGGACTGCCGGTGGAGTTCTATAAAACGTATGTGCAGGTGTTGGCTCCAATGCTGAAAGCAGTTTACTATGAGGCACTGGAGGAGGGCACACTACCCCAGACTATGAGGGAAGCTCTGATAACCTCGCTGTTGAAGCCCAGCAAATCACCGACTAGCTGCGACTCATACCGCCCCCTGTCATTGCTCAACTGCGACACTAAAATTCTGGCAAAGGTCCTGGCAACTCGGCTCAACCTCCTGATGGAGTGACTGGTGTTGCCAGACCAAGCAGGTTTTGGATCCCAACTGTTCGGCGGTCGCCGTGTTCCTAGACGCCACCAAGGCGTTTGACTCAGTGAAGTGGGACTACTTGGTGGGAATGCCGGGATATAAGGGGATGCCGCCTGTCTTTATGAACTGGGTGAAATTATTATATTGGCAACCACGTGCCACGGTATTATTGAACAGGGCTAGATCCGCCAATTTCTCCATTTCTAGAAGCATGAGGCAGGGCTGCCTATTGTCCCCAATTCTGTTTGCTCTGGCAATAGAACCTTTAGCAGCAAAACTGCGGCAACACCATAAAAGCAGTACGCTAGCATACCCCTCTAGACAGCTACTCATATTACTATACGCGGACGACATGACGATGTATATAAAAAATCCCCAAGATATCCTAAATTCTGTACTACGCGAAATCACCAATGTCGGGCCATATCTGGAAGACACATAAACTGGAATAAGTCTGCAGTCTTTCCACTAACGGCTAAGACAGACTCGCATCAGATGGACTATCCCTTGGTCTGGGAGATGGAGAACTTTAAATATCTGGGCATTCATATTGCCATGGACAAAGAGACTATGATGCGTACTAATTACGGACAGGCCATTGACAAAGTGACAGATAATATATCCAAATGGATACGGCTACCCCTGTCGATGGCAGGGCGAATCTCACTAATTAAGATGACGATACTACAAAAGTTTTTATACCTCTTCATCAACATACCCTACAACCCTGGCAGGTTCTTTTTTAGCACACTTAGAACACAACTGGTAAGGCTAATCTGGGGGGGAAGCAGACGGGACTCAACTTGGCCACATTGATGCTACCATATCAGCAGGGAGGTTATGATGTGTCTAACTTTGAGCAATATTATTATTGTGCGCAGGCGCATTTCGCTGTATACTGGTTCCACCCTCCTCCATTTCTGCCGCACCTGGCAGTGGAGGATGGGTATATGGCACCGACGGTGCCGGAAGGATATATATTCACGCCAGTAAAGGGGCGAGAGAGGGACCCCTCCACGGTGGACTGCACAGTAGCAGCATGGAGGTGGATAGCACGCAGTATGGAGGCAACCCTGATGTACACCCCGAAAATGAAATTGGCAAATTACCCATTACTGCCGGTCACCGGGGAAGGGATATGCCATAGGATGCTGAGCCAACTGCACTATACCAGCTGGGGGATCTGTACATTGGAGGGCAGTTCCGGCACAAGACCAATTTTTTGGGGATCATACACCCACTTACAAGGAAGTGTTTATGTATGTACACCTTCGGCAAAGTGTGAAGGCCATAACATCAAACTTCCCAAGTGAACCAGACATATTTATACCTCTACACACATTATTGCAGTCGGAGGCACCCAAACATGTCATATCTTTGATATATAAACAGATACAGTGCGCCACTCCCCCTCGACACTTAAGAGCCAGAACCACGTGGGATAAGGATCTAGAAACTCCCTTCACAGACGAACAGTGGGAGGCCAGTTGTGTACAGACGGAGGCAGTTACGGGTAGTAGTAGGCTCCGCTCAATACATTTTAAATTCCTGCAGAGGCTATACCATACCCCAGTTAAGCTGCACAAGTGCCGATTGAGACATGATGATAGATGCGAGAGATGCAGGAGAGAAGGAGCAGATTTCATATATCTGGCATGGCAATGCCCACAGGTGGCAGAATACTGGGGGGAAGTGTTCGAAGGTATGTCAGCCATGCTGGGTATGCAGATTCCTCCTTCTCCACTAACAGCTCTCCTGGGGCTGAACGCAAACGTAGCAACTGTCCACAAAACAATTCTAGCAATAGGCATGTTACTGGCAAAGCGACAAGTAGCTTGCAAGTGGGGGAGAGGCCGGACACCCAAGTTCAAGGGATGGATACAGGATCTCACTACGTGGCAGGAGCAACTGCACAATTATGCGGATCTAATGCCCTTGAAGTCCAGGCCGAAAGATGGGTCCACTGACCGCATACCTCCTAGCGCAGAGCACGGAAGGGGAGGAGGCACGGGAGGACAGTGAGTCAAACCCGGGGCCGGGTGACACTCGGCCAACGTCTTAGGGTGGGGAGACATAGATGCTGGGAGAACAGGAGCGTGCAGGGGGACAGGGATGGGCAGGATTGCAGGGAGGGGCACATAGTGGGGATAGAGGGTAACGACCTTGATCAGAATGTCCGCGGACACTGGGCCTTCTTGATCATAACTCTATTTTGGGATACCGGAAGAGTAAGGGTAAGGGATGCTATGGCCAGGGAGATAATGAACGTGCAAGAAGGATGTGGGCGGGGGGGGGGGTGGTGGGAGGCAGAGGGGGATTATTCTTAGTGCCCAGATTAAGATGCCAGCCACAAACCAAATTTGAGTCTAATAAAGCCAACTGTACTGTTATTAATGAATGTAACATCTGTAAAATGAACTGTGCAAGTTACTAAAAAAGGTTTTTGAAAAATTTTAAAAAAAGATATATATATATATTGTTTTGTTTTCCGACTTTATTAGTGATATTAAAACTGCCAAGGTAGTAATTTCCTTGTGCATGGTTTAAGTTTAGTAGCTTGATTTAAACATGAATGCGAAGGGGATGTTGTCCTTTTACCCCTTACTTCAGCAGTGACCTACAGTTCGTTTCACAAGGTTAGCATCCTGCTGTTTTCTGATTTGCATCTCACAGATGCTGCCCACCAAAAGATTACAATTTTTACTATAAGTAATTTGCACTTAATTAATTGTCTTGGTTTCCTTTTGCAATTGCTGAAAACATGCTAATATTTCACACTATAGCAGACTTTTAGGGCCATATTATCAAGAAAGGGCGATACATTATGGATGCTTTTATCAGCAGGAAACTGCCGCTAAAGCGGTGAAAATAGAAGCCCAGGTTCTGGTGTTAACCTGGGTTTCTATGGGAATTTACAAGGGCATATTATCAAGCCAATTATCGCCACTTTAGCAGCAGTTTCCTGCCGATAAAAGCGGTGATAATGTATCGCCCTTTCTTGATAATATGGCCCTTAGTCTCCCTTTTTTTCTAAGAAAATTTCTATACATTACAATATATTTGTACAGTTACAAAACCAACGTGTAAGCAAATTTATTTTAAAGCAAAGAGTATTGCCAAAAATACTTTTTTTTAACAGTACTACTTTTATTTGTGTGTAAGTTTAAACACTTAGCTACAGTTGCCTTTTTAGTGGTTAATTTGTAAACTAAAACAAGAGCCTGGGTTCTCATTATTTCTCAGCTTTACACAGTATATGCAGCTTTATGCAGTATATTTCTTTTGCTACTTTGTGTTACAGAAAGCACATAAACTGTACAAAATGTGGTTTGGAAACGAAAACTGACAACTTAATAGCTGGAAAACAAAATTCAAGTCTTGGCTTCTGCTTAATAAACTGTGATTCTTGGCTAATTACTTAATATATGTATAATCCTATAAAAAAATGCTGTAATCTATAGCTTAAGCAATGGAGTTTATTATTAAGTGCTGCTAGTGAGTACCAGAAACCATAGACTCATATTTAGCACTGCATTTTTTTAGATGTTAAACACAATTACACAATGTGGAGCTCGCTAACCTGCATTAAATACTGCTTTCCCTAATTCACGAATCATGTATTTTTTGTTTTAAGTTTCTAAGTTAACTATTAAATATTTTATACATACTTTCACGTCCACCTGCACAAAAACAACATTTAATTACCAGTTGTGGCTATAATAATTATAAAATACATGGCTTTGGTTCAGTTTAACATATTGGGCCCGATTCACAAAACTAACTTAAGACAAAATCCTATACTTACTACCATTTTGATATTCACAGAAGGCACTTACTCATTTTGGTATTCACAGAAGGCACTTACTCATTTCGGTATTCACAGAAGTTAGGAGTCTTAACTTTAGGACTCCTAAATGCCTTCTGTGAATACCGAAAGTCTTAAAATTAGGATTTTTCGCAATTTATTAGTAGTAAAGTTAGGACTCCTAACTTTAGGACACGTAATTTGAGAAAAATCCTAATTTTAAGACTTTCGGTATTCACAGAAGGCATTTAGGAGTCCTAAAGTTAGGAGTCCTAACTTTTCTACTACTAAATTTAGAAAAATCCTAATTTCAAGACTTCTGGTATTCACAGGAGGCATTTAGGAGTCCTAAAGTTAGGAGTCCTAACTTCTGTGAATACCAAAATGAGTAAGTGCCTTCTGTGAATTCGAAAATGGTAGTAAGTTTAGGATTTTGTCTTAAGTTAGTTCTGTGAATCGGGCCCACTGTTACAATATTGGCCTAAACAACAACTGAAGACTGACTTTGTTATATCTGCTTTTAAAGTGCTTAATTTGTAATTATAGTGGTGCTGGGGCTCTTATGAGAAGGCAGCTTTACACAGTATATTGTTTGGCGGTAATTTATTTAGCAGTGAACATACATACAAATGCTAGTGTTACAGTCTACATGCGCGCAGCGCTTTGTTTTAGCACAGTGCCCGCTTGTTTTTATTTCCCGGCATTTAACCCGTTCCGTGCTCCTGTAGACCAAAGGCTTAACGCCGCTTTGCAAATATGGTACCCTTTCATGCAAGTATCTGTGTGAAAGGGGTGTGCAAAGGGTGTTGCTGTGGGCGTTTCACCAAAACACCCATTGCTTTTTGATGCTGCCCCGGATTTACAAGCACCAAAAACTGCAATAGCAGGCGTTAGAATGGTGAGACGAGGAGAAATTCTTACATTTTTCCTGGTTTTTGCTTTTCCTATATGTGCTGCATTCTACAACACACTTAGAAAGAGCAAAACACTATTAATGATTGTTTATGTGCAGGAAGGTGACTCTTCCTGCACATAAACAATCATTAAATAATGGTGATTTGCTACTTCTATGTATGCTGCAGAAGGTAATGCAGTAGTAAATCCGCATTTTTGATTATTTATGTGCAGGAAGGTACACATTACCACACATTAACATTCATTCCCTGCACAGCAGGCATCCTTACACTATGGCACAAGGGTGTCTGTGTTGGCGCTACTCCGCTATTTTTATCACCACCACTAAGGACAAGACAGGAATGCGCTGTGCTGTTGTAAATATGGTGCATCCGGTGCTGCACAATTTGCTGCAGCTCCACACTCTGCCATTTCCTTGTAAATATGCCCCATTTTCTGGGGGACTGTCCTCAATATGAATGCATTTCAAAAAGTTTGGAAAAAAATTCAAAGATTGGCAAAAGCTAAAAGATGAACAAGTTAAGAATCCTGGCGGTTGCAAACTATAAAATGGGAAGTAACAGCTGAAACATTTGTGAGTAACAACATAAGGCAATCAGGCACTGATAGGCATGTAATTAGCTTCATATTGCCAGGAACAAAGCGGAATATTTACAAGGGGTTTGCGACACCGGAATGTCACTTTTCTTTTTTTGACGTTCCGGTGACCAATGTCCTGCACAATATTGTAAAGTGGCGTTAAGCCACTTTTTGTTGCTTATTGCCGCTTTGTAACTATAATACCCTTTCACGCAGGTATCTGCATGGAAGGAGCATGCAATATCTGTTGCTGTGAATGTTTCACCTCAACACCCACTGCTTTTTGATGCTGCCCCAGATTTACAAGGAGGTGTAAATCTGTGAAAGCTCCAAAAACGAAGGGGCATATGTCCAAGGAAATGTCTGAGCGCAGGGCTGCACCTAATTTGGCAGTGCAGCGCTCCAACATTTCCAAAACGCAGTAAAGCGCAGTATTCACAATATGGCACACCACTGTGTTTTCCCTAGCGCTGGCGCTAAAATGAGCTGCCTGACGCCAACCTAGGCACCCTTGCACCATAATGCAAGAGTGCCCTCATTGCAGGGAATGATTGTTTATGTGCAGAATGGTGTCCCTTACTGCACATGAAGAATCCGTGATGGCGATTTGTAAGTTCTATGGACCCGATTCACAGAATGAACTTAAGACTCAATCCTAAACTTACTACTATTTTGGTATTCACAGAATGCACTTACTACTTTTAGCATTCACAGAATGCACTTACTACTTTTGGTATTCACAGAATTAACAGACTACTTTTGGTGTTCACAGAACTTAGGATTTTGTCTTAAGTTTGCCTTAAGACAAACTTAAGACAGACTAAAGTTAGGATTTTGTCTTAAGTCTGTCTTAAGTCTGTCTTAAGTTTGTCTTAAGTCTGTCTTAAGTCTGTCTTAAGTCTGTCTTAAGACAAACTTAAGACAAAATCCTAACTTCTGTGAATACCAAAAGTAGTAAATTCATTCTGTGAATGCCAAAAGTAGTAAGTGCATTCTGTGAATACCAAAATAGTAGTAAGTTTAGGATTGAGTCTTAAGTTCATTCTGTGAATCGGGCCCTTAGTGTGCTGCACTAGAAGTAGCAAATCATCATTATTTGATTGCTAATGTGCAGGAAGGAGCGCCTTCTTGCACATAAAAAATCATTAATAGCCTTTTGCTCTTTCTATATGTGCTGCAGAATGCAGCACACATAGAAAAAGCAAAAATAAGGAGAAATACAAGTATTTTTCCTCCTTTCGCCATTCTAAAGCCTGCCCTTGCATGGCGTTAATTTTCACGCTGCCTCATATGTAAATCTAGGGCATCGTCAAAAAGCAGTGGAACTACCACAGAAACACCCATTGCCCGCCCCTTTTGCGCTAAGTGATGCTTGTAAAGGGGTCGTATTTACAAGGCAGGGTTAAGCCACAACGCCGCTTTGTAACAATGGAAAAGGGCATAGCGCCACTAAAACATCGCTAAAAGTGATCTTCTGGAGGTGCTATCCCCTTGTAAATATACCCCATAGTCTGGCCCTTGACTGTCCATGGGGCAGTGTTGCCAGATCTTGAGACCCCACCTTCTAGCCAAAGCCTCGAGATAAGCCCAAATTTAGCCCAATGCAGACTAGTATCAGCCACAAAGCAGCCCAAAGCTCCAGCTCTCAAATCACACAAAAATGCCTTCAAAAACCTTTTCCTTTCTGAGGAGGTACACAAAGCAGACATGAATGAGTAATTTTTAGAGCCTGGATGCAATAATAATGCAAAGTGTTACTCCTGCAGTCTGCTCACTGTGCATATGACCTCTGTATGCACAGTGTCTCTACGATGTATGTAGTTACTGAAATAGCATGAACCTAATGGGCCAAACAAACACTCAACACAATCGTATGAGTAGGTATTGGTGATATCCTCCCTCTTATGCAAAAATTGAGCCCAGGTTGGGTGGTCTTTGAAAAACAGTAAGTTAATTTCTCATTTTCTGTTGAGTAGAAATCAGTGCATTTTTTCGTATGTTTTCACTACATATGCTTCAGCAGACGTGCCCAGTCCCTCAAATTGCTGTGTTTGGGATGTAAAAGATCAAAGTATGTTAAAGCCACAAATATCATTCTGGTACAAGTAGTATTATATAACAAAGGTGGCATCCCCACCAATAGATAATCCCATCAATGACACGTAAACAGATTTCAGCTTCGGACTCCAACCATCTAGCAACTGAAACCCCTCATTCTGCATCCAACATCCCTCCCATAGTAACTGTATTGTTCATTTGTCCAGAAAGCAGCACAAGAACTGTTTTACGATCTAAAATGTCCAAACGGCACCAGACCAATCACAGTCTCCAAGAACCTATTAAGCCCCCTTCTGTTGTGAGGTTTCCACTAATTTGTAAGAACTGTATGTTTGTTGGACAACATAAACTTTGGGAGAGGTGACTAGAATGATTCCAGGCATACCTGCAGGATATTTTGGCGTAGAGACAAGCTAGCTCACAGTGCCATCATAAGCCCCGCTAACCTTACAAGGGGGTGAATAGTTTTGGGCAACCACTGAACATGACAGCCCTGACCCCTCAAGGATAGAGGAAACAGGTCATAACCTTTTTCTCAGTCACTCGTGCTTACTTGTACTCAGAGAAATATACAGATTACTCAGTGGGGCGTTTTCAATATGTTTATTGAACCAATGTTATTCTGGTGTGCAATACATGTGCTGCGATAATCAGTAGACAGAAGCAGATGAAAGTAATTAAAAGCACCCAAAGCATAAATAGTAGATAAAGTTCTACCATGGTGCTAAAACTGAGTATATTTATGCAGGCATCTAAGTAAGAAAGTACTGAGGCGTACTCCCACTATGCAAAACTCTACTCTGAGTGTACCTGAGTGTGTGTAGGTGTGAAGTCAAGAATCCCACCAAGGGATGATCCGGCCCCATTACCTGCTGGGAGAGAATGTAGGAGCCCTGCTTGGCCATGAGCTGGACATCCCCTCACAGAGATGTCCGACCCCTGTGTTGTGAAGTCTCAGCATGCAGAGACCCTCGTGTCAGATGAAGTGCCTCCTCTGCTAATCTTTTGTGATGCTCATTATTTATTTATTTATTTATTTTTAATTTTTTTAAAATTTATTTATAATAGAAAGCAGTCTTGCGATTAACCCTGGCCATAGTTTGTGTGGTATACTTTGAACTACACGTAATACACAAAGTTGCGTAGTACGTAGCTGATGGCACTGTGTACTTGTCTGCACTGTACGATAACTGCAAATGCCATCTTGCACAGTGCCAGTTATGATAAAATAAGTATCTCTATCTTTCTCTTTATATGCTGTTTCAAAAACCTTTATTAGGTGGATAAAGGCACATATACAGAGTTACAGTCAAAACACATTTTGTCACATTAAGAGAGCCAAAATTACATATACAGAGTTGTATGGCGAAGAACTACAATATGTACATCAAGAGGTCAAGTGGCAGAAAAATGGCAGTTTGTGTCCCAAGCGTGGCATGGCCCACCCTCAAAAAGTGAATTAAGGTATTATTTATCACCTATAAAAATGCTAATCCTCATAGCCTGGTGGCAAGGCAAACAAAAACCGAAGTTGTCAACAATACACTATATATATGTCGTAAGTGACACAACCTTTCCAGTTTTAAATTTGCCACAAAGTGTTGGCTTCCTCAAGTCCCAAGGTGGCACGATCTATATGAACATAAGTCCTGATTTTATCAAGGAAAAGGTTTCAGCACGCCTTAGCATCCATGTCCTTATGTAGAAATAGAAGCAGATTCCGTGCGTCCCACAATGCCTCCTTAGCACAGTTCAACAGTCTCCAGACAGTGGGGGTTGTGCAGAAATGTCCTGGCCAAAATGAAGGGCATGGAAAGACAAGGTAGAAATGCCTGCAATGTTCAAAGGAAAGGGCTGTAGTAAAGTCCAGAAGGTCTTGGCATGAAGGCAACCCCATAGCAAATGGAAAACAGTTTCTTCATTTCCACATCTCATGCATGGGCAACATGCTGTAGGGGCCAAACCTCGCTGATGCTAAAAAACTTGAACAGGAAGGCATCCATGCGCAGCCATCCAAGCCAAGTCTCGTTGACTGTGGGTAATGTCTCTGTGGCCCACAATCTTCCATACTCGCAACGACTTTGGCTCTGACAGGATGCCCAGCAGGGGATCGGCTGCTCTTGTTCCCGGAGCTCATTTTTCAGTAAGGTAGGGTGAATACACACATCTCTATCAAAAGTTTCAGTGTACAGAGTCTGTAAAAAGGAGTAAAGCCCCTTATAGTATGGCGGTACCTCTTGGGCCAAAGGAGAAAGGTTAGAATGGGTATAGAGTCCAAAACCTCGTAGCATTGCCCCCACAAAATATCTTGTAAATAAGGTAGGTACTGAAATCATAGCTTCATCTGTACATGATACAACATAGCATAACACTTTAGACAACAAAAAAGTCTTAAGGTCTGGCAAACTTTTTCCTCCATTTTTCCAAGTTTTACATACTTTGGGGCAGATTTACAAGCCCCTCGCGTGGCTTTTACACCGCCGTTGCGTCACTTTTGTGATGCAGCGGCGGTGCAAAATAAGCACCATGGTGCGGGGTACTTACAACGTGACGCATCTGGGAGATGCGTCACGTTGTAAAGCCATGTGCAAGAAGGAGGCGTTCCTGCGCAGTGGGGGGCGTTCCGGCGTAGGAACGCCTCCTAAAAGTGGCTGAGTGAAATCTACAAGATTTGACTCAGTCACTTTGGGGCCCATGCTGCGTCAAAACCCTGCGCCTGCTTGAAGCAGGTGTAAGGATTGACGCAGCATTAACAAGATAGGGCCCCCCAGTGCCTTGCTGGAGCTGTGTCACGCTTGCGACGCAACTCCAGCAATGCTCCGCTTTTAAGGCATAGATGCGTGACGCATTCGGTGCCGTTTTTGTCCATTGGTGCGCCGCATTGTACATGCGGCGCATCAATGGTGACGGAGGCATGGCGCACAATAAGTGGCGCATCCCTGCTGATTGGCAGGGATGCGCCATTTATTGTAAATCTGCCCCTTTGTCCCTACTGAACTATTCCATTCGAGAATTCCACAAGAAAGTAAAAATTATTTTCTGAATTTTCTGCATAGTGCTGTGCTGAGGAGGAAACATCATAGCAAGGTATAGCAATAAGGGGAACAAAACATCTTTAATTACCAACACCTTCCCTTCTAGTGTGAGCTTTCGCAAAGACCACAGAGAAAGCCTTTTCAATAGTTTAGTCTGAAGTTCCTTTCAATTTTGTTCCTCATACCCTTGGCCCCCAAAGTGTGCTCGTAGAATTTTCGTGGGTTTTGTGGTCACTGTTACTTGTAAATGCGCTAGCCGATCCCAGGGACCTGTGGTCAAGCATACACTCTTGTCCATGTTTAAACATAACCCTGAAACTTTCTGAAAAAGAGAGGCTTGTAAAAGAGTTCTGCACACAGTGGCCGGAGTAGTACATAATACCGTCACATCATCCATGTATGCCACGACTTTATTCTGGACCCCAGAACCCCCAGGAACAAGAACCCCTTTTACCAATTTGTCCTTTCTAAGTTTGCACAAGAAATGTTCCAACTCACAAACAAAAAGGATGGGAGACATTGGACACCCCTGACGTACCCCGGTGCAAATGGGGAAATCCAGCGGTGTAAAAGCCGTTGATACTCACTTGGCTGCGAGCTCCTTGGTAAAGGGTCTGTATCATTTTAATAAAAGTAGGAGGAACATTAATTGTTTTTAAAACCAGAAAAAGAAAATCACAAAAAGCTTTATCAAAAGCCTTGTGAAAATCCAGGCTGAGAACACCCAGAGGTAGCGCCCTTTCTTTATTGTACCAGAGCGCATCTCATGAAGTGACAAGTCTATCGACAATAGTGCGCCTTCTGATAGCGCAAGCTTGATCTGGCTGAACACAAGCAAGCAGTTGAAGGCGGCGTGCAAGTACCTTAGCTATCAATTTGTAAACAATATTCAGGAGCGTGATTGGTCTCCAATTATTCAGGGAGGTTTCATCCCCTTTCTTATACAAGAGGGAGATCACATCAGCGGAGAAATCTACAGACAAAAGGTTATTAGAAAAACCTACATTAATCATTGCCATGTAATCAACACACAACAGGGCCCAGAATTTTCGGTAAAACTCCCAAGTGAGCCAATCCAGTCCAGGGCTAGATCCTCTGGGAGAGGACTGTAGTGCCAACAGAAAGTCTTCTCCATCAAAAGGCTGTTCAAGGAGGTCAATCTAGGTCGCATCAAGACCACCCTCCAGCCCTGAACAATATTCCTCAAGGTCCTGCAAAGAAGAAGGGTGTTGTGGGGCAGCGTACAAGCGTGAATAAAAGTCAAATGCTATTTGTTGGCAATGTTCAACATCTTGCATGAGATCCTGTAGCGTAGTTCCTATATTCCCAATAGACTCTGCGCATTAGAATAATATACCCTGCAGCTTAGACGTAGGACTGAGGTCTACTAGGTCTCTGCCGAATATATCAGACTTAATTGTGAGTTCCAGCTAGCTCAGAGGTCACTAGAAACTTTCTCGAATAAACAAGAAGGGATTAGTCTCTGACCACCATTTAACATGACAACTTTGTTTCCCCAGAATGAAACGGATCTCTAGAGTCGCAGAAACAATAGACGGCTATTTCACTCAGTCAGATGTGCATGCTTCGTTTGACCAGAGTCGCTTAGAAATAGAGAGACGGGCGTTTTTCAATAAAAGTATTTATTGAAGTCTTATTTCTTAAGCATGAGAAATGTACTGCTACAATTGAAATGCTAGTTAAGAAGTACAATGCATATAATACGAATAGTATTATAAAGTAGTGCTGTAAAAGCATGATAAGGTTTCTCAGCCATAAACATAGATTACATAAAATGCATAAAATACATACAAAGATAAAATAGTGGCTAAAAGTACTCAACTGGTGCTTCTAACATACGCCTACCCCGGTGTACCTAACCTAAGCCTAGTACGAGGGAAGAAGTAAGTGAGGAGTAGTTCAAGTTTTAGTATTTCTCTGCCAAGAGTCTGTCTAAGAATTCTCTAGGGATCTAATCAGCTCCGTACCTTGGTTTTAGGATGATAGAGGGCTGGTATCTCTCTCTGGGGACTCGATCTCTCAGCAACCCACAAGGGCAACTTGGAAACACCGGAGCTGGATTTCTCGGCAAGAGAAAAGACAGCGTCTTCTCAGTGCGTCAGTTGGAGGGTCGGCTTCCTTCAGCACTTGCAACAGCAGGGCGTCGGGCAAGTAGTAAGTCGATCTGCTCCTGAACCACCGTGTGTTTGATTGAGCAAATGTAGGCATATTTATACCCCTGAAGGTGCCGAGTCTGACGTAAGATTGGACATAATATCGTCACTAGTGCCTCAGTTCCTTGAAAACTGCCGGATTTCTTGGATAAATCAGTATTCAAGCAGGGGGAGGTTCCTGACTGCTGAAGGCTGGTTTTACCACGAAATCAATGTGGATTCTCGGAGTTTAGTGGAAGTAGCCATGCCGTATTAGGGCTGCACAGGCTATACCTAAATAAGGCAATGATTCTTTATGCCTATATAAGGACTTGGTGAATTATACCTATATATGGGCAAGAATCTGGAAAACTTACACTAGGGTCCTAGATTCCCACATAACACCCACTCCACGAATATTAAGTTCAATAATACATAAGCACTGAACATATTTCAAAGCAAAGTGTTCACAATCCCACCCCAAAACACAAAAATGCATTTTTCGAATAGGGTCGTTCACATGAAATGGGCATATGTATGCAGAAGGTCATAGGCATTAAATGAAATCAAATATAAATTATTAGCATATATGTTTACATTATATAAAATGAAAGTACAGTCATTAATCGATACCTGAGATCAGTCCCATAGCATAAGTTTTTTAACTGTGTTTGTTTTCGAGGTTGAAGCCAAATATTGTCATTTAGGAAGTTCAAACACGAAATCTTGTTCTCTAAGAATAGTTCTACTTCAAGCAGATTACTCTGTGCCAAAAGTTCTTATTTTGGAAAAAGTTAAAATTAGTGGATTGTTTAAAAAAATATAAGGCCAAATTGCAGAGTTCAGGGAACGCTGTGTGAAATAATCAAAAGTTATTCTCAGGAGTGTCAGCAGAGTCGGGGGAAAACATCAGATCATCTAGGCTCGAAAAAAAGTCGTCTACCGTGATAGGTGAAAGTTGAACCACTTCCTCTAATAGGTCAAATGTGCAGAAGTGGGGAGCATTGCCGTCAGCGTTTGATGCATTAGCAATGTCCGTAGTAGATGTTACCTGTATGCCTGTAGTTCCTCATATCTCACCCTCAGTTAGACTTGCCGGTGAGATCTCAATGAATGCCAGCATCAGAATTGGCAGCCGTTGGGGGCATCACGATGCATGAGCCGTTACTAGCCTTAGCAAAGCGTCAACATCCGATGGCAGTACTGATGGAAGTGTATGACAAATGTCCAACACTCAAAGCAGGCATCGAAGAACAGGTAAGATGCAATCTTGCCAGATTGGTCTGAGCGATAGAAACCAGGTGGTGTTCAGATCTCTTAAGCAAGCCACGCCAAGAATCTGGGAAATTCTCTCACGATATCTAATGGCAAGGAGGCATTGTTCCATCATTGTCTCATTGTCGTTGGTTGCCGGACTTGCCATAACGGAGCCGAAGGAATAAAAATAGAATTCCTGCTACGAGTCCCAAGATGAGAGACAGGCCGCAGAACACAGAGTGCACGAAATTTGGAAAAATGCCGAGGACTGCTTCAAATAGTGCTAACAGTCCCGAAAAAAATCGTCTTAAATACATGTGCAATGCCGCTGGTATCAGATATGTTTAAGATTTGGCTTAACATTTCTGCGAAATGCACTGGGCAGTTTGTTGATAATAATGCATGTATCTTTTCTGAAGACCTTGCTACTTGCAGATCATACGTTTCTCAAGACGAGGTCAGTGGCACAGTTTTTTGTAAAAGAATGGCTTTCATTCTGCTTAAAGTATCAATTCGTAGAGAAGAGATATTCAGTGAAGGCCATATAGCCGTCTCCCTTTCTGTCTCTGTTTTTGGATACAATACTTGCATACAACAAGTGACCGTGGACAACAGTGGAGCGGATCTAGGAGAATTCTGATTTTCGCGGCTCGAGCAATGTGGGCCACCACCTCCCTCCAGAAGTCGTGAACCAGAGGGCATTCCCACGCCAGATGGAGAAAACCCGCTTTCTGTGCTCCACACCTAGGACAATTGTGTCGTCTCTCTGCCGATATGCGGTTCAGAGAGACCGGGGTCAGATAGGTACGATGGACAAAGTTGAAATGTATAAGTTTAAAACGTGCATTACAGGAGACCTTACGGGTCAGAAGCCCGATTCTTTTCCGTTGGTCAGAGTCCAGCTCCACCCCCAAGTCTGCCTCCCAGGCCACCCAAGCCGGCGCGATCGGGGGGGGTCGAGTCTCCGTGCATGGCCGAGTAGAGCAAGGAAATCAGCCGTTTCCCTCTCCCACAGGATAAAATAATGTCAAGAGTATAGGTGAGCGGAGGCGCTTCCGGGTATTGGGGCCACGTTGTTCTGGCTATGTCCAGGAGGCTTCTGTAGTGGAGGTACTGTCCCCCGCTGAGGTCAAAGGACTCCATGGCACGTTCAAAGGACAGGAAGGAATCGTCTGGGTAGAGGTCTGCTAACGTCTCGCATCCGCCATAGCGCCATTCTCGGTAGGACATGTTTTCCTCCAACCGGAGCACCGGGGCCAAGATCCACACTGGGAGCTCCCTATGAAACGGAGCCCTTCTCAGTACCTTTTCGACAAACCGCTGCCGAATTCCCGCTGTGTGGCGCACCACATACGGTAGAGTTTCATCGGCGCCTCAACCCTGTATCAAGGCCTCCCTCAGAGCCTTTTTGTTCGCCATACTGGCCAGCAATGCCGTTTCCCAGTTGTCTTCATCAGCGAACCACTTAGTGGCTGGGAGGAGCTGTGCTGCATAATAATACAAATCAAATCTCGGTGCTTCCAGGCCTCCCTCTTCCCAACACCGTGTCACCGTGCGCAAAGCTACTCTACTACGCCCGCCCGCCCAAAGCAGGGATGTAAGTGAGTCAAGCGTACAAAACACTCGGGGGCCAATGGACATAGGGTATTCTGTAATACATACAAAATCCTGGGGAGCATCACCATTTTGGCGATCGCCAATCTCCCCATAAGAGAGAGAGGAAGCGTGTTCCAAAAGGCAACAGATTCGTGGAGAGCCTGGAAGACTCCATCGACGTTGTAAGTCAGGAGGGCCTCATCAGATGCGGCCACCTGAACGCCAAGGTATCGAAACGCTTCCCGCTCACAACGCAGACCCAAATGTGGCATATCCACGCCTGGGTCCGGAGTACAACCCGTCAACGGGAAGACCAGGGATTTATTAAGATTAATACGCAACCCAGAGGGTCCGCATCAGGGCAGGGAGGGCCTCAGAGGGGGAGGTCAGGTAGAGTAGTGCGTCATCAGCGTAGAGTGAGACCACATTAATAGTGTCACCCACCGCTATCCCCCACCGCCATAGCTCAGCCCGGGCGGAGACGGCAAGGGGCTCAATCACGAGGGCGAATAGGAGAGGGGAGAGAGGGCAACCCTGTCGGGTGCCTCTCTCCAATGGCCATTCCTCCGAGTGGGCCGATCCCAGCCTGACCCTGGCACGGGGTGCCCCATAGAGTACTCGAACCCAGTTACGAAATCTAGGTCCGAATCCCATTTTCCGGAGCACTTGCATTAAATACCCCAATGTACGGTATCAAATGCTTTAGCCAAATCAATTGACACAACACATGTGGACCCTCTCTACCTCGTACTTCATGTAGGACATGATTTAGTCGGCGCAGATTCATCGCCGTATTACGACCCGGAATAAAACCGCACTGATCCGAGTGGATCAGGCGAGTCATGTGCGGTGCGAGTCGATTGGCCAATTGTTTAGTAAGGATTTTTGCATCCGTATTAATCAAGGTGATAGGGCGGAACGCCGTGGGATCACTACTATCACCGCCCGGTTTCAAGATCATGCAGACTTCCCCTTGATTCATGGTGGGTGGGAGGGTGCCCTTCTTCAGGGCTTCATCATAAACTTGCAACAAGAGCAGGGCCAGGATGTTCCGAATGAGTGATAAAATTCTGCCGGGAATCCATCCCCGCCCGGGGTCTTGGCACGAGGGAGGGCATCAATCGCCGTGTTAATCTCACCCAGTGTGAGCTTAGTATCGAGTTCCTTCACCGCTGCCTCTGGCAGGGTTTGGAGGTCGAGATCTTCCAGGTACGAGCGATAAGAGTCCTCCGTAACCAGTACACGGCCTGTAGGTGGTACCAGAGAACCTCAAGGATATCGGACTCTGAGTGGACCATAACACCACTCGAGTTCCTTAGAGCAACTATTCTTTCAGGTGCAAACTCACGGCGAAGGATCCAGGCCAATAAGCGGCCAGACTTATCACCTTCGCGATGGAGACGTTGCCTATATTGGCCCAATGTAAATTTGTCAAGGCGGGTGAGGACGTCATGTATCGACACCTGAGCCTCCTTCTCCGCCTGTTGGTCCAAGGCGTCCGGAGCTGAATGGGATTGGGCACGTTGTAGCACAACCTCTGCCTCGTGTAGACAACAATTGTTTCCGGACCCCGTAAGTGAGACCCATACACGCTCCACGCACCACCGCCTTCAAGGCCTCCCACTTAGTGGAGTAGGAGAGGCCATCGCCCCCCCAGTTTAGTTCTAGGTAATCCGACAGTGACGTCGCCACATGGTCCTTGCCCACCTGATCCTGGAGAATGTCAGTAGGCATTCGCCAAGTACGGGGACGGGCAGCCCGATCTCCCCACTGCGCCACGCACGTCACTGGGGCGTGGTCCGATAAGTACCGAGCCTGGTGGGTAACTGTCAAGGTGAGAGACGGGGTGAGATTAGCTGCAAGAATGCGGTCCAATCTACTATGGGTACCATGTGTCGGAGTGTAACACGTGTAGAGCTTTTAGACAGGATGACAAGTACGCCACACATCCAGTGCCCCAAGGTTGTGCATCACCTCCCGAAGACGCGCCGTCATACGGGGCTTAGTGCCCGATCTGGGTGGGTGACGGTCCAACTCAGGATGCAACACGCAGTTAAAATCTCCAAACCAAAGGAGGGGTACCTCCAAATCCGGAGCTATAAGATCCTGGATTTGGGAGAAGAAGGTCGGATCTTCGGTGTAAGGTGCATAGGTGTTAAGGAGTAGGAATTCCTTATCATCCAATCGAAGCCGCACTAATAGATACCTCCCATCAACGTCTTTTCAATATATTGGACAGCGCAAGGAGTCCCTGGGGCCACCCAAATGAGTACCCCCCTGGCATACGTAGAAAAGGAGGAATGGAAGACCTGGCCTCTCCACTTCTTGGACAGCCGCTGCGCGCCGTCTTCGTCTAGATGGGTCTCCTGTAAACAGGCTACCGAGAGCCCATGTCGTTTAAGGAAAGAGAGGACTCTGTGTCTCTTGGTGCAAGTACCCAAGCCACGCACATTCCAAGTTAAGAATTTAAAACCCATGGTCGATGATTACGCCCGTTCGGGCCACAACATATATACAACATGACCTGTCGCCGTTTGGCCCCCACTCCAGACAGACCGGACGGGGAAGCTCTGTCCGAGAGCCACATATAGTTCGGATTCAACATACACATGATGCCAGTAACAGTTCCTTCATGAACTTCAGCCCACCCACCAAAAACCCCAGAACACAAAACTTTTACAAAAACCGGTTCCCCCCCACCCACGAGCAAAAGGATAGCAACAATGAAAACCGCCACCCCGCCCTTCCCCTGCCAGTACCAGGACGTACACAGCCACCCCATACAACACACTCAACACACAGTCACTCACAGCAAACCAGACCCACCCACCCCCCCCCCAGCTCCCTGAAAGACCCAATGGTCTTAAGACAGTTCCCGGGCATGTCTTCCTATACCGATAATCAGTGCGGGCAACATGTTACTCAGGAAGAAAGTCGACCCCCACTCCCTTTTCTCACTTTAGGCCATAGGGGCACGAGTTCTCTATTGTGGCCAGTTATCCAGCACCCTCAATGTCAATAAAAAGTAGTGGTGGACTACCGAAGTGTCAACTTGAGGTCCCCCAACTCAGAGGGCCACAGCATTTACATCAATATACCATAGAAGTCAGTAATTTATTCCAACCTTGGGTCAGAGAGGGCAGTCTCCGGGATCACCGGGGCCGTAGAGTCAGTATCAAGCGGCTTCTCCTGCAAGGTGTCAGGGACCAAAATCTCACCAGGGACAGATGCCCCAGACGACCCCGGTCCCGCCCTCAGCGGTGATGTGTCCATATGCATAGCTCCATCCGCTCCCACCGTAACTCGAGTCCCAGGAGAACCACGGGATCCAGACCGGCGTCGTCCCCTACCTCGGCGCTTCTTCCGTGGTCTGGTACCCCAGGTTTCACGAGGGCCACCACACGCACCCGGGGGCAGATCGTCTCCTCTAATCTCAAGCCACTCCCAGCCTCCGCAGGCGTCTCAAAGAAGTGTGCACGGCCCTGGGAGAGCACCTTAAGTTTGGCTGGATATAAAAGCATGTACTGGAGTTTCATTTCACGGAGTTTTTGTTTAATTCCCAGATAGGATTTTCTCTGTTCTTGCACCTGTTGGGTGTAGTCAGGGTAGATCGACACACTGCTGTTCTCAATTGTTAGGGACTCCGTTTCCCTTGCAGCTCGCAAAATGCAATCACGGTCCTTATAATTTAGGATCTTTGCAATGAGTGCCCTAGGAGGTTCGGCCGGGCGTGGCGGGGGCACAAGGGCTCTACGTGCCCGCTCCACGATGAAGACTTTGGACAAACCAGTCGGGCACAGGTGAGTGCGGATCCAAGTTTCCAGGAAGAGTTCTGCGTTTCCCACCTCCAATCGCTCCGGCACTCCCAGGACCCTTATGTTGCTCCGACGGGCCCTCCCTTCCGCGTCCTCGGCACGTCTCTCCAATGCGCGGGTAGTAGAGGTAAGCTGGGCGACTGATATTTGCAAAGATGCGACCTCTTCCTGCAGTTGAGTGATATTGCCCTCTGCGTCCGAAACCTTATCCGCCACCTTGCGGAGGTCGGTCCGTAGTAGGTTAACATCGATAGAGACCGTCTCTATCTTTCGCTCCAGGGCAGAGTGGGATCCCTGAATAGCCTTCAGGATTTCGGCTCAAGAGGGTTCTGCAGGACCTTCACTCCCGTCGTCGGGCCCCGTCTGACGTGTGATCCTCTGTGATTGCAGGCGTGGAGTAGTATATTGCACAATGGTGTTAGGTTGGGAGGGTATGCAGACAAAATATCGAAATTAAAATATCGATATACAATAATATCGATGTTTTAATTTCGATAGTATAGAATATCGATGTCCAAAATATCGACAGACAGAATATCGTTTTTTTAAGGTATGTATGTTACTAATATCGAATTTTACTAATATCGAAATTTTGTTTAGTGTCATGTATTTTATTATGTTGTTTATATGTTTGTTAAACATTTTTTGTAATGTATGTTTGAAAATTTGTAAATTTGTTTACATTTTGCGTTTTAGTATCAGAGCGGTTCTGGGTTTATAGAGGAATAGGGTGGGAAGTAATTTAATAATAATTAATTAATTAATATATGTTTGTAAATATTTTAATTAATAATTAATTGGTAATTAATTATTATTAATTAGTTAATTAATTAATATAATTTTGTACATATTTTTAATTAATAATGAATTGGTAATTAATTAATATGAATTAGTTAATTACATTAATTAGAGTAATTTTTTTATATATATAATTTTTTGTTATTGTTAATTAATTAATTGGGAAAAAATGATATTAATTAGTAAATTAAATTAATTACAGCTAAGGTGCTAATATATTTACTTTATTGTTATTGTTAATTAATAATTAATTGGTAATTAAATAATATTAATTATGTAATTAAATTATTTAGAGTTAATGTGCTAATATATTTAATGTGTTGTTATTGTTAATTAATAATTAATTGGTAATTAAATAATATTAATTATGTAATTAAAATATTTAGAGTTAATGTGCTAATATATTTAATTTTTTGTTATTGTTAAATAATAATTAATTGGTAATTAATAATTATTAAGTGATTAAATGATATGATTTTTTTATGTGTAGTGGGTTGTGTGTTTATAGGGGGATAGGATGTGATATAATTAAATGTAATTAATTAAAGAGATTGTATTTTTTTTTGGTATTTATTGTTAATTAATTAGTAATTAATATGTGTTATTTAGTTCATTTATAATTACATCAATTTAGTAATATTAATTGTTATTAATTGATTAATTAAAATTTATATTAATTGTCTTTTTTATATGTGTAGTGTGTTGTGTGTTAAAGGGGGAGTAGTGTGGGGCGTGGCTTGGACGCCGATCGGGATGGCGGCGTGAGCTCGCAGCTCCGCGCAGGATCCCGCTAATTCTCCTGTTTTCGGAACCCTAGGCGACCCGGAGACGACCCTCCTGCCCTCTGAAGTGCGAGGGGACAGCGGGGTGCAATTGGTGAACTGCTGGGGGACTGCCGCCCCCGAGGAGACCGTGTCGAAGCAGCGGCTGAGGTGTTGCCGAGGGTGCGAAGAAAATGGCGGCGGGGAGGTCGGAAGGCCCCGAACTTCAGCCCTGAGCCGAGTTGTCGCCGACTGGCAAGGGATCCTGGCGAGAGATCCTGCAATCAGCTGACTGAGGCGCTAGGGTCGGCGGGGCTGTGCTCTGAGGCCACGGAGCGCTGCCTTGGCTCATCTGGAGCTTGGGGACCCTAGCTGGACACCGCCCTGAGCCTTATCCTCTTCCCCTCAGGCTCCCGAGGGAGGCGGCCGAGTGGAGTGTGCTTCGCAGGCCGTGGCTCTTGTGCCTGTGAGTGTCGGTGGAGACATTGCACTGCCGGCGACCGGCGCTGCCCACGGGCGCTGACGATAAACGGGCTCCTGGACTTGTGACGCAGCGCCCTGGAATGGCGGCGACGGGTGGGTCGATGGCCGAGAGACGCACTGAGGGGGACTCGGCGACTTCAACCCAGCTGGGCGAGAGTCCCTCCCCGGAGCTCGATCGAGAACAACGGCTGAACCGGCGACTGGATGCCATACTTGATGCGATCGCCTCGACTAAGGACGTGCTGCACCAAGACATCGCCCAAGTGGCCATGGGCCTGGGGCTGCTACGCGCAGATCATGCGAAGCTAGCGGACAAAGTTAAGGACCATGACCAACTATTGCTGGACCTGAAACCGTCGGTGGTGGCCGCGGAACATAAGATCACTGATATGTTGGCCCGGTTGGACTCGTTGGAACGGAGGGCGGAGGATGCAGAAGGCCGCAATAGGCGGAACAACGTGCGGGTCGTAGGCCTTCCGGAACGAATTGAAGGGGAGGATGCGGTGGCCTATATGGAGAACTGGTTCCGCACTGTGGTGGCCCCGGAGGGGCTCACTCCTTTCTTTACGCTAGAGAGGGCCCACCGGGTACCTGCTCGCCCGCCGGGGCTTGGTCGCCCCCCCCGCCCGATGGTGGTGAGACTCCTCCACTACAAGGACCGGGATCTTCTCATTCAGCGGGCCAGGATGTCGGGCCCCTATGACGTGGAGAATAGTAGGGTTACGATCTTCCCGGACTACACCCAAACGGTCCAGAAAAACCGGGCATCGTTCCTGGCAGTGAAAAAGGAGCTCAGGGAGGAAAGCATTCAGTACTCCTTGCTCTACCCGGCTAAGTTGCGGATCATGCTGGATGGGTCTACGCACTTTTTCCAGACTCCAGACGAGGTTTGGCACTGGCTGGAGTTGTACAGAGCGGGTACGGACAGATCGCATAAAAGTAGGCGAGATGAACCCAAGCAGCCCCGGGTGAGACAATCGCAACGCATCCGATCCCGCAACAGGCGCCAGCGGGAGAGACGGGAGGCTCAAATGGCGGCGGAAAAGAGGGATGCACTCGCAGCGACGGCGGCCATTACAGGGTCGCAACAGAACAGTGAACGTGCGGACACTGACTCGGGAGGAGAAGGCGGCAGGTCGGGAGAAGAACTTTCAGAAGCGGACAGTTCGAAGGGGCCGGAGGTGACCCCACAGACCTCGGATGGTATCTTTTGCGGCTGACATTGGATTGGATTGAGCTAGATCGGGACTTCATGGTAGGGTGGTATCCTGTTGATGGGGGCCGGGATGCCGGGAGGGGGAGATCTGTGCTTCAGGAGGGATAGAGGCGCGGGGCGTGGGCTCCGCTCGCTGGGGTCGGCGGTGACTCACCCCCCTTGGGCCCTTAAGGCCGCCTGTGGTGGAGACCACAGGGTAAGAGTGTGAGAAGTTGTTTCAAGGTTTGGATGGGGGCGGACATTGGGTTCGTGTGCTCTGTCCTGG
This sequence comes from Lissotriton helveticus, assembly GCF_964261635.1. Lineage (NCBI taxonomy): Eukaryota > Metazoa > Chordata > Amphibia > Caudata > Salamandridae > Lissotriton > Lissotriton helveticus. The sequence continues at coordinate 197,388,977 of NC_136057.1, read as the reverse complement.
GGAGCGGGGTTTGGGAAGTTTTTCTGTTTTGGGTGTGTTCGGGGGGGGGCGACTGCACTGGGGGGGTTCTGAACATTCGTTATTTGATTCGGACTGTACGAAGTTGGAATGGGGACATTACCTAATCTGAAATGCCTAACGTGGAATGTCCGGGGGCTGCGAACTATGGTGAAACGTCATAAGGTCCATGCATATCTAGTACGCAGGGGGGTTCAGATTGCTATGCTTCAGGAGACTCATCTCACTAAGAAGGAATGTACTGCCTTGCAGAAAAGATGGCGGGGCCAGGTGTTTGGCACCACCTACTCAGCGTATGCCAGGGGGGTGCTGATCTGGGTGAGGGCGGGGATACCCTTTCAATTGCTGAATCAAGTCGTGGATCCGGATGGCCGGTTTGTGGCGGTGGAGGGGAGGTTATATGGACGGGATGTGGTTTTCTGCTGTGTGTATGCGCCAAACACTGATCAAGCTCGATATCTTGATAGCCTCTCAGGGGCGTTAGCCTCCTTCCTGGCGGGCCCGATAGTGCTAGGGGGGGACTTTAACTCGATTACAGATGTGGCTCTGGATAGATCCCATCCCCCTCTGGTGGACTCCCCGGTGCGCAGGCTGGCCGCGCACAGGAAGGACTGGCAGGATAGGTGGGGGTTGCTGGATGTCTGGAGGGAACGGCACAGGGAGGCCAGGGATTACTCCTTTTACTCTGCACTTCATGACCTGCATGTCAGGATTGATTCGGTGCTCTGTGGTGGACCCTTAGCTCCGTTGGTCTCCCATGCGGAGTACTTGGCTAGGACTATCTCAGATCATAATCCCCTATTGGTGCACATTCAGTGGCAGAGAGAGCGCTCAATCATACCAACGTGGCGGCTTCGGCCGGAGACACTTGAGGATCCTGTCTTCCAAGACGTGGTTCGGCAAGGCGTTGATGGCTATTTCGGAATGAATGCGGACACGGCCACGAGTAGGTCCATTGAATGGGATGCAATGAAAGTGGTGGTGAGAGGGGTGTGTTTGGGTAGGTTCTCGAATGCTCGCACGGCTGTGTTGAATGACCTCGTGACAGCGGAGGATAGGTTGAGGGATTTGGAGCGCCGCAGGCCGGCTAGGCCGGACTTACAAGCCCAGCTATTGGAAGCGAAAGAAGTGGTCGCCACTGAGACGGAACGTTTGCGATGCTATGACTACAAGCAGTATATCATCAGGGCGCATGCGGAAAGGGACAAGGTGGGTACCCTCTTGGCCAGACTGGCCAACCCGGAACTTAGGGGCTCCCCGATCCTCGGCATTCGTACTGCGCAGGGGGAGATGGTGTACACCCAGGCAGCGATATTGGAATGTTTTAGGGGGTACTATGAGGAACTATACCAGAGTCAGCTGGAGGTGGGGGTCCAGGACATTGTGGAATACTTGGGGGAGAGGCAGCTTCCGGTCCTTGCTGCGGAGGACGCGAAGGAACTGGGCGGCCCGGTAACGCTCACGGAAATACGGGCGGCCATAAAGCATATGGCCCGCAACAAAACGCCCGGGGTGGACGGACTACCGATTGAATTTTACCAGCTGTATGCGGATAGTTTGACACCCAGGTTGCTGGCGGTGTATGCTGAAGCTTTCGAGGCTGGGGCACTGCCCGGATCCATGCGGGAGGCCTTGATTGTGCCGCTCCTGAAGCCTGGCCGGGATGCGGCGGACGTGCGGTCTTACCGCCCACTGTCCATGCTGACGGTGGATTATAAGATTCTGAGCCGAATACTGGCCACCAGGCTGGCCCCGTATATGACGGGCCTGGTACATAGGGACCAGGCCGGGTTCATACCCACGAGGAGCACGGCGCTGAATGTTCGCCGACTGGTGGGGATAATGGACGCCATCTTGGACGGGGAGGGTGCCCCGGCGGTCCTATCTGTGGACATCGAGAAAGCCTTTGATAGTTTGGAATGGCCGTTCCTAGACGGAGTTTTGGAGAGGTTTGGTATGGGCGAGGGGTTCCGCAGATGGACAAGGGTCTTGTATGCATCGGCGACGGCGAGAGTACGTTTGGGCGGCCTGGTGTCTGCGGCGTACCCGGTGGGCAGGGGCACGCGGCAGGGGTGCTCTCTGTCTCCCCTGTTGTTTGCTCTGGCGATGGAACCTTTAGCGGTCCATGCGAGGTCGGGTGTCGAGTACATGGGGATAGCCAGGGGTGGGCAGTGGCATTATATATCGCTATATGCGGATGACTTGCTCCTGTACCTGGCTGACACCTCCCGGGCGTTGGCCGGTGCTATGGAGCTGCTGTCGGAGTTCGGCCGGCTGTCGGGCCTTAAGGTCAATTGGGCGAAGACTTGTGTGTTCCCGCTGCGAGCGGGTTCACCTGCTCCTGGCGGCGACTTGGACGTGGTGTGGGAGCCATCTTGTTTCACCTATCTGGGTGTTCGCATTTACCACGCTACCGCGGACCTATTGGAGGGCAACATTGGTCGCTGTATCCGGGCACTGCGGGGCAGCATGTCTTTCTGGTCGACCCTCCCGCTGACGGTTCTGGGCAGAATTGCCCTTTTGAAGATGGTGGCACTCCCCCGCTTTCTCTATTATTTCCGGACGCTGCCTATATGGATTCCCCAAGGGGTCTTCAGAGACCTGAGGTCGATGATTATTGGCTTTCTATGGGGGCATGGCCGCCGTAGAGTGGCCCTGAACACGCTCCTCCGCCCTAAGATGGAAGGGGGTATGGCGGTGCCTGATTTCGAGCTGTATTATCTAGCGGCACAGCTGCAGGTTCTTACACAGAACGTGGCTAGGGTGTTCAGAGGTCCAGAGGAGGACCGGGATCGGGGGATACAACGCCATGTGTTATCCTATATTATCATGCAGCAGAGGCTTGAGTTACGGGCCCTCACCGTGGAGGAAAGGACGCTCCGCTTGTGTTGGCAGAGGAGCCTTCGGAGAGCGAGGGCTTCGCGGCCTTATGCACCGGAGATTCCGATCGGCATGCTGACGGCCTTGCCGCACGGGGGTGATTGGTCCCCGTTGCTGGCTTGGGAAGAGATGGGATTGCAGGTGGTAGGTGACCTGTACATAGATGGGGCGTTGGCACCGTTTGAGGTGCTCCGGGACCAGTTTGGGCTGCCTGACGGGGGGTTCCTCCTGCACGCGGCAGTGGTGGCTGCCGTACAGAAGCACTGGAAAGGGGGGCTCGTAGAACCAACGACGACTATGGCGTGCCAATATGTGGTGATGGCAGCTGGCACGGTTAAAGCTGTGACGTGCCTCCATAATAGGATGTTGCATGAGGGTCTGGAGCCACTCCTAGGGCTCAAGACTAAATGGGAGGAGAGTGTGGGCCGCCCCATACCGGATACGGCATGGGGACACATCCTGCGGCGTACGTGGAAGGGCACGAGAAATGCGCGCTTTCAACAAGTGCATTTCTATGTGCTTCATAGGGCCTATTTAACCCCGGAGAAATTACAGCGGTACTTCCGGGTGCCGGATGCCCGATGCCCACGGTGTTCGTCTATGGGTGCGGACATGGATCATTTGTTTTGGGGGTGCCCGCAATTGGGGACCTACTGGGCGGAGGTAGGGGAACTCCTGAATGAAGTGTCTGCCAGGGAGGTGGACTTCGATATGGCGGCGTGCCTGTTGCTCTGGTTCCCACACACCAAACGCACCAAGGTGACGAGCAAATTTATTGACCTGGGTCTGATACTGGCGCAGAGGGAGATATCGTGGCACTGGAAGTCCAGGGGGGGGCCCTCGCTGCGTAGGTGGAAGAATGAATTGCTGCGGTGGTCTGCTTGCGAGAGTGTGCTCCGGATGAAACAGGCTGTTCAGTTGGGGACTGAGAAGGTTTTGGAAGCGGCGCGTGCATGGGAGCAGGTGGTGCAGGCCTTGCGTGACTCTATGGTAGATGACGGGGATGGGGAGAACTGAGCCGGTGGACACCACGGGGCACACACAGAAGAGCTAATTTCCGCGCTGTGGTGGATCCATCTAACTCGACAGGGCGAGGGGTACTCCTAGCAGTTGCCAGGGGGGGGGGGCCTTGGGGGGGACTGGTTTATGGGACTTGGGGTGGGACGGAAGCCATTAGGGGGTGGCTCGCCTGGGTGCCTTGGCTCTATTAGGGAGGTTTGCATGATGTGGAAGTAGGGGAGGGCTGAGGGGAGCGGCCTGACGAGTTGGGGCGGGGGCGCCTGGGGGGGGCCCCGAAGTACGGGATGTCACTGCATTAGTTTTGGGATGGCTGACGAAGATTTTGTTGTGGGGGGGGGGTAAAAGCAGATACGTACGATGACTTTTCGACCCTGGTCCCCGTGGGACTTGCACTGTGATTTTCTCCTATTGCTTGGGACAACATGCCGCCCGGCCCCCGGGATGCGGGCTGAATGGCTGTGTACAGTTTGGATTTATTATTGGACAGTGGGGTGTCACGAGAGCACGGGTTGATTGTTTGTATCCTGTGGTTTCTAACTCTGCAATAAAAATATGTTTAAAAAAAAAAAAAGGGGGAGTAGTGTGGAAATTAATTTTTACCCCCATGCTATCCAACGCTTTCTCTACTGTTGCACCCTCTGGAGTGGGAATAGTAATTTTTACCCCTACGCAATCCAACGCTTTCCCTACTGTTGCACTCTCTGGAGTGGGAATAGTAATTTTTACCCCTATGCTATCCAACGCTCTCCCTACTGTTGCACCCTCTGGAGTGGGAATAGTAATTTTTACCCCTACGCTATCCAACGCTTTCCCTACTGTTGCACCCTCTGGAGTGGGAATAGTAATTTTTACCCCTACGCTACCTAACGGGGAAACAACCTTTACAACGCAACTTTTACAATGCACTACCATTACAATGAAATTTTTACAACGCAAAAACCATTACAAAGCATGTGTTTACAACGCATGTTTTTGCAACGCAGGTACCTTTACAACGCATACCATTACAACGTAAGTATAGGTAAGTATATAATTATATTTTAAATTTTATATGTTTTGGTTTTTTTTAAGGGATATTTTTAGGGTTCAGGGTCAGTTTTCAGTTTTTGGGTAAAAGGGTATTTTTAGTGTTCAGGGTCAGTTTTCAGTTTTTGGGTAAAGGGGTATTTTTAGGGTTCAGGGTCAGTTTTCAGTTTTTGGGTAAAGGGGTATTTTTAGGGTTCAGGGTCAGTTTTCAGTTTTTGGGTAAAGGGGTATTTTTAGGGTTCAGGTTCAGTTTTCAGTTTTTGGGTAAAGGGGTATTTTTAGGGTTCAGGCTCAGTTTTCAGTTTTTGGGTAAAGGGGTATTTTTAGGGTTCAGGGTCAGTTTGGGGTTTTTGGTATTTTTAGGGTTCAGGGTCAGTTTTCAGTTTTTGGGAAAAGGGGTATTTTTAGGGTTCAGGGTCAGTTTTGGGTTTTTGGGTAAATGGGTATTTTTAGGGTTCAGGGTCAGTTTTCAGTTTTTGGGTAAAGGGAAATTTTTAGGGTTCAGGGTCAGTTTTGGGTTTTTGGGTCAAGGGGTATTTTTAGGGTTCAGGGTCAGTTTTGGGTTTTTGGGTAAAGGGGTATTTTTAGGGTTCAGGGTCAGTTTTGGGTTTTTGGGTAAAAGGGTATTTTTAGGGTTCAGGGTCAGTTTTGGGTTTTTGGGGAAAGGGGTATTTTTAGGGTTCAGGGTCAATTTTGGGTTTTTGGGGTACAGGGGTATTTTTAGGGTTCAGGGTCAGTTTTGGGTTTTTGGGGTACAGTGGTACAGGGTAAAAATAAAATAAAATTAAATTTAAATTAAATCAATTAAATGAAATTAAAAAAAATTTAATTACATTAAATTATATTAAATTAAATTATATTAGTTTCAATTATTTTAAATTAAAAAAATTAATATATACTTACCAATACTTACGTTGTAATGGTATGCGTTGTAAAGGTACCTGCGTTGTAAAAACATGTGTTGTAAATACATGCGTTGTAATAGTTTTTGCGTTGTAAAAATTTCGTTGTAATGGTATGCGTTGTAAAAGTATGAGTTGTAACGTCATAAATCCATCCAACGCTTTCCCTACTGTTGCACCCTCTGGAGTGGGAATAGTAATTTAAACCCCTACGCTATCCAACGCTTTCCCTACTGTTGCACCCTCTGGAGTGGGAATAGTAATTTTTACCCCTACGCTATCCAACGATTTTCCTACTGTTGCAATATGTGGAGTACGTATATATATTAATTTATATGTAGAGTTTTTCATTTATTTTAAATGTATATGTATTAGTTTTAATTTTTTAATTATGTTTTAATGTTTTTATTTAATATTTGTAAAATTATATGTATTTTAAAATTATTTTTACATTATTATTAATCCATTTAAAAAAACAATATTTTTAATTTCGATATTTTTGTACTACGATATTAATTTTTTGATATTTTTGTACTTACCTTTATGAAGATATGACTCCGATATTTTTGATTTCGATATTTTTGTGTCGATATTTTTGTATGTAGATATTCTGTCTGTCGATATTATGTCATAGATTCGGTTGGGAGGCCTTCGAAGACCGATCCTTACGAGTCGCCATGGTGTAGGTGCAGCGCCTATCCAGCGCGCTCCAAAGTGTTCACTCTAGGTCCCACCGGTCAGAGAAGAACCATACAAGCGGGCCTGGGCCAGGGACAGCAGGTACAATGAGGCCACACCAGGGCTCACGGCTAACGCAGTGTAGGCAGTGATCGAGACAGGCCAGGCGATCCAGCAACCAGGATAGAATGGAGGCAGCATGCACTCGTCTCCCCCTCAAAGCCGGGAGTGCAGTGGGGGTCAGAGTTCGGCACTCGCCGAGGCAACAAGGAGCGGGACAGTCGGGACAGTGGGCACGGTCACCAAATCACTCCACGACTCTCTCCACCCCCAGTCGGCAGCAGTCCAGCTCTCGGGTCTCTAGGAGCGCCCCCCCAGAAGAGCACACAGCCGCAGTTCAAGTAGCGACAGAGGTGCACTCCGCAACACGCACTCAAAGCCCCACCAAGGGGATGCCTGAATAAAATAGTCAAAATGGCGGGCGAGTGGGGGAGGGTGCAAGCGTGGTCGCATCTCCAAAGGCGCCGCTCCCCGTGACCCCCCCAGGGTATCGAGGTACCTACAGCCCCTAATAGGGGAACGTAATGTAGTCTGCGGTCCGGGGGGGAGGGAGCAAGTCCGCAGCTCCTGCGGGGCACAGCGAAGGGATCAGGCCAGGCCGACCGCCCAATAATTCAGGATCCGCTGCACTGACTGCACGCCTCGATCAGGGGTCAGGGCAACAGTACTCACGCTCTCCACCGTTGCTTGTAGGTTCCCCGAGGCCCCGGAGACTAGCCAGGCAATCCCCGGCAGTATCAGCGCTCGGGACGGCGCCTCGATCCTGCCACCACGATCGCCGCAGATCACCGGGGTCTCCCAGCCGTTGCTCCCCACCTTTTTAATTGCTCAGTAGCAGTCGCGGGTAGAACGCCGGGGTCCGCCAAGGACTCGCCCGGCCTGGAGCTCGCAGTACGCTAGTCCTGGGCTGGACCACCCGCAGCTCGACTCTGCGACCCAGGCCCAGACCGCGGCGTTGCGTGAATCAGCGCGCCGCCTCAACCTCCGACAGTGCCTTCCTCTCCGCTCACGGAGGGATCCGGGACCGCTCCTTCAACTCGGGAGGTCCCAATCGGGTCAGAATGACTTCCGATACAATTCCCAAGCAATTTGACAGCCCGGGCAGGAGTTAATTGCAGGATTTGCGGGTCTTCGGGACGGAGCTGGTGGAGCTCACGTCCTGTCTGCCATGTTGCTTGGCCACGCCTCCCCTTCCCAAGCTTAATACTAGCACAAGCCAGAGCAGGAGGAAAAATACACCCAACCCAATCCAAAATTCCACCAATGGTGAAACCAGATATGTTTATTCTAGTAGATGAAGGAGTTCTGTTACTTTTTCCTTGAGAGTTTTGTTTGCTGGCTTATCTTCAGGTTCACATGGATCCTCAGAAAAGTTATCGAAGTTAATAAAGTAGCCAAAAGCAGTTCTGTCAATTGTTGGGATTGCATCAGGATTACTTGAAATCACTGGAGCTGCTTCTTCCTTTGTCATATTGGTATAGTCAGACGCTACATCATTGTAGACAGGTGTTTCTTGATGAAATGTTATTTGGGTCTCAAAAGGCGCAAGTTCCATGGGGGAAACATCCTTTACAACACAACTTTTACCACGCAGTGCCTTTACGACGCAACTTTCACAACGCAAACCATTACAACGCATTGCGCTGGGGGGCGCTCTAGGATAGGGAATAGATTTAATTTACTATCCAACACCTTCCCTACTATCAACGGGGACTGGAGTTGGAATAGTAAATTAAACTATTCACTATCCAGCGCCCCAAAGCACTATGCGTTGTAAAGGTATTCGTTGTAAATACCGCGTTGTAAAGGCATGCGTGGTAAAAGCATGCGTTGTAATGTCATACATCCGTTCCATGGATTGATTTCATAGTCCTTCTTTTCTTACTGGAGGTTTATCAAAGGTGATAAGTCTTTCAGTTTGAACCTCTTGGATTGCAGCAAGATTTGGTCGTCTGCTACTTCTTGGGAGTCCACTGGGCCTACTACTTATTATTGGCCACATGATTGTGGTTTGACCAGGTCTATAGATACAACTCTGTTCTCCCTTTGACCAGCTAAGGGAGGTAGTACTACTGATCTTGTTCCTTGGATGGCCAAGACAGGTACTGCTTTTCTGTAAGAAGGCCCAAATTCCTTCTTCACCGCAATTTTTTCCCTGACCAGATCCCCAATCTTTGGAATTCAGACAGGCCTTGCTGGGACAGGTGGTTTTTCTTTAGTGGTCGTTTGCTTCTGTATTGTATTACTCAGACTTCTTCTTTTTTCATTTAAGTCCTGTAAAACAGTCAAATGATCTTTGACATCAATGGGTTTTTGTTCCACCACTGAAGTCTGACTATCAAGGTCTTCGATCATCATTCTAGTACCAAACATTAATTCATACGGAGTGACTCCACCCAGAGAATTTCTTGGCAGATTGTTAAGACTACATTGGACACTTGTTAGATGTTTGACCCACCCATCACCCAAACCTAATACCTTAGCTGTTATGGATTGCTTTATGTCACGGTTTTTTCTTTCCACTACCGCATTTCCCTCAGGATGGAAGGTAATGGTAAGGTAATATTTATTTGTACACGATTAATTAAAATCTTTACAAAAATATAAAATATAGATCAAGACATTTAAAACCACTTTGTATTTAAGATTAGAAAGGTCAAAGTTCGCAATAGTCAGATCAAGGTTGCCCTCAGGTGCTGATGAAGAATTTAAAATGATATCAAGTCTTTTTCTTGGAGAGTCAAAGAACTTCACGACCTGGCAGCTGAATTTTGTGTCGCTAGAGGTAAAGCATAGTTTGACTGCCTGCCTACAGGTTCGAACAGCATATGACTTGAAGGATGGAAGCAGAAAGTTGTGCCTCAAGTCCCTCAGTCTAGGGCATATACAAATCACATGAACAATGTCCTCTTTACCGGACTTGCATAGGCGACACTGTTGCGAGGCAGGTGTTCTCTCCCAAGGGGGCAGGTGCGGCAGTATCGGGATTACGCTGAGGCGTAATTTTAGAAACTTTTCTTTGGCTTGAATTTTCATCCCGATGTTAAGATATGCTTGTGGCTGTATTTTACCATAATCCCCTAGAGTTGTCCATCCATGAGCTCTGTTTGCTAGGTCTTTCTTATCTTCAATCACTGAAATAATGCGTGCCGATTTTTTAGCCAATTTTTTAAAGGATTGGAGATCTATGGACGTTTCCCAGGCGGCGGACAAACCTAGGACTTTAATTGATTCAAAAAGGTAAGCTCTAGGCAACGAGGTGCGGTGCCGTAGTAACTCATCCCATATGTTGGCATTTAGGGAGTCAGCCTCTGCATTGCGGATCTTGCGCCAGCTTGCTACGTACGCGCTCCGCCTTTCTAAGGTTTGTTTGGTAATGCCGAATTCCAAACGAATCTGGGCAGGGGAAACGTATGAGGGAAGGTTAAAAATAGCCCTATAAGAGTTAGCTATGACTGTGTCCAGCAGTACGGCGTCCTTCCCGTGAAGTGATTCACTCCCATACGTAAGCGTTGGCTGTAGTTTCGCACGCAGGATTTCAAGGAATGGTTTCAGTGTGAGATCGGGGAGTTTTGCCTTTAATGATTTTAGTTCTAGATGAGTCATTGTAGCTTTCCCTCGGATGGAGTGGAGTTGAGGCCTAGAGTTGTTGTTTGAGTCCAAGAGGACACCCAGATATTTGTATGAGGCTACCCTGTCAAGTTTTTCTCCGTTCAGGTACCAACAAAGATTCCTTTTTTTACTGTAATTAACCATCATGGACTTTGACTTGTGAAGATTTATTTGGAGGGCGTTCTCTGTTGAAAAGGCGTAAGTTGCATTCAGGAGGGGCCGAAGGCCTATTTGAGTGCGGCTTATCAGCACCAGGTCGTCCGCGTATAGCAAATTTGAAAGGGTAATTTTCCCTAACTTGGGTGCGTGATTGCGGCATTTATCGAGTTCTGCAGGCAGATCCGCAAGGAAGAGATTAAATAAAATGGGTGCTAGTAGGCAGCCCTGTTTTAGTCCCTTTGTCGTCCTAATTTGTCTCAAGAGGTGTGTGCCTGCCCCAAGCTTGATTTTGATCCAGGTGTTGGAATGGAGCAGTATTAGGACGTCTAGGAGGCGCTTCGGAATACCCCAGTTGTATAATTTCTGTCAAAGATTATTGCAGTCCACATGATCGAAGGCGGCAGTATAGTCGATGAACGTAAGGAACAAGGGTGACTTAGTTGCTTTTGCTGCAACCATCAGGAGGGACAGAGCCAAGATGTTAGTTGTGGTCCCTTGGCCTTTTACAGAAGCCCGTTTGGTTAAGAGGGATGATGGTATTTTCGGAGGCCCATGATGATAATTCCTCCAGGATAAGACCTGCAAAGTATTTTGCTTCTGCGTCAAGCAAAGCAATAAGATGGTAACTATTTGGATGACTCTTGTTCCCATGTTTGTAAATTGGACTTATGACGGACCCATGCCATGAATCAGGAAGCTTCAGAGTTAAACTTGCGTTGTTGAATATTGGTACCAGAGATGCACTCCAGAAATCTGCATCTGATTTGTTAATGTTATGTTAATGCGGGTTTTATATAGCGCTCAGCTACTCCGAGGAGTGTCCCGGCGCTTCTAACTTGGTGCGGAAAACAGGGCAAACAAGACATGATCAAATCTATTGGATGAAAAGCCAGGACTTCAGTTCTTTCCTGAAAGCAAGCAAGGTGTCAGTCTTTCTGAGAGTAACCGGTAAGGAATTCCACAATTGTGGTGCCTGGTGTTTGAAAGACCGGCCTCCGATGCGTTCTCGCTGGATCACAGGAACGGCAGCTAAGGCCAGCGAAGCTGACCTCAGTGTTCTTGATGGATGATAGAAACACAGCCGCTTGCTTATGTAATGTGCGCCCATAACATGAAGGGCTTTAAAGGCCAGTGTCAACGTTTTAAACATGATACGCTTCCGGATCGGGAGCCAGTCGAGTTTTTTCAAAAGTTCGTTAGCACTGGATCTCCGATGAAGGCCAAAAATAGCACGTGCAGCAGAATTTTGGACAATTTGGAGGCGCGATAAAAGATACTCCGGGAGTCCAAGATATAACGCGTTAGCATAGTCCAAGCGTGAACCAATTAACCCCTGCACCGTGATTTTTCTATGACCTGGGGACAGCAGCGGCAAACATTTTCTAAGTATCTTGAGAATTCCGAAACATTTACCAACTAGACCCTGAATCTGAGGGAAACATCCTTTACAACGCAACATTTATCACGCAGTGCCTTTACGACGCAACTTTTACAACGCAAACCATTACAACGCATTGCGCTGGGGGGCGCTCTAGGATAGGGAATAGATTTAATTTACTATCCAACACCTTCCCTACTTTTCACTGCGCCCTCCATGCAACACCAATGATGCGTCATATTTACAGTATGACGCATCATTGTGCAAGGAGTTACAGATACGTCAGTATTTCTGACCTATCTGTATGGCGCAAAAGTAACGCATTGCTGGAGTGTGTCACAAAAGTGACGCAACTCCAGCAATGTATCCTTTCACATGGGGCATGCCCCATGTGAAAGGGCCTGCGTCAGTCTTACGCCTGCTGTGAGGCAGGCGTGAGAAATTGACGCATTTGTGTCCTAGAAGTGACGCTGTGATATCACAAAGATTTCACTGCGTCACTTATACGACCCTTTCTTGCGTCAATACGACCCCCTTGCATACATTATACCTGGCGCAGGTATAATGTGGCGCAGGGGTTTACAAAGTGACGCATCTACCTAGATGCGTCACTTTGTAAATATGGCGCAACAAGGCACATTTATTACGCCATTGGTGCATCACAAAAAGTGACGCTCCAGCGATGTAAAAGTGACGCATAGCCTCATAAATGAGGCCCCATGTTAGGAATTTCCCTATCCCCCACTCCAGGGATTCGAGCAAAAGGAACATTATTCGCATCAGTTATATATGAGTACTTTATTGGAAAGCCTTTCGGGAGTGTCTTACCACTGTCTTTAACTGAAGCAGTGACAGCTTGCATTATTTCACTGTCTATTTTTGTTTTTGACCTGGTGATTACAGCTACGGAAGCCGTTTGCACAGCTGCCTTTGCGGATTCATCAGCCAAAGAATTCCCTGCAACGTGAATGCCATCACGCTGATGACTCAGTGTATGAATCACGTGAGTCTTTTGTAGTTCTTTTTGCAAAAGAACTACTTGTTCCCAAAGCGTTTTATGCTTAATTGTGCCTCCTTTTACATCTTTTAAACCGTTTTGAACCCAGTTCTGCAGATACTCGTTGTAAGATTGTACGCAGTAATACGGATCGCACACTATGAGTGTGGAGAATTCGCGATCGGTATTTTCAAGCGCCATCTTGAAAGCCTGTAGTTCAGCTCGCTGAGCTGTACAGACTCCGAGTGATTGAGTTTTAGTGACCATAGGTCTGAATTTACCTTCGCGCCAACGACCTTTAACGATCGCGCACGCAGCACTGTATGCTTGTTTACCCCCAATTGCGGGCTTTGCTGATCCGTCTGTATAGATTATACATCCGTAATGTTCTAGAGGCAGAATTTCGGTCGGCATTGGACATTCGTACTCGTATTGCAGGAATTCTTGTGTTTTTAAATAAGGGTCAAACACGTATACAACGTCTGTTGCAGCAAGAGAATTAACCCATTGTATCCATCTTTGATGTAAAGCCTTAGCATTAGGAATGCTTGCCTTTGTTACTGCCTCTAAGGCAGGTACAGGCGTAACGATCAATATGCGTTTACCCTGTGCCAAAGTCCTTTCTTTTGCTACTGCAGTTTGAACCGCTGTCAGAATTTTTTCTGTTGAAGTAAATTTCATTTCTGCTTGTGTGTACAAGTGTGATTTGAATGCAGAGGTACCTTTTCTCCTTCATTAAAGGTCAGGTATGTGAATTCGCATTTCCCTGGGATGACACGGATCACGAGATTGCGCGCATTATTGTGTGTATCTAATTTTGGTTTAGCCAACATGTCTGTTTGTACTGAAAGCAAAATTTTGTGTGTTTCTGAGTCCAATTTGTAGATTTGAAATCAGGTTTCATTAGTTCGTAGAGAGGTTTAACCCTTTCTGCGTAGTTTAGAACATATGTTCTCCCAAAATTCAGGAAACCTAGAATTGACTGTAAGTTTTTCAGCGTTTTTGGAGGTTGGAGCAGTGCACATTTTTCAAGAAAGTTTGCTGCCAGGCTTTTGCCTTCACTTGATAACTCGTATCCTAAAAAAAAAATAGGACACTGAGGTGGGCAATTCTCGATTTTTTTAAATTGAATTTGTACCCCTTAGAAGCGAACCCAAGAATAATGGTGTTCACTCTTTTCAAGTGTACTTCCAAATCATCATCTGTAAGATAAATGTCATCGACATAAGATAATGCCTCATCATCGTACATTTGTAGTATTTCTGCTACTCTGGCTGAAAATAACCCCGGACTATTCTTAAATCCCTGGGGGAGATGGCAAAATTGCCGCCGTGACCCCAAGATTGAGAAAGCGGTCAAATGCCTGCTTTCTGGTGCAATGCTTTGACAGAAAAAACCATTTGAAATGTCTAATGTGGTTTTATATTTTCTGTGCACGATGTCATTCATCAGTGCTGCACTATGTGAATTTTGTACTGCAAAAGTTTTGCAACAAGAGTTCAAGTGTCTGTAATCTAATACTAGACGATATGTATTGTCTGGCTTGGAGACAGGAACCAAAGGATTGTTCATGGATGAGGTGCATGTTTCAATTACCCCTTGATATTCAAGCTGATGTAAGATCTCCCTGACTTGTTTTTTAGCTTCTTGTTTAACCTCTCGGCTGCTTGAGTCCTTCTCCCTGCTGTGCTGGACAACAATGAAAATGGGTGTGGTCATGACGAGCTCAGCTCGTCATGAGCACACGAGCACCGCGCTGCATGACATGAGCATGGATGGGGTTAACTGGATACTGCCTTTGTGCAGTAGGTGGATTTTTTAACTGGATCTTCTGATGAGGTGATTCCTCATCCCATCCTACATGGTATTTATATAATGCTGGGGCTTGGGCCACTGCCAATTTCCTGGCATTTGTATATTTTTTTATGGACTGGAATGTGATTTGAGAAGGCAGGCATAATTATCTCTTCGCCGTGTGCGCACTCCCTAACAACTACAGGTGGCCAGTCTTTTTCAGCTAGAAGTATGTCATAACCACCGTTCCCTCTAAGGCGCGCACGCGCGCACCGCTCCTGACCTCACCACGCACCACCTCGCGTGGAGCCCGCACACAGTCAGGACGTCGCACCGCCAGCCGCTTTGAAAGAAGCGAGCGGAGCGGTTGTGACGCGTGCAGGTAAGGAGGTAGGGGAAGGGCTTGTGGCGCTTGAGGCTACGAGGGAGGGCGGGGCAGACTCTGGCCTTTTGTTTAAGTATTGCTGTTAATTAGTGCCCCTTCACGGGCTCCGATTAACAGTAATACTTCAACAAAAGGCCAGAGTCTTCCCGCGCTTTCCTAACAAAAGAGTAGACAGTTTCCAAACACAGCGTGTGTTTGGAAACTGCCTACGCTTTTGTTAGGAAAGCGCGGGGCAGACTCTGGCCTTGTGTTTAAGTATTGCTGTTAATCGGAGCCCGTGAAGGGGCTCTGATTAACAGCAATACTTAAACTAAAGGCCACAGCATAGCTGCCAAGGTTTCAAATTGCTATGTGTGACATTTTCATAATTTCATGCCACTGGCTGCCCCAATATATGCGGTTGTATTGGCCCTCATTATCCTTGGTGCAGTAAGGAAGTAGTTGATTCGTGTATATGTTTGGTGCACTGCTGAAAAGAATGTATAGTCTACTTTTGTGGAATGGTGTGCCGCTAAATGTCAATTAGGCCCGCTTCAGTCAGCCACCCTTTGGTGCCTGGAGTGAGACCTCTGTCCTGGCCTGCTCGGGGTTGTGATATATCTCACTGTCCGTCCATTGCAACATTAAATTCGCCCCCCGCCACCATCTCCCTATCCGGGGTAGAGATCAGATGTCCCAGGAATAGTTCCTGTTTGTCGTTAGGAACATAGACGCAGAGGGCAGAAGGGCACCAAAAACGAGTGGGACAGAGGGCAAAAGGGCACCAAAAACGAGTGGGGCAGAGGGCAGAAGGGCACCAAAAACGAGTGGGGCAGAGGACAGAAGGGCACCAAAAACGAGTGGGGCAGAGGACAGAAGGGCACCAAAAACGAGTGGGGCAGAGGTCAGGAGGGCACCAAAAATGAGTGGGACAGAGGGCAAAAGGGCACCAAAAACGAGTGGGGCAGAGGGCAGAAGGGCACCAAAAATGAGGGGGGGGGCAGAGGGCAGAAGGGCACCAAAAACGAGTGGGGCAGATGGCAGGAGGGCACCAAAAACGAGTGGGATAGAGGGCAAAAGGGCACCAAAAACGAGTGGGGCAGAGGGCAGAAGGGCACCAAAAACGAGTGGGGCAGAGGGCAGGAGGGCACCAAAAACGAGTGGGAAAGAGGGCAGAAAGGCACAAAAAACAAGTGGGACAGAGGGCAGGAGGGCACCAAAAACGAGTGGGAAAGAGGGCAGGAGGGCACCAAAAATGAGTGGGGCAGAGCGCAGAAGGGCACCAAAAACGAGTGGGACAGAGGGCAGAAGGGCACCAAAAACGAGTGGGACAGAGGGCAGGAGGGCACCAAAAACAAGTGGGACAGAGGGCAGAAGGGCACCAAAAGCGAGTGGGACAGAGGGCAGAAGGGCACCAAAAATGAGTGGGAGAGAGGGCAGAAAGGCACAAAAAACGAGTGGGACAGAGGGCAGTAGGGCACCAAAAACGAGTGGCATTTGGCGCCGCAGACATGCGAGGTTCGATTCCTGGCGCACATAGCCATGGTTGCAGCGCACAGAGACCCTCCACTGCCGCACACAGAGGAAAAAAATTAGAGGGAACATTGGTCATGACCCTTGGAAAGTTTGTCCCAGAAGAGAGCTTTTATTTTTCTAGTTATGTCCCCTTCCATCCGGAGTGTTACTTCATATAACTTGTGTGGTATACTAACCCTGGTGTCGGCAGTTTCAACCTGAATGTTTTCATTCAAGTCTACTGTCTCCAGATGATCCTTCAGGATCTTGCGAACTATGGTTACTTCTGCTGCGCTGTCTAGCATTGTCTGGGCTCATTCCCCGTTCTTGAGTTGTGTCCTCAGAATCCTCGGCATGTCTGATCTTTATGCTTGCTACCTTCTTTTTGGAAAATTTAGCTTTTTTACTTTGGTGAACGAGTTCTTTGTCTTTGGACTTGACGCGTTCTTCTTTGTGTTCTGATCGTCCTCTTCTTTCTGATTTCTGCGGTGAATTCTGAAAGGTATGAGAGGAACGTGTATCATTATCTTGATATCTATCAGGTTTTCTTAAATATCCCTATTTCTGAGGTTGTACCTCTTTTCAGAGGGCTCCCGTTGGGGAGGCCTTCCTCCTCGTTGGGGGATGTTCCTCTGGACTGAGAGTGTTTCTCTTTAACAGGTCTCTGTTTAGTATTTTCCCACTTCTTTTTAGGAGTAGTGAGATTATTTTTAATAAAAGTTTTTTCAGGATTCTCTGTTAGTTGTGGTTTTAGTGGTTTCCCACCCAAACTATCTCTACCTAGTTCTTCATAGGATTTTTCAATAATTCTCATAAGGTTGCTCAGTGATGTCTGTTTCTTTTAATTTCTGGCAGATTGCCACTGATGCTGCTTCACCTTTAATGTTGGCTAATAGTATAACCGAGACCTATTTAAAATCTTTCAGTAATTTCATACCTAGATTTAAAGCAGGTCCTGGACCGTATTCATTTTGAATATGTCTTAGAACGTCTGGTATTACCGCCATGGGCGGAACACCATGTGTTTTAGTGTACATTGAAGCAAAGACTGTACCCCAAGTGTTACAGTCCTCTATGTGGGGTGCAATCCCCATAGGTAAACAGATTTTCAGAATCCTGTGTTTCTCATGAGGTGTACTATCCGGAAATACTGCCTCTATTTGAGTAATTTTTTGTGCTAACCAGAACGGGATTTGTTCTCATTTTGCTGGTAGTTTACCAATGACTGACTGTATAGTCTGTGGTGTGATTTTGTTTGTGTTCCCCTGGTGAGGGGTGTGCTGTGGAATTCTTACAGCTAGTTGGACTGTTAATGTCCGCATGACATATTGAACCAATTGTCTATGTATTTTAATTAATTTTTTTAGCTGAGCTAACAATTCTACATCTGACATACTTTCAATGTCTGGATGTGGTGTATAGCTGGCTAGTACCGGCCATGTAGCTCCTGGTCTACCTAGTGGATCGAGCCTGGTAATGTGATTTTGATGTTGTAGGGTGCCTTTAAACTAGAGCTGATACTCTTGGTAAGTTAATGGAATTTCAATGTCCTCGAAAGGGACGTATTCCGCTGGAGGTTCCTCTGCTTTGTAGTAGGGGAACTCTCTTGTTCCTGCATTTGCTGCTGGAAACTGAATCCTTGAATAGAATACCTCTGTCTGCTGATATTCATGTGCCTCTATGACAAAGATTACTCTGCCACCTCTTGCTGATACTCCATTATTTATCGGTTTGTAAGTTATACTTTTTCTGAAATTTACCGGGAGCAGTATAGCATCCCTGTCATTTTCTAGTATTTCAGCGTCATCTAAGATCGCTTGAGCTGCTGCTGCAGCTAATTCTTCGTCAGTAGCCATTATTTGTACTTATTGAAGAGTTTGCAGAACAAGTTTCAAGGAAACAAAGATTAGGTGCACAATATTTTGGAACACTGTATCCTTCAACGTTTAATAAACCGAAAACGAACACATAGGGTTTTTCATCCTTCTCAGTTTTCGCGGATATTTAGCCTTTCACCCACTCCAGACGTCAATTGGAGTTTTTACGAGGGAAAGGGGTCTGTGTGAAAAGCACGACTGAGTTACTCTAGTTTCTAGCATTAAATTATGGCCTTACCAAACGTTGGGCGCCATGTTGTGTAGTTCCTATATTCCCAATAGGCTCTGCGCATTGGAATAATATACCCTGCAGCTTAGACGTAGGACTGAGGTCTACTAGGTCTCTGCCGAATATATTAGACTTAATTGTGAGTGCCAGCTAGCTCAGAGGTCACTAGAAACTTTCTCGAATAAACAAGAAGGGATTAGTCTCTGACAACCATATAACATGACAACTTTGTTTCCCCAGAATGAAACGGATCTCTAGAGTCGCGGAGACAATAGACGGCTATTTCACTCAGTCTGATGTGCATGCTTCGTTTCACCAGAGTCGCTTAGAAATAGAGAGACGGGCGTTTTTCAATAAAAGTATTTATTGAACAGTCTTATTTCTTAAGCATCAGAAATGTACTGCTACAATTGAAATGCTAGTTAAGAAGTACAATGCATATAATACGAATAGTATTATAAAGTAGTACTTTAAAAGCATGATATGGGGCCAGATGTAGGTAATTCTATTTTACCAACTCATAAATAGCGAATTTTACCGATTCGGTATTTATGAATCGGTAAAATAGAAGGAGGTAGATGTAGGTAAATTCGGTAATTGAATTACCGAATCTGTAAAAATCGGTATTTACCAAATCGGTAAATACCGATTCGGTAATGCCCATTGATTCCTATGGGCATTGAAGCCCATAGGAATTAATGGGCATTACCGAATCGGTATTTACCGATTCGGTAAATACCGATTCCAGCAAGGGTGCAGGGGGTGTCACTTTGACACCCTCTAGCACCCCAAATACAGGCATGTGTGCCATGTGGCACACAGACATGCCCTTAGGGCATGTCTGTGTGCCACATGGCATAGGTGTGCATGCACACATGTGCATGCACACCTGGATTCTGTATTTTACCACCCATATAACATGACAACTTTGTTTCCCCAGAATGAAACGGATCTCTAGAGTCACGGAGAGGCCAAGTTAGACCCTTACAACGTTTGCATCATCTGTCTTCCAGTAAGCCATGTTCCTGACACACCAGCACTACATGAAGCCTTCAAGACGTACCCTGAGGAAAAGAGAGATTTGCCTCCTTGGCAGAGAAGAGCAGCACAGGCAGCAGGCACAGTCTGAAGGTGGGACATCAGAGTGAGGAGAGGGTCTGTCATCTACCAGAGCTCTTCCATCTACTTCTAAGGACCCCAGGCATCGAAGGTCCAAAAATCCGACGTCATTCTAGGTTGACGTAGACCGGAGCAACGTCGAAACAAGAAATAGCACCAACTTGTTCGCCATTGAGTGATGGCTCGATGTCGAAGAGGAGATAAAGATCAATGTCAAGACAGGGCCACAGGTCCCGGCGCTCTTCATCTATCCTCCAGACGCTCTAACCTTCATCAGGGGAGAGGTGTGGCGCCGCGGCCAGGGCGACTGACGCTGGAATCTGGGGATCAGGGTTCGATCCCCTGCTCCGGCGGCAGGTTAGCCCAGCACCATGTGACTCTGGGCAATAGCTCGCTTAATCTTCCCGACGGCCCCCAGCGCCTAGAGACCCTTACGGGTGATTGTGCGCTTTACAAATGTGGATTATTATTATTATTATTATTATTATTGGATTGGGTGGTAAAATACCGAATCTGAAAGGCCTTTGGGACTCAGAAGAGTCCCACCTACACCTGGAAGTTACCGAATCGGTAAAAATACCGATTCCTTATTTTACCGATTCAGTAAATTTACCGATTCGGTAAATTTACCGAATTGGTAAAATTGGCCCCTACATACCAAACACCCATTTACCGGTCGGTAATGGCCGAAATCGCCCTTTACCGGTCAGTAAATGACCACCTACATCTGGCCCATGGTTTCTAAGCCATAAACATAGAATACATAAAATGCATAAAATACATACAATGATAAAATAGTGGCTAAAAGTACTCAACTGGTGCTTCTAACATACGCCTACCCCGGTGTACCTAACCTAAGCCTAGTACGAGGGAAGAAGTAAGTGAGGAGTAGTTTAAGTTTTAGTATTTCTCTGCCAAGAGTCTGTTTAAGAATTCTCTAGGGATCTAATCAGCTCCGTACCTTGGTTTTAGGATGATAGAGGGCTGGTATCTCTCTCTCGGGAGTCGATCTCCCAGCAACCCGGAAAGGCAGCTTTAAAACACCGGAGCTGGATTTCTCGGCAAGAGAAAAGAAAGCGTCTTCTCAGTGCGTTAGTTGGAGGGTCGGCTTCCTTCAGCACTTGCAACAGCAGGGCATCGGGCAAGTAGTTAGTCGATCTGTCCCTGAACAACCGTGTGTTTGATTGAGCAAATGTAGGCATATTTATACCCCTGAAGGTGCCGAGTCTAAGATTGGACATAATATCGTCACTAGTGCCTCAGTTCCTTGAAAACTCCCAGATTTCTTGGATAAATCAGTATTTAAGCAGGGGGAGGTTCCTGACTGCTGAAGGCTGGTTTTACCACGAAATCAATGTGGATTCTCGGAGTTTAGTGGAAGTAGCCATGCCGAATTAGGGCTGCACAGGCTATAACTAAATAAGGCAATGATTCTTTATGTCTACATAAGGACTGGGTGAATTATACCTATATATGGGCAAGAATCGGGAAAACTTACACTAGGGTCCTAGATTCCCACATAACAATCCCACTTGTCATTTCACAACCTTGTCAGTAATTAGTGTGAGGATTTAGCTTTTTTAAAGAAAAAGGATGTGCAATTTTCATTCTCCTGATAGTAGTGAATTCAAGAGTGAAATATCAAGGCTCTATTTTTATGTTTCATCCAGTCATTAATATCTATCGTGACTAATCGGATGTCTTCCTTAACGTCTTTGCCTGCCTCTCCCAATTTTTTGAGAAGAATAAGGCGTCGATGTAGTTTCTGAAAATCGTCCCATTCAGCTCTGCGTTTGAGCCAGCCTTGTTCCCGAAAGAAAAGTTTGGTTCGATGTTTCACCCAACACCACCATTTGTACTTGTTTGATAATCTATTTTGTTGCTTTGCCCATGCATGATATCGTAGAACATATTTCTCACAAATGATCTCATCCCTAAGGAGTTCATTATTTAATCTCCAAAATCCAGGACCCCTTTGAGGCCGGCCTGGTGTTGTGAACCAAACTGCCAAAATATTGGTATCTGAGAAAGGTACATGTGTAAGGCAGCATTCATCCGCACTCAGGGTTTTTGATGCAAAAGCAAAATCTAGGCAGGAGCGGGCATTAACATGATCCGCCTCCCACGTGAAGCCGCTACCAGGAGCATGGTGTTTCCTATAAGTGTCATAGAAAACCAGATCATGAATAAGAGACAACAACAGTTTAGAAGTGACATCTAGTGTGTAAGCAACCTGTGCACCCTGCCTATCTTTGACATGCAAGATGCAGTTAAAATCTCCCACTAGGGGTGTTGGCGTGGCACCTGCAAGAAAAGATTTTATGTTGTGAAACAACTGTTCCCTCTCCGGTTTAGGGGCCAGAGCATATGCAGCACATAATTTTAAAGGGAGGCCATCCAATAATATTGACAGCAAAAGAGCTCTCCCTGACCACAGGATTTTCGACTCTATGATACGCCAATGTTTGTTTTTAAAAAGAATCACAATACCATCATTCTTGTTGGCGCCCCCAGACCATGCTGAGGGCCCATTGGGCCAGTATTGCTGAAAGCAGAAATACTTTGGTGGATAAGAGAGCCATCCTGTAAACAAATACCATCATAAGTGGTATTGCTAAAATATTCAAGGACTGTCCTCCTACGCAATTCTGTCCCCAAACCTCTCACATTACAAGAGGCGAGGGATATGGCCATGATGAATAAAGGAAAACAAACCACCATAAATACATTGTTTAAGTGAGAGCTTTTTCCCCCACAACATCACATGCAGACTTAGATCCTTCATCATTACTCTGGAGAGTGGATGCCGAAAACAGGGCCTCCAAATCTGGCGTACTCTCCAAGTCAAGAACTGGACTGTCAGTAATTTCTAGCACCTGGGCAACTTCCTGAAATGCCTTCTCTGAATCAGAAAGGCTGAGCAAGGGGTCAAACCTTTCCCCTCCAGAAAAACGAATCAGGGAGGAAATGCGACGCTTAGAGCGGATAGAAGGAGAGGAGTCAACTACTTGTTGGGAGGTGCAAGATTTTCGCTTATTCATGGTATAAGTGGTCCACCCACTGTGATCCATCTCCTTTGGCTGATTTTTTAACACGCCAGGTGGGGCCACTTGCAAAACAGGGGATTCTGCTACTTTTTTCACCATTTTGACTTTACGCTGCGGTTTAGGAGGTGGTGGCACTGTGGGAGAAATGACAGAAAAAACAGTTTCAGGCACCTCTGTAAGTGAAATTTCAGACGTTGAGGGTACCTGATCAACACCTGGAGTAGGAACCACAACTGATTTTGTCTGGGACAAACCTGCATGCTGTGCCTTCCTATCCAAAGCCTCTTGTTTAAAACGCAGGGTTTCAGCACGCTCCTTCTCCTCATCTTCTGTCTGTAGGGACTACGGGGCATATTATCAAGGGGGTTTATAACCGCTTTTTTGGCTTTAAAAGCCAAGAAAGTGGAGATAAAATTATCTCCCTATTACCTAGCTGTCGCTAACACCAGTTAGCGACAGCTAGTAGGAGATAGCGACCATCTTGGGCCCCGCTTTGCATGTCAGTGATATTTATCACTAATGACATGGAAAGTGGGCGTGCCAAGATGTTAGCGCCTGGAAACAGTCGCTAACATCGCTATCTCCTATTACCAACTTTTGGAGATATTCGCGCTAAGCGCGAATATCTCCAAAAGCTAACACCTGCCCTGAGCAGTTCTTAGCCATGTTATCCAATGGGAGGTGGATAACATGGCTAAGAGCATTAGCTCGGTAATGCATGAATATTGCTGACTTTTCGGCAATATTCATGCATTGCGGCCGTTTTGTATTGCATTTGCGATAAACCTTGGTAATACCAAGGTTTATCTGCGATAAAAATCGCCGCAGCTCAGCGGTAAATTTTTCTCTCTAACCAAGCAATAACGATAATTATCGCTATTGCTTGGTAATATGCCCCTACAAGTCTATGTCTGGGTATGAAGGGTCCACCCTATATGCCTCATCATTCTCCTCCACATCCCCCTCAGCAGTCTCCTGAGCCACCCTGCATCCCCTAATTTCTTTGCCATCAATAAGTCCTAAGATCTCAGAGTCAGTAACATCCGGAACCGCATCAGAAGGAGTTGCTGCAACATGCGGGGCAGATGAAAGAGGCGGAGGACCCTGCACACTAGCAGCAGAAGCATAGGAAAACTTCCCTTTAGGGCAGGTTTTAAACAGATGATCAGTACCGTCACATAGGTTACATTTTTTAGGAACTATACAGTCTTGGGTTTTATGATCCGCGCCCCCACAATTCCTGCAAATCATGCCAGAGCACTGTTCCTTAGCGTGTCCAAATTGCTGGCAGAGTCTGCAGAAAAGCGGCTGTCCAGAATACACTAGGAACCCCTTACTTGCCCCCAGAGAGAAAGTTTGTGGGGGGTACGCCAGGCGGAGCCTCCTTAAGCATGACTAAATACTTCCGTTTTCCATTCCAGATCCCACAGATGTTTATTTTTTGCCCACCCCTGATGTTACTTCAATAACGATTTAAAAACACCTCAATCAATCTGTGATCAGTATAGGGGTTGTACATATGTACTACCAGAATTACCTCCTTTGGGGCAGACATTGAAGTAACAGTGAGGTCTTTGCGTGTGCCACACATGCCAAAAAATCCCTACAAATAGAATCACTGGAGAAAGTTACATCAAAAATGCCTCGACTAGAAAAATCCTGGATACATTCAATAGCATGCTCAACAATCTTGCATTAATTTTTATACTATCAGCAACCAAAAAGAGCAAATTTTTTCCTTCCTGTGTGCTTCACTCATTTCTACACGCACAGTGTTTGGCACAAAATCAAAACTTCTAGTATTCCCTGGCATGCGTCAATATGATGCCATGCTCACTCGTGCAGGGCCATGGAGAGGAGCCCCCAGCAAGGAGAGTAATTATAGCTGCGAAGCTCCTGGATGATTAATGGAACAAAAGCGGCATCAGAAAAACGAGTTTGAACATAATGCAATGTCACAGTTTAAAAGCAATGTAAGAGCTGGCAGCCGCCACAGCTCGTAATTGAATATGCAGTCAAACAGTATGCAAATCAAAAAACAGAGGCCAAGGGGCGCGATGGGAGATGGAAAATGAAGGTGCCCCGGGCTTCAGAAGCGCTCCCTGCAGAAATGAAAAAACTGAGGTTTAAAAGCCTGAGGGGCAGATTTACAATAACTGGCGCATCCCTGCATATCAGCAGGGATGCACCAGTTATTGTGCGCCGCAGCTCTGCCACCTTGGATGTGCTGCATTTACAATGAGGCGCACCATGGGGCAAAAACGGCACAGATGCGTCATGCATCTGTGCCGTAAAAGCTGCGCATTGCTGGAGTTGCGTCTCAAGCGCGACGCAGCTCCAGCAATGCTCTGGGGGGCCCCATCTCCACAATGCTGTGTCAATCCTTACGCCTGCTTCAAGCAGGCGCAGGGTTTTGACGCAGCATGGGCCCAAAAGTGACTGAGTGAAATCTTGTAAATTTTACTCAGCCACTCTTGGGAGGCGTTCCTGCGCCGGAACGCCACCCCCTGAGATGGAACGCCTCCTCCTGGCGCTTGGCTTTACAACTTGACGCATCTGGGAGATGCGTCACATTGTAAATACCCCGCACCATGGCGCATCTTTTGCGCCGCCGCTGCGTCACAAAAGTGACGCAACGGCGGCATAAAAGAGTTGCAGGGAGCTTGTAAATCTGTCCCTTTATGTCTTGTAGGCTTACCTCTGGTAAAAATCACGTGGTAACAATAGCAGGTGTCAGTTTAAACCTGCCACTGTATCAAGCAGGAATTCTGTCAGGGAGACAAGATGTGCACCCCCGGTCTCCCTTCCTTTCCCTCTGTGAAGAGGGGGTCAGCGCGTTCTGCGTGGCCAGGGGAGGGGGGAGAGGTGTGGGCTACTTCACAGGGACACTGCAGAAGCACTAGCCTGTCCACATGGTAGGTGGAATGTGCAGGTGGCCAGACTCTCTGGCACAGGGCCCGCACTCTTCGTTGTCCACAATGCTGAATGGCAAAGGAACCAATCCTTCATCTGTCCATCCTCCCCAGAGAAGCAGGTCAAGTCAGACATAACCAGGCCCAACCCTTAAAGTATCAGGTCTTTATATGCTAAAGAAATACAGTACTTTCACAAAAAGTGAAACTGAAAAATTAGTTGGCAGTGAGAGAGGTGATGATTTTGGGATCCTGCATAAACTAGGGGGAAAACCAAACAGATGCCTTGAAAACAAAAAGCACATCTTGTTGAACTTCGGTGGTGGTCCCATCCTCTTAGGACCACCCCAAGCAAAGTTATTGGCAAAAAAAACAGTCTCAACCAAAGGCCCTGCAAAGCATTATGGGACGAGATTAGCAGTGGGAAGTGAATATTATAGTATCCAATATCAAAATAATTCTACAAAGAGCTGCAGTTCAATTAGATGTTACTAGATGTCCCTCACGAGTCAAATGCAAAAGCATTGAAGCTTTTATATTTGACTCCACGCATTACATTATTCCTCTGTGGAAGAGGTGTGGCGCCGCGGCCAGGGCGACTGACACTGGAATCTGGGGACCACGGTTCGATCCCCGGCTCCGGCGGCTGGTTAGCCCAGCACCATGTGACTCTGGGCAATAGCTCGCTTAATCTTCCCGACGGCCCCCAGCGCCTAGAGACCCTTACGGGTGATTGTGCGCTTTGCAAATGTGGACTTTACTCTGTTGCACAGTACAGGAACCTATTGTTACGCATTGCAGTATTTCTTTTATGTTTGCAACATGTGTGAGTCTAGCAATACGATGTGCCTAACCTTTTGGAAATGGTTAGAAGTCAGCTTAACTGTTGGTTAGAGGCGGTGATTGGGGATTGCAACTTACCAACCAACCGGAAGGAATAGTACACATTATTATATGTTAGTTTTGGTATCGTGTGGCCATATCGTATATATTTTCATATAAAGTTCATACTCGTTTTATAAAACTCGTGTGGAGTCCATTTGTGGTAACATCATTGGGTTGCTGTGAGTGTGTTGCACATACTGTACACTTGTGCCTTGGAGATAAGCCTGGCTACTCGTGCCAAGCTACTAAGGGGGTTAGCAGGGCTATCTCAGACGGTGTCCTTACATGGCCTAACGTTGAAACAAGGGGTCCGGGTTTCGCACGTGGTGACAGCCGTGCGGAAAGTACCTCCACTACCAACATTTGGCAGCAGAGCGGTGGCAATCGTTCCGAACATTACTAAAACGCGTATGTGCAAAATCACTCACAGTAATTGATGTGCACCATAAATTGATCTCATACCACAACGATTCGCATCCGCCTCCAGGCCGGAAGCTCTGCCTCTGGGCCACAAGCTCCGCCCCCAAGCCAGAAGCTCCGCCTCCGGGTCGGAATTTCCAGCCCGAGTGCAGACGTAAAGTTAGTAATCTTAAATCTATTCTGTGGACACCGATAGTAGTAAGTTCATTCTGTGAATTCCGAAAGTAGTAAATTCACTCTGTGAATCCCGAAAGTAGTAAGTGCATTCTGTGAATACCAAATAGTAGTAAGTTTAGGATTTAGTCTTAAATTCATTCTGTGAATCGGGCCCAAGGTGTTTCTGTACTACTCCCATTTTTTTCTAATTCAAACTTTTATCTTTTGCAGAAATATATATTTTTCTTCTCTTTTTTTTTTTTGTTTAACTTCTTGCAATTTCCAAATTTTATGCCAAACTAAATAATTTTCTGGAAAACAGAAAATAGATTCAGTTATCTTTCACATTTGTTCACTATGTTAAAATAATAACATACAATTACAAAACTTCCACTAACGACTTCCACACCCAGTGCTGCAACGTGATTGAACACGACAGAGCAGCACTAAGATGACAAGTAGTGCCATAGAACATACAGCAAGTATTTATTTAATTATTTACAAACACCTTTACAATTTATATGTAACTGTACTACCTCATACTTTTCACCTCTCTGCCGCACCCCACCACCCAACACCACTCTCTCTGCAACCCACCACAGACAACTTTATAGATAGTATTTTTTAAATTTGTAATCTATGTACTTAAGATGATATTATTAACCAAACAGCACTCACAAAAATTACCATTATTAGCCTCCAATTTTATCTACAACTTTCCAAACATTACACTGCCCCCCGGCTTTTAAGTGGGAGGGTGGTGGCTGCGGGTGTCTGAGAACCAGAACTTTATTTTAGATGGCCTCTATGGGGGTCTATTTTCGGGCCTCGCACACCTCATCCGTTTTTTTTTCTTTATTGCACTCTAGTGAGACTGTGAGAGACTGTGAGAGCATGCACATCATTCACTACTTAGAAGTGCAGACATCATGCCAGGTGACTCGCATTGTAGGAGAAGGGAAATTCTTTAAAAAGACACATTTTCTCACAAACAGATCACCAGGCGCGCATCGCCCATTGCCCCGGACTCTTTCAAACAGCTTCCAGAGTGCACACACACAGCCGCACCCGAGTACTTCACAGGTCTTCAAAAGAAAATTTTTTGGTAAAGAAGACTGTTCTTTTTCACCCCTTTTTACAGCCCCTACATCCCCACTCTGCCTATTGCTGAAAGAATTAGGCTCCCCCGAAACTTCTCTCTGGTTGGGCCTCTGGAAACGACCACAAGCAGGGAACTAGAGCACAAACCTGCTCTGACCTTACACATTCTCTTGTTTTAGTGCTACGAAAACACACGCTTTGCCTGCCTCTCTTAGTTCTCACACCCCCTCTTTAATGTGAACATAAAAGCTTTACAATTACTTTTATATTCCTATACTGTGCTTCACTTGGAAATATAGAAATCAAGAGATTCTCACCACCCCAAATTACCTCTCTGGTATACTTTCTCAAATGTAAGAAGTACAGGTATTCAGTATCTGTCAGATACGGCCACTTTTAAACAGTGTACCTATATACAACTACACAAAATGTTATGTTAAGTTTCTAAATTAACGTCTTACACTTAAAAGCTCCTTTACATTTCTTTCGGTATATGTACATTTCTTTTAAAACACCACCAGAGAAGGATGGTGAAGTATGCTCCACAGAAAGCAACTCAAACCTTTGTTATTCTTTATAAAATAACTAGCAGCCCTTCCCGACGTTGTCCGGGTATGAATTGCTGCCGGCCAGTAGTATATTGTTTCGTAGGATTTCGTTTTGATAGCATTTCTTATCTGTGACAGGCCTGTGAAAGGCTCCGATTCACAGTGCACTGCTGATGCGCGTTCAGTAGTGTGTGAACTCGAGTTTCCCTACTTTTATTTCCTTGCAATATTATATAGCGCGAACTCGACAACATGGCATGAGCACAATTTACATTACAGAAGAACACATTCATTTGTGGTAGGCACGGGGAGACAAAGCGATTTGCCTGGGATCACAGGATGTTGAGCTGATGCCGAGATTCGAACGTAGCTCTCCATCTCTAAAGTTCGCAATTCTAGAACTTGTGGTGGGAGGTGTGTCTAAAAGTGTATGTCGGTGCTGGGCATCAATGAGAGAGACCTGTGCATTTTTCCAATCGGTGGTGAAAAAATATGAGTATGTTGCTGGAGATGTTGGCCGCCGTGCCACCAATGTACTTACGGGGGAGGGTAAACACCCATTATTCCGCAACTTTCTTTCCGCATACCATCACATCGCATACTTTCATTACGAAAGTACCATGACTCCGCAATGCCATTATAACACATGGCATTACATTTTATATGCTTTTACCACTCATACATTTACAACGAAATTCGTTGTAAATGCATGAATGGTAAAAGCATGTTTTTTAAAAATGTTTGGATAAGGCAAGTATGGGTATAGGGGTATATGTTTTGGGGTACTGAGGTATATGTTTTGGGGTGTTTGGGTATTTTAAGGGTTCAGATATAGTTTTGGGTTATGGGGTACAGGGGTATTTTTAGGGTTCAGGGCTAGGTTTGGGTTTTGGGGTATAGGGGTATTTTTAGGGTTCAGGGGTAGGTTTGGGTTTTGGGGTACAGGGGTATTTTAAGGGTTCAGGGCTAGGTTTGGGTTTTGGGGTACAGGGGTATTTTTAGGGTTCAGGGCTAGGTTTGGGTTTTGGGGTGCTGGGGTATTTTTAGGGTTCAGAGGTAGGTTTGGGTTTTGGGGTACAGGGGTATTTTTAGGGTTCAGGGCTAGGTTTGGGTTTTGGGGTACAGGGGTATTTTAGGGTTTGGGTTTTGGGGTACAGGGTTATTTTTAGGGTTCAGGGCTAGGTTTGGGTTTTGGGGTACAGGGGTATTTTTAGGGTTCAGGGGTAGGTTTGGGTTTTGGGGTACAGGGGTATTTTAAGGGTTCAGGGCTAGGCTTGGGTTTGGGGTACAGAGGTATTTTAGGGTTCAGGGGTAGGTTTGGGTTTTGGGGTACAGTGGTATTTTTAGGGTTCAGGGCTAGGTTTGGGTTTTGGGGTACAGGGGTATTTTTAGGGTTCAGGGGTAAGTTTGGGTTTTGAGGTACAGGGGTATTTATAGGGTTTAGGGCTAGGTGTGGGTTTTGGGGTACAGGGGTAATCTTAGGGTTTAGGGATAGGTTTGGGTTTTGGGGTACAGGATATATTTATAGGGTTAAGATGGGTTAGTGTTTAAGGGTGTTGGGGTATTTTAAGGAGTAAGGGTGGGTTATGATTATGGGGTGCAGGGGTATTTGAAGGGAGCAGGGTGGGATTAGCACACGATATGAGACATGGCATGAAGGGCGGAACGTACCAAACGCCCCCAGCATTTGTCACAGCCCCAGCACACGCCCACAGCACAACGCAGACACGCCCACAAGGGACTACTTTGCTGGCACGGTTCTTTTACCTTTTAAATGTATATGGTGGGCGTCTGCATAGCCTATTTCCTTCTGCTGCAACTGCCCTTTCCAACGCTGTATTGGGTGTTGTGATTGGTGCTTTGGTTCCTGAGATTACCCGCCTCAAAGGTTTGGGCTCTCTCTTTATTATATTAGTATGGATATGTAGGCGTATGGCTGCATGAATGACACAGTGCTTACAATAAATGAGTGGGCTCATAGATGCTTAAGATAAGTGCAGGAACAGATGTATGTATGTTTGTATATAAGTAGGAATGTATGCATCAATTAAAAGATGGTTGGATGGCGCAGTGCTTAGGATAGGTGGATGCTGGGCTTTAATTGGGCCGGGTCTGAGGACCGGCAATTATTTTCAGGGAGCCTCCAAACAGGTCTCTATCAGGCTCTATTTTCGGCCCTCGCAAACATAGACAATTTTATTTTTATTTTTTTATTATTGCACTGCAGTGAGAGCATCGATGTACGCATGCTTATTTTGCTCACTACTGAGAACTGGAGACATCACGCTAGGTTACCCACGTTGTAGAAGGAAGGGAAATCCTTAAAGAATGTCTTTTTCCGAACGTAGGATAATTGGAGAGGATTTTCTAAAGCACACAATGATAGTTATCTTGATTTAGACCATGGCCCAACATGCTGAGCCAACACCCCTTTAAGAGCTTTGCCTCCCCTGCCTTTTAGACCACCTCCACTTTTTTTCCCACTTACAACCCTAACTACAATATAGTAACAAAGAAACAGTGTAAGTTTCCATTGAAATCTACAATGGCACCACGTTTTATAATTTTCCATTAACACTATCAGCCTTCTACCACAGTACAAGAGTATCTATCAGCACGAAGATTTCTTATCCACAAAAATATTGTGTAATTTGTGTACCTGTCTGCTGGAACACTCGTCACCAAAAGGTATTAAAACATGGGAATGTGCCAGAAAAACACATACCATACCATAAAGCGATTCATAAATGGGCACACTACCACTGCACCGCCCTCTTCCCCATCCTTCCTTAACTTTACTAAATTAAAGAAAGAGCCACATCAAACCTAGTAGACACACTATGTCAAGACAGGAACTTAATTTCAACAACTGTCTACTGGAACGCTCATAAGCAAAGCGTATTAAAACATGCAAATATGCGGGTAAACATATACCATGCCATAGGGCACTTTATAAGTGCTCCCAGTGGTACTACATCACCTTTATTAGCTCGACATCTGCACGTTACTATATTCTGTGTTTTAATCAGAAATATACCCACTCCCCCACACCCATCCCCGCCCTTCCTTAACCGTACGAAATCAACAAGAAACCCTCACCATTCCCAGTAGCGCCACTATACCTATACACAGGCTTAATTTTAACAGGTGTGTGCCGGAACATTTATCAACAAAAAGTATTCAAACATGCAAATTCATGGGAAAAACATAAAGAATCCCATAGCATGAATAATAAATGGGCCCAGTGAAACTACATTACCTTTACTAACTACACATGCCCACATTACAAATGTCCGTCTTATATCAGCAGCATACGCACTTTCCCGACCCCCACCCATACCCATGCTTAACCTTACAAAATCAAACAACAAGCCCCTGCTCTCCCGTTACCGCCACTTTAGCCATACATAGACTTAATGTCAACAGGTGTCTGCGGGAACGCTCACCAGCAAAAGCTATTAAAACTTACAATTTTGCAACTCAAACATATACAATACCATAAGACGGTTTATAAATAGTCACAGTACCACCACACCACCTCAACACCCACCCTTCCTTATCTTTATGCAATAAAAGAAAGAGCACAGGCAAACATAGAAGCACCACTATAGCCATACAGAGCCTTAATTTCAACAGATGTCTCCTGAAAAGCTCATCAGCAAAACTTATTAAAACATGCAAATTTGCGGGTAAAACATATACCATGCTATAGGGCGCTTTATAAGCGCTCCCAGTGGTACTACGATTCAAAAAGGGGGGTGGTGATGGACAGAGTATCTGAGTTAATCAGAACACTCCTACCCAGTCAAAAGATCAGGGCTTGATCCATCACCGTTTTTTAGCTCATTGCACCATCCCAGTTCAGAACCTGAGTACATGCAAATTAGTCTGACCCTGGCCCAGTGCATCATGGGAACAGGGCAGACCAAACTACCAAGCCAATTCTTTACTGGTAAGGAAACAAGCTTCCGGGGACCAGTTTCTGGCATTACAGCCGTCTTCGGCCCAGCTTGCTTGAATCCTGATGGTGCAGTGAGCAAGGGACTCATGTCTGAGCATACCCTGCCACACCTGTAGTGGCCAAAACGATTCAAAAAGGGGGGTGGTGATGGACTGAGTATCTGAGTTAATCAGAACACTCCTACCCAGTCAAAAGATCAGGGCTTGATCCATCACCGTTTTTTAGCTCACTGCACCATCCCAGTTCAGAACCTGGCTACATGCAAATTAGTCTGACCCTGGCCCAGTGCATCATGGGAACAGGGCAGACCAAACTACCAAGCCAATTCTTTACTGGTAAGGAAACAAGCTTCCGGGGACCGGTTTCTGGCATTACAGCTGTCTTCGGCCCGGCTTGCTTGAATCCTGATGGTGCAGTGAGCAAGGGACTCATGTCTGAGCATACCCTGCCACAGCTGTAGTGACCAAAACGATTCAAGAAAGGGGGTGGTGATGGACAGAGTATCTGAGTTAATCAGAACACTCCTAACCAGTCAAAAGATCAGGGCTTGATCGATCACCGTGTTTTATCTCACTGCACCATCCCAGTTCAGAACCTGGCTACATGCAAATTAGTCTGACCCTGGCCCAGTGCATCATGGGAACAGGGAAGACCAAACTACCAAGCCAATTCTTTACTGGTAAGGAAACAAGCTTCCGGGGACCGGTTTCTGTCATTACAGCCGTCTTCGGCCCGGCTTGCTTGAATCCTGATGGTGCAGTGAGCAAGGGACTCATGTCTGAGCATACCCTGCCACACCTGTAGTGGCCAAAACGATTCAAAAAGGGGGGTGGTGATGGACAGAGTATCTGAGTTAATCAGAACACTCCTACCCAGTCAAAAGATCAGGGCTTGATCCATCACCGTTTTTTAGCTCACTGCACCATCCCAGTTCAGAATCTGGCTACATGCAAATTAGTCTGACCCTGGCCCAGTGCATCATGGGAACAGGGCAGACCAAACTACCAAGCCAATTCTTTACTGGTAAGGAAACAAGCTTCCGGGGACCGGTTTCTGGCATTACAGCCGTCTTCGGCCCGGCTTGCTTGAATCCTGATGGTGCAGTGAGCAAGGGACTCATGTCTGAGCATACCCTGCCACACCTGTAGTGGCCAAAACGATTCAAAAAGGGGGGTGGTGATGGACAGAGTATCTGAGTTAATCAGAACACTCCTACCCAGTCAAAAGATCAGGGCTTGATCCATCACCGTTTTTTAGCTCACTGCACCATCCCAGTTCAGAACCTGGCTACATGCAAATTAGTCTGACCCTGGCCCAGTGCATCATGGGAACAGGGCAGACCAAACTACCAAGCCAATTCTTTACTGGTAAGGAAACAAGCTTCCAGGGACCAGTTTATGGCATTACAGCCGTCTTCGGCCCAGCTTGCTTGAATCCTGATGGTGCAATGAGCAAGGGACTCATGTCTGAGCATACCCTGCCACACCTGTAGTGGCCAAAACGATTCAAAAAGGGGGGTGGGGATGGACAGAGTATCTGAGTTATTCAGAACACTCCTACCCAGTCAAAAGATCAGGGCTTGATCCATCACCGTTTTTTAGCTCACTGCACCATCCCAGTTCAGAACCTGGCTACATGCAAATTAGTCTGACCCTGGCCCAGTGCATCATGGGAACAGGGCAGACCAAACTACCAAGCCAATTCTTTACTGGTAAGGAAACAAGCTTCCAGGGACCGGTTTCTGGCATTACAGCCGTCTTCGGCCCGGCTTGCTTGAATCCTGATGGTGCAGTGAGCAAGGGACTCATGTCTGAGCATACCCTGCCACACCTGTAGTGGCCAAAACGATTCAAAAAGGGGGATGGTGATGGACAGAGTATCTGAGTTAATCAGAACACTCCTACCCAGTCAAAAGATCAGGGCTTGATCCATCACCGTTTTTTAGCTCAGTGCACCATCCCAGTTCAGAACCTGGCTACATGCAAATTAGTCTGACCCTGGCCCAGTGCATCATGGGAACAGGGCAGACCAAACTACCAAGCCAATTCTTTACTGGTAAGGAAACAAGCTTCCGGGGACCGGTTTCTGGCATTACAGCCGTCTTCGGCCCGGCTTGCTTGAATCCTGATGGTGCAGTGAGCAAGGGACTCATATCTGAGCATACCGTGCCACACCTGTAGTGGCCAAAACAATTCAAAAAGGGGGGTGGTGATGGACAGAGTATCTGAGTTACCAGTGGTACTACATCACCTTTAGTTGCTCCACATCTCCATGTTACTATATTCTGTATTTCAAATAGCAACATAACTACCTCCCCCACACCCACCCCTGCCCTTGGTTAACTGTACAAAATGAAGCAGAAACCCCCCCATTCCTAGTAGCGCCACTATACCCATACACAGGCTTAATTTTAACAGGTGTTTACCGGAACACTTACTACCAAAAACTATTCAAACATGCAAATTGGCGGGTAAAACATAAAACATCCCATAGCACTGTTTATAAATGGGCCCAGTGAAACTACATTACCTTTAGCAAATACACATGCCCACGTTACAAATATCTGTCTTATAATCAGCAACATACGCACTTCCCCATCCCCACCCATGCCCTTGCTTAACCTTATGAAATCAAACAACGAGCCCCAGCACTCCCGTTACCGCTGCTATAGCCATACATAGACTTAATGTCAACAGGTGTCTGCCGGTACGCTCATCAACAAAAGCTATTAAAAGCTGCAATTTTGCAACTCAAACATACACCATACCATAAAACGGATTATAAATAGTCACAGTACCACTACACCACCTCAACAACTGCCCTTGCTTAACTTTACACAATAATAAAAGAAAGAGCCCCACCAAACATAGAAGCGCTACTATATCCATACAGGGGCTTAATTTCAACAGATGTCTCCCAACAAGCTCATCAGCAAAACGTATTAAAACATGAACATTTGCGGGTAAAACATATACCATGCCATAGGGCACTTTATAAGTGCTACCAGTGGTACTACATCACCTTTAGTAGCTCCACATCTCCACGTTACTATATTTTGTGTTTCAGTCAGCAACATAACTACCTCCCCTACACCCACCTTAGTTAACAGTATGAAATCAAACAGAACCCCCCATCATTCCTAGTAGCGGCACTATACCCATACACAGGCTTAATTTTAACAGGTGTCTGCCGGAACACTTATCAGCAAAACTATTCAAACATGCGAAGTGGTGGGTAAAACATAAAGCATCCCATAGCACGGTTTATAAATGAGCCCAGTCGACCTACACCACCTTCACTAGCTAGACATCTATATGTTACGAAAGTCATTTAAACACTCTGTAGTGTGTATAGCAGGGCATGGGGAGAGTAAACAAAGTTCTAATTGCCAAACTTTTGATATACCGTCCGTTTACTGTATCTATATTAAAGATATTAAAAGGAATGAATAAATTCAGAACAGCTTGCCGCAACCCTTATTTGTCACAAGATACCCCTTGGGGTTATTGAACTTTATAATTCTTACACAGCGGACACATTTTTTTCAAACTTACCTGGATAGAACTTCAAATACCAGCAAACACTGAGCAGACACGCCCAGGTGGGCAGGTACATCTACTGGTAATTGAGTGGCGGTACTCCGTTTTGCTGCATCAACCAGCACCTGTGAACAAGGGCGTAGGACGCCCGAAACTCGTCAGGACAGTCTGGTAATGATGAATTTCTGTGCCTACGATGGGTGCGACGATGCTGCCTGACAGTAAATAAAACATGTCACAAGGTGCGAGGCTTTCCAAGTCTGGTGTTTTTTTCGGGTAGAATTAATTGTGGCCTGCCGGGGTCACGGAAGGCCCCCCCAGCAGATGAGCAGGTCCAGCGTGATGATTACAGATCGCTATTGGAGCCTTGTGTCTTCCTGCCAAAAAGGGTTAGAACAGCTTGCCGCAACCCTTGTCTGTCACAAGATACCCATTGGGGTTATTGAACTTTATGATGCTTACACAGCGACCACATTAATTTTTAAACTTACCTGGATAAACTTCCAATACCAGCAAGCACTGAGCAGACACGCCCAGGTGGGCAGGTACATCTACTGGTATTTGAATGGTGGTACTCCGCTTTGCTGCATCAACCAGCACCTGTGAACAAGGGCGTAGGACGCCGGAAACGTGTCAGGACAATCTGGTAATGATGAATTTCTGTGCCTACGATTGGTGCGACGAAGCTGCCTGACAGAAAATAAAACATGGCACAAGGTGCGAGGCCTTCCAAGTCTGGTTTTGTTTTTAGTGTGGAATATATATATATATATATACATATATATAGATATATATATATATATATATATTCACTGAAAAAACCATAGGTTGAGATGTCATGAGTGATGTCATGAGTGATGTCACTGACCATGTCATGAGTGATGTTATATGTGACGTCATCAGCAGTGCATTGTAGGCACGCACGTTATAGTTAGCTGAACTAACTATAATGGGGGAATTTCAAAGGTTTTGTATGAGTGAAATGTCCAGCTAACTATAACATGTATGAAACCTATGGTTTTTTCAGTGAATTTCGAAGGTTTTTTTACATGCTAATTCCTAACTATAACGTGTGTGATACCTATGGTTTTTTCAGTGAATTTGCAAGGTTTTTTAAATGCTAATTCCTAACTATAACGTGGCTGAAACCTATGGTTTTTTTCAGAAAATATATATATGCACTGAAAAACTAAACACCCACTTCCTTTACAAAGAAATGGATAGTTTGCATCTCTGCAACCTCTCTAATTTTTTACCTTTGTCATCTTCCGCTAAATCAACACAACAACCACAAATACACACACCTACTTGCTACCATTCTTGACTGAGCTTATCAATTATTCTTCTTTAATTCAAATTCAAAGTGCAGGCCCTTTATTCAGCCTTCTTGGTAACTACTACCCATGAATAGCAGTGAGTAATTTGCACACTTCCGTCCTTTCTTGCGTCTTTTCTACCACACACTGGGGCAAGTTTACAAGCCCCTTGCGCCACTTTTGTATCATTTTTTCCACAAGCTTGTAAATCTGCCGAACTGTGTGTACTTTATGCACTAGCTTTCTTCCTTAGATGTGGTACTAGTTTCTCTTGCTCCCACTGTGGAATCCAACACCCTATCTGTGTAATGAGCTGGAAATCTAAAGATTCTGGGCCATATGTAGGTAAATTGAGAATACCGAATCCTTAATACCGAATTTTACCGAATCGGTATTAAGGATTCGGTATACGCGATGTAGATAAAATTTCGTTAAAGTTTACCGATTCGTTATGAATCGGTATTAAATACCGATTTCGGACAAATCGGTAAAAAATAAGAATGAAATACCGAATCGGTTTTACAGAATCCATTACCGATTCGGAAATACCGATTCGGTAATTCAAAAATTCGTAATTTGTTGAATCAGCCAATCCTGAATCACCCAATTACCTCCCAAACAGGAAGTGGCCACACCCAGCCAGGTGCACAGGACCTGGAGCTCACAGTGAGGCAGGCAGGCAGGCAGGCAGACAGCCTGGTGAGCTGAGGATCCAGCAGCAACACAGCCACACAGCCACAAGCAGGACTGCAAAACAACAACAAGCATTGAAATGGCAAGCCAAGACAGGGAGAAGGAGGGAGGTGACAGAAAGAGAAAACTCAAGTTTAGTGACAAGGAGCTGGAGGTCCTGATCCAGGATGTCAGTCAAGAGCACCACAAGCTCTTTGGAGCCCAGTCCCATCAAGTGCCATAGTCACTGAAGAGGCAAATCTGGAGTGGCATCAGGGACAAGATCAATGCCATAGGTGTGACCCAGCGCACCATAGAGGACATCAGGAAGAGGTGGTACGACCTCAGGAAGACAGCCAAACTGAGGATGGCAGAGAGACTGAGGCAGGCTGGAAAAACAGGAGAAGGGAAAAACAGAGCCCCAGTACCAACACCACTTAAACAGATGGTTGAATCCACCATCCAGCAGGAGAGTGTAATTGGCGTGGGAGACGCCGACAGCTCCGCCAGAGCAGCTAGAAAACAAGGTAAGAAGCATGCCCAGCATGCTGTGCTACCCCCTACCCAACCCCAATCCCCATAGTGGCAAAGGGGCTCCCACTCCACCCCATGTCTTACTGGATACCTGCAATGCATTATGGGTGATGTAGTCAGAGGGAACATATGAATAGGACAGTCAGGCTAGCAAACACAATAGCATGGTAAAGTAATAGGCAATGTCAGGACAACCACTGTGCTCTGTAGGCATGTTGTTTAATGAAATCACATGGCAGACAGAGCAGTGAGTATATGTACATTCGTGTCATTACAGGCGAGTCATCTCGCAGTGCAGCAGAGAGCAGCCGAGATAATCAATCAGAAAGGGATACGAGGGAAAAAGGCTATCTAGGGCAGTCCCCCACTCAACGAATCTCAAACAAGAAGCCCTATTCAGCCTGCATGTTGTGAATCTCAGACTCCGTAACTTAAGGGGCCAAACCTCCTATTGGCTCACCAAGCGGCCAAGTCAGGCCAATGCTGCGTTTACAGGTCCGGACATGCCTTCAAACATACAAACAACACTGTGCACAGAGTACAACACATAAAGAAAATATGTGTGAAATCAAGGAAAGTACCTCACGGACGTGACACCCGAGGGGGTTCCCGGTCTATGAATGGCCGGTCTACCCACTTCTCATCATCGGTTACTTTTCCTTGCAAAGAGGATGAAAAAAGTGCAAGAGGATGTGCACCAAACAGAAAACAGAGACAGGAAGGGAGTGTACAGATACACTACCCAGTAGGATAGAGACAAGTGTTCGGAAAAGATTTCACAAGTACCGACACCCAACACCAACAAAACATAAAATATAAAATAGTGAAGTTTGGCTGGCTGAATCAATTTTATTCTGGTGCTGCCAAACTGCACTGTTTAAAATAAGGTTAGATTGATACCATTCGATGTTGTAATTGGACCAACATGTTTCATTGCCTTGTCATTGGCAATTTCATCAGGGCAAATGGTTGGGTCTCTTATTCTTAATCCTCCATTTGGAAACCTTGTGCTCGCAAATACTAGGTATACCGTCGAGCATCAAACGGACGGCGTGTCAAAGGATCACTGGTCCGTCTAGGAGACTCCTCAATGTGAGTCACCGCAGCCGAGTCCCTCCGTCGGAAGCGCCGGAGGGACTCGGCTGCGGTGACTCACATTGAGGAGTCTCCTAGACGGACCAGTGATCCTTTGACACGCCGTCCGTTTGATGGTTGGCCGCTTGGTGAGCCAATAGGAGGTTTGGCCCCTTAAGTTACGGAGTCTGAGATTCACAACATGCAGGCTGAATAGGGCTTCTTGTTTGAGAGAGAGCAGCCGAGATAAGTCAGCCAGGCCGGAGGGGAGGCAAAATGAAGACGCCAGCAGGCCTGCAGGGACCACAAGCTCTGCGTCATCACGGCCATCTATTCCACCACCACAGCCATCACCACACCGCCAGGGAAGTCCACAATCCCCTCTCACACAGTCCCCACTGCGAAGATCACCAACACCCCCACCCACACAGTCAGGCAGGAGGCATGCCGTGGCCACCCTCCAGCAGATGGAGGAGTCAGATGAGGAGGGCAGAGGGGGCGAACAAAGTCCCATAGGGGAAAGATCCAACAGGGAGAGGTGTAGGTCTGCATCCGAGGGTGCCCACATCTCATCCAGATGCCGCAGGGCAAGGCCGGACAGTCCAGAGGCAGCCGAGCTGGGTGACAGTGTGTTCGCTGGACTGGAAGGCAACATGCTGAAGGTCCAGCGCCTGCAAGGGAAAGAACTGACGTCAATGCACAGGGAGGTGGCACACATGAACAAGCATATGCACAGGATGGAGAAGGGCATCAGTGCTATGGGGGAGAACATGAGTGCAGGAATGGAAAGAGTGGCTACTTCGGTGGACAACCTCTGCAGCCAGCTTGAGCAGGACCGTCTAGCCAGGCGCAGGGAGAGACAGAGGCTCCAGGCCTATACCAAGTCGGTGAACCGGCTCGCCACTTCAACATCACTGATGTGTCGCAGGTCCATTGCCATGCAGGAGGAGGTGGCGCATTGCAGCAGGGATGTGGCCAGGGGGATGGTGTCCTTGACCTCAGTGCTAGAGCAAATGCAGAATGCTAAGGCCGCCACAATGGAAGGGGGGGGGGACAGTGAGGAGGCCACCAGCCGTGGTAGCATCACGCCCTCACCCACCGAGTTCAGAAGGCGTAGTGAACGTAACGTGCCTTCACATGAACAGTCCGACACACCGGACAGTGTTGATAGGGAACGGTCACGGGCAGCACGTGGCCGCAAGAAGTAAGGACCTATGGCTGTTGCCAAGCATGAGTTGGGTGATGTAACCCATGTCCAATTGGACATAGCTCACATTACTGGGGGTGTGCCTAATAAACACCTTGAAATGTAACGGGAACTGGCTCTGTGTCGTTACTCACTCAGAAGTAGTTTGCCGTTATCTCTGCCCGTCTCTGTCTCCCATCATGTTCAATAGCAACACCTGCTGCGCTGGGCTCTGGCTGAGGGTTGTCCTCGTCCTCGTCATCTGAGTCAGTCAGTTCCACTGCTGTTCCTTTTTTGATGGCCAGATTGTGTAGCATTGCACATGTAGCAATAATCTTGCAACATTTGATGGGGCTGTAGAGACGTGCACCTCCAGTTTTGTGGAGGCAACGGAATCTGCTTTTGAGCAATCCAAACGTGCGCTCCACCACGTTGCGTGTGCTCCTATGTGCCACATTGTATCTCCTCTCCCTCGGGGTGGTTGGGTTGAGACATGGTGTGAGTAGATACGGCCGGAGGGCATATGTGCTGTCACCTATGTACAGATGTAAGTGGCATTATGTTGTGTGATCAATAGCTTTAGCCAGGGTGTACATCTGAGTGTGTCACATTTACTTACCTAGTATGTATCCGTCTCCAAATTCACCTGCAAGCAGACGGGTATGGATGCCACTGTTCCGGAAGATGTACGCGTCGTGGCTACTCCCGGGGAATTTGGCCACGATGTCAGTAATTACGAACTTGGCATCACATATCACCTGTACATTGATGGAGTGGGTGGATTTGCGGTTCCTGTAAATGTATTCACTAGCTGCAGGTGGGCAGATGGGTATATGGGTCCCATCTATGCAGCCGATGACGTGTGGAAAGTGTGCCATTTGGTAGAACTCCAGCTTGGTCCTCTGCAGCTCTGCCTGT
Organism: Lissotriton helveticus; assembly: GCF_964261635.1. NCBI lineage: Eukaryota > Metazoa > Chordata > Amphibia > Caudata > Salamandridae > Lissotriton > Lissotriton helveticus. The sequence continues at coordinate 197,347,080 of NC_136057.1, read as the reverse complement.
GTACTGGGGAAGGAAATGTAGTGTTCCATTCTGTCCATCATGGCATCTAGGAAAGTGTTGAAAAAACGGGACAGACAGCTCTGTGACACTCCACCCACTGCAGCTATCACACCCTGGAAACTTCCTGATGCAAGGAGGTGCAGGCAGCAGAGTACCTGGACATGGGTGGGGACAGCGTGGGCCCTTGGTGTCTGATGCTCCAGATAGGGTTTTAGGTCCCGTATTAGCTCCAGGATGGTATCAGGGTGCAGTCTGTATCTTTCATGTATTTCTGCTTCTGTCAATTGGAACAATGTGATGCGCAATCTGTACACCTGCTCCTCCCGTCTCCAGATCCTTAGTCCTGCTGCTCTCAAGCGTAGCCGCCTTGCAATGAGGTAGAGTCCCGCCATTGTGTTCCCACTGATGCATTTTGGGCCTGTTTTTATGCACTCCACCTGATTACCACATGCTCCTGAAAAGTGGTAAATACCGAATCGTTATTACCGAATCCGGTCAATTTCGGTAATACAGAGGTTTGCTACATAGCATTTTTGGGGATTGTTCCGATTCGTTATTTCCGATTAGGTAATATTTGTTTCGGTAAATTGTAATCGTTAATAACGAATCGGTAATTTATTACCGATTCGTTATTAACGATTCCATTCGGTATTACGTACATCTCACATGGCTAATTACCGGTCGGTAACAACGAAAACTGGCCTTTTTCGGTGTTACCGACCGGTATTCGGCCACCTACATATAGCCCTCTCTTCACTGACAATGCAGTGGGTAGTTTGCGTCTCTCCAGCCTTTCTTATTTTTCACATTTTTCATCTTCCACTCAATCTACACATCATCCACACATACACACATCTAATTGCTGCATTCCTTATCTGTGATTACCAACTATTCTTCTATTTTACATTCATATTCAAAGTGCAAGCCCTTTATCGAGCCTTTTTGTTGTAACTACTGTTCCAGGAATTCTGCTCATACACAGAACTATGCATAAAGACTTAGGACCTCAGTGAATTACAGTGTACCAAAACCCACCTTACTACACAAACCCCCTACCAGACTAGCAATCAGTGACTCATTGGGGCATATTACCAACAGATAGCGATATTTATCGCTAACTGAGCTTAGCGTTAGTTTTTTTATTGCCGCCCTTCGCCCAATATCATCGCTGAGATAACGTCCTATTACTAACGTTTATCTCAAAAGCGATAATATTGCAGGCGTTAGCGTGAATATCACTGGAAAACCAGCGGTGTTCACGCATTAGTGTGCAAATGCTGTTAGCCTTGTTATCCACCTCCCATTGGATAACATGGCTAAGAACTTTGCAGGCGTTAGCGTTTGGCGATATTCGCGCTTAGCGCGAACATTTCCATCGCTTCGCCTTTCTTGGTAATAGGCGATAGCGAGGTTAGCGACTGCTTTCAGTCGCTAACTGGTTGGGTATGCCCACTTTGCATGTCATTAGCGATAAATATCGCTGACATGCAACGCGGGCCCCAAACTGCTCGCTATCGCCTACAAGCTGTCGCTTTTTGCGATGCAGGGCACGCTACGAAATTCATTTTATTAATTGAATTGTTTACTTACCTGCAAGCATCCAGATTCCGTTGTTTATCACTCCCCACCCTGCCCCTCCCCCGCCCCCGCCCCGCCTGCCTGTCCCACTGCAACTCCCTCAACGGGCAGCAGCTGTCGTAAACGTCACATAGAAAAAAGAAAGCCACTCTTACACTACCAGGAAAACACAACAGTATATGGCCCACATTTCCATTGTAGTGATTTCTTAGTTGCAGGTCTAGTTGTCAGATCGACACACACACTCCCTCATGGCTGGTATACACCCACACCACACCCATTCAGGGCATCCGTCACTACACACGTGACCCTATCTATAAAAAAGACAGAGCGCAAGTGTTGTACGCCATTTTAGAGTTATTCCCAAAGCACCGAACAAGGAGCCCAATACTACATGCGTGGCCTCTTTGGTCACTGAGTAAGTGGTGCCCGAAGCATTGAGCGGGTGAAGAACCTGCGATGATGATGATGATGGGAGCACGAGTATATCGTTAGCCATACAGACATCAGGACTCGGCACCCTATATGAGACTTCTTTGTTGGAGATCGTGACTACGGGCCCGATTCACAGAATGAACTTAAGACTCAATCCTAAACTTACTACTATTTTGGTATTCACAGAATGCACTTACTACTTTTGGCATTCACTGAATGAACTTACTAATTTGGTATTCACAAAAGTTAGGATTTTGTCTTAAGTTTGTCTTAAGACAGACTTAAGTTAGGATTTTGTCTTAAGTCTGTCTTAAGACAAAATCCTAACTTCTGTGAATACCAAAAGTAGTAAGTGCCCGCCCGAGCTTGAAAGGTGAGACAGCCAAGTTTGAAAAGAGCGCGTTGTTTGATGGGAAGCCAGTGAAGGGCAATAAGAAGGGGTGAAGAGTGATGAAATTTGGGCAGGCCATGTGCCAGGCGAGCAGCCTGGTTCTGCACCAGCTGGATACGCTGGAGTGCGTAGGCGGGAGCACCATTATAAATTATGTTCCCGTAATCGATCTTGGATAAGACCATGGCCATCACTATAAGTTTCAGTGCAGAGGGGGAAAAGAACCGGGATACTTTCCTGATAGCGCGCGGGGCGAAAAAACAAAAAGAAACAACAGAGCTGATGTGAGAATGGAGTGTCAAATCCTGATTAAGAGTAATGCCAAGGGTTTTGACTGAGAAAGAGGGAGTGGGAGGTGAACCAAGGGAAGGGGGCCAAAATGAAGAAGACCAGGGATTGCCACTACCTCCAGTCAAAATCAGTTCTGTCTTATCCGGGTTGAGTTTGAGATGGTTTGCATTCATCCAACCCGGATAAACAGCATGACGGACTGGAGGCTAGCGGCGCCGGATAGGGGGGAAGAGAAATTAAAAATGAGTTGGAGGTCATCAGCATAGTTATAGACTGTGACCTCCAGTTGTTGCAGTGCAGAAATAAGGGGGAAGATGTAAAGATTGAATAAGAGGGGGGAGAGGGAAGATCCCTGGGGAACGCCACAGTTGACCCTGCGGGGCAGGGCAGAGAATTCCGCAAGGTGGACTGCCTGAGCGCGATCGGCCAGGAAGGAACCTATCCAGGTCAGTACCTGCTCCCTCACGCCCGCCGCCTTGACACGGGACAAAAGAATGGAATGGTCCACCGTGTCAAATGCGGCGGACAGATCTAGGAGGACCAGGGCTTGAGGGGTGTTAGTGTCAAGTCCCTCCCTGAGTTGATCCATGACCGAGATAACCATCTTCTCAGTGGAGTGGCGGGGACGAAAGCACGCCTGACAGGGTGCGAGATAATTACTGTCCTCTATAAAAGAGCTGAGTACCTGAGTGACGTGGGACTCAGCTACCTTTCCCAGATAAGGGAGAAGGGATATGGGGCGATAGTTTGCCGGGGAGGACTGAGGGCGGGGGCTGGGCATTCAGTGAAGATCTGACAGAGGATTCGTGCCGGGCAGATATTGGCTGGAGAGCCCGACTTGACGCGCCTCAGTAAAGGGAGTAGAGATTCTTTAGTCAGTGATGAAATGGTAGTGAGGGAACGATTATTGTCCGGTGGCTGCGGATGGGTGAAAGTGGGCGAGGGAGGAGGGATGTTAGCTTTGATGCGGACTATTTTTTCGATGAGGAACTCGTTAAGCGAGTTGCATAGGGACTGGGAGGGGGGGATCTTGGGTGAGGTTCTGTCGGATGATGCCAGCTCGTGGACGGTGGAAAAAACCTCCCGAGACTGGTTTTCTGCGGCTAGGATGCGCCCAGAAAAGTAGTTTTGGCTGTCAAGATGGCTTGTTTATATTCACTGAGTTGGGTGGTGAAGAGTAGTCTTCGGGTCGGGCAGTAGGTCCTTCTCCAAGCTCGTTCGGTCTGCCGTAGCTCTAGTTTCTTGGCTTTAAGGCCAGGATTGAACCACTTGTTAGCATTGTGGGTACGGTTGATGGTGCCCCGTTTCAGGGGAGCCACTGGGTCACAGGCTTTGATGAGCCAGTGTTCCAGGATAGTAGCCTGAGAGTGTGGGCCTAGGCCCGATAGATCTGGGCAGGTGGCAGTTAGTGAGTTGCACAGAGATGGTATGTCGACTTGAGTCCAATTCCTTGCCCAGGTGTTGTTAGGGGAGGAAGATGTTATTTTATGGCTCAGATCCAAAGAAAAGGCGAGCAGAGAGTGATCTGACCATGGGCAGGGCGATATGATACGAGTGGAGGTCGGGATATTTAATGTCCATATCTGATCGAGAATGTGGCCCTTGATGTGGGTGGGGCCATGGACATGCTGAGTGAAATTGAGGCGTAGATGGGTAAAATCTTTAGAAGTGATGTCTTCAGCGGTCAGTAGGCCAGAAATTAAAGTCTCCCAAAACGAGGACAGTGGCATTATTGACTACTAAGGTGGCCAATAGGTCCTGGAAGGCAGAAAGAAAGCCAGGAATTGGCTGGGGTGGTCTGTACATCAACACACAGGTGATAGGGATCTTGAACGAGGTCGAACGTACTACGAGGCAGTCAGCTGCTGGCAGCCTGGATGACGCGAGTATCTGAAAATGGAATTCCTTGCGGGCAATCAGGGCTACACCGCCGCCTGCTCTATCCTCAGCTCTATCCGCGCGAAGCATGGAATAGTGAGGCGGGAGGGCTGCCAGTACACTCCGTAGGGATTCAGATCTGTACCAGGTTTTGGTTAGGAACAGTAGGTCAGGGGAGTTGGAATCTAAAAGGTCAAATATTTCAATCTGATGCTTGACCGCTGATCTCGTGTTCAAGAGGAGAGCAGTGGTGGGGGCGGGGGGGAGAGACGTGGTGCACATGGGAGGACAATGCCAAGGTTTTGGACGTACGTCAGGGTTGCAGGGTTTAGCGGCCAATGTTTATTAAGGGTATGCAGTTGTGCAGAGGAGTAAGTTAGAAAACGCGCATAGTGGTGTGACACTGGTCCCGATCGGTCGTGGACGGGCGCAGACGGGCTTGCCTTCGGCGCGCCTTCGGCATGCTGACGGCGCGCCCCCTGCGCTCGTCCGCTGCGCGTACGAGGATTACACATATTTATAGGGAGGGGGCGTGGCCTCGCGGCCATGGGCGTGGCCTGTGGGCCAGTGTGGAATGGCGGCGGGTGTAATCTCAAGCCTCGGTAGCGCTAAGGTCCGTTGCACGAGGGGCTGCCACAGCTGGTAATGAGGAAGAATGCCCAGAAGAGGGGGAACAGGTAAATTAAAACCAACAATACAATTTTCAGACTTTAAAAGTCGCAAGCAATTGCTCCCAGCTTTCCGTCTCAGGAACAGGATTAGCCTCTGTCACACGCTAGCAATCAGCGTGTTTGAGTAAGCTGCGGGGGGAAAGGGGGCGTGGCCTCACAGCCGTGGGCGTGGCCTGTGGGCCAGTGTGGAATGGCAGCGGGTGTAATCTCAAGCCTCGGCAGCGCTAAGGTCCGCTGCACGAGGAGCTGCCACTGCTGGTAATGAGGAAGAATGCCCAGAAGAGGGGAAACAGGTAAGTTAAAACCAACAATACAATTTTCAGACTTTAAAAGTCGCAAGCAATTGCTCCCGGCTTTCCGCCTCAGGAACAGGATTAGCCTCTGTCACTAAGCATGAGCGCTAAATCCGCTCCGCTCGCGGATTTTGCGAATTTTCGGTAAATTCGCGATCCGCGAACCCTCGCGAATTTACCGAAAATTCGCAATCCGCGAGCGGCGGATTCCTAGGTCAAAAGTTCAACCCTTGCTGGCCTGTTGTTGTAACTATTTTACGATGGCGCCGGCAAGCTGCCAGCGCCATCGTAAAATAGTTACTAAATTAGCTTCAACAGGAAGCACTAATAGATAAAATCAAGCAGGCGCTCGTGCATCTGCTTTATTTTATCTATTCGCGCTTCCTGTTGAAGCTAATGTAGCAACTATTTTAGGATGGCGCTGGCAGCTTGCCGGCGCCATCGTAAAATAGTTTACAGGCAAGGCAGCTGCAGGTCCACCCAGCTTTTTCATCCGCATGAGAACGGAAAAGATGAGCCCCAGCTTCAGGTGAGGTGCAAGTTGCGCTTCTCATCAATACTCTACCCTATGACAACAGTAATTAGCATGCTGAGGATTGGCCAAGCCGCACATACGTTGCACTCAGGGCCAAGCGGAGAGTTTATGTAATGCCCGAGGCATCTCCAGAAGTAGCATCACGCAGGCGGCGGTTAGGAGAGGGTCTCTTAACCTGGGGGCACACTATGTTATGTTTAAACATGTGCGTACATGTTTACCAGCGTTGAAGGGCCGGGATTTGGGAACTGTATTATAGGAGTATGTCACGCTACAATGAGCCAAAGCTTCCGGTAGGTGGAGCCTACCGGGAGTAAGTATATGCCCTCATGATGGATAATAACTAGGCATTGGAGGCTCGGAAAATCCGTGTCGCGTGCCCCAACCTTTTGTGGGACGGAGGCGTAAAATGATACGCAGAATCGCCTTTCAAAATACCGGAGTTTAGTAAAGATGCCATTATGCGGGCAGCTTATCAGCAATGTAGCAGGGTGGGTGCAGACATGAAGGGCAACCCCGCGGGGCACCACAGGCCATGGTCTTTTCTGCACCCAACATCTGTTTCGCTGCACAGACTCAGGTGCTAGGAAGCAGCCTCCAACATAAAATCGAGACACTTCAATAACTTTTAAGCGCACCAATCCTACTGCCTTTCTGTCTCTAATGCTTCCTAAACGTGCGGAAGAACGAGGATGTGCATCCTCGGGCTGGAGGCATTCCATCAAAAAAAAAAAAAAAGTCTGTTGCGAAATAATTTCACAAATTGTAATGGAATATAAACCGAATGAGGAATTGCAAGGCAGATGAAGCCGCGATACAGCTTTATAGTTGGAGTACGTTCCTGCTATCATACAGGAAGTATTGTGTTATCTAAGTGTTCTAAGGGCACCAAGTTGTAAGCTTGTGCAATCTTTTTTTGCATATTTCGAGCACGAAACACATATCTGGCACCCTACTGGACCACTGCTTATGAATCGACATAAGGGTTGAAATTGTGTGAAATTAAACAGCTGTACAATTGTACAATGTCAGCTGGAAATGAGAGGGTTTACAAAATGATTCAGTGCGATCTTGCATGCAGTTCTAGCCGGTGAGAAAGCATGGTTCCCAAACAAAACATTTTATTTTCATTACTAAATGCCACATTTCAGTTGGCATGTTAGCGTAGCAAGTATTTTAGGGGGGGTTCGCCCTGGGGACGCAGTGGCAAAACAAAGTGGATCTAACAAGTATGTTCCTTCTGGGGGTGACAACGTTACGCAGTCATGCGCCCCCCCCCCCCCAGTTGGTGTTGCTCACACGCCATACCTCTTCGATCAAGAGGAATTTGTTGCCTGCCCTCAGTATTTCACATGGGTGACTCAGGGCCCGATTCACAGAATGAACTTAAGACTCAATCCTAAACTTACTACAATTTTGGTATTCACAGAATGCACTTACTACTTTAGGCATTCACAGAATGAATTTACTACTTTTGGTATTCACAGAAGTTAGGATTTTGTCTTAAGTTTGTTTTAAGACAAACTTAAGACAGACTTAAGACAGACTTAAGACAAAATCCTAACTTCTGTGAATACCAAAAGTAGTAAGTGCATTCTGTGAATGCCAAACGTTGTAAGTGCATTCTGTGAATACCAAAATAGTAGTAAGTTTAGGATTGAGTCTTAAGTTCATTCTGCGAATCGGGCCCTCTGTGTTTCGTTAGCATGCCGCTGCCGGCTCTTATTCCTAAGGGTTCACGGGGGTCGCCACTTAACCCCCACGACAGCTGGCGAAGAGTTTAGTGGGACCACTTGACTGCGCCCAGAGTCACAACTGACGAGTGACCTATTGATCCCCTTAATCCAAAGGGAACGAATAATAAAAAGTGAAGAGGAGGCGGAGAATGAATGCCAAATGCCCCAAATCCGCAATTACGAAAATCCGCAGATACGCGGATTTTGCGGATCCACGATCCGTGAATACGCAAATTCGTGAATCGTGGATCCGCGAAATCCGCCCATGCTTATCTGTCACACGCTAGCAATCAGCGTGTTTAAGTAAGCTGCGGGGGGGAAGGAAGCGTGGCCTCGTGGCAGTGGGCGTGGCCTGTGGGCCAGTGTGGAATGGTGGCGGGTGTAATCTCAAGCCTCGGCAGCGCTAAGGTCCGCTGCACGAGGGGCTGCCACAGCTGGTAATGAGAAAGAATGCCCAAAAGAGGGGGAACAGGTAAATTAAAACCAACAATACAATTTTCAAACTTTAAAAGTCGCAAGCAATTGCTCCCGGCTTTCCGCCTCAGGAACAGTATTAGCCTCTGTCACACGCTAGCAATCAGCGTGTTTAAGTAAGCTGTGGGGGGGAAGGGGGCGTGGCCTCGCGGCCGTGGGCGTGGCCTGTGGGCCAGTGTGGAATGGCGGCAGGTGTAATCTCAAGCCTCGGCAGCGCTAAGGTCTGCTGTACGAGGGGCTGCCACAATCAATCAATCAATCAATCATTGCATTTATATCGCGCACTACTCACCCGGAGGGTCTCAAGGCGCTTCGGGAGGGGGGGTCCGCTACTGCTCGAACAGCCAGGTCTTGAGCTGCTTCCTGAAGGCGAGGTGGTCTTGGGTCAGGCGGAGGTGGGTCGGGAGGGAGTTCCAAGTCTTGGCGGCCAGGTGGGAGAAGGATCTTCCTCCTGTTGTGGCTCTTCGGATGCGGGGAACGGTGGCGAGCGCCTGGTTGGTCGATCGGAGGTGGCGTGTGGGAGCGTAGAAGTTGAGGCGGCTGTTGAGGTAGCTCGGGCCTTGGTCGTGTAGGGCTTTGTGTGCGTGGGTGAGGAGACGGAAGGTGATTCTCTTGTTGATGGGGAGCCAGTGCAGGTCTCTCAGATGTCCGGAGATGTGGCTGCGTCGGGGGATGTTGAGGATGAGTCTGGCTGAGGCGTTTTGGATCCGCTGGAGTCTCTTCTGGAGCTTGGCGGTGGTTCCGGCGTAGAGGGCGTTGCCGTAGTCCAGGCGGCTGGTGACGAGGGCCTGGGTGACCGTCTTCCTGGTCTCGGTGGGGATCCACCGGAAGATCTTGCGTAGCATGCGCAGGATGTTGAAACAGGACGAGGAGACGGCGTTGACTTGTCTGGTCATGGAGAGGGAGGAGTCCAGGATGAAGCCCAGGTTGCGTGCGTGGTCTGTTGGTTTGGGTGCGGTGCCCAGGGCAGGTGGCCACCAGGAGTCGTCCCAGGCGAAGGGCGAGGGGCCCAGGATGAGAACTTCCGTCTTCTCTGAGTTCAGTTTCATGCGGCTGGTCATCATCTATTCGGCTATGTGTTTCATCCCTTCGTGTAGGTCGGTTCTGGCGGTGGCGGGGTCGTTGGTCAGGGAGAGGATCAGCTGTGTGTCGTCGGCGTAGGAGATGATGTTGAGGTTGTGTTGGCGTGCGATGGCCGCCAGGGGGCTCATGTAGACATTGAAGAGGCTGGGGCTGAGCGAGGAGCCCTGAGGGACGCCGCAGCTGACTTCCGTGGCCTCTGATCTGAACGGTGGTAGGCGGACTCTCTGAGTCCTTCCAGCGAGGAAGGAGACGATCCACTCCAGTGCCTTCTCCTGGATTCCGGCGTTGCTAAGGCGCTGCACTAGGGTGTGGTGGCAGACGATGTTGAATGCCGCGGAGAGGTCCAGGAGGATGAGGGCCGCTGTCTCTCCGTTGTCCAGCAGGACCCGGATGTCAACAGCTGGTAATGAGGAAGAATGCCCAGAAGAGGGGGAACAGGTAAATTAAAACCAACAATACAATTTTCAGACTTTAAAAGTCGCAAGCAATTGCTCCCGGCTTTCCGCCTCAGGAACAGGATTAGCCTCTGTCACACACTAGCAATCAGCGTGTTTAAGTCAGCTGCGGGGGGAAAGGGGGCGTGGCCTCGTGGGCGTGGCCTGTGAGCCAGTGTGGAATGGCGGCGGGTGTAATCTCAAGCCTCGGCAGCGCTAAGGTCCGCTGCACGAGGGGCTGCCACAGCTGGTAATGAGGAAGAATGCCCAAAAGAGGGGGAACAGGTAAATTAAAACCAACAATACAATTTTCAAACTTTAAAAGTCGCAAGCAATTGCTCCCGGCTTTCTGCCTCAGGAACAGGATTAGCCTCTTTCTATGCAAATTAACAAGGACGTATTATCAAGTCCATTATCGCCGTTCTATCGGCAGTTTCCTGCCGATAAAACAGCGATAATTTTATCACCGGTCCTTGATAATATGCCCCCTTCGTAGAAATATGACAATGAAGGACTATAAAAGCGCGATGTTATCTAACTGCAAATTAATATAGCAACAATTACAAATCATAACATCTTTCTTTTAATTTCTTTTAGCTGTACAACTTCACGATGGATTATGTAACAAGGTCGACGACAATAGCACAAGGTGAGCAAAGAACCTTGTTTCTAAAACAAGACAAGTTATCTGTAAAAGGAGACAATCTATAGTTGGCAGCAGGCATGCAAAACACACATTGGCCTAACGAGGCTTCAGCTAGGATGACATACCTTCCTGCGCCCACACACAGTCGCACCCGAGTACGTCACAAGTCTTTTAAAGACATTTGCTTCTTAATGAGGCTTTGAAGTCCCCCCACCCTGCTTACAGCCCCTGCAGCTCCGCTCTTCTTTTTCCTTGAACTTAAACCCCCCCACCCGAAAATGTTGACTGTGGTTGCGCCTCTGCCTTCAGGTCCCCCCCCGTCGTGTGTGTCTCCCACATTTTAATGTCCTTTTTTCTCTTTCTTACTCTCTCACATCGTTTCTCTTTCTTTTTTAACGTTTTGGACGCTACTATCTCCACTCTGCTGTATACAACCTTATCAGAATTGAAGTAGTTAACTGTCTTGATTACAGTGAAGGCTTCTTCCACATGTAGAGACCCATCTTTCAATCACCCCAATGGCACTAGGTGACTTTTGCCTTTTGTGGCATATTATCAAGGACCGGTGTTAAAATGATCGCCGTTTTATCAGCAGGAAACTGCTGATAAAACGGCGATAATGGGCTTGATAATACGCCCTTGTTAATTCCAATAGAAGACCATGTTAGCACAAGAACATGGGCTTCTATGCGAATTAACAAGGGCGTATTATCAAGCCCATTATCGCCGTTTTATCGCTCACTTCCTGCCGATAAAACAGCGATAATTCTAACACCGGTCCTTGATAATATGCCCCTTTGTTTCTGAAACAACAACAAATTATTTGTGAAAGGAGAGACTAGGTAGTCTGCAGCACCTTCACTGCGTAGAAATGTATAATTACCTCCGAGCACTGAGAATAGATAGGTTACAACAGTCTGACAAACAGATCTACAAGCTTATTGCGTCACTTTTCTGTCACTTTTAACATGGGGAAAATGACGCAAAGAGCTTGTAAATCTGTGTCTGACTTTTCAAGAAAAACTCCCAACTCCAAACTCTGCGACTCAATGGGCTGCAACAGTCTAAGTACAGAATATTAAGAACCCACATTAAAATTCACTTTTGACATTAGTTTCACAACGCAGCTTACGATGATTAATCAAAATGTCCTTTAGTTTACTTCACCAAACATCCTTCATAAGCGGCCTATCGAGCAACAGCAATGGAATTGTCTGCAACGTATTCAATATACTTTGACGTATAGAAGCAGAGTTGAAGTCAAGTGGTGAACTTCGGTGGCCGCACTGTTTATACAATGTAAGCACAGCAGCCTACATACACAATGCCTTCATTGCAAACCATTAGAAATAAGTCTGCATCTTTACAATCCCGTTGTGCCACTTTTGCTTCAGTAACGCAGTTGGCACTTCCAAATAGACACCACATGAACGCACCACTGTGTGAAATGTACCAGACACACTGCATTCGTAAAACCATAGGGCCCGATTCACAGAACTAACTTAAGACAAAATCCTAAACTTACTACTTTTGGTATTCACAGAAGTTAGGATTTTGTCTTAAGTTTGTCTTAAGACAGACTTAAGACAGACTTAAGACAAAATCCTAACTTAAGTCTGTCTTAAGTCTGTCTTAAGACAAACTTAAGACAAAATCCTAACTTCTGTGAATACCAAAAGTAGTAAGTTTAGGATTTTGTCTTAAGTTAGTTCTGTGAATCGGGCCCCTAGACCCAGACTGCAGGGAGGAGGACCGTAACCCCAGGCATACTTCAAAATAAAACAAGAGGAATGGCGTTCCCCAGTACTCGGGGCACCTTACAAGCCCCCCATTATGGAAAAAAATTGCCCTCGTAATTTACCCCCCCGGGACCTAATGAATAAAACGGACTTCTCGTTTTTTTTCACCTTTACCACCGCGTATGAGTACCACACGAGTACCCCGCAAATTTTTTATTTAAAAAAAAATAAAAATTGAGCCTAAAGATCCATGTACCACCCCCTGAGCAAGCCTATAGGGTCAGAATGTTTCTACCCTGCCCCCTTTCCTTATTTCTCAACTTTATTTTACTGTTTTATTGTGACTCGGTTCTCGCGACAAACAAGATGGCTGCCAACACTTCCTGGTTTGGAGTGTTGACAGCCAATCAGCATGCAGCTTGTAATTGTACAGATTTCGGTACGCGAATGCCGCGTTTTTTTTTTTTTTTTTTAAATAGAGCCTAAACATCCATGCCCGACCCCTGAGCAAACCTACAGGGTCAGAATGTTTCTACCCTGCCCCCTTTCTTTATTTCTTAACTTTGTTTTACTGTTTTCTCGTGAGTTGGTTCTGCCGAGGCACAAGATGGCCACCAACACTTCCAGGTTTCGAGTGTTGACAGACAGTTGACAACCAATCAGTATGCAGCTCGCGCTTCAACGGATCTCCGTCCACGTGTAGAAATCTGTCTCTAGATATCGCTGATTTTACTTGTAATTTTCTCAGAAACTACTGAACGGATATACGCCATTTAACAAAAAGCACAATCTGCGAACCAAACTCTACCTCTCTGCCAAATTTGGTGTAATTCCGTTCAGCCGTTCGGCCTGTAGCCCTGGCTAAAGGTCCCTATGGAAAATTGCATGGGGAAAACACGTTTTGGGACCCCCTTTTTCTCGGCCCTCACTTGACGAATCACCCCCAAACTTTCAGGGAAGGAGCGGAACCGAGCAGGCCATTTTCTTGGAGAGATTTGCGAAGATTCGTCCAAAGTTATTCCAAATAGAATGTTGTGGATTTACTATGGAAAGTAGGTCCTAACTATAACTACATACTGGCGACCGCCAGTAGGTAATATGAATATATATATATTCTAACTTTGCCCTGCCGTAAGGACGCACTCTCCAGTAGCAAAGTTCAAAGACTTTTATTAACAAATGAATGTAGAATTTCACCTCGATTTTTGCACCTACACGTTTTGAAGCTTCAGGCTTCTTCTTCCAGGGTAGTTCGTAAAAATATAGTAGTGCCTAGAGAACACAGGGGCATATTACCAACAAGTATCGATATTTATCACTAAAAAGGCTTAGCGACAATTTTTTTATCGCTGAGCATCGCCGGAATTTATCGCTGAGGTAACGTGCTATTAGCAACCTTTATCTCCAAAGCGATACATTTTCCGGCAATAGCGGCGAAATGCGTGAATATCGCTGAGAATACAGCGATATTCACGCATTACCGACCAAATGCTCTTAGCCATGTTTTCCACCTCCCATTGGATAACATGGCTAAGAACTGGTCTGAGCAGGCGTTAGTTTTAGGAGATATTCGCGCTTAGCGCGAATATTTGCAACGCTACGCCTGTGTTGGTAATAGGCGATAGCGATGTTAGCGACTGCTGTCAGTGTCGGCTGTCATATATATATATATATCCCTAAAGCCACCCTAAACCCCAAAAATGTCCCAGCACCCCAAAACCTGAACCCTAAAATTACCCCCTACACCCCAAAACCCTAACCCACCCTCTCACCTAAAAATACCCCAGCACCCAAAAACCTTAAACCTACCCTGAACCCTAAAATTACCCCCTGCACTCCAAAACCCTAACCAATCTTGACCCCTAAAAATACCCCAGCACCCCAAAACCTAAACGCACCCTGAAGCCCAAAAATACCCCAGTACCCCAAAACCTAAACTCACCCTGAATCCTAAAAATACCCCCTACACCCCAAAACCCTAACCCACCCTGAACCCCAAAAATACCCCAGTACCCCAAAACCTAAACACACCGGAACCCTAAAATTACCCCCTACACGGCAAAACCCCAAACGCACACTCAACCCTAAAAATACCCCCTACACCCTAAAACCCTATCTCATCCTGACCCCTAAAAATACCCCAGCACCCAAAAACCTAAACGCACCCTGAACCCCCAAAATACCCCAAAACCTAAACCCACCCTGAACCCTAAAAATACCCCATGCACACCAAAACCCTAACACACCCTGACCTCTAAAAATACCCCAGCACCCCAAAACCTAAACGCACAGTGAACCCTAAAAATACCCCTGCACCCCAAAACCTAAACCCACCATGAACCCTAAAAATATCCCAGTACCCCAAAACTTAAAACCCACCCTAAATCCTAAAAATACCTCAGCACCCCAAAACCCAAACATACACTTAACCCTAAAATTACCCCTGAACCCCCATAACATATACCCCTAGGGTACGATTCACAGAACTAACGTAAGACAAAATCCTAAACTTACTACTTTTAGTATTCACAGAAGTTAGGATTTTGTCTTAAGACAGACTTAAGACAGACTTAAGTTAGGATTCTGTCTTAAGTCTGTCTTAAGTCTGTCTTAACAAACCAAGGGCATATTACCAAGGGCCTTTATCGCCGCTTTAGCTGGACTTTTTTCCGCTAAAGCGGCGATACTGTTATCGCCTTATTACCAAGCTGTCGCTAACACCAATTAGCGACAGCTTGTAGGCGATAGCGGGCATTTTGGAGCCCGCTTTGCATGTCAGCGATAATTATCGCTAATGAAATGCAAAGTGGGCGTGCCAAAATGTCAGCGACTGAAAACAGTCGCTGCAATCGCTATCGCCTATGATCAACACAGGCGTAGTTTTGGGAATATTTGCGCTAAGCGCGAATATCTCCAAAAGCTAACGCCTGCCCTGACCAGTTCTTAGCCATGTTATCCAATGAGAGGTGGATAACATGGCTAAGAGCATTGTCACGATAATGCCTGAATATCGCTGTATTGACAGCGATATTCACGCATTTCGCCTGTTTTTTATCGCTCCTGAGATAAACCTTGCTAATAGCAAGGTATCTCAGCGATAAAAACAGGTGAAGGGCGGCGATAGAAATATTCCCGCTAAGCCACCTCAGCGATAATTATCGCTCGTTGTTGGTAATATGCCCCCAAAAGTAGTACGTTTAGGATTTTGTCTTAAGTTAGTTCTGTGAATCAGCCCCATACACCCCAAACCCCAAACCCTATACTTACCTTATACTTACGCATTGTAAATGTGGCGCATTAATGGTGGCGGAGTCATGGCGCACAATAAGTGGCGCATCCCTGCTGATATGCAGGGATGCGCCACTTATTGTAAATCTGCCCCTTAGTATTTATGGTCTGGCCACCCATCTGCAGTCACTGCTGCTGCCGGTCAAGGTGGGCTGTGGGTAAATACACTTTAAGAGGCAGATTTACAACTTCTGGCGCATCTCTGCTAATCAGCAGGGATGTGCCAGAACAGTTGCGACACCCCAAACCACCTGTGCGCCACCACTGATGCGCCGCATTTACAATGCGGCTCGCCGTGGCGCACGGATGGGCAGATGAGTGTCGAGACCCCGGCGGAAAGGTGGCGCATTGCTGGAGTTGCGTCGCAAGCGCGATGCTGCTCCAGCAAGGCTCACGGTGCCCTTATGCCTAACGTGCTGCGTCAATCCTTATGCCTGCTTCAAGCAGGCGTGAGGTTTTGACGCAGCGGTGTCAGAAAAGTGACTGAGTGAAATTTTTTCCGAGGCGTTCCTCTGCCGGAATGCCCACATTGGGTGCACGGCTTTACAACGTGACGCATCTCCCTAGATGCATCACATTGTAAATACCCAGCAACATGGCGCTGGTTTTGCGCCGCCGCTGCGTTACAAAAGTGAAGCAAAGGCGGCGCAAATGTGGAGTACGGGGCTTGTAAATCTGCCCCCAAGTGTCTGGTAGCTTGTCCCATGCCTACAGTGCAGTTGCAGTCAAAAGCAGTAGGATGGAGTGCTGATGAGTTATCTGTGTACTCACCAGCAGGGGCGGCCTTAGGGATGTGCAAGCTGTGAACCTGCAAAGGGCCGTCAAACACCAGGGGCCGCCACGCCAATATATATCCTTAATATATTAACGTCTGAGGATGGATACATATTTGCGTGGCAGCCCCTGCCAGGGATTTGGCGGCCTCCGGCTCTGTTCCACTTCCAAACACCCTGACCCACCCTCTTCACTGGCCTCTGCGCCTGCGTTCCTCCAGGGGCCCCCTTCCTACGCTCCCTGCCCAGATCCGCCATGAGCCTAGAGCCGCCCCTATCACCAGGCCTCGCTAACAGGCTCGGCTGCCTTCAGGGTGTGCTGGCTGTGCTGCCTCCAGGGCAGGCTTCTCCATTCTCCCCCTGCAGCTTCTGGTCCGTAACTTGAAGCTCCTCATTAATGTCCGGAATCAATACTGCACATGTGCCCCATTGTGTGCATGCGTAATAGCATGCCACTTCCTTTTATTCCAAATCATTTCCGTCCCAACGAGCGCATGGCGCTCTACGTAACATGCAGGCTTTTCGCGCATGCGAGCTACCATCATTAGAACCGCATCTCTCGCTTACTGCAAATGTTAACTAAAAAATCAAGCCTTATTGTGACTGCCCAACTGAGGAGGCAAGCTAGTCATTTAATTAAATGCATCCTCTGCCAACAAAGAAGAAAAGAAGGTGCGCAGCCGCTATAGTTAAGGATGGGTGGAATGTGACAGGCGGGAGAGAGGCCGGGGAGAGGATGGGAATAATGGGACGGGACGTTAGTTGTCAGAGCAAAGTGTGTGTCCTGCTACAGCAGCCACTGTGCGCGCCGCTGCTCTCTCCTATGGCAATACTCCATGGGAGTGAACTTTTAAAAAAGGTGGGACATACACCCATTATTAGTCATTTGCAGGCTACGATTTTTAAACGACAAACACAAAAGCCCATCCTAAGCATGGAAGGAGTCAGACCCAGGGGTGGCTCTTCCACTAAGGCAGAGTAGCGTCGCTGAACTGCTCTCAGAGCAGGAGAAAGAACAAATAAAATACTAATAACCATGTTGTTATCATTTAATTTTTCTCTCCAAGCTGGGTTAGTGCAGGGCGGGGCTGGTGGCACGGGGGAGGAGTGATTTGCACACTTCAAATGGGCATGATGACTTGGCCGGCCATCTTAGGCCAGTTAAACAGTCATGCGCACTTTGCATGTTCCCCACCAGGCTGCAATGCACAGTCTAGTGGGGAACATGTGCAGGCTCCCTATGCCTGTCTGAGCGCCGAGCCATGGCACTCAGACAAATAGCAACGCTGCATTGCAGCGTTGTGATTGGCTTAGGGGAGGTGCAGTGGTTCTTCCTGTTTGCAACGGAAGCTGAGGAGAGACAGCGGCCGACAAAAGGTAAGTGTTCTTTTTTTTTGTACCCCCTTCACCGTCTACCACCCCAGTTCCCTGCTAGACGCCACTGGTCAGACCCCACAAAGTACAGACAACAGATTGCCTAAGAGCGTAAGCGCTGTATAGGCTCGATCTTAAAAAAGTAGCTCTGAAACACTGCCTCAGAATGCACGCTGGGTAGGTTTAGAAGTAGCTGCTCTCAGGATGGTGAAACTCTGCAAGAGGCATGACGAATGCATGCATGCAGAAATGAGAAGCCAAGCAGGAGCAGGCACATGGCCAGCCTATGGGCGGCCTGAAGCACACACAGCAGATAGATACAACGGGCAGATTTACAAGCCCCTTGCGTCTCTTTTGCTCTGCCGTTGCGTCACTTTTGTGACGCAGCGGCGACGCAAAAGATGCGCATGGTGCGGGGTATTAACAACGTGCCGCATCTGGGAGATGCGTCATTTTGTGAAGCCCTGCACCATAAGGAGGCGTTCCTGTGCAGGGGGGGAAGGGCGTTCCTGCGCAGGAACGCCTTCTAAAAGTGGCTGAGTGGAATCTACAAGCTTTCACTCAGTCACTTTTAGGCCAATGCTGTGTCAAAACCCTGTCCCTGCTTGAAGCAGGCGTAAGGCTTGAGGCAGCATTGAAAGAATAGGCCCCCCAGAGCATTGCTGGAGCTCCAGCAATGCGCGCCTTTACGGCACAGATGCGTGACGCATCTTTGCTGTTTTGGCCCCATGGTGAACCGATGCTGTCGAGTTTCATTCCAAGATCGAAGTTGTTCATGAAATTAAATTAAATTGTGTTTTCATGAGTTGCGTTTCACATACGCTGGACTGACCATTTACAGCTTAGATTCTTGAATACAAGAAACTTTTTTCAGAAAAAAACACTAAGGTGATTAACTAACTTCAGTGTTCCTCTGGCCTGACTACCCCTGGCCTTATTGCTAAGGGGCAACCTTTGCAAATATATTAGTCCTGATGATGGTCTTATAGACATCTGCACCAAAGACCGAAACGTCGACCATATCATCTCCAACGCAATCCATCTTTCAAAGAGTATACCTTTGTTCATGAATGGACCTGGTTACACTTTAACAAACAAAGGAGTTGATGAAGTGTTATGTATTGATCTGTTGATCTATACTAATATAATAAAGAGAGAGCCCAAACCTTTGAGGCAGGTAATCTCAGGAACCACAGCACCAATCACAACACCCAATACAGCGTTGGAAAGGGCAGTTGCAGCAGAAGGACATAGGCTATGCAGACGCCCACCATATACATTTAAAAGGTAAAAGAATCGTGCCAGCAAAGTAGTCCCTTGTGGGCGTGTCTGCATTGTGCTGTGGGCGTGTGCTGGGGGGCGTGAGAATCGCTGGGGGCATTCCGTCACAAGTGTTGTTTTTTTTCCCAGGTTCTATACATTCCTGCTCCCTTTAAATAGTAATTCATTGGAGGTCCCATTCTCTTAGAACCACCCCAAGCACAGTTATGGGCAAAAATAAAACTAAAAGGCCCTGCAAAGCATTATGGGATAAGATTAGCATCATTTTTAGCATTCATGAAAGGGTTTCAATGTTTTTGAATTTTACTCATCAGGGGCATCTTGGGACGACGAGGTGAACTGCAGCTTGATGTATAATATTTTAAATGCTATTGCATTTGCCTCATCAGGGACATCTAGGGACGGCGAGGTGAACTGCAGCTTGATGTGTAATATTTTAAATGCTATTGCATTTGCCTCGTCAGGGACATCTAGGGACGACGAGGTGAACTGCAGCTTGATGTGTAATATTTTAAATGCTATTGCATTTGCCTCATCAGGGACATCTAGGGACCACGAGGTGAACTGCAGTTTGATGTGTAATATTATAAATGCTATTGCATTTGCCTCATCGGGGACAACTGGGGACGATGAGGTGAACTGCAGCTTTTTGTAGAATTATTTGGATACAATAATATTCATTTCCCACTGCTAATCTCGTCCCATAATGCTTTGCAGGGGCTTGATCTCAAAATCATCACCTCTCTCACTGCTTGCTGGAAGGTAATTTCACTTTTGTGAAATGACTATATGCATTTTAGCATGTAGAAATACTTGTTATTTTACCTTGAATATATGAGGTTTCTGTTTTAATAATTGGAAATCTGACGGAACAAAATATTGCGGATTTATTGTACTACGTTCGCGCCAATTGCGCCCACCCCTACTTTAAATACCCCTGCACCCCATAATCATAGCCCACCCTTACTCTATAAAATACCCCAACACCCTTAAACACTAACCCATCTTAACCCTATAAATATACCCTATACCCCAAAACCCAAACATATCCCTAAACCCTAAAAATACCCCTGTACCCCAAAACCCAAACCTAGCCCTGAACCCTATAAATACCCCTGTACCTCAAAACCCAAACCTATCCCTGAACCCTAAAAATACCCCTGTACCCCAAAACCCAAACCTACCCCATAACCCTAAAATACCCCTGTACCCCAAAACCCAAACCTAGCCCATAACCCTTAAAATACCCCTGTAACCCAAAACCCAAACCTAGCCCTGAACCCTAAAAATACTCCTGTACCCCAAAACCCAAACCTAGCCCAGAACCCTAAAACACCCCTGTATCCCAAAACCCAAACCTAGCCCTGAACCCTAACAATACCCCTGTACCCCAAAACCCAAACCTAGCCCTGAACCCTTAAAATACCCCTGTACCCCTGTACCCAAACCTACCCCATAACCCTAAAAATATTCCTATACCCCAAAACCCAAACCCAGCCCTGAACCCTAAAAATACCCCTGTACCCCATAACCCAAAACTATATCTGAACCCTTAAAATACCCAAACACCCCAAAACATATACCTCAGTACCCCAAAACATATACCCCTATACCCATACTTGCCTTATCCAAACATTTTTAAAAAACATGCTTTTACCATTCATGCATTTACATCGAATTTCGTTGTAAATGCATGCGTGGTAAAAGCATATAAAATGTAATGCCATGCGTTATAATGGCATTGCGGAGTGATGGTACTTTCGTAATGAAAGTATGCGGAGCAATGGTATGCGGAAAGAAAGTTGCGGAATAATGGGTGTTTACCCTCCCCCGTAAGTACATTGGTGGCACGGCGGCCCACATCTCCAGCAACATACTCATATTTTTTCACCACCGATTGAAAAATGCACAGGTCTCTCTCATTGATGCCCAGCATCGACATACACTTTTAGACCCACCTCCCACCACAAGTTCTAGAATTGCGAACTTGTGAGATGGGCAGCTACGTTCGAATCTCGGCATCAGCTCAACATCCTGTGATTCCAGGCAAATCGCTTTGTCTCCCCGTGCCTACCACAAATTAATGTGTTCGTCTGTAATGTAAATTGTGCTCATGCCATGTTGTTGAGTTCGCGCTATATAATATTGCTAGGAAAATAAAGTAGGGAAACTCAAGTTCACACACTACTGAACGCGCACTCTTAAGTGCATCAGCAGTGTACTGTGAATCGCAGCGTTTCACAGGCCTGTCACAGATAAGAAATGCTATCAAAGCGAAATCCTACGAAACAATATACTACTGGCCGGCAGCAATTCATACCCGGACAACGTCGGGACGGGCTGCTAGTTTATGTATACATCTGTCCATAACATTTTTTGCCTACATTGATTTGTATATCATATCCCCGTGAATTTATTTCTGTGATTGATTCAATACAATACCTTTTCAGATATAATTCTTCCGTGTGCTTTCTTTCTTTCTTCTTCCCATTTTTTGGTTATTGAATGTTGTATTGATCCAAGAAATTGTGTTGTTATCCTATGGATACAGTTGGGTTAGATTTGCCAGAACTAACTCTTTAGACTCATGCTAGTAAATCAATCTTAATAAGCAAACAAACGAAATCCCTTGTAGCTTTTCTTTACCTTTAACTGTTCAATGCCCAAATCTACAAGGGTCAATTGGGTTACCCAGTATCTCTTTATGCATTTACAATGCGGCGCACCTTGGGCCTCATTTATGAGGCCATGCGCCACTTTTACGCCGCCGGTGCGTCACTTTTTGTGACGCACCAGCAGCGTAAAAAATGTGCCTTGTTGCACCATATTTACAAAGTGACGCATCTAGGTAGATGCGTCACTTTGTAAACCCCTGCGCTAAATTCTCCCTGCGTCAGGTATAATGTATGCAAGGGAGGCGTTCCCCCGCAAAAATCCTCGTAGAAGTGACGCAGTGAAATCTCACTTTTAAGACTCCGTTGCGTCAAAGTCTTGCACCTGCCCCACAGCAGGCGTAAGACTGAAGCAGGCCCTTTCATATGGGGCTTTCCCCATGTGGAAGGACACATTGCTGGAGTTGCGTCACTTTTGCGGCACACTCCAGCAACACGTCACTTTTGCGCTAACAGATACGTATCTGTAACTCCTTGCGACATGATGCGTCATATTTTGACACAACAGGTATGTCGCTGCGATGCGTCATTTCTCATAAATGAGGCCCCATGTCATTTCTCATAAATGAGGCCCCATGTGTGACGGAGCTGCAGCACACAATTACTACCGCATCCCTGCTAATTAGCAGGGATGCGCTAGTAATTGTAAATCTGCCCCAACATGTCTCTGTTCAAGAGACAGCGCATGCGCGCTCTATAGAGCTGAACCCTAGAGAGAAACTTGCAGCGGCTTCACTAAGATTTCCGCCCTCCGAGGCGCACTGTAAGAAACATCCATTATAGTAGGATCGGCCACAGTTCACATTTTGAAAGGAAGCTAAGTTTATTCATTAACTAAGTTAAACGTAACATTATCCAAATGTCGCACTAATACTTCACTCAACTTTTTTTACCAAGGATATTGCGGATCTCGAACTCAAAAGATCCTTCAAAAATTTCTCACATTACCGCATATCACCCACCACACTGAATGCAAGTGAAAGCGCGATAATGCTTAAAGCTTTTCTGACATTACCGCATATCACACGCCACACGCAGTGCACATGAAAGCGCGATAATGCTCAAAGCTCATAACGCTTTCGCTAATCATAGTTGCTTGAATAAGGACTGTCTGTATTTATAAACGATTGTAATAATAGGCCGACACCACAAATAATTTAAGACTGTCAGTTGAATAATTGCGAGGGACAGATTTATATATCTAAACAACATAAAATCTAAATGAATCTGTGGTTTTATTTAAGAATGAAGACGCAGGCGGTTAACGCAGTAATGTGAAAAGGATCATGGGTATGCATATGTTGTGCAGAGGATTGTGGGTAAGCGGATATCCTGTTCTACTTTGTCAATGTCCGGCTGTCATTTCGTTCCTTGAGTGGGTTTTCAACACAGACAAAATGACGGCGGAGTCTCTGGGAAGGACTTCTGTTGCTGCAGTTAGTGAAGGACGAGTCTCGGCATCAGCTCAACATCCTGTAATTCTGGGGAAATCAGTTCAGCTCCCTGTACCTCAAAAATGAATGTGACCTTGTGTAATGTAACAGGCGCTCGTGTAAAGCTCTCCGGTACCTTTGGGGCGAGTTCACCTGATATACAGATATAAAAAATACCCGCCTATTGGACAGGTTTTGAGATCTTGGAGAGACAAAAGCTGAAACTCAATTAATAGCTTACATGAAGCTCCTCATTTATATCATTTTAAAGCAGGGCAGCGCTGCACGTCACTTTGCTGCTCTGTTCTGCTCAAGAGAAAGGGGCAGGAATGTGCTGTATCTATGAGATATGGCTCATTCCTGTCCTCTTACACTGGCTAGGGTGACCAACCGTCCGTAAATTTCACGGACTGCCTGTAATTTGTGCCTCTTGTCCGTTGTCCGTGAACAAGTCTTTCACGGACGCCTTTTGTCCGTAATTTCGTCCATTAGCGCGAGCTGCCCCATGCAAGAAGCCTGAGAGTTCTGTAACTCTCACAGGTCCCTGCTGTGAGAGCATTTAGAAAAGCATCAAAGGTTTATTTTGCTACCAGCCAAACCCTGGAAAATAATCACTTTGATCTCTGGGCCTTCTCTCACGTTATATAAGTATCCTCATTATTTTACGATTCTTTGCCATTAATAACCTATCTGTTCTGTTCATAAAAGTAACAACTCTTACAGTCACAGAAGCGAATTCTCCCCTCATACCGAAAATAATTCCTTGGTGACACGTTTATAGCATTGTTCTGTGCAGTCTAGTGTTTGGGAGGGCGGAGCCAGGAAGGGGGAACAGGAGGAGCCGGGACTCGCTGGTGGGCAGTTAGAGTGGGGACAGGATGAGAGCTGGACAGATGTAATAAAGGCTCTAGTTACATGTCAAGCTGTGTCTGTGGTTATTAGTAGCGGGATACTACAACTGGCGACGAGGGTGGGATGACCAAGCCCACCACCCACAGAGCAACAAGAAGACACCCTGTCCCCGGCAACGTCGAAGAAAACGCTGCCAAGAGAAGTTGAGCTGCCGCCTGGGAGAAGAGGCCAGCATCAGGGGATCTTGACCCCAGTGACCGTGAGGGCGTCGAGGGAGGCCGCAAGAACGAGCGCTGACTCGCTCGAGAAGAACCAAGCCGATCGCGCCGAAGCGCGACTCACGCCGGAAGCATGTGCCTCGGGTGAGCCTGGTAAACGCAGAAGCCAGGAGTCCACCCTGACCCTGCCTCACACCCGAGAGAGGAAGAGAAGTGCCCCAGTGCGGAGGACTCTGTCCCTGGAGGTCCGCTGGTGAGTGCTGTCAAGCGCCGTGAAGTCCGGGCTTGAGTGCCCGTCGATGTCGGAAGATCTCACGCCTGATGCGTGAGTTTTGGCGCGCTGTCGCAAGGAGAAACGCGGGAATCTGCAGGATAAGGCGGGAGCCCACCCCAACCTCACCGTTAGTAGCCACAGTTGGAGGAAAGCAGATCCTGACGTGTGATGCCCTCTGGAGCTGTCCGCCGGTGAGTCCAGAGTGAAAGAAGACAGAGTGACCCAGGAGAGAAAGCCTCGGGTGCATGCAGGGACGGCGGCCATCTTAGAGTCAGGCATTTTTCAGGACAGACCCTTGATTGTCATAGAGCGGCCATCTTAAAGTCATGCACAGAGAGACAAGCATTGACTAGAACAAGCAAACAAGCATTGGCAAGAAGAGCTCAACAAGCATTGGTTGAAGCAAATAAACAAGCATTGGTAAGAAGAGATAAACAAGCATTGGCGAATACAATAAGACAAGCATCGGCAAACGCAGAGAAACAAACACTGGCAAACACAAGTGGAAAGACCACAAGAAGGAAACAAACATCGGCAAGAGTAAGTTACAGTGACGCAACAAGCACATGCAAATGCAAGAAGCAGTCTAAGAAAACAAGCACTGAGAAAGACAAAAAGAGGAATAGCGCAGCAAGCATTGGCAGACGCGGCAGAACAAGCATTGGCATACGGAAAGCAACAAGCATTGGTAAAAGCAAAAGACCAAACACTGATAACTGCAAAAGAGCAAGCAGTGGCAAAGGTAACCTAACAAGCACGGATGAATACAAGTTCCGAAGTCAGCGAGCACAAGCAAGTGCAAATCCTGAATGCACCAAGCAAATGTAAATCCCGAACGTAACAAACACGAGCTAAAGACAAGTACCAAAATAAACTTTCAGCACCACGCGGAAATAAACGATCAACAGTAAGAACAAAGAAGGAGCTAAGATAACCCTGCAACATGAGTAAACGAACATCAAGGAAACATTCTCCCATCATTGAAACCACTGGATAACCTAAGCAGGGCCGAAAGGAACACAGGAACGAGATATCACTGGCGTCAATGGTGTCGCACATCATCGCAAAAAAAGTACCTGCAGTTAGCACGCAACACCAAAGAGAGTGGAAAATCGCAGAGCCACGAGTTACACATGACGCAGCTGAATGGTGACCATTTGACGTCAGGCAAGTCAAGCTTGACCCACTGAAGCGTACAGAGACGGTCATGCCCGGAGCAGACAACAGACAATAGTCACCTGGGAGCAGGGAACCTTACCAGAATTCTAAGGAAACCACCAAACAAAGACTAGCGGCAGGGAAGGGTCAGCAAAAAAAGACAAGAAGAAGCGTAAGGGAACAATCCTGTGACATTGCCATGCCGGCACATTCCACCATCATGTCGGTGAGAGAAGAAACACATACATCGAGCCCCTGCATTGGAGTGCCACCCCCAGTGACACGGACTGGTCACCGGAGTCTGGGTCCAGAATGGAACCGGTGGCTGGAATCACTGGATGCATTTCTTGACGTTATCAGAGAGCGAAGAGATATTAAACGTCTACTACTACTACTCCAATTGGTGGGACATGAAGGCCGACGCCTGATCAGAACCTTCCCAGCAAAGGATACCGGAACATATACGAAACTCAAAAAGGCGTTATGTGCTCATTTTGTCTCGAAGGAAGATGTCGATCATGAACGCATTGCTTTCAATGCAGCACGGCGAGAACCAGGAGAGTCCTTATCAGACTTTGCGACGCGGTTACACAAATTGGCACGATACTGTCAATTCAACACATTCACAAATGAGGAAGCTATCCGCCTACGGGTGATTGAGAGCTGCTCAGAACCGGACGCACAGCGCAAGATACTTCAACGGCAATTCTCGTTGAAGGAAATCGTCAGGAGGGCCAAAGCTGGAGAGCGAGCCGAAACAAGAGAATTGTCAAGAGAGTTGCACATCAACACCAGAAGAGAAGATATGCGAAAGGAGACCTCCCTCAGGTCTGAGCATAAGATTCAAGAAGCAACTGAATCCAGAAAACGGAAGGGCGAAGGTAGACTAGAGACTAGACAGTGGGAGAGGCAAAGTGACTCAAAACACTCTGAGTCAACAACGCGAAGACAAAAGACTGGGATGATCCAGAATCATAACAGCCGCACGGACATGACCTCGGGGAGTTACTCAACTTCAAGGAGTCAATCAGCAATTGACACAAGCCATTCTGAAGAAGAGTCAAGTGAGATAGCTCACGGGGATGGAACTGATGTCAGCCTACTCAACGAGCATGACGACAAGACAAGCTATAGGATATCGGACCAGTCATGTCAACTCTGGGAGCCGGTACACAAGCACACCCGAGCAATCTGCGGGTCACCGATTTTCACAGACAAGTCCGAAGAAACATGCAATCGCAGAAAATACCACTCCCTGGACACAGACACCAGGGCTCCCAGGGAGCCAGAAGACGAAAGAGACATCACAAAACTGGATGATTCACTCCGACACCAGAAAGTGAGAGGCAAGTACACTCAGGACACCCACGAAAGTGAGAGAACTGGGAGGAGGCCAGTGACATCATACGAGAAGGGCAGCAACGAAAAACCTCGGGATCGAACAAAAGAAATACACGCTTGGCTTTCAGACAATCATTTCACTGAAACAGCGTGGAAGACAGGGCGAGACACATACCCCAAGAAGTGTCCCACAGACAACTCCAAACCTGAGAGCCGTTTGTCACAGCCTACCAGTGCAAGAAGCGCATCAGTCCAAACACATTTGGAAGAAGGGTCTCATAGAAAAGCAGCGAGAGATCTCTCTGATTCAGAGGACAGGTCGGTACAATCACTGAGGTCAACAGAATCAAGTTCAAGACAACATTCATGGCACCGATCACCTGAACCGACCTTCAACTCAGAGACTACTTCACTCATCCAAAACAGCATAGTGCACGTAGGTGTCTCGGATCATTTGATTGCCACGCCAAGCAACTAGTCCGGTCGGTCGCGATCATTTCCGGACTTGAGGAGGATACCATCACCCCTGACGGGGTTTGCGAGGCTTACTCCAAGAGTTGTCAGAAAAGAGGCGGCCATATGGGGCACTAAACATTGGCGTGGGAAAGGACTATCTCATCACTCCGTCAAGGAGACAAGGAGTGTTGGCAAAGATGGGTCCACGTTGCGGAGACAAGAAGGGGCGAGAACGGAACATGCCCATACTCCCATACTCGAAGAGTTCAACATCTTCAAACGTGAGTGGGAGCAGAGAGGATCAAAAGAGCCTGATAACTCCGTGCTCAATGAGCTCAACATTTACGAATGCGGGTGGGAACTGAGAGGATCAACAAAACCTGCACATGAGTCCCAAAACCGAACCAAGACACCCAGCACTCTATCCTCCAATATGCAGGATCGTGAGCACGAGAACATTGATGCCCTTAACCGAAGGGGTATAGGAAGTGAACGCACAAGCGGATGCTCAGGAAGACATGTGTCACGATGGAGAACGGACTGTCACTGCCACACCGAGACGTCAGTAGTCACACAGCAGAACGAAACCATAATAACTGTGGAATCTGAGAACAAGCCGTTCACGCACAATGTCTCACACTTTCAAGAACGCGCTCCTGTGGTCAAAGATGTTTGTGGTGAGACGACCGAAAGATCGACCAAAGATGGACCCATCACTGATTCGACCCTGCTGATGCTCGAGGACAGAACTGAGTCTGAGCTCATGCATGGAGCCACCTTCCTGTGGCCCAAACAGACTGTCTGCCGACTCATGGGGCTGAGTGGACAATTGCGAACTTTGTAGAAGTTAATTTCATTTTGTTAAGAAAGGGGGAGATATAGCATTGTTCTGTGCAGTCTAGTGTTTGGGAGGGCAGAGCCAGGAAGGGGGAACAGGAGGAGCCGGGACTGGCTGGTGGGCAGTTAGAGTAGGGACAGGATGAGAGCTGGACAGGTGTAATAAAGGCTCTAGTTACATGTCAAGCTGTGTCTGTGGTTATTAGTAGCGGGATGCTACAACGTTCTGATGCCATATTGATTAAAAACATTACGAAGGCACCATCTACGTTTATTCACTAGGAAAAGGTAAGTGCAGAGTTAGAGAATTAGGGGCAGATTTATGAATGCCCTGCGCCGCCGTTGTGTCACTTTTTCCCATGTTAAAAGTGACGCACCGGCGGCGCAAGGCCTTCATAAATCTGCCCCTTAGCGATTATTTTTGCTGCAAGCACAACTATTCCCGAATGATGTGTCTGTCTATTTTGGCATTATACATTAGGGAGAAAAAAGCCCAGAATTTAATTGTAGTAGGTTCATTTTAAATTAGTCTTTAAGTGTTTGAACCAATAGGACGCTTATTGGGTGCTATTTTAATGTCGTCATTGTGACACTTTATCAGGAATAGAACAAAACTGTTCTACCAATGAAGCAAGATAACTGAACACTTGGAAAAATACAATGGTTTGGAAGTTGCTCATGATGCAATGTAAGCTTGTATATAAAAAAACGTTACAGCGGCCCCACACACACACACACACACTCTCTCCTCTCTCAAATATTTGCAAAGTGTTCTTTTTAGTATAGTTTTGCAAAGTGCAGGGCCTGTAAACACAATTGTATTATTAGCGAATCCACCACATTCAAGTATGTTTATAGAGCGATTGGAGTGAACCAAAACAACAATTCCAAGAATTCATTATGGTTTTGAATGACTATTCTGGACTGCTCCAACCAATTCGCAGGAACCACAAAAGGGGACTAATAATCAGTGGCCATAGTTCTCTTCAGATTGAAGGGTTGAATGGTTGAGCAAGTCCCTGTCACCATTTTAAACTTTGACCTTTATGTTAGGTTGGGGTCATGGCTGCAGGGGCTCCAACTACTGAGCTACCTTACCGTAAATGGAGATCATATCATTATATCTGAAAATAATACAGTCCCTCAAGATATCTCCTAAGTGACAGGAATTAAAATAATCCCTCAGAGATAGAGACTCGAATATTGAGATGAAGGAGACAGACTGGTGAGGTGAGGTATGGAATTTGGCTCCCCGAGAAGTACCGTAAACAGACACATTTAATTTTCATGAAAACTTTGCACTTAAGTTTTCTCATGTCCAAAGAAAACAAATAGGTGTAATACGATCAGTGCTTAACATGGGCCGTTACTGTCCGGTACGGAGTATCAGAATTCACAAAACACTACAGTTGCAAAATTTCCAAATGGACTACAGATTCATAAAGACTTTGTGAACCGGTTAAAGATTCAATGAAAGCATTATTTTTAAATAGTTTTCCCTTTTTTTTAAGTATATAGGCATTCCTATAGGCCAGCATCTTTGAATTGATAAACTGAAGACACTAACAGAATACACTGGAGCCTCGGGGCGGCACTTGTAGCTACCCCTCAAAGACCGGAGCCTAGGGTAGCTTGTAACTACAGGGCTTTAATCCTTACACACAGGAGCCTGAGGGGAGGTTGTAACTACAGGACTTTAATACTTACACACAGGAGCCTGGGGGGAGGTTGTAACTACAGGACGTTAATCCTTACACACAGGAGCCTGGGGGGAGGTTGTAACTACAGGAAGTTAATCCTTACACACAGGAGCCTGGGGGGAGGTTGTAACTACAGGAAGTTAATCCTTACAGGCAGGAGCCTGGGGGGAAGTTGTAACTACAGGACTTTAATCCTTACACACAGGTGCCTGGGGGGGTTGTAACTACAAGACTGTACTCCTCACACACAGGAGCCTGGGGGGAGGTTGTAACTATAGGACATTAATCCTTACACACAGGAGCATGGGGGGAGGTTGTAACTACAGGACTGTAATCCTTACACACAGGTGCCTGGGGGGAGGTTGTAACTACAGGACGTTAGTCCTTACACCCAGGAGCCTGGGGGAGGTTCTAACTACAGGACGGTACCCCTCAAACACCGGAGCCAAGGGGAGCTTGTAACCACAGGACTTTAATCCTTACACACAAGAGCCTGGGGGGAGGTTGTAACGACAGGACGTTAATCCTTACACAAAGGTGCCTGGGGAGAGGTTGTAACTACAGGACTGTAATCCTTACACACAGGAGCCTGGGGGGAGGTTGTAACTACAGGAAGTTAATCCTTACACACAGGTGCCTGGGGGGAGGTTGTAACTACAGGACGTTACTCCTTACACACAGGAACCTGGGGGGTGGTTGTAACTACAGGACTGTAATCCTTACACACAGGTGCCTGGGGGGAGGTTTTAACTACAGGAAGTTAATCCTTACACACAGGAGACTTGGGGGGAGGTTGTAACTACAGGACGATAATACTTACACACAGGTGCCTGGGGCGAGGTTGTAACTACAGGACTGTACTTCTCACACACAGGAGCCAGGGGGGAGGTTGTAACTACAGGACGTTAATCCTTACACACAAGTGCCTGGGGGAGGTTGTAACTACAGGACATTAATCCTTACACACAGGTGCCTGGGGGAGGTTGTAACTACAGGACGTTACTCCTTACACACAGGTGCCTGGGGGGAGGTTGTAACTACAGGACGTTAATCCTTACCCCCAGGAGCCTGGGGGGGATGTATGACGTTACAACGCATACTTTTACATCGCATGCCTTTACAACGCGGTATTTACAACGAATATTTTTACAACGCATAGTGCTTTTGGGCGCTGGATAGTGAATAGTTTAATTTACTATTCCAACTCCAGTCCCCGTGGATAGTAGGGCAGGTGTTGGATAGTAAATTAAACCTATTCCCTATCCTAGAGCGCCCCCCAGCGCAATGCGTTGTAATGGTTTGCGTTGTAAAAGTTGCGTCGTAAAGGCACTGCGTGGTAAAAGTTGCGTTGTAAAGGATGTTCCCCCTGGGGGGAGGTTGTAACTACAGGATTGTACCCCTCAAACATCGGAGCCTAGGGGAGCTTGTAACTACAGGACTTAATCCTTACACACAAGAGCCTGGGGGGAGGTTGTAACTACAGGACGTTAATCCTTACACACAGGTGCCTGGGGAGAGGTTGTAACTACAGGACTGTAATCCTCACACACAGGAGCCTTGGGAGAGCTTGTAACTACAGGACTGTACTCATCACACACAGGAGCCTGGGGGGAGATTGTAACTACAGGACTGTACTCTTTACTCACAGAAGCCTGGGGGGAGCTTGTAACTACAGGACTGTACTCCTCACACACAGGAGCCTGGGGGGAGGTTGTAACTACAGGTCTGTATTCTTTACACACAGGAGCCTGGGGGAGGTTGTAACTACAGGACTGTATTTCTCGCACACAGGAGCCTCTGGGGAGGTTGTAACTACAGTACTGTACTCCTCACGCATAGGAGCCTCAGGGCGGAGCCTGTAAGTACAGGACTGTACTCCTCACACACAGGAGTCTGGGGGAGGTTGTAATTAAGATGACCAACCATCCATAAATTTCACGGATTGTCCATTATTTGGGTCTCTTTTGCGTTGTCCGTGAGGAATTCTTTCACGCACGCCTTTTGTCCATAATTCCAGACATTGGAGCAAGCTGCCCCCTGCAAGCAGCCTGAAAGTTCTGTAACTCTCACAGCAGGGAACAGCTTGCGCTCCTGCTGTGATCTGTGGCCTGCAAAATCCCTCCCCGATGTGGCACAGACTGTTATCAGCCATTATCATTCTGTAGGTCGGCCTAATTATCACATACAGAATTATAATGTGCCCCCTGCTCAGTGACAGCATTTGTTTGGGCTACTCCTGCCAGAGCACAGGGCATGGCAAACTGCTTTTGTTTATGGGCTCCTGTCACCTCACTAGGGGACAGGCTATGGGGAGGTGGAAGTTTCATTTTGGCTTGTGTTACCCAGGTACAACCACTGTTAGCCTCTTAAACTGTCACACAAGCAGTGATTATGGTACAAATAAAATTGTCCTTTATTATTTATTTCTTTTGCTCCAATAGTGCAAAATGTCTTCATTTGTACTGATATTATTTTCATGTTTACCTTGTGCCCCCATCCCCCACCCCTCTTGGATGATTGATCGGGTGTTTTTTTCCAATGGGGGAGTGGGGGCGTGTAAGTTCTGCGAAGCCTTCAGATTTTGATCTTTTTTCAATTTTGGGGGGGGGGGAAATATGCAATTGTAGGTGTTTAAGTTTCACTCACAAACATTAGATGCAGTTCAAGGTTGTCTCAACCTAATAGAAACTTATTTTGACTTGTACTTGTGTTGGTTGTCTATTTACTCATGTCATATTGTGCGACTTCCACTGATGTATCTGTTAAACGTACGTTTTGTCCAGAATTTTTGTCCTGAATTCTGACCTTCTGTCTTAAATTTTGTCCTGAATTTTGATCCTTTGTCCTGAATTTTTACACTCACTGGGCCCGATTCACAGAATGAATTTAAGACTCAATCCTAAACTTACTACTATTTTGGTATTCACAGAATGCACTTACTACTTTTGGCATTCACAGAATGCACTTACTACTTTTGGTATTCACAGAAGGTAGGATTTTGTCTTAAGTCTGTCTTAAGTCTGTCTTAAGTTTGTCTTAAGATAAACTTAAGACAAAATCCTAACTTCTGTGAATACCAAAAGTAGTAAGGGGCAGATTTATGAGGCACTTGCGCCACGTTTACGCCGCTGTTGCGTCACGCAAGGCGGCGTAAACGTGGCGCATCCCTACGAACGATTTACAACGTGACGCATCTAGGCAGATGCGTCACGTTGTAAAGCCCTGCGCCGCTTGTGGGCGTTCCGGCGCAGGGTGGGCGTTCCGGGGCAGGTGCGCCTCGCAAAAGTGGCTGAGTGAAATCTATAAGATTTCACTCAGTCACTTTCAGGCCAATGCTGCGTCAAAAGCCTGCGCCTGCTTGAAGCAGGCGTAGGTCTTGACGCAGCATTGTGGAGATGGGGCACCCCTGAGCCTTGCTGGAGCTGCGTCGCGCTTGCGACGCAACTCCAGCAATGCGTCACCTTTACGGCACAGATGCGTCACGCATCTGTGCCGTTTTTGCCCCATGGTGCGCCGCATCATAAATGCGGCGCACCATGGGTGGCGGAGCTGTGGCGCACTGTGGCGCATGTTAACTGGCGCATCCCTGAGGATGCGCCAGTTAACATAAATCTGCCCCTAAGTTCATTCTGTGAATGCCAAAAGTAGTAAGTGCATTCTGTGAATACCAAAATAGTAGTAAGTTTAGGATTGAGTCTTAAGTTCATTCTGTGAATCGGGCCCTTAGTCTTTGACCTCAGCTACCTAATCTAATAAGTTACCCCAATTATAGTTTTGTAAGGGCATGTACCACCCCCAAATGTTTCACTTTTGTGAAATTCTTTTATTCTGATTAGACAGGCAGAGGGGATGATCATCACACCACACTAAAATCGCAGTACTTTTCTTAAGACTATTGTCTTAAGTTCACCCATTAATATGTTTCTCCCAAGCTCTATTTCCCACTCATGTTCATAACATTATATCTACATTGTATACAAATTTGCATGATTGTCCATTGAGTCTTCGGGATGTTCAGCTGTTCCTAGGCCATGTAGAGACTTGGCCTTGGACGGGTCCCAAGACTTCAGGTCACCATTTCAAAGTCTTCCCTTCCGCGCATGCGACTTGGTCACATGAGTTTCAGACTCCAATACCCCTTCAAGGCCCAAATGCGAACTATTAGAAAAGTCAAAGAGAACAAATATTAATTTCAAAATAAAATGATTTCACTATATTCCACTTATTTCTACTCTTTTACCATTTACTTATAATGACTATATTTGCTTTAGCATTTAGGATATAACTCATTTTAGTTTCAGGAAAGCAGATGCTTGGCACTTCAGTTTCTAAGTGGCCATTTTTGTTGTTATTGCGCAGGAGCAAGCTTTTCCCTCCAAGCGTTATGTCCTCATGCGCAGTTCAATTCCCCTGTTTAGAATCCATCTTTAATCACACTCAGGTTACTTGTTAGTAAAACACATACGCAAGCTTCCCTCTGACTAAGAAATGTAGGTTTTTGATGCGACACTAGTATAGCAAACATTTATTAATACTAAATATTACCATTTTATATGAGAGGATTGTTCAGTTTTGTTTCAAATCCTTGCTCTATCAATACCCTCTCTGACGACATTTATGCCATCACAACTTACTTACACCCAATCAGATACCAACTTTAGCTTATCTCAATTCCCTTCTCTGGCTTCTCAATTTCATCATCCTCTTTGTCCTTCAAATTTGTCATTTTCTTGCACAATTCTCTTTTCATTTCTTCTAACCTGATTTCTTCATACTTTCTTGTCTTTCCTTGCTTATTTACTTCATACTTTCTTCTCCTTATTCTACATATGCACCAGATCATTACTATCAAAACTATCATTGTTATTCCTAGTATGGGTAATATTATTTGTATCACCATTACTTTTCCCAGATTAGCAAACCATGAACCTATTGATGTTAGACTATTTGTTAATTTCTTCCATGCACTATCAACTTCCAGTGGCTTCAAATCTTCTTCCAATTTCGTAATATTTTTAATATATCTTCCAATTTCAACACTTTTGTCAGGAATATATGTACAACAATGTTGCTCTTTCAACATTTTACAGACACCGCCCACTTTTGCAAATAGTATATCAAGGGCAAACCGATTTTGGAAAACAATTGATCTTATCGCAACCATTTCGGTATTGATAATCAGAAACCCTCCAGCAGAACTAGTTGATAAACGATCAACTACTGTGGGTAATTGACAAATTCTATGTGAATTTAAGACTAGTCCCACTGAAGGTATCAATGCACTAAATATGTCACCTACTATTCCTGTGAAACTAGCTCTTCTATTTCGGATTAATTCACTACTGTTTTCATTGTTTCCAGTGATTCTTTTAACATGATAGACTTTAGGGAATACTATTCCAAAATAGCAACTGCCATACCAACGTGCAGGAAGCTTAAATTAAGCTTTGTACCCACACACATAATAGATTTCAGGAAATACTGGATCCGTTCCTCCTTTTAATACCCATCCTCCAAGAATCAATACATTTTGTTCACATTCACTGGACCCAATAAATGCATTGTTATAGTCAGTCTTTAACCTATGTAGACAGATCTTCCCTTTCTTTTCAAAATCTAGGGCCATAGCAGCATGAGTCTTGCCAGGTGTGCAAATACTTTCTTTTTCAGCCCATGGTGGAATATGACTTTTCTGCTCATTGGCTTTCTTCTGGATTTGTTTCCTCTGCTAAATTCAAAAATATCTTTTCTTCTTCTGTAATGAAAATGTCAAATTGTTCTCATGAGCTTCCTCTATATCTATTGTCTTTTGTGTTAGGAAAAACGCACCCATAATTTGGGCAACTTTGTTACTAAGTACATGATTCATATTCTTTCGGATAGGAACCTCGAGAAAAATCACATCCAAATTCGAATAATAATATTGTAATTTCCCTGTTCTATAAAATATACTTGTTAATCTATTGCAGGATATAACATATGTTAGGGGTAAATGGTGATATATAACACCTTCTGCTACTGAAGCGGGTAGTTTCATACATACATAACAATCACTAATTTCCATTGTGTCTACATATTGAAAAAATAATTTGGTGAAAATATTTAAAGCTGTGTTAGTATCAGTTACTGTGTGGTGTATTTCTGACTCATCTGGTGCTTCTAATTCTTCTCTATCTTCTTTTATGTTAGCTGATTTTTCATGTGTGTCTATACTATTCTTTTCAAGACTCATCATGTACGATATTGCTACAGTTAAACACAACGGGCCCGATTCACAGAATGAACTTAAGACTCAATCAATACCAAAAGTAGTAAGTTCATTCTGTGAATGCCAAAAGTAGTAAGTGCATTCTGCGAATACCAAAATAGTAGTAAGTTTAGGATTAAGTCTTAAGTTAATTCTGTGAATCGGGCCCCTTCATACTATAATCACTAATAGGATGCTACCTATGCACATTCTACGGCATTTACCTATGCACATTCTACGGCATTTATTTATACAATTTTGTTTTGGTCTTTCAGCAACTCTTTCTCTTGCCATTTTTAAGAAGATTACTCTTCTTCTTTTCTTATTTTATTTCTGCAATTTTATTTACATTTTTCAAGGAGGTTTTACTTCTCCTTCGTCAAACTGATCAACTTTTACTTCATCACTTTCATCATTTATATCATGATTTTCAAGTTCTTCAAGAATCACATAGGTCCACTCAGGGCCTTTGAATTTGTCAGTCGGTATTTTTATTCTCTGACCTCTTCATTTGTTTGTCTGTTCTGATAGGCTTGTGACTTCATTTACTTGTTCAGGTTCTTCATTTATTGTCTTGATCTTCATTTTTTGACATATCTGGGCCAATTATCACCCTTTCAAACTTTTTTGTTTGTCCTGCACTTTCAATTTCCTTGTCATTCTCGAGGATTCTTTTATTTACATTGTGGCACAACTTGATTTTTTACGTCTTCCGACTTCCTCTCTAATTGACCAAATTCAGGACTTCTCGAAGTGCTAGTCTTCACCTGAACATGTTCCGCATTGTCTAACTGTTCCTGTTCAGGGTTTTCTTTATTTTGTTTTTCTCCCTGAACTTGTTTTTCTAAACCTAACTGGTCCTGATCAGGTCTTACTGCACTTTGCTTGTCTGCTGCCTGAACGCGTTCTTCTGAACCTATCTGTCCCTCCTCAGATTTAGGAATTTTTTGATTCCCCTCTGTATGAGTGTAGTTTTCTATCCTTATCTGTGCCTGCTCAGCGTCTCCCAAAAATGTCAAACTCAATTTCCTGAGCCCTCATCAGCCTGGATAGCTTGATTCCAGCACGGGACTCACGTCCGAGCATACCCGTCTCACTCGGGGTGACAAATGCAAAAAACAAAAGCAAAAAACAAATGCATGTGTTCTCCACACCACTGGAGTCAAACTATCCTGGCTGAAGACGGCTGATAGCCAGAAACCGGTCCAAGGGTGCTTGATTCCGGTCCAGGAAAGACATGGCTTGGCAGTTCGGGTTGGACTGTTCCCATGAGGCACAGGGTCAAGGCTGATTTGCATATGGCCATGTCTGACCTGGGGTGGTGTGGAGTGCAAAAAAACAATGGATTTGGGCCCAGATCTCTGTACTGGGGTGAATGTATGACATGTTCTGCATTCTGTCCATCAACTGTTGTTTTGCACTTCTATGATGGTGTCACGATCCCCTTCTTCCTCCCCCTTTTCCCCATCTGGGTGAGCTGCCACCCATGCTCTCAAGCTGGTTTGGAGTTCCACTTTATTCGCACCACGCTTGAAGAACACCCCTTTCTTCTGGCAAAATTCCCTAAGTTGGGCCGCAGTGAAAGTCTCTAACTCATTTAGGTTACTCAAGAGAGAGGTGTCAAATAAGGGCTACTTCAACCCACCACCAGAAAGGAATTTGGAAAAAACTAAAACGTCCAATCAGGGAGACCAACTAGGAGAAAACTCAAAAATTTCAGGTGTAGGGTGCGTGGTGCACACTGAGCCACTGTCAAGTGGACGCAAGCACAAGCCCTAATCCCACCACTGAACACCAATATGTTGGACCCGGAAACACCGGTCCACCTAGGGTAGCTTGGCACAAGTGGGAAAGCCTAACTCCAAAGCTTTTGTGTTTACTTGCGTCACGCTCAACTCAGTAACACAGCGTACTTCCACCAGAAAAATGACACCACACCATCTTTTAGAAAATTAGAAAAGCTTTATATTCTCTTTAAATTTGGTTCCAGTTGCATTAACCTTAACACCTCATCATTTTACATATGGTGTACTTGACTCTGTGATTCTACAACATGACACAACTCATGAATTACTAGTTTGCTTCACTTACCCTTTTGAATTAATTCAATGCAATAGATTCAAACAGCACCCCATTCAGGTAATGGCTCAATTATATACAATTATATATGATCCTGGCTAGTTGTTGGAACTGAGACAGACCATTAGCATGACACTGTAGCTAAACTTAGTAGATGTTTGCCACAGATATCTATCAAGTTAAGCCTAAATGGAGTTAATTGGTCATGACAACATTTCAACTTAAATGCATTTATCATTTACAATCACGTTCTTTCAGTTTTCACACTAGCTTTAGAAAAGAGTTGCAGCTTAGACATTTATTCAGATGAGATATACTTCCTAGCTTGTGAATAATCGTGCATTTACTTTTTAGTTTAAGATGGTTCCACAGTTATTCCTCAGTTCGCTGGACCGTTATGCAGTGAGGGGAGAACTCCCTGAGAGGTTCCGCTGACCCCAACTTCCCAGCCCACAGCCCTGCTTACTGTTGAATCAGGCGATCCAGCCGATGGAAATAGGCTGAGGGGCCAAGGCTTTCTCTCGGGGATTTAGTGGTTAATAGTGGCCCAGTTCGATGAAGGCAGGCTCAACTCCGCAGACAAGTCACCCTGTAATCCGAGCGCTTTCAGCTGCCTGCGCGTTTCTTTCTCCTCACGCCCACCGTGAGGTTGAACTCTTCCCCTCCCGACCTCTCCTAGTCCTGCCTTACTCTTTCCCGGGCTCCTCTCACTAGCGCCGGGTCGGCTCCACTCAGGTCCCCTCCGTGGGAAATAAACTCCTGATGACGGGCCCTCCGGTTAACACCGATGGTCCCAGGCGCTTCCTAGTCGGGAACCGAACCACCAATAGGGCCTGTCACCCGCCCCGCCTCCTGTCACTCCAACGTGGGCTCACTCCGGAAAGGTGCTGCCAGCTCCAACACTTCAACGCAGCACCCCATCACCTCACAAGTTCCCGCAGACCTGCAGCTGTGAGCCACTCCAACGCGGGGAACTCGGGACCACCTGGAGTCTATCAGAGGCACAGTAAGTTTTTGGTTGCGGAAGAGGGTAGACTCAGTCGGGTCTCATAGTTACAGCTGGGAATCTGTTCGCTACGGCCACTATTGTCAACAAAGACAGGGAACCAACTCCACCGGGGCTTACCCTAAATAGGAGGCAGACTTAGCTGCCCTCACCTGACAATGCTGCTCTGTCCTCGTTTAGCGGTCCCTACTGGGGGTAGGCACACTCCTCCTGAATATTAGGTATATCATGAGTGAATGGTTCTGCCGGGTGAGATCCACGGTTGAGGGATAGCATCAGACAGTAAAGGGAGCATCCCCAAGAGGCAGTCAAACCCTCCACAGCGCGCCCACCTCCTCGCTCCACAGCCTGGACTCCTGCTCATTCCACACCTGATAAATACCTCTCTCCTCAGCTCACCCCACAAAATGGCCGCACAACATTCCGACTTATAAAGCCTCGGCCTAGAATGACTAGAGTAGACCAGAAGGTTCTGGAACTCCTCATGACAACACTATGGCCTTAGGCTGTGAGGTAAAACAGTTAGCAGGCCACCATTTTATGAGAGAACAACCTTCCTCCATTTTAAAGGAGCACATGCAACGCATTACTAATGGGTAATAGTGAGGCGCCCAGAGACCTAGGGTCAACACCAAAAATGTAGTGGACACACAAAAAAAATATATATATAGAAGGCAAAGAGGAGAGAAAAAAAAATTAGGAGGGACCACCCAAAGGGCTGACAGGTCTAACAGGGGGTATGACGGTCCACAATAAAAATAATATTTCCACTGGATAGACTCCAATTTAGAAAAGAAATCAAAATAATACTTAACAATGTGTACCACATTTATAAACCTCATGCAACATTTTTCCGTGCAAACCTACCTCCTACAAAATTAAATGTGTGCGCCTCAATGACGCCCCTCAAACCAATGACCCCACAAAAATGTCTATATTGTATGAGGGGCTGAGTTGCCCTCCGCCTACTGCCTTGCAGTCCACGACACCCAGACCCAATTGCTGCACTGTCCATTGGGAGGAAACAGCCATTACAACGCAGTCATAACCATGCGTGATCGTCACCACAAAGCCATTAGCACGTATGCTTTTACAACTAGTATACATTACCACGCATGATAAAGGTATAATCATAATAATGTCTTTCTGTTGACGAACACGCGTTCTAATGGCTGTGGCTTACGTGCTTCAATTTAGTTCGTAGGTATACGTGTGACCAAGTCTGATCAAATCTGAGGCCAAGGACAAATACTGTGGTTGATTCGACAAATACTGTGGTGATTGTGGCAAGAAATCTCATCGATCACAGAGAAAATAGGAGGACGGTAAAATGAAAGTAACAGATATAATAAAAATAATGGTGAATAACGACTAAAATGGCGGTGGACAGAGTACGTAATCAACGATTGGCGCCTCAACACTACATTTCAAATAAATATAGATGATTATTAATATATTACAAAAGTACAGCACCGGATGACACACACGACCCGGGAAAAGAAATCGGCAAATTTAATACCTGAAATAAAGAAAGGTTTACTTGTTGAACTTGAACAAAAAGAAAAAAATGTGGGCTTAGAAACGAAGCTGCGCATCCGTACAGAGTACAACTGCTGCAAAAAAAAAACCGAAAAGTTTTACATACTATCATAGAAATATAGCTCTTTTTTTAACCAGTAAACTTAGGGGCATATTATCAAGGACCGGTGTTAAAATTATCGCCGTTTTATCGGCATGAAACTGCCGATAAAACGGCGATAATGGGCTTTATAATACAGCCTTGTTATTTCCCATAGAAGCCCATGTTAACACCAGAACATAGGCATCTATGAGAATTAACAAGGGCGTATTATCAAGCCCATTATCGCCGTTTTATCGGCAGTTTCATGCCGATAAAACGGCGATAATTTTACCACCGGTCTTTGATAATATGCCGCCTGGTTCTCAAAAAAAACTCTGGGGCATATTTTCAAGGGGGTTTATCTCCGCTTTATTGGCTTTAAAAGCCAAGAAAGCAGAGATAAAATTATCTCCCTATCACCTAGCTGTCGCTAACACCAGTTAGCGACAGCTAGTAGGAGATAGCGACCATCTCGGGCCCCACTTTGTATGTCAGTGATATTTATCACTAATGACATGCAAAGTGGGCGTGCCAAGATGTTAGCGACTGGAAACAGTCGCTAACATCGCTATCTCCTATTACCAACTTTTGGAGATATTCGCGCTAAGCGCGAATATCTCCAAAAGCTAACACCTGCCCTGAGCAGTTCTTAGCCATGTTATCCAATGGGAGGTGGATAACATGGCTAAGAGCATTAGCTCGGTAATGCATGAATATTGCTGACTTTTCAGCGATATTCATGCAATGCGGCCGTTTTTTTATCGCATTTGCGATAAACCTTGGTAATACCAAGGTTTATCTGCGATAAAAATCGCCGCAGCTTAGCGGTAAATTTTTGTCTCTAACCAAGCAATAGCGATAACTATCGCTATTGCTTGGTAATATGCCCCTCTGGTTTTTTTTCTTTTAGCCCCAATGCCCCCACGATCCCAGACGGCTCCCCGCGCCCTACCGATCTGCTTTCCTACTTCAAAGAGAGAGCAGATTAACTTGCTTTCTCTTTCAAATAGAAAAAAACGGTTTGCTATGGTAAACTGGGAGCGGCGTTGCGGCGACGATACCGCCCTACCATAGCAAACAGCAGTGTCCCGGGAGTACGCACCCTGACACACTGCAAGAGCCAGCCCTGGGAAATGGTGCTCCCCAGGACCATCAATGGTTCCACTAAGGGGGCCACGCGACGCCCTCCCAATATTAATAAAAAAGAAACAGACAGTGCAGGTACCCGGAGCTGGAAGGTCATTTTACATATTACTGCCCCAGAAAGTGGGTGTTCCCCGCGACGTGTACGGGGAGAGAGGGAGGGAGAGCTCAAAACATATTTTTTTTTAAAATCACCGAGGGGTGCCGCTTCCCGAGACTGAGGGGAGGAGGACCGTAACCCCCCCGCATACTTCAAAATAAAACGAAAGGAGTGGCGTTCCCCAGTACTCGGGCACCTTACAAGCCCCCCATTATGGAAAAAAATTGTCCCCGTAATTTACCCCCCCGGGACCTAATGAATAAAACTGACTTCTCATTTTTTATTCACCTTTTCCACCGCGTATGAGTACTACACAAGTACCCCGCAATTTTTTATTTAAAAAAAAATAACAATTGAGCCTAAAGATCCATGTACCACCCCCTGATCAAACCTATAGGGTCAGAATGTTTCTACCCTGCCCCCTTTCCTTATTTCTCAACTTTATTTTACTGTTTTCTTGTGACTCGGTTCTCGAGACAAACAAGATGGCTGCGAACACTTCCTGGTTTGGAGTGCTGACAGCCAATCAGCATGCAGCTCGTAATTGTACGGATTTCGGTACGCGACCACCGCGATTTTTTCCTTTATTTTTTTTTCTTTGAATAGAGCCTAAACATCCATGCACGACGCCCTGAGCAAACCTACAGGGTCAGAATGTTTCTACCCTGCCCCCTTTCCTTATTTCTCAACTTTGTTTTACTGTTTTCTTGTGACTCGGTTCTACCGAGGCACAAGATGGCCGCCAACACTTCCTGGTTTCGAGTGTTGACAGACAGTTGACAGTCAATCAGCATGCAGCTCGCCCTCGTACTTGAACGGATCTTAGCCGCGTGTAGAAATCTGTCTCTAGATATCGCTATGATTTTTCTCAGAAACTACTGAACGGATATACACCATTTAACAAAAAGCACAATCTGAGAACCAAACTCTACCTCTCTGCCAAATTTGGTGTAATTCCGTTTATCCGTTCGGGGTGTAGCCCTGGCTAAAGGTCCCTATGGAAAATTGCATGAGGAAAACATGTTTTGGGACCCCCTTTTTTTCTTGGCCCCCACTTGACGAATCACCCCCAAACTTTCAGGGAAGGAGCGGAACCGAGCAGGCCATTTTCTTGTAAAGATTCGCGATGATTCGTCCACCGGTGCCAAAGTTATTCCAAATAGAATGTTGTGGATTTCCTATGGAAAGTAGGTCCTAATTATAACTACCTACTGGCGACCGCCAGTAGGTAATATGTATATATATACATATATATATATATATATGACTGCTCCACTTACTCCAAATTATCCCAGCCGGGATTGAAGACAAAGTAAGGCACTCACGGGGTCCATAAATCTCAGCAACAGTATTTATTAAACAGACGCGTTTCGGGAGAACGCTCCCTTCGTCAGTGTTTCACAGAAAACGCGCGCAGTGGCAGCATGTTATAACATTTC
The DNA here is from genome assembly GCF_964261635.1 of Lissotriton helveticus. NCBI lineage: Eukaryota > Metazoa > Chordata > Amphibia > Caudata > Salamandridae > Lissotriton > Lissotriton helveticus. The sequence continues at coordinate 197,303,604 of NC_136057.1, read as the reverse complement.
ATTTCCGGTTTAGCGGGCATAGACATAAACATAGGACAGACTGCAAGTCTAGTCATACGCGCCATCTTGTAGTGTCTAATGCCACCTTTTGCAAGAAATGGGTGTGTAGTTTCATTCAACCTTCAACCTTTTCACCTGAATAGAAATTATTATTCATTATATTCAATGTTTATGGCCCTGAGGCTTACCGGTGATTCACGTAAATCGCGAACACTTTAAAACGCCAAATTGCGTATTCAATAACCCTCTATATAATGGGATGTCAGAATATCACCGTGTATCGGCTTTGGCAGAAATCATACTGCCCTTTAATTACAAGCACCAATGTAGTGCATAACGACTACAGACCAACTGGTCTGCCTGTCAAAATCTCGCCGTGGATCGGCATCGCAGCCCATACGGCTGCTCAATATCTAAGTATGCCTCATGGCCATAACTCCACAATATAAATGCAAAGGCTGGTTACTACATCACACCCAAACAGAATAAACTGTCAACGGAACCAAAGCTTCAGTTATCAGGACAGGACCCAAGCATGTACCAAATATATCTCAGTCAACAAATGACAATTCAAAAATCAACAAATTAGTCCATACATCAATATGATCCAAACAATGTCAGCTTATTCTGCTGACATTTACTCAAGAGCATTTCACAGCAAAAACTAATCTCTTTTAATCTAGCCCAGATGTGTTGACAATTCCTCCCCCATATTGAGCCCCCCTGGGGCCTTCGTTTCCATGTCTAATATATAGCGGGATTCCAACCTTCTAAGCATCTGTAACCTATTTCCTCCTCTGGGATTATCCACTACATAATCCACACAGAAGAACCTTAGCAGATCCCTATTGCTGTTGTGCTTGATGGCGAAGTGACGCGCGACTGGATAAGAGAAATCCTTATTCGCGATCGCTCGCATGTGCTCGAGTATTCGCAGTTTGACCGGATTGATTGTGCTGCCAACGTATCTGAGTTGGCATGGACATATCAAACAGTAAACTGCATGATCAGTGTGGCAGGACATAAACTTCTGTATCCTCTTTCCCCCTTTAACACCTCTTACCTCGTATGACAATGTACGCCTACTGAAGGCGCAGGCCTTACATTTGCCACACGGGAAGAAGCCTTTGGTTTCATTAAGGGTCCCAGGACTCTTTTTAGTGGAGCTAAGATGACTGTGGACCAAATGATCTCGTATACTCCTGGCCTTACCAAAAGTGATCAAAGGAGCAGCTGGCAGATCTGGTCCAACGATCTGATCGGTTTTTAAAATGTGCCAGTGTTTTTGCATAATTGCTCTCAATTGCCAAGAGTTAGCTGAGTAGGGGGTAATCATTCGAAATTGATTTTCCACATTGGGTTTGGTTTTAGTCTTGGGTTCAAAAAGAGAGCATCTAGAGAGTCCTCTGACTCGATCGAGTGCACTATTTAGGAGGTTACGTTTATATCCTCTTTCAGAGAATCTCTCGATACTCTCTCGTGCAGACTTTTCAAAATCACTGTCTAAAGTGCAGTTGCGTCTCAATCTGAGTAGTTCTCCGTAAGGGATACTCTTCACTAACTTCTCAGGATGACTACTTGTGGCGTGTAAAACGCTGTTTCCCGCTGTTGGCTTGCGGTACAAGGAGGTACAGATTTTGTTATCCCTTATGGTGACTAATAAGTCTAGATAGCTGACCTGCTCCTTGTTGATCTCCCCCGAGAATCTCAAATTGCACTCATTGTTATTGAGTGATTGGACAAACTGTTTGGCCTCTTCTGTAGACCCATCCCAGACAAGGAACAGGTCGTCGATATACCTGTACCAAGCAATGACCCTCCTGTTTGATATCTCATGTTGTGGGGCCCAGGCTACCTGCTCCTCCCACCAGCCCACGAACAAGTTCGCGTAGCTGGGGGCGAAGCAGGAACCCATCGCTGTACCAGATAGTTGTTTATATATCTGATCCTGAAATGTAAAGATGTTAAAATACAAACAGAATTGGATAAGGTCCAACAGCATTTTGTTGTGCATTGCGAATTTTAAAGGTTTCTTATCCCAAAAATATTTTACAGCAGACAGGCCTTTCTCATGATCAATAACCGTATAAAGGCTCGTGATATCAAGAGTCACGAGTGTATAGGTTGAATGCCACTCGATTTTTTCAATTTTTTCAATAAAGTCAGACGTGTCTCTTATGTATGACTTAAGTGAAATCACAAATTCAAACAGGTAGTGGTCAAGGTATTTGGACAGATTTTCAGTTAGGCCACCAATAGACGAAATGATGGGTCTGCCCGGCGGATTGCTCATGCATTTGTGGACCTTGGGAAGGTGGTAAAAAGTTGGTAGGATAGGATGTATGGTTTTTAAAAACAAATATTCCTCCAGATCTATCATTTGTTTTCCATGCCAATTCTTCAAGATTCCATGTAACTTTTCTATGCTTTCAGCATATTCTTTTCTTGTTATTTTGGCATAACAATTCCCATCCTGCAGTTGCCGCATTGCTTCCGATGTGTACTGTTCCTTTGTCATGATGACGATGTTGCCTCCCTTATCCGAGGGTTTACATATAATGGTTTGGTCCTTGGATAGGGCAGTTATTGCCAGCCTCTGTTCCTTTGAGATGTTAAAGGATTTGGGTCGATGGATCTGCTTAGTTCTCAATTACATCAAATCCTTGACGACTGTATCCGAAAAGATGTCGATCGCATCTACAGCCGTCTGAGGCACGAATTTCGAGAGTTGTTTCAGTCCACTTTTTGGAACCTCTTGCTCAACATCTACATTTGACAATCTTTGTGTTAATGTGTGTGTTGTTTCATTAAATTCTATACTCCCTTCTGCACGGAGGTTTTGCAGCATTTCACACGCGGTCAAATCATTTACCGTAAGGAGATCTGTATTTTTCTTATTTAGTCTCAGATGTTTAGTTTCTAGGGCCGTTGGTTTTACTTTGAAGAATTTATGAAGTTTGACCTTCCGAACAAATTTATAGAGGTCTATTCTGGTCTATGTATATTCAAAGTTAGCATTGGGACAAAATGTCAGCCCCAATTTTAGAACAGACTCTTCAGCTGATGTCAATACCCGTTCGGACAGGTTCACAATGGTGAGATGGTTGGTTTCTGTTACCATCTCCCTCTGCGTTGACTTCTTGTCACTCTCATAGTTGGGTTGGTTTTTCCTCTGCCTCTTCCCTTTCCATCCACCTTGTCTGGTTTGTCTGTGTCTTCCGGGGGTTTGTTTTTGCCACCCCTCAGCCAGCTTTCTCTTATTACTCCAAACTCCCGTTGAAAAGGAGTCTCCGATGTCGTAGTAGAGGTGCCAGCCGCTTCATCACCTGATGCCTCACTGGCAGTGAGGTCCGAGTCAGAGGTTTCCACTCTTCCCTCCGTAGATGCGCCTGGTGATTGTTTCTTCTTGGCCAGGTCTTTGCGCGGTTGATCATACTTTTTGGAGAAGGTGAGGACCCTTCCCATCATGTAGTCGCGTTCGTCCCGGTCAAATTTCTCCTGTTTCCTCATTTTGATCTTAGTCTCGTATTTTCCCAATCTTATTTTCATGGCAGCCCGTAGTCGCTCTTGTTCAGTTTTCTCTGAGTTCTTGGAGAGTTCTTCTTCCAATTCTTCGATCTCCTTTACAACCTTCTCTCGGTCGCTCCATGCGAATTGGACCAAGATTTCAAGCATTCCTTTACATGAGGATGCAATGTGTGAAGCCCAAGTCTCTAGTAGGAGGGGATCCGGGTTCTCATAGGCAGGGACAGTGAAGATACGCAGTCCCCTTGGTACCCTTTGAACCTCTATGTATCCCTGCAATGATGTTCCCTCCCACCACTTGCGCAACTCTCTCTCATAGAGTTTTTCCAATTTCCTGTACTGTGTAGTCAAAGCATTGGTGGTCTCCGTGATCTTTTTATTCGGAGGTTTTGAAATGTCAGGATTCTTATTTTTGAATATATCAACTGCCGCTCCTTTGCGTTCCGACATGTTAAACATAATTCAATATCCACGTGATAAACCGGTCCCGGAAATATCACTATACTGCTCCGCTGAGATTTCTCCAGAACCCCTCGCTGCGCCGTCTGTCCCACACTGTCTGTGTACCCTGGACTCTTTAAAGCTGAATAAATCAGGAAGGTTGGCTTACCGCTGTTTCCTCGCGGTTTCTCTGCTCCCTCCGTTCAGTGTCGTCCAGTCTCAGTTCAGAGTGTCATCGGGTAGGGATGGCCGATGTTATCTCAGGTCCTCTCCTCACCCTCGGCGACGGTGCACTCGTATATTTATATCACGCTCCTGTTACACCATTTACGAGTCACTCCTGCAGCGGGTGCCGTTTTTCGCGGTGGTGCACCGCGATACAAAATGACTGCTCCACTTACTCCAAATTATCCCAGCCGGGATTGAAGACAAAGTAAGGCACTCACGGGGTCCATAAATCCCAGCAACAGTATTTATTAAACAGACGCGTTTCGGGAGAACGCTCCCTTCGTCAGTGTTTCACAGAAAACGCGCGCAGTGGCGGCATGTTATAACATTTCATTTCCGGTTTAGCGGGCATAGACATAAACATAGTGTTGCAGGGTTTCTGTACTCACACAGAACTGTGCACAGAGGAGTGGAACCTCGGCAAATTAGGATGTCCCAAAACTTACCTTAGCAACCAACTCACCCCTTACCGAGCTAGCTACAGTGTCTCATTGGACATATCAAACCCCCAATGTTTAGACAAACCAGAACATGAACTTACAGTACCTCAGGGTACGTGGGACTCATGAACACTCTTTCGTTATATTATCATTACAAACCAGAACATGGAGTAAAGAAGACACATGTGCATTTGAAATGTTTATTTACTAATGCCGTCTTCTCAGGCGCAGTATCTTTGATAATACAAGTATACTTATTATCAGTAGCAAAATTATCAGCATAGTTACTAAGACATAAAAAGCGAATGGTGACAGCATGTTAACATGCTGTAATGAATAAGAGTTAACAACACTTATATCTCACCCTCCCTAACACATATATTATATTATTATCTAAGAAGGTCTCTTTGGGTTGTTTTAGGGCGGGCCCATACCTTAGTGTCCTAGCATGAAGGAATCACATCAGCATACACCAGCTCTCTCTGCATGTGCACCGCATCAAGTGTGTTAACAATTCTCGTGCAAAGCAATATCAATCCCGCCTCAAGCCCAAGTTGGCAAAGGCTGCACTTGTGTTATGACTATGAAGGCGTGGAGATCAGACCTCATAACAATTCCATATCGTGTTGCTCCTGAAACTTCAGCACTCTCCGTGCAGACATGTTTTATTAAACAAAGCAGATATCAGAGCAATAACATATTATTCTCACATTCACCACGGCAAACTACTAGGTTGAAAGCTAAGTCAACAAATGAGGGTCGTGTGCAGAAGTTGCAAGAAAGGAAAAATGGCGTTTAAATCTGAAATGTACCTATGCTAACTTAACACGAAATATGGATATATAGGAGCTATACAACACCCCCCCATGATCCGAGAACGGACTAAATAAGGTAACAGAAGTGCCATCACATGAGAGCAGAATCCATTTATAAACGAGCATGAATAAAAATTCAATTATAAAAACTAATGCTAAAAAAATAGCCCACAAATATAATGTGGCTCAAGCCAATAGGCAAGCAAAAATAAAATGTCTTGACCAAAAGTCAATAAAATCAAGGAAATGCTATCAATCAGCATGCCAATCTGAGGCAGTGTCTATGATAAGACCGTATATGAAAAGTAAGCTGCAACAGCCTCAAGGAGGAAGTCACTGTCCTCATCCGAAAACAGTTCAGCCATCCAGTTTAAAAGATGAAAGGAACATACGTGATCTTCCAGCACCGGATCCTCTATAACCATCAGAGGACAGCTCGGTGGGTTTTCAAGAAAACTTTGTTCCAAGAAATTTCGCGCTGCCGACAACACATCCCAGGGACCCATTAGTCCATGTGCCACCGCCAAGGCCATAATTCTTTCGTCAGAACAAACCAACTCGTGAGCAATGATAGGACTCATCAGTTGATCAAAATCGACGTCAGAAGATGCTGGTCCGCAGAGACACAAATCAATGGCCCAAAGGAAATCACAGGTCAGGCAGCGAAATACAGGCTGGACACAGGTGAAATAGGAGAACCGAAAAGATAATCCAAACGCCGTGCTTAGAGTCGCCAACGGCAGTGTGCCATAATAATCAAGCATGCGGTTGCGAAACCGCGTCAGTAGTAGCTGTGCGTGGTCTTGCACAGGAAGGGCATCCATATTTAAAAAGGCAGAAAACCACCAGTGCGCCAGCCGCTAAAGCAAGTAAAAACGGGAACCCTCCAAATAAGGATGAAAAAATAGAATGGAAGAAAGCAGGGATGACTCCAAAAATCTTCTCAAAGGAAGTCACGAGACCACCGCTAACAACTTTAAAAAAATGTGCTAGGCCCGTTGTGGAGGATGCGTTAAAGATAGAACGGACCATAGCTCCGAAATGCAAGGGCAAATCAGTGTTTAAAAGAGCCTGAACCTCCGTGCGGGTGTTAGCAATGTGAAGCACGAAAGTTTCACGGGCCGAGCTCAAGGCCACCTCTTTCTGGGACAATAGAGCTCTTATTCTAGCCATGCCGCTGAATTCTGCTCCCAAGGTCGGTATCTGTGGCCAAATGGAAGACTCCCTATGTTCACGTGTGGGAGGATAAAGAACATTTCTGCAGCAAATAACTCGCTCACTAACTGTTACTATGAAAGCTATACCTTTAATTAAACCACAACAGTTTTCATTATTGAGCATTAAATAACTACCATTCTCTAACAATTTAAACGTGGGGATGATTGCAGGAACTGGCGTGCCCTGTAAAACGCAAGCCATATTCGGTCTGTCCTTGTTACACGAACCGTGCAACTGTATGTGTCTACACATTAAAGAATGATCTGGCGTCTCAGTACACTCATCCCCTGTTAGATAAACCTCTTGTTCATCCTTGAAACATCTGTATGTATATGGGAGTGACCAGACCTCATGAAGAAAACCGCTACCTAAGGGTTCAAAACGACCTATTGGCACATATTTCATACAATTTGAAAACTTATATAAAGCAAAAGGCAGCGTTATTAAACCGTGGATAAGCCACGTAGCAGCAGTGGTCTCTGCCACAGAGAAAGGTAAAGATTCCAATCTTTCAATATGGAGCATAGAAAAGGAAGCATCACGCATTGAAAGCAAGCGTTGTTTGTCTGTCAAATTAAACGGGGCAAATAAAGAGGAAACGTTCATGTATCCCCAGGGAACTTTACCCATTTTTAGAGTCTGTAGTGTCCATGCAAACTGCATGATTGAACGTAATTGATTTTGACCATGGTATAATACAGACACTTCATCATGCACAATATCAACAACAGACGACACAATATTATCTAATGTGTAAATTCTAGAGGAAAGCACGTTAATGCTATTGTCAACAACTGCAAGAACTTTCTCAAGATTCGCCTGATCAATAGCCCTAAGGCGTGAAGCAGCCTCAATTTGTGAGAGTTTCCAAATTTCATTGTAAACACCATATAACCAGCGTTTCGACCTGCCACTAGCTGGGCCCTTAATGAAATCATTCAAATCCACGTCTGCATTCAGTTTGGAAAGGTGATACTTAACCGCAGGTAAAGTTGAATGTTTCAGCCATGATTGACACAACTTGCCCACAGAGTAAGAGGTGACAGTATGACTCAAATCAAAACGGGGATCAGATCTAACAGCCTTAAAACCGTCAGTCATATTTAAAAATCTCTTTTGGCAAGAATCAGCACTACGGTGCCAAAGCAGCCAACCCTTGGGGTTCATACTGGAAATGTTAAAGGAGGAATTCAGAAGCAGAGCCTGTATTTCTCTAATGGACAATTTAGTAAAATTACTCCAATTCTCATATTCCTCCAACTCCGGGAAAGACGGGGTGTTTAACCTTTTAGATGTAGCCAATCCAAAGCACGTGGTCTGGGAAATGGTTTCATTTAAAAACCACATATGATTTGGGATGAGACATGCACGGTGCAAAGCCTCAGTGCCTTGTACCTGCCAGGCCCTTGAGCCCCAAACTGATTTAAGGTCTATGGTATCCTTCCATAACTCATACCCTCCAGTAACTAATTTATCCAGGAAGGCCTTTGAATATAACAATTTTGTATTTGTAAGTCGAACCTTGGACAGTGGTTGTTTGTTAAATTTAAAATAAAAGGACTCGGGATTGGACTGATTAAAGTCAGTGAAATAAGTATACTTTTTAAGAAACGTTTCTGAACTCCCTTGTGTTGGTGCTGGGCAATGTTCCCACTGAGTAAAATTAACCGCATCCCTTCGGGAAGATGTCTTGTGTAAGAAGTGATTGCCATAATGTTGGTAACAGAACAATTCACCATAATTAGCAGATTCTAAATATAAATCCTCAGCATCAAAAGCAGCATAATATTTCAAATCAGAAAACAAACTTTCCACAGCATTAACATCCCAATCATCAGAACGAATGTTTTGTTTCACCACATCCCCCATATTAACTCTTAGTACATTAGGGACATTAACGACTTCCGTTGGACCATGAATCTGAAAACGAACTGCATCCCACGCGATTCCATCCAGAACAGGCCACGCTGTGATGTTAACCAAAGTCAAGTCTCTTTTTAATCTGTGTGTAGAATGTGAAGAGGAAAGTGGGGCCAAAGTTCCATTCAAATGAGTAATGCAAGTTCTCTCCTCGACATAGTGTCCATTCATAATCCGAAAAAAATAAAACACAAAACCAATTGACATAAAAAGGTAAACTGAAAAAAGGACCAGCCAAATGTATATCCAAGGAGGTATCAAAAAATGTTTTTTAAACAGGCTAGCATATAATGCAATTTTAGAGGGTTTTTTCGAGGCAAGGGAAGCAGAGTCAAATGAAAATCTGGATTCCGTGGCTAAACGAGCTTGCAGGTCAGGCATGGACAAATCAGTGGGGTATGTATAGTCTGTCTCATCAAGATTAGTTCCTGGTAAATTATTCAATAATGGACTGGAAACAGCAGGTAATCCGATGGCCACCTCAGGTTCATTAATAGAAGCAGTGGGCATAATTGAATTTCTCACAATGGAAGGACAGGAAACAGCCGGTGTCATGCTAAGAAGAATCGGCCACTCTGTGTATCTTGACATTGTCAATAGAAATAAACCTGTTTTCCTTACGACCTGGAAGTGGTGGTAAAATGACTGTTCTTGTGCCCTTCACTCCAAGCACTGGGACCGGAGCACGATAGGAGGGACCAAACTCTTTCTTGTTGTCGATCTTCTCTCGAACCAGTTCTCCAACTTGGGGTAGCCAGCCAACTACCGGGATCTGCAACGCATCATCCGATGTGGAGGGCAAATGTTCCTTTGCAAGAGTGTCTCTCGTCTTTTGTAGATTCTGTAAAACAGTGCAATGTTCATCTGCGTCAAAGGAAGTGGCGCGAACCACCGAGTCTAGACCGTCAAGGTCAGGGACGAACATCTTGATGCCAAAGAGCATTTCGTATGGGGTCCGCCCACCCAGAGACCTTCTAGGGAGATTATTAAGAGCACGCTGCACGCCATAGAGGTGGGCTAGCCAGTTTCTGCCAGTGCCTATAACTCGGGCTGTCAAAGATTGCTTTAAATCACGGTTCATTCGTTCAACTACACTATTACCCTCGGGTCTGTAGGGTGACGAAAACTTGACTTGGACCCCCATCGAAGTCATGGCATCCTTATACGCCTTAGAGGCGAAAGCCGGACCCTGATCCGAATGGAAGGTACCACAGGCAAAAATCCCTATAAAGATACGCAAATCTCTGATGACAGTCCGGGAATCAGCGCTGCGATGTGGCCATAACCACACAAAGCGTGTGCATGAGTCAACTGCTACTAAGATGTATTTATACGCAGTATCAGATGAAAATGGACCGCAGTGATCTAAATAAACACAGCCTAGTGGTTTATTAGAAATGTACAACTGAGTCTGTGGCGGACGCGTAGCAGTTGAAGGTTTAATCTGCTGGCATATGTCACAAAGAAGGACATAATCACGCGTCTGTTTGTACAGTCCCCGCCACCAGAAACGTTGTTGTAGTTGCGTTACAGTGGCTGAGACGCCCGCATGCGCAGACGCCACACCTTCATGAGCCGCTGTAATCAAGTCTGTTCTGCGATCCGTGTTGGGAATCAGCCGTTCCCCAACATCAGGAATTGTCACAAAAGGAACCTTTTCGGGACTTAAGTGGTATTTATACTTCGAAGGGAATCCCGAAGGATGTTTACTTCCCTTCTCAGAGGCAGCAACCGCTGCCAAGATGTCGCTATCAATCTTGGTTTTAGACCTAGTAACTGCTGCAACTAAGTATGTAGATACTGCTGATTTCGCTGCTTCATCAGCAAGCGAGTTGCCAAGAGCGTGTACTCCTACGCGCTGATGACCGAGAGTATGAATCACATAAACGAGTGGCAACACAGCCTTAAGCTCTGCCACTCGAACCCAGATCATTTTATGTTTTATTGTGCTACCCTTGGAATCACGAAAGTCATTTTGAATCCAAAAGAACAAGTTTTCATTGCAAGACTGGACACAGTAGTAAGAATCACTTACAATTAGAGTAGTAACACTTGGATCTGCGTACTCCAAAGCTAGTAATAGAGCACGAAGCTCTGCCAATTGTGCAGTGCAATCGCCCAGGGGCAACGTGTGTACCTCCCTGGAAATGAACTCATCATTCAACATAGCACCGACTACAATGGCGCATGCGGAAACGTAGGCATGTTTAGAGCCATGCGCAACCTGCGCCGACCCATCAGTGTAAATGATGCAATGGAAGTCCTCCAAAGGTCGCATCGCCAGAGGAGCAGGATGAACGAATTCATACTGCAAGTACTCTTGTGACCGTAAGGAGGCGTCAAAAATAAACATGACATCTGCGGATGACAATGACGCAGCCCACTGAATCCACCGAGGGTGCAAAGCCTTTGAATTTGGTACACTGGCTTTCGTGACAGCCTCCAAATGAGGACAGGGTGTTACCACTAGCATGCGTTTCCCCTGTGACAGAGCACGTTCTTTTAGAATTGCCATCTGTACAGCAGTTAAAACCTTTTCTATGGTGGGAAACCGCATCTCAGCCGAGGTGTACAAGTGTGACTTGTAAGCAATAGGTACTGTGTCACCTTCATTAAAAGTGAGGTAGGTGAAACCCACCGTCCCAGGAATTATTCTTATTACCAGGTTGGTGTGGTTATCACGAGTCAGTAAATATTTAGAAGCGAGCAGATCAGCCTGCAAGGATTGCAAAATGGCCGAATGCTCAGGCAGCCAGCATGATTTTGAGAAAGTTGGTTGTATCAAAGCATACAGAGGCTTGACACGCTGGGCATATTCAGGAATGTAAGTTCTGCCGAAATTCAAAAAGCCCAGTAAGGATTGTAATTTCTTCAGTGTTGTTGGTGCGCGCAATTGTGCGCACTTCTCCAAGAAGTGAGGAGCTAAACCTCTACCTTCATTGTTGAGCTCATAGCCCAAAAACAACACTGTGTGTTCAGCTATGTGCGATTTTGCAAAGTTGAATTTGTAACCCATGTCAGCGAAGTTGCAAACAAGAGAATTTACACGACACAGATGCTCCCAAATATCGTCGTCTGTGAGATATATGTCATCCACATACGAAAAAGCATCAGGGTCGAGTGCCTCCAGAATAGAGACAATTCGAGCGGTAAATACACCAGGACTATTCTTGTAGCCCATTGGAAGACGCCGGAATTGCTTTTGGACTCCAGCGCTTGTAAAACTGGTCCATTGGGAGCTAAAGCTGTCCAATCTGTGGGCATAAAAACCATTGGATATGTCAAGCGTTGTCTTGAAACGCTTACGCACGAGACTATCCACTAGGGCAGAGCCGTGGGTATTCTGTACTGCACAGTTACGGCAATGCGAGTTTAAATGCCGGTAATCCAAAACCAAACGATATGATCCGTCAGGTTTATTCACAGTAAAAAGGGGATTATTCATCGGTGACACACACGTTTCAATAACTCCCTGATATTCCAATTGTTCAAGGATTTCCGCGACGGAAGATTTTGCTTCACGCCGAATGGGATATTGAGGTTGAGGCTGCGGCTGAGACCGCAACGGAATTTCGTGGCAAGGCGACAATTTATCCCAACCACATTGGTTACGGTACAGAGCCGGCGCGAGAGCCCGAGCCCACTCTTCTGCAAAATGCTGCGCATGCTCTTTCGAGACAGTGTTCGCGAAACTGGGTAGGATTACCTCCTCCCCTCGCGGCGCCGCGAGCACAAAAGGTGGGGGCCAGTCAGCCTCCGAAAGTAAAATATCATATGTGGAAGACAGATTCTCCCAAAATACACCTTTAACGGTACGCTGTATGTCACCTTCAATTAACAGGACAATTTCATATAGTCTTTCAGGGGGAGCAAGTCTCGTATCCGCTGTTTCTATCACAACGTAGACATCAGTCGCTGTCACCCTCAGTAGTGGACGCAGCGCCTCTCTGACTATTGTTATCTCCGCCGCGCTGTCCAGCAACGTCAGAGCCCAAGTCAGATTCCGAAGCCGCGTTCTCACTATCTGTGGCATATCGATGCGCTGTTAAGGCTGCGACTTTCTTTTTCGCAAACTGCGGACGCCTAGGCGTAGAATCCTCCTGCTTCACTGCGCCGTCCGTCTGGCGGGACTGACCACGTCCTTGTTGGCCACCACGTCCACGTCCACCCCCTCCTCCTCCACCGGTCTTCGGGGCCGATGTGTCCTGAAAGGAACGAGGAGAGCGTTGATCAGAACCCTGAAAACGATCGGGTGATTTAATCATCGCGCGGTCGCGCAAATCATAAACTTTTTCGGATGGCGCAGGAGCTTCTATTGCAGGAAAAGAACCCTGAGTCTGCATTGTCTGCTTCCCCTGTGTCTGTTTTTTAGGCCAATTTTGTTTCTTGGACTTTGGCTGGGCATCTGTCACTGCAGATTGCCCCTGTGGTTGTTTTTTCTCCTTTACTGGAAAATATTTCAGACCTCTACTTGTGCGGCCAATCGTTTTATAAGCGGCCACCACAATCTTTGCTAACTGGCGGGGTTTGTCGGCATCGGGCAGAGCAGCCAAAGCATTCGACACCTGAAAGTTAACTGCATCTCCTTTAACATTGGAGAGAATGAGATCACTTACAATCTCAAAAGAACCACACAGGCGCATACCCAATTCAACCGCTGCCTCTGGACCGTGATCATTCTGAACACGTCGAACTATTTCAGGCAGGGCAGTCATAGACGGGGTGCCGAAGCACCTTGTATAAACTGCCGCAAAAGTTTTTCCCCAGCTGTCACAGTCAGCAAGTTCAGGAGTAATATCCTTCGGTAGAGTAATCGTCAACATTCTATGTTTATCAGCAGGAGTAGAATTCGGAAAAACCGCCTCCAGTTGATCAAACTTCTCCGCTAGCCAGAATGGGAAGTCATCGTTGTCAACAGGACGCGCACCAAAAACCGAATTTACCATCACTGGATTGAGACGCATACCGCCTCGTTCCATGGGAGCGGCCGCACCCCCCTGGGGACCACCAGGAAGATGTCGTCCGATGTATTGCACTAAAGCACGAATCACGGAAATGGAAACTACATGCAGCCTGCGAATTTCAGCCAGGGTGCAAGCCCCGTGATTCGGGTGAGGGGTAAAGCCACCCAACGCAGGCCAATTAGTACCTGGAATTGAGAGTGGACCTAACCTCGCACGGGACAAAGAGTGGGGGAGGGCGCCATCAAACCAAACTCGATGCTGCCAATGATCAATAGGTATTTCCAATGCCCTGTATGGCGTATATTCAGCCGGGACATCCGAGGCGGTGTAGGAGTGGTACAAACCAGAATTAGCGTCCACAGCCGGAAACGTAACCCAAGAGTAAAACAACTCGTAAGGAAACGCCGGATCTGCACTTACCACGAAAATCACAGCCATCCCATCTACTGGGACCTGGTACGTCTGAAGATGGTTGCGTATCGCAACGCGACTATGCTGCGCAATAGCCACCGCTGCCGCCATCACAGAATTGGAAACAAGAAAACACAAAGAATACTTTGTAGCACAACTGGGTAGTAATTCAAAGAAACCGTTTAAGTAAGAATCAAGCTTGAAAAAAGACCCATTTCAAAAAATAGGTAGGTTTCACCAACACCCCGTTTTCCGGAAACGGATGTGAAGGGGTTAAGGCATGAACGATAAACTACTCGAGTGTCATGATATAAGACCACCGAAACCGTTGGGCGCCATGTTGCAGGGTTTCTGTACTCACACAGAACTGTGCACAGAGGAGTGGAACCTCGGCAAATTAGGATGTCCCAAAACTTACCTTAGCAACCAACTCACCCCTTACCGAGCTAGCTACAGTGTCTCATTGGACATATCAAACCCCCAATGTTTAGACAAACCAGAACATGAACTTACAGTACCTCAGGGTACGTGGGACTCATGAACACTCTTTCGTTATATTATCATTACAAACCAGAACATGGAGTAAAGAAGACACATGTGCATTTGAAATGTTTATTTACTAATGCCGTCTTCTCAGGCGCAGTATCTTTGATAATACAAGTATACTTATTATCAGTAGCAAAATTATCAGCATAGTTACTAAGACATAAAAAGCGAATGGTGACAGCATGTTAACATGCTGTAATGAATAAGAGTTAACAACACTTATATCTCACCCTCCCTAACACATATATTATATTATTATCTAAGAAGGTCTCTTTGGGTTGTTTTAGGGCGGGCCCATACCTTAGTGTCCTAGCATGAAGGAATCACATCAGCATACACCAGCTCTCTCTGCATGTGCACCGCATCAAGTGTGTTAACAATTCTCGTGCAAAGCAATATCAATCCCGCCTCAAGCCCAAGTTGGCAAAGGCTGCACTTGTGTTATGACTATGAAGGCGTGGAGATCAGACCTCATAACAATTCCATATCGTGTTGCTCCTGAAACTTCAGCACTCTCCGTGCAGACATGTTTTATTAAACAAAGCAGATATCAGAGCAATAACATATTATTCTCACATTCACCACGGCAAACTACTAGGTTGAAAGCTAAGTCAACAAATGAGGGTCGTGTGCAGAAGTTGCAAGAAAGGAAAAATGGCGTTTAAATCTGAAATGTACCTATGCTAACTTAACACGAAATATGGATATATAGGAGCTATACAACAATAGGACAGACTGCAAGTCTAGTCATACGCGCCATCTTGTAGTGTCTAATGCCACCTTTTGCAAGAAATGGGTGTGTAGTTTCATTCAACCTTCAACCTTTTCACCTGAATAGAAATTATTATTCATTATATTCAATGTTTATGGCCCTGAGGCTTACCGGTGATTCACGTAAATCGCGAACACTTTAAAGATTTTGACAGGCAGACCAGTTGGTCTGTAGTCGTTATGCACTACATTGGTGCTTGTAATTAAAGGGCAGTATGATTTCTGCCAAAGCCGATACATGGTGATATTCTGACATCCCATTATATAGAGGGTTATTGAATACGCAATTTGGCGTTTTAAAGTGTTCGCGATTTACGTGAATCACCGGTAAGCCTCAGGGCCATAAACATTGAATATAATGAATAATAATTTCTATTCAGGTGAAAAGGTTGAAGGTTGAATGAAACTACACACCCATTTCTTGCAAAAGGTGGCATTAGACACTACAAGATGGCGCGTATGACTAGACTTGCAGTCTGTCCTATGGTTATGTCTATGCCCGCTAAACCGGAAATGAAATGTTATAACATGCTGCCACTGCGCGCGTTTTCTGTGAAACACTGGGAGGGGATCCGGGTTCTCATAGGCAGGGACAGTGAAGATACGCAGTCCCCTTGGTACCCTTTGAACCTCTATGTATCCCTGCAATGATGTTCCCTCCCACCACTTGCGCAACTCTCTCTCATAGAGTTTTTCCAATTTCCTGTACTGTGTAGTCAAAGCATTGGTGGTCTCCGTGATCTTTTTATTCGGAGGTTTTGAAATGTCAGGATTCTTATTTTTGAATATATCAACTGCCGCTCCTTTGCGTTCCGACATGTTAAACATAATTCAATATCCACGTGATAAACCGGTCCCGGAAATATAACTATACTGCTCCGCTGAGATTTCTCCAGAACCCCTTGCTGCGCCGTCTGTCCCACACTGTCTGTGTACCCTGGACTCTTTAAAGCTGAATAAATCAGGAAGGTTGGCTTACCGCTGTTTCCTCGCGGTTTCTCTGCCCCCTCCGTTCAGTGTCGTCCAGTCTCAGTTCAGAGTGTCATCGGGTAGGGATGGCCGATCTTATCTCAGGTCCTCTCCTCACCCTCGGCGACGGTGCACTCGTATATTTATATCACGCTCCTGTTACACCATTTACGAGTCACTCCTGCAGCGGGTGCCGTTTTTCGCGGTGGTGCACCGCGATACAAAATGACTGCTCCACTTACTCCAAATTATCCCAGCCGGGATTGAAGACAAAGTAAGGCACTCACGGGGTCCATAAATCTCAGCAACAGTATTTATTAAACAGACGCGTTTCGGGAGAACGCTCCCTTCGTCAGTGTTTCACAGAAAACGCGCGCAGTGGCAGCATGTTATAACATTTCATTTCCGGTTTAGCGGGCATAGACATAAACATAGGACAGACTGCAAGTCTAGTCATACGCGCCATCTTGCAGTGTCTAATGCCACCTTTTGCAAGAAATGGGTGTGTAGTTTCATTCAACCTTCAACCTTTTCACCTGAATAGAAATTATTATTCATTATATTCAATGTTTATGGCCCTGAGGCTTACCGGTGATTCACGTAAATCGCGAACACTTTAAAGATTTTGACAGGCAGACCAGTTGGTCTGTAGTCGTTATGCACTACATTGGTGCTTGTAATTAAAGGGCAGTATGATTTCTGCCAAAGCCGATACACGGTGATATTCTGACATCCCATTATATAGAGGGTTATTGAATACGCAATTTGGCGTTTTAAAGTGTTCGCGATTTACGTGAATCACCGGTAAGCCTCAGGGCCATAAACACTTTAAATATAATGAATAATAATTTCTATTCAGGTGAAAAGGTTGAAGGTTGAATGAAACTACACACCCATTTCTTGCAAAAGGTGGCATTAGACACTACAAGATGGCGCGTATGACTAGACTTGCAGTCTGTCCTATGTTTATGTCTATGCCCGCTAAACCGGAAATGAAATGTTATAACATGCTGCCACTGCGCGCGTTTTCTGTGAAACACTGACGAAGGGAGCGTTCTCCCGAAACGCGTCTGTTTAATAAATACTGTTGCTAAGATTTATGGACCCCGTGAGTGCCTTACTTTGTCTTCAATCCCGGCTGGGATAATTTGGAGTAAGTGGAGCAGTCATTTTGTATCGCGGTGCACCACCGCGAAAAACGGCACCCGCTGCAGGAGTGACTCGTAAATGGTGTAACAGGAGCGTGATATATATATATATCTATATATATATATATATATATATAGATATATATATATATATATGCTAGCAGCCCGTCCCGACGTTATCCGGGTATGAATTGCTGCCGGCCAGTAGTATATTGTTTCGTAGGATTTCGTTTTGATAGCATTTCTTATCTGTGACAGGCCTGTGAAACTCTCCGATTCATAGTGCACTGCTGATGCACTTAAGAGTGCGCATTCAGTGGTGTGTGAACCCCGAATTTCCCTACTTTATTTTTCCTTGCAATATTATATAGCGCAAACTCGACAACATGGCATGAGCACAATTTACATTACAGAAGAACACATTCATTTGTGGTAGGCACGGGGAGACAAAGCGATTTGCCTGGAATCACAGGATGTTGAGCTGATGCCGAGATTCTAACGTAGCGGCCATCTCTAAAGTTCGCAATTCTAGAACTTGTGGTGGGAGGTGTGTCTAAAAGTGTATGTCGGTGCTGGGCATCAATGAGAGAGACCTGTGCATTTTTCCAATCGGTGGTGAAAAAATATGAGTATGTTGCTGGAGATGTGGGCTGCCGTGCCACCAATGTACTTACGGGGGAGGGTAAACGCCCATTATTCCGCAACTTTCTTTCCGCATACCATCACTCCGCATACTTTTATTACGAAAGTACCATGACTCCGCAATGCCATTATAGCGCATGGCATTACATTTTATATGCTTTTACCACGCATACATTTACGACGAAATTCGTTGTAAATGCATGAATGATAAAAGCATGTTTTTAAAAAAAAAGGTTTGGATAATGCAAGTATGGGTATGGGGGTATATGTTTTGAGGTCTTTGGGTATTTTAAGGGCTCAGATATAGTTTTGGGTTATGGGGTACAGGGGTATTTTTGGGGTTCAGGGCTAGGTATGGGTTTTGGGGTACAAGGGGTATTTTTAGGGTTCAGGGCTAGGTTTGGGTTTTGGGGTACAGGATTATTTTAAGGGTTCAGGGCTAGGTTTGGGTTTTGGGGTACAGGGGTATTTTTAGGGTTCAGGGCTAGGTTTGGGTTTTGGGGTACAGGGGTATTTTAGGGTTCAGGGGTAGGTTTGGGCTTTGGGGTACAGGGTTATTTTTAGGGTTCAGGACTAGGTTTGGGTTTTGGGGTACAGGGGTATTTTTAGGGTTCAGGGGTAGGTTTGGGTTTTGAGGTACAGGGGTATTTATAGGGTTCAGGGCTAGGTTTGGGTTTTGGGGTACAGGGGTATTTTTAGGGTTTAGGGATAGGTTTGGGTTTTAGGATACAGGGTATATGGAAAGGGTTAAGATGGGTTAGTGTTTAAGGGTGTTGGGGTATTTTATAGAGCAAGGGTGGGTTATGATTATGGGGTGCAGGGGTATTTAAAGTAGGGGTGGGCGGAATCGGCGTGAACTTAGTACAATAAATCCGCAATATTTCGTTCCGTCATATTTCCAATTATTAAAACAGAAACCTCATATATTCAAGGTAAAATAACAAGTATTTCTACATGCTAAAATGCATATAGTCATTTCACAAAAATGAAATTAGCATCCAGCAAGCAGTGAGAAAGGTGATGATCAAGCCCCTGCAAAGCATTATGGGACGAGATTTGCAGTGGGAAGTGAATATTATAGTATCCAAATAATTCTACAAAGAGCTGCAGTTCACCTCGTAGTCCCCAGTTGTCCCCGATGAGACAAATGCAAAAGCATTTAAAATATTATACATCAAGCTGCAGTTCACCTCGTGGTCCCTAGGTGTCCCTGATGAGGCAAATGCAATAGCATTTAAAATATTACACATCAAGCTGCAGTTCACCTCGTCGTCCCTAGATGTCCCTGATGAGGCAAATGCAACAGCATTTAAAATATTATACATCAAGCTGCAGTCCACCTCGCCGTCCCTAGATGTCCCTGATGAGGCAAATGCAATAGCATTTAAAATATTATATATCAAGCTGCAGTTCACCTAGTCGTCCCAATATGTCTCTGATGAGTAAAATTCAAAAACATTGAAACCCTTTCATGAATGCTAAAAATGATGCTAATCTTATCCCATAATGCTTTGCAGGGCCTTTTAGTTGTATATTTGCCCATAACTGTGCTTGGGGTGGTTCTAAGAGAATGGGACCTCCACTGAATTACTATTTAAAGGGAGCAGGAATGTATAGAACCTGGGAAGAAAAAACAACACTCGTGACGGAATGCCCCCAGCGATTGTCACGCCCCCAGCACACACCCACAGCACAATGCAGACTCGCCCACAAGGGACTACTTTGCTGGCACGGTTCTTTTACCTTTTAAATGTATATGGTGGGCGTCTGCATAGCCTATTTTCTTCTGCTGCAACTGCCCTTTCCAACGCTGTATTGGGTGTTGTGATTGGTGCTGTGGTTCCTGAGATTACCCGCCTCAAAGGTTTGGGTTCTCTCTTTATTATATCAGTATATATATATATATAGCGTATAATCTTAGAAGCGTCAGGCTTCTAAGATTTACAGGACTTCTGCTCGCCCCTCTCTGCACTGTTAAACCTGCAAATAAAACGAAGATTGAAACCTACCTGATTGTTGGCTCTTTGAAGTGGGGAGACCTTTATTTTTGGATTGTTTACCGGCCGGTCCCGGTCGGGGAAGAGCCCTACCACACAGCAGTGGTCCAAGCTGCAGCTATTGGCAAACAGCGTGAAATTGGCCGGAAGGTCGTTTTGCAGGTGGTTATTCACGGCGCAGGTATGAGGAGTGCAATTTCCTGGCCCACTGGGGTTTTAATTTTTGAAAATAATCTGACATTGTGTGAGCAGCGCACTGCAGCGTGAAGAAATGACTACAGGCACCAGCAAGCACTGGGAGTGCTAACGCCCACCATGGCAGGTGCAAGTGATTAAAATAACTCTAATGCTCGGCGCAGTGTCGAATAAGCCTCTGAGGAAGTGCTCAAGAGAGCATGAAACGCGTCAGGCTTCTAAGATTTACAGGACTTCTGCTCGTCCCTCTCTGCACTGTTAAACCTGCAAATAAAACGAAGATTGAAACCTACCTGATTGTTGGCTCTTTGAAGTGGGCAGACCTTTATTTTTGGATTGTTTACCGGCCGGTCCCGGTCGGGGAAGAGCCCTACCACACAGCAGTGGTCCAAGCTGCAGCTATTGACAAACAGCGTGAAATTGGCAGGAAGGTCGTTTTGCAGGTGGTTATTCACGGCGCAGGTATGAGGAGTGCAATTTCCTGGCCCACTGGGGTTTTAATTTTTGAAAATAATCTGACATTGTGTGAGCAGCGCACTGCAGCGTGAAGAAATGACTACAGGCACCAGCAAGCACTGGGAGTGCTAACGCCCACCTTGGCAGGTGCAAGTGATTAAAATAACTCTAATGCTCGGCGCAGTGTCGAATAAGCCTCTGAGGAAGTGCTCAAGAGAGCATGAAACGCGTCAGGCTTCTAAGATTTACAGGACTTCTGCTCGTCCCTCTCTGCACTGTTAAACCTGCAAATAAAACGAAGATTGAAACCTACCTGATTGTTGGCTCTTTGAAGTGGGGAGACCTTTATTTTTGGATTGTTTACCGGCCGGTCCCGGTCGGGGAAGAGCCCTACCACACAGCAGTGGTCCAAGCTGCAGCTATTGGCAAACAGCGTGAAATTGGCAGGAAGGTCGTTTTGCAGGTGGTTATTCACGGCGCAGGTATGAGGAGTGCAATTTCCTGGCCCACTGGGGTTTTAATTTTTGAAAATAATCTGACATTGTGTGAGCAGCGCACTGCAGCGTGAAGAAATGACTACAGGCACCAGCAAGCACTGGGAGTGCTAACGCCCACCATGGCAGGTGCAAGTGATTAAAATAACTCTAATGCTCGGCGCAGTGTCGAATAAGCCTCTGAGGAAGTGCTCAAGAGAGCATGAAACGCGTCAGGCTTCTAAGATTTACAGGACTTCTGCTCGTCCCTCTCTGCACTGTTAAACCTGCAAATAAAACGAAGATTGAAACCTACCTGATTGTTGGCTCTTTGAAGTGGGGAGACCTTTATTTTTGGATTGTTTACCGGCCGGTCCCGGTCGGGGAAGAGCCCTACCACACAGCAGTGGTCCAAGCTGCAGCTATTGGCAAACAGCGTGAAATTGGCCGGAAGGTCGTTTTGCAGGTGGTTATTCACGGCGCAGGTATGAGGAGTGCAATTTCCTGGCCCACTGGGGTTTTAATTTTTGAAAATAATCTGACATTGTGTGAGCAGCGCACTGCAGCGTGAAGAAATGACTACAGGCACCAGCAAGCACTGGGAGTGCTAACGCCCACCATGGCAGGTGCAAGTGATTAAAATAACTCTAATGCTCGGCGCAGTGTCGAATAAGCCTCTGAGGAAGTGCTCAAGAGAGCATGAAACGCGTCAGGCTTCTAAGATTTACAGGACTTCTGCTCGTCCCTCTCTGCACTGTTAAACCTGCAAATAAAACGAAGATTGAAACCTACCTGATTGTTGGCTCTTTGAAGTGGGCAGACCTTTATTTTTGGATTGTTTACCGGCCGGTCCCGGTCGGGGAAGAGCCCTACCACACAGCAGTGGTCCAAGCTGCAGCTATTGACAAACAGCGTGAAATTGGCAGGAAGGTCGTTTTGCAGGTGGTTATTCACGGCGCAGGTATGAGGAGTGCAATTTCCTGGCCCACTGGGGTTTTAATTTTTGAAAATAATCTGACATTGTGTGAGCAGCGCACTGCAGCGTGAAGAGATGACTACAGGCACCAGCAAGCACTGGGAGTGCTAACGCCCACCTTGGCAGGTGCAAGTGATTAAAATAACTCTAATGCTCGGCGCAGTGTCGAATAAGCCTCTGAGGAAGTGCTCAAGAGAGCATGAAACGCGTCAGGCTTCTAAGATTTACAGGACTTCTGCTCGTCCCTCTCTGCACTGTTAAACCTGCAAATAAAACGAAGATTGAAACCTACCTGATTGTTGGCTCTTTGAAGTGGGGAGACCTTTATTTTTGGATTGTTTACCGGCCGGTCCCGGTCGGGGAAGAGCCCTACCACACAGCAGTGGTCCAAGCTGCAGCTATTGGCAAACAGCGTGAAATTGGCAGGAAGGTCGTTTTGCAGGTGGTTATTCACGGCGCAGGTATGAGGAGTGCAATTTCCTGGCCCACTGGGGTTTTAATTTTTGAAAATAATCTGAGATTGTGTGAGCAGCGCACTCCATCGTGAAGAAATGACTACAGGCACCACCAAGCACTGGGAGTGCCAACGCCCACCATGGCAGGCGCAAGTGATTAAAATAACTCTAATGCTCGGCGCAGTGTCGAATAAGCCTCTGAGGAAGTGCTCAAGAGATCATGAAACGCGTCAGGCTTCTAAGATTTACAGGACTTCTGCTCGTCCCTCTCTGCACTGTTAAACCTGCAAATAAAACGAAGATTGAAACCTACCTGATTGTTGGCTCTTTGTAGTGGGGAGACCTTTATTTTTGGATATATATATATATATATATATATATATATATATATAGTGACAGATTGCTGGCGAACTTTTTAGCACGAAATAAAGCACAAAGAAAATGAGCACTTAACTGTGGTTTCGCTCTGGCGTTATTTGGTTTCCACTGTGTATGGGAATACGATGGATGCCGTCCTTTTCGACGGATATATATATATATATATATATATATATATTTGAAGCTCCGTCCCACCAGAAATCTCGGGGCACTCGTCGGAGGGTGCTATGGCGCGCTGGTAGCCGCGTTGAGTATGTAGGCTCCGTAATCGGTTTTCCTTCTTGAAAAAAGATATAAGCACTCCAAGTAGATATCAGGATTTTATTTCGCCAGCGACAGTAGTGAAATAGACAAACGCGTTTCAGACGGTGTCCTTCTTCAGGGTCACTGAAGAAGAACACAGTCTGAAACGCGTTTGTCTATTTCACTACCGTCGCTGGCAAAATAAAATCCTGATATCTACTTGGAGTGCTTATATCTTTTTTCAAGAAGGAAAACCGATTACCGAGCCTACATATATATCCTACATATATATATATTCACTGAAAAAACCATAGGTTATAGACCATATATAGTTAGGAATTAGCATTTACAAAACCTTGAAAATTCACTGAAAAAACCATAGGTTATAGACCATATATAGTTAGGAATTAGCATTTACAAAACATTGAAAATTCACTGAAAAAACCATAGGTTAGAGACCATATATAGTTAGCTGGACATTTTATTGACATAAAACCAATGAAATTCCATATATAGTTAGTTGCACTAACTATATATCGCGCACCCGCAATCCACTGCTGATGATGTCACATATTAGATCATTCATGACATGGTCATTGACATCACTGATGACATCACTGATGACATCTCAAATGACATCACTGATGACATCTCATTTGACATCAATGACCACATCACTGATGATATCATTCATGTGACAATACAATGCATCTCCTCACATTTTAATATAACCTCTGTTTCACCCAGTGTTAAATACAGAGTATAATTTTTGAAACCATTGACACACCAATACTAGTTACTACGTACGCACTCACTGATTGCTACGTCTACACACACCTTCACTCATTCACCCATACAATCATTCATACATACAATCACTCATCTTTACAACACTATCATATGCACTCATACACCTATACAGACACTCACAGTCTGCCACTCATCCATGGAGTTACTCACACACCTAGTCAGTCCTGTAAAGAATCAATGACACTTCCATTTTCTTGTCTATACAGTTAAACATAGAGCACCTTACATTTTCAAACATCTACTAACACATACTTACCTTCTTATACAATCATTGATACAAGTACACATTGATCTGCACAGAGTCACACACCTCCCAGCTAGCCACACACACACTTAGTCTCCCATACAAATACTTGGGCAATCAATCAATAACCCATATAGTTACTCATATAGCTACTGATCAACACATGCAGCAGTTTACAGAACAACAGACATAATGATGCACAAATTAAGACAGTTTAGTCACTAACCCATGCACTCAGTGAGACACATTTAATCACTCACTCATACAGTCAGTCATGCACCTACTAAATCCTTCGTCCAGACACTTACACATCCACTCATTCTTCAATATGTAAGACATATTTAAACTTTACAGAAACAAAAAATCACTGGATGTTGTTATCAGTGATGTCATCAGTGATATCATTTGAGATGTCATCAGTGATGTCATCAGTGATGTCACTGACCATGTCATGAATGATGTAATATGTGACATCATCAGCAGTGGATTGCGGGTGCGCGATATATAGTTAGTGCAACTAACTACATATGGAATTTCATTGGTTTTATGTCAATAAAATGTCCAGCTAACTATATATGGTCTCTAACCTATGGTTTTTTCAGTGAATTTTCAATGTTTTGTAAATGCTAATTCCTAACTATATATGGTCTATAACCTATGGTTTTTTCAGTGAATTTTCAAGGTTTTGTAAATGCTAATTCCTAACTATATATGGTCTATAACCTATGGTTTTTTCAGTGAATTTCAATGGTTTTTTAATAGCAAATATCATAAGCTGTCGAATGTCAAGTACGTGGTAAGTAAAAACATTTTCGTGTTTATGCACACTGATCTGCTTTGAATCCTGCCCCCCACCCCTCATTTCTATTAGGAGTACTCTCTCTTTGCAGATAGTGAAGGGTAGTTAACTCAGGCCTTTGCCCCCGTTGTAATCCGTCGTGCCTGCTTCTCTCTCCATTTGATTGATTGTTCTCTTTGGTTCATTCTCTATTTACAAACAAGCACAGAGTCGCAATACTCTGTTTAGTCTTTGCAGATAGCGAAAAATCGTGTAAAAAAACAAAAGGAATCGAGCAAAATCAGTAGGCCACTAATGGGATCTCTTTTTGACCTCGCTAAAATAGAAACATTAGGAACAACCTGTTGAAAATAGCAATGTGTATGTACATAAGCGGCGTTCATTTGTGTTCACAGTACCCCTTGTTGATTGTTTGAATCGAGCATTGAATTGTTCGAAGTTGGTTCTCTTAAGGATCTTCTCTGCCTGCAAACAAGGAAGAATAGGAATATTCTCTCTCCCTTTGCAGATAGTGAAGGGTAGGTAACGCAAGCCTTTAACACGTCGTACCTATTTCATTCATCATTGATTGATTGATTGTCCGAACATTGACTGTTTGGGAATTAGTTCTTTTTGGAGGTATTCCCTGTTTGCAAATAAACGTAGGAAAATCTTTGCAAGTAGTGAAAGGGTAGGTAATGCGGACCTTTCTCCCCCGTTGTAATCTGTCATGCCTATCTACTCCCCACTGATTGATGCACCTGTTTCACCCGGACCATTTACTAGAGATATCTGGCCCAACAAGAGAGCACCCCTAGTGAAAAGGACATATGCAATAATAACGAAGGGATCACTGTATCCTGTTAACAGAAACTTTAGCATGAAACAACCTGGAATGAAAAGAATAGGAAAACGAAAATCAGTAGGCCACTGATGAACTTTTTATTAAATAACAAACAAAGAAACGATAACAATACGTAATGATAAAACCTATTATTGTCCTAGAAACAAGAAACGTTAGAAGTAAGCCCGTAATAAGAAACCTTAAAACATCGCCCCTCACTGCCCCAAAACGTGTCTGTCCCACCGCCTGCCACGGCCAAATAACGGCAAACTGGGAAAGATAGAAGTCAGCAGACATCCGCCCCATTCTAGAAACTTCCAAAGGGCAACAGGTTTTCGGCTACGCCCAGCCGGAAGCAACACATATAAGGCGGGTCCTGCTGCCACGCCTCGGAGATCATCACGTAGGGTGTAGCCGGAGGAGAGGCTGAGGCCGAGGCCAGCGGGACCCGGCCAGGGGGATTGACAACGCTGGAGAGTTGCAGGGGGGGGGAAAGTCCGTGTCCTCGACCCTCCCCTCTCTCTCCCAGTCCGGCCGCGGTGGCCCATGACAGTTTCAGGTAGTCCCGCCACATTCTCTACCAGTCCGGCCACCAACGGCCGGGGCCGATGGGATCCGGCTGCAGCCGATAAACCAAGGAACCCGTTCATGGGGCCAGAGCAAGGGGCGTCCGGCCGACATCCACCGGAAGCCCGGCCCGAAGACGGACGGGACACTTCTTCTTTCTTGAATAATGGCTTTGACAACACTGGGGGGGATGTCTTGCACATGCCTCCGACCCCCCCCCCCTCGTCCTCATCGCCTGGTCCGGCCATAACAAATCTCAAGCGAGACGCCGTGGGGTGCACTGGGAGGGAGAGACGGTGCGAACAGGCCTCTCCCGCCTCCCCAGTGGAGGCTTCCCACCTGCACCCTCAGCGCTCCAGGCGCCCGGAAAAGGGTTCTTCCACTGTGGCGATGCTGCAACGTCTCGCCCGGCAGGGTGGAGCCCGTCCGCTCATTTGACCCCGCGATCGCCAGTAGCTACCGAACTCTCAAAATGGCGATCGACCTGGCAAGAGCGGGCCCAGCATAAAGAAATGGCCCGGTCACTGGTTGACTCCACCACAGTAGTCCTCCACGACCTTGAAGATTCTAGAAGAGCCGCGGGAGTCTCCGACCCCCGCAGACACCCCCGATGGGGAATGACTGCCATGATCGCCCGTGGAGTGACGAAACTGTATCCGCGGGACGTCGGCGCTCCCATGCTGGCGCCAGCCTCACTTTGAATTACTAGAATCCTGCAAACCTCAGTTCCGGTGAAAGCACACTGTGACCCGGTAGGAAAAATTGTTGCACCCCCTCCCCTTTTTGACTGATAGTTCAAACCACCGATCCTTTCCTTTGCCCTTTTACCAGAACTTTGGAATGCCTCCCCTTCTTTTACATTTTCTAGAGAAAACAAAACATTAACCACTACATTAGCATAGCAGTTGACACCAGAACTGTTTTCAAATTGAAAACCAACAACATCTTCAACAGAATCCTTTTTGTTTCTGCTGTGACCCTGCTACAGCACAGGCATTGTCCCCAGCAGTAATTCTGCAATGCCGGTAAGAATACCTGTGGTGCCTACTGGACTCACTCACCCCCGCGGCGCCCCACGCCGTTATTTGCTGGGCGGCAACTTACTAGACATCACCTTCATGCCATCTAGATTTCAGCGCGTTCTGCTGCCTTGGAACTATTCGCACAACAGACTGCTACTGACGACCCACCCCCAGGCAACATCTTCTGAATTTTCATAATTTGAAAGAACTAGTAACATGTCCTCATCAGGAATTTCCTCATGAAAAGTCTGCAATGATGATTCTTGTAACTCTATGGTCTCCAAACATTCGATAAATTCGCCATCAAGAGATTGATCAAAAAAATCATTCAAGTCATCTCCTCCTTGTGAGAAAATTTCATTATTGGTGCTGTCAATTTCAATAAATGTATTGGATAATTCAAAAGAAATTGCCACGGTCTCTTCGTTGTTTAAATGTTTTTACTGTTTTTGTTTTGTTGTATATATTTATAAGTTATTAAAGTTTTATAATCCTACTACTTTGTTGGAGTGCTATATATTTTTAATGTGACACATAAATGTAAAAACTTTGATGTACAAAGAGTCATCCCTGGAATCTCCCGCTTCAGGCTCGGTCCCCTTCCCAATCACAATACAGGATGGTTTTCAGATAGTAGGAACACGTGTGGTGTGACGGATCTCATCGGGTGTGGGCCTTGATCTACTATAACTCCTTTGAAGAGGGGTGATTCTTTACAGCTGGGGCCATAAACTACATCTGCAGGGCTAGCTGATAGCCTGGACAATCGGACACAGAGGAAGAGGAGTGTCAGAGGGTGCGGTAGTGAATAGGGCGAAAGGGAGGTGTCGGGCGGGCACAGAGTGTGATTCTCAGGAAAGAGCAGCGCAGATGAGAAGAGGTTTATTGCCCATGCATAACACAGAGAGCGGGGGTGACCAGTGCCTGGGGAAGATGCTTGCGAGGGTGGGAAGCCATGCTACGAATCGACAGCGTGCAGAGAGTGGGTCTGGTCAAGGCATCTAAAATGGCTGCCGTGCACGACAAAAGTGTGGCATTTCAAAAAAGGCAAGATGGCGCAAACAATGTTTTTCAACACTTCCTCATTTCCTTCGAATTGAACGTTAACAGACGTTGGTGCATATTACCAAAGTTAAGCGATATTTATCGCTAACGATGCTTACCAACGAATTTTTTACCGCTAAGCATCGTCAGAAATTATCGAAGATAAACCTTGCTATTATCAAGGTTTATCGCAAATGCGATAAAAAACGACCGCAATGCATTAATATCGCTGAAAACTCAGCGATATTCATGCATTACCGAGCTAATGCTCTTAGCCATGTTATCCACCTCCCATTGGATAACATGGCTAAGAACTGCTCAGGGCAGGTGTTAGTTTTTGGAGATATTCGCGCTTAGCGCGAATATCTCCAAAAGTTGGTAATAGGAGATATATATCTTGCATGTTGTAATGCAAATTATTGTGGTATATGGAACTCATACCGTAATCTCTCAGGAAAGCAGAAACTGATCCTTTTGGGACCGCCTGAGAAGGCCTAGGGGGTGAGGGGTACTCTACTTTGCCCCCTTTTCACGTTCCGAACTATTTTATTTTACTCTCTTCTGTAATTACACAAAATAGCAGCGATAAGATGCATCAGAGACACACAGTGAGAGAAAGGAGGCCGGAGATGAAGAATAGATGTCAAATACACATTGGAGATAATATAGTGGGAGAAGGGAAGTAAATATGAGTAAACTTACTATGTAACATAAAAATGTTGCACTCTATACTATAAGTCTCATTTTATACTACAATCACTTCGCTACAACCTCATAAATTAAAAATAAAAATGAATAATGTCTCAAACAATTTTTGATTTCTAAATATAAATTTATTCTTCTGAATTTTCTAAATTTGAAAGAACTAGTAACATGTCCTCATCAGTAATTTCCTCTTCAATCATCTCATCTGGAATCTCCTCATTAAAAGTCTGCAATGATGATTCTTGTAACTCTATAGTATCCAAACATTCGATAAATTCGCCATCAACAGATTGATCAAGAAAATCATTCAAGTCATCTCCTCCTTGTGACAAAAGTTTATTATTGGTGCTGTCAATTTCAATCAATGTAGTGGAATCATTCAAGTCATCTCCTCCTTGTGACAATATTTCATTATTGGTGCTGTCAATTTCAATCAATGTAGTGGACAATTCAAAAGAAATTGCCACGGTCTCTTCATTGTGAGCCATTTTATTTTGAAATTGCTTGCTGTAAATTGCAGAAAAAAATAATCACTTTCATTTATCGTTTTTAGTAATACATAATATAAAACTAACTTTATCAAGTATTTAGTATAACAGAAGGACTGCAAATAAATAACAGAAAACATTTTTCAAATTATCTTCAAATGTACAACATAGTTCCCCTTACAAATTAACAACTCACCTTTTTAAAAGTAGGAGAAGTGTTAGTACTGTGTAAATCAAACACCAGAAATTCACCACCAAAAATTCCTCACAAATGTACCTCAGACAGTAGTATCACAAAATGGCTGTGGTTTCCTCTCATTTGAGATATTTACATAACCAATTAACTTTCATCACACACAAATACAAAACCAAAGTAACATTTTAATTGGTTCTAAATTTCAACACTTTCAAATGTGTTTTCCCCATGCAATTTTCCATAGGACATTTACATATGTCTACAGCCTGAATGGCTGAACGGAATTACACCAAACTTGGCAAAATGGTACATCAAACCTAAGAGGTCAGGAAGGATCTACTATGCCCCCTTATGGTCATTTGCCCTTCGCTTTGGCCTCCTCTTGTCTCTCGATCCTACCGAGAGACAAGATGGCGGCCGCTACGGACTGTTTGGAATGTTTACAGACGCCGGAGAACCAATCAGCTTCGCAAAGCTCCGTAACGCGAAAAGTACGCGAAGCGGAGCACTGTTACAGATATATATTTTTTTTGAACGTTAATTTCTCAAAATCCACTGGAGCACATATATTGAGACCTAGCAAAGGCACATCGGGCTACCAGTCCCTAATATTTTGCCAAGTTTCGTGCAAATCCATTCAGCCGTTCGATTATTATTATTATTTATTTTTTTTGCCCCGCGGGGCCCTTTTAAAACCTCCACATCAAACCTAGGGGGTCAGCGAGGATCTACTATGCCCCCTTATGGTCATTTGCCCCTTCGCTTTGGCCTCCTCTTGTCTCTCGATCCTACCGAGAGACAAGATGGCGGCCGCTACGGACTGTTTGGAATGTTCACAGACGCCGGAGAACCAATCAGCTTCGCTGCACAAAGCTCCGTACCGCGAAAAGTCCACGAACCGGAGCGCTGCCCGGTCCGCTGTTACAGATATATATCTTTTTTTGAACGTTAATTTCTCAAAATCCACTGAAGCACATATATTGAGACCTAGCAGAGGCACATCGGGCTACCAGTCCCTACAATTTTGGCAAGTTTCGTGCAAATCCATTCAGCCGTTCAGGCTAAAAGTGAGGCCAACCGCCCTATGGGAAACTCAATGTTAAAAACACGTTTTGGGACCCCCCTTTTTTCTCGGCCCCCCCTTGACGAAATCCCCCCAAATTTTCAGGGGCTACTCAGAACCAAAATGTTCCATTTTCCTGAAAATTTCAGCCAATTCCGTCCACAAACGCCAAAGTTATTAGACATAGAATTTTCAAAAATCCCATAGAGAAAAAATCCTAACTATATATACCTACTGGCGACCGCCAGTAGGTAATATATATATATATATATATATATATATATATATATATATATATATATATATATATATATATATATATATATATATATATATATATATATATATATATATATATATATATATTCACTGAAAAATCCATAGGTTATAGACCATATATAGTTAGGAATTAGCATTTAAAAAAACCTTATTTTACTCACACAAAACCATTGAAATTCCATATATAGTTAGTTGTACTAACTATATATCGCGCACCCGCAATCCACTGCTGATCATGTCACATATTACATCATTCATGACATGGTCAGTGACATCACTGATGACATCACTGATGACATCTCAAATGACATCACTGATGACATCACTGATGACATCTCAAATGACATCACTGATGACATCACTGATGACATCATCCAGTGACTGTGTGTTTCTGTAAAGTTTAAATATGTTTTACATATTGAAGAATGAGTAGATGTAGAAGTGTCTGGATGAAGGATTTAGTAGGTGCGTGACTGACTGTATGAGTGAGTGATTAAATGTGTCTCACTGAATGCATGGGTTAGTGACTAAACTGTCTTAATTTGTGCATCATTATGTCTGTTGTTCTGTAAACTGCTGCATGTGTTGATCAGTAGCTATATGAGTAACTATATGGGTTATTGATTGGTTGCCCAAGCATTTGTATGGGAGACTGAGTGTGTGTGTGGGTGGCTGGGAGGTGTATGACTCTGTGCATATATGTGTGAGCAGTTGATTCACTAGATGTATGGGTTCAAAAGTGCATGTGGAAACAGCTGTATGGGCGGTTGACTGTGTGCATGAGTGTATTGGTGAGTGAATGGATATCTCAGTGCTACATGTCAAAGTAAGTACATATGTAAAATACAGTACATGTGAGAGTTGACATATATAAATAACTGTGCATAAGAGCCAGTGAATGTGTGAGTGGCTGTATGCATCATTGTGAACTTGTATCCAGGATTGTATAAGAGAGTAAATATGTTTTAGTATATGTTTGAATAAGTAAGGTGTGTATAACTGTATAGTTGAGAAAATGGAGGTGTAATTGATTCTTTGCATGACTGACTAGGTGTCTGAGTAACTCCATGGATGAGTGACAGTCTGTGATTGTATGTTTACACTGAGTGTATCTAAGGTTATATTAGAGTCTGAAGAGGTTCATCGTATTATCACATGAATGATGTCATCAGTGATGTGATCAGTAATGTCAAATGAGATGTCATCAGTGATGTCATCAGTGATGTCATTTGAGATGTCATCAGTGATGTCATCAGTGATGTCATTTGAGATGTCATCAGTGATTTCATCAGTGATGTCATTTGAGATGTCATCAGTGATGTCATCAGTGATGTCACTGACCATGTCATGAATGATGTAATATGTGACATGATCAGCAGTGGATTGCGGGTGCGCGATATATAGTTAGTACAACTAACTATATATGGAATTTCAATGGTTTTGTGTGAGTAAAATAAGGTTTTTTAAATGCTAATTCCTAACTATATATGGTCTATAACCTATGGTTTTTTCAGTGAATTTTCAAGGTTTTGTAAATGCTAATTCCTAACTATATATGGTCTATAACCTATGGTTTTTTTCGGTGAATGTCATTGGTTTTTTAAAAGCTAATATCTATAGCTGTAAAATGTATTCTTCTTTAAATCCAAAAATATATTTTATATGTTTATTAATAATTTTTTTTTAAATATTTTTTTTGTTTCGCTCCCGGTCCGCGAACCGGGAAGCTTTCCGTTAGCTCAATTTGATGCCGCGACCCGGTCCGCGAACCGGTAAACGTTCCGTTTGCGCAACTGCCGCGTTAGAAATCAACATCGTGACGCGTCGCGGAAGCGTGACGTATCACGTTGTCGCGTAATGCGTCTTATGACGCACCGCTTTAGCACACCCGGAAGTGCTCCGGGGCATGAACCGAGGCACGAAGCGCAGCTCCCCGGAAGCGATCCGCGGCGCGAAAGCGCGACGTATCGCGTTGCCGCGTAATGCGTCTTATGACGCACCGCGTTAGCGCACCCGGAAGTGCTCCGGGGCGCGAACCGAGGCGCGAAGCGCAGCGACCCGGAAGCGATCCGGGGCGCGTTCCGCAGCGCGTAACATAAGCGTGAGAGGTCATGTGACTTGTTAATAAAACTTTTCATTGGTTCATTTAACTTTTGGTTTCATAATCATGTAAGGCTAGGTCAGGTGACCTAAAAATAACACTTTTCATTGGTTTAGAACTATTGTTTTTCCCAAATGATGAAAACCCCTCCTTCTTTCCTCACTCTGACTTTCATCATTGTGAGAGGAAGACCTTTATTCATAGTAGAGCAATGGCTTCAGTAGTTGCTTCAGCTGGTGCACCCCCACCACCACCTCCACCTCCTCATGGGAAGAGAGGACCACCTCCCCAGGTCATCACCAACACAGAGGAGGAAGAGGAAGAACTAGAGGAAGAGGAGACAGAAGGACCACAGTTCCTGGAAGAGGTGCCCCGGGTTTCCCATAGGAAAGCCAGTTTCATTTGGCAGTTTTTTTCACTCCCTCCAGGGCAGAAGAAAGTGAATGCGAGGTATGTCACCTGCCTCATTTGCAAAGAAAAGTTATCAAGAGGGACTGATAAAAAGTATAGCTATTGGAACTATACCATGCATCGGCACATGACCAGGAAGCATCCATTGAACTACAGCCGGGCGGAGATACGTGACATGGAAGAAAACCCAACAGCAACTCCTGTGGCCAGGTCAACATCGCTAATATCGTTGACAGCAGCAGAGGCACGGGAAACCGTGCCAAACGTCCAGGAGAATTTTGGGCATATGAAATATACTTGTCTGCACTGCGGTGCATTGATATCATGTGGTAACATGAGCATTAATTCAATCAACCTAGCTTATAACAATCACAATTGCCCTAACCGCCCCAGAAAGTAATTTTTTTTTTGCTCCTGTTGAGCCCTTTTCAATGCCTGTTTTTTGTTGTTTCCCCCCAAAAAAACCAAAAAAAATATAAAATTGTTCAAAAAATACAAAAAAAACAAAAAATGTAAAAAAAAAAATATATAAAACAACAAAAACATAAAAAAAAAGTTCTTTTCAGAACTACCTCCCCTTTCAAAAAAAATTGCTAGAATGTTTAGCACTCTGGCAAGCTCTATTTCTTTTAGTTCGCTTCCCAGTACGCTTCCCGGTTCGCGAACCGGGAGCTAACCCAAAAAAAATTTAAAAAAAATAAAAAAGAAGAGTAAGTATAAGGAAAGTAAACAGAGAGTGATGTTAAAAGAAAGATAGCTATAGGGAGTAAACCAGAGATACTGTTTAATAGATCTATTTACCGAAGAAAAGACGGAAGAGGGTATAATTGTGAAAAACAAAACAGATAAGGAAGTGAAAGAAAAAAAAGAGAGTAGAACAATAACAAAGAAGAGTTTCTTGGAGAATGTGAGTGAATGTTCAAAATAAGACTAAAACATGGGGAATAACAGAGAGAAAAAATAGAAAACAGAAAACAAAAAATAACAGAAAAAGATTAATTGAAACAGCAAAGAAATGTAAATAACATAGAGCCATATCATCAACATAGGCAATAAAAGTTTTGCAGCTTTTATCGGCAGAAATATGTCACCAAAGCCACTTTTGCGGCAGAAAACTGCCGCTAAAACCACTTTTGCACCAGTTTTCTGCCAATAAAAACAGCAATAATTTTATTGGCTGTGTTCATAATATGCCCCTTAGTGTGCTTCAACTACACAGAGAAAGCATTATGAACAAGTAGTGAAAGAGTGATCAGTCAAAGACACTAAGAGTAATAGAGACGGAGTGAGTGAACAAGAGTGAGGAACTATGAGAAGAGAGGGACTGAGAAAAAGAGTGGAAGGAGTTGAGTAAGTAGGTAATAGAGAAAGGAATGAGGAAAGTAGCAAAGGCAGGAAACTGAGGGTTAAAGAAATGAAGCTGTGGAACTAATAGTAGGTGAATGTGATAGAAATGTAACGAAAAGAATACAAAACATTTACCTTATAATTGTCGTTAAATTACTCACTTTTTGTTTTTATACTTTCAATCTGTGAAAGAGAGAACAAACATTTGAAAAATATTAAAACATGTATTTAAAAATTACAAAAGACAAGGGAAAAGATTGAAGGACAAACAGTTTTTCAACAACTTTGACACTGACAGAAGCTTCTGCTTCTCCAGGCCCCCTACACAGTCCTAAAGATATACATTTTAAACTAACAGTATCTTGATGCAGATGAAGTGAGGCCTATCTTAAAACATGGTGCATCTTTTGCACTGCTGTTGTCTCAGAAAAGTGTCGCAAGACACTAACATTTTAAATGATTGCTTCAGGATGCCAATAAGATGTGTCCTATCCAGAGGTTTGTTTGAGGTGAGACCTACTCAGGGTTCCAAATGAAATTTCGAGTTGTTGAAGAGAACAGAGGACAAAATACATGTGAAGGCCTACCAATGAAGTAAGTCATGTCCACTTCACTCTTGAACAAAGGCCAGACCTCTTCTGTGTCCGTGGACAGACCTAAACTTCATCTGCACAATGTTATTCGTAAACTTAGGAAACACAGGTGATGTAATTGAAAAATGTGGAGTTTCTTTTCCTCATTTCACAATCACATCACCTGTGTTGCCTAGGCTAAGGTATCTCATAGTGCAGATGTAGTGCAGCATATTAAACAGTACCCAGAAGTGCACCACTGCATGCAACAAATTTGACACTTACAAAAGCTTCAGCTTCTGCATGCCCCCTACACAGTGCTAATTATATACATTTTAAACTGATGGTATCTTGCTGGAGATGAACTGAAACCTATCTTGCAACATGGTGCATCTTTTACACAAAAGTGACCCACAATGCAGCAAAAGAGGCGCACGGCCACCATAAATCTGACCCTAACATTTTAAATGATTGTTTCAAGATGCCGATAAGGTGTAACCTATGCACAGATTTGTTTCAGGTAAGTCCTACTCAGGGTTGCAGATGGAATTTCGGTTTGTTGAAGAATACAGAGGAGATAATACATGTGGAGACCTACCAACGAAGTGAGTCATGTCCACTGCACTCTTGAACAAATGTCAGACCTCCTCTGTCTCCAGGAACAGGCCTAAACCTCACCTACACAATGTGATGTGTAATGTTAGAAAACACAGGTAATATAATTGAAAAACGTGCAATTTATTTTGCTCATTCCACAATCATATCACCTGTGTTTCCTTTGCTTAGGTATCTCATTGTGGAAATGTAGTCTATCATATGAAAGACTACGTAGAATATGAGCACTGTATGCAACAACTTTGACACTTACAGAAGCCTCACCTTCTCCATGCCTCCTACACAGTTCTACATATACATCATAAATGCAAACAGTACAGAATTAATTATACATGTTAAATGGTTTATTTTTGCTGTTCTCAGAATGAATCAAATTTCACTAAAAACAGTGACTTGAAGGTATTCATCATATAACAGCGGGGAAAAAAAACACAATCAAAATGATTGTGTTTAAAAAACCCATACAACATAACAAATCAGAATTCAGAACTCCTTAAAGTTAACTTACTTTCCATGACGTCAAAGGATGTCCTATGAACAGCTTACACTCTGTTGTGCTGTTATTACTTTCAGCCGCCACTTTCTGAAAGAAAACCTCCATCGTTTTGAAAAACATGTTACATACAATAAATGACTTCTTGCTCTCTACCACAAGTTTCCACAAGGCCAAATCTTGTCAGAGCCATTTATAACTCTTGGATTTCTTGTAAGCCAATCCCGTCATTTGGCATTTCCGCAACTTTCAGAATTAAAATGTTGAAGATCATTTTCACAATCCTGGACTAGTAATATCTTCCCCTTCTTGCTCAGTCATGTTCTACATTTCCTATGACACTGATACTGCTTACTATGAAGCAGACTTACACTACCTCTATGACTACTACAATTATTTAATTCTCTACATCACTTTTAATCACAAAGCAATGTAAAACAGTAGACAGCATTGCAGACTTACATTCCCTCTACTCTATGTTTTGATTGGCTGCTTCAATTAGCTTATAAAAAGAAATAGTTTTTCTGAACTCATTCAAAGTGCACCTATTTCTCCATGACGTCCAGTCTTATGGTTAGAAGTTATGTCTCTGAACTACACTTATCCTCAAGGCCAAATCGTGTAGGAGCCATTAGAACTTCTTGAAATTCCACAGAGCACATCCCGAGATTCTTTCCCTAAAATTTTGGTTTTAAAAACACCAGGTAAGAGTTTTTAAGGTCATACGGCAATTTTTTTTTTTAAATTAAAACAGAATCATTGCAGAATGACCAGCCATTTCTAGACTTTAAATAAGCTGTGTAATGTCCTGATGTTATTGAAGGACCGTCATGATATATAATTGCTGCAGTTACAAAAGTCCTTCCTGATATTGACAACTGCGAAGCCACAACATTTTTAATTAAAGTTGTCAATTTTGTTCCATCAGGCCTACATCGTTGGAACATTAAAATGACATACTGGCCATATGTTCGTATAAATAATGTGGACATCATTTCAGATTTACATTGGCTACACTCCATGTTGTGATCAGCTGCTTTTACTAGCTTATTAAAGGAGACTGATTTACTGTCTGGCAAAGTTAAATATATAAATCTTTCTGAGTCTACACTAGTAGTACTTGATACCCTACAGTTCTCGCAGTCATGCTGCCATTGATAAGAAAGCCCAAACAGCTGATCTACATCTACACCTTCAGCATGCAATACATCAAGCATATACATTAAAAACTCCTGACAATCTTGCTGAATATTTTGAGAGAATTGTGTTTGGCCTGAACATCTGTCTAACAGATTTCGAATTTCAGACACACTTTCTATGTTTGTTCTATCAGTGCTACATTTTTCTAAGACAGAATTTAACAAACTGCAAAATATTTGATCAGAATTGACCACAATCTCTTCTTTTACATTTTCTAGAGAAAACAAAACATTAACCACTACATTAGCATAGCAGTTGACACCAGAACTGTTTTCAAATTGAAAATCAACATCTTCAACAGAATCCTTTTTGTTTCTGCTTATAATTTCAGGTTCATCGACTTTTCGTCTTTTTGCTACAACCTCCCCAGTATTGGTCACATTTCTTCGTTTCCGGCCTACCACACGTTTCTCAAACAAAGGATATTGAGGCAAATGTGGCGCATACTCTCTTCTTAACCTATTGTATTCCTTAACACAATCTAGATCCGCACAAATGCTTGTGACATCACACTCAATCAAGTACAATCCCGATAAAGTTCTAACTCGTGACAATGCCACATATGCCATACCCTCCTTGAACACAGAACTGCCAATATTCACCAATGCACTGTCTACACTTAAACCTTGCGATTTATGGATTGTCACCGCATATGCCAAGCAAACAGGAAACTGCTTACGGCGAACATATAAGTCTTTTACAAGCAAAAATCTAGCAGAACAACAACCAATTAGCTGTACTTCCTCAATGCCATCAAATTTAATTTTTAAAAATTCAATTCCATCTCTATTTCTGTATTTTACAAAATCAACAACATTACCCATTGATCCATTTACCAGACCTCTTTCAACATGTAAATTCCTTCTTAAAATTATACGGCAGTTCAAGCACACATTCAGAGTCTTTTCAAAACCTGCAGTTTTAGATATACTCTTCTCTAATGAATCCAATTTTGTTTTCAGATTCTCAGACAAAATAATTGTTGATCCCATTTGCTCTACTCTGTCAATAGCTTCCAGTTTCACAATCTCTTGCTTTTCTAAATGCAACATTTTGTTGTTGAATTTGGCACATTCTGCAAGAGTTGGCATCAAACATATTCCAGATTTCTTCTCAGTAATTTTCTGAAAAATATTCTCAGGCACAACATCTTGTTCTGGATATAAATTTGACAGTAATCGTGCATGTAAAGCTTCTTTCCCATGCTCGGTCACTTTTCCAATTCTAACATCTTGTAGAATAGTCTTGTAAACTTCATCCTTCGCCTGACGCATATTTTCATGCAGTTCAGCATAATTGAAGTTTAACCATATATTGACGTTGCCAATGCTGCCTAGGCACTTCCTGGTATCTTCATGCGTGAGCATTTTGAACACAGGTTGCCCTTTCACTGGTGTCAGCTGCAGAAGTTCTCCGAAAACAATGATGTGTTTGCCACCAAATAACACATCATACTCTGTTTTGAGAACTTCTTGCATTCTCAAATGCACAAAGGCAAGCATGACATTGGAAACCATGCTTACTTCGTCAATGATAAGAAGTTTCATTTTCCTCAAGATTCTTGAAACTTCAAAACAAGCATCTCCAGATAGCTTGTGATATTGTAATTTGTTGTCATGCTCCACTGGCAGCATCAGTAAACGATGTAAAGTAATCCCTTTAATGTTATGTGCTGCCAGTCCAGTTGGAGCGGTGACAACACAAGACAGCGATGACTCTGTCCTTTCCTGCAAATAACATGAAATTGCTTTAATAAGGAAACTTTTTCCAGTTCCCGCTTCCCCACTCACGTACAGTCAGACAGGCTTGAACGACGTACATGAGCACTCTTTCTTGTCATGACTTAATCCATGATCAATTTGCATGGTAACCTCGTCATATATTTTCCTCTGCTCAACGTTGAGTTGTCTTTCCAACTCTTCTAAGTTAACCGCATCCTCCTGAGCATGTGCCATGGCTCTTTCCACTTCATTCATAGCAGTGGCAGCTTCATTTTCGATACCAGGTCCTCCTAGTGGATCCTGACTCAATGAAGCAGAACTCTGACTGTCCTGAGAACTGTCTCTGGCAATCTCGGCTGCAATCATTGCTTCCTGCTCAATTTCCGCATTCAACATTTCTACATATTTGGGAAAAGCAGGACATTCTATGGTCTCCTTGGCGGCATTGAAAGAGTCTTCATAACAGAGAAAATCTCCAAGCAGTTCCTCTTCTGCACGCCAAGGCTTGAAAAGTTGCAAAAGTGCTAAATAGAAAAACTCCTTTTTTTCAGGAGATTCGCCACTCAATTTTCGATGGTTTACCAAGTGGCATTTTCTTTGCTTGACCAGACATCCCTCACTTCCTATTACAGCATACACTCCTTTCTCAGTATCTTCTTTGATGTTTCTCTTGAATATGTAATTTTGAAGAACCTCATACAGACAAACATTCTCGAGGTGAATGCTTCGATTTGGATAATATGTATCCAACATGTTGGTCTTCAAAATGTCGGTACTGTTTGGCTCCTTTTCCGCCAAATACTCAATTTCCCGCACAGGTTTGAGAACTCGATTACTCGTTGCAGCAAGACCAAGACTCGCCCAAACGATACTCCTGGACTTGGCATAGAGACTTGCTGAAGACAACCGGTCAGAACATTCGTACGCTCCGATTTCTCGATGCGACAACATCTTCAGACTGAAACTGTACAACTTCTTGCTGAGGCTCTTTTCATGGGAAATGTCCTCCCACATATCCTTCAATTCTGTCTTCTCTTTTTTGGTGATGTAAGATGTCACATACCGAGCCACAGCCATACAGTTATCAGCCACAAACTGTATATCCATGTTAGCATTCCACATGGACAAAATCACCGGGTTGTAGTCGTTGATGTACTTAGACTCTTCGTTCCTCTTCAAATTGTATGTGTTTTTAGGTGATTTCTTCATCACATTATGTCGCAGCGAAGACATCAAACTGTTTACTCTTCCTTTAGAAATCACCGGTCGTGGAAAGCCGAAACGACATTTGGTGTAGAACTTGTCCTTGTTTCGGAATTTACGACGACAGTACTTTCCACATCGATGACTTTGGAAACGTAGAACTTTTTCTCTTAGGCTTTTCTTCTCCTTTGCATTTGGAACAGCACACGTAGAATACTGTTGTATGAAACTCATCACTGAGTTTTCTGGATCCGTTCCAAATTTAAGTGCATCCTTGATCCACAGCAACATATGTATATGAGGAGCACCTCTTGCTTGGTACTCCTTTCTCCAGAAGAAATCCAACACCTCTCCAAGAGGTGGATTCTTCTTATTCATGGTGAAAGACATCATAGCTTCAAATCTATGATTGAAGTACCTACATACATTGACTGGATCCAAAGAGCACAGTTCTCCGGGTGTCTTGAATTCGATGTTTTCTACGTTAACATTTGCCTCTCGTAGAAATTCAAGTAAGTCTTCCCAGCCATACTCGGCACAGCTCAGAGTGAGGAACCATGTAGGAGTTCGTAAGTTCCTCAGCATACATTTTAAATCACCATGACGACGGTACCAGTACTCATTAGTACCACGCTGACACGCCATGAGATTAATCAGGTGAGAATCCAAAATACTGTCTTGGACATTGACTTTATCCATAAAGTCACTTGCCGAGATGTTTTGCATGTGTATACCACTTTTCAAGATGTGGTTCACTGCATATGACAGTCCAGACAGATCGCTTTCAAACAGGAGATGAAACAAATAAGGAAGGCATTGTCGAAACCTAGCATCTCCTGCATACAATCGCAAAGTCCGGTATTCAGAAGCAGGAATTTGATGAGGTCGCTCATCATATCTTCCTCCCTGACCTGTTGGAAAAAGCTGTGGGAAACACCGAGCTTCCAAACTTTCCTCCCAAACACTAATGGGACTCCCTTTGGCTTGTTTCATTTGAAACAACTCAATAGCATTCCCCATGACTTCCTTGGAATGCAAAGGATGAACACTATAATGTTCATATATTTCTTCACTAGTAGAGGGTTCTACTTTCTCAATTTGACCAGCACACAAATCGCTATCCTCTTCCTCACTTACTTCCTCTTCTGCAACATATACATTCTTATAGTATTTATTATTTTTTTTCAAATACAATGTTGCCTTTTTAACTTTCCTAACATCCACTAAATCTTGCCATATTTTCTTATTCTTTGTCGGAACCCCATTAACTAAGATAACCAGAGGTTCCTCTTCCACTTTTTCTACTCCAATTGTGTTAATGTTTTTCTTCAAATCTAGAGGCAAATAAACAACTCTTCCCTTTAATCCTCTCTGTAAATCTGATGGAGGCAATTTCCCTGTCTTTGGCTCCATTCTTACAATAGCCTGAAAGGGATGGATACTTTGAATCAAAATAGATTCATAAGTATTTAAATCCTTCAATTCAGAAGGAATCTCAACCAATTCCAGATTATTATGAACTGCTCTAGCAGGCATCTGGTTTTGATTTAATTTGCAACAACAATAAGTACACACACGTTGATCCAATCCCAAATTAAAACAATTTTCTACCATCAAGTATGTTGTGAAATCCTTCCATTCACTATTATTTTCCCTTTCACTTTTTGCATATAAATCCACTAACTTAGTCTGATTCTTATAATAAGTGCGTCGACAACACACACAAGTGAAATTTGGCCTCTCACTTGATTTGACCTGAAACGTCGCAATTTCCCTCTGGAAATTATCTGTACTGGAAACCTGTACACTATCTTCCACATTACCCGCTTCTTCTTGGTCAATTTCAACATTCTCCTCTTTACTTCCAAAGTAACAAAACTCAATTTCTTCACATATATTCTTCACATCTATTTCAGAACCATGCAAAAGAGCAGCGCATAATTGTTTAAGCATAATTGCTGGACTCTTAGCATAATACAACATTCTAACTAATTTCCTCACTTTATTATGATGCACTGCTAGCATCCTGAAATGATGAAAAACACTCTGGCATACTCTCCTGGAAAGACAAGCCAGTGAATGACCATGCAAACCTGTCACTTCTCTCACTCCGCAAGGATCTAATTCTTGCAACAACCTCATTTTCTGCTTCAAACTTTTCTTATTAAATGACCGTACAAAATCACAAAGCAAATTGATGGAATCCTGTCGCACACTGCAAATAC
The DNA here is from genome assembly GCF_964261635.1 of Lissotriton helveticus. Lineage (NCBI taxonomy): Eukaryota > Metazoa > Chordata > Amphibia > Caudata > Salamandridae > Lissotriton > Lissotriton helveticus. The sequence continues at coordinate 197,260,465 of NC_136057.1, read as the reverse complement.
TACTACACTTCCAGGTGTACACAGGACCCTTAGCACGTCTTCCTAAAACCTCATTACCTAACACCTCTTCTGCCTCTGTTGTCACAAGTTTTTCTTTTTCAACTGGACATTCATCTTTCACTTCATAAGCACGACCACTGGTGTCAACTGCATGCACCAAATCATTATCCTGGAAATAACTCTCCTCATTAAAAAATGCCTCACAGCTTGAACTATGCATCCATTCTCCAGAAAAAACTTCACACAAATTACTACGATTAACTATTCTCTTCCATCTACTATTTCTTTTGAAATCATAAATTGCCTTGTTTAGCTTCCTAATTCTATTGATTATCAAAATAAATAACTTACGTTTAATTTCAAATGCCTGATCAATAACTTTCTCAACTTTTTTTTTTCTCTTATAAAAAACCACTTTCTGTTGACCTTTCTTAATATTTTTTAACAAATTGCCAATTATCCTGTTGCGGAACATTCGTTTACGAATGTCCCTAAACTGTTGTTTCCTTCTACTATCATGCACAGAGTTATCTCTTGCTCTAGCAGTAACATTTTTGATTGGCCTTTCCTTTCCGTTTGAATTGCTTCTCTTTTTCTGGACTGAAACATTTTCTGTAGTAATATTTTTTTTACTACAAATATTTCTTATGAATGTTTTTGTACTCTTACCCGGTGCTTTCTTGGTGACTTGACAAATCTTTTTGTTAGAGGACTGCTGCTTTTTTTCATTGACCTGCTGTCTTTGACGTTTTGCAGCCTTTCTCAGTCTTTCTTTCGTTGGCATGGTGAAATGTTGAAATGATCTGCAGTTGAATCTGTGGTAAAATATATTAAAAAATGTTATTAACCACTATTACCCAACAGTACATCAATAACAGTAATCAAAAACTTAAAACACTACTTGACATTTTTACATAGAAGATTTTTTAGAACTTGGCAAATTTAGAATACAGAAATAGCAGAAAAGAAATGGAATTTATATTCATGTTACCTGTGCTATTTTATATGTGAATCTGATCTAATTTTATGAGCATATTTTAATATTTTATTGAAGACACTACACATAACCTGTTTTTGAAGGTGTCTTTATTTTTAAATTAAACGGTTTACATTTTTACTTTTTATTTATTATAAATTTTTAAAATAAATGTTTATAGTTCCATAGGCTCAAGCACGTCAGCTTCCCATCCTATGTCATATAATTCGGACAAATCTGCATCCTCATCACGTTCTTCTTCATCCTCAGGATTTAAATCATCCAAGGGATCAACATCCACTGATGTTTCAATTACGAGTTCAATGATGAGGTCAAAATCAACTGATTGCTAATTGTCGCTCATGTTGATGTTGTCTTTATCTTTAAAGAAAGATAACAACAATGAGATGTTGCAGAGTAAGAGACAAATCTCAGAGATTATAATAGTAAAATTGTTTAACAAGAGTAACATTTTGCAGCTATTATTTAGCCATGTCCAGCGATGCTGAGCAGGTGAAGCCTATGTCTAATTTTTCAGTGAACAGGACTCATCTCTTCTTAACCTTGGATAAGCCTCACCGACTCTGTGTCCCCTGCACATACTTAAATGTAAAGGGGCAGATTTATGTTAGATGGCACATCCCCAGGCATGCACCAGTTAACGTGCACCGCTGCTCTGCCACCCATGGTGTGCCGCATTTACAATCAGATAGGAGAAAGCTGCGTCAAAACCCTGCGCCTGCTTTAAGCAGACATAGGTCTTGACGCAACATTGTGGAGATGGGGCACCCCTGAGCCTTGCTGGAGCTGCATCGCACTTGCGATACAACTCCAGCAATGCGCCACCTTTACGGCACAGATGCGTCACGCATCTGTGCCATTTTTGCCCCATGCTGCGCCGCATTGTAAATGCAGCACACCATGGGTGGCGGAACAGCGGCGCAGGATGACTGGCACATCCCTGGTGATGCGCCAGTCATCATAAATCTATCCCTAAGCTTCTTATCTTGTTACAGATGAACCGCCATATGTATCATCAAACTATTTTGCATTTCCTAAATAGCGAATTTTAAGGGATAAATAGCGATTCTTTACCATTCCTAATTTGCGATGAGCAAATTGCTAATTGCAAATTACCCATTCATTTCCATGGGCCAGGAGGCCCATAGGAATGAAGGTGCAATTTGCGATTAGCAATTAGCTCATCACAAAAGGAATTTTTCCAAAGGTGCAGGGGTGTCTCAAGAACACCCTGCTGCACCCCTGAAAAAGAAATTTGGGGGCATATGGCGCACATACATGCCCTAAGGGCATGTATGGGCGTCATATGGCACCTTTTGTTTTTTGGAAAAAAAGCTTTTTGAAAAGAATTCGCAAATTACCACCAACTAGAAGTTGGTGGTAGTTTGCAAATCCTTAATGGCATTTTTTGCATATTTTTTGTTTGATACATTGCATTTAAGGAATTGCAAAATTTGCAAATCCTTCAGTGCAATCGCAAAATAAGGAATAGCAAATTTTGCTATTCCTTATTTTGCATCAAACTTGTTTGATACATACCATTTGTCTAATTAGCATTCGCAAAGGCCGAAATTCGCAGAATTTTGACCTTTGCGAATGCTAATTAGCTTGATACATATGGCCCCAAGTGAGGCCTGTCTTGCAACATGGTGCATCTTTTGCATCACTGCTGCATCGGTTTCATGTGGCACGTTTTTTTTACACCATGACACATCTGCCTAAATGCATCAATTTGTAATTTTGTCGCCTCATAGCAAATCTTTTGCACCGCCGCTGCATCAGAAATGTGACGCACAGTGGCGCAAAAGAGGCATACACCTATCATAAATCTGTCCCTAGCATTTTAAATGATTAATTCAGGATGATGATAAGGTGTGGCCTATCCAGAGGTTTGTTTAAGTTGAGGCCTACTCAGGATTGCAGATTAAAGTTACGCTTGATGAAGAATACAGAGGAGATAATACATGTAAAGGCCTACCAATGAAGTAAGTAATGTCCACTTTATTGCGCCAGTCATCATAAATGCATCCCTAAGCTTCTTATCTTGTTACAGATGAACCGCCATATGTATCATCAAACTATTTTGCATTTCCTAAATAGCTAATTTTAAGGAATAAATAGCGATTCTTTACCATTCCTAATTTGCAATGAGCAAATTGCTAATTGCAAATTACCCATTCATTTCCATGGGCCAGGAGGCCCATAGGAATGAAGGTGCAATTTGCGATTAGCAATTAGCTCATCGCAAATTAGGAATTTTTCCAAGGGAGCAGGGGTGTCTCAAGAACACCCTGCTGCACCCCTCAAAAAGAAATTTGGGGGCATATGGCGCACATACATGCCCTAAGGGCATGTATGGGCGTCATATGGCACCTTTGTTTTTTGGAAAAAAAGCTTTTTGAAAAGAATTCGCAAATTACCACCAACTAGAAGTTGGTGGTAATTTGCAAATCCTTAATGGCATTTTTTGCATATTTTTTGTTTGATACATTGCATTTAAGGAATCGCAAAATTTGCAAATCCTTCAATGCAATCGCAAAATAAGGAATAGCAAATTTTGAATTAAGGACATTTTAAGTCATTTCCCCATGTGCAGTGTTTTCAAATTATGATTTGAAAATCGTTTTTAGGGAAAAGGAATGGTTTGTAAATTTATGACAAGGACAAAATGGTGTATGCTTCTTTATAAGGCATTTCAGTGTCTCTGATGTAATTTTTCCCATATAACATTAAAAGGATTTTCCCCGTGGAGCACATTCCTTGTAAATATGCTCCCACCTGTGCATGGTAAATTTAGATTTTGACTGTTTGAGTTACATAGCCATGTTAAAAGTGACCCAAAAAAGTTGCAAAGGCTTTAAAAAAACACTTTCATGTGTCTTAAGGACATTTTAAGTCATTTCCCCGTGGGCAGTGTTTTGTAAGTGGCGCAAAAGAGGCATACACCTATCATAAATCTGTCCCTAGCATTTTAAATGATTAATTCAGGATGACGATAAGGTGTGGCCTATCCAGAGGTTTGTTTAAGGTGAGGCCTACTCAGGATTGCAGATTAAAGTTACGCTTGATAAAGAATACAGAGGAGATAATACATGTAAAGGCCTACCAATGAAGTAAGTAATGTCCACTTCATTGCGCCAGTCATCATAAATGTATCCCTAAGCTTCTTATCTTGTTACAGATGAACCGCCATATGTATCATCAAACTATTTTGCATTTCCTAAATAGCGAATTTTAAGGAATAAATAGCGATTCTTTACCATTCCTAATTTGCAATGAGCAAATTGCTAATTGCAAATTACCCATTCATTTCCATGGGCCAGGAGGCCCATAGGAATGAAGGTGCAATTTGCGATTAGCAATTAGCTCATCGCAAATTAGGAATTTTTCCAAGGGTGCATGGGTGTCTCAAGAACACCCTGCTGCACCCCCTGAAAAAGAAATTTGGGGGCATATGGCGCACATACATGCCTTAAGGGCATGTATGGGCGTCATATGGCACCTTTTGTTTTTTGGAAAAAAAGCTTTTTGAAAAGAATTCGCAAATTACCACCAACTAGAAGTTGGTGGTAATTTGCAAATCCTTAATGGCATTTTTTGCATATTTTTTGTTTGATACATTGCATTTAAGAAATCACAAAATTTGCAAATCCTTCAGTGCAATCGCAAAATAAGGAATAGCAAATTTTGCTATTCCTTATTTTGCATCAAACTTGTTTGATACATACCATTTGTCTAATTAGCATTCGCAAAGGCCGAAATTCGCAGAATTTTGGCCTTTGCGAATGCTAATTAGCTTGATACATATGGCCCCAAGTGAGGCCTGTCTTGCAACATGGTGCATCTTTTGCATCACTGCTGCATCGGTTTCATGTGGCACGTTTTTTTTACACCATGACACATCTGCCTAAATGCATCAATTTGTAATTTTGTCGCCTCATAGCAAATCTTTTGCACCGCCGCTGCATCAGAAAAGTGACGCACAGTGGCGCAAAAGAGGCATACACCTATCATAAATCTGTCCCTAGCATTTTAAATGATTAATTCAGGATGACGATAAGGTGTGGCCTATCCAGTGGTTTGTTTAAGGTGAGGCCTACTCAGGATTGCAGATCAAAGTTACACTTGATGAACAATACAGAGGAGATAATACATGTAAAGGCCTACCAATGAAGTAAGTTATGTCCACTTCATTGTGCCAATCATCATAAATCTATCCCTATGCTTCTTATCTTGTTAGAGATGAACTGCCATATGTATCATCAAACTATTTTGCATTTCCTAAATAGCGAATTTTAAGGAATAAATAGCGATTCTTTACCATTCCTAATTTGCAATGAGCAAATTGCTAATTGCAAATTACTCATTCATTTCCATGGGCCAGGAGGCCCATAGGAATGAAGGTGCAATTTGCGATTAGCAATTAGCTCATCGCAAATTAGGAATTTTTCCAAGGGTGCATGGGTGTCTCAAGAACACCCTGCTGCACCCCCTGAAAAAGAAATTTGGGGGCATATGGCGCACATACATGCCTTAAGGGCATGTATGGGCGTCATATGGCACCTTTTGTTTTTTGGAAAAAAAGCTTTTTGAAAAGAATTCGCAAATTACCACCAACTAGAAGTTGGTGGTAATTTGCAAATCCTTAATGGCATTTTTTGCATATTTTTTGTTTGATACATTGCATTTAAGAAATCACAAAATTTGCAAATCCTTCAGTGCAATCGCAAAATAAAGAATAGCAAATTTTGCTATTCCTTATTTTGCATCAAACTTGTTTGATACATACCATTTGTCTAATTAGCATTCGCAAAGGCCGAAATTCACAGAACTTCGGCCTTTGCAAATGCTAATTAGCTTCATACATATGGCCCCAAGTGAGGCCTGTCTTGCAACATGGTGCATCTTTTGCATCACTGCTGCATCAGTTTCATGTGGCACGGTGTTTTTTACACCATGACACATCTGCCTAAATGCATCAATTTGTAATTTTGTCGCCTCATAGCAAATCTTTTGCACCGCCGCTGCATCACAAAAGTGGCGCACAGTGGCGCAAAAAAGGCATACACCTATCATAAATCTGTCCCTAGCATTTTAAATGATTAATTCAGGATGACGATAAGGTGTGCCCTATCCAGAGGTTTGTTTAAGGTGAGGCCTACTCAGGATTGCAGATGAAAGTTACGCTTGATGAAGAATACAGAGGAGATAATACATGTAAAGCTCTACCAATGAAGTAAGTGATGTCCACTTCATTGCGCCAGTCATCATAAATGTATCCCTAAGCTTCTTATCTTGTTAGAGATGAACCGCCATATGTATCATCAAACTATTTTGCATTTCCAAAATAGCAAATTTTAAGGAATAAATAGCGATTCTTTACCATTCCTAATTTGCGATGAGCAAATTGCTAATTGCAAATTACCCATTCATTTCCATGGGCCAGGAGGCCCATAGGAATGAAGGTGCAATTTGCGATTAGCAATTAGCTCATCGCAAATTAGGAATTTTTCCAAAGGTGCAGGGGTGTCTCAATAACACCCTGCTGCACCCCTGAAAAAGAAATTTGGGGGCATATGGCGCACATAAATTTTAACAACATTCCTTTACCTCAAAAACGATTTTCAAGTCATAATTTGAAAACACTGCACCCGGGGGGAAATGACTTAAAATGTCCTTAAGATACATGAAAGTGTTTTTTTAAAGCCTTTGCAAGTTTTTGGGTCACTTTTAACATGGCTATGTAACTCAAACAGTCAAAATCTAAATTTACCATGCACAGGTGGGACCATATTTACAAGGAATGTGCCCCACGGGGAAAGGTCTTGTAATGTAATATGGGAAAAATGACATCAGAGACACTGAAATGCCTTATAAAGAAGCATACACCATTATATCCTTGTCATAAATTTACAAACCATTCCTTTTCCCCAAAAACGATTTTCAAATCATAATTTGAAAACACTGCACATGGGGAAATGACTTAAAATGTCCTTAAGACACATGAAAGCGTTTTTTGATTGCCTTTCCAGCATGGTTGGGTCACTTTTAACATGGCTATGTAACACAAACATTCAAAATCTAAATTTGCCATGCACAGGTGGGAGCATATTTACAAGGAATGTGCCCCACGGGGAAAGGTCTTTTAATGTAATATGGGAAAAATGACATCAGAGACACTGAAATGCCTTATAAAGAAGCATACACCATTATGTCCTTGTCATAAATTTAAAAACCATTCCTTTTCCCCAAAAACGATTTTCAAATCATAATTTCAAAACACTGCACATGGGGAAATGACTTAAAATGTCCTTAAGACACATAAAAGCGTTTTTTGATTGCCTTTGCAGCATGTTTGTGTCACTTTTAACATGGCTATGTAACACAAACATTCAAAATCTAAATTTGCCATGCACAGGTGGGAGCATATTTACAAGCAATTTGCTCCACAGAGAAAGGTCTTACATTAAAATGGGAAAAATAACATCAGAGACACTCAATTGCCTTATAAAGAAGCATACACCATTATGTCCTTGTCATAAATATTATAACCATTCATTTTCCTCAAAAACGATTTTCAAGTCATAATTTGAAAAGACTCCACAGCTCCTATGCACAAAAACACCCTGTCAGTACTAATACTTCACATTTTCTCCAATTACATTTTCTCAAAGAAACAAAATCTATTTGTAAAACACTTGAGACAAAGCAACATTTGAAAAACACAACTTTCTTCATAATTTTCTCCTTAAAGCACACTATTCTCTATCTAAATTAAAGAAATCTTTTCTCACCTTAGCAAATACTTTGAGTTTCAAAACAGTCTCAGAAACACACCAATTTGTCTTCAGCAGAGCAAAAGGTATGCACTCCAGAGTCTGCAGCTATCAAAAGCACAGAAATGCTGTAATTCTTCACACATATCTCTCATGTCACCCAATCAAAACTCTTCCCTCACTTTTTTTCAAATGAAAACCCTTCCCCCCTCTGCCCTTTCTGCCTTTTTTGCATGGCAACCACCTCTTGGAAGACCTCTGGTGTTTGCAAGTTCACACAACAATGTTGCAATTGAACTCTGAACTCTCAGTGCACCTCATATCCAGTGCATTCTTTCATTTAATGATTTTTTCATGACCACTCAAAATACATCTTTCAAAGAACTCATCCATGCACCCTAACTTTCTGTTTTCAGCAATCAAAATCCACCAATCACTGTTACTGCTTCATTAACACAGAAACTCCACAGTTTTTTTCATTTTAAACTCTTATTTTTTCAACTGCCATTTCATTGCCACACTTCATCTGACTGCAGGAGAACCTTCTCTCACCATGTTTTCTGTCTGGATTGTTGGACATAGTTACATCTATTGGGCTCAGAGGTATGCTGAGAACAGGAATTTACTTAACCTCAATTTACAAGATGTGGAAATTAAGTGGTTTGGCCACAGAGGATTAAAATGTCACCAATTGATACCATTGGTGAAAACCTTTATGCATTTGCCAAAACCTGACCTGTTAATTGTGCACTGTGGAGGTAATGATTTGGGCACTTTGACTGGGGTAGGTCTGGAAATGCTTTTAAAGGACACCTTTGAGCAATTAATGGCACTTTTTCCTCAGACTGCCTTGGTATATTCAAATATATGCCAAAGACAGAAATGGAGGTGGTCAAACCAATTTTGTCCACAAATTGAGAAGTCGAGGAAGCATGTAAAAAATCTGTTTCAGCTTACATGAGAGACCATGGAATGGGCTCCGTGTACAACAATAACTTGCGTTACTACATGCAAGATATCTACAGAGGAGATGGAGTTCACTTCTCAGATGAGGGCAACAGAATTTTCATTCTGAATTTGAGACTGTGCATTGGTACCTACTTATAAGTACCTAAATGTACCATAAACCCAAAAGCTCTTCTCAGAGCTACCCTACATCTGATCACTCTCAATTATTGATTTACTCTAACATTTTTCACTAATTTTCAACAAAGTACGCTCCCTGGGGCGCTACCCGATACGCGAACCGGGAGCTAACCTCGCAAAATTTGTTAAAAAATGTTTTTTTTTCGCACATATGGGCCTCCTCAGCCACCCTCAGAAAACCTAGGGGGTCAAGATAAGTCTACCGTGCCCCCTTCTACCCATTCTGAACATTATTTGCCCTCCATCTTGTATCCTAATTCGACCGAAACACAAAATGGTGGACTCCCGTAACGCTTAAGGTTCGCGAACCGGGGCGCTCGCCAGTTCGCGTACCGGGTCGCTCCCTGGGAAGCGCACCATCAAAAAAGGTGGGAAAGTAGTTTACAGAAAAACGACTGGAGACAATTTCACCAAATATAGATTAGCTCATACTACATACCAATCCCTACCATTTTCACAAATTTGATTTAAATTCCATTTAACCATTTAGCCTGTAGACCTCTCTAAATACCCTGAGGTAAATTACTTCACAAAACACATCTGAAGTGTTGGAATTGACAACCAATTAAAATGTTACTTTCATTTTCTACTTTTTTTACCTGACATTTGATTGGTTATGTACCTGAATATATATAAAGGAAGAGAGAGAAACACAGCCATTTTGACTACTACTTCCTGAACTACATTGCAAGATCATTTTCACTCACAACTTAAACTTGTTTTTAGAAGGTGAGATATTATTTTATAAATTTGAAAACATTTTCAGATAGTTATATACTATCCCTCTGTAAGAGTTAGACATTGAGAAAGGCTTCTTTATTATAATTATGGATTGATTTAGGTTTCTGTGGTATAATTATGAATTTACTTAGGCTTCTTCACAGGCACTTTTTAATAGTACTACTTCACGCCTGAAACCATACAGTGCCCATAGATTACTTCTCTGTTATAAACTCACAAGTACCTGTCTGAACTTAAACCCAACAGTGCCCTATCTCTACTGATATATTTATTTTTTATGCAAATTACAGCAATAAAATGGAAGGTGAGCAGAATGTTTCCTTCGAAATTGTTCTGGAGAACAACACAGAAAAAGATATTGAGGACAATGATGACTCAGAGTTCATGGATGAATCACGGGACCATGAATTAGTTCAATGTGTAGAATCTGTGGATCATTTACTTCATTATGATGACGGTCAAATGTGGGAACTTATGTTCACTCAACAAGAACACATATCGGACAGTCAAATGCTAGACGTTCTATTAAATTTTGAAAAACAATCCGAAATATAAAATTGTATGTAATATTAAAAAATAGTTTGAGTCTTTAATCATTTTTATATGTAATTCATAAACTAGTTAAATGTTAGAAATGTTATTAAATTTTGAAACACAATCACAATAATAAATAATTGCTTAAAAAATTAAAAAATTACAAAATAATCAACAAAACCAACAATCAATTAACATACAGTATTTGAAAAGTCTATCATTCTTTTTTCCTTATAGTACGCTGCCCAGAACACTTCCCGGTTCGCGAACCGGGCGCTACCCACGCCCTTTTAAAGCCTCCACATTAAACCTAGGGGGTCAGGGAGGATCTACTATGCCCCCTTATGGTCATTTCCCCCTTTGTTTTGGCCTCCTCTTGTCTCTCAATCCTACCGAGAGACAAGATGGCGGCCGCTCCAGACTGTTTAGAATGTTGACAGACACCGGAGAGCCAATCAGCTTCGCTACGCGAAGTTCCGTTACGCGTAAAGTCCGCGAACCGGAGCGCTGCCCGGTCCGCTGTTACAGATATATATCTTTTTTTGAACGTTAATTTCTCAAAATCCACTGAAGCACATATATTGAGACCTAGCAAAGGCACATTGGGCTACCAGTCCCTACAATTTTGCCAAGTTTCGTGGAAAATCATTCAGCCGTTCGGGCTAAAAGTGAGGCCAACCGCCCTATGCAAAACTCAATGTTAAAAACACGTTTTGGGACCCCCCTTTTTTCTCGGCCCCCCCTTGACAAAACCCCCCCCAAATTTCCAGGGGCTGCTCAAAAACAAAATGTTCCATTTTCCAGAAAATTTCAGCCAATTCCGTCCACAAACGCCAAAGTTATTAGACATAGAATTTTCAAAAATCCCATAGGGAAAAAATCCTAACTATATATACCTACTGGCGACCGCCAGTAGGTAATATTTCAAAAAATCCCATAGGGAAAAAATCCTAACTATATATACCTACTGGCAACCGCCAGTAGGTAATATTACCTACTGGCGGTCGCCAGTAGGTATATATAGTTAGGATTTTTTCTCTATGGGATTTTTGAAAATTCTATGTCTAATAACTTTGGAGTTTGTGGACGGAATTGGCTTAAATTTTCAGGAAAATGGAAAATTTTGTTTCTGAGCAGCCCCTGAAAATTTGGGGGGGGTTCGTCAAGGGGGGGCCGAGAAAAAAGGGGGGTCCCAAAACGTGTTTTTAACATTGAGTTTTCCATAGGGCGGTTGGCCTCACTTTTAGCCCGCCGGCTGAATGGATTTGCACGAAACTTGGCAAAATTGTAGGGACTTGTAGCCCGATGTGCCTTTGCTAGGTCTCAATATATGTGCTCCAGTGGATTTTGAGAAATTAACGTTCAAAAAAAGATATATATCTGTAACAGCGGACCGGGCAGCGCTCCAGTTCGCGTACTTTTCGCGTTACGGAGCTTTGTGAAGCGAAGCTGATTGGTTCTCCGGCGTCTGTAAACATTCCAAACAGTCCGTAGCGGCCGCCATCTTGTCTCTCGGTAGGATCGAGAGACAAGAGGAGGCCAAAGCGAAGGGGCAAATGACCATAAGGGGGCATAGTAAATCCGCCCTGACCCCCTAGGTTTGATGTGGAGGTTTTAAAAGGGCCCCTCGGGGCAAAAAAAAAATAATAATAATAATAATCGAACGGCTGAATGGATTTGCACGAAACTTGGCAAAATTGTAGGGACTGGTAGCCCGATGTGCCTTTGCTAGGTCTCAATATATGTGCTCCAGTGGATTTTGAGAAATTAACGTTCAAAAAAAGATATATATCTGTAACAGCGCTCCGCTTCGCGTACTTTTCGCGTTACGGAGCTTTGCGAAGCTGAATGGTTCTCCGGCGTCTGTAAACATTCCAAACAGTCCGTAGCGGCCGCCATCTTGTCTCTCGGTAGGATCGAGACTCAAGAGGAGGCCAAAGCGAAGGGGCAAATGACCATAAGGGGGCATAGTAGATCCTCCTTGACCTCTTAGGTTTGATGTGGAGGTTTTAAAAGGGCACCGCGGGGCAAAAAAAAAAATAATAATAATAATCGAACGGCTGAATGGATTTGTACGAAACTTGGCAAAATTGTAGGGACTGGTAGCCCGATGTGCCTTTGCTAGGTCTCAATATATGTGCTCCAGTGGATTTTGAGAAATGAACGTTCAAAAAAAGATATATATCTGTAACAGCGCTCCGCTTCGCGGAGATAAAATTATCTCCCTATTACCTAGCTGTTGCTAACACCAGTTAGCGACCGCTAGTAGGAGATAGCGACCATCTTGGGCTCCACTTTGCATGTCAGTGATATTTATCACTAATGACATGCAAAGTGGGCATGCCAAGATGTTAGCGACTGGAAACAGTCGCTAACATCGCTATCTCCTATTACCAACTTTTGGAGATATTCGCGCTAAGCGCGAATATCTCCAAAAAGTAACACCTGCCCTGAGCAGTTCTTAGCCATGTTATCCAATGGGAGGTGGATAACATGGCTAAGAGCATTAGCTCGGTAATGCATGAATATCGCTGACTTTTCAGCGATATTAATGCATTGCAGTCGTTTTTCATTGCATTTGCGATAAACCTTGATAATAGCAAGGTTTATCTGCGATAATTTCTGACGATGCTTAGCGGTAAAAAATTTGTTGCTAAGCATCGTTAGGGATAAATATCGCTTAACTTTGGTAATATGCCCGAACGTCTATTAACGTTCGATTCGAAGGAAATCAGGAAGTGTTGAAAAACATTGTCTGCGCCATCTTGCCTTTTTTCAAATGCCACACTTTTGTCGTGCACGGCAGCCATTTTAGATGCCTTGACCAGACCCACTCTCTGCACGCTGTCGATCCTTAGCATGGCTCCCCACCCTCGCAAGCATCTACCCCAGGCACTGGTCATCCCCGCTCTCTGTCTCATGCATGGGCAATAAACCTCCCCCCATCTGCGCTGCTCTTCCCTGAGAATCACACCCTGTGCCCGCCCGACACCTCCCTTTCGCCCTATTCACTACCGCACCCTCTGACACTCCTTTTCCTCTGTGTCCGATTGTCCAGGCCGGTCCTAGGCTATCAGCTAGCCCTGCAGATGTAGTTTATGGCCCCAGCTGTAAATGAATCACCCCTCTTCAAAGGAGTTATAGTAGATCAAGGCCCACACCCGATGAGATCCGTCACAGCACACGCGTTCCTACTATCTGAAAACCATCCTGTATTGTGATTGGGGAGGGGACCGAGCCTGAAGCGGAAGATTCCAGGGATGACTCTTTGTACATCAAAGTTTTTACAATTATGTGTCACATTAAAAATATATAGCACTACAACAAAGTAGTAAGATTATAAAACTTTAATAACTTATAAATATATACAACAAAACAAAAACAGAAAAAACATTTAAACATTTTTAGGGAAAAACAACGAAGTAGCGGTCGGCTGTGCGAATAGTCCCAACGCAGCACAACGTCCAGATTTCTGGACGGCACCCAGGTGATGTTGCCTGGGTGCCGCACTGATTTCGGTATCCGGCGGGGGGTGGGTCATCAGTAGCAAACTGTTGTGCGAATAGTTCCAAGACAGCAGAACGATGGCACCAAGGCGATGTCCAGTAAGTTGCCGCCCTCCGAATAACGGCGTGGGGCGCCCCGGTTGGGGGGGAGGCGGCGTGAACGTGCCTCTCCAGGTGGAGTTTCGTCTGCTGTAGTGGGGCGCCCCTTTACCGTTTCAGTTGCCATTCCGTCCGCTTTTGGTCCACTGTGTCAAAAGCCGCAATTCAGCTGAGTTGCGCCCACTCTTGCGGTGCAGCGATAGGCGGCTGTCACAGGACTCTCAAAATGGCGGCAGGCTCTTTCCTTTTTGGGCCTGGTCCACTGAAATGGCCCTGGGACACCTTGGAAATCGCACGCTTGTCTTGTAGGTCTTGGACCCCATTCTCAAAAGCGTCCCCTCCGCCTTGAGGATTCAACAAAAGTTTTGGGGGCCCCCGACTCCTGCAGGCTTCTGGTGGGGAGCGGCTGCCATGATTGCTCGCGGAATGACCACGACGGAGCCACGAGATGGCGGTGCTTTCATGTTGACGCCAGCTTCAGTCTGAAACATCCAGAAACAAGGTGGGGCTTTCATCGTTTGGGAAAAAAAAAAAGTTTTCATCCAATGAAAAGTGTTGTTTTTAGGTCATATGATCAAGCCTTCCATCATTAGGAAACCAAAAGTAAAATGAACCAATGAAAAGTTTTATAAACAAGTCACATGACCTGTTATGCGGCATAGGGTATAAAATGCGGAGAAAATACGTTGGCACGTGAGGCGGCGTCAGTAGCGGACCGATGTGCGAATAGGGCCAAAGGCAGCGCAACAATATTTTCTGATTTGAAGACACCACAAGGCGCTGAGATGCCAAGATCCGGATGGCACCGAGGTAGTGTCTAGGTTGCCGCACTGGTGTGGCCATCCTACAATGCTGAAAGTCGGCGTGGGGCGCCCCGTTGGCCTGTGAGATGGCGTCAGTAGCGGACCGATGTGGGAATGGGGCCAAAGGCAGCGCAACAATATTTTCTGATTTGAATACACCACAAGGCGCTGAGATGCAAGATCCGGATGGCACCGAGGTAGTGTCAAGGTTGCCGCACTGGTGTGGCCATCCTACAATGCTGAAAGTCGGCGTGGGGCGCCCCGTTGGCCTGTGAGATGGCGTCAGTAGCGGACCGATGTGCGAATGGGGCCAAAGGCAGCGCAACAATATTTTCCGAATAGAAGACACCACTAGGCGCTGAGATGCCAAGATCCGGATGGCACCGAGGTGGTGTCTAGTAAGTTGCCGCACTGGTGTGGCCATCCTACAATGCAGAAAGTCGGCGTGGGGCGCCCCGTTGGCCTGTGAGATGGCGTCAGTAGCGGACCGATGTGCGAATGGGGCCAAAGGCAGCGCAACAATATTTTCCGAATAGAAGACACCACTAGGCGCTGAGATGCCAAGATCCGGATGGCACCGAGGTGGTGTCTAGTAAGTTGCCGCACTGGTGTAGCCATCCTACAATGCTGAAAGTCGGCGTGGGGCGCCCCGTTGGCCTGTGAGATGGCGTCAGTAGCGGACCGATGTGCGAATGGGGCCAAAGGCAGCGCAACAATATTTTCCGAATAGAAGACACCACTAGGCGCTGAGATGCCAAGATCCGGATGGCACCGAGGTGGTGTCTAGTAAGTTGCCGCACTGGTGTGGCCATCCTACAATGCTGAAAGTCGGCGTGGGGCGCCCCGTTGGCCTGTGAGATGGCGTCAGTAGCGGACCGATGTGCGAATGGGGCCAAAGGCAGCGCAACAATATTTTTGGAATAGAAGACACCACAAGGCGCTGAGATGCCAAGATCCGGATGGCACCGAGGTGGTGTCTAGTAAGTTGCCGCACTGGTGTGGCCATCCTACAATGGTAAAAGTCGGCGTGGGGCGCCCCGTTGGCCTGTGAGATGGCGTCAGTAGCGGACCGATGTGCGAATGGGGCCAAAGGCAGCGCAACAATATTTTCTGAATGGAAGATACCACTAGGCGTTGAGATGCCAAAATCCGGATGGCACCGAGGTGGTGTCTAGCAAGTTGCCGTACTGGTGTGGCCATCCTACAATGCTGAAAGTCGGCGTGGGGCGCCCGTTGGACTGTGAGGTGGCGTCAGTAGCGGACCGATGTGCGAATGGGCAGCGCAACAATATTTTCTGACTAGAAGACACCACAAGGCGCTGAGATTCGGTTACCACCGAGGTGGTGTCTAGCAAGTTGCTGCACTGGTGTGGCCATCCTACAATACTGCTCCGAATAACGGCGTGGGGTGTCCGAAGGGGGGGGGGAGGCGGCGTGAACGGGCCTTCCCAGGTGGAGGCTCGTCTGCTGTAGTGGGGTGCCCCTATACCGTTTCAGTTGCCATTCAGCTGAGTTTCGGCCGCTCTTGATGCTACAGCGACAGGCGGCTGCAACAGGACTCACAAAATGGCGGCCTGTTCTTTGGATTTGGGCCTGGTCCACTAAAATGGCCCTGGGACACCTTAGAACTCGGACGCTTGATTTTTTTTCCTTTCCTCTATATGCAAAAAAAGGTAAATGCCCGGTACGTTACACGCTTCATCTGCCACGATGTACTCTCCAGAGGAACCGAAAAAATATATAGTTATGGTAACTATACCATGCATCGTCATATGGAGAGGTGGCACCGATTAATTATAGTGCTGCATAAAAGAGAGATTTGGGGAAGAACCCCCGACCTGCCAGTACATTCATCAAAGAAGTGGCACTGACAGCATCAGAGGCAAGGGAAACGGTCCCAAATATTTAGAAGAACTTTGGAATGATTAAAATGACATGTTTAGATTGTGGCAAATTAATTTCATGTGGGCAGATGAGTGTTACTCTAATAAATACAGCATATGAACATCATCATAGTCGATGGTTGGTAGAGACATTTTGACTATATCCTGGACCTGCCCGTCCTCGCCCAAAATGGCGCCGGAATAAATGGGACTCGTAACTCCTTGTTGTGTACTTGTTGTACAAATTTGATATCACGAGATACGTATGCAGTTTTGAAGCACATGGCGGGCGGGACGAGAATAGATTGAATATTTCGACAGCTCTATTGATATTAAGTTGTGATGTGTTATTGATTACTGTACTATTGAAAGTTCGAATTAACGTCACCCATGGTACTTGCCCGCAAATGTATATCTAGATAATTTTATTGTAACTGGCCCTGTCGTATTTTAATTATAAAATGTACGTCCACCGATTCCGCAACTGTTAGACACCTTAGTTCTTGCAACCTAATGGCCCGCCCGTTACGTTCCTCTACAGTGTAAATGTCTCCTCATCATATACGATTACAGTTTGCTCCGTGGCCGGCGCACGTGGTTATAGGCCCGTATTTGTATACTGACATTTTCACAATAAAGGTTTTTAAAAGAAAACATGGTAGTAGTATTTACATTGGTAAAGTTTTTAATAATAGTCACTGTTTTAGAATCAGTAAAAGCCAAGTGAAATAAAGCAGACCAATTACATGAAGGGTAAAAGGTATAATACGCAGGAACGCAGTAAAGATAAATGGTCAAGGGCTGTTGTGTTTTCTACTCCTGCAACATAAAGTGATCGATAAGAATCTCATATTCAAGCGTATCGGCGACTAAGACAGCAGGTCGACCCTCTTTTGCTCAACGGCTCCGTCATGGGACGAAGAAACGCCCTTTTTCTCGAAAAAAGAATATATTTTACTTGCAGGACAGTTGTAAATTTTCTGGGAAAGTACATTAGCCTGGAACATTATAACATATATGTTTAAGAAAAAATTATGTTCGGAAGTAATAAAAAGCGTATTTTTTAGGTCATATGACCAAGCCTTTCATCATTAGAATAAGAAAAGTAAAATGAACCAATGAAAAGTTTTATTAACAAGTCACATGACCTGTTATGCTTACGTTACGCGCTGCGCGTCGCGCCCCGGATCACTTCCGGATGCGCTAACGCGGCGCGTCATATGACGCATTACGCGACAACGCAGGTCCAGAATATAGTCGAAATGTCTCCACCAACCAGCGGTCGGAACACAACCCCTTTCAGCAGGCTAAATAGTTCTGTTAAATGACAACAGAAGGGACAGGCAACAAGAACCATCAGTCAAAGAGGGGAGGGCTAGTTCTTCTCTACCGGGTTACGTTGGGACGCTACCGGAACTGATCGAATTGGTAGTCTACAGTGTTTCTGGATGTTTCAGACTGAAGCTGGGATTAGCATGAGAGCACCACCATTTCGTAGCTCCATCGTGGCCATTCCGCGAGCAATCATAGCAGCCGCTCTTTATCGTTATTTTGGGCGGGGTGGGTGGCGGAGTCGAGCTGTATTGCAGCCATCATGGTGTGGAGTTTAGTTCATCTCACTAGTTTCGTATTTGTCATGAGGGGTTGTTCCTAATGTTTCTATTTTAGCGAGGTCAAAAAGAGATCCCATTAGTGGCCTACTGATTTTGCTCGATTCCTTATGTTTTTTTACACGATTTTTCGTTATCTGCAAAGACTAAACAGAGTATTGCGACTCTGTGTTTGTTTGTAAATAGAGAATGAACCAAAGAGAACCAATTCTAAAACAGTAAATGCTTGGATAACAATCAATCAAATGGAGAGAGAAGCAGGCACGACGTATTACAACGGGGGCAAAGGCCTGCGTTAACTACCTTTCACTATCTGCAAAGAGAGAGTACTCCTAATAGAAATGAGGGGGGGGGGGCAGCATTCAAAGCAGATCAGTGTGCATAAACACGAAAATGTTTTTACTTACCACGTATTTGACATTCGACAGCTTATGATATTTGCTATTAAAAAACCATTGAAATTCACTGAAAAAACCATAGGTTATAGACCATATATAGTTAGGAATTAGCATTTACATAACCTTGAAAATTCACTGAAAAAACCATAGGTTATAGACCATATATAGTTAGGAATTAGCATTTACAAAACCTTGAAAATTCACTGAAAAAACCATAGGTTATAGACCATATATAGTTAGGAATTAGCATTTACAAAACCTTGAAAATTCACTGAAAAACCCATAGGTTATAGACCATATATCGTTAGGAATTAGCATTTAAAAAACCTTATTTTACTCACACAAAACCATTGAAATTCCATATATAGTTAGTTGCACTAACTATATATCGCGCACCCGCAATCCACTGCTGATGATGTCACATATTACATCATTCATGACATGGTCAGTGACATCACTGATGACATCACTGATGACATCTCAAATGACATCACTGATGACATCTCATTTGACATCAATGATCACATCACTGATGATATCATTCATGTGATAATACAATGCATCTCCTCACACTCTAATATAACCTCCGTTACACCCAGTGTTAAATACAGAGTATAATTTTTGAAACCATTGACACACCAATACTAGTTACTACATACGCACTCACTGATTCCTCTGTCTACACACACATTCACTCATTCACCCATACAATCATTCATACATACAATCACTCATCTTTACAACACTATCATATGCACTCATACACCTATACAGACACTCACACTCTGCCACTCATCCATGGAGTTACTCACACACCTAGTCAGTCCTGAAAAGAATCAATCACACTTCCATTTTCTCATCTATACAGTTAAACACAGAACACCTTACATTTTTGAAACATATAGTAACACATACTTACTCTTTTATAGAATCACTGATACAAGTACACATTGATCTGCACAGAGTCACACACCTCCCAGCCAGCCATACACACACTCAGTCTCCCATACAAATACTTGTGCAACCAATCAATAACCCATATAGCTACTTATATAGCTACTGATCAACACATGCAGCAGCTTGCACAACAACAGACATACTGATGCACACTTTCAGACAGTTTAGTCACTAACCCGTGCATTCAGTAAGACGCATTTAATCACTCACTCATACAGTCAATCACGCACCTACTAAAACCTTCATTCAGACACTTATACATCCACTCATTCTTCAATATGTAAAACATATTTAAACTTTACAGAAACACATAATCACTGGATGTTGTCATCAGTGATGTCATCAGTGATGTCACTGACCATGTCATGAATGATGTAATATGTGACATCATCAGCAGTGGATTGCGGGTGCGCGATATATAGTTAGTGCAACTAACTATATATGGAATTTCAATGGTTTTGTGTGAGTAAAATAAGGTTTTTTAAATGCTAATTCCTAACGATATATGGTCTATAACCTATGGGTTTTTCAGTGAATTTTCAAGGTTTTGTAAATGCTAATTCCTAACTATATATGGTCTATAACCTATGGTTTTTTCAGTGAATATATATATATATATTCACTGAAAAAAACATAGGTTATAGACCATATATATATATTCACTGAAAAAACCATAGGTTATAGACCATATATAGTTAGGAATTAGCATTTACAAAACCTTATTTTACTCACACAAAACCATTGAAATTCGCATATATAGTTAGCTGCACTAACTATATATCGCACACCCGCAATCCACTGCTGATCATGTCACATATTACATCATTCATGACATGGTCAGTGACATCACTGATGACATCACTGATGACATCTCAAATGACATCACTGATGACATCACTGATTTCTTTACACTTTCTATTTTTGTTCTATCAGTGCTACATTTCTCTAACACAGAGTTCAGTAAACAGCAAAAACTTTGATCCGAATTGATCACAATCTGTTGTTTTAAAGTTTCTAGAGAAAAGACAACATTAACCACTACATTAGCATAGCAGTTGACACCAGAACTATTTTCAAATTGAAAACCAACAACATCTTCAACAGAATCCATTTTCTTTCTGCTTATAATTTTGAGTTCATCGACTTTTCGTCTTTTTGCTACAACCTCCCTATTATTGGTCACATTTCTTCGTTTCCGGCCTACAACACGTTTCTCAAACAAAGGATATTGAGGCAAATGTGGCGCATACTCTCTTCTTAACCTATTGTATTCCTTAACACAATCTAGATCCGCACAAATGTTTGTGACATTACACTCAATCAAGTACAATCCCGATAAAGTTCTGACTCGTGACAATGCCACATATGCCATACCCTCCTTGAACACAGAACTGCCAATATTCACCAATGCACTGTCTACACTTAAACCTTGCGATTTATGGATTGTCACCGCATATGCCAAGCAAACAGGAAACTGATTACGGCGAACATATAAGTCTTTTACAAGCAAAAACCTAGCAGAGCAACGACCAATTAGCTGTACTTCCTCAATGCCATCAAATTTATTTTTTTTAAATTCAATTCCATCTCTATTTCTGTATTTCTCAAAATCAACAACATTACCCATTGATCCATTTACCAGACCTCTTTCAACATGTAAATTCCTTCTTCAAATTATACGGCAATTTAAGCACACATTCAGAGTCTTTTCAAAACCAGCAGTTTTAGATATAGTCTTCTCTAATGAATCCAATTTAGATTTCAAATTCTCAGACAAAATAATTGTTGCTCCCATATGCTCTATTCTGTCAATAGCTTCCAGTTTCACAATCTCTTGCTTTTCTAAATTCAACATTTTATTGTTGAAGATGGCACATTCTGCAAGAGTTGGCATCAAACATATTCCAGATTTCTTCTCAGTAATTTTCCGAAAAATATTCTCTGGCAGAACGTCTTCTTCTGGATACATATTTGACAGTAATCGTGCATGTAAAGCTTCTTTCCCATGCTCGGTCACTTTTCCAATTCTAACATCTTGTAGAATATTCTTATAATCTTCATCCTTCGCTTGACGCATATTTTCACGCAGTTCAGCATAATTGAAGTTTGACCATATATTGACGTTGCCAATGCTCCCTAGGCACTTCCTGGTATCTTCATGCGTGAGCATTTTGAACACAGGTTGTCCTTTCACTGGTGTCAGCTGCAGAAGATCACCGAAAACAATGATGTGTTTGCCACCAAATAACACATCATACTCTGTTTTGAGAACTTCTTGCATTCTCAAATGCACAAAGGCAAGCATGACATTGGAAACCATGCTTACTTCGTCAATGATAAGAAGTTTTATTTTCCTCAAGACTCTTGAAACTTCACAACAAGCATCTCCAGATAACTTGTGGTATTGTAATTTGTTATCATGCTCCACTGGCAGCATCAGTAGACAATGCAAAGTAATACCTTTAATGTTATGTGCTGCCAGCCCAGTTGGAGCGGTGACAACACAAGACAGCGATGACTCAGTCCTTTTCTGCAAATAACATGAAATTGCTTTAATGAGGAAACTTTTTCCAGCTCCTGCTTCTCCACTCACGTACAGTCGGACAGGCTTCACGACGTACATGAGCACTCTTTCTTCTCATGACTTAATCCATGATCAATTTGGTTGGTAACTTCGTCATATATTTTTCTCTGCTCAACGTTGAGTTGTCTTTCCAAATCTTCTAAGTTAACCGCATCCTCCTGAGCATGTGCCATGGCTCTTTCCACTTCAATCATGGCAGTGGCAGCTTCATTTTCGATAACTGGTCCTCCTAGTGGATTCTGACTCAATGAAACAGAACTCTGACTGTCCTGAGAACTGTCTCTAGCAATCTCGGCTGCAATTGTTGCTTCCTGCTCGATTTCCGCATTCAACATTTCTAGATATTTTAGAAAAACAGGACATTCTATGGTCTCCTTGGCGGCATTGAAAGAGTCTTCGTAACAGAGGAAATCTCCAAGCAGTTCCTCTTCTGCACGCCAAGGCTTGAAAAGTTGCAAAAGTGCTAAATAGAAAAACTCTTTTCTTTCAGGAGATTCGCCACTCAATTTTCGATGGTTTACTAAGTGGCATTTTCTTTGCTTGACCAGACATCCCTCACTTCCAATTACAGCATACACTCCTTTATCAATATCTTCTTTGATGTTCCTCTTGAATATGTAATTTTGTAGAACCTCATACAGACAAACATTCTCGAGGTGACTGCTTCGATTTGGATAATATGTATCCAACATGTTGGTCTTCAAAATATCGGTACTGTTTGGCTCCTTTTCCGCCAAATACTCAATTTCCCGCACAGGTTTCAGAACTCGATTACGCGTTGCAGCAAGACCAAGACTCGCCCAAATGATACTCTTAGATTTGGCATAGAGACTTGCTGAAGACAACCGGTCAGAACATTCATAAGCTCCGATTTCTCGATGCGACAACATCTTCAGACGGAAACTGTCCAACTTGTTACTGAGGCTCTTTTCATGGGAAATGTCTTCCCACATATCCTTCAATTCTGCCTTTTCTTTTTTGGTGATGTAAGATGTCACATACCGAGCCACAGCCATACAGTTATCAGCCACAAACTGTATATCCATGTTAGCATTCCACATGGACAAAATCACTGGGTTGTAGTCGTTGATGTACTTGGACTCTTCGTTCCTTTTCAAATTGTATGTATTTTTGGGTGATTTCCTCGTCACATTATGTCACAGCGAAGACATCAAACTGTTCACTCTTCCTTTAGAAATCACCGGTCGTGGAAAGGCGAAACGACATTTTGTGTAGAATTTGTCCCTGTTTCTGAATTTACGACGACAGTACTTTCCACAACGATGGCTTTGGAAGCGTAAAACTTGTTCTCTTAGGCTTTTGTCTTCCTTTGTGTTTGGAACAGCACATGTAGAATACTGTTCTATGAAACTCATCACTAAGTCATCCGGATCTGTTCCAAATTTGGGTGCATCTTTGATCCATAGCAGCATATGTATATGAGGAGCACCTCTTGCTTGGTACTCCTTTCTCCAGAAGAAATTCAACACCTCTCCAAGAGGTGGATTTTTCTTGTTCATGATGAAAGACATCATAGCTTCAAATCTATGATTGAAGTACCTGCATACATTCACTGGATCCAAAGAGCACAGTTCTCCGGTGTCTTGAATTCGATATTTTCAATGTTTCCATTTGCCTCTCGTAGAAATTCAAGTAAGTCTTCCCAGCCATACTCGGCACAGCTGAGAGTGAGGAACCATGTGGGAGTTCCTAATTTCCTCAGCATACATTTTAAATCTCCATGTCGATGGTACCAGTACTCATTAGTACCACGCTGACATGCCATGAGATTAATCAGGTGAGAATCCAAAATACTGTCTTGCACATCGACTTTATCCATAAAGTCCCTTGCTGAGATATTTTGCATCTGTATACCACTTTTCAAGATGTGATTCACTGCATATGACAGTCCAGACAGATCGCTTTCAAACAGTAGATGAAACAAATAGGGAATGCATTGACGAAACCTAGGATCTTCTGCATACAATCGTAAAGTCCGGTATTCAGAAGCAGGAATTTGATCAGGTCGCTCATCATATCTTCCTCCTTGACCTGTTGGAAATAGTTGTGGGAAACACCGAGCTTCCAAACTTTTCTCCCAAACACTAATGGGACTCCCTTTGGCTTGTTTCATTTGAAACAACTCAATAGCATTCCCCATGACTTCCTTGGAATGCAAAGGATGAACACGATAATGTTCATATATTTTTAGAGGCTTCTACTTTCTCAATTTGTCCAGCACACAAATCGCTGTCCTCTTCTTCACTTACTTCCTCTTCTGCAACATATACAATCTTGTAGTACTCATTGTTTTTCTTCAAATACAATGTTGCCTTTTTGACTTTCCTAACATCCACTAAATCTTGCCAGATTTTCTTACTCTTTGTCGGAACCCCATTAACTAGGATAACCAGAGGTTCCTCTTCCACTTTCTCTACTCCAATTGTATTAATGTTTTTCTTCAAATCTAGAGGCAAATAAACAACTCTTCCCTTTAATCCTCTCTGTAAATCTGATGGAGGCAATTTCCCTGTCTTTGGCTCCATTCGTACAATAGCCTGAAAGGGATGGACACTTTGAATCAAAATAGATTCATAAGTATTTAAATCCTTCAATTCAGAAGGAATCTCAACCAATTCCAGATTATTATGAACTGCTCTAGCAGGCATCTGGTTTTGATTTAATTTGTTACAACAATAAGTACACACACGTTGATCCAATCCCAAATCAAAACAATTTTCTACCATCAAGTATGTTGCGAAATCCTTCCATTCACTATTATTTTCCCTTTCACTTTTTGCATATAAAACCACTAACTTAGTCTGATTCTTATAATAAGTGCATCGACAACACACACAAGTGAAATTAGGCCTCTCACTTGATTTCACCTGAAACGTGGCAATTTCCTTCTTGAAAATTATCTGTACTGGAAACCTGTACACTCTCTTCCACATTACCTTCTTCTTCTGGGTCAATTTCAACATTCTTCTCTTTACTTGCAAAGTAACAAAACTCAATTTCTTCACAAATATTCTTCACATCTACTTCAGAACCATGCAAAAGAGCAGTGCACAATTGTTTAAGCATAATTGCTGGACTCTTAGCATAATACAACATTCTAACTAATTTCCTCACTTTATTATGATGCACTGCTAGCATCCTGAAATGATGAAAAACACTCTGGCATACTCTCCTGGAAAGACAAGCCAGTGAATGACCATGCAAACCTGTCATTTCTCTCACTCTGCAAGGATCTAATTCTTGCAACAACTTCATTTTCAGTTTTAAAGTTTTCTTATTAAATGTCCGTACAAAATCACAAAGCAAATTGATGGAATCCTGTCGCACACTGAAAATACTACTACACTTCCAGGTGTACACTGGTCCCTTAGGACGTCTTCCTAAAACCTCATTACTTAACACCTCTTCTGCCTCTGTTGACACAAGTTTTTCTTTTTCAACCGGACAACCATCTTTCACCTCATATGCTCGACCGCTGGTGTCAACTGCATGCACCAAATCATTATCCTGGAAATAACTCTCCTCATTAAAAAATGCCTCACAACTTGAACTATGCATCCATTCTCCTGAAAAAACTTCACAAAAATTACTACGATTAACTGTTCTCTTCCATCTACTATTTGTTTTGAAATCATAAATTACCTTGTTTAGTTTCCTAATTCTATTGATTAACAAAATAAATAACTTTCGCTTAATTTCGAATGCCTGATCAATAATTTTCTCAATGTTTCTCTTTCTCTTATAAAAAGCCACTTTCTGTTGACGTTTCTTAACATATTTAACAAATTGCCAATTAACCTGTTGCGGAACATTCGTCTACGAATGTCCCTAAACTGATTTTTCCTTCTACTACCATGCACAGAGTTATCTCCTGCTCTAGCAGTAACATTTTTGATTGGCCTTTCCTTTCCGTTTAAATTGGCTCTCTTTTTCTGGACTAAAACATGTTCTGCAGTGATACTTTTTTTTCTGCAAATGTTTTTTTAGGAATGATTTCGTTGTCTTACCCGGAGGTTTCTTGGTGACTTGACGAGTTTTTATTGTAGAGGACTGCTGCAAGCATGTAGTAAGCTGCTGTCTTTGACGTTTTGTAGCCTTTCGGCTTCTTTGCTTCGATGGCATAGTGTACTTTTGAAATGATCTGCAGTTGAATCTGTGGTAAAATATAATAAAACATGTTATTAAACACTATTACCAAACAGTAAATCAATAACAGTTGTCAAAAAATTAACACACTACTTGTCAATTCTACATACAATAATTTTTAGTGCATTGCCAAATTTAAAAATCACAAATAGTAGCAAAGAAATAGAATGCTTCTACATTTGACCTGTGCTCTTTTATATGTGAATCTGAACTAATTTTATTAGCATATTTCACTATTTTATTAAACACACTTCACACAAGCTGTTTTAAAAGTTGTGTTTAATTTTAAATGAAATGGTTAACATGGTTACTTTTCATTTCCAGTAACTTTTAAAAATAACTCTTTATAGTTCCATAGGCTCGAGCAGGTCAGCTTCCCACCCAATGTCATACAATTCTGACAAATCGGCATCCTCATCATGTTCTTCATCATCCTCAGGATTTAAATCATCCAAGGGATCTACTTCCACTGATGTTTCAATGACAAGTTCAATGTCCCCGAGATCCTGCACCCCCTAAAAGATTGAGTGACAGTTTGGAGACCCTTGAACCCTACATCAGGCATGTGTTAGATGTCTCCTTCCGATCCAGTTTAATACCTGAGGATTGGAAACAGGCTGTGGTGCTTCCCCTCCGCAAGAAGCCCAGCATTAGCTTTGAGAAACTGGACAATCTACGCCCCATCTCCTTGCTGCCTTATCTCTCCAAGGTAGCGGAGAAGGTGGTAAATAAACAGCTAATGACATATGTGGAGGGATGCAACCATCTTCATCCTACCCAATTCGGGTTTCGGCCCCGTCATTCTACGGAGTCTGCCCTTCTGAGGGCCACTGAAGCTCTCAGGCAGGGTGCCGACGAGGGTCAAACAATGGCGCAAATTTTATTAGACCTTAGCGCCGCGTTCGACACTGTAGCACATTCCACCTTGCTACAGTGTCTGAACAAGGCTGGGGTGAGAGGGGCAGCGTTGAAATGGATTTATTCATTTCTTACTGGCCGGGGTTTCCAAGTGAGGCAGGGTGACCACTACTCTGAGCGAATTCCTTTGGACCAGGGGGTGCCACAGGGCTCGTCCCTGAGTCCAACACTTTTCAATCTTTATGTCGCTCCGCTTGCCACCTCAGTAGAGAGTCACGGCCTCAGTATGGTGTCGTATGCCGACGACACGCAGTTGGTTATCTCCCTGTCGCGTGCACCCGGTCCTTCGGCGGACATCTTCAGAGCATGCATGCAAGATCTTGCTGCCTGGATGTCCTTCAACTGCCTCAAGCTCAACGGAGGCAAGACCGAGGTGCTGGTCGTGGGGGGCTGCCAGTCTGCGTGGACGTCGGCATGGTGGCCATCTTGCCTAGGCCCAACACCCATTCCGTGCCAGAAAGCGAGGAATCTGGGCATCTGTTTTGATACCGCCCTCACCTTTGGCCCTCAGATCAACCAGGTGGTCGGACTATGCTTTGGGACCCTTAAAAGTCTCAGGAAGACTCTGAAGTTCTTGCCTGTGAGAGCCCGACAAACCTTGGTACATGCACTAGTCACATCAAGGATGGACTATGGCAATCTTCTCTATTTAGGTACCTTGGAAAAGAATCTCAGTCGCTTAAAGGTCCTACAGAATGCCGCTGCCCGATTAGTGCTCAGACTACCCAGAAGAGCCGCTTCTGCAGCGGCCCTCCGGTCTCTGCACTGGCTCCCGGTCAGAAGCAGGGTAGAATTTAAAGCACTATGTACGTGCCATCGGATCATTAATGGGAGATCTCCCCTCCCTCTGCAAGGACTTTTGACATCTTACGAGCCCCCCCGATCCTTGAGATCCTCCGGCTCTGGACTCCTGGTTGTTCCTAAGGTGTCTAGAGCACGGATGGGTGGAAGATCTTTCAGATACCTTGCAGCCTCTAGATGGAACAAGCTACCCATGGCACTGCGATTAGAGCCATCTGAATCAATTTTTAGAGCTAAGCTTAAAACTGCTCTATTCGCTCAGTAGGTATGCCGCTTCTGTAAGTTCCAGTAATAAAAGTTTCTCCTCAGCGCGGGGACACGCCGTTGTTGCGTCACCATGCACTTTATAAAACTCCCTAAATAGAAAAAAAATAGAAAATAGATAATATCGAGATCAACAGTTTGCTCATTATCACTCATGCTTGATGTTGTCGTTATCTTTTAAAAAAAGAGAACAACAATGAGATGTTGCAGAGTAAGAGACAAATCTCAGAGACTATAATAGTAAAATTGTTTAACAAGAGTAACATTTTGCAGATATTATTTAACCGTGTCCAGCGATGCTGAGGAGGTGAGGCCTATGTCCAAGTTTTCAGTGAACAGGACTCATCTCTTCTTAACCTTGGATAAGCCTCACCAACTCTGTGTCCCCTGCTCATACTTAAATGTAAAGGGGCAGATTTATGTTAACTGGCGCATCCCCAGGGATGCAACAGTTAACATGCGCTGCTGCTCTGCCACCCATGATGTGCCGCATTTACAATGTGGAGCACCATTGAGCAAAAATAGCACAGATGCGTCACGCATCTGTGCCGCAAAAGCAGCACATTGCAGGAATCACGTCGTAAGCGCGACATGTCTACTACAATGCACAGAGGCAAGCCACACATTGCATGGTGCATCACTCCTTATGCCTGTTTCAAACAGGCGTACGGATTTAATTCAGCAATGCCATAAAGCTGACTCAGTGAAATCTTCTAAATTTCACCATGTTAGTTTTACAGGGCTTTCATACAAATGAATGCCCACCCTGCAACAAAACGCCCACATGAAACCTGACGCAGGTTTCATGTGGTACACCGTGACACATCTGCCTAGATGCATCAAGTTGTAAATATGTCTCAACATAGCGCATCTTTTGCGCCGCCGCTGCGTCACAAAAATGACGCAACAGCGGCGCAAAACAGGCACACGGCCATCATAAATCTGCCCCTAACATTTTAAATGATTGGTTCAGGATGCCGATAAGGTGTCGCCTATCCAGGGGTTTGTTTGACGTGAGGCCTACTCAGGGTTACAGATGAAATGTATGTTTGTTGAAGAGTACAGAGGAGATAATACATGTGCATTCCTACCAATGAAGTGAGTCATGTCTACTGCATTCTTTAACAAAGGCCAGACCTCCTCTGTCTCCCTGGACAGACCTAAACCTCATCTGCACAATGTGATTCGTAATGTTAGAAAACACAGGTGATGTAATTGAAAAACGTGCAAATATTTATGCTCAATTCACAATCACATCACCTGTGTTTCCTCAGCTTAGGTATCTCATTGTGCAGATGTAGTCTAGCATATCCAAGAGTACGCAGAAGATGAGGACTGTATGCAACAGAGCAATGTACATTACTCACAATAAAGCATTTCTTTTTTTTTTAAAACGATTTTCTGCTCATAATTTGAAAACACAACACAGCTCCTATGTAAAAGCACACCCTGTCAGTACTTAAATTTGCCAAGCACACATGGGTGCGTATTTACAAGGACCTTGCACCACAGGGAAATGACTTAAATTAAAATGGGGAAAATAACATCAAAGTGACTCAAAGGCCTTGTAAATATGCCCCAAGCAGCCTATGAAACTCTAGCAGTACATTTCAAGAAACCTAATTGACTTCAAGAAACGTTTTTGAACACATGAAGTAAACTATTTATTCACCCACATTCATGGGGAAGTGACTTAAAATGCCCTAACATACATAAAAGCGTATTTTTAAGGCCCTTGCACCATTTTTGCGTCACTTTTAACATGGCTATGTAACTCAAAGAAACAAAGTCTAAATTTGCCAAGCACACATGGGGGCGTATTTACAAGGACCTTGCACCACGGGAAAATGACTTAAATTAAAATGGGGAAGATAACGTCAAAGTGACTCAAAGGCCATGTAAATATGCCCCAAGCAGCCTATGAAACTCTAGCAGTACATTTCAAGAAACCTAATTGACTTCAAGAAACGTTTTTAAACACATGAAGTAAACTATTTATTCACCCACATTCATGGGGAAGTGACTTAAAATGCCCTAACACACATGAAAGCGTATTTTTAAGGCCCTTGCACCATTTTTGCGTCACTTTTAACATGGCTATGTAACTCAAAGAAACAAAGTCTAAATTTGCCAAGCACACATGGGGGCGTATTTACAAGGACCTTGCACCACGGGAAAATGACTTAAATTAAAATGGGGAAGATAACGTCAAAGTGACTCAAAGGCCTTGTAAATATGCCTCAAGCAGCCTATGAAACTCTAGCAGTACATTTCAAGAAACCTAATTGACTTCAAGAAACGTTTTTAAACACATGAAGTAAACTATTTATTCACCCACATTCATGGGGAAATGACTTAAAATGCCCTAACACATATGAAAGCGTATTTTTAAGGCCCTTGCACCATTTTTGCGTCACTTTTAACATGGCTATGTAACTCAAAGAAACAAAGTCTAAATTTGCCAAGGACACATGGGGGCGTATTTACAAGGACCTTGCACCACGGGAAAATGACTTAAATTAAAATGGGGAAAATAACGTCAAAGTGACTCAAAGGCCTTGTAAATATGCCCCAAGCAGCCTATGAAACTCTAGCAGTACATTTCAAGAAACCTAAATGATTTCAAAAAACGTTTTTAAACACATCAAAAAAATCACTTATTTACCCACATTCATGGGGAAGTGACTTAAAATGTCCTAACACACATGAAAGCGTATTTTTAAGGCCCTTCCACCACTTTTGCGTCACTTTTAACATGGCTATGAAACTCAAAGAAACTAAATCTATTTGTAAAACACTTGACACAAAGCAACATTTTAAATACACAACTTTCTTCATAAATTTATCCCTAAAGCATACTATTCTCTATCTAAATTAAATGAATCTTTTCTCACCTTAGCAAATACTTTTTGAGTTTCAAAACAGTCTCAGACACACACCAACTTTTCTGTTGCACAGCAAAGGGTATGCACTCCAGAGGCTGTAACCAACAATGGCACAGAAATGCTGTAATTCATCACACATATCTCTCATGTCACCCAATCAAAACTCTTCCCTCACTTTTTTCAAATCAACATCCTTCCCCCCTCCGCCCTTTCTGCCTTTTTTCTATAGCAACCACCTCCTGAAAGACCTCTCATGTTTGCAAGTTCACACAACAATGTTTCAATTTAACTCTGAACTCTCAGTACACCTGCGTATCCAGTGCAATCTTTCATAAAATGGTTTTTTCTTGACCATTCAAATTACATCTTTCAAAGAACTCATCCATGCACCCTAACTTTCTGTTTCCAGCAATCAAAATCCACCAATCACTGCTACTGATTCATTATCACAGAAAATCCACAGTTTTTTTCATTACATACTCCTACTGTTTCAACTGCCATTGCATTACCACACTTCATCTGACTGCAGCAGAACCTCCTCTCACTATGTTTTCTGTCTGGATTGTTGGACATAGTTACATCCATTGGGCTCAAAGGTATGCTGATAACAGAAATTTACACAACCTCAATTTACAAAATGTGGAAATCAACTGGATTGGCCACAGAGGATTAAGGTTTTTTCCCCCTCCTCTGTGTCCACTGTTCACAATTCTCCATATGGGGTTCCCCAAGGTTCTATTCTTAGTCCGTTATTTTTCAACCTTTATGTTAGACCTCTTGCTTTTCTTGCTGAGCAGGCTGGACTTTCTATTTTTTCGTATGCTGATAATACTCAAATTATTTTTTCCCTCTCTTCTGATCAGCACTCCCCCTCCTCTTCTCTTCATTCTGGACTCACTGACATCGCCAATTGGATGCTGACGAACAAACTAAAGCTAAATG
This sequence comes from Lissotriton helveticus, assembly GCF_964261635.1. NCBI lineage: Eukaryota > Metazoa > Chordata > Amphibia > Caudata > Salamandridae > Lissotriton > Lissotriton helveticus. The sequence continues at coordinate 197,228,454 of NC_136057.1, read as the reverse complement.
GCGATAAAACAGAGCTTCTTCTGTTTGGGCCGGACTCTGCTCTATGGGGCCCGCAACATTGGCCTCAGCAAATGGGACCACTGCCGACCCCGGCAAATACAGCACGTAATCTCGGGGTCCTCTTTGATAGTCAGCTATCTATGAAACATCATGTGGTCAAAGTCTCAGCCACCTGTACTACCATCATCAGGTGGTTGAGGAAAATCACATGGATGCTTCCCCCAGACACCCAGAAGTCAGTGTTCCAGGCCTTAGTTACATCTCGCCTGGACTACGGTAACGTACTTCTTCTGGGTGCCTGCAAAGAGGTCACCCGGAAGCTCCAAGTGGTTCAGAACATGGCTGTCCGTCTCCTTTGTAATTTGCCTAGATCTTCCTCTGCTTCTTCCTCCCTGCGTAGCCTGCATTGGCTGCGCATAGAGTCCAGATCCAAATTCAAAGCATTATGCTTCATGCACTGTATCAAAGCTGGAAAATCCCCTCACTATTTATCCACCTTAGTTCAACAATATTGTCCCTCGCGCACTCTTAGATCGTCCACCCACTGCAGATTTTCTGCACCCCGTTTCAAGCGTGCCAGAGTTGGAGGGCGCTCTTTTTCTTACCTGGCACCCACACTTTGGAACTCGCTCCCCATCCCTTGCGGTCTGAAACATGTTAACTCAAATTCCGCAAACCTACGGGTAGCTGTGCGCTCTATAAAATCAGATATAATAATAATAATAATATAATAATATAATAATAATTAAGATGTCACCAATTGATACCATTGGTGAAAACCTTTTTGCATTTGCCAAAACCTGACCTGTTAATTGTGCACTGTGGAGGAAATGACTTGGGCACTTTGACTGGGGTAGGTCTGGAAATGCTTTTAAAGGACACCTTTGAGCAATTGATGGCACTATTTCCTCAAACTGCCTTGGTATATTCAAATATATGCCAAAGACAGAAATGGAGGTGGTCAAACAAATTTTGTCCACAAATTGAGATATCGAGGAAGCATGTAAATAAGTCTGTTTCAGCTTACATGAGAGACCATGGAATGGGCTCCATCTACAACAATAACTTGCGTTACTACATGCAAGATATCTACAGAGAAGATGGAGTTCACTTCTCAGATGAGGGGAACAGAGTTTTCATCCTGAATTTAAGACTATGTATTGGTACCTACTTATAAGTACCTAAATCTACCACAGACCCAAAAGCTCTTCTCAGAGCTACCCTAACTATGATCACTATAAACAAATTTTAAATGTAACTTTTTTTTTACTAATTTTCACAATTTACGCTTTCCGGAGCGCTACCCGGTACGCGCACCGGACGCTAACCGTGCGAAAATTTAAAAAGAAATGTTTTTTTTTCGCACATATGGGCCTCCTCAGCCACCCTCAGAAAACCTAGGGGGTCAGGATACATCTACCGTGCCCCCTTCTACCCATTCTGAACATTATTTGCCCTCCATCTTGTATCTCAATTCTACCGAAACACAAAATGGAGGACTCCCGTAACGCTGCCGGTTCGCGTACCGGGGGCGCGAACCGGGAAGCGCTCGCTGAAAAAAGGTGGGAAAGTAATTCACAGAAAAACCACTGGAGACACTTTCACCAAATATAGATAAGCTCATACTACATACCAATCCCTACCATTTTCACAAATTTGATTGGAATTCCATTTAGCCATTTAGCCTGTGACCTCTCTAAATACCCTGAGGTAAATTACTTCACAAAACACATCTGAAGTGTTGGAATTGACAACCAATTAAAATGTTACTTTCATTTTACCTGACATTTGATTGGTTATGTACCTGAATATATATAAAGAAAGAGAGAGAAACACAGCCATTTTGACTACTACTTCTTGAAGTACATTGCAAGAGCATTTTCACTGACAACTTAAACTTGTTTTTAAAAGGTAAGATGTTATTTTGAAAACTAAAGTATAAGTGCACTTTAAGTTAATATGGAAAACTTTTTCTGATAGTTATATACTATCCCTCTGTAATAGTTATAGATTTAGATAGACTTTTCTGTTATAGTTATGGATGGATTTAGGCTTGTCTTGTATAATTATGAATTTACTAAGGTTTCATCACATACACATTTTTATATTTCTACTACCAGTCTGATACCATACACTGCCCAAAGATAAATTCACTGTTAAATTAATCCCAACAGTGCCCTATCTCTACTGATATATATAATTTTTTATGCAAATTTCAGGCAAACTGGAAGGAGAACAAAAAGTGTCATTTGAAATTGTCCTTGAAAAGACCAATCAAGAAAACATTGAACCAAATGACATTGAATTCATGGATGAATCACAGGACCATGAACTACTACAATGTGTACAATCTGTAGATTTCCTCCTTCAAAATGAGGACATTTCAGACACTCAAATGTTGCAAGTTATGTTCACTCAAAATAAAGGACATTTCGGACACTCAAATGATGGAAGTTATGTTCACTGAAAATGACGACATTTCGGACAGTCAAATGTTAGACGTTCTATTAAATTTTGAAAAATAATCACAAAAATAATTTTTTTTAAAAAAAACAACAAAACGAACAATCAATAAACATACAATATTTGAAAAGTCTATCATTCTTTTTTCCTCATAGTACGCTCCCCGGACCGCTTCCCGGTGCGCGTACCGGGCGCTCCCCACGCAAAAAAACTTTTTTTGTTGCCCCGCGGGGCCCTTTTAAAGCCTCCACATCAAACCTAGGGGTCAGGGAGGATCTACTATGCCCCCTTATGGTCATTTCGCCCTTTGTTTTGGCCTCCTCTTGTCTCTCGATCCTACCGAGAGACAAGATGGCGGCCGCTCCGGACTGTTTAGAATGTTGACAGACACCGGAGAGCCAATCAGCTTCGCTTCGAGAAGTTCCATTACGCGTCAGGTACGCGAACCGGGGCGCTAATCGGGGCGCGCTTACAGATATATATATTTTTTTGAACTTTAATTTATCAAAATCCACTGGAGCACATATATTGAGACCTAGCAAAGGCACATCGGGCAAACAATATCTACAATTTTGCCAACTTTCGTGGAAATCCATTCAGCCGTTCGAGCTAAAAGTGAGTCCAACCGCCCTATAGAAAATTGCATGGGAAAAAACGCGTTTTGGGACCCCCTTTTTTCTCGGCCCCCCCTTGACGAAACACCCCCAAATTTTCAGGGGCTGCACAGAAACAAAATGTGCCATTTTCCTGAAATTTTTCAGCCAATTTCGTCCTCAAACGCCAAAGTTATTCGACATAGAATTTTCAAAAATCCCATAGGAAAAAAATCCTAACTATATATACCTACTGGTGACCGCCAGTAGGTAATATATATATATATATATATATATATATATATATTACCTACTGGCGGTCGCCAGTAGGTATATATAGTTAGGATTTTTTCTCTATGGGTTTTTTGAAAATTCTATGTCTAATAACTTTGGCGTTTGTGGACGGAATCGGCTGAAATTTTCAGGAAAATGGCACATTTTGTTTCTGAGCAGCCCTTGAAAATTTGGGGGGGGTTCGTCCAGTGGGGGCCGAGAAAAAAGGGGGGTCCCAAAACGTGTTTTTAACATTGAGTTTTCCATAGGGCGGTTGGCCTCACTTTTAGCCCGAACGGCTGAATGGATTTGCACGAAACTTGGCAAAATTGTAGGGACTGGTAGCCCGATGTGCCTTTTGTAGGTCTCAATATATGTGCTCCAGTGGATTTTGAGAAATTAACGTTTAAAAAAAGATATATATCTGTAACAGCGGACCGGTTAGCGCTCTGGTTCGCGGACTTTTCGCGCAACGGAGCTTTGTGAAGCGAAGCTGATTGGTTCTCCGGCGTCTGTCAACATTCCAAACAGTCCGTAGCGGCCGCCATCTTGTCTCTCGGTAGGATCGAGAGACAAGAGGAGGTCAAAACAAAGGGGGAAATAACTATAAGGGGGCATAGTAGATCCTCGCTGACCCCCTAGGTTTGATGTGGAGGTTTTAAAAGGGCCCCGCGGGGCAAAAAAAAACCAAAATAATAATAATCGAACGGCTGAATGGATTTGCACGAAACTTGGCAAAATATTAGGGACTGGTAGCCCGATGTGCCTTTGCTAGGTCTCAATATATGTGCTCCAGTGGATTTTGAGAAATTAACGTTGAAAAAAAGATATATATCTGTAACAGCGCTCCGCTTCGCGTACTTTTCGCGTTACGGAGCTTTGCGAAGCTGATTGGTTCTCCGGCGTCTGTCAACATTCCAAACAGTCCGTAGCGGCCGCCATCTTGTCCCTCGGTAGGATTGAGAGACAAGAGGAGGCCAAAGCGAAGGGGGAAATGACCATAAGGGGGCATAGTAGATCCTTCCTGACCTCTTAGGTTTGATGTACCATTTTGCCAAGTTTGGTGTAATTCCGTTCAGCCATTCAGGCTGTAGACGTATGTAAATGTCCTATGGAAAATTGCATGGGGAAAACACATTTGAAAGTGTTGAAATTTAGAACCAATTAAAATGTTACTTTGGTTTTGTATTTGTGTGTGATGAAAGTTAATTGGTTATGTATATATGTCAAATGAGAGGAAACCACAGCCATTTTGTGATACTACTGTCTGAGGTACATTTGTGAGGAATTTTTGGTGGTGAATTTCTGGTGTTTGATTTACACAGTACTAACACTTCTGCTACTTTTAAAAAGGTGAGTTGTTAATTTGTAAGGGGAACTATGTTGTACACTTGAAGATAATTTGAAAAATGTTTTCTGTTATTTATTTGCTGTCCTTCTGTTATACTAAATACTTGATGAAGTTAGTTTTATATTATGTATTACTAAAAACGATAAATGAAAGTGATTATTTTTTTCTGCAATTTACAGCAAGCAATTTCAAAATAAAATGGCTCACAATGAAGAGACCGTGGCAATTTCTTTTGAATTGTCCACTACATTGATTGAAATTGAGAGCACCAATAATGAAATATTGTCACAAGGAGGACATGACTTGTATGATTCCATTAGATTGATTGAAATGGACAGCACCAAGAATGAAATATTGTCACAAGGAGATGACTTGAATGATTCCACTACATTGATTGAAATTGAGAGCACCAATAATGAAATATTGTCACAAGGAGGAGATGGCTTGTATGATTCCATTAGATTGATTGAAATGGACAGCACCAATAATGAAATATTGTCACAAGGAGGAGATGACTTGAATGATTCCACTACATTGATTGAAATTGAGAGCACCAATAATGAAATATTGTCACGAGGAGATGACTTGAATGATTCCACTACATTGATTGAAATTGACAGCACCAATAATGAAATATTGTCAGAAGGAGGAGATGACTTGAATGATTTTTTTGATCAATCTCTTGATGGCGAATTTATCGAGTGTTTGGAGACCATAGAGTTACAAGAATCATCATTGCAGACTTTTAATGAGGAGATTCCAGATGAGATGATTGAAGAGGAAATTACTGATGAGGACATGTTAGTAGTTGTTTCAAATTTAGAAAATTCTGAAGAATAAATTTATATTTAGAAATCAAAAATTGTTTGAGACATTATTTATTTTTATTTTTAATTTATGAGGTTGTAGCGAAGTGATTGTAGTATAAAATGAGACTTATAGTATAGAGTGCAACATTTTTATGTTACATGGTAAGTTTACTCATATTTACTTCCCTTCTGCCACTATATTATCTCCAATGTGTATTTGACATGTCTTCTTCATCTCCGGCCTCCTTTCTCTCACTGTGTGTCTCCGATGCATCTTATCGCTGGTATTTTGTGTAATTACAGAAGAGAGTAAAATAAAATAGTTCGGAACGTGAAAAGGGGGCAAAGTAGAGTACTCCTCACCCCCTAGGCCTTTTTAGGCGGTCCCAAAAGGATCAGTTTCTGCTTTCCTGAGAGATTATGGTATGAGTTCCATATACCACAATAACTTGCATTACAACATGCAAGATATCTATCTCCTATTACCAACTTTTGGAGATATTCGCGCTAAGCGCGAATATCTCCAAAAAGTAACACCTGCCCTGAGCAGTTCTTAGCCATGTTATCCAATGGGAGGTGGATAACATGGCTAAGAGTATTAGCTCGGTAATGCATGAATATCGCTGAGTTTTTAGCGATATTCATGCATTGCGGCCGTTTATTATCGCATTTGCGATAAACCTTGATAATAGTAAGGTTTATCTTCGATAATTTCTGACGATGCTTAGTGGTAAAAAATTGGTTGGTAAGCATCGTTAGCGATAAATATCGCTTAAATTTGGTAATATGCCCCAACGTCTGTTAACGTTCGATTCGAAGGAAATGAGGAAGTGTTGAAAAACATTGTCTGCGCCATCTTGCCTTTTTTGAAATGCCACACTTTTGTCGTGCACGGCAGCCATTTTAGATGTCTTGACCAGACCCACTCTCTGCACGCTGTCGATTCGTAGCATGGCTCCTCACCCTCGTAAGCATCTCCCCCAGGCACTGGTCACCACCGCTCTCTGTCTTATGCATGGGCAATAAACCTTCCCCCATCTGCGCTGCTCTTCCCTGAGAATCACACTCTGTGCCCGCCCGACACCTCCCTTTCGCCCTATTCACTACCGCACCCTCTGACACTCCTCTTCCTCTGTGTCCGAATGTCCAGGCCGGTCCTAGGCTATCAGCTAGCCCTGCAGATGTAGTTTATGGCCCCAGCTGTAAAGAATCACCCCTCTTCAAAGGAGTTATAGTAGATCAAGGCCCACACCCGATGTGATCCGTCACAGCACACGCGTTCCTACTATCTGAAAACCATCCTGTATTGTGATTGGGGAGAGGACCGAGCCTGAAGCGGAAGATTCCAGGAATGACTCTTTGTACATCAAAGTTTTTACAATTATGTGTCACATTAAAAATATATAGCACTCCAACAAAGTAGTAGGAATATAAAACTTTAATAACATATAAATATATACAACAAAACAAAAACAGTAAAAACATTTAAACAACGAAGAGACCGTGGCAATTTCTTTTTAATTATCCAATAGATTTATTGAAATTGACAGCACCAATAATGAAATATTCTTGTCAGTAGCGGTCTGTTGTGCGAATAGTTCCAAGGCAGCAGAACGCGCTGAAATCTAGATGGCACGAAAGTGATGTCTAGCAAGTTGCCGCCCAGCAAATAACGGCGTGGGGCGCCGCGGGGGTGAGTGAGTCCAGTAGGCACCACAGCTATTCTTACCGGCATTGCAGAATTACTGCTGGGGACAATGCCTGTGCTGTAGCAGGGTCACAGCAGAAACAAAAAGGATTCTGTTGAAGATGTTGTTGGTTTTCAATTTGAAAACAGTTCTGGTGTCAACTGCTATGCTAATGTAGTGGTTAATGTTTTGTTTTCTCTAGAAAATGTAAAAGAGGGGGAGGCAGTCCAAAGTTCCGTTAAAAGGGCAAAGGAAAGGATCGGTGGTTTGAACTATCAGTCAAAAAGGGGAGGGGGTGCAATAATTTTTCCTACCGGGTCACACTGTGCTTTCACCGGAAGTGAGGTCTGCAGGATTGTAGTAATTCAAAGTGAGGCTGGCGCCAGCATGGGAGCGCCGACGTCCCGCGGATACAGTTTCGTCACTCCACGGGCGATCATGGCAGTCATTCCCCATCGGGGGTCGGAGACTCCCGCGGCTCCTCTAGAATCTTCAAGGTCGTGGAGGACTACGGTGGTGGAGTCAACCAGTGACCGGGCCATTTCTTTATGTTGGGCCCGCTCTTGCCAGGTCGACCGCCATTTTGAGAGTTCGGCAGCTACCGGCGATCGCGGGGTCACATGAGCGGACGGGCTCCACCCTGCCGGGCGAGACGTTGCAGCATGGCCACAGTGGAAGAACCGTTATCTAGGTCGTTCCGAAACTGTGCAGCACTGGAGTTGTTAGGATGCCACCGCCTGGAGCGCTGAGGGTGCAGCTGGGAAGCCTCCACCTGGGGAGGCGGGAGAGGCCTGTTCGCACCGTCTCTCCCTCCCAGTGCACCCCACGGCGTCTCGCTTGAGATTTGTTATGGCCGGACCAGGCGATGAGGACGAGGGGGGGTCGGAGGCATGTGCAAGACATCCCCCTCCAGTGTTGTCGCAGCCATTATAAAAGAAAGAAGTGTCCCGTCCGTCTTCGGGCCGGGCTTCCGGTGGATGTCGGCCGGACGCCCCTGGCTCTGGCCCCATGAACGGGTTTCTTGGTTTATCGGCTGCAGCCGGATCCCGTCGGCCTCGGCCCCCCGACCGTTGGTGGTCGGACCGGAAGAGCATGTGGCGGGACTACCTGCAACTCTCAAGGGCCACCGCGGCCGGACTGGGAGAGAGAGGGGAGGGTCGAGGAGACATTCCCCCCCCCTGCAACTGTTCAGCGTTGTAAAGGCAATCCCCTGGCCGGGTCCCGCTGGTCTCGGCCTCTCCTCCGGCTACACCCTACGTTAGGATCTCCTGGCCGAGGCGTGGCAGCAGAACCTGCCTTATATGGGCTGCTCCCGGCTGGGCGTAGCCGGAACCCTGCCCCACCTTGGAAGTTTCCAGAGTGGGGGTGGATGTTCTACTGACTTGCATTTTCCCTAGTCTATCGATTTTTTTGGCGTGGCAGGCGGTGGGACAGCGAGGGGTGATTTGGTTTCTCTTACTGTTTTTCTGGTCTCTCACCACTGGCATATTTTAACGTTTTCTTGTTTCTAGGACATTAATAGGTTTTATCATTACGTTATGTTATCGTTTCTTTGTTCGTTGTTTAATAAAAGTTCATGTTCATCAGTGGCCTACTGATTTTCGTTTTCCTATTTTTTTCTTTCCAGGTTGTTTCATGGTAAAGTTTCTGTTAACAGGATACAGTGATCACTTCGTTATTATTGCATATGTCCTTTTCACTAGGGGTGCTCTCTGGTCGGGCCAGATGACGTATCTCTAGTAAATGGTCCGGGTGAAAAAGGTGCATCAATCAGTGGGGAGTAGATAGGCATGACAGATTACAACGGGGGAGAACGGTCCGCATTACGTACCCTTTCACTACTTGCAAAGATTTTCCTACGTTTATTTGCAAACAGGGAATACCTCCAAAAAGAACTAATTCCCAAACAGTCAATGTTCGGACAATCAATCAATCAATGAGGAATGAAATAGGTACGACGTGTTAAAGGCTTGCGTTACCTACCCTTCACTATCTGCAAAGGGAGATAGAATATTCCTATTCTTCCTCGTTTGCAGGTAGAGAAGATCGTTAAGAGAATTAACTTCGAACAATTCAATGCTCGATTGAAACAATCAACAAGGGGTACTGTGAACACAAATGAACGCCGCTTATATACATACGCATTGCTATTTTCAACAGGTTGTTCCTAATGTTTCTATTTTAGCGAGGTCAAAAGAGATCCCATTAGTGGCCTACTGATTTTGCTCGATTCCTTTTGTTTTTTTACACGATTTTTCGCTATCTGCAAAGACTAAACAGAGTATTGCGACTCTGTGCTTGTTTGTAAATAGAGAATGAACCAAAGAGAACAATCAATCAAATGGAGAGAGAAGCAGGCACGACGGATTACAAAGGGGGAAAGGGCTGCGTTAACTACCCTTCACTATCTGCAAAGAGAGAGTACTCCCAATAGAAATGAGGGGTGGGGGGCAGCAATCAAAGCAGATCAGTGTGCATAAACACGAAAAAAAAAATTCTTACCACGTACTTGACATTCGACAGCTTATGATATTTGCTATTAAAAAACCATTGAAATTCACTGAAAAAACCATAGGTTATAGACCATATATAGTTAGGAATTAGCATTTACAAAACCTTGAAAATTCACTGAAAAAACCATAGGTTATAGACCATATATAGTTAGGAATTAGCATTTAAAAAACCTTATTTTACTCACACAAAACCATTGAAATTCCATATATAGTTAGTTGCACTAACTATATATTGCGCACCCGCAATCCACTGCTGATGATGTCACATATTACATCATTCATGACATGGTCAGTGACATCACTGATGACATCACTGATGACATCTCAAATGACATCACTGATGACATCACTGATGACAACATCCAGTGACTATGTTTCTGTAAAGTTAAAATATGTCTTACATATTGAAGAATGAGTGGATGTATAAGTGTCTGGACGAAGGATTTAGTAGGTGCATGACTGAATGTATGAGTGAGTGATTAAATGTGTCTCACTGAGTGCATGGGTTAGTGACTAAACTGTCTTAATTTGTGCATCATTATGTCTGTTGTTCTGTAAACTGCTGCATGTGTTGATCAGTAGCTATATGAGTAACTATATGGGTTATTGATTGATTGCCCAAGTATTTGCATGGGAGACTGAGTGTGTGTGTGGCTGGATGGGAGGTGTGTGACTCTGTACAGATCAATGTGTACTTGTATCAATGATTGTATAAGAGAGTAAGTATGTGTTAGTATATGGTTGAAAACGTAAGGTGCTCTATGTTTAACTGTATAGAGTAGAAAATGGAAGTGTGATTGATTCTTTACAGGACTGACTAGGTGTGTGAGTAACTCCATGGATGAGTGGCAGAGTGTGAGTGTCTGTATAGGTGTATGAGTGCATATGATTGTGTTGTAAACATGAGTGATTGTATGTATGAATGATTGTATGGGTGAATGAGTGAATGTGTGTGTAGACGTAGGAATCAGTGAGTACGTATGTAGTAACTAGTATTGGTGTGTCAATGGTTTCAAAAATTATACTCTGTTTTTAACACTGGGTGAAACAGAGGTTATATTAAAATGTGAGGAGATGCATTGTATTGTCACATGAATGATATCATCAGTGATGTGGTCATTGATGTCAAATGAGATGTCATCAGTGATGTCATCAGTGATGTCATTTGAGATGTCATCAGTGATGTCATCAGTGATGTCACTGACCATGTCATGAATGATGTAATATGTGACATCATCAGCAGTGGATTGCGGGTGCGCAATATATAGTTAGTGCAACTAACTATATATGGAATTTCAATGGTTTTGTGTGAGTAAAATAAGGTTTTTTAAATGCTAATTCCTAACTATATATGGTCTATAACCTATGGTTTTTTCAGTGAATTTTCAAGGTTTTGTAAATGCTAATTCCTAACTATATATGGTCTATAACCTATGGTTTTTTCAGTGAATATATATATATATATATATATATATATATATATATATATATATATATATATACGTATATATATATATATATATTGTCGCTCCAAGGTTGTCCACCTTTGAGTAGCACACGAGCAGCAGCTTGATTAATGTGTAGGTGAGGACTGGGATCCGTTTGTAGATGCCGCTCCGTAATGGATCTGCCCGACGCGTTTCGAAGCTCCATATGCTTCTCTTCAAGGGCTTTAACAGAAGTTGTGTGCGCAACCGCTAACCCACTACTCAAATGGAGGTAACGTGCTATTAGCAACGTTTATCTCCAAAGCGATACATTTTCCGGCAATAGGGGCGAAACGCGTGAGTATCGCTGAGAATACAGCGATATTCACGCATTAGCGACGAAATGCTCTTAGCCATGTTATCCACCTCCCATTGGATAACATGGCTAAGAACTGGTCTGAGCAGGCATTAGTTTTAGGAGCGCAAATATTTCCAACGCTACGCTTGTGTTGGTAATAGGCGATAGCGATGTTAGCGACTGCTGTCAGTCGCTAACAGGTTGGGAACGCCCACTTTGCATGTCATTAGCGATAAATATCGCTGACATGCAAAGCGGGGCTCACTATCGCCTACAAGCTGTCGCTAACTGCTGTTAGCGACAGCTTGCTAATAGGGCGATAGAATTATCGCCGCTTAGCGGCCGAAAACGGCCGCTAAAGCGGCGATAATTCACTATCACCACCCTTGATAATATGCCCCACAGTCCCCTGTGTGCTCATTCATTTATAGGCCTCTGGTGTGCCTTCCATAATGGTTTGTTTCGCCATGTCCACTGGGACATATAGTTCATTTCCCAAATACTTATTCAACCTTCAGTGGGTTCTGCATTCTTCACATTGTTTAAGGACAAAATAAAACCCTCCAGTGGGCCTCGGAGTGAAGCTCGGCTTTCATAAATCAAATATATACATTTATGAGGAAGAACAGACCGTGATGACCCAGAGGTTTGAAGCTATGGGGTACTCAGACCAGGTACTGCTGGTAGCTAAAGAAAAAGCTAAAGCGAGGAAGAGGGAGACACTCTTGAGCAAGAAAACAGTAAGGGACCGTAAGAACTTGGGATCCAACAATGTCAGAATGATAACCTCGTACAGTGTGGAAGCACGCAGAGTGCGAGAGATACTGAGGAAACATTGGAATATCGTGAAAAATGATCCAATGATAGGAAAATTGATCAAAAAACATCCACAACTGACCTATAGGAAGGCAAGCTCTTTAAAAGATATGCTAGTGAAGAGCTACTTTGAGGGTCCAGTCAAGAAAAAGAATTGGCTGAAAGAACAGAAATGTTTTTACAAATGTGGCAAATGTAAGGCCTGTGCCACCAGTAAGAATGTCAAATCCTACCCCCTCCCTACAGGCAAGAGCGAGAACATTGGGAAATTAATGAATTGTAACACTGACCACTGTGTGTATGTGATTGTCTGCCCATGTGCAAAATTCTATATTGGAAGTACCATCTTCCCAATAAAGAAAAGAATTTTGGAACACATGAGGGCAATCAAAAATGTTGATATGACTTATGCTACTGCACGTCACTGGTTACGCTTCCACAACAGTGATGTTAACCAATTTTCCTTTTTTGGCATTGACAGAATTCCAGCGAATCCCAGAGGGGGTAACCATCTCAAACAGCTACGTGTCCTGGAATCCCAGTACATCATCCGTCTGGATTCAAGAAACCCCTTTGGCTTGAACGAGGATGAGGAGTTATACGTGCACATTGGCTGAAAACCTTATGTTAAGCCTGATGATCTGCCTTGACACTGCACAGGATCCTCATCCCCTTCTGTTGCTTCCAACCCCCCCCCTCCCTAGCTTATTTGTGTTTGCAACATCCTACTCACAATTTCGTCCAGAGAGGGCTCTCTCTGTTGACATGTGTAAAGTTGGGAGCTTTACATTTAAGCTTAGACCTAACGACCACCTCAGGACCACTGTGGTCCGGCACATGGGTGAGCTCATCCCTTTGAGCATCCCATCACTACCATCACCAGGATAACAGTTTCCCCGACTCCCTCAAAGGCACGCCTTACTTCACAATTTTATTTGCACAATCACATCCCAATTGAATGTTGTCACATGCCTGGCTAGACAAACAACAGTCAGTATAGGGTTCATGTTTTTATAGCTCACGGTGCCGGAAGACGTATTTTGGCACCCTGTCACCCTTTAATTCTTCTTTTTATAATTTTGCTACCTCTCCGGAGTGGCTTTTTCAATGCAAGAATACCCCTTCACTCCCCCTGTGAAGGACCCCCCGCCATGGGACACGTATTTCTGATTAGACTACACTATAGCTAATGTAATTTAACAAACAGATTGATTGGCCACATGGCCGAGAGTCAATATTAACCTCTTACTTTACCACCTGACTACTTTATCTGTGATTTATAATCAAGAGTAGGATGAACGTGATGTGGTGCTAACATATGGACTCCAACGACATTCTGGGAATCGTAGGCCACTTGGCCTTAATTAATTTAATTTAATTTAATTTAATTTAATTTAATTTAATTTGGTTACTTTGGATCAGATGCTAAAATCTAATTTGATCAATATAAATTGCAACATGATAATACGTAATGTACTTGAACAATGTTTATTTATTTTAATCATTCCCGCTACTCCTTTGGTTTGATTCCTGTAATTTTGAAAATGTTTAAAATGTTTAAATTGTTTAAACTGTGAAACTGTGCACCATCAAGTCTTTCTTCTACTACATTTGTAGTTTTATGATTTGTTGTCCCTGATGCATCTGTGGTCCTTTCTCAGTTTCCACCTTTATCCCTGTGCACTTTTTATAAATATGGTGATTGTGCGTTTGTGTGGCTGGCTAACGAAGAAGACCGCCTGGTCGAAACGCGTTGCCAATAAACACAATTTCTTACACGGACCCTGTAGTGCGAGTCTTTTTGTGGTTCCTGGGAACGTATCTGCTGTGGGAGCCCTTTCACACACATAAATATACATATATATATATATATATATATCCCTAAAGCAACCCTAAACCCCAAAAATGTCCCAGCACCCCAAAATCTGAACACTAAAATTACCCCCTACACCCCAAAACCCTAACCAACCCTCTCACCTAAAAATACCCAGCACCCGAAAACCTAACCCATCTTGACCCCTAAAAATACCCCAGCACCCCAAAACCTAAACGCACCCTGAACCCCAAAAAATACCCCAATACCCCAAAACCTAAACTCACCCTGAATCCTAAAAATACCCCTTACACCCCAAAACCCTAACCCACTCTGAACCCCAAAAATACCCCAGTACCCCAAAACCTAAACACACCAGAACCCGAAAATTACCCCCTACACCCTAAAACCCTATCCAATCCTGACCCCTAAAGATACCCCAGCACCCCAAAACCTAAACACACCCTGAACCCCAAAACCACACCAGAACCCCAAAACCTAAACGCACCCTGAACCCAAAAAATACCGCAGTACCCTCAGGGTTTGTTAGGGTTTTGCCCTAACAAACCCTGACCTCTAAAAATACCCCAGCAACCCAAAACCTAAACGCACCATGAACCCTAAAAATATCGCAGTACCCCAAAACCTAAACCCACCCTAAATCCTAAAAATACCCCAGCACCCCAAAACCCAAATATACACTTAACCCGAAAATTACCCCTGAACCCCCATAACATATACCCCTAGGGTCCGATTCACAGAACTAACTTAAGACAAAATCCTAAATGTACTACTTTTGGTTTTCACAGAAGTTAGGATTTTGTCTTAAAACAGACTTAAGACAGACTTAAGTTAGGATTCTGTCTTAAGTCTGTTTTAAGACAAAATTATAACTTCTGTGAATACCAAAAGTAGTAAGTTTAGGATTTTGTCTTAAGTTAGTTCTGTGAATCAGCCCCATACACCCCAAACCCCAAACCCTATACTTTTACCATTCATGCATTTACAACGCATTTCGGGGCATATTATCAAGACAGGCGATAAAATTATCGCCGTTTTCGAGGCAGAAAACTGCAGCTAAAACGGCGATAATGGGCTTGATGATATGCTCTGTGGAATTCCAATTGAAGCCCATGTTGGATGTGAAAGACATCTAACATGGGCTTCAATTGGAATTCCATAGAGCATATTATCAAGCCCATTATCGCCGTTTAAGCAGCAGTTTTCTGCCGCTAAAACGGCGATAATTTTATCGCCTGCCTTAATAATATGCCGCTTCGTAGTAAAAGCATGGGTGGTAAAATCAGATTAAATGTAATGCCTTTCGTTGTAATGGCATTGTGGAGTAATGGTATTTGAGTTGTCATGGTATGCGGGGTAATGGTATGCGGGGTAAAAGATTTGTTGTAATGGTTGTTTACCTTTAGGCAGATGTGAACGAGAATGTGCCATTTGTTTCTTATGTATTTATTTACAAGACAGTTGAGGGATGGTCTGAAAACGCCGCCAGCAACCTAAAGGGAATTCAATCACTTGTGGAACGTTTCATGATGTGTCACATTTGGATGTTCCTGATATTGCAGTGTATGCAACTGCGTATTCATGATGAACAGTCCCCATAAAACCAAACAACGCTGGGGGTGATGTTGCAGTAGGGGTGGGAACACATATCGTCCTTGCAAAAAAAAGGGGGGCTGGACAGCAAGACTCAACAAGAATGTGGAATGAAGAGTAAACATAACATTTCAGGGGCACATTTACAAGCCCCTTGAGCCCCTTTTACACCGCCGTTGCGTCACTTTTGTGATGCAGCAGCGGCGCAAAAGAAGCGCCATGGTGCGGGGTACTTACAACGTGACGCATCTGGGAGATGCGTCACGTTGTAAAGCCCTGCGCCAGAAGGAGGCGTTCCTGCGCTGGGGAGGCCGTTCCGGAGCAGGAATGCCTCCTAAAAGTGGCCGAGTGAAATCTACAAGATTTCACTCAGTCACTTTGGGGCCCATGCTGCGTCAAAACCCTGCGCCTGCTTGAAGCAGGCGTAAGGATTGACGCAGCATTAACAAGATAGGGCCCCCAGAGCTTTGCTGGAGCAGCAACGCGCCGCTTGTACGGCACAGATGCGTCAGGCATCTGTGACGTGTTTGCCCATTGGTGCGCCGCATTGTAAATGCAACGCATCAATGGTGGCGGAGCATGGCGCACAATAAGTGGGGCATCGCTGCTGAAATGCAGGGATGTGCCACTTATTGTAAATCTGCCCCTTAGTATTTAGGGTCTGGCCTCCCATCTGCAGTCACTGCTGCTGCCGGTCAAGGTGGGCTGTGGGTAAACAAACTTTAAGAGGCAGATTTACAACTTCTGGCGCATCTCTGCTAATCAGCAGGGATGCGCCAGAACAGTTGCAACACCCCAAACCACTCGTGCGCCACCACTGATGCGCCGCATTTACAATGCGACGCACCCTGGCGCACAGATGGGCAGATGAGTGTCGAACCCCCGGCAGAAAGGTGGCGCATTGCTGGAGTCACGTCGCAAGCACGATGCTGCTCCAGCAAGGCTCACGGGGCCCCTATGCCTAAAGTCAATGCCTGCGTCAATCCTTACGCCTGCTTCAAGCAGGCGTAAGGTTTTGACGCAGCAGTGTCAGAAAAGTGACTGAGTGAAATCTTTTCCGAGGCGTTCCTGCGCCGGTACGCCCCACCCTGTGCCGGAACGCCCACATGTGGTGCAGGGCTTTACAACGTGACGCATCTCCCTAGATGCGTCACATTGTAAATACCCCGTAGCATGGCGCTGGATTTGCGCCGCCGCTGCGTTACAAATGTGAAGCAAAGGCAGCGCAAATGTGGAGTACGGGGCTTGTAAATCTGCCCCCAAGTGTCTGGTACCTTGTCCCATGACACTCCACGTAACCAGAGAAGCAGGCAGTCCTTCGCGTTTTGTCAGAGAAATACGTCTTCACATCGCAAGGACATGACGGAAGCGCCCCTTGTTTTTTTTATAAAAAGGCTTCACGCAACCAGAGAAGCAAGCAGTCCTTTGCGGTTGAATTGTGAAACACGAGTTCACACCGCAAGGACATGACATAGGCGCCCCTGGTTTTTTAACAAGCAAAGAAAAAAGGTTTTATGAGGCGCATACCATCTCTGATTGACTACACTCTACGTTTAAATGCTGAGGAACCAGGAGTTTCTTACCTGAAGCTCGATTAAGACTAGAGATTTTAAATGGACATATAAAGTCAGCATCACTTCTTACATCGTACTCCGGTATGGAAAACAATGGAAATCTGACTACCTCGAAAAGCGGATATTAAGGGAGATTATATTGACCCCTGTACTACGACAGATATCAAATATAGTCTTGATAAAGGTGGATAAAATTGTGGAAAACCACCGAAACGCGTCGATGCACCATTTAGTATAATTCACGACTCGGACATCTCCGTTGATATACTGTATTGTGGTGTGCATAACTTATGTGTCAGAAATAGAGTTTGAATATACACCCAGTATTGTACGAGTTTAATGTCTTACTGTTTTCTGTCTCCATGTCTCAATTTTGCTGGCCAATATTGAATGTCAATTATTTTTATTGTACCTCCTCCCCCTTTCTTTTAACTATTTGTGTCAAGTGGTTCCCTAATTGCCCACTTTTTAAATATTTGTATTACCAATAAATTGCAAAATTCTTTTTACATACGCGAATCTTGTTTTCGTTTTTGACCTTCTGGCTCAGTTAATTTAGTGGGACACTTGTGGGACACCCCCGCGCCGCACGGCCACCAGCTGCTGCGTGTGCCCCCTCGCTCTGCCTAGCTGCCTCGCCGACGGCCTCGCGGCCGCTCTGCCTCTCCCCGTGTGTTAGTTTGTCAGTTTCCTTTTGTTTTGACCGTCACTTGTGCTTGTTTTGAATTGTCAGGATTTCTGTTTTGCTGTTTTGACCGCCATTTGTGCTTGCTTTTTTGTTGAGGTTTTTGTGTCTCTCCGCCTCTTGTGATCGTTTCTGACCCTCGTTCCCTGCCTCCTTTCCCGCCTTCCTCGCCGCGCTCCCTCCCCGCTTCCCGCCACCGCCATCAGCCCCGCCCCTTTCTCTTCTGTACCCTCCCCGCTCCCGCCTCCCAGCTGCTCCGCCCACCCGCGCACTTGG
This sequence comes from Lissotriton helveticus, assembly GCF_964261635.1. Classification (NCBI taxonomy): domain Eukaryota; kingdom Metazoa; phylum Chordata; class Amphibia; order Caudata; family Salamandridae; genus Lissotriton; species Lissotriton helveticus. The sequence goes on along the minus strand of NC_136057.1, from coordinate 197,210,201 downwards.
CCTTAAATGGCGACCGTGCGACGCAGGTGAGTGTGACCCACTTGTGGGACACCCCCGCGCCGCACGGCCACCAGCTGCTGCGTGTGCCCCCTCGCTCTGCCTAGCTGCCTCGCCGACGGCCTCGCGGCCGCTCTGCCTCTCCCCGTGTGTTAGTTTGTCCGTTTCCTTTTGTTTTGGCCGTCACTTGTGCTTGTTTTGAATTGTCAGGATTTCTGTTTTGCTGTTTTGACCGCCATTTGTGCTTGCTTTTTTGTTGAGGTTTTTGTGTCTCTCCGCCTCTTGTGATCGTTTCTGACCCTCGTTCCCTGCCTCCTTTCCCGCCTTCCTCGCCGCGCTCCCTCCCCGCTTCCCGCCACCGCCATCAGCCCCGCCCCTTTCTCTTCTGTACCCTCCCCGCTCCCGCCTCCCAGCTGCTCCGCCCACCCGCGCACTTCGCCTTAAATGGCGACCGTGCGAACGCGCAGCGGTCACGCGCAGCGGGCGCGCCGATTGTGCGCCGAAGGCGCGCCAAAGGTAAGCCCGTCTGCGCCCGTCCGCGACCGGATCGCGACCAGCGCCAGGACCCCTGGCCCACGAAGATCCCGACCGACCCGCCTGACGTACTCCGCCGCCACCCTCACCGCTCTCAACACCGGCAGACTCCCATATTGCCATCAAGCCACTCCACGACGCACCCACGGACCTTTCAGCTGCCACGCCTGCAAGTTCGCCTGCATCCGGACCTGCCTCACACCAGCACCCGCCAAGTCGAACACCAGCAGCACCCACCTCAAGTGCATCTTGCTCAACACCCGCTCCGTCCACAGACACGCCATCGAACTCTGGAACCTCCTAGACGCCACAGCCCCTGACGTTGCCTTCCTCACGGAGACCTGGATGAACGCCTCTTCAGCACCCGACATCGCCATCGCCATCCCAGAGGGCTACAAGATCATCCGGAGGGACCGCAACGCCAACCAGATGGGAGGAGGCATCGCCATCATCCACAGGAACACCATCCGTCTCACGACCAGCACCCACAACACCCTGACCAGCGCGGAACACCTGCATTTCCAGATCCACACCAACCCGAACACCACCCTCAGAGGCACCCTGATCTACCGACCCCCTGGACCACGCACACATTTCAGCGAGGACATCGCCGACTTCGTCAGCCCGCATGCCCTCCCCTCCGCTGACTACATCCTCCTGGGAGACCACAACTTCCATCTGGAAAACAACAACGACCGCAACACCAGCACCCTGCTTGACAACCTCGCCAACCTGGGACTCAAGCAACTGGTGTCCACCCCCACCCACCGCGCCGGACACACACTCGACGCAGTCTTCTCCTCCAGCAAAGACGTCAGCTTCAGCCACGCCACAGAGCTTCAATGGACGGACCACAGCTGCGTCCACTTCACCTTCAAGAGAACGACGACCCACCACCACCAGCAACAGACCGCCCGCAGAAGCTGGAACAAGATCACAGCAGACCAGCTCGCCACCTCCCTGAGCCAGCACCCTCCTGCCAGCTCAGCAGACCCCAGCCAGGCCGCCGACAACCTCACGAAGTGGATCAGCATCTGCGCGGACGAGCTCGCCCCTCTGAGGACCCCGCCTAGCAGACCCGGCAGCAAGAAGGCCCCATGGTTCACCGACGAACTCAAGAGCTCCAAGAAGAACTGCCGAGCCCTCGAGAAAGTCTGGAAAAGGGAACCGACACCGGACAACAGGACCTCCTTCAAACTCGCCACCCGGAAACACCACCAGCTGATCCGCGCCGCCAAGAAAACAGCATTCAAGGACCGGCTGGACAACAACGCACACAACTGCAAGGAACTCTTCAACATCGTGAAAGAGCTTTCCAACCCCAGCGCAGGAAACAACGACATCACCCCATCGCAAGACCTCTGCAACTCCCTCGCTTCATACTTCCACAACAAGATCGCGGACATACACAACAGCTTCAACAACCAACCAACGCACACCATGACCGAACAACCACCCCCCACCACCACCCTCCACGCCTGGACCCCGATCAGCACCGAAGACACCATCCGCACGATGAACTCCATCCACTCCGGATCACCAACCGACCCCTGCCCTCACCACGTCTTCAACAAGGCCGACGCTGTCATCGCACCCCACCTGCGAGACATCATCAACACATCCTTCGACACCGCCACCTTCCCTGAGAGCTGGAAGCACGCCGAACTCAGCGCTCTACTAAAGAAACCAACAGCGGACCCCACCGACCTCAAGAATTACCGCCCCATCTCGCTCCTCCCGTTTCCAGCCAAAGTCATTGAGAAGAACGTCAACAAGCAGATGGCCGCCTTCCTCGAGACGAACGGATCCCTCGACCCCTCACAGTCCGGCTTCCGAGCCAATCACAGCACCGAGACCGCCCTCATCGCCGCCACCGATGACATCCGAACCCTGATGGACAATGGAGAAACAGCGGCCCTCATCCTCCTAGACCTCTCCGCGGCCTTCGACACGGTCTGCCACCGCACCCTAGTGCAGCGCCTCGACAACGCCGGAATCCAGGGGAAGGCACTGGAATGGATCATCTCCTTCCTCGACGGAAGAACACAGAGAGTCCGCCTACCACCGTACAAGTCAGAGGCCACCGAAGTCATCTGCGGCGTCCCCCAAGGATCCTCTCTGAGCCCCACCCTCTTCAACGTCTACATGAGCCCCCTCGCAGCCATCGTACGCATACACAACCTCAGCATAATCTCCTACGCCGACGACACCCAGCTGATCCTCTCCCTGACCAACAACCCCGCCGCCGCCAGAGCCAACCTGCACGAAGGGATGAAAGAGGTAGCCGAGTGGATGACGACCAGCCGCCTGAAACTGAACTCGGACAAGACGGAGGTCCTCATCCTGGGTTCCTCACCCTCCGCCTGGGACGACTCCTGGTGGCCTCCCGCCCTGGGCACCGCACCCAAACCGACAGACCATGCACGCAACCTGGGCGTCATCCTGGACTCCTCCCTCTCCATGACCAGGCAAGTCAACAACGTCTCCTCGGCGTGCTTCAACATCCTACGCATGCTACGGAAGATCTTCTGGTGGATCCCCACCGAGACCAGGAAGACCGTCACCCAGGCCCTCGTCACCAGCCGGCTGGACTACGGCAACGCCCTCTACGCCGGTACCACCGCCAAGCTCCAGAAGAGACTCCAGCGGATCCAGAACGCCTCAGCCAGACTCATCCTCGACATCCCACGAACCAGCCACATCTCCGGACATCTGAGAGACCTTCACTGGCTCCCCGTCAACAAAAGAATCACGTTCCGCCTCCTCACCCACGCACACAAAGCCCTACACGACCAAGGCCCGAGCTACCTCAACAGCCGAGTCAACTTCTACGCTCCCAAACGCCACCTCCGATCAGCCAACCACGCCCTCGCCGCCGTCCCCCGCATCCGAAGAGCGACATCAGGAGGAAGGTCCTTCTCCTACCTGGCCGCCAAGACCTGGAACTCCCTCCCTCCCGACCTGCGCCTGACCCAAGACCACCTCTCCTTCAGGAAGAAGCTGAAGACCTGGCTGTTCGAGCAGTAGCGGCACCCCCCCCCCCCCAGCGCCATGAGACCCTTCGGGTATGTAGCGCGCTTTATAAGTGTCACTGATTGATTGATTGATTGAGTTTTGCTCAAGGGAATCTCTTCCTTTTATTTGTCCCATGCCTACAGTGCAGCTGCAGTCAAAAGCAGTAGGATGGAGTGCTGATAAGTTATCTGTGTACTCACAAGCAGGGGCGGCCTTAGGCATGTGCAAGCTGTGCACCTGCACAGGGCCGCCAAACACCAGGGGCCGCCACTCCAATATATATCCTTAATATATTAACCTCTGAGGATGGATACATATTTGCGTGGCGGCCCCTGGCAGGGATTTGGCAGCCTCCGGCTCTGTTCCACTTCCAAACACCCTGAACCCCCCTCTTCACTGGCCTCTGCGCCTGCGTTCCTCCGGGGGCCCCCTTCCTACACTCCCTTCCCAGATCCGCCATGAGCCTAGAGCCGTCCCTGTCACCAGGCCTCGCTACCAGGCTCGGCTGCCTTCAGGGTGTGCTGGCTGTGCTGCCTCCGGGGCAGGCTTCTCCATTCTCCCCCTGCAGTTTCTGGTCCGTAACTTGAAGCTCCTCATTAATGTCCCGAATCAATACTGCACATGTGCCCCATTGTGTGCATGCGTAATAGCACGCCACTTCCTTTTATTCCAAATCATTTCAGTCCCAACGAGCCCATGGCGCTCTACGTAACATGCAGCACCTTGGGCCTCATCTATGAGGCCGTGCGTCACTTTTACGCCACCGGTGCGTCACTTTTTGTGACGCACCAGCAGCGTAAGAAATGTGCCTTGTTGCACCATATTTACAAAGTGACGCATCTAGGTAGATGCGTCACTTTGTAAACACCTGCGCTACATTATACCTGCGTCAGGTATAATGTATGCAAGGGGGGCGTTCCCCCGCAAAAAGCCTCGTAGAACTGATTTAACTGCGTCACTTCTAGGACTCCGTTGCGTCAAAATCTTGCACCTGCCCCACAGCAGGCGTAAGACTGACGCAGGCCCTTTCACATGGGGCTTGCCCCATGTGAAAGGACACATTGCTGGAGTTGCGTCACTTTTGTGACACACTCCAGCAATGCGTCACTTTTGCGCTAACAGATACGTCAGAAATACTGATGTATCTGTAACTCCTTGCGACATGATGTGTCATATTTTAAATATGACGCAATAGGTATGTCGCAAGGAGGGCGCACTGAGAAGTGACGCATCGCTGCTTTCACGCTGGGTGACGGAGCTGCGGCGCACAATTACTGCCAAGACAGCGCATGCGCGCTCTATAGAGCTGAGCCCTAGAGTATGGTGACCAACCATCCGTAAATTTCACGGACAGTCCGTAATTTCGGCCGTCTGTCCGTTGTCCGTGAAGGATTATTTAACAGACGCCATTTATCTGTCATTTTAACAGGGCACCGGTTGCCCCACCATAAAGCCGGCACAGCTTGCACCCACCTCCCTTCTTCACTCCGATGCTGCACCAAAGCTCCTCAGATACTCAGCAGCATTGGAGAGGCACAGCGGGATGGCAACCCCGACACCTCCAGCCCTTGATGACCTGTTAAGAGGTGCTTCAAAGGTGACTGAGAGGGAGGGGCTGCAGGTTCAGGAGCAGCGACATCTATTCACATGCAAACAGCCCTGAATGCGCCATGTCTCTGATATTTAAAGGGGGGCTCACACATTCCATTTCTACCCAGGGCCCCAACCATCCTAGAATCGGCCAGATTACACCCCTGATTACACAGAGGCAGCACGTGCTTCTCTTCACCGAGCTTAATTACTGTCACTAAATTGTAAGCAAACCTCGGTTCTTCAAACATGCAGTCTATAATGTAAAACAATAAAGAAATGGCACAATCGCACCCACACTGATTGACAAAGTATGGAGGACAATCAGTTCTCTTAGAGTATCTCCTGTAAGTACTGTGGGGGATGGCATTTTGGACAGAGAGCCTGTGTTCTCGTTGTCTTGTGCAGGAGGGGGCGAGGAGCCCAAGATGATACTAGAATATTGCATACCCACCCGTGTGCCCACCCTGGTGAATCCTGTTCACTCTCCTGTGATGGCTCCTGCCCTCCCCACAGTGATGGCTCCTGTCCCCCCATGTGGTGGCTCCAGTCCACCCCCCGCCTGTGATGGCTCCTGTTCCCCCATGTTGTGGCTCCAGTCCACCCGCGCCTGTGATGGTTCTTGTCCCTCCCCTGTGGTGGATCCTGTCTCCGCCCTGGGTGGCTTCTGTCCCAGTCCTGGAACAGCCCCTGCAGCGAGGGTGAAGTTCTTGATGGGCCTCTTCTCAAAAGGGCTCAGCTCAAAATTAATATGGAAAGGTGGGCGAGTAAGTAAGTGAAGGGATGGGTGAATGGCTGGATGAATTAGTGAAAGGGTGAATGGATGAATGAAAGATTGAATAGATGGATAATGAGAGAGGATGGATGGATTGATGAGTGAGGGGAAGGATGGAGAGAAAATGTAAATAGCTGGATGTATGGGTGGAGGGGTAGCTGGATGATGGATGAGGGGAAAGATGGATGAGGGGAAGGATGATGGATGAGGAGATGGATGGATGGATGGATGGAGGGGAAGGATGGATGGATGGATGGATGGATGGATGGATGGATGGATGGATGGATGGATGGATGGAGGGAAAGGATGGATGGATGAGGAGAAGGATGGATGGATGGATGGATGGAGGGGGAGGATGGATGGATGAGGAGATGGATGGATGGATGAGGGGAAGGATAAATGGATGGGATGGATGGATGGATGGGTGAGGGGAAGGAGGGAGGATGGAAGAGGGGAAGGATGGATGGATGAGGGGAAGGATGGATGGATGAGGGGATGGATGAGGGGATGGATAGAGGGGAAGGATGGATGGATGGGTGGGTGTGTGAAAGGATGGATGGATGGGTGAGGGGGTGGATGGATGAGGGGATGGATAGAGGGGAAGGATGGATGGATGGGTGGGTGGGTGAAAGGATGGATGATGAGGGGAAGGATGGATGATGAGGGGATGGATGGATGGATGATGAGGGGAAGGATGGATGGATGATGAGGGGGTGGGTGAAAGGATGGATGATGAGGGGAAGGATGGATGATGAGGGGAAGGGGAGATGGATGGATGATGAGGGGGTGGGTGAAAGGATGGATGGATGGATGATGAGGGAATGGATGGATGATGAGGGGGTGGGTGGATGATGAGGGGGGTGAAAGGATGGATGGATGATGAGGGGAAGGATGGATGGATGATGAGGGGAAGGATGGATGATGAGGGGAAGGATGGATGGATGATGAGTGGGTGGGTAGAACGATGGATGATGAGGGAAAAGGATGGATGGATGATGAGGGGAAGGATGGATGGATGATGAGGGGAAGGACGGATAGATGGATGGATGATGGGTGAGTGAAAGGATGGATGGATGGAGAGTGGGTGGGTGAAAGGATGGATGGATGGATGATGAGTGGGTGGGTGAAAGGATGGATGGATGATGAGTGGGTGGGTGAAAGGATGGATGGATGGATGGATGGATGAGTGGGTGGGTGGATAGTGGGTGGGTGAAAGGATGGATCAGTGGATTGGATGGTGGGTGGGTGAAAGGATGGATGAGTGGGTGGGTGGATGGTTGGGTGGATGATGGGTGGGTAGGTGGATGAGTGAAATGATGGATGGATTGATGGATTGATAAGTGCAAGGGTGAATGAATGGACATATGAGTGAAAGGGTGGACGTAAGGATGGATGAGTGAGTGAAAGGGAGGGTAGATGGACAAAAGGATGAATAGATGTGTGAAGGAGTGAAATTATAGATGGATGAGTGATAGGGTCAATGGATGGATTCATGAGTGGATGAGTAGATGGATGGATGGGTGGGTGGATGGATTGAAGGAAGGATGGCTAAGTGAAAGGGTCGATGGAGAGAGAAAGGGAGGATGGATGGATGACTAAAAGAGTGGATGGGTGGAAGGATTAGTAAGTAAAAGGATGGCTGGATTGGTGAAAGGGTAAATGGCTGAATGGATGAGTGAATGGATGGATGGGATGAAGAGTGGATGGATAAGTTACAGATGGATAGGGTGAAAGGGTCGATGGATGGATGGATAATGGAGGATGAGTGAAAGGATGGATGAGGGGATGGATGAGTGAAATGATAGATGGAAGGATACATGATGGATAGGTTTGCAAATGGTTGAATATGTTTGGAAATGGTTAGGCTTACTTATATACTATTACGCGACCTCTGATGTGTCTATAAAACTTACCTATTGTCCTGAAGTTTTGTCCTGAATTTTGACCTCCTGTCCTGAATTTGTGTCCTGAATTTTGACCCTTTATCCTGAATTTTTACACTCACCGTCCTGAATTTGCAACAAATGCCAGTTGGTCACCCTACCCTAGAGAGAGACTTGCTGTGGCACCACTAACAATTCCGCCCTCCGAACCCTATTAAAATAAACATCCATTATAGTAGGATCGGCCACACTTCCCGACACTTCTAGTATTGTTAAGTAAGCAAAGTATATTCCAGATCTTTGTTAACCACTTGGCTGCTAAGGGATTTTCCCCTCCTGTGCTGGATATTTATGAATCCCATTTTACATGACAAGTTCCCCTTGTCATGAGCACAGCTCCAGTATAGCCTCATGACGAGTTCCCCTTGTCATTAGCATGCAAGTGATTAAACAAGAAATCCACAAATGAAAGCGCGGTACCACTCAAAGCTTGCTTAGCTTTGCATTTCCGTGCAGTTATTTTCTTGAATAAGGATAGTCTGTATTTATAAACGATTGTATTAATAGGCCGACACCACATATAATTTATGACTGTCAGTTAAATATTTGCGAGGGACAGATTTATACATCTAAAAAACATAAGTTCTAAATCAATCTGTGGCTTTATTTAAGAATGAAGACGCAGGCGGTTAACGCAGTAATGTGAAAAGGATCATGGGTATGCATATGTTGTGCAGAAGATTGTGGGTAAGCGGATATCCTGTTCCACTTTGTCAATGTCCGGCTGGCATTTCGTTCCTTGAGTGGTTTTTCAACACAGACAAAATGACGGCGGAGTCTCTCGGAATTACTTCTGTAGCTGCAGTTAGTGAAGGACGAGTCTCGACATCAGCTCAGCATCCTGTAATTCTGGGGAAATCAGTTCAGCTCCCTGTACCTCAAAAATGAATGTGACCTTGTGTAATGTAACAGGCGCTCGTGTAAAGCTCTCCGGTACCTTTGGGGCGAGTTGACCTTATATACATATATAAAAAATACCCGCCTTTTGGACAGGTTTTGAGATCTTGGAGAGACAAAAGCTGAAACTCAATTAACAGGTTACATGAAGATCCTCATTTATATCATTTTAAAGCAGGACAGCGCTGCACGTCACTTTGCTGCTCTGTTTGCTACTCTGTTTGCTGCTCTGTTCTGTGGAGTGGTGTGGCTCACTGGTTAGAGGCGGCAGACCTGAGAGCAGAAGTCTGCTCGGGACCAGGGATCACTTCCCGACGCGGCAGGGTCGTGGACCTTGGTCAGCGGACTCGATAATTCTCGCTTTGGTGCTTACTCTAATCAGGGGTTCCACTCGGCAACTCTGGGCATTAACTTGCCTAATCTCCACAACGGCCCCATCAATTCCGGGGATGCCTGGCTCCACCTGGGGGACTCCCAGCAGGGACTATCCCACAGGGTAAACCAGGAAGGGTTACCCAGAGTTATACAGCACCAGGAGACCTATGGACGGGTAGCAGTGCGCTTTACAAGCTCAAATACATTTACATTTTACATACATTCTTCTCAAGAGAAAGGGGCAGGAATGTGCTGTATCGATGAGATATGGCTCATTCCTGTCCTCTTACACTGCTAGGGTGACCAACCGTCCGTAAATTTCACGGACTGCCTGTAATTTGGGCCTCTTGTCCGTTGTCCGTGAACAAGTCTTTCACGGACGCCTTTTGTCCATAATTTCGTCGCTGCCCCATGCAAGAAGCCTGAGAGTTCTGTAACTCTCACAGCAGGGACCAGCTTGCGCTCCTTTCTGTGAGAGCATTTAGAAAAGCATCAAAGGTTCATTTTGCTACCAGCCAAACCCTGAAAAATAATCACTTTGATCTCTGGGCCTTCTCTCACGTTATATAAGTATCCTCATTATTTTACGATTCTTTGCCATTAATAACCTATCTGTTCTGTTCATAAAAGTAACAACTCTTACAGTCACAGAAGCAAATTCTCCCCTCATACCGAAAATAATTCCTTGGTGACACATTCTGATGCCATATTGATTAAAAACATTACGAAGGCACCATCTACGTTTATTCACTAGGGGCCCGATTCACAGAACTAACTTAAGACAAAATCCTAAACTTACTACTTTTGGTATTCACAGAAGTTAGGATTTTGTCTTAAGTTCGTCTTAAGACAGACTTAATACAGACTTAAGACAAAATCCGAACTTAAGTCTGTCTTTAAACAAATTTAAGACAAAATCCTAACTTCTGTGAATACCAAAAGTAGTAAGTTTAGGATTTTGTCTTAAGTTAGTTCTGTGAATCGGGCCCTAGGAAGAGGTAAGTGCAGAGTTAGAGAATAAGCGATTATTTTTGATGCAAGCACAACTATTCCCGAATGATGTGTCTGTCTATTTTGGCAATATACATTAGGAAGAAAATAGCGTAGGGACCGATTCACAGAATGAACTTAAGACTCAATCCTAAACTTACTACTATTTTGGTATTCACAGAATGCACTTACTACTTTTGGCATTCACAGAATGAACTTTCTACTTTTGGTATTCACAGAATCAATCAATCAATCAATCAAAGCATTTGTATAGCGCACTACTCACCCGGAGGGTCTCAAGGCGCTGGGGGGAGGGAGTCCGCTACTGCTCGAACAGCCAGGTCTTGAGCTGCTTCCTGAAGGCGAGGTGGTCTTGGGTCAGGCGGAGGTGGGTCGGAAGGGAGTTCCAGGTCTTGGCGGCCAGGTAGGAGAAGGACCTTCCTCCTGTGGTGGCTCTTCGGATGCGGGGGACGGCGGCGAGGGCGTGGCTGGTCGATCGAAGCTGGCGTTTGGGAGCCTAGAAGTTGAGGCGGCTGTTGAGGTATCCTGGGCCTTGGTTGTGTAGGGCTTTGTGTGCGTGGGTGAGGAGCCGAAGGTGATTCTCTTGTTGACCGGGAGCCAGTGCAGGTCTCTCAGGTGTCCGGAGATGTGGCTTCGGCGGGGGATGTCCAGGATGAGTCGTGCTGAGGTGTTCTGGATCCGATGGAGTCTCTTCTGGAGTTTGGCGGTGGTTCCGGCGTAGAGGGAGTTGCCGTAGTCCAGACGGCTGGTGACGAGGGCCTGGGTGACCGTCTTCCTGGTCTCGGTGGGGATCCATCGGAAGATCTTACGTAGCATGCGCAGGATGTTGAAGCACGACGAGGAGACGGCGTTGACTTGTCTGGTCATGGAGAGGGAGGAGTCCAGGATGAAGCCCAGGTTGCGTGCGTGGTCTGTTGGTTTGGGTGCACTGCCCAGGGCGGGGGGCCACCAGGAGTCGTCCAAGGCGGAGGGTGAGGATCCCAGGATGAGGACTTCCGTCTTGTCCGAGTTCAGTTTCAGGCGGCTGTTCGACATCAATTTGGCTACGTCTGTCATCCCTTCGTGCAGGTTGGCTCTGGCGGTGGTGGGGTCGTTGGTGAGGGAGAGGATCAGCTGGGTGTCGTCGGCGTAGGAGATGATGTTGAGGTTGTGCTGGCGTGCGATGGCTGCGAGGGGGCTCATGTATACGTTGAAGAGTGTTGGGCTGAGCGAGGAGCCTTGAGGAACGCCGCAGATGACTTCGGTGGCCTCCGATCTGAATGGGGGAGGCGGACTCTCTGTGTCCTTCAGGCGAGGAAGGAGATGATCCACTCCAGTGCCTTCTCCTGGATTCCGGCGTTGCTGAGGCGCTGTACTAGGGTACGGTGGCAGACAGTGTCGAAGGCCACGGAGAGGTCCAGGAGGATGAGGGCCGCTGTTTCTCCGTGACGAGCAGGGCTCGGATGTCATCGGTAGCTGCGATCAGGGCGGTCTCGGTGCTGTGGTTGGCCCGGAAGCCAGACTGCGAGAGGTCGAGGGAACCGTTCGTCTCGAGGAAGGCGGCCAGTTGCTTGTTGACGATCTTCTCGATGACTTTTGCCGGAAACGGGAGTAGCGAGATGGGGCGGTAGTTCTTGAGGTCGGTGGGGTCGGCTGATGGTTTCTTGAGTAGAGCGCTGAGTTCGGCGTGCTTCCAGTTCTCCGGGAAGGTGGCGATGTCGAAGGAGGTGTTGATGATGTCCCGCAGGTGGGGTGCGATGACGGCGTCGGCCTTGTTGAAGACGTGGTGAGGGCAGGGGTCTGTCGGAGATCCGGAGTGGATGGAGTTCATCGTGCGGATGGTGTCTTCGGTGCTGATCGGGGTCCAGGCGTGGAGGGTGGTGGTGGGGGGCGGTGGTTCGGTCGCGGCGTGCGTCTGTTGAGTGCTGAAGCTGTTGTGTATGTCCGCGATCTTGTTGTGGAAGTAGGAGGCGAGGGAGTTGCAGAGGTCTTGCGAAGGGGTGATGTCGTTGTTTCCGGCGTTGGGGTTGGAGAGCTCTTTGACGATGTTGAAGAGTTCCTTGCTGTTGTGTGCGTTGTTGTCCAGTCGTTCCTTGAATGCGGTTTTCTTGGTGGCGTGGATCAGTTGGTGGTGTTTTCGGGTGGCGAGCTTGAGGGCAGTCATGTTGTCCAGTGTTGGGTCTCTGCGCCAGGTTTTCTCGAGTGCTCTGCAGTTCTTCTTGGAGCTCTTGAGTTTGTCGTTAAACCATGGGGCTTTCTTGCTGCCGGGTCTGCTCGGCTGGGTCTTCAGAGGGGCGAGGTCGTCTGCGCAGTCGCTGATCCATTTTGTGAGGTTGGTGGCCGCTTGGCTGGGGTTCGTTGTGCTGGTGGGAGGGTTCTTGCTCAGGGAAGTAGCGAGCTGGTCTGCAGTGATCTTGTTCCAGCTTCTGCGGGGAACCTGTTGCTGGTGATGGTGGAGCGTGGTCCTTCTGAAGCTGAAGTGGACGCAGCTGTGGTCCGTCCAGTGGAGTCCCGTGGCGTGGCTGAAGGCGATGTCCTTGCTGGAAGAGAAGACCGGGTCGAGTGTGTGTCCGGCGTAGTGGGTGGGGGTGGTCACCAGCTGTTTGAGGCCGAGGTTGGCGAGGTTGTCCAGCAGGGTGGTGGTGTTGCGGTCGTTGTTGTTCTCCAAGTGGAAGTTGAGGTCCCCAAGGAGGATGTAGTCGGCGATGTCTTCGCTGAATTGTGTGCGTGGTCCCGGGGGTCTGTAGATGAGGGTGCCTCTGAGGGTGGTCTTGGGGTTGACGTGGATCTGGAAGTGCAGGTGTTCGGCGGGTGCGAGGGTGTCGTCGGTGTTGGTCGTGATGCGGATGGTGTTCCTGTGGATGATGGCGATGCCTCCTCCTGTCTGGTTGACGCGGTCCCTCCGGATGATCTTGTAGCCGTCCGGGATGGCGATGGCTATGTCGGGCGCTGAGGAGGCGTTCATCCAGGTTTCCGTGAGGAAGGCGACGTCTGGGGGTGTGGTGTCGAGCAGAATGAACTTACTACTTTTGGTATTCACAGAAGTTAGGATTTTGTCTTAAGTCTGTCTTAAGTTTGTCTTAAGACAAACTTAAGACAAAATCCTAACTTCTGTGAATACCAAAAGTAGTAAGTTCATTCTGTGAATGCCAAAAGTAGTAAGTGCATTCTGTGAATACCAAAATAGTAGTAAGTTTAGGATTGAGTCTTAAGTTCATTCTGTGAATCGGGCCCCTAAATGCAATTGTAGTAGGTTCATTTTAAATTAGTCTTTAAGTGTTTGAACCGATAGGACGCTTATTGGGTGCTATTTTAATGTCGTCATTGTCACACTTTATCAGGAATAGAGCTAAAGTGTTCTACCAATGAAGCAAGATAACTGAACACTTGGAAAAATACAATGGTTTGGAAGTTGCTCATGATGCAATGTGAGCTTGTATAAAAAAAAACGTTACAACGGCCCCCCACACACACACACACACTCTCTCCTCTCTCAAATATTTGCAAAGTGTTCTTTTTAGTATAGTTTTGCAAAGTGCAGGGCCTGTAAACATAATTGTATTATTAGCGAATCCACCACATTCAAGTATGTTTATAGAGCGATTGGGGTGAACCAAAACTACAATTCCCAGAATTCATTATGTTTTTGAATGACTATTCTGGACTGCTCCAACCATTTCGCAGGAACCACAAAAGGGGACTCATAATCAATGGCCATAGTTCTCTTCAGATTGAAGGGTTGAATGGTTGAGCAAGTCCTTGTCACCATTTTAAACTTTGACCTTTATGTTAGGTACGGGTCATGGCTGCAGGGGCTCCAAATACTGAGCTACCTTACCGTAAATGGAGATCATATCATTATATCTGAAAATAATACAGTCCCTCAAGATATCTCCTAAGTGACAGGAAATAAAATAATCCCTCAGAGATAGAGACTCGAATATTGAGATGAAGGAGACAGACTGGTGAGGTATGGAATTTGGCTCCCCGAGAAGTACCGTAAACAGACACATTTAATTTTCATGAAAACTTTGCACTTAAGTTTTCTCATGTCCAAAGAAAACAAATAGGTGTAATACGATCAGTGCTTAAAATGGGCCGTTACTGTCCGGTACGGAGTATCAGAATTCACGAAACACTACAGTTGCAAAATCTCCAAATGGACTACAGATTCATAAAGACTTTGTGAACCGGTTAAACATTCAATGAAAGCACTATTTTTTTTATATTTTTCCCTTTTTTAAGTATATAGTAAGCATGGGCGTATTTTGCGGATTCGCAATCCGCGAATTTGCGGATTTGCGTATTTGCGGATTGCGAAAATCCGCAAATTCTGCGAATTCTCGCGGATTTGCGTATTTTTGGGGGGGTGTGTTCGCACGGGTTTCTGCAAGTTCGCGAGGGTTTTGTACAATTTCGCAAATTGCGAACTTACTTGTCGGGTCGCCAGTTTTGCGAACTTGTTGTTTCTACGTGCCCAGCCTGTTTGCAAGGCTTTCTTCATCACTGCCACCCTCTGTCACCACTGGCACCCTCTTTAGTCACCCATGCCACCCTCTGGCTCACCCATGTTACCCTCTGTGTCATCACAGCACCCTCTGGTTCACCAGTGTACATTATTGGGGCAAAGCAAAGCACTGCCATCCTGTCAACACTGGCACTCTGGTTCACCCATGCCACCCTCTGGCTGGCACACCCATGCCACCCTCGGTGTCATCACAACACCCTCTGATTGAGCAGTGAGTGTACATTATTGAGGCAAAGCAAAGCACACCTGCTAAGTGCTTTAAGTTTTGCAAACAACAACACCTGCCCTGCCCCAACTGACATTAATGAAGGCTGGCACCTGCTTGTCTGCTCCCTTTCCTTTTTGTTGCAATGTAATTTTTTTTTAACAGGATGCAATGGCATACTTGTAACTATTCTGTGACTGTCAGAGCAGGGTCACACAATAGTTGCAAGTAGGCAACCGGATTCTGGAGGGCCCCTTCAGGAAGCACTACAGGTAAATGGTTACAAATGATGAGCTCGAACTTTTGCACCTGCTCGTTGGTATTGCTTTTGCAAAACTCGTTTTTCGGTAATTTCGCCCTATTCGCGAGGCGCGGCGTCGTGCGAAATCAACCGTGGAAGCCGCGAGTTACCCCAAGGTTGAGTATGGGCGCCGCCATTTTGTTTGCGTGACGTATTTCCGTTTCCGCCCGCTATGTGTAATCTCGCGCGATGAGCGCCTTGCGAATACAAGTTCGCACGAGTTCGCGAGAGAAATCGCGTGCGAACTTACTTACACGCACGTGTTCGGGCGGCCATCTTGTTTTTCATTCATTCCTATGTGTCTGGGCATGGTGTTTCTATCCTCTGTATATCTCTGCCATCCTTTGCTTGTTTTATTTTTTTTTTGATCTATTAAACTTTTTTTCTATCCCTCTTGTTTTCTAGGTCTATATTTTTGTGTTTTAGTCTACTTTTGTTTACTTTTCAACTACTTTTTTAAACTTTTATTTCCTTCTTTTCTACTCTTATTCTTTTTCATTTTATCTCCTTACCTGCCCAGAACATGGTGAAGACAGCAGTCCCGTGTGGCCGCTTGAGGGCGGAAATGGTGGTGCCCCGGGAGATCTTCAGTCCTGAGGAGGTGGGCTCACTGGTTTATTATGTGCAGCGCCGTCTCCCCAGGACCATCGCGGCAGGCGGCAGGATCGCTGCAGGTTACACCAACAGCCAGGAGCGACGGAAGCGGTGGGGGCAGGTGTGCCGGGCCCTTTTTAACATCACGGGGGTCCAGCGCTGGAACGATATCCTGGACCGGGAGCACGACCTGCTCGACCTGCTGGGAGTGGAGGTCCCCGGGCTTGGTGAGTAGTAGTAGCAATTTTTTCATCACTCGTCACTACTCTGTTTTTTCTCCTGCTCTGTGTGTTATATAATATTGCAAATGTTTGCTTTAACTTTTTTACAAAGAGCAATAAGGCTGCTGATTACATTGATAGGAGAGGTAAATTCTGTGCATTTCAGGTGCACTGCTCTCCTTCTCTCTGTGGCGGTGCCACTGCTTATTTGTTTTCTATTTTGTGTTCATTTATTTGGGCTGAGTAATGTATGAGTGTACTTTACAGAACTGCGTAATGCTAGACACAAAGGGGCAGATTTACAAGCCCCTTGCGCCACGTTTACGCTGCCTTACCTGACGCACAGCGACGTAAATGTGGCGCATCCCTGCGAGTCATGTACAACGTGATGCATCTAGGGAGATGCGCCACGTTAAGACCTGGGCCTGCGCCACAATGGGAGCGTTCCCACGCAGGGGGGGGGTGTGGCGGTCAGGCAGATGTGTGCCTCGCAAAAGTGCCTGCGTGAAATCTACAAGATTTAACGCAGGCACTTCCGTGACACTGCTACGTCAATTCTTTATGCCTGCTTGCTTGAAGCAGGCGTAAGGACTGATGCGGTATGTTGAGTATTGGGCAGCCCTGAGCATTGCTAGAGTTGCATCGCGCCCGCGACGCGACTCTAGAGATGCACCCCTCTTTCGTCACGAGATGCGTCACGCATCTGCCTACCCTTGCGCCAGGGTTTGCCGCATTGTAATTGCGGCACATCTGCCGTGACGCAAGGTTAGTTTTGCGTTACGCATTTGTTCTGGTGCACATCTGGAGGTGTCCAGCTCAGAACTCGTAAGTATGCCCCTAAGTGTCAGATTAGCAATTACCTGCGCATCCCTGCAAAGTGTGAGGCACGCCAGCACCACCCATGGTGCGCCGTATTTTCAATGCGGCACGCCATGGTGCCAAAACGTCACCGAAGCGTTACGCATCGGTGCCGTAAAGGCGGCTCATTGATGGAGTTGCGTTGCAATGATGGCGCAGCTCCAGCAATGCTGCGTCAAGCCGTAAGTCTGCTTCATGCAGGCGCAGGGTTTCAGTGACGCATCATTGTCCTAAATGACTGATTGAAATTTTATCTATTCCCCATAGCCACTTTTAGCATGCGTTCCTGCGCAGGAACGCCCTCCCTTGCGCTGGAACGCTCCCTTATGGCGCAGGGCTTTAGAATGGGATGCATCTCCCATATGCGTCACGTTGTTAATATACGCCACACCATGGCGCCTCTCTTGTTGTGGCGCTGCGTCACAAAAGTGATGCAAGAACGGAGCAAAAGAGCTGCAAGGGGCTTGTAAATCTGCCCCTAGAGTAGAGGCTCAGGTGCAGTCCTTCCTTTGTAGCCCTCTTTTTGGCTGAAATAGTTGGTTCTTGTTCTTTCTAAATGTTTGATTTGGTTGACAAGGACATCGACACGCAGCAATCATCAATTTTTTCTGTTCTTTCTTTCATGTTGTACGTCAGGTCCGCCCAGGGGCAAGCGGACAGAAACAGTGGATGCAGTGGCTCCAAAGGAGGAGGATGCAGGCCAGGGCGGCGAGTGCTCCTTTGCTGGCCCCAGTAAGTTTTCATTTAAATATAGAGGACCTATTGTTGTCCAAGCGTTCCTAATTTAATTTTTTCGAAACAGTGTTTAGATAGGAGCAAAATCAATGATACTACTGTTGCAGGGACAATTCTCCACAAACCAAACTATGGACACCAAAGACCAGAGTCATAATATTTCAGAGTGGTGTGTTTGGCACACTGTATAAACCTGGTAGTGTCAGCGGCACGGACTCCTCCTTGCAAAAATTACAAAACCTTTCGCTCAGTCACTCTAGTCTGGAGGACCAAAAAACCACAGAGTCTATTCAAGTTTAAAAGCTTTATTAAAAGTAAAAGTAAACACATATATTAAAATAAAGTTAGCTGGAAAAGGAAAAGTGCTTGGTGCTGAGTTGATGAGTAATGGAAGTTGGAACACATTTCTTGTGGTCGAGCCGAGCTTTCACCTGGTTTAGTTGATGTTGCTCTTGTCCGTAGAAGTCCAGCGTCTGTCTGTTCAGAGAAAAATGGTGTGTGTTAAAATTAAGCAAGCATTCATCAATTGTGACAAATAAAAGCAGCAAGACAACAGCCTTCCCTGGAAGGAGGGACATTTTTACTTTAGACTAGAGTAGACAGTCAATTATTGTTTCTGTTGTTTTCAAATTTCTTCCTTCCTAAACCAAATACTAGTGAGTGGTGTAATCTAACAGTCTTAAATATATTTTTTAGGTGGAACATCTGGTGGCGGGGCCAGCTCGGACGTGATCGTGATCGACTCCGAGTCTGAGGACTACTCTGTGGAGGATGCGGCGCCAGAGGACAATCAGACTGTGAGGAAGCAGGCAGTGGTGGTGGCGAGTACAGGTAAGCTGGATCATGGTACTATCTGACTCTTAGATAGCATATGATGTGTATCCAGTGCTGGCCCAGTGACAAATTACAATATGGTAATTACAGCAGGCTGGGACCGACAGACAGATAGAGGCAGAGAGAGAGGAAGACAGAAGGAGAGAGAGAGAGAGGGAGGGAGCCAGAGGGAGGGTGAGGGAGGGAGACAGAGAGAGAGAGACAGCGAGGTAGAGGGAGACACAGGGAGACAGAAAGAGGGAGACAGAGAGCGAGAGAGAGAGGGAAACAGACATATCGCCTGGGCCTGGTGCAGATGATACGGTTGCTGGTGTGGTTAACAGCTCAGAGGAAAAGTCACTCACTTCTGCCAGATCTCTTTCATATGAAAGAGCACCAAACCATAAGCGCCCCACCTTGCCCCTCCATGCAGACGCCCATGATACTGGCCTGAATAGATTTGTACTGCGCTGGCTAGTTGCTAGTTGTACTGTGACACAACTTCCTGCTGAATCATTTTGTGTTAATCATATTTTTAAAGAGCATTCGTTACAGATTATGTCTTTCTTTCTTCTATAGTTGGTAATACTAAAACTGCAAAACCGAGCAGGAGTATGCTGGCTGTACTGGCCCGGCAACGGAGGCTGGATGCCACTGTTGCGCAATATCGCCGGCTCGTGGAAATGGAGGGGGACGACACGCACTCAAGTGCATCAAATGTTACATCTTCTGCATCCTCCTCCGTGACCCCACATTCTGCCGGTAAGCGCAGTGCTCCAGCCAACCAGAGCCGTGCTGGAAGACGCCACCGCCGAGCAGCAAAGGCTGCACCTCCTCACAGTACTGTAAAGGCACGCTTGCGCCGTGCACTCCGCAGAGTGTCCAACCTGGAGGCGGAGGTCAAGAAATGGGAGGAGTACAAAAAGGTGATGGAGGGCCTCCGCTTAGATCACGCCATGCTCCGGGAGGAGTACGATGCCCTGGCCCTAAGGCATGATGCCCTGGAGACCAAAGTGAACAACCTGCATCCGTAGAGTGTCCCTTGCCCCTTTTTTAGAGACTTTTGGGGGGTGGGAATTGGGAGTTGGGTTTTTTGGGGACTTTTGATGGACTATTTACTTGGGGTTAGGGAGGGTCTTGCGGGAGATTATTTTGTTAGGGATATAAATATACTTTTTCAAACTTTATCTGAGCATACCTGTTTTTTACTACTTTTGAGCCTGGTGGGTGGTGGTTTTGCAGTAAGTTAGTTTTACTGAACACTGTCATCATGTTGGTTCACGTGTAATAGGCCAAATGTTTTCCAAAGTAAATGCCTGTCACAGAGTTTGTTAATTCAAGAGCCCTAGGACTTTACTGCTAGTACCACTGTCACTCTCTCGCCTCTCCGAACACTCCATTATACTACCTCCCATCCAAACGCTTATCTTACCTGTAATTTGTGTTTGAGGGCTGGCTCCACCTGGAATTCACAGTGTCCTAAGGCGTTCTGCAGCAGGGCCCCAACTGGAGTTTCCCGGCGTGGATTTTCTGCAAAACAAAAGCAATCAACATTAGAAATGTGGCAGCG
Source organism: Lissotriton helveticus (assembly GCF_964261635.1). Taxonomy (NCBI): domain Eukaryota; kingdom Metazoa; phylum Chordata; class Amphibia; order Caudata; family Salamandridae; genus Lissotriton; species Lissotriton helveticus. The sequence continues at coordinate 197,190,260 of NC_136057.1, read as the reverse complement.
GTGCTCACACAACCCAAAAACCTAGAAGCCCCACAGACAGCACCCCTGAGACAGGCAAGCGAGCAATAATAACGCCTAAACGTTCACGTGTAATATGCCAAATGTTTTCCAAAGTAAATGCCTGTCACAGAGTTTGTTAATTCAAGAGCCCTAGGACTTTACTGCTAGTACCACTGTCACTCTCTCGCCTCTCCGAACACTCCATTATACTACCTCCCATCCAAACGCTTATCTTACCTGTAATTTGTGTTTGAGGGCTGGCTCCACCTGGAATTCACAGTGTCCTAAGGCGTTCTGCAGCAGGGCCCCAACTGGAGTTTCCCGGCGTGGATTTTCTGCAAAACAAAAGCAATCAACATTAGAAATGTGGCAGCGGTGCTCACACAACCCAAAAACCTAGAAGCCCCACAGACAGCACCCCTGAGACAGGCAAGCAAGCAATAATAACGCCTAAACGTACACGTGTAATAGGGCAAATGTTTTCCAAAGTAAATGCCTGTCACAGAGTTTGTTAATTCAAGAGCCCTAGGACTTTACTGCTAGTACCACTGTCACTCTCTCGCCTCTCCGAATACTCCATTATACTACCTCCCATCCAAACGCTTATCTTACCTGTAATTTGTGTTTGAGGGCTGGCTCCACCTAGAATTCACAGTGTCCTAAGGCGTTCTGCAGCAGGGCCCCAACTGGAGTTTCCCGGCGTGGATTTTCTGCAAAACAAAAGCAATCAACATTAGAAATGTGGCAGCGATGCTCACACAACCCAAAAACCTAGAAGCCCCACAGACAGCACCCCTGAGACAGGCAAGCGAGCAATAATAACGCCTAAACGTTCACGTGTAATAGGCCAAATGTTTTCCAAAGTAAATGCCTGTCACAGAGTTTGTTAATTCAAGAGCCCTAGGACTTTACTGCTAGTACCACTGTCACTCTCTCGCCTCTCCGAACACTCCATTATACTACCTCCCATCCAAACGCTTATCTTACCTGTAATTTGTGTTTGAGGGCTGGCTCCACCTGGAATTCACAGTGTCCTAAGGCGTTAGGGGACTCGTCAACGTAAGTTTCTTCATTGTGCAGAATCCAGGCATCAGCATTATGGGTAATGGATAGGGTGAGTCTGGAGGAGGAGGACTCAGGATAGACGACCAGGACTGAGTTCTTGTCAACTAACTGTTGTGAACCTGAGGAATGCTGCGGCATCAAAATCAAGACAGTTCTGTTGATGGGCTTGTTGTTTTATTGGTTGATTACAGTTTTGTTGGGAATGTGATGAAGCACTTGCTAAAGAAAGACAGACACACAGGAATAAAAGTGAATAAGGAGGACTAAATTTAAAATTAATGAATGATTGACTCATTTTCAGAACTCGCTGTCAGGGAAGCAGAACTTGTCCTCATACTCTGCTAAATCATCAGTCGGGGTTACTTCTAGTAACTGAGGAGAACTTTCCTCAGGTAGGTCGGTGTCCTCTTCTTCCTGCGTGGATTCTCGTACTCTGTAATCTGGTGGTATGAAGTGCTGGTTCATCTTTATCAAGGTGAGCCGCTCCACATTTGCGGGCAAGAGGCGGGACCTTTTGGAAGTCACAATGCCACCAGCAGAACTAAAAACACGTTCTGAGGACACGCTTGCGAGTGGGCAAGACAAGTAATTGATAGCCAGGTTGGTGAGCTCTCGCCATATTTTTCTTTTCCCATGCCAATACGCCAATGGGTCCTCAGTAATATTGACCTATGTTGAGTCATCCAGATAGGCCTGCACCATTGAAAGAATGTCCTCCCGGATTCCTGTACTTTGCACTTCTGTGTCCTTTCTAGGACAAGGAAACCCTAGCTGAGTTAGCCAACCCGCTTCAGACATATCGCCTGGGCCTGGTGCAGATGATACGGTTGCTGGTGTGGTTAACGGCTCAGAGGAAAAGACACTCACTTCTGCCACAGGCACAGATGCAGAAGGGCTTTTTTGGGACGCCTGATGGCCTGCTGATTCACTAGTAGTACTGTCTTCTCCTACAGTTTCCTTCCGCTCTCTTTCAAAACGAATGGCTGACTGAGCTAGCCAACCTTTGTACTCTGTAACATCCGATGTTTCAAAAGGAATTATTACTTTGCCAAACAATGGCTTTTTGTAACGTGGATCCAGAATAGTAGCACAAATGTAGTGCTGTTGTTTCTTGATTTTTACAAGCCGTTCATTGCTAACTAGGCGTTGTAATAATCTCTGCGCCAACTCATGTGCTTCGTTCTTTCCAACGTCCTTTAATTGTGAAGACACCACCTTGACTTGGTGCTCGAGCTTCAGCAACAATGGGATAGCTTTGCTCAAAGAACAGTCCTCCCTGCTGACGTCACGCGTGAAGACCTCAAAAGGACGAAGCATGTCTGTCAGGCTTTTAACTAGCTGCCATTGCTCCACCGCTAGCATCATTTCTGTCGTATCACCACCCAGGTTGTAGAAATACTCATTGACTACTGGAAACAGCTCATGCAGACGCTCAAGCATGTAGAAGGTTGAGTTCCAACGTGTTGCCACCTCCTGGATAAGTGCTTTCACTGGCATTCTACGTTCATTTTGCTTGCGCCTCAGCTCCTTCCGGGCCTTAAAAGAATGGTTGAAATGTGTGCATATTCTTCTGCAGATGGTCAGTGTTTTGTCGACTGCAAGTCCTTTTTTTAAAAAAATTTGCACAACAAGGTTGATACAGTGCGCCAAACACGGCACTCTGAAATAGAAACCGTCCTCCATGGCCCTAACTACATTGCTGCCATTATCTGTAGAAACATAACCAACCTTGCAATTTCTTGGGGGCAGCCATTGCGAGACCTTTTTGTTAAAGTCAGCCAAAATGTTGACTGCAGTATGACTTTTCTCCATGCCAAACATGGCTAATGTTGCATGTTTACGAGCACCCTTAAAAATCTCGACCAAGTCACCACCTGCATTTATCTGTTTTATAACTCCTGAAAAAGAGACCCAGTGTGCAGTGATGCACATGTAATCAAGGGCTTGGCAACTGGTCCACATGTCTGTTGTCAGGTGTATAGTGTGAACAGCACTCTTCTGCAAAGCTGCCCCCACCAACTCAAGCACCTCTTTATGTAGTGCTGGAACAGCAACCCTGGCAAAATAGAACCGGCTAGGAACCTTCCATTTAGGGGCCAGTGTTGCCACGAGTTCAAGGAAACCCACACCTTCGACAAACGAAAAAGGGAGAAGGTCCACCGCTAGCATTTTAGCCAGCTTAGTGTTATACAGGCGTACAGTTGGGTGGTTGCGTTGAAATTGCACATCTGAGGAGAACATGGCTGAAATGGTGCGCTGGACAAATTTACGGGATGATGCTGATGCCTTCTTCGACCCACTTCTGATCAGTGTTGACATTTTCCGCATTGGTGTGTCTCCCAGACTCTCAGTGTGCCTCCTATGTGTTCCGGAGGGTGTGGTGCTGCCAGGGGTACTGGGTGCAACCGGACGCTTCTTCTACCTCCCAGTCATCTTCAGATGAAACACCTAGTATGGGTATATTTTGGCCTCTTGCCCTTTGGGATCGCTTTCCCTTGACGTTTGCTAGGTGCGGAAGCCATTCGACAGCGTGCTTTCTTTCAAGATGACCTATCTGGCCTCCGGTTCCATAGTTGGTACCAGTCTTACCACGGCTAACACTAGTCTTACAAATGCAACAAACGGCTATGTTATCATACTTTTCATGGACACTAAAAAAGTTCCAAACTGGGGACTGGAAACTTCTGGTTTTGCCGCACGAGGTGATACTGCTGCCAATGCCAGATGAAGCAGTGGTGGATGAGCCTTGCAGACATCTACTGGGTTGTGCAATTATTGCAGCAACCTTACTTGAGGGAGTCGAGCTGGATGGAGTCCCCCTCTGGGGAGAAAATATGGGAGCTGTAGGTTTTGTTGAACTTGTTGTACTACTTGACTGCGTTGGTGGTGCTACCAGTGCCACGTCGCCAGGGTCACGCTCAGCATGACGTCGGGATAGGGTATAAATGTCTGTCTGCTGCATGGCCGGTGTGGCTGGAATGACGTGTGTGATGACTAGGTCATTGCTGTCATCCTGTTCATCAACATCAGAATGAACCACTTCATCAAGTCCGACGTTCGGATCCATAAGTATGAGCTTTCCGGGGCCCTTCCTTTTAACATTTGATACCTTTCGCAGCTCATGGTGTGCCTCCCTCTCAGACGTCGGAGATGGTTGCCAATCTAGATCCAGATCATCATCTGATGGAGCGGGGCTTGAAGAGGAACTTCTACACACCCTCCTTGATCTTTTCCTTGCTGGGGAGCTGGGAGAAAATGAATCATCAGGAGGAGTGGCTTCGTCTTCCTGACATGATACCCCGGCTCCAAAGTCAATTTCCTCCTGTGCCCCTACTTCTGGAAGAACAACCATTGTGGGCACTTGCACCGCTCCATGCGTCGCTACATGGGCATCTTCACTGACCTCTACTTGCAAGTCTCCATGGACCTCTCCTTCTCGGTCTACTCCTTCTCGGCCTTCTCCTTCTCGGCCTTCTCCTTCTCGGCCTTCTCCTTCTCGGCCTTCTCCTTCTCCTTCTCGGCCGTCTCCTTCTCCTTCTCGGCCTTCTCCTTCTCGGCCTTCTCCTTCTCGGCCAGCTCCTTCTCGGCCAGCTCCTTCACAGCCAGCTCCTTCACAGCCAGCTCCTTCTCGGACAGCTCCTTCTCGGACAGCTCCTACTCGGACAGCTCCTTGCGCATGTACTTCTGCTTGTACTAGTAGCCCATGCAGTTGTTGTTGCGGCTTTGGTTGTTGAATAGTACTTGTGAGATGAGTTACAACCTGTGTTGATGGTGTGCTGCTACTTTCTTGCGATGAACCAACATCACTGGTCGTTGGTGATTCAACAACTAAACAGGCTACCTGTGCAGCACTCATGGTGGGCCTTTGTTTTTTTTGTTGTTTTTCCCCAAAAAATTTATTGGTTGAGCCACCAGTCTCCTTGGTAAGTGGTGCCACTTGCTTCTTCTTCTCCTTAGTAGAGACATCTTTCTTGCAAGAGGACCTACGGGCACCTCTTTTTGGAGCCATCTTCTTCAGATGTCGGAACAACAGGCCGCAGCAGGACTTCTTCCTGGCACTGATGCTCAACGATGATGCCGAGTTTTGTGCACCTAAAAGCAAACGAAGACAGAGGAACATCAGTAAATATATGTTGCTTATGTAGCGCTTCAATAAACAGTTTGCAAGTAGGCATTTATGAATACACACGTGCACACCACACAATATGGAAATTTCAAAATTAGGATTTGCTAAATTTTTGGGAAACAGGAATTTAACATTGCTCCAAGAGAGCACACACAGAGAGGGTTGTACTTTCATGTATCCCTGACTCCGCCTGGGCACAATGGGTGAAAGCAAGGCACAATGGGTGCGTGCCTATGTCTCAAAGCTCACTGCCTGCCTTCAAAATGGCCGCTTGACCCCCATCCACATGGCCAGGACCATGCCTCAAAATGGCCACCACCAACATAGCCAGCCCCCAACCCCTACTCCAAAAAGTCAAAAAACCACAACACAAATCAAATCACCACAATCCAATGCTATCCATCAAGTTTCAGAAGGCTTATGCTGCCTGCTGGTGGTTTTCCGGTGCAAAATTGCAATTTTTACAATTTCGCGAGTGCGAGATTGTTGCTTTACGGCGCGAACGTGGCGAAAAACCAGCAAAATCCGCGAACAGACCGATTCTGGGCCCCCTGGGCATAATGGATGACATCAGAGCACACTGGGTGCAGGCCTATGGCACAAAGCACACAAACTGGCTTAAAAATGGCCCCTAGACCCCCACCCACATGGGACCAGGCAATAAAATGGCCCCCACCCACATAGCAAGCCCCCAACACCACCTCAAAAAGTCGTAAAACACACTAAAATCACCCCCATCCAATGCCATCCATGCCCTGGCCAGAATCATGTTAAAAAAAAAAATTCAACAAAACAGTTGTATCATGCATGCACCCATAACTAAGCCTGGTGGTTTTCAATTCATGTGCAGAATTGTAATTTTTACAATTTCGCGAGTGCGAGATTGTTGCTGCGCGGGACACGAGCAGTGCGAACACAAGCAAAAACATCCTCAGCTCGCGAACTTGCAGATTTTCCCCCCAAAAAAGTCGAAAAAAAAGCAACACACACAAAAATCACCACAAACAAACAACATCAACTTACTTCTTTGTGAAATCAAATTTCGAATCCAAATGTAATCCAAAAGGCCTCAAATCCAAATATCCAGCAACAACCACAAAAAGTAATCCTTCCCAGTCAAGATCGAAATCAAAGTGGCCAGGAAATGGAATAAGCAATGGGTGGAGCTTGCTGGACAGGAACAGGAAGTTGGAGACTGGGGCACTTCCTTCACCCCACCCCTATGGGAGGAGCTTGCTGGACAGGAACAGGAAGTTGGAGACTGGGCCACTTCCTTTACCCCTCCCCTTGTAATTTTTGTACTTTCGCGAGTGCGAGATTGTTGCTGCCCCCGCCGCGGACCGCGAGCAGTGCGAACACAAGCAAAAAATCCGCTTCGCGCAGATTTGCGTATTCTCGCCACATCCGCTAGAGTTCGCGGATTGCGGATTCTCCGAAAATACGAAAAATCCGCGAGCGTAACGGATTTTACGGCTATGCTTAGTATATAGGCTTTCCTATAGGCCAGCATCTTTGAATTGATAAACTGAAGACACTAACAGAATACACTGGAGCCTCGGGCGGCACTTGTAGCTACAGGACTGTACCGCCTTAAAGACCAAGCCTACGGTAGCTTGTAACTACAGGACTTTAATCCTTACACACAGGAGCCTAAGGGGAGCTTGTAACTACAGGATTTTAATCCTTACACACAGGAGCCTGGGGGGAGGTTGTAACTACAGGATGTTAATCCTTACACACAGGAGCCTGGGGGGAGGTTGTAAATACAGGAAGTTAATCCTTACACACAGGAGCCTGGGGGGAGGTTGTAACTACAGGAAGTTAATCCTTACACACAGGAGCCTGGGGGGAGGTTGTAACTACAGGACTTTAATCCTTACACACAGGTGCCTGGGGGGAGGTTGTAACTACAAGACTGTACTCCTCACACACAGGAGCCTGGGGGGAGGTTGTAACTACAGAACATTAATCCTTACACACAGGAGCCTGGGCGGAGGTTGTAACTACAGGACTGTAATCCTTACACACAGGTGCCTGGGGGGAGGTTGTAACTACAGGACGTTAGTCCTTACAACCAGGTGCCTGGGGAGAGGTTGTATCTACAGGACTGTAATCCTTACACACAGGAGCCTCGGGGAGGTTGTAACTACAGGACTGTACCCCTCAAACACCAGAGCCTAGGGGAGCTTGTAACTACAGGACTTTAATCCTTACACACAGGAGCCTGGGGGGAGGTTGCAACTACAGGATGTTAATCCTTACACACAGGTGCCTGGGAAGAGGTTGTATCTACAGGACTGTAATCCCTACACACAGGAGCCTGGGGGAGGTTGTAACTACATGAAGTTAATCCTTACACACAGGAGCCTGGGGGGAGGTTGTAACTACAGGAAATTAATCCTTACACACAGGAGCCTGGGGGGAGGTTCTAACTACAGGACGTTAATCCTTACAGACAGGAACCTGGGGGGAGGTTGTATCTACAGGATGTTAATCCTTACACACAGGAGCCTGGGGGAGGTTGTAACTACATGAAGTTAATCCTTACACACAAGAGCCTGGGGGGAGGTTGTAACTACAGGACTTTAATCCTTACACACAGGTGCCTGGGGGGAGGTTGTAACTACAAGACTGTACTCCTCACACACAGGAGCCTGGGGGGAGGTTGTAACTACAGGACATTAATCCTTAGACACAGGAGCCTGGGTGGAGGTTGTAACTACAGGACTGTAATCCTTACACACAGGTGTCTGGGGGGAGGTTGTAACTACAGGACGTTAGTCCTTACACCCAGGAGCCTGGGGGAGGTGGTAACTACAGGACTGTACCCCTCAAACACCAGAGGCTAGAGGAGCTTGTAACTACAGGACTTTAATCCTTACACACAGGAGCCTGGGGGGAGGTTGTAACTACAGGATGTTAATCCTTACACACAGGTGCCTGGGGAGAGGTTGTATCTACAGGACTGTAATCCTTACACACAGGAGCCTGGGGGAGGTTGTAACTACATGAAGTTAATCCTTACACACAGGAGCCTGGGAGGAGGTTGTAACTACAGGAAATGAATCCTTACACACAGGAGCCTGGAGGGAGGTTCTAACTACAGGACGTTAATCCTTACAGACAGGAACCTGGGGGGAGGTTGTAACTACAGGACTGTAATCCTTACACACAGGTGCCTCTCCGAACACTCCATTATACTACCTCCCATCCAAACGCTTATCTTACCTGTAATTTGTGTTTGAGGGCTGGCTCCACCTGGAATTCACAGTGTCCTAAGGCGTTCTGCAGCAGGGCCCCAACTGGAGTTTCCCGGCGTGGATTTTCTGCAAAACAAAAGCAATCAACATTAGAAATGTGGCAGCGGTGCTCACACAACCCAAAAACCTAGAAGCCCCACAGACAGCACCCCTGAGACAGGCAAGCGAGCAATAATAACGCCTAAACGTTCACGTGTAATATGCCAAATGTTTTCCAAAGTAAATGCCTGTCACAGAGTTTGTTAATTCAAGAGCCCTAGGACTTTACTGCTAGTACCACTGTCACTCTCTCGCCTCTCCGAACACTCCATTATACTACCTCCCATCAAAACGCTTATCTTACCTGTAATTTGTGTTTGGGGGCTGGCTCCACCTGGAATTCACAGTGTCCTAAGGCGTTCTGCAGCAGGGCCCCAACTGGAGTTTCCCGGCGTGGATTTTCTGCAAAACAAAAGCAATCAACATTAGAAATGTGGCAGCGGTGCTCACACAACCCAAAAACCTAGAAGCCCCACAGACAGCACCCCTGAGACAGGCAAGCAAGCAATAATAACGCCTAAACGTTCACGTGTAATAGGGCAAATGTTTTCCAAAGTAAATGCCTGTCACAGAGTTTGTTAATTCAAGAGCCCTAGGACTTTACTGCTAGTACCACTGTCACTCTCTTGCCTCTCCGAATACTCCATTATACTACCTCCCATCCAAACGCTTATCTTACCTGTAATTTGTGTTTGAGGGCTGGCTCCACCTAGAATTCACAGTGTCCTAAGGCGTTCTGCAGCAGCAAGTGCTTTTTTGGGACGCCTGATGGCCTGCTGATTCACTAGTAGTACTGTCTTCTCCTACAGTTTCCTTCCGCTCTCTTTCAAAACGAATGGCTGACTGAGCTAGCCAACCTTTGTACTCTGTAACATCCGATGTTTCAAAAGGAATTATTACTTTGCCAAACAATGGCTTTTTGTAACGTGGATCCAGAATAGTAGCACAAATGTAGTGCTGTTGTTTCTTGATTTTTACAAGCCGTTCATTGCTAACTAGGCGTTGTAATAATCTCTGCGCCAACTCATGTGCTTCGTTCTTTCCAACGTCCTTTAATTGTGAAGACACCACCTTGACTTGGTGCTCGAGCTTCAGCAACAATGGGATAGCTTTGCTCAAAGAACAGTCCTCCCTGCTGACGTCACGCGTGAAGACCTCAAAAGGACGAAGCATGTCTGTCAGGCTTTTAACTAGCTGCCATTGCTCCACCGCTAGCATCATTTCTGTCGTATCACCACCCAGGTTGTAGAAATACTCATTGACTACTGGAAACAGCTCATGCAGACGCTCAAGCATGTAGAAGGTTGAGTTCCAACGTGTTGCCACCTCCTGGATAAGTGCTTTCACTGGCATTCTACATTCATTTTGCTTGCGCCTCAGCTCCTTCCGGGCCTTAAAAGAATGGTTGAAATGTGTGCATATTCTTCTGCAGATTGTCAGTGTTTTGTCGACTGCAAGTTCTTTTTTCAAAAAATTTTGCACAACAAGGTTGATACAGTGCGCCAAACACGGCACTCTGAAATAGAAACCGTCCTCCATGGCCCTAACTACATTGCTGCCATTATCTGTAGAAACATAACCAACCTTGCAATTTCTTGGGGGCAGCCATTGCGAGACCTTTTTGTTAAAGTCAGCCAAAATGTTGACTGCAGTATGACTTTTCTCCATGCCAAACATGGCTAATATTGCATGTTTACGAGCACCCTTAAAAATCTCGACCAAGTCACCACCTGCATTTATCTGTTTTATAACTCCTGAAAAAGAGACCCAGTGTGCAGTGATGCACATGTAATCAAGGGCTTGGCAACTGGTCCACATGTCTGTTGTCAGGTGTATAGTGTGAACAGCACTCTTCTGCAAAGCTGCCCCCACCAACTCAAGCACCTCTTTATGTAGTGCTGGAACAGCAACCCTGGCAAAATAGAACCGGCTAGGAACCTTCCATTTAGTGGCCAGTGTTGCCACGAGTTCAAGGAAACCCACACCTTCGACAAACGAAAAAGGGAGAAGGTCCACCGCTAGCATTTTAGCCAGCTTAGTGTTATACAGGCGTACAGTTGGGTGGTTGCGTTGAAATTGCACATCTGAGGAGAACATGGCTGAAATGGTGCGCTGGACAAATTTACGGGATGATGCTGATGCCTTCTTCGACCCACTTCTGATCAGTGTTGACATTTTCCGCATTGGTGTGTCTCCCAGACTCTCAGTGTGCCTCCTATGTGTTCCGGAGGGTGTGGTGCTGCCAGGGGTACTGGGTGCAACCGGACGCTTCTTCTACCTCCCCGTCATCTTCAGATGAAACACCTAGTATGGGTATATTTTGGCCTCTTGCCCTTTGGGATCGCTTTCCCTTGACGTTTGCTAGGCACGGAAGCCATTCGACAGCGTGCTTTCTTTCAAGATGACCTATCTGGCCTCCGGTTCCATAGTTGGTACCAGTCTTACCACGGCTAACACTAGTCTTACAAATGCAACAAACGGCTATGTTATCATACTTTTCATGGACACTAAAAAAGTTCCAAACTGGGGACTGGAAACTTCTGGTTTTGCCGCACGAGGTGATACTGCTGCCAATGCCAGATGAAGCAGTGGTGGATGAGCCTTGCAGACATCTACTGGGTTGTGCAATTATTGCAGCAACCTTACTTGAGGGAGTCGAGCTGGATGGAGTCCCCCTCTGGGGAGAAAATATGGGAGCTGTAGGTTTTGTTGAACTTGTTGTACTACTTGACTGCGTTGGTGTTGCTACCAGTGCCACGTCGCCAGGGTCACGCTCAGCATGACGTCGGGATAGGGTATAAATGTCTGTCTGCTGCATGGCCGGTGTGGCTGGAATGACGTGTGTGATGACTAGGTCATTGCTGTCATCCTGTTCATCAACATCAGAATGAACCACTTCATCAAGTCCGACGTTCGGATCCATAAGTATGAGCTTTCCGGGGCCCTTCCTTTTAACATTTGATACCTTTCGCAGCTCATGGTGTGCCTCCCTCTCAGACGTCGGAGATGGTTGCCAATCTAGATCCAGATCATCATCTGATGGAGCGGGGCTTGAAGAGGAACTTCTACACACCCTCCTTGATCTTTTCCTTGCTGGGGAGCTGGGAGAAAATGAATCATCAGGAGGAGTGGCTTCGTCTTCCTGACATGATACCCCAGCTCCAAAGTCAATTTCCTCCTGTGCCCCTACTTCTGGAAGAACAACCATTGTGGGCACTTGCACCGCTCCATGCGTCGCTACATGGGCATCTTCACTGACCTCTACTTGCAAGTCTCCATGGACCTCTCCTTCTCGGTCTACTCCTTCTCGGCCTTCTCCTTCTCGGCCTTCTCCTTCTCGGCCTTCTCCTTCTCCTTCTCGGCCGTCTCCTTCTCCTTCTCGGCCTTCTCCTTCTCGGCCTTCTCCTTCTCGGCCAGCTCCTTCTCGGCCAGCTCCTTCACAGCCAGCTCCTTCACAGCCAGCTCCTTCACAGCCAGCTCCTTCACAGCCAGCTCCTTCTCGGACAGCTCCTTCTCGGACAGCTCCTTCTCGGACAGCTCCTTGCGCATGTACTTCTGCTTGTACTAGTAGCCCATGCAGTTGTTGTTGCGGCTTTGGTTGTTGAATAGTACTTGTGAGATGAGTTACAACCTGTGTTGATGGTGTGCTGCTACTTTCTTGCGATGAACCAACATCACTGGTCGTTGGTGATTCAACAACTAAACAGGCTACCTGTGCAGCACTCATGGTGGGCCTTTGTTTTTTTTGTTGTTTTCCCCCCAAAAATTTATTGGTTGAGCCACCAGTCTCCTTGGTAAGTGGTGCCACTTGCTTCTTCTTCTCCTTAGTAGAGACATCTTTCTTGCAAGAGGACCTACGGGCACCTCTTTTTGGAGCCATCTTCTTCAGATGTCGGAACAACAGGCCGCAGCAGGACTTCTTCCTGGCACTGATGCTCAACGATGATGCAGAGTTTTGTGCACCTAAAAGCAAACGAAGACAGAGGAACATCAGTAAATATATGTTGCTTATATAGCGCTTCAATAAACAGTTTGCAAGTAGGCATTTATGAATACACACGTGCACACCACACAATATGGAAATTTCAAAATTAGGATTTGCTAAATTTTTGGGAAACAGGAATTTAACATTGCTCCAAGAGAGCACACACAGAGAGGGTTGTACTTTCATGTATCCCTGACTCCGCCTGGGCACAATGGGTGAAAGCAAGGCACAATGGGTGCGTGCCTATGTCTCAAAGCTCACTGCCTGCCTTCAAAATGGCCGCTTGACCCCCATCCACATGGCCAGGACCATGCCTCAAAATGGCCACCACCAACATAGCCAGCCCCCAACCCCTACTCCAAAAAGTCAAAAAAACACAACACAAATCAAATCACCACAATCCAATGCTATCCATCAAGTTTCAGAAGGCTTATGCTGCCTGCTGGTGGTTTTCCAGTGCAAAATTGCAATTTTTACAATTTCGCGAGTGCGAGATTGTTGCTTTACGGCGCGAACGTGGCGAAAAACCAGCAAAATCCGCGAACAGACCGATTCTGGGCCCCCTGGGCATAATGGATGACATCAGAGCACACTGGGTGCAGGCCTATGGCACAAAGCACACAAACTGGCTTAAAAATGGCCCCTAGACCCCCACCCACACGGGACCAGGCAATAAAATGGCCCCCACCCACATAGCAAGCCCCCAACACCACCTCAAAAAGTCGTAAAACACACAAAAATCACCCCAATCCAATGCCATCCATGCCCTGGCCAGAATCATGTTAAAAAAAAAAATTCAACAAAACAGTTGTATCATGCATGCACCCATAACTAAGCCTGGTGGTTTTCAATTCATGTGCAGAATTGTAATTTTTACAATTTCGCGAGTGCGAGATTGTTGCTGCGCGGGACACGAGCAGTGCGAACACAAGCAAAAACATCCTCAGCTCGCGAACTTGCAGATTTTCCCCCCAAAAAAGTCGAAAAAAAAGCAACACACACAAAAATCACCACAAACAAACAACATCAACTTACTTCTTTGTGAAATCAAATTTCGAATCCAAAAGTAATCCAAAAGGCCTCAAATCCAAATATCCAGCAGCAACCACAAAAAGTAATCCTTCCCAGTCAAGATCGAAATCAAAGTGGCCAGGAAATGGAATAAGCAATGGGTGGAGCTTGCTGGACAGGAACAGGAAGTTGGAGACTGGGGCACTTCCTTCACCCCACCCCTATGGGAGGAGCTTGCTGGACAGGAACAGGAAGTTGGAGACTGGGCCACTTCCTTTACCCCTCCCCTTGTAATTTTTGTACTTTCGCGAGTGCGAGATTGTTGCTGCCCCCGCCGCGGACCGCGAGCAGTGCGAACACAAGCAAAAAATCCGCTTCGCGCAGATTTGCGTATTCTCGCCACATCCGCTAGAGTTCGCGGATTGCGGATTCTCCGAAAATACGAAAAATCCGCGAGCGTAACGGATTTTACGGCTATGCTTAGTATATAGGCTTTCCTATAGGCCAGCATCTTTGAATTGATAAACTGAAGACACTAACAGAATACACTGGAGCCTCGGGCGGCACTTGTAGCTACAGGACTGTACCCCTTAAAGACCAAGCCTACGGTAGCTTGTAACTACAGGACTTTAATCCTTACACACAGGAGCCTAAGGGGAGCTTGTAACTACAGGATTTTAATCCTTACACACAGGAGCCTGGGGGGAGGTTGTAACTACAGGATGTTAATCCTTACACACAGGAGCCTGGGGGGAGGTTGTAAATACAGGAAGTTAATCCTTACACACAGGAGCCTGGGGGGAGGTTGTAACTACAGGAAGTTAATCCTTACACACAGGAGCCTGGGGGGAGGTTGTAACTACAGGACTTTAATCCTTACACACAGGTGCCTGGGGGGAGGTTGTAACTACAAGACTGTACTCCTCACACACAGGAGCCTGGGGGGAGGTTGTAACTACAGAACATTAATCCTTACACACAGGAGCCTGGGCGGAGGTTGTAACTACAGGACTGTAATCCTTACACACAGGTGCCTGGGGGGAGGTTGTAACTACAGGACGTTAGTCCTTACAACCAGGTGCCTGGGGAGAGGTTGTATCTACAGGACTGTAATCCTTACACACAGGAGCCTCGGGGAGGTTGTAACTACAGGACTGTACCCCTCAAACACCAGAGCCTAGGGGAGCTTGTAACTACAGGACTTTAATCCTTACACACAGGAGCCTGGGGGGAGGTTGTAACTACAGGATGTTAATCCTTACACACAGGTGCCTGGGAAGAGGTTGTATCTACAGGACTGTAATCCCTACACACAGGAGCCTGGGGGAGGTTGTAACTACATGAAGTTAATCCTTACGCACAGGAGCCTGGGGGGAGGTTGTAACTACAGGAAAGTAATCCTTACACACAGGAGCCTGGGGGGAGGTTCTAACTACAGGACGTTAATCCTTACAGACAGGAACCTGGGGGGAGGTTGTATCTACAGGATGTTAATCCTTACACACAGGAGCCTGGGGGAGGTTGTAACTACATGAAGTTAATCCTTACACACAAGAGCCTGGGGGGAGGTTGTAACTACAGGACTTTAATCCTTACACACAGGTGCCTGGGGGGAGGTTGTAACTACAGGACTGTAATCCTTACACACAGGTGCCTGGGGGGAGGTTGTAACTACAGGACGTTAGTCCTTACACCCAAGAGCATGGGGGAGGTTGTAAATACAGGACTGTACCCCTCAAACACCGGAGCCTAGGGGAGCTTGTAACTACAGAACTTTAATCCTTACACACAGGAGCCTGGGGGGAGGTTGTAACTACAGGATGTTAATCCTTACACACAGGTGCCTGGGGAGAGGTTGTATATACAGGACTGTAATCCTTACACACAGGAGCCTGAGGGGAGGTTGTAACTACATGAAGTTAATCCATACACACAGGAGCCTGGGGGGAGGTTGCAACTACAGGAAGTTAATCCTTACACACAGGAGCCTGGGGGAGGTTGCAACTACAGGAAGTTAATCCTTACACACAGGAACCTGGGGGAGGTTGTAACTACAGGACTGTAATCCTTACACACAGGTGCATGGGGGGAGGTTGTAACTATAGGAAGCTAATCCTTACACACAGGAGCCTGGGGGAGGTTGTAACTACAGGACTGTAATCCTTACACACAGGTGCCTGGGGGGAGGTTGTAACTATAGGAAGCTAATCCTTACACACTGGAGCCTGGGGGAAGGTTGCAACTACAGGACGTTAATCCATACACACAGGAACCTGGGGGAGGTTGTAACTACAGGACTGTAATCCTTACACACAGGTGCCTGGGGGAGGTTGTAACTATAGGAAGCTAATCCTTACACACAGGTGCCTGGGGCGAGGTTGTAACTACAGGACTGTACTCCTCACACACAGGAGCCGGGGGAGTTTGTAACTACAGGACATTAATCCTTACACACAGGTGCCTGGGGGGAGGTTGTAACTACAGGATGTTAATCCTTACACACAGGTGCCTGGGGGAGGTTGTAACTACAGGACGTTAATCCTTACACCCAGGAGCCTGGGGGGAGGTTGGAACTACAGGACTGTACCCCTCAAACACCGGAGCCTAGGGGAGCTTGTAACTACAGGACTTTAATCCTTACACACAGGAGCCTGGGGGGAGGTTGTAACTACAGGACCTTAATCCTCACACACAGGTGCCTGGGTAGAGGTTGTAACTACAGGACTGAGGGGCATATTATTAAGGGGGTTTATCTCCGCTTTTCTGGCTTTAAAAGCGAAGAAAGCGGAGATAAAATTATCTCCCTATTACCTAGCTGTCGCTAACACCAGTTAGCGACAGCTAGTAGGAGATAGCGACCATCTTGGGCCCCGCTTTGCATGTCAGTGATATTTATCACTAATGACATGCAAAGTGGGCGTGCCAAGATGTTAGTGACTGGAAACAGTCGCTAACATCGCTATCTCCTATTACCAACTTTTGGAGATATTCGCGCAAAGCTAACACCTGCCCCTGAGCAGTTCTTAGTCATGTTATCCAATGGTAGGTGGATAACATGGCTAAGAGCATTAGCTCGGTAATGCACGAATATCGCTGACTTTTCAGCGATATTCATGCATCTCGGACGATTTTTATCGCTTAGGAGATATACCTTGATAATAGCAAGGTTCCTAAGCGATAAAAATCGCCGCAGCTCGGCGATAAAAATATCGCCGCTAAACCAACATAACGATAATTATCGCTAGTTGTTGGTAATATGCCCCTGTCATCCTTACACACAGGAGCCTTGGGAGAGCTTGTAACTACAGGACTGTACTCCTCACACACAGGAGCCTGGGGGGAGGTTGTAACTACAGGACTGTACTCTTTACTCACAGAAGCCTGGGGGGAGCTTGTAACTACAGGACTGTACTCCTCACACACAGGAGCCTGGTGGAGGTTGTAACTACAGGTCTGTACTCTTTACACACAGGAACCTGGGGGGGAGGTTGTAACTACAGGTCTGTATTTCTCGCCCACAGGAGCCTCTGGGGAGGTTGTAACTACAGTACTGTACTCCTCACACACAGGAGCCTCAGGGCGGAGCCTGTAAGTACAGGACTGTACTCCTCACACACAGGAGTCTGGGGGAGGTTGTAATTAATAATGACAACCATCCATAAATTTCATGGATTGTTCATTATTTGGGCCTCTTGCAGTGGCAGCTCGTGACATTTGTTAGTGGTGGGCGGAAAATGAATTTCATAGATTACCGTAGCGAGTGAGCCAGAACTCTTAGAAAAAAAGAGTGGACAAATGGTGAATTTTCAAGCAAATTTGAGAAAGCAGTAAGGTTAAATTAAAATATAACAAATTATTTGTGAAACATTAGGATAATAAAGCAAAGACTTGGGTACAAAAACATAACGCTCTAATTTTTACCTTGCTGTTTGCATACAGCTCTTAGATGACAGTTAATAGCTCACTGTTCTATGTTAGCATTTTAACTTACAAACTGCAAGTAACAAAAGGATCTCTCTGACAAAAGCAATGACTCATTGACACTTTAGGGCCATGTGCATTAGTGGGTCAACGCCACAGACCACTGGAGAAGATGTACAAACGTAACTATTGTGGTGCCGGAAGTGGCAAGCAGAATACATAGATTTCCCTCAGGTACTCAGTATGATATGTCAAGTATTGCAGGGGCCAGGGAGGGAGATGGAATGATGAGTGGAAACAGAGAGGACTGACAAGGTGATGGATAGCACTGTTGAGCGTAATGAAGGAGGAGAAATGGGTCAGCTCCTAGTGAATATCAATTCAAATATTGCCAACTTGAAGAAAGTCAAAAGCAAACACAGAACAGCACTGCTCCAAATAACTGTTCGAAACTAAAAGTAAAATGAAACAAACACCTTTGGGAAAATACAAGTAATGTTATTGTCTATGGGGATCATATCTTTCAAATCGACACAGCAGGTGACATGGGTGCGTGCTTGTTGTACACTGCGATAACAGAAGAGCATTGCAAAAACGGTATTGTGTTGCATTTAATGAGACCAAGATGTCGTGTATGATTAGAATTGTTTCACTGGTCCTGGTTCCACACCCATCTCTAATGCACACTTTCAGATACAATAGAAAAACACACACTAAAACCCTGCCATGGTTTGTGATTGTGCATATAAAACAGCCCATCCCTCAGTCATTACCCCGGCGCGCCTCTGCAGTTTTTCACCTTGCTGACTTTGTTTGTATTGCTTGCTGGTTCACACATGTCGAGCAATCGGCTTCCCTTAATTAGATTTCAGAAACTATCCTGCAAGTTGAATATCTCCACAACAACGGCTTGTTTCTTTTTTTAATTATACAGCAAGGCATGGTGCACAGAGCAGATCTGACGGTCTTCTACTGCTCGGCAACACAGATCGACGATGCAGTGTCTCGCGCTCCCTCCCCGGCTCGCACATGAACAATGTATGAAATAAGTGAGATTTCCCAGGAAATAATGCCCGGCGCTTTGAATGTGCACTTTAGAGAGGGCCGAGCAAAATGCTCATGTTAACGTTAAGTCAAACTTAACTTACTTCAGGCTCCGCTTCCCGCCTTCAAGTCCCGACTCCCGCGGCGCCATCCTTTTGAAATTCCCATGGTGCTCGATTCGTCGTGACGCAGCAGGAAGGCTGCAGGCAGCTTCCCTCCCCTCCCCTCTACCACAGCACAGTGCTGTGATTCGTTCGGCCGGCTGCCCTACCTACGTCATTTCTCTCTGTATGCTGCAGCATACAGAGAGCAGGGAGAGTGGGAGGGGTTACGCGAGGGCAGGGGGGAGCGGCTTGCCCACTGTTATTAATACAGTTAATACGGTCTGTTTGGACAGCCTCTAAGGCTGTCCAAACGTACCGTATTAACAACAGTGGGAAAGCCACTCCCCATGCCCTCGAGTAACCCCTCCCACTCTCTCCCAAACAGGAAATTCTGCTTTCTCGCCGTGCGAGAAGGCAGAAACAAATGGTAGTCCTCTACTATTTGTTTCTGCCTTCTCGCACGGCGAGAAAGCAGTGGGGCGGCGCCCAAACGCCCACATGGAGGATCCGCCACTGGCCTCTTGTGCGTTGTCCGAGAGGAATTCTTTCACGCACGCCTTTAGTCCATAATTCCAGACATTGGAGCGAGCTGCCCCCTGCAAGCAGCCTGAAAGTTCTGTAACTCTCACAGCAGGGACCAGCTTGCGCTCCTGCTGTGATCTGTGGCCTGCAAAATCCCTCCCCGATGTGGCACAGACTGTTATCAGCCATTATCATTCTGTAGGTCGGCCTAATTATCACATACAGAATTATAATGTGCCCCCTGCTCAGTGACAGCATTTGTTGGGGCTACTTCTGCCAGAGCACAGGGCATGGCAAACTGCTTTTGTTTATGGGCTCCTGTCACCTCACCAGGGGACAAGCTCTGGGGAGGTGGAAGTTTCATTTTGGTGTGTGTTACCCAGGTACAACCACTGTTAGCCTCTTAAACTGTCACACGAGCAGTGATTATGGTACAAATAAAATTGTCCTTTATTATTTATTTCTTTTGCTTCAATAGTACAAAATTTCGTCATTTGTGCTGATATTATTTTCATGTTTACCTTGCGCCCTCATTCCTCACCCCTCTTGGATGATTGATCGGGTGGTTTTTTTCCAATGGGGGAGTGGGGGCGTGTAAGTTCTGCGAAGCCTTCAGCTTTTGATTTTTTTTTCAATTTTTTGGAGGGTAATATGCAATTGTAGGTGTTTAAGTTTCACTCACAAACATTAGATGCAGTTCAAGGTTGTCTCAACCTAATACAAACTTATTTTGACTTGTACTTGTGTTGGTTGTCTATTTACTCATGTCATATTGTGCGACTTCCACTGATGTGTCTGTTAAATGCATGTTTTGTCCAGAATTTTTGACCTGAATTCTGACCTTCTGTCCTGAATTTTGTCCTGAATTTTGATCCTTTGTCCTGAATTTTTACACTCACTGTCCTGAATTTGCACACATGCCAGTTGGTCACCCTACACTGCGCTGGTGCACAAATGGCTGCCTAGTGCCAATGCAGGTTTCCTTGCACTAAGGAGCAAGGGTGCCTGAATTGAAATCAGGTTTTTGTTTAGGAAGGCACACATTACTGCACACAAACAGCTGTTATGCCACCCAAGGGAAGGCGCAGGGTTTTGACACATTCCCAGCTTCACGCTATCTTGTAAATTTGGGAATGTGTCAATAACCATGGGCATTGACTGGGAATACAAAACACAACACCCATAGCATGCTTCCCAGAGGCAGTGTAAGGCAACGCAGCGACTTGAGCTATGTTGCCTTACAGCACATCTATGATCCATGACAAGCCACGCAGGGTGGCTTTCCATGGCCTTGTTGATATGATTGAGAGGCCTATGCCACTGGAGCATCATTAAAAGTGATGCTTTGGCGGCGCAGGATTCTTGTAAATACGGCCCAAAGTCTTTTGTATTCTTCTTGTATTTATCATTCTGCTCTCTTTACTTTTCTAAAGGTCTTTTTAGGAGTAGTCTTGTTTGTTTGAACCTGTATTTTGTTTATTCCTTTAAGTTTATATTAACCCCTTGAGTGCTTCTGTCGGCCAAAGGCCATCGCGCGCACTACCTTTGTGGTGCTGCACACGTCCGTTGGCCGGAATTGCCGCTGCGGTAAACTGGTTAAACTGGAGAAACAATACCACATTGCTATGATGTTCCTTGTTTTCTTTTACTTGTTGTGCCATATACATAACAGCCTGGCAAGGAAAATACTGGTCAAATAGCTACTCTACACCAACCTCAGAGCAACAAATGCATTCAGGCACTCCAGTGATGGCACTGGTAAAGAGATGAATAAGCGGAAACTGGCACGTCTTTATTCTGCTCCGTGTAACTGAGAACTCAACATTCTAAAACAAGCTTTTATGGCATTGCACTCTGAAACCTAGGTCACAGCTCTATGGAATCTATTAAGAGCCAAAAGGGTTCCTTTCTAAAACATCGCAGATGCTGCACCTACCCCTCTGTTAAATCTATACTAATATAATAAAGAGAGAGCCCAAACCTTTAAGGCGGGTAATCTCAGGAACCACAGCACCAATCACAACACCCAATACAGCGTTGGAAAGGGCAGTTGCAGCAGAAGGACATAGGCTATGCAGACGACCACCATATACATTTAAAAGGTAAAAGAACCGTGCCAGCAAAGTAGTCCCTTGTGAGCTTGTCTGCATTGTGCTGTGGGTGTGTGCTGGGGGCGTGACAATCGCTGGGGGCATTCCGTCATGAGTGTTGTTTTTTCTTCCCAGGTTCTATACATTCCTGCTCCCTTTAAATAGTAATTCAGTGGAGGTCCCATTCTCTTAGAACCACCAAAAGCACAGTTATGGGCAAAAATACAACTAAAAGGCCCTGCAAAGCATTATGGGATAAGATTAGCATAATTTTTAGCATTCATGAAAGGGTTTCAATGTTTTTAAATTTTACTCATCAGGGACATCTTGGAATGACGAGGTGAACTGCAGCTTGATGTATAATATTTTAAATGCTATTGCATTTGCCTCATCAGGGACATCTAGGGACCACGAGGTGAACTGCAGCTTGATGTATAATATTTTAAATGCTATTGCATTTGCCTCATCGGGGACAACTGGGGACGATGAGGTGAACTGCAGCTCTTTGTAGAAATATTTGGATACTATAATATTCACTTCCCACTGCTAATCTGGTCCCATAATGCTTTGCAGGGGCTTGATCTCAAAATCATCACCTCTCTCACTGCTTGCTGGAAGCTAATTTCACTTTTGTGAAATGACTATATGCATTTTAGCATGTAGAAATACTTGTTATTTTACCTTGAATATATGAGGTTTCTGTTTTAATAATTGGAAATCTGACGGAAGGAAATATTGCGGATTTATTGTACTAAGTTCGCGCCAATTCCGCCCACCCCTACTTTAAATACCCCTGCACGCCATAATCATAACCCACCCTTACTCCATAACCCTTAAACACTAACCTATCTTAACCCTATAAATATACCTTGTACCCCAAAACCCAAACCTATCGCTAAACCCTAAAAATACCCCTGTACCCCAAAACCCAAACCTAGCCCTGAACCCTATAAATACCCCTGTACCTCAAAACCCAAACCTACCCCTGAACCCTAAAAATACCCCTGTACCCCAAAACCCAAACCTACCCCATAACCCTAAAATACCCCTGTCCCCCAAAACCCAAACCTAGCCCATAACCCTTAAAATACCCCTGTACCCCAGAACCCAAACCTAGCCCTGATCACCTTAAAATACCCCTGTACCCCAAAACCCAAACCTAGCCCAGAACCCTAAAAATACCCCTGTATCCCAAAACCCAAAAGTAGCCCTGAACCCTAAAAATACCCCTGTACCCCATAACCCAAAAGTATATCTGAACCCTTAAAATACCCAAACACCCCAAAACATATACCTCAGTACCCCAAAACATATACCCCTATACCCAAACTTGCCTTATCCAAACATTTAAAAAAAACATGCTTTTACCATTCATGCATTTACAACGAATTTCGTTGTAAATGTATGCATAGTAAAAGCATATAAAATGTAATGCCATGCGTTATAATGGCATGGCGGAGTCATGGTACTTTCTTAATGAAAGTATGCGGAGTGATGGTATGCGGAAAGAAAGTTGCGGAATAATGGGTGTTTACCCTCCCCCGTAAGTACATTGGTGGCACGGCGGCCCATATCTCCAGCAACATACTCATATTTTTTCACCACCGATTGGAAAAATGCACAGGTGTCTCTCATTGATGCCCAGCACCGACATACACTTTTAGACACACCTCCCACCACAAGTTCTAGAATTGCGAACTTTAGGAGGAGTTGCCTTGGTTGTGAAAAAATCTCTTCCGTGCACGGTCACGCATACTCACAACATTGTAGGGGCTGACTCTCTAGCCTTTACCATCTCCCTAACGCCGCAACAAGCGCTGAAGGGTATGATTGTTTATAGACCTCCGGGTCCAGTGGGATCCTTTCTTGATGATCTCCAGCAGGCCATGTCGGTCCTTGTCCTTAGATCGGAACGGTGCCTACTGGCGGGAGACTTCAATTTCCATATGGACGACCACAATGACCAGGACGCCATAAAATTGCTGGATATCGCCTCTACCCTAGGTCTCTCCCCCTATCTCTCTGGTCCGACTCACGACAAAGGTCACACACTTGATCAGGTTTTTTCCACCACACCGATCATGGCTGTAACACTTCTGCCAGTCGTTTGGTCTGATCATTATCTTGCCCATTTTGAAATACCATCCACCGAGGCTTCTCCGGCCAGGGCCACGAGGCAGCAGGGCAGCAGCTATAGGGCACTCCATCGGGTGACCCCAGATATGCTAATGCATGCTTGGGTTGATCACCCTGTGCCCTGTATGGGCGACCTGGAGAAAGATCTGGAGAGCCTGCAATCCTGGCTTCTTGCCAGACTAAATGAGCTCGCTCCCTTACAGCCACCCAGGTCCGCTGCCCCACGGGTCTCTGCCCCCTGGTTCACGGAGGAATTAGCCCACGCCCGTAGGCAATGCAAAGTTGCTGAGCGGGCTTGGAGAGCCCAGTATGAGCCTGAGGCTAAACAACGTTATAGAATCATGATGAAGTCATACCATGATCTAGTTCTTCAGGGCAAGAAATGTTATTACGCCAAGAGGATTGAAGGCGCAGCAAGCTCCTGTAAGGAGATTTTTTCAATCGTGCGTGAATTCATCAGCCCCCGGTCAATCTCTACTCAGGATGCCCCGGTGGAGACCTGGGCTTATACTATTGCCAACTTCTTCACCACCAAAATCAAGCAAATTCAGGACTCTTTTCCGTCGAGATCTCCAGATGACATGTCTGCGGTGCCGACTGAGACAGTCTCTTTATCTCCCCCAGGCCTAGCTTTGCTAGACTTCCCTTTCCTTCCGGTTGCTACTTCCTTAGCCTTGATGAGGAACCTTAAATCGGGCTCACCGTTAGATCCGTGCCCAGCAAAATTCCTAGCGAAAATGGCAGACGTCATCAACCCCATAGCTAATCCTATTCTTAATCTATCCCTGAGTCAGGGTTGCCTGCCCCAGGCCTGGAAGCAAGCCATGGTCATCCCCCTGATCAAGAAGCCCAATCTTGACCCAGAGGCGCCTTCCAATTATAGGCCAATCTCGCTCCTTCCAGCACTGACTAAGATCCTGGAGAAGCACGTGCACTGCGTGCTCTCCAACTTCCTGGAGTCTAATGAATTACTTCATGAATCCCAATCGGGCTTTCGCTCCAACCTAAGCACCGAGACGGCACTCCTGGAAGTCTCGGAGATCGTTAAGGAGGTGCTGGACACGGGAGGCAGGGTGATGTTAGTCATGTTAGACCTGTCGGCGGCGTTTGACACCGTCCCCCATGAGGATCTCCTCACTAGACTTCATGACATCGGACTAGGGGGGACGGTGCTCAACTGGTTCTGTTCCTTTCTGGCCGACCGCCGGCAGACGGTCTGGGTCCCACCTGGGTCCGCCGAGATGCCGCCATTGGGAGTCGGAGTGCCTCAGGGCTCTGTATTGAGCCCTACTCTATTTAACATCTTTATGACCCCTCTGGCGACATTGGCGGAGTCCTACGGGGCCCGGATCGTCTCTTATGCTGACGACACCCAGCTCCTTTTCACCTGTTGTAAGAGCGAAGAGTTCGATGGAGAAAGGATCCGTGAGTGCCTTGGGGCTGTTTTTAGCTGGTTTTCACACAACAGCCTTAAGTGCAACTCGGACAAATCCGAAATACTATTCTTCGGATGCCCATCGGAACCAGATTGGCAGGGATGGTGGCCTGTTGACATGTTCCCTCCCGCTCAGTCCTCTAAGTGGGCTAAGAACCTGGGAGTTAAAATTGACAACGAGCTCTCGCTCAAATCCCAGGTTTCTACTCTTACGGGAACATGCTTTGGGATCCTTAAAATGCTACGCAAGTTCTTTCCCCTTCTCTCGGTGGAACATCGGAGGATCACTGTTCAGGCACTCATAGGGTCCAGATTGGACTATGCAAATGTCCTATATCTGGGTCTGCCTGAATACCTCCTCCAGCGCTTGCAGGTCACCCAGAACGCTGCTGCGCGTGCAATTTTTGGCCTACACCGTCGCACCAGTGCCTCTAATCTCCTTGTATCCCTTCACTGGCTTCCGGTGCGGAAGAGGATACTGTTCAAGGCCATGACGCTTGCCCATAAGGCCTTGCATGGCAATGGTGCCAAATATCTTCAGAGGAGGCTGGACTTCTATCGACCTGCACGATCCCTCAGGTCAGAAGCCTTGGCTCTTGCTCGGGTGCCACGCGTCAAAAGGGCTCGGCTAGGCGGCCGGTCCTTCAGATTCCTTGCCCCTCAGCTATGGAATACTCTACCGGTGTCCTTGCGAAACACCGCAAACCTGCTTGCCTTCAGGAAAGACTTAAAAACTTGGCTATTCGCTGGATAATCTGTCCCATCTTCTAGGCCCCTGCTCTTTCACTTTTACTGTTATGTTTTTTCAGCTCTTTTTCTGTGGTCAGGAGCTCAAAGCGCCGGGACACTCCTTTGGAGTAGCCGTTGCGCTATAAAAGTTCCATTTTAACATAACATTAACATAACAGAGATGGGGAGCTACATTCGAATCTCGGCATCAGCTCAACATCCTGTGATTCCAGGCAAATCGCTTTGTCTCCCCGTGCCTACCACAAATGAATGTGTTCTTCTGTAATGTAAATTGTGCTCATGCCATGTTGTGGAGTTCGCGCTATATAATATTGCAAGGAAAATAAAGTAGGGAAACTCGAGTTCACACACTACTGAACGCGCACACACTCTTAAGTGCATCAGCAGTGCACTGGGAGGAAAATAGAGCAGTCTCCAAATCTGCAAGGGGGGTGCACATATCTCACCACGTTATGAGTTCCATTGGTTCCAGATCTTCCGTCATTTACGAGGTGTGCCACGGGCAACATACACTGTCTTCTCTCTAAACATACACCAATCCATGTTTTGTTGCCACGTCAGAACCGTCGGTGGCCTCTGAGCGCCCTATAATTGGGCTATGTCTCTCTTGGCAATCATATTACCCAGGGTCACCCAGCGAAGCTGCGCCACGTCATAGTCGTTCGGCTCCCACACATTCAACAAGCATCGTCTCGCCTCGGGCATTGACTGTACACCCGTGACCTCACTCATAACCTCATGCACCCGGGTCCAATAGCGCGCCACCGCAGGACACTCCCAAATTATATGGCGAAATGAACCCACGAGACCACAACCACGCCTGCACAGTCCATCCATAGAAAATCCCATGCGCACCAGACGGGGACCAGTCACATACACCCTGTGGAGAATTTTGAGTTGGACAAACCGAAGGCGTGCCGGGATCGCCACCTTTTTTGGGGAAGAGATTGCAGCCTGCCAGTCCTTTGCTATACAAAGAAGGGATGCTAGATACCCGGTAGCCCTTCATGTGGCAGAGTGCCAACCAAATGAGGACGACATCAAAGTACGTGTTTTTGGAATAGATCTTATTCCCCTCAATATCAGAGGGGGCAACCGTGAACTGATGCTCAGACGTAGGGAGGCGACATGGATCATGCGCTTACGTAGCGTGGAACATGGGCTTAACTACGATTCTGAGCTACAATATTTCTTGGGGGATTCGAATCTCACTAGGGGAATCCTAGGGGCACGTCATTTTCTGATTTGGGAAATCGTAATTTCCCCACACAATAACACTGAACTCCATGAGACCAATGATACAAGAGAATATGAAAGTGTTTTTTCTCTTTTTAGGAGTTAAATGTTTTTTCCACTAAAGTGGTATGATCTATTGGGACAACCTTGTATGTTGTATTATGTCATAGAGCCAAATGCTTTTTGTCATGAAGTTCATCCGTACATACTTATATCTATGACTGGCCAACCATATGTTGGGAAAAAAATGTATAATTTTTTTTGTTTGTTGAAGATTCCACGAAATTGTATTTTAAAATTAGGTATGTACATGTCCATATACTTTTTTGAATATGCGGGGGTATAATGTGTCCCCCCTGTGTTTGTCACATTTCTCACAGACCAACCCACTTTCTACTGAATATGCACCCTATCAGGAATGATCCGACCACTTTTGGGTTGATTATGCATGCTGGTCGCTATAACTTTTTACTTTCTGAGGTCTTCTGTACTATGATCTGATGACGAGAGACTGATGGAACTGACATATTTTGCCAGTATCATTTTTACATGTGTATTCCTGAAAAGGAATAAATGTAACTAGCGTTACTCTTTTAATCGCTAAACACTTTAGTGGATTGCCATTATTACACCGATAGAAACCTTGTTTTAATTCTCAGACGCCCTCCCTGTCCCATATAGTTTACCTTTTAACAATGGCGCTGGTAAACGCTTCGCCGTGAGGACGTCTTCTATGTCCTTTCAATTCTATATAATCCCTCCTCTCCCGGGGTCACGTGTTCGTACACGAGAGACGACCGCCGGGAATAGACAGAGGAGGGATTGCCAGAAGCGGGTAAGTGCTACTCCAATACCGCAAGGCTACACACAGTTAGCCGTTTTTGGTCGATTACTTTTCGAGTGTGCTTGCTCTCGTACGTAGGTCCCGACGGACATTCTACTGACCATAGTTAAACTTTACTCTACAGCACACCGCCTCAGAAGAAATTTACTCGTTTCTTCAAACTTGGCACGGAATAGGAATCCCCTCCCGGCTTCCCGCCTGAAGGCATAGCGGGATACAGGTAAAGGAAACCCCCCCCCCTTTTTCTTTCGATTAATACGCACGATCCTTCGAGAATACCTGGGCAGGCACTACGGAATATTCCTTTAGCCAGTATACTTAGTATTGAATTACCCACCAGCGCAATATGTCATTAATACATGATTTCCCTATCTCCCCCCCTTTTTTTACATATAGCGCTACACTATCTCTACAGGATTACTAAAAGAGATATGATAACCACGTTCATATACTACCAGTGATCTTTCTTTCAACCAGCCTCGGCTGTGTTTGTACACACAGAATACCCTTTGGTAAGAAATAGTTTTTTGTGCTGCCCAAGACTTTATTGAAGTCTTTTAATCATTTCTTTCTTTAGAAGCCTCCTCATGAGTCTCTTTTTCTTTTGCTTCCCTAACATTACTTAGCTTGAAACAGAGCTTGTAAAGACCCAGACTTACTCCAACCACACAGTGGTATTGGGAGTTTAAGGTAATAACCATTACTTATGGATCATCAGAAGTTGCATGATTTTGTACTCTCTGGTTCTTTACCCATTATAGGCACGTATCACTATCACGCTGTGAGGTCACAAACAACACCTCTTGACTTATGTATTAGAAGCAAAGATGTAATACATCTCACATGTCTATTCACCATCACAACGGACACCCTCTTAATTTCAGGACCACTGTGTACGAGTGAATCATGACCACACTTAGGTCTTTTTTAATTTCACTCACTGCGTGCACATTAGCACTTCAGACCGAACACTTGCCTGAATATGCAAGTATTGTCACCAATTTTCACCTATAATGTGCAACACGAAACGCACGTCAGACTGCATGTTGGAGTGCACTCAGGTCACCATATGCAGTATCAAATGTTACATGTTTAGATTAAAATTTGCCCACATTGTTTTGTATTACCAGCCCTGAAGAGTCGTGTTTGACTCACCCACACACGACGAAACACGTGTCGGCGATTTCTTTTTCAATCAAAATGATGTTGGCCCCTATCATTTTATACTCTCTTTCCATGATTCCTGTTAAGATACCGGGTTATTACTTTAAGAGATTAGATTCGATACTGTTGAAGTTCCTATGGAAGGGTAAGCCTCCTCGGATTGCTTTATCTTCCCTTAAAAGAGACAAAGCTCATGGGGGCCTTGGCGATTTCTTTCTCAAAAGTCTGGAGAAAAGTAAAACAACTTGCTGTAACAAGAAGTATCACACCAAAGAACCTGCTTCTGCGTTTTCCTTTCACTGTTGGTCATTGAACCTTGTCTTGATATATACATATGTAGTTGCGAGAGCCTTTTTCAGTGTATAATTGTCTTGTCTTTGACTTGTTTAGACGGTTAAGGAGGTTTTGCCGTCTGCTCTTTACGCACTACACTACGAAACCCTTGCTTTTCACACACTTTGTAACGTTTCAGCCCAGGCAGTGCGCCCCCGTAGTCCTAATTTTCTAAAAACCCCATGCACAGTTTCTCAGATTGCCAGTCCTCATCATCCAATTCCAAGCAATCACTAGTCCATACCTCTCGAAGGTGACACAGAAGGTCAATCCTGTTATTGATCAACTTTTTAAATATTAGCGAGATCGTGCTGTCCGGGACGTACCCGTCCAGTATTCGATCTTAAAGCGGGGACGCCTCCGGAATATCCTCGCCCAAAGGAAAGACAGATAGCACCCCGTGCCGGATTTGCGCGTAGCGAAAGAATTCCTTATCATTCAAGTCATACTCAGCCTTCAGCTCCTCAAAAGTCTTGACCCTACCTTTGGTCCACACATTATTCACCCTGCTGATACCGATCACATCCCACTTATCAAATCCCTTCGATGTCCATAGGGACCCAAGCTTTTCAGACACGTAAAGCGGGGTCGCACGAGTCAGTTTATCAGCCCAGCCCAGGGCCGCTGTTGCACGACACCATACTTGTACGGCTATCATGGTGGGGCCCGTGAGAGTCCTGCCGACGGATCTCGTGTACAGTGCCCTGTTATAGTCTCCGCCGGGTAACAACCACTTATCCACTTCAAACGCCGGATTCGGCGAGGGACCATAAGTACCATGGTTGATTGCCCCCAGCTGAGAGGCCCAAAAGTAACGGCGAATATCAGGAAGCGCGATGCCGCCATCATACCATGGGAGTGTCATCTTCGCAAGGGCAATACGGGGACGACCCCCCCATAACAATTGTCTCTGTAGACTTTCAACCTCTCGAAAGTAGCTAGCAGGCACCGTGTCGATGGTGTTTTGCAGCGCGTAGAGGAACCGGGGCAGCGACATCATCTTGAACAACGCAGCTCGTCCCAAGGGGGAGAGAGGGAGCCTACCCCATGCGATAACATCAGTTCGGAGGCGCTGAAGCGGGGGTAACAAATTACATTCATAACGAAGTACAGGGTCCAAGGTGATAAAGATCCCCAGATACTTGAATCCCTCCCGTACCACCTGGATAGGACAGCCGCGAGGCAAAAGAGGAGCATCACCCGAGAGAACATAGATGCACGACTTAGACCAGTTGATGACGAGACCGGAGTTTTTACGGAAAGAGTTCAAGACATCGAAGAGGACAATCAACGACTTCCGAGGTGACGTGAGGTACAACAGGATATCGTCCGCATTTAAAGACACACGGTCCTCAAATTCCGAGGTCCATCGAATGCCCTTCAGAGACGGTTCCCACCTCAACCAGGCCACCAGTGGTTCCAAAGCGAGAGCAAATAAAAGAGGAGACAAAGGGCAGCCCTGGTGCGTCCCTCTGCCGAGGGCAAATGGGGCGGAGACTCGACCATTTACAACCACTTGAGCTAAGGGGTCGGTGTAGAGCAGCTTCACCCAGTTAATGAATGTTGGGCCAAAGCCGAATTTTGTGAGGACCGCCCAAAGATATGGCCACTCCAGCGTATCAAACGCCATGGTGGCGTCCAGAGACGCCAAAATGGCTGGTACACGCAGCGTCGCCGCCCTCGCGAGGGCGCCATGCAGGCGCCGGAGGTTCAGTGCCGTGTTGCGGTGTGGTATAAATCCGGATTGATCCGGGTGGACCAGATCGCCTATGACAGTTATTAAGCGATTAGCAAGCAGTTTAGCCAGGATCTTCGGTTCGGCGTTTATTAGAGATATGGGTCTAAAGGAGGTGCAGCGGTCGCGTGATTTCCCATTCTTGTGAATCACAACTATGGAAGCCAGTCTTTGGTCAGGAGGGAGGGAACCCATCTCCAACGATTCCAAGAACATCGATCGGAGATACGGAGCTATCGTATCCGGGCGGAGCTTGTAAAGCTCAATAGGGAGCCCATTGGGGCCCGTGGCCTTCCCGGAGCGAACCGAGCGGATAGCAATCGCGACTTCCTCAACTGTGGGTGCCGCCTCGAGGAGTTCCCTTTCAGGGTCCGATAAACAAAGCAGCGAAATATCTCGCAGAAGCAACCGGGAGTCATGCTCAGGTCTATCGGACACATAGGAGTACACATCCCGGAAATAGTCCGCAAAACACTCCACTATATCAGCAGGGTCAGTGAGACTCATTTCATTCGCATTCACAATCACAGGAACCACCCGACTAGCACACTCCCTCTTATCCAGCCAAGCAAGCAGTTTCCCTGCTTTGTCACCCACATCATACAGACGTCCCCGCTGTTCCCTGCTCATCACTTTCGCCGCATCAGTAACCAGTGCTCTGTAGTCAAGTTGTTTAAGACCAAGGAGGTGTAGCCTCTCTGGGGTAACCTCGGATTCCAATTCCCCTTCCAAAATAGTGATCTCATTTTCAATTCGAACAACCGCCTCCTGTTTACCCCTCTTGTCATTGCTAATTAAGGAAAGGGCTTGGCCCCGAATAACAGTCTTGTACGCTTCCCACAACGAGACAGAGGAGCATACGGAGCCCACATTCTCAGCAAAGTAATGGTCTAGCGCTTTAATCAGTGCTGCTCTCACCTTAGGATCACGGAGATACCAGGGGTTAATCGGAGCCACTCGACCCTCCGTCACCAGCTTCGAGTCTATGACCAACCATAATGGGGAGTGATCCGATATACCTATAGCAAGATGTTTTATCTCTCTTATAGAGGAGGCCTGTGAAGAGGGCATCAGCACATAATCTAGTCTCGAGAGACTGCCGTGGGCACCAGAGTGGAACGTATATTGCAACTGCCCGGGGTGGAGTAGGTGCCAACAATCAGTGAGCCCCAGGGTATCCAAGAAGCCCCCCAACCAGGATTGAGACTTCGCAGTTTCCCGGGGAGGGTAGCGGTCACACATCCCGGACACTACAGAGTTGAAATCACCACCCACCACAAGCTGACCCTTCGGGACTCCCAGGATTACTCTTCCCAGATCGGCAAAGGTAGTAGTCTGCAAAAACGATGGCGGAACATAAACGGAGAGCAGGGTGATGACCCTCCCCTCCCAGCGCCCAACAATGGCGGCATACCGCCCCCTATTATCGAGGATGATATCATCAACCGCAAGAGGGAGGGAGTTCCGGACCAGAATGCCCACCCCCCTAGAGCCAGAAGTGAATCCGGAGTGCATTAGGAGACGATACCCACACCTGTTCATTGCGTGACATTGATTGCCGATCAAGTGCGTCTCCTGTAGCAACACCACATCAGGGGATAAACGTCGTAGCATTTGCAGCACCACTCCCCATTTTATCCTATCGCCTAACCCATTGACGTTCCAGCACAATAGCTTCAGTCCCCTACCCCATCCCAGAGACCAACCCCATCCCCACACCACACCAGAGCCAACAACAGGAGCTCATCAATACATCACCTTGAAGAAAACACAGAAACAAAAACTGCTACCCCCTACCCCCCAAGAAACCCCAAACACCTTACCCCCCACCCTGCACCCCTGCGTAAGACTCAAAAGCCACCCCAACTTGCAGTGTGCCTGTCGCCCTAACATACAACTAATCTACGAAAAGTAATCTAGAGGAGGAAGTCTCACCCACCCCCCGCCCACACCCCGAAAAGACAACACATTAGCAAACGGTATTTGCATAGCTTCAAACCACTGCTGAAAGTCAATACGGTGAACTGGGAGCCGATCTTCCCCCCTATTCCTGCTCCACCGGGCCACCCTCCGCTCCTGCGGAATGTCCAAAGTGTCCAGAATGATCCTGCCCCGTGGGCAGTGTGTCAAGCCAGTCACCTGCGGCCCCAGGATGGTTGAAGAAGAATGTCCGATCCTTGTACACCACACGTAGCCGGGCCGGAGAGAGCACAGCGTATTTCATGTCCCTGTCTGTCAGCCTCTTTTTCACCCCTTGGAATCCCAGTCATTGTTTCTGTACCTGCTGGGTGAAGTCCGGGTAAAAACTCACTGTAGTGTTTTCAAAAGCAGTGGGACCAGACTGACGCGACGCTTGCAGGATCGCGTCTCTGTCCCTAAAATTGAAAATCCGAGCAATAATGGGACGTGGGGTGGCTCCCTGCTTAGGCGGGCCTCCCGGTATCCTATGAGCCCGTCCTACAGCGAAGAACTTACTGAGGCCCTTGGGTGCGAGGTGGTTCAGAACAAGGTCCTCCACCAGCAGGTCCACCGAAGAGGCT
This sequence comes from Lissotriton helveticus, assembly GCF_964261635.1. Lineage (NCBI taxonomy): Eukaryota > Metazoa > Chordata > Amphibia > Caudata > Salamandridae > Lissotriton > Lissotriton helveticus. The sequence continues at coordinate 197,156,920 of NC_136057.1, read as the reverse complement.
TCCGATTTTTCAGGGACACCAACCAGACGAACATTGTTCCGTCGTGCATGGCTTTCAAAATCTTCCAGACGGCGAAAGAAATAGTCGTGGGAGGATCGCAGGTTGCCGACCTCTGCCTGTAAATCGGAGACGTCAGTAATGAGGCTGGATGTCTTCAGATCGAGGGATTTGACCTTTTCGTTGGTTTTAGCAAGATCCGCCCTGATCAGGGTAACTTCGATAGCAACTGTGTCCCGCTTGTGGGCCAGGGCTTCATATTGTTGACCCAGTGAGGCCTTCATGCCAGCAATGGCGCCCATGACGTCTTTTAGCGACAATTTCTCACCCGTCGAGGAGTCCTCTCCGACATTAGTCGGGGATTTAGTCGGTCCCCCCGGAGAGCCCTTGGAGAGAGTGGGCCCGATTCACAGAACTAACTTGAGACAAAATCCTAGACTTACTACCATTTTGGTATTCACCGAAGGCATTTACTCATTTTGGTATTCACAGAAGGCACTTACTCATTTCGGTATTCACAGAATTTAGTAGTCCTAACTTTAGGACTCCTAAATGCCTTAAAATTAGGATTTTTCTCAGTTTAGTAGTAGTAAAGTTAGGACGTCTAACTTTCGGACTCCTAAATGCCTTCTGTGAATATGAACAGTCTTAAAAATAGGACTTTTCTCAACTTTACTACTACTAAACTGGGAAAAATCCTAATTGTAAGACTTTCTTTATTCACTGAATGCATTTAGGGTTCCTAAAGTTGTGGAGAAGTGTGGCTCAGTGGTTAGAGGCGGCAGACCCGGAATCTGAGATCGACCGTGGACCAGGGTTCGATTCTCCGCCTCAGCGGGTCTCGGGCCATAAATTCCACGGTCTCGACAATTCTCACTCCGGTGCCTACTCGACTCACGGGGTCACACTCTGCGACTTTGGGCAATAGCTTGCTTAATCTCCACATCGGCCCCTCGCGGCGGGATGCCTGGCTTTCACCTTGTGGATACCCTGCAGGGGTTTCTCACAGGGGAATACCAGGACGGGTTCCCTAAGCAAGCGCGGAGATGCCCCAGGGTAAGTCCTGCGCTATATAAGTTTCATAAGTTTCATACATTTAAAGTTAGGAGTCCTAACTTTACTACTACTAAATAGAGAAAAATCCTAATTTTAAGACTTTCGGTATTCACAGAAGGCATTTAGGAGTTCTAAAGTTAGGACTCCTAACTTTACTACTACTAAATTGAGAAAAATCCTAATTTTAAGACTTTCGGTATTCACAGAAGGCATTTAGGAGTCTTAAAGTTAGGACAACTAACTTCTGTGAATACCGAAATGAGCAAGTGCCTTCTGTGAATACCAAAATGAGTAAGTGCCTTCTGTGAATACCAAAATGGTAGTAAGTTTAGGATTTTGTCTTAAGTTAGTTCTGTGAATCAGGCCCAGTGTATCTGTCCATGACGTTCGACTGCACGGAACTCCCACGGAGAGCTGGCTTGGTTTTGCGTTTTTCACCCTCTGGCTTGGTGGCCATCTTGGATATTGTGCCCCGGAGGGGAGCCTGAGACCTGGTGAAAATGACTACACTCGATGCGCCCGTAATGGTTTCGGAGAATAAAGTGGGCACTTCACACCACTCAATAAGCCATAGTAGTCCAGGTCAGCAATCGAGATGATGCAGTTGGGTGGAAGGCGACCAGGGCGGGCCGATCAAGTCAAAGCCGGAGAGGTCACAGGGCGAAAAACGAAACCGAAAGTAGATGACTGAGCCGAGGGGACTCGGGTGATCCGTTGTTGTTCGATTACTGTCCGGCTGGCAGAGAAATGAAGCCTGGGGTAGCACCAGGGAGTAGGCTAGAAAAGTTCAGAAACCCGTAACTTCAGCTCCCGGAGTCCAAATCGAAATCTGGAAACGAGTAGGTGATCAGCAGGGCTGTGCCACTAACGACCCATCCTCTTAGTCAGGATAGGATACAGGATAAACGGCGGAGGTGGAGAAGGTCCGGGAGCCCTGTGCTCACTCGACCATCTTGGTTGCGCGCGAAGCTCCTCCTCCTATGGATCTATTTTAGTTGATTATATTAGGTAATTATGATACAGATTATTTACCCTATTTATTTAATGTGAATAACCACAGGCTCAGGTACCATTTAAAATGTTTATAAAAATGTTTCTTAAGAGCAAGCAAATTACAGTGTTAACTCCAAACCTCCAAAGAAAGGTTGATCAAATACATCAATTTTATATAGTATTTCAGCAACAATAAGTACCCCAGGAAAAAGAAGAGAGAGAGAAAAGGTACATAGACACGAATACACAGATTTATATGTACCTAGGATGGTGTGAAATCAGACCACTCTGGCCAAGAGTTAGTGGGTCCCCTCGAAAGATTCAGGTGTCAAAAGGTTCAGGACTGATTCGGGACAGGTTCTGGACAGATTCAGGACAGGTTCTGGACAGGACAGATGACCTCCTCTGGATTAGACACCTGCGTCTCACCCCTCTCTGATACTAAAATCCTCATTGATTCTTCCGCTTTTTTTCCCCTAATTCTGTTACCTCTTCGGTTCTTCCGCGTCCAGTTCTAGTTCTAACCTCCTCGGTTCTTACGCGTTCAGCTCTAAGACTACACTGTCTATTCCTCACTCAGCTACCTTCTAAACCTGCTTCTCTAAAGTGTTGATTAGCATTCGGACAGCATCTCTGCCTCTCAGCATACTGGGCCCGATTCACAGAATGAACTCAAGACACAATCCTAAACTTACTACTATTTTGGTATTCACAGAATGCACTTACTACTTTTGGCATTCACAGAATGAACTTACTACTTTTGGTATTCACAGAAGGTAGGATTTTGTCTTAAGTCTGTCTTAAGTCTATCTTAAGTTTGTCTTAAGACAAACTTAAGACAAAATCCTAACTTCTGTGAATACCAAAAGTAGTAAGTTCATTCTGTGAATGCCAAAAGTAGTAAGTGCATTCTGCGAATACCAAAATAATAGTAAGCTTAGGATTAAGTCTTAAGTTAATTCTGTGAATCGGGCCCCTTCATACCATAATCACTAATAGGATGCTACCTATGCACATTCTACGGCATTTATTTACACAATTTTGTTTTGGTCTTTCAGCAACTCTTTCTCTTGCCATTTTTAAGAAGATTACTCTTCTTCTTTTCTTATTTCATTTCTGCAATTTTATTTACATTTTTCAAGGAGGTTTTACTTTTCCTTCGTCAAACTGATCAACTTTTACTTCTTCATCACTTTCCTCATTTATAACAAGATTTTCAAGTTCTTCAAGAATCACATAGGTCCACTCAGGGCCTTTGAATTTGTTAGTCAGTATTTTTATTCTCTGACTTCTTCATTTGTTTGTCTGTTCTGATAGGCTTGTGACTTCATTTACTTGTTCAGGTTCTTCATTTGTTCTCTTGATCTTAATCTTTTGACATATCTGGGCCAATAATAACCCTTTCAAACTTTTTTGTTTGTCCTGCACTTTCAATTTCCTTGTCACTCTCGAAGATTCTTTTATTTACATTGTGGCACAATTTGATTTTCTACGTCTTCCGACTTCCTCTCTAATTGACCAAATTCAGGACTTCTCGAAGTGCTAGTCTTCACCTGAACATGTTCCGCATTGTCTAACTGTTCCTGTTCAGGGTTTTCTTTATTTTGTTTTTCTCCCTGACCTTGTTTTTCTAATCCTTAATGGTCCTGATCAGGTCTTACTGCACTTGGCTTGTCTGCTGCCTGAACGCGTTCTTCTGAACCTATCTGTCCCTCCTCAGATTTAGGAATCTTTTGATTCCCCTCTGTATGAGTGTATTTTTCTTTCCTTATCTGTGCCTGCTCAGCGTTTCCAAAAATGTCAAACTCAATTTCCTGAGCTGGTTCTTCTAAACCTGTCTGGTCCTCACTATTTTCTTGTTCTTCTAATTGTTTTCTTATTATTATTTTGATAATTTTTTCAGGAATGTCAACTACTGGTATCCTATCCTCCTGACTAGTGCTTGGCTGTTCTTGGTCAGCTACTTCAGAACCTATTATTCCACATTCCTCAGCTGTACAACCTTCAGGACCCTCAACTTCTAGAACTGGTTGAGGATTTCCCTCATCAGGACTTGGAATTTTCTTGGTATGACTAGGATGTATCCAATTAGGCAAACCTGCACATTTCACTGCTGTAGTCGTGACCAGTATGACCTGTTTAGGTTCACACCACCTTGGTGCAAGACAAGTCTCTCAGTGTGATTCTTCACTACCACCCAATCTCCAGGATTTAGATCACGTGCTTGGTCCGGCTGACTGGCAACTGCGTCTTCTCCAACCTGATGAGAGACAGAAAGCACCAGGTCAGCCAATCTTTTCAATAGTCCAATACCAGATCATCAGTTATGCTTAACAATCTGTGTCCAGGAATAAATGCTCATCTCATTGTTCTTCCCATGAGTATCTCATGGGGACTCAAACCTGTATTTCTGTCAGGATTGTTTCTGAGTTCCATCAGAACAAGAGGTAATGCATCTGGCCATAGCAGTGAAGTAGATGCGCACACCTTTGCCAATCTATTGTTCAAACACTCCAGAAACCTCTGGGTGGTATGCACAGTGCAGTTTCTGTTCAGTTTTAAATACTTCACAGATCAATCGAATTATCTCATTATTAAAGTGAGATCCTGTATCTGATTCCACAGTTACTGGAAAACCAAAACGTGTGATCAACTCTCTCAATAATAATTTTGCAACTATTATGCTATCATTTCTTCTGGTTGGATATGCCTCCAACCGCCGTGAAAACAAACATACTATGACAAGGATATACTTCAATCCCCTACATGGTGGTAACTGAATGAAATCTACTTGCAACCTCACAAATGGCCTTTCTGCTTTTCCAATTCTTCCCCAACTGACCACTGTCTTTCTTCTTGGGTTATTCTGTTGACAAATTAAACATCTCTGGCAAAGACTCTGTGCGACAGTCCTAAACTTTTGGTTGAACCAATCTTGCTTAAAGAATCTGATAATGGCATCTCTACCTATCTGTGGATCTCCATGGTACAATCTGGCAAATTGTGAGAGTAAACAGTCTGGCATGAGTGGTCTACCATCAGGATAAATCCAGACACCATCTTCCTCTCTCCTCTTGCATCCTAATTTTAGCCAACCTTCCTTTTCACTTACTTCTACTTCATCCTGTAAATGTGTCACTTCATCCCATGTCTCTATGGATGAGATAAGCATAAGTTAGCATCTGATTCCAGTTGTTTCAATTTTCTTGTTTACTGCCAATTTGGTTTACTTTTAGCACAGTATTGAGCAACTTGGTCAGCATATCGATTACCAGCAGTCACATGGTCATTTCCAGACTGATGTGCAGCACACTTGACCGCAGCCACTTCATTTGGCAATTGTATTGCTTCTAAATGCTCTTTTACGTAGTTTCCATTTTTGATAGGGGTTCCTGAAGAAGTCAAGAAATCCCTATGCATCAATAGTTGGCTAAAGTCATGCACAACCCCGTAACCATACTGACTATCAGTATAAATGGTTACTCTCCAGTTCTTCCCAATTTTGCAAGCTTTAATTAAAGATATCAATTTGGCTATCTCTGCAGAATTGACTCCTGGTAAATAGGATGCCTTGACTATTCCAGCCGATGTACAGACAGCATAAGTAGCATGTAACCCTCCTTCCTCATGTCTCAAACAAAAACCATCAACAAACAGCTCGTTTTCAAATTATTTTAGAGGCTCTTCATGTATGTCTGAGCAAGGTTTGGTACAGTATTGAGTTATATCTAAACAATCATGTTCAGGGTCATCCCTCACTTCCTCTTCATACATGTCAGGTAATAATGTAGCTGGGTTCAAGACAGTACACCTGATTACTGTTACTTTTTCTGCTCCCAATATGATTCTTTCATATTTAGTCATGCAACTTGGGATAAGATATTGTGTTTGGGTACTGGTCAGTAAAATTTCAACTGAGTGAGGAACATAAACTTTTAAGGGATGTCCCATCACAGTAGACTTGCTTTGTTGAATACTCATGCAAATTGCAGCCAGGTAATGCTGAAGCTACAGGATCCAGAGTTGCTGAGAAATATGCCACTGGTCTTCGCATTAACCCATGTCGCAGAGTTAGTCCTGATAAAGCACAGTTATCTCGTTCACAACAAAATAATGCAAATTCTTTTGCATAATCTGGCATTCCAAGTGCAGGGGCTTCGCAAAGACAATTTCTCAATTTCACAAAAGCCATCATACTTTCATCATCCCATTCTACAGGATCCTTTGCTCGCCCACAATCCACTACCTGCAATATCCTACTACACCAAGAAACATTCCGATTTCTTTCTGGGACTGAGGTAACTGCATCTGTTTTATTATTTTTCCTCTTTCTTGGGTAACTCTTCTCACTTCTCTTTCTAATTGATGTCCTAAATATTTGACTTTTGTTCGACAGAATTGCCATTTTTCTGGTGACACCTTGTGTCCTACATCAGCCAAAATGGTTTAATAATGCAATCGAATGCTGAATACAATCATCTTGTGTTCTTGATATGCGACCAGTAGGTCATCAATGTATTGGACTAAAACTGAATTTCTAGGCATCACTAATATTTCTAAACACTTTTTCAGAATCTGATTGAATATCGAAGGACTTTCTGTGTATCCTTGAGGAACTCGATTCCACACATAGATACAATTTTCAAATTTAAACAAAAAGAGATAGTGACTATCTGGATGTAATGGGATGGAGAAAAAGGCATGACACAAATCGATTACTGTAAACCATCCTGCACTCCATGGTATCTGATACAATATTACTGTTGGGTTCTTTGCTACAGGGCAACAAGGCACCACAATTTTATTTATTTTTTCTCAAATCTTGCACTATCCAATATTTCACGTTAGGTTTCTTAATACCAATTATTAGGGAGTTACAAGGACTACTCATTATTTCTTTCAGAATGCCTTTTTGAACCATTCGCTTTATTTCTGCAATGACACCTGCTTTTATTTTGGGGCTCATTTTGTACTGCTTTGTCTTTGGATAAAAGGCATTTTTCGTCACAGTCACTTTTATTGGATCTACATCTGCCATTAATCCTACTTCTTGTCCAGTAAAATCTCATACCTTTGGATTAACTGTCAATTTTAACTTGTCAGGTAAATCATCCTTAGTCATTATAGAATACATCTCATCTACCTCAGTGCCTTGCTAGCATTATTTTGTAAATGCCATCCTCATCAAGAGTCTGAATTGCAACACCATCCTGTGTACAATATATGGTGCAGTTCATTTTGCACAGTAAACCTCGTCCTCACAGTTTTACAGGACTGGAGTCACACGCTACAAATTTGTGCATCTCTCTCAAATTACCAATGCAAACCTCCGTGGTTTCTGTAACTGGAGTCCTAATCTGTTAATTGGATACGCCAACCACTTGGATTTCCTCACCTGAGAGGGGTAGATTTGGGATGTCTGCTGTTCTCACGGTAGAATGGGTAGCACCAGTATCCAATAAAAAGGTAACATCTTTTCCTTCTACCTTTCCATCAATATATGGACCTGACTGATCTACCGGCAAGGATGCACCAAGTACGCATTCCTCTTCCCCCCCCTCAAGCACTGTCATTGCTCACCCTCAGAGGAACTACTGTTCTACAAAACAAATTGTGATGTTATGGAGTTTAGCTTACCACTTTTACATACATGATTTACGCCCGGTTGCGATTGACTCAATATCACCTCATGCTGCGTATGTGAATTTAAATTTGGATTTGGGCCAATATTATTCCGGATAATTTTACCAGTGCCTCAATTTTCCTCACCCATGAAAAGGACATTTCTTTTCCGCTTCTTCTCTGCTCATTTTTCCCCTCGGTTTTCCCCCACTATTTTCACTATGTCCTGATCCTTTATTTTGATCACTACTTTGGTTACTTAATTTAAATTCCTGCTGTTCTGCCACTTTTACTTGAGCCCACATTACATTTTCTTCTAACTTTTTCCGTGAGTTATCTACCTCATCTGCACAATACTTTGCATATTTTAAGACTTTGGGCCCGATTCACAGAACTAACTTAAGACAAAATCCTAAACGTACTACTTTTGGTATTCACAGAAGTTAGGATTTTGTCTTAAGTTTGCCTTAAAACAAACTTAAGACAGACTTAAGTTAGGATTTTGTCTTAAATCGGTCTTAAGTTTGTCTAAAGACAAACTTTAGACAAAATCCTAACTTCTGTGAATACCAAAAGTAGTAAGATTAGGATTTTGTCTTAAGTTAGTTTTGTGAATCGTGCCCTTTGTCTCTGGGTTTTACCTGCCAATTCAGCATGTGATTTTGTATCATTTTACAAATGTCGGATGTCATACCAGATACAAATCGATTCACAAAATGTCCCATTCCCTTTTCACCAATTGTTTCAAATCCACTATACTGTTTGAATACTTGTAGTAAATGCTCATAGTAAGCATGTACAGTTTCATATATATCTTGAGTCGTTCTATCTATTTTTATCCCTTCAGTCTCCTTTGGGGGAATTTTCCCTTTCAAGAAAGTGATCATTTGATGATATTTCTTCATTGCCTCTTCTAAAGGGGCTCCTGTTTTCTCATCCCTTGGGTACTCTTCACTGTGAGTTTACATTCTGTCCATAAATCTGCAGGTACCACTATATCAAATAGACCATCCAGATCGTTCAACAAAACTTTTGAGACCTTCACAAGCCTTTCAACCTGTCTATACCATTCAACTGTTTTTTCTTTGAAAATCATTAGTAAATAACAAGATATCTTGCCTGGTCCAAGGAACATGTACATATCCTCCTCCTGGTACTTCTCTCATAGGACACAACCGTTCTGCCTTTTTGGGTTCCCTTAATAAATATTTTGAATTTTGTTCTGTTTGCCTGTGCTTCCTCCTTTTTCTTTGTCCACCTCGTTTTCCACCTGTCTAATTCTCCCCATTTCTGTAAAATTGTCATATAGGCCCCGATGTAGGTAAAATAGATTTACCGATTTTTAATTACCGAATTTTACCGATTCGGTAATTAAAAATCGGTAAATCTGAGGGGTGGATATGTAGGAACATCCAGATGTTCCTTTTACCGAATCGGTAATTATCTGTATTTACCGATTCGGTAAATACCGACCGGTAATGCCCCATTCATTCCTATGGGCTTTGAAGCCCATAGGAATGAATGGGGCATTACCAGTCGGTATTTACCGAATCGGTAAATACCGATTTTGACAAGGGTGCAGGGGGTGTCACTTTGACACCCTCTAGCACCCCCAAAAAAGATTCGGGTGCCATGTGGCAGGCATACCTGCCCTAAGGGCAGGTCTGCCTGTCATATGGCACAGGTGTGCATGCACACATGTGCATGCACACCGGAATTGGTATTTTACCATCAAATATATTTGATGGTAAAATACAGATTCGGTAAGGGTTGTGGGACTCAGAAGAGTCCCACCTACATATCGAAATTAAAGAATAGGTAAAAATACCGATTCGGTATTTTACAGATTCGGTAAATTTACCGATCGGTAAATTTACCGAATCTGTAAAATATGTGGCCCTACATACCATTTTGTAAATACCGGTCGGTAACGGCCGAAAATACCGATTTTCGGCCGTTACCGACCGACCTACATCCGGCCCTAATTCTTTAATTTGTCATTTTCTCCCTGACACATTCATGTTCTCCAAATCTTTGTCAGTAAAGTCACCTCTGTAAGGTTTCTATAATACCTTGGATTTCCCTATTTCGATTCCCATTTCAGAAGCAAGCTCTGTTAGTTTTTCATGGAAATATATGTACATTTCTAGTTATACTCCTACATAAGAACAACAGTTCTTCAGTGTATGTATGTAACCTGTCAATTCCCACATTTTCAGCTATTATTTCCTCCAATTCAATTTTTTATTTCATAAATATCCAGGGGGCATATTATCAAGACAGGCAATAAAATTATCGCCGCTTTATCGGCAGAAAACTGCAGATAAAGCGGAAATAATGGGCTTGATAAAATGCTCTATGGAATTCCAATCGAAGCCCATTTTAGATGTCTTCACATCTATTTGTAAAATAGGGGCACTTGGAGTATTTCTACTAGGTCCTTCCTAATATGGTGGAGGATTCTTTGTTAAAATATCTTCCATAAATTCATCTTCGATTCCCCACAACCAGTCACATGATTTGTTTTTCTTGTGCTCTTACCTCCTGAGATTATTACAGGATACAGTCCCTCTGTGACCATTGCCTGTATCCATTGTTTCATTTGATCTTCTCGGGTGTCTCATATTCGCCTAGGGTAGAACCTTCTGTACTCTTTAGTACTTCTAGATCGGTCTCTATCATATGCATTAATTTCCGATCCAACTAAAGCTTCATACTGGGTTAACCTAGGTCTAGGCTCCAATTCATTCATTCTAGTCCTTACATTTTGAAGAATTCTCCCATTAAAAGTACCGTTTTCTGGAAAGGCTAATATTCCATAACCTTTTGTATATTCCATCCAATTCTCTAACCACACACAGGTATGGTAACCTCTTTCCATCATCATAAAGGAAGCAGGGGTTTTAGGTGGTGGGATGAGAATTCCTTCCCTAGTCTTAATAGGTTTGTCTTTCTTGAAATCATTTTTGATTGTTTGCATAAACAACATTATTTTATTCTCTCCGTACATATTGCGACTTGCGACTTGGTCCTCTAATATATTCTTGTCTGGCAAAACCAAATTTCTTCTGTCTGGGCGATTCCCTATTAAGGTTGGATCGAATTTCCACATACAAACTCCACTGTCCACTACTATTTCTGCTTTTATTTTGCCAACTAATGAATCCCTTTTGCTTACACATAGGTTCGCCAATCCTAATGTAGTTTATGTATCCTTCATCCAATCAAGCTTGAGGTCACAATTCCACGTAAGCCGACACTAGCGCGGCTCTTTTGTGACGTCTGTGTCACTCTTTACTACTGACCACTCCTTTACAAATTCTCCGTAAATCACACGCCCGCTGTCTCATCCAATCCCAGCGCAGCACTCTGTGACGTCAGCGCAACTCCTGCAGCCGACCCTCCCTTCACAAGGTAATACGGAAAAATTGTTTTCTTTCAATTTTCATCAACATTTTCATTAATAGCAACACAAAACATTCACTATTCTTCATAAATCTAAACCAGTTATCTCTTATACTACGAGTAATACCTTCCGCTAACTCTTCTTACACTGCAAGTAAAACCCTTTCTGCTTACTCTTCAATCAAGCTCAGAAGTACCTGCTAATCTTCTAGTGTTACCCTTTCTAGGTGATATAACACCAACATTTCACTAGCGAACTCTTTTGCTACGCAATCACTCCCACTAATTCGATATCTAGAAACTAGACGAATAACCTCTCTGCAGCGTAGCTTCCATTTATCACCAGCTATAGACGTCCCGGGAATTCCAGACAACATAAAACAATTTAAAACATATGGGTTTGTTAAAACATAAATCAATAACCAATAATCACATAAATCGATAACCAATAATCACCAAATGAATCAATAAAAACCATACCTCTGCTACCAGCAAACTGCTCCAGTGGGATACCAACCTGTGGACAACTACTATCAGGTATTCATCAGGGCCCATAAACACACACACATTCATACACCCGACCTATATATCGATAATCACCGCAGGGGATCAATTTTATAGAGCTAAGACTAATATATATATATTTACTTCCTAATATTTATATTCATTGTCAGAATAAGCTCTATTTATGACTTATGGATCAATTTTAGTTCATTATATTAGGTAATTATGATACAGATTCTTTACCCTATTTATTTATTGTGAATCACCACAGCCTCAGGTACCATTTAAAATATTTATAAAAATTATTCTTAAGAGCAAGCAAATTACAGTGTTAACTCCGTACCTCCTGTCGTGTCTAGGTGGGAACACAGCACTCGGACACAGATTCTTAGTGAACACGTTTATTGCTTCACTCCTTTCACCTCCTACTCCAAACTTCTTCTGAAACCCCACGCCCTCTCACGGCCCCTCCTCTTCCGCCGGCCCACCCCTGTCCTGCTATGCTGTGCAGGTCCTGATGCCCCTGTCCTCACGCTGTTACATCTCCCCTCTCTGTAAGAGAAAACAAACATACAAGATACCTTAACTCTGATTGCTCCACGTATAAGACATTCTATTTACAGTTCCTCTATTAATCGCACTGGTTTCCTGATGGTCCGTCTCGGACGCAGCTGAATGTCCGGGTTATCAGGCGCTCGTCCATCAGAGGCCAACACTGGCAGTTGACTACTACCAGATGGCACTTCAGCTGAGTCTTCAGAAACTGGATCACTCAATAAGCCTCTGATGCTGGGGCTGCACTTCTTGATATGCGTCACGTTCCGGGTGCCTCGCTTCCTATCTGTTTCGGCTGTGATCATAGTTCCTTTCTGCTGGGTGACCCTCAACGGAATCTCCTGATAGCGGCAATCAGTCTTCCTCCGTTGGACCTGTGGCACCAGTACCCAGTCGCCTTCCTGGATGGAGGCAGGAGTGGCCTTTCGGCAGTCGTCCGCATAGACTTTCATCTTTTCTTTTTTTATTCTGTCCACAGCAGCCAACTTTTCGTGCTCAGAGTCAGGGGACATAACACCTTCAGATGAGTCCATCATGGGCAATCTGGTGCTCACTGGTCTGCCCAGCATGAGGGTTTGCCGGACACTTGCCTATGGTGGAGAGTTGCGTATTTCGATAGGCTCTTAATACTTAATTGAGCGCTGTTTTCATGTTCTTCCGGGTCAACACTGCTTGCTGAATGGTTTTCTTGATGGTGGCCATGAATCGTTCCACCATTTCATTGGCCTGTGGCCAGAGTGGCGTGATCTGGCGATGTGTGAAGTTTAAGTGTTGAACAAACTCTACAAAATCCTGACTGTCCATTGTCTGATTTTACCACCTTGGGGATGCCCCAAGCGGCGAAGACCTCATCAAGAACTGATATGGAACCGGAGACCTTGGTGGATGAAATGAGATGTGCAATGGGGAACCTCGAATGTTCATCCATGATAACTAGTACGTATTGTCCAGATTTAAATGGCGCAAAGAAGTCAACCACAACCTGCTGCCACACTCCATCCGACAATGGCGACATTTGCAGGGGCGGTGGGGAGTCCGGTCTGCTCACCAGTTGGTATTGCGGACAGTCTTTTAAAGTGAACTCTACCATGGGATCCAACATTGGAAACCAGTCCCATGCTCTCAGGGCCCTTTTTGTGGCGACAACACCCCGGTGGCCTTCATGGCCCAGATTGATGACCCCTTGCCGCAGTTGTTTGGTGTTCACTATTACACTGTCTCGCAGGAGTAGACCATTGGCGGCGACCGACAGTTCTTCATGGACGTTCCTGAAGGCAGACAGCTCTTGAGAGTCAATCAAGGCACTTTGGCCAGGGTCTTCCACGTGCCTCCAGCTGTTGGATTGTATTTTCCATTTGACTTCTTGCAGTGACATCTTCCTGTGTGGCATCACAGATTGCTTCCAGCGGGACAGCTGGTGGCCTGGCTTGAGCCACCACAAAATGTATGTACTTTTCTGCTATCGATGGCTTGGACTTATTTGTCGGTTTAGGATGTCTTGACATATAGTCGGCTGGATTTTCAGCCTTTCCTGGCTTGTGCTCAATGGTGTAGGTGTACTCGTGAAGCCGCAGGCCCCATCTTTCTATTCGAGGTGGCATCTAAGCTTTGGGGTTTCCGAAGATGGTAATCAGGGCTTGATGGTCCGTGACTAATGTAAAATGCTTCCCATAGATGAAAATATGCAAGTGTTTGCAAGCCCAGACCATGGCCAAACTCTCTTTTTCTGGTTGGGAATATGCTTTCTCCGGGTCTGTCAAGCTCCTGCTGGCATACGCTATGATGTGGCGCTGATCATCTTCTTCATCATACTGTGCCAGTATGGCTCCTAGTCCCACAGGACTGGCATCCACGGTTATTTCTGTCTTCCTCCTTGGGTTAAAATATGCCATGTTTTCAGCAGACTCCACTGCCTTCTTGAAGTCCTTGAAAGCCTCTTCGCACTGTGTCGACCACTGAAAAGACTGCCCCTGTTTGGTTGGAGTCCTCAGAGGATAGCTTATTGTGGCGTAGTCTTTGATGTACCTCGCACAATAGCTGGCCATCCCCAGGAAAGAGCGCACACCCCCACATCACAGGGGCTCGGAGTGTCATTCAGTGCGGCTACCTTGTCGGGGTCAGGTCTCATCCCCATTCCTGAAAAAACATGGCCAAAGAATTTCAGCGATGGTTTGTGAAACTCGCATTTGTCTTTGTTCAGCGTGAGGTTGGCTTCCATCAGGGCATGGCAGACCCGCTCCAGAGCTATGTCATGTTCTAGGGTGGTGGCCCCATACACCAGGATATTATCACTTCAGGGCGTTGGGAATATGGTGGATTGTTTTCCGAATCGCTTCCTGAAATATTTCGGCGGCTGAGGATACATCAAAACTGAGCCTCTTGTACCTGAAGAGGCCAAGATGCGTTGAAAACGTAGTGATGTATTGGGTGCGCTCATGCAGTTCTAGCTGATGGTATCCTTTGTTAAGGTCCAGCTTCAAGAATATTTTGGCGCCATTGAGGGACGTGATCATGTCACTGATGTGCGGGCCTGGATGTCTCTCTCGCTCTATGGCAGTGTTAGGTGCCCTCATGTCCACACATAGACGAACTCTGTCAGTTTCACCTTTTGGGGACTACAACCACTGATTGATTGATTGATTGATTGATTGATTGATTGATTGATTGTGTGTTTCTAAAGCGCTAGAATCGACTCCCGAAGGAGTATCTCTGCGCTGTAGACCGCTGGGGAACCCGTCCTGGCTTTCCCTGTGAGATGGTCCCTACTGGGTATCTCCAAGGTGAAACCAGGCATCCCCGGCGTATGTGGGGGGCCTTTGTGGAGATGAGGCAAGCTAATGCCCAGAGTTGCCGAGTGTGATCCCTAGTTAGAGTAGGCACCGAGGCGAGAATTAGCGAGTCCGTTGACTCTGTCAGCTTTGAGCAGGTCATGGAGTTCTTTTTCCACGGCTCGTTGCAGATGGAATGGAATCTTCCTATGGTGTTGGGCTACCGGAGTAATCCGTTCATTGATGTGAAGACGGATTAGGCAGTTTGTCATCTTTCCAAGTCCTTGGAAGAGCTTGGGGAATTTTTGGATAATGTCAAGTTCGTCGTCCACTTTATACAATATGTCCAGTAGTCTTAGTCGTTCCGCCGTGGGCAGACTCAGAAGGCTGTCAGCTTCAGGCCCCTCGATGACATGGATGTATGCCTGAATAGTACGATTTTGAGTCAGGTCTGTTGGGAACTTTCCTAGACAGGGAAGTGGCTTCTTGGACATCCACGTGTATACTCGCACGTGGGCCTTGCTCAGTTGGGGTGGTGTCCTCATTCTGCGATATTCAGCCTTGGGTATGTAGTTTAGGGAGGCTCCACTGTCCAGCACAAACTTGGCGCTGTGGGAGCCAATTTTGATGTTGAGCCGTGGATATTTTTTTAAGCGGTCAGGATCTGTCACCATGCATATGTATTCGTCGCTGTCAGAGATGGGTGACAGCGATCTGGAGTCTCTTGATGAGGAACACTGCAATTGACAGGTTCGGCGTGAGTGGCAGCTGGATTGTGATGACCCTGTGGACGAGTCTCGGTGGTCTCGAACTGCTTTCGCATGGTGACGACTACTTGAGGTGCGAGATGATCTGATTTGTTCTTGGTGATCATCTTTCCGGGATGTTCCACACACATTTTCGAAGTGGTTGTTTCCTCCACACTTCCGACACTTTTGACCTATCGCCGGGCATGTGTCCATATGAGGGAAATCGTATCCGCACCTGTAGCACTTGAGTTGGTGCTCTGATCTCTTCTTAGTGCGGTTTGAACTTCTGCGTCGACGGGTTGAAGGCTTGTGTTGAACTTTGGACCTGGAGGTCCGAGTTTGGGCTGAAGAGCGTCTGTGGGTATGTCGAGATTGAAGTCTGAACGCTTGCTCACGCTTCTCACTTCACCCTGCTTCAATCTTCTTTGCATGCTCCTCAGCCTGATCGTGTACTCTGGTCATCTCCTCAAATTCGTCTAGTGAATAGCTCTTTTTTAGTAAACTCCGTCACAGTGCTTCTGATTTGCATCCTTCAATGATTCTCAATCTGAGCGCATCCTTGGTGGAGAACGTATCGAAATCACAGTATCTTGCTAAACGTCTCAAACGCGTGATATAAGGGGTCTATTAGAAATATTAGAAAAGTCAAAGAGAACAATGAATCATTTCAAAATAAAATGATTTCACTGTATACCACTTATTTCTACTCTATTCCCATGTACTTATAAAGACTATATTTGCATAACATTTAGTATATAACTCATTTTAGTTTCAGCAAAGCAGATGCTTGGCACATGAGTTTCTAAGTGGCCATTTTTGTCGTTATTGCGCCGAACCAAGCTTTTCCCTCCAAGCATTATGTCGTCATGCAGCGCGCTCATGCGCAGTTCAAGTCCCATGTTTAGCAGCCATCTTTAATCACACTCGGGTTACTTGTTAGTAAAACACATACGAAAACTTCCCTCTGACTAAGAAAAGTAGGTTTTTGATGCGAGATTAGTATCACAAACATTTATTAATACTTAATATTAGCGTTTTATATGAGAGGATTGTTCTGAGCAAGTTTTGTTTCAAATCCTTGCTCCATCCGAAGCCCGAAATGCATCTGGCTGTCATTCATAAGGTATCCTGCTGCTGCTGTGCTAGCTGCACCTTCATTAAAGGAATTTGAATCCACCTGAGAGGCTTTTCCATATGGGGCACCCCTTTGTGTTTTTAGATATAATACGGCCGGCCTGGTCGTGAAACTGCCCACCGCGGACGTGCGGATCAGTGGACCACGAGTAAGTGGTACCTGGGACTTGTGGTTTTCCTGATGAAGGCTACAGGTATTCGCCAGGAGCAGGTTGGAGACATGAATGCCAACACACTGTGGTAATAATTTGTGCATGAAACTGTGAGCAACATCGAGACCCACTGGGATTGTATTTTATTTTGTAGCACTACTAACATCATAATTCTCGGATGCCCATTGTGGCGAGGCATTTTTGTACTATAAAATGTGACTGCAGTCCTCGCTGTTGACTCATTGCCTAGCCTGTTAACAAGGGCGTGGATGCCTGAACCACGTCTGGCTGTCATTCATAATGTATCCTGTCCCTGCTGTGCTCACTGCACCTTCATTAAAGGAATTTGAATTCACCTGAGAGGCTTTTCTGTATAGGGCACCCCTTTGTGTTTTTGAAAAAATATATATTTATATATGGTTCTGATCCAAATTGGGATCCACGTGTGTTGTGCTGGTAGTACCACCGCTACGCTCTAAAATGTAATGTATTTATAATTTCATGCCCACCATGTTTGGTTAAGGATTACTGGGGCTCCAGTAACCTTCGTGGTTATTAATATCCAGTAAACAGTGGCATTAGGTATTTGTGTATTCATACAGATAGACATGGCTGTATATAGTTTTGCCTAATGACAAAAAGGAAAAAACCCTTTGTTGGTTTACCGTTTTAGAACTAAATTGTAACAAAGCACTTTTTGCACATTTTTGCCCAATGTAAAAATATTCTTGCACATTTTGACTATTTATGGAGAAGTAAATGCATTTATTTTATCATGTATTGCTTTTACCTTTTTTATTGTAAGGTATTATTGTTTATCTTAAAATCAGTGGTCTCAGCTTGTATTTTACATAGCCCAGGCAATCATTAATTATTTAGAAAACGGAAAAAAGACTCGTAGTTCTTAAAGAGTCTGGGTTCAATATTGACAACTCTTGTATGAATTTGCACTAACGATTATGTCTGCACTTTTCACTTCATAAGCCAATGTGCAACATTTGACTGTGTCATGTGATCAAGACCCGTGGGAAGGGCTGGAATGCGTCATGGTCTGACCATATCATGAATTATGTAATATGTGATGTCATCAGCAGTGCATTGCAGGGGCGCGAGTTATAGTTAGCTCAACTAACTATAATGGGCAAATTACTCTGGTTTTGTACTAGTGAAATGTCCAAATAACTATAACACCTCTGAAACTTATGTTTTTTCCAGTGAATTTCTATGTTTTCTTAAAGGCTAATTTCTAACTATAACGTCCCCGAAACCTATTTTTTTTCAGTGAATTTCAAAGGTTTTTTAATGATAATTTTCACTATAACGTCCCTGAAACCTGTGGTTTTTTGAATTTCAAAGGATTTTAAATGCTAATTTCTAACTATAACAAGAGAAGAGCAGAAGGAGGCAAGAAAGGTGCAGAAAGAGACAAGAGAGGTCAAGAAAGAGAAAGAAAGGTGCATAAAGAGGCAAGAAAAATGCATAAAAAGGAAGAAAGGTACAGGAAGAAGTAAGAGAAGTGCAGAAAGAAGCAAGAGAGGTGCAGAAAAAAGCAAGAGAGCTGCACAAAGAAGAGAGTGAGGTGCAGAAAGAGGCAAGAGAGGTACAGAAAGAGGCAAGAGTGGAGTAGAAAGCTAAGAGAGGTTCAGATAAAGGCAAGAGAGGTGAGACAAAACTGGTACAGAAAGGGGCAGGAGAGATGCAGAAAGAAGAGAGTGAGTTGCAGAAAGAGGCAAGAGAGGTACAGAAAGAGGCAAGGGAGGTAAAAAAAGAAGAGAGTGAGCTGCAGAAAGAACCACACGAAGTGCAGAAAGAGGCATGAGAGATGCAGAAAGAGGCAACTGATGTGCAGAAAGAGGCAAGAGAGGTACAGAAAGAGGCAAGACAGGGGCAGAAAGAGGCAAGACAGGGGCAGAAAGAAGAGAGTGAGTTGCAAAAAGAGGGAAGAGAGATACAGAAAGAGGCAAGAGAGGTACAGAAAGAGGTAAGAGAGGGGCAGAAAAAGGTAAGAGAGGTGCAGAAAGAAGAAAGTGAGCTGCAGAAATAAGCAAGAGAAGTGCAGACAGAGGCAAGAGAGGTGCATAAAGAGGCAAGAGAGGTGCAGAAAGAGGCAACAGAGGTGCAGAAAGATGCAAGAGAGGTGTAGAAAGAGGAACAAGTGGTGCAGAAAGGGGCAAGATTTGTGCAGAAAGAGGCCAGAGAGGTTCAAAAGAGGCAAGAGAGGTACAGATAGAAGAGAGTGAGCTGCAGAATGAAGGAAGAGAGTTGTAGAAAAAGCCAAGAGAGGTGCAGAAAGAAGAGAGTGAGCTGCAGAAAGAGGCAAGAGAGGTGCAGAAAGAGGCAAGAGATATGCAGAAAGAGACAAGAGACAACTAGATTGCTAACATTCTATATTTATTACAAAAGTGTGGCATGCCTGACATCATTTTGATGTAATCAAAACTGTAATACCTAAAGCATTTCCTTTAGAAATTATATAAATGAGAGGGTCTTATGTGCCTAGAAATTATGGTTAGTGCTCTAAAAAACAAAAATGAGGACATATTTTCAGAGTTCTCAAATAGCAACAAAGTACTTTTAAGTTATTTGGTATCTTTATGTTTTTTTATCCAGTTGACCACTTGATTAAATGTTACACTTAGGGGAGAGAATGTGATGATACTTCCAGAGCTGTAGACTTCGCAAATGGGGAACCAAGTTGGAGTTTCTGCTTCAGCTCGACATTCTGTGATTCTATTCAAATCACTTTATCTTCCCATGCCTACAACCAAAATGAGTTTGTCCTTGTATGATGTAACCAATGCTCACGTAAAGCACTCCAATATCTGACCAACCTGCAGTATATAAAACTGCAACAAAACTAAGGTTAAAAAGTGTTTTCCACATTTCTGTCATTGGGCTATATGTGGACTACATCTGGGTGATATTTGCGCTACATTTGGGCTCCTTTTTCTCTGGTGGCCACCTTGGGAGACTTCAATTAAAGCGATACCAAAAGGGATGATGGACAGAGCATTGGACCAAATCAAACACTCACCCCCAGTCAACTGATCTGGGTTTAATCCATCATCATTCTTTAGCTTACTCCACCACCCCAGTTGGCAGGGTATGCCCAAACGTGGGTCCCTTGCTCACTTTGCCACAGGATTCAAGCTAGCCTACCTGATGACGGCTGATTAGCCAGAAACCGGTCCCAGGATGCTTGTTTCTGGTCCAGGGAAGACATGGCTTGGCAGTTCAGACTGGACTGTTCCCATGAGGCACAAGGTCAGACTGATTTGCATATGGCCATGTCTGTATTGGGATGGTGGAGTGAGCTAAAGAATGATGAAGGATTAAACCCAGATCAGTTTACTGGGGGTGAGTTCTTGCAATGTTCAACACTCCGTTCATCATCCTGTTTGGTTAGATTTCAATTAAATTCATTAAACATTTGATCTGATTTAGAAACATAGATCATAAAAGTATACATACAAACAGTAAATCCTCTTTCTTAATACAATACAGTGAGAATTAATTAAAACCAGTAGGTAAAAACGGGTGTTACAAAGCCCGGTTCAGAGCAACTTAAGGTTAACAGAATAGTAAAGTTTAATGTTTCGCAAGATCAATCTCATGTACTTCATGCAAAACACGCAATAAGGGGTCCAAGTAAGACGCAACGCTCCAATACCTGACCAGTCTGAACCATATAAAAGTGCAAAAAAAAACAAATAAAAAGTGTTTTGCACACTTCTGTCATTCGGCTACATGTGGGCTACATCTGGGTGATATTTTTGCTACATTTGGGCTCTTTTTTCTCTGGTGGCCATCTTGGGAGACTTATTTGTTATGAAGTGTCCCAATTCCCTTCATTTACTGCAGTCTCCTTAGTAGGAAATGCTTTCAGTTTTTTACTTTGATTCCATCAAGAAAGCATTCAGATTTGCCATAAATCCAGAATGTTAGAATTCTAGTTGCTCATTAGATCACTGTAGTAAAGCTACTGCTCACCAGGTAGTTAACTGGAAGTCTACTGCTGGTATTGAAAGTGATTTTTTCAGTCTACATGTCAGAATTTTCAAATGAAATTGAAGAGGATTTGAGAGCTTACTTAAAACATGCCTTAATTTTTTTCTGCAGCAATTACCATAATTTATATGGCAAAAGGAACACCCTAATTTTGTTCCTTATTAAATTAAATGTGTTAAGTGTTACCAGTTCATTCCAATCAAGATGGCTTCAGGTGTGCCATAATTTTGTCATAAGTAAGACTGTTAGCGCTCTAGTTCTTCTTTAGAACACTCTGGGAAGTTGCAGTAGAACACAAAGGAATTAACTGACAGGCTGCTGCTGTTGAAATATACCAGGAAGATATTTGAGATCTCACTCAAAACATGTCCTAATTTGTTTTTCTACAGCACTAACCATAATTTCGATGACAAAATGAACCCCATCATTTTGTTCCTTTTTGAAATGAATGTTTTAAGTGTTACCAGTGGATTCCAATCAAGATGGCTTCAGGTGTGCCATACTTTTGTCATAAGTAAGACGGTTAGCGCTCTAGTTGTTCTTTAGAACACTCTGGGAAGCTACAGTAGAACACAAAGGAATCAACTGACAGTCTCTGCACTTGTTGGATGCACATGTTTTACTGAGAGTGTCAGACCTCATTCTCACATGACTGAGAAAGATAATGTGAATTTACAGAAAATATGCTCTAATTTTAGGTTCTGGAGCACCTTCCAAACCTCTATGGGACAAGCATGAGAACATAGGGGCATATTATCAAGGGGGTTTATCTCCGCTTTTTTGGCTTTAAAAGTCAAGAAAGCGGAGATAAAATTATCTCCCTATTACCTAGCTGTCGCTAACACCAGTTAGCGACAGCTAGTAGGAGATAGCCACCATCTTGGGCCCCACTTTGCATGTCAGTGATATTTATCACTAATGACATGCAAAGTGGGCGTGCCAAGATGTTAGCGACTGGAAACAGTCGCTAACATCGCTATCTCCTATTACCAACTTTTGGAGAAATTCGCGCTAAGCTACTATTTTAAAAAAAGGGTTCTTTCTAAACTAAGACCTAACTTTTTTGCCAAATTTGGTGTAATTCCGTTCGGGGTCATTCGTCAAGTGGGGGCCGAGAAAATAAGGGAGCTTCAAAACGTGTTTTCCCCATGTTCATTTCCATAGGAATTTTGAAACAGGTAACAGCCCGAACTGCTAAACGGAATTAAACCAAATTTGGCAAAATGTAGGTCTTGGTCTGTTTTTAAAATGGTGTAAATCACAAGAAAAAGGTAAAAAAAGATAAAATACATGAAAAGGGGGCAAGGTTAAAACACCCTGACCCCTAGGCCTGCTCAGGCGGTCCCACAGGGACCCCAGGCCCAAAAAAAGCATTGGGCAGTGAATATTAATATAGTATCCAATATCAAAATAATTCTACAAAGAGCTGCCATTCCACTAGTTGTTACTAGATGTCCCTCATGAGTCAAATGCAAAACCATTGAAACCCTTTCATCAAGCATTTACATTTGACTCATGAGGGACATCTAGTAACGACTAGGTGAACTGCAGCTTGATGTAAGAATAATTTCCATGCATTTGCATTTGACTAGTTGAACTGCAGCTCTTTGTAGAATTATTTTGATATTGGATACTATAATATTCACTGTCCACTGCTAATCTCGTCCCATAATGCTTTGCAGGGCTTTTGGTTGGGACTGTTTTGTTGCCAATAACTGTCCTTGGGGTGGTCTTAAGAGGATGGGACCACCACCGAATCATTCAATAAGATGTGCTTTTTGTTTTCAAGGCATCTGCTTGATTCTCTCCCTAGGTTAGGGGGATCCCAAAATCATCACCTCTCTCATTCCTTGTTACTATTTCATTCATGTTTGTGAAAGTGCTTTAATCTGAATAGCCAACTCCCATTAGATATGCAGGTTAAGAAATGGTCTGAGCATGAGATAGCATAATAATAGGTCCTTGATAATATGCTCCGATGTTCTCTTTAGCATATAAAGATGTTTATTTCCTCACAATTGGTGCTGTGCAAGACAGCAAGTGGGAAGCATGTGGACAAAGACACTTGAAAATCTAAGGGGCAAATTTACAAGCCACTTTTATGCCACTGTTGTGTCACTTTTGTGACGCAGCGGCGGTGCAAAAGATGCGCCATGGTGCGGGGTACTTACAACGTGACGCATCTGAGAGATGCGCCACGTTGTGAAGCTCTGCGCAAGAAGGAGGCGTTCCTGCGCAAGGGTGCGGAACGCCTCCTAAAAGAGGCTGAGTGAAATCTACAAGATTTCACTGAGCCCCTTTCCCAACGCTGATGCGTCAAAACCCTGCGCCTGCTTGAAGCAGGTGTAAGGATTGACGCAGCATTGTAACAATATGGCCCGTCAGAGCATTGCTGGAGCTGCGTTGCGCTTGCGACGCAACTCCAGCAATGCGCCGCATTTACTATCTGTGCTACTTCTGCCCCATGGTGCGCCGCATTGTAAATGCGGAGCATTCATGGTGGCAGGGGCATGGCGCACAATAACTGGCGCATCCCTGCTGATATGCAGGGATACGCCAGTTATTGTAAATCTGCCCCAAAGTGTATTAAATGCAACTTTATTCTACATATATTACCTTCCCTATGCTTATATATACCTTTCATGTTATTCTGTATCTTTATATTTATTACTTTGCTTCTATTTCTGCTTATACAACGCACTACCCTAGATTTCACCCTATATCTCTCGCAATATATCCTCCACCTCCTCTCTGACTTATCGCAAACATCACTCTACTACTCTCTCCAATACTCTGCCCTGTTTCTCACCGTATACCGCTCTCAATATATCCTCTACATCAACTCTCTGCCTCATCTCCACTCATGATCTCCATCAGACCCTGCCCACACCACATTTTCCAAAAAGCTGACGCAACCATCGCACCACAACTACGGAAGGTCATCAACATCTCCTTCGACACAGCGACATTACTGGAAAGCTGTAAGCACGCCAAATTATACGCCCTTTTCAAGAATCCCAAGGCGGACCCCAAAGACCTCAAGAACTTCCGGCCCATCTCCCTGCTCCCCTTACCGGCGAAGGTCATCGAGAAAATCGCCAACATGCAGCAGACCCGCCACCTCGAGGACAACAACATCCTAGACCCATCCCAATCCGGATTCAGATGCAACCACAGCACCGAGACTGCCCTCATTGTCGCCACAGACGACATCAGGCGCCAGCTAGACAACGGCGAAACCTCAGCCCTCATCCTCCTGGACCTGTCAGCTGCTTTCGACACGGTCTGCCACCACACACTAAAAACACGCCACCAAGAAGCCGGAATCCAGCAGAAGGCCCTGGACTGGGCTACGTCCTTCCTCTCCGGCAGAACCCAGAGAGTCCGCCTCCCACCCTTCCAATCCGAAGCCTCTGACATCATCTGCGGCGTCCCCCAGGGCTCATCCCTCAGCCCGACCCTGTTCAACGTCTACATGGCCCCCCTCGCACAAGTGGCCCGCCAGCACTATATGAACATCATCTCATATGCTGACGACACCCAGCTCATCCTCTCCCTCAGCAAGGACCCGCACACCGCCAAAACCAACCTCCACGAGGGAATGAAGGCCATCGCCGAGTGGATGAGGAGCAGCGTCTGAAACTGAACTCAGACAAGACGGAGGTCCTCATCATAGGTCCCACCCCATCTGTGTGGGACGATTCCTGGTCGCCGACCACTCTGGGAGCAGCTCCAACACCCAAAGACCATGCATGCAACCTAGGATTCATCCTCGACTCCTCCCTCTCCATGTCAAAGCAGGTCAACGCCATCTCTTTCTCCTGCTACAACACCCTCCGCATGTATCGCAGGATTTACAAGTAGATCCCGACTGAAACAAGAAGAACAGTGACCCAAGCCCTCGTCAGCAGCAGACTTGACTACGGCAATGCACTCTACACAGGGATCCCGGCCAAACACCTGCGACGACTACAGTGCATCCAAAACACCGCCGCCTGACTGATCCTCAACATCCCCCGCCACAGCCACACGACCTCCCACCTAAGAGACCTGCACTGGCTCCCCTTTAACAAGAGGATTACCTTCAAGCTCCTCACCCACGCACACAAAGCACCCCACAACACTGGACCAGCCTACCTGAACAACAGACTCAACTTCTACACGCCTGCCTGCCAGCTCCGCTCCACCAGCCTCGCCCTTGCCGCCGTCCCGCGCATCCAACGTCCAACCTTCGGCTGCAAATCCTTCTCCTTCCTCGCCGCCAAGATTGGAATACCCTCCCCACCCATCTACGGCAGACCCAAGACCTGCTCACCTTCAGGAGGCTCCTCAAGACCTGGCTCTTCGAGCAGAAGTAGCACCCCCACCCCCCTCTCAGCGCCTTGAGACCCTCACGGGTAAGTAGCACGCTTTACAAATTCGTTGATTGATTGATTGATTGATCTCAAACCTCACTCTACTACTTTCTCTAATGGACTACCCTATTTCTAACCCTATACCGCTCTCAATATATACTCTACCTCAAATTTCTGACTCATTTCAAACCTCACTCCACTACTCTCTCAAATGCACTACCCTATTATTAACTATATACCTCTATCAATATATCCTCTACCTCCACTCTTTCATTCATCCTAAACCCCATACTCTTCCTTCCTCTACCCCTCTTTGCATCATCTCATACTTTTTTTACTATTCAGATCTCCCAAACAAGCATTTCTGAACACTTCCCTCTGACTTTTCCCCCTCCACCTCCCCTTTACTCATCCCAAACCCCCTCCTAATGGTATAAATCCTGCAAAAAACTCTAAACCCTTCTTTCTTCTATCCCTCCACTATTCCTTTTCAATACAAATAACAGACTAACATCTCCACCAATCAAATAATTTCATATTTTCCTATACTAATTCCTGACTAATCCTTTTTGGGTTCCGGAGTAGCGTACTACTGCCAAAAAGCTCTTCAATACCTCATCAGGAGTAGCAAGTGCTATATAAATGCAAAACCTTCCTTTTTCCATCCCTCCACTATTTTTTTCAATCCAAATAACAGACTAACATATACACCGCTCAAATTTATTTCATATTTCACTTTACTTGTTCACCACTAATCCTTTTTGGGTTCCAGAGTAGTGTGCTACTGGCCGAAAAAGCGCGTTGCCGTCTCATCAGGGATAGTAAGCGCTATACAAATGCCATTACAATGGGAGCTACACCAGCTAATGAGGTGAAGATTGGAACTTTGTAACAGGGATATAATTGCCAAGTTCTGTGTTTTTGTAGTATGATTGCTTGGCATTTGACCTGTCTTTTGCAGAACAGTAAATGTGACATGATATTATCAAAATGTAAACGCTTCATTATTTCTCATTCACCATATGAATTCCAGCATTGTTATTTAGGGGGTGCTGCTGCACAGCACCCCATCCACCCTACTTCAACTGCCTATACATTAAAGCATCATGCTTTAATGGCTTTACTGCCAATAAATTAACGTTTGTTTCTTCTATAGTTTGTAACAACACTGCAAATGGGCAGATTGCAAAATCTGAAATTCCTTCTGTGTCTTTGGGAGTTGGACAAGTACATGACATATGTGGCCAGAGTCCCCTTTTTTGTGTGAATTATATCTTTGACCAATCTAGGTTTTCCAAAGAGTAGCATATAGTTCTGGGCTCTTTTGAACCAGTTTCATGAGCATTTCAATAGAAAGAAGGATATAATTTCAACCATTTACATAATATTGTTGTGTGATAATATAATGCAATTGAGTGATACTGTCCTGGTCAGACCCGATCGCTCCTCCCACTGCTGCTGCCAAGCAAAGTCTCTGCCCCTGTGTGGAGTGGCCCCCTGTCCCTGCCCGCTCTCTCGTTCTTGCTAAGGTTTGCCTGTTGCCATTTGTGTTTTGCCCGTGTTTTGTTGATTTTACCGTCGCTCCCCTGCCGCCTGTGCTCCCCAGAGTGTTCCCCTTCCCCTCCGCCTGTTGTTGCCCTTCTGCTGTGCCCATTGTAATTTTGTACTTGTGCTCCGTGTCTCCATTGTAATTGTGTACTTTAGCTCCGTGTCTCCATTGTATTTTTGTATTTTCGCTCCGTGTCTCATCTAAGCTGTTCCCCTGCCCCACCCCGCTCCCTGCTGCTGCTCCCTCGCGCCCCCACCCACGCCCCCTCCGCATAACCTCACCGCTCCCCCCACACTCGCCACCCCGCTCCCGCCTCCCAGCTGCCCCTCCCTCCCACTAAGTAGTATTTAAGCCTGGCGCATGGGGCGAGGAGCTGTGACCTGACCTGACCTGGTCAGACCCGGTCGCTCCTCCCGCCGCCGCTGCCAAGCCAAGTTTCTGCCCCTGTGTGGAGTGACCCCCTGTCCCTGCCCGCTCTCTCATGCCTGCTAAGATTTGCCTGTTGCCATTCGTGTTTTGCCCGTGTTTTGTTGATTTTACCGTCGCTCCCATGCCGCCTGTGCTCCCCAGAGTGTTCCCCTGCCCCTCCGCCTATTGCCCTTCTGCTGTGCCCATTGTAATTTTGTACTTGTGCTCCGTGTCTCCATCGTAATTGTGTACTTTAGCTCCGTGTCTCCATTGTATTTTTGTATTTTCGCTCCGTGTCTCGTCTCAGCTGTTCCCCTGCCCCACCCCGCTCCCTGCTGCTGCTCCCCCGCGGCCCCACCCACGCCCCCTCCGCATCACCTCACCCCTCACCCCTCCCCCCCACTCCCCACCCCGCTCCCGCCTCCCAGCTGCCCCTCCCTCCCACTAAGTAGTATTTAAGCCTGGCGCACGGGGCGAGGAGCTGTGACCTGACCTGACCTGGTCAGACCCGGTCGCTCCTCCCGCCGCCGCTGCCAAGCCGAGTCTCTGCCCGTGTGTGGAGTGGCCCCCTGTCCCTGCCCGCTCTCTCGTGCCTGCTAAGGTTTGCCTGTTGCCATTCGTGTTTTGCCCGTGTTTTGTTGATTTTACCGTCGCTCCCCTGCCGCCTGTGCTCCCCAGAGTGTTCCCCCGCCCTTCCGCCTGTTGTTGCCCTTCTGCTGTGCCCATTGTATTTTGGACTTGTGCTCCGTGTCTCCATTGTAATTGTGTACTTGTGCTCCATGTCTCCATTGTATTTTTGTATCTTCGCTCCGTGTCTCGTCTCAGCTGTTCCCCTGCCCCACCCCGCTCCCTGCCGCTGCTCCCCCGCGGCCCCACCCACGCCCCCTCCGCATCACCTCAACGCTCCCCCCCCACTCGCCACCCTACTCCCGCCTCCCAGCTGGCCCTCCCTCCCCCCTCCCCCGCCTGCCTGCCCCCACTCTCCATTTATGGCAGAGTGCATGCGTACGCGCAGCGTTGACGCGCAGCGGGCGCACCAAAGGCAAGCCCGTCTGCGCCCGTCCGCACCTGGACAGCGCCCAACGCCAGACCCCCTGGCCCCCGAGGATGCCAGCCCACCTGCCGGACTTACAACTACGCCACCCTCAACGCACTCAACACCGTCGGATCCCCGGCTGCCACCGAGCCACCCCAGGACGCACCCACGGACCCTTCACCTGCCAATCCTGCAAGTTCTCCTGCATCCGGACCCGCACCGCACCCGCCGAGACGAGCACCAGTGGCAACCACCTGAAGTGCATCCTGCTCAACACCCGCTCCGTCCACGGACACGCCGTGGAACTCTGGAACCTCCTCGACATCACATCTCCAGACGTCGCCTTCCTCACGGAAACCTGGATGAACGCCTCCTCAGCACCTGACATCGCCATCGCCATCCCGGACGGCTACAAGATCGCCCGGAAGGACCGCGTCATCCAGACTGGAGGAGGCATCGCCATCGTCCACAAGAACACCATCCGCATCACGACCAATTCCAACAACACCCTCACAGCTGCCGAACACCTGCACTTCCAGATACACACTGACCCCAAGACCACCCTCAGAGGCACCCTCATCTACAGACCCCCGGGACCACGCACACAATTCAGCGAAGACATCGCCAACTTCATCAGCCCGCATGCCCTCCCCTCCGCTGACTACATCCTCCTCGGGGATCTCAACTTCCACCTGGAGAACAACAACGACCGCAACACCACCACCCTGCTGGACAACCTCGCCAACCTCGGACTCAAGGAACTGGTGACCACCCCCACCCACTACGCCGGCCACACGCTAGACCCCGTCTTCTCCTCCAGCAAGGACATCTCCTTCAGTCACACCTCCGGACTCCACTGGACAGACCACAGCTGCGTCCACTTCAGCTTCAGCAAGACCACGCACCACCACCACCCGCAACAGGTCCCCCGCAGAATCTGGAACAAGATCACTGCCGACCAGCTCGCCACATCGCTGAGCCAGAACCCTCCCGCCAGCTCAGTGAACACCAACCAAGCCGCCAACAACCTCACGAAGTGGATCAGCAACTGCGCAGACGACCTCGCTCCACTGAAGACCCCCCCCCCCCGCCACACCCGGCACCAAGAAAGCATCCTGGTTCACCTACAAACTCAAGAGATCCAAGAAGAACTGCCGGGACCTCGAGGAAGCCTGGCTCAGAGACCCAACTACAGACAACATGACCACCCTCAAGCTCGCCACCCGAAAACATCACCAGCTGATCCACACCACCAAGAAAACCGCATTCAAGGAACGACTATACAACAACGCCCACAACAGCAAGGAACTCT
This sequence comes from Lissotriton helveticus, assembly GCF_964261635.1. Lineage (NCBI taxonomy): Eukaryota > Metazoa > Chordata > Amphibia > Caudata > Salamandridae > Lissotriton > Lissotriton helveticus. The sequence continues at coordinate 197,127,317 of NC_136057.1, read as the reverse complement.
TCAACATCTTCAAAGAGCTCTCTAACCCCAGCGCCGGAAACAACGACATCACTCCCTCGCAAGACCTCTGCATCTCGCTCGCCACGTTCTTCCACGGCAAGATCGCAGACATACACAACAGTTTCAGCACACAGCCGACGCACCCCACGACCGTACCAACGCCCCCCACCACCACCCTCCGCGCCTGGACCCCGGTCAAGACCGAAGACACCATCCGCACAATGAACTCCATCCACTCCGGATCTCCAACCGACCCCTGCCCGCACCACGTCTTCAACAAGGCCGACTCCGTCATCGCACCCCATCTACGGGACATCATCAACGCCTCCTTCGACACCGCCACCTTCCCAGAGAGCTGGAAGCACGCCGAACTCAGCGCCCTACTGAAGAAAACATCAGCGGACCCCACCGACCTCAAAAACTACCGCCCCATCTCGCTCCTTCCTTTTCCTGCCAAAGTCATTGAGAAGACCGTCAACAGACAGCTGGCCGCCTTCCTCGAGACGAATGGAGCCCTCGACCACTTGCAGTCCACCTTCCGGGCCAATCACAGCACCGAGACCGCCCTCATCGCAGCCACCGACGACATCCGAGCCCTGCTCGACAACGGGGAAACTGCGGCCCTCATCCTCCTGGACCTCTCCGCGGCGTTTGTCACGGTCTGCCACCGCACCCTAGTGCAGCGCCTCAACAACAACATTGGAATCCAGGAGAAGGCACTGGAGTGGATCATCTCCTTCCTCGCCGGAAGAACACAGAGATCCGTTCAGATCCGAGGCCACCGAAGTCATCTGCGGCGTACCACAAGGATCGTCACTCAGGCCCACGCTGTTCAACATCTACATGAGCCCCCTCGCGGCCATCGCATGCCAACACAACCTCAACATCATCTCCTACGCCGACGACACCCAGCTGATCCTCTCCCTCACCAACGATCCCGCCACCGCCAGAACCAACCTACACGAAGGGATGAAAAACGTAGCCGAGTGGATGATGACCAGCCGCCTGAAACTGAACTCAGATAAGATGGAAGTCCTCATCCTGGGATCCTCGCCCTCCACCTGGGACGACTCCTGGTGGCCCCCTGCCCTGGGCAGCGGTATACAACGGTTAGCACGCATTTTTTACAACGCGGTACTGTTACCACGCTACTTTTACCACGCAAGTCGTTACAATAATTTACTATCCAACTCCTTTCCCTAGAGTCCACGGAGACTATCGTACAGCGCACCCAAACCTACAGACCACGCACGCAACCTGGGCTTCATCCTGCCCTCCTCCCTCTCCATGACCAGACAAGTCAACGCCGTATCCGCGTCGTGCTTCAACATCCTACGCATGCTACGTAAGATTTTCTGATGGATCCCCACCGAAACCAGGAAGACGGTCACCCAGGCCCTTGTCACCAGCCGACTGGACTACGGCAACTCCCTCTATGCCGGAACCACAGCCAAACTTCACAAAAGGCTCCAGCGCATTACGAACGCCTCAGCACGCCTCATCCTGGACATTCCTCGACACGGCCACATCTTCGAACACCTGAGAAACCTGCACTGGCTTCCCGTCAGCAAGAGAATCACGTTCCGACTCCTCACCCACGCACACAAAGCTCTCCACAACCAAGGCCAAAGATACCTCAATGACCGCCTGACCTTCTACACCCCCACCCGCCAGCTACGATCGACCAGCCACGCCCTCGCCGCCGTCCCCCGCATCCGACGAGCCACAACGGGAGGAAGATCCTTCTCCTACCTTGCTGCCAAGTCGTGGAACTCCCTCCCCATCCACCTCCGCTCCTTCAGGAAGCAACTCAAGATCTGGCTGTTCGAGCAGTAGCAGACCCCCCTCCCCCAAGCGCCTTGAGACCCTCCGGGTGAGTAGCGCGCTATACAAATGTTTTGATTGATTGATTGATTGATACTATATTGCAAGATGAACAAACCCCTTATGTCTGTTATTATATAAATGGTTGACATTACCCTCTGTTCTCCAATTCATTTTTCATAAAACTAATTGTTGTCCAGTTTTCAATGCAGAATTTGCCACTTCTTTTTCTCCGGTTGGCCTGAGCATTACCCGATCCTGATTGTCCCAATTTAGCCCGCCCCGATTGATTAACATGTTAGCCACACCCCTTCCTTTGCCATGTTAGCGCCCCCGAAGTTAATACCTAGTTGCTCCCCTGACGCAGACACACCAACTGACTAATGGGCAAACAGACATGCACACACAGATGGGCACAGAGACAAACACACATACATGGATGGAAACAGGCATAAAATGACAGATAGAGACACAAATATAGACACATAAACCCACGATTGGGCACTTCTCGTATACTGAAAGGAATGTTTCTTAGCTCGAGTTTGAACGGACTGGCCCCAGTCTGAACTTTAATTTAGTGCCTGAAACCTGAAATCTTTCCAAGTTTGTCACAAAATATATCTTTAAAAGCACTTTTCCAAACACTGCTTGTTCCCTCCCCAACTTCTTGCTCATTCACAGTGTCATCTGTTACTAACGAGACTTGTATTTTATCCAATCCCTTCTTTGCTGCATAGATTTTTACAAAAATGACTTTTGCCTTAAATATCAAAAGGCACTTAAAATATCCCATGAGTTCGATTTTCATCCCATCATATGTGACTGGATTTCTTTCACGAGGCAATAAGCTTCCTCCACCCAACAATTTTTAAATAATTCATATGTGACCATGGTCATTCTTGCCCCCGATTTGCCTTGTAATACCAATACTAAATCCCTCTCTTCATTACACTGATCCCCAGAATCTTCATTAGCCTCTTTGTCGAGCACCAAATTCACCTGTTCTTTGTTTCTCACAGATTGGCATACCTTTGCAAAATATCCCATCTTGCCACGTTTCCTTCATTTTACGTTCTTTGCCGGACAAGGCCGACTATTACCTGTGCGTCTGGGAGACCCACATTTGAAACACACATTTATTTAGTTGAAAAACCCTTCTTTTACATCTCTCTTTTCATTGAACATTTTACTTTGACCCTTGTGAGGGCGAGTAGCACCTTCTTTAACTACAGTCACCCCCCCACACTGTTCCTTGCGTGTCCGCTCCTTATACGACCTTCGTGAAATCTATGGGGCATATTATAAAGGGCAGTATCGCCGTTTTGGCGGCACTTTTTGCCGCTAAAGCTGTGACATTTTTACCGCCCTATTTACATGGGGATGCTAACATGCATTAGCGCATGTTAGCACCCGTTTGCCCGACGCCTCGCTTTGCATCTCTAATGAGATGCAAAGTAGGGGTCACTTGGCGTACCCCTGATGGACTACCTTGTAAATTAACGCTAGATGTACATCGCGATATTTACAAGGAGGCCCACGCATTTTAGCAGACGTTAGTTTTTGGCGAAAACCACGGTTTCCGCTAAAGTCTGCTAAAATGCTGACTTACCTATACCTATTCCTAACAATGGGGGTGGATTATGCGGATACGACCACAGGGTCTTATCAGTAAGGTTATTGCCATTTTCCATGGAACAGAACTGGTAAACCAGCGATGTTCCATGGAAAACACCGCTTTCATTGGAAAATTATTGCAACTGCGCTATGCATTGTTAATACAGCGCTAGCATGGCGATAATTGCCAGCGATAGCCGGCGATAAAAAAGTTATAGCAAAGAGCGGCCAGCAATAATTATTGCTGACGCTTGATAATATGCCCCTCAATACTTTTGACAAAGTCAATAGTTTCTTGGATCTTTTCTTGTACCTTTTTATCCCAACTACGTATGACAAGTAGATCTCAAATGAGCGATGTTCAAAATCACACTCAGACTCTAAATATTGGCGCAACATACAAAACAATTGACTCATCTTGTTGTTGTAATCTGGTGAAAATTGTGTGGTGAGTAACAATCAAACTTGGCTGCCACTGTACATCCAATTGTTTCTCCGATTTCTTTACTGCCATTTCATACTCATCAATGTTTTCATCATTTTCATCCACCACATAAGGTGGAAACTGGACCAGAATCACCGACGACCAGCTAACGTCATCCCTAAGCAACTCCACCCCAACCATTGCGGAAAACGACGACCCCAACACCGCAGCCTGAACCCTGCACAGGAGGATCTCCGAGAGCACCAACATCATAGCTCCCCTCAAGAAAAACAACAACACCCATTCCAAGAAAGCTAGATGGTTCACTACCAAACTTTGAGAGTCTAGATGCACTTCCGCCACCTCGAAAAGACCAGGAGGAACACCAAATCCACAGAAGCCCACAACAACTTCAGAGCCACCACCAACGTCCACCGCCAACTCATCAGAAAAACGAGGAAAAAAGCAATTGAAGACAGAATCTCCATTCATGCGCAAAACAGCAAAGAACTCTTCAACATCATCAAGGAGTTCACCCAACCCACCAGTGAGTCCACCGACATCCCTCCCTCACAAGACCTCTGCGACAAACTCAGCACCTTTTTCCACCACAAAATTAAGAGTATCTACGACAACTTCGACGAAGACAACCAACACACTGAACCCTCACCAATCACCCCTGACACCCTGAAGCCAGCGATCGACAACTGGACAGCCCTTACCACTGAAGACACACTGAAGACGATGAAGTCAATCCACTCCATTGCCCCCACAGACCCCTGCCCCCACCACTTTTTCAACAGAGCCGCCGAAACCATCGCACCCATGCTCTGCCACACCATCAACCGCTCCCTGGCAACCGCCTCGTTCCCCGACGACTGGAAACAGGCTGAGATCAACCCCCTCCTGAACAAACCCTCTGCGGACCTAACCGACCTAAAAAACTACAGACCCATCTCCCTGTTCCTGTTCCCAGCGAAAGTCATCAAGAAAGCCGTCAACAGCCAACTTGCCACATTCATCGAAGAGCACAACATCCTCGACTCCTTCCAATCCGGCTTCAGAAAAAATCCCAGTACAGAAACTGCCCTCCTTGCCGCAACAGACAACATCTGCACCTTACTGGACAAAGGAGAAACAGCAGCCTTCATCCTCCTCGACCTCTCTGAGGCGTTCGACACAGTCTCTCACCGCACCCTAACATGCAGATTCCACGATGCAGGGATACAAGACAAGGCCCTCGACTGGATCGGCTCCTTCCTCTCTGGAAGAATGCAGCGAGTCAGACTCCCCCTTTCCTCTCAGGACCCTACACCTACCACCAGCGGAGTGCTCCAGGGGTCCTCCTTCAGCCTTATGCTCTTCAACGTCTACATGGCTCCGCTCGCCCCCATTGTCAGAACCTACAGACTCAACATTGTGTCATATGCAGATGACACCCAACTCATTCTCTCCCTATCCAACGAAGCCACCATCGCCAGACGCAACTTTCGAGAAGGCATGCAAGCCGTCGCCAAATGAATGAAAAACAGCTGCCTACAACTAAACACCAACAAAACGGAAGTACTCATCATGGGCCCAAACCCTGATGCCTGGAACAACACCTGATGGCCCCCCACCCTCGGAAGCCCACCAACCTCCACGGACCACGCATGCAACCTGGGAATAATCCTGGACTCAGAGCTCAAAATGGACCACCAGATCAACTCCTTCTCTTCCTCCTGCTTCCACACCCTCCACCTCCTACGTAAGACCTTCAAATGGATCCCCCTCGAACACGGAAAGACCATCACTCACGCCCTGGTCACCAGCAGGCTCGACTACGGCAACAAAAACCTCACCCGCAAGCTACAGAACATCCAAAACGCCACCGCAAGACTGGTCCTCAACCTGCCAAGACACTGCCACATCTCCCTGCACCTGCACACACTTCACTGGCTCCCCATCAAAGCTAGAGTCATGTTCAAGATGCTAACCCACACTCACAAGGCCCTCCACAACACCGGACCAGCATGTCTGAACAGCCGACTCAAATTCCACACACCCCAAGGGACCCTACGATCAGCCCAGCTCTCCTACACTGTGGTCCCCCACACCAGAAATACCAGATCAGGAGGCCGCTCCTTCTCCCTCTGCGCAGCCAGAGCCTGAAATGACCTTCCGCTCCACCTCAGACAGATATCGCTCCCCATCTTCCCAAGAAACCTCAAAACCTTGATGACGCCAAACAACGGTCATTGTATTGGGACAAGAGCTGATATCCGTGGTATGAAGAGGCAAGCAAACATCACAAAGACTGCAGAGCCATCCACTGGGGGAACAAGCATTACCTTACATCTAGTTGGCAGAAAGGCTCACTGAAGCAACACTGTGGTGTATTACATGTCCCAGAAGGCCGTATGAGCGACCGTGCCCACAGAGGCGGAGGACTTATAAAGATCCTCGGGGCACCAGTCACTTTCTGTTTTCCAGTGTCGAATAACCAATGATTAAGGGCAGGGGCCCCAAACGCGTCTGGTTGATCAAAGAGCTTTGTACTCTCTATGGATGTTTGCTGCAGCCGCGAATAAATGTGGTAAGCATTACTTACCTGTGGTGGGATTTCTCATTTGAGGCGACCCTTGCGGTTATATATATATATATATATATATATATATATATATATATATATATATATACATATACATATATATATATATTACCTACTGGCGGTCGCCAGTAGGTATATATAGTTAGGATTTTTTCTCTATGGGTTTTTTGAAAATTCTATGTCTAATAACTTTGGCGTTTGTGGACGGAATTGGCTGAAATTTTCAGGAAAATGGCACATTTTGTTTCTGAGCAGCCCTTGAAAATTTGGGGGGGGTTCGTCAAGGGGGGGCCGAGAAAAAAGGGGGGTCCCAAAACGCGTTTTCCCATGTTAATTTCCATAGGGCGGTTGGCCTCACTTTTAGCCCGAACGGCTGAATGGATTTGCACGAAACTTGGCAAAATTGTAGGGACTGGTAGCCCGATGTGCCTTTTGTAGGTCTCAATATATGTGCTCCAGTGGATTTTGAGAAATTAACGTTTAAAAAAAGATATATATCTGTAACAGCGGACCGGGCAGCGCTCTGGTTCGCGGACTTTTCGCGCAACGGAGCTTTGTGAAGCGAAGCTGATTGGTTCTCCGGCGTCTGTCAACATTCCAAACAGTCCGTAGCGGCCGCCATCTTGTCTCTCGGTAGGATCGAGAGACAAGAGGAGGCCAAAGCGAAGGGGCAAATGACCATAAGGGGGCATAGTACATTGTCGCTCACCCCCTAGGTTTGATGTGGAGGTTTTAAAAGGGCCCCGCGGGGCAAAAAAAAATAAAAATAATAATAATCGAACAGCTGAATGGATTTGCACGAAACTTGGCAAAATTGTAGGGACTGGTAGCCCGATGTGCCTTTGCTAGATCTCAATATATGTGCTCCAGTGGATTTTGAGAAATTAACGTTCAAAAAAAGGTATATATCTGTAACAGCGCACCGCTTCGCGTACTTTTCGCGTTACGGAGCTTTGCGAAGCGAAGCTAATTGGCTCTCCGGTGTCTGTAAACATTCCAAACAGTCCGTAGCGGCCGCCATCTTGTCTCTCGGTAGGATCGAACAGCTGAATGGATTTGCACGAAACTTGGCAAAATTGTAGGGACTGGTAGCCCGATGTGCCTTTGCTAGGTCTCAATATATGTGCTTCAGTGCATTTTGAGAAATTAACGTTCAGAAACAAGATATATATCTGTAACAGCGCTCCGCTTCGCGGAGATAAAATTATATGTGTATTACCTAGCTGTTGCTAACACCAGTTAGCGACGGCTAGTAGAAGATAGCGACCATCTTGGGCCCCACTTTGCATGTGAGTGATATTTATCACTAATGACATGCAAAGTGGGCATGCCAAGATGTTAGCGACTGGAAACAGTCGCTAACATCGCTATCTCCTATTATCAACTTTTGGAAATATTCGAGATAAGGGCGAATATCTCTAAAAGCTACCACCCGCCCTGAGCAGTTCTTAGCCATGTTATCCAATGGGAGGTGGATAACATGGCTAAGAGCATTAGCTCGGTAATGCATGAATATCGCTGAGTTTTCAGCGATATTAATGCATTGCGGTCGTTTTTTATCGTATTTCCGATAAACCTTGATAATAGCAAGGTTTATCTGCGATAATTTCTGACGGTAAAAAAATCGTTGCTAAGCATCGTTAGGGATAAATATCGCTTAACTTTGGTAATATGCCCCAACGTCTGTTAACGTTCGATTCGAAGGAAATCAGGAAGTGTTGAAAAACATTGTCTGCGCCATCTTGTCTTTTTTCAAATGCCACACTTTTGTCGTGCACGGCAGCCATTTTAGATGCCTTGACCAGACCCACTCTGTGCACGCTGTCGATCCTTAGCATGGCTCCCCACCCTCGCAAGCATCTCCCCCAGGCAGTGGTCACCCCCGCTCTCTGTCTTATGCATGGGTAATAAACCTCCCCCATCTGCGCTGCTGTTCCCTGAGAATCACACCCTGTGCCCGCCCGACACCTCCCTTTCGCCCTATTCACTACCGCACCCTCTGACACTCCTTTTCCTCTGTGTCCGATTGTCCAGGCTGGTCCTAGGGTATCAGCTAGCCCTGCAGATGTAGTTTATGGCCACAGCTGTAAAGAATCACCCCTCTTCAAAGGAGTTATAGTAGATCAAGGCCCACACTCGATGAGATCCGTCACAGCAGAAGCGTTGCTATTATCTGAAAACCATCCTGTATTGTGATTGGGGAGGGGACCGAGCCTGAAGCGGAAGATTCCAGGGATGACTGTTTGTACATCAAAGTTTTTACAATTATGTGTCACATTAAAAATATATAGCACTCCGACAAAGTAGTAAGATTATAAAACTTTAATAATTTATAAATATATACAAGAAAACAAAAATAGTAATAACATATAAACATTTTTAGGGAAAAACAACGAAGTAGCGGTCGGCTGTGCGAATAGTCCCAACGCAGCACAACGTCCAGATTTCCGGCGTGGGGCGTCGCGGGGGGTGGGTCATCAGTAGCAAACTGTTGTGCGAATAGTTCCAAGGCAGCAGAACGCGCCGAAATCTAGATGACACGAAAGTGATGTCTAGTAAGTTGCCACCCAGCAAATAACGGCATGGGGCGTCGCGGGGGGTGGGTCATCAGTAGCAAACTGTTGTGCGAATAGTTCCAAGGCAGCAGAACGCGCCGAAATCTAGATGACACGAAAGTGATGTCTAGTAAGTTGCCACCCAGCAAATAACGGCATGGGGCGTCGCGGGGGGTGGGTCATCAGTAGCAAACTGTTGCGCGAATAGTTCCAAGGCAGCAGAACGATGGCACCAAGGTGATGTCCAGTAAGTTGCCGCACTGGTTTTGGTATCCTACAATGCTGCTCCGAATAACGGCGTGGAGCGCCCCGGGGGAGGCGGCGTGAACGGGCCTCTCCAGGTGGAGTGTCGTCTGTTGTAGTGGGGCGCCCCTTTACCGTTTCAGTTGCCATTCCATCCGTTTTTGGTCCACTGTGTCAAAAGCCGCAATTCAGCTGAGTTGCGCCCACTCTTGCGGTGCAGCGATAGGCGGCTGTCACAGGACTCTCAAAATGGCGGCAGGCTGTTTCCTTTTTGGGCCTGGTCCACTGAAATGGCCCTGGGACACCTTGGAAATCGGACGCTTGTCTGCTAGGTCTTGGACCTCATTCTCGAAAGCGTCCCCTCCGCCTTGAGAATTCATCAAAAGTTTTGGGGGCTCCGACTCCTGCAGGCTTCTGGTGGGGAGCGGCTGCCATGATTGCTCGCGGAATGACCACGACTGAGCTACGAGATGGTGGTGCTTTCATGCTGACGCCAGCTTCAGTCTGAAACATCCAGAAACAAGGTGGGGCTTTCATCGTTTGGGGAAAAAAAAAAGTTTTCATCCTATGAAAAGTGTTGTTTTTAGGTCACATGATCAAGCCTTCCATCATTAGGAAACCAAAAGTAAAATGAACCAATGAAAAGTTTTATAAACAAGTCACATGACCTGTTATGCGGCATAGGGTGTAAAATTAGGAGAAAATACGTTGGCACGTGAGGCGGCGTCAGTAGCGGACCGATGTGCGAATAGGCCGAAGGCAACACAACGCGCCAAGATCCGGATGGCACCGAGGTGGTGTCCAGCAAGTTGCAGCACTTGTGTGGCCATCCTACAATGCTGAAAGTCGGCGTGGGGCGCCCCGTTGGCCTGTGAGTTTGCGTCAGTAGCGGACCGATGTGCGAATAGGCCGAAGGCAGCACAACGCGCCAAGATCCGGATGGCACCGAGGTGGTGTCTAGTAAGTTGCCGCACTGGTGTGGCTATCCAACAATGCTGAAAGTCGGCGTGGGGCGCCCCGTTGGCCTGTGAGTTTGCGTCAGTAGCGGACCGATGTGCGAATAGGCCGAAGGCAGCACAACGCGCCAAGATCCGGATGGCACCGAGGTGGTGTCTAGTAAGTTGCCGCACTGGTGTGGCCATCCAACAATGCTGAAAGTCGGCGTGGGGCGCCCCGTTGGCCTGTGAGTTTGCGTCAGTAGCGGACCGATGTGCGAATAGGCCGAAGGCAGCACAACGCGCCAAGATCCGGATGGCACCGAGGTGGTGTCTAGTAAGTTGCCGCACTGGTGTGGCCATCCTACAATGCTGAAAGTCGGCGTGGGGCGCCCCGTTGGCCTGTGAGTTTGCGTCAGTAGCGGACCGATGTGCGAATAGGTCGAAGGCAGCACAACGCGCCAAGATCCGGATGGCACCGAGGTGGTGTCTAGTAAGTTGCCGCACTGGTGTGGCCATCCTACAATGCTGAAAGTCGGCGTGGGGCGCCCCGTTGGCCTGTGAGATGGCGTCAGTAGCGGACCGATGTGCGAATGGGGCCAAAGGCAGCGCAACAATATTTTCTGATTTGAAGACACCACAAGGCGCTGAGATGCCAAGATCCGGATGGCACCGAGGTGGTGTCTAGCAAGTTGTGGCACTGGTGTGGCCATCGTACAATGGTAAAAGTCGGCGTGGGGCGCCCTGTTGGCCTGTGAGATGGTGTCAGTAGCGGACTGATGTGTGAATGGGGCCAAAGGCAGCGCAACAATATTTTCTACTATATTTTCGGAGTAGAAGACACCACAAGGCGCTGAGATGCCAAGATCCGGATGGCACCGAGGTGATGTGTAAGTTGCGGACCGATGTGCGAATGGGGCCAAAGGCAGCTCAACAATATTTTCTGAAGAGAATACACCACAAGGCGCTGAGATGCCAAGATCCGGATGGCACCGAGGTGATGTCTAAGTTGCGGACCGATGTGCGAATGGGGCCAAAGGTAGCGTAACAAGATTTTCTGTATGGAAGATACCACTAGGCGTTGAGATGCCAAGATTCGGATGGCACCGAGGTGATGTCTAGCAAGTTGTGCCACTGGTGTGGCCATCGTACAATGGTAAAAGTCGGCGTGGGGCGCCCTATTGGCCTGTGAGATGGTGTCAGTAGCGGACTGATGTGCGAATGGGGCCAAAGGCAGCGCAACAATATTTTCTGACTGACACTACAAGGCGCTGAGATGCCAAGATCCGGATGGCATCGAGGTGATGTCTAAGTTGCGGACTGATGTGCGAATGGGGCCAAAGGCAGCGTAACAATATTTTCTGTATGGAAGATACCACTAGGCGTTGAGATGCCAAGATTCGGATGGCACCGAGGTGATGTCTAGCAAGTTGGTGTGGTCATCCTACAATGCTGAAACTCGGCGTGGGTCACCCCATTAGCCTGTGAGATGGCGTCAGTAGCGGACCGATGTGCGAATAGGCCGAAGGCAGCACAACGCGCCAAGATCCGGATGTCACCGTGGTGGTTTCATAGTTGAGAGGCACTTCATCTGCAGTGGGGCGCCGAGATCCGGATGGCACCGAGGTGATGTCTAGCAAGTTGCTGTACTGGTGTGGTCATCCTACAATGCTGAAATGTAGTGGGGCGCCCCTTTACCGTTTCAGTTGCCATTCAGCTGAGTTTCGGCCGCTCTTGATGCTACAGCGACAGGCGGCTGCAAGAGGACTCTCAAAATGGCGGCCTGTTCTTTGGATTTGGGCCTGGTCCATTAAAATGGCCCTGGGACACCTTAGAACTCGGACGCTCGATTTTTTTTTCCTTTCCTGTACATGCAAAAAAAGGTAAATGCCCGGTATGTTACACGCTTCATCTGCCACGATGAACTCTCCAGAGGAACCGAAAAAAAATATAGTTGTGGTAACTATACCATGCATCGTCATATGGAGAGGTGGCACCAATTAATTATAGTGCTGCATAAAAGAGAGATTTGGAGGAGAACCCCTGACCTGCTAGTACATTCATCAAAGAAGTGGCACTGAGAGCTTCAGAGGCAAGGGAAACGGTCCCAAATATTTAGAAGAACTTTGGAAAGATTAAAATGACATGTTTAGATTGTGGTAAATTAATTTCATGTGGGCAGATGAGTGTTACTCTAATAAATACAGCATATGAACATCATCATAGTCGATGGTTGGTAGAGACATTTTGACTATATCCTGGACCTGCCCGTCCTCGCCCAAAATGGCGCCGGAATAAATGGGACTCGTAACTCCTTGTTGTGTACTGGTTGCAGAACCTTGAAATCACGAGATACGTATGCAGTTTTGAAGCACATGGCGGGCGGGGACGAGAATTGATTGAATATTTCGACATCCCTATTGATATTAAGTTCTGATGTGTTATTGATTACTGTACTGTTGAAAATTCGAATTAACGTCACCCATGGTACTTGCCCGCAAATGTATATCTAGATAATTTTATTGTAACTGGCCATGTCGTATTTTAATTATAAAATGTACGTCCACCGATTCCGTAACTGTTAGACACCTTAGTTTTTGCAACCTAATGGCCCGCCCGTTACGTTCCTCTACAGTGTAAATGTCTATTCATCATATACGATTACAGTTTGCTCCGTGGCAGGCCCACGTGGTTATAGGCTCGTATTTGTATAATGAAATTTTCACAATAAAGGTTTTTAAAAGAAAACATGGTAGTAGTGTATACATTGGTAAAGTTTTTAATAATAGTCACTGTTTTAGAATCATTAAAAGGCAAGTGAAATAAAGCAGACCAATTACATGAAGGGTAAAAGGTATAATACGAAGGAACGCAGTAAAGATAAATGGTCAAGGGCTGTTGTGTTTTCTATTCCTGCAACATAAAGTGATCGATAAGAATCTCATATTCAGGCGTATCGGCGACTAAGACAGCAGGTCGACCCTCTTTTGCTCAATGGCTCCGTCATGGGACGAAGAAACGCTCTTTTTCTCGAAAAAAGAATATATTTTACTTGCAGGACAGTTGTAAAATTTCCGGGAAAGTACATTAGCCTGGAACATTATAACATATATTTAAGAGAAAATAATGTTCGGAAGTAATTAAAAGCGTAATTTTTAGGTGATATGACCAAGGCTTTCATCATTAGAATAAGAAAAGTAAAATGAACCAATGAAAAGTTTTATTAACAAGTCACATGACTTGTTATGCTTACGTTACGCGCTGCGCGCCCCGGATGACTTCCGGATGCGCTAACGCGGCGCGTCATATGACGCATTACGCGACAACGCAGGTCCAGAATATAGTCAAAATGTCTCCACCAACCAGCGGTCGAAACACAACCCCTTTCAGCAGGCTAAATAGTTCTGTTAAATGACAACAGAAGGGACAGGCAACAAGAACCATCAGTCAAAGAGGGGAGGGCTAGTTCTTCTCTACCGGGTTACATTGGGGCGCTACCGGAACTGATCGAATTGGTAGTCTACAGTGTTTCTGGATGTTTCAGACCGAAGCTGGGGTTAGCATGAGAGCAGCACCATTTCGTAGCTCCGTTGTGGCCATTCCGCAACCAATCATGGCAGCCGCTCTTTATCGTTATTTTGGGCGGGGTGGGTGGCGGAGCCGAGCTGTTTTGCAGCCATCATTGTGTGGAGTTCAGTTCATCTCACTAGTTTTGTATTTGTCATGAGGGGTTGTTCCTAATGTTTCTATTTTAGCGAGGTCAAAAAGAGATCCCATTAGTGGCCTACTGATTTTGCTCGATTCCTTTTCTTTTTTTTTACACGATTTTTCGTTATCTGCAAAGACTAAACAGAGTATTGCGACTCTGTGTTTGTTTGTAAATAGAGAATGAACCAAAGAGAACTAATTCTAAAACAGTAAATACTTGGATAACAATCAATCAAATGGAGAGAGAAGCAGGCACGACGGATTACAACGGGGGCAAAGGCCTGCGTTAACTACCTTTCACTATCTGCAAAGAGAGATTACTCCTAATAGAAATGAGGGGGGGGGCACCATTCAAAGCAGATCAGTGTGCATAAACACGAAAATGTTTTCACTTACCACGTACTTGACATTCGACAGCTTATGATATTTGCTATTAAAAAACCATTGAAATTCACTGAAAAAACCATAGGTTATAGACCATATATAGTTAGGAATTAGCATTTACAAAACCTTGAAAATTCACTGAAAAAACCATAGGTTATAGACCATATATAGTTAGGAATTAGCATTTAAAAAACCTTATTTTACTCACACAAAACCATTGAAATTCCATATATAGTTAGTTGCACTAACTATATATCGCGCACCCGCAATCCACTGCTGATCATGTCACATATTACATCATTCATGACATGGTCAGTGACATCACTGATGACATCACTGATGACATCTCAAATGACATCACTGATGACATCACTGATGACATCTCATTTGACATCAATGACCACATCACTGATGATATCATTCATGTGACAATACAATGCATCTCCTCACATTTTAATATAACCTCTGTTTCACCCAGTGTTAAATACAGAGTATAATTTTTGAAACCATTGACACACCAATACTAGTTACTACATACGTACTCACTGATTCCTACGTCTACACACACATTCACTCATTCACCCATACAATCATTCATACATACAATCACTCATCTTTACAACACTATCGACCGCCAGTAGGTAATATATATATATATATATGTATATATATATATATACATATATATATATATATATTACCTACTGGCGGTCGCCAGTAGGTATATATAGTTAGGATTTTTTCTCCATGGGATTTTTGAAAATTCTATGTCGAATAATTTTGGCGTTTGAGGACGGAATTGGCTGAAATTTACAGGAAAATGGCACATTTTGTTTCTGAGCAGCCCCTAAAATTTGGGGGGGTTTGTCAAGGGGGGGCTGAGAAAAAAGGGGGGTCCCAAAACGTGTTTTTCCCGTGCAATTTTCCATAGGGCGGTTGGCCTCACTTTTAGCTCGAACGGCTGAATGGATTTTCACGAAACTTGGCAAAATTGTAGGGACCGGTAGCCCGATGTGCCTTTGCTAGGTCTCAATATATGTGCTCCAGTGGATTTTGAGAAATTAACGTTCCAAAAAATATATATATCTGTAAGCGCGCTCCGGGCAGCGCCCCGGTTCGCGTACCTGACGCGTAACGGAACTTCGCGAAGCGAAGCTGATTGTCTCTCCGGTGTCTGTCAACATTCTAAACAGTCCGGAGCGGCCGCCATCTTGTCTCTCGGTAGGATCGAGAGACAAGAGGAGGCCAAAACAAAGGGGGAAATGACCATAAGGGGGCATAGTAGATCCTCCCTGATCCCCTAGGTTTGATGTGGAGGCTTTAAAAGGGCCCCGCGGGGCAAAAAAAAAAAAAAGGTTATTTTTTTGCGTGGGGAGCGCCCGGTACGCGCACCGGGAAGCGGTCTGGGAAGCGTACTATAAGGAAAAAAGAATGATAGACTATGATATTTTGAAATATTGTATGTTTATTGATTGTTCTTTTTGTTGTGTTTTTTTTGTTTTTTTTTATTTAAGTAGCAGTATTTATGATTATTAAATATAAATTTGTTTTTGTGATTGCGCACAGTATACTATAAGTCTGACTTTACATTATAATCAATTTGGTACTAGTTTATGAATTACATATAAAAATGATTAAAGACTCAAACAATTTTTTAATATTAAATATAATTTTATTTTTCGGATTCTTTTTCAAAATTTAATAGAACGTCTAACATTTGACTGTCCGATATGTCTTCTTTTTGACTGAACATAACTTCCCACATTTGACCGTCCTCATATTGAAGTAAGAAATCCACAGATTCTACACATTGTAGAAGTTCATGGTCTCGTGATTCATCCATGAATTCCAAGTCAATGGGTTCAATGATTTCCTCATTGTTCATCTCTAGGACAATTTCAAAGGAAACGTTCTGTTCTCCTTCCATTTTTGTGCTGAAATTTGCATAAAAAATAAATATATCAGTAGAGATAGGGCACTGTTGGGTTTAAGTTCAGACAGGTACTTTTGAGGCGTGAAGTAGTACTATTAAAAAGTGCCTGTGAAAAAGCCTAAGTAAATTCATAATTATACCACAGAAACCTAAATCAATCCATAATTATAATAAACAAGCCTTTCTCAATGTCTAACTCTTACAGAGGGATAGTATATAACTATCTGAAAATGTTTTCAAATTTATAAAATAACATCTTACCTTTTAAAAACAAGTTTAAGTTGTGAGTGAAAATGATCTTGCAATGTAGTTCAGGAAGTAGTAGTCCAAATGGCTGTGTTTCTCTCTCTTTTTTATATATATTCAGGTACATAACCAATCAAATGTCAGGTGAAAAAAGTAGAAAATGAAAGTAACATTTTAATTGGTTGTCAATTCCAACACTTCAGATGTGTTTTGTGAAGTAATTTACCTCAGGATATTTAGAGAGGTCTACAGGCTAAATGGCTAAATGGAATTTCAATCAAATTTGTGAAAATGGTAGGGATTGGTATGTAGTATGAGCTAATCTATATTTGGTGAAAGTGTCTCCAGTGGTTTTTCTGTGAATTACTTTCCCACCTTTTTTCAGCGAGCGCTTCCCGGTGCGCGCCCCGGTACGCGAACCGGCAGCGTTACGGGAGTCCTCCATTTTGTGTTTCGGTAGAATTGAGATACAAGATGGAGGGCAAATAATGTTCAGAATGGGTAGAAGGGGGCACGGTAGACGTATCCTGACCCCCTAGGTTTTCTGAGGGTGGCAGAGGAGGTCCATTTGTGCGAAAAAAAAACATTTTTTTAAAAATCTTTGTGCGGTTAGCGTCCGGTGCCCGTACCGGGTAGCGCTCCGGAAAGCGTAAATTGTGAAAATTAGTAAAAAAAAAGTTACATTTAAAATTTGTTTATGGTGATCATAGTTAGGGTAGCTCTGAGAAGAGCTTTTGGGTTTGTGGTAGATTTAGGTACTTATAAATAGGTACCAATGTCTTAAATTCAGGATGAAAATTCTGTTCCCCTCATCTGAGAAGTGAACTCCATCTCCTCTGTAGATATCTTGCATGTAGTAACGCAAGTTATTGTTGTACATGGAGCCCATTCCATGGTCTCTCATGTAAGCTGAAACAGACTTATTTACATGCTTCCTCGATTTCTCAATTTGTGGACAAAATTGGTTCGACCACCTCCATTTCTGTCTTTGGCATATATTTGAATATACCAAGGCAGTTTGAGGAAAAAGTGCCATCAATTGTCAAAGGTGTCCTTTAAAAGCATTTCCAGACCTACCCCAGTCAAAGTGCCCAAGTCATTTCCTCCACAGTGCACAATTAACAGGTCAGGTTTTGGCAAATGCAAAAAGGTTTTCACCAATGGTATCAATTGGTGACATTTTAATCCTCTGTGGCCAATCCAGTTGATTTCCACATTTTGTAAATTGAGGTTAGGTAAATTTCTGTTATCAGCATACCTTTGAGCCCAGTAGATGTAACTATGTCCAACAATCCAGACAGAAAACATGGTGAGAGAAGGTTCTGCTGCAGTCAGATGAAGTGTGGCAATGAAATGGCAGTTGAAAAAATAAGAGTTTATAATGAAAAAAACTGTGGAGTTTCTGTGCTAATGAATCAGTAGCAGTGATTGGTGGATTTTGATTGCTGAAAACAGAAAGTTAGGGTGCATGGATGAGTTCTTTGAAAGATGTAATTTGAATGGTCAAGAAAAAATCATTTTATGAAAGATTGCACTGGATACGCAGGTGCACTGAGAGTTCAGAGTTCAATTGAAACATTGTTGTGTGAACTTGCAAACACCAGAGGTCTTTCAGGAGGTGGTTGCTATGCAAAAAAGGCAGAAAGGGCAGAGGGGGGAAGGGTGTTGATTTGGAAAAAGTGAGGGAAGAGTTTTGATTGGGTGACATGAGAGATATGTGTGATGAATTACAGCATTTCTGTGCTTTTTTTGGCTGCAGCCTCTGGAGTGCATACCCTTTGTTCTGCTGAAGACAAATTGGTGTGTGTCTGAGACTGTTTTGAAACTCATAACGTATTTGCTAAGGTGAGAAAAGATTCATTTAATTTATATAGAGAATAGTATGCTTTAGGGAGAAAATTATGAAGAAAGTTTTGTATTTAAAATGATGCTTTGTGTCAAGTGTTTTACAAATAGATTTTGTTTCTTTGAGTTACATAGCCATGTTAAAAGTGACGCAAAAATGGTGCAACGGTCTGAAAAAAATGCTTTCATGTGTCTTAGGGCATTTTAACTCACTTCCCCATGAATGTGGTTGAATAATTGCTTTACATGATGTGTTTAAAAACGTTTTTTGAAATCAATTAGGTTTCTTGATATGTACTGCTAGAGTTTCATAGGTTGCTTGGGGCATATTCTTTGAGTTACATAGCCATGTTAAAAGTAACGCAAAAATGGTGCAAGGGCCTTAAAAAACGCTTTCATGTGTCTTAGGGCATTTTAAGTCACTTCCCGATGAATGTAGGTATATAATTGGTTTACATGATGTGTTTAAAAACGTTTTTTGAAATCAATTAGATTTCTTGATATGTACTGCTAGAGTTTCATAGGTTGCTTGGGGCATATTTATAAGGCCTTTGAGTCTCTCTGATGTTATTTTTCCCATTTTAATTTAAGACATTTCCCCGTGGTGCAAGGTCTTTGTAAATACGACCCCATCTGTGCTTGGCAAATTTAGATTTTGATTCTTTGAGTTACATAGCCATGTTAAAAGTGACGCAAAAATGGTGCAAGGGCCTTAAAAAAACACTTTCATGTGTCTTAGGGCATTTTAAGTCATTTCCCCTTGAATGTAGGTATATAATTGATGTATATGATGTATTTTAAAATGTTTTTTTAAATCAATTAGGTTTCTTGATATGTACTGCTAGAGTTTCACAGGTTGCTTTGGGTATATTTAAAAGGCATTTAAGTCCCTTTGATGTTATTTTTCCCATTTTAATTAAAGACATTTCCCCGTGGTGGAAGGTCCTTGTAAATACGCCCCCATGTGTGCTTGGCAAATTTAGATTTTCATTCTTTGAGTTACATAGCCATGCTAAAAGTGACGCAAAAATGGTGCAAGGGTCTTAAAAAAACGCTTTCATGTGTCTTACAGCATTTTAAGTCACTTCCCCAAGAATGTAGGTATATAATTGCTTTACATCATTTGCTTAAAAACGTTTTTTGCAATCAATTAGGTTTCTTGATATGTACTGCTAGAGTTTCATAGGTTGCTTGGGGCATATTTACAAGGCCTTTGAGTCCCTTTGATGTTATTTTTCCCATTTTAATTGAAGACATTTCCCCGTGGTGTAAGGTCCTTGTAAATACGTCCCCATCTGTGCTTGGCAAAATTAGATTTTGATTCTTTGAGTGACATAGCCATGTTCCATACAGTGCTCAACTTCTGTGTACTCTTTGATATGCTAGACTCCATCTGCACAATGAGATACCTAAGCAAAGGAAACACAGGTGATGTGATTGTGAAATGAGGAAAAGAAATTCCACATTTTTCAATTACATCACCTGTGTTTCCTAACTTTACGAATGACATTGTGCAGATGAGGTTTAGGCCTGTCCACAGACACAGTAGAGGTCTGGCCTTTGTTCAAGAGTGAAGTGGACATGACTCACTTCATTGGTAGGCCTGCACATGTATTATCTCCTCTGTACTCTTCAAAAAGCCAAAATTTCATCTGCAACCATGAGTAGGCCTCACCTCAAACAAACCTCTGGATAGGCCACACCTTATCGTCATCCTGAATCAATCATTTAAAATGTTAGGGACAGATTTATGATAGCCGTGGGCCTCTTTTGCGCCGCTGTGCGTCACTTTTGTGACGCAGCGGCGGTGCAAAAGATTTGCTATGTTGCGACATATTTACAACTTGATGCATCTAGGCAGATGTGTCATGCTGTAAAGTCCTGTGCCACATGAAACCAATGCAGCAGTGATGCAAAAGATGCACCATGTTGCAAGACAGGCCTCACTTCATCTCCAACAACATACCGTCCGTTTAAACTGTAAACATTTAGGACTGTGTAGGGGGCATGGAGAAGCTGAATCTTCTGTAAATGTCAAAATTGTTGTATACAGTGCTCACCTTCTGTGTACTCTTTGATATGCTAGACTGCATCTGCACAATGAGATACCTAAGCAAAGGAAACACAGGTGATGTGATTGTGAAATGAGGAAAAGAAATTCCACATTTTTCAATTACATCACCTGTGTTTCCTAACTTTACGAATTACATTGTGCAGATGAGGTTTAGGCCTGTCCACGGACACAAAAGAGGTCTGGCCTTTGTTCAAGAGTGAAGTGGACATGACTTACTTCATTGGTAGGCCTGCACATGTATTATCTCCTCTGTACTCTTCAACAAGCTTAAATTTCATCTGCAACCCTGAGTAGGCCTCACCTCAAACAAACCTCTGAATAGGCAACACCTTATCGTCATCCTGAATCAATCATTTAAAATGTTAGGGACAGATTTATGATAGCCGTGTGCCTCTTTTGCGCCACTGTGCGTCACTTTTGTGACGCAGCGGCGGTGCAAAAGATTTGCTATGTTGCGACATATTTACAACTTGATGCATCTAGGCAGATGTGTCATGCTGTAAAGTCCTGTGCCACATGAAACCAATGCAGCAGTGATGCAAAAGATGCACCATGTTGCAAGACAGGCCTCACTTCATCTCCAACAACATACCGTCCGTTTAAACTGTAAACATTTAGGACTGTGTAGGGGGCATGGAGAAGCTGAATCTTCTGTAAATGTCAAAATTGTTGTATACAGTGCTCAACTTCTGTGTACTCTTTGATATGCTAGACTCCATCTGCACAATGAGATACCTAAGCAAAGGAAACATAGGTGATGTGATTGTGAAATGAGGAAAAGAAATTCCACATTTTTCAATTACATCACCTGTGTTTCCTAACTTTACGAATCACATTGTGCAGATGAGGTTTAGGCCTGTTCACGGACACAGAAGAGGTCTGACCTTTGTTCAAGAGTGCAGTGGACATGACTCACTTCATTGGTAGGCCTGCACATGTATTATCTCCTCTGTATTCTTCAACAAGCCTAAATTTCATCTGCAACCCTGAGTAGGCCTCACCTCAAACAAACCTCTGGATAGGCCACACCTTATCGTCATCCTGAATCAATCATTTAAAATGTTAGGGACAGATTTATGATAGCCGTGTGCCTCTTTTGCGCCGCTGTGCGTCACTTTTGTGACGCAGCGGCGGCGCAAAAGATTTGCTATGTGTCGACATATTTACAACTTGATGCATCTAGGCAGATGTGTCATGTTGTAAAGTCCTGTGCCATATGAAACCGATGCAGCAGTGATGCAAAAGATGCACCATGTTGCAAGACAGGCCTCACTTCATCTCCAACAAGATACCGTCAGTTTAAACTGTAAACATTTAGGACTGTGTATGGGGGCATGGATAAGCTGTATCTTCTGTAAATGTCAAAATTGTTGTATACAGTGCTCAACTTCTGTGTACTCTTTGATATGCTAGACTCCATCTGCACAATGAGATACCTAAGCAAAGGAAACACAGGTGATGTGATTGTGAAATGAGGAAAAGAAATTCCACATTTTTCAATTACATCACCTGTGTTTCCTAACTTTACGAATCACATTGTGCAGATGAGGTTTAGGCCTGTTCACAGACACAGAAGAGGTTTGACCTTTGTTCAAGAGTGCAGTGGACATGACTCACTTCATTGGTAGGCCTGCACATGTAAATTTCATCTGCAACCCTGAGTAGGCCTCACCTCAAACAAACCTCTGGATAGGCCACACCTTATCGTCATCCTGAATCAATCATTTAAAATGTTAGGGACAGATTTATGATAGCCGTGTGCCTCTTTTGCGCCGCTGTGCGTCACTTTTGTGACGCAGCGGCGGCGCAAAAGATGCGCTATGTTGCGACATATTTACAACTT
Organism: Lissotriton helveticus; assembly: GCF_964261635.1. Taxonomy (NCBI): domain Eukaryota; kingdom Metazoa; phylum Chordata; class Amphibia; order Caudata; family Salamandridae; genus Lissotriton; species Lissotriton helveticus. Next base: position 197,105,099 of record NC_136057.1, on the reverse strand, counting down.
GATGCATCTAGGCAGATGTGTCACGGTGTAAAGTCCTGTGCCACATGAAACCTGCGTCAGGTTTCATATAGGCGTTTTGTTGCAGGGTGGGCGTTCATTTGCATGAAAACCCTGTAAAACTAACACAGTGAAATTTAGAAGATTTCACTGAGTCAGCTTTATGGCATTGCTGAATCAAATCCTTACGCCTGTTTGAAACAGGCATAAGGAGTGATGCACCATGCAATGTGTGGCTTGCCCCTGTGCATTGCAGTAGACATGTCGCGCTTACGACGTGATTCCTGCAATGTGCTGCTTTTGCGGCACAGATGCGTGACGCATCTGTGCTGTTTTTGCTCAATGGTGCTCCACATTGTAAATGCGGCACACCATGGGTGGCAGAGCAGCGGTGCACGTTAACTGGTGCATCCCTGGGGATGCGCCAGTTAACATAAATCTGCCCCTTTACATTTAAGTATGAGCAGGGGACACAGAGTCGGTGAGGCTTATCCAAGGTTAAGAAGAGATGAGTCCTGTTCACTGAAAGCTTGGACATAGGCCTCACCTCCTCAGCATCGCTGGACATGGCTAAATAATAGCTGCAATATGTTACTCTCGTTAAACAATTTTACTATTATAGTCTCTGAGATTTGTCTCTTACTCTGCAACATCTCATTGTTGTTCTCTTTCTTTAAAGATAACGACAACATCAACCATGAGTGATAATGAGCAATCCGTTGATCTCGATCTTATCATTGAACTTGTCATTGAAACGTCAGTGGAAGTAGATCCCTTGGATGATTTAAATCCTGAGGATGATGAAGAACATGATGAGGATGCCGATTTGTCAGAATTGTATGACATAGGGTGGGAAGCTGACCCACTTGAGCCTATGGAACTATAAACATTTATTTTTAAAAGTTACTGGAAATGAAAAGTAAACATGTAAACCGTTTCATTTAAAATTAAACACAACTTCAAAAACAGGTTGTGTGTAGTGTCTTTAATAAAATAGTCAAATATGCTCATAAAATTAGTTCAGATTCACATATAAAACAGCACAGGTCAAATGTAGAAGCATTCCATTTCTTTGCTACTATTTATGACTACTAAATTTGCCAATGCACTAAAAATTATTGTATGTAAAAATGACAAGTAGTGTGTTAAATTTTTGACGACTGTTATTGATTGACTGTTTGCTAATAGTGGTTAATAACATTTTTAATTATATTTTACCACAGATTCAACTGCAGATCATTTCAAAAGTACATAATGCCATCTAAACAACGAAACCGAAAGGCTACAAAACATCAAAGACAGCAGCTTAATAAATTCTTGCAGCAGTCCTCTACAATAAAAACTTGTCAAGTCACCAAGAAAGCTCCGGGTAAGACAACGAAATCATTCATAAGAAACATTTGCAGAAAAAAAAGTAGTACTACAGAAAAGGTTTTATTCCAGAAAAAGAGAACCAATTTAAACGGAAAGGAAAGGCCAATCAAAAATGTTACTGCTAGAGCAGGAGATAAAGCTGTGCATGGTAGTAGAAGGAAAAATCAGTTTAGGGACATTCGTAGACGAATGTTCCGCAACAGGATAATTGGCAATTTGTTAAAAAATATTAAGAAAGGTCAACAGAAAGTGGTTTTTTTATAAGAGAAAAAAAAAGTTGAGAAAATTATTGATCAGGCATTTGAAATTAAGCGAAAGTTATTTATTTTGATAATCAATAGAATTAGGAAGCTAAACAAGGCAATTTATGATTTCAAAAGAAATAGTAGATGGAAGAGAACAGTTAATCGTAGTAATTTTTGTGAAATTTTTTCAGGAGAATGGATGCATAGTTCAAGTTGTGAGGCATTTTTTAATGAGGAGAGTTATTTCCAGGATAATGATTTGATGCATGCAGTTGACACCAGTGGTCGAGCTTATGACGTGAAAGATGGTTGCCCAGTTGAAAAAGAAAAACTTGTGACAACAGAGGCAGAAGAGGTGTTAGGTAATGAGGTTTTAGGAAGACGTCCTAAGGGACCAGTGTATATCTGGAAGTGTAGTAGTATTTGCAGTGTGCGACAGGATTCCATCAATTTGCTTTGTGATTTTGTACGGACATTTAATAAGAAAAGTTTAAAACAGAAAATGAAGTTGTTGCAAGAATTAGATTCTTGCAGAGTGAGAGAAGTGACAGGTTTGCATGGTCATTCACTGGCTTGTCTTTCCAGGAGAGTATGCCAGAGTGTTTTTCATCATTTCAGGATGCTAGCAGTGCATCATAATAAAGTGAGGAAATTAGTTAGAATGTTGTATTATGCTAAGAGTCCAGCAATTATGCTTAAACAATTATGCACTGCTCTTTTGCATGGTTCTGAAATAGATGTGAAGAATATTTGTGAAGAAATTGAGTTTTGTTACTTTGCAAGTAAAGAGGAGAATGTTGAAATTGACCCAGAAGAAGAGGGCAATGTGGTAGATAGTGTACAGGTTTCCAGTACAGATAATTTTCAGAAGGAAATTGCCACGTTTCAGGTGAAATTAAGTGAGAGGCCTAATTTCACTTATGTGTGTTGTCGACGCACTTATTATAAGAATCAGACTAAGTTAGTGGATTTATATGCGAAAAGTGAAAGGGAAAATAATAGTGAATGGAAGGATTTCGCAACATACTTGATGGTAGAAAATTGTTTTGATTTGGGATTGGATCAACGTGTGTGAACTTATTGTTGTAACAAATTAAATCAAAACCGGATGCCTGCTAGAGCGGTTCATAATAATCTGGAATTGGTTGAGATTCCTTCTGAATTGAAGGATTTAAATACTTATGAATCTATTTTGATTCAAAGTATCCATCCCTTTCAGGCTATTGTAAGAATGGAGCCAAAGACAGGGAAATTGCCTCCATCAGATTTACAGAGAGGATTAAAGGGAAGAGTTGTTTATTTGCCTCTAGATTTGAAGAAAAACATTAATACAATTGGAGTAGAAAAAGTGGAAGAGGAACCTCTGGTTATCTTAGTTAATGGGGTTCCGACAAAGAGTAAGAAAATATGGCAAGATTTAGTGGATGTGAGGAAAGTCAAAAAGGCAACATTGTATTTGAAAAAAAACAATAAGTACTACAAGAATGTATATGTTGCAGAAGAGGAAGTAAGTGAAGAAGAGGAAAATATATGAACATTATAGTGTTCATCCTTTGCATTCCAAGGAAGTCATGGGGAATGCTATTGAGTTGTTTCAAATGAAACAAGCCAAAGGGAGTCCCATTAGTGTTTGGGAGGAAAGTTTGGAAGCTCGGTGTTTCCCACAGCTATTTCCAACAGGTCAAGGAGGAAGATATGATGAGCGACCTGATCAAATTCCTGCTTCTGAATACCGGACTTTAAGATTGTATGCAGAAGATCCTAGGTTTCGTCAATGCATTCCCTATTTGTTTCATCTCCTGTTTGAAAGCGATCTGTCTGGACTGTCATATGCAGTGAACCACATCTTTAAAAGTGGTGTACAGATGCAAAACATCTCGGCAAGTGACTTTATGGATAAAGTCAATGTGCAAGACAGTATTTTGGATTCTCAACTGATTAATCTTATGGCGTGTCAGCGTGGTACTAATGAGTACTGGTACCGTCGTCATGGTGATTTAAAATGTATGCTGAGGAACTTAGGAACTCCCACATGGTTCCTCACTCTCAGCTGTGCCGAGTATGGCTGGGAAGACTTACTTGAATTTCTACGAGAGGCAAATGGAAACATTGAAAATATCGAATTCAAGACACCCGGAGAACTGTGCTCTTTGGATCCAGTGAATGTATGCAGGTACTTCAATCATAGATTTGAAGCTATGATGTCTTTCATCATGAACAAGAAAAATCCACCTCTTGGAGAGGTGTTGGATTTCTTCTGGAGAAAGGAGTACCAAGCAAGAGGTGCTCCTCATATACATATGCTGCTGTGGATTAAGGATGCACCTAAATTTGGAACAGATCCAGAAGACTTAGTGATGAGTTTCATAGAACAGTATTCTACATGTGCTGTTCCAAACGCAAAGGAAGACAAAAGCCTAAGAGAACAAGTTTTACGCTTCCAAAGCCATCGTTGTGGAAAGTACTGTCGTCGTAAATTCAGAAACAAGGACAAGTTCTACACCAAATGTCGTTTCGCCTTTCCACGACCGGTGATTTCTAAAGGAAGAGTGAACAGTTTGATGTCTTCGCTGCGACATGATGTGATGAAGAAATCACCTAAAAACACATACAATTTGAAAAGGAACGAAGAGTCCAAGTACATCAACGACTACAACCCAGTGATTTTGTCCATGTGGAATGCTAACATGGATATACAGTTTGTGGCTGATAACTGTATGGCTGTGGCTCGGTATGTGACATCTTACATCACCAAAAAAGAAAAGACAGAATTGAAGGATATGTGGGAGGACATTTCCCATGAAAAGAGCCTCAGTAAGAAGTTGTACAGTTTCAGTCTGAAGATGTTGTCACATCGAGAAATCGGAGCTTACGAATGTTCTGACCGGTTGTCTTCAGCAAGTCTCTTTGCCAAATCCAGGAGTATCGTTTGGGCGAGTCTTGGTCTTGCTGCAACGCGTAATCGAGTTCTGAAACCTGTGCGGGAAATTGAGTATTTGGCGGAAAAGGAGCCAAACAGTACCGATATTTTGAAGACCAACATGTTGGATACATATTATCCAAATCGAAGCAGTCACCTCGAGAATGTTTGTCTGTATGAGGTTCTACAAAATTACATATTCAAGAGGAACATCAAAGAAGATATTGATAAAGGAGTGTATGCTGTAATTGGAAGTGAGGGATGTCTGGTCAAGCAAAGAAAATGCCACTTGGTAAACCATCGAAAATTGAGTGGCGAATCTCCTGAAAAAAAAGAGTTTTTGTATTTAGCACTTTTGCAACTTTTCAAGCCTTGGCGTGCAGAAGAGGAACTGCTTGGAGATTTCCTCTGTTACGAAGACTCTTTCAATGCCGCCAAGGAGACCATAGAATGTCCTGTTTTTCCCAAATATCTAGAAATGTTGAATGCGGAAATCGAGCAGGAAGCAACGATTGCAGCCGAGATTGCTAGAGACAGTTCTCAGGACAGTCAGAGTTCTGTTTCATTGAGTCAGGATCCACTAGGAGGACCAGTTATCGAAAATGAAGCTGCTACTGCCATGATTGAAGTGGAAAGAGCCATGGCACATGCTCAGGAGGATGTGGTTAACTTAGAAGACTTGGAAAGACAACTCAACGTTGAGCAGAGGAAAATATATGACGAAGTTACCAACCAAATTGATCATGGATTAAGTCATGAGAAGAAAGAGTGCTCATGTACGTCGTTGTGTGGTAAATAAATAATTAATTACCGGTACTATTTTTGAATACAGTGAATAAAACAGATAGCTCAATAAATAAGAGACAGGATTCGAGGTATCTGAGTCTAACAGGCTTTAATCAGGCATAAGGGAAGGAACAGGAACGGGATAGCCTGCACGGAAATAGAATGGATGGCAGCTGCAATGCTTCATCGACATTGCAGCATATATATAGTATAATACATTTCATTACATTGCATACAATAGGTGTAGCAGTAGGCGTAACTCGTAGCAGTCGCGAAAGATAAGGACAAAATGGGTGTAACAAGAAGGCGTGTACATAGACATGTGATGAAAACGTCACGGAAGTGTCATAAATGGGGCGGAAACATGGAGGGGGCTACCTGAGCAGCTGGGACCTTTAACCTAGTGGTGCGTGCAAACGGGCAATGACGTGTTACCAGGAAGAACTGGGGGCTATGACTTCTGCGCTAGAAGAGGAGACTAAAGTCTGTGGTGTCAGAATGACATGTACCTATAGCATATCTGGTATCTTGTGTTTGGAGTACATGTTGATAGAATCCAAAAGTTATCAGGGCAAAGGCTACTTGACACTAAGACTGGTGCATGCATAATTCTACATGTATTGTGTGTGCCAGGAATATTCTATGAATATTAATACAGTATTTCTCTTACATGGAGACAGAAAGACTAGACCATGGCTGAAACTGTTGATGCGATTTAGTAGCTTAGGAATGCAGAGGAGGAGGGCTGGACTGATAACTAGAAGCATAACATACTCTTGGCAGACAGGCAGGCAGAGCCAGGCCGGGCCGGGCACTGCGAGGCAGGAAATAAGTGAAGGGTCAGGGATGCAGGTGGGGGCTGCATCGCTCCTCGGAGTGGGTTCAGGAGACTGGAGCTTGAATCTGATGTCCGGGCCCTTTTGAGGCCTAGGAACGGGGACAACTCAATGAATTAACGTGCACACTGTAAAATGTGGCAACATAGGCCTAATACTCGTTGCTTTCACGAGAACTGGAAACTGGCGTACTAGAGTTGGACACAACTATAATTGCGTCTTTAATCGATCATAGGGGGATACATGCATATCGATCATGCACATATAGCATAAGATGGGGAACACGTAGGCACATATAACATGGCAAAATTTACTTTTCCACAGTTGAAGCCTGTCCGACTGTACGTGAGTGGAGAAGCGGGAACTGGAAAAAGTTTCCTCATTAAAGCAATTTCATGTTATTTGCAGAAAAGGACTGAGTCATCGCTGTCTTGTGTTGTCACCGCTCCAACTGGACTGGCAGCACATAACATTAAAGGTATTACTTTGCATCATCTACTGATGCTGCCAGTGGAGCATGATAACAAATTACAATACCACAAGTTCTCTGGAGATGCTTGTTGTGAAGTTTCAAGAGTCTTGAGGAAAATGAAACTTCTTATCATTGACGAAGTAAGCATGGTTTCCAATGTCATGCTTGCCTTTGTGCATTTGAGAATGCAAGAAGTTCTTAAAACAGAGTATGATGTGTTATTTGGTGGCAAACACATCATTGTTTTCGGTGATCTTCCAGTGAAAGGACAACCTGTGTTCAAAATGCTCACGCATGAAGATACCAGGAAGTGCCTAGGGAGTATTGGCAACGTCAATATATGGTTAACCTTCAATAATGCTGAACTGCGTGAAAATATGCGTCAAGCAAAGGATGAAGATTATAAGAATATTCCAGAAGATGTTAGAATCGGAAAAGTGACCGAGCATGGGAAAGAAGCTTTACATGCACGATTACTGTCAAATTTGTATCCAGAAGAAGACGTTGTGCCTGAGAATATTTTTCAGAAAATTACTGAGAAGAAATCTGGAATATGTTTGATGCCAACTCTTGCAGAATGTGCCATCTTCAACAACAAAATGTTGCATTTAGAAAACCAAGAGATTGTGAAGCTGGAAGCTATTGACAGAGTAGAGCATATGGGAGCAACAATTATTTTGTCTGAGAATTTGAAATCAAAATTGGATTCATTAGAGAAGACTATATCTAAAACTGCTGGTTTTGAAAAGACTCTGAATGTGTGCTTAAATTGCCGTATAATTTTAAGAAGGAATTTACATGTTGAAAGAGGTCTGGTAAATGGATCAATGGGTAATGTTGTTGATTTTGAGAAATACAGAAATAGAGATGGAATTGAATTTTTAAAAATTAAATTTGATGGCATTGAGGAAGTACAGCTAATTGGTCGTTGCTCTGCTAGGTTTTTGCTTGTAAAAGACTTATATGTTCGCCGTAAGCAGTTTCCTGTTTGCTTGGCATATGCGGTGACAATCCATACATCGCAAGGTTTAAGTGTAGACAGTGCATTGGTGAATATTGGCAGTTCTGTGTTCAAGGAGGGTATGGCATATGTGGCATTGTCACGAGTCAGAACTTTATCGGGATTGTACTTGATTGAGTGTGATGTCACAAACATTTGTGCAGATCTAGATTGTGTTAAGGAATACAATAGGTTAAGAAGAGAGTATGCGCCACATTTGCCTCAATATCCTTTGTTTGAGAAACGTGTGGTAGGCCGGAAACGAAGAAATGTGACCAATAGTAGAGAGGTTGTAGCAAAAAGACGAAAAGTCGATGAACCAGAAATTATAAGCAGAAAGAAAAAGGATTTTGTTGAAGATGTTGTTGGTTTTCAATTTGAAAACAGTTCTGGTGTCAACTGCTATGCTATGCTAATGTAGTGGTTAATGTTGTCTTTTCTCTAGAAACTTTAAAAGAACAGATTGTGATCAATTTGGATCAAAGTTTTTACTGCTTGCTGAATTCTGTGTTAGAGAAATGTAGCACTGATAGAACAAAAATAGAAAGTGTTTTTTTAAATTCGAAATCTGTTAGACAAGTGTTCAGGTCAAACGCAATTCTCTCAAAATATTCAGCAAGATTGTCAGGAGTTTTTAATGTATATGTTTGATATATTGCAAGATGAAGGTGTAGATGTAGATCACCTGTTTGGGCTTTCTTATCAATTGCAGCATGACTGCGAGAACTGTAGGGTATCAAGTACTACTAGTGTAACTTTGCCAAACAGTAAATCAGTGTCCTTTAATAAGATAGTAAAAGCAGCTGATCAAAACATGGAGTGTAGCAAATGTAAGTCTGAAATGTTGTCCACATTATTTATACGAACATATGGCCAGTATGTCATTTTAATGTTCCAACGATGTAGGCCTGATGGAACAAAATTGACAACTTTAATTAAAAATGTTGTGGCTTCGCAGTTGTCAATATCAGGAAGGACTTTTGTAACTGCAGCAATTATATATCATGACGGTCCTTCAACAACATCAGGACATTACACAGCTTATTTGAAGTCTAGAAACGGCTGGTCATTCTGCAATGATTCTGTTTTAACTTTTAAAAAAAATTGCCTTTTGACCTTAAAAATTCTTACCTGGTGTTTTTACAACCAAAATTTTAGGGAAAGAATCTCGGGATTTGCTATGAGGAATTTCAAGAGGTTCTAATGGCTCCTACACTATTTGGTCTTGAGGATAAGTGTAGTACAGAGTCAAAATTTATTTTTGAGTTTTAAGTAGTTACTGAAAAAAAACCGATTTTCTTACAGAAAGTGGTGGGCACGGATTAGTTAAAGGACAACAGAGTATTTCCCAAAGCAAACGGTGTTCTTACCATAACACTTGATGTCATGGAAAAATAACTGCACTTTGAATGAGTTCAGAAAAACTGTTTCTTTTAATAAGCTAATTCAAGCAGCCAATCAAAACATGGAGTAGAGGTAATGTAAGTCTGCAATGCTGTCGACATATTTTGAACAAACTTTTGGTTATAATGTCATTTAAAAATTCCAACTATATAAACCTGATGAAAATAAGTTTTCAACTTTAATTACAAATGTTGTGGCTACACAGTTGTTGATTTTAGGAAGAACATTTCTAACTGCAGCTATTATATGACATGATGGTCCTTTGACAACATCCACTGTGATCAAGAGAATTAAATAATTGTAGTAGTCATAGAGGTAGTGTAATGTGCCTCATAGTAAGCAGTATCAGTGTCATAGGAAATGTGGAACATGAGTGAGCAAGAAGGGTGAGATATTACTAGTACAGGATTGTGAAAGTGATCTTGAACGTTTTCTTTCTGAAAGTTGCGGAAATACAAAATGACGGGATTTGCTTAGAAGAATTCCAAGAGTTATAAATGGCTCTTACACGATTTGGCCTTGTGGAAAAGTGCGGTAGAGAGCCAGAAGTCATTTATTGTATGTAACATATTTGTCAAAACGATGGAGCTTTTCTTTCAGAAAGTGGCGGGCTGAAAATAATAACAGCACAACAGAGTGTAAGCCGTTCATAGGATATCCTTCGATGTCATGGAAAGTAAGTTACTTTTCAGGAGTTCTGATTTCTGATTGGTTATGTTATATGGGTTTTTTAAACACAATCATTTTGATTGTGGGTTTTTTTCCCCGCTGGTATATGATGAATACCTTCAAGTCACTGTTTTTAGTGAAATTTGATAAATTCTGAGAACAGCAAAAATAAACCATTTAACATGTATAATTAATTCTGTACTTTTTGTATTTATGATATCCATTTAGAACTGTGTAGTAGGCATGGAGAAGCTGCGGCTTCTGTAAGTATCAAAGTTGTTGCATACAGTGCTCACATTCTACGTAGTCTTTCATATGATAGACTACATCTGCACAATGAGATACCTAAGCAAAGGAAACACAGGTGATGTGATTGTGGAATGAGCAAAAAAAATTGCACGTTTTTCAATTACATTACCTGTGTTTCCTAACATTACACATCACATTGTGTAGATGAGGTTTAGGCCTGTTCCAGGCGACAGAGGAGGTCTGACATTTGTTCAAGAGTGCAGTGGACATGACTCACTTCGTTGGTAGGCCTGCACATGTATTATCTCCTCTGTACTCTTCAACAAGCCTAAATTTCATCTGCAACCCTGAGTAGGACTCACCTGAAACAAATCTGTGGATAGGCCACACCTTATCAGCATCTAGAAACAATCATTTAAAATGTTAAGGGCAGATTTATGATGGCCGTGCGCCTCTTTTGCGCCGCTGTTCCGTCACTTTTGTGACGCAGCAGCAGTGTAAAAGATGCACCATGTTGCAAGATAGGCCTCAGTTCATCTCCAGCAAGATACCGTCAGTTTAAAATGTATATAATTAGGACTGTGTAGGGGGCATGCAGAAGCTGAGGCTTCAGTAAGTGTCAAAGTTGTTGCATGCAGTGCTGCACTTCTGCATACTCTTTCATATGCTGGACTACATCTGCACAATGAGATATCTAAGCAAAGGAAATACAAGTGATGTGATTGTGAAATGAGCAAAAGAAATTGCACGTTTTTCAATTACATCACCTGTGTTTCCTAATATTACGAATCACATTGTGCAGATCAAGTTTAGGCCTGTCCAGGGAAACAGAGGAGGTCTGGCCTTTGTTCAAGAGTGAAGTGGACATGACTCACTTCATTGGTAGGCATCGACATGTATTATCTCCTCTGTACTCTTCAACAACTCTAAATTTCATCTGCAACCCTGAGTTGGCCTCACCTCAAACAAACCTCTGGATAGGACACACCTTATTGGCATCCTGAAACAATCATTTAAAATGTTAGGGACAGTTTTATGATGGCTGTGCACCTCTTTTGCGCTGCCGTTGCGTCACTTTTGTGAGACAGCAGCAGGCAAAAGATGCACCATGTTGCAAGATAGGCCTCACTTCATCTGCATCAAGATACTGTTAGTTTAAAATGTATATTTTTAGGACTGTGTAGGGGGCATGGAGAAGCAGAGGCTTCTGTAAGTTTCAAAGTTGTTGAAAAACTGTTTGTCCTTCAATCTTTTCCCTTGTCTTTTCTAATTTTTAAATACATGTTTTAATATTTTTCAAATGTTTGTTCTCTCTTTCACAGATTGAAAGTATAAAAATAACAAGTGACTAAGTTAACGACAATTATAAGGTAAATGTTTTGTACTCTTTTCGTTACATTTCTATCACATTTAACTTCTATTAGTTCCACTACTTCATTTCTTTAACCCTCACTTTCCTGCCTTTGCTACTTCCCTCATTCCTTTCTCTATTACTTACTTACTCTACTCCTTCCACTCTTTTTCTCAGTCCCTCTCTTCTCATAGTTCCTCAATCTTGTTCACTCACTTCGTCTCTATTACTCTCACTGTCTCTGACTGATCACTCTTTCACTACTTGTTCATTATGCTTTCTCTCTGTAGTTCAAGCACACTAAGGGGCATATTATCAACACAGGCAATAAAATTATTGCTGTTTTTATCGGCAGAAAACTGCCGCAAAAGCGGCTTTAGCGGCAGTTTTCTCCCGCAAAAGTGGCTTTAGCGGCAGATTTCTGCCGATAAAAGCAGTCATTATCGGCAGAAAACTGCCGCAAAAGCGGCTTTAGCGGCAGTTTTCTGCCGCAAAAGCGGCTTTAGCGGCAGATTTCTGCCGATAAAAGCAGCGATAATTTTATCACCTATGTTGATAATATGCCCCTATGTTATTTACATTTCTTTGCTGTTTCAATCATTCCTTTTCTGTTACTTCTTCTTTTCTGCTTTCTGTTTTTTCTCTCTGTTATTCCACATGTTTTAATCTTATTTTGAACATTCACTCACATTCTCTAAGAAACTCTTGTTCATTATTCTTCTACTCTCCTTTTTTTCTTCCACTTCCTTATCTATTTTGTTTTTCCCAATTATACCCTCTTCCATCTTTTCTTCGGTAAATAGATCTATTAAACAGTATCTCTGTGTTACTCCCTATAGCTGTCTTTCTTTTAACATTACTCTCTGTTTCCTTCCCTTATACTTACTCTTCTTTTTTTTTTGGTTCGCTCCCGGTTCGCGTACCGGCGAGCGAACCGGGAAGCGAACCAAAAGAAATAGAGGTTGCCAGAGTGCTAAACATTCTAGCAATTTTTTTATAAAGGGGAGGTAGTTCAAAGGGGAGGTAGTTCTGAAAAGAACTTTTTATTATTTTTGTTGTTTTATATATATATTTTTTTTTCTGAACAATTTTTTACTTTTTTTGTATTTTTTGAACGGTTTTATATTTTTTTGTTTTTTTTGAGGGGGAACAACGAAAAACAGGCATTAGAAAGGGCTCAACAGGAGCAAAAACATTTTTATTTTTTGGGGCGTTTTGAGCACTTGTGGTTTTCAAATGCTCTGTTTATCAAATTGATACTCATATTTGCACATGAGAGTAGGTTACCACAATAAAGGCACACTATCTTCATGTGCACAAAATTCTGTTGAATGTTTGGCACCGTTTCCCGCACCTCTGGCCCCGACAGAGTTACCTGTGCCGATGTACTGGCCACAGGAGTTGGTGGGTTGTCTTGGAGGTGACGCATCTCTGCAACGCTGTAATTCAGTGGATGCCACCTCTGCATATGACGGTGCATAGTATAGTTGCCGTAACTATACTTTTTATCTGTGCCTCTAGATAAAACATCTTTACATATGAGGCATGTCACGTGGCGAGCATTCACTTTTTTTTGGCCTTGAGGAAAAGAAAAAAACTGCCAAATAAAACTATCTTTGTGGTGAGATATCCGGGGCTCCTCACGTAAAAACTGTCTTGGCTGTACTTCCTCTTCCTCTTCTTCGTCCTCTTCCTCCTCTGGGTTGGGAAGGAACTGTGGAGGTGGTCCTTCCTTCCTAGGTGGTTGTGGTGGTGGTGGGGGTCCACCAGCTGCAGCTACTACAGATGCCATTATTTTAATAAGCAAAAACAGGTCTTCCTCTCACAAAGATGAAAGTCAGAGTGAGGAAAGAAGGTGGGGCTTTCATCATTTGGGAAAAAAAATGTTCTAAACCAATGAAAAGTGTTATTTTTAGGTCACATGACCTAGCCTTACATCATTAGGAAACCAAAAGTGAAATGAACCAATAGAAAGTTTTATTAACAAGTCACATGACCTGTTACGCTTACGTTATGCGCTCCGCGCCGCGCCCCGGATCGCTTCCGGGGAGCTGCGCTTCGCGCCTCGGTTCGCGCTCCGGAGCACTTCCGGGTGCGCTAACGCGGTGCCTCATAAGACGCATTACGCGGTAACGCGATACGTCGCGCTTACGCGACGCGTCACGAGGTTGTTTTCTAACGCGGCAGTTGCGCAAATGGTTCGCGGACCGGGTCGTGGCACCAAATTGAGCTAACGGGAAGCTACCCGGTTCGCGGACCGGGTGCAAAACAAAAAAAAATAATTAAAAAAAATACATTAAAAAATTGTATTAAAACATATAAAATATATTTTTCGATTTAAAGAAGAATACATTTTAAAGCTTTTGATATTTGCTATTAAAACACCATTGAAATTCACTGAAAAAACCATAGGTTATAGACCATATATAGTTAGGAATTAGCATTTACAAAACCTTGAAAATTCACTGAAAAAACCATAGGTTATAGACCATATATAGTTAGGAATTAGCATTTACAAAACCTAGAAAATTCACTGAAAAAACCATAGGTTAAAGACCATATGTCACTGACCATGTCATGAATGATGTAATATGTGACATCATCAGCAGTGGATTGCGGGTGCGCGATATATAGTTAGTGCAACTAACTATATATGGAATTTCAATGGTTTTGTGTGAGTAAAATAAGGTTTTGTAAATGCTAATTCCTAACTATATATGGTCTATAACCTATGGTTTTTTCAGTGAATATATATATATATATATATATATATATATATGCAAAAAAGAAGGAGAGAACTCTGGGTAGTTCTCAAGTTTAGGTGGAAAGCAGCTCCTGTTAGAGCACTCTCAACACCAGCGACACTCTAGATCTGCTCACCTCAAATGTCTGTTTTTCTATCAAGGTTTTTAAGCATAGGATTAGCACAGTGCTATCCACGCCGAGATAGAAAATGACAAAGTCTTTTGTCATTTAAACAGCAAGGTTTTTAAGCATAGGACTAGTACAGTGCTGTCCTTGCCGAGCAGTAAATGACAAAAGCCATTTATCACTCCAGGCACAATATTACAGCTTTGAATTGGTAAAATACCAACTCAAGCCAACCTGAAATAAGTAAAAGCAACCCCTGACACAGTGTTTCGCTCTAATTAGAACTCTTCAGAGAGGTATAGCTTTGTCCAGACATAAGGGAGCACCCAGTATTAAGTCAAAACAAAACCCTTTTAGGCATAGAGTGACGCACAAATTATGCAAAAAAGAAGGAGAGAACTCTGGGTAGTTCTCAAGTTTAGGTGGAAAGCAGCTCCTGTTAGAGCACTCTCAACACCAGCGACACTCTAGATCTGCTCACCTCAAATGTCTGTTTTTCTATTACATCACTCATGACAGTGTTTTTAAAAAAAAAATTTGATTGGTTAACTGGCTTATTAAGTGTATCTTAGTGAATACATATATTAGCGAGTAATGTTTAAATATTTAAATATATGCATGAGTGATGTAATATGTGACGTCATCAGCAGTGCATTGCAGACGTGCAAGTTATAGTGAGTCCAACTAACTATAACGTGGGAATTTCAATGGTTTTATGCGAGTAAAATTTCCAGCTAACTATAACTGGTGTGAAACCTATGGTTTTTTCAGTGAATTTCAAAGGTTTTTTAAATGCTAATTCCTAACTATAACTGGTGTGTAACCTATGGTTTTTTTTTCAGTGAATATATATATATATATATAAAATTTCTATGGCAAAATGAAACCCCTCATTTTGTTCCTTTTCAAAATAAATGTATTAAGTGTTACCATTTTATTCCAATCAAGATGACTTCAGGTGTGCCATACTTTTGTCATAAGTAAGACTGTTAGCGTTCTAGTTGTTCTTTAGAACACTCTGGGACATTCTGTCATTGGGCTATAGTTGGGCTACATCTGGCTGATATTTGGGCTACATTTGGGCGCTTTTGTCTCTGGTGGCCATCTTGGGAGACTGCATATCAGAATTTTTTTAATGATATATAAGAGGATTTGAGAAGTCACTCAAAATGTGCCCTCATTTTTCTTTCTTCAGCACTAATCATAATTTTTATAGCAAAATGAACCCCCTCATTTTGTTCCTTTGCAAATTAAATGTTTTAAGTGTTAACACTTTATTCCAATCAAGATGACTTCAGGTGTGCCATACTTTTTTCATAAGTAATACTGTTAGCGCTCTAGTTGTTCTTTAGAACACTCTGGGACATTCTGTCATTGGGCTATAGTTGGGCTACATCTGGCTGATATTTGGGCTACATTTGTTTTTTTTGTCTCTGGTGGCCATCTTTGGGTTACATTGGGCTACATTGGGCTACATTGGGCTACATTTGGGCTCTAACATATATATAGCCCAATGTAGCACAATATATATTTTTTAAAAGTTAATTTTCGTAAAAACCACTGGAGCATATATCTTGAGACATAGCAAAGGCACATCGGGGTACCAGTCCCTACAATGTTGCCAAGTTTGGTGGAAATCCATTCAGCCGTTC
This sequence comes from Lissotriton helveticus, assembly GCF_964261635.1. NCBI lineage: Eukaryota > Metazoa > Chordata > Amphibia > Caudata > Salamandridae > Lissotriton > Lissotriton helveticus. The sequence continues at coordinate 197,089,273 of NC_136057.1, read as the reverse complement.
GGGCTAAAAGTGAGTCCAACCGCCCTATGGAAATTAACATGGGGAAAACACGTTTTGGGGCCCCCCTTTTATCTCGGCCCCCGCTTGACGGATCCCCCCGAAACTTTCAGGGAAGGAACGGAGCGCAGCGAGGCAAAGTTAAGGAAAATTACAGGCAGATCCCTCATTCGGCGCCAAAGTTATTCCCAATAGAATGTTGCGGATTTCCTATGGAAAACGATCCTAACTATAACTACCTACTGGCGACCGCCAGTAGGTAATATGTGGCAGAAGGTCGTCTCCAAGATGTTTGGCATCAAAAACGAGGGGAGACCCAAAACTGGTGCGTGATTCGTTTATTGTTCTACACCATACCGGCATAACGCGTTTCAGCCGGAAGAGGCCTTCATCACATGACAACGCTCAAAGGGCGGGGTGCTCCTTTATATTGAAAGTGCTTCATGCCAAATTAGTTAACATAGAAGACATACTGTCTTACTTTGTACTAACTGCTGTAATTTGCACTTCTTACCATACTGATTTAAACAATTTGGTAAATCCAGTGTATTAGAATGGGATGAATAATATTTTCCCAAACAGCAATTGAGAATAAGTATAAAACATATAAATAAATAAATAAATAAATAAATATGTTTAAAATATAAATATTCATAGACATTGCTGATAAAACCTAAAAGCACACATTGTTAAAAACACATTTTTGACAGTAAGTAAGTAAAATCCTGCTAAGAACAGTAAATAACAAGGATCAACATACTCATTGATACAGCCTAAGTGGGTATTGATCTGTCATCCTATTTGTGTGCAAACCTTTGATGTGCAAAAATCGCAAATAAATATTGGCATGAATTGTTAGTGCAACCCGATAGTAAAAGTGAAAGAATAAAAGTTACTAGAGTGTTATGCATTAAAATTGATTAAAATTTACCACTATGGACAAAACATGTTGAAGCAGCTACGATGTATGTACAAATATGAAAAAAAGCTAATTCATAATATAGGCTCATAAATATGTACAACAGTCCTCACTCGCATTAAGACCGTTCAGAGTCTTTGTATCAAGGAGAATAATGTGCCTGGTCTCTAATTTGCCCAGTAAAGACTCTCGGTCCCCAACCCTCCTCAGTGGGGGGATTGTGTCTATTACGAAATACTTGAGTTCAGCAGGATTCTTGTTGTGTGTTTCTTCAAAGTGACGTGCAACAGGGTATGCGGTGTCACCATTGGTTATGGACCTTAGATGTTGAAGTATCCGTTTGTACACCTGTGGTCTGGTACTTCCCACGTACCGCAGACCACAGGGACATTCCAATACGTTCACCGCGTACTCCGTCCTGCACGTCAACTTATGTTTAGTGCTAACAGGCCTTTCACTGAAAGGGGTCATGTATTCACTTCTATTGACTCCGTTCTTACAGTCCTTGTAAACTGAACATTTCAAGAAGCCTTTACTGCTGTTCATCCATGAGCCCGTGGTTCTAACTTCAGGACTGCTGGAAACCAGACAGTTCTGCGTGGATCTGGCTCGTTTGTATGCGATACTAGGAGCACATGTCACCAATTCGCCAAGAACTGGGTCACTGGTAATGAGTGCCCAATTGCGTTTCACAATGGATCGGATGGTAAGGTGCTGGCTACTATAGGTGAAGATGAGCCTAGTTTCATTGTGTTCTACACTGACAAGGTACCTCTTTCTTTGTGCTTAGTTGGCCAGAAGCTGACATATATATATATATATATATATATATATATATTTCTTCAAGCTTAGCTCATTGACCAGGCCCCCGGGTGCTCTTCGGCGGTGCTTCCGAGACGCGGCAGAGCCAAGCCACAATCAATTAGTATTTCTGTTTCCCACAGTAAAATCTACATTTTACCCACAACTACCCCCAGGAAACAAGATCTATTTGTTTCATGAATGTGTCATAAAGGATCTTTACCAAATGAAAACAATGAAACAGAAAGACAATCTTTCCATTGAGGAACGTACTGCTTTGAATAATCTAAAAAAAGACAACACCATTGAAATAAAAATGGCGGACAAGTGTGGAAATGTGATCATCCTAGAAAAGGAGGCATACAAGCGAGACGCTTACTCTCAATTGAGGAATAGAGAGTACTATGAAAAATTTAAATCAAAACCCACCATGAAATAGAAGGAAGAACTAAACATCAAACTGGATGAGTGGCAAAAAAAGAATCTATTGGATACAGATGAAGTTCAATATTTGAAAACAGCACATCCCAAAACAGCAACAATCTACTTTCTCCCGAAAATCCATAAACATCCCACGAAGCCACCAGGGAGACCTATAATCTCGGCAAAAGGAGCATTGTTGGAGCCGGTGGCCAACCATCTTGATGTTTTTTTATTACCGTATGTAAAAGAACTCACATCTTACATTCAGGATATGGGTGATTTACTGAGGAGATTACAAGAAACCCCATGACAATCCACATACAAGTTTATCACTATGGATGTAATATCATTATATTCCAATATCCAGAATGATATTGGGCTGAAAGCATGTGAACATTTCTTGATGGACAGAAATATTCAATTCACGGATCATAATACATTGCTACTAGAAATGATTCAACTGTGTTTGGAACAAAATGTCTTTATGTTTGGAGAAGAGATCTTCCGCCAATCGAAAGGAACTGCCATGGGTTTTTCCTTTAGTCCATCGTACACCTGTTTAACGATGGGACTATGGGAAAAGACCTGGGCATGGAGCAACGAAAACAACAGATTTGTAAATAAGACAATAGCGTGGTTAAGATACATCGATGATCTGCTTTTAATATGGGACGGGACAAAGGAAGAGTTTGCAGATTATTTTAAGATACTGGATGATTCCATTCCAACTTCAGATAAAAATTCACATATGATATCAGTGAATTTCTGGACACTGAAATCTTCATTTCGAACAACGAGGTACAAACAACCCTGCATCGTAAAAGTACAGCCACAAACTCAGTTTTGCATGCCCAAAGTTTTCATCAATCCAGCTTGATCAAAAACATCCCCTACGTGGAGTTTCTCAGGATTAAGAGAATATGCTCGAGAGAGGAAGAATGGACCAAAGACAAGCCACAGCAAGAATTGAGAACACTGGGTGTAACAGAGGTTATATTAAAATGTGAGGAGATGCATTGTATTGTCACATGAATGATATCATCAGTGATGTGGTCATTGATGTCAAATGAGATGTCATCAGTGATGTCATCAGTGATGTCATTTGAGATGTCATCAGTGATGTCATCAGTGATGTCACTGACCATGTCATGAATGATGTAATATGTGACATCATCAGCAGTGGATTGCGGGTGCGCGATATATAGTTAGTGCAACTAACTATATATGGAATTTCAATGGTTTTGTGTGAGTAAAATAAGGTTTTGTAAATGCTAATTCCTAACTATATATGGTCTATAACCTATGGTTTTTTCAGTGAATATATATATATGCAAAAAAGAAGGAGAGAACTCTGGGTAGTTCTCAAGTTTAGGTGGAAAGCAGCTCCTGTTAGAGCACTCTCAACACCAGCGACACTCTAGATCTGCTCACCTCAAATGTCTGTTTTTCTAGCAAGGTTTTTAAGCATAGGATTAGCACAGTGCTATCCACGCCGAGATAGAAAATGACAAAGTCTTTTGTCATTTAAACAGCAAGGTTTTTAAGCATAGGACTAGTACAGTGCTGTCCTTGCCAAGCAGTAAATGACAAAAGCCATTTATCACTCCAGGCACAATATTACAGCTTTGAATTGGTAAAATACCAACTCAAGCCAACCTGAAATAAGTAAAAGCAACCCCTGACACAGTGTTTCGCTCTAATTAGAACTCTTCAGAGAGGTATAGCTTTGTCCAGACATAAGGGAGCACCCAGTATTAAGTCAAAACAAAACCCTTTTAGGCATAGAGTGACGCACAAATTATGCAAAAAAGAAGGAGAGAACTCTGGGTAGTTCTCAAGTTTAGGTGGAAAGCAGCTCCTGTTAGAACACTCTCAACACCAGCGACACTCTAGATCTGCTCACCTCAAATGTCTGTTTTTCTATTACATCACTCATGACAGTGTTTTTTTTAAAAAAAAATTGATTGGTTAACTGGCTTATTAAGTGTATCTTAGTGAATACATATATTAGCGAGTAATGTTTAAATATTTAAATATATGCATGAGTGATGTAATATGTGACGTCATCAGCAGTGCATTGCAGACGTGCAAGTTATAGTGAGTCCAACTAACTATAACGTGGGAATTTCAATGGTTTTATGCGAGTAAAATTTCCAGCTAACTATAACTGGTGTGAAACCTATGGTTTTTTCAGTGAATTTCAAAGGTTTTTTAAATGCTAATTCCTAACTATAACTGGTGTGTAACCTATGGTTTTTTCAGTGAATATATTACCTACTGGCGGTCGCCAGTAGGTATATATAGTTAGGATTTTTTCTCTATGGGTTTTTTGAAAATTCTATGTCTAATAACTTTGGCGTTTGTGGACGGAATTGGCTGAAATTTTCAGGAAAATGGCACATTTTGTTTCTGAGCAGCCTTTGAAAATTTGGGGGGGGTTCGTCAAGGGGGGGCCGAGAAAAAAGGGGGGTCCCAAAACGCGTTTTTCCCATGTTAATTTCCATAGGGCGGTTGGCCTCACTTTTAGCCCGAACGGCTGAATGGATTTGCACGAAACTTGGCAAAATTGTAGGGACTGGTAGCCCGATGTGCCTTTTGTAGGTCTCAATATATGTGCTCCAGTGGATTTTGAGAAATTAACGTTTAAAAAAAGATATATATCTGTAAGCGCGGACCAGGCAGCGGTCTGGTTCGCGGACTTTTCGCGCAACGGAGCTTTGTGAAGCGAAGCTGATTGGTTCTCCGGCGTCTGTCAACATTCCAAACAGCCCGTAGCGGCCGCCATCTTGTCTCTCGGTAGGATCGAGAGACAAGAGGAGGCGAAAGCGAAGGGGCAAATGACCATAAGGGGGAATAGTATATCCTCGCTGACCCCCTAGGTTTGATGTGGAGGTTTTAAAAGGGCCCCGCGGGGCAAAAAAAAAAATAATAATAATAATCGAACGGCTGAATGGATTTGCACGAAACTTGGCAAAATTGTAGGGACTGGTAGTCCGATGTGCCTTTGCTAGGTCTCAATATATGTGCTCCAGTGGATTTTGAGAAATTAACGTTCAAAAAAAGATATATATCTGTAACAGCGCTCCGCTTCGCGTACTTTTCGCGTTACGGAGGTTTGCGAAGCTGATTGGTTTTTCGGCGTCTGTAAACATTCCAAACAGTCCGTAGCGGCCGCCATCTTGTCTCTCGGTAGGATCGAGAGACAAGAGGAGGCCAAAGCGAAGGGGCAAATGACCATAAGGGGGCATAGTAGATCGTCCCTGACCCCCTAGGTTTGATGTGGAGGCTTTGAAAGGTTCTCGCAGGGCAAAAAAATATATACCGTTTTTTTAGTTTTTTTGCGTGGAGTGCGCTCGGTTCGCGAACCGGGAAGCGTTCTGGGGAGCGTACTTTCTTGAAAATTAGTGAAAAAAGTTAGAGTACAATAATAATTGTGAGTGATCAGATGTAGGGTAGCTCTGAGAAGAGCTTTTGGGTTTATGGTACATTTAGGTACTTATAAGTAGGTACCAATGCACATTCTTAAATTCAGAGTGAAAACTCTGTTGCCCTCATCTGAGAAGTGAACTCCATCTCCTCTGTAGATATCTTGCATGTAGTAACGCAAGTTATTGTTGTACAGGGAGCCCATTCCATGGTCTCTCATGTAAGCTGAAACAGATTTGTTTACATGCTTCCTCGATTTCTCAATTTGTGGACAAAATTGGTTCGACCACCTCCATTTCTGTCTTTGGCATATATTTGAATATACCAAGGCAGTCTGAGGAAAAAGTGCCATCAATTGCTCAAAGGTGTCCTTTAAAAGCATTTCCAGACCTACCCCAGTCAAAGTGCCCAAATCATTACCTCCACAGTGCACAATTAACAGGTCAGGTTTTGGCAAATGCATAAAGGTTTTCACCAATGGTATCAATTGGTGACATTTTAATCCTCTGTGGCCAAACCACTTAATTTCCACATCTTGTAAATTGAGGTTAGGTAAATTCCTGTTTTCAGCGTACCTTTGAGCCCAATAGATGTAGCTATGTCCAACAATCCAGACAGAAAACATGGCGAGAGAAGGTTCTCCTGCAGTCAGATGAAGTGTGGCAATGAAATGGCAGTTGAAAAAATGAGAGTGTAAAATGAAAAAAACTGAGGAGTTTCTGTGTTAATGAAGCAGTAAGAGTGATTGGTGGATTTTGATTGATGAAAACAGAAAGTTAGTGTGCATGGATGAGTTCGTTGAAAGATGTATTTTGAGTGGCGAAGAAAAAATCATTAAATGAAAGAATGCTTTGGATATGCAGGTGCACTGAGAGTTCAGAGTTCAATTGCAACATTGTTGTGTGAGAGGTCTTGCAAGAGGTGGTTGCTATGCAGAAAAAGCAGAGAGGGGGCAGAGGGGGGAAGGGTTTTGCTTTGAAAAAAAGTGAGGGAAGAGTTTTGATTGGGTGACATGAGAGATCTGTGTGAGGAATTACAGCATTTCTGTGCTTTTGATAGCTGCAGACTCTGGAGTGCATACCTTTTGCTCTGCTGAAGACAAATTGGTGTGTTTCTGAGACTGTTTTGAAACTCAAAGTATTTGCTAAGGTGAGAAAAAATTTCTTTAATTTAGATAGAAAATAGTGTGCTTTAAGGAGAAAATTATGAAGAAAGTTGTGTTTTTCAAATGTTGCTTTGTCTCAAGTGTTTCACAAATAGATTTTGTTTCTTTGAGAAATTGTAATTGGAGAAAATGTGAAGTATTAGTACTGACAGGGTTTTTATGTGCATAGGAGCTGTGGAGTGTTTTCAAATTATGACTTGTAAATCGTTTTTGAGAAAAAGCAATGGTTTTAATATTGATGAGAAGGACATAATGGTGTCTGCTTCTTTATAAGGTAATTGAGAGTCTCTGATGTTATTTTTCCCATTTCAATGTAAGAAGTTTGTCTGTGGAGCAAATTGCTTGTAAATATGCTCCCACCTGTGCATGGCAAATTTAGATTTTGAATGTTTCCGTTACATAGGCATGTTAAAGGTGACTGAAACATGCTGCAAAGGCAATCAAAAAATGCTTTTATGTGTCTTAAGGACATTTTAAGTCATTTCCCCATGTGCAGTGTTTTCAAATTATGAGTTGAAAATCGTTTTTGAGGTAAAGGAATGTTTTCAAAATTTATGTGCGCCATATGACCCCAAATTTTTTTTTCAGGGGTGCAGCAGGGTGTTCTTGAGATACCCCTGCACCGTCGGAAAAATTCGTAATTTGCGATGAGGTAATTGCTAATCGCAAATTGCACCTTCATTCCTATGGGCCTCCTGCTGCATGGAAATGAATGGGTAATCTTGCTGAAATGCAAAGTCGAATCTGTATTTAAAAGGGTCTGCACCTCTGTACGGGTGTTCGCTATGTGAAGCACGAAAGTTTCACGGGCCGAACTCAAGGCCACCTCTCTCTGAGACAAAAGAGCTCTTATTCTTGCCATGCTGTTGAAATGTGCTCCCAAGGTTGGTATTTGTGGCCAGATTGAAAACTCCCTATGTTCATGTGTGGGAGGAAATAGAACATTTCTGCAGCAAATAACCCGTTCATTTACTGTTACGATAAAATGAATACTTTTAATTAACCCAGAACAATCTTCATTATTGAGCATCAAATAACTACCATTTTCCAAGAACTTGAACGTGGGGATGATAGCAGGAACTGGCGTGCCTTGCAACACGCAAGCCATATTTGGTCGGTGTTTGTTGCATGAACCGTGTAACTGTCTGTGCCTACACATTAGTGAATGATCTGGCGTCTCAGTGCATTCCTCTCCATTCAGATAAAGTTCTTGATCATCTTTGAAAATCTGTATGTGTATGGAAGCGACCAGACTTGATGAAGAAAACCACTACCTAAAGGTTAATAACGACCTATTGGTATATATTTCATACAATTTGAAAACTTATATAAAGCAAAAGGCAGCGTTATTAAACCGTGGATAAGGCACGTTGCCAAAGCAGTCAACCTTTTGGATTTATACTGGAAATGTTAAAGGAAGAATTACGGAGTAGGGCCTGTAAATCTTTAATAGACAACGAGTAAAATTACTCCAACCATCGTATTCCTCTAACTCCGGGATAGTAGGGGTGTTTAATTTTTTAGAAGTAGCCAATCCAAAGCATTTGGTCTGGGAAATTGTTTCATTCACAAACAACATATGTTTTGGGATGAGACATGCACGGTGGAAAGCCTCAGTGCCTTGTACCTGCCAGGTTCGTGAACTCCAAACTGATGTAGATCCTGGATATTTTTACTCTGTATTACGTTAGCATGGTCTCATTACTGGTTTAAACGCCATTTTTCCTTTTTTGTAACTTCTGCACACGACACTTAGTTGTTGCTTTAGCTTTCAGCCTACCTGCGTCAAGATCTATGCCTGCTTCAAGCAGGCGCAGGGTTTTGATGTAGCTTTGTCCTATCTGATTGTAAATGCGGCACACTGTGGGTGGCAGAGCAGCGGTGCACGTTAACTGGTGCATCCCTGGGGATGTGCTAGTTAATATAAATCTGTCCCTTTACATTTAATTATGTGCAGGGGACACAGAGTAGGTGAGGTTTATCCAAGGTTAAGAAGAGATGAGTCCTGTTCAGTGAAAAATTGGAGATAGGCTTCAGTATATTATATACTTAAGTAGTGTGTTAAGTTTTTGATGACTGTTATTAATTTACTGTTGGGTAATAGTGGTTAATAACATTTTTTATTATATTTTACCACAGATTCAACTGCACATTATTTCAAGATTTTAGGATGCCTAGCAAAGAAAGAGTAAGAAAGGCTGGAAAACGTCAAAGACAGCAGGAGCATGGAATATTGCAGCAGTCCTCTAACAAAAAGATTTGTCAAGTCACCAAGAAAGCACCGGGTAAGAGTCGAAAAACAGTCATAAGAAATATGTGTAGTAAAAAAAATATTACTACAGAAAATGTTTCACTCCAGAAAAGGAGACCGAATTCAAATGGTAAGGAAAGGCCAATGAGAAATGTTACTGCTAGAGTAAGAGATAACTCTATGCATGAAAGTAGAAGGAAACAACAGTTTAGGGATATTCGTAAACGAATGTTCCGCAACAGGATAATTGGGAATTTGTTAAAAAATATTAAGAAAGGTCAGCAGAAAGTGGTTTTTTATAAGAGAAAAAAAATAGTTGAGAAAGTTATTGATCAGGCATTTGAATTTAAACGTAAGTTATTTATTTTGACAATCAATAGAATTAGGAAGCTAAACAAGGTAATTTATGATTTCAAAAGAAATAGTAGATGGAAGAGAATAGTTAATCGTAGTAATTTTTGTGAAGTTTTTTCTGGAGAATGGATGCATAGTTCAAGCTCTGAGGCATTTTTTAATGAGGAGAGTTATTTCCAGGATAATGATTTGGTGCATGCAGTTGACACCAGTGGTCGAGCTTATGAAGTGAAAGATGGTTGTCCAGTTGAAAAAGAAAAACTTGTGAGAACAGAGATAGAAGAGGTGTTAGGTAATGAGGTTTTAGGGAGACGTCCTAAGGGTCCTGTGTACACCTGGAAGTGTAGTAGTATTTGCAGTGTACGACAGGATTCCATCAATTTGCTTTGTGATTTTATACGGTCATTTAGTAAGAAAAGTTTGAAGCAGAAAATGAAGTTGTTGCAAGAATTAGATCCTTGCAGAGTGAGAGAAGTGATAGGTTTGCATGGTCATTCACTGGCTTGTCTTTCCAGGAGAGTATGCCAGAGTGTTTTTCATCATTTCAGGATGCTAGCAGTGCATCATAATAAAGTGAGGAAATTAGTTAGAATGTTGTATTATGCTAAGAGTCCAGCAATTATGCTAAAACAATTATGCGCTGCTCTTTTGCATGGTTCTGAAATAGATGTGAAGAATATATGTGAAGAAATTGAGTTTTGTTACTTTGGAAGTAAAGAGGAGAATGTTGAAATTGACCAAGAAGAAGAGAGTAATGTGGAAGATAGTGTACAGGTTTCCAGTACAGATAATTTCCAGAGGGAAATTGCGACGTTTGAGGTGAAATCAAGTGAGAGGCCAAATTTCACTTGTGTGTGTTGTCGACGCACTTATTATAAGAATCAGACTAAGTTAGTGGATTTATATGGAAAAAGTGAAAGGGAAAATAATAGTGAATGGAAGGATTTTACAACATACTTGATGGTAGAAAATTGTTTTGATTTGGGATTGGATCAACGTGAGTATACTTATTGTTGTAACAAATTAAATCAAAACCAGATGCCTGCTAGAGCAGTTCATAATAATCTGGAATTGGTTGAAATTCCTTCTGAATTGAAGGATTTAAATACTTATGAATCTATTTTGATTCAAAGTATCCATCCCTTTCAGGCTATTGTAAGAATGGAGCCAAAGACAGGGAAATTGCCTCCATCAGATTTACAGAGAGGATTAAAGGGAAGAGTTGTTTATTTGCCTCTAGATTTGAAGAAAAACATTAACACAATTGGAGTAGAAAAAGTGGAAGAGGAACCTCTGGTTATCTTAGTTAATGGGGTTCCGACAAAGAATAAGAAAATATGGCAAGATTTAGTAGATGTTAGGAAAGTCAAAAGGGCAACATTGTATTTGAAAAAATATAATAAATACTATAAAAATGTATATGTTGCAGAAGAGGAAGTAAGTGAGGAAGAGGATAGCGATTTGTGTGCTGGTCAAATTGAGAAAGTAGAACCCTGTACTAGTGAAGAAATATATGAACATTATAGTGTTCATCCTTTGCATTCCAAGGAAGTCATGGGGAATGCTATTGGGTTGTTTCAAATGAAACAAGCGAAAGGGAGTCCCATTAGTGTTTGGGAGGAAAGTTTGGAAGCTCGGTGTTTCCCACAGCTTTTTCCAACAGGTCAGGGAGGAAGATATGATGAGCGACCTCATCAAATTCCTGCTTCTGAATACCGGACTTTGCGATTGTATGCAGGAGATCCTAGGTTTCGACAATGCATTCCTTATTTGTTTCATCTCCTGTTTGAAAGCGATCTGTCTGGACTGTCATATGCAGTGAACCACATCTTGAAAAGTGGTATACACATGCAAAACATCTCGGCAAGTGACTTTATGGATAAAGTCAATGTCCAAGACAGTATTTTGGATTCTCACCTGATTAATCTCATGGCGTGTCAGCGTGGTACTAATGAGTACTGGTACCGTCGTCATGGTGATTTAAAATGTATGCTGAGGAACTTAGGAACTCCCACATGGTTCCTCACTTTGAGCTGTGCTGAGTATGGCTGGGAAGACTTACTTGAATTTCTACGAGAGGCAAATGCTAACGTAGAAAACATCGAATTCAAGACACCCGGAGAACTGTGCTCTTTGGATCCAGTCAATGTATGTAGGTACTTCAATCATAGATTTGAAGGTATGATGTCTTTCATCATGAATAAGAAGAATCCACCTCTTGGAGAGGTGTTGGATTTCTTCTGGAGGAAGGAGTACCAAGCAAGAGGTGCTCCTCATATACATATGTTGCTGTGGATCAAGGATGCACCTAAATTTGGAACGGATGCAGACGACTCAGTGATGAGTTTCATAGAACAGTATTCTACGTGTGCTGTTCCAAACGCAAAGGAGAAAAAAAGCCTAAGAGAAAAAGTTCTACGTTTCCAAAGCCATCGATGTGGAAAGTACTGTCGTCGTAAATTCCGGAACAAAGACAAGTTCTACACCAAATGTCGTTTCGGCTTTCCACGATCGGTGATTTCTAAAGGAAGAGTGAACAGTTTGATGTCTTCGCTGCGACATAATGTGATGAAGAAATCACCTAAAAACACATACAATTTGAAGAGGAACGAAGAGTCTAAGTACATCAACGACTACAACCCGGTGATTTTGTCCATGTGGAATGCTAACATGGATATACAGTTTGTGGCTGATAACTGTATGGCTGTGGCTAGGTATGTGACATCTTACATCACCAAAAAAGAGAAGACAGAATTGAAGGATATGTGGGAGGACATTTCCCATGAAAAGAGCCTCAGCAAGAAGTTGTACAGTTTCAGTCTGAAGATGTTGTCGCATCGAGAAATCGGAGCTTACGAATGTTCTGACCGGTTGTCTTCAGCAAGTCTCTATGCCAAGTCCAGGAGTATCGTTTGGGCGAGTGTTGGTCTTGCTGCAACGCGTAATCGAGTTCTGAAACCTGTGCGGGAAATTGAGTATTTGGCGGAAAAGGAGCCAAACAGTACCGACATTTTGAAGAGCAACATGTTGGATACATATTATCCAAATCGAAGCAGTCACCTCGAGAATGTTTGTCTGTATGAGGTTCTGCAAAATTACATATTCAAGAGGAACATCAAAGAAGATACTGAGAAAGGAGTGTATGCTGTAATAGGAAGTGAGGGATGTCTGGTCAAGCAAAGAAAATGCCACTTGATAAACCATCGAAAATTGAGTGGCGAATCTCCTGAAAAAAAGGAGTTTTTCTATTTAGCACTTTTGCAACTTTTTAAGCCTTGGCGTGCAGAAGAGGAACTGCTTGGAGATTTCCTCTGTTACGAAGACTCTTTCAATGCTGCCAAGGAGACCATAGAATGTCCTGCTTTTCCCAAATATGTAGAAATGTTGAATGTGGAAATTGAGCAGGAAGCAACGATTGCAGCCGAGATTGCCAGAGACAGTTCTCAGGACAGTCAGAGTTCTGCTTCATTGAGTCAGGATCCACTAGGAGGACCTCTTATCGAAAATGAAGCTGCCACTGCTATGAATGAAGTGGAAAGAGCCATGGCACATGCTCAGGAGGATGCGGTTAACTTAGAAGAGTTGGAAAGACAACTCAACGTTGAGCAGAGGAAAATATATGACGAACTTACCATGCAAATTGATCATGGATTAAGTCATGATAAGAAAGAGTGCTCATGTACGTCGTTGAAGCCTGTCCGACTGTACGTGAGTGGAGAAGCGGGAACTGGAAAAAGTTTCCTTATTAAAGCAATTTCATGTTATTTGCAGGAAAGGACAGAGTCATCGCTGTCTTGTGTTGTCACCGCTCCAACTGGACTGGCAGCACATAACATTAAAGGGATTACTTTACATCGTTTACTGATGCTGCCAGTGGAGCATGACAACAAATTAGAATATCACAAGCTATCTGGAGATGCTTGTTTTGAAGTTTCAAGAGTCTTGAGGAAAATGAAACTTCTTATCATTGACGAAGTAAGCATGGTTTCCAATGTTATGCTTGCCTTTGTGCATTTGAGAATGCAAGAAGTTCTCAAAACAGAGTATGATGTGTTATTTGGTGGCAAACACATCATTGTTTTTGGAGATCTTCTGCAGCTGACACCAGTGAAAGGGCAACCTGTGTTCAAAATGCTCACGCATGAAGATACCAGGAAGTGCTTAGGGAGTATTGGCAACGTCAATATATGGTTAAACTTCAATTATGCTGAACTGCATGAAAATATGCGTCAGGCAAAGGATGAAGTTTACAAGACTATTCTACAAGATGTTAGAATTGGAAAAGTGACCGAGCATGGGAAAGAAGCTTTACATGCACGATTACTGACAAATTTATATCCAGACGAAGATGTTGTGCCTGAGAATATTTTTCAGAAAGTTACTGAGGAAAAATCTGGAATATGTTTGATGCCAACTCTTGCAGAATGTGCCAAATTCAACAACAAAATGTTGCATTTAGAAAAGCAAGAGATTGTGAAATTGGAAGCTATTGACAGAGTAGAGCATATGGGATCAACAATTATTTTGTCTGAGAATCTGAAAACAAAATTGGATTCATTAGAGAAGAGTATATCTAAAACTGCGGGTTTTGAAAAGACTCTGAATGTGTGCTTGAACTGCCGTATAATTTTAAGAAGGAATTTACATGTTGAAAGAGGTCTGGTAAATGGATCAATGGGTAATGTTGTTGATTTTGTGAAATACAGAAATAGAGATGGAATTGAATTTTTAAAAATTAAATTTGATGGCATTGAGGAAGTACAGCTAATTGCTCGTTGTTCTGCTAGATTTTTGCTTGTAAAAGACTTATATGTTCGTCGTAAGCAGTTTCCTGTTTGCTTGGCATATGCGGTGACAATCCATAAATCGCAAGGTTTAAGTGTAGACTGTGCATTGGTGAATATTGGCAGTTCTGTGTTCAAGGAGGGTATGGCATATGTGGCATTGTCACGAGTTAGGACTTTATCGGGATTGTACTTGATTGAGTGTGATGTCACAAACATTTGTGCGGATCTAGATTGTGTTAAGGAATACAATAGGTTGAGAAGAGAGTATGCGCCACATTTGCCTCAGTATCCTTTGTTTGAGAAACGTGTGGTAGGCCGGAAACGAAGAAATGTGACCAATACTGGGGAGGTTGTAGCAAAAAGACGAAAAGTTGATGAACCTGAAATTATAAGCAGAAACAAAAAGGATTCTGTTGAAGATGTTGTTGGTTTTCAATTTGAAAACAGTTCTGGTGTCAACTGCTATGCTAATGTAGTGGTTAATGTTGTCTTTTCTCTAGAAACTTTAAAAGAACAGATTGTGGTCAATTCGGATCAAAGATTTTGCAGTTTGTTAAATTCTGTGTTAGAGAAATGTAGCACTGATAGAACAAACATAGAAAGTGTGTCTGAAATTCGAAATCTGTTAGACAGATGTTCAGGCCAAACACAATTCTCTCAAAATAGTCAGCAAGATTGTTAGGAGTTTTTAATGTATATGCTTGATGTATTGCATGATGAAGGTGTAGATGTAGATCACCTGTTTGGGCTTTCTTATCAATGGCAGCATGACTGCGAGAACTGTAGGGTATCAGCTACTACTAGTGTAGACTCAGAAAGATTTATATATTTAACTTTGCCAGACAGTAAATCAGTCTCTTTTAATAAGCTAGTAAAAGCCGCTGATCACAACATGGAGTGTAGCCAATGTAAATCTGAAATGATGTCCACTTTATTTATACGAACATATGGCCAGTATGTCATTTTAATGTTCCAACGATGTAGGCCTGATGGAACAAAATTGACAACTTTAATTAAAAATTTTGTGGCTTCACAGTTGTCAATATCAGGAAGGACTTTTGTAACTGTAGCAATTATATATCATGATGGTCCTTCAATAACATCAGGACATTATACAGCTTATTTAAAGTGTAGAAATGGCTGGTCATTCTGCAATGATTCTGTTTTAATTTTCAAAAAAAATTGCCATATGACCTTAAAAACTCTTACCTGGTGTTTTTAAAACCAAAATTTTAGGGAAAGAATCTCGGGATGTGCTCTGAGGAATTTCAAGAAGTTCTCATGGCTCCTACACTATTTGGCCTTGAGGATAAGTGTAGTACAGAGACATAACTTTTTACCATAACACTGGACGTTATTGAGAAATACGTGCACTGTGAATGAGTTCAGAAAAACTATTTCTTTTTATAAGCTAATTGAAGCAGCGAATCAAAACATGGAGTAGAGGGAATGTAAGTCTGCAATGCTGTCTACTGTTTTACATTGCTTTGTGATTAAAAGTGATGTAGAGAATTAAATAATTGTACTAGTCATAAAGGTAGTGTAAGTCTGCTTCATAGTAAGCAGTATCAGTGTGATAGGAAATGTAGAACATGATTGAGCAAGAAGGGGAAGATATTACTAGTCCAGGATTGTGTAAATGATCTTCAACATTTTAATTCTGAAAGTTGCGGAAATGCGAAAAGACGGGATTGGCTTACAAGAAATCCAAGAGTTATACATGGCTCTGACATGATTTGGCCTTGTGGAATCGTGTGGTAGAGAGCGAGAAGTCATTTATTGTATGTAACATGTTTTTGAAAACGATGGAGGTTTTCTTTCAGAAAGTGGCGGGTTGAAAGTAATACCAGCACAACAGAGTGTAAGCTGTTCATAGGACATCCTTGGCCGTCATGGAAAGTAAGTTAACTTTAAGGAGTTCTGAATTCTGATTTGTAATGTATGGGTTTTTTAAACACAATCATTTTGATTGTGTTTTTTTTTCCCCGCTGTTATATGATGAATACCTTCAAGTCACTGTTTTAGTGAAATTTGATACATTCTGAGAACAGCAAAAATAAACCATTTAACATGTATAATTAATTCTGTTCTGTTTGCATTTATGATGTACATGTAGAACTGTGTAGGAGGCATGGAGAAGGTGAGGCTTCTGTCAGTGTCAAAGTTGTTGCATACAGTGCTCATATTCTACGTAGTCTTTTATATTTCATTACTTTCACTGTTTCTGACAGATCTAAAAAATTTTTTTTTAAAAGAACAGTAAGTATAAGGGAAGGAAACAGACAGTTATGTTAAAAGAAACACAGCTATAGGGAATAAACTAGGGATACTGTTACCCGCAATCCTCTGCTGATGATGTCACTGAGCATGTCATGAATGATGTAATATGTGACATCATCAGCAGTGGATTACGGGTAATAGTATCTCTAGTTTACTCCCCTATAGCTGTCTTTCTTTTAACATAACTGTCTGTTTCCTTCCCTTATACTTACTGTTCTTTTTTATAAAAAAAATTTTTTTGGTTCGCTTCCGGTTCGCGTACCGGGGAGCGAACTGGGAAGCGAACTAAGAGAAATAGAGGTTGGCACAGTTGCAAATATTGTACCAATTTTTTTATAACGGGGAGGTAGTTCTGAAAAGAACTTTTTTTTAAATTGTTTTTGTTGTTTTATATTTTTTTTATTATTTTTCTGAACATTTTTTTACTTTTTTTGAATTTTTCTGAACAGTTTTATATTTTTTTTGTTTTTTTTTCGGAGGGGGCAACGAAAACGATTCATTGTAAAGGGCTCAACAGGAGGAAGAAAACAAAAAAAAGAATTTATTGTTTGGGGAGTTTCGGACAAACATGAGCATGATTGTTAATAGCTCTGTTGATCAGAGTGATGCTACTTTCTGCGTAGCAAATGATTCCACTGCAATGTACGCAGACTTGTTTTACTTCACGAAATCTCGTTTGTATATTTGGCACCATCTCCCTGCCCTCTGGTCCCGTTACTTCCGGTACAACAGATCTTCTGGCCATAATAGGGAGATTATCTAGGTCGTCCTGTTCCTCTTCTTCCTCTTCTTGCTGAATTATAACTTTAGCAGGTGGTCCACTCTTCCTTGGATGTGGTGGAGGTGGTGGGGAAGCACCAGCTGAAGCTAGTAAAGAAGCCATTGCTCACTGGTAACAAAGGGTCTTTCTCTCACAATGATGAAAGTCAGAGTGAGGAAAGAAGGAGGGATTTTCACCATTTGGGAAAAAAAATAGTTCTCAACCAATGAAAAGTGTTCATTTTAGATCATATGACCTAGTCTTACATCATTAGGAAACCGAAAGTGAAATGAACCAATGAAAAGTGTTATTACCAAGTCACATGACCTGCTGTGTTTACGTTACGCGCTTTGCAGGGCCTCCCGGTTTGCTTCCAGAAACCTGTGCTTTGCGACTCGGTAAGCGTACGAGTTCGCTAACGTAGCACGTCATATGACGTATCACGCGACAACGCGAAACGTCATGCGGACGGGAGGCGTCACGATGTTGTTTTCTAACGCGGCAGTTGCGGTAAAGAAACGTTTACCGGCTCGCGGTCTATTTCGCGGCATCAAGGTCAGCTAACGGGAAGCTTCCCGATTCGCGAAGCGGGAACGAAGAAAAAAAAATATTTAAAAAAAAAAATTATTCATAAACATATAAAATATATTTTTGGATTTAAAGAAGAATACATTTTACAGCTACAGATATTAGCTGTTAAAAAACCAATGAAATTCACAGAAAAAACCATAGGTTATAGACCATATATAGTTAGGAATTAGCATTTACAAAACCTTGAAAATTCACTGAAAAAACCATAGGTTATAGACCATATATAGTTAGGAATTAGCATTTAAAAAACCTTATTTTACTCACACAAAACCATTGAAATTCCATATATAGTTAGTTGCACTAACTATATATCGCGCACCCGTAATCCACTGCTGATGATGTCACATATTACATCATTCATGACATGGTCAGTGACATCACTGATGACATCACTGATGACATCTCAAATGACATCACTGATGATATCTCATTTGACATCAATGGTCACATCAATGATGATATCATTAATGTGACAATACAATGCATCTCCTCACACTTTAATATAACCTCTGTTACACCCAGTGTTAAATACAGAGTATAATTTTTGAAACCATTGACACACCAATACTAGTTACTACATACCCACTCACTGATTCCTACGTCTACACACACATTCACTCATTCACCCATACAATCATTCATACATACAATCACTCATCTTTACAACACTATCATATGCACTCATACACCTATACAGACACTCACACTCTGCCACTCATCCATGGAGTTACTCACACACCTAGTCAGTCCTGTAAAGAATCAATCACAGTTCCATTTTCTAATCTACACAGTTAAACATAGAGTACCTTACATTTTAAAACATATACTAACACATACTTACTCTCTTATAGAATCACTGATACAAGTACACATTGATCTGCACAGAGTCACACACCTCCCAGCCAGTCATACACACACTCAGTCTCCCATACAAATACTTGTGCAACCAATCAATAACCCATATAGCTACTTATATAGCTACTGATCAACACATGCAGCAGCTTGCACAACAACAGACATGCTGATGCACACTTTCAGACAGTTTAGTCACTAACCCGTGCATTTAGTAAGACGCATTTAATCACTCACTCATACAGTCAATCACGCACCTACTAAAACCTTCATTCAGACACTTATACATCCACTCATTCTTCAATATGTAAAACATATTTAAACTTTACAGAAACACATAATCACTGGATGTTGTCATCAGTGATGTCATTTGAGATGTCATCAGTGATGTCATCAGTGATGTCACTGACCATGTCATGAATGATGTAATATGTGACATCATCAGCAGTGGATTACGGGTGCGCGATATATAGTTAGTGCAACTAACTATATATGGAATTTCAATGGTTTTGTGTGAGTAAAATAAGGTTTTTAAATGCTAATTCCTAACTATATATGGTCTATAACCTATGGTTTTTTCAGTGAATATATATATATATATAAAATTTCTATGGCAAAATGAAACCCCTCATTTTGTTCCTTTTCAAATTAAATGTATTAAGTGTTACCACTTTATTCAGATCAAGATGACTTCAGGTGTGCCATACTTTTGTCATAAGTAAGACTGTTAGCGTTCTAGTTGTTCTTTAGAACACTCTGGGGCATTCTGTCATTGGGCTATAGTTGAGCTACATCTGGCTGATATTTGGGCTACATTTGGGCACTTTTGTCTCTGGTGGCCATCTTGGGAGACTGCATATCAGAATTTTTTTAATGAAATATAAGAGGATTTGAGAAGTCACTCAAAATGTGCCCTCATTTTTCTTTCTTCAGCACTAATCATAATTTCTATAGCAAAATGAACCCCCTCATTTTGTTCCTTTGCAAATTAAATGTTTTAAGTGTTAACACTTTATTCCAATCAAGATGACTTCAGGTGTGCCATACTTTTGTCATAAGTAATACTGTTAGCGCTCTAGTTGTTCTTTAGAACACTCTGGGACATTCTGTCATTGGGCTATAGTTGGGCTACATCTGGCTGATATTTGGGCTACATTTGTTTTTTTTGTCTCTGGTTGCCATCTTTGGGCTACATTGGGCTACATTGGGCTACATTGGGCTACATTTGGGCTCTAACATACATATAGCCCAATGTAGCACAATATATATTTTTTTTAAGTTAATTTTCGTAAAAACCACTGGATCATATATCTTGAGACATAGCAAAGGCACATCGGGGTACCAGTCCCTACAATGTTGCCAAGTTTGGTGGAAATCCATTCAGCCGTTCGGGCTAAAAGTGAGTCCAACCGCCCTATGGAAATTAACATGGGGAAAACACGTTTTGGGGCCCCCCTATTATCTCGGCCCCCGCTTGACGGATCCCCCCGAAACTTTCAGGGAAGGAGCGAAGCGCAGCGAGGCAAAGTTAAGGAAAATTACAGGCAGATCCCTCATTCGGCGCCAAAGTTATTCCCAATAGAATGTTGCGGATTTCCTATGGAAAACGATCCTAACTATAACTACCTACTGGCGACCGCCAGTAGGTAATATGTGGCAGAAGGTCATCTCCAAGATGTTTGGCATCAAAAACGAGGGGAGACCCAAAACTGGTGCGTGATTAGTTTATTGTTCTACACTATACCGGCATAACGCGTTTCAGCCGGAAGAGGCCTTGATCACATGACAACGCTCAAAGGGCGGGGTGCTCCTTTATATTGAAAGTGCTTCATGCCAAATTAGTTAACATAGAAGACATACTGTCTTACTTTGTTCTAACTGCAGTAATTTGCACTTCTTACCATACTGATTTAAACAATTTGGTAAATCCAGTGTATTAGAATGGGATGAATAATATTTTCCCAAACAGCAATTGAGAATAAGTATAAAACATATAAATAAATAAATAAATGTGTTTAAAATATAAATATTCATAGACATTGCTGATAAAACCTAAAAGCACACATTGTTAAAAACACATTTTTGACAGTAAGTAAGTAAAATCCTGCTAAGAACAGTAAATAACCAGGATCAACATACTCATTGATACAGCCTAAGTGGGTATTGATCTGTCATCCTATTTGTGTGCAAACCTTTGATGTGCAAAAATCGCAAATAAATATTGGCATGAATTGTTAGTGCAACCCGATAGTAAAAGTGAAAGAATAAAAGTGACTAGAGTGTTATGCATTAAAATTGATTAAAATTGGCCACTATGGACAAAACATGTTGAAGCAGCTACGATGTATGTACAAATATGAAAAAAAGCTAATTCATAATATAGGCTCCTAAATATGTACAACAGTCCTCACTCGCACTAAGACCGTTCGGAGTCTTTGTATCAAGGAGAATAATGTGCCTGGACTCTAATTTGCGCAGTAAAGACTACGGGCCCGATTCACAGAACTAACTTACGACAAAATCCTAAACTTACTACTGTTGGTATTCGCAGAAGTTAGGATTTTGTCTTAAGACAGACTTAAGACAGACTTAAGACAGACTCAAGTTAGGATTCTGTCTTAAGTCTATCTTAAGTCTGTCTTAAGTCTGTCTTAAGACAAAATCCTAACTTCTGCGAATACCAAAAGTAGTAAGTTTAGGATTTTGTCTTAAGTTAGTTCTGTGAATCAGCCCCTCTCGGTCCCCAACCCTCCTCAGTGGGGGGATTGTGTCTATTACGAAATACTTGAGTTCAGCAGGATTCTTGTTGTGTGTTTCTTTAAAGTGACGTGCAACAGGGTATGCGGTGTCACCATTGGTTATGGACCTTAGATGTTGAAACATCCGTTTGTACACCTGTGGTCTGGTAATTCCCACGTACCGCAGACCACAGGGACATTCCAATACGTTCACCGCGTACTCCGTCCTGCACGTCAACTTATGTTTAATGCTAACAGGCCTTTCACTGAAAGGGGTCATGTATTCACTTCTATTGACTCCGTTCTTACAGTCCTTGCAAACTGAACATTTCAAGAAGCCTTTACTGCTGTTTGTCCATGAGCCCGTGGTTCTAACTTCAGGACTGCTGGAAACCAGACAGTTCTGCGTGGATCTGGCTCGCTTGTGTGCGATACTAGGAGCGCATGTCACCAATTCGCCAAGAACTGGGTCACTGGTAATGAGTGCCCAATTGCGTTTCACAATGGATCGGATGGTAAGGTGCGGGCTACTATAGGTGAAGATGAGCCTAGTTTCATTGTGTTCTACACTGACAAGGTTCCTCTTTCTTTGTGCTTAGTTGGCCAGAAGCTGACATATATATATATATTTCTTCAAGCTTAGCTTGTTTACCAGGCCCCCGGGTGCTCTTCGGCAGTGCTTCCGAGACGCGGCAGAGCCAAGCCGCAATCAATTAGTATTTCTGTTTCCCACAGTAAAATCTACATTTTACCCACAACTACCCCCAGGAAACAAGATCTATTTGTTTCATGAATGTGTCATAAAGGATCTTTACCAAATGAAAACAATGAAACAGAAAGACAATCTTTCCATTGAGGAACGTACTGCTTTGAATAATCTAAAAAAAGACAACACCATTGAAATAAAAATGGCGGACAAGTGTGGAAATGTGATCATCCTAGAAAAGGAGGCATACAAGCGAGACGCTTACTCTCAATTGAGGAATAGAGAGTACTATGAAAAATTTAAATCAAAACCCACCATGAAATAGAAGGAAGAACTAAACATCAAACTGGATGAGTGGCAAAAAAAGAATCTATTGGATACAGATGAAGTTCAATATTTGAAAACAGCACATCCCAAAACAGCAACAATCTACTTTCTCCCGAAAATCCATAAACATCCCACAAAGCCACCAGGGAGACCTATAATCTCGGCAAAAGGAGCATTGTTGGAGCCGGTGGCCAACCATCTTGATGTTTTTTTATTACCGTATGTAAAAGAACTCACATCTTACATTCAGGATATGGGTGATTTACTGAGGAGATTACAAGAAACCCCATGACATTCCACATACAAGTTTATCACTATGGATGTAATATCATTATATTCCAATATCCAGAATGATATTGGGCTGAAAGCATGTGAACATTTCTTGATGGACAGAAATATTCAATTCACGGATCATAATACATTGCTACTAGAAATGATTCAACTGTGTTTGGAACAAAATGTCTTTATGTTTGGAGAAGAGATCTTCCGCCAATCGAAAGGAACTGCCATGGGTTTTTCCTTTAGTCCATCGTACACCTGTTTAACGATGAGACTATATGAAAAGACCTGGGCATGGAGCAACGAAAACAACAGATTTGTAAATAAGTCAATAGCGTGGTTAAGATACATCGATGATCTGCTTTTAATATGGGACGGGACAAAGGAAGAGTTTGCAGATTATTTTAAGATACTGGATGATTCCATTCCAACTTCAGATAAAAATTCACATATGATATCAGTGAATTTCTGGACACTGAAATCTTCATTTCGAACAACGAGGTACAAACAACCCTGCATCGTAAAAGTACAGCCACAAACTCAGTTTTGCATGCCCAAAGTTTTCATCAATCCAGCTTGATCAAAAACATCCCCTACGTGGAGTTTCTCAGGATTAAGAGAATATGTTTGAGAGAGGAAGAATGGACCAAAGACAAGCCACAGCAAGAATTGAGAAAAGAACATACAATTCAAAGACCATCAAAAATGCCTTACAACGTACAATGTCAGTAAATAGTACTAGCCTACTGAAAGAAAGACAAGTGGAAGAAAAGAATGAAAAAATACAATTAATTACAACATATTCCACGGTTAACCAACAATTGATGAAAATTCTTAGAAAGAATTGGCATATTCCACACATGGATGCGACAACATCAGAAATTGTGGGAGATCACCCCAATATTACCTATCGAAGGGCTAAAAATTTGAGGGACCAGTTGGTCCATAGCCACTTTCTACCATTGAAAAAAACTGAAATATGGCTGAAAGAGAAGGGGTTCTACAAATGTACTATTTGTAAAGTGTGTAGCATTGCCCAAAATACTAAGTAAATTGTAATGGCAAACAAACGTGTGTGGAAGATTCAACAATTAATTAATTGCAAAAGTCAATTTGCCATTTACATCATTGAATGCCCGTGCTCCTTGAAATATGTTGGTAGCACGAAATGTGAGTTAAAAAAACAGATCCTGGAACACGTACGTGCTACCATTAATACTGACAGAAGCAATGCCATCTCCAAACAAATGGAGAAGGAACATGGAGGCAATTGGAAAGAACTGAGGGGCATATTATCAAGGGGGTTTATCTCCGCTCTTTTGGTTTTAAAAGCCAAGAAAGCGGAGATAAAATGATCTCCCTATTACCTAGCTGTCGCTAACACCAGTTAGCGACAGCTAGTAGGAGATAGCGACCATCTTGGACCCCACTTTGCATGTCAGAGAAATTTATCACTAATGACATGCAAAGTGGGCGTGCCAAGATGTTAGCGACTGGAAAAAGTCGCTAACATCGCTATCTCCTATTATCAACTTTGGAGATATTCGCGCTAAGCGCGAATATCTCCAAAAGCTAACACGTGCCCTGAGCAGTTCTTAGCCATGTTATCCAATGGGAGGTGGATAACATGGCTAAGAGCATTAGCTCGGTAATGCATGAATATCGCTGACTTTTCACCGATATTCATGCATTGCGGCCCATTTTTATCGCATTTGCGATAAACCTTGGTAATACCAAGGTTTATCTGCGATAAAAATCGCCGCAGGTCGGCGATAAATTTTTGTCTCTAACCAAGCAATAGCGATAATTATCGCTATTGCTTGGTAATATGCCCCTGAAATTCTATGATGTGGAAACTGTCGGAATTCATCCCAGAGGGGGTGATCGTGAAAAATTCTACGACAGAAAGAATCGAAGCATATCCTGAACTTCCGTACCTTAAGTCTGCATGAATTGAACCAGGATGAAGAGTTACATTACCACCTATAAATCTGCCTTGTTACTGGTCCCCCATGTATAATTCACAAAGGAATCGGGCAAAAGTAGACTGACCTCCCTCACCAAAGTTTTTAACTCCTTTTTATATCTTAATTTTTTCACTTTTTTCACTCCTTAGTTTTTGAGACAATGACAAATAATTAATACGTGCACAGGGGAGAATATATGGAACCATAAGGACGGGTAATCATTATTGTTATGAACTATAAATATTTAGTTATCTTTTGACCAACAGAACACACACAGGATTGGCGAGACCTTTTTCACCCACTAGAGGGTTATAACTAAACTGAAAAGGAATGACACAATATATGTCAGGACTCAACAAATTGTATATATGCCCACTAGAGGGCTTGATCGGATGCTATAGATACAAATAACCGTACATAGAACCTCCGTTGGAGGCGTTGGGATTTAACAAGATCATCCTGCTGGTTAAAAGATTAGCAATAAGAAATTGTAATAATTGAAAAGTTCTGAACTCAGAATGAGAATAACTCGTTGCTGCATTGTACTACATGGTCCATAATTCCCTGTGAAAGGAACAGGAAATGATGTCATTGCCCATATTCACTTATTTAATTCACGTAAAAAATTATAAGTAGTTTCTTGACAGTCCCGTGAGCAAGGTCTAAGGGTAGACTGAAACGCGTAGGGAATGCATTACTGGCTTGCTGTTAATAAATATTAATTTGAACGACTGAATTGGATCAGAGATTCATTACCTGTCCTGCGATTGCATGAGAAAAAGTCCTGCGTTCCGTGGGAAACAGAAATCCATACTAATATAATAAAGAGAGAGCCCAAACCTTTGAGGCGGGTACTCTCAGGAACCACAGCACCAATCACAACACCTAATACAACGTTGGAAAGGGCAGTTGCAGCAGAAGGACATAGGCTATGCAGACGCCCACCATTTACATTTAAAAGGTAAAAGAACCGTGCCAGCAAAGTAGTCCCTTGTGGATGTGTCTGCGTTGTGCTGTGGGCGTGTGCTGGGGTCGTGACAAACGCTGGGGGAGTGTGGTACGTTCCGCCCTTCATACCATGTCTCATATCGTGTGTTGTGGGCGTGTGCTTGGGGCGTGGGCGTGTGAGGGGCACGGGATTACGGAAAAAAGCGAGCGTTGTGCCCAATATTTCATTGTTTTTTATTCCCAGGTTCTGTACATTGCAGCTCCGGGTGTCCAACCTGCTCCCTTTAAATACCCCTGCACCCCATAATCATAACCCACCCTTACTCCTTAAAATACCACAACACCCTTAAACACTAACCCATCTTAACCCTATAAATATACCCTGTACCCCAAAACCCAAACCTATCCCTAAACCCTAAAAATACCCATGTACCCCAAAACCCAAACCTAGCCCTGAACCTTATAAATACCCCTGTACCTCAAAACCCAAACCTACCCCTGAACCCTAAAAATACCCCTGTACCTCAAACCCCAAACCTAGCCCTGAACCCTAAAAATACCCCTGTACCCCAAAACCCAAACATACCCCTGAACCCTAAAATACCCCTGTACCCCAAAACCCAAACCTAGCCCTGAACCCTTAAAATACCCCTGCACCCCAAAACCCAAACCTACCCCTGAACCCTAAAAATACCCCTGTACCCCAAAACCCAAACCTAGCCATGAACCATAAAAATAACCCTGTACCCCAAAACCCAAACCTACCCCTGAACCCTAAAATACCCCTGTACCCCAAAACCCAAACCTAGCCCATAACCCTAAAAATACCCCTGTACCCCAAAACCCAACCCTACCCCTGAACCCTAAAAAATACCCCTATACCCCAAAACCCAAACCTAGCCCTGAACCCTAAAAATACCCCTGTACCCCTAAAACCATACCTTTCCCTAAACCCTAAAACTACTCCTGTACCCCATAACCCAAAACTATATCTGAACCCTTAAAATACCCAAACACCTCAAAACATATACCTCAGTACCCCAAAACATATACCGCTATACCCATACTTACCTTATCCAAACATTTAAAAAAAAACATGCTTTTACCATTCATGCATTTACAACAACTTTTGTTGTAAATGTATGCGTGGTAAAAGCATATAAAATATAATGCCATGCGTTATAATGGCATTGCAGAGTCATGGTACTTTCGTAATGGAAGTATGCGGAGTGATGGTATGCGGAAAAAAAGTTGCGGAAAATTGGGTGTTTACCCTCCCCCGGTAAGTACATTGGTGGCACGGCGGCCCACATCTCCAGCAACATACTCATATTTTCTCACCATCGATTTGAAAAATGCACAGGTCTCTCTCACTGATGGCCAGCACCGACATACACTTTTAGACACACACTTTTAGACACAAGTTCTAGAATTGCGAACTTTAGAGCTGGGGAGCTACGTTCGAATCTCGGCATCAGCTCATCATCCTCTGATTCCAGGCAAATCGCTTTGTCTCCCCGTGCCTACCACAAATCAATGTGTTCTTCTGTAATGTAAATTGTGCTCATGCCATGTTGTCGAGTTTGCGCTATATAATATTGCAAGGAAAAATAAATAAATAAACTCAGAGCACATGACTGTAAAGTAAACGTACTCGTCGTCACCAGACAGTGCGAGGGAGGAGTGCACACCCAGGGGCACCGGTCAATGAAAGCACACTGGGGGGCTGCAAGCCAGACACCCGGTGAGGGAGGTGCTTTGAAGGAGCTGCAAGCACTAAGGGAGACTCCAGGCGGGACAAATTCAAGCTGTCCCCCCAGCACCGCCGCCCCCTGTCCTCACTCCTCCATCCCCTGTCCATGCCCCTCCATCCTCCATCGGTCAAGGACTGTGGCGAACTTACCAATGCGTCATGTTTGGAAAGGGCTGGGGCAGAGACAGCCAAACACACAGCTCCAAGCTTCCCAGATCCATGCGTATCCAATCTAGATTTTTTAAGCTGCGAGTCCGGGTTTGTAGCTCTGTTAGCTCGTTCTAAAAGTAGGACTACAAGTCCCAGAGTTCCAAGAAAATGGGTGCACGGCCCACGCATATAATGGTGAGACTGGACAGCCCTGCACGCCAGGGGCATCTTCGCCTTCGGGAATCTAGGTGTGCCCATTGTAGGTACGCGTGTCTCCTGCAGGAACTTATCATATGTCCACATCCGGGGTTGCTTTGATAATTGTTTGGTTTGGCCTGGACATTCCTTCCTCTTGTGCATCTCAGCCTCTTTCAAATCCCAGCTCCATGCCGCGCACAGTGCACGTGTGAGTGGGGGTGTCCTGGAGGGCCACGCAGAGGTAAGAGTCGGCCAGTCAGGGCAAACTCTGACACCAGGTGAGGGGGTGGTACACTGGGAACTCTGCTCCCACGGGTGAGTGTTTGCATGCGTGAGAGATATGTGGTGAATGAGACGGAATGGGGCAAAATGACCAGGGACGCCACCCCTGGCTCACACACCTCAGGATGTTTCTGTCCAGCCAGGTACAAATCCCATGCAGCCTAAACACAATGGAAACCTCACTTCAGGTGGTAAATGGCCGACATCAGATTAGAAGGGGAACAGCAAATGCGTGTGCCTGCGACGACTCTGCCCTCACTAGAAAGCTGTCCACTGAAAAGTACTTTGAGGATGTTTTTACTCTAGGCCTAAAAAGGAATAATGTCCTTGTGTAACGCAGCTGCTGCTCATGTAAAGCGCTCTGAAACCTTCGGGTCAAGTTTGAGCTATATAAAACATTGGGAAAAAAATATTCAGTTACACATCTACAATTCTATGTATTGCTATTCTTTTTAATCTGAAATTACAGCATTCACGCGCCTCTCGTGCCGGCGTGTCTGAATAGAACATTGTAGGCCGCACTATGAAAGATCCGATAGTGAAGAGCCGAAATGATATTGCGATTCTCAGATCGCAAAAGGAAAGTACAGCAGTGCAGGCTTTAAACAGGAGCTCCGACCGTCGAGTGACGTTCGTTCTTAGAGTGGATAAAAGCCCCTCCCGTGGCAGAGTCAAGGGAGTAAGAACAAGCACAAACACTCGCGCAGTGAGAGGGACAGGGGGGGCGGCCGCGATTCACTCGCGGGAGCGATCATTTCTGCCAGATGGTGGCGCGCGCTCCCTTGAGTGAATCTCCTGACGTGCACGTGTTGCCATTGATGGCAATGGAACGCGTGCATGTGCTTTGCTGAAAAGCCAAAGCGACGGGAAAAGGTATTTTTGCCTTGTAGCGCATGTGCCCTGCAAAGGCAAGACCTAAAAAGCACTAAATAAATAATTAACTAATAAAAATAAATAAATATTTACATCTTCCGACCAGTCACCACTAGGGGTCCCTAATCACGTCACTCAGACACCACTCTTTACATACCACGGGAGTGCAGTACCACATGTGCTCACTAGGGGGTCTCTAACCAAGTCTACCAGGCACTACACCGGATATACACCCAAGGATGCAGTACTGGGAGTCAGTGGAGTCCTACACAGAGGGGCAGATTTATGAAGGCCTTGCGCCGCCTGTCCGTCACTTTATTTGACGCAACAGCGGCGCAAACAATGCGCCCTATTTACAACGTGACGCATCTAGGAGATGCGTTACGTTGTAAAGCCCTGCGCCATAAGGAGGCGTTCCTGCGCAGGGGGGGGGGCGTTCCTGCGCAGGAACGCCTCCTAAAATTGGCTGAGTGAAATCTTTGAGATTTCACTCAGTCACTTTCAGGCCAATGCTGCGTCAAAACCCTGCGCCTGCTTGAAGTAGGCGTAGGTCTTGACGTAGCATTGTGGAGATGGGCACCCCCGAGCCTTGCTGGAGCTGCGTCGCGCTTGCGACACAGCTCCAGCAATGCGCCACCATTACGGCACAGATGCGTCACGCATCTGTGCCGTTTTCGCCACATGGTGCGCCGCATTGTAAATGTGGCGCACCATGGGTGGAGGAGCAGCGGCGCAGGATGACTGCGGCGCAGGATGACTGGCGCATCCCTAGGGATGCGCCAGTCATCATAAATCTCCCCCAGAGTGCTTGGATCACTGTACCACAAAAAATAGCAGTTTCTGACGATTTAATATTTGCCGTTGACGCTGATCGCTCGCTCTGGAGGAGCCTGACCTCTAGCGGCTAGAAGGAGCCTTGCACCTCCCGCTCCTTTAACGAGGCGCTCGTCAGTGTTTACCCATAGCGCCTCGAGCTGCGTTTCCTCAGATTAGCACGAAAATAAATCCATCTAATGTAAATTCACCCCCTCTAGTGACACTGATTTATAATCCGACTTCTTTACAATCCAACTTCACTCTCATCAATACTAATCTTACCCCGCTAACTTTCACTGGCTTGCAGTTAAATGTATCTTTTTATTAATCCTTTCACAATCATTAGGATCTCTAGGGGGGCATATTATCAACACA
Organism: Lissotriton helveticus; assembly: GCF_964261635.1. Classification (NCBI taxonomy): domain Eukaryota; kingdom Metazoa; phylum Chordata; class Amphibia; order Caudata; family Salamandridae; genus Lissotriton; species Lissotriton helveticus. The sequence continues at coordinate 197,059,255 of NC_136057.1, read as the reverse complement.
GGCGAGCGATAATTTTATCGCCTGTGTTGATAATATACCCCTAGATCCTCCAAATATTCTTCAACAGTCGATAATCATTGATAATATACCCCTAGATCCTCCAAATATCAGTAAGGGTTGGAGCCCAAGTCTGGCATGTGACACGTGTCACTCTGTCATGTGGCATATGCCACATCTGATGTGACATATGCCATAGATTTTCTACTTGGTCTTTCATTATTATCAGTTGAGCATTTCCAAAGGACTATGTTTCACTCTGCTAAAATAAATAAATTGTTTAAAAAAATAAAAATAATATTAAAATATAATTTCCCGAGGTGGGGTTTGAACCCTGGTCAAAACTCACTCAAAGCCCTGTGTCATGTGGCATATGCCACATCTGATGTGACATATGCCGTAGATTTTCTACTTGGTCTTTCATTATTATCAGTTGAGCATTTCCAAAGGACTATGTTTCACTCTGCTAAAATAAATAAATTGTTTAAAAAAATAAAAATAATATTAAAAAATAATTTCCCGAGGTGGGGTTTGAACCCTGGTCAAAACTCACTCAAAGCCCCTGTACATTAACAGTGAGCTACTTACTCTGCTGAAAGTTCCCCAGCCAAAGGTATCTATGTCATAGAATAAGGTTGTCAGTCCTTCCTCTATTTCTATTGTCTTTGGACTGTAGATACCAGAAATCTTCTCTCGATTTACATTCTTTAAATACAAATAGCCCTTCCTTTCATACAGTCTGCCACTAGCCCCATGCATTTCCAATTCTTACACAATCATCCCTAAATTCTCATTCCACTAAATAAGTGATTTCTTTCATAGCAAACCTGTCCCCCCTATCCACGTGCCACACAGGATGCCATTATCAATGCCTGACATGCACTATGAGTAAGGAGGCCATAGTTCTCCCAGATACTGCTAGGGGGTCATTTACAAAGGCACAGCTTTCATTTGTGGAATTTAGAAATAAAATAAAAAAATTTAAAAAAAAGGTTTTCCCCACCTGGGGTTTGAACCCTGGTCAAAACTCACTCAAAGCCCCTGCACATACACAGTGAGCCACCTACTCTGCATTTATTATTGTTACACAATCATGGCACAGGGAACCCCAGGTGCCACCTAGAATAGGATGAATGAAACATCTGGGCCGCCATTTTTAGGACAGCTTCTGGGCACTCTCTTCGTTCAAGTGGGTCTCCTGGAGGCACGCAATGGAGACGCCATGGCGTTGGAGGAATGAAAGGACCCTGTATCTTTTAGTGCAAGTGCCCAATCCACGCACGTTCCAAGTTAAGAATTTAAACCCCATGACAGGAGATCACGCCCAACCTGGACATATATTACAAACGGCGTGTTCCGCCACCCACGGGCCCAACCAGCATCCAGGCCGGGGGACCTAGCCCATCTGATCAGCCATTCGAATAACAGAAACACAGTACTCTCGATGCCAGCAACAATTTCCCCTCCCAACCCCACCAACACCCCAAGCCCCCCCAACCCCACAACCCCCCCATAACATCTACCCCCACCCCCACCCACGAGCAAGATGACAGCAACAACAAAACACGCTATCCTGCCCTCCCCCTGCTGGTGCCAGGATGTACACAGCCACCCTACTCGTCCCATCCAATACACACACACACACACACCCAACCAAACACCACCCACCCCCCTTCTAGCTCCCCATGGGACCCAGACGTACAGGAATGAACCTGGGCTTGGCCGCCGGCATCAGTCCCAAAGCAGGGCCCTCCCCAGCCAAAATAAAGACAGACACCGCCACATAAGGTCGTTCCAACGGGATACAGGTCCTACGCTCCTCTCCGTCATTCAAGCTCGAACAGCACGGCTCCCAGGTACCTCATACAAACTCAAGGCCCAGCACTAAAGCCCCCAAAGCAGAGCACAACACTCTTCACTCCAACAGTACCTTACGACAGAGCCGTCCCCTGCAGCAGTTCAGACATTCCAGTCTCTGGGATCACCGGAGCCGTAGAGTCTGTACCTGGCACAATGTCCTGCAGGGTATCTGGAACCAACACGTCCCCAGGGGCGGATGCGCCCGAGGACTCTGGACCATCCCTTGCCAAGGAAGGTCCCAACGGCTCCGCCTTCCGCATCGTTGTCTCAGGGGATGGTTCCCCCAGGTCTCACGGGGCCCCCCTCACTCTCCCGTGGGCATGTCGTCACCCCTGTATCTCCTGCCACTCCCACACCTCAGCGGGCTATTCGAAGAAATGTGCCCGGCCCTGAGATATCACCTTGACCTTGGCCGGATATAACAGCATATATTGTAGCTTCATCTCCTGGAGCTTCTGCTTGACTCCCAGGTAGGACTTTCGCTGCTCTTGCACCTGTTGGGTGTAATCAGGATAGATGCATATGTGGCTGTTCTCAATGGTGAGAGACTCCGTCTACCTCGCCGCCTTCAGAATGCAATCCCGGACTATATAGTTCAGGATCTTCGCAATCAATGCCCTCGGAGGCTCCCCCGGGTGCGGGGGTACCATGGCCCTATGCGCTCGTTCGATGCCAAATACATTTGATAGCCCATGCGGGCACAGTTGAGTCTGAATCCAGTCCTCCAGGAAGCGCTCGGCATTCCCCGCCTCCAATCGCTCCGGCACACCCAGGACTCTAATGTTGCTGCGGCGCGCCCTACCCTCCGCGTCCTCAGCTTTTCGTTCCAATGCGTGCTTCATAGAGGTGAGTTGCATGACTGTCTTCTGGAGGGAAGCCACCGATACCTTATCCGCCACTTTGCGAAGATCCGTTCGCAGAAGGTTGACATCAAGCGATACAGTCTCTATCTGCCGCTCCAGCGCAGAATGGGAGCCCTGTATGGCCTTCAGCAACTCCGCCCGGGAAGGCTCCGCCGGCACATCCGCGCACTCCTCTTGACCTCTCTGCCCCGTAATCCGTTGCGACGGCAGGCGCTGGGTTGTATACTGTGTGATACTATTAGATTGAGTGGATTTCGACATCCTGTCCTTACGCAGAGCCAGCAGACCAGGCACTCAGCGACCACCGCAGGGGAGCACCAAGGATCGTATACGGGTACCTCCGCTTAGTAGCGCGCCTTCTGGTCACTCTTCAGGTCACTGCCATTCCGCTCCCGATCTGCCATCCAGCAGGACCAGGCTGTAGCAATGGGGTGGTGCACACAAGGATCAAGCACTACCTCAGTGCGTCCCCAGCGAAATTCAAGATTAACAATACTATGTCCACACCAGTTCCTGTAACACTGGGTGTCCCTCAAGGATCCTCCCTCTCCCCTACTCTGTTCAATATACTCATGGAACCACTTACCGCACTACTTCAAGCATCTAATGTTCAATTTCACATGTACGCAGACAATACCCAGCTCTACCTTAAAATACACACCCTTGATGACATCAAAATACACACCGCTTAGGAACATACAGACTTGGCTGGCAGAGAGTCACCTCAAACTTAACCTTCAAAAAACGGAATTCCTCCTAATAGCGCCTCCCACCAAAGTCCCCCTCACTCAGTCCTGGCTTAACCATCTCATTGCACTCAACGTTCAACCTACTATTGTGGACTCAGTGAAATCTTTAGGCATAACCCTTGACTGCAATCTCAATATGCATCATCACATCAGCAATGCAACGAAGGGAGCTAATTTCAAAATCAACACATTGCGGAAATTGAAAACTTTCCTTCCTCTCAATGACTTCAGAACTGCAGTCCAAGCCCTAGTCATCCCTCGAGTGGATTATGGAAGTGTTGCCCTCTGTGTTCTCCCCATATCGACAACCGCACCAATAAAAGCCTCTATTAATGCTGCAGACAGACTAATCACGGGCTCAAAAAAACTTTCACACATTTCTCCTGATCTAAAAGCTTTGAACTGGCTGCCTTACGAAGCTAGAATACATCTGAAAATCACCTGCATGACCCACAAGGTTATACACCATAACTCCCCCAGCTACCTCGCTCAGAAACTGACAATCTCGGGTGGCTCAAGAGTGACAAGAAGTGCAGACAATCTTCTCTTGAAACCTCAGAGATTTCACAAGAAAAAACTTATAAATGCTCCTTCTCAGGGATGGCGCCCAGGATCTGGAATGCCCTCCCTCCAGAAATCAGACTTATCTCATCCTTGGCATCCTTCAAAAAAGAAGTAAAATCTCTCCTATTAGCTAAAGTTACCTGAACTTTGACTAATGTAATCTCGTAACTCAGTACTCTTCCTCCTGTGACTATGTATATTGACCACCTATGCACCGTTGCTACCTTACCTTGTTTCTTTTTTTGTAACAATTTGCTCATCTTTGCACAAAATGTTTTGTTTAATTATTACTCCTTGCCTTTTTATCCCATTCTGTATGTAAAGAGCTCTGATATCCGTAAGGATCTTGTTCGCGCTCTATAAAACTTTTAAAATAAATAAAAATAAATTAAATTCACAATCAGGACATGCCACACACACCAGCGCATGTCCTACCTTTCACATACAGTGCACCCTGCCCATGGGGGTACATTGGACCTACCTCGAGGCGACTTACATGTAGAAAAGGGAAGGTTTAGGGACTTGCAAGTGTGTGCACTTGCCAATTCGACATGGCAGCCCTAGGCTGTGGACAGGCTACGCAATGGCAGGCCAGAGTTACACTTTACATGCTGTTTGCGTGGGTGGCACAATCCAGTGCTGCAGTCCACCAACAGCATTTGATTTATATGCCCTGGCACTCGCAGTGCACTTTACTAGGGACTGACACATGAATCAAATAGCCAATCATGATAAAACCAATCCATAACACAGTTTACACAGAGAGCATACTTTATCACTGATTTGGAGTGGTTAAGTGCCCATAGTCCTAAAACCAATGCACACAGGTCAGGAAATAATAGGAGGAAAAATCTAAATATTTGGGGATAACCCTGCAAACAGGGTCATTTCCAACAAGCAGTCACACACATGCAAGCACAAACTCCACTCAATAGCAGTCACACACATGCACACTCGACTCACGAGCAGTCGCACACACTCCACTCACAAGCAGTTACACAAATTCAAGCGCAAACTCCACTCACGAGCAGTCGCACACTCCACTCACGAGCAGTCACACTTATGCATGTGCACACTCTACTCACAAGCAGTCGCACATAGGAGCACTCGAGCTCTTCCACTAATGTTATGTGAATGTGATGGCATGCAAACAGCTCCTTCATTCTGCAGGCAGAATGCGTGGTGAGCACAGTGCGGGGGAGACACTCGGAGTGTGAAACTCTCTGATGGATCCTGTCTGGATTGATCTGAAGGGCTCAGGAAACAGAGGAAAACTATGAAACAAAGAAAACAGCAGTGTGGGGACGCCATTTTTTTTTTCCATATATAATTACAAGCCTGCCAATTTTCAAATGAGCCTGGATAGCTCAGTCGGTAGAGCATCAGGCTATTAATCTGAGGGACCAGGGTTCAAGTCCCCAGGCGGTTTGTTTATTTTACTTTTTTTTACATCTATGATTTCTATTTTTGTTCTTAAAGGCCAACGCTCCTAGTAGCAATAATCTTTGCAAGCTCTTTAAGCTTGGAATTCGCTAATTGCTCTCCTTTTCGATATTCAATGTTGTCTCCGTAGCGCCACCTCCTGTCTGTCTGTCACTGTGCACCGGTTTCAACGAGTGATAATCGGAAGTGCAGTCGGTGTGCAGCCAGATCCCACTCGGGCTTCCGCTCGTTGACATCTCTGCTCATTATCAGATACTTCTGTTTTGCATCTTATAAATGTAACAAACTTACTATATTCTATTCACAAATTTGAAACAACCTCGTGCAAGGGAAATGAGTGTAATCCATTTTTTTTTTTAAATTAATGTCTTCTTGTTGTAAATCGTTTGAAATAAAAGGACGTGAACATTTTCTAAAAGAAGTCACTGTTTGTGCCTTAAACCATCTTCCCTCAACAAGATCTAATTTTTGCCACTTCCAGTGCAATGTGCATAACTGGTGCGAAAATATAGAGCACGAGCTCTACGTGTACAGACATCTAAACCCTATTGGTAAATGAACTTCCCAGTGGCATGTTGGTCTAGGGGTATGATTCTTGCTTTGGGTGTGAGAGGTCCTGGGTCAAATCCCAGACGAGCTATCTTTTGATTTTAAGATTTTTTTGTTTAAAATAGGGGCACTGAAAAACACTTCAGAAAGATGAAAAAAAACCTTTTCCTTATTTCAAACGCATTAAATAAAAATTAAAAAATTTGAATATGAGATAAATAAGAAGTAAAATGGGCTCATACAGGCTTTCTATGAATTTGGCAGGGAAAGAGAGGAGCGAGATGGTGCGGTAGTTCTTAAGTTCAGTGGGGTCTGCTGTAGGTTTCTTTAGTAGGGCACTGAGTTCGGCATGTTTCCAGCTTTCCTGGAAGGTGGCGGTGTTGAGGGAGCAGTTGATGGAGTCAGCCTTGTTGAAGATGTGGTGGGGGCATGGGTCGGTTGGTGATCCGGAGTGTATGGAGTTCATCAAGCGGATGGTGTCTTCGGTGCTGATCGGGTTCCAGGTGCAAAGGGTGGTGGTGGGGGGCTTCAGTTCGGTAGTAAGGGGGGTGGACTGGTCGCCGAAGATGTTATGTATGTCAGCGATTTTGCTGTGGAAGAATGATGCTTGTGAGTCGCAGAGGTCTTGAGAGGGAGTGATGTCGCTGGAGACGGCGCTGGGATTGGTAAACTATTTGACGATGCTGAAGAGTTCCTTGCTGTTGTGGGCGTTGTTGTCGATTCGATCCTGGAATGCTGATTTCTTGGAGGATCGGATCAGCTGGTGGTCTTTGCGGGTGGCGTCCTTGAGGGCGGTCATGTTGTCTGTGGTTGGGTTTTTTCGCCACGTTTTCTCGAGGGTGCGGCAGTTCTTTTTGGAGTTCTTGAGGTCGTCATTGAACAAGGAGGCTTTTTTGCTACCTTTGTTGTTGTGATGGTTTTTCAGGGGTGCTAATTCGTCAGCGCAGTGGGTGATCCATTGTGCGAGATTGACGGCTGCTTGATTTGGGTCCGATGATTTGGCGCGAGGGTTTTGGTTTAGCGATGTGGTGAGTTGGTCGGTGGTAATTATGTTCCAGTTTCTGCGGGGGACTTGTTGTGGGTGGTGGTGGGTCGTGGTCTTTCTAAAGTTGAAGTGGACACAGCTGTGGTCTGTCCAGTGGAGTCCTGTGGCGTGGTTGAAGGAAACGTGCTTGCTGGAGGAGACGATTGGGTCCAGCGTGTGTCCAGCGTGGTGGTGGGGGTGTTTACCAGTTGTTTGAGTCCGAGATTAGCGAGGTTGTCCAGAAGGGTGGTGGTGTTGCTGTCGTTGCTCTTCTACAGGTGGAAGTTGAGGTCCCCTAGGAGAATGTAGTCCTCGGAGGGGAGGGCGTGTGGGCTGATAAAGTCGGTGATGTCTTCGCTGAATTGTGTGCGGGGTCCTGGTGGTCTGTAGATGAGGGTGCCTCTAAGTGTGGTCTTGGGGTCGGTGTGTATCTGGAAGTGAAGGTGTTCGGCAGCTGTGAGGGTGTCGTCGGAGCTGGTCGTGATGCGGATGGAGTTCTTGTGAACGATGGCGATACCTCCTCCTGTTTGGTTGATGCGGTCCTTTCGGATGATCTTGTATCCGTCCGGGATGGCTACGGAGATGTCGGGCGCTGATGAGGCGTTCATCCAGGTTTCTGTAAGAAAGGCAACGTCCGGTGATGTGGTGTTGAGTAGGTTCCATAGTTCAATGGCGTGTTTGGGGACCGAGCGCGTGTTGAGCAGGATCCACTTTAGGTGGTTGTTGTTTGGGCTCTGTTTGGCGGTAGTGGTTGCAGTGTGGGTCCTGATGCAGCAGAACTTGCAGGATTGGCAGGTGAAGGGTCCATGGGTGCGTCCTGGGGCGGCTCGGTGGCAGTCGGGTAGTCGGCCGGTGTTAAGTGCAGAGAGGGTTGCGACATCGTACGTTAGGCGGGTGGAGTGGTTTTTGCGGGGAAATCCTAGGACGTCTAGGTATATAGGTGTACAGATAAGACAGGCCAGTTATCAAGAAGGAACAGTAGGGGAGGATGAACGAAGTTGTATAAAAAGTATATTTTTATTTTGTATATTTAAAAATCATATTAGAAATGACTGGGGGTCAAACCAATATGACGGGTATTAAAATAGCTTTGTCAAAAAAAATTTCCTGGTAGTAAATAGATCGTACCTGAAAGTTTCCTGTAACCACCTGAGATGCTATCTGGTACATGTGATATGATTAGTACTATAAGACCGAGTCATCTAGTGGGTGCTATGTGTATGAATAGGCACAATACTCTGTTCCATCATCATGTGAAAAATTAGTCCTGTAGGGCCTTCCACATGTCAAGAGCAATTTGTTATGCCAAATGTGTTTGTTACTAAGAAGAATAAGTTGATACGACCACCCTTTAACAATGCGAATTTCAAGAGCAATTTGGTATGCCAAATGTGTTTGTTACTAAGAGTAATAAGTCGATACGAGCACCCTTTAAAAATGCGAATTTCATCATTAGGAATCCCTCTACCAATACCTATTCCATATACGCATCACGTTTGTATGAAGACTCCCCTTGGGTGTTCTTGCTGTACGGATAGAAGTCCACCTTTGTGAGTATACCCTGTGAATTGAGCATTATTGCTTTAGATCTGTAATGTTGTTTTATTCTCGCAATAATCAGTTATTTTGGAACACCATGTTATAAATTTACCAGATGCTATGAACTACAAAGACTCATTCCCGATATACAAAAACCTAGAAGTGATTCTACTTTAGTGTTTTAGAATGAGACCAAAGGTTATTTTTCGTTATTGTAATCGTTATTGTAATAAACCAAGGTACGGGAGCCTTGAATGAGTCAGATATTGTACAATCGACAAAATATATTGCCCATCAAAGGCCTTAAGTGTACATAACAATAGTCAAGGTCAGTCCTCAAGTCAGGAATGGAGGCTTTTAAATTTATTTGTAATGATACCTGTATATGTTGTCACCATAAATCCTATGGATGTTTAGATAACATAGATTTTCTTTTAAATTGTGTTTCAGGAATTAAAATTGTGTCTCCTGAAGAAGGCGGTCCCCTGCCGAAACGCGCGTCGAGTTCCTATGCTTGTTTTATTATTGATGTGATTATTTGTATGCTTTTGTTAATATATTTCTCTATTTTTTGTACTATGAATTTTATGTTAACTCGTTATGATTATTGTATGGAATTTTGACAAAGCTATTTTAATACCCGTCATATTGGTTTGACCCCCAGTCATTTCTAATATGATTTTTAAATATACAAAATAAAAATATACTTTTTATACAACTTCGTTCATCCTCCCCTACTGTTCCTTCTTGATAACTGGCCTGTCTTATCTGTACACCTATATACCTAGACGTCCTAGGATTTTTTCGCATATGTTGTTACCCTGCCCTAGGAGTCTATAGATTGTTACTACCCAGGGGGTCCTTGCTATTTACAGTGGTTTTTGCGGGGGCCAGGGGGTCTTCCGCTAGGCGCGGTCAAGGCGCGGATGGACGTAGACGGGCTCACCTTTGGTGCGCCTTTGGCGCGCTTAGGGCGCGCCCGCTGCGCGTAAATGCATCTGTCATAAGTAGATAGTGGCGAGGGCGTAGCGAGGGAGGAGCAGCTGGGAGGCGGGAGCGGGGTGGCGAGTGGGGAGGGGATTGTACGGCGATGCTGTATATAATAGGACAGGTGCTAATTTCGAGCTACATGCAATGGCAGCGGGGCCAGAGCCTTCAACGACTCCAGGATACTGACACAGTCTAAAGAGATATTTTTTGTTCACAAACCCAGGTCTTCCTCCAGGCGGATAGCAGCACTCTCTGACCCGCTTCATTACACCACTACCCCATGGCAGCCATGAAGCTGTGGGGGACCAGCCGACCTCCACCTCATCGTAATGGATTGCTTAGTCAGGAGTAGAGGCAAGTCTATAAACCGAAGTTGTTCTTTCTGCGCCTTATGGAGCCGCATCAATCCCAAAAGGAATACTGCAGGAGTACGCGGAATGGGGACACCAACCACAGCTGATATCAGTGATAACAATTCTAACCAGTAAGACATAATCACGGTGCATTGACATAACATACATAGCAGGTTAGCATCTTATATTTTACATCTAGGACAGCAGTGCTGTGTGGCTGGGAAGATACGCTGCAGAAGGTGCAGGGTGAGATATGCCCTCTGCAAAAAAATTTATTGAATGAAGTTGAATTTGGCATTCCGTGGGATTCTCAAAGGGTATGCCAAGGACCTGCTCCAGTCCCCATACATCATGTCTGTACCCAAGTCTTCGGTGCATTTGTTGCTTAAAACATTCTGTGAAATTCTAGTTTGGTTAGTTATGCCTCTGTAAAGCCAGTTGGTGAGGTGTCGGCCATTCACTATCAGGTAGGTTATGAAGACCATTTCATGGTGGGGAGGTTTCTCCCTGTGGGGGGACGAATGTTTCTTTACATATTGCAGAAGTGTGGCATGTAGTAAATCTAATGCATCCGTGACTCCTTTGCTCCAGACAAAATTGTCGTGTTCCATAAATGTGCTGTTGTGAAATAGGTCTCCCACTCTAGCTAAACCGCCTTCAGCCCAGGGGAGCAGTCTCAGTTTAGTGAGGAGGCCATTTGGGGTCAGGATCCCAAGTAGTGGTATGGTGTCAGAGTAAGGGAGGCAGCCACGTGTGTAGTGTGTGGATTATTTATAATAAATGAGAGCTGTGCGTAAAAGCAGCGAGCATCGGTCGGAATCTTAGCCTCTGGTAGGATCAGAGTAGGAACCCGTCCGCGATCCACATCGGCAGGTGAATAATTTAATTTAATGTAAGTTACGCCCTGACAGCCAATCTGAGAGCCACTGTAACCTAGTCCCCTTTATCAGTGTCCAGTTGCAGCTTACTCAGTCCTACTCTGCGGTGGCCACTTCCCCAAATCAAAACGGAAAGAGTAATGTTCATAGTTAAGCAGCAGGGTCGGGATCACAACCGGCAAATTGGTTAAGAAATACAGTAGCAAGGGGAGGGCTCCCATTGTCGAAATTGCCACTCGGCCCATCTATGATAGCAGTAGGGAGGACCAGAAGGTTACATGTGAGTGTAGCGAGCGCATAGCCTTACCTAGGTTAACGTCAATGAGGTTTGGTGTTGAGCGATAAATCTGTATACCCCGATATTTTAAAGTATGTGCTGCGACTTTTAAAGAATGAGGGCCAAACTGAACCGTCTCTGGGCAATCCCCTTGCCGGGAAAAAAGGCATAATACATACTGACATTAATTCTGATGCCCGAAAGCAACGCAAAAGCATAAAAAATGCCTGTGGCCAGTGATAGAGAGGTGAGGTCTTAAGCATACAGAATGATGTCATCCGTGTATGCGGAGATAATGTGTGTTGTTTGGCCGATACGTATGGCCGGTTGTACAGGCGATAACCGTACCCTAAGGGCTAAGGCTCCAGGGCCAGCACAAACAACAGAGGAGACAGTGTGCAACCCTGCCGTGTGCCTTTTCAAACCGGGTACTCCTCCGAGATATGTCGCCCTGTACGGGCCCTTGCCCTGGGGTCCTTGTACAGGAGCCTGACCCACATTAAATAACCCGGCGGGATGCCAAATAGTTCAAGTGCAGGGAATATGTAGTCCAATATGAGCATATTGAATGCCTGTCTCAGATTCAAGGTGATACAACCTGCGTGGGCTCTCTCCTTGGGGGTTGCAGTCATAACATGGTAAAACCTGCTGATGTTAAGTGAAGTGCACTGCACTGGTACAAACCCACATTGATCTGGTTGGATTAGGTTGTGTAAATATGGAAGTAGGCAGCCAGCCAGTACTTTACTGAATAGATTGTAGTCTGTAGTGATTAGAGATAGTTGGGGGGAACTCTGAAAGATACATTGCCTGGCGTGCTGGTTTGGAGAGAGACATTAAGAGTGCCTGTCTCATGGTGGGTGGCAATGACCCCGAGAACAGCGCAGCATTACACAGTTTCTCTAGTTGTGGCACAAGAGTATCCGCAAACGTGGCATTGAATTCGGACGGGAGGCCGTCCAGACCTGGGTCCTTGTTTTGAGGGAGGCTCCTGATGGCTGCCTTGATTTCAGACCTTGTGATAGTGCCAGATAGAGCGTCTTGCGCTGTTTTTTCAAATTGTGGGAACTGTGCGCCTGTTCAAAATGGCATCAAGGGGTCTTCCACCAATGGTGGGGGGGGGGGGACTGTTACAAGTCTTGGCAATATTCACAAAATGCTGCATTTATATCCCATTGTATATTCAGGGTATCCCCAGCGCTAGTGGTTATCTCATGGATCAGGGGATGTGGGGGGTAATCTCTGAGAATACGTGCTAATAGCGGGCCAGCCTTATCAGCATCAGGCGGAGGACTGGCTGGAAACCTTCACCAATGTGGGGCCTCGGGACATGGCCACAACAACAAGGCTACCGAAACTGAAAGGCCCTTTTCGCAACTGGCGGAGAGAGTAACGTTATACGAGAATAATGACACCGCCTTTGCCACTTGTGGGTCCACGCTCGGAGCTGATCCTGAGCTGACAGCAAGACACCATGCAGGCAGTTGCAGAGATCAGGGGTTCCCCGATGAAGAGAATGCATCTAAATCCAGCCAATGAGACATGTCTAGTGATGACGAACAGATATATTGACTACAGAATTCGCAGGATTCAGTAGGAAAAGTGGATGTCAACCAGCAGACGGCGTACTTGATTGCATAAACGCTGCAAGCTCCTGCATTTGTATGGACTATAAATTGAGGTATTGGGGTGTATTTGTGGGGGAATGCTGTTGCTAGACGCGTAGACACCTGGGATGCACGCTGTTACTAATCCACAGTATTTTCTCAATACTGTGTTGAACACTGAAATACATGAGGGAACCGGTACAACTGAAACGTATATTTTATTGCTGATTTGTGAAATATTGCTGAGTTAACATATGAAGTTTGCCCCAACTATATTGTATGTTGCCTGCGCATGGGGAGCCCCTGAGACGCTAGAAACGAGGACTGTACTCTAAAGTATAGCAGTTTGCAGCGCACCACCCAGGATTGTTTTGAATGTTATCTCAGATTGGGAGTTTGGAGGATTGCTGGTTACATTATCGGATTTTTGGAATTATTAAAGCATATATCTTTTTGTGAGACGTCAACTGTTAAGAGTAGATTCATACAGTGTACCATGCTGCGAGTCAGGGAGCAAAGAGGGGTATGTAATGATGAGCTGTGTTTAATTAACACAGCTGTTGGGCTGCCACGTACACAATTTCACCTGAATGCGTTGGAGGGTTAATGTCTTCAGTTAAGATTGGTACATGGGGAAAAGCTTCGCGAGCATCCGAGATGGCCGCGTGAGCTAAGAGCTCCCGAGACCCTCGCTGCCTCCTACATATATACTGAAACGAATCCGGATTATTCGGATGGAATATTGAAGTGCAGACCCGGCAGAGGCACTAGCTGCTTTCCAAAATCGATTTGGACATTGGGAAAATGAATTACACCGATCGCAACTTTTTGGCCCACAGGGGTGGAAGGGCATGGAGCTCAAGTGGCACCAATACCCAGGCAGTAGTTGAAGAACAACGGCTAGCTGCAGTGGGATCGATGCCCCTGGTCAACTTTCGGTTTCGTTTTTGAGACCTCACTGGCGAGCGAGGGTGTTATCGACAGATTGATCATCGGCCTCCGCTGGGCGCTTCACTCTGCAGTGTATCTACCGCAAGTACTTGGTGCGGACCGGGAGAAACCCTTTCTCAACTGTCATATGGATACTTCGTTACATATATTGCGTTAAGTTAGCATGAGTGTATTACATGTTTAAACAGCCATTTTTCCTTCGGCTTCAGTTTTGCACACGACACCTACTTGTTGTTGTCGCTTTCACCCTAGAAGCGGTGAGGTGATTTATTTGAGAATAATATGTTATTACTATGCTATCAGCTTTGCCTGGTACACTTGGTACAACTGTCTGCACACTGAGAGCTGCACACTCTAAGAATAACCTAACACAAGGTTGCTGGGAGGCCTGATCCTCGCACCACATTAGACATAATAATGTTGATGCCAACATTTTGGGCTCTACGCGGGTTTAAGATAGAGTTACACGGAATGAACGTAGACACTTGGTGCTGCGCATGAAGAGAGCTGGTAGCTGTTGATGTGATCTACTCCTACTGACATTTAGAGGTATGGGTCCGCCCTGCTAAAGCCCGAATGAGACCTTCTTAGATATAAAATAATATGCTAAATAGGGTGCGCGAAATATAGGTGATATAGATTTCTATAGATTTTGCATTGTAACATGCTATCACCGTTTGCTTACTATGGATTAGTGACTATGCTGCTAACTCTGATTTTTATAATCTGCATTTTGGTATTATACAAGATACTGCGTTTGAGAACTTTGCATTGAATAATAAATATTTCAAACTTGCACGTGTGTTCTTTGACTCTCAGTTTTGGTTTGAAATGATTATATAACGAAAGAGTGTTCATGTGTTCCACGATTCCTGAGGTATTCTAAAGATCATGTTCTGGTTTTGTCTAAGACATGGATCATTTTATAATGATCCATGAGACACTGTAGCTAGCTAGGTAAGGGGATTTCTTATACTGAGATGAGTTTTGGATCATCCTAACTCACTGAGGTTCTTGATCTCTATGCACAGTTGTGTGGGAGAACGGAAACCCTGCTACATGGCGCCCGTACGTTGTTGGCCTTATATCATGACACTCGAGTAGTATATCATTCAAACCTTGACACCTTCATTCCCGTTTCCGGTAAACGGTGGTGTCGGAAAAACCTACCTATTTTTTAAATAGGTCTTTTCAAGCTTGAATTCTTCTAAAAACGGTTTCTTTGAATTACTAGCCAGTTGTGCTACAAAGTGTTCTTTGTCTTTTTTCTCTTCCTGTGCTACCATGGCCGTGGACATACCGCAGCATAGCCGCGTCGCGGTACGCGACCACTTGCGGGCATATAATGTCCCTGTGGAAGGCTTGGCTGTGGTTCTAGTGGTGAGTGCGGAACATGCGTACCCGTACGAATTGTTTTATTCCTGGGTAACATTTCTGGAAGTGGACGCTAATTCGGGTGTCTTCCATTCATACACTGCCTCGGCTGTGCCGGCGGCTTATGCTCCGTACAGGGCACTGGAAGTACCTATCGATGCTTGGCAGCACGGAGTTTGGTTTGGTGGCGCCCTACCCCATTCTTTAACGGCTCCGAGGTTAGGTCCTTTGTCCATTCCGGGCACAAATTGGCCCGCTTTGGGTGGATTTACTCCTCATCCTAATCGCGCCACTTGTAATGTGGCTGACCTGCGGCGTCTTCATGAAGTCGCGGTTGGAGTGATTAGAGCGCTTGTTCATTACATTGGTCGTAATGTTCATGGCGCAGCCCCCGCAGGTGCGCAGCTCCGAGCAGAACAGGCTGGTTTAAAAATCAGTCCTGTCTTGGTGAATTCCGTTATGGGCAAGAAGCCCCAGGATAAGGATGATTTTCCTTACTGGCTTGCCGAGAAATTCGACCAGCTGGAGGCTGTGTTTCCTAATACGACTCCGGGTGAAAAACACCGGATTCTTACGCTCAGTTTACCGAAAGATTTAGCCCCTGAACTTGCTGACTGTGAAACATGGGGTAAGACTTTTGCAGCGGTTTACTCGAGGTGCTATGGCACCCCGTCTGTGTCAAACCTTTCTGCGGTCCTTAAACGTGTTCAAGATGATCACGGACCAGAGTCGGCGGTTGAATTAGGTATGCGCCTGAGTGGCTCATTTGAGACTGTTTGCGGTCTTATCCTTGCAAATGTCAAGGGGGATGCAGCGAACTTTCAGGTGGCCAATGCTCTGGCGTTAATTCCCGATGCCGAGAAGCCCCGTCAGTTAGCAAGGATTATTGTGGCGGCTTATAAAATGGTTGGCCGCACTTCTAAGGGTGTAAAGGCTTTTTCTGAAAAGGAGAAGAAACAGCCCCAGGGACAGTCTTCGGAAACGGGTGGACAACCCAAGTCCAAAAAACAAAATTGGCCAAAAAAGCAGAATCAGGGTAAGCAACAACAACAGCAGACACAGGTTTCTAGTCCTACGCCTTCGCAACCGGCGCAGTCGGATAGAGTTTATGATTTGCGCGACCGCGCGACGATTAAATCGCCTGAAAGATTTCAGGCTTCTGACCAACGCTCTCCTCGTTCCTTTCAGGACTCATCGGCTCCGTCAACCGGTGGTGGAGGGGGCGGCAGGGGCAGGGGTGGCCAGCAAGGACGTGGTCAGCCCCGCACGCGAAGTGAAGGGGATCAGCGGGACGACTCTACGCCAAAGAGACCACAGTTTGCCAAGAAGAAGGTCGCAGCCTTAACGGCGCATCGATATGCCCCAGATAGTGAGAACGCGGCTTCGGAATCTGACGTGGGCTCTGACCTTGCTGGACAGCGCGGCGGAGATTACCATAGTGAGAGAGGCCCTCCGTCCACTGTTGAAGGTGACAGCGACTGACACTTATGTTGTGATTGAAACGGCTGATACACATGTTGCTCCCCCTGAACGACTTTTTGAAATTGTCCTGTTAATTGAAGGTGACATGCAGCGAACTGTAAAAGGGGTATTTTGGGAAAATCTTTCGTCTACGTATGACATTTTGCTTTCGGAGGCTGACTGGCCCCCACCTTTTGTTCTCGCAGCTCCACGAGGGGAGGAGGTGATCCTCCCCAGTTTCGCGCACACTGTATCGAGAGTGGAAGCGCTGCATTTTGCAGAAGAGTGGGCTCTGGCGCTTGCGCCGGCTGTGTACCGAAATCAGTGTGGCTGGGATAAATTGTCCCCTAGCCATGAGATTCCTTTACGGTCACAGCCGCAGCCACAACCTCAGTATCCCATACGGCGTGAAGCTAAAGCTTCTGTCGCGGCTATCCTTGAACAATTGGAATATCAAGGTGTAATTGAAACGTGTGTGTCACCAATGAATAATCCCCTTTTTACTGTGAACAAGCCGGACGGCTCATATCGTCTGGTTTTGGATTACCGGCATTTGAACTCGCATTGCCGTAACTGTGCAGTACAGAATACTCACGGCTCTGCCCTAGTGAATAGTCTTGAGCGTAAACGGTTCAAAACCACGCTTGACATTTCCAATGGACCAGTTTTACGTGCGGCGGCGTACAAAAAATGTTTGAACGACTCCCAATGGGATATAAGAATAGTCCTGGAGTGTTTTCCGCCCGCATAGTCTCTCTTTTGGAGAGCTTCGATCCAGTTGCTTGTTCTTATGTGGATGACATTTGTCTCACAGACGACGAACTTTGGGAGCATCTGTGTCGAGTAAACAGCATAATTTGTAACTTTGCAGATATGGGTTACAAGTTTAACTTTGCAAAATCACACATTGCGGAGTACACAGTGTTGTTTCTGGGTTATGAACTTAACCACGAAGGAAAGGGGTTATCTCCTCACTTCCTGGAGAAGTGCGCGCAGTTGCGCTCTCCGACAACGCTGAAAAAATTACAGTCTTTGCTGGGTTTTTTAAATTTCGGGAGGACATACATTCCGGAATATGCCCAGCGTATCAAGCCTTTGTATGCCTTGATACAACCATCTTTTTCCAAATCATGCTGGCTGCCTGAGCATTCAGCCATTCTGCAGTCTTTGCAGGCTGATTTGCTCGCTTCTGACCACTTACAGACTCGTGATAACCAGACCAACCTGGTGATAAGAATTATCCCTGGGGCGGTGGGTTTCACGTACCTGACTTTTAATGAAGGGGATACAGTACCTATTGCTTACAAGTCACACTTGTACACTTCTGCTGAACTGCGTTTTTCCACTGTGGAGAAAGTTTTAACGGCTGTGCAGATGGCAATTCTTAAGGAACGTGCTCTGTCGCAGGGAAAGCGCATGTTGGTTGTTACCCCGTGTCCTGCCTTGGAGGCGGTCACGAAAGCCAGTGTACCGAATTCTAAAGCTTTGCACCCTCGGTGGATTCAGTGGGCTACATCCTTGACATCCCAGGATGTCACGTTTATTTTTGACGCCGCTTTACGGTCGCAGGAGTATTTACAGTATGAATTTGTTCATCCTGCTCCTTTAGCGATGCGGCCGTTGGAGGATTTCCATTGTATCATTTACACTGATGGTTCGGCGCAGGTTGCGCATGGCTCTAAACATGCCTACGATTACGCTTGCGCCATTGTGGTCGGTGCCATGGTGAACGATGAGTTCAAGTCCAGTGTCGTGCACACGCAAACACTAGGGGACTGCACCGCACAATTAGCAGAGCTTCGTGCTCTTATGCTCGCATTGGAGTACGCTGATCCTTGTGTGACGACTTTAATCGTAAGTGATTCTTACTACTGTGTCCAGTCTTACAATGAGAACTTGTTCTTTTGGATTCAGAATGATTTTCGTGATTCCAAAGGTAGCACAATAAAACATAAAATGATCTGGGTCCGAGTGGCGGAACTTAAAGAGAAACTGCCGCTCGTGTTTGTGATTCATACTCTCGGCCATCAGCGCGTGGGGGTCCACGCTGTTGGAAATTCGCTTGCTGATGAGGCAGCGAAGTCTGCGGTATCAAAATACTTAGTTGCAGCAGTCACAAGGTCCAAAAGCAAAATAGATGATGACATCTTGGCGGCTGTTGCTGCCACGGAGAAGGGAGGTAAATATCCTGCGGGGTTCCCTTCGAAGTACACATACCACTTAAGTCCCGATAAGGTTCCTTATGTGAAAATTCCTGAAGTTGGCGAACGTCTAGTTCCCAACTCGGATCGCAGGGCTTCTCTGATTACAGCGGCTCATGAAGGTGTGGCGTCTGCGCATGCGGGCGTCTCGGCTACTGTAACTCAGCTGCAACAAAGGTTCTGGTGGCGGGGACTGTACAAACAGACGCGCGATTATGTCCTTATGTGTGACATTTGCCAGCAGATTAAGCCTTCTACTGCTGCGCGTCCGCCTCAGACACAGTTGTACATCTCTAATAAACCGCTTGGTTGCGTTTATTTGGATCACTGCGGTCCTTTTTCTTCTGATACTGCGTATAAATACATCTTAGTAGCAGTTGACTCATGCACACGCTTTGTGTGGGTATGGCCGCATCGAAGCGCTGATTCACGGACTGTCATTAAGGATTTGCGTGTCTTTGTGGGAATCTTTGCCTGTGGTACTTTCCATTCGGACCAGGGTCCGGCTTTCGCCTCTAAGGCGTATAAGGATGCTATGGTTTCGTTGGTTAGTCCAAGTCAAGTTTTCAAGTCCCTAAAAGCCTGAGGGCAATAGTGTAGTAGAACGAATGAACCGCGACTTAAAGCAATCTTTGACAGCCCGAGTTATAGGCACTGGTAGAAACTGGCTGACCCACCTCTATGGCGTGCAGCGTGCGCTTAATAATCTCCCTAGAAGGTCTCTGGGTGGGCGGACCCCATACGAAATGCTCTTTGGTATCAAGATGTACGTCCCTGACCTCGATGGTGCAGACTGCCAGGCCCAGGCCGCGGCCTTTGACGTAGATGAACATTGCAATGTTTTACAGGATCTACAAAAGACCAGAGACAGTCTTGCTAAGGAACACTTGCCCTCCACGTCGGATGATGCGTTGCAGATCCCGGTAGTTGGCTGGCTACCCCAAGTTGGAGAACTGGTTTGAGAGAAGATCGATAACAGGAAAGAGTTTGGTCCCTCATATCGAGCACCGGTTCGAGTTCTTGGAGTGAAGGGCACAAGAACAGTCATTTTACCACCACTTCCAGGTCGTAAAGAAAACAGATTTATTTCTATTGACAATGTCAAGACACACAGGGTGGCCGATTCTTCATAGCATGACACCGGCTGTATCCTGTCCTTCCATGGTGAGGCACTCTGTGCTGGCTATTACATCTGGTGCAGAACAGGAGGTGTCCCTCGAGATGCCTGCCATATCCAGTCCTTTATTAAATACTATTCCTGTTACTAACATTGATGAATTGACCTATGCAGATCCTGCTGAGTTATCTATGTCCGATTTACAAGCTCGTTTGGCTAACCAGTCCAGATTCTCTTTTGACTCTGATTCGGAACTTTCAAAGAAACCATCGACTATTGCAAAATATGCCACGTTGTTTAAAAAACATTTTCTAATTCCACCTTGGACATACGTTTGGCTGATACTATTTTCATTTTATCTTTTTATGTCAATTGGTTTTGTGTTTTATTTTTTCCGCCTGATCGATGGCCATTACGTGAAAGAAAGAACAGGAATTCGGTACCTTAATGGAACATTGGCCCCTCTTTCCTCCTCACATTCAGCACACAGACTAAAAAGAGACTTAAATACAGTAGAGATTACTGCTTGGCCTGTCCTTGATGGGATTGTGTGGGATGCGGTTAGGTTTCAGATACATGGCCCCACAGAAGTTATTAATGTTCCTAATGTGCTTAGAGTAAACATGGGAGATGTGATTAAGCAAGATATTCGTTCTGATGATTGGGATCTTCAGGCCGTAGAAGCATTGTTCTCTGATTTGAAATATTATGCGGCCTTTGATGCTGAGGATTTGTACTTAGATTCTGTCAATTATGGTGATTTGTTTTGTTATCAACATTATGGAAATCATTTCTTACACAAAACAAGTTCCAGGAGGGTTCCTGTGAACTACACACAGTGGGAGCATTGTCCTGCTCCTTTACAGGGGAGCTCAAGTACATTTCTGGGAAAATACTCTTATTTTACAGATTTTAATCAATCAAATCCTGAGTCGTTTTATTTTAAAGTGAAACAGAAATTTATGTCCAAAGTTAGACTTACCGATACAAAATTGCTGTATTCGAAGTCCTTTCTAGACAGGTTAGCTATGGATGGCTATGAGTTATGGAAGGAGGCTATTGACCTTAAATCGGTTTGGGGTACCAAGGATTGGCAGGTACAAGGCACTGAGGCTTTGCATCGAGCATGTCTCATCCCGAATCACATGTTGTTTTTAAATTCTACTATTTCCCAAACAACATGCTTTGGATTGGCTACATCTAAAAAATTAAATACACCTACTATCCCTGATTTAGAAGAATATTCAGGTTGGAGTAATTTCACTACATTGCCCATCAGTGGGATACAAGCACTTTTGCACAATTCCTCCTTTAATATTTCCAGTTTTGATCCAGATGGGTGGCTTTTGTGGCAAAGAAGCTTTGATTCTTGCCAACGTCGTTTTTTGGGTTTGTCTGAAGGTTTTACACACATCAGGCCAGATCCCAGGTTTGAAACAGATCACACTGTTACTACTTATTCAGTAGGCAAATTGTGTCAGAACTGGTTACAACATTCCACTTTGGCTGCAGTTAAACTGCATCTATCCCAGTTGAATGAGAATATAGATCTAAATGATTTTATAAAAGGCCCGGCTAGGGGTAGATCTAAACGCTGGCTTTATGCTGTGTACAATGAAATTTGGAAATTTTCACAGATTGAGGCAGCTAAACGCCTGAGAGCTATTGATCAAGCAAATTTGGAAAAAGTGCTTGCAGTGGTCGATAACAGTATTAACATGCTTTCTTCCAGGATTTACACGTTGGATAATATTGTTTCTTCTGTTGTTGATATTGTACATGATGAAGTGTCCACGTTATACCATGGTCAAAATCAATTACGTTCTGTAATGCAGTTTGTATGGACCCTACAGACACTTAAGGCTGGTCGAGTTCCCTGGAACTCATTGAATGTTTCGTCCCTTTTCGCCCCTTTTAATTTGACTGAAAAACAACGCATGCTTTCAATGCGTGATGCGTCATTTTCTATGTTACATATTGAAAAGCTAGAATCCTTACCTTTCTCTGTTGCTGAAACCACTACTGCCACGTGGCTTATTCATGGATTAATTACATTACCATTTCCCTTATACAAATTTACTAATTGTATGCGGTATATTGCTATAGGACGATTTGAACCACTAGGCAATGCATTCCTCCATGAAGCATGGTCATTACCATACACATACAGATGTCTGAAGGATGGAAAAGAAGTGAATCTTAATGGTGAGGATTGTACACAGTCACCTGACCATTCATTAATATGCAGACACATTCAGTTACACGGTTCTTGTAATCAGGACCGGCCAAATTTAGCATGTGTTTTAAAAGGCACGCCAGTTCCAGCAGTAGTTCCCACATTTACATTATTGACTAATGGTAGTTATTTGCTTTTAAACAACGAAGTATGTTGTGGGTTATTAATTGGTGTGGCTTATGTGGTAACTGTATCAGAGCGTGTGGTGTGTTGCAAGAATGTTCTATACCCACCCACGCATGGGTCTTCAGATGTCTCCATCTGGCCACGGATTCCAACCTTGGAAGCGAAGTTCAATGGTTTAAGCAGAATAAGGGCCCTTTTGTCTCAAAAACAAGTGACCCTGAGTTCGGCCCGGGAAAATTATGTCCTTCACATAGCTAACAAACGCACAGAGGTGCAGGCACTTTTAAATACTGATTTGCCGTTTCATTTCTGTGAGCTGGTGCACCAGATCTTTAATGCATCTTCCACGACTGGGCTTGCGCATTTTTTTTAAATTGGTTAGCAGTGGCCTCGTGACTACATTTGAAAAAGTTTTTGGTATCATTCCCACGTTTTTCCATTCTATTTTTTCGAGTTTGTTTGGTGGACTACCTGTTTTACTGGCTGTGGCTGCGGGCATTTTGTTGTTGTTTTTCTTCATAAAACATGGATGCCCGTCCTGCGCAAGAAGCCGTTCAACGCCTCCTGACACTGTGCCGTAATCGGATGCTCAATTACTATGGAACATTGCCGCTTGCAGCATTAAGCACGGCTTATAGATTGTCATTTCGGTTCACCGACTTCACGTGTGTCCAACCTGTGTTTCACTGCCTGAGCTGCGAGTTCGATTGGGCCATTGATTTGTGTCTATGCTTGAGGACTGCTCCTGACGTCGATTTTGATCAGCTAATGCGTCCCGTAGTGGCTCACGAGTTGATTTGTTCTGGCGAAAGAGTTATGGCCTTGGCAGCAATAAATGGAGTACTGGGCCAATGGGAGATCTCTGCAGCGGCGCATGCCTTTCTGACACACAGCGATCTGGTGAACCCACCGAGTTGTCCTCTGACGTTACAGGAGGATCCGGTGCTGGAGGAGCACGTATGTTCTTTCCCATTGCTGAATTGGATTGCTGAACTATTTTCGGATGATGGCAGTGATTTCATACTGGAGGCTGTTGCAACTTTCTTTGCATATACTGTCCAATCGTGAGATGCCTGGAAGGAGTGCTTTGTTATGAAATATGACTTTCCCCTTGCTGAAATTGGAGGGATGGACTGCGTTCAGATGATGGAGATTTCAATCATATGATGTCGCTGAGAATAACGTCAATGTGGCACATGACTTTGGATATCGGATAAGTGCCTGGTTTTAATGCGACCTGGTCCTACCTTTCGTATTTTTGAGACCTGGCGGATGACTTTTGGTTCGAAAGTTTTGCTTTTATTTTTAGATTTGAGGCCACTGTAGGCATTCATACATATTCATTCATACATATTTTTTTAGCTTATTTTAGCTCAAAATTATTGAACTTTGCTTTCATTTTATGTATCTGATTTAGTTGCCTTTTCCCTTATGTTTGACGGTGCTCGGATCAATGGGGGGGTGTCATATGGATACTTCGTTACATATATTGCGTTAAGTTAGCATGAGTGTATTACATGTTTAAACAGCCATTTTTCCTTCGGCTTCAGTTTTGCACACGACACCTACTTGTTGTTGTCGCTTTCACCCTAGAAGCGGTGAGGTGATTTATTTGAGAATAATATGTTATTACTATGCTATCAGCTTTGCCTGGTACACTTGGTACAACTGTCTGCACACTGAGAGCTGCACACTCTAAGAATAACCTAACACAAGGTTGCTGGGAGGCCTGATCCTCGCACCACATTAGACATAACACAAATAATGTTGATGCCAAGATTTTGGGCTCTACGCGGGTTTAAGATAGAGTTACACGGAATGAACGTAGACACTTGGTGCTGCGCATGAAGAGAGCTGGTAGCTGTTGATGTGATCTACTCCTACTGACATTTAGAGGTATGGGTCCGCCCTGCTAAAGCCCGAATGAGACCTTCTTAGATATAAAATAATATGCTAAATAGGGTGCGCGAAATATAGGTGATATAGATTTCTATAGATTTTGCATTGTAACATGCTATCACCGTTTGCTTACTATGGATTAGTGACTATGCTGCTAACTCTGATTTTTATAATCTGCATTTTGGTATTATACAAGATACTGCGTTTGAGAACTTTGCATTGAATAATAAATATTTCAAACTTGCACGTGTGTTCTTTGACTCTCAGTTTTGGTTTGAAATGATTATATAACGAAAGAGTGTTCATGTGTTCCACGATTCCTGAGGTATTCTAAAGATCATGTTCTGGTTTGTCTAAGACATGGATCATTTTATAATGATCCATGAGACACTGTAGCTAGCTAGGTAAGGGGATTTCTTATACTGAGATGAGTTTTGGATCATCCTAACTCACTGAGGTTCTAGATCTCTATGCACAGTTCTGTGGGAGAACGGAAACCCTGCTACACAACCTGAACATTTGAATTCTAGTGGGCTACGAAGTGCGGATATTGACACCAGGTCGCACAGGGCCCTCCGGGGCACAGAACCCAATATGGCGGGCAAGCAAGACGGAGACCGGCGGAAGACCAAGATCACCGGCAGGGGCAGTGTGACGCAGGCGGATAGTATCGAACGATTCACCCAGCCTAGGGGATCACCCGGTACCATCCCTAAAACTACCAGAGGGGCGAATGTGACTTTTGAAGACCCAGAGGAATTGAGCCTTCAAGTCGTCATGGGCGCCATTGCTGGCATGAAAACTTCAATCGGACAACAATACGAGGCTCTGGCTTTAAAGTTGGATACCGTGGCTGTGAATGTCACCTTAATCAGGGCGGACCTCTACAAAACGAACGAGAAGGTAAAATCCCTAGATTTGGCCACAGCCAGTCTCACTACCGACGTTTCTGACTTGCAAACGGAGGTCCGTAATTTGCAAACTGCCAACGAACAGTTTGCCCGCCGATTGGAGGATTCCGAAAGGCGTGCAAGGCGGAATAACATACGCATTATTGGTATTCCTGAAAAATCAGAAGAAACCGCAACGGATCTTTTTGTGGAAGATCTGGCCCTCAATCATCTTGCCCCCAAAGGCTTGAGTAAATTCTTCGTGGTGGAACGGGCGCACAGAGTGCCGGGCGGGAGGCCGAAGCCGGGTGCCCCACCAAGTCCTATTATCGCTAGGATTTTCAACTTCCGCGATAGAGACGCTATTTTGCAGGCCTCGAGAGTGGGTGGACCCATCAAGTTTGAGAATACTACAGTGAGCTTCTACCCGGACGTCACTCAATCTGTCCAAAAACAACGATTGGCCTTTCAAGGAGTAAAAAGGCGGATGCGAGACATGGATTTGAAGTACGCTATGCTCTTCCCTGCACGGTTGCGGGTCGAATATGAGGACAAGGCCTTTTTCTTTGACCGCCCAGATGTGGATAGTGACTGGCTTGACACTCTGCCCGTGAGAAGAGATCCAGCAGACCGCTCTGGGGGTACGGAAGACGGCGGATCGGCGCAAGAATAAGGAATATTGACTAGGTTCACTGAACTATTGCATAGTGTACTGCTGGGGGTCGCATATCGTATGTATAAATATGTTTTGCTGCTTCTACGAGGTGGCGGGAGGGACAGGGACTCGTCCTCCTCTGGGGTTTCTTTTTGTAGACTAGTTAGTGAATGGGGCGACAGGCACACTGCAAGTTGGGGTGGCTGATGGGTCAGACGCAGAATGCAGGGAGGGGGGTAGATGCTTGGTTTTCTGGTTGGGGGGCGGGGGTTGGGTGTTGGGGTTTGATTTGGTTTAACACAAGGTGCCGTATCGTTTGCTTATTGTCCGCTGGTGATGCGTCTTTCTCTGGGATGGGGTGGTGGGCACTATTGGGATGGGGGATAGGGGGTTGAGACTAATGTCATGGAATGTCAATGGTCTCGGGGACAGAATTAAAAGAAGGGTGGTTCTCCAACTACTCAAGAGAATGTCACCAGATGTGGTCCTGCTACAAGAGACACACCTTATAGAAAATTCCTGCTCATCCATGAGCAGACGAGGTTATCGTCTTGTCGCTCATTCGGGCTTCACCTCCGGGTCTCGGGGTGGGGGTAATGATCAGAGCCTCCCTCCCCTTGGAAATTGACGAGGTGATTTATGATGACAGGGGACGTTATGCAGTAATAGTGGGCAGATGGGAGGTAAAGACCATACTTCTAATGTCTGTTTATGTCCCACCTGGTCTGCAATAGTCCACATTTGAAGATATCGGTAAAGTATTTCTGAATCTCCCGGAAGGATTCCTGATAGTGGGTGGTGACTTTATTTCGGTTGTTTGTGGGAGGGAAGATCGTTATCCACCTAGGGACCTGCCGGGATCAAAGGCTTGGCTGAGTAGGCTTATGGACACTTTGGGATTAGTAGATTGTCGGCGCTTGCTACACCCTGGGCAGACACAATACACCTTCCACTCCGGGGCACATGGCAGCCTCTCTAGGCTTGATTATGTTCTGATGCCAGCGGCGCAGGCCATGATGGTTAAGGAGGTTAGACATCTGCCTCGTGGCATTTCAGATCACTACCCGCTACTCATGGTGTTGGATACTGGTGTTGGAGCAGAAGGGAGGTTAGCTCCCATAAACCCATGGTACCTCCGCAACCCTAGGACCCGTGCAGCATTGGTTAAGTCTATAGAGCACTATTTACTTGAAAACTTGGGGTCAGTGTCTTCTGCTGTTTCACTTTGGGAGGCTTTCAAAACAGTTATCCGTGGGCAGGCTTTGTCGTTGATTTCCTGTGCCAAGAGGAGTAAACATGAAGAAGTAATCCGACTTGAATCCGAAATAGACGAGTTGGAAGAAGATTTGGAACATGATGTTACTCAGGAGAAATTTCATGCTCTTAGTCTCAAACAGAGTGATTATAAAGCACTGGTCACTGACGCTGCCAGATCCATGAGTAGAGAGCAGCAGGGGCATTTGTATGATGTTGGGGATAAGGCAGGTAAATTGATTGCATGGCTGGACAAGAAGGAGAGAGCGAGTCGGGTGGTTCCGGTGATTGAAAGTCAGAGTGGTATGAGAGTTACTGACCCAGTGGAAATAGTGGAACGCTTGAATTTTTTTTTCGCAGAATATTCTCAGGGGTTTATTCTCCCGTATCGGACAGACCCGAAGAGGACTCGCATTTGCCGCTCATTTGCTTAAACTCTACTTGCCAACAAGGAGGATACCTGAACGCTGAACACGGAGGGCGCTTTGCAACACCTAATCTGCACAGGAAAGGTCGTGCACTAGACCTTGAGGCTACCTGTTGGCTCCACCAGGGGACTGCGAGGACCAGCAGCCTCTACACCTAACAGCTGGTGCCTCTTCCCCCGGCGGCCACGCCCCCTAACTAGCTCACCATAAATTGAACAGACCCAAACGCACCGCGGGACGCGCGCGGGGCGAAGCGCAGGCGAAGCCCGGGCCAAGGGCGGGCCCGTTTAAGCCCGTTCAAGACCGGGCAGGACTGGACTGGGCCACCCTATTTTCAGTTTGCTTTTATATTTTGCCACTGACAAAACATCTATTTAGGTCCCGCCAGTTTTTGCTATTTGGCCTTAGAAGTTTCATTGTACCTTACTACTGTTACGATCCTTATGGTACAATGTGTCCGAGAACCACCAGGAATACTGTTAAAAAGCAGGCTCAATCTGCAGCTGAGGTCATTGGGCCAAAAGACCAATTTATAACGAAAGCTAACGATGCCATTGAGCAGGGTATCATTCTATTGGACCGGAGGATCTCACAGGACCTGATGATTGACAGACGCTCTTCAATGGGCTTACTGGCCACTGCAAAAACCCCACTTCGTCCTGTTGATCTGCCCCCTCCGGTGACAGCACATGCAGAAATGCACACCGTCCCCCGCACAGTGGACCTATCTGCATCCCTAGATCTTTCCGAATCCCATTTCTCTCTTGAAAAATCTCCAGTTATTTTTGTTACCCAACCAGATAATCCCCCCTCCTCCCCAATAGCCAGGGGTATACGAGAAGGAGCAATTCCCAAACAATTGAAGAAGAAGGCAACTACTAAGTCCCACCACTCCACCATTCCTTCTTCTACAACTATCCTTGCAACTCCTTCTGTCTCTGATCCTCCCCCGCAAATCTTTAACCCTTCAACCCCCCACCATTCTCCTTCAATGTCAAGTGCACAAGCAGTGGATCCTATCTCTGTTAACCCGAATATCAGCTGTACTAGCTCCAGTAGCTATGACAGTGGAGGAGACATGGAAAATGGTAACCTTACAACTAACACATGTAGCAACGATAGCTTACTGCTTACCAGAATTGGAGATTTATTTAAATCCCACTTGGAACCAATTGAAAAGGCTCTACACTTGGTTCAGTCCCAACTAACTCAACTGTCTCTAGGACTAAACCAAAGTAAGGGAAACAAGAAGGATTCCAACTTGGCGCAAGGTAGGCCCACTACTTTAAACGTAAAAACATCAAAGCCTGTAACCTCTGCGCAGAATCCCAACACCAACAAAGAAAAAGCCCCAGAGAAGCCTACTCAAAAACATTCTTTAACACCTACAAACAAGCCGCAACCACCTCCCAAATCCACTAATCCCTTACCGTCACATTCTGCAACCAATCCCAACCCAACATCATCTACCCATTTAAATCCTCTTTCTTCCCTTTCTACCACCGCAGCCCCCACTCCTGCCCCCACCCATCCCAAAAACTCTACTGGATTCAATACCATTCCGAAAAACCGTAAGAGAAGGACTCCCCCTATTCATCTCCCACCCGAGGCTTCTCCATATGTAGTAATAATGACTGGTGTTCCGGAACTCTCCCCAAACCAAGACGAACCGGTATGGTCTTTAAAAAACAAAGTAATATACTGGTTGTCCAGCAACAGACCTCTTCCAATCTTTATGGACAACAGAGTTACTACGAACCGAAAAACATCCAGGGCGACTGCGTTATAGTAAACTTTGCAGATCCCAATACAGTTGAGCATATCTGCTCCTGGGGTGATCATACCTCTACTGAAGGGATAGCCACTCACAATCTGTCGTACTTCTATCCCCCGACTACACGACGTAACGCTGGTCCTCCGTGGTCCTGGACGAGGGTAGGGAACTGGGGTGGGATTAGAGATCGAGACCAGTGGTCTGGGTACGGTTTTAGCAATCCACCACCAGGCCACTTTAACAACTTTAACAACTGGAGAGGCCCACCATTATCCAATAGATATGACTGTTTGGATATGGTGGACTGACCACCAACTCTACCCATCTCAGACAGTGGCCCCAACAATGTTCCGCCCAACCCCAAACACTCCTGTAAGAGCACTCGGACGGTCGGCTCTATTTTGCCACCCCTGTCTGGTACCCAGCCTGAGTCTTGTCCTCCCCAGCAACCCTTGACCCAACAGCCGTCAACTTCTACTCACCAGGATTTGTGTCACACTTTGTCAGCTACCCCAGTTGACTCACCTCTGAGCCAACAACCTATTATTCTTCAACTCAGTGATCCAAAACCTACCCTCTCCCTTTCCGTCCCAACCACTCAGTCCTTGTCCCAACCCCCACACTCCTCTGCTGAAACTCAGTTTTCAAACCCTATTTTTTCATCAACCCAGGATCTTCCAGTCATATACTGGAACGTAGCTGGCCTTAGATCCAAAATCCATCTCCAGTCCTGGCTAGAAGTGACCAATAAATATAAGCTAATCTGCCTTCAAGAAACCTGGGCAATTGATCCTATTCACATCCAGGGCTTCAAAACATTCCATCTTCCGGCCATACCGTCCACTCATGGAAGACCCAAGGGTGGCTTAGCCATTTACATTTCCAACTTAATTCCTTTTACGACCACGGAAGTCCCGTTAGTCTTTCCAATCTTTCAAATTCTCAAATTAGTTCCAGACAATAGTTCTTGTTATTATTTCATCAATATGTACAATAATTCCACGCCTGGTGACTGTGTAAAATCTTTGTTGGAAATCACTTTATATTTACAAGATCAGAAAGCCAAGAACCAACAGCTACAATGCCATGTTGTGTGGGGTGGGGATTTCAATGTTTATTTGTGTTACAACTATAACAAAGGTATTTGTGGGCTCCAAGACGAGCACGACGCCCCCCTGGCCCACTTCGCCCACAGTAGTGTTGGTGACGCTTTAAATAACTGTATTTTTGCTCTAGAACTTGAATTCGCGAACATTTTAGTGAGTCCTGCTGTTGAGTTCAAGACGACTTTTCACGGTAGAGGATTTAGCACAATTATTGATTTTATCTTATGTTCCCAATCTTTAAACAACCGATTGAAACACTTTACAACTGGTACCGATCCCTCAAGCGATCACTACTCAAACAGCACCACTATAGTATTAAATACCCCATCCTCAGCCTGTCCAAAAACAAGCCTCTTAACGCAGCATTCCCTGTAGATGAGTAAAATTAATGGCTATACTCTCAAATGGTCGATGATCAATCCCTCAGAGGCCACTAGCAAGATCATCCAAAGAACCCTTCCCTTAATCTATCACTGTTTGGAGATGTCATCATCCCCTCAGCTGATCCTCTCTAGCTTCGTTAAAATCTTAGAAGCCATCAGACAAGAGCTTACTCGCCAACATAAGACTCACGATAACGATAAGGATTCCAGTGGGTGGTTTGATTCCCATTGCCGTAAAGCCCAGCGTGCACTAAAAAACGCTCTACACAATCAAGTCAGGGACCAGCCCCTAATTGCGTCTTTAAGAAAAAACTATAAGATGGCACAAAAATCCCGTAAACGGGAAATAAAAAATAATCTCTGGTCCCAACTACACCAGAGCACACTAAGCAAGTACTGTACCCTGTTTTGGAGAACAGTTAAGGCCCCTTTCCTAGCTGATGCAACTGCTGTACGGCATCTTGACGTGGCAGTACCCGCTGATAAATGGGTAGCACACTACTCGCAGATCTTCGGGGACCCCACCTTGACAACTGAGGCTCCTAGACTAGAGGCGGCAGCTGTCACTAGTAACAATATCTACCCTATTGACCTCCACTTCGATCTAGTGGAGGTGACCGCGGCGCTGACCTCCTCAAAGACCGGTAAAGCGCCCGGTCCTGATGGGGTCCCCTTAGACATCTTTGTTAGCAACATAGACTTATGGTCCCCAATTGTTACGCAGGTCATGTCCGCAGTGACTCAGATCGGCCTTATTGATTCTTGGTCCACTTCTGTGCTCCTACCCATATTTAAAAAGGGAGAACGGGACAACCCAGCCTGCTACAGGCCCATCTCCCTCTTGGATTCTCTGGGCAAGGTCGCCGGCAGATTAATTCTGGAACGACTACGGGACTGGGCCACAGAGAATAAGATCTTAACCGACTTACAGTTTGGTTTCCAGGAGGGTCTGGGCACTGTAGAACAGGCCTTAAACCTGACTCTGCTTATGGGTAAATACGCCTGGGCCAAAGGCGGTAATCTTTACCTAGTCTATGTGGACTTGAGTTCCGCATTCGACTGCGTAATTCATTCCAAGCTATGGGCGATCTTGAGTAATCTGGGCATAGATCTTGCACTGCTGAATTTCCTCCGAGAGTTATACTCGGATGCAAAAGCTTGTGTGAGATACGGCATCAAAGGGGAGCTTTCTGAATCCTTTAACATTGCAAAAGGCGTTAGGCAGGGTTGCGTCCTTGCTCCATTCTTATTTAACATCTACACTAATGGACTGGAGCAAGCGATGCTAGTTGATAGTAAAGATCTCCCCTGCATAAACACCCGCCCAATCCCTGCATTATTATATGCAGACGATTCTGTCATCCTAGCAAGGACACCTAACCAACTACAGATTCAACTAGATAAATACTGCCAATTCATGCTTTCTCTTGGACTTTAAGTTAATAAGTCCAAGACTTTTGTTATGAATATTGGCAAGAAAGCCCAAAAATGCAAATCTCCTTTTATTGAGAAGACCAGGTTAGAAACTGCTAACACCTACCCTTATCTAGGTATTCTCATTGATAAGCATCTGTCCTGGAAACCTGCCACTTCCAGCAAGAAATTGCAGTTTCAACGCACAACATCGGCGTTGACTTCATTCTCAAGGAAACTGGGCAAGCCCGCCCCTGCTGTGATTTTGAAGATCTACCAAGCTAAATGCATGAGCGTGGCCACGTACGGGGCTGGTGTATGGGGCTATACGCCCGCAGATGAGCTTCAAATTATCGAAAATGACTTTTTGAAATATATATTAGCCCTTCCCCGAAGTGCTCCTACTTACGGCACCCATATGGAGCTCGGCTGGGAGTATCTAACTGACATCATTAGGTACCAGCCGATTCTCCTATGGCATCGTATATGGACTCAGGAGCAATGTCATCTTACTAGGTCACTAATATCTGACTGTCTCACACTGACCTATTGGAAAAAGATTCCCTGGCTGTTATATGTTTTTAAATTTTTGAATGATCTGAATTGCCCTGCATATTTCACTGACCCTGAATCTCTATTGGCTATACCTAGAAAAACTTTGAAAAAACTATGTGTCGCCCATTTAAGCAATTTACGTTTGTGTTCAGAACTTGGTAAAAAGTCAAATGTTCATTTAACGATGATTCAATCCTCCTATGGCATTCAACCTTATCTGTCTTTTTTTTTGTCTAATTATGAGAGATATGTTTTAACCAGATTTCGGTTTGATGTATTTTATCGCCTGGTCTCACTGCCTGTGCCCTCTGATTGGTCACGTGAAATAGCTAACTGTCCATGTGATGGTCATACTCGCCAGTCAACCCTGCATGTAACCTTCTTCTGCAGTCTTTATGAGACCCCGCGGAAACGTTGGCTGGTCCCACTTCTCCGGCACTTAGGATTGAGAAGATGCAGACCGGCTCTTTTGGCACTTCAATACTTAGACACCCCGTATGTTGCCAAAACTGTAGCCTGCTACCTCAAAACCTGCTTGAAAATCCATTCCCAATTACTAACCACTGCTCCTTAAGACTTTATTTCCGCGCAAATGACTACTGTGATAATATATTTGTGCATAGAGTGTCAGTGTTTAGTTGAACTTGAACGATTTCTTATTGTTTTGAAGCAATAGCGCTCCGCTTTCTTTAGTAATTAATGAGCAAATGGAATTTTTTATACTGTTGTAAATATTCGTTTTTAAATGCACTTTTTATGATTGTAAATTCAATCGAAATAAAGTTACTTTTGACTGACTCGCACTTGTTGTTGCGAGACATAGCTTTACCCCGCCTAGCTGACGAAGACAGGGAATTGATCGATGCTGTACTGACTGCTGATGAGATTGCGCAGTGCGTTCAGTCAAAGTGATGGGACCAAACGGGCTCCCTATTGAACTGTACAAACTAAGACCCGACAAGATAGCGCCATAACGCCGGGCTATGTTTCTTGAATCGCATGATGCGGGCCTCCTCCCCCGTGATCAAAGGCTCGCAACCATTGCAGTTATCCACAAAGAGGGAAAGCCGCGAGAACATTGTACATCCTATAGGCCCATTTCACTTTTGAACGCCGAGCCTAAGATTCTGGCTAAGGTCCTGGCGAATCGCCTGATAACAGTCATTGGTGATTTAGTCCATCCTGATGAGTCCGGCTTTATTCCACATCGCAATACCACACTGAACCTGCGGCGTCTCCATGGAGTCCTCGCGAGAGTGGCGTCCATACGTGAGCCGGCCATCTTGGCATCCCTGGATGCAATGATGGCCTTCGATACGGTGGAGTGGCCATACCTTTGGGCCGCGCTGGCAAAGTTTAGTTTCGGCCTGGGATTTAACAGATGGGTAAAACTGTTATACAAGGAGCCGCTGGCCCAGGTAGTGGTGAATGGCAAAGTCTCTGGCCCCTTTGTACTGGGGAGAGGCACGCGACAGGGATGCCCGTTGTCCCCTCTCCTCTTTGCTATGGCCTTGGAACCGCTCGCTGCCTGGCTGCGTTGGCAGCCCTCGATGAGTGGTATCAGCTGGACCCCGGAGTTTGAGGATCGCATTTCGCTCTAAGCTGACGACATCCTTTTATATCTTTGTAAATCACCCCCTAGCAGTGTCTGGGAGAACTATGGCCTCCTTAGTCATAGTGCATGTGAGGCATTGATGATGCCATGCTGTGTGGCATGTGGATAGGGGGGACAGGTTTGCTATGAAAGAAATCACTTATTTAGTGGAATGTGAATTTGGGGATGATTGTGTAAGAATTGGAAATGCATGGGACTAGTGGCAGACTGTATGAAAGGAAGGGCTATTTGTATTTAAAGAATGTAAATCGAGAGAAGATTTCTGGTGTCTACAGTCCAAAGACAATAGAAATAGAGGAAGGACTGACAACCTTATTCTATGACATAGACACCTTTGGCCAGGGAACTTTCAGCAGAGTATGTGGCTCACTGTGTATGTGCAGGGGCTTTGAGTGAGTTTTGACCAGGGTTCAAACACCAGGTGGGGAAAATCTTTTTTTATTTTTTTATTTCTAAATTCCACAAATGAAAGCTGTGCCTTTGTAAATGACCCCCTAGCAGTATCTAGGAGAACTATGGCCTCCTTACTCATAGTGCATGTCAGGCATTGATAATGGCATCCTGTGTGGCACGTGGATAGGGGGGACAGGTTTGCTATGAAAGAAATCACTTATTTAGTGGAATGAGAATTTAGGGATGATTGTGTAAGAATTGGAAATGCATGGGGCTAGTGGCAGACTGTATGAAAGGAAGGGCTATTTGTATTTAAAGAATGTAAAACGAGAGAAGATTTCTGGTATCTACAGTCCAAAGACAATAGAAATAGAGGAAGGGCTGACAACCTTATTCTATGACATAGATACCTTTGGCTGGGGAACTTACAGCAGAGTATGTGGCTCACTGTGTATGTGCAGGGGCTTTGAGTGAGTTTTGACCAGGGTTCAAACCCCAGGTGAGGAAAATCATTTTTTTATTTTTTTTATTTTATTTCTAAATTCCACAAATGAAAGCTGTGCCTTTGTAAACGACCCCCTAGCAGTATCTAGGAGAACTATGGCCTCCTTACTCATAGTGCATGTCAGGCATTGATAATGGCATGCTGTGTGGCACGTGGATAGGGGGGACAGGTTTGCTATGAAAGAAATCACTTATTTAGTGGAATGAGAATTTGGGGATGATTGTGTAAGAATTGGAAATGCATGGGGCTAGTGGCAGACTGTATGAAAGGAAGGGCTATTTGTATTTAAAGAATGTAAAACGAGAGAAGATTTCTGGTATCTACAGTCCAAAGACAATAGAAATAGAGGAAGGACTGACAACCTTATTCTATGACATAGATACCTTTGGCTGGGGAACCTACAGCAGAGTTTGTGGCTCACTGTGTATGTGCAGGGGCTTTGAGTGAGTTTTGACCAGGGTTCAAACCCCAGGTGAGGAAAATCATTTTTTTATTTTTTTTATTTTATTTCTAAATTCCACAAATGAAAGCTGTGCCTTTGTAAATGACCCCCTAGCAGTATCTAGGAGAACTATGGCCTCCTTACTCATAGTGCATGTCAGGCATTGATAATGGCATGCTGTGTGGCACGTGGATAGGGGGGACAGGTTTGCTATGAAAGAAATCACTTATTTAGTGGAATGAGAATTTGGGGATGATTGTGTAAGAATTGGAAATGCATGGGGCTAGTGGCAGACTGTATGAAAGGAAGGGCTATTTGTATTTAAAGAATGTAAATCGAGAGAAGATTTCTGGTATCTACAGTCCAAAGACAATTGAAATAGAGGAAGGGCTGACAACCTTATTCTATGACATAGATACCTTTGGCTAGGGAACTTCCAGCAGAGTACATGGCCCACTGTGTATGTGCAGGAGCTTTGAGTGAGTTTTGACCAGGGTTCAAACCCCAGGTGGGGAAAATCGTTTTTTTTTTTTTTAATTTTATTTCTAAATTCCACAAATGAAAGCTGTGCCTTTGTAAATGACCCCCTAGCAGTATCTAGGAGAACTATGGCCTCCTTACTCATAGTGCATGTCAGGCATTGATAATGGCATGCTGTGTGGCACGTGGATAGGGGGGACAGGTTTGCTATGAAAGAAATCACTTATTTAGTGGAATGAGAATTTGGGGATGATTGTGTAAGAATTGGAAATGCATGGGGCTAGTGGCAGACTGTATGAAAGGAAGGGCTATTTGTATTTAAAGAATGTAAAACGAGAGAAGATTTCTGGTATCTACAGTCCAAAGACAATAGAAATAGAGGAAGGGCTGACAACCTTATTCTATGACATAGATACCTTTGGCTAGGGAACTTTCAGCAGAGTACGTGGCCCACTGTGTATGTGCAGGAGCTTTGAGTGAGTTTTGACCAGGGTTCAAACCCCAGGTGGGGAAAATCTTTTTTTATTTTTTTATTTCTAAATTCCACAAATGAAAGCTGTGCCTTTGTAAATGACCCCCTAGCAGTATCTAGGAGAACTATGGCCTCCTTACTCATAGTGCATGTCAGGCATTGATAATGGCATCCTGTGTGGCACGTGGATAGGGGGGACAGGTTTGCTATGAAAGAAATCACTTATTTAGTGGAATGAGAATTTAGGGATGATTGTGTAAGAATTGGAAATGCATGGGGCTAGTGGCAGACTGTATGAAAGGAAGGGCTATTTGTATTTAACGAATGTAAAACGAGAGAAGATTTCTGGTATCTACAGTCCAAAGACAATAGAAATAGAGGAAGGGCTGACAACCTTATTTTATGACATAGATACCTTTGGCTGGGGAACTTACAGCAGAGTATGTGGCTCACTGTGTATGTGCAGGGGCTTTGAGTGAGTTTTGACCAGGGTTCAAACCCCAGGTGAGGAAAATCATTTTTTTATTTTTTTTATTTTATTTCTAAATTCCACAAATGAAAGCTGTGCCTTTGTAAACGACCCCCTAGCAGTATCTAGGAGAACTATGGCCTCCTTACTCCTAGAGCATGTCAGGCATTGATAATGGCATGCTGTGTGGCACGTGGATAGGGGGGACAGGTTTGCTATGAAAGAAATCACTTATTTAGTGGAATGAGAATTTGGGGATGATTGTGTAAGAATTGGAAATGCATGGGGCTAGTGGCAGACTGTATGAAAGGAAGGGCTATTTGTATTTAAAGAATGTAAAACGAGAGAAGATTTCTGGTATCTACAGTCCAAAGACAATAGAAATAGAGGAAGGACTGACAACCTTATTCTATGACATAGATACCTTTGGCTGGGGAACCTACAGCAGAGTTTGTGGCTCACTGTGTATGTGCAGGGGCTTTGAGTGAGTTTTGACCAGGGTTCAAACCCCAGGTGAGGAAAATCATTTTTTTATTTTTTTTATTTTATTTCTAAATTCCACAAATGAAAGCTGTGCCTTTGTAAATGACCCCCTAGCAGTATCTAGGAGAACTATGGCCTCCTTACTCATAGTGCATGTCAGGCATTGATAATGGCATGCTGTGTGGCACGTGGATAGGGGGGACAGGTTTGCTATGAAAGAAATCACTTATTTAGTGGAATGAGAATTTGGGGATGATTGTGTAAGAATTGGAAATGCA
The DNA here is from genome assembly GCF_964261635.1 of Lissotriton helveticus. Lineage (NCBI taxonomy): Eukaryota > Metazoa > Chordata > Amphibia > Caudata > Salamandridae > Lissotriton > Lissotriton helveticus. Next base: position 197,021,602 of record NC_136057.1, on the reverse strand, counting down.
TGGGGCTAGTGGCAGACTGTATGAAAGGAAGGGCTATTTGTATTTAAAGAATGTAAATCGAGAGAAGATTTCTGGTATCTACAGTCCAAAGACAATTGAAATAGAGGAAGGGCTGACAACCTTATTCTATGACATAGATACCTTTGGCTAGGGAACTTTCAGCAGAGTACGTGGCCCACTGTGTATGTGCAGGAGCTTTGAGTGAGTTTTGACCAGGGTTCAAACCCCAGGTGGGGAAAATCGTTTTTTTTTTTTTTTAATTTTATTTCTAAATTCCACAAATGAAAGCTGTGCCTTTGTAAATGACCCCCTAGCAGTATCTAGGAGAACTATGGCCTCCTTACTCATAGTGCATGTCAGGCATTGATAATGGCATGCTGTGTGGCACGTGGATAGGGGGGACAGGTTTGCTATGAAAGAAATCACTTATTTAGTGGAATGAGAATTTGGGGATGATTGTGTAAGAATTGGAAATGCATGGGGCTAGTGGCAGACTGTATGAAAGGAAGGGCTATTTGTATTTAAAGAATGTAAATCGAGAGAAGATTTCTGGTATCTACAGTCCAAAGACAATTGAAATAGAGGAAGGACTGACACCCTTATTTTATGACATAGATACCTTTGGCTGGGGAACTTTCAGCAGAGTAAGTGGCTCACTGTGTAGGTGCAGGGGCTTTGAGTGAGTTGTGAACAGGGTTCAAACCCCAAGTGGGGGAAATCGTTTTTTTTTTTTTAAATTTTATTTCTAAATTCCACAAATGAAAGCTGTGCCTTTGTAAGTGACCCCCTAGCAGTATCTGGGAGAACTATGGCCTCCTTACTCATAGTGCATGTCAGGCATTGATAATGGCATGCTGTGTGGCACGTGGATAGGGGGGACAGGTTTGCTATGAAAGAAATCACTTATTTAGTGGAATGAGAATTTGGGGATGATTGTGTAAGAATTGGAAATGCATGGGGCTAGTGGCAGACTGTATGAAAGGAAGGGCTATTTGTATTTAAAGAATGTAAATCGAGAGAAGATTTCTGGTATCTACAGTCCAAAGACAATTGAAATAGAGGAAGGACTGACAACCTTATTCTATGACATAGATACCTTTGGCTGGGGAACTTTCAGCAGAGTAGGTGGCTCACTGTGTATGTGCAGGGGCTTTGAGTGAGTTTTGAACAGGGTTCAAACCCCACCTCTGGAAATTATTTTTTAATATTATTTTTATTTTTTTTAACAATTTATTTATTTTAGCAGAGTGAAACATAGTCCTTTGGAAATGCTCAACTGATAATAATGAAAGACCAAGTAGAAAATCTATGGCATATGTCACATCAGATGTGGCATATGCCACATGACAGAGTGACACGTGTCACATGCCAGACTTGGGCTCCAACCACTTCTCCCAAATATTCTTCCACAGTCGATAATCATCGCCACACAAAGTGCAAATAAATCTCGACCTGTGTATGATGATGTGGTATAATGGAATGAATAGTTATTTCAATGCATGGTATTATAAATAACATATAAATTACGGTGACTTTTCAAATATGATTGGAAAAATAAATATAATGCTGTCTTGCCAAAACACGAACATACTTAAATATATTTCTAATTCACAACTCTAAAAAAGATTGTTTTAACCCCTGACAATTAAACCGAAGTGTTTGATGCATTGCTGCAGTGGCTTCTGAGTATTCAAATGTCCTCAAACAAGCTGGCTGTTGTCAGGCTGCCTCTCCTCTAGTAACCATTTGTCCTCTAGTAACAGCATATGGTACTGGACACGTTCCAAGCCTCTAGTAAATTCAATCAACGTATCTTAATGAAAAATCATTATTAAGATTCCTGCAAACAGTATCAAAACGGTATATAATAACCAATGAAGAATCCCATAACGCACAGATTTTTGTTTCATTGCAATAGTGTTTGGGTGACACGAATGCAGGAGGATATAAATGGTGGGATGTTTGAGTAATTAGATAGCTGCTGTCTAGTTGTGTACAATTATACAACAATGACATTGAATAACGTGTTTTTAATATCTTGTTGATCATTAATACAATATTGGTACCAGTGCTTTAAATGGGAAGAAATAAGTGCAGGTACTCATTAACATGAGCTAGAGGTGTAGTGAGTGGGCGGGGCCAGGGGCGGGGCCAAGGGCAAGACATGATGATACTTAACGACTTCTATAATAGTTGCAGCACACATGATAAATGTGTGTATATAAACAAAGCAGGTTAACTCATTACACAAAAAGAAAGAGAAATGCTATCATATGTTAACATTTCCTTTTTTGCAATAGTTACACCTTCTTAATGCCATACTGTTAAATGTTGCTGTTTGGCACAATCCTATATTTTTTTGAGCATGTGAGTAGGAAAAACTGAAATTTTCCCCACTTCGAACCAAAGCTCTTATGGCACCAAGCAAATGAACCAAATCATCATGACCCTCAACCGTAGATATCTCTTGTCTCTTACATCGATCTATCCATTCATCCTTTCATCCTGCCATTTACCTGCTAATGTTAACCATTTACCCTTTACATTCTGCCGTCTGTTCAATTTTTCATCCATCATTCAGTGTTTCACCATCCCGTCTGTCCACCCTTCATATCCAAACCTATCCATCCATCTTTAAACCTATCCATTCATCCCTTCACTCATCCATCTCTTTATCCACCCTTTCACTCATCCATCAATCCTTTCTCTCATCTATCCATCAACCTGAGGAAAATTGTATTTTGCCCTGTCATGTGTCCCTACGTGTTCCCCATTATATGTTATATGTGCATGATCGATATGCATATTTATCCCTTGACCGAATAAAGACGCAATTATAGTTGTGTCCAACGTTAGTATGCCAGTTATTCAGCCCTCCTGAAAGCAACGAGTATTAGGCCTATGTTGCCAACGTTTTACATTGTGCACGTTAATTCATCAAGTTGTCCCCGTTTCTAGGCCTCAAAGGGCCCGGACACCAGATTCAAGCTCCAGCCTCCTGAAACCACTCCGAGGAGCGATGCAGCCCCTCCCGCATCCCTGACCCTTCACTTACTCTCTGCCAAGCAGCGCGGTGCCCGGCCTGGCCTGCCAGCCTGTCTGCCAAGAATATGTTATGCCTCTAGTTATCAGTTCAGCTCCCCGGCTTCACATTCCTAAGCTAACGAACCGCATAAACATCTTCATCTATAGTCTAGTCTTCCTGTCTCCATGCAAGAGAATTACTGAATTAATATCCATAGAAGATTCATAGCACACGCAATACATGTAGAATATATGCATGCACCAGCCTTAGTGTTAAGTAGCCTTTGCCCTGATGACTTTTAGATTCTATCAACATGTTCTCCAAACACAAGATATCCGATATGCTATAGGTACATGTCGTCCTGACATCCCAGACTTTAGTCTCCTCTTCTAGTGCCAGAAGTCAGAGCCCCCAGCTCTCCCTAGTTACACGTCATGGCCCGTTTGCGCGCACCAGTAGGTTAAAGGTTCCAGCTGCCCAGGTAGCCCCCTCCATGTATCCACCCACTTATGACACTTCTGTGACGTCTACCTCACATGTCTCCGTGCACGCCCTGTGCACGCCTTCTTGTCACGCCCATATGTTCTTATCTTTCGTTTGTCACTTGTTACGCCTACTGTATTCAATGCAATTGTAATGTTTTACTATATATACTGTATGATGTTAATATGACATTAGGCTTTACTTCCCTCTTCCCCCTTGTGTCTGTCCCTTCCTGAACCTTTGCAGGTGATGGAACCTGATGGTCCATTGGCTCGAGCCATCTGATTAAAGCCCATTCTGACTCAGACACCTCGGATCCTGCCTCTTATTTATTGAGCTATCTTGTTTCAGTTAATGCATAGAAAAATAGTACCGGTAATTATTTATTTATTTACCACAAACCCTTTCACTCCATTATACCATCCACCCTTTCATTCCATCCACCCTTTCATTCCATCTACCCTTTCACTCAATCTCCCCTTTCACTCATCCATCATCCACCTTTTCATCAATACCCCTCCCTTTTATTCACCCATCCAATCTTTCACTTATCCACCCATATCCGCCCTTTAATCCAATCATTTACCCTCTTTCACCCTTCCATGCATTCACTCATCCATCCATCCACTCATCCATCCATCCATTCATCCATCCACCCTTGCTTACTCATCTATCCACTCACTCACCCACCAACCCTCCCTACTACGTTATTGATGAACCTTTGTTGCCGAGCAGACATGTACACACAAAGTGCCACCCATTTTGCTTACAAAAAACAGGCACACAAATGCAGGAAAATATACAAACATGAGCAGACACACAAAAGACTCCGGTATGTTAAAAACCCATGTTATACTCTTCACCATGGCTTTTGTAATTGCCAGTGCCAGGGGACTGCCATGATTTCTGTGTTTGCGCAAATGCAGAGGGTAGTGTGAATGGGGTTGACAGCACAGGTCCTGAATGGATCCCAGAGCTGCCAAAGTTTCAGATTCCTCTGTGTGACATTTTCATATTTTCATTGTAAATGTGAGTGACATTTCAACGACTATGAGTGACACTTTCTTTCTCGCTTACAAAATTAAGCAATGAAGACGAGGGAATCATATAAATATCAGAAACGACATCCATTTGAGTATAGCTGCTAATGCTTCAGATTGCTTATGTGTGACATTTTCATAGATTTAGTGGATTTACGAGAGTCAGGCAGTAACTAGGGGCCTCATTTATGAGAAATGACGCATCGCTGCATTAAAGCAGTGTTGCGTCACTTCTCAGTGCGCACTTCTGGCAACATATCAGATGCGCCATATTTAATGTATGGCGCATCATATCGCAAGAAGTTACAGATACGTCACTGACATATCTGTAAGTGCAAAAGTGAAGCATTGCTGGAGTGTGTCACAAAAGTGACGCAACTCCAGCAATGAGTCCTTTCACTTGGGGCAAGCCCCATGTGAAAGGGCCTGCGTCAGTCTTACGCCTGCTGTGAGGCAGGTGCAAGATTTTGACGCAACGGCATCCTAAAAGTGACGCAGTGAAATCTCATAGATTTCACTGCGTCACTTCTACGAGGCTTTTTGCGAGGGAACGCCCCCCTGCATACATTATACCTGACGCAGGTATAATGTAGTGCAGGGGTTTACAAAGTGACGCATCTAAGCTTTGTAACTTTGTAAATAGTGCACAACAGGAGGCATGTTTTACGCCGCCGATGAATCACAAAAAGTGACGCACTGGAAGCGCAAAACTGACTCAAGGCCTCATAAATGAGGCCATAGATGTTTAACACTTAGAGTGGCACTTTCTTGCCTGCATAATCATGGTATGAAGTCAATGGAAATAGACAAATATTAGAAATCACACTCATTTAAGCAACAAGGAAGTCAAACTCTGCAGCAGGTGCTATTTAAGCCATTATTAGATTTTTTTTTAAAATCAGCACCCTCCACCCCAACCTCAGCTTCAGGTGCGGCCAAACCACATACAACAAAGTGATCTCTGTGACACAAGCAGCAATTCACTGAGCTATCCACATAAAAAACTGTAGAATACAATATCCTTTTTTGAAGGCGGCATATTGACCCTCTACGCTACTCAATGGTGTGAGTGAAAACAACTATTGGAGAAAACTCTGACCTCTCTCCAGCAGGAACAATAATCACATGACTTATCTCTGACTTATCAAGTCTAACTATGCTGAGAAAATAAAGGGTGCTGCTTCGTAGTGTTACTGTCAAACTGGGGTGTTAAACACTTGGCACTACTAATAAATCAGCAAAACTGCTAGTTTAGACAAAAAGGTAGCACTGGGTTGGCATGGTGCATGTGGGGCAGAAGTTGGGCTCTGGGCTGGGCACAGCAATAGCCCATCATGTGGAGGGCAGGAGGAGGTGAGCAGGTGATTGATTCTCGAACACCGGCTTCCTCCTTCAACTTCATGTAGCAAGGGAATTTCTGGGTGCCATGGGGCCCGGCTGGCAGGCAGGAAATGCAACATCCTGCCATGGCAACAGTGTGACAGAGCAAGAAGGGATCCCGGCGCATCTAAAGGAGAGTTTTAGGAATGTGTGGAAGCACAGGGCTGGCGGTGCTATTTTTGAGCTTCTTTGGCTTATAAGAAAGCCTTCTATGCAGAGACCGGGGGGCATATTATCAACAAAAAGCGATACATTATCGCCGCTTTTATTGGCAGAAAACTGCAGATAAAACGGCGATAATGGGCTTGATAATATGCCCTTGAGAATTCCCATAGAGCCCATGTTCACACCAGAACATGGGCTTCTATGGGAATTCTCAAGGGCATATTATGAAGCAAATTATCGCCATTTTATCTGCAGTTTTCTGCCGATAAAAGCGGTGATAATGTATCGCCTTTTGTTGATAATATGCCCCCGGGTAATTTAGGCATGTGGCGTTAGGAAGGTGGGTGCCTCAGTGGAGAAAGCAGTAAGATTAGCGCTCCAGGGGCCTCTTCGATTGCATTGTCTGGGCATTAACCCTCTGATCCAGAGGAAGTATGGGAAGTGTGAGACTCCGCCCTTGCCCCTGATAAAATGTCTATGTTTAAAGCATTATCCTGCACGGACTTTTCCCTACCTGAAGTTCTGTGCTTAGAAAATCACACGAGCACACTAGCAGGTAAAATTAACCTCAACCCTGCTTTGTCAAGCACAGCGTGATGGTGATCACCGGACATTATTCAGATGAGCCCTGCTGAACAGCTCAGCTGGAGCTCAGATCGGGAGACAGATACTGCGCATTTGCTCCCAGAGACACATCCCACTCCCCAGCACTCACAGCCACTAAGCCTACCTTGTCATGAGTACCGGTACTCTCCAAGGCAGTAGAGAAGTGCCGGTACTCAGAGTGATAAATTTAAGAAGTGCCGGTACTGAGAACCGGTGAGTATCGGCCCATTTAAAGCACTGATTGGTACAAAATTCACCGTACACGTGTTTTGTTGTAACCCCGTGAGATCTAAAAAATATATCCAAAGCATGCTTTTTTACAAACTATTCTGATGTTTCTTCACATTGCTGCTCTGTCTTACTCCATATCTATGAGACCATTCAAAATCAAGCAAAGTGGCTTTGCGTGGCCCCATAGATTGAGGTTGAGAGGTTTGCGCCGCAGTAGAGTCAGAAAAAGTGGTGCCACTGAGGGGCAAGAATCACGTAAATGAGTCCCCAAGTTTCCATTTTAGGGAGGCCACAAGCAGCCAGCCATGCAGTATTAGAATGGCATTTAAAGTCAACACCAGCTGGAAAAAACTAGGAGCAGATTACAAGCCCCTTGCACCTCCTGGCATCGCCAGTGTGTCCATTTTTTTGACACAACGGTGGCACCAACAATGTGGCCAATTTACAACGTGACACTCTAGGGAGATGTGTCCCATTGTAAAGCCCTGCGTCACATTATACCTGCGTCAGGTATAATGTATGCAGGGTGGGCGCTCCCACACAAAAAATCTATGTAGATCTGACAAAGTGAAATTTAGAACATTTCACTGCGTCACTCTACGCCTTCACTCCGTCAAAATCCCTATGCCTGCTCAGACCAGGTGTAATGACGCAGGGCTTTTTGAATGGGACTCACCTTTCTGTTGCGGGGCATTGCTTGAGTTGCATCACTTTCATGCGCAACTCCGGCAAAGCGTCACATTTGGCCCAACAGATGCATCAGAATTCCTGACGCATCTGTCAATCCTTGCGCCAAGGAGCACTGTACTGTAAATACAGGGCATCCATGATGGAGCAAGGACATTTGGTGCTGACACAAGGAAACTGACGCATCTATGCAGATGCGTCAGTTCTTTTAAATCTGCCCCATAGTACACAAAATGCCATAAAAACATAACTTTCATCCAATTTTGATGATGGTATTAATTTTTAAATCATATGCCAAGGGTACCTCTGGGTATGAGGGCGCATTAGACAACGGTGCTGGGAATTTCAGGGTGTGGAATCCACAAAGAAGAAGTAAAAAGACAAAATAGGAATCCGCCGGCTGGCCTCTGTGCCTACAATATGCACTGAGCTTCTTCCTGTGAGGGGAGAGTCACATCCAGCACAGTGTGTGAGCGCTATGCCTAAAGAGACATCTATCTGCCTGGGTATCCCTGACACCTCACATCAATCTGACGAGAGGGAGGCCAGTTCACAAGAAAAACCGTTGCCTCAAATTGGGCCCTCCAGATAGCAGCCTCTGGCAACCACAGTTACCCACAGCGCCTCCCACCAGCCTCTTTATCCTCAGAGCCTCACTCCCGAGCATCCTTGGAAGCCCCCCAGCCTTAATGCTGAGCTGCCTTAGTAGCCCAAAATGTTGTTCTAAAGCTATTCTGCCTGCTGGTGACTAATTTGGTATTTACTGGTTTTAAATCTCTGCATCCCACACATGTAAATCACCAAGACGTGTATGTTAACTAAAACATTTGTGACAAATTTAAACTCTTTGAGCGGCTACTATTGATGGTGAATACAAAGATGACCATACAGTGAGTAAAGAAAATGGAAATATGGGAGAATACATACAATCGTATTTCATAGCTCTCCTCTACAGTTTTTTCTGACCTTCAGGCCAGATACATATTATAGTTGAAGGTAGATTTACATTTCTAAATTCTTGGGCGCTCATGCTGGGAAAGGATTTTGATGATCAACTTTTTATTAGCACTATATGTGTATTTTAAATGTTGTAAAGCTATTTCTTTTTTTTAAAACTGCTTTTATTTATTTTCCCAAGAATCAGCCAAAACACCAGCAGGTATATCTCAGATATTAAAAAATTAGCATCATAATCATTAAACATTATTGGGAGAATTGCAGGCATAACAATAACACAATTCTTCTTGACCTCCCCCCCAACTTCCTGTGCATTAGAAGTGTCTTGTGTAACTCGCCTGCTCGGCGATCCCAGGGTATCTTACTCAACTTAAGCAGGCCCCTGTGGACTAGGCTGTGTCCTGTTCATGCCCTCCTCCATCATCTCTGAACCATAATAACTCAGCCACGGCTGCCAGATCTTCGTGAACTTCCTAGGGCACCCTCTTGCTGAATGTACAGTTTTTTCCTCTCCCATATACTGGTCCATGCTAGCTCGCCATTCCGTCATGGTGGGCAGGACTGCTCTTCCCCAGTTCATGGCAATATCTCGCTCAGCGACTACAAGTCCTATGTTGCTGAATAGGAGGTTATATCTGGGAATGTCAACATCTGTGTGAATACCTAGAAGAATGTATTTTGGATCCATTGGGATCTGTGTTTCTAATAGATTCAGATTCAAAATACTTCATTCGGTTAAAAAGCAAAAATAACCATAAAAGTAGCATGAAAAAGTACAGTTTACAGGGGAGTCATGTGTTCATTATTTAAAATACATACGTGCAACATAGAGATTAATTCATTTGGATCGATTTACGACATTTAAAAATAGATTTAAAAAATTCACCTAATGAGGCTACCATAAAAACAGTTTCCATTTTCTGGCACTCTAAAAACGCTAAGCGACATCTGTGTATATTTAAGTCTTTGAGAATAGGGATGATAAGTTTCTTTCGAAAGAAAGTATAAAATTTACAAAAAAATAAAATATGTATATCAGACTGTGGGGAAACATCATCACATGGGCAAAAGGATAGTTCTTTCGACCAACAATTCATCACAGGAAAAGATAGGACCCTAAAAACAATGTTGAGTCTAAACCGGGTTAAAAGGAAGCGTTCATGATTAGACATATATAATGATAAATATGGCTGTAGTTTCTCTCCACATAAAATGTCCTGGTGAGCGGAAACAGTCTTTTTTCTCGCCTCCTCTAAGTGTCTTTTGTCCCTGAGATAGGCAATGCACAAATTTTTCAGATCTCTTCTCGATATGTATGCCATTGTTGGCGGGTCCTCAAAGTATTGGGCACAATTTACTTCCTTGAGAAAGTTCTTGACATAACATATCCATTTAAAATCATTGATATTGTCTAATGCTAAGATGTCCTTTAGAATAGCCTGGTTAACCACACATTCATCATTTGTCCACACCCTATGCCAAAGAAGGATTGGCTGAATCCTAATCGTATCAGTAATGTAAATTACTCCCAATTCAACATGGCATATCATAGTTGCAATACTTTCAGGCACGGACAAGATGTGGCGTAAAAATTTATTTTCCATGGTTTGGATTGAACTAATATTTGAGTAACCCCACAGACCTGATCCATAGGTGGCTACAGCTAAACAGGTTGCCCTATAAATAGTTAAAATTTCTTTTATGGGTTTTTTCCCTAATTTTCTCATAAAACATTGTAAGGCCATAATAGTTTTGGAAAACAACAGGGATCTAGCATGGATTGCACTAGTCCATGAGCCACTTTCGTGAAACAGAATCCCCAAATAAGGGAAGGTGGAGGTCTTTTCTAAGGGATTGGAATTTATAAAAATGGGTTTCAAATGCTTGCTTGATCTTGGCCCACAATACATGGACAGAGTTTTTGAACAGTTAATTTTTAAGTCTAAGCCAAGCATGAAACTATTAAAAGAAGTAACCAAGGTTTGTAGCGCCATTGGGGTTCGTGCCATCAAAACAGCATCGTCAGCGTACATCAAGGCAGGGACAGGCCTTCCACCCACCATAGGCATGTCCCTACCCTCCTGCACGAGACGTTTCTCCAAGCCATTTATATATAGCAAAAATAAAAAGGGGGCTAAAACGCACCCTTGGCGTACACCCCGACCAATCCCAAACTGTCTACTACATTCTCCATCTTTCTGTGGTAAATAAATAAATAATACCTCTCTTTTTGAATGCATAAATGAATAACAGATAGCTCAATAAATAAGAGTCAAGATTCGAGGTAGTAGGAGTTTTGCAGGTTTAATACAGCATAAAGACAGGGACGGGACAACCTGCACAGGAATAGGATGGCAAGCCCTGGCAGCGCTGCCGGGGTCAGGATCGGAATCGGCGGAAGGATAATTTTTAATAACAGTACATGAGCATATATACATAACGCAAACACATAGCATTACGTCGCAATAGGCGTAGCAGTGGGTGGAGCAATAGGCGTGACGCGTAGCAGTCGCGAAAGATAAGGGTGAAAAGAGGTGTAACAGGGCGTATACATAGACATGTGATGCAAACGTAACAGAATATGTCATGAATGGGGTGGAAACCATGGAGGGGGCTACCTAAGGAGCCGGGACCTCTAACCTGATGGTGCGCGCAAACTGGCAATGACGTGTCACTAGGAGAAGCTGGGGGCTATGAACTCTGTGCTAGGAGCAGAGACTGAAGTCTGGAGAGTCAGGGCGACATGTACCTAAGCAGTATCTAGTATCTGATGTTTAGAGAACATGTTGATAGAATCCAAATGTTATCGGGGTAAAGGCGAACAGACTCTAAGATTGGAGCATGCATTATTCTACATGTAGTGCGTGATGAAGAATATTAAATGATCATTAAATGCAGTATTTCTCTTACATGGAGACGTAGAGGCTAGACAATGACGGAAACTATTGATGCGATTCAGTAGCTTTAGGAATGCAGAGAAGGAGGGCTGTACTGATAACTCGAATCATAACATACTCTTGGCAGACTCAGAGGCAGAGCCAGGCTGAACCGGGCACTGCGAGGCAGGAAGTAAGTGAAGGGTCGAGGATACAGGCGGGGCTGTATCGCTCCTCAGCGAGGCTTCAGGGGACAGGAGCTGAATCTGGTGTCCAGGCCCTCTTGAGGCCTAGAAACGGAGATTTTACAATGGAATAACGTGCACACTGAGAAACGTGGCAACGTAGCTTTACATAGGCCTGATATTCGTAGTATTCACGAGAACTGGAAACTGACATACTAAAAGTGGACACAACTATAATTGCGTCTTTAATCGAACATGGGGAATAACATATGCATATTAATCATGCACAGATAACATATGATGGATGACACGTAGGGACACAGAACATGGCAAAATTTACTTTTCCACATTCCCTCCTTGTCACTACGTTTCCATCAGGAAACATCAATATTCATGATACCATCTATCATTTCATACAGTATCATTTGCTCGTCTCGAATTTTCTTGGAACGGGATTTAGAACGGGGCTTGGGACTAGGAATACATGATGTAGCACAAATGCCGCAAATCGCAGGGCCACATTGTATACAGAGGCAGCAGCTAAATATGATCGCTACTGCAATACCTAGAAAGGACAAGACCTTCCATCCCCAGGCGGAAATTATATTCCAGAACCAACCGGACCATGTCCAGGTGCCTGGATTTTGGTGTAACAGATGGGCAATTTTATGAAGTCTGGTTATAGCTGAATAAACAGACGGCGCGTTATTTGGAATGAAAATGCAGCAACTAGATCCGATGACTCTACAGGCCCCGCCCCTATCGGCCAATATGACGTCAAGGACGAGACGATTCTGAAGCACGACAATTCTCATAAAGGATTGTTCTTCGGTTAAATTACTTAGAGCAGAAGTAGTCTCAATTACTACTGCTTCAAGGGTTCTGGTTAACCTACGTATTAGTTTACTATTCACAACTGTACCTAAATAAGGGAAAACACCTTTATTGATATCTATATATTGTTCTAGAGCAGTTTCAGTATAATCGACAATCGGGAGGTTTCTCTTGTGTCTTGTATGTACTAGGTGGGAATTCCTATGGTAGTCGGGTGGGGCTAGAAAAACAGGTGGCAGTAGGAAGGCAATGTAACAGGTTCCCTCCCAATCGAGGGGCAGACGAACATATGCAGTCTGACCACAAATAAAATAAGAATGACGTGAAGCTTTGAAAATAGATTTCCCACTGTCACTATACTTGACAATAGTAGTACAATCACTATGTCCTACGTGTGTAGAACCATTATTTCGGACACATAATTCGCCTTTGACTGGTAGTACTGAAATTGCAGGTAAGTCTGGAGTAGTATCAGACTGAACATTCAGGACCATGAAATTCGAAGAATAATTACCTAAATTATACACTTCATTTTCTAGATCTAACCCGGTTCTGTGGGGGAGACCTTGCTTGTCTGGAAAACATGTACTGTTAAGAAAAGACATATCTGTTGAGGATGACGTTAACGTGGACCATGCTCCACACGAACCATTATGTGAAAAAGGATAAGGAAAGAGTGGCAGAACTCCCTTCGGTGTCTGAAAAGGGGGGAGTCGACCACACACCCAACAATTAGTGGCATTGCTGGTCTGGTGTGAATAATGTAACATGCGGATGAAAGAATTATTTCGCATAGCGAGGCGGTAAGAGAGTTCATGAGGAGGCAGATCACTAAACGTGTGCTCCACCGTAACATTAGCAGACTTATCTACATGAGAAACTGGAAAATACAGGTAAAATGCATAACTGGTGCAGGAAATCATAATGCTGAGAAATAATATGAAACATAGAAAAACGATACATCGGATTGAGTTTTGACTAACTCTCTCACTATGGGGGTCTATTTTATACATGTCAGAAACAGTCTAACCGTTTCACCTAGGGGAGGACTTAGACAATCAAACTGGCTGACTTATTTTACTAGACCGGAGTTTCAACTTATACTCCTGCTGTGGAGTTTTCTCTAACAGGGAGGGTGCAGTATCATTGTTCTTTGCGGGACAGTCCTTGAGAATAGTACTTTGGTAATCCTTCAAATCCTGGGAAATGTTCTTTGAGACCGGTTTCAGTCCATAAAACTTCTTTATATGTGAAAGATGCACCCAGCCTTTGCGTCCCTCCAACTTCACGGCTGTACGGGTGGCGAGGAGGACCTGTCGGGGCTCCTTCCAGCGAGGCTCCAGCGGACTTGAGCGGTCAAAATTTCGCACCAGGACCATGGATCCTGGAACGATTTCATGCGGTGCCACCTCGGTATTGTCTGGAAATGCGGCGGCAACCTGTGAACGACAAGAGTTGAGGGCAGACATCAAGGAAGCTAGGTAATCTGTCAGCATATTACTTGAAACATCGGTAATACTTCGGGGTCTGGGTGTACCCCACATGTTAGGGGGGCGGCCGAAAACGACCTCATACGGGGACAGACCTGATCTGGAATGTGCGACCATGCGCATATAGAACAAAGCGTTTGGCAGAGCTACTAGCCAGTCCACACCTTTCTCTTTACATACTTTGGCGATGCGAATTTTCAGGGTCTGGTTATGTCTCTCTACGAGACCTGCTGCTTCAGGGTAGCGTACACAATGGAACTTCCACTGGTACCCTAACAAAAGGGAAACATGCTTCATTAACTCTGAGGAGAATGGCTGGCCGTTATCAGAATATACGACCCTAGGGAGTCCATAACGGGGGAAGAACTCACGAACCAACTGCTTGGCAGTGGTCGCGGCTGTGTAATCTGGGACTGGATATGCTTCTGTCCACCTGGACAAAGCGCATACAACTACAAGGACATACTTGAAACCTTGACATCGCTCCATCTGAATATAATCCATCTGGAGGACTTCAAAAGGGTGGTCAGGAGGTTGGAATCCACCTTGTTCCACCGGGACACTTTTACCTGGATTAAACTGACAACATATCATACAGGTACGGACTTTCTGCTTGGCTGCAGCTCGTAAATGCTTGTTGAACCAAATGTTCTGGATACTGTCTAACATAGCTTTTTCTCCTAAATGTGCTGGACTATGTGCGGTATTGATAATGACTTGAACCATAGAGTCGGGGAGAAACCAAGTGGCTTTTCCTTTCGTTAACCATCCTTGATCTGTCTGGACCCCTCCTTGTTCGGACCATTTCTTGATTTCTTCGGGAGTAGCATGTAACTGGATATCTATGACATCTTGAGTAGGGTCCTTAACTGTCATACATGTAGTCGGATCTGGAGTGTGTGTCATGTTAACTGGAATGTCTGGAGTCTGTGCTGTAAGCTTGGCTGTGCGATCTGCTAGATCGTTACCCTGGGAAATAATGTCAGCAACTTTCGTGTGTGCCTTGCATTTCATGATAGCAATGGATGTCGGTAAATGTATTGCATCTAACAGAGCTTGAATAAGGAGACCATGCTGAATCTTGGTTCCATGAGAAGTCATGAAACCTCTCTCCTGCCAGAGCACTCCAAAGTCGTGTACGACTCCAAATGCGTAGCGTGAATCTGTGTAAACATTAACTTTCCGGTTCTTAGCGTGTATGCAGGCTTGTGTCAGAGCAACTAGCTCTGCTGCTTGAGCGGACAGGGTGTCAATACGGTGTGTTTCAATAACTTCGGTGTCGGTAGTCACTGCATACGCGGCGACTAGTTCTCCTGTACTTGTTCTCATACATGAACCATCCACATAAAGTGTCAGGTCGGGATCTGGTAATGGAATATCTGTCAGATCTTGTCTTGGCTTGGTCGTGATGTTGACTACTTCCACACAGTCATGTGTGGCAGGATTTGGATTAGCTGATGGTAACAGTGTAGCAGGATTGAGAACGTTGCAGCGTCTGATTTCTATGTGTGGCTGAAACAGTGTCAATTCATAACCTGTTAAACGTGCGATTGTCAAGTGCTGAGTTTGTGTTCGGTTTAAAAGAACTTCCACGGAGTGTGGAACTTGTACTGTCAGGGAGTGTCCTAATACTATGGAATCACTTTGTCTGATAGCTAGTGCTGTGGCTGCAACTGACTTGAGGCACGCAGGGAGAGCCTGGGCTACAGGATCTAATGTGCTCGAAAAATAAGCACAAGGCTTGTATTGTCCTGCTTGATCTTGTGTGAGAACAGATAATGCTGTACCTTCGCGTTCTGTGACGAAAAGTGTAAAAGGCTTACTGTAGTTTGGTGTAGCTAGAACTGGAGCTTGACATAGGGCTTTCTTTAACTCATTGAAACTGAGTGTATGTTCAGATGTCCAAGGGAGGACAGTCGATACGGCTGCCTCCTGTGTCGTTAACTGTATCAGTGGCTTGGCTAGAAATGCATACTGAGGAATCCATTGTCGGCAATAAGAAGTGAGGCCGATAAAAGCACGTACCTCCTTCTGGGTCTTGGGCTGAGGAAGACTCGCTATTAACTGGATACGGTCAGGTGTCAACTGCCTACCCCTCTTGGACAGTAAGTGTCCTAAGTAGACCACTTGCTGGACACAGAATTGAAGCTTCGAAGGGGACACCTTGTGCCCCATCTCGGCTAGGAAATACAGAACTGTGAGGGATGCTCGCTCGCAAGCACGTTCAGAACGGGCTGTGACCAGTAGATCATCGACATACTGGAGCAGGGCAGTGTCAGTTGGCATGTGAATGTTGTCTAGTTGTCTCTTAAGTGCTTGACTGTAAATACTAGGACTTTCTGTGAAACCTTGAGGAGCTCGTGTGAACATATAGCTCCTTCCATTTAAACAAAATCCGAAAAGGAACTGGCTGTCTGGATGAATGGGGACACTAAAAAATGCATTCTTGAGGTCTATGACTGTAAAAAATGAGGCTTCTGAATCAATGGCTGTCAATAGGGAAGAGATATCTGGGACAACTGGGTACTGGGGAATAATACATTTATTAAGCTCTCGTAGGTCAATCACTAATCGATATACTGGGGGTGCATTTGGATCAGTACGTTTCATGACTGGAATGATCGGAGAATTGCATACATTGGAGTCAGTTTCTACAACCACTCCTTGAGCGATGAGCTCGTCAATAATTTTGGATAAGGCTGCTACAGCCTCCGGTGGCAATCTATACTGTCTGATTCGTGGTAACACTACACCTGGCTTGAGAGTCACACGATGGGGTGTGATTTGCATATAACCAACATCAGTTGGACCTTGCGCCCATAGATGCTGCGGAACATTGGACAATCTGGGATCAAAATCTCGTAATACATAGTGACCCTTAAAGTCACGCAGGAACAATCGTATTCCCTCTGGGGAACAGCATATAACTGCACCTAACTCTTTCAGTGTTTTAATACCTAATAGATTCTCTGGACATGACTTAGTAAGTAACAGATCAGTAGTACGGGACAATGGACCTACTTCTAGAGTAACTGGCTTTGATATTTCATTTACAATGGGTTTTCCTGAAAATCCGAGGGAAACATTTCTTGAGCCTGAGAGCGGAGCCCCTGGAACTTCGGCGTGGCTAATTGTGGTCCTACTTGCCCCTGTATCAATCAAAAACTTTCTGTCTTTCCCTAATACTTGACTGTGAACATAGGGACCTTCTTGATCTACAGGTATCTCGATGAGAGGCAAGCCTACCTCCCTCTCTAGGCTGTTTCATGAATATGGCTGATACTCTGGATACTCAGACTGTGCATACTGGTACATCTGCTGTGTAACGTGCTGTGTTGCAGCGATGGGCTGCGGTGCTGTAACTGTCTGTGGTGCATTCTGTGGCTGAGGAGTCTGTGAAACTTGTTCTTGTCTAGGCGGACGTGGTCTTTCTTTAGTCTTACCAGTAGCTATGTTGTGTTTCAGAACTGCACACTCGTTTATAAAATGACCTGGCTGTTTACAATAATTGCAGTTCCCTTTAACGGGAGCTGCAGGATGACTGGCTTGATTCGGACCCCTCTTCTGACTGTCTTGAGGAACAGATTGTGCAACTAGTACTTTCATTTTCGTGTCTTTCATACGTTTTCTCTCGTGTTCTTGCTCTTCTCTGATTCTATTCTGGTGGTATTGGAGCATCTGTAACATCTGGGACGGGGTATTAGCTTGCCAGGTACTTTCGACCTTCAAAACTCGATTCTTAATTTGTGGACTTGAATTCTCGACTAATTTAGTAACAAAAAGGTGAGGGTATGACTCACTACTTGTCTTGAGGCCACTGTTGATGCTAAAACATTTCTCAAATCTAGAATAAAAATCACTAATGTCTTCGTCTTGTGTCTGTTTACAGGCTGAGATTGCATCCCAGTCTTCCTTTTTCGTTGTTAACAATCTGGGTAAAACTTGAATCAATAATTCAGGTAATTCTTTACATTTCGCTCCAAGACCGGTACCTGGTACTCGTGCCTTATCTTCAGCTTCTAGAACTGCCCAATCGATCTTTTTCTCTCCCACCTCCCATTCTTTTTCCTTGAGCTTTTCATACACCCCTGCGGGCAGCAGAACCTTTAACATTTTAATTATATCTGGATACGTGTATTCTCCCATACGGAGCATGTCTTTTAATTCTCGATGGAACCCTGCTGGATCTTTATCATGACAGGGGATTAATTTTTTTCATCTCTAAGAGTTCCATCTTTGTGATCGGGGTGTAAACAAACACTCGTTCTAGTTCGCCACCCGTTCCTCTAACTGGGTGGACTTCTCGTAACGGATTCTGTCTCTCTATGTAAAATGGTTTACTTTCTGGGGGTGAGACATGAACAAAATGCGGGTTCAAAAACGTTCTATATTTGTGACGCTGTTCTAGAATGACACTAATTAAATCGGTACCTAAACCTTTCCATCTATACTGGAGTAACTCGTTCAGGATATCATGTAACGGGCCTGGATCAGAGTGCTGACCCTCATACAATGTAATGAGGTGCTGAATCATATACATACCCACCAGTCGTTGCTCGGCTGGGGGCATTTTCAGAAACATTTGTGCCACTATTTCGTCTGGAAAAGTGGTAGAATCAGTAGTCCATCGGACTGCTGATCGGGCTAGTTCTTGTTCATGCATAGTACTTAACTCACTGTAACCGATTCGTGATTTCAGAATGTGATCGGTAGCTTGAAACACTTGTTCTAGAGAACCTTGTTCTGGTGCTGGATGATGGAAAGTTGACTTGTGTTCTAGGCGTAAATGGCGATCTGGAAATCTAGATTTTCCTACATACGCTATTCTGGCGGGATTCTCGTCGTCTACCTCTTCAGTATCAGAGTTACTTTCTTTCTCGCTTACTTGTGCTGCTTTACGCTGTTCGTGTAACTTTATTATTTCTTTACGGATTTTCTTGTACATACTTTCCATAGCACTGATGGTCCTGTGCTTACCCTCGGCTATATTATCACTCCACTTTGTCAGGGTTCTCATTTCGGCTTGATCTTTGGACGGGTAATCTTGTTCTCTTATTAAACAATTAATCAAAAACTTTAGTATCATGAGCTGGATCTCGGCTTTCCTTTGAGACATGACTTCGCCAATGCTTTCTGGATCATCCCCTGTACGGATGAAACGATATATTCTGTCTAGATCTTCTTTCATATTCGGTAGGGTGACTAGATACTCGGCCACCTTTCTTACACGTAATGAATATAAAACCATATTATCCTCGCCTGGGACTGGATCATAGCCGCATTCATTAAGGGCTTTTCTTATCTCTGCTACAGACTGATATCTGGGCGTACGCTGTGACGCTTGTGCATGTAATTCGACTAACGTTAAACGCTTGTGTGGCGGCGGGGTCTGAGGAGGGCCTCCTCCTGCGGCCCCTAAACTAGAATCGTCAACTGATACTCTTCGTACTAGAGTGGCGGGAAATTGAAATGCGGACTGAACTTGTGTGGCGGACTGGACCTGGGGGACCGTAGCAGGTACTGCAAGGGGTACCCCGGTGTCTGGAGAAACGGGGAGTGCCTGATTTACAGGGACTGGCGGAGCGCGAACAGGATTTGCATATTCTGGGACTGTGTCGTCCAAATAGGACGAAATGAAAATATCAGCTGCGGTCTGTTTGTGACGTAGCTTGGTCGGAACTAATGGTGGCGGAAAGTTACTGGATGCCTCCGGGGTCGCTTTTGGCAGGCCCTCGGCAAGAAGAGGATACATACCCTTAATAAGAGCATGCCTCTGTCTGTCTGACTGTTCGGTTTTAACTCGTTCACCAATCTCGATTAATTCCCTTTCTTGGGCTCGTTCCAAGGATTCTCTACTTAATTCTGACTTTCTGATTTCTTTTTCGGTTCTTTTATGAGATTCTTTGCGCCATAACTCGATGGCATCTTTCTGTGACTGTCTGGCTTTCTTTTTCCATAATGCTTCTTCTACTCTCATGATGCACTCGGCATCCCATGTGCCTGACACAGGCCATCTATACTTTTCCTCTAACTGTTTGGTATACTCGACCCATAAATCTAGATACAATATGGCGCTTATGCCATGCTTCTGATACATAAAATGACCTGGACTGTCCCTAGGCGGGACAGGAACTGCTGCTTCTAGCAGACCTTTTCTAGTTCTCAACTGACGCAGTTTTGAAAAGAGCGGCATGACTGAACTATAATCTGGACACAATACGACACACAATAAACACGATAACTACTTCACACTCATACCACGACATCAAGATACATGAAGAACATTTAGAATAACAGTTCGAACAGAATACTACCTGGAATACGGAAAACAGAATACATGAATTTTCTCGAGAACAGAACTGACTAGAACAGAAACTAGATGCACTGCTGAAACAGTACGAAACTTACCGGTCTCATACAGAGACACGTCAGGACCCGTATCCACCGGAGTGGACACTTCGTTTGTGGGCTTGTGTACCACCAACCCACGGACCAGAGTCAATTAAATTGACCCTGTCTAGATACTACCCCAGTAATGGTACTCACCGGGCAGTAAGAACGGAAGGCCTCAGACTGGACGGGACTGCTTGGACGCCGGACGGACGAACTTCGGACTTCTGTTACGGGTGGGCCTCCGGATACCTCGGACCTTGGACTCTCGGCTTGGGCTCTGGTCGGGACTCGCCGCGTTCCTCCACCGTCTCGTCTGGATGCTGGACCGCCTCCTCCGTCTCCTCCGTGGGCCTGAGGATACTTGAAGCAGAAATATCTGCCGGTGCGCAGAAGAGTTCCGTCACGACTGCAGAGGGTCAGGGGGTCGGCGTGGCTTCACCGACGCGTGGGGAAAGGGCAAGTCCCTATTCGGGCGCCATTATGTGGTAAATAAATAAATAATACCTCTCTTTTTGAATGCATAAATGAATAACAGATAGCTCAATAAATAAGAGTCAAGATTCGAGGTAGTAGGAGTTTTGCAGGTTTAATACAGCATAAAGACAGGGACGGGACAACCTGCACAGGAATAGGATGGCAAGCCCTGGCAGCGCTGCCGGGGTCAGGATCGGAATCGGCGGAAGGATAATTTTTAATAACAGTACATGAGCATATATACATAACGCAAACACATAGCATTACGTCGCAATAGGCGTAGCAGTGGGTGGAGCAATAGGCGTGACGCGTAGCAGTCGCGAAAGATAAGGGTGAAAAGAGGTGTAACAGGGCGTATACATAGACATGTGATGCAAACGTAACAGAATATGTCATGAATGGGGTGGAAACCATGGAGGGGGCTACCTAAGGAGCCGGGACCTCTAACCTGATGGTGCGCGCAAACTGGCAATGACGTGTCACTAGGAGAAGCTGGGGGCTATGAACTCTGTGCTAGGAGCAGAGACTGAAGTCTGGAGAGTCAGGGCGACATGTACCTAAGCAGTATCTAGTATCTGATGTTTAGAGAACATGTTGATAGAATCCAAATGTTATCGGGGTAAAGGCGAACAGACTCTAAGATTGGAGCATGCATTATTCTACATGTAGTGCGTGATGAAGAATATTAAATGATCATTAAATGCAGTATTTCTCTTACATGGAGACGTAGAGGCTAGACAATGACGGAAACTATTGATGCGATTCAGTAGCTTTAGGAATGCAGAGAAGGAGGGCTGTACTGATAACTCGAATCATAACATACTCTTGGCAGACTCAGAGGCAGAGCCAGGCTGAACCGGGCACTGCGAGGCAGGAAGTAAGTGAAGGGTCGAGGATACAGGCGGGGCTGTATCGCTCCTCAGCGAGGCTTCAGGGGACAGGAGCTGAATCTGGTGTCCAGGCCCTCTTGAGGCCTAGAAACGGAGATTTTACAATGGAATAACGTGCACACTGAGAAACGTGGCAACGTAGCTTTACATAGGCCTGATATTCGTAGTATTCACGAGAACTGGAAACTGACATACTAAAAGTGGACACAACTATAATTGCGTCTTTAATCGAACATGGGGAATAACATATGCATATTAATCATGCACAGATAACATATGATGGATGACACGTAGGGACACAGAACATGGCAAAATTTACTTTTCCACATTTCCCAAAACGGACACTTGCAGTGGCCCCGGAATATAGATCTCGCAAGAAGCATATAATGGCATTGTCTACCCCCAACTCGGCCATGATTGACCACAATTTATTGTGTGAGACACAATCGAAAGCTGACGATAAGTCAACAAAGGTGAGGTATAGACATTGTTTTTTAACCCTTATATACTTCTGTTGCAGGATAAACAAATTCAGTCCTTGCTCTATAGTCCCTAAACCCCTTTGAAACCCAAATTGAAAATCGCTTAACACCCCATTCTCTTCTGACCAGATTCGCAACTTATCTAAAACCACTCTCCCCAAAATTTTTATAGAGGAGTCCAATAAAGAAATTGGCCTATAGCACATGCAATTCTGCGTTTCTAATATGTTGTTTAATTCTATTACTATTTGTGACCAATACCTATGTATTAGTTGGCACTCCCACAGAGTATGGATATAAGAGCCCCTATTCATTTTACAACGCAGACACTCTGGAGTCTGTGCTCTGCCCATAGCATGGAGTCTCGCTCGGTCATAGTATACTCTGTGTAGGACTTCGAACTGTATTAGGTGTAACCTAAGTTAAATCGCTACTTCTCTGGAATGCATTAGTGCCATTTCCCAATCAATATCTTCCATTGCACCAATCGTTTCCTTCCTTGTGCTCCTGAGTTTGGATAGGGTGTCAGGAATATTGTTAATTATTGGTATGTATGTCCAGGACCCTGCTTTTTCCAAAATCCCTTCCTGTATCATCTGTCTCCTGGCGTTCTTAAAACCCTTTGGGGCCAATTCACAGAACTAACTTAAGACAAAATCCTAAACTTACTACTTTTGGTATTCACAGAAGTTAGGATTTTGTCTTAAGTTTGTCTTAAGACAATCTTAAGACAGACTTAAGACAAAATCCTAACTTAAGTCTGTCTTAAGTCTGTCTTAAGACAAACTTAAGACAAAATCCTAACTTCTGTGAATACCAAAGTAGTAAGTTTAGGATTTTGTCTTAAGTTAGTTCTGTGAATCAGGCCCATAATTTCTGGGTTAGTTCTGATTAGGCACGCCAGTGGTTCTAGAACTAGTGCAAAGAGGAGGGGGGGCAATGGGCAGCCCTGTCTAGTGCCTCTCTGAATGGGAAATTCTACTGACTTTACTCCATTAACTCTGACTTTTGCCCTGGGATTTGTACATAGAAGGCCAACCCAGATCCGGAAGCTACTCCCACAACCCAGTTTTAGGAGTACTGGCCTCATGAATGGCCAGTGGACTGTGTCGAAGTCCTTCTCTGAGTCTAACGACAGCAGCATCAACGGAATAGGGCTTTCTGTCAATGTGTCAAGCCAATTCGCAAGTCTGAGGAGGTTAAGGAGCGTGGCCCTTTTAGGCATAAAGTCTGACTGGTCTCCGTGAATCAGGGATGTAATAACTGTTAGAAATCACTTTGCCAGAATGGAGGCTAAGATCTTAGTTTCAATATTTAGTAGAGAAATGGGACAGAAAGATCCACACCTATCCTGTGGTTTGCCTGGTTTTGGTATAAAATGTTCAATAGATAGGGTTTAGGATATACCAGGAAGTGTTGGCGCCAATGCTTTGTTTGCGTTAAGTGTATTCGCTATGCCGCATGGCACGGTGCAACCAAGAGAGGGGAAGTACCCAAAAACCCCTAAGTGTGTGTGGGTGGGAACCCGCACAATTTACAGAAAAATAAAGTCCCGGGCTCACGGTACTAGGTAAATGCACTGTTTGCCAAAGTCTCTTGCATTCAAAATGTTAGTATATAAGATCCACGCAAGTTGTTTATGGTCTCTTCAAATAGTTTTATCTTTATGAACACAACCAGCTAACGTGTTTTTTAACAGTGGGAAGTATCCTGTGACTTCTTCAGGGCTGTACGTAAAGCGTAGGTGTCTGGTGAGGTCACTCTGCCGGTGATAATTCCGACCTGACTGGTGGGTCCAATGGAAAGTCCTCATAATTCTGAAAAGTGTGAAAAAAGAAGCTCCGGAATGCTGGAGATCCCAGTACAAAAGGGCGTTGTAAAAAGGACTCAAATAAACGGTCTACATTCAATGTCAGAACCACTGGTGTAACGGTGATCCCCAAACTTGAGCGCCTGTAAATCGGTTAAACGGCGGGTCTGCCGTTGGAAAGAACCTGAAGCGGGTGCGCTTCGGGTGGGGAACAGGCACTGGTTCACCTGTTCCCCACCCGAAGCGCACCCAAGGCTTGTGACCCTGTGAGATCTACAGGCCCCACTGGCAGTCGGTAATGGAGTGGGGCTCAGTCCACTCGCGCTATGGCTCGCGTAGTCCTTCATTCTGGTGCTCAGGCTGGGTATTACTAATTTACTAGTGATCTATCCTTCGATTGGCAAGTAGCGAGTGTCAACACTTTGGATGCCTCCATCCTTCTTCAGCTCTGATGCCTCAGCTGTGGCTCATGTGAGTGTCTCTCTCTGGCCTCAAGCAAACACAGTAACCCGATAATGGGGCGCCAGTCTATCGGGTTCTCTCGTCTCTTCATGTGGACCTGAGCTCCTTGGCCTCCCGGGCTCCAGACCTCCTCACGTGCAGGGTCCCCTCAGCCGTTTTTCCCTCAATTTCCAGGTGTTCTGACCCCGGTACCTATTCTGAGAAGGGGCCGGTGGTATGTCTCTAAGTGTTCGCGGGTCGCAGCAGTAGCTCCACAACGGGAAGCCAGCCGGTGCACTTTGCTCCCCCTCCCGCAGATTCCCGCAGCTGTCACTGGGCCCCATTCTCTGTTGCGCAGCCTCACCTCTGGATCAATTCACGTTATTGTGGCACCGGGACTACCAGTCCATCTTAGCGTGTATTCTTGCGGGTGTCAGTGAGGGACAGTGGTGCAGTCACTATGACGAGAGAGCCCACCCTGGGCGGCCGCGGGTCTCCACAGCAGGGGCGGCTGGTGACATTTGAAAGTGGTGAGGCGTAAAATGATAATCATACTGTACCGTAGCAAGCGAGCGCAGCGAGTGAGCCCGAACCCCCAAAGGAGGGTCCGGGGGTTTTCCCCCCGAGAAAATTTTGAAAAAAGCGTGGACAAATGGTGCATTTTCAAGCAAATTTGAGAAAGCAGGAAGGTTAATAAAGCAATTGTGAAAGTGCAGTTATTACATTAATAGATGTCATAACATAGGTAGCTGCTTTTTCATTACAACCACAGAGCTTCATACATTCCGTCCTATTACGCTGCTGAATTCAGACTATAAGACTTTCATGAAAATCTCAGATCTAAGAGTAGCAGAAGTTGCACAGCAGTTGGGAAACAGCCTTTACAAAGCATTGGGAACCACGCATTACCTTTACCACGGTTCCATTACAACCAGCATGTGACTTTATCCCGCATGTCTTTCCACACAGTTTATAGTGCTTAGGTGCTACAGAATGTACTTAATAATATGCCATTTGATCAGTAAAATCTGTTTTGTCCCCAAGTAGAATAAACCCTAGAAAACATTTAAAAACAGAGATAACAATGCATTTCTGAGTACCTCACTCACAGTATTTTTTTATTTAACAAACAAGTAGCAGCATTCACTTTTTGTAAAGTAAATCAGCACGTCTCTCTTTCATTGTAGCAAACATGTCAATAACTTTTTTGTTGAAGTCCGGTATTTTTTGGACTAGCTTGCTCTCTACAGAGAGCATCGCCAAAGCATTGAGTCTTTCCTCTAGCATGGTGTTCCTGAGGAATTTCTTAATGCGCTTTAAGGCTGAAAAACATCGTTCAGCTTCGGCTGTTGTCATTGGAGTGGTAATGACAATTTTTAGTAAACACACTGTCTCTGTAAGTGACTTTTCCATATGCAGTTTATGTATTAAAGTCAGCAAAGTCAAGGCACTTGTGGCCTTCCGGTACACAGGCATTTTGTACAGTACAGTCAACTCAGTTCTCAGCTGCTCTTTTTTGAGCATAGGATATGCTTCCACAGCCTGATTCAGAGCACGCTCCGGGAAGGATTCATCATATTGTGCAAACTCTTGACTTTGCAATAATGTGGCACTCACCAAATGTTTTGTGAATGAAAAACGTTCTTGTGCCTGCACAATTACAATGTCACATATCTCCTTTGCAATTCGAACCAGAGAGGTGATGTTTTGCCTGCGGTTTGGAAAAGTAGAATGCTCCGGCAGTTTGCTCTCTAAATCGTCAACCTCATCTCTCACTTTCCTTAGGCTTTGTACAAATGTAGTGGTAGCGTCTTTCACAAAGACAATATCTAGTCTTTTCGTTGTAACTGATCGTATAACACATCGACATCACGCATTATGATAAAGCACATAAAATCAAGTGGCTGACCTATGTAAAAAATGGGCTCAACGTACTGGGAAGACCTGAACTTTTTTCTTCACCAGATTTAATAACACATAAAGACATAGCCATAATCAAAAGGGACATGTATACGAGGTTGACCTCAGCAAGAGAGGAAAAGGAGCTCATAAAATCAACTGTAAGAGCTAACCTTTTGGTTGCCAATCCCCCTGGTCCAGAATTTTATCTTACCTTGGTTAACCTCCCCTTTCATAGGTTCCTTTTAACTCGCTTCCGTTTAAATATGATACATCTGATATTAGGTCAATACCCAACATGGTGTAAGCCTGAACAGTCATTACCATGTTCCTGCGATAATTTTTCTTCGCAGGACACCATGCACTTCATGATGTTTTGTGGCCATTTCATAGAGGAGAGGAGAAAGTTTCTTGTGCCTGTTCTTAAAAAGGCAGGGTTTCTGCAGGTCAGGCCGGCACTTCTTTATCTGCAGCTATTAAATAACCGTAGTGTCATCTTCCATGTAGCCAGTTACTTGGTGGGCGCTGTGCGCTCAAAGAATAGGCTCGTGGGAAATGTGAGATTGACAACATCCCTATGAAGTTTGCATTCTGTTACACAAAGAATACCGTGTATTGGGAGTAATGACAACGGAAGAGAGATTAATTTATAATGTGATAAATGTTGATTTTAGGACAATGGAGGAGTGATCTTTTTATATCGTGATAAATGTTGATTTTATGAAATTAATGATGTATTTTTTAAATTTTACTTCTTTCATTGCTTTTAACACGATTGACTTTTTAAAGAAAATCATTGAAGTATATTTTAAATTATGAATGATGTGTGTTTTGTTTTGACACTGTGTATTTATTGTACCGCGCCTTTTTTTGATATTGATTTATCGAAATAAAGTATTTTGACTGACTGGCATTATTTCATGAAATAAAAACAGTAAGAACTGAAACTCTTTGTCTTGTAGTGTTCTAATAAAGCCATGGGCTTCATTCTGACTTGTGTGATCAAAGTCTTCACTGGCTTCTATGGCGACAAAACATTTCTCAAGGCCCTCCCTATTTTCAAAGATTAAGTTGACTGTACGAATGTGAAAGTTCCAACGAGTTGAGGATCCCCTTGGAACGCTTTTGTCCACAATCTTTTGAAGGGCTTCTGTTCTTTTGGGGGAACGTGAGAAGAATGCTGCTATGCCTCCTATATCCTGTAAGAAAACTCGTGTCTCTCTGATCTTTGATACTGCCTGTTGCATAATAGGATTGAGTTGGTGGGCGTAACAGTGCACAAAATGAGCATTAGGGTACACATCTCGAATTCGTTTCTGTACTCCACCAAGGCTTCCACTCATTACGGACGCACCATCATAGCTTTGTGCCATAAGTTTTTGTTTTTGAGGCAGGTACGGAAAAATTAAGTTCAGTTGATACAGTATAGCTTCAGTAATGGCTGCTGCACTAGAGTCTCTGAAATGTGTGAAACCATAGTACCTCTCCACAACATTTCTGTCACTGTCAAGGTACCGAAACACTAAGACGGACTGTGTTTTAGTGGCCACATCAGTGGTGTCATCAGCCTGAATAGCCACAAAGTCTGTGTTTCGCAACTCTTGCACAATATGGCTTCTTATAATTTCGAGCATACACTCAAGGAGTTCATTTTGTATTGTTTTAGAGGTGCCCTTAAAGACTGTAGCATGTGCCAAATGTGTTTCCAAATCCTTGTCTATGCTTGCTATTAAATCCACTAGGCCTCTAAAGATCCCTGGTTTTGAGGAACTTTCTGATTCGTCATGGCCTCGCAATGCCTGTTCGAAAGCACCACAGAAACAAATGCAATCAATGATCTTGGATCGAATTTGTCTGTTCTTATCAACGGCCTCATTGTGTTTTTGTATGGTTTTGCGATATGCATCATTTATCTGCTGCTCAATTGGTGCGTCTTCCCCCAACATTCCCAGTCTCGTCAGGTTTTCCATATGATTTCTTGTGAATGCATGCTTCTTTATTTTTTCAGATAAATGCTTCAAGTCTGTGATTCCTTGACATGTCCAAGAAAAGTCACCACCAAACAGCAAGCAGGGGAAGCAGAACAGAGAATTTCTTATAGGGCATCCTGTAAGCCAATCAGCTTTTGTGTACCAGGCATTTGAGAATGTCCGTTTTGCCATTTTCCCTCTGTCCTGGGAAGTTTTCTGTAGGTTAATTTCAGGCTGATGAGGTCCTAATTGCTTTAAATGTAGTTTTTCTTCAAGTGGCCGTGCCTGGAATGACCTTTCAATCAGCTCTTGTACTGTTTTCATGATTGTGTTGCTGGCCTTCCCAATATATATATTAAAGAAACCTGTCAATAATCAAAGTACAACGTATAAGGTGTAGTGCAATAATATAAAATTTTAGTATAAATACATATATCTTGTGCAGTATCGTAATACATCTCCAACAGCTCCCCTTTCCACAAAAAGACTGCTAAAAATACAGCCTTACTGCCTCCTGCCTCACTGTGCCATAGTGGTTGCTGGAGGCACTGAAACAGACACTGCTTGAGGGCCTTGAGAGTGACCACATACATAGCCCTAACTCCCATATAAAAAATATAGCATCAGTTTCCTTACCTTTAACACTGGTGTTTGCTGGGTAGTAGCTGGGGTGAAAGAGCAGCAAAGGAGGTTGGGGTCCTCTTGTTGTTTTCCAAAAAATTGCCCCAAAATGCGGTAATGTTTCAGGTTGTCAGGCTTTACCAGGTGCTGAAAATGAAAAGATAACAATTTATTTTTGAAACACTAGGATAATGAAACAAAGACTGTGGGCAAAAAACAAAACGCTCAAATTCTTTTCTTGCTGTTTGCATGCAGCTCTTAGATGACAGTTAATAGCTCACTGTTGTATGTTAGGATTTTAACGTACAAACTGCAAGTAACAAAAGGATCTCTCTGACAAAAGCAGAGACTCATTGACCTATTTACATCATGTGCATTTTTGTGATCTGCATCAGGTACATGTTCTTTGCAGGAGGCACATTAACCTTCTGCGCTGCCGCCTGCTGCTATTTCACTACTGGGACCACAAACATAGTCTGCCAGACTGCCAGACGCACCTACATATATAGGCCAACAACTGATGTTTCTATTGTTTGTTTTATATAGCGAACTAGACATCGGGTATCACTATCAGAGCGCTTTACATGAGCACCAGTTTCGTTATATTACCAATAATGCCTAAATAAACCTTAGAATAAAGCTTAAAATCCATGCCGGGGTAATTAGCTCCAACATTGTCAGGAACGTGAAAACCAGAAATCAGATAAAACCAGGCAAGACATTAAATGGCACAGTTATCAAAAGCACGTGCTGGGGGCAGATGAAAGAGGAAAGTGAACCCCTAAGTCCACTCATTTATTTAACACTAGCAGCCCGTCCCGACGTTGTCCGGGTATGAATTGCTGCCGGCCAGTAGTATATTGTTTCGTAGGATTTCGTTTTGATAGCATGTCTTATCTGTGACAGGCCTGTGAAACGCTGCGATTCACAGTACACTGCTGATGCACTTAAGAGTGCGCGTTCAGAAGTGTGTGAACTCGAGTTTCCCTACTTTATTTTCCTTGCAATATTATATAGCGCGAACTCGACAACATGGCATGAGCACAATTTACATTACAGACGAACACATTCAGTTGTGGTAGGCACGGGGAGACAAAGCGATTTGCCTGGAATCACAGGATGTTGAGCTGATGCCGAGATTCGAACGTAGCTCCCCATCTCTAAAGTTCGCAATTCTAGAACTTGTGGTGGGAGGTGTGTCTAAAAGTGTATGTCGGCGCTGGGCATCAATGAGAGAGACCTGTGCATTTTTCCAATCGGTGGTGAAAAAATATGACTATGTTGCTAGAGATGTGGGCCGCCGTGCCACCAATGTACTTACGGGGGAGGGTAAACACTCATTATTCCGCAACTTTCTTACCGCATACCATCACTCTGCATACTTTCATTACGAAAGTACCATGACTCCGCAATGCCATTATAACGCATGGCATTACATTTTATATGCTTTTACCACGCATACATTTACAACGAAATTCGTTGTAAATGCATGAATGGTAAAAGCATATTTTTTTTAATGTTTGGATAAGGCAAGTATGGGTATAGGGGTATATGTTTTGGAGTACTGAGGTATATGTTTTGGGGTGTGTGGGTATTTTAAGGGTTCAGATATAGTTTTGGGTTATGGGGTACAGGGGTATTTTTAGGGTTCAGGGGTAGGTTTGGGTTTTGGGGTACAGGGGTATTTTAAGGGTTTTGTGCTAGGTTTGGGTTTTGGGGTACAGGGGTATTTTAGGGTTATGGGGTAGGTTTGGGTTTTGGGGTCCAGGGGTATTTTTAGGGTTATGGGGTAGGTTTGGGTTTTGAGGTACAGGGGTATTTATAGGGTTTAGGGATATGTTTGGGTTTTTGGGGTACAGGGTATATTTATAGGGTTAAGATGGGTTAGTGTTTAAGGCTGTTGGGTTATTTTATAGAGTAAGGGTGGGTTATGATTATGGGGTGCTGGGGTATTTAAAGTAGGGGTGGGTGCAATTGGTGCGAACGTAGTACAATAAATCCGCAATATTTTGTTCCGTAAGATTTCCAATTATTAATACAGAAACCTCATATATTCAAGGTAAAATAACAAGTATTTCTACATGCTAAAATGCATATAGTCTTTTCACAAAAGTGAAATTAGCTTCCAGTAAGCAGTGAGAGAGGTGATGATTTTGAGATCAAGCCCCTGCAAAGCATTATGGGACGAGATTAGCACCGTGGGAAATGAATATTATAGTATCCAAATAATTCTACAAAGAGCTCATCTCCCCAGTTGTCCCCGATGAGGCAAATGCAATAGCATTTATAATATTATACATCAAGCTGCAGTTCACCTCATGGTCCCTAGATGTACCTGATGAGGCACATGCAATAGCATTTAAAATATTACACATCAAGCTGCAGTTTACCTCGTCGTCCCTAGATGTCGCTGACGAGGCACATGCAATAGCATTTAAAATATTACACATCAAGCTGCAGTTCACCTCGCCGTCCCTAGATGTCCCTGATGAGGCAAATGCAATAGCATTTAAAATATTATACATCAAGCTGCAGTTCACCTCGTGGTCCCTAGATGTCCCTGATGAGGAAAATGCAATAGCATTTAAATATTACACATCAAGCTGCAGTTCACCTCGTAGTCCCTAGATGTCCCTGATGAGGCAAATGCAATAGCATTTAAAATATTACACATCAAGCTGCAGTTCACCTCGCCGTCCCTAGATGTCCCTGATGAGGCAAATCCAATAGCATTTAAAATATTATACATCAAGCTGCAGTTCACCTCGTCGTCCCAAGATGTCCCTGATGAGTAAAATTCAAAAACATTGAAACCCTTTCATGAATGCTAACAATTATGCTAATCTTATCCCATAATGCTTTGCAGGGCCTTTTAGTTGTATTTTGCCCATAACTGTGCTTGGGGTGGCTCTAAGAGAATGGGACCTCCAATGAATTACTATTTAAAGGGAGCAGGAATGTATAGAACCTGGGAAAAAAACAACATTCGTGACGGAATACCCCCAGCGATTGTCACCCCCAGCACACACCCACAGCACAATGCAGACACACCCACAAGGGACTACTTTGCTGGCACGATTTATTTACCTTTTAAATGTATATGGTGGGCGTCTGCATAGCCTATGTCCTTCTGCTGCAACTGCTCTTTCCAACGCTGTATTGGGTGTTGTGATTGGTGCTGTGGTTCCTGAGATTACCTGCCTCAAAGGTTTGGGCTCTCTCTTTATTATATTAGTATAGATTGCTCAGCAGTCTGTCACCAGAGTCAAAGGAAGCAAATATTTGATGTATGCTGCTGAAAAAACCTCCAAAGCCTGCCAACTTCCTCTTAAAGTACAATTGCAAACTTACCAATAGATCTGTTGCAGAGTGCGTACAGCCACTGGTTCGGGCACATAAAACCTGCGCAATAAAAAAAGCGGTGGAGCATCATGGACTGTTGTGAAGGCACTTGTATTTCAAACTAGCATTTATAAACAAAAGCAGCCATCATGTTTTAATTTCTCATGCTGTGTGGCAACACATTCTGTGTGTGGGCAAGGCAGGGTCCCACCCCAGCAGGTGTTGGGCACACTTCTAGAATACCAATCTCACATTTTCTGTAAACCTATCATCATTTTGGAAACATATTCAGGCTCTGCGGAGGACTACCTTACATTATAGTGAATAGAAATAATATTGACAATGGGCAGGTCCCTAAGACGTTATAATCTGAACCCCAAAGGGCTTTGTGTAACAGAAATCACTATTACCCAATTCAGCGTACTAATTTTATCATGTTTGGAAAGATGAAATGCCAAGCCGCGCCAACTGTATTTGAACCCGTGACCTTCAGACTATACTTAGATCCCTGCAGCATTATAGTAACACACTGAGATACTTTACTTTTATATAAAATACTAGCAGGCTGTCCCGACGTTATCCGGGTATGAATTGCTGCCGGCCAGTAGTATATTGTGTCGTAGGATTTCGTTTTGATAGCATTTCTTATCTGTGACAGGCCTGAGAAACGCTCCGATTCACAGTGCACTGCTGATGCACTTAAGAGTGCGCATTCAGTAGTGTGTGAACTCGAGTTTCCCTACTTTATTTTCCTTGCAATATTATATAGCGCGAACTCGACAACATGGCATGAGCACAATTTACATTACAGAAGAACACATTCATTTGTGGTAGGCACAGGGAGACAAAGCGATTTGCCTGGAATCACAGGATGTTGAGCTGATGCCGAGATTCTAACGTAGCTCCCCATCTCTAAAGTTCGCAATTCTAGAACTTGTGGTGGGAGGTGTGTCTAAAAGTGTATGTCGGTGCTGGGCATCAATGAGAGAGACCTGTCCATTTTTCGAATCAGTGGTGAAAAAATATGAGTATGTTGCTGGAGATGTGGGCCGCCGTGCCACCAATGTACTTAAGGAGGAGGGTAAACATCCATTATTCCGCAACTTTCTTTCCGCATACCATCACTCCGCATACTTTCATTACGAAAAGTACCATGACTCCGCAATGCCATTATAACGCATGGCATTACATTTTATATGCTTTTACCACGCATACATTTACAACGAAATTCATTGTAAATGCATGAATGGTAAAAGCATGGGGCCATATTTATGAAGGCCTTGCGCCGCCGGTGCGCCACTTTTAAAATGGGAAAAAGTGACGCATCGGCGGCGCAAGGCCTTCATAAACAAGGCCCATGGGTTTTTTTATGTTTGGATAAGGTAAGTATGGGTAAAGGGGTATATGTTTTGGGGTACTGAGGTGTATGTTTTAGGGTGTTTGGGTTTTTTAAGGGTTCAGATATAGTTTTGGGTTATGGGGTACAGGGGTAGTTTTAGGGTTTAGGGATAGGTATGGGTTTTGGGGTACAGGGTTTTTTTGGGGTTCAGGGCTAGGTTTGGGTTTTGGGTATAGGAGTATTTTTAGGGTTCAAGGGTAGGTTTGGGTTTTGGGGCACAGGGGTATTTTAAGGGTTATGGGCTAGGTTTGGGTTTTGGGATACAGGGGTATTTTAGGGTTCTGGGCTAGGTTTGGGTTTTGGAGTTCAGGGGTATTTTTAGGGTTCAGGGGTAGGTTTGGGTTTTGGGGTACAGGGGTATTTTAAGGGTTATGGGTTAGGTTTGGGTTTTGGGGTACAGGGTTTTTTTAGGGTTATGGGGTAGGTTTGGGTTTTGGGGTACAGGGGTATTTTTATGGTTCAGGGGTAGGTTTGGGTTTTGAGGTACAGGGGTATTTATAGGGTTGAGGGCTATGTTTGGGTTTTGGGGTACAGGGGTATTTTTAGGGTTTAGGGATAGGTTTGGGTTTTGGGTTACAGGGTATAGTTATAGGGTTAAGATGGGTTAGTGTTTAAGGGTTTTGGGGTATTTTATAGAGTAAGGATGGGGTATAATTATGGGGTGCAGGGGTATTTAAAGTAGGGGTGAGCGTTCCTTCTGTAAGATTTCCAATTATTAAAACAGAATCCTCATATATTCAAGGTGAAATAAGTATTTCTACATGCTAAAATGCAGATAGTCATTTCACAAAAGTGCATAGCTGAAAACACTGTCCCCCACATGCATCATTGTGACATTTTGCACTTCTTAATTTGCGAAAAATAAGGAATCGCAAATTAAGAAGTGCAAAATGATATGCATCATTATTTTCGGTATTCATTTGTGATTCGGTAAAAATCGCAATTTTTACCGAATCCCAAATAAATACCGAATTCTTAAGTTAATTTTCGCAATTCCCATTGATTCCTATGGGCCAAAAGGCCCATAGGTGTCAATGCAAATTGCGAGTGGCACTTAGAAAATTTCATGGGCACCCCATGCACCCCTGAAATGTATTTTTCGCATCATGTTTCACACACACATGTCCTTGTGTGTGTGAAACATGAATGTTGAAAGAAAAACATTTTCAGCTTTTTAAACACTTTTTGCAAATTTACCAGTGGTTCAACCACACCACTCGGTAATGACTACAAAAATGCTTGATGCATGTGGGGGTGTGTGTTTGTTTCTATTGTGCTGTGCTACAATTGCAAATTAACTACAAGAAGGTTCCTGTACATGACCAGCTATAAGCAAATAGGTTTCTCTATCTTTATTTATTTATTTATTTTTTTGTCCTACCCGTCACACCCTCAGTCAGCAGGTCTGGCCAGTCTGCCACACCCGCAACCCCGGTCTGTCCTGCTACTACCTCCATCCAGCAGCCAACCAGCCCAGCTGAAAGCGGGGAACCAATCCGCAGACAGCCATTAGCTGGTTGGCCTTGTGTTCCATCCAAGGTCATCAGCCCGGTTGTCAGCCAAAGCCGGTTGGCACAGCAGCCCAGTCTCGCCTTGGGAATATCATTGACACACAAAGTGCAAGTGAAACTACACTTGATCTTAGCCAAAAGGCCGAGTGCATAAAGTACTTTCAAGATGGAGTAAGTAATATATTGGTAAGCAGTGGGAGATGTGATGATTTTGGGATCCTCCCTAACCTCGGGATAGTATCAAACAGATGCCTTGAAAACAAAAAAGCACATCTTGAACGATTTAGTTGTGGTCCCGTCCTCTTAGGACAAACCCAATCACAGTTATTGGCTAAAAACATTCCCAACCAGAGGCCCTGCCAAGCATTATGGGGTGAAATTAGCAGTGGGCAGTGAATATTATATAGTATACAAAATCAAAAGAATTCTACAAGGAGCTGCAGTTCCACTGGTCGTCCCTAGATGTCCGTCACGAGTCAAATGCAAATGCTTGATGAAAGGATTTCAATGGTTTTTGCATTTCACTCGTGAGGGACACCTAGGGACGACCAGTGGAACTGCAGCTTGATGTAAGAATAATTTCAATGCTTTGCATTTGACTTGTGAGGGACATCTAGGGACGACCCGTGGAACTGCAGCTCTTTGTAGAATTATTTTGATATTGGATACTATAATATTCACTGCCACTGCTAATCTTGTCCCATAATGCTTTGCAGGGCCTTTGGTTGGGATTGTTTTTTGCCAATAACTGTGCTTGGGGTGGTCCTAAAATGATGGGATCACCCCTGAAGTTCAACAAAATGGGCTTTTTGTTTATGCTCTTTGGGGCAGATTTATGAAGGCCTTGCGCCGCCGGTGCGTCATTTTTAACATGGGAAAAAGTGACGCACCGGTGGCGCAAGGCCTTCAGAAACCTGCCCCTTTGTGTTCAAGGCATCTGCTTGATGCAGGGGGAGCCCCACATTCATCAGCTCTCTCATTACCTAATTTTTTTCATTGTAAAAGTTCATTTTTGTGAATCCAAGTTCCATCAGTGTAGTGAAGTTTCAAGCCCAGGGTTAAATATTATAGTGTCCAAATAATTCTACAAAGAGCTGCAGTTCACCTCATTGTCCCCATGAGGCAAATGCAATAGCATTTAACATGTTACACATCAAGCTGCAGTTCACCTCGTTGTCCCTGATGAGTAAAATTCAAAATCATTGAAACCCTTTCATGAATGCTAAAAATGATGCTAATCTTATCCCATAATGCTTTGCAGGGCCTTTTAGTTGTATTTTTGCCCATAACTGTGCTTGGGGTGGTTCTAAGAGAATGGGACCTCCACTGAATTACTATTTAAAGGGAGCAGGAATGTATAGAACCTGGGAAGAAAAACAACACACGTGATGGAATGCCCCCAGAGATTGTCACGCCCCCAGCATACACCCACAGCACAATGCAGACACGCCCGCAAGGGACTACTTTGCTGGCACGGTTCTTTTATCTTTTAAATGTATATGGTGGGTGTCTGCATAGCCTATGTCCTTCTGCTGCAACTGCCCTTTCCAACGCTGTATTGGGTGTTGTGATTGGTGCTGTGGTTCCTGAGATTACCCGCCCCAAAGGTTTGGGTTCTCTATTTATTATATTAGTATAGATTTGGGAGTATTAATGCAGCTTTCCCAGATGATCAATGCATATACTGCAATGGAAATAAACAAAAAAGGTCACAGAAATCGTTATACAGGCAGTTGTAACACAGGTGAATGCTCAAAAATCAAAAGAAATTCTGAACAAGAAAGAGAAGGTATCTGTCTGTTTATAGCAAAACCTTCGCACACCGCAAGGTTTCTCCCTTCTAACAGCTGCCCTGCTAGTGGCCGCAGTGCGCCTTGAAAGATACTTCAGTGCTCTTTGCAGCACAGTGAGTGAAGTGAATGTATTTATCATAGTTTGAACAGAATGACTCAGATGCCAGGATGTCTCAGTCTCACAGTGAGCTGAAATACACAGGAGGCTGACAGAGTACCCAAGACCCCAGCTGAATGCACTCAACAACTGGCCCCGGGATCTCGAACCCCGCCACTGTGCCCCTCAAACTAGGATTCAAGGCGCTACACGTCCTCATTCCAAGTCAACAATTCCCCCCCTTGGCTCCAGTACATAAGCAGCCCGGGCTGGGACACTCAGCGCTTTGACGCATTCGATTCCCAATCTGAACCAAAATGATGTTAGGTCAAATTGAAAAGAAGGCTACCTATGCAGCCTACAGTCGAGTCAGACACCTTGCTGTTCACTTATGCATTTTTATATAGCGCGCTTCGCGGACTTTGCTCGATGGTGTCAGAGTGCTTCACAACAATAGGAACAGTAATGATACTACACATGAGGAGAAAATTACAAGTGAACAAACAACGTACAACAGCAAACGTTAAGTTACATGAGACGAAAAGTGATAAATGTGAGCAAACAAAATACAAGAGGTAGCAAACGGTACAATTATAGGAGGAAAAAAGTGACATCTGTGCAGGTTCGTTACAAAGGTATAATACAAAGTACTTGAACTTCACACTACAGTACAGTAGTACTTCTAACAAATGCTGGGCCTGTGTCCAGTTCTGCCAGGTAGGGAACGAACGGAAACGGAGAGTTAGTGTCTGTCTGCAGGCAGCCACGTAGTGAGTCGAACTGCGCAGCACACGAGCCCTAACGACACCACGACACTGGGCCTGTCCCAGCCAGCAGCAGGTGGCAATCACACGGTACAAACAAACCCTCGCCTTTTTCAGCCAGGCAACGACACCCCCTGACCGCGCACAAAGCAGCTTCTGCCTGGTGGTGTCTATTCCCCCCCAGCTGCCTTTCCATCCAGCCCCCGGCCCCTCTCCGGGATCCTCCTGTCCCTTAGCCATCATGGTAACATTGGTAAACTAAAGCGGAAAGCCTCGGCCTCCATTCGATTCATGCCCGCCCTGCCCTCGCCCAAATTGAAAAGATATTATGCTTTTTTATACAGCGCGCTGTGCTGACTTTACCCGATGGTCTCAGAGTGCTCCCCAACAATAGGAACAGTAATGATACTACACATGAGGAGAAAATTACAAGTGAACAAACAACGTACAACAGCAAACGTTAAGTTACATGAGGCGAAAAGTGATAAATGTGAGCAAACAAATTACAAGAGGTAGCAAACGGTACAATTATAGGAGGAAAAAAGTGACATCTGTGCAGGTTCGTTACAAAGGTATAACACAAAGTACTTGAACTTCACACTACAGTACAGTTGTACTTCTAAAAAATGCTGGGCCTGTATTCACAGAAATTAGGATTTTGTCTTAAGTCTGTCTTAAGTCTGTCTTAAGTTTGTCTTAAGACAAACTTAAGACAAAATCCTAACTTCTGTGAATACCAAAAGTAGTAAGTTCATTCTGTGAATGCCAAAAGTAGTAAGTGCATTCTGTGAATACCAAAATAGTAGTAAGTTTAGGATTGAGTCTTAAGTTCATTATGTGAATCGGGCCCAGAGTGTGTGTGAGAGAGAATGTGTGTGTGTGTGAGAGAGTGAGTGAGGAGGGAAACATAGACGATGTCCACTAAGCAGCAGCTGCAGTGTCTTCAGCTGTTACTAGAGGGCGGTCTGCCTGACAACAACCAGCTGTTTTGGGGTGATGGAGCGAGGTTCAGAATAATATTTTGTTCTGACTCACAAAGTTATACTTCCATAATTAAATAACAGTACTAACAGTATGGAGTGGAAATATTAACCAACCTAGATTAAAAGTGCACTACACGACATATGGGACTAATATTTGTGCTTTATACCGCAACTGCAAGTATGTGGAAAAAAATAAATTAACCTTGTCTATTGTCTTTGTCAGTATTAAATGCGGCTGAATCAAAATGGCATGTGCTCATTTTGTGTGCTTATGTGATGTATTTTACGTCTTTTTGTGTGGCAAAAGCTCGTGGAGGATTCTGCGGCCTAAAAGAAAAAGTAAATATAAAACGCTGCTTTCTTTGTGCTGAGTGCTAGGTAACATTGATTAATGGGTTAATATTTAGCAAAGGGGGTGGGTAACAGAATGAATCTTAATTCTTTAATTAATTATTGTTTTGTGTTTGTTTCAATACTAGTTTCGAATTGGAGAGGCTTAAGGCCTAGCGTTTTTAAAGATGGTGTCTTGAGTCCTGTCCAGAGAAAGCAAGAGCCCTGCATGGAAACTTTTATCACGTTGAAAATATTTGCAAGCTCAAATGAAAATTGTATTATACGTGCTCTTGGAAGGACCAAATCAAGGACAGGAACTGGCAAAGATTGCCAAGCTGAGGAAGTCTGTGATTTGCAAAATGTTTTGTTTTGAGGAAGCTGCGTGACTTGTGAATAAGAGACAATGGACTCTAAGAAAAGTCTGATCTAGGCTTCGGGAGAGTTGATGACACCATATGAGCTGACATCAGTCAGCCAATTAGAACGCTGGATGACAGAGAAAAATATTCTTTTAGTGAGATTAGTTAGACAGAAAGGTATAAAAATTGCCCCGTGGACAAGTGGGGGCTGCTTACTTGCTCATTTTCTGATTCCTGAAGAGTGTGACGTGCTGACGGACTTTTGGCGCACGTAAGGATTATAGACTTTTATGACTTATTTTTTAGGTGAAGCGAGTTTAGACAGGGAAATTAGGATTTAGGGAATGGAAACCTTTATTTGCTTTATTTCATGTCATCTGATTTTGCTTTAACAAATGCCAGATTAATGTGCCTTTCCTTCAATTAAAAGCTGCTGATATTTTATTAATAAAATAAAGATTAACTTAAAATGCTCAATCTTTGAAATATCGAGTTAATAAATTAGATTTTGAAACAACAAGCAGGTCTTGTTTATTCATGTCTAGTTATCATCAGTTGATCCATTTACCTTAGTGACTTAATTTTTAATGACATATGCTCAAAAACCATGGTATGAAATGATAAACTGCAAATGTATATAAATGTGTAAATATTTTGTGAATAGGTTCAGATTAATTAGGTCACATGATTCAGTTGCTCAAAATTTGTCTCGTTAGTTTATGTGCCTTGTGAGTGTTTTGTAATTAATGGTAAGTATCAGATGTTGGGTAGTGTGATTGAGACATATTTTCTATAGGGGCGCTGGATCAATTCCTTGGTAGCAGAGTTCGGTTACTATGGTAACTGACATGTTACATGGTAATTACATAGGATTCATGACTAAAACATGTTAAGTTTGTCCAGTTGTTACATGTTGTCGAAAGGTTTTTTCCAGCAGTGTGAAAATACCTAGTTATGCCGGTATATGAGTAGTGTGACAAGTGAAGTTGCACAGTGCATTTGTTCTGTTTCAAAATAGTGGTATTGTCATATATCACTAGTGTTGTGGACGTACAGCACAAGTTTAGGGATTTTAGGTGTGTCAGGTAGAATGCAATAGTGAGGATTGTCTATAAAATTGTAGCTTTCGAGTATAGGGACTTGGAGCCAGTTTTAAAACTCACTGCGAAAAGTAGAATTTATCTAAGCTTGAGTGAAGGGTAAGATAGTGTTGTCTATTCTTACTGACGAGTGAGGATTTCTATTGGTGGGTTAGAGTCCTGCTAAAAGATTTCATGTATGTATGGTTAGGGTCACTTCCCGTTTGAATGTGCGAAAATGGTGTTGTAATTTTGATCGAGTTAAACTTTGAATTGGCACCATATGTGCGTTCAGAGTAAAACGAGTTAGATATTACTTGTTAGAAGGGTGGAGTATGGCTACTTACTTTATCAACGAATGAATATTCTGTGAGAATAGCGTCGTCTATTCCACGCGAAAGAATACTTGAATGACTGTAAAAGCTATCACTTTATTTTAGCGAAACAGACAAATGGTTTGTTTTTCTGTTGTTATTAATTGAACTCCATTGGTGCTGTGAAATGGTGCTGTGAAAATATTTTGTAAAGGAGGGGTGAGTTTACGGAGTAGAGTTTCTCTGTCCGAAGCTGCAGTGTACGTCACTAGTGTCGCGCTGTGATTGGCTAGCATACGTCACAGTATTCGTGCACTGATTGGCTCATGTGACTAGACAGGCTTGCAGTTGATTGGCTTATTCTGAAAACAGCAATTATATTGGTCTAGCAAAATAATGACGTGGCTTAACCAGATTGGCTTGTTGGTGAGTTTCGCGCACGGATTGGTTGGTTTCGCGGAACAACTAGAAAATACTTACGATCTTTCTAAAACAAGCGGATTTGTTTAAAAATATGAGTTATTAGTACATGAAAGAGTGAAAGAAGCTTACATGGCTTTAGAAGTTGAAAAATGTATTTAATTCTGAAAAGAAAATTGAAATGCGTGGTGGAAGATTACTTCATAAATACAAAACACCCGCACCATATATGCAAGGTGAATTTGGTTATCATACTTGTCTTTGGATGGAAAATTGGATGCAATATACCAAAGATGATGGTGTTTTAGCATGGCCGGAAGATGGGTCATTTAACATGAAGGCTATGAAAAACCTAAGAGAAAAGATGATGAGTCTTGCGCCAAAGCCTAGACCTACTCAATTTGAGGCTCTAGCTGAATGGGAAGACAAGATGTTTGATCTTGAGTGAGAAAACAGAGGTATGACAAGAGGTCCAAAGTTAGATATTAACAGAGAAACCCATGAAGATAGAATGCGTCGATGGAGACGTGCAGACATGTGTGATGGATTGTACCCAGTAAGAGTGATGGTTACAGAGGTACCGGGTCAAAAGAATACCCAAAAGAAAAATAATATTAATGAAGAAAATGATTCAGAAGATGCAGTTTTAGAAGAAATTTATATTACAAAACAGAAACAGACCCCTTATCAACCCGCCTGTACATGGACTTCCCCGATGGTTCCTCAAAGAACTACCCCAAGTGCTCCTTCTAGGGAAATTATTGATGAGGCATCTCCCAGATTATACCCGAATAATGCAAACACTCCTGAAAGAGTAGAAACAAGAACTAATTCTAGTACGTCTGGAGAAAATAGAAATTATACTGAAACTCCAGTTTTGAGAAATAGAATTCCAAGAAATGAAAGGAGAACAGAAGGATGTGAAGAAATACCAAATTCATTGGAATATTTTTGATCAAAAGATGAATTAATACAACAGTTAACTAAAAGCATGGAAGCAGTAACGGTTCCAGTAACGATTGGACCTGTTATTCCAGTCTTTGATCAAAGAGAAGTTAGACACTCAGCTCTGACTGTTCCATTAAATGCAGAAATTCAGAAAGTGGCTGAAAGATTTTATTCAGATTAATCAGAAATTCACTGAGAAAAAACAATTATGCCTGATTTAACTTTTAATCAAAGTCCAACATGCAGAACACCAACTGGTGCAGAATCAGATACTGAAATAACTCCAGAAAAGAGTATAAGTAAAATAGATTTAAAGCATATCCCAAAAACTCCAGAAATTAAATTACTTGATGTTGCAAAACTAAACGCAGATTTGGAGGACTTGATTATTGGCACAATTCGTCCTCACAATTTAAAGCTGTATCAGGATGATGAGTTATTGTTTATCTGTAAAAGCATGCAGTGGAAAACAAAAATGAAATTTGATCAGCTAGAAGAATTAGCGGCTGAATTGGAGGTTGATTTGAGTAGGCAGAAAAATTTGGGAAAACATTACAGAGTGGATTTCTCTGAAAAAGACATTGAAAATTTGAATTCCAATGGAAGAATTACTCATATAAAAGAATTAATTGTGTTTTTAAAAAGACTAGGTGAATTAAGTAAGTGAAGAGTAAAATGGACAAAGAAAAGAGAGGAAGAAAGAAAAGAAAGAGGTGAAGTAGCAAATCAGTTTCCCATGAGAGAAATAGCAGGAGGTGGGTATGTGCATGTTCCTTGGACAAGACAGGACATTTTGCTGTTCACCAATGATTTTCCTCGGCTGAGAGAAAAGCCAGTAGAATGGTATCGACAGGTGGATAGATTCATCAAAGTTTCAAAAGTTCTGTGGATTAATCTTGATGGATTCTTTGACATTGTTTGACATTGTTGTCCCATCAGATCTTTAGACAGAATGTAAAATTTCTTTAAGTTGCCCCAAAGAAGAACCTGAGCGAGATAGAGTAACAGGTACTCCCTCACCAAATGTTATAGATCTGTATGATAAAGTAATTGTGTGGTTGAAAAACAAAATTGCCCCAAAAGAAGAGGACTGGGTTAAAATTGACAGAACAAATCAAGAGCCAAAAGAATCAGTTCATTCATTTTATGAAAGATTACTGCTGGTATTTAAACAATACAGTGGTTATGAAAAACTGAGTGAGAAGGATATGAGCCATTTTATATACAGGTTTGTATATGGCTTGAGACCTGAAATTGGTGAAATGATCAGAAATGGAATTGTCGGCTGGCAATCACTTTCAGTTGACGATATATAGAGAAAAGCAAAATACTGTAGTGATGAGATAGATGCCAAGCAGAAAAAGCTTAAAGAAAAAGCTATATGGGCACAAGTGAAGGTAGCTGAACAGCAAATTGCAACCTTAGAAAATAAAAATGTTCATCCGAATCAAGGTAAATTTAAAGGAAATTATAATAAGCCAAAATTTATTGTGAACATTGAGGAATTGAAACATAAATTACCATGTTTTAATTGCGGCGAAATTGGACACTGGAAGCGCGAATGTAAAAATCCGGCCAGAAATTAAAAATGCATCATTAAATCCACAGATGCAGAATGAAAAATCTGCAGCAATAGCTACAGCGACAGATAAATGAATTAAATCAGCAGCAACAGCTACAGCGACAGGTAGTGAATCAGCAGAGTCAGATTCCACAACCGCCACTTCCAAACTGTGTAAATGTGCAGAGATACAATTCAGAAACAGGATTCTGCGGAGGTGAACAGGTAAACAGACCGCAAAGAGTGAATGTGTCAAATGTTTCTCAACAATATTGGCTAAAAGAAAATGGAGGGAGTGATTCTGAGGATTACTGATGACGGTGCCTGAGAGAGGAGGAAGAGTGTGTGCTTGGAGCCACTCTTGAGGTAGATCAGTCTGGTCCATTTGTAAATGGTAAAGTGAATGATGTAGAAATCACTTTTCTTGTGGACACTGGTGCTACCCGTTCTACTGTTAGATCAGTGGAAATAGAAAACCTGCCTCTCTCTGGTGACACCATCCAAGTAGTTGGCGTAGCTAATCAGCAAATCAAAACAGAGCTAACAAAACCAGTTGAAGTTGAAATTGGCAAATTCAAAGACAAACACAGATTTGTAGTCTGTAACAGCAGTCCTGTAAACCTGTTAGGAAGGGACATAGTTTGCAAGATGAATTGCAAAATTTACTGCTCACCGGATGGTATTGAGCTGCAAACTCAGGAGGAAGATGGGCTTTACAAGTTAACAATGTTAATGGTTGAAGCAGAGGAAAGTAAATTATTTCCTGCATTTGAAAAAGATAATCTTCCAGAAGAATTAAAAGAGACAGTCAATGCTAAAATTTGGGATTTGTCAGGAAGTGAAATGGGCTTGATG
Organism: Lissotriton helveticus; assembly: GCF_964261635.1. Lineage (NCBI taxonomy): Eukaryota > Metazoa > Chordata > Amphibia > Caudata > Salamandridae > Lissotriton > Lissotriton helveticus. The sequence goes on along the minus strand of NC_136057.1, from coordinate 196,976,905 downwards.
AAAAATGTTGATCCAGTGAAAATTACAGTAAAGCAAGGAGTAGATTTTCCAAAAATTCCTCAGTATAAAATGAAAGCAGAAACTATTGAAGGTGTCATACCTGTAATTGACAAGGTGTTCTAAAAGAAATTGAAAGCAGCCCATGTAATTCACTGATTATGGGGATCAAAAAGCCAAACGGAACTTTCAGGATTGTTCAAGACCTGAGAAAGGTTAATCAGATAGTTGTTCAATTTTGCCCTGTTGTTCCAAATCCAGCGGTAATTCTTTATCAGATTCCGCATGATGGAGAATGGTACACAGTTATAGACCCTTGCAATGCATTCTTTATTGTTCCCTTGCATCCAGATTGCCAGCAGATTTTTGCGTTCAGGTTCCAGGATCGCATCTTAGCATGGTGTTGTATCCCTCAAGGGTATACAGAGAGTCCATCTATCTTTAATCAGTTGTTAAAGAAATCCTTAGAAAATCTAGATTTGCCTGGAAAATTAACATAAGTCTAGTACATAGATGATCTTCTTGTGGCTGCAAAAACACGAGATAACTGTGTAACAGATACCATTACTCTTTTGAATCATCTGGCAGATGAGGGACATAAAGTGTCTCCTGCAAAATTACAGTTTTGCAAACAAGAAGTGAAATACCTTGGTCACAGAATTGCAAAGGGAATCAGGCAAGTAACAATTGAGAGAATAAAAATGATTCAGGGAATGCAACCTCCAAGAACACAGAGACAGGTCAGAATGTTTCTAGGAATGGTTGGTTATTGTCGCCAATGGATTAGTGGTTTTTTAGTAATTGCAAAGCCATTGCAGGGATTGACAAAAGCAGAGATAAAAGACCCAATTACTTTAACAGAAACTAAGTTAGAGGCTTTTGAGCAACTAAAAAGAAGCCTGTGTGAAGCACCAGCATTAGGAATGACAGATTACGAAAAGGATTTTGAGCTGTACTGCAGTGAAAGGGAAGGATGTGCATTATCAGTTTTGATTCAAAGACATGGCAAACTGAGAAAACCAATTGCCTATTTCTCAGCAGTTCTTGATCCTGTTGCAAAAGCATTACCAGGCTCCTTAAAAGCAGTAGCTGCAACAAGTGTAAGTCTTGAGCAGAGTGAAGAATCATAATGGGGTTTCCTGTAAAAGTATATGTACCCCATTCAGTTGAAATTCTTCTTACCAGACGCAAAACACAGCATTTAACAAGTAACAGATTGACCAAATATGAAAAAGTTATTCTGGGATCAGATAACGTCTCAATAGCAAGGTGTGTGAATTTAAATCCTTCCACATTATTGCCTGATGGTACTGTTACTCAAATCAGAAATGAGAATGACATTGATCATGAATGCTTGGATGTCTTAGAATACTGCACAAAACCCAGGCAGGACATTAAGGATATCCCGCTAACTGAATCAGATTTTGTTTATTTTGTTGATGGGTCATGCTTGAGAACAGATGAAGGTGTTCTAAGAGCAGCATATTCTGTCTGCACAGTTGCAGATGTAGTTGAAGCTTCCTGTCTTGAAGGAATTCGTTCAGCTCAAGTGGCACAATTAATTGCTTTGATTCGTGCATGTGAAAGAGCAAAAGAATTGAGAATTACCATAGTGACTGATAGTCAGTATGGATATGGCGTAGTTCATGACTATGGCCAGCTCTGGTCTCAAAGAGGTTATTTGACTTCTGCAGGAACACCTATCAGGAATGCAAAATTGATCAAAAGATTGATTGATGGCATTCAGTTACCAGAGAAAATTGCTGTCGTGAAATGTGCAGCACACAAAAAGGGGCGAAGACTATATTACCAAGGGTAATTCCTATGCTGATGAGATTGCAAGGTACTGTGCGAAAAACTATTTTTCGATTAATCGGGAAAGAAACAATGAACATGTTTTGAATTCACTCATGCTAACATCTGTAGTTGAGACATGGCAAGGAGTAAATGATTTACAAGATGAGGCAGATGATGAGGAAAAAGACACTTGGTTAAAAGCAGGTTGCAGACAGCGAGAAGAAGATGAGGTTTGGGTTTACAAAGATGACAGACCAGTTATGCCAAATAGCATGATTGCTGACATGGCAAGAATGTACCATGGTCCAGGACACATTGGAAGAGATTCTATGATTAGGCTATTTAGGCAGACATGGTTTAATCCAAAATTCAGACTGATTGCAGAATCTTTTTGTCAGAGATGCTTGATCTGCCAACAGATCAATCCAAACAGAAAAACAGTTGTGAGCATGGGAACCATAGGACGGGAGGGTGGTCCTTTTACCAGTCTGCAAATGGATTTCAGTGACATGCCACCTCACAACAAGTTAAGATATGTACTTGGGATAGTCTGTCTGTTTTCAAGATGGGTGGAAGCATTCCCAACACGTCACAATGATTCAGTTACAGTTGCAAAATTGCTCTTAAGGGAGATCATACCTAGGTACGGTTTTCCGGTGACTGTTGAAAGTGATCGTGGTACACATTTTGAAAACAGACTGTTACAAATGATTTGTGAAGCGTTGAATATAAAACAAAAGCTGCATTGTGCCTACAGACCAGAAGCATCAGGTGTTGTTGAACAAATAAATGGTACAATCAAGAATAGAATAGCTAAGATGTGTCTAGCTACAGGAGTAAAGTGGACTGATGCACTTCCACTTATTTTAATGTCTTTGAGAAGCACTCCAGATAAAAAGACAGGTCTGCGCCCTCATGATATTGTCATCATGAGACAAGCATTTGTACCAGTTGGAAAATTAATGAGCATAAATGATAGCGTCATTTTGGAATACTGCAGGAATCTTTCTGACGTCGTGACTTCTGTGTTCCATCAGGTGGGAACTAAAGTGATCACGAGAGAGAAGGAACAAGCTCATGATCTGTTACCAGGAGACTGGGTAAGGACAAAAGTTCACCGGAGAAGAAGCTGCCTAGTACCAAGGTGGCAAAAGGCAAGGCAGGTGATACTTGTCACAACAAATGCTGTAAAGTGTAATGGTTTGAAGAGGTGGATTCATGCAAGTCACACCATTCGAGTGCCACCACCTGAAAATCCTGACAACGAAGGTGATAATACAACTGATTCAGACTCTGAAGAAGAACTTGAAAGAAATTCAGATCCTGAAGATTGACAAGAAAGTCGACATCTGGATGAAAATTTACATGCGAATGAGGCATTGGATGAAAAAGAATCAGAAATTGACTGATATTAGACTCTGAAAATGATGAAGATCTGCTAGAAAAAGAAGCAGAAAAAGAGTCTGATCAAGAAGTGATTCAAAATCAGGGGAGTATTAAAAAGCAGATTGGACACTCTGAAGGCAGGAACAAGAATTCTGAAACTGGGAAGTTAAAGGTAATTGAAGAAGAAGAAGAAGACGAATTACAAATGTACCAGCGATAAGGATGATGTTCCTAACGGAGTTAAACTGCTGAGTATAGAAGAACTTAGATTTAGATTTGAGATCTCTGATACAGAATCAGAAGAAAGTGATGAAGATTCAGAAATAGGAACATTTAGAAAAAGAGCTTGGAGAGCAGAATGCAATGTGACTGAGCCAAAGAAGAAGTTATCAAGAAAAGGAGATAACTGGCCTAATGAGAATGGAGGTCTGAAATTCGAATTAGTCAAAAGATCAAAGGAACAAATTAATGAAGTATCAAGTCAAAAAGAAGATACAGATAAGAAAATTGAGGCAGGAAAGAAAATAGAAGTGATTAGCAATAGAGCAAAAAGAGTTGTTAAGCCTAATCAAAAGTACATGTCCCCTGAGGGGATTTACATCATAATTCCACCAGTAGTGGAAATCAACAGCAGTAGTCAGGAAGATTTAGACGACACAAGCAAAAATGACTGACTTTGTTTGCATTTAAGGTTGAAATTTGATTTTGGCATAAGGCTGAAGAAATTGTGTTAGGTGACACAAGGTTGAAGAAATTGTGTTAGCTGAAAAAACACATTGATGCAAGACGTAAGGTCGAAGAAAAGCTGTTAGAAAGTGGGGTTTTCTTTTCTTAAAAAAAAAAAAAGTAAAATAGGGGGGTATTATATATTTAGTCATTTTTAAATTTTTGTTTTTTGTAAGGCTTTTGTTACAGAGTAAAGATGCCTTATACTAATACCAATTTGAGATGTTCTATTCTAAAGAGATGCTGTAAAATGTCTTCTATTTGTGTGGTTTTATTAATTTTGTTTTGGTTAGTTTTAGCTGTCATTTTCCCTTTTGGGATTGACAAGGAAGCGTACAAAGCTAACATGACGAGCAAAGCTATGGCTAAACAAGATAATCATGGTACAGCAGGCAAAACTAATAGAGTTATTGATCACAAGCCAGAGATCCACCAAGATAGATCTGTTGGTGATTTTTCTAGTAATACCTTCTCAAGACTTCTTTCCGAATATGTCAAAGTAATGGAAGTTAAAGATTGTTACATATGTGTGAAACTACCTGCTTCTGTTTCTGAGGGGGTGACGTACAATATGCTTCCTCTTACTTATGGTATTACTTGCAGTATAATAGCTAGTCTGTTTTATCAGACAGGTTGTTTAGAGTACTATTACTCGAACTTTGATGAGATTTTAGCAAACTTAAAAGTTGATAATAACCTGAATAAACATAAACATGCTAAGCAGATGCGGGAATTTTTCATTGTAACTAATGAACTCACTTATGAGTATGCTTTCAGAAACAATTTAACATGCAAGCTGAGAACTGAGGAAAAATCTTTCTTAAACCTAGTTGAAGAGAGAAGGGCAATTTATAAGAGGAATGAAATGCTGAAACAAACTAAATCTAAGTTTTGGCAAATCGAAGATGAAAAGCTCAATGGTAGAGTAGAGAATGTTGCAATTCACATAGGTAAACCTGTTAGTGGTAAACTTTGTATTAGAAGAGACAATACGCTTTTTGACAACTACTTTGTGGGTGCAAGTCAGTGTGAAGATACATATCAAATCCTGGGTGGTTGGGGATTCAAAGGTGGCAAAGATCCAATTTTTCCCGGAATTTATTTTGTGCATGGGGACAAAGCCTATGACAATCTCCCTGACCACTGGTATGAGACTTGTTTTGTTGGATTAGTTTTTCCCCATGTTGACAGAAATGCAGAAGGTTCATTTGAAATTGGCAATCACCTGAACACGTACAAGAGGGAAAGTTTTTCAGAAATTTTGGGTGACATATTTGGTGCAATAATACCTTTGGTGGGTATAACCCTGAATGCAGTTAAAATCAGAAAATTTTCAACAATTGTTGACAGATTGTCTACTGATACTGCCAGTGGTTTCCAGTTAGTGGATACTGAACTTATTTCTGTGAGATCCATGGTTATGCAGAACCGTCTTGCCCTTGATATCCTGCTAGCAAAAGAAGGAGGAGTTTGTGGGATTTTACATGTCCAGCATTGCTGCACATATATCCCAGATAAGAGCCAGAACATTGAGATGTACATTAAAAACATAACTGAGTTACACTCTGAAATTGAACCTTTAGAAAATGAAGATTTTTCAGAACGTTTGAGCAAAAGATTTGCAGCAATCAAAACCTGGTTTCAAGAGATTGGTAGTTCAATTTTAGGCAAAATACTGACACTTTTACTAGTCATAGTCTTTGTGATACTTCTGTTGAAAACTAGTTGCATGTTAAACAAAAGAAAGAAATATCAGAAAGAAAATAAAAGGATCTATAAACTCAGAAAAGAACAGGAAAAATAAATTGAACTAGAAAAGTTTCGCAGAACACAATATGAGAGTTGCAAGCAGACAGCAGAATCAAAGGTTTAGAAATACTAATACTGTGATTATTCAAAACATGTTCGAAAGATAACATTTTTGTTCACATTTTTGGGTATAGTTTGGTGATTTTGAAATCACCAGATGCGGGAGTTGATGGAGCGAGGTTCAGAATAATATTTTGTTCTGACTTGCAAAGTTATACTTCCATAATTAAATAACAGTACTAACAGCATGGAGTGGAAATAGTACCCAACCTAGATTAAAAGTGCACTACACGACATATGGGAGTAATATTTATGCTTTATATCGCTACTGCAAGTATGTGGAAAATAATAAATTAACCTTGTCTATTGTCTTTATCAGTATTAAATGCGGCTGAATAAATAATGGCATGTACTCATTTTATGTGCTTATGTGATGTATTTTAAGTCTTTTTGTGTGGCAAAAGCTCGTGGAGGATTCTGCGGCCTAAAAGAAAAAGTAAATATAAAACGCTGCTTTCCTTGTGCTGAATACTAGGTAACATTGATTAATGGGTTAATATTTAGCAAAGGGGGTGGGTAACAGAATGAATCTTAATTCTTTAATTAATTATTGTTTTGTGTTTGTTTAAATACTAGTTTCAAATTGGAGAGGCTTAAGACCTAGCGTTTTTAAAGATGGTGTCTTGAGTCCTGTCCAGAGAAAGCAAGAGCCCTGCATGGAAACTTTTATCACGTTGAAAATATTTGCAAGCTCAAATGAAAATTGTATTATACGTGCTCTTGGAAGGACCAAATCAAGGACAGGAACTGGCAAAGATTGCCAAGCTGAGGAAGTCACAGTCTGTGATTTGCAAAATGTTTCGTTTTGAGGTAGCTGCGTGACTTGTGAATAAGAGACAAAGGACTCTAAGAAAAGTCTGATCTAGGCTTTGGGAGAGTTGATGACACCATATGAGCTGACATCAGTCAGTCAATTAGAACACTGGATGATAGAGAAAAATATACTTTTAGTGAGATTAGTTAGACAGAAAGGTATAAAGATTGCCCCGTGGACAAGTGGGGGCTGCTTACTTGCTCGTTTTCTGATTCCTGAAGAGTGTGACGTGCTGACGGACTTTTGGTGCACGTAAGGATTATGGGGGCATATTACCAAGCAATAGCATAATTATCGCTATTCTTGGTTAGAGACAAAAATTTACCGCTGAGCTGTGGCGATTTTTATCGCAGATAAACCTTGGTATTACCAAGGTTTATCGCAAATGCGATAAAAAACGGCCGCAATGTAAATGTAAATGTATTTCGATTTATATAGCGCACGAATCACCCAGGGGTCTCAAGGCGCTTGCTTAGGGAACCCGTCCTGGTATTCCCCTGTGAGATACCCCGGCAGGGTATCCACAAGGTGAAAGCCAGGCATCCCGCCGCGAGGGGCCGTAGTGGAGATTAAGCAAGCTATTGCCCAGAGTCGCAGAGTGTGACTCCGTGAGTCGAGTAGGCACCGGAGCGAGAATTGTCGAGTCCGTGGAATTTTGAGCCCGAGACCCGCCGAGGCGGGGAATCGAACCCTGGTCCACGGCCGATCTCAGCTTCCGGGCCTGCCGCCTCTAACCACTGAGCCACGCTTCTCACACAATGCATGTATATCGCTGAAAAGTCAGCGATATTCATGCATTACCGAGCTAATGCTCTTAGCCATGTTATCCACCTCCCATTGGATAACATGGCTAAGAACTGCTCAGGGCAGGTGTTACATTTTGGAGATATTCGCGCTTAGCGCGAATATCTCCAAAAGTTGGTAATAGGAGATAGCGATGTTAGCGACTGTTTCCAGTCGCTTACATCTTGGCACGCCCACTTTGCATGTCATTAGTGATAAATATCATTGACATGCAAAGTGGGGCCCAAGATGGTCGCTATCTCCTACTAGCTGTCGCTAACTGGTGTTAGCGACAGCTAGGTAATAGGGAGATAATTTTATCTCCGCTTTCTTGGCTTTTAAAGCCAAAAAAGCGGAGATAAACCCCCTTGATAATATGCCCCATAGACTTTTATGACTTATTTTTTAGGTGAAGCTAGTTTAGACAGGGAAATTAGGATTTAGGGAATGGAGGGGCATATTATCAAGGGGGTTTATCTCCGCTTTTTTGGCTTTAAAAGCCAAGAAAGCGGAGATAAAATTATCTCCCTATTACCCAGCTGTCGCTAACACCAGTTAGCGACAGCTAATTGGAGATAGCGACCATCTTGGGCCCCGCTTTGCATGTCAGTGATATTTATCACTAATGACATGCAAAGTGGGCGTGCCAAGATGTTAGTGACTGGAAACAGTCGCTAACATCGCTATCTCCTATTACCAACTTTTGGAGATATTCGCGCTAAGCGCGAATATCTCCAAAAGCTAACACCTGCCCTGAGCAGTTCTTAGCCATGTTATCCAATGGGAGGTGGATAACATGGCTAAGAGCATTTGCTCGATAATGCATGAATATCGCTGACTTTTCAGCGATATTCATGCATGCGGCCGTTTTTTATCGCATTTGCGATAAACCTTGCTAATAGTAAGGTTTATCTGCGATAAAAATTGCCGATGTGCGGCGATAATTTTTGTCTCTAAACAAGTTAGAGACAAAAATTATCGCTAGTTGTTGGTAATATGCCCCGGAAACCTTTATTTGCTTTATTTCATGTCATCTGATTTTGCTTTAACCACTTGAACGCTACGGGGATTTTTCCCCTGTGCTGGAAATTTGCAGATTCCACTTTACATTACGAGCTGGGCTCGTCATCAGCGTAGCAGGAGGCTACTGCATGACGAGCCCAGCTCGTCATGAGCGTCGAAGGGGTTAACAAATGCCAGATTAATGTGCCTTTCCTTCAATTAAAAGCTGCTGATATTTTATTAATAAAATAAAGATTAACTTAAAATGCTCATTCTTTGAAATATAGAGTTAATAAATGAGATTTTGAAACAACAAGCTGGTCTTGTTTATTCATGTCTAGTTATCATCTGTTGATCCATTTACCTTAGTGACTTTGGGGCATATTACCAAGCAATAGCGATAATTATCGCTATTGCTTGGTTAGAGAGAAAAATTTACCGCTGAGCTGCGGCGATTTTTATCGCAGATAAACCTTGGTATTACCAAGGTTTATCGCAAATGCGATAAAAATCGGCCGCAATGCATGAATATCGCTGAAAAGTCAGCGATATTCATGCATTACCGAGCTAATGCTCTTAGCCATGTTATCCACCTCCCATTAGATAACATGGCTAAGAACTGCTCAGGGCAGGTGTTAGCTTTTGGAGATATTCGCGCTTAGCGCGAATATCTACATAAGTTGGTAATAGGAGATAGCGATGTTAGTGACTGTTTCCAGTCGCTAACATCTTGGCACGCCCACTTTGCATGTCATTAGTGATAAATATCACTGACATGCAAAGTGGGGCCCAAGATGGTCGCTATCTCCTACTAGCTGTCGCTAACTGGTGGTAGCGACAGCTAGGTAATAGGGAGATAATTTTATCCCTGCTTTCTTGGCTTTTAAAGCCAAAAAAGCGGAGATAAACCCCCTTGATAATATGCCCCTTAATTTTATATGACATATGCTCAAAAACCATGGTATGAAAGGATAAACTGCAAATGTATATAAATGTGTAAATATTTTGTGAATAGGTTCAGATTAATTAGGTCACATGATTCAGTTGCTCAAAATTTGTCTCGTTATTTATGGGCCTTGTGAGTGATTTGTGATTAATGGTAAGTATCAGATGTTGGGTAGTGTGATTGAGACATATTTTCTATAGGGGCGCTGGATCAGGGGAAATTTGCATACCCAGAAGCCACAGCAAAGCCACAAACACTAGGGGCAGATTTACAAGCCCCTTGAGTCACTTTTAACATGGGAAAAGTGACGCAAAAGGGGCACAAGGGGCTTGTAAATCTGCCCCTACCATTTCATTGTCATTGGCAAAATAGTTTTTTGTATCATTGGGCATCAAGATCTCCTCTATATGCTCATATGTTGGCGTTATATTTTTGTTGCTTTTAATTACGTTTGTAAAGTTACCGTAATTTTCCTAAGTATTTTTTTTGTAAAAGGTTGACGGACCATTGCCTCCGTAACGTTTGTTCTTGTGCCTCTGTGTCTAGCATATATTGCAGTATATTTCCTCTATTTGTACTTTGTTTTCTCTTGTAACCTGCACACTTGTCACTCTATCCTCCTGTATTGCACTGTTTGCTACCTCATGTATTTTGTATGTTCACAATTGTCACTTTTACCTCATGTAACTTATCGTCTGCTTTTGTAATTTGTTCATTTGTAATTTTCTGTTCCTATTGTGAAGTGCTCTGACGCCTTCGGGTAAAGACCGTGCTATATAAAAACACATAAATAAAATAAAATAAAATAAAATTAGTTGACCCCCCTGTGCTGAAACCCTCCTGGGTCCGACCAGCGCAAGGCTGACCGGCTAATGGCTGACTGCGAATTGGTTCCCCGCAGGCTGACCGGCTAATGACTGACTGCGAATTGGTTCCCCGTAGGCTGACGGGCTAATGGGCAACTGCGGATTGGTTCCCCGCAGGCTGACGGGCTAATGGGCAACTGCGGATTGGTTCCCCGCAGGCTGACCGGCTAATGGTTGACTGCGGATTGATTCCCCGCAGGCTGACCGGCTAATGGCTGACTGCGGATTGGTTCCACGCTTTGGGCTGGGCTGGTTGGCTGCTGGAGGAAGGGAAGAGCTGACAGACCGGGGCGGCTGAAAAGATAAGCCATGCCTAGTACCCCCTGGGCTAGTACGCCGAGTGAGTTGGCCGGGACGGAGGTCGAGGCTGGGAGGTGTGGCGGGCTGGCAGGTGTGGCAAAGCTGGCTTGACCGGTTGACTGAGGGCTTGACAGGTAGATCCAAATAAAAATTCAAAAAATGATAGCTCGAGGACATTTTTTGAGGATCTTGTGAAAGTCTAGGTCCAAATCATTGTCTAAAAATATTAAAAATTAACCATTATGCTGCTCAATTCAGGGAGACACAATTTCTGCCCTAGATTGATTGTGGAAAGCATCTTGTGGAAGAAGCTAATATTGGAAAGTTTTCTCGTATCGCTAGAAGTCAGGCTCCTACAGGCCTCACAAGCAGCTTTACCGGCGATTTATAATCATTACAAACAAATATAAATGGGTCGTAAGACCAGAGCGCTCTGTACATGACTCCGCTGGCTCCTAGTGTCATCCTTGGTATATATACAGCGTCATGGAAGGAACCCCTGGTGATGACTCGTTGAACGGCGCCCGTTCAAATTTCTTTTTAGGTGGAGCCTAGCTCTTGACATGGTGATTCTACTGTATGGAGTAGCAGCACGCCCATGGCTTGTGATTGGTTTCTTCATGTTCCTTTCTAAATTACCTTGGTTTGGTTGGTGATTAGGTTACATTTGTCCCTCCTTTTGCTGTTTTGTTCACGCCCTGGAGACTGGCCCTATTTCATGGATCATCTCACGATCGGCCTTATACGTTACTTTCGGCACACTACTTTTACGATTGCCTCTGCTTCTGCTTTAGAAATGTTTGGGCAAATTCACAAGAAAGTGACCATGTGCATTCCGCAAGCCATTTGGCTGCGCCGCACTGAGTTACTTTCAAAGCACAGGAATGCAACATATTTACAAGAATATGTTGCATCTCTGTGCTTCCCCCTGCGCTGGTACACAAACTGCTGCCATGCACCGGTGCAATTCAGAAAGGGGGTGGTGATGGACAGAGCATCTGAGTTAAACAGAACACTCATACCCAGTCAAAAGATCAGGGCTTGATCCATCACCGTTTTTTAGCTCACTGCACCATCCCAGTTCAGAACCTGGCTACATGCAAATTAGTCTGTCCCTGGCCCAGTGCATCATGGGAACAGGGCAGACGAAACTACCAAGCCAATTCTTTACTGGAAAGGAAACAAGCTTCCGGGGACCGGTTTCTGGCATTGCAGCTGTCTTCGGCCCGGCTTGCTTGAATCCTAATGGTGCAGTGAGCAAGGGACTCACATCTGAGCATACCCTGCCACTCCTATAGTGGCCAAAACGATTCAGAAAGGGGGTGGTGATGGACAGAGCATCTGAGTTAAACGGAACACTCATACCCCCCTTTTCTGAATGCACCAGCGCAGGCACCCTTGCACCATGGTGCAAGGCATTTTCCTCTTTAAATGAGTGCTGTAGAATGCAGCACGGATAGAAAGAGGACAAAAAAAAACAAGGAGAAATGAAAACATTTCTCCTCGTTGCGCATCCCTACGCCTCCCCTGGGGAGGGGCTTGTAAATCTGCCCCGTTGAGTTTATTGGTGGACTCTGGAGCCCACGCCCCTCTTAATGTGCTGCCCCTGTGTGTTTCTCCCCACACATCACTACGTGACACTCACCCCTTCGGGACTGCGGGTTTGGTGGCTCTGTGAGGTTTTATTTTTGTCCTCCTCTCTTCAATTAATCTACCAAAGGCTGCCTGCATTCGGTCTTTGTTGACGGTTCACCTCCTGCCCCCCGCTGCTTTCAGCACTGCATTTATAAACTTAAGTCCCAGGACAGATCTTGTGTCTTTTAACGCATTTAGGGGCTTATTATCAAGGGCATTATCGCCGTTTTAGCGGTACGTTTTGTCGTTAAAGCGGCAATAATTTTAACGCCCTATCAACAAGGTAGCGCTAACATTCATTAGCGCATGTTAGCTGCCGAATTCCCAATGCCTGGCATCTCAGCGATAAACATCACAAATGAGATGCAAAGTAGGGGTGGCTGGGAAAACTGCATGGGAAATTATCGCTAAGGCAGCTTTGTGATATCAGCAAAGAGCCTTAGCAATAATAATCATCGTGTTAACTATGCCTTACCGCAGGAATTTAACGTCTGTTAAATTCGTGACTAAGGCATACCTAACATGGGAGGTGGATTATGGTGATATGACCGCAGGGTCGTATCATCAAGGTTATTGCCATTTTGAATGCAACATTGCTGGTTTTCCAGTGATGTTGGCCCATTTCCCTGGATATTGCTGTAATATTATTGCACTGGAGTAACGCATTGTTGATAACGCGCTAACCAGGCGATAAATTCCAGTGATAGACAGTGATAAATATAAAAGCGCTTTGCGATATTTATTGCTGTCAGTTGCTGATACGCCCCTTAATTTTAAAGCAGTTCCGCTTGTCACTGCTTTAATAACATTAACTCACAGAACAGGTTTTGGGTGTGTCTACGCATTTAATTTAATAGTAACATTTTTGTTTTGCAATCACTCCATGCGTGTTTTCAGGCCGTCTACCATATCCTGTCCATTTTGCTTCTTTTCCCTCCCGCTTCTGTCTGTGTTAATCTCCCTCTTCCCGCCCAAATTTCAGTTTTTCTTCGCGATACGCCGTCTGTTGCTGATATGCACCTTCATTTTAAAGCAGTACTGCTTTTATAACATTAACTCACAGAACAGGTCTTGGGTGTTTTAACGCATTTTTTTTAATAGTAACATTTTTGTTTTGCAAGCACTCCATGCGTGCTTTCAGGCTGTCTATTCAGGGGCGTAACACAGACCCCCGCAGTGCGGGCGGCCCCTGCTCCAGGGGCACTCCCACTCAACGGAGCCAGCAAGCAATTCTCTTCAAGACTTCCTGAATTAAATGGTGTTTGCATGCCACGGCCTCTTCATTTATTAGATGGTTAGTGTGCATGCGCACGCTGGGGCCCGGCCGGGCCTCTGAGGCTTCCGCTTTTCAAAATTAGATAGCGTGCAGTTGTCTCCGCCGACGCAGGTCTGTGAAAAAAAGTGTGGCATCTGATGGCCCCTGCCTGCATGCAGTGATGTGCACGGCCTCTGCCAGCCCCGCAGGTCAGTACTGGAGGAGACTCAGATTTGGGACAGCGTGTGGCTCTCTCTTGAGCGTGCCCAGCCCCCTCACTCCCCGTGGCCTTGCCCGGAGCCGCGCACACACCCCTCACACTTCCCAGAGAGTAAGTAGAAGGCGGGCATCTCGGCGCCGTAGGTCATGTAGTTGCTGTAGCCATGCGCAGAGGAGTAGGGGCTATGAATGTTTTACTCTCTTTGCGGCTGCCCTCCAGTGGGGTGCCGGTGCTATTTGTCAAGGGTCACATGGTTTTGTGGCTTGATATAGCTGAGATGAGAACTTTGGTGTGCTGGTTCCACAGGTGACACCTAATCACGAGACAGAGTGCCCTCTCTCCATTGGAAAAATGGCACGGTTGCCCCTTCTGAATAGTCTCCAGGTCTCCACATCCCTCTCCTCCCCATCCCCTGTGAGGATGTTTATGACCTAGGCCATGTGACGTCTTTTCTAGTTTGGGTAGGTATAGGTGGGCATTGCGAAGGCCCCTTGGCTACCCCGCCTCCGCGCAGCAGCATTGGAGCAGGCAAATGAAGCTACGTTGATGGTCAGGAGGGTGGGCACTGGGCAGAAGACTGGGGGTGCACTTTGGAGGGGCAACAGGGAGGGGCGTAGCACTTCCATGCACAGGGATCGTGTTTATGCCTGCTTTCATGTTCCAGGGTACAGGGCTCCATCGATTAACATATAAACACACTAGTCTGTTCAGAGGCCAGTCCTGCGCTTCCTTGGTCTGGGGGGCGGTGGGCTCTGGAGATAGGCTGCAGAACAAACTATGGTCTTCAAGGCACAGGCAGCTCAAACCCTCTGCATGCACCTCCTTGGCAGGTCACTCGAGTGTGGCCCAGATCAGGGTTTGGTGGCAGCTGATAGGGCGTGCAGGTACACCTGCTCGTTTTACCATACTCACCTGGGCTCATAAAACAACATTAACACTTTGAACAGGTGACCCTTTCCCTGCACCTACCAAGTTTAATTTACCTACTAGGACCTATACCATTGACTTACCAATCTTTGTCGCTGGTACCTAAAGCCCTAAGGGTTCAAGGGAGTTAGCACAAATAGGTATTATAATAACTTTTGCATTTACCTTTAAAATAACCACAAACTCGGGAAAGGTTTAAACACTTTAAGAAAATTCGTAAATGTCAATGTCCACAAAAATTCAATTAAAGCTTGACCAATTAGAAGAACAACAATGAAAGCGAAATGTGCGAAGATTTGATAAGAACTGTCATTAAGCATTTGAACATAGGCAAGGTAGAGAACGGGAGACAATACAAGGACGAACCCACATGGATTTTATAATTACCTAGAATGGTATGACGACCAACCCTGGCCACGGGCTGGGACAAGAAAACAGGACTCCCGAAGGTTCAGGTGTCATGTGTGTTTCATGTTTATGTTGTTTCATGTTTATTTATTTGTTTGATTAATTAATTACAATCTTACAAACGGATAAAAATGTATACAATACTTAAATACTGATGCATTGCATATATTCAAATACTTCTCATAAAACTATAAAAAGAAGTCTGACCCATAAAAATGGTTCCATTAATCAACTTGACAGTAATTACACAAAAATTCAAACACCAGCATCCAACTTTTTCTTGGCCAATATAAGAAATTTCACAAATGCTGAATTAATTGCTAAATCTTCGGGATCTAAGCTTGCCATAAGAGCCTGTCTACAGGTCCTTATACCACGTTCATTAAATAGTTTCTTAAGAACAGCTTTTCTTTCGACTTCCAGGTTCGAGCAAAGGCACATTAAGTGTATGATGTTTTCTTGACCAGATTTACAAAGCATACATGCCCCGAATTCTTCAGGTCTTTTTCATGGTGCCAAATGACATGAACCTGGATAGATACCAAACCTAGCATTCATAAAGATTTGTTTATTTTTTTTGGCCATGATGTTTGCAAATAGGTTTGGATCTTTTTTTCTTAAAACCATTTACTATTGGCCACGCATGGTGTCTTCTAGTAAAATTATCTTTGTCCTTTATCAAAGAAAGATAGTCCGTGATTTTGTTTATTGTCTTCTTGAAACTCTCCTGTTTGATCGTGATGTTCCAAATAGGAGCTAAACCATAGTCCTTGATTGCCGATTTTAGATAGGCGAAAATAGTTAGGGAACGGTTGGTGCTTGCTTCTTGCCAAAGAAGGCGGGACATTTCGTTGTCATAATCATTTTTAATTCTGTTCCACACCTTCATTATGTTTCCTTTTCTTGCACAAGATTGGTCGTTCAGACCAAATTCCAACCTTACTTGTGATTGTGAGGCATTCTTACGGAGTGAAAATAAATGACGATAGGTTTTTGCTACCGAAGTATTTATAATCTCTGCATCGCTCCCATTGAGCACCTCACTCCCATATGTTAGGGAAGGCAATAGTTTAGCAGATATTGATTTTAATAGAGGGCGGTAAGACAAATCTCCAATGGATTTCTGGACAGATCTAAATGCGGCGGTAATGGAATTCGCTTTCCTTGTTATTTCACTTTTCTGATGAACAAACTTACCATTATCGCTGTAAGTTACTCCCAAGTATTTGTAATCATTTACTTGTTCCAATTTTTTACCTTCCAAAAACCAGGTATGCACATACTTTAAACTTACATTTTTGGTGATTACCATGATTTTAGTCTTTGCATCATTAATGTGCATACCGTTTTCCTTGGAGTATTTAGATATGCCGTTGATCAGTCGTTGCATCCCCACCTTTGTATAGCTCATTAGAACAACATCATCCGCATATAGCAGGTTTGATATCGGAGATTGAGCCAGCCTTGGTGGGTGGGTATTAATAACATTAAGGTCAGAGGTGAGATCGGATAAAAATAAGTTAAAAAGTAGGGGAGCTAACACACAGCTCTGTTTAAGCCCATTCAATGTTGAAATAATTTTAGTTACCGTTGAGCCATTACCCATCCTCACTCTAACCCAAGTATCAGAATGAAAAAGTTTAATCATTTTTAACAGCTTGGCTGGAATTCCTTGTTTTGCAAGCTTGGTCCAAAAAAGCTCACAATCAACACAGTCGAAGGCAGATTTCAAATCTACAAAACACAAATATAAAGGTAGATTTGCAATTATTGCCTTTTCAATTATAATATTGCTAAGATTAAAAGATTTGTTGTTGTGCCAAGACCTGCGACAAAGCCTGTTTAGTTTGGGGGTATTACCTGCACTTCTTTTGCCCATTCAGTTAGGTTCGTTAAAAGAATATTGGCAAACAACTTTGCATTTGAATCCTGCAAGGTAATTAAACGGTAATTTTCTGACTGTTGCCAGTTTCCTTTTTTAAATATTGGGATTATAAGCGAGCCTTTCCACTAGGTTGGTATTTCCCCTCTCTCGACCACATCATTAAAAACAGCTGTAAGATGATCTGACCAGAAGTCCGGCGATTCTTTAAATAATGCAAAGGGAATGCCATTCGGCCCAGGGGCACCATCTTTTTGTTTTTGTATCAATCTTGCCACTTGACCGGGAGTTATACTCACGTCTGTCACTCCTTCTTTGCAATTTTTTGTTAGAGAACTTTCCACATTAGGTTATACCAAAGTTCCTTGGTTTGGATTGAGATGAGTTTGTAGAAAAGTTACCCATTTTTCTCTGGATAAACTTGATCCAATTCCCAGATTCTTTGGTCTAGATAAGCAATTAATAAGTCTCCAGAACTCACTTGAATTTGCCATTGAGCTTGCATGGAATATTTTTGTCCATAGGTCCTGTCTTGCTTTATTCTTTTCATTCCATATCAGTTTCCTTAGTTTACAATTGATATTCGCCAATGAGGCTCCTATATCTTTGTTAGACGGAGTCCTCTTTAGGTGTCTTCTCAGTCTGTTTCGTTGCCTTCTAAGTTTCCTTTTAGCATGAGGTAAAAAGATCGTATTTACTGCATCTTCCCCTTTTTTGCAATATGCGCATTTCCTTTCTTGGGTGATTATAGATGGTAAATTATCAGTGACTACTTTGTGTGTAAAGTTTTCCCATTGTTCAATGGGATTTAAACTTTTTTCGACCATGGAATCCATCAACTTTTTTGCCTACAGTGATCTTGTCCTTGTCTGCCGGTTTCCATGTTAGTTTCGTATAATTAGCAGAACAGATTTCTCCAGTAATTGTCAGGAAAGATTTAGATGTTGTACATATTATGTTGATGTCGCGATTTGCTGGCTGTGGTCACTTTCCATCATCTTGATTAAGGAGTAGGATATCACCTTATAAAATATAGATAAAGACGTCAGGGTGTAATCAATTCAGGAAGAGCAATTTTTTTAATGAAATGAGCAGGCCAGCAGAGAATCAGTAGGAAATCTGCTGTTCAATGTTCTTAGACCTAACGCTTCCATATCCCTCACCAAATTTACCCCGATTTTATTAGATCGACTAATGTGATTAGGGTCCATTATTGGGTCAGGGATTGCCCATTGTTGATTTTGAGATTGCACAAATTCGCTTCGCAAATTCGCTTCGTGCTAGGGGTGTTAGCAAATTGACGTTAAAATCCCCTGTAACGATATAGTCAGCTAGAGGCTCATCCAATATTTGTTCTAGTAATAGATTATTTAAGGCACTGATCAGCGTATTCTTTAAAGACCTGTTCGGAGGTAAATACACATTTACTAGAGTTAAAACTTTATTCGAAATATTTATTCCAGGTTTAGAATGGATTTTTAAGGCCTGAAGGTTAGGATTGTTCGTGAAAATTAACTCATGTTGCGCATTAAGTTCATTTGATACAAAAATTGCTAATCCTCCACAGGGCCGACCAAATTTCTGATGTTTTACAGCTGGTTCAAAGTAACCCGTGTGATGTTTTAACATAAAGGGGTCTATTGCCCATGTTTCCTGCAGTAATATTTTATGGATTTCCGTTGAAATACTTTGGATTTTAGCTTCCATCCGCTGACCGGAGATGCCATTAATATACCTTTTTAAAAAAAAAAAAATTATTGACAGCACAAGCAAGCATTCATTACAAAAATAAAGCATTTTCGAAGAATAAGAAATTATAGTACATACAATTCCTTAAAGACTTAATCAAATAGCGAATAGGCAAAGAATTTACAGTGTATCAAAGAAAAATATATCAGTTTCGTCTTAAGGCTCATCGTGTAGGCTTACAGCCAGCTTTTAAACCAAAAGTTAATCAATTAAATATTTATTCCCAAATGTTAATGGCCGGGTTCATTGATAGTCATAGTCAGAGTAGAGCTAAACAGTAAAAATCCTACACGGAAAAGCGATAAACCCAGGTCCCAAAATAGTAAAGTGAAGGAGATTGGAGCTATTCACAGATCTAATACAGCAAAAAAAAAAAAAGGGGGTCGTTCATTCGAGAGTAGGGAACAAAATACCCCATAATTTATCCAATTTCTTCAAAGAGCAATTCCCTCTAATTTTTGCGGATGAGAATTCCATATCATATATCTCATTTATCAAAAAGCACCATTCAGTTACCAATGGTGGTTTGTCTGAGATCCTAGCCCTAGCAATTATCAATCTGGCACAGGAAGTTAAAATAAACATTAAGTCCTTATAAATAGCAGTTGTATTCCCAAAAGTATCATCTCGGCAGAGAGTTTACCGCAGAATATTTTTTTAAATTTCAGCACTTTTTCTATTTCGTCCCAGAGTGTTTGTAAAGCCGGGCATGAGAAGATTATATGTACCAGATCAGCTGCTAGTAGGTCAAATTTTGGGCATTTTGTACGTTCGGATAATGCATTGTTCCCTGACCACTTAGAAAAGTGAAGCGGCGTGTAGTATAGCTGGCATACAGTCTTGTAAGATTGAAGTTTTATGCAAGAAGAGTGAGTTAAAGAGTTGTTGTTATGGAAGAAAGTGGAGATATTGAGCGCGGAGATGGGCATTCCTAAATTAGTAGTCCATTTCTGTGCGAGTATAATGCAATCATCAGGTTTATATTGGCAGAGACATTTGTACCCTAAGCTGATTATATCATTATTTGTTTCCCCGTAAATACCAGTCCATATTTCTGAGTCTGAAATTTCCTTTAATTTCATTTTATTCACGAAGAAATCACGTGTCTGTGTGTACTTGAATAGCGCATTTTCCGGTAGTTTATAAAGTATTCTTAAGGTATCAAATGTTAGAAAACTTGATGATCCATATAAATCAGAAAGTTGGTTTATACCATGATTAGTCCATATTCTAACTATTGGATCGCTAAAAATCTCAGGTAAACCCGAGGTATTCCACATGCTTAGCTTAGAGTGAAAAAACGTAGTTTTATTGGTAGCCATGATGGTATTCCATAAATGAACCGCATCTTTAGCGGTCTTAAACTTCACGCGTTTGAAATAGTTCGGGTCGTTGCATCTAGCTAGAAATTGTGCAGAATTTACCCCAAGCATAAATTGGTGAAAAAAATAAGGGTAAGTAGTGGAAAAAAGACTACGTATCCGACCCAGAAAAGAAGCATAAAAATAAAATTTAAAATCGGGGAATTCAAGGCCGCCCTTGATGGCTGTTAGTTTGAGGAGAGAAAGAGCTCTGGGATTTTTCTTGTAGCCCCAGATATAGCTGCCTAGATTACCATCCAGTTTTCTAAAGAATAAGTTGTTAACAAAGAGAGGGATAGACCTAAACAAATACAAAAACGTAGGCAGGATATTCATTTTTATAAGGTTGATTCGTCCAAGTAAATTTAAGTGAACCTTCTGCCATTTTTTGAGAAGCCCTGTTGTCCCCTTCAATAAGATATCATAGTTTAGAGCCATAATTTCTTTTAAGTTAGATGTTATTTTAATACCCAGGTAATTCGCGGTATGACAAACTCCCTAGACTGGGGCCGGCAGCTTATAGTTAACAACGATTTGAGTTTTGTTCAAATTTAGTTTGTATCCCGAAACCGAGCCGAATTTGTCATCTTACTTAATAATCCCAGCTATGGCTTTCGGCACGTCAGTTGTATAAATTACCAGATCGTCTGCGTAAGCAGTAATTTTGAGGGAGTTATAACCATGAGTAAATGGTATAATACATTCTTGAGTCATTATCTATACTAATATAATAAAGAGAGAGCCCAAACCTTTGAGGCAGGTAATCTCAGGAACCACAGCACCAATCAAAACACCCAATACAGCGTTGGAAAGGGCAGTTGCAGCAGAAGGACATAGGCTATGCAGACGCCCACCATATACATTTAAAAGGTAAAAGAACCGTGCCAGCAAAGTAGTCCCTTGTGGGCGTGTCTGCATTGTGCTGTGGGGGGGCGTGACAATCGCTGGGGGCATTCCGTCACGAGTGTTGTCTTTTCTTCCCAGGTTATATACATTCCTGCTCCTTTTAAATAGTAATTCAGTGGAGGTCCCATTCTCTTAGAACCACCCCAAGCACAGTTATGGGCAAAAATACAACTAAAAGGTCCTGAAAAGCATTATGGGATAAGATTAGCATAATTTTTAGCATTCATGAAAGGGTTTCAATGTTTTTGAATTTTACTCATCAGGGATATCTTGGGACGACGAGGTGAACTGCAGCTTGATGTATAATATTTTAAATGCCTATTGCATTTGCCTCATCAGGGACATCTAGGGACGGCGAGTTGAACTGCAGCTTGATGTATAATATTTTAAATGCTATTGCCTTTGCCTCATCAGGGACATCTAGGGACGACGAGGTGAACTGCAGCTTGATGTGTAATATTTTAAATGCTATTGCATTTGCCTCATCAGGGACTACTAGGGACCACGAGTTGAACTGCAGCTTGATGTATAATATTTTAAATGCTATTGCATTTGCCTCATCGGGGACAACTGGGGACGACGAGGTGAACTACAGCTCTTTGTAGAATTATTTGGATACTATAATATTCACTTCCCACTGCTACTCTCGTCCCATAATGCTTTGCAGGGGCTTGATCTCAAAATCATCACCTCTCTCACTGCTCGCTGGAAGCTAATTTCACTTTTGTGAAATGACTATATGCATTTTAGCATGTAGAAATACTTGTTATTTTACCTTGAATATATGAGGTTTCTGTTATAATAATTGGAAATCTGACGGAACTAAATATTGCAGATTTATAGTACTAAGTTCACGCCAATTCCGCCCACCCCTACTTTAAATACCCCTGCACCCCATAATCATAACCCACCCATACTCTATAAAATACCCCAACACCCTTAAACACTAACCCATCTTAACCCTATAATTATACCCTGTACCCCGAAACCCAAACCTATCCCTAAACCCTAAAAATACCCCTGTATCCCAAAACCCAAACCTAGCCCTGAACCATATAAATACCCCTGTACCTCAAAACCCAAACCTACCCCTGAACCCTAAAAATACCCCCGTACCCCAAAATCCAAACCTACCCCATAACCCTAAAATACCCCTGTGCCCCATACCCAAACCTAGCCCATAACCCTTAAAATACCCCTGTACCCCAAAACCCAAACCTACCCCTGAACCCTAAAAATACCCCTGTACCCCAAAACCCAAACCTAGCCCAGAACCCTAAAATACCCCTGTGCCCCAAAACCCAAACCTACCCCTGAACCCTAAAAATACCCCTGTACCCCAAAACCCAAACCTAGCCCTGAACCCTTAAAATACCCCTGTACCCCAAAACCAAACCTAGCCCTGAACCCTTAAAATACCCCTGTACCCCAAAACCCAAACCTACCCCTTAACCCTAAAAATACCCCTATACCACAAAACCCAAACCTAGCCCTGAACCCTAAAAATACCCCTGTACCCCATAACCCAAAACTATATCTGAACCCTTAAAATACCCAAACACCCCAAAACATATACCTCAGTACCCCAAAACATATACCCCTATACCCATACTTGCCTTATCCAAACATTTTAAAAAAACATGCTTTTACCATGCATGCATTTACAACGAATTTCGTTGTAAATGTATGCGTGGTAAAAGCATATAAAATGTAATGCTATGCGTTATATTGGCATTGCGGAGTCATGGTACTTTCGTACTGAAAGTATGCGGAGTGATGGTATGCGGAAAGAAAGTTGCAGAATAATGGGTGGTTACCCTCCCCCATAAGTACATTGGTGGCACGGCGGCCCACATCTCCAGCAACATACTCATATTTTTTCACCACCGATTGGAAAAATGCACAGGTCTCTCTCATTGATGCCCAGCACCGACATACACTTTTAGACACACCTCCCACCACAAGTTCTAGAATTGCAAACTTTAGAGATGGGGAGCTACGTTCGAATCTCGGCCTCAGCTCAACATCCTGTGATTCCAGGCAAATCGCTTTGTCTCCCCGTGCCTACCACAAGTGAATGTGTTCTTCTGTAATGTAAATTGTGCACATGCCATGTTGTCGAGTTTGTGCTATATAATATTGCAAGGAAAATAAAGTAGGGAAACTCGAGTTCACACACTACTGAACGCGCACTCTTAAATGCATCAGCAGTGCACTGTGAATTAGAGCGTTTCACAGGCCTGTCACAGATAAGAAATGCTATCAAAACGAAATCCTACGAAACAATATACTACTGGCCGGCAGCAATTCTTAGCCGGACAACATCGGGACGGGCTGCTAGTCGAATTAATAAAAGGCTCCATTGAAAGAGCAAACAAAAGGGGAGACATGGGGCACCCTTGACGTGTGCCTCTTAGAACCGGGAAACTATTAGAGATTACATTGGCATATCCTATTTTAGCACTAGGTGAGTCATACAGTACTTGATTCCTGGTTAGAAACTGTTTCCCAATGCCCATCCTCCTTAATACAACCCAGAGGTAATCCCACCCCACTCGGTCGAATGCTTTTTCTGCATCTAATAACACCATACCGAGTGGGGAGGAGTTAGTATTGGCAAATTCAAATGCAGTAATAGCAGTATTGACATGTGCTGTCGTGTCTCTGCCCATGACAAAACCGTGTTGGTGTTGACTAACTAGTTTAGGCATTATAGGGGCTAATCTCATAGCTAGTAACTTGGAATAAATCTTAGCGTCGGCGTTTATCAAGGAGATGGGCCTGTAAGACCCACACTCTACAGGTGATTTGTCCTTTTAAAAAAATATATATATTTTGGCAGTTTTTCAGGAGTTGGGGGCTTTGCCTGTGTTTCCAATTTGATTAATCACCGAACAGAGTGTAGGTAACAGTTCCTCGCTACAGCATTTATAAATTTCCATTGGAAGTGTATCATCACCAGCGGATTTTCCCTGTGGGAGGGAGGAAATAGGCAATTGTATTTCGGATAGTGAAAAATGACTTTCAAGTGGTTCCATTAAGTCAGGTTCCCTATCTAATGTCCAGTTCTTGATTATATATCTTTGCATGTTCTCTTCAGGAGGCGTAGATTCAGGTTTATAAAGATTGCCATAGTAAGTTACAAATTGTTGTAATATCTGTTCTGGTTGGTTATAGCTAATCCCATCCGCCCCTTTAATATTTTTAATCAAAGAATTGGCCCTATCTTCAGCAACCTTATAGGCGAGAGTCTTGCCAACTCTGTCACCGCTTTCATATTGCGACTGTTTGTATTTGTGTAGTTTTGAACTAACTTTCTCTCTTAAAAATGTTTTATTTTTGGACCAAAGGGTAGTTAGTTTAAGTTCCAGTAGAGATTTATTTTTTGAAGTACGTCCCCCTAAGTTCTCTTGTATAATAGCCTCAATCAAATGCTCTTCCAGTGACCGTATTCTAGAGGTAATTTCCAAGATCTCGTCTTTTCGTTCTTTGTTTTGTCTCATAATGAACTGCTGTGCGAACCCTCTGATGCTCGCTTTGCATGCATCCCATACATAAAAAAGGTGTGCTGAGTCTAAATTAAATTCCAAGAATTCTTTAATATGTTTCTTCAATTGAGAAACAAAAAAGGTATCTATTAACAAATATCTTGGAAAATATTAAACCGTAGTAGGATGGGGTTGTGGTGCGAAGTTACTTTTGGACAGATCTCCATTTTACAACCATCTAAAACACGATCAGTCGTCCATGCCATGTCAATGCGGGAGCACATTTGATGGGGGGCAGAGTAGTATGTATATCCTGCAAGTGTCGGATATAAATTCCTCCAAGCGTCTTTTAAATTATGAAGGCACGATAGCTCTAAAATAGCTGCCCTAGTTTTACGCATACGCTGTGATGGGCTCATCTTGGTCGTGTCCCTGGTATAGTTCATAACACAGTTGAAGTCCCCCATCAATATTATGTCCCCCTCCCAGTCCAGAAGTTCAATGTTAAGACGATCAAAAACCCCAGCATCGTCAATATTTGATCTGTAGAAGGCACATAGTACATATTTTAAATTCGTTAGGTTAAATTGTGCTAATGCCCATCTACCGGCTTTGTCTGCAGCAGTTCTAAGTACATCTACCTTGAAAGTTTTTTCTTAAGTATGGCAACCCCCCTAATCGGTGCATTCAGAGAGGTGCAAGTAATCAGTTCATATCCCCCTTGTTCCATCATTTTACGATCCTGAAAGCGGATATGGGTCTCATTTAAAAGGGCAAAGTGGGGGTTATACATTTTCAGTTCTTTGAAGACTAATTGTCTTTTGATTCTATTGTTGAGACCGGAGACGTTCCATGCTAAACAATTTATTTGATACATTTATTCGATTTTAACCTCTGTAAGCAGTGCCCATTGCATTTATTCTTTAAATCATTATTTAGGTCTGTGCATATGCTTGTGCTGTCGCTTTCCCCCTTATTTCCTGTAGTAAATACGCAGGTAGGCGAGTGTAGAGTAGATGAACAAGTCTTTTAATAAGATACGGAGTAAGACAAGAACAGACTGTTCTCAGCAGCAATAACCAGTCAACTGCCATGGAACAGAACAGAGAAGCATAAGACAACAAGCATTCCTAACATTACATTCTAGCAAGCAGTTCTAGGAAGACTAGAGCGTTAACAATATACTAACGATGTACTACATTTCCCCTAACCCTTCCCCCCTCAGCCCTCTCCCCTTGAGCTTCTCCCCCTGCTCTAGGAGTCCCACCCCGAGTACCTACCCAGAAGCCTCCCTCTATCTTCTGCTGCCGCTGAAGGGGCAGCTAACCAGAGCGGTCTCCCCACGATCTCCCCCTCCATATTAAACTCATATACGAGATCACAACCCAACCCATCCCCAAAACAATTTGCTTTTATAGTTGGTAAAAATAAAAATAAAAAACGAAAGGGTAGTTCATAACTTTTAAAGTCTAGGTTTCTGTTGGGCTAAATACTTGGGTTTAAGTATCCATTTTCGCCAAAAGTTGCTCTGCTTCAAAAGCATCATTAATAAAATAAGTATGCCCTGCATTTATAACTTTCAGAAACGCAGGTTCTTGGAGGTATACTGTAGCCCCCCTAGACTTGAAAGAGTCTATCAGTTTCCGTAGCCCCCATCTTTTGGCCATGGTAGCCTTGCTGAGGTCTGATTTAGCAAAGAAAGTTAAATTATCACAAGTCACCGGTGTATTCGGTCGAGCTTTGATTGAAATTGCCTGTCTTAGCAAATAATTGCCAAAGCAGGACAAAATTGGTCGAGGGTATTTGCTCTCTTTGTTTTTAGAGATGATCGGTAGTCTATGTGCGCGTTGGAGCTGGCAATCCCAGTCCCAATCCCCAAGATCCGGGAATGCCTTTTGAAATAATCGGACCAGGTGGGCCCTTGCGTCAGAGCCTTCAGACCCTTCGGGGATTCCATAAATTCTCAAATTCTGGCGCCTCTGTCGGTTTTCAAGATCTTCAACTTTGTTCTTCAAGGTCTCAATATCTTCCTTATGTTCTCCTGTAGAGGCCTTAGTAGTGGCTAGAGTTACCTCGACGTCAACTACCCTCTGCTGTAATTCTTCAATGTCTTTAGTGACTCCACTTAGCTTGTTGGTGACTTCCTGTAAGCAGTTATGTATCTTACAGTTATCCTCCTTTAGTTGTCGGGAGTGTTGTTGAGACTCTTCATGATGGGCCATTAGTGTTTTCAAGATTAGATCCAGAGATGAAGAAGAAGTCTCAGTTGGAGTAGGAGTAGGAGAGAAGATGAGAGATGTAACGGGAGATGCGGTGGGTGTAGTCATTGTAGCTGAAATGATAGGTAATGTTATTGGCTCGTTACATGGGCTAGTAGGTATGAAATAGTTATCTCTCTGATTAGGTGTAGCACATCCAGTTGGTGTGTGAAGCCTTGCAGGTGTGACGTCCATAGAGACCACAGTATTGGGAGCCAAATTGAATGTTGAGTTTGGAGCTAGGTCTAAACTTGATAAGTCCCTTTTGCTAAAAGAGGTCTTAAAAGTAAAGTCTTGCAAGTTGTCAGCTTCTATATCAGCTTCTATGGAGTAGTTTCCTGGTAGTGCAGTAGACAGCTTTTGAGGGCCCCCCTTAACCTGCATCCACTTAAGTAAGGGGCTTTGATCTCTGATTATGTTCCCTCCTGTAACTCCAGTAGCTGTTGATAGTAAAGTTGTAAGCAGTGTTGCCGCATCTTTGGTCTTCCCTTTCTTAGCTCTTACTTTTCCTTTCCCCTTTCTTTTAATAGCAGAGGATTTCCCCCTTCTTGTTTGAACTCGGGCATTCTCAGATCTTCTGTCTTCCCCTTCCTCCGCTCCTTCCGTTCCTTCTGTTCCTTCCACAATTTCCTCGTACTCGTACTCGTACTCGTCATTAGAGTTGACTTCCTGTACTAAGTTAACCTCAATATTCCCCATGTCGTTATCGATACTGGAATTTTTCTCTTCCAAAGTTGTATTCAGTAGTGGCACCAGTACTTGTACTTGTAGTTGTACTTGTGTGGGTTGAGGAATTAGTGGAGTGGCTATGGGAGCCGTATCAGTATGTAAAAGCACATTAATATCGGATATATTATTATCAGTATTCGTCTCTGATTTAGCCCCCCCATTAGAAGCCTCCGGAGGTCCGGTTATAGTATTATTCAGCGTGGATCGCGCATATGCCCCTTTATTTAGTTTGTTCTCCTCCGGTGTTTTAAAGTCTGGCTCTCCCCCTGATGGTACATCATCATTTAGTTCCCCTTGTTTGCTACTAATGTTTCTGTTATTGGTCTTCTTGGTATTATTAGTAGCCTTATCAACTGAAAGATCATCCTCTTTTGTATTAGTTTTTAATTTAAACAAAGTCGCTTTCTCCTTTACATTCAAATTAATGGGGGGGAGATTAGACTGTGGCTTACCAGCTTGGGACTCCGGCTGATTGAAGCGAGGCGTGCGTGCAACCACTGCAGGTGAGATAGGTCTGAGCGGCTGTGTTCACCCTTCGTCCGTTCCTCTCCTCTGCTCCTCTAATCCTTCCTTCAAGGGAGTACCTTTCAGCAAAGCCTTGTTCTGCCTTGTATTTTTAGGAGCCATAAGGGCAATCCTCCGTACCGTATCCATTCTTCTTGATTAGTCAAGTCCCGGTTATATCAATAGTGGTCAGTAATAGTAATCAGCCACCAGTCCAAACCACACTAATAGACTTGTCAGCGCGGGGTGGTAGCCCCGGAACCAATAGCCCCCTGGTAACACACTGGAAGGCAGCCCTCAATCGGGAAAAGCAACGCTGTATGAAGAGTTGTGTGGTAAACTTGATGAACTTGATAAACTTGATGAGGAGGCATGTAAAAACCGTAGAAACAGCACAGGAGCCGCGGCAAAATTATCCCTGGAATGCCTCGGCGGCCTCGGCGGCAGCTGGCAGCTAGAATGCCTCGGCGGCAGCGCCGCTCTCCGTTTTCCTCGCCTAACCCCCCGCCAGGCCTCAGTGCCTCGGCGCCTCAGTTCTGCCCTCGCTGCAACATGTAATCTGCATCCGCAGTCCGCTGTCCGCAGTCCGCCCAGCCGAGCCCAGCTGAGTCGAGTGGTGGGTAACACACGCCAAAACGCCGAGCAATCCCGATCGGCAAACAACCACCATCCGCGAGTCTCCGTCGGTCCGTCACCCGCTAGCCATTAGCCGTTAACTGTTCTCTATTCTTCGGTTCTTCGATCCTTCGCAACGGTCAGTCGGGTTGGCGTTTCATATCCTCATAGGAGGGAGATCTCTGTGGGGGGGACCTCGATGCAGCGGTTTAAATCCGCCATCTTGCTTCTGGCCATTAATATTCCATGAGCATAACTTCAAGTTAGACACTACCCCGTAATTTTCTTGTGATTGAGTTTGGGGTAAGTTTTGTCAGTGATCCTTGGAGCCATGAAGGGATACCTTAATCCACGAGTCGTTTACTTCATTTCGATCTGCTTTCTTTGTTAATATTGAAGAAGATTCAACTTCACGGTTTATTGTCCCCTGGGGATTTTTTAATACGAAAACACCGCTTTAGGTTCATCGGACAGAGATTTTTTTCAATTACTTTCAGTATATAAGAGAGGTGTTGGATAAACCTTTGGAGCGACTTGACTTATTATTATGCCCCAATCACGGAAACAACTATGCTCCTTCATTATGGAATCTGCAATTGGGCGTTTGGGTACTGTTATCAGAGTTATTGGCAAAGGGCCTTCAGAATTTGATTGAAAGCCTACTGTTTCGATATCTTTTGTTGATATATTACTTAGACTTGGTAAGTTTCCCATAAGTCGGAGGATATTTCCTCGATTTAGAATGGTTCAGGTGTCAGTTTGACAGCACAGGTACAGGTCAGGGCAGGTGAAAGCCAAATTAGGATGGATGCAAACTGAACCAGGTTCTTTTATCTAAGTGTAACGCCAGAGTTACGCCCCTCTCTGCAGCTAACAGTTGGACCCTGGTTGGGTTATCGAATCTTCTCCCAAAACCCCGATTGGGTTATCGATTTTCCCAGTAACCCCGATTGGGTTATCGAATTTTCTGACAGAGTGCTCCGCCAGCACCTCTGCTCTCGATCCCCTATTGAGTGCGTTGGGTCAGATCTGCTACTCGGACAAGTCGGACAATCTGGCTAGCTAAGCCTACCTTAGATATACCATTTTCCAGGGCAGTGTACCACCTCCCAATGTTGCGAATTCGTGTATTCCCGCAATTTGATTGGACAAAAGGCGAGGAGAGGTCATCACACCATACCAGTTATGAGATCATCTTTTCAATATTCAGATTTATGTTCCCTCCCATTAACTTTATTTTCCCTTGCACTTTTATTCCACCCGGCAGTGAATGTATCAATATCAATAACATTGTATTATTTGTACAGTCCAGCTTCCTCTTGCAGGGTTGAGAGTTCACGCTCCCAGGGGCATCTCAGTCAAGACTTCTCTTTGGCACCCATTCAATGTCATTGCTTGAGGATTCTTGGACTCTTGCACATGCGCGGTGTGTCTTTCAAAATGGAGTTACAACACATCCAGGCCCAAACACGAGCTATTGCGAAATAGAAAAGAAACAGTTTTAGAACATAGAATAAATGAATGCACTGTATACCACTTATCTCTTCACTATTCCCATTACTTTATTTTAACTACAGCATTAGGAGCTTAAGCAGAATGAACAATTTAGTAAAAGCGGCTATGCAAGATGCAGCATGTTAAGATACAGAGTAGCCACCTTAGTTTTAGTGCGCAGAAGCAAAGATTTCCCACCAAGCAGAGTAAATACGTCATGTCACATGAGTATGACTGACGCATGCGCAGTACAGTTCCCGCATTGCGGTGGCCATTTTTAGTGCGATAGAGTTACGGTTAGTAAAAGCACATAGAAAAGCTTCCCCTAGATACTATAAATGTTGTGTGGTGCAATTATTAGTACACAAAACATGTTAATTAATATGTTACAAGTTATTTTGAGAGGGTTGAATCCGAGCAAGTCGCTTTACGTGCGCAACCTTGCTCCATCGCAGCCACTGAGGAGGGAGGGGCTGGACTGGCCTGGTTTATTTCCCGAGTTATTAAAGCTACAGGACTCATTTAGCCACAGGCAGTGTCCAAAGTATGCCTCTTGCTGCTCGATACTCTATTCAGTACAACCTCGTAGGGCCAGTGTAGCCCAGAGGCGTATTGTGTATGCAAACTGTGTGCGCTCATGGCAAAGACCGATGCACTTTACAAGGCAGAGACGCTTTACTGAAGTGGGAGAGGTAATTTAAGGGAAAGACAGAAGGTTTAAGGAAGGAAGGTAATTTATGTAAAAGATACATTTCACGGAAGAAATGAAAAGGGGTGCTCTTTAAATAAGAGAGGCGCTATAGGAAAGAGGTATTTAATAGAAATTTGATTTCAAGATGAGTGGCACTTAAAAAAGAGGTGATGTAAGATAGGTCTCTGCTTGGAAGAGAGGATGTGATATAACGGAAAGATGCTGGGCGAATGGAATAATGAGGTGCTTCAAATAAGGCATGTGCCTTAAAGTAGAAAGAGGCTTTTCATGGGAGGCAACTTGAGGATGGGTGAGGTCATGAACACCAGATTCAGAACACCATACCCTCTGGTCGGAGCCCTCCCACATAGTAAGGCCTGGTGGTGATCCAGGCCTGGGTGGGAGTATAGTACAACAAACACAAGCAAGGAACGCATCCAACAAGCTAAGAAAATGAATTAAAATAGAGTCGAGAATCATGGCTAGGAACAAAAAACATCTGGTTTTGCTAAAACGTCAATTTTAATTTTAAAGCATTTGTATGAAATTAGATCCCTTGTAATCACTATTCTAGATGCTTTATTGTCTGTACCCAGGCCCGAAAGTCTGTTGAACAAGCATCAACAATCTGCTGCAGGACAAAGCCCTCCCTTGGAGAAGGAGGAGCCTTCTCCTTGATGGAACTGCCCTTTTTTAAGGCTCAATGCTCTTTGATTGCATTGAGACGTGTTGAACACTATGCGAACGGGGTGGTCCATTGATAGGTGAATTTCCACCCTCCTATTCGAACACAGGTAAGTGCCCTCACTGATTCCATGCCTTAAGCTCAGAATTTTGATCTTAAATACAGTCACCGGAGAGATATTATTTTCCTGCCTCTGGATTAACACAAGTCGTCCAGTGAGATTTTGTTTGCCATTTGGGGTCTCTTAATTTTCCAAATGGTAAGGCTTTAACATTTAGAATATGAGTTGACCTTATCGTGCCCCAGTGCTGCCTTAGTTTCTGAAATTGGCATACCCTTGGAATATCCCTCTCCATATATTTGTAGTGAAATTGAGGATTCTTATCTAGAAAATCCATGTACAACAATTCAAATGGACCACGTTTTGCTGCCTGCAAGAGACCCACTTCAACAGGGCTGGACTGGCCGTACCGGACATCTGGCATTTCCCCAGGAGGCTGTAAGGGTGGGGGTCGATTATTCAGACAAGGGGGCTGGTTATGTTACCGGGGGGCGGTGTTGCAGCGGTGCTGCAATATCAGCCCCCAGTTACAAAAGCGGTAAGCAAGCGTTTCCAGTCTCCTACAGCCAGGCAGTGCTTCCCCAAGGACTAGTCTAAGAAAATTGCAAGGGCTGCTTGGTTCCCAGTCTGGACCTGCACTTCAATTTATCAGGGATGTCACGCCCTATAAAAGTATTTCAGCTTTTACCAAGAGCTGCAATTCACAATAGCAGATACAAAACGAAACAGGTGAATGAGTATAAATTGCGCTGGGAAGATACACCAGTATGAGTCAATATTTGTTCAAGCTCCAAGGATAAGGTCTCTGTCACCCAGCATAGACCAAACAATGTGATGAGAGGAGCCAATCACAATTGTAAATAGAAACACAATGATATATCCTGAGCTCGATAAGCTAAAAGAAATAATTTTCAAGTCCGTCAATTCAATTCAGTGAAACTAGTGATTTCTTATGTCATCTTCATTTATTTCCAATTTGACACGACAATAACTTCAGTCTTCACCCAGAAAACAAAACAATAGCCGTTGCCAACACGTGTTTCGTCTTGGTATGGTAACCAATGACTTCTTCAGGGCTATGGCTAGAGTAAACCAATTCATTAGCGGCAGGTTATGCTTAGACTGATCCACTGCATTCACCAATGTATTTAGAAGGAGTTGTAATCCACATTTTCGCTGAGTGGTGAACAATTTATTAACCAATGTCTGGAGATCAGCCGATCTCCACGAAAAAATGTGTATTAAGGTCCACAGTGAATATTATTCTCGTATAACAAACAAGTGGTACCCTCCGAGTGCAGAGAGTAAAGCCGATAGTTTCTCCGTAGAACGCCAAACTTACGGAGAAACTATCGGCTTTACTCTCTGCACTCGGAGGGTACCACTTGTTTGTTATACGAGGATAATATTCACTGTGGACCTTAATACACATTTTTTCGTGGAGATCGGCTGATCTCCAGACATTGGTTAATAAATTGTTCACCACTCAGCGAAAATGTGGATTACAACTCCTTCTAAATACATTGGTGAATGCGATGGATCAGTCTAAGCATAACCTGCCGCTAATGAATTGGTTTACTCTAGCCATAGCCCTGAAGAAGTCATTGGTTACCATACCAAGACGAAACACGTGTTGGCAACGGCTATTGTTTTGTTTTCTGGGTGAAGACTGAAGTTATTGTCGTGTCAAATTGGAAATAAATGAAGATGACATAAGAAATCACTAGTTTCACTGAATTGAATTGACGGACTTGAAAATTATTTCTTTTAGCTTATCGAGCTCAGGATATATCATTGTGTTTCAATTCACAATAGCACAATTTTTTTGCAGAGTTTTATATAGCGCGAACTAGACCCGAACTAAATCAGGTATCAGAGTGCTTTACATAGCACCAGTTATGTTACATGAGGACACGCATTCATTTTTCGGCACGGGGAGATTAAGTGATTTGCCCAGAATCACAGGAGGTTTTTTGGCGTCGTTACCGAGACTCGAACCCAGATCCCCAGGTCCGAGGTCGAGCGCCCTAGCCGTTAGGCCAACTCCCACATTCCTTATGTAAAACCAAAGCACAGATTCTTAGGATCATTCATTTCCCAGACTTCACCTGCACGCTGGCCATCAGCAAAGGTATGTGCTTGTTGATTTCAGAAATTACATAATTTTGGTCTTTGGCTAGTTGGAATATGCGATTTTATCGATCAACTGTAGAGCTGTGATATAAATTTAAGTTGAAACCTCATGGCTGTTGTCCATCTCACAAAGGTGAGTATGTAGTTAGCATATGTGGTGTTTACTAGAGTTCCTGAAGTACCTACTGTGTGTCACTTTTACTTTATCTCACCATACTGAGTATAAAGATGGACTTTCTACCTCAAGTCACCCAGCTGACCCCTCTGCAGACCCCTTACATCTGTAGCACTACATCGGTCACCTGCCACCTGTATAATGCTTCTTCTACAACACAATCAATAACCCATTTGTCATCTCTAATGCAGACAATGAAGCCCAACAGAAAAATACTCTTATTATATGTAAGTGGTGGTCCCATTCAAATGGCGATCCTATTTTCCCCCTTTAAATGGAACAAGCGACCTCATTCTCCCATAATGTGACCGGAAAGGGCCCTTCTGTTTTCTCAACTGTGGCCATGACTCCTGTCCAGCACTGCCCCCCTACCGTCCCTTGTCTCCACCCAGACCCTCTATGAAAATCCTATACCTCAATGTCCGCTCTCTGGCTAAGCATTACATAGAGATCTATGACTTAATAGAAGATGAATCACCTAATGTGTTCTTTCTAACCGAATCCTGGTTGACTGATGTTATGGTGGCTGAACCAGGTCTAGCTCTCCTCCCCAGGGTTTCAGTATCTTGACTGTAAACAGGGAGTCTAGAGGTGGGGGCATAGTTGTCATCTTTAAATCCTGTCACCGCTGCTCATTTGTTAAGGAGGATGTGGCATGGTGCGAATGCGCTCGTTTTGTAATTTCCTTTAGCGCCCACTCTACTATGACAGATTTGTTAGTCTACCGTCCACCGGGGCTGGTCTAGGAATTCATATTGGCTATTTTTGAGGCCGTAGGTTCCCTGGTGCTGACAGCCACAAACTTTTGTCTCATTGGTAATTTAAATCTACTCTTTGACCGAAGGACCTGCCATCCTGGCATCCTGCCCCCCATCCCAGCCATTAATCCAGATCTAGCGTATAAATCATTTTGCGACTGGATCCTACATGCTAAATGGTCCAAGGGTCGCTGCTCGAGTTCCAATCCTTGGGTCAACGATTCTCTGGCCGCCCTGCGCAGTACCTGGAAAAAGCTAGAACGGGTCTGGAGAGGGGACTATGACCTTGGGGCTAGGAAGTCGTACCAGGACGCGATCAAGCGCTACAACAAGACCATACATCTGGCATGAGCGGCTTACTTCAATAATAAGATCAAGTCCAGTAAAACCCCTGCTAAAAGCATTTTCAAAATACTTGATGACCTCAAAAACAGGAAAGACCCCTCTATCCCGGTGATCACATCTGGGCAGCAATGTGAGGACTTGGCCACCTTCTTTGTTAAGAAGGTGAAAGCCATTTCCAAATCCTTCCCTATAGCCCTTATCGATCCCGCGGCTTTGCTCTCTCCTCTGCTCACTCTCACCTTGGCAGCTACACCCCTATTTCCCAGGACAACTTTCTCACGCTGGGCAAGACGGTCAAATCGGGCTCTACTATGGATCCTATGAGGCCTGCCCAATTTAGGGACTCTCTACCTATACTTCTTATGCCTTTATGTCAGGTAATCAATTCTTCTTTCA
Organism: Lissotriton helveticus; assembly: GCF_964261635.1. Taxonomy (NCBI): domain Eukaryota; kingdom Metazoa; phylum Chordata; class Amphibia; order Caudata; family Salamandridae; genus Lissotriton; species Lissotriton helveticus. The sequence continues at coordinate 196,941,744 of NC_136057.1, read as the reverse complement.
CCACTGGTGTGCTGCCTTTGCTATGGAAGCAAGCATGGGTGGTCCCCTTGCTGAAAAAACCCTCACTGGACCTGACTAAGCCGGAAAGCTTCCGTCCCATATCTCTACTGCCTTGGGCTGCTAAAGTTGCTGAGGCCCACACCAATAACATTCTCTCGGGCTTTCTGAACAACACAGGTGTCTTGGATCGGTCCCAGAATGGTTTCCACCCTGGTCACAGCACCGAGACTGCGCTCTTAGCGGTGAGCGAACACCTGCGGACCATTCTGGATGAGGGACATACCGCGGCCTATGTCCTCCTATGTCGCTTAGAGGAGGCTGGGGTGGTAGGTCTTGCCTTGGATTGGTGTCGATCTTTTCTGTCTGACAGAACATTCCAGGTCACTGCCCCCCTTTCTCTCCCATGCCCATTCCATCAAGCAGGGGGTCCCCCAGGGCTCGGCATTGAGCCCCGTTCTGTTCAATCTGTTTGTTCAACCCCTGGCTTGGGTGGCGAGGGACCATGGCTTGACCATGGTCTCGTACGCTGATGAAACGCAGCTGGTGGTTGCCCTCTCCGATGATCCTACGCAGGGCGCCTCTCAATTTCGGAGCGGACTTGTGGCGGTCGCGCATTGGATGACTACCAACTGCCTTCAATTCAAAGCTAATAAGTCAGAAGTGCTGTTGGTGGGGGGGGGAATTAAGAGGTTCTGGAGTACGCAATGGTGGCCGACGACCTTGGGCAGTGCTCCAACCTCTAAGTCGGCGGTGAAACATCTTGGGGTCTGGCTCGACTCCACTCTTGGGTTTCAGGAGCACACCAAGAAGGTTGGAGGCACCTGCTTTGGCCTGCTGCGGTGACTGAGGCCCATGTTGGGTTTCTTCGATCCACGCACCTGCCAGTTGATAGTCCGGGCGACTATTTTGTCCAGACTGGACCACTCCAACTCACTCATGTTAGGCGCTAACAAGGCAGAAGTGACTCGTCTTCAGTGAGTCCAGAATGCAGCAACCTGAGTCTTATTGAGGCTCCCTAGAACTTGTTCCGCGATGGGTGAAATGCGCCGTCTACCTTGGTTACCCATGTCCAAAAGGATCGAATTCAAAGCAGTATGCCTGACCTTCAAAATACTAAAGCTTTCATCCCCCGAAATTCTGTCTGATCTGCTGGTCCCCTATGTACCTACCCGCCAGTAACGCTCAGTTGAGCAATTTTTGGCTACGGCCCCTCCGGTGAAGCGCCTCAGAGCTGGGGGCCGGTCCTTTCGATATCTAGCCTCTAAACTGTGGAACTCCCTCCCTCCCTTTTCAGATTCACCACCTGGATTGCTTGTTATCCTTTCGTAAGGCCATCAATACCTACCTGTTCCCTTTGGTCTAACCCTAGCTTTCTACTGTCACTGCTCCCAGCGCCGGGACGCCTCTTCGCTGAGGCAGCTGCGCGCTATACAAGATCACCTAATATAACACAACTAAGGTACTGCAAAGGAGATCAAAATTAAGGGATAATCAATGATGTGAAGTGTTTTAGGTCTTAGTAAATGAAAGACATCTGAGGAATTTGTCAAAATTGCCATTTTGTACTTTCAGGAGACCTTAGATAGTGGTTTGGTCAGAACGGTGGGTGCTTGACACCAATCAGGCAGAAGCACCACCCACAAATAGTTGGAACCACTCCACTCTGAGTCAAGGAATTGGTATATAGCTGCTGTTGGAGTAATCCTAAAGTGTAGTCTTTGTCCACAAAAGTTAATTGCAGAGGTTGTCCGTGATTGGATACAAGTATTTCCCAATCATCAGATAATTCACTATATCGAATCCATCTTCTGTCCAGTGACTGGTCTGTATCTCTGGTGATATCGAATATGACATATTCAGCTTTCATATCACATTGAAGGAAGGAAATCTGAGAAAGTTCAGAATCCGTAGGAAAATCCACAATTAGCCAAAAACACCAGAGACAACCCCAATGTGGGCAAGACCAGTCCTGGATTGCTAATATTCGTGTTCAGGGAGGACCACGCCTGGCAGTTCGGACTGTTACCACTGGAGTAGGGGCAAGACTGATTCGCATATGGCTGGTTCCAAACTTAGGTGGCATGGTGTCCAAAAAATGATGGACGATGGACTGAGATACAACCCCAAGCAACTAGCAGTGGAAGAGAGTAATTCAACCATTCTATTCATCAGTGTTTTTGTATGCTTCCATGTGATGCCATATGTAGGACAGATATGCTCAGACAATGGTCCCGTGAAAAATTTGCTTATAGAACTAGCTAAAATGAGTCCTAATAAGGATGAAAATGGTCCTGGGATTCAGCCTCAAGTAATTACCATTGGCTGAGATTAATTCAAGCATTCCACTCATCATTTTTTGTATACATCAGACACAACTGTACCATCAAGAGGCTTCGTAAATGGAAAACGCACTGTGCTGTAAAGTAATGCAGTTTCATGTATCATGAAATAATGAATCAACAATTAGCTTCACTAAACCGTAAGCTCTTATTAGTTTAAATATACACCACACGTTTGGCTGGGTATTGCTTCTTTCCCCCACCCCCTCTTCAGCCAACCACCCATAGTCCTTTCTTTTACTAGGGGCCAAGAAGGAAAGATGCTAGCATTTTAATATGCTCACTGCATAGGGCTGTGAGTATTCATAATAGGACTTCCCAGTAAGGAGTAAGAGTGCAGGAATGCACTGAATAGGCCAGTATCAGGCCAGTCCATCTAGCCATCAATTAGAAACCTATGCTATGTTTAACAGACAAGTGGTTGATGGCAGGACCATTCAGAGCAGTCCCTCACTTATACTGCAAACCTGGAAACCATAGAAAATTCACCTGATTCAATATTTTTATAGTGCTGCATCCCTCTGAAATAATGACAGGCTCTACTGTTGGCACAGGTACTGAAAGATTTCCAGCTTCTGAATATAACTATCCATCAACTCAATCAAATACATTTTATATTGCAAATTCTTCCACAGAATGGAACTGCGTAACTTAATATTTCCTCTCAAAGCTGAATAATTTTTAGTTTTAAGATTTCAGTAGCATAGAGCTAGCAGAATGGAAGTTTCGGTGTGAATAGTACTGGGGAACAGTTTTTCCATAAGCATCCAGATGAAAGGCCCCTGGGAAAATGTAGGATCTGGATAATTCCAATTTGTTTACATTTTTTAATTGATGAAAAATCCAACTCAAAATACAAAGTACAGTATTTTGATACACCCCGGAGAAAAAGGCCATCTCTAGAAATGTAGACAGCTGAAATTAATGTACCTGCCACCCTACGTGCGATGACAGGGACCATGTCATATAAAATGGCTAATGGACCCAGTGAGCACCAGGCGTTCTTCCGGTGTGTCTGGTGTGGACCAAGAAAATTCACCACATAACAAAAACAAACGTTGGCAAAGCCAATAGGTTTCGCCTATGCAAGAGCTATTGGCTTTGCCAGTGTTTTCAGCCATCTTCTACAGCAGTATGAAGTGGAGTAGAGTGGAGTGGCGTAGAGTGGTGCGGAGTGGCATAGACTGGATTAGCATAAAGTGGAGTGGAATAGATTGGCTTGGAGTGGCATAGAGTGGCTTGGAGTGACATAGAATGAGATGGAGTAGAGTGGTGTGGAGTGGCATAGAGTGCAGTGGCATAGAGTGGAGTGGCATAGAGTGCAGTGCCATAGAGTAAAGTGGAATGGAGTGGACAGGAGTAGAGTGGCATACAGTAGAGTAGAGTGGAATAGAGTGACATACAATGAGTGGGTAGACTAGAGTGTCGTAGAGTGGAGTAGTGCAGAGCAGAGTGCAGTGGCATGGAGAGGTGCAGAGTACGGTAGAGTGACATAGAGGTCAGTGGCATAGAATAGAGTGGAGAACAGAGCAGTGGTGTAGAGTGCAGTGGCACAGAGCAGACGGCAGTGGCATAGAGTGCAGTTGTTTGGAGTGTAGCGGCGTAGATTTCAGTGGCATAGTGTAGAGTGGTGTAGAGAAGAGTGGCGTAGAGTGCACCAGTATATAGTGAAGTGCATGGAGTTGAGTAGTGCTGAGTAGATTGGCAGGCATAGAGTGGAGTAGTGTAAAGTAGAGTGGTGTTGAGTACAGTGGTGTAGAGTGCAGTGGTAAAGAGTAAAGTGCAGTGGTGTAGAGTGCAGTAGGTGTAGAGTGGTGCATAGTGGAATACAGTGATGTAGAGTGCCGTGGCATATAGTGGTGCAGAGTATAGTGCAGTGACATTGAGGGTAGTGGCCTAGAGTGCTCTGGTGCAGAGTAGAGTTGAGTGGTATAAAGTGCTTGGTGTATTGCAGTGGCATAGAGTGCAGTGATGTACAGTAAAGTGGTGTAGAGTGGCATAGAGTACTTAGAGAAGATTGGTGCAGAGTAGAGTGCCGTGGAGTGTGGTAGCCTAACGTGCAGTGGAGTAAAATGCAGTGGCGTGGAGTGGCATAGAGCACAGTAGAATAAAGTACAGTGGTGCAGAGTAGAGTCGCAGAATGCAGTGGCATAAAGTGCAGTGATTTAGAGTGCAGTGGCATAGAGCATTGAAGAGTAGAGTGCTGTGGCATACATTGCATAGCGTAGAGTATAGTGATGTAGAGTACAGCGGCATAAAGTGAAGTGGCATAGAGTGGTGCAGAGTAGAGTGGCATGGGACGTCAAGTGCAGTGGCGTAGAGTAGAATGGTGCAGAGAAGAGCAAAGTGCATAGAGTGCAGTTGAGTAAAGTACTTGGTAGGGGGTAGGAGGGAAAAGAAGCAACATGGAACGGGAACTGATGGCAGGGAATAAAAGCTACATGGATGGTGATATGGGAGACGGACTGAAATCACAAGCACTCATACGGAGTGCCTGAGCACAAATAAAAAAGTAGCCCCATGAACGTAAGCAGTGGATGGACACACATACTTGGACTGTGCTCCGGGGAGGGCCAAACACAAGAAGAAAGCATAATGCCTGCATGATGGGACACACATGTACAAAGGAAATGCGAGTGACGCTGAGGCTAACAAATGGTAAGCTTTTGGAGGGGGGCGGGGGCGCTGTAAGCCTACTGTGTGAAACAATATATCGCGCAGAGACAGTGCATGTCCTTTCTAGGTAAAGCCTAAAAAGTGGTCTCTCAGTGCAGGTACAAACTCTTCTCTTGGAGACCAGACCGCCTGATTCCATCTCTGACTCTGAGAGTGTGCGATTCAACTTATCTCCAGTAAACTCCCTGAGGAGTTCCTGGGACCACCGTTTCCCTATCATAGGATGTCAGGGCGTGTAAATTTGGAGTGTGCGTCTTCATTTGTGGCACATATTCAATGTGGCTACCAGTTTCCTTTTTCTGCTGCACCCACATCTATAATATGACAATGGTGAAAAGCAGTGGCACAACAAAGGCCCCTGCAGCCCCCATGGTGTGGGAGGACCCAAGCTCCACGGGGGCCCCTCCAGCACTGGCAGGACCTTGGCCTGAGAGTTTCCGACTTGATCAGGAGTGTGGGGGACCCCTGCATGTACTTTGCAGGCAGGGGGGCCCCTTCAAGATTCGTTACGTCACTGCTTCTACCATATCCCGTCCATTTTGCTACTTTTCCCTCCCGCCCCTGGCTGTGTTAATCTCCCTCAACCCGCCCATATTTCTGTTTCTTCTTCCCCTCAATCCCCCCATCCTGTTTCTTCTTCCCCACCCAGCCCATGCCCTTTATGTTTGTTCACTTCATGAAGTCATGGGTTTCAGCAGTGAACAATGATTTCTTCCTTGTAGTCCCGTTACTGTTTAGAAAGCGCAAAGAAGTGGGTGTGTGATCCTGGCCTGGGATGGTGGCGTTGGCGCCCCACCCACTTGCAGCAGCCCCTTGACTGAGCCCCCAACTCTGGCTTCTGTGCTCGGCCTGTGGTATCCTGCTCATCTGACCCAAACAGACCGAGTATGGGACCGATACTACTCCCCCTACCTGCAAGGGCTCCTCAGCTGAGCCTGGCTGGGATTTGTATTGCATTGTATTTCTTTTTGTATAGCGCTTGCTACACCCAACGAGGTGTTGATGCACTTATTTTGTAAATGAAGTAAACACTACTGCCCCATTACAATCGGTATTTCCTGATTCGGCCAAAGATATTGTAATCATTCCTGAGCCCCCTCCCCTGACGGGCATTTCACCCCCACTTTCTAAGCACATTGAATCATTGATTGCACACTAAAAACGTCACACCATCAACCAAGCCACTAATGACATCATATATTGTATTGTATTGTATTGTAATTACATCTATATAGTGCTTACTACCCCTGACGAGGCGTTGAAGCGCTTTTCCGGCGAGTAGCACGCTACTCCGAGACCCATAGATGATTAGTGTTGAATTAGTATAGTGAAACATGCAAGTACATTTTAAGTGGTGGATAGGTTAGTCAGTTATTTGAATTCGGAATGATAGCAGAAGGATAGAGGAAGACAAAGGTTTGTATTTATATAGCGCTTGTTGACTCACGCTATTCAGGAAGCCTACAAAGGATTAGTGGTGAATTAATATGGTGGAATATGAAGTAATTTCAGTGGTGGATATTAGTCAGTTACTTGGAGTGAGAAGGATAGCGGAGGGATAAAAGGGGAAGAAAGATTTGCATTCCTATAGCACTTGTTACCACTGATGGGTGTTAAATCGCTTTTCTGGCGAGTAGAACGCCACTCCGGAACCCATAAAGGATTACTGTTGAAAATTAGTATAGTAAAAAATCTATACTAATATAATAAAGAGAGAGCCCAAACCTTTGAGGCAGGTAATCTCAGGGACCACAGCACCAATCACAACACCCAATACAGTGTTGGAAAGGGCAGTTGCAGCAGAAGGACTTAGGCTATGCAGACGCCCACCATATACATTTAAAAAGTAAAAGAATCATGCCAGCAAAGTAGTCCCTTGTGGGCGTGTTTGCATTGTGCTGTGGGTGTGTGCTGGGGGCGTGACAATCGCGGGGGGGGGGGGGGGGGGGGGGGGGGGGCATTCCGTCACGAGTGTTGTTTTTTTCCCAGGTTCTATACATTCCTGCTCCCTTTAAATAGTAATTAATTGGAGGTCCCATTCTCTTAGAACCACCCCAAGCACAGTTATGGGCAAAAATACAACTAAAAGGCCCTGCAAAGCATTATGGGATAAGATTAGCATCATTATTAGCATTCATGAAAGGGTTTCAATGTTTTTGAATTTTACTCATCAGGGACATCTTGGGACGACGAGGTGAACTGCAGCTTGATGTATAATATTTTAAATGCTATTGGATTTGCCTCATCAGGGACATCTAGGGACGGCGAGGTGAACTGCAGCTTGATGTGTAATATTTTAAATGCTATTGCATTTGCCTCATCAGGGACATCTAGGGACTACGAGGTGAACTGCAGCTTGATGTGTAATATTTAAATGCTATTGCATTTTCCTCATCAGGGACATCTAGGGACCACGAGGTGAACTGCAGCTTGATGTATAATATTATAAATGCTATTGCATTTGCCTCATCGGGGACAACTGGGGACGATGAGGTGAACTGCAGCTCTTTGTAGAATTATTTGGATACTATAATATTCATTTCCCACTGCTAATCTCGTCCCATAATGCTTTGCAGGGGCTTGATCTCAAAATCATCACCTCTCTCACTGCTTGCTGGAAGCTAATTTCACTTTTGTGAAATGACAATATGCATTTTAGCATGTAGAAATACTTGTTATTTTACCTTGAATATATGAGGTTTCTGTTTTCATTATTGGAAATCTGACGGAACGAAATATTGCGGATTTATTGTACTACGTTCGCGCCAATTGCGCCCACCCCTACTTTAAATACCCCTGCACCCCATAATCATAACCCACCCATACTCTATAAAATACCCCAACACCCTTAAACACTAACCCATCTTAACCCTGTAAATATACCCTGTACCCCAAAACCCAAACATACCCATAAACCCTAAAAATACCCCTGTACCCCAAATCCCAAACCTAGCCCTGAACCCTATAAATACCCCTGTACCTCAAAACCCAAACCTACCCCTGAACCCTAAAAATACCCCTGTACCCCAAAACCCAAACCTACCCCTGAACCCTAAAAATACCCCTGTCCCCAAAAACCCAAACCTAGCCCAGAACCCTAAAACACCCCTGTATCCCAAAACCAAAACCTAGCCCTGAACCCTAAAAATACCCCTGTACCCCAAAACCCAAACCTAGCCCTGAACCCTTAAAATACCCCTGTACCCCAAAACCCAAACCTACCCCTGAACCCTAAAAATACCCCTATACCCCAAAAACCAAACCCAGCCCTGAACCCTAAAAATACCCCTGTACCCCATAACCCAAAACTATATCTGAACCCTTAAAATACCCAAACACCCCAAAACATATACCTCAACACCCCAAAACATATACCCCTATACCCATACTTGCCTTATCCAAACATTAAAAAAAAAACATGCTTTTACCATTCATACAATTACAACGAATTTCGTTGTAAATGTATGCGTGGTAAAAGCATATTAAATGTATTGCCATGTGTTATAATGGCATTGCGGAGTCATGGTACTTTCGTAATGAAAGTATGCGGAGTGATGGTATGCGGAAAGAAAGTTGCGGAATAATGGGTGTTTACCCTCCCCCGTAAGTACATTTTTGGCACGGCGGCCCACATCTCCAGCAACATACTCATATTTTTTCACCACCGATTGGAAAAATGCACTGGTCTCTCTCATTGATGCCCAGCATCGACATACACTTTAAACACACCTCCCACCACAAGTTCTAGAATTGCGAACTTTAGAGATGGGGAGCTACGTTCGAATCTCGGCATCAGCTCAACATCCTGTGATTCCAGGCAAATCGCTTTGTCTCCCCGTGCCTACCACAAATGAATGTGTTCGTCTGTAATGTAAATTGTGCTCATGCCATGTTGTCGAGTTCGCGCTATATAATATTGCAAGGAAAATAAAGTAGGGAAACTCGAGTTCACACACTACTGAATGCGCACTCTTAAGTGCATCAGCAGTGTACTGTGAATCGCAGCGTTTCACAGGCCTGTGACAGATAAGAAATGCTATCAAAACGAAATCCTACGAAACAATATACTACTGGCCAGCAGCAATTCATACCCGGACAACGTCGGGACGGGCTGCTAGTATGAAGTAATTTGAGTAGTGGATATGTTATTCAGTTATTTGGGTAGTATATTAGTATAGTTTAAGATGGAATTTGAGAAGTGAACAAGTTAGTCTGTTAATTTCGATTGAAAATGATAGTGGATGGATAAAGAGTGAAGGTTTTTTTTTTTTAGGTCTTAGCAATAGGAGGAGGCTTTTGGATGAGTAAAAATGCGTTTTGGAGGGGAGGACTCAGAGGAAAGAGTTTAGAAAGGTTTGTTTTAGGGGATCGGTATAGTAAAAAAGGTTTTAGGGGATCGGTATAGTTAAAAAGGTGTCAGATGATGCAAGGAGGGGTAGAGTAGGAGAGAGTTTAGAAAGGGTTATTTTGGCAATCGTAATGGTATTGGGTTTGGGATAAATGAGAGAGTGGATGTAGAGGATATATTGATAGATGTATAGGATGAGAGATAGGGTAGTGCATTGGAAGGAGTAGTAGAAGAAATTTGAGATGAGTCAGAAGGTTGGGCTAGAAGATATATTGAGCGAAGTATAGGCTGAGAAATAGGGTAGTGCATTGGAAATGCTAAATTAGAAGAAATTGATAAATATATAGATCCATAATTATATTGAAAGTATATAGATACATAAAGGAGGTAAGTATATGTAGATTAAAGATATTGATAGAGGCACAGGATGAGAAATAGGGTAGTGCATTGGATATGCTTTTTCAGGAGAAAAGTAACAGGCACACAGATCCAAGTACATGGAAGGTACACAATGGAAATATGTACATGTAGACCAAAGATTTAGTTTTGTTCTACGTAAGATTATACGCTTGTTAGTGATAAAAGGTGGTCTGTTAGGTGTAATTACAGCAGGGAGAGTGTGTCTGAATGGGATGTAGTTATGTACGGTGTTGATTGGCGTTGTGTTAGTGATGAGTGTATTGGTTAGTGGTATAGGATAGAGTTGTGTACTGTTTGAAGGTGATTGTGGATCTGTGTGGTAGTTGGGATAGTAGGGTGTGTAGATGTGGTTTGGTTGGATTTGTAGTGCAGGCTGGTACGTTAATCTGTGCATAGTGTTGTGCGCGGTGTACATTTGGTGTGAGTGTGTTGCTCTGTTTGTGGATGTGGATGGTGTGGCCTCGGTATTTCTAAATGAGAAAAAGGGCAGCATTCTGGCCCTAGTCCCGACCAGTCTCGAACAGGCTCGGACAGGAAACTGCCCTTGTCCTCTCTGCCCTTAACAGGCTCAAACAGGAAATTTCCCTTGTCCTCTCTGCCCTTAACAGGCTCAAACAGGCAACTGCCCTTGTCCTCTCTGCCCTTAGCCTCGACGCCCGGGCTGAGAAGCCCTAAGCCTTGCCTTTTTATAGCCCTAGTAATCAGGTGACTCCTTCAGCCAATGGGAACCCTAACCCTAACACTATCCAATCACAACACTAGCCCTAAAATCTAGAACCAATAGGAGACCAGGACCTTACAGCCAATCTTAGCCCTAGTCCAAGCACACAATCAGTTCAAAAACCCTGATCTCTACGTCCAATAAAGGCCCTAGCCATACCAGTAGTCCCAAAACAAGGCCATGCAACCAATGGCACAGGTAACCCTAGTCCCTACTTCCAATAAAAAGGCTAACCCTACTGTAAGTCCCACACCTAGTCCAGCTACATGACGCCAGCAAAGATATTGTAGGCTCTTGGCATGTGTGAATCTGTTAGGTTTGCTGATCTCCTTGATTTACCCCTACTGCCAACTGTGAAACTGGCTACTCCAATGCATTCTGGTAATTGCAGTTTTAGTGAAGGAGACAGGGTAAAAAGGGCCCGTTTGTCCCAAGTGACAAACATAGGGTTGATGTGCCGAGTCATACCCTTCCATGCCCGTTTGATCGTGATTAATCCTTAGTCAGCTGCTCTGACTCATAATGACCAGGGGGTGGGGCTACCTCGGTCCAGATACCCTCACTGCCTGATGCCCTTTCTTTGTATCTGGTTTATTAAGCAAATACCATTAGCAAAGAGGCCCTAAAAGCCATCCACATCAAGTGTCTCCCATCCTAACAAACTTACCTGCAGAGACCAAGTTTAGGCGCTAGGCTGAAGACCCCCTAGCCCCTCGTGATCTGCATCCTCCACCCCTTCTCCATTCCCAGCTACCCATTGCTGATCCTAATCGACTGCCCTTTTGTGTCCACAGGTCAGGTCCTGTTACCGTGCAGTGACCGGCCTGTGAACACACATTTCCCCACTGTCCCCTCATTAAATCACCTATTCAATTGCTAAACGGAAGGTGAAAATTCATGGGGTGGGGGGCGAGTTGGGACTAAGGGAGGGAAGCTAAGGGAAGCAAAAGATAGCACGATTTCATAGGCAGTCTGAAGAAGGCAATGACACTTCTGATTTCATAGCTGGGACGTGTAGGGCCCTTGCATGCAGGGCATTTGTTGGCCCTACGCATCTTGTTAAATGTTCTATGAGTGTTCACTGGTTTAAATTATTATCTAAAAATGTTTTATTCAATCCAACCACTCCATCTCTTTTTCCCCTCCTTACATGAAGGAAGGACGTCACTTTCTCTAGTCGCTCCCTCCACTGTAAAACCAAGAGTAAGAATGAGAAGCATGGCGAGGAAAGACTCGGATTCCCTGGGATGCAGACAGGCTTGTCACAGATGGATATAGCACAGTGGGTTGAACACCTGCTGCAAAGATCTCGGTGTAAAATGAAAGAGCACATTTCAATCCTCGTAAGACAGCTTGGAGGGTGAATATGCGTGCTGTGGAGTTCATCATGCAAACTGCTGGTCACATGTTGCAATCATGTAAATTAGGTATATTCTGTCATAGATATGGAAAGAATGCTACGCTCCTACTGTCGGGTACAAGTGCCAAGAAGTGCCAACGTTGACAGGGCCTCTTCAGGCCATCATCCATTTACATTCTATGTAATGGATACCATGGAGTCAACTAACCGCACCAATTAAACAACCCATTGTGTGTTTCCTAAAGTAATGCATGACGCTTTGTTCATTACACTCCACAGCCGTATAATTGCAGGGTAGCCTTTCTGATAACACCTAATTTGAAAAATTAATTCACAAATCAGGGGAGGGAGTTTTTTGGAAAATAAAGCACAACTATATCATAACTATATTATTTCTTAAATGTTCTAATAAACAAAGTACGTTACTGGCAGCTGTAATTTGATCAGCAAACTGAATGTGCCTTTTTAGGTCAAGCCTAGCGTTGCAGCGCATGTGCTGCTCGCTTTGGGAGGCATGCAGTATTGAGTATGGGGTGGAAGCTCCGCGTAAGCTCCACCCACTCTCCGCACATCTTTTTTATTGGCTTTGGTCCTAAATGCTGCCTTCCCATTGGTTTTAGCATTGTTAGTCCCTCCTCCTGATGGCCATGTCATCATTTGTATCCTTCCATGGCTACTGGCCCCTTTACTTTCAAAACTATTTTGTTCCAGTGCCACCCCCTACCTTCCCCTCCCCCAACCACAGTCTGTGATTTCTCGACCATCACCACCACCCCGCAGTCCCGTTCGTGCCTTTTTGCCCTCCCGCACTCCTTTTTCAAATGAAATAGGTCTCGCGTAAAAGCATGTCCTATTGCATTGCAAATGCTTGTTTTAAGTCCCCATGCGACCTGACAATTTTTTGTTTGTTTCTTGTCTAATAGTAATTGAGTTATTTCCTGATTGTGAGAATGATGGGGCATATAATCAAGCCCTAACCGCCACTTTTGCGTTCGTTTTCAGCCGAAAAGCGGCGATAATGGCATCTCAGTATTAGCAAAGACACGCTAGTGTGTGTTTCCTTGTCCTAGCACTGCTTTTGCTAACGCCCTGCATCACATATCTAATGCGATGTAAAGTAGGCGTTCCTGTGGAATAGAACATGGAAAAAGTCGCTAACCGCACATCGCGATATTTAGAATCCTGTGCCCTGACACCTATGACGATGTTAAAACCCGCGCTAACCGCAGTTATCGCCGTAATCTTACGTCTGCTTAAATTGAGACTTAGCTATATTTGGAATAAGGGGTGGACTGAAAGTGTAAGACCACCAGGGGCTATCATCAAGCTTTCCCCTATCGCTGCGGGAATAGCGCTTGATTTCCAGCGATATTCCTGCATATCGCCGCTTTTGCTGGATTTGTTATCGCCCTGGAGAAACGCGTTGTTGATAAAGCGTTATCCGGGCGATAACATCCAGCAACAGCCGGCGATAACTGAAGTAGCGCTAAACTCGCTTAGTGATATTTATCGCCGTTGCTTGTTGATATGCCCCTTAGCCGATTATCTTTTTGTGTCTGAAAAATATATTCATATGTGTTTGCATAACTTTAACACTTGCAGGCAGATTTGCAAGCCCCTTGCGCCACAGTACGTCACTTTTCCCACATTAAAAATGACGCAAAAGTGGTGCAAGGGGCTTGTAAATAAGCCTCTTGGTCTTTAAGTATGAACATTGTTAAAAAGCCTCAAAAACAGCCAAAGCCTCAGACGCTCTCAGCGCAGCCTACAGACACCCCACCCCACCCTCCACACACACCGGACGTAGCTGAGTCACAAGCTATCTCCTCACTCACAATGCAGACTGCCCCCAGCTCGTGCTCACTTCACAGAGCCCCTACGGGCCATGCTGCTCCTTCAAAGGCAATCCCATGGCAATCTGCAAGCCACAGGCATAGAGCTGGCTAGAGGTGCGACTCCACGTTTCTTTTATTTGCGCAAGACTGTCCATGTTAGAGCCTCAGGGGCATATTCTCAATGACACATCGACAAGTTATCGGCACTTTATCACAGCCAAAGTAGTGATAAATTCATCGCACCATTCACAAGCTGGTGCTAACAGCCGTTATCACCAGTTTTCCTGCGATAGTGACAAGCCAGAATCTTATCTTATCTTACCATCCTTAGGAATCCTCTCAGGTCGCCAGGAACTTTTTATCTGCTGAATAGTGTGAAGGGGAGAAAATCCAATTCAATCACATAATCAATTTGGAACTCTAAAGGACTCCAAGATAACATTTTCAGGGTTTATTACAAAGCCAAAAATAACTGATTATACAGACACCTCGTCACGAGGTTGAGAAAATAGATGGGCATTAATACATACATGATCCTACGTAGGAGTCTCATCCAAATCAGAATGAAAAGAATAGCTAGTTCAAGAAGCATCAAACACACAAGGACTGCTCCAATCTCTAATTTGGTATTCATTAACCTAGAAAGGAAAACAATTATTCTATCCCTACATTACCACTAAGGTGACATCCCTACTTAGCATAATCCCCAGGCAAGAGAAAAAAAGGTGTCATTAGTGAAGACTTCCTTAGAAGTGCTCTCACTTTGCATAGGTAAGTAGCCAACGCTACAGAGCTCGTTCTAAGATGCTCCTTCTAGCTTCCCCTCTAGTCCTCAACTGCTCCACCCTCCGTGGCACTGTCCCTAATTCAAAATCACAAAACAGTAGAACACACCTTTTCCACGCCTCTTTGGACATGTCTTATTTGCCCGTAAGTTTCCACTGAAACTCTGACTTCATCCAATCACATTTGTTCGACCTTGGGTCCCAGGCACCTTCTCCACTGAAAGTATCATATCTGTATTCCTGTACACTCGCTTGGCTACTTCGCCTACGATCCCAACTCCTAAAACAAAGGGTTATTCTGCCTTACAAGACGTGTGTCCTTGCACCTGCAACTGAAGCATGTTAATGAGAAAACTTTCCATTTGCCGAAAACTGCTGACTATTCTACAAGAGCGTTCCCAAGGGAAAATACTTTTCAGCCTACAATATCCCGCTAACATAATTGAGAACAAATAGGCCTTTCTCTAAAATGTAATGCAATTAGGCCTTACACATTATGTATTCTCAGGTTAATACGTTGCATCACTAGGCATTTTTCGGTTACATTTCATACATGATTAGAAAATCTATGCATGCAAACTTTTAATAAGGCGCACGTTTAACTCTTTCTTGGTCGAAGTACTAGGTGTAGGAGTTCCCTCCACAACTGCATCTTCTACCTTGTGTGGTACAACTATTGACACTATAATCACTACTACGATTGAAATTATCACTCCCCTTAAGAGTGTAGCTATCATATATTTAGGACAAAGGTTTGGATTTCCAGCCTCCACTGTCTTTATCGAGTTGTTCAGAACTAATTTGTTAGAGTCTGTTTCTTTCTTTTCAAGCGAAGTTCAGATCAGTCCAAACAACACTCAGAAAGACTGTAAAATCCCTTTACAATACTTGAGTTCCTTATTTACACAGTTCGAAAGACTTCCCTAGCCCCCCTCCTTTCTCTAGGGAAAGCCCCTACATTTCTTCTTCTTCCACTCGGGTCTAGGTTATCTTCTTTTTAAACTTATTTACAACAAAAGTTGCCTTCAGTGCAAAATAAGATCAGCTCCAATTATCTCTAGAACATGTTGCAAGAGTTCAAGACGAAGAATGATCACTTAATGAGACGGAGCTTCATAACCAAATGCAGGAAAGGTTAATCTGTGCAAAATCAAATGACAAACTCTGCTTAAAACTGGAGGATTTGGAATTGTGATGGTCAGCACTACTTCGATTTCAAGTCCTGGAACCAACAGTACCACATCGATTCTCACATTCGGACTGTTGCTGATCACTGTCACGGAGCTCAACCTCCCGGAACTCACCACTCCTGGCATCAGTCACAACGTACGTCCACTCCGGGGTAGCGTATCTCTGACGAGGCACTCTCGTTCATCTTGATCTTCTCAGACCTCCTCAAGCTTGCCCTTCTTCACTCTCTTCCGATTCAGAGTTCTCGGACACAGGGGCAAGGTCTCAATCAGGAGCCAACCTCAGATTCAGTCTCCTCTGTCTCTTGGGCCAAACCTCTTCTGTTCTGACGACTCTCCTGCTTTCTCCCTGTATACCCTGTACACCATTTCCTTCTTCTACTGAATTTTATTCTGCGCCACCCACAGTTTACTCCTTCATCCGAGTCAATGTTAGGGTTCTGATTGACGTAACCCTCATCAGCTCGTCTGGTGCACAACCAGCTCCGTCAGCAACCCTCACAGCTTGACTTGTCCTCTCTTCTGGCCCGGCCACATCAGCTAGATTTTTAGTCGAGAGAGGAGCTGTTTCTTTCAAGGGTGCTGGAACTCTGCGGGTATGGAAGGCATGTACCCAGTTTGGCAACCCTCCGCACTTCACTGCTGAGTTCGTGATCAGTATCACTTGGTATGGGCCTTTCCAGCGGACATTCAGACAATTCTTCCTCGCGTGCTTGCGGACCAATACCCAGTCCCCTGGGCACAAGTCGTGGCACAGACCACTCGAGGCTGGAAAAGCTGCAGCCTGCACCCGCTGGGACACAGAACAGACCACATTAGCTAGTCCCATGCAATAGTCAAGAAATAAGTCATCAGTGATGTTTATCAAAGCTGAAGCTGGCATTGCTGACAATCACATCACCCTCCCCACCCATCAAGATCTCATGAGGAGATAACCCAGTCCTCCTGTCTGGGACACTGCGGATACTGATTAACACAAGAGGCAAAGCATCAGGCCATTTCAAAGATGTCAATGAACACACTTTTTCCATTCGGGCTTTCATAGTCCCATTAATATGTTCCACAATCCTAGAAGCCTCTGGTCGATAGCTGCAATGCAGTGGTCAGCATTCATAGCGGCACCAAGAAATTTCGTGACCTCGCTGTGGAAGTGTGTTCCTTTGTCCGACTCAAAAGAGGTTGGAAAACCGAACCTCGGGATCAGCTCCCTCAATAATAGCTTAGCTACTGTGAGAATGTCACATCTTTGTGTCGGATATGCTTCCACCCACCGTGAGAAAACACACACCACCACCAAAATGTACCTCAACCCATTACACTTAGGCATCTCAATGAAATCCACCTGCATTCTATTGAAGGGTCCTCCCGACCTTCCAATATGACTCAAAGTAACCACAGTTTTCTTTCCAGCATTCATCTGTTGACAAGTAACACACCTTTGACATGTTGCTTCAGTAACTGTGCGAAATCGTGGATTGTACCACGTCTGTCTAAACACTTGCACCATCGCATCTCTTCCGAAATGCACTGAACCACGAATCTGTCTCGCCATCGGGTTCAATACGTTTTCTGGTAACACTGCTCGACCATCACTTGAAGCCCAAACATCAACATCTCCTTTCTCACAACCTGATCTGATCCATCCATTTCACTCTTGTTCTGAAACCCCATCTTGCAGTCGTTTAAGTGCCTCCCGCGTATCTGCCATGGCTAACATCATGTTGAGCTTGGTTCTCTCTTGGCTCTCTCCTGTGTAATCTCCTGTGAATATACACCCTTTTTCTGCACAAAAAACGAGGGACTTCGTCGGCATAGTTGTTTCCCAATGAGACAAACCCCTTCCCCCTCCCATGTGGGCGCACTTCACAACGGAAATTTATTTTGGACACTGTAATGCCTCTAGTAGCTGCCTTACATATTCCCCATTTCTGATAGGAGAACCAGATGATGTCATGAATCCCTTCTGTGACCATAACTGTCCAAAGTCGTGAACCACACCAACCCATACTGACTATAAATGTAGATAGTAATTTGGATCTGATCAGCGACCAAACAGGCACGAGTCAAGGCAATGATTTCAGCTACCTGTGCAGAATATACTCCTTCTAGACAAGCAGCCTCAACCACTCCTGTAATGCTACATACAGCAAACACTGCTCTCAACTGACCAATATTGTCTCTCAAGCATGAACCATCAACAAATAAAATTTCATCAGGGTCAGGCAGAGGTTCATCAACAATGTCAGGTCTCGGCTTGGTGCATAGTTCAGTTACAGCGAGACAGTCATGATCCTCACAATCTTCATCATAGGTATTTGGTACTGGCATCAATGTAGCAGGATTCAAGACGGAACACCTTTTTATTGTCACATTCTCTGTAGCAAGTATGACTTGATCATATCGCGTTAACCTATTGTTGGTCAGGTGCTGCGTCTTGGTCCTGCCAATTCAAGAGAGTGCGGCACATACACTATCAAAGGATGACCCATCACAATACTTTCACATCTTTCAATGCTGACACCGGTTGCAGCAACAGATTTGAGACATCTGGGCAACGCAGAAGCTACTTGATCTAAAGTAGCTGAGAAATAGGCATCTGGTCTACGGACACCTTCATGACTCTGAGTCAACACTGACAATGCGCAACCTTCTCTCTCGCAACAGAACAGTGAGAACGCCTTGTTGTAATCAGGCATCCCCAATGCAGGAGCACAACACGTACTCTCTCTCAATTTCAAAAATGCCACTAGGCAGTCATGGTCCCATGGTACCGGATCACTCACATCTTTGTGCGTCAACCTTTGCAAAGGCTTTGCTTGCAAATAGAAGTTGGGAATCCATTGGCGACAGTACCCAAGCATTCCCAGAAACATTCTGACTCCTCTCTGAGTGGTCGGTGCCGGCATATTCATAATTGCCTCAATTCGGTCTGGGGACATCTTCCTCTTACCTTTCTCAATCCGATGACCCAAATACTGAACCTCACTCATAAAATACTGTAGCTTATTTGGAGACACCTTGTGTCCATTCTCTGGCAGATTCTTCAGTAAGGCAATTGTATCAATCCTGCAAGCATCCTCGGTTTCTGATGCTATTAGGAGATCGTCTATATACTGCACATGAACTGAGTTCCGTGGCAATACGAGACTCTCAAGATTCTTCTTTAAGGTCAGATTAAAGATCGATGGACTCTCTGTATACCCGTAAGGGATATGACAACATGTTAACACCTGATTTTCCAGCCTGAAAGCAATTAAACATTGGCTTTCTTGGTGGAGAGGTATCGAAAAGAATTCTCGGCACAAGTAAACCACTCAGCTTCACATGGGATCTGAAACAATATCACTGATAGAATCGGTACCACTGGACAACAGGGGACAACTATCGTGTTGACCTTTCATAGGTCTGGCACGATCCTGAACTTCCCACTCGGCTTCTGTAGTCTCATGATGGTGAATTACAATGGCTAACCATTATCTCCGTCAGAATTCCCTGCTTGATCATGTACTCCATTACAGGTTTGATCCATGCAATAGTCTCAGGTGACAAATTGTACTGTGGTGTCCTAGGGCACTCAACATCTTGCTTAACCTGGATCTTTACTGGCTCAACTCCTTTGATTAGTCCAATTTCCTCTCATGTAACGTCCCACACTTCAAGTGAGACATAGTCTCTCATATCAAGTGAAAGTTCTTCCACTGTCAGCACAGGGTACATTTCTATACACAAGTGCTGATGTTCAACCTTAAAGGTAGCATCATCATCCCTCATCTGTACTTCGACTCCTTTCGGCGTACAATAGATGGTGCAGTTCAGTTTGCACAATAGATCACATCCTCACAAGCAAACTGGACTCGAGTCGCACACCACAAACTGGTGTCGGTCTGGGAAGGTTCCTATTCTCACAGGAATCGACTCAGTCAATGGGTTAGTCATTCTCTTGTTTGCCACTCCTACAACTTGGATTGATTGTCCCGAGAGGAGTAGGTTGGGAACTACTGCAGATCTCACAGTGGACCGGAAGACACCAGTGTCAGCCAAAAAAGGTGGTAGGATGCAGATTCCATGGGCTGTGAGTCGTGTCCCCTGACACGGGGCGATAAGCATCAGGCACAAGCAGTGGTTTTGTATAGGCTGTCTGGCGCCACTTAGAAATTCTCACATTCAATTAACTCCAAACGTTATATATAACGGTGCTATAAGGAAGAAGGTACCACTTTGATCCTTCCCAAATTTAGGCATAAGCCTCCAAACAAATTGTAACACTCCTTAGCACACGTCTATCATAGTAATTATAAGTGTTTCCACATTTTTGAAACAATCACAATGCGTAGATGATATTAGTACATCAATATGTGTTTATTCTTGTTCACTTTGAAGTTTTCCACACAGCCGACACGTGTTTCGTCGCAACTGGGATAATACCCCACGACTTTTTCAAGGCTGCAAGATTTTAAAATAAAGAAAACAAAGATATATTGCCATCTGTATGTGTATATCAAGTCAAAGTTTCTAATTATAAACATCCGTCATCTGATCAATATGTTGATAAGGGTGGCCCTCACCGTGATACATTTCAGTGGTATGTATATACCGTGGGTTCAAACAGAATCATAATGTACACCATTTCTTCTCATTTAGAAGAAGTACTCCACACCTTGATAAGCTGTCAAAGTTTACATTTTGAGCGCATTATGCATTTTCCCAGTAGAAATCACAATTTGATTAGACACAATTCCATTGTTGTGTAACACAGAATGTACCTCTGTTTCTTACAGAGGTCTATGAACCTATATACGATGGAGAGATCCAGAACTCGGATAGTCTTATTAAGGCGTGATTTATACCGTGTATTAATGTGATCATTGTGCATGTTTTGTTCTCCAAACACCCTAAACCAGCACCATGTGACAGGTTTTTTAGGTAGTATAGTGGTATGTAGTGCTCATATTTACTCTCAAGTGCAGATGATTCATGCATCGCTAGTATAACATTAGGTGACTGGTATATATTTGTAAATACCTATTTCCAGAACTGTTCTTTTTTAGCTGTGGGAGTAATATATAAAAGTTTCTTATAGTCTTTGGGCCCGATTCACAGAATGAACTTAAGACTCAATCTTAAACTTACTACTATTTTTGTATTCATAGAATGCACTTACTACTTTTGGCATTCACAGAATGAACTTACTACTTTTGGTATTCACAGAAGTTAGGATTTTGTCTTAAGTCTGTCTTAAGTCTGTCTTAACTCTGTCTTAAGTTTGTCTTAAGTTTGTCTTAAGACAAACTTAAGACAAAATCCTAACTTCTGTGAATACCAAAAGTAGTAAGTTCATTCTGTGAATGCCAGAAGTAGTAAGTGCATTCTGTGAATACCAAAATAGTAGTAAGTTTAGGATTGAGTCTTAAGTTCATTCTGTGAATCGGGCCCTATGTATTCTTATGTTTTATCATTTATCCCAAAATTCTGTTTTTATGCTTATTTACAGTTGTTGACTTACTCAGTATGCGGTGATAATTCCAACCCGCATAGGGGTTCTACGGGGGTCTTCTGTTTTTCAATATTCAGCATATGTTGTCCACAAAGGCTCCAAATCTTAGTTTATATAGGAGGGCTGAAAGGAACATTATTGTTAAAGCTTTTATTATCTAGTAATTTCTCTTTATACTACCTAGATTACATATTATTTTATCCATTTTTTCATCACGGTAGTTTTATTGGTGGGGATTGTAATATACCTCCAAATATATTCCCATATTCTATTTTTGTTTAGCAATAATTACTAATGTTCGTTCATGTTAGCTACATAAGTGTAGTGGCACGTCTGGTCTAAAGTGCCAGAATGCATATTTCAAAGTGGCGTGAGAGGTTTCCATTAAAATAGAAAAGCTCTTCTTTGCTTCCCCCCATTATTTTATATTTAACAATATATACTTATAAGTACTGTTAAATCATGCTGCTCGATAGGGCTTAATGATTCCAGGTTTGTAATATTCATTTGGCATATCATTATGCTTTGAGAAATGGTACTATGTACATGTCTCACTAGTTTCGTGTTCTTCTTACCTTTCGCCCGTGTCTCCTCGTTCGTAAAGGCTCCCCGTTTACAATCAGCGTGTCCGCTCGATTGTCGTCTTTCAAACTCGCCGCGTATTTATTGCAAACACTTCCGTGTTCTAGCAGCGTTTGTGATAGGCTGTTACAACCTCGTGACTCACGCATCATCGTTGCTATGCCGATTGGGGTAGAAAGAGCACGTGAGCTTACTCGGTTTAGGTTTACTGGGTGTTTCTGATAATGAAACGCAGTCGCCATCTTAAAGCATCTATGCTAGAGACAATATTGGTCTATTTTTAAAGATTTTCGTATAATTGTAGTCTATTTCCTCGGATTTGTATACCAGTAATGGCACTTGTTTTTAATACTCAGATTGTCGCTTTTTATCATTATTTCAAACGTATGTATGTGTAATTTCTATTGTTAGTCTAATTAAATACGTAATATATTTAAGAATAAAGCTATCCGTGTAAATATTGTGTCTGTTATATTTTTGTTACTAATAAAGTACCGTTGCTATTCACTTCTATTTATTCCAAACCACCTTCATTAATGTCGAATTTTGATGAGATATAATTACACTGATTTAGTGAGGAGGCTAATATAAGAAATCCAGAGCGTCTCTAAAATTATCTTTATCGTATATACCGTTAACACCACTTATATGATGTGATTTATAGTGACAGTATATATTTTATCGTGATAAAAAACAGTAAGTAGATGTTTCTTATCGATTTTCCTAGTCGATTGCCATTAGTACATTAATGATATTTTATTTATTTATTTTCCTGTTTGGCGTGAGCCGTGAGTGCCAGATAATGCAACGGGACTTAAAGTGAGTTTCTGTATTCCTATATAGTGAATTCAGTGAGTGGTCCTTCACTGTTGGCAGTGTGTACCAGTTTTTACTATCAGACAGACACGCAATTGTGTATATAGTGATACCGACTAATGAACGGGATTTCAAGTGACTTTGTGTATCTCCATATAGTGAGTTCAGTGAGTGGTCATTCACTGTTGGTAGTTTGTCCAAAGTGTTACTATCAGATTCACAATTGTGTATATAGTGATGCATACTTGCTTGAGAAAATAGACTTCTCAGGTAATAGGTGACCTAATGGTCTCTCCATCATGTAGGGTCAGTACAAAGACATGGTACTAACAATTTCTAAACAGATATATTTATCATAGAACATTTTTATGAGCTCCTTCATGGGATACAGTTATTTATACATTCATATGCGAACCTCATTACAGAATTATTTTACAGGCCGGTGTGTTTACATGTGAACGTATTATGTATGGAGTGTGTTTCTTTAGTCAACTATCTCCCTAGGAAGTAGTGTAGCTCATGGCCAATGTTTAAGCCCTGTTCTACGCTTCGCATCTTCATAATCCACAGGTCTTCTCTTTGTCTAAGGGTTAGCTCCCTGTTACCTCCCCTAGGATGTCTCGGTGTGTGTTCTATTCCAAAGAATTCAAACATTCGATGTGTCGTTTGTGCAGGGCAGATTGACATATGGGCAGCAACTGGGTATCGCATATCACCCTGTTTAACTGCCCTAATGTGTTCATTAATTCTTTCCCTGAGTGTCCGTATTGTGCTGCCTATGTATTTTTTACCACATTTGCAGACCAGGGCATAAATTACAAATTTTGTCATACAGTTGATGTTGGTGTATATGCGGTATTTTCACCCATAAGGGCCCTCAAATTCTGTCACTTTTTTGTAGGCCCATTTGCATGCACTGCAGTTGTTACAACTATAGAAGCCCTTTGTGTGTTTATCTAACCAATTGTCCCGAGTCTTCTCACTTGTGTAACTTGGGCTCAGTAGGTTTCTAATTGTCTTTCCCTTTCTGTATGTAAGTGTAGGTTTCTCAGATATGTGTCTCTTCAATAAGGTATCTGTCTTTAGGAGATGCCAATGTCTAGCTAGGCTCTTCATTAGTATTCCAGACCAATTGTTATAGTTAGTTACTAGTCTTATTTTGTCTTCTTTTTCCTTAGTTTTTAGTTGTTCTTTCAAAGTGTCTGCCCGCTTGACCTTGTCTATTCTTAGTTCTGCCTTTTTTAGGATACTCTTACTATATCCACGGCTTTTAAACCTGTTCAGAACTCCCTTTTTGTTATGTTCAAATTCTACATCTCTACTGCAGTTGCATCGTGTCCGTATGAGTTCCCCATATGGGATTGCTTTTATTTGGAGAAGTGTGGCTCACTGGTTAGAGGAGGCAGACCTGGAAGCAGAGGTCAGCCCGGGACCAGGGTTCAATTCCCGGCTCGGCGGGGTCTTGAGTCCTAAAATGTCCATGGACTCGACAATTCTCGCTCCGGTGCCTACTCGATTCACGGGTTCACACTCTGTGACTCTGGGCAATAGCTTGCTTAATCTCCACAACGGCCCCTCGCGGCGGGATGCCTGGCTTTCACCTTGCGGATACCCTGCCGGGGTTATCTCACAGGGGAATACCAGGACGGGTTCCCTAAGCAAGCGCTTAGAGACCGCTTGGTGATTTGCGCTATATAAATTCCTGTACATTTACATTTACATTTACATTTGATGTGCTGGGTGAGCGCTGGATGCGTGCAGGAGTGAGTTGCATGCAGTCGGTTTTCGATATAGTCTGCTGTGGATTTTCTGATTATCAGCAAATAGTTCTACATCTAAAAATGGTATTTTCGTTTTGCTAAATTCCATAGTAAACCTGATGTTATACTCATTATTGTTCAAATATGTGTAGAAATTTAGTAGTTTTTCAGCAGTTCCAGTCCAAATCATGATACAGTCGTCTATGTACCTGCCCCAGAAAAGGATTGATTCAGAAAAGGGGGTGGTGATGAACAGAGTGCCTGAATTAAGCAGACCACTCTTACCCAGTCCAAAGATCAGGGCTTGATCCATCACCGTTTTTTAGCTCACTGCACCATCCCAGCTCAGAACTCGGCTATATGCAAATTAGTCTGTTCCTGTCCCAGTGCATGATGGGAACAGGGCAAACCAAACTACCAAGCCAATTCTTATACTGGTAGGGAAACAAGCTTCCGGGGACCGGTTTCTGCCATTTCAGGCGTCGTCGGCCCGGCTTGCTTGAATCCTGATGGTGCAATGAGCAAGGGACTCACATCTGAGTATACCCTTCCACGCTTATGGTGGACAAAATGATTCAGAAAAGGGGGTGGTGATGAACAGAGTGCCCGAATTAAGCAGACCACTCTTACCCAGTCCAAAGATCGGGGCTTGATCCATCACCGTTTTTTAGCTCACTGCACCATCCCAGCTCAGAACTCGGCTATATGCAAATTAGTCTGTTCCTGTCCCAGTGCATGATGGAAACAGGGCAAACCAAACTACCAAGCCAATTCTTATACTGGGAAGGAAACAAGCTTCCGGGGACCGGTTTCTGCCATTTCAGGCGTCGTCGGCCCGGCTTGCTTGAATCCTGATGGTGCAATGAGCAAGGGACTCACATCTGAGTATACCCTTCCACGCTTATGGTGGACAAAATGATTCAGAAAAGGGGGTGGTGATGAACAGAGTGCCTGAATTAAGCAGACCACTCTTACCCAGTCCAAAGATCAGGGCTTGATCCATCACCGTTTTTTAGCTCACTGCACCATCCCAGCTCAGAACTCGGCTATATGCAAATTAGTCTGTTCCTGTCCCAGTGCATGATGGGAACAGGGCAAACCAAACTACCAAGCCAATTCTTATACTGGGAAGGAAACAAGCTTCCGGGGACCGGTTTCTGCCATTTCAGGCGTCGTCGGCCCGGCTTGCTTGAATCCTGATTGTGCAATGAGCAAGGGACTCACATCTGAGTATACCCTTCCACGCTTATGGTGGACAAAATGATTCAGAAAAGGGGGTGGTGATGAACAGAGTGCCTGAATTAAGCAGACCACTCTTACCCAGTCCAAAGATCAGGGCTTGATCCATCACCGTTTTTTAGCTCACTGCACCATCCCAGCTCAGAACTCGGCTATATGCAAATTAGTCTGTTCCTGTCCCAGTGCATGATAGGAACAGGGCAAACCAAACTACCAAGCCAATTCTTATACCGGGAAGGAAACAAGCTTCCAGGGACCGGTTTCTGCCATTTCAGGCGTCGTCGGCCCGGCTTGCTTGAATCCTGATGGTGCAATGAGCAAGGGACTCACATCTGAGTATACCCTTCCACGCTTATGGTGGACAAAATGATTCAGAAAAGGGGGTGGTGATGAACAGAGTGCCTGAATTAAGCAGACCACTCGTACCCAGTCCAAAGATCAGGGCTTGATCCATCACCGTTTTTTAGCTCACTGCACCATCCCAGCTCCGAACTCGGCTATATGCAAATTAGTCTGTTCCTGTCCCAGTGCATGATGGAAACAGGGCAAACCAAACTACCAAGCCAATTCTTATACTGGGAAGGAAACAAGCTTCCGGGGACCGGTTTCTGCCATTTCAGGCGTCGTCGGCCCGGCTTGCTTGAATCCTGATGGTGCAATGAGCAAGGGACTCACATCTGAGTATACCCTTCCACGCTTATGGTGGACAAAATGATTCAGAAAAGGGGGTGGTGATGAACAGAGTGCCTGAATTAAGCAGACCACTCTTACCCAGTCCAAAGATCAGGGCTTGATACATCACCATTTTTTAGCTCACTGCACCATCCCAGCTCAGAACTCGGCTATATGCAAATTAGTCTGTTCCTGTCCCAGTGCATGATGGGAACAGGGCAAACCAAACTACCAAGCCAATTCTTATACTGGGAAGGAAACAAGCTTCCGGGGACCGGTTTCTGCCATTTCAGGCGTCGTCGGCCCGGCTTGCTTGAATCCTGATGGTGCAATGAGCAAGGGACTCACATCTGAGTATACCCTTCCACGCTTATGGTGGACAAAATGATTCTGAAAAGGGGGTGGTGATGAACAGAGTGCCTGAATTAAGCAGACCACTCTTACCCAGTCCAAAGATCAGGGCTTGATCCATCACCGTTTTTTAGCTCACTGCACCATCCCAGCTCAGAACTCGGCTATATGCAAATTAGTCTGTTCCTGTCCCAGTGCATGATGGGAACAGGGCAAACCAAACTACCAAGCCAATTCTTATACTGGGAAGGAAACAAGCTTCCAGGGACCGGTTTCTGCCATTTCAGGCGTCGTCGGCCCGGCTTGCTTGAATCCTGATGGTGCAATGAGCAAGGGACTCACATCTGAGTATACACTTCCACGCTTATGGTGGACAAAATGATTCAGAAAAGGGGGTGGTGATGAACAGAGTGCCTGAATTAAGCAGACCACTCTTACCCAGTCCAAAGATCAGGGCTTGATCCATCACCGTTTTTTAGCTCACTGCACCATCCCAGCTCAGAACTCGGCTATATGCAAATTAGTCTGTTCCTGTCCCAGTGCATGATGGGAACAGGGCAAACCAAACTACCAAGCCAATTCTTATACTGGGAAGGAAACAAGCTTCCGGGGACCGGTTTCTGCCATTTCAGGCGTCGTCGGCCCGGCTTGCTTGAATCCTGATGGTGCAATGAGCAAGGGACTCACATCTGAGTATACCCTTCCACGCTTATGGTGGACAAAATGATTCAGAAAAGGGGGTGGTGATGAACAGAGTGCCTGAATTAAGCAGACCACTCTTATCCAGTCCAAAGATCAGGGCTTGATCCATCACCGTTTTTTAGCTCACTGCACCATCCCAGCTCAGAACTCGGCTATATGCAAATTAGTCTGTTCCTGTCCCAGTGCATGATAGGAACAGGGCAAACCAAACTACCAAGCCAATTCTTATACCGGGAAGGAAACAAGCTTCCAGGGACCGGTTTCTGCCATTTCAGGCATCGTCGGCCCGGCTTGCTTGAATCCTGATGGTGCAATGAGCAAGGGACTCACATCTGAGTATACCCTTCCACGCTTATGGTGGACAAAATGATTCAGAAAAGGGGGTGGTGATGAACAGAGTGCCTGAATTAAGCAGACCACTCTTACCCAGTCCAAAGATCAGGGCTTGATCCATCACCGTTTTTTAGCTCACTGCACCATCCCAGCTCAGAACTCGGCTATATGCAAATTAGTCTGTTCCTGTCCCAGTGCATGATGGGAACAGGGCAAACCAAACTACCAAGCCAATTCTTATACTGGGAAGGAAACAAGCTTCCGGGGACCGGTTTCTGCCATTTCAGGCGTCGTCGGCCCGGCTTGCTTGAATCCTGATTGTGCAATGAGCAAGGGACTCACATCTGAGTATACCCTTCCACGCTTATGGTGGACAAAATGATTCAGAAAAGGGGGTGGTGATGAACAGAGTGCCTGAATTAAGCAGACCACTCTTACCCAGTCCAAAGATCAGGGCTTGATCCATCACCGTTTTTTAGCTCACTGCACCATCCCAGCTCAGAACTCGGCTATATGCAAATTAGTCTGTTCCTGTCCCAGTGCATGATAGGAACAGGGCAAACCAAACTACCAAGCCAATTCTTATACCGGGAAGGAAACAAGCTTCCAGGGACCGGTTTCTGCCATTTCAGGCGTCGTCGGCCCGGCTTGCTTGAATCCTGATGGTGCAATGAGCAAGGGACTCACATCTGAGTATACCCTTCCACGCTTATGGTGGACAAAATGATTCAGAAAAGGGGGTGGTGATGAACAGAGTGCCTGAATTAAGCAGACCACTCGTACCCAGTCCAAAGATCAGGGCTTGATCCATCACCGTTTTTTAGCTCACTGCACCATCCCAGCTCCGAACTCGGCTATATGCAAATTAGTCTGTTCCTGTCCCAGTGCATGATGGAAACAGGGCAAACCAAACTACCAAGCCAATTCTTATACTGGGAAGGAAACAAGCTTCCGGGGACCGGTTTCTGCCATTTCAGGCGTCGTCGGCCCGGCTTGCTTGAATCCTGATGGTGCAATGAGCAAGGGACTCACATCTGAGTATACCCTTCCACGCTTATGGTGGACAAAATGATTCAGAAAAGGGGGTGGTGATGAACAGAGTGCCTGAATTAAGCAGACCACTCTTACCCAGTCCAAAGATCAGGGCTTGATCCATCACCATTTTTTAGCTCACTGCACCATCCCAGCTCAGAACTCGGCTATATGCAAATTAGTCTGTTCCTGTCCCAGTGCATGATGGGAACAGGGCAAACCAAACTACCAAGCCAATTCTTATACTGGGAAGGAAACAAGCTTCCGGGGACCGGTTTCTGCCATTTCAGGCGTCGTCGGCCCGGCTTGCTTGAATCCTGATGGTGCAATGAGCAAGGGACTCACATCTGAGTATACCCTTCCACGCTTATGGTGGACAAAATGATTCTGAAAAGGGGGTGGTGATGAACAGAGTGCCTGAATTAAGCAGACCACTCTTACCCAGTCCAAAGATCAGGGCTTGATCCATCACCGTTTTTTAGCTCACTGCACCATCCCAGCTCAGAACTCGGCTATATGCAAATTAGTCTGTTCCTGTCCCAGTGCATGATGGGAACAGGGCAAACCAAACTACCAAGCCAATTCTTATACTGGGAAGGAAACAAGCTTCCAGGGACCGGTTTCTGCCATTTCAGGCGTCGTCGGCCCGGCTTGCTTGAATCCTGATGGTGCAATGAGCAAGGGACTCACATCTGAGTATACCCTTCCACGCTTATGGTGGACAAAATGATTCAGAAAAGGGGGTGGTGATGAACAGAGTGCCTGAATTAAGCAGACCACTCTTACCCAGTCCAAAGATCAGGGCTTGATCCATCACCGTTTTTTAGCTCACTGCACCATCCCAGCTCAGAACTCGGCTATATGCAAATTAGTCTGTTCCTGTCCCAGTGCATGATGGGAACAGGGCAAACCAAACTACCAAGCCAATTCTTATACTGGGAAGGAAACAAGCTTCCGGGGACCGGTTTCTGCCATTTCAGGCGTCGTCGGCCCGGCTTGCTTGAATCCTGATGGTGCAATGAGCAAGGGACTCACATCTGAGTATACCCTTCCACGCTTATGGTGGACAAAATGATTCAGAAAAGGGGGTGGTGATGAACAGAGTGCCTGAATTAAGCAGACCACTCTTATCCAGTCCAAAGATCAGGGCTTGATCCATCACCGTTTTTTAGCTCACTGCACCATCCCAGCTCAGAACTCGGCTATATGCAAATTAGTCTGTTCCTGTCCCAGTGCATGATAGGAACAGGGCAAACCAAACTACCAAGCCAATTCTTATACCGGGAAGGAAACAAGCTTCCAGGGACCGGTTTCTGCCATTTCAGGCATCGTCGGCCCGGCTTGCTTGAATCCTGATGGTGCAATGAGCAAGGGACTCACATCTGAGTATACCCTTCCACGCTTATGGTGGACAAAATGATTCAGAAAAGGGGGTGGTGATGAACAGAGTGCCTGAATTAAGCAGACCACTCTTACCCAGTCCAAAGATCAGGGCTTGATCCATCACCGTTTTTTAGCTCACTGCACCATCCCAGCTCAGAACTCGGCTATATGCAAATTAGTCTGTTCCTGTCCCAGTGCATGATGGGAACAGGGCAAACCAAACTACCAAGCCAATTCTTATACTGGGAAGGAAACAAGCTTCCGGGGACCGGTTTCTGCCATTTCAGGCGTCGTCGGCCCGGCTTGCTTGAATCCTGATTGTGCAATGAGCAAGGGACTCACATCTGAGTATACCCTTCCACGCTTATGGTGGACAAAATGATTCAGAAAAGGGGGTGGTGATGAACAGAGTGCCTGAATTAAGCAGACCACTCTTACCCAGTCCAAAGATCAGGGCTTGATCCATCACCGTTTTTTAGCTCACTGCACCATCCCAGCTCAGAACTCGGCTATATGCAAATTAGTCTGTTCCTGTCCCAGTGCATGATAGGAACAGGGCAAACCAAACTACCAAGCCAATTCTTATACCGGGAAGGAAACAAGCTTCCAGGGACCGGTTTCTGCCATTTCAGGCGTCGTCGGCCCGGCTTGCTTGAATCCTGATGGTGCAATGAGCAAGGGACTCACATCTGAGTATACCCTTCCACGCTTATGGTGGACAAAATGATTCAGAAAAGGGGGTGGTGATGAACAGAGTGCCTGAATTAAGCAGACCACTCGTACCCAGTCCAAAGATCAGGGCTTGATCCATCACCGTTTTTTAGCTCACTGCACCATCCCAGCTCCGAACTCGGCTATATGCAAATTAGTCTGTTCCTGTCCCAGTGCATGATGGAAACAGGGCAAACCAAACTACCAAGCCAATTCTTATACTGGGAAGGAAACAAGCTTCCGGGGACCGGTTTCTGCCATTTCAGGCGTCGTCGGCCCGGCTTGCTTGAATCCTGATGGTGCAATGAGCAAGGGACTCACATCTGAGTATACCCTTCCACGCTTATGGTGGACAAAATGATTCAGAAAAGGGGGTGGTGATGAACAGAGTGCCTGAATTAAGCAGACCACTCTTACCCAGTCCAAAGATCAGGGCTTGATCCATCACCATTTTTTAGCTCACTGCACCATCCCAGCTCAGAACTCGGCTATATGCAAATTAGTCTGTTCCTGTCCCAGTGCATGATGGGAACAGGGCAAACCAAACTACCAAGCCAATTCTTATACTGGGAAGGAAACAAGCTTCCGGGGACCGGTTTCTGCCATTTCAGGCGTCGTCGGCCCGGCTTGCTTGAATCCTGATGGTGCAATGAGCAAGGGACTCACATCTGAGTATACCCTTCCACGCTTATGGTGGACAAAATGATTCTGAAAAGGGGGTGGTGATGAACAGAGTGCCTGAATTAAGCAGACCACTCTTACCCAGTCCAAAGATCAGGGCTTGATCCATCACCGTTTTTTAGCTCACTGCACCATCCCAGCTCAGAACTCGGCTATATGCAAATTAGTCTGTTCCTGTCCCAGTGCATGATGGGAACAGGGCAAACCAAACTACCAAGCCAATTCTTATACTGGGAAGGAAACAAGCTTCCAGGGACCGGTTTCTGCCATTTCAGGCGTCGTCGGCCCGGCTTGCTTGAATCCTGATGGTGCAATGAGCAAGGGACTCACATCTGAGTATACACTTCCACGCTTATGGTGGACAAAATGATTCAGAAAAGGGGGTGGTGATGAACAGAGTGCCTGAATTAAGCAGACCACTCTTACCCAGTCCAAAGATCAGGGCTTGATCCATCACCGTTTTTTAGCTCACTGCACCATCCCAGCTCAGAACTCGGCTATATGCAAATTAGTCTGTTCCTGTCCCAGTGCATGATGGGAACAGGGCAAACCAAACTACCAAGCCAATTCTTATACTGGGAAGGAAACAAGCTTCCGGGGACCGGTTTCTGCCATTTCAGGCGTCGTCGGCCCGGCTTGCTTGAATCCTGATGGTGCAATGAGCAAGGGACTCACATCTGAGTATACCCTTCCACGCTTATGGTGGACAAAATGATTCAGAAAAGGGGGTGGTGATGAACAGAGTGCCTGAATTAAGCAGACCACTCTTATCCAGTCCAAAGATCAGGGCTTGATCCATCACCGTTTTTTAGCTCACTGCACCATCCCAGCTCAGAACTCGGCTATATGCAAATTAGTCTGTTCCTGTCCCAGTGCATGATAGGAACAGGGCAAACCAAACTACCAAGCCAATTCTTATACCGGGAAGGAAACAAGCTTCCAGGGACCGGTTTCTGCCATTTCAGGCGTCGTCGGCCCGGCTTGCTTGAATCCTGATGGTGCAATGAGCAAGGGACTCACATCTGAGTATACCCTTCCACGCTTATGGTGGACAAAATGATTAAGAAAAGGGGGTGGTGATGAACAGAGTGCCTGAATTAAGCAGACCACTCTTACCCAGTCCAAAGATCAGGGCTTGATCCATCACCATTTTTTAGCTCACTGCACCATCCCAGCTCAGAACTCGGCTATATGCAAATTAGTCTGTTCCTGTCCCAGTGCATGATGGAAACAGGGCAAACCAAACTACCAAGCCAATTCTTATACTGGGAAGGAAACAAGCTTCCGGGGACCGGTTTCTGCCATTTCAGGCGTTGTCGGCCCGGCTTGCTTGAATCCTGATGGTGCAATGAGCAAGGGACTCACATCTGAGTATACCCTTCCACGCTTATGGTGGACAAAATGATTCAGAAAAGGGGGTGGTGATGAACAGAGTGCCTGAATTAAGCAGACCCCTCTTACCCAGTCCAAAGATCAGGGCTTGATCCATCACCATTTTTTAGCTCACTGCACCATCCCAGCTCCGAACTCGGCTATATGCAAATTAGTCTGTTCCTGTCCCAGTGCATGATGGGAACAGGGCAAACCAAACTACCAAGCCAATTCTTATACTGGGAAGGAAACAAGCTTCCCGGGGACCGGTTTCTGCCATTTCAGGCGTCGTCGGCCCGGCTTGCTTGAATCCTGATGGTGCAATGAGCAAGGGACTCACATCTGAGTATACCCTTCCACGCTTATGGTGGACAAAATGATTCAGAAAAGGGGGTGGTGATGAACAGAGTGCCTGAATTAAGCAGACCACTCTTACCCAGTCCAAAGATCAGGGCTTGATCCATCACCGTTTTTTAGCTCACTGCACCATCCCAGCTCAGAACTCGGCTATATGCAAATTAGTCTGTTCCTGTCCCAGTGCATGATAGGAACAGGGCAAACCAAACTACCAAGCCAATTCTTATACCGGGAAGGAAACAAGCTTCCAGGGACCGGTTTCTGCCATTTCAGGCGTCGTCGACCCGGCTTGCTTGAATCCTGATGGTGCAATGAGCAAGGGACTCACATCTGAGTATACCCTTCCACGCTTATGGTGGACAAAATGATTCAGAAAAGGGGGTGGTGATGAACAGAGTGCCTGAATTAAGCAGACCACTCTTACCCAGTCCAAAGATCAGGGCTTGATCCATCACCGTTTTTTAGCTCACTGCACCATCCCAGCTCAGAACTCGGCTATATGCAAATTAGTCTGTTCCTGTCCCAGTGCATGATGGGAACAGGGCAAACCAAACTACCAAGCCAATTCTTATACTGGGAAGGAAACAAGCTTCCGGGGACCGGTTTCTGCCATTTCAGGCGTCGTCGGCCCGGCTTGCTTGAATCCTGATGGTGCAATGAGCAAGGGACTCAAATCTGAGTATACCCTTCCACGCTTATGGTGGACAAAATGATTCAGAAAAGGGGGTGGTGATGAACAGAGTGCCTGAATTAAGCAGACCACTTTCTGGTGAAGAATTGGCTTGGTAGTTTGGTCTGCCCTGTTCCCATGATGCACTGGGCCAGGGACAGACTAATTTGCATATAGCCAGGTTCTGAGCTGGGATGGGGCAGTGAGCTAAATAACGGTGATGGATCAAGCCCTGATCTTTGGACTGGGTAAGAGTGGTCTGCTTAATTCAGACACTCTGTTCATCACCACCCCCTTTTCTGAATCGTTTTTGGCCACTATAGGTGTGGCAGGGTATACTCAGACATGAGTCCCTTGCTCACTGCTCCATCAGGATTCAAGCAAGCCGGGCCGACGACACCTGAAATGGCAGAAACCGGTCCCCGGAAGCTTGTCTCCTTTCTGGTGAAGAATTGGCTTGGTAGTTTGGTCTGCCCTGTTCCCATGATGCACTGGGCCAGGGACAGACTAATTTGCATATAGCCAGGTTCTGAGCTGGGATGGGGCAGTGAGCTAAATAACGGTGATGGATCAAGCCCTGATCTTTGGACTGGGTAAGAGTGGTCTGCTTAATTCAGACACTCTGTTCATCACCACCCCCTTTTCTGAATCGTTTTTGGCCACTATAGGTGTGGCAGGGTATACTCAGACATGAGTCCCTTGCTCACTGCTCCATCAGGATTCAAGCAAGCCGGGCCGACGACGCCTGAAATGGCAGAAACCGGTCCCCGGAAGCTTGTCCCCTTTCTGGTGAAGAATTGGCTTGGTAGTTTGGTCTGCCCTGTTCCCATGATGCACTGGGCCAGGGACAGACTAATTTGCATATAGCCAGGTTCTGAGCTGGGATGGGGCAGTGAGCTAAATAACGGTGATGGATCAAGCCCTGATCTTTGGACTGAGTAAGAGTGGTCTGCTTAATTCAGACACTCTGTTCATCACCACCCCCTTTTCTGAATCGTTTTTGGCCACTATAGGTGTGGCAGGGTATACTCAGACATGAGTCCCTTGCTCACTGCTCCATCAGGATTCAAGCAAGCCGGGCCGACGACGCCTGAAATGGCAGAAACCGGTCCCCGGAAGCTTGTCTCCTTTCTGGTGAAGAATTGGCTTGGTAGTTTGGTATGCCCTGTTCCCATGATGCACTGGGCCAGGGACAGACTAATTTGCATATAGCCAGGTTCTGAGCTGGGATGGGGCAGTGAGCTAAATAACGGTGATGGATCAAGTCCTGATCTTTGGACTGGGTAAGAGTGGTCTGCTTAATTCAGACACTCTGTTCATCACCACCCCCTTTTTCTGAATCGTTTTTGGCCACTATAGGTGTGGCAGGGTATACTCAGACATGAGTCCCTTGTTCACTGCTCCATCAGGATTCAAGCAAGCCGGGCCGACGACGCCTGAAATGGCAGAAACCGGTCCCCGGAAGCTTGTCTCCTTTCTGGTGAAGAATTGGCTTGGTAGTTTGGTCTGCCCTGTTCCCATGATGCACTGGGCCAGGGACAGACTAATTTGCATATAGCCAGGTTCTGAGCTGGGATGGGGCAGTGAGCTAAATACCTGTGATGGATCAAGCCCTGATCTTTGGACTGGGTAAGAATGGTCTGCTTAATTCAGACACTCTGTTCATCACCACCCCCTTTTCTGAATCGTTTTTGGCCACTATAGGTGTGGCAGGGTATACTCAGACATGAGTCCCTTGCTCACTGCTCCATCAGGATTCAAGCAAGCCGGGCCGACGACTCCTGAAATGGCAGAAACCGGTCCCCGGAAGCTTGTTTCCTTTCTGGTGAAGAATTGGCTTGGTAGTTTGGTCTGCCCTGTTCCCATGATGCACTGGGCCAGGGACAGACTAATTTGCATATAGCCAGGTTCTGAGCTGGGATGGGGCAGTGAGCTAAATAACGGTGATGGATAAAGCCCTGATCTTTGGACTGGGTAAGAGTGGTCTGCTTAATTCAGACACTCTGTTCATCACCACCCCCTTTTCTGAATCGTTTTTGGCCACTATAGGTATGGCAGGGTATACTCAGATATGAGTCCCTTGCTCACTGCTCCATCAGGATTCAAGCAAGCCGGGCCGGCGACGCCTGAAATGGCAGAAACCGGTCCCCGGAAGCTTGTCTCCTTTCTGGTGAAGAATTGGCTTGGTAGTTTGGTCTGCCCTGTTCCCATGATGCACTGGGCCAGGGACAGACTAATTTGCATATAGCCAGGTTCTGAGCTGGGATGGGGCAGTGAGCTAAATAACGGTGATGGATCAAGGCCTGATCTTTGGACTGGGTAAGAGTGGTCTGCTTAATTCAGACACTCTGTTCATCACCACCCCCTTTTCTGAATCGTTTTTGGCCACTATAGGTGTGGCAGGGTATACTCAGACATGAGTCCCTTGCTCACTGCTCTATCAGGATTCAAGCAAGCCGGGCCGACGACGCCTGAAATGGCAGAAACCGGTCCCCGGAAGCTTGTCTCCTTTCTGGTGAAGAATTGGCTTGGTAGTTTGGTCTGCCCTGTTCCCATGATGCACTGTGCCAGGGACAGACTAATTTGCATATAGCCAGGTTCTGATCTGGGATGGGGCAGTGAGCTAAATAACAGTGATGGATCAAGCCCTGATCTTTGGACTGGGTAAGAGTGGTCTGCTTAATTCAGACACTCTGTTCATCACCACCCCCTTTTCTGAATCGTTTTTGGCCACTATAGGTATGGCAGGGTATACTCAGATATGAGTCCCTTGCTCACTGCTCCATCAGGATTCAAGCAAGCCGGGCCGGAGACGCCTGAAATGGCAGAAACCGGTACCCGGAAGCTTGTCTCCTTTCTGGTGAAGAATTGGCTTGGTAGTTTGGTCTGCCCTGTTCCCATGATGCACTGTGCCAGGGACAGACTAATTTGCATATAGCCAGGTTCTGAGCTGGGATGGGGCAGTGAGCTAAATAACGGTGATGGATCAAGCCCTGATCTTTGGACTGGGTAAGAGTGGTCTGCTTAATTCAGACACTCTGTTCATCACCACCCCCTTTTCTGAATCGTTTTTGGCCACTATAGGTATGGCAGGGTATACTCAGATATGAGTCCCATGCTCACTGCTCCATCAGGATTCAAGCAAGCCGGGCCGGCGACGCCTGAAATGGCAGAAACCGGTCCCCGGAAGCTTGTCTCCTTTCTGGTGAAGAATTGGCTTGGTAGTTTGGTCTGCCCTGTTCCCATGATGCACTGGGCCAGGGACAGACTAATTTGCATATAGCCAGGTTCTGAGCTGGGATGGGGCAGTGAGCTAAATAACGGTGATGGATCAAGGCCTGATCTTTGGACTGGGTAAGAGTGGTCTGCTTAATTCAGACACTCTGTTCATCACCACCCCCTTTTCTGAATCGTTTTTGGCCACTATAGGTGTGGCAGGGTATACTCAGACATAAGTCCCTTGCTCACTGCTCTATCAGGATTCAAGCAAGCCGGGCCGACGACGCCTAAAATGGCAGAAACCGGTCCCCGGAAGCTTGTCTCCTTTCTGGTGAAGAATTGGCTTGGTAGTTTGGTCTGCCCTGTTCCCATGATGCACTGTGCCAGGGACAGACTAATTTGCATATAGCCAGGTTCTGATCTGGGATGGGGCAGTGAGCTAAATAACAGTGATGGATCAAGCCCTGATCTTTGGACTGGGTAAGAGTGGTCTGCTTAATTCAGACACTCTGTTCATCACCACCCCCTTTTCTGAATCGTTTTTGGCCACTATAGGTATGGCAGGGTATACTCAGATATGAGTCCCTTGCTCACTGCTCCATCAGGATTCAAGCAAGCCGGGCCGGCGACGCCTGAAATGGCAGAAACCGGTACCCGGAAGCTTGTCTCCTTTCTGGTGAAGAATTGGCTTGGTAGTTTGGTCTGCCCTGTTCCCATGATGCACTGTGCCAGGGACAGACTAATTTGCATATAGCCAGGTTCTGAGCTGGGATGGGGCAGTGAGCTAAATAACGGTGATGGATCAAGCCCTGATCTTTGGACTGGGTAAGAGTGGTCTGCTTAATTCAGACACTCTGTTCATCACCACCCCCTTTTCTGGATCGTTTTTGGCCACTATAGGTGTGGCAGGGTATACTCAGACATGAATCCCTTGCTCACTGCTCCATCAGGATTCAAGCAAGCCGGTCCGACGATGCCTGAAATGGCAGAAACCGGTCCCCGGAAGCTTGTCTCCTTTCTGGTGAAGAATTGGCTTGGTAGTTTGGTCTGCCCTGTTCCCATGATGCACTGTGCCAGGGACAGACTAATTTGCATATAGCCAGGTTCTGAGCTGGGATGTGGCAGTGTGCTAAATAACTGTGATGGATCAAGCCCTGATCTTTGGACTGGGTAAGAGTGGTCTGCTTAATTCAGACACTCTGTTCATCACCACCCCCTTTTCTGAATCGTTTTTGGCCACTATAGGTGTGGCAGGGTATACTCAGACATGAGTCCCTTGCTCACTGCTCCATCAGGATTCAAGCAAGCCGGGCGGACGACGCCTGAAATGGCAGAAACCGGTCCCCGGAAGCTTGTTTCCTTTCTGGTGAAGAATTGGCTTGGTAGTTTGGTCTGCCCTGTTCCCTTGATGCACTGGGCCAGGGACAGACTAATTTGC
The DNA here is from genome assembly GCF_964261635.1 of Lissotriton helveticus. Classification (NCBI taxonomy): domain Eukaryota; kingdom Metazoa; phylum Chordata; class Amphibia; order Caudata; family Salamandridae; genus Lissotriton; species Lissotriton helveticus. The sequence goes on along the minus strand of NC_136057.1, from coordinate 196,903,259 downwards.
ATATAGCCAGGTTCTGAGCTGGGATGGGGCAGTGAGCTAAATTACGGTGATGGATCAAGCCCTGATCTTTGGACTCGGTAAGAGTGGTCTGCTTAATTCAGACACTCTGTTCATCACCACCCCCTTTTCTGAATCGTTTTTGGCCACTATAGGTGTGGCAGGGTATACTCAGACATGAGTCCCTTGCTCACTGCTCCATCAGGATTCAAGCAAGCCGGGCCGACGACGCCTGAAATGGCAGAAACCGGTCCCCGGAAGCTTGTCTCCTTTCTGGTGAAGAATTGGCTTGGTAGTTTGGTCTGCCCTGTTCCCATGATGCACTGTGCCAGGGACAGACTAATTTGCATATAGCCAGGTTCTGACCTGGGATGGGGCAGTGAGCTAAATAACAGTGATGGATCAAGCCCTGATCTTTGGACTGGGTAAGAGTGGTCTGCTTAATTCAGACACTCTGTTCATCACCACCCCCTTTTCTGAATCGTTTTTGGCCACTATAGGTATGGCAGGGTATACTCAGATATGAGTCCCTTGCTCACTGCTCCATCAGGATTCAAGCAAGCCGGGCCGGCGACGCCTGAAATTGCAGAAACCGGTCCCCGGAAGCTTGTCTCCTTTCTGGTGAAGAATTGGCTTGGTAGTTTGGTCTGCCCTGTTCCCATGATGCACTTGGCCAGGGACAGACTAATTTGCATATAGCCAGGTTCTGAGCTGGGATGGGGCAGTGAGCTAAATAACGGTGATGGATCAAGCCCTGATCTTTGGACTGGGTAAGAGTGGTCTGCTTAATTCAGACACTCTGTTCATCACCACCCCCTTTTCTGAATCGTTTTTGGCCACTATAGGTGTGGCAGGGTATACTCAGACATGAGTCCCTTGCTCACTGCTCCATCAGGATTCAAGCAAGCCGGGCCGACGACGCCTGAAATGGCAGAAACCGGTCCCCGGAAGCTTGTCTCCTTTCTGGTGAAGAATTGGCTTGGTAGTTTGGTCTGCCCTGTTCCCATGATGCACTGGGCCAGGGACAGACTAATTTGCATATAGCCAGGTGCTGGGATGGGGCAGTGAGCTAAATAACGGTGATGGATCAAGCCCTGATCTTTGGACTGGGTAAAAGTGGTCTGCTTAATTCAGACACTCTGTTCATCACTACCCCCTTTTCTGAATCGTTTTTGGCCACTATAGGTGTGGCAGGGTATACTCAGACATGAGTCCCTTGCTCACTGCTCCATCAGGATTCAAGCAAGCCGGGCCGACGACGCCTGAAATGGCAGAAACCGGTCCCCGGAAGCTTGTCTCCTTTCTGGTGAAGAATTGGCTTGGTAGTTTGGTCTGCCCTGTTCCCATGATGCACTGGGCCAGGGACAGACTAATTTGCATATAGCCAGGTTCTGAGCTGGGATGGGGCAGTGAGCTAAATAACGGTGATGGAACAAGCCCTGATCTTTGGACTGGGTAAGAGTGGTCTGCTTAATTCAGACACTCTGTTCATCACCACCCCTTTTTCTGAATCGTTTTTTGCCACTATAGGTGTGGCAGGGTATACTCAGATATGAGTCCCTTGCTCACTGCTCCATCAGGATTCAAGCAAGCCGGGCCGACGACGCCTGAAATGGCAGAAACCGGTCCCCGGAAGCTTGTCTCCCTTCTGGTGAAGAATTGGCTTGGTAGTTTGGTCTGCCCTGTTCCCATGATGCACTGTGCCAGGGACAGACTAATTTGCATATAGCCAGGTTCTGAGCTGGGATGGGGCAGTGAGCTAAATAACGGTGATGGATCAAGCCCTGATCTTTGGACTGGGTAAGAGTGGTCTGCTTAATTCAGACACTCTGTTCATCACCACCCCCTTTTCTGAATCGTTTTTGGCCACTATAGGTGTGGCAGGGTATACTCAGACATGAATCCCTTGCTCACTGCTCCATCAGGATTCAAGCAAGCCGGTCCGACGATGCCTGAAATGGCAGAAACCGGTCCCCGGAAGCTTGTCTCCTTTCTGGTGAAGAATTGGCTTGGTAGTTTGGTCTGCCCTGTTCCCATGATGCACTGGGCCAGGGACAGACTAATTTGCATATAGCCAGGTTCTGAGCTGGGATGGGGCAGTGTGCTAAATAACTGTGATGGATCAAGCCCTGATCTTTGGACTGGGTAAGAGTGGTCTGCTTAATTCAGACACTCTGTTCATCACCACCCCCTTTTCTGAATCGTTTTTGGCCACTATAGGTGTGGCAGGGTATACTCAGACATGAGTCCCTTGCTCACTGCTCCATCAGGATTCAAGCAAGCCGGGCCGACGACGCCTGAAATGGCAGAAACCGGTCCCCGGAAGCTTGTTTCCTTTCTGGTGAAGAATTGGCTTGGTAGTTTGGTCTGCCCTGTTCCCTTGATGCACTGGGCCAGGGACAGACTAATTTGCATATAGCCAGGTTCTGAGCTGGGATGGGGCAGTGAGCTAAATGACGGTGATGGATCAAGCCCTGATCTTTGGACTGGGTAAGAGTGGTCTGCTTAATTCAGACACTCTGTTCATCACCACCCCCTTTTCTGAATCGTTTTTGGCCACTATAGGTGTGGCAGGGTATACTCAGACATGAGTCCCTTGCTCACTGCTCCATCAGGATTCAAGCAAGCCGGGCCGACGACGCCTGAAATGGCAGAAACCAGTCCCCGGAAGCTTGTCTCCTTTCTGGTGAAGAATTGGCTTGGTAGTTTGGTCTGCCCTGTTCCCATGATGCACTGTGCCAGGGACAGACTAATTTGCATATAGCCAGGTTCTGACCTGGGATGGGGCAGTGAGCTAAATAACAGTGATGGATCAAGCCCTGATCTTTGGACTGGGTAAGAGTGGTCTGCTTAATTCAGACACTCTGTTCATCACCACCCCCTTTTCTGAATCGTTTTTGGCCACTATAGGTATGGCAGGGTATACTCAGATATGAGTCCCTTGCTCACTGCTCCATCAGGATTCAAGCAAGCCGGGCCGGCGACGCCTGAAATTGCAGAAACCGGTCCCCGGAAGCTTGTCTCCTTTCTGGTGAAGAATTGGCTTGGTAGTTTGGTCTGCCCTGTTCCCATGATGCACTTGGCCAGGGACAGACTAATTTGCATATAGCCAGGTTCTGAGCTGGGATGGGGCAGTGAGCTAAATAACGGTGATGGATCAAGCCCTGATCTTTGGACTGGGTAAGAGTGGTCTGCTTAATTCAGACACTCTGTTCATCACCACCCCCTTTTCTGAATCGTTTTTGGCCACTATAGGTGTGGCAGGGTATACTCAGACATGAGTCCCTTGCTCACTGCTCCATCAGGATTCAAGCAAGCCGGGCCGACGACGCCTGAAATGGCAGAAACCGGTCCCCGGAAGCTTGTCTCCTTTCTGGTGAAGAATTGGCTTGGTAGTTTGGTCTGCCCTGTTCCCATGATGCACTGGGCCAGGGACAGACTAATTTGCATATAGCCAGGTGCTGGGATGGGGCAGTGAGCTAAATAACGGTGATGGATCAAGCCCTGATCTTTGGACTGGGTAAAAGTGGTCTGCTTAATTCAGACACTCTGTTCATCACTACCCCCTTTTCTGAATCGTTTTTGGCCACTATAGGTGTGGCAGGGTATACTCAGACATGAGTCCCTTGCTCACTGCTCCATCAGGATTCAAGCAAGCCGGGCCGACGACGCCTGAAATGGCAGAAACCGGTCCCCGGAAGCTTGTCTCCTTTCTGGTGAAGAATTGGCTTGGTAGTTTGGTCTGCCCTGTTCCCATGATGCACTGGGCCAGGGACAGACTAATTTGCATATAGCCAGGTTCTGAGCTGGGATGGGGCAGTGAGCTAAATAACGGTGATGGAACAAGCCCTGATCTTTGGACTGGGTAAGAGTGGTCTGCTTAATTCAGACACTCTGTTCATCACCACCCCTTTTTCTGAATCGTTTTTTGCCACTATAGGTGTGGCAGGGTATACTCAGATATGAGTCCCTTGCTCACTGCTCCATCAGGATTCAAGCAAGCCGGGCCGACGACGCCTGAAATGGCAGAAACCGGTCCCCGGAAGCTTGTCTCCCTTCTGGTGAAGAATTGGCTTGGTAGTTTGGTCTGCCCTGTTCCCATGATGCACTGGGCCAGGGACAGACTAATTTGCATATAGCCAGGTTCTGAGCTGGGATGGGGCAGTGAGCTAAATAACGGTGATGGATCAAGCCCTGATCTTTGGACTGGGTAAGAGTGGTCTGCTTAATTCAGACACTCTGTTCATCACCATCCCCTTTTCTGAATCGTTTTTGGCCACTATAGGTGTGGCAGGGTATACTCAGACATGAGTCCCTTGCTCACTGCTCCATCAGGATTCAAGCAAGCCGGGCCGACGACGCCTGAAATGGCAGAAACCGGTCCCCGGAAGCTTGTCTCCTTTCTGGTGAAGAATTGGCTTGGTAGTTTGGTCTGCCCTGTTCCCATGATGCACTGGTCCAGGGACAGACTAATTTGCATATAGCCAGGTTCTGAGCTGGGATGGGGCAGTGAGCTAAATAACGGTGATGGATCAAGCCCTGATCTTTGGACTGGGTAAGAGTGGTCTGCTTAATTCAGACACTCTGTTCATCACCACCCTCTTTTCTGAATCGTTTTTGGCCACTATAGGTGTGGCAGGGTATACTCAGACATGAGTCCCTTGCTCACTGCTCCATCAGGATTCAAGCAAGTCGGGCCGACGACGCCTGAAATGGCAGAAACCGGTCCCCGGAAGCTTGTCTCCTTTCTGGTGAAGAATTGGCTTAGTAGTTTGGTCTGCCCTGTTCCCATGATGCACTGGGCCAGGGACAGACTAATTTGCATATAGCCAGGTTCTGAGCTGGGATGGGGCAGTGAGCTAAATACCGGTGATGGATCAAGCCCTGATCTTTGGACTGGGTAAGAGTGGTCTGCTTAATTCAGACACTCTGTTCATCACCAACCCCTTTTCTGAATAGTTTTTGGCCACTAAAGGTGTGGCAGGGTATACTCAGACATGAGTCCCTTGCTCACTGCTCCATCAGGATTCAAGCAAGCCGGGCCGATGATGCCTGAAATGGCAGAAACCGGTCCCCGGAAGCTTGTCTCCTTTCTGGTGAAGAATTGGCTTGGTAGTTTGGTCTGCCCTGTTCCCATGATGCACTGGGCCAGGGACAGACTAATTTGCATATAGCCAGGTTCTGAGCTGGGATGGGGCAGTGAGCTAAATAACGGTGATGCATCAAGCCCTGATCTTTGGACTGGGTAAGAGTGGTCTGCTTAATTCAGACACTCTGTTCATCACCACCCCCTTTTCTGAATCGTTTTTGGCCACTATAGGTGTGGCAGGGTATACTCAGACATGAGTCCCTTGCTCACTGCTCCATCAGGATTCAAGCAAGCCGGGCCGACGACGCCTGAAATGGCAGAAACCGGTCCTCGGAAGCTTGTCTCCTTTCTGGTGAAGAATTAGCTTGGTAGTTTGGTCTGCCCTGTTCCCATGATGCACTGGGACAGCGACAGACTAATTTGCATATAGCCAGGTTCTGAGCTGGGATGGGGCAGTGAGCTAAATAACGGTGATGGATCAAGCCCTGATCTTTGGACTGGGTAAGAGTGGTCTGCTTAATTCAGACACTCTGTTCATCACCACCCCCTTTTCTGAATAGTTTTTGGCCACTATAGGTGTGGCAGGGTATACTCAGACATGAGTCCCTTGCTCACTGCTCCATCAGGATTCAAGCAAGCCGGGCCGACGACGCCTGAAATGGCAGAAACCGGTCCCCGGAAGCTTGTCTCCTTTCTGGTGAAGAATTAGCTTGGTAGTTTGGTCTGCCCTGTTCCCATGATGCACTGGGACAGCGACAGACTAATTTGCATATAGCCAGGTTCTGAGCTGGGATGGGGCAGTGAGCTAAATAACGGTGATGGATCAAGCCCTGATCTTTGGACTGGGTAAGAGTGGTCTGCTTAATTCAGACACTCTGTTCATCACCACCCCCTTTTCTGAATCGTTTTTGGCCACTATAGGTGTGGCAGGGTATACTCAGACATGAGTCTCTTGCTCACTGCTCCATCAGGATTCAAGTAAGCCGGGCCGACGACGCCTGAAATGGCAGAAACCGGTCCCCGGAAGCTTGTCTCCCTTCTGGTAAAGAATTGGCTTGGTAGTTTGGTCTGCCCTGTTCCCATGATGCACTGGGCCAGGGACAGACTAATTTGCATATAGCCAGGTTCTGAGCTGGGATGGGGCAGTGAGCTAAATAACGGTGATGGATCAAGCCCTGATCTTTGGACTGGGTAAGAGTGGTCTGCTTAATTCAGACACTCTGTTCATCACCATCCCCTTTTCTGAATCGTTTTTGGCCACTATAGGTGTGGCAGGGTATACTCAGACATGTGTCCCTTGCTCACTGCTCCATCAGGATTCAAGCAAGCCGGGCCGACGACGCCTGAAATGGCAGAAACCGGTCCCCGGAAGCTTGTCTCCTTTCTGGTGAAGAATTGGCTTGGTAGTTTGGTCTGCCCTGCTCCCATGATGCACTGGGCCAGGGACAGACTAATTTGCATATAGCCAGGTTCTGAGCTGGGATGGGGCAGTGAGCTAAATAACGGTGATGGATCAAGCCCTGATCTTTGGACTGGGTAAGAGTGGTCTGCTTAATTTAGACGCTCTGTTCAGCACCACCCCCTTTTCTGAATCGTTTTTGGCCACTATAGGTGTGGCAGGGTATACTCAGACATGAGTCCCTTGCTCACTGCTCCATCAGGATTCAAGCAAGTCGGGCCGACGACGCCTGAAATGGCAGAAACCGGTCCCCGGAAGCTTGTCTCCTTTCTGGTGAAGAATTGGCTTAGTAGTTTGGTCTGCCCTGTTCCCATGATGCACTGGGCCAGGGACAGACTAATTTGCATATAGCCAGGTTCTGAGCTGGGATGGGGCAGTGAGCTAAATAACGGTGATGGATCAAGCCCTGATCTTTGGACTGGGTAAGAGTGGTCTGCTTAATTCAGACACTCTGTTCATCACCACCCCCTTTTCTGAATCGTTTTTGGCCACTACAGGTGTGGCAGGGTATACTCAGACATGAGTCCCTTGCTCACTGCTCCATCAGGATTCAAGCAAGCCGGGCCGACGACGCCTGAAATGGCAGAAACCGGTCCCCGGAAGCTTGTCTCCTTTCTGGTGAAGAATTGGCTTGGTAGTTTGGTCTGCCCTGTTCCCATGATGCACTGGGCCAGGGACAGACTAATTTGCATATAGCCAGGTTCTGAGCTGGGATGGGGCAGTGAGCTAAATAATGGTGATGCATCAAGCCCTGATCTTTGGACTGGGTAAGAGTGGTCTGCTTAATTCAGACACTCTGTTCATCACCACCCCCTTTTCTGAATCGTTTTTGGCCACTATAGGTGTGGCAGGGTATACTCAGACATGAGTCCCTTGCTCACTGTTCCATCAGGATTCAAGAAAGCCGGGCCGACGACGCCTGAAATGGCAGAAACCGGTCCTCGGAAGCTTGTCTCCTTTCTGGTGAAGAATTGGCTTGGTAGTTTGGTCTGCCCTGTTCCCATGATGCACTGGGCCAGGGACAGACTAATTTGCATATAGCCAGGTTCTGAGCTGGGATGGGGCAGTGAGCTAAATAACAGTCATGGATCAAGCCCTGATCTTTGGACTGGGTAAGAGTGGTCTGCTTAATTCAGACACTCTTTTCATCACCACCCCCTTTTCTGAATCGTTTTTGGCCACTATAGGTGTGGCAGGGTATACTCAGACATGAGTCCCTTGCTCACTGCTCCATCAGGATTCAAGCAAGCCGGGCCGATGACGCCTGAAATGGCAGAAACCGGTCCCCGGAAGCTTGTCTCCTTTCTGGTGAAGAATTGGCTTGGTAGTTTGGTCTGCTCTGTTCCCATGATGCACTGGGCCAGGGACAGACTAATGTGCATATAGCCAGGTTCTGAGCTGGGATGCGGCAGTGAGCTAAATAACGGTGATGGATCAAGCCCTGATCTTTGGACTGGGTAAGAGTGGTCTGCTTAATTCAGACACTCTGTTCATCACCACCCCCTTTTCTGAACCAGAAAAGGATTGAGTCATTCTATTCTGTGCCCGATGGACCACAGATCCTCAATTCCTCGAACCAACCCATCACTATGTTCGCGTACGAGGGTGAAAATCTGGAGCTAATGGCCACACCTTGTTTTTGTCTGTACCAATGGTCCTTATATAAGAACACATTGTTGTCTAGTATAAGTTCTACCATTTCCACAATCATTTCGGTGTGCAACCATGAGCTGGCAGTCCTTTTGCTGAGCATTTTTTTGATTGCAGTTAAACCAATTTCCTTTTTGATGCATGTGTATAGTGATACCACATCTAAGGTAACCAGTAACATGGTATCATCCCAGGCCAAGTCAGCCATAATGCCTAGAATATGTTTTGTATCCCTGATGTGGGATGGGAGATTTACAACCAATGGTTTTAGGAAGATGTCTACATATTCCGATATCCTTTCCGTAGGCCCACCAATGCCCGATATGATTGGTCTACCTGGGGGAAATTTGTCAGTCTTGTGTACCTTTGGAAGAGTGTATATGCATGGATACCTTGGACGATCCACTCTAAGGTAAGTGAGCTCATTGTCATCCAGGAGACCTGACCCATGCCCGGGGCAATAAGCATACACTAAAACATCACATGAGTATTCCACCAAGGCAAGGTGGGCTGATACCGTTGCGTGTGTGAGTGGGTATGCGAAGAGATGTTCTGTTGTCACATGCGATGGGGGACACTACTTTGGCCCTACTACCGAATTTGACATTTTTACACACAGCCCTATATAATACATGGAGATAGGGATACGCTGGGGGGTTGCGAGACTGTTGTTCATGAGCAATGAGGCCACAGCTAGTTCGCACCTTCACAGTCATCTAATTGGCCATGTGGTTCAGGCTCAAACATGCATATTGATGTCATTTCCCAGGGTGTACCCTTTTGTGAAATCAATATCCCAAGATTCATCCCTACTTTTATACTTGATTAAACATAGAAATGACACATCTATGTGATTTGGAATGTTTTATTCACATCTGTGGAGTGACAGAGCTGGAGCAGTACATTGCCATGCAAACCCCATATTACATGGTTGCCCAGTGGAGGGGCAACCAGATTCATTTGTGGAATGATAAGTTAATCGGGACCTTATAAGTGTTTAGCCATGCAACAGTTTATGTTGTTGCACTAAGGATATTGTCCTGCATAACTAAATACTTATAGGATCCCAAATACGAGACATATTGGCTATGCCAATGCTTGTTTACATTGCGGCGGATGATGCAGCCCTCAGCGCCTGCTGCAATGTAAAAGATAGGCACAGCGAACGCCGTAGTGGCGGTCAACTGTAATGCCTATCGTCCGGTCTCCACCTTGAAGGCCAGCTGCCCCATTCCCCGATTCGATGGTGGACTGAAGTCTGTCTGCCATCGTAATCAGCCCCTAAGTTTGCAAACTTCTTGGTCTCTGCTTCATGCACAAACACTTTTGACATGTGCAGCCTGCTTTCTGGCCACTTGAGCTATGCAGCAATGGAGGCCAAAATGATGTCGCAGTGTTGACTAAATTATGCAACAATAAAAAGGCTGCAGCGTAATGCACATTTTATGATACTTTAATATTTTGACATATTTATACATACTAACAGCCTCTGCAAAGCTTTTGCCTCATTAGTACCTGTGCAACATACAAATGCAGCAGTGGGAAAAGTGACCAATCAACCTTTGCAAAGGGCCCTATTCTTCACAGCAACATAAGTCACATTTCTTTTAGTAATTTTAGATCCATTTGAGATACAAAATTGTTTTGGGTGAAATCGGTAGATTATGCAGCAGATGATGTATTATGTGGCAAATATGATACAGCCATAGTTAAGTGGAAAACATTTTTACCCTTATCTTAGTTTTGCCCCAACATTGTAGTTGCTCAATTTGTAAGTTCCCCAAACCCAAAAGTCGACACCTAAAATTACAAACCAATAGCTTTGCCGCTGATTTTTAGAGTGAGAGTGTGTGTAAGTGAGTGTATGAAAGAGAGAGTGTGTGTGAGAGAGAATGTGTGTGTGTGTGAGAGAGAGTGAGTGAGGAGGGAAACATAGAAGGGGCCTTATTTATGAAGGCCTTGCGCCGCCGGTGCGTCACTTTTTCCCATTTTAAAAGTGACGCACCGGCGGCGCAAGGCCTTCATAAATAAGGCCCAAGGTGTCCACTAAGCAGCAGCTGCAGTGTCATCAGCAGTTTGCATACCCAGAAGTCACAGCAAATCCACAAACACTAGGGGCAGATTAACAAGCCACTTGAGTCACTTTTAACATGGGAAAAGTGACGCAAAAGTGGCACAAGGGGCTTGTAAATATGCCCCTACCATTTCATTGTAATTGGCAAAATAGCTTTTTGTAACATTGAGCATCAAGATCTACTCTACATGCGCATGTGTTGGCGTTATATTTTTGTTGCTTTTAGTTACGTTTGTAAAGTTACCGTAATTTTCCTAAGTATTTTTTTGGGAAAAGGTTGACGGACAAATTCCTAAACTTATGGCCATTTTAGTCGCTTGTCGAGGTTTATCTGCACTTTGGCCCACATGCATCAAGCATTTTTGGAGTCGCAAACGGTGCGATTCCTTAAAATCGGCCGTTTGCGAATGCAAAAGTGCTGTTTGGGATGCATCATGCTATTTTAGAAATTGCAATTTTTTTGCAAATTCTAAAATTGCGATAGCACATAAGAAATCGCAATTGTGCAATTTCTAAAATGCTATGCATCATTTCATAAAAATGTGCGATTTTTCAAATTGGAAGTGCAAATTACCACGAAGTTCAACCTCGTGGTAATTTGCGAAATTGTTCAAAAATGCACAAAAATGCATTTTTTAAACTGTTAAGTTACAGACACACATGTCCTTAGGACATGTGTGTATGTAACTTATACTGAAAAGTACATTTCATGGGTGCAGGGGGGGGGGTCATTTGCACCCCTCTCTCCACCCTTGAAATGCATTGATGAATTTCGATTTCAAATTGCGAATTCGCAATTCCCATTCATTCCTGTGGGCATTTTGGCCCATAGGAATGAATGGGAATTGTGAATTCGCAATTGAAAATTTGCATTTTTTATGCAATTCGGTGAAAATAGCGATTTTTACCGAATTGCAAAAAAAAAGCTAAAATATTCATGCATAGGCTTTTGCCATTTCTAAATTGCGAATCGTTATTTTTCGCAATTTAGAAATCGCAAAAGCCGATATTGATGCATGTGGGCCTTTAAGTGTGGTGATTGCTTCGCAGCCATTTGGCTCAGATCAAGTGCAGTTCACTTCATTGTCCCTAGAGGGAGGACTATCAGCTGGGATGTAATCATTGCACTTTGTGTGGCGATGAAACTCTCGAGCAGTGCCGCAAGAGATGATGGTAACGTCACACGTTTATAGTCGCTGGACTGCTGGACGGCTCACTGTGCTGTGTGGCAGACTGGCTGGATGGTGATTTTTTACATGGGTCAGTGGGCCTGGCTGGTCTTGCGTGCAGGTCAAGCATGACTCACGGCCGGGCTGACGTCCTCGGTGGAACGGCGGGCCCGAAAGGCATGGCTGGCATGGCTTGTAACACACTGTTTGCTACCTCTCACATTTTGTTTGCTTTTGATACTTGCACAAGTGCTACCATTGCCTACGTAACGTCTGTTCTTTTGCCTCAGTTTCTAGCATATATTGCAGTATATTACCTCTATTTGTACTTTATTTTCTCTTGTAACCTGCACACTTGTCACTCTGTCCTCCTGTATTGCACTGTTTGCTACCTCATGTATTTTGTTTGCTCACAATTGTCACTTTTACCTCATGTAACTTATCGTCTGCTTTGTAATTTGTTCATTTGTAATTTTATGTTCCTATTGTGAAGCGCTCTGACACCTTCGGGTAAAGTCCGCGCTATATAAAAACGCTTAAATAAAATAAAATAAAATAAAATTAGTTGACCCCCCTGTGGTGAAACCCTCCTGGGTCCGACAAGCGCAAGGCTGACCGGCTAATGGCTGACTGCGAATTGGTTCCCCGTAGGCTGACGGGCTGATGGGCAACTGCGGATTGGTTCCCCGCAGGCTGACCGGCTAATGGTTAACTGCGGATTGATTCCCCGCAGGCTGACCGGCTAATGGTTGACTGCGGATTGATTCCCCGCAGGCTGACCGGCTAATGGCTGACTGCGAATTGGTTCCCCGTAGGCTGACGGGCTAATGGGCAACTGCGGATTGGTTCCCCGCAGGCTGACCGGCTAATGGTTGACTGTGGATTGGTTCCCCGCAGGCTGACCGGCTAATGGCTGACTACGGATTGGTTCCACGCTTTGGGCTGGGCTGGTTGGCTGCTGGAGGGAGGGCAGAGCTGACAGACCAGGGCGGCTGAAAAGATAAGCCATGCCTAGTACCCCCTGGGCTAGTACGCCGAGTGAGTCGGCCGGGTGTGGCAACGCTGGCTTGACCGGTTGACTGAGGGCTAGACAGGTAGATCCAAATAAAAATTCAAAACATGATAGCTCAAGGACATTTTTTGAGGATCTTTTGAAAGTCTAGGTCCAAATCATTGTCTAAAAATATTAAAAATTAACCATTTTGCTGCTCAATTCAGGGGGACACAATTTCTGCCCTAGATTGATTGTGGAAAGCATCTTGTGGGAGAAGCTAATATTGGAAAGTTTTCTCGTATCGCTAGAAGTCAGGCTCCTACAGGCCTCACAAGCAGCTTTCCCGGCGATTTATAATCATTACAAACAAATATAAATGGGTCGTAATGACCAGAGCGCTCTGTACTTGACTTCGCTGGCTCCTAGTGTCGTCCTTGGTATATATACAGCGTCATGGAAGGAACCCCTGGTGATGACCCGTGGAAGAAGCCCGTTCAAATTTCTTTTTAGGTGGAACCTAGGCAGCGCATGCGCTGTCTCTTGACATGGTGATTCTACTGTATGGAGTAGCAGCACGCCCATGGCTTGTGATTGGTTCCTTCATGTGCCTTTCTAAATTACCTTGGTTTGGTTGGTGATTAGATTACAATTGTCCCTCCTTTTGGGGAATACTCTTCCCCTGGAGATAAAGCTACAGCCCTCACTTGATCTCTTCAGGAAAGCACTGAAAACTTGGTGCTTCATTAAAGCCTATCAGTGAGCTCTTGTCTCTGGTTGCCGTCAGCTAGTTTTTGAGTTAGGCGCCTTGACGCCCACTGGGCATAGTTGCGCGTAGACAAATAACATTTCATTCATTCATTCATTCCTTTTGCTGTTTTGTTCACGCCCTGGAGACTGGCCCTATTTCATGGATCATCTCACGATCGGCCTTATACGTTACTTTCGGCGCACTACTTTTACGATTGCCTCAGCTTCTGCTTTAGAAATGTTGGGGCAAATTCACAAGAAAGTGACTATGTGCATTCTGCAAGCCATTTGGTTGCGCCACACTGAGTTACTTTCAAAGCACAGGAATGCAACATATTTACAAGAATATGTTGCATCTCTGTGCTTCCCCCTGCGCTGGCACACAATCTGCTGCCATATGCCGGCGCAGGCACCCTTGCACCATGGTGCAAGGCATTTTCCTCTTTAAATGAGTGCTGTAGAATGCAGCACGGATTGAAAGAGGAAAAAAAAAACAAGGAGAAATGAAAACATTTCTCCTCGTTGCGCCTCCCTACGACTCCCCTGGGGAGGTGTAGGATTCACACGCCTTTCCAGATTTACGATTCCTCGTAAATCTGGGAATGTGTCTGGTTCCATGGGTGTTGCATGGAAACACCCACAGCAACACCCATGGAACTCCCCTTCCACACAAAATGCTGTGTGTAAAGGGGCCATTTTTACAAGGACAGGAAAAGCCACAAAGGGTGGCTTTACCTGTACTTGTAAATATGAAACATTCAAATACCCCACCAGTACGTCACAAAGTGTGACGTACTGGTGGCGCAGGGGGCTTGTAAATCTGCGCCATTGTGTTTATTGGTGGCCTTGGAAGCCCACGCCCCATTGTTAATGTGCTCCCCCAGTGTGTTTCTCCCCACACATCACTACGTGACACTTGCCCCTTCGAGACTGCGGGTTTGGTGGCTTTGTGAGTTTTTATTTTTGTCCTCCTCTCTTCAATTAAACTACCAAAGGCTGCACTGCATTTGGTGTTTGTTGGCTGTTCACCTCCTGCCCCCCGCTGCTTTCAGCACTGCATTTATAAACTGAACTTCCAGGACAGGTCTTGTGTCTTTTAACGCATTGGGGGGCATGTTAGCAAGAACCCTGCGTAAAATTATCGCAGTTTTATCGGCAGGAAACTGCCGCTAAAACGGCGATAATGGGCTTGCTAATATGCGTACTGGAATTCAAATAGAAGCCCAGGTAAGATGTGCAGGGCTTCTATTGAAATTCTATAACGCATATTAGCAAGCCCATTATCGCCGTTTTAGCGGCAGTTTCCTGCCGATAAAACGGCGATAATTGTACGTAGGGTTCTTGCTGATATGCCCCTTAATTTTAAAGCAGCACCGCTTGTCTCTGCTTTTTATAAAATTAACTTGCAGAACAGGTCTTGGGTGTTTTAACGCATTTAATTTAAAAGCAACATTTTTGTTTTGCAACTACCCCATGCGTGTTTTCAGGCCGTCTACCATATCCCGTCCATTTTGCTTCTTTTCCCTCCCGCCCCTGTCTGTGTTAATCTCCCTCTTCCCGCCCAAATTTCTGTTCTTCTTCACCTCAATCCGCCCATCCCATTTCTTCTCCCCCACCAAGCCCATGCCCCTTATGTTTGTGCACTTCCATCAAGTCATGGGTTTCAGCAGTGAACAAGGGGCCTCATTTATGAAAAGTGACGCATCGCTGCGTGAAAACAGCTTGTGGGACACCCCCGCGCCGCACGGCCACCAGCTGCTGCGTGTGCCCCTCCGCTGTGCGCTGCCTCGCTGCCTGTTTTGACTGCATTTGTGCTTGCTTTGGTTTCTCTTGTCTTTGCCCTTGTTTTGCGCTACTTGTAATTTGTGCTTGTATTTTTTCTCCCCTAGTCTTTTTGGCCCGTGTTTAGCGTCTTTTTTCTGGAATTTGTGCCTGTTTCGCCGTCCCCTGTCCTGTTTCCCGCCTCCCTCGCCGCCCCCGCTTCCCGCCACCACTTGCGACCCCGCCCCTTTTTCCTTGTGTTCCCTCCCCGCTCCCGCCTCCCAGCTGACCCGCCCACCCGCGCACTTGGCCTTAAAAGGCGACCGTGCGGCACAGGTAAGTGTGACCCACTTGTGGGACACCCCCGCGCCGCACGGCCACCAGCTGCTGCGTGTGCCCCTCCGCTGTGCGCTGCCTCGCTGCCTGTTTTGACTGCATTTGTGCTTGCTTTGGTTTCTCTTGTCTTTGCCCTTGTTTTGCGCTACTTGTAATTTGTGCTTGTATTTTTTCTCCCCTAGTCTTTTTGGCCCGTGTTTAGCGTCTTTTTTCTGGAATTTGTGCCTGTTTCGCCGTCCCCTGTCCTGTTTCCCGCCTCCCTCGCCGCCCCCGCTTCCCGCCACCACTTGCGACCCCGCCCCTTTTTTCCTTGTGTTCCCTCCCCGCTCCCGCCTCCCAGCTGACCCGCCCACCCGCGCACTTCGCCTTAAATGGCGACCGTGCGCACGCGCAGCGTTGACGCGCAGCGGGCGCGCCGATTGTGCGCCGAAGGCGCGCCAAAGGTAAGCCCGTCTGCGCCCGTCCGCGCCTGGACCGCGCCCAGCGCCAGGACCCCTGGCCCCCACCGACGGAAGCCGACCCGACGAACCTACAGCGCCGCCGACCTCATCGCACTCAACACCGGCCACATCCCAGGATGTCACCGAGCTGCCCCGAAGCACACCCACGGACCCTTCAGCTGCCACGCCTGCAAGTTCTCCTGCATCCGGACCTTCCCTGCACCCGCCAAGCCGAACTCCAGCAGCACCCACCTCAAGTGTATCCTGCTCAACACCCGCTCCGTCCACAGACACGCCGTAGAACTCTGGAACCTGCTCGACACCACCACCCCCGACGTTGCCTTCATCACCGAGACCTGGATGAACGCCTCCTCAGCCCCAGACATCGCCATCGCCATCCCAGAGGGCTACAAGATCACCCGGAGGGACCGAAACGCCAACCAGACGGGAGGAGGCATCGCCATCATCCACAGAGACACCATCCGCATCACTACCAACACCGATGACACCCTCACCACCGCTGAACACCTGCACTTCCAGATCCACACCAACCCGAAGACCACCCTCAGAGGCACCCTGATCTACCGACCCCCGGGACCACGCACACGATTCAGCGAGGACATCGCCGACTTCGTCAGCCCGCACGCTCTCCCCTCCGCCGACTACATCCTCCTGGGGGACCTCAACTTCCACCTGGAGAACAACAACGACCGCAACACCATCAGCCTGCTCGACAACCTCAACAACCTCGGACTCAAGCAACTGGTGACCACCCCCACCCACCTCGCCGGACACACACTCGACGCCGTCTTCTCATCCAGCAAAGACGTCACCTTCAGCCACGCAACAGGACTCCACTGGACGGACCACAGCTGCGTCCACTTCACCTTCAGAAGAACGACGATCCACCACCACCAGCAACAGGTTGCTCGAAGAAGCTGGAACAAGATCACAGCCGACCAGCTCACCGCTTCCCTGAGCCAGCACCCTCCCGCCAACTCAGCGAACCCCAGCCAGGCCGCTGACAACCTCACGAAATGGATCAACGACTGCGCGGACGAACTCGCCCCTCTGAGAACCCCACCCAGCAGATCCTGCAGCAGAAAAACACCATGGTTCACCGACGAACTCAAGAGCTCCAAGAAGAACTGTCGAGCCCTCGACAAAGCCTGGAGAAGGGAACCAACGACGGACAACATGACCACCCTCAAGCTCGCCACCCGGAAACACCACCAACTGATCCGCGCCACCAAGAAAAATGCATACAAGGACCGGCTGGACAACAACGCACACAACTGCAAGGAACTCTTCAACATCGTGAAAGAGCTATCCAACCCCAACGCCGGAAACAATGACATCACCCCGTCGCAAGAACTCTGCAACTCCCTCGCGTCCTACTTCCACAACAAGATCACGGACATACACAACAGCTTCAACAACCAACCAACGCAAGCCACAACCGCAACGACGCCACCCACCACCACCCTCCGCACCTGGACCCCGATCAGCACCGAAGACACCATCCGCACCATGAACTCCATCCATTCCGGATCTCCGACTGACCCCTGCCCTCACCACGTCTTCAACAAAGCCGACGCTGTCCTCGCACCCCACCTGCGGGACATCATCAACACCTCCTTCGACTCCGCCACCTTCCCTGAGAGCTGGAAGCACGCCGAACTCAGCGCTCTCCTCAAGAAACCCACAGCAGACCCCACCGACCTCAAGAACTACCGTCCCATCTCGCTCCTCCCGTTCCCGGCCAAAGTCATCGAGAAGACCGTCAACAAACAGCTGGCCGCCTTCCTCGAGACGAATGGATCCCTCGACCCCTCACAGTCCGGCTTCCGAGCGAACCACAGCACCGAGACCGCCCTCATCGCCGCCACCGACGACCTTCGAACTCTGATGGACAACGGAGAAACAGCGGCCCTCATCCTCCTGGACCTCTCCGCGGCTTTCGACACTGTCTGCCACCGCACCCTAATACAGCGCCTCAGCAACATCGGAATCCAGGAGAAGGCACTGGAATGGATCACCTCCTTCCTCGACGGAAGAACACAAAGAGTCCGCCTACCACCGTACAAGTCAGAGGCCACCGAAGTCATCTGCGGCGTCCCTCAAGGATCCTCACTGAGCCCCACCCTCTTCAACGTCTACATGAGCCCCCTCGCGGCCATCGCACGCCAACACAACCTCAACATAATCTCCTACGCCGACGACACCCAGCTGATCCTCTCCCTGACCAACGACCCCGCCACCGCCAGAGCCAACCTGCACGAAGGGATGAGAGACGTGGCCGAATGGATGACGACCAGCCGCCTGAAACTGAACTCAGACAAGACGGAGGTCCTCATCCTGGGCTCCACGCCCTCCGCCTGGGACGACTCCTGGTGGCCCCCCGCCCTGGGCACCGCACCCAAACCGACGGACCACGCACGCAACCTGGGCTTCATCCTGGACTCCTCCCTCTCCATGACCAGACAAGTCAACGCCGTCTCCTCGTCATGCTTCAACATCCTGCGCATGCTACGTAAGATCTTCCGGTGGATCCCCACCGAGACGAGGAAGACGGTCACCCAAGCCCTCGTCACCAGCCGACTGGACTACGGCAACGCCCTCTACGCCGGAACCACTGCAAAACTCCAGAAGAGACTCCAGCGGATCCAGAACGCCTCGGCGAGACTCATCCTCGACATCCCCCGACGCAGCCACATCTCCGGACACCTGAGAGATCTGCACTGGCTCCCGGTCAACAAGAGAATCACCTTCCGACTCCTCACCCACGCACACAAAGCCCTACACGACCAAGGCCCGAGCTACCTCAACAACCGGATCAACTTCTACACTCCCAAGCGCCTCCTCAGATCAACCAACCACGCCCTCGCCGCCGTCCCCCGCATCCGAAGAGCGACAACAGGAGGAAGATCCTTCTCCCACCTGGCCGCCAAGACCTGGAACTCACTTCCGACCAATCTGCGCCTGACCCAAGACCACCTCTCCTTCAGGAAGAAGCTCAAGACCTGGCTGTTCGAGCAGTAGCTGCACCCCCCCCCCCTCCCAGCGCCTTGAGACCCTACGGGTGAGTAGTGCGCTCTACAAATGACCTGATTGATTGATTGATTGATGCGTCACTTTTCACTGCGTCCTCCTTGCGACACAAATAATGCGTCAAATTTACAGTATGACGCATCATGTCACAAGGAGTTACAGATACGTCAGTATTTCTGACGTATCTGTAAGCGCAAAAGTCACGCATTGCTGGAGTGTGTCACAAAAGTGACGCAACTCCAGCAATGCGTCCTTTCACATGGGGCAAGCCCCATGTGCAAAGGGCTTGCGTCAGTCTTACGCCTGCTGTGAGGCAGGCGCAAGATTTTGACGCAACAGCGTCCTAAAAGTGACCCAGTGATATCTCATAGATTTCACTGCGTCACTATTACGAGGCTTTTTGCGGGGGAACGTACCCTCTGCATACATTATACCTGATGTAGGTATAATGTAGCGCAGGGGTTTACAAAGTGACGTCACTTTGTAAATAGTTCGCAACAGAAGGCATGTTTTACGCCGCCGATGCGTCACAAAAAGTGACGCATCGGAAGCCAAAACTGACGCAAGGCGTCATAAATGAGGCCCAAGGATTTCTTCCTTTTAATCCTATTACTGTTGGTGGCTTTGGGGCCCCACCCCCTTGCAGCAGCTCCTCGACCGAGCCCCCAACACTGGCTTCTGTGCTCGGCCTGTGGGTTCCTGCTCATCTGACCTAATCAGACCGAGTATGGGACCAATACTACCCCCCACCCTCCTCCCTGCAAGGGCCCCTCAGCTGAGTCTCGCTGGGATTTGTATTGCATTGTAATTCTTTTTTTATAGCGCTTGATACACCCAACGAGGCGCTGATGCACTTATGTTGTAAATGAAGTAAACACCACCGCCCCATTACAATCGGTATTTCCTGATTCGGCCGGAGATATTGTAATCATTCCCTCCCACTTCCCCCCCCCCCCAAGAATTATTAAGCACAAAAATTACAAATCAATGGCTTTGCCGCTGTTTCTTTTTTAGAGTGAGAGAGTGTGTGTGTGTGAGAGAGAGAGAGAGAGTGTGTGTGTGTGAGAGAGAGAGAGAGAGAGTGTGTGTGTGTGTGTGTGTGAGAGAGAGAGGGAAAGATTGAACATGTCCACTAAGCAGTAGCTGCAGTGTCATCAGCTGTCCCTAGAGGGCAGTGTGCCTGAAAACAACCAGCTGCTTTGGGGAAATTTGCATACCCAGAAGGCACTGCAACGCCACAACACTTCCATTTCATTGTCATGGGCGAAAAAGTTTTTTGTAGCATTGAGAATGACGATCTATTCTATATGCGCACGTGCTAGCGTTATATTGTTACTGCATTTAGTTACATTTATAAAGTTACCATAATGTTCCTAACATTTCTCGTACATGATAGAGGGACAATGGCTCTATCAAAGGGACAATGGCTCTATCAAATTGCAAGATTGGGGTGTATAGAGGGACAATGGCTCTATCAAATTGCAAGATTGGGGTGTTGATAGTCAACCCATGATTACAATTATTGGAGGATCTGTGTTCAGATTTATAATTCTGTAAAAAGCAGGAGAGAACCTTGAATACATGTTGTGTTATTAATGCATAATGTATGTATCGGGTTCACTGTGAAAAGCAGGGTTTTTAGGTGGCTCAGCCTGAGGGGTCTCGCAGAGGTAGTCTGTTTTCTTTTTCTTTGATTGGACTGGTGAGAGCATGCTCGGATGTCGGCTTAAGTCGTCAAGTGGGATATATTCTTCAAGGTCACAAGGACCCTCATGCATGTCAATAACTCCCCGCTCGGGGCAATGAGGGACGGGTTTGGGGGGGAGGGAGCTTTCCCTTCAGCTGCTGCACTCACAATTCACGGCTTTCAACCAATCAGTATAAAAAGGTGCAAGCAAGGGGATTTATTCTGTGGTATCTAAATTACAGGCAGATGGTCAGTCAATATTTTGAATGGCTTTAGACCAACTAGAATCAATTCAAGCCTGATCTACTGGATTTGTCACTTTAAATTATGACAGAATGGTAAAAACTCAAGGAAAAATAAGCTACACGGGAAATGAATATTATTGAAATATCTTTTTATATAAAGTTTTCATGATAAAGGGTACAGTTTTACAGAAAATGACAATAAATCATCCATAAACAAATGAACAAGAAAAAAATAAATTCTTCTTCAAATCCACTTGCGTTGTGTTCCACTCTTAACAATTTCCAACAGCCTATCTTGCTAGCTATATACAAAGATATCGCTGCGTAGAATAAATCAAGAGTTATGAACAAGAAAGTCGACGTTTCAGCCTTATATTTGTTAAAAATCCTTAAGGCTATCCTCAGGACCTTCAATCTTTTCAGGATTGTGACCCCCTGTAAACGATACAATAACCATATTGTTACCTTTAGAATACATTATTCTATTTACATTTCAAAACCCGTGAGAAAAAAGTAATTAGAAAACATTC
The DNA here is from genome assembly GCF_964261635.1 of Lissotriton helveticus. Lineage (NCBI taxonomy): Eukaryota > Metazoa > Chordata > Amphibia > Caudata > Salamandridae > Lissotriton > Lissotriton helveticus. The sequence continues at coordinate 196,882,030 of NC_136057.1, read as the reverse complement.
AATGTGCAATTAAAATACTATATACAGTTTCCTTTTTGATGAACTCATGATATATGTGGTTGATGTCACATACTAATTAAATGACATGTTTCTTTGCTACTCGAAACATTTTAAAACATTTCTATATTGAGATTCTTAAGAACAGGCATGTGGCTCTGGCTACATTTTTTCAACAGACTAACTCTTGTTATTTCCAGTTTGTAACATTGAGTCTTCTGCAGCGGTTAATCCCTGTCATAAATCACTTCTTACTAGGTAGTTTAATATCAATAAGCCTTAGTCAGTGGTCAAACAATTGTCTCAAATACCTGTATGTCCGATAGATGTCACCTATCACGCATTTGGTGTGGGACCGATACTTGTAACACGCCTGACAAGGGGAAGATGAAATTGTATTTACTACTTCACGTTGTATTTATAGCATATGTTCCAACACTTGTCGGTTGGTCAGTCAAAAAGATTTTACCTTATTTTGACGAAATTTGAGTACAAGAGCAGGACCGATGAAACGTGCCCAATCCACGACAACAATGAATGTCTAGAAAACAAAGTTTCTTTGTATTAGCTAAATAGTTGATTTAACTATCGATTGCTATCCAGACTGCACTTGATATAACAGTTAAAGGTCAAGAGTAAGGAAGCCCTCATTAACGCTTCACTTTTATAAGCTAAATATCCGAAGCCTTTTGTGATCTACATTCGTAGACTGAAGGTATGTATTCCATTAAGGACAATGATTGTATACTATGAGGTGACCTCCCAGATTACCATGAGCGCATTTTAAACAAGCAATACCTTGATTTGGTCTTAGTGATAACATATCTGTTCGAAGCGCTTTAGGTTTACGTTGATGTTTGCTAAAATGATTTTAGTCATCTAGAGTTAACAATTCACAAATCAACGGTATGGTTAAAGATTTTTAAGCCCAAATCCTTGTTGCTTTAAATAGATCTTTACTACAACGTTAGACGAGTTTGTTTGTCCGATGGCCATAATATAAACACATGCTGTACTATGCTTGGTTTAAGACCACGGAAAAGCGAAAACCGCTCCCGGAGGCCATTGTTTAATCACACACTGTACTATGTTTGGTTTAAGACCACGGAAAAGCGAAACCGCTCCATCATGCATGCGGCTGACTTACTTTCAAATGAAGAATATACGTCCGGCGTGGCGTCGTAATTCCAAGAATTGAATCAAACATTGCCAGCCCTCTTCATTTTTTATGCTCGACTCCTGATTTAGCTCCTCCTACCGGAGAAGTGTGGCGGCAATGTTTGAATGGCTTTTTCTAGATCAAATAGCGTGTTACTCGCTAGTTAAGGCACAAAGTGTTGATATTGTTCCTATCGCTTCATCAAACTAATAGAAAAGTATCTTGTGCTTAGTGCATATTGTTATTTAGATGTTACAAAATGAATGCAATGATTATACATATTAAAATTTGCCTGGGGCAGTGAGCTAAATAACGGTGATGGATCAAGCCCTGATCTTTGGACTGGGTAAGAGTGGTCTGCTTAATTCAGACACTCTGTTCATCACCACCCCCTTTTCTGAATCGTTTTTGGCCACTATAGGTGTGGCAGGGTATACTCAGACATGAGTCCCTTGCTCACTGCTCCATCAGGATTCAAGCAAGCTGGGCCGACGACGCCTGAAATGGCAGAAACCGGTCCTCGGAAGCTTGTCTCCTTTCTGGTGAAGAATTGGCTTGGTAGTTTGGTCTGCCCTGTTCTCATGATGCACTGGGCCAGGGACAGACTAATTTGCATATAGCCAGGTTCTGAGCTGGGATGGGGCAGTGAGCTAAATAACGGTGATGGATCAAGCCCTGATCTTTGGACTGGGTAAGAGTGGTCTGCTTAATTCAGACACTCTGTTCATCACCACCCCCTTTTCTGAATCGTTTTTGGCCACTATAGGTGTGGCAGGGTATACTCAGACATGAGTCCCTTGCTCACTGCTCCATCAGGATTCAAGCAAGCCGGGCCGACGACGCCTGAAATGGCAGAAACCGGTCCCCGGAAGCTTGTCTCCTTTCTGGTGAAGAATTGGCTTGGTAGTTTGGTCTGCCCTGTTCCCATGATGCACTGGGCCAGGGACAGACTAATTTGCATATAGCTAGGTTCTGAGCTGGGATGGGGCAGTGAGCTAAATAACGGTGATGGATCAAGCCCTGATCTTTGGACTGGGTAAGAGTGGTCTGCTTAATTCAGACACTCTGTTCATCACCACCCCCTTTTCTGAACCAGAAAAGGATTGAGTCATTCCATTCTGTGCCCGATGGACCACAGATCCTCAATTCCTCGAACCAACCCATCACTATGTTCGCGTACGAGGGTGAAAATCTGGAGCTAATGGCCACACCTTGTTTTTGTCTGTACCAATGGTCCTTATATAAGAACACATTGTTGTCTAGTATAAGTTCTACCATTTCCACAATCATTTCGGTGTGCAACCATGAGCTGGCAGTCCTTTTGCTGAGCATTTTTTTGATTGCAGTTAAACCAATTTCCTTTTTGATGCATGTGTATAGTGATACCACATCTAAGGTAACCAGTAACATGGTATCATCCCAGGCCAAGTCAGCCATAATGCCTAGAATATGTTTTGTATCCCTGATGTGGGATGGGAGATTTACAACCAATGGTTTTAGGAAGATGTCTACATATTCCGATATCCTTTCCATAGGCCCACCAATGCCCAATATGATTGGTCTACCTGGGGGAAATTTGTCAGTCTTGTGTACCTTTGGAAGAGTGTATATGCATGGATACCTTGGACGATCCACTCTAAGGTAAGTGAGCTCATTGTCATCCAGGAGACCTGACCCATGCCCGGGGCAATAAGCATACACTAAAACATCACATGAGTATTCCAGCAAGGCAAGGTGGGCTGATACCGTTGCGTGTGTGAGTGGGTATGCGAAGAGATGTTCTGTTGTCACATGCGATGGGGGACACTACTTTGGCCCTACTACCGAATTTGACATTTTTACACACAGCCCTATATAATACATGGAGATAGGGATACGCTGGGGGGTTGCGAGACTGTTGTTCATGAGCAATGAGGCCACAGCTAGTTGGCACCTTCACAGTCATCTAATTGGCCATGTGGTTCAGGCTCAAACATGCATATTGATGTCATTTCCCAGGGTGTACCCTTTTGTGAAATCAATATCCCAAGATTCATCCCTACTTTTATACTTGATTAAACATAGAAATGACACATCTATGTGATTTGGAATGTTTTATTCACATCTGTGGAGTGACAGAGCTGGAGCAGTACATTGCCATGCAAACCCCATATTACATGGTTGCCCAGTGGAGGGGCAACCAGATTCATTTGTGGAATGATAAGTTAATCGGGACCTTATAAGTGTTTAGCCATGCAACAGTTTATGTTGTTGCACTAAGGATATTGTCCTGCATAACTAAATACTTATAGGATCCCAAATACGAGACATATTGGCTATGCCAATGCTTGTTTACATTGCGGCGGATGATGCAGCCCTCAGCGCCTGCTGCAATGTAAAAGATAGGCACAGCGAACGCCGTAGTGGCGGTCAACTGTAATGCCTATCGTCCGGTCTCCACCTTGAAGGCCAGCTGCCCCATTCCCCGATTCGATGGTGGACTGAAGTCTGTCTGCCATCGTAATCAGCCCCTAAGTTTGCAAACTTCTTGGTCTCTGCTTCATGCACAAACACTTTTGACATGTGCAGCCTGCTTTCTGGCCACTTGAGCTATGCAGCAATGGAGGCCAAAATGATGTCGCAGTGTTGACTAAATTATGCAACAATAAAAAGGCTGCAGCTTAATGCACATTTTATGATACTTTATTATTTTGACATATTTATACATACTAACAGCCTCTGCAAAGCTTTTGCCTCATTAGTACCTGTGCAACATACAAATGCAGCAGTGGGAAAAGTGACCAATCAACCTTTGCAAAGGGCCCTATTCTTCACAGCAACATAAGTCACATTTCTTTTAGTAATTTTAGATCCATTTGAGATACAAAATTGTTTTGGGTGAAATCGGTAGATTATGCAGCAGATGATGTATTATGTGGCAAATATGATACAGCCATAGTTAAGTGGAAAACATTTTTACCCTTATCTTAGTTTTGCCCCAACATTGTAGTTGCTCAATTTGTAAGTTCCCCAAACCCAAAAGTCGACACCTAAAATTACAAACCAATAGCTTTGCCGCTGATTTTTAGAGTGAGAGTGTGTGTAAGTGAGTGTATGAAAGAGAGAGTGTGTGTGAGAGAGAATGTGTGTGTGTGAGAGAGAGTGAGTGAGGAGGGAAACATAGAAGGGGCCTTATTTATGAAGGCCTTGCGCTGCCGGTGCGTCACTTTTTCCCATTTTAAAAGTGACGCACCGGCGGCGCAAGGCCTTCATAAATAAGGCCCAAGGTGTCCACTAAGCAGCAGCTGCAGTGTCATCAGCAGTTTGCATACCCAGAAGTCACAGCAAATCCACAAACACTAGGGGCAGATTAACAAGCCACTTGAGTCACTTTTAACATGGGAAAAGTGACGCAAAAGTGGCACAAGGGGCTTGTAAATATGCCCCTACCATTTCATTGTCATTGGCAAAATAGCTTTTTGTAACATTGAGCATCAAGATCTACTCTACATGCTCATGTGTTGGCGTTATATTTTTGTTGCTTTTAGTTACGTTTGTAAAGTTACCGTAATTTTCCTAAGTATTTTTTTTGGAAAAGGTTGACGGACAAATTCCTAAACTTATGGCCATTTTAGTCGCTTGTCGAGGTTTATCTGCACTTTGGCCCACATGCATCAAGCATTTTTGGAGTCGCAAACGGTGCGATTCCTTAAAATCGGCCGTTTGCGAATGCAAAAGTGCTGTTTGGGATGCATCATGCTATTTTAGAAATTGCAATTTTTTTGCAAATTCTAAAATTGCGATAGCACATAAGAAATCGCAATTGTGCAATTTCTAAAATGCTATGCATCATTTCATAAAAATGTGCGATTTTTCAAATTGGAAGTGCAAATTACCACGAAGTTCAACCTCGTGGTAATTTGCGAAATTGTTCAAAAATGCACAAAAATGCATTTTTTAAACTGTTAAGTTACAGACACACTTGTCCTTAGGACATGTGTGTATGTAATTTATACTGAAAAGTACATTTCATGGGTGCAGGGGGGGGTCATTTGCACCCCTCTCTCCACCCTTGAAATGCATTGATGAATTTCGATTTCAAATTGCGAATTCGCAATTCCCATTCATTCCTATGGGCATTTTGGCCCATAGGAATGAATGGGAATTGTGAATTCGCAATTGAAAATTTGCATTTTTTATGCAATTCGGTAAAAATAGCGATTTTTACCGAATTGCAAAAAAAAAGCTAAAATATTCATGCATAGGCTTTTGCCATTTCTAAATTGCGAATCGTTATTTTTCGCAATTTAGAAATCGCAAAAGCCGATATTGATGCCTGTGGGCCTTTAAGCGTGGTGATTGCTTCGCAGCCATTTGGCTCAGATCAAGTGCAGTTCACTTCATTGTCCCTAGAGGGAGGACTATCAGCTGGGATGTAATCATTGCACTTTGTGTGCCGATGAAACTCTCGAGCAGTGCCGCAAGAGATGACGGTAACGTCACACGTTTATAGTCGCTGGACTGCTGGACGGCTCACTGTGCGGTGTGGCAGACTGGCTGGATGGTGATTTTTTACATGGGTCAGTGGGCCTGGCTGGTCTTGCGTGCAGGTCAAGCATGACTCACGGCCGGGCTGATGTCCTCGGTGGAACGGCGGGCCCGAAAGGCATGGTTGGCATGGCTTGTAACACACTGTTTGCTACCTCTCACATTTTGTTTGCTTTTGATACTTGCACAAGTGCCACCATTGCCTACGTAACGTCTGTTCTTTTGCCTCAGTTTCTAGCATATATTGCAGTATATTACCTCTATTTGTACTGCACACTTGTCACTCTATCCTCCTGTATTGCACTGTTTGCTATCTCATGTATTTTGTATGCTCACAATTGTCACTTTTACCTCATGTAACTTATCGTCTGCTTTGTAATTTGTTCATTTGTAATTTTATGTTCCTATTGTGAAGCGCTCTGACACCTTCGGGTAAAGTCCGCGCTATATAAAAACGCTTAAATAAAATAAAATAAAATAAAATTAGTTGACTCCCCTGTGGTGAAACCCTCCTGGGTCCGACAAGCGCAAGGCTGACCGGCTAATGGCTGACTGCGAATTGGTTCCCCGTAGGCTGACGGGCTGATGGGCAACTGCAGATTGGTTCCCTGCAGGCTGACCGGCTAATGGTTAACTGCGGATTGATTCCCCGCAGGCTGACCGGCTAATGGTTGACTGCGGATTGATTCCCCGCAGGCTGACCGGCTAATGGCTGACTGCGAATTGGTTCCCCGTAGGCTGACGGGCTAATGGGCAACTGCGGATTGGTTCCCCGCAGGCTGACCGGCTAATGGTTGACTGTGGATTGGTTCCCCGCAGGCTGACCGGCTAATGGCTGACTGCGGATTGGTTCCACGCTTTGGGCTGGGCTGGTTGGCTGCTGGAGGGAGGGCAGAGCTGACAGACCAGGGCGGCTGAAAAGATAAGCCATGCCTAGTACCCCCTGGGCTAGTACGCCGAGTGAGTCGGCCGGGTGTGGCAACGCTGGCTTGACCGGTTGACTGAGGGCTAGACAGGTAGATCCAAATAAAAATTCAAAACATGATAGCTCAAGGACATTTTTTGAGGATCTTTTGAAAGTCTAGGTCCAAATCATTGTCTAAAAATATTAAAAATTAACCATTTTGCTGCTCAATTCAGGGGGACACAATTTCTGCCCTAGATTGATTGTGGAAAGCATCTTGTGGAAGAAGCTAATATTGGAAAGTTTTCTCGTATCGCTAGAAGTCAGGCTCCTACAGGCCTCACAAGCAGCTTTCCCGGCGATTTATAATCATTACAAACAAATATAAATGGGTCGTAATGACCAGAGCGCTCTGTACTTGACTTCGCTGGCTCCTAGTGTCGTCCTTGGTATATATACAGCTTCATGGAAGGAACCCCTGGTGATGACCCGTGGAAGGCGCCCGTTCAAATTTCTTTTTAGGTGGAACCTCGGCAGCGCATGCGCTGTCTCTTGACATGGTGATTCTACTGTATGGAGTAGCAGCACGCCCATGGCTTGTGATTGGTTCCTTCATGTGCCTTTCTAAATTACCTTGGTTTGGTTGGTGATTAGATTACAATTGTCCCTCCTTTTGCTGTTTTGTTCACGCCCTGGAGACTGGCGCTATTTCATGGATCATCTCACGATCGGCCTTATACGTTACTTTCGGCGCACTACTTTTACGATTGCCTCAGCTTCTGCTTTAGAAATGTTGGGGCAAATTCACAAGAAAGTGACTATGTGCATTCTGCAAGCCATTTGGTTGCGCCACACTGAGTTACTTTCAAAGCACAGGAATGCAACATATTTACAAGAATATGTTGCATCTCTGTGCTTCCCCCTGCGCTGGCACACAATCTGCTGCCATATGCCGGCGCAGGCACCCTTGCACCATGGTGCAAGGCATTTTCCTCTTTAAATGAGTGCTGTAGAATGCAGCACGGATTGAAAGAGGAAAAAAAAAACAAGGAGAAATGAAAACATTTCTCCTCGTTGCGCCTCCCTACGACTCCCCTGGGGAGGTGTAGGATTCACACGCCTTTCCAGATTTACGATTCCTCGTAAATCTGGGAATGTGTCTGGTTCCATGGGTGTTGCATGGAAACACCCACAGCAACACCCATGGAACTCCCCTTCCACACACAATGCTGTGTGTAAAGGGGCCATTTTTACAAGGACAGGAAAAGCCACAAAGGGTGGCTTTACCTGTACTTGTAAATATGAAACATTCAAATACCCCACCAGTACGTCACAAAGTGTGACGTACTGGTGGCGCAGGGGGCTTGTAAATCTGCGCCATTGTGTTTATTGGTGGCCTCGGAAGCCCACGCCCCATTGTTAATGTGCTCCCCCAGTGTGTTTCTCCCCACACATCACTACGTGACACTTGCCCCTTCGAGACTGCGGGTTTGGTGGCTTTGTGAGTTTTTATTTTTGTCCTCCTCTCTTCAATTAAACTACCAAAGGCTGCACTGCATTTGGTGTTTGTTGGCTGTTCACCTCCTGCCCCCCGCTGCTTTCAGCACTGCATTTATAAACTGAACTTCCAGGACAGGTCTTGTGTCTTTTAACGCATTGGGGGGCATATTAGCAAGAACCCTGCGTAAAATTATCGCAGTTTTATCGGCAGGAACCTGCCGCTAAAACGGCGATAATGGGCTTGCTAATATGCGTACTGGAATTCAAATAGAAGCCCAGGTAAGATGTGCAGGGCTTCTATTGAAATTCTATAACGCATATTAGCAAGCCCATTATCGCCGTTTTAGCGGCAGTTTCCTGCCGATAATACGGCGATAATTGTACGCAGGGTTCTTGCTGATATGCCCCTTAATTTTAAAGCAGCACCGCTTGTCTCTGCTTTTATAAAATTAACTTGCAGAACAGGTCTTGGGTGTTTTAACGCATTTAATTTAAAAGCAACATTTTTGTTTTGCAACTACCCCATGCGTGTTTTCAGGCCGTCTACCATATCCCGTCCATTTTGCTTCTTTTCCCTCCCGCCCCTGTCTGTGTTAATCTCCCTCTTCCCGCCCAAATTTCTGTTCTTCTTCACCTCAATCCGCCCATCCCATTTCTTCTCCCCCACCAAGCCCATGCCCCTTATGTTTGTGCACTTCCATCAAGTCATGGGTTTCAGCAGTGAACAAGGGGCCTCATTTATGAAAAGTGACGCATCGCTGCGTGAAAACAGCGATGCGTCACTTTTCACTGCGTCCTCCTTGCGACACCAATAATGCGTCAAATTTACAGTATGACGCATCATGTCGCAAGGAGTTACAGATACGTCAGTATTTCTGACGTATCTGTAAGCGCAAAAGTCACGCATTGCTGGAGTGTGTCACAAAAGTGACGCAACTCCAGCAATGCGTCCTTTCACATGGGGCAAGCCCCATGTGCAAAGGGCTTGCGTCAGTCTTACGCCTGCTGTGAGGCAGGCGCAAGATTTTGACGCAACAGCGTCCTAAAAGTGACCCAGTGAAATCTCATAGATTTCACTGCGTCACTATTACGAGGCTTTTTGCGGGGGAACGTACCCTCTGCATACATTATACCTGACGTAGGTATAATGTAGCGCAGGGGTTTACAAAGTGACGTCACTTTGTAAATAGTTCGCAACAGAAGGCATGTTTTACGCCGCCGATGTGTCACAAAAAGTGACGCATCGGAAGCGCAAAACTGACGCAAGGCGTCATAAATGAGGCCCAAGGATTTCTTCCTTTTAATCCTATTACTGTTGGTGGCTTTGGGGCCCCACCCCCTTGCAGCAGCTCCTCGACCGAGCCCCCAACACTGGCTTCTGTGCTCGGCCTGTGGGTTCCTGCTCATCTGACCTAATCAGACCGAGTATGGGACCAATACTACCCCCCACCCTCCTACCTGCAAGGGCCCCTCAGCTGAGTCTCGCTGGGATTTGTATTGCATTGTAATTCTTTTTGTATAGCGCTTGATACACCCAACGAGGCGCTGATGCACTTATGTTGTAAATGAAGTAAACACCACCGCCCCATTACAATCGGTATTTCCTGATTCGGCGGGAGATATTGTAATCATTCCCTCCCACTTCCCCCCCCCCAAGAATTATTAAGCACAAAAATTACAAACCAATGGCTTTGCCGCTGTTTCTTTTTTAGAGTGAGAGAGTGTGTGTGTGTGAGAGAGAGAGAGAGAGTGTGTGTGTGTGTGAGAGAGAGAGAGAGAGAGAGTGTGTGTGTGTGTGTGTGAGAGAGAGAGGGAAAGATTGAACATGTCCACTAAGCAGTAGCTGCAGTGTCATCAGCTGTCCCTAGAGGGCAGTGTGCCTGAAAACAACCAGCTGCTTTGGGGAAATTTGCATACCCAGAAGGCACTGCAACGCCACAACACTTCCATTTCATTGTCATGGGCGAAAAAGTTTTTTGTAGCATTGAGAATGACGATCTATTCTATATGCGCACGTGCTAGCGTTATATTGTTACTGCAATTAGTTACATTTATAAAGTTACCATAATTTTCCTAACATTTCTCGTACTTATTGGGGTGTCGAATGAGGAACAATCGTTATATCAGATTCGAGATTGGGATGTTGAATTTCATTCGCACTGCGAGTGGTGATGATAGTCAACCCATGATTACAATTTTTGGAGGATCTGTGTTCAGATCTATAATTCTGTAAAAAACAGGAGAGAACCTTGAATACATGTTGTGTTATTAATGCATAATGTATGTATCGGGTTCACTGTGAAAAGCAGGGTATTTAGGTGGCTCAGCCTGAGGGGTCTCGCAGAGGTAGTCTGTTTTCTTTTTATTTGATTGGACTGGTGAGAGCATGCTCGGATGTCGGCTTAAGTCGTCAAGTGGAATATTCTCTTCAAGGTCACAAGGACCCTCATGCATGTCAATAACTCCCCGCTCGGTGCAATGAGGGACGGGTTTGGGGGGGAGGGAGCTTTCCCTTCAGCCGCTGCACTCACAATTCACGGCTTTCAACCAATCAGTATAAAAAGGTGCAAGCAAGGGGATTTATTCTGTGGTATCTAAATTACAGGCAGATGGTCAGTCAATATTTTGAATGGCTTTAGACCAACTAGAATCAATTCAAGCCTGATCTACGGGATTTGTCACTTTAAATTATGACAGAATGGTAAAAACTCAACGAAAAATAAGCTACACGGGAAATGAATATTATTGAAATATCTTTTTATATAAAGTTTTCATGATAAAGGGTACAGTTTTACAGAAAATGACAATAAATCATCCATAAACAAATGAACAAGAAAAAAATAAATTCTTCTTCAAATCCACTTGCGTTGTGTTCCACTCTTAACAATTTCCAACAGCCTATCTTGCTAGCTATATACAAAGATATCGCTGCGTAGAATAAATCAAGAGTTATGAACAAGAAAGTCGACGTTTCAGCCTTATATTTGTTAAAAATCCTTAAGGCTATCCTCAGGACCTTCAATCTTTTCAGGATTGTGACCCCCTGTAAACGATACAATAACCATATTGTTACCTTTAGAATACATAATTCTATTTACATTTCAAAACCCGTGAGAAAAAAGTAATTAGAAAACATTCAATGTGCAATTAAAATACTATATACAGTTTCCTTTTTGATGAACTCATGATATATGTGGTTGATGTCACATACTAATTAAATGACATGTTTCTTTGCAACTCGAAACATTTTAAAACATTTCTATATTGAGATTCTTAAGAACAGGCATGTGGCTCTGGCTACATTTTTTCAACAGACTAACTCTTGTTATTTCCAGTTTGTAACATTGAGTCTTCTGCAGCGGTTAATCCCTGTCATAAATCACTTCTTACTAGGTAGTTTAATATCAATAAGCCTTAGTCAGTGGTCAAACAATTGTCTCAAATACCTGTATGTCCGATAGATGTCACCTATCACGCATTTGGTGTGGGACCGATACTTGTAACACGCCTGACAAGGGGAAGATGAAATTGTATTTACTACTTCACGTTGTATTTATAGCATATGTTCCAACACTTGTCGGTTGGTCAGTCAAAAAGATTTTACCTTATTTTGACGAAATTTGAGTACAAGAGCAGGACCGCTGAAACGTGCCCAATCCACGACAACAATGAATGTCTAGAAAACAAAGGGGCATATTATCAAGGGGGTTTATCTCCTCTTTTTTGGCTTTAAAAGCCAAGAAAGCGGAGATAAAATTATCTCCCTATTATCAAGCTGTCGCTAACACCAGTTAGTGACAGCTAATAGGAGATAGCGACCATCTTGGGCCCCGCTTTGCATGTCAGTGATATTTATCACTAATGACATGCAAAGTGGGCGTGCCAAGATGTTAGCGACTGGAAACAGTCGCTAACATCGCTATCTCCTATTACCAACTTTTGGAGATATTCGCGCTAGGCGCGAATATCTCCAAAAGCTAACACCTGCCCTGAGCAGTTCTTCACCATGTTATCCAATGGGAGGTGGATAACATGGCTAAGAGCATTTGCTCGATAATGCATGAATAGCGCTGACTTTTCAGCGATATTCATGCATTGCGGCCGTTTTTTATCGCATTTGCGATAAACCTTGCTAATAGCAAGGTTTATCTGCGATAAAAATCGCCGATGTGCGGCGATAATTTTTGTCTCTAAACAAGTTAGAGACAAAAATTATCGCTAGTTGTTGGTAATATGCCCCAAAGTTTCTTTGTATTAGCTAAATAGTTGATTTAACTATCGATTGCTATCCAGACTGCACTTGATATAACAGTTAAAGGTCAAGAGTAAGGAAGCCCTCATTAACGCTTCACTTTTATAAGCTAAATATCCGAAGCCTTTTGTGATCTACGGGGCATATTATCAACACAGGCGATAAAGTTATCGCTGCTTTTATCGGCAGAAAACTGCCGCTAAAGCCGCTTTTGCGGCAGAAAACTGCCGCTAAAGCAGCTTTTGCGGCAGTTTTCTGCCGATAAAAGCAGCGATAATTTTATCGCCTGTGTTGATAATATGCCCCTACATTCGTAGACTGAAGGTATGTATTCCATTAAGGACAATGATTGTATACTATGAGGTGACCTCCCAGATTACCATGAGCGCATTTTAAACAAGCAATACCTTGATTTGGTCTTAGTGATAACATATCTGTTCGAAGCGCTTTAGGTTTACGTTGATGTTTGCTAAAATGATTTTAGTCATCTAGAGTTAACAATTCACAAATCAACGGTATGGTTAAAGATATTTAAGCCCAAATCCTTGTTGCTTTAAATAGATCTTTACTACAACGTTAGACGAGTTTGTTTGTCCGATGGCCATAATATAAACACACGCTGTACTATGCTTGGTTTAAGACCACGGAAAAGCGAAAACCGCTCCCGGAGGCCATTGTTTAATCACACACTGTACTATGTTTGGTTTAAGACCACGGAAAAGCAAAACCGCTCCATCATGCATGCGGCTGACTTACTTTTAAATGAAGAATATACGTCCGGCGTGGCGTCGTAATTCCAAGAATTGAATCAAACATTGCCAGCCCTCTTCATTTTTTATGCTCGACTCCTGATTTAGCTCCTCCTACCGGAGAAGTGTGGCGGCCATGTTTGAATGGCTTTTTCTAGATCAAATAGCGTGTTACTCGATAGTTAAGGCACAAAGTGTTGATATTGTTCCTATCGCTTCATCAAACTAATAGAAAAGTATCTTGTGCTTAGTGCATATTGTTATTTAGATGTTACAAAATGAATGCAATGATTATACATATTAAAATGTGCCTACTGAAGCTACAAAGTGGGACAAAAAAGTGTTCTCAAAGATAATCATAATAGAACAAAGGGACAATCCCAAGGTTAACAGATTTGGTGATACATAGTTATATAGACCTTTTCAGAATAGTTAAATTGAATTAAACATGCCTACATTCTAGCATATCAAATATCAATCAAATCTGCCTGTATGTACAACCACACGTGCCACAGTCAATAGATTAGTAAGAAAATTACAGTAACTCGATAATCCTAGACTGTCGACCTTCATGGTGCTCACAATCTATCTAGTGGATATTGGAAGCAGTATTTAAACCTGAATACAGACATATTTAGGGAGACCAATTTGGGTTTACCTAAGGCATGCTAGAGTATGCCATTCTGTTGTGGAATTTAATCCATGTTTGACACTGTCGGCTACCTCTATCCATCGATTTTCTTTTAGGGTTAGAGTCTGGTCCATGTTTTTTTGACGGATTGTAGGCCTAACTACTTCAATTACCCACCATTCCATGTCCTTTCCTGAATATCCTAAAGATCTGTAGTGGTCAACCAAAAGGGCATCCTCTACTTTACATCGTATGCGCGATTGGTGTTGCAAAATTCTGCATTTGACCATCTGTGTTGTCTTTCCTATGTAAAGCAATTAAGCATGGGCGTAAAATCCGCTCCGCTCGCGGATTTTTCGGATTTTCGGCAAATTCGCAATCCGCGAACGCTCGCGAATTTGTCGAAAATCCGTGAATCCGCTCGCGGCGGATTTTTTGCTTGGTTGCGGCGCGCGGCGTGGTGCACGGCGTTCACTTTCCGTCATTTTAGCGTTTGCCGAATTGTTTTTCTTTGCGAGTGACGCGCCATTTTAGATCTTGCTGCGTGTTCCCGCGGGAGTTTGTCGCCCGCGAATACGTACTCGCGGCTTGCCACCTTGCACAGCACACCTCGCGAGAGTTCGCAATTGCGAACACGTAGTTGCGGCGGAAAGGAACAATCTCGCACTTGCGAAATAGAGATTTTGCAATTTCGCACAAGAAAATCACCAGCAAACAGGATAAACCTTCAGAAAATTATGATTTTTATCAGAATCACTCCTCAGGTTGACATTTGCATGGCCTTTTGTTTTGCAAGGAGTCCATTTTGGGGGGGGGGGGAGGAAGGAAGTGCCCCACAGTCTCCAACTTCCTGTTCCTGTCCAGCAGGCTCCTCCCAGTGCTTTGTCCATCTCCTGGTCACTTTCATTTGGATCTGGAGCTGGAAGGATTACTTTTTGTGGGTGCTGCTGGATATTTGGATTTGAGGCCTTTTTGACTGTCTTTGGATCACTTTTGGATTAGAAATCAACTTTCACAAGTAAGTTTGTTTGGGGCATTACAGTTGCTGCAAGTACAATTTTGGAACTTTTTCAGAAAATTAAATAAATTATATTGTGGGTAGCCACAGTATCCAGTAGGACCAGGGTTGGTTATGGGTGCATGATACAACTGTTTTGTTGAATTTAAACACCATTGAGGCCATGGATGGGCTGGGATTGTGCAGATTTTATTGTTTTTTGTCGTTTTTTTGGGCCTGCTGGTGTGGCCCTTTGCCCAGGGGTGGTGAGTGTTGCATGGGCCTAGTCTTTCTGTGGGGTGTCTTCTTGAATTTAAACATAATTGAGGCCATGGATGGGCTGGGATTGTGCTTATTTTATTGTTTTTTGTCGTTTTTGGGGGGCTGCTGGTGTGGCCTTTTGCTTGCCCAGGGGTGGTGGTGGTGCATGTGCCTGTGGTGTTGTCTCACTCTCTTTGATGTAAACATCATGGATGGCATTGGATTGTGGTGATTTCTGGCTGTTTTTCTGTTTTTTGGGGGTGTACTGTTGATGTGGTCTGGCCATGTGGGTGGTGGTGGTGGCCATCTTGAGTGCTGGCTGGTACAGGCAACATGTGCTTGGGGTTTAAGGGGGCCATTTTGAGGAGAGGCAGTGTCTGAGGCCTGCACTTATTTTGCCTACTTTTCATCCCTTATGCCCAGGGGTAGTGAGTGTTGCATGGGCCTAGTGTTTCTGAGGGGTGTCTTCTTGAATTTAAACACCATTGAGGCCATGGATGGGCTGGGATTGTGCAGATTTTATTGTTTTTTGTCGTTTTTTTGGGCCTGCTGGTGTGGCCCTTTGCCCAGGGGTGGTGAGTGTTGCATGGGCCTAGTCTTTCTGTGTGGTGTCTTCTTGAATTTAAACACCATTGAGGCCATGGATGGGCTGGGATTGTGCAGATTTTATTGGTTTTTGTCGTTTTTTTGGGCCTGCTGGTGTGGCCCTTTGCCCAGGGGTGGTGAGTGTTGCATGGGCCTAGTCTTTCTGTGGGGTGTCTTCTTGAATTTAAACATAATTGAGGCCATGGATGGGCTGGGATTGTGCTTATTTTATTGTTTTTTGTCATTTTGGGGGGCTGCTGGTGTGGCCTTTTGCTTGCCCAGGGGTGGTGGTGGTGCATGGACTGAGTGTGCCTGTGGTGTGGTCTCACTCTCTTTGATGTAA